>NC_141686.1:103041385-105466385 GCF_964263255.1 Lissotriton vulgaris
TATGGCCCCTTTCCAGGTATCGGGGAGTCTCCCGGTTTCTAGGATTATTTGAAACATGTCCGCAAAAAATTTTGCCCACCAGTCTGGTTGTGTTTTGATTATCACTGCCGGGAGGTTATCAGGGCCTGCTGCTCTCGTAAGGTTTAAACTCTTTATCGTTTTCCTAACCTCATCGACAGAAAACTCAGGTTTCATACCTACTACCAGACCGCTCCAATCTGTGTACAGGTTCTCTTCCTGATCTGTTTTTGCGCTTTACAGGTCCTGTAAATATTCCTCCCAGGCCGCCTCCTCAACAATGCAGTTCATTGCCCCTTTGTGGCCTTCTGCTGCTGAATTCACTAATTGCCAGAACTGGCGTAAGTTCCTTGTTTCAATCGTCTCTAGAAGTTTTGCCCAACATCCTTCTTTGAATTCTCTTTTTACCCTCCTTGTTAGCATATTATAATCTCTTTTTAGGGCGACTAAGTCCTTTCCACTGGCCTGATTCCCATTTCGGGCAAACCGGCGGGCCATTCTCCTAACTTCTCTTTTCTTTTCCAGACATTCCTTTGTAAACCAACCTGTTAGTTTACCTATTTTTCTATCGCTGACTTTGGTTTTGTTATTTCCCCCATTACCACCTCTTAATCCTTTGCAGAGTATTTGGACAACATCCTCGATTTTTCTTACATACCAGTCAAGGGTTTGTCCACTTACTATCTGTAGATCGAGATTTTGTTGCAACCTTATTAGTTTTGAGATGTATTCATCCGTTAGTTTAGTTGTACGGCGTCTAGGGTAATCCATCTGTTGCTCTAACACTTGAGGGCGGGTTTCTACCTTTACTACTGGAAACTCTAGGGAAAGTACGTTATGGTCACTCCCTTCTCTATTTGTGATGCTAAACCCCAAGACTAAGTGGAAATTCCAGGGTGCCAGAAAAACATAGTCAATAGGGCAACTCTGTGTACCCAATTTAAAAGTTCTCTTGGCAGGACAGTCTTGGGGGCCCCTTCCATTTAGGCAGAAGAGATTTTTAGCTCCTAGGAAGTTAGCCAACTGTGTGTCCTTTGCTCCTAGTAAACAATCGGGGAATATTGCCTGCGGTATGTCATATGCCTCTAGTATTTCTCGGAAACAGCAATCTACATTCTTTGTATGTAATTTGTGGTTAAAATCTCCAAGAAGCAAAATAATGTCCTTACAGTACTTTTCACATAGAGAACCCAATTCCTCTTTAAAAATAGCCATTTCCTCCACATATTGCTCTATAGAGGCCCATTGGATGTACACATTTATAATCAGTATTGTATCAAGATTTATACTTTCTGATAACATTATTCTACAAACCAGCAGCCATTTGCATCTTACAGTTATTTCCACTACTTTTTTCATAATTCTTGTGGACACTAGGGTCATTAATCCACCTGCGGGGCGCCCAAATCTATTCTTCTTTGCAGGTCGAATTAACTGGTAGAAACCATCGAAAATTAGTGTCTTGCCACATAACCAAGTCTCCTGGATACACATAATTTCTACGTTTTCTCCAAGTTCATTTACATTTTTATGTTTTTCATCAGCTCCTAACCCATTTATGTTCCAGGAGGCCAGTCTTATGCTATGTGGCATATCATTTTCCTATTCAATGTCCTCTAACCAACCTTCCTCCCCCTGTTCTTCCTCGAATTTCTGTGATGGGCCTGCCTGCCCTAACTCCTTGCTCCAGTTCCCCCACCACTGGTCAATATTTGAGTTATTTGCTGTTATTTTTATGTTTCCTGGCATCTCGCCATCCTCAACCTCGTACTCATATAACCTGACCTGTCTCTTTCCTAGACCTGCGTGGCATTTAAGGAAGTGTTGACCCTGCCCTTTCTTCTCGCCTATGTCTACCAATACTTCGTTCTCCTCTAGCAGTCTTATTCCCTCCTTCTGTAACTCAGTTGCTGCTTTCTTGATCGTCTCTATTACCAGGTTGGAGTACAGTGTAACTTTTGTAATCTCTTTCCCTTCTCTGACCTGACTGAACCCAACTCCCCTTAGGTCGTTTGTTCCAATTGCTTTAAGGTTCTGACATTTTGCAAAACCTTGTAGCAGTTGTGACCTATTTAGGGGCGGCCTCTTTCCAAGATTCTTCCCCCCTTTTCTTGTTGGGATGTGTTCAAAATATAACTCCATGCTCCCGTTATTCTCTTTTCTTGCCCTAGGTAGAGGGGAGATTACTTTCATATTAGCTTTTACTACTTTTTCATACGAACTACCAGGTCTAATCTCCCTTGTGACCCAGGTCTGCAAATTTCCTCCCAAAGGCCTTGCGGTCACTTTGGAAACAGCTAGGGGGTTATTTCTATCTAGGTTCTTTTGTGTGTTCGAACTCTTGAGACGGGGCGTCGCATTTAGCTGCCCTTTTGCAGTTTCTTTTTTTTGTGTACTACTATAGTGTGCAGATCGGTTTGTGACTTTTCCCTGTGTACCTCCTACTTTTACCGACCCCGTTTCCTTAACCATTGTTTGTTTCCTTTTACTAACGATTTTTTTACCTACACCCCTTGCACTTTTGGTTACACTACTTCTATGCCCACATCTATTATGCTCTGCTCTCCTTATTACCCTCATAGGCCATTTTGATATATATACTTGATGGTTCTCCTTGGGGAGGTTATCGGTTTGTAACTGAGTTTTCCCCTTCAGATCTCTTTCTGGCATTAGCGTTTTATCTACAATCTTTGGAAAGAGCTCTTTCCCTAAGGGCGGTTGATTGCTTTCCTCCTGTATCTGTTTTGATGACTCATGATCGGGGATTTGTCTTACCATTGCTGGCATGAGAGCCCTTATCCCCTGCAACTCCCCCTCTATTTTGCCTAAATAAACCGTTTGATTTTTTAACACCGTATTATTAGACAGGGTCACTTCTAGTAGACCTTGTAGGGTCTTTTGGAGAATCAGCATTAGATCCAGCATAGAGACCGTAGACATTGATGATAAGTCCCGATTTAAATCTGGATTTAGCTCTGGGGTTATATTTAGTTCATCAGCTTGCTTCAAGCTGTTGTCTAGGGTTCCCAGCAGACTTTTAAAGTCCTTTCTTTTCTGGCTTGTCCTGCTGCTGCTCAGGTGAATTTCTGACACTCTCTCCTTCCCTTCCGATGGAATTGGGCTACCCTGTTGGATCAGGCTATCTAGAGGGTCTCTCTCCAAGTCGTATGAGAAGAGTAGCTGTGGTGATGATGACAACTGTGGCGATGGTAGGCCTCCCTGATCCAGTAGTAGCTGTAGGGAGTGATTGATCAGGTTATGTGGGTCAGTACTATACACCTCCACAGGTAGGGAGGTACTTCCTTTCTCGCCCATATCGGAGTTCCCATTTATGGAAGCTAATTTACTTATAGATTTTCCGAGGGTTAGGTTTTGGTCATGTACTTGTGCCGATGTGACCACTTTTTTAAAATGTCTCCCCACAAAATCCTTCCTTGCTGTGGCTCTGACTGGAGGGTGAACCACAGCTTTGGTCTTCTTTAGCCCCTTTCTTTTCCCTTTAACAGGGGACAGGTTTATACTCCCACTGTTCTCTTCCAGGGAGCCCGGGCTTACTGCGTTTGCCACCTTCATTTTTGTCTTTGAGTTTTGTTCCGCCACTTTTTTACCTTTTTTTGCTCCCATCTTGGCGATTTCCCCTGGTGCTAATGTTCCTCTTGGGGCTAGTGACTCTTTCTCTTTGTCTTTGTGTAGGATAGGAGAGGAAATATTTTTAGTAGTGTCTTCGTATACACCGAGACAGGCCTCAGTGGGGTGCCAGTTCAACCTCCAAGTTGTTGCCAAATTGTTGTTTTAAAACCCCCACGCACAGGGTCACCCGACTGCTCAAGCAAAAAGCACCCGCAGTTCCACTTGACTACTGGGGCTTCATGCTCCTCCTCTCCTCTTCCCTCACTTACCTCTGCGTGTCTGACTTGCTTTGCGCGCCTCGTGCCCGGCCCGTCTGTCAGCCGCTTTGGTCAGGGGGCCCCCTGCACCACCGTGGGCCTCAGGATTAAGCAGCTCCCCGCTCCTGACTCCTGCCTCCTGAGCCTTGACAGCGCACTCTCACTCCGCGGTGTCACTTTCGCTTCAGTCCTTCCGTGCTTCAGTGCCGGTGCTCCTTTAAAACCACAGGCACGCTGCATCGGCAGCTTCCCCTTCTGTCCCTTCTGCCCCACTGAAAGTGGCAGGCTCCAGAAACAGGGTCTGGAGCACACACAGGGCCGGGGACACACAGTGTGAGCGGGGGCCGGGGAGGGGGCTGGCAAACACACGCGCTGGTCACGGGGGATGTATGCAGGCGGCGCCTCCCGGCTCCGCTCACTCGCCTGCTCACACCGCACCACCCCTTCAGATCCTCGTTCCCTTTCGGGTGTGAAGCTGCGGTGGCCAGTATAGCGGGCTCGAGCTCCGTGCTCCTCCGCAGTGGTTCCACGCAAACTCCGGACTCCGGGCTCCGGGCTCCGGGCTCCGCACTCCACACTCTGCACTCCTGTGCTCCTGTGCTCCGCTCGCCTGCACGCCCTCGCACTATCGCTCCGCCTCCAAACACCAGGAAGTGGAAACTCGCACCTTCACTGGTCAGACAAGTGCCTTCACAGACAGACAGAGACAGACAGAGACAGACAGAGAGAGACAGAGAGAGAGAGAGAGAGACAGAGAGACAGAGAGACAGAGAGAGAGACAGGACAGACAGGACAGACAGGACAGACAGGACAGACAGGACAGACAGGACAGACAGGACAGACAGGACAGACAGAGAGAGAGAGAGAGAGAGAGACAAGCAACTAGAACTTTGTCTACAGTCAGGTCACCAATATCGAACAAGCTGTCCTTTAGATAGAATTTAAATACAAAAGCAATACCTCCACCCTTCCTAGAATTTAAGTTACGGAGGAGCATTGAATAATGATTGGGAACAGCAATAGCAATATCAGGTTTAGAGACTTCAGAGAGCCTAGTCTCTGTGAACTAGGTACAATCAAGAGTATGATCGGACAGCTGCAAGCGGACCTCCTATTTGTGTTTGACAAGAGAGCAGATGCCTAGCAAAATTGTCTCCATGCAGATGAATTTGCCTTCAGGGGCACAGCCTGTATGGTTGTGCAACATCTGTCCTTGAGTAGACGTCTCCTACCGGACACATCGTGTGGGAATCTAGAACGTCAAACTTCACTCCAGAGAATCTCTTTCTCAACCTCATCTTGATCAAAAACAAGGCCTTTTCTATTTTCTATTGGAGCTACAACGTTTTGAAAAAGGACTACATGTATGCCACCAAGTTTCTATTGTGGCTAACGCGTTTTGAAAAATGACTACACGTATGCCACCAGGTTCAACTGAGGTGAGCAACACATTTCCGTACAAAGCTTTACTTGACTCTAAGACTAATCATGCACTTCTAAATATTTCTTCTTTGACTGTGGAAAAGCACTATTCTGCTTTACTCAATGTCTCAACTATTAGAAACAGGGGACAAACCTATGGAAATCAGTCTTTGCCGCCCCTAAAAGGAAGGCTTGTGTTGCCATCTAGAGGCAACCTGCCTGAGCATTTTGAGAGGGCACCTTCCTTTTGAAATGGGGCGAATATTGATTTGCTTATAGTTAATACCAGTTTATTACAGTACAGACAAATTCAAAACGATAGAAAGCAATATTCCAACAAATAATTGCCAGTGGTTAAGTTTGCTTCAAATGTTTCTAAATCATTGAATTGCTTTGCTGTCTTAAAAAAAAAAGAAAGAAAGAAAGAAAACTGTCAAACTTGTAGACTGGCATTAATTTGAGGTAAATTTGTAAGTAGCTCCGCGGCTCGCAGACCGTGCAACAAACCTGGCACCCACATTGGCTTATTTCGAGTTTTGTGGACCTAGGTTTGCACTTGTAAATATTCCTAAAACGAGGATCTTGAGGGGCAAGCATCCATTGCAAAAGCACAGACGCCATAGAACAAGCACTTGTGAAGCCAATAGGGCTAACATTGGCGAAGCCAATAGGGCGAACATTGGCAAAGCAAATACGTTGGCAAGCATGCAGTTTTTAAAACATTTTTTGCGATCATATGTAGTATGTAAAAAATACTGCGAAACGTATAAAAAATATAAACGCAAAGGAGGCGCTTCGCAGCTGAGGCACAGTGGCCCAGGCACTGTTGCACACTCCTTTTTCAGTCACCTGTGCATATGAACTAAATGCCATCACTCCCAGTGCAAGGCAGCAATAGGATGAAGTAAGCTGGATCTTTGCCTCAGGGTGTATGCTGTGACTATTTGAAGCAAAATGTTAATGCAAATGACACTGAGCCGACAAATGGCTGGCGAGGCTTGTGGTTATGTATTTTGATTATGATTTTTGTGAGAAACCGGAGGCTGGCGAGGCAGCAAAGGCTGTTTCTGGCTGAGAGCTATGTATATATTTGAATAGGAAATGTCAAATTACTTACTGTGAATCCCCACGATTCCAATTTATCTCTTCATCACTGCAGTCATTCCCCAGGAGGGGTGTCCAGCTCTTGGAGACAGGCAAACCTGCTGCATCCCTAGAAAAAAGGGAACAAGTTAGCCCCTCCCCTCCATTACTGATTAATTATACTTTGTAATTGGCTATTCTAGAGCCCAGGCTAAGGTTACAGAGCACTCTTCTAGCATAGATGTCAGTCTGCAATGGTGAAAAGGAAAACGAATAGTGAGCATTACCACTTCTGTTATTCAATACAGATGCTAACCTAACATGTAAAAGCAGTGCAGAAGTTTTAACACTTCTTTCTTAACATGAACAATTAGTAAATGGTACTATTTGGTCAAATCTATTATAGCATTCACCAACAAAAGTAAATGTACTCACAAGTTAACTTTGATGTGTAACTACTGGACCAAGGTTACCCTGCAGAACAGTTTGCAATTTTCACATGAAATAGTAAAAGGTGGAGAGATCAAAGTCTAAAATTGAGAATATATCCAAAAGTATATATAGGTCTTTGACAGGGTCCTTGTCTCACCATCCGATAGTAAGAAGACATGTTCGCTAAGTGTAGTGTTTGAGGGTGGAGGGTGAGGGCAAATTTTGTGAGTTACATTCAAGGGGACTGTTCTTTCCTTTTTTAAGGTCTGGCTTGACTGCGCAGCGGTTGCTGGAAAATGAAGCACTACTAGAGTAGGGCTTTGGCTGCAGCCACAAGCTGGGAGCCAGGAGGACAGGTTTGGGTTGGGCAGAAGTTGTGTGCTTCCTCCAAAAAAGCTTTTCACCTCCACACAGCTGTGATCATTTTATTTATCCAGGTGATTTAGCTTGAACTTTGAGGCACACAAGACATTGTAATACTATTAAAGTCTCTTAGATAACTAAATAATATGTAGTTTTCTCTGGCAGCAACCCAGATGTGAGATGGGCCGTCATTAACCTACATGAATATTTAGGTTTCGCTTGACAGTGCAAATGTCACCTGACCTTTTAACCTGCACCAATATTACATTACAGTTCTTTGATTCCATGCAAAGAAATATTAATTCCCATGCTATTTACTTGTATTGCTTTACATTACCATATAAAAGCCAGACTTATTGGAATTCCCTATGCTTCTTGTATTACGTTTTCCTTTACCTTTCATAAAATCAATGAAAGGGACAATTATTAAAAAGAGTTGAGACTAAAGCCATCTCAGTGGTAGAGACTGATAATTCAACATGATTTATCTAAGTCAATACTTAGCAACGGTCTTTATGGCAAACTCTCTTTCAGACCAACAAATACACTCTTCTCAAAATGATTGTTATGTAGAAATGCTTCTGAAAACGTTAGTTTTTTTTTCAAAGCCATAGAAAAAAGCAAAATGTTAAAAAGTCGAAATATGGGTTTAGTATAAGTGGATCGAGTATTATAAATGGCAAACTCATGCAGCTTACTTTACTACAACTTAGTTCTCCAGTAGTTCTTTAAAAATAGTAATGACTTTCCATCTTCTCTGTGGGGTTATGTTTCATATAGATGCCCTAATTTTGCATGGTTTGAGAAGCCCTAATATAGGCATAATCTTTCACCTACATTAGATCCCTATTCTCCACAATAACGAGCGCTGAACCTTAGTAGACTGTGGTTTGGGTACAGAAGGAGTGTTTTTCCTGAACAATGGCCTCCTACACCATCTTTGATGTGGCCATTCAATATGACTAAATATTCATAAGAGTTCTAGGAACCCAGGCAGGGGCTAGAATCCACCTGCATAAACATCTACATAAACGGTTCACCCCATACGTGATCTTCATACCCAACAAGGGCTAACACAAGACACAAGGGACTCTATACTTTTCTGTACAAATACAGCACCTCTTGCTATCAGTAGTTAGAGGGAACCGAGACTTCCAGGCTGACACATTGACCAAAGACGCTGAGGCTCCTGCATGCAGTCCCTCCAGCTGACAGTGGTCTAACCATCCCTCGCGGGGTGTCCAACTCGAGACCAGGACGAGGTCCCACTCTCTCTCTTTACTAAGGTAATGGGGTTCGGCTAACTCCTAGTGGGATTCTTGACTTCTTTCGCACCTACTCACATGCTAGGTACACTTAGGTACTTCTAGACAGGCATCGTAAGAGTATGCGCTTTATTTTATAAATGCATTTTATATTCATGTATATGTTCATGACTATTGCAAAATGGTAAAATTGTACTATTCCTTTTTATCCACTATACTGCTGATCATATATCTCTGCTACTGTGTAACAGTTGGTGCAGAACATATATTGTACACTAGAACAACTGTACAATAAATTCTTATTGTCAACACGCTCAACTGTTTCTTCTGTGTAACCATCCGAGACCAAATGAGGAAGCAAGAATGACTGAGTGAAAAGTAGTAGATTGTTTCCACGAGTTTGAGGAATCAAGGTTGTTGTGTTCGGAGTTTGCCAAAAACTAATCTCTCTGATAAAAAGGAGATTCTAGTTGCACTGTCAGCTAGCTAATGCAAAACAGGCTAACATACGCAGTGGGGGTGCTCAGAATCAGTCTGCCACCAGGTCCACAGTGTATGTTATCCTAAAGTGCAGGTCCTGCAAGGGTCCTATAGGAACTATACTACAATAGCAAGCCTAAATATTTATCTATTGCTGAATGAAATCATGAGTTACAAAAAAGTAAGGGAGAATTGAAAGTTGTGGTGAGGCTTGTTAGAATGCTGTATCAAATCCAATAGGTGCCTAGGGGCACAAAGATTTGCAAAGCAAATTGTTATTGTCTTTATGACCAACTGGCTTCGCCAATGCGGTGCAGATTCATCAAAAATAAAAAATAAAAATGAACTTTAGAAATTTTCAATGATGTGCCACACGGATGAACTAGTATGGATCATAAAGCCAGGCAACTGCGTCGTTCAGAGGATGCTTGCATGCAAGATGAAGAATGTACATGCCTACTGAATGATTAAGTTACTATTTTTTTCATTTACTGATTCAAGATGCTGGAATAGACTTAAAGAGTAGTAAATAGAAAAAAAAATCACTAGCGCAATGGCGCATTTCTTAAAGCAGAGTGGCTCACCAGCAAATGGGAGCTGCTGGGCATTAGAAAAAATATTAACAAAAAAATAAATAAAGGCCCACTTTTGGTGGAGAGAGCAACGAAAGAACAAGTGGGGGAGCAGCAGTGAATTGGAGGGGGGAGTGCCTCTATTTGGAGAGGAGAAGTAGAATATCGCTGGCGGACTTCAAGAAGAAACTAAAGACTTAGCTCTAACTAAGCCCAGCAACCCAGTGCCTGGATACCCTCAAGAATGATAAGCTACATTCTACAAATGCCGACTGAAGAAAGCTAGAAAACACATTCACTTTCATGGAGTGCTGAAAGAAAGTAAAAGCAGTTTGAAAAAAGTGAGCAGGGGAAGGATACAGGTCAGCCAATCATAACGATGGTAAAGAAGCTATGCTCCAGAGGAGGGACAAACGAGTAGAGGAAGGCAAGTCACTGAGTAAGCAAATAAATAAGAGTGTCATAACCAAGACTTAAAAATCAACAACCAGCTTACAAGAACACCAATGAAAACTAGAACGCCACAAAAAAACAATAACATTTCTTGAAGAGCGTGTTAACCTTGATGAACTCAAATGAAAAGCTTGTAATTTTTTTTTTAACGCAGCTGGGAGAAAGACTATAAATTAAAACCCAAACAAACCAGTGCAAGTAATAAGATTTACACTCACCCTTGCAGGGTGTATACTAGATTTATGCAAGATCAAAGGCAAAGCAAGGATGGTCAACTGGGTCATCTTCCTACGGGGTGCAGACACCATAACCGCAAACTACACACCCAAAACCCACACAAAGTGCGAAATGTGGAACTCCCTGGACAACTACCTGTCCTCACATAAGCCACCGTAGCTGCTCGGACCTATCTAAACCTCCCGAGGGAGTCAAGATCCCAACCAGGACATGCACTGTGCTCCACCCAACACCACAACCATACTATACCCTTTCTCTACCTCCCACCTTCTCTTTTTCCTTTCTTGCTGCGAGAGGGGGAAGGACATTCAGGGGCCAAACACAAGATTAACCATCGGCCACACGAACTGACACACAGCCCAACCAAACCAGCATAGTGGTGGGAACGGGAGGGAAGCCGAGACGCAAAGAACCAAAGACTATGCGAACTTGATGCTTTAAGTAGCGATATAACTATCTAACCGGTTCATAATGCCATTACCATACCGCAAACAAAGAAATCCTCAAAGTATTCAAAGACTTCTATGAGCTGCTCTACAAGGAAGATCTAACCCTAAACAAAGACGGAGGGAAGGCTCTCCTAGACAGAATCACAATGCCCACACTCAGACACACAGAGGGCGACACTGGAATCAGACATCACAGGCGACGAAATAGAAAAGGCAGTAGGGAGCCTCAAAGACAACAAAGCCAACAAAGCCCCAGGCCCGGACGGATACACAGCGAAATTCTGTAAGCAATTCCTACCCCTACTTATTCCTCAAACTTTCAACCACTTCAGACAAGGGTTTGGGATTGAACAGTCAGTAAAACCTACATCTGACCAGTCCGTTTAATCAAACAAATTGCATTGGCCATTCTGTAGATCACTGTACACGTGGTTGATCTTGACCTAACACTAGACACAAAGGTACCAGTCGCAGGTCAAAATGTTTCTTCCATTAACATGAATCCTGTAAAGTTACAGATGTACTGTAGAGACATTTAGAACGGCAGTACCACCCAATACATACCACACTCATCCATGTTTATCCTAGCTGCCACACCAACAGACTTCTAGCACCCCTCAGACTTCTTCAAGCCCCTTATAAGTTTATCACCTTCAGTATGCATGTACAAACATACAGTAGGTTTCCGGTCACCTCCAGCAGGCCTTCTGTCACACCTGCAAACTCCTTTTCATCCTACAGCCCCCGTAGCCCTGAACAGGACGCTTCTTGTCCCTAGCAGGTTTCACGCTTGTTCATAGTATAAAATATACTACATTCACAAGTCACTGCGTTCAGTCTCTCCGCATCACCACCAAAGACAAGCTGATGCTGCCAATCCCAGTTCCATAGACCCCAGGAAAAATCCTCGTAATTGTAAGTATAAAGTGCAACTGAAATACTCTTGGGTGAGGGTAGAGACAAATCAAACAGGACGGACCTCATCATAAGCCTGGCCCGCTGCCAATGAATACTAACTTGGTAAATAATTAAGTGTTCCCAAATGCTTTCGTCACCGGATGTTTTCCTAGGTGAACCAAGATTACCTGCCTTATCAATTGCAAGCCTAGAAACAATTATTGTACCAGTACAGTTGATCTATTGCCATTCTCTGGTAGAGCATTTTCTCAAATGGTTTGGATTTATCATTGACAAGCTTTGTTCTGGTTACAGTTTCTTGCACATTTCAGCACAGATGCACCATCATTTTGTGTTATTAAAGTGCATGTTACATCTCATGTGGTAGACTTAAAGAGTTGTTCTTTACTTCGGCTAAAAGAACGATTACACAATATTATCTGTATCCTGACTTTGATAGAATGTACTAATTTGCAATGTTCTTTAGTCTTTACCATTAAAAGTCTGCTCTAGCCTTTGCATAGAGTTCTTTTAGACGGATTTTCCTCATCTCCCTTTATTATATACTCTTCCCCACAGATCCAGAAACCTGGGAGACATAGAGGAACACAACTGAGACTCATCAGTTAACTGATTGCTGGAAACTTATGCAGCTGGAATGGCTCTCAGATGAGGTGCGTTGAAGAGCAGCATGGACGGTATCGGTGTGCCATTTATATTAGTACATCCAAAATGCCCCCCCCCCCCACTACCTCCTCAACATTTAAGTTTCCTTGGTTTTTAGTGAGGACTACAATGGTTGCAGGATCGTCCTGAAATATTCAAGTCTCACCGGACGTGCGAATACAGCCGACAATGGTAATTTGAAATTTCCTCTTGGGTACACATGTCTCACGAGAGCTGGCTTGCTTTTTTGCTGGCCTAGTTTTTCTGTTGTTCAATTTGTACTACGGAAGATCATTAGTATTGCTAGGGGTCTGTACACAGAATATGTAATGTTGGTGCAGGCATAAATTCTGCAAATGGTACGACCCGACTGAGCGAGTTCTCATGACATCTTTTGAAGGCCACCAATGGTAGTAGTAAAAGCCAAAGTGTTACTACAGATAAGGTTCCTGTAACTCATAAGAGAACAGTGGAATGAGAACAGGCTTTTGAGCATACGCAAAACGTGTCCAGAAGCACAAGTTACCTACCTTCGGTAACGATATATCTGTAGGAAACAGTAGTTAGTGTTTAATTCTTTACCTTAGACTATCCCCAGGCGTCAGATCCGGAAAGTTTTGCGTAGCAGTACCCCTACGTGTCGGTAGGCGTCGTTTGCGGCTCCGCGTCCGTCGTCGGCGTCGTGATCGCCGGGATGACGGCAGAGTACTTGGACGCCACCCTCGCACGCTGACGTCCGTTCTTGTACATAGCTTTCGCGCCAGGAACGCAGAGCCATGCCAGAGACCGACACTGGTGCCATAAAATTAGGGACCGCAAAGGGAAATACCTTAACCCTAGATATCGGTTCGCAGAACAGGGAGGATGGGTGGGGCGGTAAGGAATCTAACACTAACTACTGTTTCTTACAGATATATAGTTACCAAAGGTACGTAACTTGTGCATCTGAAAGAAACAGGTTAGTGTTAGATTCCTTACCTTAGAATAGATACCCCAGCAATACAAACCCCGGTGGTTGGTCTGCGAACCAAGATCACACCAGAAAGTCCTGGAGAACGGAACAGCTGAAGAAGCCATCTCTCCGGACTTGGCTGTCCAGGCAGTAGTGTCTAGTGAACGTGTGCAGCGAGGCCCACGTAGCTGCCTGACAGATGTCCTGCAAGGGGACTCCCCGACCCAGGGCAGAAGTAGCCGCCGTGGCCAGAGTTGAATGGGCCCTCAGCCCAACAGGGGGTACCTTTCTGGCTAAGGAGTAACAGACCTTGTTGCACAACACAACCCACCGAGAGATGGTTCGTTTGTGCACCGCCGGTCCCTTCTTCGCGCCCACGTAACAAACAAAGAGCTGGTCGTCCACCCGGAACTGGCAGGTGCGATCAAGGTAGAAGGAGAGCACACGTTTTGGGTCCATATGGTGGAGCCTCTCTTCCTCCTTCGAAGGATGCGGAAAGAAGGTGGGCAAGGTGATGGACTGCCCGATGTGAAAGGCCGTAACCACCTTGGGCAGGAAAGAAGGAACAGTTTTTAAAACAAATTTGTCCGAATGGACAGAAAGGAAAGGAGGCTTAAAAGATAGAGCCTGGAGCTCACTCACTCTCGTGGCAGAGGTGATGGCAACCAGGAATACAGTCTTAAGAGTCAGAAGACGAAGAGGGCAATTGTGAAGTGGCTCGAAAGGAGCACACATCAGATAGGTTAGAACAGGGGTCTTCAAACTGTGGGGCCTGACCCCCAGGGGGGCCGTGGAGCGATGCAAAGGGGGTCGCGCCTTCACAGTGTCACTTCTGCCCTGGCCTCCAGGGCTTCAGCCCCTCTCCTCCCCCATCCTGTGTCTCAGCCCTGGCTGCTGCAGTGCAGCTCGCTCCTGGGGCCTCGGCTGGGCAGTGTCTGGAGTCTTATCTCCGGCCAGAGTTTTTCACAGGTCTTTAAAGACCATTAGCATATTTACATGCCTTTGTTAAGTGATTACCAAAGCTTAGTTTTTTATGGTTCCAGTACCCCCTGGGCCCCCACTCTGCCTATTCCTCACATTTGTATTTTTACACTTACTGCTGTAGTGTGAGAATGCATTTAATGAAAAGAAATATAAAGTTGGGTAGCCAAAAGAAACATGCCTGCCGTGTGTTGAATAAAGAGCCTGCAAAGGGTCGTGGACCAGGGTCAACGGACTTGATAATTCTCGCCTCGGTGCCTACTCTAACCAGGGATCACACTCGGCAACTCTGGGCATTAAGCTTGCCTCATCTCTACAACGGCCCCCCACAGACGCCAGGGATGCCTGGTTTCACCTTGGAGATACCCAGAAGGGACCATCTCACAGGGAAAGCCAGGACGGGTTCCCCAGCGGTCTTCAGCGCCAGGACACCCCGAGATGGGGTAACAGTGCGCTTTACAAGTATCATCATTACATTACATTATATAAAGACCTCTTCTGACATTAAATTGAGTTAGAATTAAAAAAGTATGTATTAATTAGTTATGTGACTTTTCTGTCTTTATTCTCTTTAATTATTAGTCATGGATCATTGAGGCATCCTTAGAACACAATTAAAAGTGCTTTCTATGTATATTTGCAGTTCTAAGTATTCACAGATAAGTGCAAAAAATACAGATGTAGGTGCCTGCTTATTTCTGGGCCATCAAAATAATGAGCTGGAAACCCTAATCATTAGTCTGGACGTTTGTTGCAGGATCAGCACATTATTTATTTCCTCCACCCTCGAAACCTGATTAATGCCATTATAGCAATAGTTTAACTTATATCTGAAACCCTACGCTTCAAGTTTCTGGGAATGCACCCTGCTTTCAGACTACTCACTTCTCATTCTCGCCTTCACTTTCACGTTCACCCTGCACTCCCAGCGATCTGCACTCACAGCAATCACCATGCACTCACAGCAATCACCATGCACTCACAGCAATCACCATGCACTCACAGCAATCACCATGTACTCACAGCAATCACCATGCACTCACAGCAATCACCATGCACTCACAGCAATCACAATGCACTCACAGCAATCCCAATGCACTCACAGCAATCACAATGCACTCACAGCAATCACAATGCACTCACAGCAATCACAATGCACTCACACTGATCACCATGCACTCACACCATTCACCCGCTCACCCTGCACTCAGTGATCACTGTGCACTCACACTGATCACCGTGCACTCACACCATTCACCCGCTCACCCTGCACTCAGTGATCACTGTGCACTCACACTGATCACCGTGCACTCACACCATTCACCCGCTCACCCTGCACTCACACTGATCACCATGCACTCACACTGATCACAATGCACTCACACTGATCACAATGCACTCACACTGATCACAATGCACTCACACTGATCACAATGCACTCACACTGATCACAATGCACTCACACTGATCACAATGCACTCACACTGATCACAATGCACTCACACTGATCACAATGCACTCACACTGATCACCATGCACTCACACTGATCACCATGCACTCACACTGATCACCATGCACTCACACCATTCACCCACTCACCCTGCACTCACAGTGATCATGATGCACTCATACTGATCACAATGCACTCACACTGATCACAATGCACTCACACTGATCACAATGCACTCACACTGATCATAATGTACTCACAGTGATCACCATGCACTCACAACATTCACCCGCTCACCCTGCTCTCACAGTGATCACTCTGCACTAAAAATTCGCTTGCATTGTTCACTCTGAGCCTCACCCTGCAGTCACACGAGCACACTTCTCACCCTGCACTCATGTGACACTTCACTCACCTGTCCCCCCCCCTTACTGCTCAATCTGTAGCTCACTCAAACAAGGCCATCACTAACCATGCACTAATTCGTCCCACTCTGCACTTACAGCCGAACCCAAATTCATATGGTCACCTCACTCACCCTGCAGTCACTCCTTTTACCCTACTCTCACACTGTTGCATTGCTCACCGTGCAGTCACATGGGCAGTCTTGTCACCCACACAGTGCAGGAGGTTAAAGTGCCTGGTAAAAAGAAGATGTACCATGCACATCACAGAACTGAGAGTAAACTGTGAGTAGCGCTATAAAAAAAATGAAATGTCTGTCAGACAGATGCTCTAGAGAGATGAGGTGTATTGTTGGTGAGTGGTAGTGAGGGAATCCATGGAGAAGGTGGAAAGACTGTTGCACCTTGTGCAACCAGTGCTTGGACAAGCCCTGGCTGGGAGTGTTAACACCCCCACCCCGAAGTTCGGGTCTAGTGGATCCCCTGCTTCTGCCTATTATTTACTTCTGTAGTGAGCTACTGTTACCAAAAGGAGTCCTGGGGCTAATAACCATCTGCCTGCAATGTGAGAGAGGGATCCGGGGTTGGGAGAGGAGAGAAGAGAGGGATAAGGAAGGGGATGAGAGGAAAGGGGCATGGGTAAACTGCTTAACTCTGCACAAGACCGCCACGGTTTGAATGCACCCTTGCTGCTCCCGGCCATGGCCAGATGAGCTTCTAATGTGGCAGCGTGTATTCCTGCGGATTGGGAGGCCCTTCACAGAGGTTGACTAGACATCTTTCTGATGTTAATTGCTGTATTTTGGTTATAAACCGGTACTGATGGGGTGAAATCTTTCCTCAGTATTACTGTGTTTAAAAACATTCTAAATAATAAAGCAATGCTACCCCAAAATACGCAGCATCACAGAACATTATTTACATTTTCTACTCACACAATTTGTATTTGTATTTGTATGTCGATTTGTAGAGCGCGATTGCTGCCCGGGGGCGTCCAAGCGCTAAAAAACCAACAGAGCAAGAGGAGGTAGCCAGGGCGTTATTGGGCGGCATTGAAGAGGAATGTTTTTAGCGGTTTCCTGAATGAGGTAAGATTGGGGTTTTTCCTTAGGTGGAGGGGTTGGGTGTTCCAAAGCTTGGAAGCGTTGTAGGTGAAAGTCCTACCGCCAGTTCTGGATTTTTTTATTTTGGGAATTATGGCCGTGAAGGTCTGGTTGGATCGCAGGTTCCTAGTGGGTTGGTAGTGTGACACTAGGTTGCGGGTGATGAGAGGGCCCGTTTTCCAGAACGCCTGGTGCGCAATGCATAAGGCTTTGAATTGTATTCTTTGGGGAATGGGTAGCCAATGCAGTTTTTATAGTCCGTTTTTGACTGATTGACGTCGAGGGATCTGGAGCAAAGTGCGCGCGGCGCAGTTCTGCACCGTTTGTAGTCTCCGTATCGTGTACTCTGGGGCGGCGAGGTAAAGGGCGTTGTTATAATCCAATCGTGACTGGATAAGGCCCTGGATGGCTACTTGTTTTGCCTCCATCGGTAGAAGATGGAGTACCTTCCTTAACACTCTGAGAAGGCCGAAGCAGGTAGCTGCCAGTTTGGTGGATTGGGTGCCGAAGGACATAGATCTGACTAGCCACACCCCAAGGCTCTTGATACTGTCCTTTGGGGCCGGAGGGGAACCCAGGCAGGGTGGCCATAGAGTGCTGAGGGAGTTGGGGTTGGCAGGGCCCAGGAGCATAAGCTCTGTCTTGTCCCCGTTCATTTTTAATGAGGAGGAGGACATCCAGTCCTTGACTTCCTCTAGGCATTTCTTGAGCCCTCCTTTCGAGGTCTGGTTAGCTTCCTGTGCCAGTGAGACCACTAGCTGAGTGTCGTCAGCATATGAAATGATCTTAATTCCATACTGACGAACAACTTCAGCCAGTGGCCTCATATATATGTTGAAGAGCGCCGGGCTCAATGAAGAGCCCTGCGGGACTCCACATCTTGATGGTCTGCTGGTAGAGGAGGATGTTCCGTCAAATACCCGAAAGGATCTGTCCTGTAAAAAGGATTCAAACCAAGACAAAGCTTTGTCTTTTATGCCGATGTTTGCCATGCGGTCCAGCAGTATGTCATGGCTGACCGTGTCGAAGGCCGCGCATAAGTCAAGGAGGATCACTGCCACTGATCCTCCCTGGTCCAGGATGTTTCTGGATTCCTCGGTGACCATGAGGAGCGCGGTTTCGGTGCCATGTCTTGGTCTGAAGCCCGTTTGGGTAGGATCAAGAAGCTGGTGGCTTTCGAGATATTTGATCAGCTGGTTGTTGATGTGTCTCTCTAGGATTTTACTAAGCCAGGGAAGGAGAGAGATTGGCCGGTAGTTACTGAGGTTCGAGGGATCCAGATTGGGCTTCTTTAATAGTGCTCGGACCATGGCTTGTTTCCATTGTGGCGGGACTACGCCAGTAGAAATGGAAGAGCTAAGGAGGTCCATTATAACGGGCAGGGTGATAGCCGAGGCTGACATAATGATGTCTGGCGGGGCTGGGTCCCCTGGAGACCCGGATTTGACTTTTTTTGCCAAGGGCTCGAGAGTCGAGAGGTTAAGAAGAGCAAAGTGGTCAAGAGTGGGGGAGGAGTTCAGGTCAGAGTTGCTCGGAGTAGAGGGGGTGCTGAGTGGAGCAGGGAATGATTCATAAATGGTAGTGATTTTTTGCAGGAAAAAATCTGCCATGTTATTGCAGTGTTCTGCGGTCTTGGTCTCATCTAGACTGGGTGGTAATTTGGTGAGGCTTTTCACAATACGGAAAATTTCCCTGGGTTTAGATTTCGCTAGGATAATTTCGTTGGCGAAATAGGCTGTTTTGCTGGCCTTGATTTGTTCTTTATACATTTTGAGTAGTTTTTGGTATTGGATTTTGTTTTCTGGCAGAGAGTCCAGGCGCCATTTCCTTTCCGCTTGTCTACACTGACGTTTCGTAGTTCTGAGGGTTTCAGAGTACCACGGAGCTGATTTATGACAGCGTTTTGTGGTGGTTTTCCGTTTAGGTAGAGAAAGATCGAGTGACTTGGTAATCCATTCCTCATAAGAAAGGTTTGCGATGCATGGGTCCTCATTAAGCGGCGGTAGATTGCTGGACAGTTTTTTGGTCCATGTCTCGGTAGGGAGGCGGGACCACGGTCTGGCTATTCTTATAATGGGTTTGGTGGCTGGGGGTCTGGGGGTGTGCCATGAAAAAGGGACCAGTAGATGGTCAGTCCAGGCGAGGGGGAGAGGTAGACTAGTTGTCAAATTAGTACAATTAGCGAAAACCGGGTCAAGCAAGTGCCCTTGATCGTGGGTAGGGGAGCTGACCAGTTGGTGTAATTGTAACGCGGCAAGGTCGTCAGTAAGAAGAGCTGCCGTATGGTCTGCTTTGGAATCGAAGTGAAAGTTAAGGTCACCCAACAAAGTGAAATTGGCGGTACTGCTGACACGGTCTGCCACAATCCGTGCTAGTTGTATGTGGAATTGTTTAGGGGGGCCGGGGGGTCTGTATATGAGGGTGCCTGAGAAGCAGTTGTTCGGCGAAAGCTCCAGACTAAACGCTAGGCTTTCGCAGTCTGGAATGCTTTCTGCAATGATTCGGCAGAGGAACTGCTCTTTGTGAACAATTGCCAAACCTCCTCCTCTGCCTTTTGGGCGGTCTTGGCGGGAGATTTGAAAGCCAGGGGGAATGGCTGTAACCAAGGCTGGGTCCGAGTCTGAGGCGAGCCAGGTTTCCGTTAGGAAAACAATGTCGGGCTTGTGCTCCTCCATCATGAGTGCAAATTCGTTCTTATGCTTGGGCAGAGACCTACAGTTAAGCAAGAACATGCGGTACTCGTGGCACTGGTCCGAGGGTGGTATGGGCTTGAGGGTGGATTTGCAGAGGTTGCATGTATACGGGAGACATTCAACGGGGTAAGGGTGCTGGCTACAGTTCTTTTGTAGGAGTCTTAGCTCTAAGAGTTTTTCGGAGCTATACTGCCTGGGTTTCGTAGTCAGGGGTGGCCCTAGGCCCGGACTCGGCGCGGACGAGCGCAGACAAGCTTGCCTATTGCGCGCCTTCGGCGCGCAATCGTCGCGCCCGCTGCGCTCCCTCCACATACACATAATTTATAGGCGGGAAAGGGCAAGAGGGGGGCTGTGGCCTCGCTGGGGGCGTGACCGGTTGCACGCCGGTGATGGCGGCAGCTGAGGGGAGTTTGTCGAGGGGCCGCAGCTGTGTTAAAATCAACAGCGCGGTGTGCCAACGACCGTCAAACAACAAAGTGAGTGTTTTAAAATCAACACAGAACTAAATTGTGACTCAAGTGAATACAAATACATTTTCTTAAATCTCATACAATTGTTTACAAAGGACGCTCCCGGCTGTGCCTCAGGAGTGAAGGTTTCTATCTGAGCGCTAGAATGTCAGCGCTATTTATAGTTCGGGGGGCGTGGCCTCGCTGGGGGCGTGACCGGTTGCACGCCGGTGATGGCGGCAGCTGAGGGGAGTTTGTCGAGGGGCCGCAGCTGTGTTAAAATCAACAGCGCGGTGTGCCAACGACCGTCAAACAACAAAGTGAGTGTTTTAAAATCAACACAGAACTAAATTGTGACTCGCAAGTGAATACAAATGAATTTTTAAAAATCTCATACAATTGTTTACAAAGGACGCTCCCGGCTGTGCCTCAGGAGTGAAGGTTTCTATCTGAGCGCTAGAATGTCAGCGCTAGTCAAGCCTGTCGCATAATTTGGTCCTCACCTTCCTCATAACCTAGAGGTTTATACGTTTTTGTCAGGAGGGGGTCCTTAAGCTTGAAAATGTTGACAGGGGGGTCTCGGCATCCAAAAGTTTGAAGACCTCTGGGTTAGAACAAGGTTCAAGTCCCACTGAGGAATCACGAAAAGAACAGGAGGAAACATGTGCGTGATGCCTTTCAAGAACCTATTCACAACAGGGGACTTGAAAAGAGAAGGCTGATCAGGAAGCCTCAAGAAGGCTGAAATGGCAGAAAGGTAGCCCTTAAGAGTGCCCAGAGCAGAGCCCTGCTGGGAAAGAGAAAGGAGGAAGAGGAGAACCTCAGAAAGGATCCACAGCCTTTGCTGTGCACCATGGCACAAGTTTGTTCCACTTGCAGGCTTATACCGATTTTGTGGAGGGCCGCCTGGCTACCAGAAACACATCACAGACTTCAAGAGGCAATTCAAATGGCCTCAACTGCCGCCGCTCAATCTCCACGCACGGAGGTGGAGGCTGGACAGGTTCGGGTGGAGGACCGTCCCCTGCTGCTGCAACAGACGGTCCTCCTGAAGAGGCAGACGAATCGGGGGATCGACTGACATGCTGAGTAGCTCGGGATACCAGTATCTTCGTGCCCAGTCCGGAGCCACAAGGATGACTTGGGCCCGGTCGCGCCTGATCTTCAGCACTCTGGGCAGAAGTGGTATAGACGGAAAGGCGTACAACAGACCGCAGCTCCACTCGCGACGAAAAGAGTCTCCGAGCGAGTGCTGCCTTGGAAATTCCAATGCGCAGAACTGATGAAATTGCACTTTCTCTTTGGTGGCGAATAGATCTAAACAAGGCTCCCCGCACTGCTGAAAGAGGACTTGTGCCACGTCCGAGTTCAGACGCCATTTGTGATCCATCATGCACCAGCGGCTGAGATCGTCCGCCCTGGCGTTCAGGGAACCTGCCAGGGGTTGAACCACCAGGGTGACGCCCTGGTGTTCCAGCCATTGCCAGAGGCGCAGAGCCTCCTGACAAAGGGTCCATGACCCCACCCTGCCCTGTTTGTTGCACTACCACATGGCGGTGGTGTTGCCCGTGAACACCTGCACCACACTTCCCCGGACAGAGGGAAGGAATGCCTTCAGTGCAAGCTGGATCGCCCCCAGCTCCAGAAGGTTAATGTGGAGCCGGGACTCCGCCGGAGACCAGAGGCCTCGGATATCCCTCTCTCCCATGTGGCCCCCCATCCAATGAGCAACGCATCAGTCACCACTACGTGCTCCGATTGGGGTAGGAAGAGAGATCTGCCGCTGACCCAATCGCGGTTCGTAAGCCACCACTGCAACTGTCTTGCAGTGCCCTCCGAGATCCAGATGTGGTCGGACAGGTTGCCCTGATGCTGTGCCCACTGAAACTTCAGGTCCCACTGCAGAGCCCGCATCCGCCGCAGCGTCAACCTGACCGAGACTCTGGATAAAGGCTGAAAGACCGGAATCAGAGACCGAATATCCCGAACCCGCTGTTCGGGGGTCAAAAACCGCTCCGATGAAAAGGAGCTTCTGAGAAGGACACAGGTGTGACTTCGGCACGTTGATGGAGAACCCCAACAAGTGCAGGAGGTCGGCCATAGTCTGGAGGTGGGAGACGACTGTCTGGGCGAGCCCGCCTTCAACAACCAATCGTTGGGATAGGGGAAGACTGAAACCCCTAATATGCGCAGATGAGCTGCGACCACCGCCATCACTTTTTGAACACCTGTGGGACGCTGGTAGGGCACAAGGGGAGCACGGTACACTGAAAGTGCTTGTGGCCTACCGTGAACCGCAGGTAACGCCGGTGGGCCGGCAGGACGAGGATGTGGAAATACGCGTCCTGCAAGTCCAACGCCACCATCCAGTCTTTTGGGTCCAGGGCAGCTAGGACCTGAGCCAAAGTCAGCATCTGGAACTTCTCCTTCCGGAGGAAGCTGTTGACGCTCCTTCGGTACAAGATAGGGCGTAGGCCTCCTTTGCTCTTCTTGGGTACCACAAAGTAGTGGCAATAGCAACCACTTCGTACTTCTGGCCCAGAAATTAAACTGGAGGTCAGAAAACAAGGGAATGGGATTGTTTCCAATTCCCTCCTACTCATCTCCTACTTCCTGCATCAGATGCTTGATGGCGGTTTGGGCGATTGCTTCAAAGTCCATAATACGCTGCTACACACCACCCCAGTCTAGATCTGAAGGGGAGGATGAAAGGAGGAGCCCAATGAAACACTCCTTGTCCCTCTCACTCCCTTTACCATCTTCCCAATAATCAATTTTCGGAACTATGCTTGTTAGGGTTAGGCTAGTTAAACCAGCAGTGAAATTGACAGAGTGATGGTAGGGAACACCATATGGAAAGGTGTGGAGGTGGATAATATGTCATCTTCCATGAGATAGGTAATGACAATGGCGAAGGAACAAGCACATGGAGAGAGTAGGTGAGGTCCCAGATGGGTGGGAATCAATCGAAGGCATAACAGGGAGTCTACAAGGCACTGGAGACAAAACACAAGTAAGATGAGGGTAACAAGACAAGGCTAATGAGCAGTGCATGGAATGATACGGGTAAGGGAGTGGAAAGGATACGAGAATGCTGAATGAAGTGGAACTAGATGGTAGTGAGGACACAAGAGGACGGTACCATTTCATATTCTTTGTCCAATAAATTTAAGATTTTTCCTTACTTAGGATGAGGGCTGTACTCTTTATTGGTTTATTGATGCTTCGAATTTAAAAGGAGTAACTAGAGTTTCCGTACCATATACTGGATGACATGCTAAAAATGTACTGTGGATATCCAAGGATTAGATACGATGTATGTTCTGCACAACAACGAAATGCTAATAAAGCATTTACAAATAGAATCTAGTTTCCGTTATGATTTGTTATTCTATATTCTGTATCTGAGCCTTTATGTCAGAATATGCCATTTTCTTTCTAACACCTATTTTAATGATTCAGATTTAAAACTTTCAAAACTTAATTTTGATCTAGAACTCAGTTTTTGATTAGTCATGGTTACTAATTATGATTTACTCTGCTAAGTTTATGTATTAATGGGAGGAGAGTTGTCTCTTGCCACTAGATCTTTGAGAAGGCTCGTGGAGCTGTAGAGCATAAAGTAGATTTGGGGGTTCATTCGATATTGGAGTTCAGGAGATTATTGGGATTCACCTCCCACAAATGCACAGTATTTTAGAAAGATGTGGGCATAGAACAGATGTACGAGTAGTGTGCCAAAAGATGTGGAAAGGGACCTAAGAGGCAAGAAGAAGAGTGAATACAAACGTATGAGAAAGAAAGGCAAGCCACAAACTTGATGAGGAGATCGTGGTGGACAAGAAATGAACGAGACCAAGGGTCAAGTCAAGTCAAGTCATAAAATTTGTATAGCGCACTACATACCCAGAGGGTTTCAAGGCGCTTAGGAAGGGGAGGAGGATTATTTGTCAAATATCCACGTTTTAAGCTGCTTTCTGAACGCTAGGTGATTCTGGGTGAGGCGAAGGTAAGCGGGGAGTGAGTTCCAAGTTTTGGCAGCCAGGTATGAAAAGGATCTGCCTCCCATGGTGGTCTTGTTGATGCGAGGTACAGTGGCGAAGGCTTGGCTGGAAGAGCGAAGTTGGCGGGAGGGGGTGTAGAAGGACAGTTGAGAGTTGAGGCAATCTGGTCCGATGTTGTAGAGTGATTTGTGTGCGTGGGTTAGCAGTCGGAAAGTGATCCTCTTATTGACGGGTAGCCAGTGGAGGTCTTTAAGGTGACCAGAGATGTGTTCGTTGCGTGGGATGTCTAATATGAGCCTGGCTGAGGCGTTTTGGATTCGTTGTAGTTTTTTCTGGAGTTTAGCGGTGGTACCTGCGTAGAGGGTGTTTCCGTAGTCCAGTCGGCTAGTGACTAGAGCGTGGGTGACTGTTTTCCTTGTTTCGGAGGGGATCCAGCGAAATGTTTTTCTGAGCATGCGAAGAATGTTAAAGCAGGAAGATGATACGGCGTTGACTTGTCTGTTCATTGAGAGTGAAGAATCCAGGATGACGCCAAGGTTCCGTGCGTGGTCTGTCGGGATGGGTGCTTTTCCGAGGGCTTCCGGCCACCAGGAGTCGTCCCATGCAGAGGGGGATGTACCTAAGATGAGGACTTCTGTTTTGTCTGAGTTCTGTTTCAGACGGCTTTGTTTCATCCATTCGGCGACTTCTTTCATTCCTTCGTGTAGGTTAGTTTTGGCGGTGCTGGGGTCCTTGGTGAGAGAGAGGATCAGTTGAGTGTCGTCCGCGTAAGAGATGATGTTGAGGTTGTGTTGGCGGGCGATGGCCGCGAGGGGGCTCATGTATACGTTGAATAGGGTGGGACTGAGTGAGGATCCTTGAGGTACGCCGCAAATGATTTCAGAGGCCTCGGACTTGAATGGTGGGAGGAGGACTCTCTGGGTTCTTCCGGTGAGGAACGAGGTGATCCATTCCAGTGCTTTTCCTTGGATTCCGATGTTTCTGAGGCGTTGTAAAAGGGTGCTGTGGCAGACTGTGTCGAAGGCTGCGGAGAGGTCGAGGAGGATGAGGGCGACTGTGTCTCCATTGTCCAGTAGAGTTCGAATGTCGTCTGTTGCTGCGATGAGGGCGGTCTCAGTGCTGTGTTTGGCTCGGAAGCCAGATTGTGAGGGGTCGAGTGATTTGTTGGCTTCGAGGAAGGCGGCGAGCTGGTTGTTGACGGCTTTCTCGATGACTTTGGCCGGGAATGGAAGAAGCGAGATGGGGCGGTAGTTTTTGAGTTCGGTGGGGTCTGCTGTTGGTTTTTTCAGAAGGGCGGTGAGTTCAGCGTGTTTCCAGTCTTCTGGGAAGGTAGCGGAGTTGAAGGAGCAGTTGATGACGTCTCGGAGGTGCGGTGCTATGACGGAGTCTGCTTTGTTGAAGATGTGGTGAGGGCATGGGTCTGTGGGGGATCCGGAGTGGATGGAATTCATCAGGCGGATGGTGTCCTCAGTGGAGATTGGGTTCCAGGCGTTAAGGGTGTTTACGGGGGGAAGATGGTCAGCAGATGGTAGGGTGGGTTGGCTTCCGGGTTGGTTGTCAAAGCTGTTGTGGATGTCAGCAATCTTGTTGTGGAAAAAAGAGGCTAGGGAGTCGCAGAGGGTTTGAGAGGGGGTGATGTCGTTGGAGTTGGCCGAGGGGTTGGAAAATTCCTTGACGATGTTGAAAAGTTCCTTGCTGTTGTGGGCGTTGTTGTCAAGTCGATCCTTGAATGCTGTTTTCTTGGCTTTTCGGATCAGTTGGTGGTGAGTACGGGTGGCGCTTTTGAAGGCGTCCTTGGTGCTGGTGGATGGGTCTTTTTTCCAGGCCTTTTCAAGGGAGCGGCACAGTTTCTTGGACTTCTTGAGATCATCGTTGAACCATGAGGCCTTCTTGTTGCCAAGTTTGTGTTGACGTTTTTTCAGTGGTGCTAAGGTGTCGGCGGTGTTGGATAACCAAAGGGTGAGGTTGGAGGCAGCTTAGTTGGCGTTAGAAGAGAGGGCTGGGGAGGTTCGAAGGAGCGATGTGGAGATCTGATCCGTGGTGATTTTGTTCCAGTTTCTTTGTAGAGTTGGTTGGAGGTGGATGATGGGTTTCGGCTTGTTGTAGGTGAAGTGAACGCAGCTGTGGTCAGTCCAGAGGAGATCCGTAGTGTGGCTGAAGGAGACATGGTTGCTGAAGGTGAAGATGGGGTCGAGTGTGTGACCTGCGATGTGGGTGGGGGAAGTGACCAGTTGTTTAAGTCCGAGGTTGGCGAGGTTGTCTAAGAGGGTGGCGGAGTTGCGGTCGTTGATCTTTTCAAGGTGGAAGTTGAGGTCTCCCAGAAGGATGTAGTCTTTGGAGGGGAGCGCGTGTGGGGTGATGAAGTCCGTGATGTCTTCACTGAATTTTGCGCGGGGTCCTGGTGGTCTGTAGAGGAGGGTGCCTCTGAGTGTGGTCTTGGGGTCGATGTGGATCTGGAAGTGAAGGTGTTCAGAGTTAGCGAGGTTGGCGTCGGAGCTGGTAGAGATGCGGATGGATTTCTTATGGACGATAGCGATTCCTCCTCCTGTGTGGTCGGTGCGGTCCTTGCGTGTGATCTTATAGTCATCTGGGATAGCGATGGCGATGTCAGGGGCGGAGGATGCGTTCATCCATGTTTCCGTTAGGAAGGCGACGTCAGGAGAGATGGTGTCTAGTAGGTTCCAAAGGTCAATGGCGTGCCTGTGGACCGAGCGGGTGTTGAGAAGGATGCATTGTAGGTGGTTGGGGACGGGAATCTGTGGTGTGGTCGTAGCGGAGATGTTGTCGGTGCCGCTAAATTTGCAGGAGAAGCAGGAGAACGGTCCATGGGTGCGTCCAGGAGCGGCTTGGACGCAGTTGGGGGCGCGGCCGGGGTTAAGGGCTAGGAGGGTGGCGGCATCGTAGGTAGTGCGGGGGGGCTGGGGAGCGCGAGGGGCAGGGGGTCTGGCGCTGGGCGCGGTCCAGGCGCGGACGGGCGTAGACGGGCTTACCTTTGGCGCACCTTCGGCGCGGATTGGGCGCGGTCGCTGCGCGTGAACGCTGCGCGCGGGAACTCCTGTCATATATGGATGGTGGAGGGGGAGGGGCGAGGGCGTCTCAGCTGGGAGGCGGGGCGGGCACACGAGGGCAAGCACAACAAACAAAATGGAGGCGGAGGGGGGGGGCACAGCGGAGCGCTAGCGGCAAAGCGCGTTTACACAGTCTAACCAGCACACAGCACAGAGATGCACCAAGCGCTCCTACAGCAAAGCGCTGATCCTGCAAATAACAAAACAAAAATACCAGGCAGTGAGAACAGCAAATAGCGCTACAATACCAGCAGTCAGCAGGGACCCTGGGAGCGACCACTCGGCTCGCAAATCAGGCAAGAGGGGGGGAAACTCCAAAAGCAAAATGGAGCAAGGTGAATGAGGGAGTGGAACAAGACACAAGAAGGAGAATGAGGTGACCCTGGCACAAAGATCAGCGCAACAAAGCACCAGAGCAATGATAGATGGGAGCAGGGCCAAAGGCAGATGAGAGAACAGCATGAGGTCCGGAGGGGATGTGAGAGAGTAGACTGAGGCACATGGCAGATGAGAAGGGACTCAGACCCATGGCAGGAAAGAGGGGGTAGACAGCGAGCCCAGAGATGGATAAGAGAGCGGAGCTAGATAGAAGCTACTGAGAGAGGAGATCAACGCACCTAATGGATGAGAGAGAGATCAGTGATACAGAAGATGAATGGGGATGCCCATAAGGTACCAGGTGAATGGGTGAGTGGACAAAAGCACACAGTAGATGCAAGACTTATGAACAATATGGATATGAAAGGAAACTATTCCAGATGAGAGGGATTCACGGTATGAAAACGTGAGAGGGCACAGAAAGGATGAGAAGAAATCAATGGTACATCCTCTCACGCAAAATCAGTCACTCCTCTGCCCATTATGCCAAACCAGCCTTGACCGTCCTGCCAGCAAAAAGAGACTGTAAACAAGACACAGGCACTGGGCCGCACCACAGTGTACCACCCTTTGCTACTCCACCTCTGAATAGATTAGACCTGAGTGTTTTGTCCTATAGAATGAAATTGTTATGCTGTGCTGCTACATGGTCCATGGTGCTCCAGAAGATCAGACACTGAAGGATGCTTTTTTCTGGGAGAACTAGTACAATAGCAGTGGCAGCACAGCAGATGCATTTATCCAGCAGAAAATGCATTACACCATCTGGCAAGGAATAAACTAGAAGAGTGGCACAACTATGAAATTGGAGGAGAAGAGGGCATCAGGGAGAAAGCAACGCTCAGGAGGTGGCAAGATGGATGGACTGCAACTGCTTTAGAAAAGGGTGCAATTTCAGATGCGAATGAAAATATCAACCATTTATGCTTGATTAGCGATCCCCTTTAAAGGGCTGGCAGCTGTAGAGCACTGTAATGGCATTTCACAAAGTTTTGGGGATTGCTGCAATCTTAGCCATTTAATTTCCTTGCAGAACTAACAACTCTATGAAGTAAAGCCAAATGCAATTATGGCTAAAGTATGCTACTTGTTCAGAAATTAAACTATTTTGACTTCCCCACTCCTATCCATCTTCTGACTGAAGTTTGTTTCTCTTCAGTCTCTGTATTATACATTATAACCAGCCTGGCTAATGTTACAGAACCCTAAACGAATTTATGAATTTCCTATCAGGGCGAAAGAAACCAGGCCATTCTACTAAGGCTTTTGAGCCAGCCGATCTGGCATCTCACTTCGTGCAACAGGATCACCTGGGTGTCCAGCTGTAATCTATAGACTAGACGCCACCAGTAGCAACAAGCAACTGGCTGAAACAGCTGCACATG
The DNA here is from genome assembly GCF_964263255.1 of Lissotriton vulgaris. Taxonomy (NCBI): domain Eukaryota; kingdom Metazoa; phylum Chordata; class Amphibia; order Caudata; family Salamandridae; genus Lissotriton; species Lissotriton vulgaris. Next base: position 103,070,478 of record NC_141686.1, read on the forward strand.
CCCCACAGCAAGCATGTGTTCTTCAATAATTAGATTTAAGGTAGAAATTCAGAACATACACTTGGTACTTGTCCCAGCAGTTCTTTAGAGTAACGCCAACGACACCCAACTCTACTACAAGATTAAAACGTATGCCGACATCATTCACCTCAACAACACCCTCATCAAGATTCAAGCCTGGTTCCACATGAACCACCTCAAACTTAACCCCAAAAAAAACGAAATTATTCTTTTTTCCCCAAAACATAACCAGCTCCCCATTCAGAACTGGGTCACAGACCTTAATGCCCTCAACTGCTCCTTATGCCTGTCCGCCTCAGTCAAATCACTAGGGATCTCCCTTGACAACCTCCTCACCCTCAAGGTCCACATCAACAATTCTGCCAAAGGGGCCCTCTTCACTCTCCGCCACCTTAAGAAAATCAAGCCCTTCATCCCAAGAGATTACTTCAAACTAGCTGTCCAATCCCTTGTCCTCTCTCGAATAGACTACGGCAATGCCATTCTTACTGGAATTCCCAAGATCCACCTAGCACCTCTAAAATCTGTTCTCTACCTTGCAGCGAGGCTGATCACAGACTGCAAACGATTCAACCACATTTCCCCTGTCCTCGAAACCCTTAAATGGCTCCGCATTGAAGGTAGGTCCACTTACAAAACGGCCTGCATTATACACAAAACTCTCCATCAGAACACACCATCCTACCTCACTAACAAACTTAGTAAAGCCGGCTGCTCCCGATCCCTGAGAAGCACTAACTCCTCCCTTCTTATCCCCCCCTTCTGAAAAAGAAAACCACCCAGTCTCGATCCTTTTCCGGCAATGCTCCCTGCATATGGAATGCCCTTCCCACTAACCTTCGATGCAATCCTTCCTATTCTAGCTTCAAAAAAGAACTCAACTAAACTACATCTCCTCAATAAATACTGGGGACCCTAACCCCTATCTGCTCCCCTACACCGGCCACTTCTGTCTCCAACCGTCGATGCTTCCGCCCCCCCCCGCGACCAGCCCCACCCGCCCTTCCTCTCATCACATCCCCTTCCTGTCTACCACCCTCGCATTCCCTTGCACCCCCCCCCGTCTGTCGTCAACCCTCAGCCCTCATCATCCCTCTCCAACCCCCTCCACTTACTGCCCTGCCCTCCCTTTCCTTATCAATCTAACTGACCATTATCTTCCCTTTCCCGACTGCCCTATTTTCCCAGCGCTCTTCTTAATCTTGTGCCTTATGTAATTATAATTATCACTTTCTCCACATTATGGTGTCTTTTTGTCTTCCCATATTTATCTTCCTGAAGTCCCCCATATGTTGACTTATATGTTGTGTATATACTATACTGTAATGTTTTGGGGTCCCTGTTTTTTGACCGTCTGGCTCACAAAATTTAAAGCGCTCTGATGCCCCCGGGTCCAGCCAGCGCTATATAAAACCTCTAAAATAAAAATAAATAAATCTATAGGCTCAAGTGACAGTTGGCAATGCAGCGAGCAATGAGCATACTGCACAAAAAACACAAGAGGAGCTCCGATTAAAATGATGAGATTATAGCCTTTTTCGCTCAGATCCCTGACATCGTTCTATATCGAGCCGGTGGTCCAGTAGGGTTATTCGAAGAATTGAGGAAAGCTACAGTTCCCATTTGATTTATTTTGAAGTTATAAAGATAAGGAAGGGTCGCATTCCAAACAGGTTAAGGTATAACCCTCACCTTTCCCCAGTTTGAAACATGGAATTTTGTCAGCGACATACAGATGGCAGGTATATTGTCTCCCCCAAAGTTAATCCTAAAATGAAGAACAATGGATGATCATTATGTATGTGGGCCACTTCTTTCTTTGGAAACAACAGTTCTCCCCTAACAAGCCATCTAGGCACAAATCAAAGTCTACATTTTCGCATTCCAACGTAAGCAGAGAACTGGAAGAAGTCCAAAGTATCGGAAAAAATTCACCAGCCCCTTACACCAAGAGGCTGGTACCAGCATGATCCAAAAATATATTTCAAGTGTCAAACCTTGTTTTGCTTCCAGCCTTCTGAGAAGCATAACACTGCTGGGAAAACAGCCTGATGCACAAATTAAGTTACTGGGCAAAATCTGAACGCACAATGATTAAATGTTAACCAAAGCTATGATTCTCCATAGGATCTCTACTCTTGAGGAACAATTTGATTCCACAGTATTAGAGATGGCATGTGTTTCGGCTAGGTGGGATAGGTATGATCAGTGTTAACATTTCTGCTTAAACCTTAATATTACAATCTTGTCTGGCACTAGTGCTTTACCACAAACCTTTTTTGGGGGCTAGATCGATACAGGAGTTCTCGTAGAGCCAAGTCGCCATTTTCTTCTCGAGGCTGGTAGCGGTCCAGCTCTCCCCTTCTGCTGGATGACGAAGACAATGGACTAAGTCTAAAACCGAAGGTATGTAGTTTATGACGCCTTGCTGAACTAGCTGGAATTAAATTCTATTGTATCTCGCACAAAGTCCTTTAGGTACTGCTAATAAAGTAGTAGTTTTAATTATATTTACTTTAGTGTTTTTTGAAGCTCAGTTTTAGATCATTTGTGAATATATTATTACCTTAATCACAAATCGGTTAAAATTGCATCTTACACTAGAAAAGAAGGAAAATGCTATTTACCAGTATGCAGCTGTTCTTGGCATGCAGAGCTGCAGAGTTACACACTATGCATAGATGGCCACATAGTGTTGGGCCCGGATGTTTCAAGTTTGTTTTGTTGTAGAAAAGTCTTTGGAAGTCACGGGATAGGCGACTCCTCCTTTGGATGATACTGAGCATGGGCATCGGCTCCATCCCCAGATTGTTTTTCGCCATTAGGGAAGTGATGGAGCTGTACAAGAGGTAGTGATGTCCATGTGATATATATCTAATTAAGATAATACTGGAACAGATAAAGGTAGCTGGGGAGGCGGGTGGGCGTGTGCATCTCTGCAGCTCTACATGCCAAAAACAGATGCATACTGGTAAGTAGCATTTTTCGTTCGAGGCATATGAGCTGCAGATTACACACTATGCATAGATTGTATAGCAGTACCCAGCGGCGACCACCAGTATCTGTTGTAGTTGTTTGAAACAGTGTTTTTTAGTACAGCCTGGCCCACGGTGGCTTGTTGTTTAGTTTGCACATCTACACAGTAATGCTTTGTGAATGTGTGCGGTGAAAGCCATGTAGCTGCTCTGCATATATCATCTAGGGGAATGTTCCCCAAAAATGCCATTGAAGCCCCTATCTTCCTTGTTGAATGGGCTTTTGGAGGAATTGTTAACGTACGTTTGGCTTTCTGGTAACATATTTGTATGCATTTAACAATCCATCTGGCGATCCCTGATTTTGATACGAGGTTGCCTTTACGTGGCAGTGAAAATGACACAAAAAGTTGTTTTGTTTTACCAAAAGTTTGTGTCCTTTCGATGTAGTACAGTAACGCTGTTTTGCCATCTAAGGTGTGTAGAGCTCTTTCTGCGACTGTTTGAGGCTGCGAGAAAATACGGGCAGCTCAACTGATTGATTTAGATGAAATGGTGAAATGACTTTAGGAAGGAATTTAGGATTAGTACGAAGAACCACTTTGTTATGATGCATTTGCAGAGAATGTTCTTGAATGGTCAATGCCTGTAGTTCACTAACCCTTCTGAGAGAAGTATTTGCTACTAGGAAAGCTACTTTCAAGGTTAGGAATTGCAATTCACATTTATGTAATGGTTCAAAGGGAGGACCCATTAATCTTGTAAGAACAATGTTTAAGTTCCACACTGGTGCAGGTGGCGTTCTGGGAGGAATTATTCTTTTGAGTCCTTCCATGAAAGCTTTTATAGCTGGTACTCTAAAAAGAGATAGATGTTGTCTATTTTGTAAGTATGCTGCAATGGCAGCAATGTGTAGTCTGATAGCCGTATAGGCTAAATTACACTTTTGAAGGTGTAATAGATATCCTATGATATGTTGAATAGACACGTCCAAGGGATTTATTTGGTTGTTTTGGCAGTATATGACAAAGCGTTTCCACTTAGCAGCAGAACATGCTCTAGTAGTGGGACGTCTAGCTTCTTTGATAATGTTCATACATTCTAGAGGAACGGTTGAGGTAGCCAAACTCTATGACCTCAGGAGCCAGATGGCTAAGTTGAGTTGGGTCCGGGTGTCTGATCTCTCCATGGTTCTGTGTTAATAGGTGTGGAGATAGGTTTAGTTTTTGGTGTGGTACTATAGACATCTGCAACAGCGTGGTGTACCACGGTTGTCTGGCCCAAGTTGGAGCGACTAGAATGAGCGTTAGCGAATGTTGTTGTAGTTTGCGTACCACTAACTGAAGTAGTGGGAGAGGAGGAAAAGCGTACGCAAATAGTTTTGACCAGTTCATCCATATCGTATTGCCTTTGGACAATGGGTGTGGGTATCTGGCGGCAAAGCTTGGGTATTTTGCGTTTTCGTGGGTGGCAAAGAGGTCTATCTGAGGTTGTCCCCACATTTGAAAGAACGGATGAAGAACTTGCGGATGAAGTTCCCACTCGTGGATCTGCTGTGTTTGTTGACTTAGCAGATCTGCCATAGTGTTTTGTACTCCTGGGACGTGCTGGGCGAAGAGTAAGATTTTTAGTGGTATAGCCCATCTCCATATCTGCTGTGCTAACTGAGAGAGCTGCAGAGTGCGCGTTCCCCCTTGTTTGTTTATGTAGTACATAGCTGTCATATTGTCTGTGCGGACTAAGATGGCTTTGCCCGACACTTGCATTTGAAATGCTTTCAGAGCTAGAAACACAGCTAGCAACTCCAAATGATTGATGTGGAGTAACTTCTGTTGCGGTGTCCACCTGCCTTGCATGGTGTGATGCAGTAGGTGAGCTCCACAGCCGGAGAGCGATGCATCCGCTGTCATGACTATTTGAGGAACTGGCTCTAGAAACGGTCGGCCTTTGGAAAGGTTTTTGGTGTTCCACCATTGCAGAGAACGATGAGTCCGACCGTCTACCAACACTAGGTCTGTTAGTTGACCTTGAGCCTGGTTCCATTGGCATTCTAGGCACTCTTGAAGTGGACGCATTTGCAGTCTTGCGTGAGGTACTACAAATATGCAAGATGCCATCATTCCTATGACCTGCATGAACACTCGAGCTGGTAGCAAGTGTTGCGGTTTGAATTTTGTTTAAGAGAGTTTGTACACTTGTTATCCTGGATGGAGAGGGATAAGCTAGTGTTAGTTGGGTGTTTATTGTAGCACCGAGATACTGTTGTATGTGCAAGGGTTGCAGATGCGATTTGGTGTGATTTACTGTGAATCCCAAGTCGTGAAGCAGTTGAATAGTAGCGTGAGTGTGTTGTACGCACTGGCTGTATGAGCTGGCTTTTATGAGCCAGTCGTTTAGATATGGAAAGACATGAATATGTTGTCTTCTTAAGTGTGCTGCTACTACTGCTAGACATTTGGTAAACACCCTTGGCGCTGTTGTGACTCCGAATGGGAGCACTTTGAACTGGTAGTGCTGCCCGTCTAGCACAAATCAGAGATATTTTCTGTGCGCTGTGTGAATGGGAATATGGAAGTAGGCGTCCTTGAGGTCTAGGGTGACCAGGAAGTCGTTTAGTACCAGAAGTGGAAGGACTTGTTGGAGTGCGACAATGTGAAAATGGTCCGACTGTATGTAAATGTTTAGAGGTCTGAGGTCTAGGGTCTAGAATGGATCTTAAAGAGCCGTCCTTCTTTGGTATTAGGAAATATAGTGAGTATACTCCTTTGTTTTTCTGATGCTCTGGAACGAATAGTTTCTTACCTATCGGTGTAGTTTTGCAGCTTGAAGATCTTTCTGGATTCACTATGCTGTGCATTATTCCGCGGTATAGTGGTTGGGTCCGGAATCGTAGTCTTTTCTTTTTTCTTTTTTTTCGTAGCCCAGGTGGGTGTCGACGTCCCACCTTTTGGTGTCCTTCCTGTGACATCGGCATGGTCCTGCGTAAGCTCCCACCCTTGGGCGCCATCTTCGGATTCTTTTTTCTCGTATTGGCAATGTTCAAGTAAGTGATTCACCGCTTTAACCTCCAAGGTGTCTGTTTCAGTCTTGTCTTTGTTTTTACCACCTTTCTCTCCAGCCTTATCTTTCTGGCGGAGACGGGTGGGTTCGCTAGTGAATCCAGAAAGATCTTCAAACTGCAAAACTACACCGACAGGTAAGAAACTATTCGTTTTGCAGTGTGAATCTTTCTGGATTCACTATGCTGTGCATAGACTTCGTAGCGGTTTGTTATATTTGTGGCGGCTGGGTGGAAGATGAGCGTTGGTTGTTGAATTTGTGTTGAAGCACTTTCTGTCCCACTTGTGCTTCCTTGTTCATTTGTATATCCGCACAGTAGCGCTTCGTGAACGTGTGCACTGAAGCCCATGTTGCCGCCAGGCATATGTCCTGAATGGGTGTGTTAGCTAGGAATGCTATCGTAGCTCCTTTTTTCCTGGTAGGGTGGGCTCGTGTCCCCTCTGTCCTGCTTGTTTGTGGCACAACTGTATTGTTTGTGCGATCCATCGTGCAATGGTTCCTTAAGTTACTGGTTTTCCCATGAAACTGTTTGCGAAGGACACAAAGAACTGCTTTGTTTTCCTGTGTCCCTCAGTTCTCTCTATGTAGTGCATGACTGCCCTTCTGGCGTCCAGAGTGTGAAGTGCCCTTTCTGCGCTTGTGGCTGGTTTCTGGAAGAAACTTGGTATTTGTATTGTCTGGTTGATGGGAACCTTGACACCACCTTTGGCATAAAGTGTGGGTCCGTTCTCATCACCACCCTTTCCTTGTGTATCTGGATGTAGGGTTCTTGCAGCGTTAGAGCCTGTAGTTCACTCACCCTGCGCAGCGAGGTGATTGCCACTAAGAATGCATTTGTAGGGAGGCCTTATGAATGGGTTCAAAAGGCTCTTTAATAAGTTCCGTCAGGACTAAATTAAGGTTCCATACCTGTGGTTGCTCCCTCTTTGGTGGTGCGATCTTTTTCGCTCCTTCCAGGAATCTCTTTACTATCTGTGATGTGAAGAAGCTCTTGCCTGTTTCTCCTCTTGTGTAAGCGACTATCACTGCCAGGTGTACCCTTAGTGAGGATGAGCTCAGGTTTTCCTCGAGCAGGTGCGTGAGGTACTTAAGCACTGTTGAGTCCTTCTGCATCCTCTTGTGCAGCTTTTCCTTTCTGCACCACAGTGTGAACTTCTCAGGGTGCTCTCCAGTAATTTCGGATGAGCAAACTCTATGTCCTCAGGAGCCATGCTACTAGGCTGAGGCTCTCTGGCTCTGGGTGCAGCACCTCTCTGTCTTGCATGGAGAGTAGGTCTTTCCGTCACCCGAATCTGCGGGGTGCACTTTGTGTCATCTCCATTATCTGTGAGTACCAGGTCTGCCAGGCCCACTGCGGTGCGACCAGTATCAGAGTCATGTTGCTGGTTCTACACTTGGGGAGTACTTTCTGTATCAGTGGGATTAGCGGAAAAGCGTAAGCAAATGTCTTTGACCAGCTTATCCATAGGGTATTCCCCAGGGACCCTTCCCCTGGTTGCCTGGATGCAAAGTTTTGGCATTTTGCATTCTGGCGTGTTGCAAACCGGTCTATTGACGGTGTTCCCCACTTGCCGAACAGCTTCTCTGTTCCCTGTGCATTGAGCTCCCACTCGTGGGATGCCGATGTCTGTCGCTGAGCCAGTCTGCTTCTACATTGTCCTTCCCTGGTAGATGTATGGCTAGCAGGTCTATCTTGAGCGGGATGGCCCATCTCCACATTTCTTAAGCTAATTTTGAAAGCGGGCTGATTGTGTCCCTCCCTGCCTGCAACATCGCTGTTGTGTTGTCTGTCTGGATCAACACTTTCTGGTTGTACAACTTCGTCTGGAAAGCCTTTATTGCAAGGAAGACTGTCTTTAGTTCCAGGTATTAGATGTGTTTTACCACATCTGCTGGTGTCCACAGACCCCTGACTGAGTTTTTCCATGTGAGTGCCCCATCCCTTCTGGGATGCGTCTGTGGTGATGGTCACCGTTGGCGTTGGCGGTGTCAGAGGCTTCCCCTTTCTTATGTTCCCCATGTTCCACCATGCTATCTCTTCTTGCACCGAGTGCGTTACACCCACTAGATCTTCCCAACGACCTGTAGCTTGTGACCATTGTTCCTGTAGCCATTCTTGGAAAGGTCTCCTGTGGAGCCGTGTAGTGTAGTTCCTATTTTCCCAATAGGCTCTGCGCATTGGAATAACAAACAGCAGTGTAGACGTAGGACTGAGGTCTTCTAGGTCTCTACTAACTATGTTAAACTTAATTTAGGTTTGCGCCAGCTAGCTCAGAGGTCACTGGAAACTTTCTCGAATGAATAGGAAGGGATAAGCTTCCCTGGCTCAGACAAGAAGTGATTCAGTTTCCGACAACCGCATAAACATGACAACTTTGCTCCCTCAGAATAAGAGTGTATCTCTAGAGTCGTGTGAAAACAATAGACAGCTATTTCACTCAGTCAGCAGTGCATACTTAGTTTCACCAGAATGCAGAGAAATAGAGAGACAGGCGTTTTCAATGAAAGGTGTTATTTATTGAGCAGTCTTCTTTCTCATGCAAGAGAAATGAATTGCCACAATTGCAATACTTAAAGTGAAGTGCGTACAGTAAAAGTAGTATTAGGAAATAATAGTGTAAAAGCATTGATATGGTTTTTTAGCCATATGATACTTTAAAATGGATAAAATATATACATCCGTAAATACATTGACTAACATACTCAACTGGTGCTTCTAACAAAGCCTACCCCGGTGTACCTGACCTAAGCCTAATACTTGGGAAGGGATGAGTAAGTAGCAGTTTAAGTTAAGTTGATTAAGATTATTTTGCCAAGAATCTGCATCGAGAATTCTCTTAAGGGTTTAGTCAATTCCGTACCTTGGTAATAGAATGTGGGAGGTCTGGTATCTCTTTCCTCAGGACTCGATATCCCAGTAACCCGCAAGGGTAGGCTGGAAACACCGGAGGTGGATTTTCTCGGCTGGAGAAAAAGACAGCGTCTCTCTCAGTGCGTCAAACAGGAGGGGCGGCTTCCGTGGGCTCTCGCATCAGCTGGGCTCTCGGGCAAGTAGATGGCCGCTCTGCTCCAAACCACCGTGTGTTTGCTTAAGGCAACTGTTGGTATTTTATACCTGGAAGGTGCCGCATTTGACGTAAGGTTGGACATAAGACGTCACTAAGAACTAACAGTTCATTCTGGACTTCAGGAGTTCTTGTTCAAATCAAAACAAAAGCAGGGGGGATTTCCCAGGGTGCTGGAGGCTTGGTTTGTTTAAAGAACGCGTTGTGCTTTCTAGGAGTCGATGGGAGTAGCTGTGCTGTGCTTTGGACTGCATGGGCTATTACTGAATATGGATCTGATTCTTATGCCTTTATCAGGGTATTATTGATTATAACCTCACAAGAGCATAAATCGGGAATATCGAAATAGGGTCCTAGATATGAACACGACAGCCGTACATTTGGTACTAGATGTATGCATGACGCCATCATGCCCATGACTTTGCTCGCCGTCCTCACTGTCAGAGCTCGCCCCTTCTGGTAGAGTTGCGTCTCCTTCAGCAGCGCTAGCGTTCTCTTCTCGCTGGGGAACACCTTGTTCTGTAAGGTGTTGATCTGTGCTCCCAGGAAGATTTTTACTTGTTCTGGTTTCATTGAGGATTTCCCCCAGTGGATGGAGAATCCTAGGCCCATCAGTGTGTCTGACACTCTTTGTGCATGCAGCTTGCACGTTCTGTATGAACTTGCTTTTACTAGCCAGTCGTCTAGGTAAGGGTATACGTGTATCCCCTCCCTTCATAGGTGTGCTGCGACTGCTGCGAGGCACTTTGTGAAGACCCTTGGCGCCGATTTTAGTCCGAACGCCAGGGTTGTGAACTGGTAGTGGTCTTTGTTGATGATAAATCTGAGTAGATGCTTGTGCCCCCTGTTCATTGGGATGTGCAGGTAGGCCTCCTTGAGGTCTATGGTGACCATGAAGTCTCCGCCATGTAATTGAGGAAGTGCCTCTTGTAGGGACGTCATCTTGAATCTTTGCGTTCTTATGTACTTGTTTAAGAACCTCAGGTCCAGGATGGGTCTCATTGTCTCGTCTACCTTTGGTACCAGGAAGTAGGTTGAGTACACTCCCCTGTTCCTTTCTTTGTAGGGTACTGGTTCGATGACCTGCTTTTGCAGGAGTTCTTTTCCTTCGTCTTGAAGTAGTTCTAGCTCTTTCCTTGCTAGCGCCCTTCTTTTTGTTTTTTTGTTTGGTGGTCTCCTTTCCAACTCTATGCAATAACCAAAACCTGTATGATGTTGAGTACCCACTGGTCTGTGGTTATTTTCTTCCACTCCTGGAAGAAAAGGTTTATTCTTCCTCCCACCGGTGTTACATGTTCGCAGATATTTAGCTCCTGTACCCCCTTGTTGTTGTATCCGTGCTCCACCCTGGGAGTTTTTGCATGGGTGGGCACCTGCCGCTTGACAAAGTCACTTAGAGGCGGGTTGTTGACCCTCTCTTCTATTTTGTCCACGTCCATTCCCTCTCCCGCGAAAGGTCTGGCCTCTTTGTTGGTACTGTCATGTGTGTAAGTATATATCTAGGCAATTACAATCGCTTGTCTCAAGAAAAGGATTAAGGGCTAAAGACCATTCTCAAAGATATAGTACTACAATTTTATTAACATTATATCAGTTCATAAAACTTATTAAAAACAGTCATTGAATGAAACCAAAGAATAAAAATGACCCTACTAGGGGCATACAGAACATATGCAACAACAAATACAGAAAAACAAAAATAAATGAGTAAAAAATACAGAATAAAATATGTGGCACAAAAATGTATATTCTCAACGCGCGTTTCGGCGACCAGCGCCTTCTTCAGGAAAAGCCACGAGGTAACCTAAATTATAAACAACATATAATCTGCGTTAAAAAACAAATTGATTTAACAATTAAAATACATTTAAAAACATTCAGTAAGAGGCATTAAATAAGGAGAATTAATCTGAAGCCTATTAGTTCGACAAGTCTAGCTCATGGATAGACATGAGCGAAAAAGTTAAGATTTCTGTGCTCATTTAACATAAGGTTTGGTCAGGGCATCCCCTTATAAGAATTCATGATAACAACCCCAGGGAGGATTTTAATTATCTCTTTTAAGTTCTCTTTTAAGTATCTTAAAACACAGGGGGACTGCATGTTTTTATGATGTAAACATATAACATCAATTACTTTCATATTTTTATTTATGAACTGATATTTTCTAGAATCCTGGATGATGAAGTAATAGATAGTGCTGGTAATTCCTTGTGGATATAAAGGATCAAAATTCCAATTCTGTTAATGAATGAAGAGGTTATATTACAGGGTGTATATCTCATATTGCACACATTTCATTCAGTACTTAGCCACTTAGCTCTATACTACACTAGGTAATATATTAATCGATAGTGTTCAGGTCTAATAGTCCAGAGAGCAGGAGAGACTGGCTCAAATATAACTAAATAGTCTGGATGCTAGTTGACGGCTTTCTAAGGTATAATAACAGAAGAGCACGTAAATTATGATAATTACCAGATACATAAGAATCCAACGATATCATCATAAGAAAGAATCAAATTTGTTCAGTATGTGTCCAAAAAGAGCAACATCTGTAACAAATGACAGAAAGAGGAGGGGAGAGAAAATATAAGAACATCTCTCTCACTTGTAAATAGTCTCTCTTTTACTACATCTCATATCACCAACCTTAAAGAAAATAATGTTCCTTTTGTGAGGGGCGAGGTACGGACGACGTATGGATCGTACATGTTATCAGTCCGAATGTGACAAAAGATTGTGGAGACAATGTTCACGTTTATGATAGGAAAAGATGACACAATCTGTGAGAAAAAATGAAAGTTCAGATTGGCTAAAAAATAAATAAAAGCTAAATTTAGTTAAATTTCACTAGCGTCAGCTACCTGATCTAAAATTAACTGCCTTTGACCTCCGCGCTGACGTACTGGATGAAAAACGTAATGCTGGAGCGGAGAAAAAGCGGAAAAAGAAGATTAATTTACTAGTTAGCCACAACCCTATATACGTAGAGGTCAAAACAATGTTGAAAGCCAGCAGAGTATTAATTACAAAAGAGATATAAGAGGATAGACCTGATTAAATGGGAATATTTAAACAGCTTATCAGCACACACCCACATTATAAATCAAAGCGGTTTTGATTAAATAAGGAACAGTATTCGACAACTTAAGCTGAATCAATAAACAAAACAATAAAGCCCAAAAAAAAGTTTGCGATCTTTAACTCCTATCCCGATCGTGCCGATATGCGGATAAAATAAGGCATGAAGAAGACAATTGGGGCAAACGATACATTTCAAGCAGGATTAGTGCTCAGTAACCTCCAGTCGTTAGAGAACATGTATGACGATATGTAAATACCTTAGGCTGATGATCCAAACAGCATAGGCGTAGAGGCTGAGATAAGAGGCAGAAACCCTCGAGGTCTGGCGGGTAGGGACGCACGGTAAAATCAACAGCAGCTGAGGGAAAACTTCGTTTAAATGTTCCCTCTCAGTTTCACTGATTGGATGCTTGCCGATCACGTGATTGTACAAGTCATCTAACGCTGGGCAAAAAATAAAACCCGGTCGATGGAGTGTACCCTGTCAATGGAATAGATCATATGACTCCAACATGTATCCAAGTTAAAGCCCATCGATATTATCAAATATTTATAAGCAATCTTCAGGCTTGACCACGTTAGTAGTGATAAATAAATGTATTATAAGTATCGTCTCTTTCAGAATTAACTCAACATAGCTAATATTACGGCTGTACAATCCATTCCGCTAGTTATACACGGACAGAAACAAAAGATAAAAACAGGCAAATAAAATAAGCTGACATGTATGGTCGTCTAATCGTGATAATGAAGAGCGGTAAAACACATTTCTATATCCGCATCTTTGCATTATCTACAGATTGATACCTATATTAAAGGAGAACGTAGAATAATATTCAGATTTCCACTCTTAATGGAGAATTACTATAAACGTAACCAAAAACTATAAGAATGTAGGAAATTCTATAGTCAGAATCTATGATCACAAGTATATAGAATAGGTTCTGGCAACACCGCTATTTGTAAATGACAAAAAGTTTTTTCAAGTTGTAAAGATAAATATTTGGTCAAGATAATTGATGAAGATAAAGTCTTGATTTTATTAACAATATCATCCACCAAGATAATTTCAATCAATTCATGAATTCATAAATGAGTATATAAAAATCTGAGTAACTGACACGTGATGATCCAGATAGTAGGTCCAGATAGAAGATAGAACCTAAATCAATAGCAAAATATATATAACTAAGTCGTAGAGCAGAATCGATCATACTATCAGACACAGGCCTGACAATATTAGATTCGCGAGGGCAAGAAGAGATCAATAAATTCAGCTCCTCCTAGCATTAGCCAATGGTTACCCATCTACAGCAGAATCATAAAAATCTGGACTAAAATGGGGTCATACAATTGCGTTCTCCCAAGGTATTTCGTTATTCAATCCATTTCTGAATGTGCCCAGGCTAAAAATCCAAAAAACTTCAGTTTTTTACGGATTGTTTCACCACCTTTTTTATCTGGGATGTTAATCTTCTTTAAAATGCACCATTGAAATTCATCCGGGCCATGGTTACAATCCACAAAGTGCTGCACCATAGGTGAGAGTAACTTCCTTGTCCTGATAGCTGAACGATGTTCTGTCAAACGCACTTGAATGGAGCGCGAGGTCTCACCTACATATCCGTACAGACATGGACATCGGATGAAATAGATGACATTGGCGGTTTTGCAATTCCACATACTTGTGGCAGATACAGTATATCCACTGTGATCAAAGGTCTCCCCTTCTAAAATGCTCGAGAAGGATTGACAACTCGAACATTTGAAAGTTCCTTTGATAGTTTGTTTAGTAAGTATCGATTTCTGTATCCAGTCACCTTGATTCACATGTCCCGTGAATCTTGAATGTACAATCTGATCTTTAATGTTTCTATTCCTTCTTTGAGCAACTCGAGGTTTCTCCAATTTTTGTTCTCTTGTACAATTACTATTTAGTATATGCCATGAAGAATATTATGAAAATAAATTCTTGTCCGGCTAGACAAAAGACATACATTCTATTCTAGTGTATGGTTATCTATCACACTGTATTCTCCCTGAATAGGGACCACTGTTCTCTATAACATGAAGAATTGATCACCTGTTTAACTTTGGCATGAAGTGTAGAAGGCCTGGTGACACATACTAATTGTTGGGTTTGCTCTTTCGGCTTAGATCTTAAGGAGGTGGTCTCTATCAAAGAAATGCGCCCTTTTGTAAGAGTTTCTCACCAACCGGTGAGGATAACCTCTCTCTATAAACTTTTTCGCATGTTGATAGACTGTTTATCATAGTCTTTGAGGTCCGTACAGTTTCTCCTCACTCTCAAAAATTGAGAGAAGGGAATACTCTGTTTTTGATTCCTGGGCTGGAAGCTTTGAAAGTGAAGTAATGTATTTCTTGCTGTTGTTTTAACAAAAAGATCAACCTTCAGTTTGCCTTCATCCTGAAAGATCATGATGTCCAAAAACTCTAGTTTGTCAGCACGGACGTGGGCGGTGAATTTTAGGTTTGTGTCAGCAGCATTAATCCAGCCAAGAATTCAATTAGAGTCTCCCTCCCATCAGTCCAGACAAAAAATAGATCATCAATATATCTGGACCAATGGGAGACAGACTCAAAAAAGGGAGCAACGTCATTATAGATGAATTCCTTTTCGAAAAAGGACATATAAATATTTGCAACCGAAGGTGCTACTGAGACACCCATACTAACGCCCTTGATCTGGAGATATAGGTGCTGACCGAATTCGAAAATGTTCTCGGTAAGTACTACTTTAAGACAGGCAAGAACAAAAGCTTTCGGACATGGGATGTTATGGAGATCGATAAATCATTCAACTGTTTCCAAGGCTTCAACCAGAGGGATATTACTGTACAAGGATTCCACATCCATAGTGACCTGAAAGTCTGTTTTGGGATTGAAATCAATGTTCTCTACTTTTTTAATCATTGAACCAGTATCCTTAACATATGATGTTATATTGGGGATAAAAGGGCGAAGATGCAAGTCTACGTACTTGGAGAGAAGTTCTGTTGCAGTGCCAATGGTTGAGACAATGGGCCTGTAAGGGGGGTTTACTAGATCTTTATGCATCTTTGGGAGGCCATAGATGCAGGCCGTTTTACCAGAATTAAAATTAAGGTACTCATATTCTTTATCTGTGATTTCACCTCTTTCTTTTGCCCCAGTTGTAAGGCATCTAATCTCTTTAACAATGTTGTTTATGGGGTTCGATCTAATTTTAACATAGAAAGAAGGATCATCTAACATAATGAGCATCTTTTCTTCATATTTATCAGAATCTATTAAAACGATGCCACCGCCTTTATCACTACTTTTAATAGTAATCAATTTATTAGAAGCCAAGGATTTTAGGGCATCATGTTCACCATTGTTTAGATTATAAAGTGTTTTAGGGACAAACCTAGTTGCTTGTTCTAGTTTCTTTAGAACCCCTAATTCAAAAGCTGTCACTTCAGGCCCTAACTGATCTAAGGATGGACTAAAAGTTGAAGGTAGAGACAGATTATTAGCAACATATTGTCCTGTTTCAGCATGATCACATGTAAAATATTTTTTAAGACTAATTTTACAGAAAAAAAAGATGACATCACTGTGTAGCTCAAAGATATTAGCACCTGAGTGTGGAACAAAGGAAAGGCCTTTTGCAAGTAAATCAGAACTGTGTTCATCAAGGTGTGATTTTGAAAGATTAAAAATTGGAATCACATCCCTGCCTTCCAATATTGGCGACTTCGGGTTTCCCTGACAAACTGAGGTTCCTCCTGTTGCTGGTAGTAATGTGGAGGCTTGTAGCCTCCTCTGTTCTGCGACTGAAAGCGTACTCTTGATCGCCTGCGGTTCATCCCGCGGTTCCCTAAAAAAGGTTGAGTCTGATTTCCTTTGGATTGAGCAAAGTTATAATTATTCTCAGACTCATAATATCCTTCATTTCCATCACCATCTGACTCGGAGGTCTCAGAGAAGGTATTGACTCTCTGTTGTTGATTTCTATTTTCATCTGGATAGTGATTCTGTTTATAGAAATCATCTTTAAGGTAGGGATATGTATTCTCAACAGAATAAAATATTTTGTCTTTCATTAGTTTATCGTTCTTTCGTTTATCTAAGTAGTTCGCAAAAGACTAACTCCCTATTTGCTTCCTCTAATTTTTTAAGGGATTCTTCCACATTACCAGCCTTTTTGATCTTTTCTTCAAGGGCTTCTACCTCCGTTTTAATCTCTACTGCAAGTTCCTTGGCAGTTTCTACTATTAGGATCATGAGATCCCGCGAGCACCTGCTCGCAATCATGCTCCATTTCTCAAGGAAAGCACGATGATGAACAAAAAGGCCTGGAACAATACGTACACGAAGGCCAATAGGTATTACACCTAATCCAAGATATGCAAGCATAAACTCACCATGTGCTTCCATTCTTCTTAGTTTTTTCTTAAGATCTATCAAGGGGGGGGGGGTCATTAATGTACTACCAAAGGAGCTGGAAGTACCTACCAAGAGGGCAAATTCCTCGTCTGTAAACCCAAATGTTTTAAGTTGGGCCATACTGGGCACTAGGATTAAAAAGGACAAGGATAAGAAATGGGTTAGATGGTATATTTGAAAAATGAGCACAGAAGATCCAAGAATAGTCAGTTAGATCACAAAAACGATATAACAGAGAAAAGCCCTGCACAGACAAGCTGTGGGTAACAATAGTAATGAAACAAAGGCCCCCTGAGCAACAAAGAATAAATTGTAGTACTATATCTTTGAGAATGGTCTTTAGCCTTTAATCCTTTTCTTGAGACAAGCCATTGTAATTGCCTAGATATATACTTACACACATGACTTTACCCTGATCTAGGAATTATTTATTCTTTGTTGCTCAGGGGGCCTTTGTTTCATTCACTACTCTTTGTTGGTACTGCCAGGGTTGTTTTTGTTGCCCTTGCTGTGTCTGGGTGTCGGTCTGGTGGGACTGCTGGAACGCCTGGTGCGATGTTCCTGGCTGGTTTCCTCCCCTCCAGTTAGGTCTTCGTGACGGGTTGTCCCTCTTTGTTCGTCTGAATTGCAAGGCCCCCATGGATCTTGCAGTCTCGTTATCTTTCTTCAGTTGGGTGAGCTTCTCATCCACTGGAGCACCGAACAGTGTCTCAGTTGAACGGGGTGTTCAGGATGCTGTGTTGCACCTCTGGCTTGAAGCCTGAAATCCTGAGCCAGGCTTGCCTTCTTTCCATGATACCCATCATGAGTCTGCTGGACGTGTCAGCCCCATCCAAGGCAGTTTTGAGGCAAGAATTTGCCACATTTTTCCCTTCTTCCACAAGATGCGCAGCCCTTTGCTGGTGTTCTTCAGGGAGGTGTTTGAGTAACTGGCCCAGTTCGTCTAAGATCTGGTAGTGGTGCCTGTTGAGCAGTGCATTGGAATCTGCCATGCTCCAGTGCATGGTGGCATTCCGTTCGATCTTTCTTCCTGTCGGGTCCATCCTTCTTCTTTCCTTGTCTGGGCGTGGCCCTGAAGTTGTTGGCATGTCAGCCCTCTTCCTTGCCGTAGCTATAATGATGGAGTCCGCTGTGACTGATCCCTGAATGTAGGGCGGGTCCTTGGAGGAATGTTTGTACTTCTTTTCCGTCCTGGGTGTGATGGCGTTGCAAGCTCCTTGAAAGCCTCTCTCCCCTGTGCCATGACGCTTTCGAGCATCGGCAGGTACTGGCTCCTAGTTTGTGTTGGGAGCAGTGTTTCTAGGAGGAAATTTGCCTTCTGCCTTTCCTCATTGAGTTTTACCCCGAAGGCTATTGCTGCGTTTCTGATGACTGTGTTGTAAACCCCAATGTCATCAGGCGGCGAGGGTCTTGAAGGATACGTGTCCACGTTATCCTCCTGACTCTCAGTGTTGAGGTCTTGCCACTCTATGTCTTGTGTCTCCGAGGATGCAGAGCCCAGGATTGTCCTCTGGTCGTAATCCCCCTCCTCCTCGTAGTAGTAGGCTTCTTCTTCTGGATCTTCCAGCCCCTCCGGGCTTCCTGACTGTCCTTCGACGTCGGAGTCCTCTTCCTCGGTTATCTCGACAACATGTGGTCTTGGTTTCGTTGGGATTAAGAAGTCCTTCATCCTGGCGTCGAATTCTCTTTTGCGCTGCAGGATGTTCTCCATTTCGGCCTCGAGTGGATCGGCCGCTCTCTTAGGCAGATTGATCGGCGGCGAGGCGGCTTTTGGCACCGAGCCGGGCTTCGGCGCCGAGCTGGCTTTTGGGTCTTTTAACGGCGCCAAAGTGCTCTTCGGGTCCTTTTCTTTCGGCGTCGAACGTTCCTTTTCGGGGACGTTTTTCGACGTCTTTTGCTGTTCTCTAGCTTTCTAATAAACAACTAAGGGTTGGCTCTAATCAGTATGGCTGAGCCTGCATATAACATAACAAAAGAGAAATTGCCAGTACTGATAACACCACAGTAACATAAATTCAAAACACAGTACTTGAGAAGAAATTCAAGACTGGATGCCAGTTAATAGCTTTTTATTCTTATTTCTTGATTTTATCAAAAGGTACTTTTACTTTTTGTGAAAACAAACATGTAAAAACAATTCGATAACCAAACTCAAAATTGAAGGTAATCATTCATCATATCACTCATATCACAACCAAACAATAAGCAATCATTCAAGGGGAGAAGGGGAACACTAAATGGAAGAACTACAAATTTTATCAAAACATACAATATTTACAATATCATACAATACTATACATAAGACAGGAGAGGCCAAATGTCTGCAAAAACAGTCAAATAAATTCTTTCAATAAACAATCACTTTTGATGTACAATCCTATAACTAAGTATATGAGAGTACTTGTTAAGTCTTTAGAAAAAGGATTATGTACAAAGGTTAGTGATAAGCAACAGTTATTTGTGGCATTCAAGCTTATCACTAAAGCAGACAACAGTATGGCTGGGGCCTACGCGTTTCGAATCCCAGCGGTTTATAGGGATTCTCTTCAGGGCCTTTAGGGTTCTCTACAAAAGTGAAAAAAAGAGAAGAACAAAAAAAGGAGAGAATTAGGAGAAACTCTAGACACAAGATTAATTTAGTCACAAGATCAACATCAGTCGCATACACTCAGTGTTTACCCATAATTCCTCAGGCTAGCCACTAGTTTATGACGTTCCAACTGACTAATGTTTAGAAGTTTTTTCTAGGATCTTTAAAAATACCGCAGGTGGGGAACTCTATCTAAGGTGACTGAGGTATACTCACCTTATGTGTTTTTGAAGAACAGAGCTATTCTCAGGTAGAGATTAATTAACACAGTGGAATGGTGGTGGACCTACACAAAAAGGATAGAAATGAGTTCAGGGGGTGGGGAAAGGGGTTAAGTTTAACGTGCTGACGATGTTACAGGAGGGTCTCACCTGATGGAAAATGTTGGAACCAGCGTATGGAGTGGCTGTCAATTGTTTCACTGGACGAGTCTTTGAAAAGTGAAAAGAAAACGCATCACTAATTAAGCCTTCCAAAACGTGTGCATCATAAAAAGACACAGTTAATAAGGCTTGTTACCGGTATGCGTTGTTCAGCAACAAAATGAAGTAGCACTTGTTCGCGGAAAAACGTCTGTCAAGACGAAGCTTTTAATGCGTGGTTCATCTAAAAAAACAACAAAAATAGACTCTATTAACCGCCAATACGCGATGATTTAAAACAGGAGGTTGGAAAATAGAGCGGCAGCTTACCGGCGTTACAAGTCAGCTACGTGTGGCTTCCGTAGATAAAGCACACGGTTGTTTTAATTTCCAGACGCCAAGAGGCTGGAATAGAGAATGAAACGCGTAAAGGTCGATTGCATAGCAGACGCGTACAAGGCGTTCATTAGTTAAGGCTCAGAGCGTGACCTCATGGATTAATAAAGCCTAGGGCTTACCGGGTGATTAAACAGAACTGGCACCTGGTCAAGAATCTTGATGTCAGTCTAGTAAATGAACCACTATTTGCCTTCAAGAAAGAAAATAATATTGCAAACCACATTGTTCGGGCTGTTATGCCCAGTGCCAAACCACAAACGTTACGCCAAATGATGGGGATGCCACCCATCGTTGGACACCACAAATGTGGAAACTGTTTATGCTGTGAATCTACTATGGAAGGTTTCACTACAGCCTGCTACTGCGCAGGAGCCGCCGTGTAGTGCTGTCTTGGACGCTGCCTCGTTTGAAAAACTTGCCACAGTTAAAAATAGTGAGTACTTGAAACTGTAATTGCGCTAATTTCACTCTTAGTTTAAATCACTTTCAAGCAGTTTCTCACCCTGGCCTTTTTTATATTTTTTCTTAGCTTAAATACTCTTCGCTAAACTACGTTGAAGAAAAATGCACCGGTAAGCCCTAGGCTTTATTAATCCATGAGGTCACGCTCTGAGCCTTAACTAATGAACGCCTTGTACGCGTCTGCTATGCAATCGACCTTTACGCGTTTCATTCTCTATTCCAGCCTCTTGGCGTCTGGAAATTAAAACAACCGTGTGCTTTATCTACGGAAGCCACACGTAGCTGACTTGTAACGCCGGTAAGCTGCCGCTCTATTTTCCAACCTCCTGTTTTAAATCATCGCGTATTGGCGGTTAATAGAGTCTATTTTTGTTGTTTTTTTAGATGAACCACGCATTAAAAGCTTCGTCTTGACAGACGTTTTTCCGCGAACAAGTGCTACTTCATTTTGTTGCTGAACAACGCATACCGGTAACAAGCCTTATTAACTGTGTCTTTTTATGATGCACACGTTTTGGAAGGCTTAATTAGTGATGCGTTTTCTTTTCACTTTTCAAAGACTCGTCCAGTGAAACAATTGACAGCCACTCCATACGCTGGTTCCAACATTTTCCATCAGGTGAGACCCTCCTGTAACATCGTCAGCACGTTAAACTTAACCCCTTTCCCCACCCCCTGAACTCATTTCTATCCTTTTTGTGTAGGTCCACCACCATTCCACTGTGTTAATTAATCTCTACCTGAGAATAGCTCTGTTCTTCAAAAACACATAAGGTGAGTATACCTCAGTCACCTTAGATAGAGTTCCCCACCTGCGGTATTTTTAAAGATCCTAGAAAAAACTTCTAAACATTAGTCAGTTGGAACGTCATAAACTAGTGGCTAGCCTGAGGAATTATGGGTAAACACTGAGTGTATGCGACTGATGTTGATCTTGTGACTAAATTAATCTTGTGTCTAGAGTTTCTCCTAATTCTCTCCTTTTTTTTGTTCTTCTCTTTTTTTCACTTTTGTAGAGAACCCTAAAGGCCCTGAAGAGAATCCCTATAAACCGCTGGGATTCGAAACGCGTAGGCCCCAGCCATACTGTTGTCTGCTTTAGTGATAAGCTTGAATGCCACAAATAACTGTTGCTTATCACTAACCTTTGTACATAATCCTTTTTCTAAAGACTTAACAAGTACTCTCATATACTTAGTTATAGGATTGTACATCAAAAGTGATTGTTTATTGAAAGAATTTATTTGACTGTTTTTGCAGACATTTGGCCTCTCCTGTCTTATGTATAGTATTGTATGATATTGTAAATATTGTATGTTTTGATAAAATTTGTAGTTCTTCCATTTAGTGTTCCCCTTCTCCCCTTGAATGATTGCTTATTGTTTGGTTGTGATATGAGTGATATGATGAATGATTACCTTCAATTTTGAGTTTGGTTATCGAATTGTTTTTACATGTTTGTTTTCACAAAAAGTAAAAGTACCTTTTGATAAAATCAAGAAATAAGAATAAAAAGCTATTAACTGGCATCCAGTCTTGAATTTCTTCTCAAGTACTGTGTTTTGAATTTATGTTACTGTGGTGTTATCAGTACTGGCAATTTCTCTTTTGTTATGTTCTCTAGCTTTCGGCACCTGGGAGTCCCTCTCTGAGGATCCGCTGGGCCTGTATGTACCCGCGGATGCCGAAGCTTCCGGCGTCGGCGTTTGAGGACTTGCACTCGTTTTTTCGAGAGTCTGGGTCAGACTGTCGAGTGTCCTTCGGAGCTTTAGGGGCTGTCGAGTCTCCTACCATTTTAGGAGTCTTCTTATCTGTCTCTACGACCGTGTAGTCGTCGCCTTCTCCGATGACGTTGTCCTCTTCATCTGTTGAGAGCCCCAGGTCTTGAAGGGATGGTGGTTGGCCCTTGTCCTGCATGCTGGCATTGCCCATCTTCTGCCTCGCTCTAACTCGAAGAGTTTTCGGTGTGAAGGCAGAGCAGGCGTTCCAGTCCTTGCTCTCGTGGTCGACCGGTAGGCAGAGGTTGCAGACCGGGTGCTGGTCCTTCTGCGCATACTTGTGATGGCAGTTACGGCAGAATTTGAATGGTGTGTTGTCCATCTCCTGCGCTCAGGGGGCCCCCTGAGCTCACATTCTCCGATGGACGTCGAAGTTCTGGAAGTTCTCCTGTTTCTTCGTCTTCCGTCCCCTTCGATAATGTAGTCTCTCGTCGTCTTTTCCAATCTTTTTTCGTCCAAAAAAGGCTTTTGGTATCTTCTGTCTCCAAAAATGTCTGGAGCCCTCTCGGGAACGATCCAGACCCAACTGCAGAAAAAAGAATCTTAAGATGGCGTCCAAGGGTGGGAGCTTCCGCAGGAAGCGTGCCGACGTCACAGAAAGCGGTACAAAAGGGGGTGGTGATGGACGGAGCATCTGAATCAATCAAACACTCACACCCAGTCAAAAGATCTGGGTTTAATCCATCATTGATGCAGATGCTTCGTCCATCACCACCCCCTTTTGTACCGCTTTTGGCCGCCATACGTGTGGTAGGGTATGCTCAGACGTGAGTCCCTTGCTCACTTTGCCACTGGATTCAAGCAACTTGGCAGTTCGGGCTGGACTGTTCCCATGAGGCACAGGGTCAGACTGATTTGCATATAGCCATGTCTGAACTGGGGTGGCAGAGTGGGCTAAAGAACGGTGAGGGATTAAACCCAGATCTTTTGACTGGGTGTGAGTGTTTGATTGATTCAGATGCTCCGTCCATCACCACCCCCTTTTGTGACGTCACAGGAAGGACACCAAAAGGTGGGACGTCGACGCCCACCTGGGCTACGAATTTTTTTTTTTTTTAAACTACGGTTCCGGACCCAACTACTATACCGCAGAATAATGCACAGCATAGTGAGTCCAGAAAGATTCACGCTGCAAAACCTTCTATTGCATTTTTCTGCAGGAGGGATATTACCTCCTGTCTGAGTAGTGTAAAATGTTCTTGTGACATTGGACGTTGCTTAGGTAGTATGTTTGAGGGAGTGGATGTTAGTTCTAGACAGTAACCTGACTGAATTATTTGGAGCACCTACCTGTCTGATGTGATGTTTTCCCAAGCTGGCAGGTATTGTTGGAGTTTTCCCCCCAACAGGAGTGGAATGGGACGGGGGAAGGGAGTCATTGGGCAGGGGTAGAGGCAGAGCCGGAGTTGTTCTTTTTTACCTCTGCCTTTGTTATTGTTACCCCTGTAACTACCCCTTTGGTAGCCCTTGCTGTAAGTGGACTGTGTAGGGGCTTTGTACGAGGTAGAAGCTGTGTCCGAAGAGTATCCCCTGGTGGCACCTCGATAGGATGAGCGACGAAATGAACGTCAGGGAGCCTGTGACTGCTAGGCTCCCATAGATTTGGCGTTATCTGTATCCTTTTTCATTTTTTCAAGTGATACATCTACATTAGGACCGAATAGGTGTTGCTCATCAAAGGGTTGATTGAGAATGGCACTTTGTACTTCAGGTTTGAACCCTGCTATACGTAGCCAGGCATGCTACGTAATAGGACGCTGGTGTTAACTGCCCTAGAGGCAGTATCTGCTGCATCCAGTGCACACCGAATAGAGGTGTTTGTAATGTTTTTCCCTTCTTGGATAAGTTAATTTGCTCTATCCTTGTACTTATCAGGGAGGTGCCTCATTAATGATTCTAATCCATCATAATGTGCCCGGTCATATCTGGCTAATAATGCCTGTGTATTGGCGATCCGGCACATGTTTGCTGCTTGAGACACCGTTCTTTTCCCTGATGCGTCAAGTAGCTTAGACTCTTTGTCTGGTGGTGGAGCTTCCCCTGATGTTTGTGAGTTTGCTCTCTTGCGTGCATTGGAAACTACAAGTGAGTCTAGTGATAAAGGGCCTTTAATATATGCTGGGTCTGATGGAGCAGCTTTATATTTTTTCTCTATGCGAGGGTTAATGACCCGAGTTCTGACTGGGTCTTTGAAGACTTCAGGAGTGTGCTTAATGACTCCTTTAAGCATTGGTAGAATGGATGAGGACCTTGTGCACTATCAAAAGGTATCCATCAAGAAGTCTTCATCTACAGGGTCTGTGTGCATGTCTACCCCATGATATTGCGCAGCCCTGTGAATTAATTCATCGAAACCCTTAGTATCTTCTTGTGGGGAAGGCCTTGAGGGGTATATGTCATCCTGAGGGAAATTTGGACATCTGGGGTGTTATAATCATCAAACGGGTCAGGTGATCCTGTAGGAGTAACTGGATCAGGCATGTTACCCCCATGTCATCAGAGCTATCATCCCTGTGGTCATCGTCTGGTATGATAGAGGATGCTGGGTAATGTGGTGATATGGGAGGATGTGGTGATGGTACTGGTGAAAGAGAAGAGGAAGGCAGTCTTAACGGTAGCCATGTCCTTCTTTCAATGCGGAGCTGGAGTGGCCAGTGGTCGCTTTTTTGAAGCCAAAATCAGCTGTCCAGTGATTGGATCTTTAGCTAGAGTCTTTTGAGCAGGGTCTGGATAAAGTAAGTCCTCTGCAGGAGGCCGATCTTTTGGTGCAGAGGGAGTTTTGGCACCGAAGCGGTTTTTGTTTTGGTTTTTTGGCAATGTCGTTAACCAGAGAAGCAGGAGTCTTTTTCGGCTCCGAAGCTTTTTTCGGTTCTTAGGATTTTTACGGCTCCGGTGGATTTTTTTAATCCGAAGCGGGTTTGCTTAGTTCCGAACTGGGTTTGGATGCTGATGGTTTGGATGCCGGCATGGCCAGTGAAGTGGTCTTTTTTGGGGCCGGTAAGTGTGCGCCGGCACCGTGCGAAGGCCGACTCGAGCCCGAGTCGCTTGAAGGCTTCATTAGCTTCTTAGCCGGGCCCGAAGGTGGGGTAGTAGAAGCAGTGTGTCGGTGTGCACCCGAGCCCGAGGGTGAGGGTGTGACCGGGGCCTTCTTTGGATGTGTCGAGGAAGGGTCGGGTCGACGGTCTTACTTACGACCCGCTGTGCTGGAGTGATATCCTCGACTTCAGAGTCTTCTGCCTCGGAATTGCTGTCCACGTCGTGTTGTTCCGGAACGTTGACGCCTTACTCGAAGAGGTCGTCTGGAATCGAAGCAGAAGATCGAGCCATTGTTCGCCTCGCTCTTCGGTCCCAGATAGTCTTCTTTGTGCAGAAAGAGGCACAAGCAGAACAGTCTTTGGCCTCGTGCTCCGGGGAGAGGCAAAGGTTACACAGTCCATGAAGGTCGGTGTGGGGAAACTTTGACCCACATTGAGGACACTTTTTAAATGGCGTCCTATTTATGAGCTAGAGTCGAGGCCTAGTTAGGCCCGAAGGCCGTCGACGACAACCGGAATAGAAGTTTTCGGTGTTGAAGGGTAGTGTCGACGAACAAGTTACTTACCTTCGGTAACGATATATCTGTAAGAAACATTAGTTAGTGTTAGATTCCTTACCTTAGAATATCCCCAGGCGTCAGTCTGGATCCGGAAACTTTTGCGTAGCAGTACCCCTGCGCGTCGGTAGGCGTCGTCTGCAGGCGTCCCCTGCGGCTCCGCGTCCGTCGTTGGCGTCGTGCGCCGTGATGACGTCGCTGGAGTATATAGACGCCGCCTCCGCGCGCTGACGTCAGTTCTTTGTACACAGCTTTTCCGCGCCAGAGGACGCAGAGCCATGAGAGAACCAACACTGGTGCCATGTAAAACTAGGGCCCTGAAAGGGATGTCCTTAACCCTAGGTATCAGTTCGCAGAACGGGGAGGATGGGTGGGTTCGGTAAGGAATCTAACACTAACTAATGTTTCTTACAGATATATCGTTACCGAAGGTAAGTAACTTGTTCATCTGAAAGAAACACGTTAGTGTTAGATTCCTTACCTTAGAATACATACCCCAGCAATACCAACCCCGGTGGTGGGTCTGCGAACCAATACAATACTACACCAGAAAGTCCTGGAGGACAGAACGGCCAAAGAAGCCATCCCTCCGGACTTGACTGTCCAGGCAGTAGTGCCTCGCAAATGTGTGCAGCGAGGCCCACGTAGCCGCTTGGCAAATGTCCTGCAAGGGGACTCCCCGGCCCAGGGCAGTGGTAGCCGCCGTGGCCCGAGTGGAATGGGCCCTCAGCCCAACAGGAGGCTCCTTCCGAGTCAAAGAGTAGCACGCTTTGATGCAGAGGACGACCCATCGAGAGATCGTTCGTTTACAGACCGCCCGTCCCTTCTTCGCACCCACGTAGCCAACAAACAGTTGGTCATCCACCCGGAACTGGCGTGTGCGATCCATGTAAAATGAAAGCGCACGTTTTGGGTCCAGACGATGGAGCCGCTCTTCATCCTTTGAAGGATGCGGAGGCGGGAAGAAGGAAGGGAGGGTGATGGACTGCCCGATGTGAAAGGCCGAAACAACCTTGGGCAGGAAAGAAGGTCTAGTCCTCAGAGCCACCTTATCAGGATGAATGGACAGGAAAGGAGGTTGGACAGAAAGAGCCTGGAGCTCACTCACTCTCCTGGCAGAGGTGATGGCAACCAGGAAAGCCGTCTTTAAAGTCAGGAGACGGAGAGGACAAGAATGAAGGGGCTCAAAGGGAGCACACATCAGAAAGGTCAGAACCAGGTTCAAATCCCACTGAGGCATCACAAACGGAACAGGTGGAAACATGTGAGTGATGCCTTTCAAGAATCGAGTTACAATCGGGGATTTGAACAAAGAAGGCTGATCAGGAAGCCTCAAAAAGGCTGAAAGGGCAGAAAGGTAGCCCTTGATAGTGCCCAGAGCAGAGCCCTGCTGGGCAAGAGAAAGAAGAAACAGAAGAACCTCCGAAAGAGGGGCAGAGAGAGGATCCACAGCCTTTGCTGCGCACCATGCCACAAATTTGTTCCACCGACAGGCGTATACCGACTTAGTGGAGGGACGCCTGGCTGCCAGAATAACATCACAGACTTCAGGAGGCAAGTCAAATGGCCTCAACTGCCGCCGCTCAATCTCCAAGCATGGAGGTGGAGACTGGACAGGTTCGGGTGGAGGACCGTCCCCTGCTGCTGCGACAGAAGGTCCTCCTGAAGGGGCAGGCGGATCGGGGGACCGACTGACATGCTGAGTAGCTCGGGATACCAGTATCTTCGAGCCCAGTCCGGAGCCACAAGGATAACTTGGGCCCGGTCGCGCCTGATCTTCTTCAGCACTCTGGGCAGAAGTGGTATAGGCGGAAAGGCGTATAACAGACCGCAACTCCACTCGCGCCGAAAGGCGTCGCCGTGCGAGTGCCGTCTTGGAAACTCCAACGCGCAGAACTGATGACATTGCGCGTTCTCTTCTGTGGCGAATAGATCTAACCAAGGCTCTCCCCATTGCAGAAAGATGCCTTGCGCCACGTCCGAGTTCAGACGCCATTCGTGATCCATCGAGCACCGACGGCTGAGTTCGTCCGCCCTGGCGTTCAGAGAACCTGCCAGGTGTTGAACCGTCAGAGTCACACCCTGACGTTCCAGCCATTGCCAGAGGCGCAGAGCCTCCTGGCAAAGGGTCCACGACCCCACTCCGCCCTGTTTGTTGCAGTACCACATGGCGGTGGTGTTGTCGGTGAACACCTGCACTACACTCCCGTTGACAAAGGGGAGGAATGCCTTCAGTGCCAGACGAATCGCCCGCAGCTCCAACAGGTTGATATGGAGCCGGGACTCCGCCGGAGACCAGATGCCTCTGATCTCTGCCTCTCCCAAGTGGCCACCCCAGCCCTGGAGGGACGCGTCCGTCACGACAACGTGCTCCGGTTGGGGAAGGGAGAGGGACTTGCCCCTGACCCAATCGCGGTCCGTAAGCCACCACTGCAGTTGTCTCGCAGTGCCCTCCGAGATCAAGACGTGGTCGGACAAGTTGCCCTGATGCTGGGCCCACTGAAACTTCAGGTCCCACTGCAGAGCCCGCATCCGCCACCGGGCGTGATGCACCAGAAGGATGCAGGAAGCCATCAGTCCCAGCAGCCGCAGCGTCAACCTGACCGAAACCCGGGATAGCGGCTGAAAGATGGGAATCAAAGCCTGAATATCCCGAACCCGCCGTTCCGGAGGATAAACCCGAAACTGCGCCGAGTCCAGAACCGCTCCGATGAAAAGGAGCTTTTGAGAGGGACACAGGTGTGATTTCGGCACATTGATGGAGAACCCCAGGTCGTGCAAGAGGTCTGCCGTCATCTGAAGGTGGTGGACGACTGTCTGGGGCGAGCCCGCCTTCAACAACCAGTCGTCTAGGTAGGGGAAGACTGAAACCCCTAACCTGCGCAGATGGGCTGCGACCACCGCCATCACCTTTGTGAACACCCGTGGGGCGCTGGTAAGGCCGAAGGGAAGCACGATAAACTGAAAGTGCTCCAGGCCTACCGTGAACCGCAGGTAACGCCGGTGGGCCGGCAGGACGGGGATGTGAAAATAGGCGTCCTGCAAGTCCAACGCTACCATCCAGTCTTGTGGGTCTAGAGCAGCCAAGACCCGAGCTAACGTCAACATCTTGAACTTCTCCTTCCGGAGGAAGCCGTTGACGTTCCTTAGATCCAAGATAGGACGTAGGCCCCCCTTGTCCTTCTTGGGCACCAGAAAGTAGTGGGAATAACAACCACGCCCTACTTCTGGCCCAGGAACGCGCTCGATGGCCCCCTTGGCCAAGAGGGCCGTAACTTCCTCCTGCAGAAGTGTCAAGTGGTCCCCCGACACACAGTGGTTCTGCGGTGGCATGGCTGGAGAAGAGGTCTCGAAGGGGAGGGAGTAGCCCCTTCGGACAGCAGCACCCACCTGTCCGAAGTGATCGTGCGCCAGTGAGCGTGGTGATGGCGAACCCTGCCACCCACTGGCGTCACATGGGGCCGAAAGCACGGACTAGGAGGATTTTGGGGTAGATGCTGCGGGGGAGGGTGTGGTCTGACCCCGCCGTTGTCCCCGACCGCCACCACGGCGGTTTCCACGGCCGCCACCGCGTTGAAAGGATTGTTGCGGCGCGTGGCTGGCAGCACGTGTGGGGGCGCCCCTTCCTTGGCCACGAAAGGGGCGAAACGAACCCGGTTGCTGACGCTGGGTCGAGAGACCCAAGGACTTGGCCGTGACCCTGGAGTCCTTGAAGCGTTCCAGCGCGTGGTCCGCCTTGTCACCGAACAGGTGACAGCCATCAAACGGCATGTCCATCAATGTACTCTGGACATCTGCCGAAAAATTGGCGGATCTCAGCCAGGCGTGGCGACGAATCGCCACCGTCGTTGACATAGCTCTGCCTAGCGAGTCGGTCGTATCAAGACCACACCGTATCGAATATTTCGCTGCATCTCGGCCCTCAGCCACAGCCTGACCGAGTTTTGCCCGCACCTCCATGGGGCATTCTGGCAGCAGTTCCGCGACCGTATCCCACACAGAGTGGGTGTAGCGGCCCAAGAGGCAGGCGGTGTTGCAAGACCGCAGGCCCAAACTAATGGACGAGAAGACCTTCTTGCCAAATTGGTCATACCTCTTGGATTCCCGGTCGGGCGGGGCCGACGGGAATGCGGACTGGGAGGTCGAGGCCTGGATCACCAGACTCTCAGGAGTGGGGTGGGTAGACAGGAACTTGGGGTCGTCCGGACAAGGACGGTGGCGCCTGGCCACGTTCCGATCGACAGGCGCACCTGAAGCGGGCCTGGACCACGTGCCCAACAGAACGTCCGACAAGGCTTCATTAAACGGCAGCAGTGGCTCCTGTGGGCATGACTGCGGTTTGAAGACCTCGGTGAGGATGTTAGGCCTCACGGCCGCGACGGGGAGCTAAAGGTGTAAGGCCTTGGCAGCCCTCATCAGCACCACAGAATATGCAGCTCCCTCCACCGATGCCACGGAAGGAGGAGAGATCAGACCAGGGTTAGGAGAGTCGTCCAGACCACTGGCATCCCCCAAGTCACCTGTCCAGTCCGGGTCATACTGGCACTCGCGTGACAGAGGGTCCTCGGACCCCTCCCAACCTTCACCGAACTCTTCATCTTCTCCGTATTCGGAGTCAACGATGTAGACCGGCTCCTCGGGGTTCATGGGCCCCATCGGCGCCGGGACCGGCGTCGAGCGACGCCCGTCCGGCCCCGCATCCGGCGTCGGTGAAGGTAAGGGGACGGCCGGAGCCGGAGGAGCCGGAGCCGGAGCCGGAGGAGCCGGAGGAGCCGGAGCCGGAGGAGCCGGAGGAGCCGGAGGAGCCGGAGGAGCCGGAGGAGCCGGAGGAGCCGGAGGAGCCGGAGGAGCCGGAGGAGCCGGAGCCAGAGCCGGAGGAGCCGGAGGAGCCGGAGCCAGAGCCGGAGGAGCCGGAGCCAGAGCCGGAGGAGCCGGAGGAGCCGGAGGAGCCGGAGCCAGAGCCGGAGGAGCCGGAGCCAGAGCCGGAGGAGCCGGAGGAGCCGGAGGAGCCGGAGCCAGAGCCGGAGGAGCCGGAGGAGCCGGAGGAGCCGGAGGAGCCGGAGGAGCCGGAGGAGCCGGAGGAGCCGGAGGAGCCGGAGGAGCCGGAGGAGCCGGAGGAGCCGGAGGAGCCGGAGGAGCCGGAGGAGCCGGAGGAGCCGGAGCCGGAGGAGCCGGAGCCGGAGGAGCCGGAGCCGGAGGAGCCGGAGCCGGAGCCGGCGTCGCGCGGAGGCGGCGCCGGGGGTAACCCCGATGGAATCGGCGCCGGGTTGGATGGACGTCCATCCGGCGTCGACCCCGAAGGCCCTAGCGGCGCCGGGATCAGCGCCGCCGCCGGAGCCGGAGCATCCGACGGCGTCGAGGTAGGGTCAGCTGAACCGCTAGGGCCCCCGGACGGGTTCACTGGGCCCGCAGGCGCCGTGGAACCCGCCGGAGGAGATAGAGGCGTTCCTCATGGCCATGAGGGCCCTATCTCCTCAGGCGTCGCACCGTGCCCAGGGACCTGAGGGTATGGGGCAGGCCGCGCCGGCGACTCTCGCGGAGCCGCGGGGTTGGGGTCACCCGAACCCCCGGCCGCATCGCGCGAGCGTCGGGGGGGAGTCGGGGGTACGATGACGACGCCCCGACTTCTTGTGCTTCTTACCTGACGAGGATGACGAGTGGTGTCGACTTCCGGAACGCTCGGCGCGGCTCCTCGACCGCTCCCTCGAACGCTCTCTCGACCTCCGGCCGGACCGGGACCGCTCCCGGTCCCGACGTGGGGCCGACACCCGGAGCTCCAGTAGCTTGCGGGACCGCTCCCGTCTAGCCTTGTTGGTGAGGGCCCGGCAGTCGACGCAGGAGTCCACGTCGTGGTCGGGGCCCAGACACCAGACAGAGGCGGTGATGGTCTGTGACCGACATCGTGCGCTCACAGTCATCACAGTGCTTGAACCCAGGCATCCTAACAGGCACAAAGTGATAACAATTCGAAAAAACTTGGTCAAAGACCGGAGTACTGCTCTTCAGATCTGCGTCCACTGGCGCGGAAAAAAGAAGAACTGACGTCAGCGCGCGGAGGCGGCGTCTATATACTCCAGCGACGTCATCACGGCGCACGACGCCAACGACGGACGCGGAGCCGCAGGGGACGCCTGCAGACGACGCCTACCGACGCGCAGGGGTACTGCTACGCAAAAGTTTCCGGATCCAGACTGACGCCTGGGGATATTCGAAGGTAAGGAATCTAACACTAACGTGTTTCTTTCAGATTGGAAAAGCGTTCGAGACTTAAGTTCTGTAAGTTGGTGAGGATTGCGCACTGAAGGAAATCGGTTCCAACACGGAGCGCTGGAAACACATCCGAGACCGGTGGCGGAAAAAACAATCTGGGGATGGAGCCTATGCCCATGCGCAGTATCATCCAAAGGAGAGGTCACCTATCCCGTGACTTCCAAAGACTTTTCTACAACAAAACAAACTGCAAACATCCGGGCCCAATACTAGGTGGCCATCTATGCATAGTGTGTAATCTTCAGCTCATATGCCTCGAACACCTTGATTTGGGGCTGGATTGATAGAGTAAGACTCGTCGACTCAGGACACTATTTTCGTCTTGAGGCAGGCAGAGGTTGAGCTCTCCATTTCTGCTGGATGGCATGGCTTGGACTTTTTAAAAATAGGCCAAAGATAAGCTCATTTGTGCCCATCTAGTGCCAGTCATGCTGCCCCTCATTCAGCAGAAGCAGGTCAATACTAGGAGAATCATAACAGACAGAGAGACCTATTCTAATGAGTTTTTGTGGTCCCAATGGGGGCATAATAAAGCAGTTTGAGGTTTGAATATTGCTGTTGATTCCTTCCCAGATATTTGGTTCTGGCTTGCCCTATAACATCAGACCCACTCTGAAATGTGCCTTGGTACGTACTCAAGTCTCTGCTGAAGCATGCAATAGAGATTCACAATAGTATTATTTACAAACATTGTAACTTCATTTTCGGACGATAGTGGCCCCTGGCCCGGATTTTGCTTTAGCCTGTACACTGGCTATACTATCTTGCTTGCATCATGACTCAATCAAAAGGGCATTATCTTTCAAGAATCATTCAAGCTTTCAGTGCTAGCACTGCACTCACATGAAGACTTAATGGGGTTCTCTAACAAAAGGTCTGCCAATGCAGTTATTCCAGGGGTGCTTTGATATCTTCCAGGCTATCACTAATTCTGGTTCAGCTATTTGCAGGTTCCTTGACCCTATTAATGGTTAGTCATTCTGCCTTTACAGCATTTGGCCACTTTAATGTATAATCAGATAGAATGGACAATACTGCTGCATCCTAGGTTGCCGACTCGTTAGCTGGCTTGGAGTTGCAATTGGTTACTCTTTCTGTTCCTAATGCAGACATCTATTGGATTACATTTTTGCCCTTCCTAACACGATTGATTGTGGAACACCCAAACCTTAATTCTGGGCTGACCACTTTGTGATTCCATTTAAAATCAAACTGTCTATTTACAACCCTGAGGGTCTTCCTCATTTATGACTCAGGAGATGAGAGCCAAGGAGAGACACCTGAACAAGAATAGGAGCCTTGATGGACAGGATGTACCACATTGCACCTTATGCCATACATAACCTGTAGTGCCTGGAACATGGTACACATCCTCCCACTTTCCCATCGCTCCCACACTTCGAGACATATCTCCTAGATGCCACAAGATGCACATACAGTGATAATTCCTGCCAGACCACACCACCCATGACATACCCCCTAAAGGCTAGGGTTTGTTTACATCCCCCAATATCTTATTTT
The DNA here is from genome assembly GCF_964263255.1 of Lissotriton vulgaris. NCBI lineage: Eukaryota > Metazoa > Chordata > Amphibia > Caudata > Salamandridae > Lissotriton > Lissotriton vulgaris. The sequence goes on from NC_141686.1 coordinate 103,104,091, forward strand.
GCCATTTTACATGTTGTTATACATTTCTCGCAATAAAGGGTGTTTATTCCTACCTTGGCCTTGATCCAGAGTGATTTAAGACCCTAGACATGGAAAATATCTGTGAGAACCCTGGGACCAGGTTCAGGCAAATTTGGTTACCGCATGGGGGAGGGGCGGAGACACTGCAGATGGGTAACAAGACCAGAATAGAGCCTGTAACAAAAATCACAGAAACTTGGGAATGCACACTAAACGCACGTGTGCTTGCATGTAGAACATGTTAATATGCATCTGGCATGTGCCCAAGCACCCTTAACTTCTAGCTTATGGAAATGACCTGGTATGTAAGATATTTTGTTGGCATGATTACACAAATGTCAATAAAAATATCTTTAAGAAACAAAAGAGGCTTCCTCTTTTATAAGAATACCATCAGGGCTGCCTGGAAAATGTTGTTATAAGGCTAAGATATATATAACAGATGACACCTCTATTAGGACACAAGAGCCCATTCTACTAGGGCAAAGGCTGTTACCACTGTGTTGGCGTGCAGAGTGCATGTCCTTGACATCTGCCAAGCTGGGACGTGGAGATGGGTGCATATGTTCCCACAGTACTACTGATTTGATAGCCAGGTCCTATGGGAGGGACATTTCGGCTGTTCGGTCCTGCAGGACATTTTGATCATAATTCACAACACAGATCTACACAGGGTACTGTTTTGGTATCTATTCTACAGGTGAATATTCTGCCGCTAGAAATTTCGATCAGAAGAACAAATTCAATAACACTCTTTTAGGTGGATACACTGTCTAACCTCAAATTCCTCACTGCCCCAACAGATCCCCATTCTGAGGAGCAGCTTTGGTTTTTTTTACCATCTAAAAAGTCCCAAGTTAGAGACTTGCACATTGGTGCTGAAAATAGTTAATGCTCGATGTCTGTGGGTATGGAAAGAGTCATGCAAAAAACTGACGTCAACACACTGGGGTGGCACTTGTATGCGGCTACACTCAATCACTTCCATAGCAGTATGGATTCAACACAGAGCCGCACGTCACTATCGACAAGATCACTGCTAAGAGACAGGAGCACTGCTAAGAGAATTTACAGTTCAGTCTGGTACCTGTGGTATATGCTATAGGTTCTAGATGAATCTGCTGTTGGGAGTATACACCAGAAAGAGCACCACTGAAGGAAAGTAACTTATCCCTCACCAATATCTTCCTACCCGAAGGCCGAGACCAGCTGACTACTTCCTTCTGATGGTTCCTCGAATTTGCTGGACTCGGATAGGAGGTCACACTTTTTCGGAAGCAGCAGCTAAGTTCTAGAATACAGGACATTTGTAATTGAGGCTGTATGACTCTCTGCTCTGAAGACCTGGATGTTTCCAAAATGAGCTGTTTCTCAGTAGGCATTCTTATTTTTAGTCTATATAGCGACAGGACACCTTTTGATAGGTGGTTTGCCTTACAAATAGCCGTTATACTACAAAATTCACGGACAGAACAAAATGAAAAATTGTATTTATTGCAAGTGATTAGTCGGGCATTGTGCATACAAGCTCTTTGTATTTATTTCCATATTATGCATACTCCACTGGCAGAAGTGTGCAAAACAGACCAGGCAGTATGTTAAACAAATGTTTCAAATGTAGTCCTATATTGTACAACTAAACATTTTTGCAGTTCATGAGAGTGCATGAATATATGTGTTTCAGTTGCAATTATTTTGGCAATTTAAAATAAAATAAGTTAAACAGCTTTTTCAGACCTGCCTATATTTTACAAGAGAAGGATTATTCTTATTCTCCAGTGGTATAGCAAAGGGGGGCGGTACAAGCTTTGCCCCCCCCCCCACCACGTTATCACATGAGCAACTGCAGAAATTATCGCCAGCACCTCCTCCCCCCTCGCCCTTCAGCACGACTGCAGGGCGTGAAATGCAAAGGGCCTAGCTACGCCACTGCTTTACTCCGGTTCTAATCCCTCTTCCATCGCAAGATTAAGGAGATCTACGACAGCTTCAACAGCCAAGATACCCAAGACCACCGCACCCAATGATACCAGAACCCAGCAGACCCTGCTCAGCTGGACTCCCCTGACTACACCCTCAAGACCAAGAAGAGCATCCACTCCGGAGCACCCTTGGACTCCTGCCCACACCACATCTTCACCAAAGCCGGCACCTCCATCGCCCCCGAACTCTGCTGCACCATCAACTGCTCCACTAACTCTGCCACCTTCCCGGAAGACTGGAAACACACAGAGATCAACCCCTTTTTGAAGAACCCTCTGCTGACCCAACAGACCTCAAGATCTTCAGACCCATCTCTCTGGTTCCCTTCCCAGCCAAGATCATCGAGAAGGCCATCAACGCCCAACTTTCAGAGTTCATCGAAGTACACATCCTGTACCTCTCCGAATCCAGCTACCGAAGCAACCACAGCACAAAGACCACCCTCCTCACGGCCACAGACTATGTACACACCCTCCTCAACCGAGGCAAAACTGCAACCCTCATCCTCCAGGACCTCTTTTGCTGCCTTCGACAAATTCTCCCACCGTACCCTATGCACCGGAATCCACAATGCCAGCATCCGCTACAAAACCCTGGAAAGGATCTCCTTCCTCACCAGCCAAACACAGACAGTCTACCTGCATTCCACTCTGAACCCACAGAGATGAGCTGCAAAGTGGCTCGGGGATCTTTCCTGAGCCCCACTCTACTCAACATCTACATGGCCCCACTCACAACCATCGTAAGGAACCTCTGACTCAACAGTCTCCTATGCCAACGACACCCAGCTGATCCACTCCCTTACCACCAAACACACAGTCGCTAAGAACAACTTCAATAACAGGATGAAAGCCGTCACTGCATGGATGAAGGACAGCTGCCTTAAGCTCAACTCAGAGAAGTCCGAAGTCCTCCCCCTGGGCTCCACCCCCTTCGCCTGGGACAACTCCTGGTGGCCTGCAGATCATGGATCCTCCCACAGACCATGCACAAAACTTTGGCATCATCCTGGACCCCTCGCTCCGCATGAACCGCCAGATCATGTAGTCTTTTCATCCTGCTTCCACGCACTACACCTGCTCCGAAAGATCTTCAAGTGGCTCCCCACCGAATCCAGAAAGACAGTCACCCACACTCTCATCAGCAGCAGACCCTACTATGGCATTGCACTCTACGCCGGCATCACCCAGGAACTCCTCAAGAAACTGCAGAACATTAAGAATGCCTCCGCTGGACTAATCCTCAATATCCCCCTGCCGCAGCCACATCACTAGCCACATGATACCTCCACTGGCCCCCAGTCAACAAAAGAAGCACCTTCAAGCTCCTCACTCTCCTACAAAGTCCTACACAAAGCATTTGACGCACCCACCAGAGACCACTGCTCTGCCCAACTGGCAATGGCCACCGTCCCACGTTTCTGCAAAACCACGGCTGGAGAAAGATCCTTCTCATTCCTTGCAGCAAAGACCTGGAAGGACCTCAAGACCTGGCTCATCAACTCAACCATAGTGTCTTCGACGGATCAGCAGCAATCCCCTTAACCCCTCCCCCTCAGGGCCTTGAGACCCTTAGAGGGGAATAGTCCTACTTTACGAGTCACTTGATTGATTATGGCAAAAGTAAACACTAAATCAAATTAATTACATAAGGTAGACAACTTAATGTAGATCATGCATTCCTTCATTATCACAATCTGCTAGTTGTGGTTGAAGTGTTTTGCATTTTCTGTAAGATAATCATTTTTAAATCGCAAAAACTATAAAAAGTAGTTTCTAGTGAGTCGGTCACTTATGTATTTAATTCCTGAAGCTTCTCATACTCAAAAAGGGCAATCGTTATTTCTTAGCAGTGGAAAATTGTTTCATTTACTGTGGGTTTGAGCTTTAAGTTATTAGCATTGAAGTTGTCGCTCTGCCACTGCCAGGCAGGGAGCAGCTGTTTAAGTCATATGTGTGAAGAATGGCTGCTGATGCTAGAGGTCAAGAGACCTATCTGACATACGAAAGTTAAGAAAATATAAAAGCACAAAGTCTCGGGTTCCAACTCAAATCTATATTGAGGTGATAGAAGTCATGATCCTCAATGGGCTGTATTCAGTAACTACGATCACTGGATCATTCTTCAGTGCAACATTAAGAGAAGGGGAAAATCTCCATTTGCAACTTCTACGGGCCCAAAATCATTTGTGCTAGGTCAACGGCTGATCAAACTCTTCTTGCTTAATTGGCCTTTTCTGTGGCACAAAAGCCATTCGCGAGGTCAGCCACCGCACCCTTGCCTGCCAGTGAGCAACAGGTCATCTTTGTGGGGCCAGTCTTCCCTTGGCAACGAAGCACTCCGGTTTGTGCAGCAGTTTAAGGTTGAATGTTGCATGTGATGCCATAGCTCACTGTCCAATAGTGCTCAGGCTGAACCTCACTGATAAGGCCCACCAGGGCTGAAACAAGGCTTGCTTGTATTACATTCAGAGGTGAAGTAGTCTGGCTCAGTGCCTCCCAAAGTTTTTAGAACCACAACCCAATTTTATAAACTTTCGAGTCCCACCCACATTCAATGGATATGATTTAATTGTGAAAAATGACAGTATTTTAAACTATGTGATTTTGAAAAACATCCCTGCTCAACATAGAAGTTTCTAACATTTTCCATTATAGTTTATCAAACGTTATACGGTGTTAAACTAGACCTTCATCAGAATAAAAGGGAAAAAAAATATATTGACAAAATGGTTGCTACTTTATGTGCACAGGACAAAAAAGGCTGATTTATGCCCATTATTAAACCTAGTGATTCTTGTATTAATCCAGAAATTACAGACTGAAACGAAGGTTACTTGACAGGCAATGCCTCCAATCTGGAGCAACGACATTTTACAGGCTTTGAAAGTAGTTTTTTTCACAGCATTTAGAAAAGAAAACAGTGGACATCCAAGTTCCCACAGGCATCTAGTCAAGTAGTAATAGATCATGGAGAGCCCACTATGGCCTTATCAAAACTAGAGGAATAATGGGCTAACACCAGTGACACCCTATGCAACAAAGGCTTCACTGTCCATCCTGGAAGGTTAAAAAGCACACTTGAAGTTGTGACGAAAAGAGCAAAGAGTCAGAGGAAGTGAAAGGTGTGGTGCAGCGGCCTGATCGGCTGACTCGGGATCACGGGGCTCACGTTGGATCCCTGGCGCCAGCACAGCTCAGTGCCCTGCGACTCTGGAAATTAGCTCACTTAATATCCCCGACGGCCCCAGTGCCTTGAGATCCCAACTTCACGCTTTACAAATACCGGTTACATTCATACAGAGTTTGCATAGCACATGATCAGTAGGTCATGCTTACTGCATACTGATGCACCGCAACAAATGCATTCTTCTGCAGAATAAATACAAATTAAACTGTTCTCCAAAGCACCCATGCATCACTTTTTGAATGCCAATGCATTCATCTTTCGGCACTAAAATGCCAAGATATCAAATCTAAAATGTAAAATACAATAATTTCCAAGCTTGTACCTGAAAACAATATAACCGGAATTGTGGGAAAGGATAGGATACCATGTATATAGCCTGCCATGACCCCTTTAGACATATCGCGGTTCAGGATAAACCAGTGCAAGAAAAATAACTATAAGACATAACCTAAGACCCAATGGAGACCGAAAGGCAAACGAATCTACCTGCAGACTGAGAAGTAATTTTTACATGTTTTGATTTGCAAATCGATCATAGGCAGCTGACTTTCTACGCAGACGAGAAGGCAATAGGTGATGAAGGGGCACTTCACTTACAGTACAATACGCGTGATCTACGCAATAACACGTTTATTTCATTTGTATCGTACACTGGGAATAAACACTGAATGACATAATATACGAGATACATAAATTGCTGCACTTCCTGAAAGGAATGTGTCCCCCTGGGCACTACTACTGTCCTTCAAATAGGCTCTTCCCGTAGATAATAAAGGTAAACAAATTATTTCTGAATGAATGTAAATCTCTGCATTTTATTCATACATTATATAATTTCATTCCATGCTTTTAGTATAGCTCATAGTATATGGCCCGTCATCCAATGCATTTCGGGTTTTGTTACCCTTCATTAGGGATTAGTCCTACAAACAACATAAATATCATGAAAGACTATACACAGACATCAATGTGATTCATATCATAGCTTAATAGGGACCCATGCGAAAATAGAGAGCTAGTGGTGTTTGATTGAATTTAAGTGGTTAAAAGTATAACAAGCATTGGCATAGCCAGTAGGTCTCGCCTTTGGGACCTTATAAGTGTTTAGCCATGCAACAGTTGAATTTGCATAACTAAATAATTATAAGGTCCCAAAAGCGAGACCTATTGGCTAGGCCATCCTCAATGGATCTTTCACAAGCAATCCAGATATATGTCAGAAACAAAAAAACTTTCAGACAAGTCAGTTCATACTATGGACGTTTCCATAAACTCCACTGGCACAAAACCAATATCTCAGCGCCATCCTGCATGTGGTGAGATGGTGTTGTGCTGGTGACAAGCAATGCAGCACAACTGAATTGTTCACCATATCAAAGTTCTCTGACAGTGTTAGCATCAGCTGCACAGTTAGGGACTTCTCATTTGCATGGCCATTATGACATCCATTACTGCCACCAGTATAATCTCACTTCCATGCCGTGACCAAAATCCTTATTAAAGAGTATCAAGTTTTTTAGTTCCTGGAAAGATCAGCAGTTTCTGGACCACCACTTCTTCCAAAACATTAGAGAGCTCGGAGCAACCAGCAATGGGTCTATACTTTATGAGAGCAACATGCAAAGTCAGAATGTTTACATATGGACTCCTCTCACCGAACACTATAACTACCAGCAGAAGAAAATACTGTGCATCTGGGAAAAATTAAAGCATTCCCCATTATTTGTTCATCCAAGTCCTTATGTCCTTACATACAAAGTACTCCTCATGGAGTGGAACTCGTTGCTATTGCTTTAAAAATGCATCTATTGAAAAGTTAATTTAAACATATCAGGAATCCAGCTCATTTCACCCAATTAAGGTTTAGTTTTTCAAATTTCGTAGGATTATCTTTTTGCATATTATTAAAATATGGCACCTTCAACCAGTCTGGTGGTCTGTATTTAATCAGACTTCTCTGCTATTTCAACATCTCATAACCACGGCCACTGTAATAATGCAGCAGTGGAGGACCAATTATGGGGCAAAGTTGACCACATTTTGTGGCAGGAAAAAAGGCAAATTATGCAGGAGAATTCGGCACATTTTGTGATAGTATTACTTTCTTATGTTGTCATTTTCACACAGGTTAACAATATCTGAGCAAACTTTTCACCTCAGTAGTATCCAGTTTAACTCCCACATAGACACTAAGGAACAGGAAGGAGACCAATCTACCTTTGCAAAGGGCTGTGTACTGTCCGATATCACGTGTTAGTAATAACTTTTGATCCATTTGAGCTAGGATTTTGTTGTTGTTGTTAAAGTCTGCAGATTATGCAGCAGATGATGGATTATGAGGCAAATCCATAACTATGTGAAGAAAACTAAGTGGTCCTTCAATGGCCCTGTTCCTCACCTAAACCCAGCATTCACATGAGCACCAGTTGCATTACAGACGGACACATTATTTTTGTTAGGCAGGGGTAGATTAAGAGATTTGCCCAAAGTCACAGAATATTAAGTGTCACTGCCAAAAATGTAACCCGGTTCCGGAGCTTTGAAGTCTACCGCTCTAGCCGTTAGGCCCAGGACTTTCAGTGGGCCAGGTCTGCCGGTGCTCAGCACCAGCAGTTCTAAAAAGCAGGCGCTGAGACAGGTCCCTATTGGGATCACCATTTTTTCCATCACCATCAGGATGAAAACTCTGCACAGTATCACTGCCTTTGATGCAACTTCAAAGGGACTCCCTATAGTTCTTATACAGTCTCTTCATTTCAGGACCAAAGCATTTTTAATATTCTATACAATTAAGCCACAGTTGTTGCTTATTTATCACATGCAAATATCAACTATTGACAAAGCAGGGCAGATTGGGAAACATCCAACTGAGGAGAGGACTTGGGGCAATGGCAGGGTACGAGGGGAAGCCCGCAGCGACCAAAAAAAAAACAGAAAGGAGAACCCGGAATCACCAATGAAACTGAAAAGTGAGACAACAACTCTAGAGACTATTCTTAAGAGGGTCAACGAAGGCAACGCTGTAGCGAAGGAAACAAAGCTCACCATAGACAATATGCAGCTGGAGCTGGCAGCGATAAGAGCGGACCTACATAGCACAAACAAGAATGGAGGCCCCAGAAGGAAGAATAAGCAACATTGAAGACGCAACCAACAAACACACCAAAGCAATAGCGGAATGCTCAAAAAGCACAAAAGCCATACAAAAACAACTAGCCGAACAGGACGACTGGGCCAGAAGAGGCAACATAAGGATTCTAGGCATCCCAGAAGAAAACTGAAGATCAGGCGGGGACCTGCACTGCCATGCTAGAAGACATGCTGCCCAAACTAACTGGCCTGAAATTTGACAGGCAGTTCGAAGTGGACAAAGCCTACCGAGTACCAGCAGGAAAACCAGCACACGGAAAAGGCCCGAGACCGATAATCTGCTGCCCACTACGAGCTAGCCACACTGATGCTATCTTCGCCTTTGCCCGGAAAAATCAAAACCTAACATGGGCAAGCAGCAAAATAGTGCTTACACACAACTACTCAAAACCTACAGTCGAAACCAGAAAGGGTTTTCTAGCACTAAGGGACTCCCTGCGCAGAAGGAAGCTCAACTTCATGTTCGCTGGACCAGATCGCTTTAAGATAACTGACAATTGGAGGACCATGCTCTTTGACGACCCGGAAGAACTAAGAAGATACCTACAAGGACCACCATCAGAGGAGATGGAAACCAAAGGCGCCGGAGCACCAAAGAGAAGTGCATCACCGGATGAAGCGGGGAAACAGGAATAAAAGACACATGCAAGCTGATACCTCACAAAATCTACCTCAGTGGCGCGTCCGATGCACTCCCGATTAAGGAACTTTAAAACTATGATCTATGCAAAGGGGAGACAAGGGCGTACCACACCGATCTACCTCAGAGACAACAGGCACTCCAACATCCTACCTCAGAGACAACAAACACTCCTTTTAACAAAAAGCGAACTACGCACATCAACACACCTCGAACACCTAAGCGACGAACCACTCAAGCTCGATAAAGTTGAATGTCTGAGTACGTCACCTCAGGGACTATGCGGAGCAAAGGAACTTTGTTGTCGCACACCCACTCAGCAAGTAAGGGGGGGGAGGGGAGGGAGGGGTCCACGGGGGAGGGAGGGGGTTTGGGGAACACGTACATGGGTTGCTTCAGTTTCTCTATCTATCTCTATCTTTCCATCTCTTATCTTTTCTCACCCGATGGAACTCTAAGCACAGAAGGAGTAGGCAGCTCACGACACACAGGGACAGACGGAGAGGCAGCAGGGCAACCTACAATGCCACAAACAGGATAGAATCAGAAAGGCCGCCAGTTAAACACCACACAGAATGACACCCAACCAACACAACCACATTACAGCTGACATCAAGGTAGTGTCACTGAACGTCAACCACCCAGTGAAGAGAAGAAAGATCCTAGACCACCTGGTGAAACTCAAAGGCGACATACATGTACTACAAGAAACTAGACTTGAAGCGGAAGACCTAAGCCGCCTAAAGGCTAGATGGATAAGCGAAGTCATAGGATCACCTGCACAAAACAAAAAGAACGGGGTCATCACAATAGTAAGCAAGAAATCAAAGCTAGTACTTAAAAATTCGCAAGCAGACATAGAGGGTAGAATCCTACTGACCAGTCTAGTAAGAGGAGACAAACCCATACATATAGCTAACATATACGGTCCTAATAAGGATAACAAGCCCTTCTGGGTCAAGGTTGGAGAGCAGCTAGACACCATACCACTGGGAGAACTCCTCATGGTAGCTGGTGACATGAATCAAGTATTAGACCCAGCCATAGACAGACACCCGCAGAGACTGAGCCAGACATCACATAGAGGGAACTTTCTGACGAACCTCTGCACAAAAACTCAAAGACCCATGGCGACTTCAGAACCCGGACGGTAGAGAGTACACGTTCTACTAAACCCCACACAATTCCTACAGCAGAATAGACTATATCCTAATATCAGACACACACACTCACCTCATCAACCAGACAGGAATAGGGACTCGAGCCATCTCAGACCACTCACACATCAGCCTAGTGCTGACAGGCAAACACAACGAAAAGCAAACCTGCAGATGGAGATTTGACGATGACCTGCTCAAAAACGTAACAGCCAAGGCAGAAATAGAGACGGCAATAAAAGAATGCCTAGCAATTAACGACACCCCGGAAATAGACAGGAACACCCTGTGGGATGCCCTAAAGGCCATGATCAGAGGCGTAACACTCAACATTAAGGCCAGGCTAAACAGAGAGCGGAACAAAAAGATTTCAGACCTAGAAATGTAAATAAGGAACCTAGAAACTGGACACATAGCCAACCTAGAGGACAGGAACACACTAACAACACTAACAAACAAGCATTTACAATGCAACGGTTTCGCCTTTGGAAAAGTTAGAGCTATTGGCAATGTAAATGACAATGCCATTTATTTATCTGTTTTCAAAACCAACACATAAATACAAATGTTGTCATTTACAATGCCAATAGCTCAAACTTTTCCAAAGGCGAAACCGTTGCATTGTAAATGCTTGTTTTGCATGAAATGCATTCTCACATCAAAAATGGACACGAGGAAGCATTTTGCAAAAATATATAATGCTAAATGACAGATTTGCATTTTGCATAATTATGCATCACTTTGCTTACATGTCCCCCCAAATTTAGCGTAATTACGTCCAAGCAAAGTGCGTAAATTTCGTACATCACGGCTGAGAATTCGTCTGGCACCCGAAGAAGTGCCCTGTAGCCTCTGTACATGTAGCTCTCTGTGGCTCGCAAATTTCTGTCCTGAAGTATCTATTTCCGATTGGAGCTTGTGTCCTGGGTAACGGCTGCATTTACCCCCAAAGGGATCTTACTGGCACTCAAATAGACCTGCCGCATACATCTGCCTTGGCCAGGTGCATTGACCTGCTCAGCTATCATACTGGTGCTGGAGCATGTGACCTATATGTTGCACACTGGGCTCTGTAACAGGCGCACTAACCTTCAGAGCTATCTTTCTGCGCTTGAGCCTGTGACCTGCAGATCACTAACAGAAATGCACAGTAGGTGCATTGACCTCCTCAGCTATCTTACTGGTATTGGAGCATGTGACCTGCAGATCGCCTACAGGAATGTACAGTAAGTGCACCAACCCCCTGAGCTATCTCAGTGCCTTTGGTTCTTATGAGCTGCACGGTGCACACAGGCCTCCCTCTGTGGCCAGTGCCCAAACGCTGGAAGTGACCCGAGCCTCCCTGCAGCGCTGGAGGGGCCCGGCCCGACCTGGGGGCAGACAGGGGCCATCTCTCGCGGCCCACGGTTTGTTGATTAACCGGTATTGAATTCACGGAGTGCCTTTGGACCCCTCTCCCTCCAGGAAACAAAAGCTGGCGGGAGGGGAGGGCTGTTCGGCCCTTATGTCTGGAGGGGAGGGGTGCAGGGGCTCTGGGCTCATGTTTCCCCTGCTCAGTCTCTGCTCGCATGGGGAGCGATTCAGACTTCTGTCCCCTTTGGTGGCCCTGCTGACCAGGCGGGGTCTCCATCTGTCCCCTTCTTGCCTCGGTCCTTACCCGTGTGGCAGGCTCCTGGTCCTGGAATTGATCCCAGGGTCCCACTGTGCGACAGGCTGGTGGGGGTGGGGCGAGCAGAGTGGGGTGGACAGGCGCAACACCGTCCTCCACAGGGTTACACACCAGGTGACCCCGCGTCACCAGGACACACCCTTCCCAAAGGGCCCTTTCCCGTCACAATCTTTCTCCTCCGGCATGGTAACTGAGAACCCAAAGGGTCCCTTAACAGTAAAGCAGGACTTTAACTCGCAGAATAAACTGACTTGTTTAAGGAAACTTCGGGAATAGGGCACACGCACACCTTATAATGGCGAAGAGCCAGGCGACCATCTACTTCGGCGCTGTTGCTTCTCTTCGGGTATTAATCTAGCGCCTCAAGGGGCACCCAGGCGCTGACTTAGCCAGCATAACTACAAAAAAACGATTAAAAAAAATATATAGAGTGCTCCAGTCCATACCACACGTCTGCTGATTCTAAGCACTGATTTAACAACCATTAGGACTGTGACAATCAGCCTCGCTAATGTTTAACCTCATGATGTGCTGCCCCGCCCCCGCCCCAGTCCCCGTCCCAGCAGCAAACACTCAGCGGACTGGGCAGTCTCCAGCCCGAGGGGGGGGGGGGACTGGTGTAAAAACATCACCTGATGACCTTTTCACCCAACGCACAACTTACTCCGCTTTGATCTACGTAATTTGCAGATTTTCTTTCAGCTGCTCCTGCTCAGCGACTTCAAAAGTAAAACAAGGAATGAGGGATGCGGCATGAGTTAGTAGGAGTGACGGGCGTTTCTCCGAGTCATTTGTGAATGACCTCGGAGAAACATGGTGGTGTGGCCCCAAAAGTATGCCATTACTCCACAATGCTTAATTACGCCTCTGTTTGCAGCAAAATGACGGTGCGCAAATGCAGGACCAATGGAACCCACCAGAACAAGAGCGGTTGTACTCCGCAGTTGTATTTCCCGTGCTCTTTTTATGCATGAAATGCATTCTCACATCAAAAATGGACACGAGGAAGCATTTTGCAAAAATATATAATGCTAAATGATAGATTTGCATTTTGCATAATTATGCATCACTTTGCTTACATGTCCCCCCAAATTTAGCGTAATTACGTCTAAGCAAAGTGCGTAAATTTAGTACATCACGGCTGAGAATTCGTCTGGCACCCGAAGAAGTGCCCTGTAGCCTCTGTGCATGTAGCTCTCTGTGGCTCGCACATTTCTGTCCTGAACTATCTATTTTGGATTGGCGCTTGTGTCCTCGGTAACGGCTGCATTTACCCCCAAAGGGATCTTACTGGCACTCAAATAGACCTGCCGCATACATCTGCCTTGGCCAGGTGCATTGACCTGCTCAGCTATCATACTGGTGCTGGAGCATGTGACCTATATGTTTCACACTGGGCTCTGTAACAGGCGCACTAACCTTCAGAGCTATCTTTCTGCGCTTGAGCCTGTGACCTGCAGATCACTAACAGAAATGTACAGTAGGTGCATTGACCTCCTCAGCTATCTTACTTGTATTGGAGCATGTGACCTGCAGATTGCCTACAGGAATGTACAGTAAGTGCACCAACCCCCTGAGCTATCTCAGTGCCTTTGGTTCTTATGAGCTGCACGGTGCACACAGGCCTCCCTCTGTGGCCAGTGCCCAAACGCTGGAAGTGACCCGAGCCTCCCTACAGCGCTGGAGGGGCCCGGCCCGGCCTGGGGGCAGACAGGGGCCATCTCTCGCGGCCCACGGTTTGTTGATTAACCGGTATTGAATTCACGGAGTGCCTTTGGACCCCTCTCCCTCCAGGAAACAAAAGCTGGCGGGAGGGGAGGGCTGTTCGGCCCTTATGTCTGGAGGGGAGGGGTGCAGGGGCTCTGGGCTCATGTTTCCCCTGCTCAGTCTCTGCTCGCATGGGGGGCAGTTCAGACTTCTGTCCCCTTTGGTGGCCCTGCTGACCAGGCGGGGTCTCCATCTGTCCCCTTCTTGCCTCGGTCCTTACCCGCGTGGCAGGCTCTTGGTCCTGGAATTGATCCCAGGGTCCCACTGTGCGACAGGCTGGTGGGGGTGGGGCGAGCAGAGTGGGGTGGACAGGCGCAACACCGTCCTCCACAGGGTTACACACCAGGTGATCCCCGCGTCACCAGGACACACCCTTCCCAAAGGGCCCTTTCCCGTCACAATCTTTCTCCTCCGGCGTGGTAACTGAGAACCCAAAGGGTCCCTTAACAGTAAAGCAGGACTTCAACTCGCAGAATAAACTGACTTGTTTAAGGAAACTTCGGGAATAGGGCACACGCACACTTTATAATGGCGAAGAGCCAGGCGACCATCTACTTCGGCGCTGTTGCTTCTCTTCGGGTATTAATCTAGCGCCTCAAGGGGCACCCAGGCGCTGACTTTACCCAGCATAACTTCAAAAAAACGATTAAAAATATATATATAGTGCTCCAGTCCATACCACACGTCTGCTGATACTAAGCACTGATTTAGCAACCATTAGGACTGTGACAATCAGCCTCGCTAATGTTTAACCTCATGATGTGCTGCCCCGCCCCCGCCCCAGTCCCCGCCCCAGCAGCAAACACTCAGCAGACTGGGCAGTCTCCAGCCTGAGGGGGGGACTGGTGTAAAAACATCACCTGATGACCTTTTCACCGAACGCACAACTTACTCCGCTTTGATCTACGTAATTTGCAGATTTTCTTTCAGCTGCTCCTGCTCAGCGACTTCAAAAGTAAAACAAGGAATGAGGGATGCGGCATGAGTTAGTAGGAGTGACGGGCGTTTCTCCGAGCCATTTGTGAATGACCTCGGAGAAACATGGTGGTGTGGAGCGCTCCTCTCTTGCCTTACGATCTCAGAAGGCAAGAGAGGAGCGCTCCACACCACCATGTTTCTCCGAGGTCATTCACAAATGGCTCGGAGAAACGGACATAATTTTTTGTATTGAGGGGCGTGTTTAGGTCAGACTGGGACCTCGGCGAGAGGGAGGGTGTAACGCCCACCACTAGAAAAGGGGCGGGGCTTAAAAAAAGAGAGAAAAACGCCCCCGAATCGCGTCAAGGCGGGCCCTGAACACAGTGACGCTCCTCTCCTCCAATGGCTGGCCAGTATTTACGAGGCCAGCCAATGGAGAAGAGGGGCATGTTCAGGCCCCCCTACTACTAACAAAAGATTTCGGCTCCGCCCACCCACTGCTTACGCAGTGGGACGGTAGCCGAAACCTAAAAAGAAATACGAACTAAACAGAATTCTTAGCGAGAGGGCAGGAACCTGGATAAACAAGTACAGAGCCATAAACCTTTGCACCGCCAACAGAGCAGGGAAGGCACTAGCGTCCTACCTCAAGGGAAAACAGAAACAGCACTCTATAGCAGCAGTCAGGGATAGCAATAACAAATCCCAAACAGCTAACAAGGAAATACTCAACGCATTTAGAGACTTCTATGAGTAACTCTACAAAAGAGACACCACCCTAGGCGGAGACAGGGGCAAGGAATTCCTAGACTGCATCACTACGCCGGCACTAACTGACACCCAGCGAGAAAAGCTAGAGCCAACCATCACAGGCGAGGAGATGGAAAGGGCTGTAGCCAGCTTCAAAGACAACAAAGCCCCTGGCCCTGACGGTTTCACAGCTAGGTTCTACAAACAATTCCTACCGATACTCAAACTGACGCTAACAAAAGTACTCACAAACTGCGTCAACAACGGTATCATGACACCAACAATGGCAGAAGCAAACATTATAATCATACCCAAGGAAGGCAAAGATACATAGCATCCCAAAAATTACAGACCAATCTTACTCAAACGTAGATTGCAAGATCTATGCGAAAATCCTAGCTACCAGACTAAACGCATACTTGCCTACACTCCTAGACCGCTCGCAGGTAGGCTACCTTAAGAACATAATGTCCCATGACAACACTAGACTGCTCTGTCATATAATAAACCACGCCAGCAAAAGTAACAATGCTGCTGTAATTATAGCCTTGGATGCAGAAAAGGCATTTGACAGAGTCTCCTGGCCATTCATAGACCAGTGCATGCAGAAATTCGGACTGGGACCAAACTACAGGAAGATGGTCCTGGCCCTATACAACGAACCCAGAGCACGCTTAGTAGTTAACGGGGGCACATCTGAAATACTCTGCTTAGAATGCGGCACAAGACAGGGATGTCCACTATCACCGGCCCTCTTTCTCCTAGTGATAGAGCCACTGCTCAATATGATAAGGACAAACTCTGACATTGCGGGGATATCAATAGAAGGGGAAACTTTCAAACTAGCTGCCTACGCGGATGACGTCCTAATAATAACTGAAAACCCGGAGAAATCAATAAAAGCCCTTATGGACACCATAGAGCAGTACACACACGTGTCAGGATACAAGCTAAACAGGGAAAAATCAGAATGCAAACCCCTAAATATCCACACCACGAAGACAGTACTGGGCGCATCAGGACTGACATGGCAAAAAAAGTCCATTAAGTACCTGGGCCTCCTTTTCGAGAGAGACCTCAGGTCCACACTAGATCAGAACGAACAAGCGATAATACAGAAAATCAAGGAAAGGATAGAGGGGTGGTCACCCAAATTCACCACATGGTGGGGGAGGGTGGAGACTATCAAGATGATGCTCACACCGATAGTAAACTACCTGCTCAACATGCTGCCACTGATCAACACAGCGGACTTCCATAAAAAACTGGACAAACTATTCAATACCTTCCTATGGAAGGGGAAGAAACCCAGACTCCGCTTACAAAAGCTTAGACTACCCAGAGAACTAGGAGGCCTCAACATAAACTTTAAAACGTTCCAAACCGCAGGCATAGCGAAACAGGGACTGCACTGGCTCACCCCTAAACAAGACTACACCCTAGCTTGGCTCTTGCTAGAGAAAAGACTATTGAAAGGCATGGAGCCCATCGCCCTACTCACTGCAGCCAAACACCCAGCAATCAGGCACAACCCCATACTAAGAAACACTAGGCAGGCTCTCCTCAGGGTAGATGAACTACTAGAGACGAGCGTGAAAAAGTCCCAGCTGGAGTCCATATGGCACAACCCCAGAATCAAATACAAAGACAGGACATTGGACATGCACTCTTGGTACAAACATGGCATCTCCACAGTAAGCCATCTACAACAGCAGGGCACAAAAACCACATTCGAAACACTCAAAGAACAACACAAACTTGCCACTAACGAACTATACAACTTTCTGAAGATCAAAGTGGCAATCAGCAAGGCAGACCTCAGCAAACACACACCCTCAATCGTGCAATACGCAACCAACCTAAACAAACTGGGACACCAGGTAGCTCACCTCTATCGGGCCCTCAGCCCGAAACCCACCAAACTCAACAACAAGGTCATAGGTTACTGGGAAACACTCAGAGGTAGGGAGCTTAGCGAAGACGAAAAAACCAACCTCTGGACATCAACGTCAAGGAAGAAAGTAACGACTACCCTAGACCAAACCAGATTCTGGCTGATACACAAAGCATACTGGACCCCGGCCGGCCTAGCCTCCATGGGAATCCGCGAAAGCGATTCCTGCTGGAACTGTAGCAAGCAAACAGCTGATCTAGCGCACCTCCTATTCCACTGCACCAAGGTCAAGAAGTTTTGGAAAACGATAGGCACAGTGATAAACGACATAACAGGTACCTCATTTCGACTTGAGTTCCAAAGCCTAGCCACAGGGTTTATGGACCCCTCAATTAAAACTAAAGAGGACAGGGACCTGATAGACCTACTACTGACGGCAGCAGTCAAGACAGTACTGAACAATTGGAAGGACACAGCGAAAGCCACAGTCAAGGCATGGTCAACTGGGTCACATTCCTAAGGGGAGCAGACAACATAACAGCCAAACACACACCGCTGACACACAAGAAGTGCGAAATGTGGCTTTCGCTAGACAACTACATGTCCTCACACAAGCCGCCAGAGCAAGCATAACAAGCAACGCAACCAAAGGAACCATATGTGCACCCAACTCTGTCACAGAACAACAAGACAGGGCACCAGAACAGCACATCCCTTACTCCCACTACCCTGTGCTACTCTACTCTCAATCTCTCTCTCACATTCTTGGCCACTGCGGGAGCTGGGAACCGACAACCACGCGAGAGACAATCGAACGTTAATACGGGGGGGGGGGACGGCCAGAACTGAACAGCCGGAGTTAAATGCCAAAATGATGGACCTATATTACTTTGAACCCCCTCCGCCCCCCCCCCCCCCCCCACCCTCCCGGGCGTTTTTCTCTTTCTCTTTTCTCCCTCCTATCTGTTACTCATATTACTCACAAAATTACGGAAATAAAAAAAAATAAAAAAAGAAAGACTTCTCCACAGACGGCGAGCGAAAGCTTGTAATCCATTATGTTAAAATAAAATGGCGCCAGCGATAATTATACACAGAATGCAGGTTATAAAAGCTCCTCTTTATCCAGGTGGCAGAAAATATCAAATCGCCTGGGTCGAGCCGAAATCTGCCTATGCAGAAATTAAAGCTCTCACGCATTAGGTACCGCCCGGCTACGCCGACTGTTCTGTGTTGAAAAACAGGTGAATCGGCCTGAGATAAACTAGCATGCAACAATACGTTGTGGTGCTAGGTTTTATTAGGTCGTGGAAGAACAGACCTGGTGCCGGTGTAACGTGGTTAAAATCAATACGACGTAGGTGTTTACAAAGTGAGAGATCAGTTTAGCTGTTATCAGCGTTGTCAGCAAACTATGTGGCATGACTCAAACAAATATTCAGTTCAAAACAGAACTTTCTGTGCCGGTGTGACGTGGTTGAAATCCATGCAACCTGGGTGCTCACAAAGTGGACAATCAGTTCGGCTGCTATAAACGTGATCGGCAAACTATGCAGCATCAGCGTGACTCAAACAGATATACAGTTCAAAACAGAACTTTGTGCTGTGCAAGACATTATTTACATACCTTACTACGTGTAGCTAGTTTCATTTAGCGTTCTGTCGGGTGTGTTGTATGTTTGTGTCTCGGGTCGATTGTGATTTTAACTTGTGGTGGTTATAGTGATAGAGAAAGGACTCGTTTTAAGTGACTCTGGTGGCCATCTTTAAATGTGATAAAGGAAAGACTTGTTTCTAATGATTACAGTGGCCATCTTTGGTTATCGTGTATTACAGGTATGAACAGACCGATGAAATAAAAACAGTGAACAATAAAATCAAAATACGATGAGAAAAGTTTGGAATAACGTTATTCAAGTTCATTATAGGTAGCATGCCAAATCTATGCTTTCATTCATTCCAAAAGGATGTATGCTGTCCAACTTTTTTATCCAATAGTTCTCACTGAAGGAGATACTTTCTATTATCTCGACCTTCTTTTTTCAATACCACCTTCCAGGATCAAGAATTTTAGTTGACTGATGTTTTGAATATTTTGGAGAAAATGGTTAGCCGCGACTGATTTGAGGTTCTTTGTACGTATGTTGGATTTATGTTCATTAATTCGGATCTTCATTTTCCTTTCGGTTTTGCCAACATAAACTATGCCGCAAGGGCAATTCAGTAGGTTAACTACGTTCATGGTGTCACATGTGGCCGTGACTGTGAGTCTGATGTTATGACCTTTTCTTTGATGTGTTATAACTGCACCTGTTATAATGTTATTACAATTGTTGCAATTATGGCAAATCATGGTTCCTTTGTGTGTTGCTTTGTACTCGGTCATGGTTTGTTTGAGCATTTCCCACATATTTTTATTCCTGGTGTATGCAAAGGAGGGTAATTCCTTGAATAGATTCTTGAAGTCTGGTTCCAATGTTAACATTGACCAATATCGTTTAATGATGCGTTTCATTTTTTGACTTGCTGTGGAAAATTTAGACACCATCACTATGAGATTCTTTCTGCTGAATGTTAATTTGTGTAATAGGTCATTTCTATTTTTGAGTGGGCATCGGTGTTTGGCTTTCTCTAGTCATTTGTTTGGGTAACTTCTTTGTATGTAGCGGTCTGTCATTTCTTGTCCCTTTATAACTGTTTGTGGATTAGATACTATGCGTTTGACTCGCAACACTTGTGAATAGGGTAAATGTTGTTTCAATGACTCTTGGTGGAAACTTGCATAATGCAGTGTGTTTCGATTAGTTGGTTTCCTGTATATGTCAGTTTTGAATGTGTTGTTGTTAAAAGTAATTTGGACGTCCAAGAATGTTATTTGTTCTCTTTGTACATCATGTGTAAATGGTATTGTGTTGTTTATGTGATTGAGTTTGTCCAATGCTTCAGTTAGTACAGATTTTGGGCCATTCCATACAATGAAAATGTCATCTATGTAACGCAAAAATTATTTACTGTATTTGTTCCATGGGTCCTTGGTTAAAATGTGGTCTTGCTCAAATTTATCCATGAACAAATTGGCGTACACTGGTGCGGCGCAATTGCCCATGGAAGTACCTGTAGTTTGTAAGAACTATTGGTTTCTCCATGTGAAATAGCTTTGGAACAAAGTGAATTGCAGTAATTCCATGAGAAAAACTTGTGTTTCCATGTTGAGATCAGAGTGCAGGAGTGCTTGTTCAACTGCTTCTATTCCTAGTTTGTAAGGTATTGAAGTATATAATGACTACGGTGCACATCAGAATGGTTTCATATGTGTCAATTGTGATATTTTGTAGCTTGTTGAGGAAGTCTGTCGTGTCCTTTACAAATGTTTGCATTTTGAACACCATAGGTTGTAGGTATCGATCTACAAATTGTCCAATGGGTTCGTGTATGCTTCCTTTGGTTGACACTATGGGTCTGAAAGGTGGATGGATAGGGTCTTTGTGTATCTTTGGTGCCATGTAAATGGTTGGGCTCTTAGGAAATTCTTGAATTAAAAATGTTTTTGTTCTGTTGTTTATTACACTGCTGTCATAGGCATGATTGATGAGATCTTTCAAAGTAGTATGGAAGGCTTCTGTGGGAATCATATCCATTTGGATATACGTTGTTTCATCTGTAAGATGTTTGTTCACTTCTGTTTCATTATCGGCTGTGTTCATTATGACTAGGGCTCCTCCTTTGTCGGCTTTTTGGCATGTTATTTTAGAGTTATTAACAATGTTTTTTATGATGCCAAACTTTTTTGTGTGAGATTTGTTCTGGTTTCCTTGTTGGTAAGGTTCAATTTCGTCAAATCTTGTTTTACTAGACTTTCAAACGTATCTAATGTCTTGTGGCTGATAGGTGCCATGTATGTGCTTGGGGCGATAACCCTCTTAGTTGGTCAGGTTCCATGTTGGTCTGTGGTATTACTCTGTTTTCAAAATAATGTTGTAATCGTATTTTTCGCATCAGTTTGAAAAGGCGCACTTCAAGCTCCAAATGGTTAGTATTGGTCGTATAGACATATTAAGTTCCTTTTTGTAGTGTTTGTAGTTCAATGTCACTGAATTGTTGATCTGATATGTTGATAACCAAACATGTCGTTGTTGGCTTCTTGCCTTTGTCTTTCTTCCCTCCCGTGGTGCTTCTCGTGTTTGGGGTTTCCTTTTCTTTGACTCCTCCAGGGTCTCCTTTTTCTAGGTGGCCTTCCCCTAAAAATGGTTATCCTGATGTATGTGCTTGTATTATTGTTTGTGTTTGAGTTTGTGTAGGTTCGATTGTAGATGGAGTGGTGATCCTTGGTGGTCTTCTAGTGGTGTGACTAAGTTGATGATGTATCTGTATGTTGTGAATATGGTTTATTCTGCCTTCGTCTAGCGTAGACTTCTGCCCAACTTTAAACTTCTCAGAGTTTACAATCTACTGTGTCACGACGAAATTTATGTATTTTTCTTTCGTTCATTTCCTGGGAATGCTTGGTCAGCTGTTTGTTGTTGTCTTCGATTCCAACTAACTAATCCAGCACCATAACCTTTGTGATGTCACTGCCATCAACAAAACAAAAGAAATCTTAACAGCCATTCTCTCGACCAGCTGTTATTGTAAACCAATCAGTTTTTATACTTTTGACCACTTAAATTCAATCGAAAACACCACTAGCCCGCCATTTTTGCATGGGTCACCATTAAGCTATGATATAAATCACATTGATGACTATGTGTATAGTCCCTCATGATATTTATGTTGTTTGTAGGACTAATCCCTGATGAAGGGTAACAATACCCGAAATGCATTGGATGACAGTCCATATACTATGAGCTATACAAAAAGCATGGAATTAAATTATATAACGTATGAATAAAATACAAAGATTTACATTAGGAGAAGTGGGCTCAACGGTTACAGCGCCAGACCTCGATGCAGCGGTCTGGCCCGGGACCAGGGTTCAATTCCCGCCTCGGCGGGTCTTGGGCTCTATTTCCTCGGACCTGATAATTCTCGCCTCGGTACCTATTCTAATCATGGGTCTCACTCTGCAACTCAGGTCAATAGCTTGCTTAATCTCCACAATGGCCCCAATAGCGCTGGGATGCCTGGCTTCACTTTGATGGTGCCCAGGAGTGGGCATTTCACAGGGAAAAGCCAGGAAGGGTTCCACACCGTTATGCGTACAGCGCCAAGACGCCTCAGGGTATAAGTGCGCTATACAAGTACGAATTCATTTAATTTCATTTAATTTGACATTCATTCAGAAAAAATTTGTTCACCTTTATTATCTACTGGAAGAGCATATTTTAAGGACAGTAGTAGTGCCCAGGAAGTGCAGCAATTTATTTGGTTTTAGGACGTCGAGAATGAAGACGCCGCCCCAGGAGCACACAAACATTCACAAATCATACTAACTTTTGAGGCGCAAGTAGTAGCGCGTATTCAAACCCAGGTATAATATACTAGATGGCACTGATGAACATCGTAAAACACGTGTTGGCCTTTTCGTAGTACCAAATAAATAATTCTTTAATGTGGAGTGTGCCCTCGCCAGTTTGTAAAAGGTTTGATGCAAATATACCAGTGGGGCAAGCTAGTATATTCTTTCAGGTGGGAGCATATGCAGATCTATAGTTTGAGCTAGCCCAAACCGGAATGAAAGAATGCGTTTATTTCACATTTGCATCTCATTTACCCAAATCATAGTGCCAAAGTCTAGCATAGAACCTAGGTTTCCGGAATTCACGGCCAGCGACCTAGCCACTAGCTCACATGTATCAAATAACTATGCTGGGCTCTTTTATAAAAACATGTATGACTCAGCAAGTAACGCTCTACAGCACTCAGAAATTCTCTGTCGCACATAACAATAGTAACAGACAATTGTTAAACTTTAGACGCAAACCAAAAGCAGACAAAGGCAGCACAGAATCTTCTTTGTATACCATCATCGCACTGAAAAATGTAAATGCCAAAGCAATCGCTACAATTGCCACATGGGTGGAAAACTTACTGATCAAGCTTTTTGTAGGAGAGAGACATATTTGATATTAGAAAGATATTAATTCTAAATTAATAATTAAAAGAAAGGATAACCAGCAATAAGATTTTTCGTGGATGCCAAAAAGGTTTTGCCAAACTGAGTTGGTCATTCCTGGCATAGAAAACAATCATAGTCGAACTTCAGAGATGTAGGTGGAAGAGTTGTTCCTAATTCTCCTATTTACTTTCACAGGGCCTCTGCCTTAGCGAATAAGTGACAATAAATGTATGTATGACATGGAACAACAAAGGCTGAAGGTAACAATGA
The DNA here is from genome assembly GCF_964263255.1 of Lissotriton vulgaris. Taxonomy (NCBI): domain Eukaryota; kingdom Metazoa; phylum Chordata; class Amphibia; order Caudata; family Salamandridae; genus Lissotriton; species Lissotriton vulgaris. The sequence continues at coordinate 103,127,554 of NC_141686.1, forward strand.
TGGTTCAGAGTGAAATGTTATGACAAGTCTTGCTTTAAAATAACATAACATGTATATTTGTAAAGCGCAAGTTCACCCGTAGGTATCTTGGCACTGAATAACAGAGGTTTCTTGTTACCGCACTCAATATGATCAAATGTATCGAACGTGGCCGATAAGTCTAGGAGCATGAGAAAGCATTGATCAGAATCCAGTGACTTGTGAAGATAGTCTAGGAGATTGATGTTATCCAGGTGATGAGTCAGCTGAGGGAGTACACATCTTTCCATGATTTTGGACAGAAGGGGTAAGTTCGATATAGGTCTAAAGTTGTTCATATCTGTATCGAACTTACCCCTTCTGTCCAAAATCCTGGAAAGATGTTTACTCCCTCAGCTGACTCATCACCTGGATAACATCAATCTCCTAGATCTCCATCAATCTGGCTTCAGAAAAGGCTGCCGCCCCGAAACTGCAATCATCAATGTCCTAGACTATCTTCACAAGTCACTGGATTCTGATCAATGCTTTCTCATGCTCCTAGACTTATCGGCCACGTTCGATACATTTGATCACTCTCTGCTCCTTTTTTGGACAGAAGGTGTAAGTTTGATACAGGTCTAAAGTTGTTCATATCGGGGGGAGGGAGAAAGCATTAAAAAGTCCTTATAAGCAGCTTTTGTTTTTTTTGCATTACGCAGTTTCCAAGCACCATTCTAATCACCAGTTTGACAATATAACCCAGGTTAGGCAGGAGACTGTAGGGAGAAGTACAGGGTTCCCAGGGGTAGGCAGGCCGGGAGATGGGAGAATGGCCGGTAAAGATAAAGGAGGGAGATTAAGTTTTTATCCTGGAATGTCAATGGCCTGCGCGTGAAGGGAAGGAGACATAAAATTAGGCAATATATTAGGGACTCCCCCGCGCAGGTCATAATAATCCAGGAGACACACTTACTAAGGCAAGAGGTCATTGATATAATGAAGAAATTGAAATGGGTGGACAAATTTCTCAGCACAGACCACAATGCTAACATTTGCGGGATAGTCATTTTTAAAAAAGAAGCCAAAGCTCAGATTGCGGATTACAGGGTGGATCCGAGCGGTAGATGGTTAATAGCCAACGTCCAGCTCGATGGGAGGGGGTTCACTCTGGTTGGGTACTATGGCCCCAACCAAGATGACCCTTCCCACCTTGATACAATACAGAACCACTTGATAACGACTCAGAATCCTGTGATATGGATGGGAGACTTCAACCTAGTCCTAGAACCGAAATTGGATAAATCCCCCAGCTCTAGAGCAGTACCACACAGCAAAGCGAGGGCTCCCTCTTGACTTGTATGTTGAACTTGGGGCTGGTGGATTTTTGGCGGGAGAGAGCAGGCAATATCTTGGGGGTTTCGTTTCATAATTACAAATACAAGCACACATCTCGCATTGACTATGCCCTATTCAGCTTCACCCTCAAAGATTCCATAAAAAGCTTGGTCTACCTTCCCCCTCTTTTATCTGATTACTCGGCTATTCTCTTTTCATTAATATTAGGCAAGAATGTCACTCATACCTCATGGTCCTTCGATCGTACCATTCTACTGGAAGAAGAGGAGAGGGAATTTCTTATATTGGAGTCCGCTGCCTTTCTGGAGCGCAATTTAAATTCTGCCCCCCTGGTGTCTGTGTGGGAGACTTGGAAGGCCTATCTAAGGGGGTGCATCACCAACCGCACCTCCTATAGAAAGAGGAAATATAGACAGGAGTTATCAAATAAAGAGAGAGACCTGGCGCTCATAGATTCGGACGACCCCATATCCCCGGCGAATTCGGAAAGAAGGTCTGTGCTAAAAAATAAATTAGATGCTATATTGCAGGAGAGAGTGAATAAAAGGTGGCACGCTAGAAAGCTTTCCCGCTTCGAATATGGTGAGGCTGCGGGCAAATTGCTTGCCTGGAAGATCAAAGCAGACCAAGCCAGAAACTATATTAAAGAAGTGAGGGTAGAGGGGGAAGCCAACAATAGGAACTCAGACTTGGAAATAGGGGACGCCTTTCGGGCCTTCTTTCAGAATATATATATACAGAAGGAATCAGAGTCAATGCTGAGGAGAGAGATACGTGGTTGGAGAGGGTGAGCCTTCCAAAATTAACTAAGCAACAGAGCGAACATCTAGACAAAGAAATAACAGAGGCAGAAGTCACAAGAGCTATTAAACAGCTGAAGCAGGGGAAGGCCGCAGGGCCTGATGGCATACCCGGCGAACTGTATCGGGTGCTAGACTAAACTATCATCTCAGTCTTGACGGCCTTGTTTAACAACATATTAATCAGCGGTGAGGCACTGCCTAGGTCATGGGGTGAGGCAAATATTGCCCTAGTTCCAAAATCAGGAAATGATCCAGCTGAGTATGGATCTTATCGTCCGATCTCGCTCCTAAACAATGATTATAAGATCTTTGCAGCAATTTTGGCGGCACGTTAGGGGAGAGAGATCGGTACGATCATCCACCAGGACCAAAAGGGCTTCATTCGGGGATGCCAGATTTGACCTACGATTTGGTCGGGGCAATAGATATTGCTTCAACTTTTGCCCTGCCTCTTGCGATCATGACACTTGACGCTACGAAGGCATTCGATAGGGTCTATTGGCCCTATCTAGATGCAGTAATTAAGAAATTCCAATTTGGTCCCAAATTTTGTCGAGTAATCAGCCTGTTATACAATGATCCGAGGGCTAGCCTCTTGATTAATGGCACCCGCACAGAACCTTTTCAAATTCGTAGGGGGACAAGACAGGGGTGTACGCTTTCCCCCCTCCTGTCCAATCTTTATGTTGAACCCTTTGTTCAGACCCTTAGGGATGATCGTAACATTCCGCCGTTCTCCTTTTATGGCTGGGAGAAAAAGGTCGGGTTGTATGCGGATGATATTCTCATATACACAACCGATCCCGACCAGGCTTTTCCCAGGGTTATAAAGAGGGCCGAGGAGTTCGGGAAGTTCTCGGGCTATGCAGTCAATGCCGGGAAAACCGATCTCATGGCTTGGAATATTGCAAACCTTCATCTCCCGGTAACACCCTCAATCCACTATCTGGGAGTCAGAATTACAAACGACATAGGTATTTTGGCCCAGATTAATTTAGATCGATTTCCCGCGAATCTAAGGTACAGATGAAAGCATGGTCCTTTCTCCCTCTTACTATTTATGGGAGAACGAGTTTAGTGAAAATGACTATCTTTCCTAAATATACATTTATCTTTGACACCATTCCGTTGGCATTTGATTCTAAGCAACTTTTTAAATGTCAACAGAACATTAACTCTTTCATCTGGGGTTTTAGATCTACCAGGTTGGCATGGAAAAAGTTAAGAAGGAGGGAGAAGAGGGGCCTTGCACTGCCAGACCTGGTTGGTTATTTCTTGGAACGATAAAGCGGCTAATGAGGACAAAATAAATAAATAAATAAATAAATAAATAAATAAAGTTGTTCATATCTTCTGTGTTCTAGTCCTGGTTTTTTCAGTAGTGGCATGACTTGGCTAACTTTAAGGCAGTCTGGTACAATTCCAGAGTTCAGAGAGCTGTTCAGGATCTCGCACCATATCGAGGTTAGGGTGTGCTTCATGGCCTTGGACAAACGCGGGGGCAGCTGGTCTTGAGCATGTGATGTCTGATTAGCCATGAAGATTGACTATCTCCGCTTCCTGAATAGGGATGAAGGAGGACCATTGTTTTGTCGGGTTCAAGGCCGCAATATCCCCAGTTTCATACGCCTTGCTCTCGGTGGCAGGGGGGTGGTGAATATTCTCGCCAAGTGAGAGGTAGATCTTGTCGATTTTGTAATTGAAAAAGACGGTGAAGTTGTTGCATTGTTCTTAAGGATGCCAGTATTGAAATAGTCGTGGGCTTGGCTGTTTGAATCCTGATGATATTGAAGAGTTCTTTGGGACGTTTTTTTGCGGTGTTTAGCGCAGAACAGAAGAAAGCTGACTTTTTATTCTTAATGTGCTTTTTGTAATTCCTGCGGGCTTCATTAAGTTGGTCGCGATGGAGGGTGGAGTGATTGTTCCTCCAGATTCTTTCTGAGGCTCTGAGCTGCCTTCTTTCTTCATTAATGTCAGTGGAGAACCATGATCTGGAAGGGGTGGTCTTGTTTTTTTTTTATTTCAGGGGGGCAAGGTGGTCCAGGGTGAGCGTCATATTGATGTTGTAGAGAGGTGAGTTCAGTAGTTGAGGTGATCAGTCGCGCTGGGGAGGAGCAAGCTATTTCGTTCTTCTAGGTCAGACCGAGGGATCTGAGCTGTGCTCCTGACCAATTTGGGGGGGGGGGGGGGGGGGGGGGGGGTCCTGATAAGGGGGTTGAGTTTGGACCATTTGGTTGATGTGGAAGAGAATGATGTGGTGGTCTGACCAGTCTACGGGAATGATGTGGTCAATGGAGATTGCATTGTTTTCGGTAATTATTGTGTCCAGGGTTGCTCCTCTATGGTGTGTTACTTCTGAGCAATATTGGGCCAGATTATTTTCCAGCAGGAGGCTATTTAAGGATTCAATGAGCGAATTTTGAGTTTCATTCCATTTGAGATTGAGGTCGCCAAGAATTATGTTGTTAGAGTTGCTGAGCACTCAGTGGGCAATCAGGTCGGAAAGGTGTTCCCCGAATTCCTTGGAGTTGCCTGGAGGGTGGTATAGGAGATGACAGAGTAATGGCCTTTTAGCGCATGTCTTGATGTTGACTGAGAGGCATTCAAAGGAGCTATACTCGCAAGAGGTAATTTCCGTGATGGAGATGTTACTCTTGTGAGTAATTGCTATGCCCCCGCCCTTATGAACTTGTCTATCTTTGTTGATCAAATTGAATCCAGGAGGTATCAACATGTTCATAATAGGGTAAGAGATGGTTTAGCCATGTCTCCGTGATGAAGGCAAAGTCTAAGTCATGGGAGAGGATGGCTTCTGCTAGTTCTGATTCATGCTTATGGGCCGATCTACAGTTTATGAGCATGCATTTAATGGGTGGACCTCCTTTGTTCTTGATCTTGGAAGGTTGGGCTCTGGGTAGGAAGGTTAGGTGAGCGGGGACTCTGGGGACTCTTGGCGGGGGATGTTCCCTTCCGACTCCCATGATTACTTGGATCTTAGCTTTGGGGGAGGGGTTCCAAGGGGGAGTCATAGGTTGAGACGGGAGGTGTTGCTTCCTGGGGGGAAAGTATGGATTTGGTGGGGGAGTTTCCTGGGGGGGACATAGGATGAGGCCAGAAGTGTCGCTTCCTGGGGGGGAAGTGAGGGTTTTGCTCTTCTGGGTCTGTCTGAGCGGATCTCATTCCTCGAATTGTTGGTCGAGAACGGAGGGGGGCATGCGGTCCACATGGGGGTGTTATCTTACTCCTTCTTGGTTGGGAGGTGATTGGCGGGGCGGCAGAGTGTTGAGTGGGCTTTCGGATTGTGGCCTGGGTGGAAAGGGTTTCGGTCAAGTCTCATATCAAGATTTCGAGCTGGGATTAGAGTAGGTTGATGCGTTAAGTTATTCTAGGGGGGAGGCAGGCGTATCAATACCGGAGATGGGGAGGAGTGGGGTCCGTTCAGGATGGTTAATGGGGGAGGGGCTGCCTGGATTGTTTCTGGGAGGGCTCCTGGGTGGGGGGGGGGGTGGGGGTATTGGCTCTGGTTAAGAGTCGCGTCTCGGTTGGGCAGAGGGGGGGTGTGTGAGGAGGCTGAGCTTGTGGGTAGCTCTTCTCTCTGGATGGCAAGTTGGGATGAGAGGGGCGGCAGGGTAGGATGGTGCGGCTGTCAGAGGGGGTGGGATCCCTATTCAGAGGGTAGAGAGGCGGAATGAGTCACTGGAGGGCAGGGGGGGGTCGTTGCAGGGGCACATGAGGGGTCCGTTGCCTCCTCTGCTGTGGGAGGCTCGTTGGGGGAAGGGGAGGGGAGGGGACGGGCCGAGTCATGGCTTGAGCAAGGGTGCTTTTTTTTAGCATGAGAAAAGGGCGTCGAAGACCTCTAGGTTATCGCTCTTGGACTGTATCAAGACAGTGCCGTTTTCATAGATGGTTATGGAGATATTGCCTCTTGGGGACTGGTGGTTCGGGAGAGAGGTAGTCATTTTGTGTCTATGGGCTGTGATGGTGGTTTTTGAGACGAGAAGATGCGTGTTGAGTATGGTGAACCAGTAGTCAGGCCTTACACTGTGGAAGAGGAAGTCCATTTTTAACTGCCCTCTAAAGGAGCAGTGGTAAGTGTCTTCGTGTAAACTGAGTTAGCTGTGTGGGTCAAGTCACAGCCAGCCTTTTTCTCTAGCTTGAACTGGTAAGTTTGTATGAAACTGGACTTGCCTAACTAAGGGCCGAAGGGAATCTACCAGGCAGTGTTTACAAGTGGTCTTGTAAAACATACCACTAGGAAAGTGAGATAAAAATAAAGCAAACATTGTTGAAATCTTACAAGGGTTTTATTACTTAAAAGGTAGATGGTTTAATTTATTTTAACCGCTGCATTTATAAAGCATGGACATAGCCTCAGAAGGTTTTGAAGCTCCGTACAGAGCAGCACAACACTTAAACAACATGTGAGGATAGAAACACATAGGACAATAAATGCATACAAATAAAGGAACAACATAGTATTATGGTCAGGTGTAAGGAGTTAATCGAGAATAGTAGGAAGATTGCTTAAGAGAGGTGTTTCAAAATCATGACTTCACTACATAACATCAGGAGCAAGTCTGAGTAGCAGTGATAAGTTGTTTGGGAGTCTCTGTAAATAAGCTAACAAAGCCTATTGGCATGCATCTTCTCTGTGGCTCTTCAGGATTTCTGGCCTATCAAGAAATGTGCTTTCTGCTGAATTGAGTTTAAAGGCACGACTGACAGATTGATCAAGTGAACTGCTTTATAGATCATGCAACAAACATCTAAGTGGGTGGATTCTGGAAGGGAAAGGAAACAATGCACTTCTTTTCAGGCAGGGGCTAAATGCTCAAATGTTCTTTGGATGGTGATTATTTGAGCTGATGCTTTAACTTTAAGAACAGCTTTGATAGTGAAGAAATAAATTAGTTTACAAGTAGTGTTATTATTTTATTATTAGGTCTTGTATTGCGCAACAAATCATCCCCAGAGGGATCTCTTGGCAGCACACTACCGGAAACGTATAACAATATGACGGTTAGAACATCCATGTTTTTATTGTTTATCTCTATCTTAACTGTTGGATGGCATATGATTAACTCTAAAGTTTTATTTTTCACAAGACATTTAGTATTTTAAATTGAATTCTTGAAGATGTAATGTGAAACTGGTCAGGGACTATGTCATTATTCAAGATGTTTGGGCTACCTCTTATCACATTAGAGTCGTCCAAGTGTGAAGAGAACCATATGGGGTTCAAAGGGAAGACCTCAATTTTGCCCTTATTAAAGTGTACCCAAAAACCCTATGAAACTCCTGGATAATCTTGGTGATGCTTGGATTCGCCTCGTCCTCAGTAACAATCAGAATATCATCTGCGTATGCTGCGGTCTTATAAGAACAGTAATAGCATAGATGTCCGGTAATTCCGAAGGGATCCTGGTAAGGGACTATAGTTCAATTCAATAATGAAAATGCCAAATGTGGTAAAATAAATCCCAGAGGTTAATAGCAAAGCTGTAAATGTGTTCCTGCAATGTCAGAGAGGAGAAAGGAAAAGACACTTACAGCAACGGTTTCCATTGGCCTCCGCCTTCACAGCCCTGGTCTGCTTGGTGGAGCTAAGGTGCACCTTGTTCTGCTCCTCTCCAGTGAGAAGGGCTTTGATTTCAGAAGGGATCTTCCCCTGGTCCATGGCCATGCACCACTGCTTGTACTGGGAAGACAGAAAGCAAGTTTCATTAATTTCATCTATCAAGACATGTCAAATGGATACCTATAACAAATCTCTGAAAGGTAGCTATATTCCTTCACCAAGAACGGCGCATTGAAAACTAATCATCATACAGTCAATTCGAGAAATTCTCTTATTTTGTTCTATAAGTTTTATTGGTTTTAATAAAAAAACACGTACAGACAGACAGATATTGAGGATCAGTGATGCAAACAGAGGCAGAACAACCCAAGAGATCATACAATATAGGAATGTGGAAATAGATACACGAGTAGCCTTGGTAGGAAACAACCAACTTCCAGGCAAGATATCCAAATGCTAAAATGGAGATATTTGCAGCCACTAGAAGCATAATTAAGTAGAACTCTATTGGGTAGTAGGAACAAATGTAGCGTGAAAACTGTGTGAGGAGTTTGAGAACTATTGGGCAAGAGTATCCCAGATCCACAAAGGTTATAAGGGGAAGTGGAAGAGGAAAGGAAGAAGACAGGGAGTAAGAACTCCAAGTGAGAAAATGTATATATTGTAAAGATTGATATTGGTAAGTGTGTGGGGGTGGCCTTTTTGACTCCACAAATTTGTAAAGGGATTTCCAGACTCCACTAGTGATTTGAGGGTAAGAATGACATGTAGAATGAGAGCCATGGGCTCCTTTCAAAAAAGAAACTAGCCCCACCATGTGTTGAAGGAAAGATGGTTAAAGGATTTCCATTCAGACAGGATTACTTTCATGCCAATCACCAACAGAAGGTCAAGCAGAGCCATGCCCATGGCTTTCAGGTTCAAGCTAGGCTTCGCGGCGCAGGGACCCAGCACCACTATGGGAAAATCTAAAATAATCAGAATATTAAACATACCTGAGGGCTAGGTTTGTATTGGAGCCCAATAGTAAGCTAGAAGGGGGGACACTGAAAGAGCATGTGCTGGTAAAAGCCAGACTCCTTGTCGCAATTCCAACAGGAGTCCTTTTCCCGCAGATTTAGTTTGTGTAGCCTGGCTGGGGTCCAGTGAAGCAGATTCATTATATAGAATTTTGATAGTAGGAAGAAGGGACTATTTTATTGTGCAGAGATAGTCAGCTAATGTTATGCCAATTGTCTGAGATGTGTTCAAAAACATCAGAATTAAAATGACTAGCCCATTTGGCAAGTAGAACTGTAGGCTGTGTTAGGGGAGGATTTGCTATGGTTTTGTAGATCTTGGAGGCATTGTGTGACCTAATAGCTAGATGATCCAACAGTGACGGCCGGATAACATGTTTGAACTTTGACAATTTTATCTTGATTTTCAGGAAAGAATAGAAGTCCAATTTAGGAAGGTCATACAGTTGCGCCAAGCGGGCGAAGGGCAGAGGAGAGTTATTATCATCGTAAAGGTCTTTCATTTGATGAATACCCTTGACGGCCCATCAGTGAGGGATTTTCCTAGCCACATTGGCTCATGAATGGAGTCAGGCATAAGCCAGAAAGCTCCCTACATGGCTGGAAATGCGGACTAATAAAGATTCCAATTTGGGAAATAGCATCTCCCATGAGCAAAATTTTCGCAAAGAGACTTATATGAGATCTTCGCTCTTTTGTCGCTCCACAAAAATTTAGAGGTTAATCAATATACTGAAAAAGGAGGGAGCTAATTAAATCAGTAGTATAGCGGACACAAACTGCACAACTGGGGTTATGGTCATCTTTAATGTCTGGAGCCTATCCCACCATGTAATATGCTTGGGAGACCAGGATAACAGAAGATCCATAACTTTGGAGATAGGCTGAGCTTCAATGTAATGTAACACTTCAGCAAAATCTTTGCAGAACGAAATGACCAAGTACTTAAGATGTTTGGGCTGCCACTGAAGACCAGTGTGAGGGGAAGTGTATGGGGTTCAAAGGGAAGGCCTCAGTTTTGTCCTTATTTAAAGTGTACCCAGAAACCCTAGAAAACTCCTGGATAATCTTGGTGATGCTTGGAATCCCCTTTTCAATGTCCTCCATAAAAATCAGAATATCATCCACCTATGCTGCAGTCTTACACGAACTGGGGACGAATGCAAGGCCTTTTATTTCAGAGCATGAATTTAGAAGTGTAAGTAAGGGATCAATAGAAAGTAAAAATAACAGCGGGGACAGGTGCAGCCCTTTATGGTACATTGGTGAAGGCTAAAGGAGGCAGAGGTGGCGCCTTTTATTCTATTATTAGCTTTGAAGTTATCATAAAGAGCCATGACTATGTTAATAAATTAGTTACCAAGATTATGAGCTTCCAGGACAGCCTGGAGGAAAGGCCAGGAAACTTTATCGAACGCCTTTTCGGCATCAAAGTTGATCGCCGAAGATGGTGTGGAAGACAAACTGGCATTTTCGATTATGTGACAAAAAGGGTGTATATTGTATTTGGCGAACCTCCCATTATATATCAGCTAAGGGATGGACAGCTTCAATCATTTGGGTAGAATTTTGGCAATGATTTTTACTTCTATATTATTAATAAAATTGTGAGAAAGTTTTTTCCGATCAGAATGGTCTTTACCCGCTTTGGGGATAACGACTACTGTGGTTTCAGAAACCGCTCCAGTCAGCTTTCCAGAGAGTGCAAAATTATCCAGGGTATTTTTAAGATGTCTAATGATTGAGTTCATAAACGTTCTGTAAAAGCGGATGGAAAACCCATCTGGACTAGAAGCCTTACTGGAGTGGATAGATATTATTGCTTTAATAACGTCATCAGAAGTAAAAGGTGCATTTAGGTGTTCTCTCTCAAGGTCAGAGATAGAAGTGATTGAAAGGGACTTTACAAAATCCAAACATTTAGATTAGCCCTGTATATGATGGGCTCTCATAGAGCTTCTCGTATATCTCCTTAAACACTTCCAGTATTTCCCCAGTTTTAACTTTTTGTACTCCATCTTGCACCTTAATATGAGTAATTTGGGACATTGTGTTCTTACATTTGAGTGTACTGGCTTTACCCGCTCTATTACAGAAAAGAAGGTGTTTAGACTTTTGGGCCTGAATGAAGAGATGAGCTCTCCTACTGACAATGGTATTGTATGTGTATTTTAGTTGCTTAATATCCCTCAGAACAGATTTGTCACTAAAATGCCTAAAGTCGTCTTCCTTACATTTGATGTCAACGCCTAGGGACTGTAAGAATTCTTTAATGTCAGTTTTTCTTTGCCATTCTTTTATTATTTTGACCCCTATTGACACATTTGAATGTGTCCCAAAGTATCACACGGGAAGAAACGGAGTCTTTGTTGTCCCTAAAGAAAAATGATATTTATTTTTTTAGTTCCTCAACATCTGTTTTGTTTTCCAGGATCTCTGAGTTTTACTGCAACATTCTATTTTCACTTGAAATTGGGCGATTTAAAATAGACCGAGAGATTGCGGTATAGGCAGAGATTTGAATAGGTTGGATTTTGGCGTCAGAAGTGACTTTAAGAAGCGAGCATCTACCAAGAGCTAATGTATAAGTGAGAAGCTTGAGTGGGGAGGCAGAAAGAAGGTAAAGTCATTACCCGTTCGGTTGTGCATTCGCCACGCCTCTAGAGGTCAGTGTGGAGAGCACAGATTGATTAAATGTTTGTGAGCCTTGTATGTTCTGAAGCTGAAAGCTGAATGTCTATCCAAGATTGGGTCCAATGTCAGGTTAAAATCCCCTCCCAAAATGAGCTTTGCCACTGATGGAATGTCATTTCGTTTTTTATTAAGAAAGAGCCAAAATGTTGGGTCATCAATGTTGGGAGCATACACATTCATCACATACAGATCCTGTACCCTGTTATTTAGTCTAGATAGAAGGAAGCCATCTGCCATTGGAATCGTGCTCTGATGCAATAACTGTTAGGCCTGACCATCTGCATAAAAAGGGTGTGAGCACAGTTTTTCTTGCTATGAACTTCAGAGCAGATAACTTCCGAAATCCAGCCTTTGCTCATCAGTAGGGCCTCTTTAAACCCGATCTTGGTTTCCTGGAGGAGAACTATATCTTCTGTTAGGCTTTTGCAATAGTCAAGAATTTTGGTCCTCTACTGGGTGGATTAGTCCCTTGACGTTGAGGGAGATTACATTTAAGGAGGACATTGGTAGAGGAGTTCGTTTCCTGAAATGCTATCTAAGATATGAAGCCATAGAAAAACATGATATTAGCTGATATCATGCAGGTCAGGGAGTATAAGCTTTGTAGTAACATCATTCTATCAGGACTGGGAGTTAGGAATGAGTGGGGCTGGGAGGAAGCCTGGGGAAAAAGCGAAGAGCCATGTGATGTCGCACAGTGCCTGTAGTCACCCACCAGGGGAAATCTGTGGGAAACAGAATTCATGGGGAACCATAGTGAAGTACGGGAGAAGCAGAAGGACGCCTGCAATGCAAGCGGGCTGGATGCAGAGTACATGGGCGGAAAATTCAGTAAGCGAGTGAATATGTGAAGTATGACATTTCTGGTCAAGAGTAATATGGTGGAGTAAATGCACATAGTAATAGGCAACATGAGAAAACTTGAGCGGATCCCAATCAAATAGAGTGTCCTGCATGAAATATACTGACTGTAAATACCACTGAAACAAACATTAGGCATCATCAAGGCCTCATACACAGAGACACCGGCGGATATGACATGACATAAGATACGATATTCAAAGGAAAAAAACAGGTCCATATTGAAGCTTTATAACTAAATGAACAGTAGTACTGGAAACATATACTGGTTTGAGTTATGAGACCTACTGAGATAGCCCCGTTACAGCCTGCAATGCTAGTTAGGGTTGTCCTAGTAATGTTTGAAATATGTACTAATCGTGAAAAAACTAAACATGTGATGCTCACCCCTTAGTAAAAAATTCTAGCATCCCTGTACATTTGACTTTAAGGACGTGGTGCGAGGGACAGTATAGGAGACGCCTATATTAGCAGCCATCTCAAAGCTTTAAGAGTGTGGAGAAGCTACCACAGCAGTGGCAAGTATAATTAGAGCCAAATTAGAACAGATTGAACATCATTCCTAGTTAATTGACCATAGTATATGACAAGTTTTAGGCCAAAGAAGACAACAGTTTCCCAAAAACTTCATGTGATAACACAATAAAGTAATAGTAGGTGAAGAAAGTCTGAGGAATTAATAAACCCCACCTGCAGGACTATCAGGACAAGATTCTAGAGGCCATGTTGATAGCAATGTACAACCTCTGGCAGCAGCACTAACAGCCATATAGGCAGGAGGAATGTCTCCCCTCCTTAGCAAGGAGAAAAGGGAGAGCAACAAGGGATGTTAGGCAGAAGTGTGACTGGTTGCAGAATTCGAAGGGCAATCCGAGTCCTAACATGATTCTGATTTGTTATCCAGGAAGGACGAAAGTTTTAAAGGTTCTGAAAATAATCTCATCTGGCCTTTAAACGTAATGCAAAACTTTGACGGGCCCAAAAAAATTTGAAGGGGATTTCCCTGGCAGTCCGTCTCTGTAAAAAGGCCAAAAAACCTTTATGGCGGAGAACGGTGTCCCTCGCATAGTCCAGAGATTGAGATTTTATGATCCTGCCATTTAATTGTTCTGATCCTCATTTGTGCCAAGATTTGTTCCCATGTGTTGTTGACATAGTGGTTTAAAGATGAGGGGACTGAGAGAGGAGATATTTTGTGGTAGGAGGCTGGAACCCCATTGGCTCATTCGATCTTAAAGTCTTTGGAGAAAGAGATTTGAAGAACTTCTATGAACCATGTTATTAGGAAGTCAGCCACAGAACGACAGGAGGATTCAATACCCTCTAGAAGATCAAAAATATGAAGATTGCTCCGCATGTTGCGGTCCTCCTGGTCTGCAAGATCTCTTCTTTTTAGATTGACTAGGGAGTGTTCGAGGCATTTTATTTGTTTGGCTTTGCCATTGGATTAGTCTTCCACATTGTTTCTTGTTTCTGCGTTAGATAATCTTATTGCAAGGTCTTTGCAAATTTTGGCGACTTTCACCGGAAGTAGATCTGTGTTGGTCTTGGTACTCTGTGCAATGTTGTGTACCTAGTTCAGTTTCAGCAGGATAGTCTCCAGGGTAGAGGAGGAATCAGAGCTCCCTTTTATTCGCGATTCAGGGATCGTGGGGAGTGTTTGGTACACTTGAAGGCAGCTTTGGGATCTTTCTCTTTAATGTTGCTCTCCTAGAGTTCCACCATCCTGTGATATTGTGATGTAGGGGGCTCCTAGCAAACAAAGACATAGGCTCTGATTGAGCAGAGTGAGGCCTCATTAGCCCCACGCCCCCAATTTAGAGCTGACCAAGTACAATGCAGCCTGAGGAGATACCCCATCTTTCAGGTAGAGAGACACCACACCATTGAATATAGTCAAAGACGTTTGAGCTAGGGAGGCTCTCTCCAATGTCACCCGCCTAGCCCGCAGACTAAGGGAGGATGTGTGCTCTTCAACAGTGGGTAATACTTAAGTAAAGCCAGGAAGGTAACATGCGAAAGGACCAGAGATTGTCCAGACGGTGGGTGGGGATACAGAGCTTTGGATGACAGAATGTAATGATCAAGAACTCTGAAACAGCCCTTCATATCTAGGCTTGGAAAAGCCAGATGTATCTCACTCCAGTAGTTATCATCAACCCAATGGCTAACCTGTCAGGCTGGGGCCTTTGTGAGGTAAAAGGAGGCGGAAAACCAAACTTCTGCAATTAGCTACGTGGTATTAATATAGCCAGAGGAAGCCCCCCTAGTAGCGAGACAAAGGAGGGTCTCAGTATGAGCATAGCAAGCCAATCTAGTAGCGAGACTTAGGAGGTACGCAGCTAAATTGGTCCCAGCGTACATTAAGAATCAGCCCAATTGTTTCAGATAAGTATATCTTAGGTAACAAATATATTAGCTCATGTATTGTTAAAGTCACCAATAGTGTGGCTACACTGGGCAAACACAGGAGTTTGCAGAGATTTATAGGGTGTCACTCCCCAACTGCCAAAGACCTGGGAGAGAGCTGCGAATGATCTTCACAAGGGCAAGGGAAGACTGGCAGTAAAATACGACCAGACAGTGTGCATATGGTCAAACTCGTTGTGGGCTGTGATCCGCTGTATGCTTGTGAATCTATGTGATATTCTTCACAGCAGGCTCCACACGTTGCTTAGTAGATCGCAGGAGATAACAGAATGCCACCAATTTAGCTATCCAGTGACCGGGGGTATAATAATACCAACGGACCTGGCTCACAGACACTCTCAGTCATTCTCAGGCACACTTGCCACCAATGATCCTCAGCTATATGAAGCTCTCTTCCCTGGTTAGCATTCAGACCGCAACCTGAGCCATGCCTGCGACCTCGGGTCAAATGGGCTGAGCAGAGGGAGACTGCCGTCAAACTGTCCCGAAAGTGCCCGCCAGGGTCTCTGCGTTCTTACCAGAGTTCACACCAACAAACCATTTGGCTGCCCGGATAGAGGTGAATTTATTAGGTTACGCCGTGTCACCAGGGTCTCACACATAATTTCCTCTCAGAAGTCCATCGCTCGTCGTGTGTCTGAGGTAGCACTGGGGGTGCCGCCATTTTGCATAACGCCATCACTGGAGTTGCGGGTATCTCATGCCCCAAAACACCTTATCAAACTGATTTTTAGGTAAGACAGGCAGTTCATGATCACCACACCTTCCGCTGCATGAAAATTACCGAATTGGTGGCTGTAGCAGTATTCGGCTCAGCTTACCTACCAATTGCCACGGTCGCAGTCTGTGGTCACTTGACAGTTGGCTCAGGTTCTGTGAGGCTGGTTAGGCAAGGCCTGCCACAGAGTCCTCTCCCACTGAAGGGACTGCAATCCTGTGTAGTCTTCATTTTCTTATGTCTAGAATGGGTTGTGCCGCCCTCCATCCCTCTAATGGGGCATTCATGTACATTTAAAATGGTTTACGTGTTTACTCCACAAGACCATCCATCTTGTCCATCAGGGAAACCAACAACCTTTCAATAGTGTGTGTGCAATATTTTTTACCACTAATGTCCCAGGGCTAAGGTACCTCCTGCTTTTAGAAACGAGCAAGTGTCAATTTCCCCACCAATAACGTGTGATATAAAAGTGTGCCTACGGTAGCGTGTACTAGATATATCCGGTCATCCCCATTGTGGCTAAAAAGTGTAACTGTGTTGTACAAAGGCAGGTCTGCTCAAAACATTTCCTTGATTAAAGTAAGCAGTTTAGCCTAATAGTGCTTTATTCGTGGGCATGCTCACCAGTCATCTACCCTATCCCCTCCCAACCCCACAGCCTCCCCTGTCCCCCCAAAACCAAACGGGAGTCGGTTAGGACTTTCTATACATTGTATTGCTTTGAGAGCAGAGATGTTTTCAGACTTCTGCCTGACTGTTTCCCACTCTTCCTCTGTTAAGAGGCTTTCTAATTCTTCCTCCTTCTTTTGCATGTAATTATGGTGGATTGGTGTAGGTCACACATTTAGTGTTAAACGTAAACGTAAACATGGTTACTTATATAGCGCACGTATCACCCGAAAGGGGGTCTCGCGGCACTTGCTTTTGGGAACCCGTCCTGGTTTTTCCCTGTGAGATAGCCCAGATGGGCATCCCCAAGGTGAAAGCCAGGCATCCCGCCGCGGGGGGCCGTAGTGGAGATTGAGCAAGCTATTGCCCAGAGTTACAGAGTGTGAGCCCCTGATTGGAGTAGGCACCAAAGCGAGAATTATCAGGTCCGTGGACATTTGGGCTCCGGACCCTGCCGCGTCGGGAATTGAACCCTGGTACCGGCACGACCTTTGCTTCTGGGTCTGCCTCCTCTAACCGGTGAGCCACACTTCTCCACAGTGTTGTATGCAACCGTGACAGCCCTTTTGTGGGAAGACTTGTGAAAGAATGGTTTTCAATGGAGCCATCTCTCAGACCACCCCTTGTCCACTTGACCAGTGTCAGTGCTCACTCAGTCCAGTGTCTGTAGTATTTTTTTAAGTACCTCTGGGTTGAATGTGGCAGAGTTCCTCACACTCTACCCTAGGTTTTAGTTCAGGTCAGTTGAAAAATTATCCCCTAACCTCTGGGAACCAAGACCAACCCTTTTCATAAATGACAGATGTTTCAATCTGGGTGGGAAGTCTTGGTTGGAGCTGAGAGAATTCAAGGAGGCTAGCTAGGTGGTGCTTTCATACTTCTAACCAGTATGCGCGAATAAGCAAAGAGACTGCATACAGTATATGGAACACTGTAGGACTTGGGCCTATAATGTGAAGGCAGCCACAACAAACGTTGAATAAGGATGAGAGAGCTAATTAAGGTTTTATTGTATTAGACCCCATCCACTCAGAGACAGACGGGGTAGTGGCGCCGCAATGTAACACGTTACATCTAGGAATCCCAGGCCACCCCCTGATGAATTCCTTATGAGAGTTGGTCCTGCAATCTTAGGTGATTCATTACCCCATACACACTAGAGTAGACAAGTTTATATGTACGACTACATTTTTAGTGGAAGAGTCTGAACCACATACAGCAGACAGGGGAGGAAGGATTAGGTTTCCTAGCCTGTAAGCATCCATTTGTTGCATGTATTGCTGTAGATGCACATGCTCTGCATACTCATGCCATCTAGGTTGGTTTGGATGACTGCAACTTGTTTTCCTTCAAAGAAGTCTTTCAAGTCCAGAGGTCTTTGTGTCTCCTCTGGTCATGGATGTGCATCGACTCCATTGTTAGATTGTTCATTGCCCAACAGGTGATAGTAGGTATGGAGTAGCGAGTAGAAAAAGAATAGTGGCCATGCGAGTAGAAAGAGCATAATATGAAAGTGAAAGATATCTGGAACAAACGCTGGTTTACGGGGAGGAGAGTGGGTGCATGTGAATCTACAGCACTACATTCAACTAACAGATGCTTATAGGGTAATTAATATCATCAGTCCATAGTATGTGTGGCTGTAAATTCACATGAAGGATTTGGTACTATCTATATGATACACAAGAGCGTACTTGACAAAGTGTGTGGAGTGCTCCTTCAGCTGCCGAGTTGGGTCGTGGAAAGAAGAGTGGGTGATCGATTGTGGGATTAAGGTGAAATGGGGAGACCACTCAGATTGGTTATAAGAACCACTTTGATATTGTGGTCCTGAAAAAAGGGTTCCTGTAATGCGAGGACCTGTAGTTTGCCGATACATCTAAGAGACAGATGTCTACCAGTAACGCAACCTTCCAAGAAAGAAACTGCAAAGGGCATGAATGCAGTGGCTCGAATGGTGGCCCCATGAGTCTGGTAAAAAACAATATTGAGACTCCAGACAAGGGCTAAAAGTACTTTTGGTGGAATGACACGTTTAAGGCCGTCTATAAAAGTTTTAATTACAAGGATTTTGAAGAGGGAGGAGTGTTTCCAGTTCTGAATATGTGTAGCCAAATCGAAATGTAGACTAATGCAGACTTTTTTGTCAAAGGTAGCAAAGAATATCTTGTACCATAGGCATAAAATGGTTTATTGATCTGGAGTACAATAGTGAACATAACACTTACACTTAGCAGTATAGCAGGAGCCCTAGGGCTTCTCAGAGTATGTACATGCACTCTTGGGGTAGACCAAGGTAACCAAACTCTAGGACTTCAGGAGCCAAATCACCAGGTTGAGATGTCTGGGGTCTTGGTGTCTGACTCTGCAACAGTTCTGTGTGAGAATGTCCGGCCTGTTGGAGAGCTGCTTATGAGTAGGAAAGGAAATTTCTTGAAGAGTTGAGTACCATGATGTCTGAGCCACATTAGAGCCTTCAGGATAAGGGTAAGGGATCTTGCAGCCTGAGCTTCTGAACCACATAAGGTATAAGGAGGAAAAGCATTTGCAAAGTTCCCCTATCAGTTAATCTACAGAGCATTGCACATGGAATAAGGGTGTAGAAACCGGATGGCAAAGTTTGGGCATTTTGCGCTTTCGCATGCTTCGAAAAAGTATGTTTGGGGTGCCCCATTTCTGAAGTTAGGAGAGTAGGACTTTTGGGTGGATTTCCGATTCATGAACTTGTTGCTGCGTCCTACTGATCATTGCTGCAAAAGTTGTTGTCTACTCCCATAAGGTACTCTGCTAGGAGACGAAACTGGTCCTCAATGTCCCAATGCCATATTCACTGAGCTTGGGACGATAGCTGAGGGAGTGTGCGCCTCTTTGTTTTTGAAGATAGAACATGGTGGTCAGGTTGTCTGTGCACACAGGGACTACATTGCTTTGAATCAGTTGAAGAAAGGCTTTGAGGGCTAGATGAATGGCTTACAGATCCAAGTGGTTGATGTGGAAACACCACTGATGAGGCAGCCACAGGCACTGCACGGTTCTGTTCTGTCTTGTCGTTAGGATGTTCTCACCAGCCAACTAGAGATGCGTCCATGGTGATGGTTACCTGTGGAAAGGGGTCTGCGAAGTACCGTCCCGCAATAGATTGTTGCTGTTTAGCCACAACAGAGAGTAATGGATGCTGGCCTGTATCAACACTAGAACGTCCAATTGACCCTACGCTTCTGAGCACTGGCCTGGGCAATGGATGAAGCCATCATTCCTAAAAGGGGCATTACTGTGAGAACTAGATGTGGACAGAGTGGCTGAAAAAGAGGCAACATCTATTTAAATGCTTGTACCCTTTGGGTGATGGAGAAAGCTTTACCAAGACCGTTTTTAGTATTGACACTAGGAAGGATTAGACTTGGAGCGGGTCCAAGTGTGATGAAATCTCAGCATTTACCACGAACCATGGGCTTTGGCAGAGGGAAATTGGGGCCCGGGTGTGGGCTAGGCATTCCTGTCTGCTTGATCACTTAATCAATTCAGAAAAGGGGGTGGTGATGAACAGAGTGTCTGAATTAAACAGACCACTCTTACCCAGTCCAAAGATCAGGGCTTGATCCATCACCGTTATTTATCTCACTGCCCCATCCCAGCTCAGAACCTGGCTATATGCAAATCAGTCTGTCCCTGGCCCAGTGCATCATGGGAACAGGGCAGACTAAACTACCAAGCCAATTCTTCACCAGAAAGGAGACAAGCTACCGGGGACCGGTTTCTGGCATTTCAGCCGTCTTCGGCCCGGCTTGCTTGAATCCTGATGGACCCTTGCTCATTGCACCATCAGGATTCAAGCAAACCGGGCCGAAGACGGCTGTAATGCCAGAAACCGGTCCCCGGGAGCTTGTTTCCTTCCCAGTGTAAGAATTGGCTTTTGTAGTTTGGTTTGCCCTGTTCCCATCATGCACTGGGACAGGAACAGACTAATTTGCATACAGCCAGGTTCTGAAACTGGGATGGTGCAGTGAGCTAAAAAACGGTGTTGGATCTAGCCCTGATCTCTTGACTGGGTGAGAGCTTTCTGCTTAATTCAGAGACTCTGTCCCTCACCACCCCTTGTTGTAAATATTTTTGTCCACCCTAAGCGTGGAAGGGTATTCTCAGATGTGAGACCCTTGCTCATTGCACCATCAGGATTCAAGCAAACCGGGCCGAAGACGGCTGTAATGCCAGAAACCGGTCCCCGGGAGCTTGTTTCCTTCCCAGTGTAAGAATTGGCTTTTGTAGTTTGGTTTGCCCTGTTCCCATCATGCACTGGGACAGGAACAGACTAATTTGCATACAGCCAGGTTCTGAAACTGGGATGGTGCAGTGAGCTAAAAAACGGTGTTGGATCTAGCCCTGATCTCTTGACTGGGTGAGAGCTTTCTGCTTAATTCAGAGACTCTGTCCCTCACCACCCCTTGTTGTAAATATTTTTGTCCACCCTAAGCGTGGAAGGGTATTCTCAGATGTGAGACCCTTGCTCATTGCACCATCAGGATTCAAGCAAACCGGGCCGAAGACGGCTGTAATGCCAGAAACCGGTTCCCGGGAGCTTGTTTCCTTCCCAGTGTAAGAATTGGCTTTTGTAGTTTGGTTTGCCCTGTTCCCATCATGCACTGGGACAGGAACAGACTAATTTGCATACAGCCAGGTTCTGAAACTGGGATGGTGCAGTGAGCTAAAAAACGGTGTTGGATCTAGCCCTGATCTCTTGACTGGGTGAGAGCTTTCTGCTTAATTCAGAGACTCTATCCCTCACCACCCCTTGTTGTAAATATTTTTGTCCACCCTAAGCGTGGAAGGGTATTCTCAGATGTGAGACCCTTGCTCATTGCACCATCAGGATTTAAGCAAACCGGGCCGAAGACGGCTGTAATGCCAGAAACCGGTCCCCGGGAGCTTGTTTCCTTCCCAGTGTAAGAATTGGCTTTTGTAGTTTGGTTTGCCCTGTTCCCATCATGCACTGGGACAGGAACAGACTAATTTGCATACAGCCAGGTTCTGAAACTGGGATGGTGCAGGGAGCTTAAAAACGGTGTTGGATCTAGCCCTGATCTCTTGACTGGGTGAGAGTATTCTGCTTAATTCAGAGACTCTGTCCCTCACCACCCCTTGTTGTAAATATGATCACTTAATCAGGCAGTTCTCTAGGTAGGGAAAGACGCAAGTACCTCCCCTCCCTCAGACATCTCTGCTAAACCCATGGAGCTATGCGGATGCCATAGGGCAGGTCCTTAAACTGGTACCACTTATCACGAAGCAAAGGTAAAGCCAATGAATTGGGATGTAAAAGCATGAGTCCTTCAGGTCTAGTGTGATCATGAACTAGACTTGCTGTAGCAGGTGGATGGCATCCTCTGTAGTGATAATGTGGAAATGTTCTGACAGGATATATCTGTTGAAAGGCAGGACATTGAGAATTGGTTTTAGAGAGCTGCCCTTCTTGAGTATGAGAAAGTACAGGGAGAAGAGGCCTTTGCCCTTGTGTTGAGCATCTGGACCTTCTTTTGCAGTAACACAAGATGTTCTGGGCTGAGGGTGTGAGCGTGAGATGGGATGTTTAGTGAGGTTGACACAAACTCCAAGCAGTTGCTGTACTCTATGATGGATAGAACCCATTGGCCTGTGGTGATTTCCTCCCCAACAGGGAAGAACTCCTCAAATTTCCTCCTTAAAGGTGTACTGTGATAAGGAGAATAAGAGGCAAGTCTGTTTTTGGAGGTAGAGACTCCCTTACCAGGCGCATCTCTGCCTTGACCTTTGTAGTTATTCCCCTTAAAGGTGCCCATGTGAAACCTTTGCCACCCTGCTGGTGAGAACTCTGGTGCTGGCAATAGTAGGCCTTGGATGGTTCTGGGAAAGATACTATGGATACACCTCTTGCCTGTTGCTTACGTAAGGAGCCCCTGCCAGACAAAACCTGAAGGGCGCCCATTGGTATGACGGTTTCTGTGTCCTTAATATTTTCAAGCATCGGGTCAACCTGGGGTCTGAACAGGTGGTCCTCATGTGGTTGCACATCTGGCTTGAAACCCGACACACAAAGCCAGGAGTGGCATCGGAGGATGACAGCGATATTTACCCCTCTGGCTGCTGTATTCTTTGAATCTAAGGCACACCTGATGGTAGCGTTGAAGATGGCTTTCCCTTTTTCAACAAGTCATCACTGTGAGAAGTTGGCCTGATATATGATGTTCACTAGTTCTAGTGACCACCTTGTATCAGTCCAAACAACCCTTATGGTGATTGGTTGTAAGTCAACCTTATAGACCAGCTATCCTAGTGGTAGCGTGGACAAAGCAGTCTTAGACTAAACTCTTGGCATGTGAAGCTGGCTGCATTACCATATGTAACCTCCTTGAACACCAAGTGAAAGGACACCACAAAGGATATATATTCAAAATATATATGTATTTATTACTACAAATAGTCCCCTGAACTCTTTATGAGCACAGGAGCAAACACGTTAAAACAATTCAATTGATAATATACAAAAGTAGCACAAATATGGATAGGCCCGGGTGGCCCCTAAAACCATATACTAAAGAAGTGGTATAAGTACCACAAGTCGAAAGGAAGTAAGGCCTAGGGCCTTGGGGATAGCTGGGGCTATGCTGGACTAAAACAGGTTAGGAACTAGGAGGCCCACAGGATCTGGTTTGCAGTGCGCAAAGTTAGAAGCAAGTTACATTGAAGTAAATGGATCGTAAAAGTTCAAAAGGTGAAGGTAGGAAATCTTCCGGTCAGTCTAGGACTTAACCCTTTGGAATCTGGACACTAGGAGTGTTAAGCTACTCGAGGACACCGGAGTGCCAGCATTACCTCACCCACAGGAATCGGGTGCAGTGGTATCAAAGTGTGTCGGGATTCTGCAGGAGTCCGGATGGAGCCTTGGAGTGTTGATGCTGCAGGCGACCTGATGTGAAGAGTTCTGATGGATCCAAGGGTGGATCTGAAGAGGTGAAGACCTTAAAGCAGAGGGGACAACGTTCACAGTCACTAGCCAGTGACCGGCATGGAACCAGGAAGAAACCAGGCGTTGTTGGGTGCCAACAGGTGATCTCGTGAAGCTGGTCTCTTCAGCAGCGTGGACTAGGCAACGATGACGACGACCAGGAGTCACTCACGAGCTGTCCCCCCGTAGGCTCTAGTTGATGGCGGTGTCGGCTTCTTGATCGGAGCAAACAGGCCTTGGCTAATGCAAGCCACGCAGGAAACAGAGAAGGCTTCTCACTCTAACCAGCAAGGTCAGAGGGGTTGCTGCTTTTGGGAGCAGCAAGGGCCAGTCTGGAGCAACCAGACCAGCGGTGGAAAGTTGTCGTTTGGTCGCCAAAATGGCCCTATTAACCGGATAGGCACGTCGAGTGGAACAAAGCAGAAGGGCCCCACGTAGATCTCCTGAGAGTTGGAGGGCTGGTCCTTGGTGCAAATGTAGCTCGGAGGTGGGGCTTCTCAAGACCCCAAGCACAGCGATGAGGGTACCTTAGGGGCTGCACAGTCAGCTTCTCGTTGACTTTTCAAGAGGCCCGGTCCCACGTCTCAGGTCGCCTCCACTCGTCTCAGCGTAGCAGGGACTGTGGATCGGGCTGTTAGATGTCTGGGAGTCTGGTTCTTGTCAGGCTCTGGGCTTGGGCTCCGGCAGGAGGCGTCGGCAAAGCAGTCGTTGATTGCTGGATGGTGTCTGTGTTCACAGGGTGGCCACTCCTTGGCCACAAGGGAGATTCTTCAGTCTTCTGAGTAGCAGAACGTCGAAGGTCCAGAGTTTCTTCTTCTTGTAGTCGAATGTCAGGGTAATCTGCCGTCTTGGGGCTCAGCTCCTACTTTAAACTAATTCTAGGGGCTGGACTACCTACTAGGTCCCTCCTATGTAGGAAGGAGGGTGGTTACACCCCCTTTCCTTTGTCCAGTTTCGCGCCAGAGCTGGGGCTGGAGTGCCCCAGCACCGGTTTGAACTGGCCTATGCACGGGGACATCTTGTGTGCCCCGGGCATGTCTGATTCTAGATACACAAAATCCTGTCTGTGGTGGTGCTAGCCTCCCTCGCTGGAAGGACTCCCAGCAGCAGGAGCTCAGACTTGTGTCTGTGGTGGCAGCACCCATTTTGTGATGCTGAGGCTCTGTTTAACTTTAACCGGGGTTCAGGTTCTGTACATGTCGTGTCCCTCTAGAAGGGTGGAATGCTACCCCCGTCGCCAGGATTGGCGAGGGGGTAGTATTCCAATTCGTATGACACCTTCCTCGACATGTTTTGATAATGTCAAACCAGAGTTAGCATTTAACCGCGAGGTTCATAATGCACTTAAGAGTATATGGTATGACGCTATCAGGAAACAGCTAAAGGACATGGTTCCGAAAGATGCATACAGGCTCAGCTCATGCTAGAGCACCATCTCACACATAACCAAGCACTCTGCCTCCAGGATTGATAAGGCCTGCCATAGGAGTGACTTATAGGTTACTGTGTGTCCTTGTAGGTGTTAGATATAGAGATACTAGATCTAAAGCAAAGGGTGATTACACCACCTTGCCCCAGCTGAGTGATCAGCCAGTTGTGTCAAATAGTAAGGCCAGGCCAGGGGTGGCACAATACGTGCTGCAGCCCCTGGTAGGCCTTGGATGCACCTATGCCCTGGGTACCTAGGGTACACTGTACAGGGGCTCACAAGGTGATCCATGTTCCAATTGGTAAGGCACCTAATGTGCCTTGGCATAAATTTAGAGATAGAACAGAAGGCTGTGGGTCTGATTGGCAGGCCCACAGCCACATTAAGTCATAAACCAGTGAAGCAAAAAGCAAAAATTTGGGGTGACCATAGGATAGCAGACCCTACTCTCCTACAATCACCGCCCCTCTTTTGGTATTGGTCATAGAGGAGCTGGATGAGTCCCTCTATTCCCTCCCATTGAGCTCTAGAATACAAGGAAAAACAGCCGACCGCATTGCGGTATGTGCCTGTACGTAGCCACACCCACTGCTTCTCTCTTCCCTGCAGCATCAATTCGCTTGCTCTTCTTGTAAGGTGTCACAATGTTGCCCATGGCCTGGTCTGCTGCTATTTTCATGGTGGTGGTGACAACCAAAGAATTTAGTGGGAAATTACCTCTGATGTAGTGTGGATCAGAAAGCACTGGTCGATATCTCTTTTCACAACGTGGTGGGACCACACCGGAATTTAACCGGGTCTTTAAAGAAGTCAGAGGCAAAGTTTACAATCACTTTGAGCATAGGGAAGTATTGGACAGAATGCTCAGTTTTGGAGCAAGTCTCCACCAAAAAGTTGTCATCTTCAGGGGTGACTTACATCTCCACCTTATTGTAGGTGGCCATGTGCTGAATAATACTTCGGTATGCCGTGCTGTAATCTGGCAGGGAGGCCCTGACTGGGACACGTTCGAGATCTGGCCCCTTGAGGATCGATAACATAATACTTCCAAGTATCATCTGAGGAACAAGGATAGACTGGGGCAAAGTCCTTAGCTGGTGAGTAGGGGCTAGGACTGCCTGTGTTGGAGTATGACTCAAGTGACTCCAGAGGGGGAAAGTTATATGAGTTGAAGTAGGAGGTGAAGGTGATAGGCTAGGAGGTGGCGAAAGTGATGGAAGAAGAGGATAAGGAGGAGGAGGTGAAAGAAGAGGAGCAGAAATGGTCCTTATGCCTCCCAAAGGCTCATAGAGGCACAAATGTTTTCAGTATCAGGAAATCTTCGAAGGCAAGTCTGTACTGGTTTGGCTGGGTACTATCTGAGGCATAGATCTTGCCTGTGCACGGATAGATGAGAATTCAACTATGCTTTGGTCCAATTCCTGCTGCAGCCACTCATTAATTGGCCTTTCCTCCCTCTCAGGAGTGGACGGCTTTGGAGCAGACGGCAGATGCTTCACCCCAATGGTGTTTTCAGCCTCAATCGAGACTTCAGGACCTACAGGCGTACTCTATACTTGCTCAGGGTCAAGTCTCCCAAAAATCGGTTTCCTTGGCTCCAAGTCCTTGCTTCTTTATCCAACAGAGCGCAAGGGTGGTAGTGAACTTGAAGGTGGCAGAAACAGCTTGGGCCCCAGAGAGCAAGTGCTCAGCTCCCATGTGCTGTTGTTTCTGGGCTCTTAAAGAAGGTGGGGTGTTAAGGGTACTTATTTGGGCACAATTTCCAAACTAGGGCCAGGGTCAACCGGGGTGGATGGAGGGTCCTCAAGTGCATCTTCTTCTAGAAGTTCTTGCTCCACCCTGTCCGAGACTTCAGAGTCTACGATGGGCTGATATGCTGGAAGGTGAGGTGACTCATCAGATTTCTCTTATTTGATGCCTAGCTGATTAGCCTGCGCTAATAAATCTGGGGTTTCCGAAGAGGACTTGGACATTCTGCTGTGGGCTCACTGTTACTCATTTTCACAGGGTTTTGTTGCTGTGGAATGCCAAGCAAGAGTTGCATCAACTCTCCTCGTGCTTTGACAAGAGGAAGCAGACAAAGTGGAGATTGGCCCAGAGTTACCCAGAACAGCACTGTGGCCATCTTCTTAAGGGCATCCATTAATCACCTCAAGGGAGTCTTCATTCTTCGAAGGTGATCTAAAGCATGCGGTTTCCTGAATGAGTAGCAGTGCAGCAGGTGCCATAGGAAAGAAAATGTGTTTAAACACCGTCTTGCAACTACTTCTTGAGTAGAGTGCCCAAAAAGGTCAGTCAGGATATTGCTTCAGCTTGTATCTGACCAATCAGTGGGGCTCTTAACACCAAAATATTGCAATGGGCCTTCCGTGTATTGGAATCATTCCAGTGATAGGTGGGGGCCGTTGGCCACTACTATGCCTAATGTTTTAGAGTAATTGAGCTTGAATCCCGACACTTAGGACAAAAAGCCCTATTTCTGCAACTAGGGCTGGCACCATCACTGCAGGACCCAGCACTGAAACTGCCAGACCCATTAAAAAAATGTAGAATACCATACACAAAGAGGATGGCCTTATATGGTTCATATTTCGTTACAAAGCAAAATATGGACTGACTGTTTATTCTTTTTTTCAGTAGCTCCATCAAGAGGGCCAAAACCAGAAGCAATAAATGCCACCACATCTTGTGCCCTTTTTGAGAGGGATCCGCGGTGAGAATTCACCATTGACCCCCATGCAAGCTGTAGGCAGTTTAAAATTAGCTAGACGGGGGCGTCGCCAAGATGGCGACGGAGTAAGACGTGCCTGCGAGCTCCTCCGGCACCCGAGCCCTTCATAGCTTTGTTTAGCGGTATTGGGGCGATTTAAGCCCCGGCTTCGACTCTCCTGGGTCTCCTGAGGCGCCCTGCATTGGTTTGCATTGGTTTGCTCCTTCTCCCGTCGAGCTACGACACGGGACGGCGGACTTGGCCGAGGTGTTACTTTGGTGACGCACTTGCTCCGGAGCGGCCTACGGGGCTTTGTCTGGGCGGCTTCGACCCTTTGCGAGAGGGGACTCAAGACTTTGGCTGGTGACCGATTGAAGCTCTTCTGTGCGTGTCCCCTACATTGGCGCTGTGACGAGCCCGCCTGTGGTTCCAGTGGCCTATCTGGCGATTATCGCTGTACAGAGGTGACGAGGAGGCGCCGTCCTGTCTGGGGCCTTGCTGGACAGCGTCATCGGAGAACGATCGGAGAAGTGGTGCCATCTTGCCTCCTATCATCGGCATTGGGACGTCGCACCATGTCGACGAGGAATCGCCTGAATAAACCAGGGAAGGAAGGTCCCGGGAAGGGGGCGTCTGGTTCAACCCCAGGCCCTAGCAAGTCGCCGACCAAGGACGACGCTGACGGCCCGGTCACGAAGGCCTTCCTGATCGAGCTTTTTTCCTCCATCAAGGAGGATATCACGGAACTGAAAGCGCCACTGGCCTCCGACCTCCGTGAAGTCCGTCGTGATGTAGACGGCATTGGCGAGCGTGTAGCTACCCTGGAGGACCATGACTTGGGCCTCAGTGGGGATGTCCATCAGCTACAGCAGGACCTGCTCCAGCTTCGTGAGCAGAATCTGGATCTTCAGACCCACTGCGAGGACCTGGAAAACAGGTCCCGTCGCAATAACATCCGAATTAGAGCGGTGCCCTCAGATGGAGACGGTGGAAATCTGCAGGAATATGTGGAGGCTCTCTTTCTACACATCTTGGCGGAGGACGAACGCGACGAAGTCAAGCTGGACAGGGTACATCGGGTGGGCCTGCCACGTGGCGCGCGCTCGCCGCCCCCCGACATCTTGGCCTGTGTCCACGACTTTCAGCTGAAGGAGATGATCCTGCGGAAGGCGAGGGACATTAACAATTTGCTATTTCGCGGACACAGCCCCTAACTTTTTCAGGACCTGGCGGCCACCACCCTGCAGAAGCGACGGGACTTTCGCCCAGTCACGGCTTTCCTGAGGGAACACGGGGTGTCCTACTCCTGGGGTCACCCCTTTCGGCTAATCTTTCGATGGCAAAATAGACTGGTGCAAGTGCGGACTGTGGCGGCCGCCAGGGACTTGCTGGAAATGGAGGAAACATCTGCTTCGGTGGACGCTACTGCCTCACCGAGAAGATGTCGCCGTTCGCAATCCCCGCCTTGGCAGAGAGCTGGCCGACAGCGCACAGCGGAGGGGCCTTCCCCGTCAGCGAGCCAGACTGAGAGGGGAGATGCTTTGGCCTCGGTGGCCCAGGTGACTGAATCGAGACGAGTGGACAGCTCCTCTGGGGCTTAGGCCCCATCATCAGCGACCAGTGGGAGCCGGGGGGCTCTACCACCTCCGGTACTCTGTGGGACTTTTCTCCAATGGAGGGTCACCCCGGCCCTGGAATCGGGGGGGGGGGGCATTACCTGGGTCTTCTACCCCCGACCCTTACGGTCATGTCTGACTTTCATTGTTCGTTCTCTACTTTTCGTTTTCCTGTTTCTATGGTTTGTTTTTGAGGCTCCTGAGGGCTCCGGTGGGCTTGTTGGGGATGGACCCCGGTGGTGGTGGATTGGGACCTGGTGTGGCTGTGGTGTGTCTGGTTTGTCTTTAGAGTTGGGCTGCATTACTGGAAGCGCTGGGTGGGGAGGTTGGTCTCGATGTTGCCTGTTACGATAGGCTCTTGGAACGTTAAAGGCCTTAACTCGCCTCAGAAGAGTCAAAAGATTTGGAAATATATTCTAGATCATCAACTGGATGTGGTGGGCCTGCAGGAGACTCATTTGGCTCGCAAAGATGAATCCAGGCTCAAGCACAGGCAGTATCCCCTGATTTATAAATCATCTGCCACTACTAAGCACCGTGGGGTAGCACTTTTGTTCCGATCTGCCCTTCAGTTTCAACCTGTAGGTGTGCGGGGGGACAAAGAAGGGAGGTGGTTGATGGTGAAGGGGATGCTCATGGGTAAACTTTGCACATGGGTGGTGGTCTATGCTCCAAATACGGGGCAGCATGGGTTCCTTGAGACTCTTTTGAATGTGATTGGGGACTTTGGGGAGGGAGCGTTGATTGTGCTGGGAGATTTCAACTTGGTTTGGGATAAAGATTTTGATTGTTCGCATCAACAGAGGACTGAGACGAGTCTCTTTTCCCCGGAGCTGCGTGATACTTTGTTAAGTCTGGGCCTTATTGATAGCTGGCGCTCCCTCAATCTTTACAGGGTGACCTGCGTGATAGCAAAATTTTTCCACTTTCAGTTTCGGATCATAGCCTTTTGGCGACATGCTTGAACTGGGCCCCTGATTCGTCCCCTCATCGCAAATGGTATTTCCCGGCATCCCTCACGCGAGATGAGGAATCCTGCAAGAAGCTTCGGGCGGCCATTGGGGAGTTCTTTGAGCTGAATAAGGCTGGCGACACCTCGATCCTTACCCAATGGGACGCCTTCAAGGCATCGACACGTGGTACATGCATTGCTCTGAACTCCGCCCTGAATAGGCTTCGTCGGGCGGAAAGGGAGGCGCTGGAGGCGGAACTGACCACGTTGGAAACTGCACATAAGCAGAATCCTTCTAGAAGGACGCTCCGCCCTCTAGCGGCAGGACGAGGGAAGCTCAGGGCGCATTATAATAACCGAGCAGAATATACTCTACTGCGCTTACGGCACGTCTCCTACGCTCAGGGCAACAAAGTGGGGAAGCACTTAGCACGGCAGCTCCGTGATAAATGGGAAAGAGAATATGTGGGCGGTATTCGGAACCCCTCCGGGGTAGTGGAACACAAGGACGCGGATAAGGCAGCGCTCTTTGGTGACTTCTATGCTGCTCTGTACTCGGCAGACGGCTTGGTGCCGTCCGCTCAACAAGCATATCTGGAGGACCTAGCGCTACCGCAGGTCTCCAAGGAATGGAATGACCTTCTGGAGGCCCCGATTACTAGGGAGGAGGTACTCTCTGCCATTCGGTCTCTCAAGCCGCATAAAGCACCGGGCCCGGACGGCTATACAGCCTCCTTTTATCAGACGTTCGCGTCCGAGTTGGGAGACCGTTTGGTGCTCCTCTTCAACACCATGAGGGATGCGGGCCACACCTCGGGTTCTATGGCGGAGGCTATGATTTCGATAATTCCCAAGACGGGGAAAGACCCCTCCAGGTGTGAATCCTATCGACCCATTGCCATCCTAAATATTGATGCTAAGTTGTATTGTTCTATCTTGGCCGCTCGACTTAAGGACCTTATGCCCGCTCTCATTCATCCGGATCAATCGGGCTTTATAAAGGGTCGCCAGACCCACGATAACACTAGACGCCTAATTCACCTGATTGAGAAGGCCGAACGCTTTCGGATCCCAGCTGTCCTTCTCGGCCTTGACGCCGAAAAGGCATTCGATCGGGTGGACTGGAACTTTCTTTTTGGCACTTTACAGGCTTTTGGCTTTTCCCCCACGTTTATAACTATGCTTCGGGCCAACTATCACGACCCGCGCTCGAGGGTCATGGTGAACGGCCATGTCTCTCCATTTTTTGCTCATTCTCGAGGCACGAGGCAGGGCTGCCCCCTATCCCCCTTACTTTTTGCACTTAGCATAGAGCCTCTTGCTATTAGGGTTCGTGAGGATCCGGATATTGTGGGCCTCCCCTTTTCGGGGGAACAGCATAAAATATCTTTGTTTGCCGACGATGTCCTTCTATCACAAGCTGACCCCGGGACCTCCCTTCCGCGGGTACAGGACGTGCTGTCCCAATTCGAAGCGGTGGCGGGGTTTCGTGTGAACCCCGGCAAATCATACATACTTAATCTCACGCTTCCGCCCTCTGAAGTAGAGCGCATCCGACCGCTCACTCCCCTGGCCTGGGCGGGCTCCTCCATTCAATATCTTGGGGTCCAGCTGACCTCTTCCGTCGCCACCCTATATGCAGCTAACTTCCCTCCTCTGCTGTCTCAGATACAGGCTGAGCTGTCTCGCTGGAAGCCTATGTTTATTTCTTGGCTTGGGCGTGTAAATGCCGTCAAGATGACGCTGCTCCCCAAGCTTCTGTACTTGTTCCAAGCCCTCCCCATTCCCTTGGACGGGGGTTTCTTTCGGCGACTGAAAACTATGATTCTGCGTTACGTCTGGCAAGGGGGCCGTGCCAGACTTTCCTTTCTTACGCTTCGCCGACCTCAGAGGAAGGGTGGGGCTGGCCTGCCGGACATGCTCCTTTACTATAAAGCGGCACAACTCCGGGTGTTGGCTGAATGGACTCAAATGGAGTCGGAGAAGCATTGGTTGCACATGGACAGGAGTGTGGCGGGGCGCACTATTTGGGACCTGGTTTGGAAGGCGAAAGGGGATCGGCCTCGCAACGTATACATTAGCACCCCTACTAGCACCACTCTGAAGGTCTGGGACTCGGTCTCTCATGACGAGCGGTGGACTTCCTTTCCTTCCCCCTTCACACCTATTCACTTTAATCCTGCATTCCCGCCGGCGCTAGTTGAGGGGCCCTTTGATAGGTGGAAGGCGGGAGGCTGCCATGCACTTACACACTTGTTTCATGGCTATGAGCCGCTCACCTTCCACAACTGCATGCGCGATTATGGTGTGCCGCCTACTGAACGCTACCGACATGCCCAGCTGCTGCATTGGACACTGTCTCCTGAGGTGAGGGACGCTGCGACGAGGCCTCCCACAGCTTTCGAGTCCTACATTACTCGCACGTCCTCAATGAAGGGGGTGATTTCCTTTCTCTACGATTTGCTGTTAGCCACGGCTGTTTCACCTCGCCCTAGATACATGGGGTTGTGGGAAGGGCACCTGGGGAGAGACATCTCCGACGCAGAGTGGTCGCATCTTTGGCGCGATTTACACACATTTAATCATTCGATCGATCTTAGGGAAGCACATATGAAAACCATGTTAGATTGGTATCTTTACCCGACCCGACTGAAAAGGATTTTTCCTTCAACTTCTGACAGATGTTGGCGGGGCTGTGGACTTTTGGGGGACTTCCGCCATATCTGGTGGGACTGCCCCATCATACGCCCCTACTGGGAGGAGATACTGTCTCATATTAGGGAGATCCTGGGCTACCCGGTTCCAGATTCCATTGGCTTCGTGCTTCTTGGCCTTCGGGACCCGCTTCTGGAGCACCAAACCAGGGCCGACAAGCACATCCTTTGGCTCTGCCTGGGAGCGGCCAAACTCACTCTGGCTGCCTCATGGAAAAAGAAGGAGGCCCCGGCTCTTTCCCTTTGGTTTGCTAGACTTTGGAGGCTGCTGAGTGTGGAGCGGATGGCAGATATCTTTAGGAACAACTTTAAGAATTTTGCTTTCAGGTGGGGCCCGCTGGTCCGCTTTCTTTCTCGTGGGTTGCCGTCCACGGTATGCCCGCCCACTATACGTGCCTTACATCTGTTTCAAGTGTGATCCGTGCCTGTGTGAATGGTTGTTGTCTGGCCGCCACCATCGGGGGGGGTGGGAGCACTGGGGAGATTGGAGTCTCTGGGGAGGGGGGGGGTTTCTTTGTTGTTGGGTTTGCTTTTCTTTTCTGACAGGGGATGTGGACGATTTGCTTTTATGATACTGCACGTCATGCTGGTTTTCTTGAGGCCGCACTGTGGGGAGGCGTGCACGGACCTGGTCGACCTAGCCTCTGAATTGCATTGTCTTGCCCGATGCCATGCAGGCTTCCCCCTCCGGACTTCTCAGGGGGCTTGTCACTCTCCCGAGCTGCATTTTTGGAACTTTCTTTTTTGCACTATTACGTCCTGCCCTGTGTGTGGACACTGCTCAGCCCTTCATAAACGTTTCCTGCTGCCTGGCCTCTTTGTATTGACCCTGCGTGGGTACATCTCTGATTTGCAATTCATGTGTCTTCATCCCCCCTTTCCTTTCTATTGTTTCTGTTTTTCTGTTCACTTAACAAAATATCTTTTACAAAAAAAAAATTAGCTAGACGAAAAAGTAGTGATGACTGGACCTACAGATGTCTTCGGATACACCTTGAAGATGAAGCACTAATGCCCTCTGTCAAATGGCTTCTCCACATCAAGCGAGAGAAGGATCATCAAGGTGTTTTGTCTGGTCTTCACGTGTGAAGTTTGTCACCAATTGAGTTTTGCCACATACATGGCATCCCCACATAATCCCCCACCTAAAGCCGGGAAATAAGTGTCAGCCAAACCTGGTGCAGTCAGGTGTCAAAGATTCTATTGAAAATGTTTAGGTTATTAAAAAGAGAGATATGGTGGTATGAACCACGTGATTTAGGGTCCTTACTGGGTTTTAGGAAGACTAATGGTCGAATTCACCAATGCGTTTCTGACCCTCTCCTCTTTTCTTTTTTGTTAAACCTTTTTATTGGATTTCATTTTTAGACCGGTCATACAATACTCACATTTCTTACTTGACTGCTGCAGTATTACAAGCAACATTAACATGGTCATGACAGTGAGTAGCGAGGGCAATTAATCAGTTAATCAATTAGCCGACCAGTGGAAGGGGCCCTCCCGAACGCCCCCATCGGAGCCGCCAGGGGGGGCAACTTGAACGTAGTCATTGGTAAGGTTACCGCGGCCCTCCGACCCATATGATAGTCTCTAGTTCATGGGCCCCTGTAAGAGGTGTCAGCAAATGGCAATCCAGGTTCTGAACTGAACTGGAGTATCCGTAACTCAGGGAATTAGGGGTCGGGGTGGGAGGGGGGTGGGCAGGGGATCACATCAGACAGGGCCAACATAGTGGAGTTCCGAGTCCTGCCCTCATCTGTGGGCCCTTTTGGTAACTTTGCCTCTCCCGTTTAAGATTGTGCGTCCCGGGGCGTGGTCGGGATGTTTGGTTGGAGTGGCAGGGGTGTGGGGGAAGGGAATGTGCGTGGGCGAATTAGCATGAGCTCTGACCAGGTGCCACCTGGGTATCCAGCGGATCACCCGCGCCAATAGCTTGTGTTTGCGTACAATCATGCAGGAGCGTCGCCCATTCTAGTGATATGGGACGCCGTCGTATGCCTCGAGCCTCCTCCTGTCGGATGAGGTCTTCTTTAGCTGCGGCCCATTTCTTCACTCCCCTCACCATGCCCCTATTGGGGGACCCTCTGCTGCGCGCCAGTACATCGCCACGCTGCTTTTTGCTAGTAGGACGGCTAGCAGGGCAAATTTGGTCTCTACCTTCTTATGCTTAAAGATGCCTAGGGCGCACACCTCCCATGTGTGGAAATCTGTTAGGCCTGTAACTGTTTGTAGTTTTGTGTGCACTGTCGTCCAAAGCGATTGTATCACGGGGCATGTCCAAAACATGTTGATAAAAGAGTTGTCTGTGGTGTGGCAGCAGGGGCATTCGAAGTGGGATGACGGGTAAAAGCGCTTAAGCCGCGCCGGAGTGAGATAGGCACGGTGTAGCACGTTAAACTGGACATTCTTCAATCTTTGGTTGCGGGACACTTTTTTGTGGTGCTCTAGGGCAGTCAGCAACTCTGTCATGGAGGTCCCGGGCGAAGTCCTCCTGCCAACGGACCCGTAATCGCGTCAGTGGTACCTGTGTGAGTTCCATGATGGATTTATAGATCCATGTGATATGGTGTCTACCCGCCCCCATATGTAGTAGTGTGTACAACACTGAATTCTGACCCTCTCCTCTATGCTTATTTGTTGGACATGGCCCTTTTTGCAGGGTTATCCCCAAAATGTTTGCCTCTTCCTTCTATTTTTCTGACCCTCTTTTTATTGGCTTTAAGGTGCTGGAGACTGTACCACTGCTAACCAGTGCTAAAGTGAATATGCGCTCAGTCTGAAATGTATTGGTGATTGATTTATTCATGATTGGCCTATTTGATTTACTAGTAAGTTCCTAGTAAAGTGCACAATGTGTGTCCGTGGCCTGTAAAACAAAAGCTACTAGTGGGCCTGCAGGACGGATTATGCCACCCATATGAGTAGCCCTGCAAACCCGTCTCAGACCTGCCACTGCAGTGTCTGCATGCACAGATTTAAATGCCATTTTGGCCTGGCAAGTGCACCCACTTGCCAGCCCCAAACCTTCCATTTTACTACATACAAGTCACCCTTAAGGTTGGCCTAAAGCAGCCCCATGGGCAGGATGCAGTATATTTAAAAGGTCGGTGTGTACTGTTGTGTTTTACATGTCCTAATAGTGAAATACTTCAAATTTAGTTTTTTACTATTGCAAGGACTATCTCTCCCAGATAACATGGGGATAGACTTGAAATATCTTTGAAGTGTAAGTTCCCATTGGGAGCAGATAGAGATATGGAGTTTGGGATCTCTGAACTCCCAATTTAAAAGTACATCTTTTGGTGAAGTTGGTTTTTAAATTGTATGTTTGAAAATTCCACTTTTAAAAAGTAGGAATTTTGTTTGCCTCTGCCTGTCTGTAGAATCCATATCTGAGTTAGGATGACAGCTGGGCTCTTGTGTAAACACTCTAGACAGTCACACAAAAGGGGCGGAGGTGTACCTTGTATATCCTGATGGGCCATCACAGGGCTGGTGGGCCTTTCTGAACTAGTGTGGCATGCAGAGTAGTCACTGACACCTGAATATGGCTGTACCTGTCCTCACACAAAACTGTCTCTAACCCCCCTGTAGTGTGTCTAGAGCCATGTTAGGGGAAGACAGGGACTAGTACACTACAAAGACTTTCCTTTAAAGTTTGCCTACTTCAAAGGCAAAAACTGGTATAGGTACTGGACACCATAACTTCAGAACACTTCTGGACTGAGGACATTCTGCCAGGAGGAAGAGCTGGAAGATGTAAGAGAAACTGACACTCTGCCTGTTGCTTTGGCGTGCTGGCCTGCTGCTCCTGTCCTGGGAGTGAAAGTACTGGCTCTCTGTATCCTGCTTCCAAGGTTCTCCAAGGGCTTGTGTGTGCTTGCCTCCTGTTAAGAAGCCTCAGGGCCATCACAGACTTTACCTACCAGTGTCTGGGCTCTTCTGATGAGAGTCCCTGGGCACTTGGAAGTGGAATCTGGTAAAATGAAGGAGAAAATCCACACCAACTCCCAGCGTCTATTTTTATCAATGCATCGCTACAAGCTTTGAAGTATCGCTTCTGCCAGCACTGGAGCGTGGTTCCCGATCGGCGCATCCACACAACACGTCAGAAGAATCATCGCAACATGAGTTTCGAGCACCGCATTACCAAAGTTTGTGACACACCGCTCCAACTCAGACGCAGCACCTACTTCGAAGCTGTGGAATAGACACAGGGCACCAATCCCTTGACACCACAGTAAGGAGCTGAGGCAGCGCGTCCAGACCCCGAGGCATCTCCTCCCTTATCAGTAAGGAATGGACGCATCATCTCCCCTGTCAGCAAGGAATCGACGCATCCCTTCCCCTGTCTAGCATTAAGGAACCAAAGCAACACCTTCTCTGCAGTAAGGATCCAACGCATCATCTCCTCTGTGTAGTAAGGAACCAAAGTATCACTGTGTTCTTCAGCACCTCACCATACCTCCCCTGCGGCCTGCATCATCTTTGTTTTTGACACATCTCAGGTAGTTTATGCTAAAACACCGGTATTCACCTATTCCTATCAACTAAAATGATTTGACCATTTAAAAGTGATATTTGTACTTGTGTATGTTGGATTTTTGTCATTTTGGTCTTGTTTTATTCAGAAGTAATATTGGCTATTTTTCTAAGCTGGTGTGGACTAAGTTTGTAGTGTTTTCACTGTGTTACTGTGTGTGTGTATATGTACAAATGCTTTACACATTGCCTCTGAGATATGCCTGACTGCTCAAAGGCTACCTTGGGGGTGAGCAGGGGTTATCCTTGCTGTAAGATCCCCTTACCCTTACTAGAGTGAGGGTCCCTACTTGGATAGGGTGCATACCAACTGCCAACTAGAGACCCCATATCAAACATTCAGTATGTCCATTTTATTGCAGAGGTTTGCTCATGTGTCTGCCCTGGAATAAGGCCCCAGGTCCTAATTGCTTTTTAGTAATATTTTATTCATCCTTCCTTGGCACTCTATGAATCGCTAGCTTCACTTCTAATCGGGATATTGGGTGTTCCAATTCAAGTGCAACAGGTGAGACTCCTGCAATAGGGCAGCAATAAAACCTGTCTCTTGGAGCGTTTAAGTATTGCATGACGCTGGACTGGTAAATTTAGACCCTGGGCATTGTGGGAGACTAGCTGCAAGACAATTGCAACCAGGAGCCTAGATTGTGCCCGCCTGGATGGAAATGGCAATACTCAAACCTTGCCACTCTCCCCTCGGGAGGGGTCATTTCAAGATTTCAGCCCTGGGCAGACAGATTATTGAGTTGCAAGAATCAGCGGTGAACAATCCCACCACAGAACAACATATTCAGACTTCTTTTCATGCTCTGCACAGTAAAACAAGGATAAAAATATAAAACAAACAGCAAAAAAGTATTAAGGAAACAAAACATATCTCCATCACGAGAGCATTGTTGCACCCCATAAGTGTTGGGCTGGCATCCAGTTACCCACACTAGACGGAACCCCCAACTGGGCCTCACCCAGGGGGCAGCCCCAAGTCGAGGGGCTCTTTGATATAGATTCAATGAGGAACTAAAAGGTGACTGGTAGCAGTAAGGTAGCCACCCAGTTAGCCATCTTGTGAGATAGCATTCAAAATTATGGAGTTTATGATACTGTGTCCGGAGGTGTCTCTGAAATACTAAGAGTTGCTGGTGTCTAAAATGTAGCCTGAATTTCCTTCATGAACAGTTCGTCATCTAAAGTGACCGGGATTGCCACTCTGTTCACTTTTGGTTTTACTGTTTGATCTTTCACAAGGGTCCTCTCCATCCCTGCCCTGTTCACGGTCATTGTGTTCATGGTCGTTGTTTCTTTCTTTAGCAGGTCCTGGTGCATCAATAAGGCCCAGAACCCTACATGCTACCTCCAGTACATGGGTGGCAAATGCCTTCCCATCTCGGATGAACAGGAGCCTGACTGGACATCCCCAACTGTAGGCCATCTACTTTTGGAGGAGAGAGTGGCTGTTAAGTTGCTGAATACTTTGCGCTTAGTGAGTGTCATGGATGACATATTCTGGAACAGCATTACAGAGCCCCCTCAGAAATTTATTGTGTTCATTGTTTTTGTTCCTGCTATTACTCATTGTTTTAGCTTGAAAAAGTAAACCCTTGTGTGCACATCGAGTCATAAATGTAGCCCTGTCTGGTAGGTCATAAAAACCCTGTCTATCTCAATTCCATGTAGTCGCCTTTGCAGAGGATGTTGCCAGAGAGTACCTTGATGTATGACTCAAGTTCTGACTTTGGGCTTTCACAGCTGTTGTCCCCAGATCATGATAATTTTCTGTCTAGATCCATTGTCACTGTACTCTTAACTCTTCGGTGAATGTTGAGATTGGACTCAGTTGCCTCCACCTTCTTAAACACCATCAGAATGCTTTGTAAAGTGTTCAGATGGATCCAAAACAACACCAGAAGAACCGTCACACAAGCCCTCATGATTAGTCAACTTGACTACGGGAACGCCATCTACATTAGAACAACCACCCTTCTCCTGAAGCATCTCCAGATAATCTAGAACACAACAGCAAGAATCATCCTAGACCTGCCCAGACAATCCCACTTCACCCCCCACCTCTATAGCCTGTCGGGCTCCCATCAAGAAGAGATGTCCCTTCAAGCTGCTCACGCAGGTTTACAAAGCCCTCCTCAAAACGGGA
Source organism: Lissotriton vulgaris (assembly GCF_964263255.1). Lineage (NCBI taxonomy): Eukaryota > Metazoa > Chordata > Amphibia > Caudata > Salamandridae > Lissotriton > Lissotriton vulgaris. The sequence continues at coordinate 103,166,737 of NC_141686.1, forward strand.
CCAGAATACCTGAATAACCAGCTGACCTTCCACCAGGCCACCAGACACCTGCGGTCTGCCTCCCTGGCCCTCGCCACTGTCTCGACATCCACCGCATTGGAGCCGGAGGACACTCCTTCTCCCACCTCGCTGCCAAGGCCAGAACGATCTCCCCATCCACCTCCAAAGTTCTACCTCCTCCGCCAAATTCAGGAGTGACCTTAAGACCGGCTGTTCGAGTAGCCCCACCCCATGCCCATGCACTTGGATACCCTTCGGGGCGATTAGCGCGTCCTACAAATATTGATTGAATGAAAGAAAGATTTTGTGATGCCACCCTTTCTGCCAGGGCATCCTTTTTTGTGAGCGCGCACTGCTGTGAAGGGTTAGACCTGGTAAAATCTGCTTTAAACTTTCCGTAAGCTGTGTTCAAATTCGTATATAGTTTTGACCAAGTCTAGGTGAAGGGAAGAGAGTTCCTTCTTGAACAAGCGTATCAGCAGTTGGATGTTGCCCCCATTGTTGGAGCCTTCGCCGCTTTAGGGGCGAGGGTGTCGGATGTGTGAGAGCTGAAAAAATAAAAGTGGAGGGTGTCCACACCTTCCAGTATTTTCTCTGGTTCTTCTTTCTGGCCATACCATATTCTGCGTATGAAAGGCTCTTGATTGCTTGTCTTTCTGGGATACCACAGATGATAGCACTATAGTTTTGTTTCCCTGGCTGCGGACCCAGGCCAGAGCTTAGCAGGGTCACTTTTGTTGGGTCCCTGATCTAGTCACACACTCCGAGAACTCATTTTTAAGAAGCATTTTTATATCTTGAGCTCAAATAGTTGAAGCCTATCGACAATTGCCCTTCCTCAAACAGTCTACCACAACTGTACTCCTATTTGCTGACTTCACAGACTTCGAACTCAAACCCTTTCAAAGAAGGCATGATGTCCAGATTGTGCAATTTCCTACTATATTCTCATTGATACTCTCTAATCAGCCTGTACACCACCCTGCTACATTAAGTGTTGAACTGCATCAGACCTAGTGTGTCATTCAATGATTCCACTGAAGGTTGCTCAGAGCAAATATTGACAAAATGACAATAAACCTCATTACATGGGAAACATGCAGAACTCACCATGCCATTAAGGCATCTTTTGTTCTCTTGAAGGCCAATATTGTCATGTAACTACATCTTTGACACTTTACAATGTAGTTTTCGTTGTTACGAGGCACCCAGACTGCTTTGGCATCATTTTGAGATGATACTTTTGCTCGGACTGAAGATAAATCCTTCAACATGTTCATACTGTAAGACTTGGTGACACTATTTGAAGAAAACTTCAAAGCATACTCTGGTCCCTGTGATCATGTGAATGACACTAGTTGGGTATAAAATACTCAACTTCACAACCAAATGAAAGGTCTAGCCTTTACCCCTTTGCAAAACAGACTCGCCCTTTACACTCTGGACTGAAGATAAAACAATTAATTCAATTTAACTCCAAATCAGTGGTTAAGACAGATTGTTGCCTGAATGTTCTGGCACCCAAGCTTGTAACTGGCTCCTCACTGCACTCTCTCTGAACAGCCTTCAACATATCACTGACTTTTCCCAAAAAGCTACGTTGTGCTGAATGCCCGATTTTCTTTTATTCTTCGTCTACAAGTGTGCGTCTGTGTGTTACGAGCATCGCAAGTCTTACAAATAAAAAAAATATATATGTTCCCCCAGCTTCTCTAGTACCAGAGGTCACACAGGCCATCCTTCAGGTCCGATCTGAAATCTGTAAACAATTTCAGATCTCAAAGTTATGCTTATGAGGTGCTAAGTACAAAATGTTGCCAGGAGTCGCAGAAGAAGGTTTTACTAAGAAAATATGAGCAAGTTAAGTTTTAAATTGTGTATCCAAGTGCTAAAACCTCAGTCCGATTTTGGACTTCAGTATTTGCAGTGTTATCAACTAACATCAGGATTTGGATTGCATCTTTATTCTATTTTTTACAGTCATCAGCCACTACTCTCAAAATACCTTGTTCTTTAAATGTGGCTGCCCTGCGCTAAGGCCCGCCAATACAAATTCTTAACATTTTGAAGCCCGATTCTTTGAATCTGCCATCAGACCTTACTAAAGAACATAAAAGTATATTTCATGTATAAACAGATTGATTGATATTGTCGGTTAGTTGATTTCCAAGCTTGAAACAAATCCTGTATTTTCTTTTAGTCTATTTAGTGTTGAGTGGTGAGTCATTGTGCTGAAGAATGCAGATAGGCCCAGCCGTTAAGTGGTGCAGTCTCATTTCCATATAAAAAAGCTTTCGGGTAGTGCTAGATGGAGATTCAGCACTTTGGTGAGCAACGTGTTTGTTCAGCAAATGTGTTGGGTTTGCTCTTAAAGAAGTTGGAGATCTGACTGAAGGCTGCTCTTATCAGTTTCCTAAGGAGTGGTCCATTCGAGACGGATCTGTAGGAAGGTTTGTTAGGTCTGGGTAATTTTTTATAATGAGAAGCTTATGAGAGATAGATGTGAGATACCTTGAAACCGGCAAGAGGCATGCTTGTTGTTAACAAATTGTTATTATGTTCTTGCTAGGTTGTGTGATAACTATCAATAAGGTTTTCTCGGTGGTTTGAGGAGGACCAGTATCTAATGGTGAGCCTGCAGGCTAACTGGACTTCACCAGTTCAATAATTCTAAAAGCGGCATCTGTAGCACACGAGTTCGAGTGGGGGTGGGGGTGGATTTTCCTGCTGAGTGGTATCTTTTGCGCTGGGTTTGACAGCTAGAGATTGTGTTGACAAGACTGGTTTACAGTGATTTAGCTTTAGTAAGAAAGTTTTCAGTCATTAGGTTATAAAAGTCTTACGATTCAGGAGTTGTAAAAGGGCTGCATTTAGGATGGTGGAATTCAGATTTTTTTGTTGGGGTTGGGGGTTTATTAAGTAGGACATATGTCATTCTGTTACAGGAGAGGGTTTTTTTACCTAATGGACTTTGCACCATAGAGAGTGTTTTTTTTTCTTTCTGTGTATTACCATTGATCCAGTGTGTCTCCCATTTCTGGTGCATGGGACATTGGTTATTTATTTCGTATTTGAATTCTCAGCCTGGTGAGAATCAAGTTCTTCCATATAGAGTATGTGCCTGCATTTTATGAAGGAAGACGTAAGAGCTATAGAAGGTTGCATATCATGCATGAAAGAGCTGAGATCGTGCCTGGTCTGGGTAAAGAGCTTCCATTTATTTCCTGCTGTGTGTGCTGGGCCAGACACATGTGGACAGATATTGTGGCCTTCCAGACTTGCTATGTTTTCATAAACTCTAGTTAGTGTCACACCCTTCTCAGGTCCTATATAATCAATTTAAATACAGAAGATCTATACAGAGCAAAACAGTCACAATATTAGTAGATGGCTGTTTAATTTTGTCCCTCTTAAATTCTTATGAGTAATATTGTCAAACCATATTTTTATTGGTTGACCACGATACGGTTCATTTGTGATCACAAGATCAGCAGCGACGGTTAACACAGGTTTCGTCCATTATACTGGACTTTTTCAAAGACTTAAAATGTTTAAAACAGTTTGTGATAATACCTGTAAATTTACATCTTGCAAAAGCCCATTAGGGAATACAAATCATAATCGAATAATGTATTCAACCACCACTCCAAGTGATCAATAAAACACATCGCAACTAACACTATCAAAAATTATGACACATTGAAATGAGATGTGAATGATACCTGACAAACTGTAAGAACACTAGAGGTCGTAGCAAGAACTAGGGATATATTTGCCATAGGAGAACAAGGAAAAAGAAGTCTAAGCATCCTGCAGGAGGCCATGTATTGAATCTGTGTAAAGTCTGCACATACAGGTAGATAAGAAGAATTAAGGTTGTGTGTAGTAATATTTGTAGTAACATCCAGTTATATCGTCTCTGTTAATGAAGTAAGCCGCTATTCATAATCAGTCATAAAACCATGAATTGTGGGTGATAATTAAGAACTGGAACAGAGGTGTAAAGTAATTTAACAGAAGAGTTTACTTGCAGGGTGATCACTTTTAAAGCAGAAAGTACAATGCTTTGTTGTGCATATAACGTCGGTAGATGGTTAACCTGAAGACAATTTACAAAAACTATGCTTCTAATAGTGGGTGTTTAAATTTTTTTTTTTTAAATTGACTGGGTGGAAGCCCTTTTCGAATAGTAACTACAATCTTTGTCAGGGTGAACCAAAAAAGTCACCAAATTAACCTGCCCATATCGCTCTGGTAGCTTGGCACAAAAGCAGCCAGGCTTAACTTCTAGGCACTGTGTTAAGTATTTATGCAGCACACAAATAGTAATAAACCCTAGAAAAATCCCACACTAATTTAGAAAAAGAGAGCAAAGTTTAATACATTATGTGAGGATAAAAAGATAAAAAATCCAATCAGTAGAACCAGAGTAAAGGAATTTCAAAGAGTTTGGTAAGCACAGACCCAAAAATCATAAAGCATCACTCGCATTCATATGATCGTACTAGACCGGGGGAAAGTCACAAGTTCAGGCTGACCGCGATGGTCCGCAGGCCAGATACGGGGACCAGGTTAGTCCCTCTGAAAGTTACCTTCTCAAAGTTCAGCGTAAAGGGTCCAGTTTGTAGTGGATGAGGCAGACAAGAAAGCGTTTGTGAGAGGCTAGCCTGGTATATGATATACACTTATGTAAGTGGACACCTTTCACTAATCCAGACAACCCTTATGGTGATTTCAGAGGTCTTAGACAACCTTAGAAGCTATCCAAGTGGTAGCTGTGGAGAGCAGCCTTCAGCCTTGGTACAGGTGAGGTGTAAAGCAGCTGGTTTTACCAGAATGCAGCCTTATAGTAGAATTAGTGAAAAATAACCACCCAAGGTATTTATAAAAAAAAATATGTTTTTTCTATATAATACACTTAAACACATACAAATATCTCCTACCCGGAGATATGCACAATGCACACAATACTTTGCCAGAAATCACAGTAAATAGCACGAAATACACAGTGGGCCCCAGGGGGGACCAAGCCATGCACTGAGAAAGTGGTATAAGAACCACGACTCGAGTAAAGACAGTGTCGAGAGGATGTAAAAGTGCTGGGGACCCACGGAACTACACAAGGTGAGTATCTAGGAATCCCACGGAGAGCGTGTGCAGTGTGAGTACACAACCGCATGCTTGGTACAATTCTATGTGCACGTGGCAGTTGGATTTTTAAAGATTAAGGACCCTTCCCAGTGGACCATGAGGAAACCCTGTGAAAGACTGAAGCTTGAGGAGCCACCCCATCCGTGGATACTCTAGTACCCACGTTACCCACACCAGTGAAGCCACGTGCATACGTGTGAAGTGGTATCGGAAACTCTGTTGTTTCCAATGGAGGACTTCAGGAAAATGCCGCTGCTGGAAGAGGAGAAAGTGTCCGGTGGAATCTGAAGGAAGGTCTTAGATGTGAAGTACCTGCAAGGAGAAGGGACAGAGTCTATGTCACTCAGGAGTGACCAGGAGACTTGGAAGACAAATGCCCTACGATGTCGGGTGTTGCAGGAGAGTTGACGAGGACCTTGATTCTGCAGCTGTGAGGACCAGGCGACGCTGAGGAAGACCAGGAGCCGTGCAAGAGCTGTCCCACAAAGGATGTCGAGTGCTGAGAGGTCAGTGTCCGCGGGAGCACCAACAAGCCTTGGCAAATGCAACCAACGCAGGAGCTGAAGAAGGAGCAACATTGGGACCAGCAAGGTCCAGGGGACTCACCAAGAGCAGGGGAGTCAGGGCAGACCCGAGCAATCAGGGAAGACCAAGAGATACAAAAAACACCCTCAAATGTATCCACAGGCCGGAGGCACTGGAATTGAGAGAGGACCTCAAGCAGCTCACAAAAGCAGGCCAGGATGCACACGATGCGGTGTCACTGAAGATTCTGGTCACAGGAGATGCTTGAGGTTGGGGCTACTTGGAGCTCGTAGATCTTCTTGGAGAGAAGTCTACAAGCCTTTGCAACTGCAAGTTGACGCGGTGCACAGGGGTCTGGTCATTGCAAACCCCACAAAGAATACTGGCCTCAAACTTGGTGAGAGGGTAGAGCAGACCTCGGGAGCTGTGGAAAACAACCACCTATGTTGCAGAGCTGTTCAGAGTCCGGAGGAGCTCAGGATCAGTAGACCGGTCGACTTAGTTGCAGTGCCTGCAAATGCAGGGGAGTGACTCCTTCAATCCAAGGCAGATTCCTCAGGTGCGTTTGATGCCCACAGACCTTGGAAGGTTCCTGTATAGTGCACAAGCACAGACGATGCAGCAGACTGGAAGGGAGACAAAGTCGAGCCCAAACGAAGTCCAACAAAGTCCAGAGTGCCCAGACGGTAGAAGTAGAAGAGGCGTCTGATCTGAATCTTATCCAACAACGAATCTGGGGACCTACACCCTGGTAAGCCCTTAAGTACCCTAGGGAAACGGTAGGGAAGATTCAGGGGACCCTCCCAGGGGAGGATCTGGACAGAGGGGGGGTTACTTCCATGTCCTTTGTCCAGTTTTGCGTCAGAGCGAGAGTCAGCGTCTCCCAGGACTGGCTTAACCTCATGCGCGCTAGCGGAATTCCGCTCCTGCGCTGAGATTTTTAAAAACGCATGTTACGTGACGAGCTGGGCTCGTCATCAGCGTGCGAGGAGACTATGCCAGGACGAGCCCAGCCCGTCATCAGCATGGAAGGAGTTAAACTGGACCAAGCATGGGGACCCCAAATGTGCCCCACATGCAGACAGTGGCGCTGGCAAGCACACCCACCTTGCCCCGATACACTAAATACTGTCTAGGAGGTGGTCACACCTCCCTCTGACAGGATGCTTATTTTTCTGCCTTCACCTGCTCGAACTTGGCTTAGCAGCAGGAGGGCAGAATGGGGTCTCTGGTCGGCAGCAACCATTTTGTGCTGTCCGGGTCTGGAAGACTGGTACAGGGACATGGAGAGCCTCACGGAGGGCTTTTGCATTGCTTGGAATCATTGGGTATGATTCCAACATGTTTGACACTAAACATGATAGGATTCGTTGCAGCCAGTTTCGAGATTGTCATACAGTCATTACATGGTGCCCCACTATATGGTATATTGCTGCTTCACTGACAACCCGGGAGAATAGGCTCCGTAGGCTGCAGGGGTGTCCTGCTCATGCAGGGGCACCCTCTCACTTAGAACCAAGCACCCTGCCTTCAGGATTGAAAAGGCCTGCTATATGGGCGACTTATAGGTTTTAAGTGCAGTGACCCTAGATATAGGAAACCTATATCTTTAGTAAGTGTTAGCACCAACATACACAGGCTGCAATGGCAGGCCTGTAGTTCCATTTTGAATGGTCTACCATGGGTGGCATAATACATGCTTCAGCCCATGGGGGACCCTCTGGGGTACCTATGCCCTGGGTACCTTAGTACCATATACTAGGGACCTTATAAGGGTACCCCAGTATCCAATCAGGGATGTACCCACGTACTGAACATAACCAATTTAGGGACAAAGCAGATAGAAAGGGGGTCCTGATTAGCAGGATCCCAGTCAGACTAGTCAGTAACAGCTTAGTTCCAAGCAAAAAGTGGGGGTAACCATAAAGGCAGATCCTACTTTGCTACAGCATTGCTGCGGTTGTTGTAGCACAAAGAGCAGGTTGGGCATGGCAAACTGTTGACACTGCAATGTGAAGATCCAGTGGAGTGCTGCGGACAGTCATTGCTGAACCTGCGCGTTTGGTGGTCACCGTAGCCTGTGGTCGCTTTAGTACAAAGAGCAGATGTGCAAAGACGGTTGTCGCTGGCAGTCGCAGTAGGGTTCGCTTTGGAGTTAATCGTGGGTAACAACATCAGGGCGCAAACAGGCCATCCGTGGTCGCAAAGAGCCCAAAACTTCAAAATGTCTCCCTTTCTTCACAGGAGGAGCTCAACTGAAGCCACCTAAGGGTCTAGGACATGATGAGGAACCTCCTGGGGATCAGGAACGTACCCCCGCTGAGGCTAGCAGGGCTCCAGCAGGTCTAGTGGCATGTCCAGAGAAGCAAGTCAGCTGGACAGTTGCAGGAAGGCCTCTAGAGCTTGTTGTGTCCCTGTAGCTCAGAACAGGAAGTCCGCCACCTGACCCTTGGAGTCACTCTGGTACTCCTTGGTTCAAGCAGCAAGGCAGGCCGGTCCTCTGAGGGCAGAAGGCAAGTTTCAACCAGCAGAGCAGTTCTTCAAGGTACAAAATAGGGCTCAAGCAGCAGGGCAGTCCTCTGGAGTCCTGAGGGGTCTCCGCAGGTTCAAGAGTGAACCGGAGAGTTGGTCTGAGGGTTCTATTGTTATACCTGGTGCCAGATTTGAAGTGGAAGAAATCTGCAGAGTACTTCCCCACCCACCATATGGTTGTAGAGGTTCCTTCCTCCCTTCCCAGGGTCCAAGCAGTCTAGGGAGACAAAACACTTGTGTGAATTTCTTTGTGAGTGTGATAAGGCAGCTCCATTGAAGCGTAAGCAGAGCAGGGAACCGCTCCCCCTCTTCCCATCGTGGCAAAAATCTAGGCCCTTGTTTCACTCACTATCTGGGGAAAAATACACAAAAGTCAACTGTCCAGTCATGTGACCCAGGTAATAGGCACAAATGACAAGAAACAGCCAACTTTCTAAAAATGGCATTTTCATAATTGTGACTTAAAGTTAAAATTTACCATGAAAAAGAATTTTATATTACAATTCTTTGGTGACCAAGCATGATATTTCTAACTATTCTCAAACAAAAGTTATCCTTTAATAAATGTAATAGTAACCCAATGTTATGCTATGGGAGCGGTTGGCTTTGCACAAGTGAAAAGCGAATGTAAGAATTTTTCACTACCAGGACATGTAAGTATTAAAAGTACATGTCCACCTTTTAAATACACTATCCCCTGTCCTAAATGCTTGCTGAGGCCTACCTAAGGGGTGACACAATGTATCAAAAAAGGAAAGTTTAAGCTTGGCAAATGGATACTTTTGCCAAGTTGTATTGGCTGTAATGGCAGGACTGAGACTTGTTTTGAAGGGCTACTTAAGTGGGTGGTACAATAAGTGCTGCGGAACTATTATTAGCATTTAATTTACAGGACCTTTAGTACTGCTTTTATGGACCTTTAAGTAAATTAAATGGGTCAACTGGGTGTAAGCAAATTGGACCACGTATAGGGGGAACGCACAAGCACTTTAGCACTAGTCAAGTGAACAGAGTCCAAAGGCCAATAAAAACAAATTTCAGCAAACAGGAGGAAAGTAGGGAAAAGGTTTGGGTGAAGACCACCCTGAGGCGAACAGGTTTAGCAGCAGGGCACATTATGTTTGAATAAAAGAGGGGGAAAAGTAATCACTATTTAAGAATTATATGTTGAAATACCAAAGGGTGGTAAAGTATACAGTAGCAATAATGATCTTAGTTCATAGAATTGTCCCCTTAATCATGCAGCACTGAAAGAATGGGTCCATGATATGACCCAAACCGTGAAAAAGAAAATGATCATGATTTACAAATATGGAAAAAAGTTTGTACGGAGCTATGATGGAGTTTTAAACAATTGACAAGATGCTGGTGGTTATCGGTTTGTCCGTTTTAGGAATAGATCCTATAAGTAAAGATAGACTACTAAAAATGGGCATGAGCTAAAACATATGGCTGATGGGGAGAAAAGGGGTATGTCTCTCTGACAATTGAAATTAGGATTTTGATCTGCTCATCAGCATTTAGGAAGAACAAAATTAAACAACATTCAATATTATTGCGATTGTTGTAATCATACAAATATACTATATTTAAATTGGTTACACAGGACCTATGAATCGCGTGAAACGTACTAGAGTCTATATTATTAGGAACTATCCTTTAGTTTAATTCTCTGTTACCCCTCGCAGTATTAAGGTGCATTGTTTTTGAAAACCCACCCACAGTATGGTACAATAGCAGTTTACGATGTCACAAGATAGGAGTTTGCGACCCAATTATACCCACTACCAATTTAATGTTTTAAGCCTGAGGCGCTGTTAGTCTGTCAAACCAACTGTTCCCAGGATTGCCGGTCTTGGTGTCAGGAGCAAAATTCCACTCCTTTACATGAACCAATGGTTTTGTTTTCCTTTCTATTTCCTCTGTGGCTCCTTCTGCTTGCTTAGCCTAGTTCTGAATGATGACTGGAAATCTAGGAGGATGAAGCGTGAATAACAGGTAACTAATTAGAATAGGTCCAGAGAAAATCTAGCTTCCCTACAGCTACCTGTGTATTTGCATAGATGAATTTCAATATTACCTGTAGAACACCAAAATATGAGTGTCAATAGCTCATCCATTTACTTCCTAATTATGATGGGAAACAATACACGCACTTGGAACCTATGCACCTTCTTAAAGTCAATGGCAGTTCTGGCATGTATTGGTTTTTCTCACTGATTTCATTCACAATTGGATAGTTCCTTCAGATTTTACCACAACCTCTTTGAATCTTATCATTTTTAATAAAGTATCCAACCTACTAGCATACCCAGCACATTCCACATCATTCCACTTGGGACAAAATGTTACACTACTTGCTGTGCCAGTTGATCCTAGGTTACATACCCAGCAGTTCTAAAAAGTACTTCTTTTGTAAAATAGTGCCTACCACACACATTACTTAGGATTAAAAGACTAAATGTTTATCTAAATAGTTGCCAACTCAGATTCCTCATCCTCTCAACATGGGCAGCTTTCATAAAGGCTGTCATATTTTCATCACCATCTCCAGCCCCTTTTTCCCCCAAATGAAATAGAAATTACTGTATTTTGTACGCAAAGTTCAAACCCAAAAATTAATGTAGATGGTCCATAATTCAAGTAAAATGCTACCAACCTCCAATTGCCTTAACTTCCTTTTCAGCAATACCACATGTGGGCGTTTCTCTTCTAAATGTCTCCAGTTCTCTCCTGTACACTTCCATCTAATTACAGTTCGTATACCTTTCTCTGATCAGTTTAACAAACCTACCTAGGTTCAGTTTACACAAAATTAGCTTTTTTTTTTATACTGAACAAAGCAATAGGAAGTCATTGGTACAGAATTAAAATATTAGACATTATTCACATCAAATTTTTAGCAATTAAGGCACGTTTTTGACAGTTTACAAGAGACAAAACTGGATTAAAAAGAGAGGATTAAAAAAGAAATAGACTATTATAAAAACTTACAACATTCCTTGTTCAAAAACCGCAATTTTAAGTAAACAGTACCACTGCAAAAAGTGCAAAAACTGCAATAAAGTGCAACTGTAAGATAAGATATAATCCAATAAAGTGCAATTTTAAAGTGCTAGTGCAATATAGTGCAAAAACAGCTATTATAAAGCAGCAATACTACCAAAAAAAGTACAAATATTCTCTTTCTCCTCTCCTTCCTCATCATCTTCCCTTCAACAATTCCAGATTCTCAAAATATTTCCAAATTCTTTCGAATCTTGCAATGGCTCCCACCCTGGCTGCATAAGCTCTTTCAAAGTTACATGTTCTTCTAATTTTATTGAACCATTTTAACTGTGATGGAATCTCCCCGGATTTCCAATTTTGAAGAATCAGAGACTGTGCAACTACACAAGAAATAAAAATAAATACTTCTGTATTGTTAAACCTGCTCCTCTCTTTACAAATACCAAACAGGGCCACCTCCGCTTCCAGCAAAAATACTTTCCCGGTTGCCAGCACCATATCTGCGAATATCCCCTTCCAAAAAGATTCTAACTTTGGGCAGGAAAAGAAAATATGATACCATCCTCCCTGGCCCATAGCTTTACATCTAAAACACTTATTCTCGACTTCAGGGAACATTTGCTCCAGGGCCTCCGGTGTATAATACGCCAGCCAGCGTGAGAAAAAAGACTTTCTTTTGTAGTTAGCCGCCCTGAGTGCTTTGTTTCCCAGATGGCACAATACCTCCCAATCCTTATCTGAAAAAACGCACTGTGTCGAGAGGCTTATTTTCTCTAGATGTCTATCGATTACAGGAGATGATCTAGAAAAGTAAAAAATTTTATACCAAAATCCTATGCCTTTATTTTTATCTCCATACAGAGCAGATATCAAGGCAGTGGGAGAAATAAACAAGCCACCTATCTCCTTTCTAATAAAACTAGCAGCCCACTCGACGTTGCCCAGGGCAGAAGGGGGCTGTGGGCAGCATCGCAGCAGGAGAGGCGCAGCAGAGCGGCCGAGAGCAGCAGAGCGTACTTACAGTGTTTCCTTGCTCCCGTTTTTTTGGTCCTGGCCGCTTCTGCCCACGCTCGTGTCCGCTGGTTCTCCAGGCTCGTTTTCGTGGTCCTGGCCGCTTCTGCCGACTCTCCTGTCCGCTCTTACTCTGCGCTCCCCTGGGCATGTCAACGCTCCTCTACTCGCTCCGGACCTTGGAGGGTGTCGCTTCCGCGGTTTCTCCGCGCTCGTTTTCTTGGTCCTGGCCGCTTCTGCCGACTCTCCTGTCCGCTCTTACCCTGCGCTCCCCTGGGCATGTCTACACTCCTCTACGTGCTCCGGACCTTGGAGGGTGTCGCTTCCTTTCTCCTGTTCGCTCCTCGCAGGGTGTTGCTTCCGGCTTCCGCGCTCCCCCATGATGTCAGCACGCATCAGCACGCACGTTGTTAGCTGGCGCTACTTCTAAGGGACTACTTTTACCTTAAAAATTACGTTTCCCTTCTAGCATATATATTTTGTTTTTATATAGCCTATGTCCTTCTGCTTGCCCTGACGTTTTCAAAGATGTATTGGGTGTTTGGATTGGTGGTGTACTTTGAGTTTACCTGGCTCAAAGGATACAGTTCTCTCTTTATAATAGTAGTATAGATAGACAATCTGCAAATATTCAAAAAACCTGAGCCGCCTGGGATTATTCGTTTTGGCTAAGACCTCTTGGCAGCTAATGACCTTATTTTGTACAAACAGATGTCTTAATTCACAAAACCCGGCGAGTTCCCAATTCTTCAGATGATTCGAGGTTATCTTAAGACCCATTTTGGCACATTCCGTCAAGCTCAAATAATTAGAACCATCAGAGCCATATTTTTTAAAAAGGAGCAGTAATCTTGATGTATACCCTTTCAATGTCTTGTATCTTGTTTTCTTGGGGAGCTTTGCAGTTTTTAAAAAGATAGGAATTTGAGAACCTGCTTCCTGTATCATTATTCCAAGAAAGAAATTTTCTCTTGTCTGTCTAATCCTTAATAATCCTGCCACAATGTCAAAAAAGGCTGCTTCATAATAAGTCTTGAAATGGGGAAGAGCCAGGCCACCTTGATCAACAGAAAGTTGGACCACCGGAAGCTTGACTCTTGAGGCCTTCTTATTCCAAATAAATCCTCTCAACATAGATTCAAGTTCTTTAAAAAAAAAACAATATTGACTTTGATTGGAATATTACTAAACAAAAACATAAGTAATGGCAATACTGTCATTTTGACTAGTGACACTCTACCAATCAATGACAAAGGAAGTAAACACCATTGATCTAGCATATTCCTAATTGTGTTCTTCATTTTAAGATAATTCAAGGCAAAGAGTTTTTCACACTCTCCGGTCACATATATGCTTAAGTATATGATCGGATCCCTTTTTACTGCTTGAGGCTGAAGATAAATCGGAAGAAAATCTATACTAGTGTTTAATACAAGAACCTCCGTTTTTTTTCATTAATCTTATTTCCCCCTATCTTCTCATAATCCTTGAGCTCCCCTATGAGGCGTATGATGTTATCCTTTTCAGGAGCCAGATAGAGGATAATACCGTCGGCAAACAATTTTAAATTTAGACATCCAGACGATGGGGGGTAGGATAGCAACATTGTTTCTTATTCTTGTTACTAAAGGTTCAATAAAGAACGTAAAAAGCAAGGGGGACAATGGGCAGACTTGCCTTGTTCCCCGATTTATTTTTATCTTCCCAGCTTGTTTAGCGTTGATAATTACCTGGGCTAATGCCCCTGCATAGATATTATATAGCATTCGAATAATTGGAGCAGGGAATCCAAAATGGCCCAGAGAAAAGAAATTGCTGACCAATTAACCAAATCGAATACCTTTTCTGCATCAATCATTAGAATACATGCAGAAATCGAGTTAATATTAAAATAGTCTAAAGCCTGTATCAGAAATTCTGTATTCGCTGCCATATACCGACCCGCAATGAACCCCGGCTGATCTTGATGGATTACCTCCTGAGCCGCATATACAAATCTTTGCGCCCAGATTTTCATAAGTATAGTATAATCAGAGTTCAATAAGCTGATCGGTCTATAAGAATTCACGTCCTCTGGATTTTTATCCTTTTTGACGAAGGTAATAATTGTGGATTCTTTGAATTCTGCTGGTACCTTTCCACCTACTCTAATATGATAAAATACATTTTTCAAAGGTTCTTCAAGTTCCTTAATAAAGACCTAATCGAATTCGATAGGGAACCCATCCTGTCCGGAAGCCTTAGCTTCTTTTATTGTATATGCTTTTAGTACCCTGTTAATTTGAAATTCAAAAATAATTCCACCTTGCTATTACTGTGCACACCTTCTCAAGTCTTTGTAGACCTTTAATACGCAGTGTCAACGTTCTGGGAAAACAATAGTAGTCGCTCGTATGACAAGGTTAAGTGGAAAAATATGGATGTATGCAACAATGTGTGACGACAAACACAATTCAACGTTATGAATGCATAAAATCATGGGATGCATTAGACATCTGTTATTTAGTGGCAAAATGCCGCAAGGGGCAACATTCACTTTACAATTACACGATGTGTTATTAGCTGACAGGATAGGCAGAGATTGAAGAACATACCATTTCTAGCTCTTCTCTCAAAGCACAGATGGCTCTTTCACGACTAGAGACTAGCTCTTCCAGGTATTGATATCTCAGTTTCTTCCTCGCCCGGCATTCTCTGGCGCTCTGTCGACTTCTCTCAAGCTTTGCCTTCAGGTCAATCTTGGCAGGTTTCCGACCTCGCTTTCCAGGTTTCTTTACTTTTCCCCCAAAGACCTGTGGGAAGGCATCAGCATTAAAACATGTCTTGACAAGACACAGGGAAACAATCATTACTCAATCCAAATAAATTGCTGTTACAAAGTACTCCTTAGCACCATCAAATCCCTCCTTATAGCAACGGAGTAATATTGAAAGCATTTTGCTTGCGTCGATTTACTCTTTTCTGGCATATGAAATTGGCTTCAAGATTCTGCCTCAGCTCAGCCAAAGGAAATACAGTAGTAATACCTTGTTTTTCCCCCTCAGACCTTTCTGCTATATTACGTGTATTTGTAAAGAGTACTATGACCCGCAAAGTTATTCTAGTGTTGCCCCCTTCTACACCATCATATCAGTCATGTGCTCTCTTGCACACAACATAAAGAAATAATAGATTTGCACATGGCTTGTTTCAGTCAAGCATGGCACTGTGGGGAAAAAAACTATAGTTTAGAATGGTTCCCGATTAATTACGAGTGCCTAAGATTCACTCAAGCATTCTATCTGTCGTTTTCCAAGTATTGCCAAAGACAGCTTCCGCTGCCTTTTGCTGAAGATCTATAGTCTTCAATACATTAAAATATATAGTAAGCTTTGAGCACCCTTATTGGACAGCTCTGAAGCATTTCTTCTTTACTATGTCTTGGTTGGATGCTAGTGTCTTTCCACAACTTGCACTCAGGAAACTACTACTTTTTTCTTATTCGATCTTTAGCAGGGCTTTCAAAAAACTGTATATCAAACAAATCTTAGATGGTAACTTCAGAGAGTATAGCTTTAGAAAACTCTGGTATTAGTTTAGGCATAAAGCCAGTTATAATTATGTTTTATTTCAATCTACTGACAGAATTACGAGCACATGAGCCATTGTGCTCTTTTTTCCTTTTGTGCAGCTTCCTCCTCAAATACCTTCATCTCTCAGTGTTGCTCCACCATCCAACCCCCACCCAACCACAGCTATTAAATTTAGTCCCCTGCCTCATCCCTTCGTTTTCTTTTTCAAAGAAGTATATTGTTTCAATCTTTTTTCGAGGGCCGGCAGTTTCAATTTGACACAGTGCTACTTCTTTTTTTAATGTGCTTTTACAGATATTTTTCTAATTTGCTGTTACAGGATTGGGACACGCCATCTTGGAAAGTTACATCTTTTTAAAAAATAGGCTGCGTTATAATGTATGCTCGCAGACATGTGTTTGTAGGTCTTCTGAGAAAAAACAAACCAGAATGTTGCCCTAATTGCTAGAGGCTGAGATTTAAGCATGCCACCTATCCTTTTCTTTTTTCTTATTTTATGCATTACTACAGTCCAAATTCCACTCTCTATTGCGAGGACCATTTCCCCCTTATTAAAAGCCAGGTATTTATGAACTTCGGTCAGGACATCGTCTTTGAATGTTAGCAATCAAATTAAATATCAAGTTTGATCTAGAAAATTATTCGTTTTTCTGGAACACCCAAATGCAAACTTATCTTTAGAAATTGGATTTCAAGATAGCCCCTTGAGCCTAACAATTCTGGAATCATGGATTTTCTAGATCATTTTTTTGCGATATTTATCCAATTCACTGACTAAGTGGGCAGTATGGTGGTATAACAAAGATGATGATCCTCATGTAAATAGCTGCAATGAATGGCAGGACAGGGAAAGCGAACCTAGCCCTAGCAAAAATGCTCAAACCAACCCATCTCCCTCCGTCTCCTTGTGCCATTCATCATTTTATGTTCGCCTTTGCTCGTCTTTTCACTCCTCTTCCTCCGATTGCTTTCTCCCTAACTTCCCCTCTTCCCCTTTCTTTCTCTCTCTCTTGAAGCTTCTAGTGCATGATGCAATTAACCTAGAAGCTGGGAAAATGAAAGAAGCCTCAGGAAGGGCCTGGGCTTTCAAAACCGGCCTCCAAGGGCCCCAGCACACCGTAAAAATGCCTGATGAAATAAAAGGCCTGTCTGGACCTTCTACAATGTGAATAAAGATTTGGTTGTTATTCGCAATCTTTTGGATGCCAAAAAAAGGATTCAGAATGTGCATGGATGCAAAGAGTGTAGAAGGAATGTGGAAGTACTGTAGGATGGGAGATAGTATGGAGTATGGCGAATGTATGCTAATCAACTTACATCAAAGAGGCAAAAAAATGTCAATGCAAGGATTTTTCCCCGAAGGGTGCTCATAAAGAAGGACCTTAAAGTGATGAAAGAATACGAGTTTAGCAACAAGCAAAAAAAAAAAACAGGACCTTGGAAAGCATATAGGTAAAGCTCCACACCATGCGCCTTCTACGTTAATATTATGTGGGTTGTCATTGGAAGTTCGAGCCAGAGGTTGAGGCTGGAGAATGTGGAGTTTTGACATGATATACGATAAAGGAATAAGTATACATAGTTATTGCCAATCTTCAGAGTACATGTCTTAAGAATAATTTTGAAAGCAGGCAGCGATGAAGGCTAGCTAAAATACAAAAGGTTATTTTTCTGTGACCTTTTTAATACTGAAACCCTCTAACCTTTGACCACATGGTTTATAAAGGTCTACGGACCCCAATATGGCAATAAGGCCCGCACTACATGGCTATTAGTTTGTATTCTATATATAGTGGCTGCTCTTACTGCACAAAATGCAGTAATATAAAAAAATATATATTTTACAGTAACCCATGTGTTTGTGGAATACGTGAAATACGTATTTCACAATAATAGCGCCCAAAACACTCTGACGAAGTTTACCACTGTTGGGACTACTGGATATTATGTAAAATGGAAGACCAAATTATATGGCATGACCTTCTACATTATGTGGCCATAAATGCAAATTATGCAACACATTCTCTGGCAGAATTATTTTCATCCATTTTAGCAAGAAATAATTTTTTTGTGAAATCTGCAAATTACATTGCAAAAGTGGTAAATACATAGTGATGTGATGTTTCAGCCACAGAATCCCTTATACCCCTGGCCTTCACTATTGTACACTGCTATCAACAATTTATTAATGCAAACCAAAACAATCTAATTACAATTAGCGTCCATTGTTATGTCAACTTCAAACACAAAATATTTTTCTGAAACAGATACTAGTAGAAGAGGGAGAAAGTTCTGTGAACAGAAAGGGCTCATCTAATTCTGATGAACTAAAACAAATGCGATTAAAGGACAGGACACTAACTGCCAGAAACAACAAGCATTGGCATAGCCAATAAGTCTTCTCTTTGGGACCTTAATAAGTGTTTAGTTATCAAGCACAATATCCTTGGTGCAACAATTTTAACTGTTGCATGGCTAAACACTTATAAGATCCCAATGGCGAGACCTATTGGCAATGCCAATGCTTGTTCTGTTCTCCCTTCTCTTGCTCTCTCTCTTTCTTTCTCATTCTCTCTCTGTTTTCACTTTTATCTCTGAACTAAAATAAGGGAGGGATGGAGAGAGCAACCAGTCATCTTCTGTACTTGGTTTCACCCCAGACACACTTCACGACCGGGCTCGGTCTGAGGGTATACATAAAGGAGCCAGGGTTGCACGTGTCCACTGGCTGAAGAGAGACCAATGTGTCTTGCATGAGCTTCTTTTGTGCTGCGTAGAAAAGGCCTTCACTGCTGGGCCTTGCCTACTACAACTTGTATAATTTTCCCCAGGCTATTTATCCTGCAAGCAAGTCAAAAGAAGAAACTGCTGTGGTCCAGCCACTGTGTGTTAATGTTACACATGCCTGCAATTTCAAGATCTTCTTAGAGTTACGCGTTGCTCAAATGGGAGTTATTTATGATATTTGTTTCCCTTGTCTTCATTGCTTGATTTTGCTCAGGAGAAAGTGTCAGTCATAGTCACTGAAATGAGGAGAGTGGATATGGCGTAAGGGCCAGAGCTGCCGACTTTGGAGCTGGGGAACCAGGCCCCGTAACATAACTGGTACTCATGTAAAGCGGTCCAATAACTTCAGATAGAGTTTGCACTATATAAAACTGCAACAGCAATTCACTATAATTACATAGAAAGTTATGAAAATATCACACAAGGCAATCTGAAACCTTGGTAGCTATGAATTTAACCTCAGTCGCTAGTGACTAGAGGCCGCAGCAAATGGAAGGCAGTTAAAATGAACAAAGGTTTGGCTCAGAAAATTGGAAGTCTCCCACTTGCATTGGAAATGTTGGTATTAATGCCAAAATTGGTAACAAGGGGCAGAGATATGCCATACTTCCATAGAGATGATGTGGCTTTAGGGCTAGAGGGATAACTTTGTAGATGGGAAGCCAGGTTCGAGTCTGGCGAAAGGGTGAAACATCCCGTAATCCTGGGCAAATCACTTAATCTCCCCGTGCTCCAAAAAATGTATGCGTTGTCCGCCTGTAATGCAACAGGCGCTCCAGCTCCCTGGCATTTTCGGGTCGAGTTCGCGCTGTAAACAACTGCAAAAGATAAATAATTACAGTTATTCGTCTGCACGCTCACGTTACACTGCAAGCAGCCATCATTTATCGGGCACCTCTTCATACAAGAAGAGCAGAATGGGTGCTTGATTACGAGCGCACATCTTTGAGGTGGCAGAATCAGATTCGCAAGCAACGTAAATGGGATGACGCTTATTGGCGAAGGGGATCATGTGCTTACAGTTCGCAGAAGCAAAAAAAATGGCAAACACGTGAGTGGTGCACGCGCAGCAGCGCCAAAAGTGAAAGCAATCACGCTCCAGATGGCACCTCAGGCGCTGAAAGCTGGCAGCTCTGCACGTTCACTCTCGCGTGAACGCAAGCATTTGGCCAGCAAAAGCCGGTGGGTAGCACTTTGAAAACCCACTTACTAAAGTCGAGCACGTAGCGCATGGTCAGATCTAGGCTTGACCTAAAAAATGCTAATGAACAGTAGCCAGGGAAACGGACAGCACAGCAATAGAGGCAGCCAGAGTAAAGTCTAGAAAAAAAACAAGAGTGAAAAAACAAAACTATAGATACACTTGTGGAACAAAGGTCTTAAAAACTAGTAGTGAATATTCAACTATAAGTGTGAATGAGGAAGAATGAATAAGTAAGGATCTATCCTTTTGCCCCAGACAACATATAAATACATTTGAAAGCAGAATTGATATTCTTAATTCTGTCATAAGACTGAAATAAAAAATAATTCTCTCCAGGCATTATGCATAAACTAATGTCAGTTTTCAGAAGCTCTCATCTCTGAAGTTACCATCCAAGATGCGTATGATATACAGTTTGTTGAAAGCACTGCTAAAGATAAAATTATGGAATTGAAGATCTATGCGATCAACTCATACAGAGAAAACTGTACCTTTAGAGTCTGTCTTTAAAGTCAAGTCAAAATTTGCTCCCTTATAGAAGCCAGACAATTTAAATTATGCTTTTTGAGAAGGTGTAAGCCATGATTTATCAAGATAAAACAAAGAAGATGTAGGACCAATATGAAGCATTTAAAATGGCTCAAAAATGATATCAGCAATAGCAATAGGTAAAGGGGCCAATGCTTTGGTAATGGATATTGTAAACTATGTGTCTTGCTACCAGATAGCTTAATGTTTCAGCAGATTATGAAGTAGTTCGTAGAAAGACATTAAAAGCAGAATACTTAAGACTGTTGGTTCATCTGAGAACGTATTTTTCTGCAAAACTCCTCTAGGATGACAAGCATCAGCGTCTTAGTGGAAAATTTCGTAGGAAACCTATTCTAGATTTCTTGACAGAAGTTCACAGAGGTAACATCTATGCATGTAAAGTAAGAAAACTGCAACAGATCTAGGTATTCGGGGAGGCGGGTGGGCGCATGTGAATCTATAGCCCTACATGCAAAGAACAGATGCTTACTGGGTAAGTAACAATATCTGTTCGAGGCATGTGAGCTGTAGATCACATGCTTTGCATAGACTATACAGCAGTAACTCCCAAAGCAGTGGCTAACCTGAAGCTGTTGCAGTTGTTTGAAAAAGTGTTTTAAGTACTGCCTGGCCTACATTAGCTTGTTGCCTCGCTAACACATCTACACAATAGTGTTTGGTGAATGTGTGCGGTGTAGACCATAGACGTCTGTTTGTATGCCTTATAGACGTCATTTAGGGGAATATTCCCTAAGAAGGCCATAGTAGCCCCTATTTTGCAGGTGGAATGCGCTCTGGGGGTATTGTCAAGGTCGTTTTTACTTTCAAATAACATGTTTGGATACATTTTACGATCCCTCTTGCGATGCCCGATTTAGATATGGGATTGTCTTTGTGTGGTGGCGAAAAAGCAACAAAAAGTGGTTTTGTCTTACGAAAATCTTTTGTTCTGTCTACATAATATAGTAGAGTTCTTCTAATAGATAGTGTGTGTGTAGAGGTCATTCTGCTACAGAATCAGGTTGAGGAAAGAACTCTGGTAACTCAATTGATTGATTAATGTGAAAAGCAGAAACCACTTTGGGAAGAAATTTGGGATTGGTTCGAAGAACCACTTTGTCAAGTTGAAAGAAAGGCTCTTGTAAACTTAGTGCCTGGAGTTCACCAACTCTCCTTAAGGAAGTGATGGCAATAAGAAAATAAACCTTCCATGAGAGAAATTGTAGTTGATACTTGTGCTTTGGTGCGAAAGGGGGACCCATTAGCCTTGTAAGGACTATGTTCAAGTTCCAAACAGGTGCAGGTGGAGTTCTTGGTGGTATTACTCTTTGTATTCCTTCCATAAAGGCTTTAATCACTGGAACTCTGAATAGAAATAAGTGCTGTCTGTTTTGTAAGTATGCAGCTACTGCTGCTAAATGCAATCGAATGTATGCGTAGGCTAATTCAGATTACTGTAGGTGTAAGAGATAATAGATTATGTTTTGCACTGTAGAATCAAGGCGATTGATATGTTATTGTTACAGTTTATAACAAATCGTTTCCACTTCGCTGCATAACACGCCCTAGTAGTAAGTTTCCTAGCCTCCTTTAGGATATTCATACAGTCTGGTGGTAATTGTAAATAAACAATCTATGACTTCAGGAGCCAAATCACTAGGTTGAGTTCCTTGACATTTGGCTGCGTGATTTCTCCATGGCTCTGAGTGAGGAGACTGGAGTTGAGAAGCAGCTTTTTATGTGAAACTACTGAGAGCTCTAGCAAGGGTGTGAACCAAGGTTGACTTGCCCATGTGGGAGCTATGAGAATGAGTTTGAGGGATGATTGCCTGAGCTTCCGAACTACTCGCGGAATGAGTGGGAGAGGCAGAAAAGCATAGGGAAATATCCCTGAACAGTTCATCCATAGGGCACTACCTTTGGAGAGCGGTGTGGGAACCTGGAGGTGAAGCTTGGGTATTTTACATTTTGATTTGTGGCGAACAGGTCTATGTGAGGAAAACCCCATTCTTGAAAGTAGGGAAAAAGAATCTGGGGAGGAAGTTCCCACTCATGGATTAGCTATCTCTGTCTGCTGAGAAGGTCTGCAATCTGATTGATTACTCCTGGAAGATGTTCTGCTAGGAAATACATTGTGTAATGTATGTCCCATTTCCAAATGGCTTGTTCTAGGCGTGACAGTTGGAGAGAGTGCCCCTCCCCACTCCCTCCCCCCCCACCGCTTTTTACATAGCAGACTAGGACAGTTTTGTCTATTAGGTTAGTTTGAAAGGCTTTGAGCGCTAGAAACGCTGCTATTAGCGCTAGGTGATTTATATGGAGGCTCTTGTACTCTGGATTCTACAATCCTTTTACTGTGTGAGTTTGTAGGCGAGTGCCCCAACCAGTGAGCGATGCGTCTGCTGTTAGCAAGGTTTGTGGAACACGGTCGAGAAAGGCCCACCCTTTGGATACATTTTATGGATTCTACCACTGCAGAGAGCGATGGGTGCAGCCATCCACCAACACTAGATCGGTCAACAGAGCCTGCAACTGGTTCCACTGATTTACTAAGCATTGTTGAAGGGGATGCATGTGAAGTCTTGCATGGGGAAAAATTACAATCCAAGGCGCCATCATCCCTAGCAGTTGCATGAAAACTTTAGCTAGTAATGATTGGTTGGGCTGAAATTGAGTGATAATGGACTGAATCCTGGCTGTATTGGGAGAGGCTAGAGCTTTCTAAGCGTTTATCGTGGCTCCCATGTAATTTTGTGTGTTGGAAGGCTGTAGATGAGACTTCAACGCATTTACTGTAAAACCTAGTTGGTGAAGTAATTGAATAGTGATTTGACTGTTTTGGAGACAAATTTGGTAAGTGCTGGCTTTGATGAGCTAGTCGGCCAGGTAAGGAAAGACACGGATGCATTGTCTTCTGAGATGTGCTGCGACTACAGTCAGACATTTGGTAAATACCCTGGGAGCAGTGGTGACCTCAAACGGTAGTACTTTGGATTGGTAATGATGACCATCTACCATGAATCGGAGGTATTTGTGATGAGCAGGGTGAATTGGGATGTGGAAATATGTGTCTTTTAAGTCTAGAGTAGACCTATAATCGCCCTGTTGTAGAAGTGGGAGTACTTGTTAAAGTGTCACCATGTGGAAATTCTCTTAAAGTATGTAGAGGTTTAGCTCTCGGAGGTCTAGAATAGGTCTCAGGGAGCTGTCCTTTTTGGGTATGAGAAAGTACAGGGAGTACACGCCTGTTCCTTGATGTTGTAACAGCACAGGTTCTATGGCTCATTTGGACAGGAGCGATTGGACCTCTGGCTGAAGTAAATGTAAATGTTCTGGTGATATTTTGTGAGAACGTGGTGGGATGTTTGGAGGATTGTTGATAGCCCCAGGCAATAACCATGTTGGATAATTCCCAACACCCGTTTGTCTGTGGTGATAGATTGCCAAATGGGGAGGAATTGTAGAAGACGTCCCCAGACAGGTGTTAAATGATAGGGGGAAGTGCAGGCAAGTCACTGTTTGTTGGGGGGAGGGGGAATTACGTGGTGTGGAACCCCTGCATCTACCTTTGTTGTTGTTGTCTCTATATCCTCCTCTAAAGAATTCTCTGGTAGAGGAAGATCGATTGTTTCTTTTGTGGGAGGTGGCAGTATTGTCTGAATACATGGTTTCGATCCTCCACGATAAAAGGAGCGAAGAAAGGAGCCCCGATTAGAGGGAGACTGCAGAGCTCTCATAGACTTGCTAACTTCTGAGTCTTTTTAACATTTTTTTCTAATGATTTATCGACTTTCGGGCCCGAAGAGATGTTTCTCGTCAAAGGGAGTATTTAAAATACTGTTGGACTTCGGGTTTGAAACCTGAAATCCCTAACCATGCAGTCTCCTTAATTACACACTAGTGTTGATATCTGTAGCTGCGGTGTCTCCAGCATCTAAAGCGCATCTAATTGGGGATGGAGAGGAGCTTCCCTTCCTGGACTAAATCCTAGGCTTTTGATTTGTATTCATCTGGGAGGTGTTGTAGCAATTGCTTCATTTCGCCTCAGTGTGCCCCATCATATCTGGCTAGCAGGGCCTGGGTGTTAGCAATGCGCCAATGAATTGCTGCTTGAGCAGCTATTCTTTTACCGGAGGAGTCTACTAGGTTTGACTCTTTGTCTGGAGGGGGAGCATACCCTGTAGTTTGTGAATAGGCCCATTTATGGGCATTAGAGACCATCAAAGAGTCTAGTGGCAACTGCCATTTAATAAAGACTGGATCTGAGGGAGCAGGGTTCTGTTTATCAATTCTGGGTGTGAGAACGTGAGCACGCACTGGATGTTTAAAGATATCAACTTTAAGCATAGGTAGAGTGTGGCTAGGCCTTTGTGTGCTACTATAAGTTTCAAATAGGAAATCTTCCTCTAGAGAGTCCTTGTGTAACTGTACCCCATGATATTCCGCAGATCTAGCAAGTAATTCTAAACATCCAATATTGTTGTCAGGAGGGGAAGGCGCTGCAGGGTGAAGATCTGGGTTATCTGTAGGTGAATCCGTTTTACTATCTTTACAGTGGTCTACTGGTAAAATATTGTTCCCCACCCAACCCCATCTCCATCATCATCATCATTAGGTGGTTGTGGCGGAGAGTTAGTTGGTGTAATTAGCAAATGCCTCAAGGATGGAGAAGTTGGTGTAGGGGAACGTGGTGGAGGGAGAGGGGGAGGGGTTAGTACCTACATTCTTCCTCTTCAAAAGAATATGGTAAAGTGTCCTCTGACTCAGGTTTGCATTTTGGAGGTGGTTTAGTAAGAAAACTTCATGTATCTGGGTTTATGAAAGTCCTTTCTGTTTCGAGTCCGATTTGGGTTTTGGGGCATCGAAAATCGGGTACTGCAGCTTGGGAGGACCAGTTTTAGGTTTCCACACCAAGGATTTTCGTGTCGAGGAGGAATCTGTTTTCGGCGGGTAAAGTTTGGTGCCAAAGGAGGTATGTATTTTGGAATCAAGGATTTCAGCTCTGAAGCGTTCTTCGGCTTCAAACCTGAAGCTTTCGGCATGGTGCCAGACTTTGGCCGACTCTATCCCGAGCTGGAAGGCTTGGTGCTGTGTTTCTTCCCAAGTCAGAGGGAAGGAGGTGTCTGAAACGTCTTCTCGGTGCCTACCGATGCCCGAAGGTGGGGTGCGACTGGAGCCTTTTGTTTCAGCTGAATTGGAGTTTGGGTCAAGGGGGCGTTCTGTACTCATGGGACGTTGACCTTGTGGCAAGTTTTATTCGATCTCAATTCCGGAATGGAGACAAGTTCCTCTTGTTCTTCCTCGGCCCCCTGAGCGTCTAAATTGTGCTTGGATCCTTCGCTGAAGATGTCCAGCGTGTATGTGACATTTTGACTCTGCATCTAGCGACGTGGAGCCCAACGATCACAGAGCGTTTTCTTTCGATCAGAACGATCTGCACGCTTCGCAGTTCTGTTCATTGTGCTCCGGAGACGAGCACAAGTGCACACTTCGTGTGAGGCGGGGCGCGAATACTTGGCATGGCATGGCACCCAGGGCAGCATTTGAATGAAGTCCGTTCCATCGACTATGAAGAGGACCGACGCGGTTAGGCCAGATGGCCTTCCCGAAGATCTTTGAAATAGAGGGTTTCCTCAATGGATACGATACGCAGAGAAGTGGTATACGTGCTCAAAACCATATCGACGTGTGTAGAGTGGATTGTGCACCGGGGGGGAACCCGAAGAAACTGTTTCAAACCGGAGCGCAGCAATACATATACATATGATGTTCACTAGTTCTAGTGATCACCTTGTATCAGTCCAAATAACCCTTATGGTGGTTGGTTGTAACTCAACCTTATAGACCACCTATCCTAGTGGTAGCGTGGACAAAGCAGTCTTAGGCTAAACTCTTTTGTCATGTGAAGCCAGCTGTATTACCATATGTAACCCCCTTGAACACCAAGTGAAAGGACACCACACAGGATATATATTCAAAATATATATGTATTTATTACAACAAAAAGTCCCCTGAACTCTTTATGAGCACAGAAGCAAATACGTTAAAACAATTCAATAGATAAGTATACAAAAGTGGCACAAATATGGATAGGCCCGGGTGGCCCCTAAAACCATATACTAAAGAAGTGGTATAAGTACCACGAGTCAAAAGGAAGTAAGGCCTAGGGCCTTGGGAATCGCTGGGGCTTTGCTGGAATAACTCAAGTTAGGAACTAAGAGGCCCACAGGATCTGGTTTGCAGTGTGCAAAGTTAGGAGCAGTTTACATTGAAGTCAATGGATGCGTAAAAGTTAAAAAGGTGAAGGTAGGAAGTCTTCCGGTCAGTCTAGAACTTAACCCTTTGGAATCTGGACACTAGGAGTGTTAAACTACTCGGGGGCACCGGAGTGCCAGCGTTACCTCACCCACAGGAAGCGGGTGCAGTGGAGCCAAAGTGTGTCGGGATTCTGCAGGAGTTCAGATGGAGCCTTGGAGTGTTGATGCTGCAGGTGACCTGATGTGAAGAGTTCCGGTGGATCCAAGGGTGGATCTGAAGAGGTGAAGACCTGAAAGCAGAGGGGACAATGTTCACAGTCACTAGCCAGTGACCGGCGGGGAACCAGGAAGGAACCAGGGGTTGTTGGGTGCCAACAGGTGATGTCGTGAAGCTTGTCTCTTCAGCAGCGTGGACTAGGCGACGATGACGACTACCAGGAGTCACTCACGAGCTGTCCCACGTAGGCTCTAGTTGATGGCGGAGTCGGCTTCTTGATTGGAGCAAACAGGCCTTGGCTAATGCAAGCCACGCAGGAAACGGAGAAGGCTTCCCACTCTGACCAGCAGGGTCAGAGGGGTTGCTGCTTTTGGGAGCAGCAAGGGCCAGTCTGGAGCAACCAGACCAGCAGTGGAGAGTTGTCGTTTGGTCGCCAAAATGGCCACTAGCCAATGAACTAGTAACCGGTTAGGCAGAGAGGCCCCACGCAGATCTCGTGAGAGTTGGAGGGCTGGTCCTTGGTGCAATTGTAGCTCGGTGGTGGGGCTTCTCAAGACCCCAAGCACAGCGATGAGGGTACCTTAGGGGCTGCGCAGTCAGCTTCTCGTGGACTTTTCAAGAGATCCGGTCCCACGTCTCAGTTCGCCTCCACTCGTCTCAGCTTAGCAGGGACTGTGGATTAGGCTGTTAGATGTCTGGGAGTCTGGTTCTTGTCAGGCTCAAGGCTCCGGCAGGAGGCGGCGGCAAAGCAGTCGTAGATCTCTGGATGGTGCCTGTGTTCACAGGGTGGCCACAAGGGAGATTCTTCAGTCTTCTGAGCAGCAGAACGTCGAAGGTCCAGAGTTTCTTCTTCTTGTAGTCGAATTTCAGGGTAACCTCTCGTCTTGGGACTCAGCTCCTACTTTTAAACCAATTCTAGGGGCTGGACTACCTACTAGGTCCCTCCTATGGGTGGGACCAGGAAGGGGGTTGGTTACACCCACTTTCCTTTGTTCAGTTTCGAGCCAGAGCTGGGGCTGGAGTGCCCCAGCACCGGTTTGAACTGGCCTATGCACGGGGACACCTTGTGCGCCCCGGGCATGCCGGATTCTATTCAGCCCTACCTAGCCAGATACACAAAATCCTGTCTGGGGTGGTGCTAGCACCTCCCAAGGCAGGAAACCCTTTGTCCAAGCCTCCCTCGCTGGAAGGACTCCCAGCAGCAGGAGCTCAGACTTGTGTCTGTGGTGGCAGCATCCATTTTGTGATGCTGAGGCTCTGTTTAACTTTAACCGGGGTTCAGGTTCTGTACATGTCGTGTCCCTCTAGAACGGTGGAATGCTACCCCCGTCGCCAGAATTGGCGAGGAGGTAGTATTCCGATTCGTATGACACCTTACTCGACAGGTTTTGATAATGTCAAACCAGAGTTAGCATTTAACCACAAGGTTCATAATGCACTTAAGAGTATATGGTATGAAGGGAGGAGCCAAGCTCGCGACCGTGATGGCCGCAATGTAGCTCGGCTCCCGCTAGCCTTCCTGCCCAACACACATATCCTGACACGTATCCTGCCCCGAGACGACATACTCGGGAAGACTCGGAAAGACGAAGGAAAGCTTGTACTCACCATCTGTCCCGGGGGCTCCTGCGAGCGGCGGATCCGAAGTTACACCCCTGCTTGGTCTGGGGCCTCCGCGGCGTAGAGACCGGGGACTTGCCTGTGGAGGTCAGCCGGCAAGATGGTGTCGACGGCGGCCCCTGGTGGAGAGGAGAGGTCGCCTGGGAGAGGTCGTGGTGCGGTTATGCCGATGGCAACGGATCGGGCCCGGTCCAGCGGCCGGAGGGCCCCGTGGTGAGGTGCAGCACGCCGTGGAGGGGGGGAAGACTGTGTAGGAGGCTCCCCCTTTTGTTGCCTTGTCCGGCCATCTTGAAGCCCTGCGCCCGGAGTCGGCGTGTGGCGCCCGCAGGGCGGTGGCGCTGGCGGTCCCCCTTTTGGTGGCTCTCCTTTCTGCCCCCAGATTGTCATTCTTGGGGCTCGAGGGGGCTCCCGTGGTGGCCTTGCTTGAGAGCCCGCTCCAGAAGTTGAGGCGCACGGGGACGCGGCTGGATCTGCAAGATGGCGGCGGTGCCCCGAGTCACGGACTGAACCGGGGCGGCGAATTTGTGTCACTGAAGTGTACGGGGGTCTGGTCATGTGAGCGGGAGCCCACGATTGGCGATGTTCTTGACGCCTTAAAGACTCTATGCGCAACCCTGGCCCTCGATGCCCTTGTGCCGGATAGAAGGAAGACCGCCATTGCTGTCGGGCCGTCCCTCATGGACGCGGCTCGGCTCAGTGTGTGCTGTTTCGTCCCCCTCTGTTGCCGTGAGGAGTGCTCTCACTGTACATCGACAAGACTATACTCCAGCGGGCCCGGATACCGGGGTCGCCTTGATCGTGGCGGGCGCGGGCGTGGGCACAGCGTTGGGGCCCGTTCCTGCTCGACTGATCGGGGAACAACGTAGATTGCCGATTCGAACTGCCCCGGGGAGACCCCAGTGTTATCCTGCGGGGACGACTCTACTTTCCTAGGCGCTGAGACTTTACCCACACTGTTTGTTGTTCCCGTTGCTGAAACGTCTAGACTGCCGCACAAAGTTCTTGCTTGGCCGCTGGTTGCTGGAGTCCTCTGGTTTGCTCCCATGGTCTGTCCTGTTTCTACCATACGGCCTCACCACTTTGATTTGTTTGCTGCCCACTACTCTACAACGCATGGTAGTGATGGCTAGGAAAGGACAGGGGTGAGCCGGTTCTGGACCCGGAGGACTGATGGTTGGCGGATGGAGATGAGGAGTGCCCTCAACCACGATACTATGGACGATTCCTTCGAAGGTTTATGATACCCGAGACTATGTCGATTTCGTTTTGATGTTGCATTAATGTGTGTTATGGCAGGGGGTAGGGGCCGAATGGTTCGATTGATGGCTCTTCTCTCCCCCTGGTTTTTTTTCTCCTTTTTTTGTCCCTTTTGTTTCCTTTCCCTCTCTCTAACTCTTCCTATATTTCGGGTCTCCTATTTAGGGCGACAGGCACGCTGCTGGGGGGGTAGGCCGTAGCCTTCTGCAGGGGTGCAGTGTGGTGTGGGTGGGTTGGGGTCTTTTTCTGACCGTTTTTTAGTTTCTACATCTCTTTTGTGTCCCTTTCTTAGGACGCCGTGGCTGTGCGTGTTTCCCACGGTGTGATTGCTTGTTGGGGGGGGGGTGGGGGAGGATGAGGTTTTCTTACTTTATACGATATTGCTTATACAGATATCCTGACTTGAGCGCCCCACCCCCAATAACGTGGTCCCCAGTCACTTTGCTCGCCCTTATCGCTGTGGGGGCGCATACAGCAGCACGGCGTTCCTTCTTTTCTTTCTTTTTTAGCGTTCCCCCTTTCTCTTATCTTCTGGGTCAGTATAGAGAATGACTATCTCCTTTTGCTGTTCTGGTTACTCAGTTAGGTATAAGTATAATACTTTGGTGGTCTGTGTGCACGTGGCGGGCTACGATGGGTACTGATTGGAAATATGGCATCTATATTCTGATTGCTGTAGACTATTGCTGATAACCGTTTTTATTGATGCCTTAATGTTTTGCTGTTTGATTCGTGGCCGCTATGGGCACTCAGATGATTAAACTGCAACTGATCCTGCTATCATTTCTATTATAAAAATTAACCTTCTTTGATCCTACGTCCGGCGGTCACACTCGGCTCCTTTACGATTGAACTACTAGTCTGCAATATACTGGGTGACTGCCGTGAAACTTCTTTATTGATTTACGTGCTTTTCAGATTGCTTCGTGGCCGGCCTAATTGGTTGTAGGCCCGTATTTGTATGCTACTATCTGCACAATAAAGGTTTTCCGAAAAAAAAAAGAGTATATGGTATGACGCTATCAGGAAACAGCTAAAGGACATGGTTCTAAAAGCTGCAGACGGGCTCAGCTCATGCTAGAGCACCATCTCACACATAACCAAGCACTCTGCCTCCAGGATTGAGAAGGTCTGC
Organism: Lissotriton vulgaris; assembly: GCF_964263255.1. Taxonomy (NCBI): domain Eukaryota; kingdom Metazoa; phylum Chordata; class Amphibia; order Caudata; family Salamandridae; genus Lissotriton; species Lissotriton vulgaris. The sequence continues at coordinate 103,197,545 of NC_141686.1, forward strand.
CATAGGAGTGACTTATAGGTTACTGTGTGTCCTTGTAGGTGTTAGATATAGAGATACTATATCTAAAGCAAAGGGTGATTACAGCCCCTTTCCCCAGCTGAGTGATCAGCCAGTTGTGTCAAATAGTAAGACCAGGCCACGGGTGGCACAATCCGTTCTGCAGCCCCTAGTAGGCTTTGGATGCACCTATGCCCTGGGTACTTAGGGTACACTGTATAGGGGCTCACACGGTGATCCATGTTCCAATTGGTATGTACCTAGAGTACATGGAGTCCATTTTAACAAAAGAGAGCAGAGGGCCTGGTGTCCTGAATAGCAGGGTCCCTTGTCAACTAAGTAAAAAACCAGCTAAACACTAGGCAAAAAGTTGGGGGTAACCATAGTCAGATGTCCACCTTCCTACACCTACACCTAGGGCCTGTTGAAAAAAGGTAGCGTCCTGGTTGTAGTCAGTCTTGAAGGGATGCAGGCGGTCTGGACTTCAGGCAATCAAAGGGCATCCACCTGGTAACAGTATGTCCATTCTCCAGACCATGTGGCAACACATTTATAAAGAGGAATTTAATAAATAGAATAAATTATATTTCTGCAATCAACTTGTTTAACATTTTGAATTGGATTACTCCAGGTACTGGATATAGAGCAGAGCACTGGATGGGCCGATGCCCATGGGGTGGCGCTTATTTGATACTTCATTAACACTTGTGGATCAGTGAGCGATACCGGATCTGCATGATTCGCACTGTTGAATTTGATATCAAGATTGGAACTTTACTTTTCTTAAAAAGAGGTGTGCATGATTCCCCACCCTGTGAGCATCCTAGTACTGCAACAAGTGAGTCTGACTCAGCCTTTAACTCAAAGTTGTTAAGACCATAAAGACGTATGTTCAAAATGCAGCCAGTGGGGGACACTCCCACTTTAGCTGCAAGAAACAAGTCTCAGTGCATCTGCAACAAAAAGTTAGCATCAGGGGGAGAGCTTGAACCGTTTTAGGCCGGAAGGGATGCAGTATACTCAGTGCAAAAATATGTCATATATGGCTCAATGCCAGTCATTCACAGATAACCTCTTTGGTGTGGATCAGCAGTACTTGTTATGTCATGTCAATTTGTAGAGCGCACTAATCACCCACAAGGGTATCCAGGCGATTGTGCAGGCTTGTAGGCATGTGGTCCCCACAGAATTATTCAAAGAGCCAGGCTTCACTTTATTGCGAATCTCAAGTAGCTAGGAAGAGGCTCTGATTTATTGTGGGAGGTCGTTCCATATTTTGAGCGAGATTTACGAAAGAACGGTATCCTGCTTATTAGAAATAATTTACCCAGTGTGTTGATCATCTCATATCTGGAGGTTAGCCTTAGGTTACACAGTAGTAGGAGGAAGAGGAGAGTGCATTTGAAATGTCCCAGTGCATTTAGCAGCTAAGTACAGTCGGACTGAGGAATTTTACAAAGGCATGCAGTCAGCTATATCAATTTCTACCAGCTGTGGCAGAATAGGAGTGGAAAGGCGCATTAATATGAAAACTGTACCTGGGTGCAGTTACAGTAGAGTATAGCTTCCGGTATGTAAGGTCCACCCTCATGAAATGGGAAATCAGGGTTGCCCATTTAAATATAGCTTATTTACCTGTACAAATCATAACAGTCAATGGGTAAGTTTATAACTGGATGTTTTTTTTTAATTATTTTTTACACATAAGGACAAAGTTGTCGGCATAAAGGGGATACAAGGATGCTCAATGTCATAAAACAAAGGCTTCTGAGCAAATAGTGCCGATATAGCATATATGCTATGGGTTCCTTGCAAACAGCAGACAATTGCAGAAAGTGGACATCCCTCTCTCATACAGCACTGAAGCTTACTTAGGTGCGATAAGAAGTGGTTTACTAGTAGCATAGCCATTGAGGTGGTTAAGAGCAGTTCCTCCTTTTTAATAAAAATAGAGCTCATATTAATAGCACTTAATACTTCAAACAAATGTCTAGTTAATGGAACTGAATAATTTAGCAGCATCCAGAAACACTGCTGATGGCTATCTCTGTATTATGGTGATGTAGTAAACCAAATATGGAGTGAAGACTGAATAGTTGCTTTCCCAAGAAAGAATCGAGATTGTCCAGTAAACACGTCAGCTGACAATGGAGGGAGTAGCCTACTGGCTAATAGTTCAGTTAGAAATGTATTAACAATATTGATATGTGACAAGACCCTAAAGGGAACTGTACCCTAAGCAGTGTAATCAATAGGGTTTTGCATAGTGTTGCGGATAGATGGCCGGTTTCAAATGTTTCCTAATATGGGTTGAGCAGGTGTGTTACTATATGATATTACTTATCAGGTATTGGCTAATTTTGAAATATTTTTTGCTTAACGCAAAACGCTATGCCCCCACGAATGAAAAGGATTTTTAAGTTAGATGGAGTAAAGAAATCCCAGTAATAGTAGACATATAGTATAAATGTGGCCAACCTTTACAGGTACAGCACTAAATCTTAAGGGAATTCATAAGCTAAATCTTTTTATAAATTATAACTAGACTTAACCACTTCAATATGGCTGCCATTATCTTACAAATGTTAGTCTAAGTTTTGTTAAATACACACCATATTACAGAACCAGCGTCTTCACAAAGGTCACAGCTTTAATGAACATATGTAACTGATATATAATGCTAGACATAATTGCATTCTCCAATTGGTCACTAATGGAGGGTGATATATTGTTTGCATTAGTAACTAACACCTTTTGGACGTGAATGCCATAATATTTATGAAACCACGTAAAATTATTTTGATACGGTTATCAAATCTGTACACTAATCAGACTCTGAATACTAAGTCTCATGGAATTATCAGAGGAAATTATAGATCAGGTATAAAAGATCAACACTGGTCCCTTTACATATTTCCCGAACATATAATTTGAACACAGACACCACTTCAAAAGGTCTTCTACGCCTTCTTAATGTTTGCGATTTCACTCAGCTAAGGTATACTCAAGATCACTGGACAGATAATGCTCCAACGTCTTTGTTTTTACCAATAGACTTTAATGCAACTTATTGACACAGTCTATGGGATTTTCCAACACAAGGCAAAACCAATGAGTTTTTTGACTACCGGTAATAAAATGTTATTTACCGAGCACCATTACAACATGGACGCCAAACTATCTTGACTACTTCCGGTCCAATCTTTGAGCCATAACCCTAATTACCACTTCCCCCAAAAGGAATCATCACTCCGTACTACCCCAAGCCACTAAATCATTTCCACGAATGAACCTCAGAGACTGCCTGGACCATCACTTTACAAAGGAAGGCTAGGTGTGTCATTTAATAAGAAGACATTTTCTCTGTCCAACCAGCCCCAGACCTTTGAAATGGGTTACATTACCATGTACTGCTGTTTACATCCTATTTTCACTATTTAAATTTTTTAAAGATACTGACCTTTAATGATTAAAATATTGAGGAGGTCAATAATGTGTACGATCATGGATACTTTTCAAATATGCAATCGCTAATGCCTACCAATCACTGATATGCCTAGGACCGCAACGGTAGACAAGTTCTAATTACACTTGTTTTTTTAAAGCCAGCATGACTAATAGTCCACCAGCAATATGGCTATCGCAAATCAATTCGGACCAGAAACCAAAACGGGTCATTTGCAACTTCTGGAAACACACCACAACACCATCTTTGATGTGTAAACTTCTTTAAGTAAAATAGCACATACCTTGGTGATGTTGCCCAGAATTGAATCCCATAATACTACATTTGATAATACATACTACGGGGCTGCATGTACTTATCCAGTAACAAATAATCCTACTCCCTGTTAGTTTGCACACACACTGGATCGTCCTCGATTTTGAGAAAACTATATACATTCATTGTGTGTCACCTACAAACATGACCACCCTAGACATCCATTTTAATTATTCCCTACACAATAAGCATTATTCCCTACAACTGATGATTTCTCACAAGGAGCATGGAGTGGCTTGATAACAGATTGCAGCATATTAAACACGAATGTACTGATGTGTCTGTAAATACATAATGCTAATCATGTTTGCTCATTTATTTTTCTTTATTATGAAGTTACTTTGTATTCAATATTTATTTAATTTCTTTTTAGGAGATATATAGGCTCTTGGATGGAACATTAAACACTTCGGTAAATAAGAACATTCAAACACTCAAGCGTTCACGAATATCAGACCTGGGGGAGAATGTGCGGACTGACATAACCATAGCTAGGGCCTTTACCCACTACTATGAGGAATTCTAAAGGCCTCAGTCTGTACAGAAGTTGCCCCAAATTGAAAACTATCTGGAGTCCATAACCACTTCCATACTAGATGCGGAAACCCATGCAAAGCGTCAAGCTAAAATTACATTAGCAGAAGTCCAAGCTGCCATGGCAAAGCTCAACTCTAATAAGTCTCCAGGAACCAATGGCATCCCTGCAGAATTTTAAAGACGCTACCTAGGGCTGTTGGGACCACCATCTCCTAAACATGCTCCTGGAAGCAGGCAAACAAGACACTCTCCCATCAGATCTTCGGCGTGCAGTCATGGTGGTAAAACACAAAGACCACAGACCAAAAGATTGGTGCGACTAATACCACCAATTTGTGTTGCTCAACACGGAGGTGAAAATTTAGGTCAAGATATTGGCCACCAGACTTCTGTAGGTTATCACGCCCCTGATCCATAGAGACCAGACCAGCTTTAGGCCTGGTAGGTCAACACGATACAACCTTAGACTGACGCATTGTGGCCTGAATGAGATTTAAAAAAAGGTCAGATCCCCATGTCCTTCTGGCGCTGGACGCAGATAAGGCGTTGTACCCAGTGCAATATAGTGGTTTGAAATATAGTATAAATATGAAAGGAGAACTGTTTTCAGTTGTTCCTTCACTACAGGGAACAGGTTTCTCGGTGTTGGTTTTGCACCCGCTTAAGCGTGAATAAATTGCTCTGTTTTACCTTATACTACCTTTGCTTTGGATTAAAGTGGACAAAAGTGGAATTTTCCAACGAGCAAAGGTGCGTTTTCCACAGATAGTACTCCACATGGGACCTCTACATGGGAAATTCAACAGCATTTGAGTGTGTGGCTGAGGTGACACCACCCAAGACAAAGATAGTAGGGGCCCCTGCAGAAGAGATAGAGGTTCCAAACTAGTCAAGCAAAAACTGGCTGAATTGCAAAGTACAGAGAGCCAGATGTCTTCAGCAAATACCTGGTGAGATTGTTCAGAGTTATTCTGTAAAATGCATTTTGTATTATTGATTAGTTTTTGGTATTGAGAATTTTATTCCATTATACTTGCTGGGTTTCAGGTTCGACCTCATAAATAGGCTTGTATTGATTGTATTGGAAAGTTTTCTCATTTAGATGATCTTTGACTTTAAGGCACAATGAGCAAACTATGAAATATATTTCACGGGGTTGTTGCAGTTTCATGAGTCCAGGCCTGGATGAGTCCCAACCAGTCCCAGTCGAGGGTAGTCCTGCATGGGAGATGACAAAATATGGGACAGGCGTAAACTTGTGAACAGACTGTGGCATTGATATACTTAGGGAAATGAGGATTTGAGATGGCCGCTGGACAGTTCATTTGATCTAGATCAAATTCAATATTTGCTGCAATGTCTGTTTGAGAAAAAGAACATCGGAGCAGCGTTGAGGGGAAGGCAGCCTACCGGGTCTTGCAGAAACCATTGCCGCATTGAGCTGGAAGACAACCCCCAATACCACGCAAAGGCTCATGAGGCCACCTAGCCTTAGCTTATAAGTCTTGTTCTATTAACGCCAATTGGGCGCAACAGACTACTATACTGAAACACTATTAGGAACATTACACCTATAGTTGATTTTAAATATTTTTTGCAGAGTTCACTTTCACACCTACACCACACGTGAGTAAGGTGAGTAGAGTTGTGCATATCCTCGTCCTGAAGGAGTTTTTACACTCCGAAACATGTCGACGCACTTTGAGGTTGATGTACCTTAATACACAGTAGCAACCTCACTTTGCACCCCTTTTAACGATACCAGCCGAGGGCTTAATACATTTTATTTGTCATCCTACGAGCCAGGTATCTTTTAACTATCACATTTCACCACCTCACTACTCACATTTAATCACCCTCCACACACCAACACATAGTACACTTCAAGTGCTCCTACATAGTCGTGAGTCGCAGCACGCCGCATCCCGTAGAGGGGTGCGAAGACCCCTATGATGAAGCATTCCCCCAAGGGGCCTGTTGGTGTGTGAGGGGTATTCAAAGCAACACTATGTGCTCCCCACCATTGTAGGGACCACTACCACTGCCAGAGTGGATTCCATTTTGTTTATGTAATCTGTCAGGGGAGATCGAATCCACTTTCCCTCTCCCTCCCTCCTTTGTTATACATTTGTTTGAGAAAAAGGTCAGACAAGCAATGTGGGACAGTTTTAATAAACGGGAACAACATGCTACAATGTTAGTAATTAAAGAACGAAAAGAGAAGGTACGAGAACAGAAAAAGGGAGTGTTGCAGAAAGCCAAAGCATATGATCAATTAAAACAAACTTAAAGTATTGAAAATATCGACAGAGTTTAGAATGACCACTAATAAGACATATGTGACACAAGAAAAACAATGTGAGGGCATGAATGAGGTGTTAGAGAGACTATTAGAGAATCCCCCATCATATATGTCCCACAGCTTCCCATACCTGCCGCACAGGCACAAAATGTATGACAACAGATGGGTCAGCAGGGAAATGCACCTCTAGTACCCATTCCAAATGTACCAATTCTTCCTGCCCCATTACCAGGTCAGCAACTGCCTGTCCCACCCAGACCAATACTCAATCAGTCTGCTGTTCAACAGCAGTCACAAGCAGGACAAGCAATACCTGCAACACATATACTGACTGCCCCTCAGGTACTTTTTTACCAAGGCTAGTGACTGGACAAACCCCCTCTGGACCCCAATCTGCTAAAACACGCCTGCAGGTACCCCATCTTGTAAATGTAAATGTGTAGGCATTTATATAGCGCACTACTTACCCGTAGGGTCCCAAGGCGCTTCGACCGCTGCGAAACCCTTCCTGGCTTCCCTGAGAGATGGTCCCTTAATGGGTATCTCCAGGGTGAGACCAGGCATCCCCGGCGGTCTGGTGGGGCCGTTAGTGAAGATGAGGCAAGCTAATGCCCAGAGTTGCCGAGTGTGATCGCTGATCAGAGTGGGCACCGAGGCGAGAGAATTATCGAGTCCGCTGACCCTGGTCCAGAAACCTGCCGCGCCGGGAATCAAACCCTGGTCTCGGGCCGTCCTCTGCTCTCGGGTCTGCCGCCTCTAACCAGTGAGCCACACTACTTCACAAGCATAGTGGTAATTTGAGAGATAGGAGTGGGAATTGGAGGGAAGACCTAATACTAGATATGGATCACAGAGAGCTGATTCAGAAGAGGAGCTACAATAGATAGCCCACAGATGGTTGGATGACATAAATAATGCCACCATGAACACTGTTATGCCAACTCTAAATAGGTTTGATGTTTTTCAGCAAAACTTACTCATTCAATATATGGCTGAAAGGATAGAGGACTGGTTGGCATGGTGTAATAAAAATACCCCACAAGAGGTGTTACAATTGTGGCATGAAGTGCACGGTCACATGATACCTTCCCCAGATGTCCCACGGGTAGTTGAAAATTGTTTGCATTTGGGTGTTAAGGTTAGAAGAAAATATCAAAAGATTAATGGGGAATTTCCCATGAGAGAAATACACCCCCTTCCTGCACCCCCTGTTGCTGCTGCTGGCGTTCCTGTTCGGAACCCCATTCACCAATTTGTCCATACTCCATGGAGTAGGTATGAATTAATGGCAATAAAGAAAGATTTTCCAGACTTTAGGAAAACCCAAAGGAGTTTTATGAAGCCCTAGAATCGGCCACTAAATTATGTGCAATGACATTCAAGGACTTGGATCTATTTTTTGATGCCTTACTCCTCAGGAAATATGGAACGGGAATACGTAGACATAATGTAGCACACTTTGGGCATGCTTGGGTACATTTTGAAAATCTTGATTCACAGAGAAGACCAGGAGACAGACCAGATCAACTTATACTTGATTTACTTGATCTTATTATTGCTAAATTGCTACAAGTAACACCGAGGGAAGAGGTAAATTGGGATAAAATAACAGCTTTTAAACATAAACCTACGGAAGAAGTATCAAACTATTTCACAAGGATGGATGAAATATCCAGGGCTCACAGTGGCCAGGATGTGGCAACTGTCACGGTAAAAGAAAATTGCTGACAAATTTGTGAATAATTTGGTGAAAGAATTAGGAGAGTTGATGAAAGTATCAGAGATTACCTGAACAACTAAAGAACCTGCATATCTTTTGGTAATAGCTACATATTATAAGAATTACCAGAAAATAAAGAAAGAAAAGAATGATAAGAAAATGAAAGAATTAAAAACAAAGGTCTTGCTACAGCAAGCATTTCCAGACAGGGGAAGACAAAGGGGTATGGGATATGTGAGGTGGACGTGGAAGAAGGGCTGGCAGAACCCCATCAACTCTTGCGCAGCAACAGAGCAGGATTAGGCCAAAATCAGTGTGTCTATTGCTTTCAGGAGGGTCATTGGAAGGATGAATACTCTAGCCTACAGAGCCAAGCAATTGTGGTGGGAGGAAGAGGTAGTTCGGTACCAAGGGGTACAGGGAGAGGTGGCACAAATAGTCAAGATTTCACCCAGCGTCAGAATGGCATTAGATGTCAGAATAATTTTAATGGCCACCAAGTTGACAGAGGTTTCTATACTGAAGATAATACTGACATTGATTACAATACCTTTGAGTATTCACAATAGGACAGCAAAGGAAGGGAGGAAAAAGTGTAATGATTCCAGTTAATCAAGCAAGTCCATATGTCACCATGGATATAGAAAGGGATGTATGCAACTTCATTGTTGATACAAGTGCCACTCGCACCTCTGCGGCTCATGACCAATTTCCAGGGGCTCCTCTCTCTGGCAGAATAAATACATCAGTGGAATTCTCAGGTATCCCTATTCAGAACCCCATCTCCAAACACCTAGATGTTACACTAGGTCCCTTCACTACCTCCGCCCCATTTCTGCTCACTAAAAATTGTGCTGAGAAGGTCTGGACCTATTAAAAAGACTGAATGCTAACATTTATTGTTCTCCTGATGGTGTCTTTATCTCAATAGCTTCTGATAATTTTAGCAAAAGTTTTAAATGACAGATGTTACTCACCAACCACCTGAATTACGGGCAATTGATAAAACGGTCTGGGCATAAGGAGATAATGATGTTGGTAACACAAACTTAGATCCCATAGTAATCAATGTTAAACAAGGTGTTCCTTTACCCGGCATTCCTCAATACAAAATAGCCCGCGAGGGGGAGGAAGGTCTCAAAGAGGTGATCTCTGATTTAATACACAAGGGTATAATGAAAGAAACAGAAGGCAGCCCATGTAATAGTCCCATACCTCCTGATCTTAATGAAAACACAGAGGGAATCCCTGATAAATATAGATTAGTGATTGATCTTTGAGCCATAAATAAAGTTGTAGTACCCCAATATCCTGTCGTTCCTGACATGAATTCTATTTTTACCTTGATTCTGTCTTTAGCCAAATATTTTACTTTGCTCAACTTAAGAAAAACATTTTTTACTGTCCTCATTGCTAAAGGAAGTCAATACCTTTTCTCATTTTCAATCCAAGGGCATTCCCTTCAATTCACGCGAGTTCTTCAAGGGTATACAGAAAGCCCAAGTATATATAGTCAAGCTTTGATGAAACAATTAGACCGTTTTACCCCTCAAAAGGCTCTGTATTACTCCAATACTTTGACAATCTATTAATTGCCTCAGATACAGAGGAAGGTTGTAAGGAGACAACAGTTAATTTGTTCCATCATTTAGAGCTCATACGACAAAGGGTCCTCATCTAAAATACAATATTGTCAACAGGAGGTTGCCTACTTAGGTCACCCCCTGTCAAAGGGGGTAGAATACTGTAACAACAAAGAATTGATTTGGTACATAACATGAAACGTCCCCAGACCCAATCTGATGTTTGAGACTTTATTTTGCAGGCAGTGGATACTTAACTTCTCTTTCATTGCAAAACCTTTGCTTGCTCTAACATCTAAGAATATTACTAACCCACTCCCTTGGACAGATGTGTGAGCATGCTTTTTAATAACTAAAGAATGCTTTATGCAACACACTTGCTTTGGGTAACCTTGATTATTCTAAGGAATTCCATTTGTTTGTCCATGAGAAAGATGCTGTGATTTATCTGTTTTAACATAATCCCATGGAGAGGAGGAATAAACCTTGTGCTTATTTTTCCTCCACATTGGATCCAGTAGCTCAGGCTTTGCCAAATTGTTTGCGCTCAGTAGCATCTGCTAAAGTCAGATAATCTGAAATATATATCCTAGTAGGTCACAATTTGACAGTTATGGTACCACATGCTGTGGATGTGCTATTAAACAAAACTCAAACCCAGCATCTGACCCAGTGCATGCTTAACAGGGTATAAGTTAACACTTTTTTGCTCCAAATTTCATTCTGAAACATTGCAATGTTTTTAACACAGCCTCCAAGCTACCCCTCCCCAGTGATTCAGGGGAAGAACACCATGAGTGTGTGTTCACCACTGAAGAAAAGACCAAGGGACGAGTAGACGTAACAGATACTCCCATATCTGACCTACAGGGGGAGTTGTTTGTGGATGTTTCATGTTTCAAATTACCGGATGATACAAACACTGCTGCATATGCCATCACCACTTTGAAAACATTGGTAGAGTCATGTAAAATACCACAAATGTCAGCCCAAGCAGCAGAAGTAATTGCCCTGACAAGGGCATGTGAATTGAGTAAAGATACTGACAGCCAGTACGCCTTTGGCGTTGCCAACTCATTTGGGCAATTATGGAAAGAAAGAGGCTTTTTGACCTCACATGGTACTAAAATACAGCATGGGGAATTAATAGTAAAGTTATTGGATGCCCTGATTTTACCAAAAAAAAGTTGACATTATTAAATGAAGTGCCCATAAAAAGGTTATCGATGAGATAGGTCAGGGAAATGCATATCAAACAGCCAGAACTGAATATAGTTTAATGTATATTACAGGACCAGCTGGATGGATTCCTGAAGTACCAATGTTTAACAATACATTAGAATGTGTTACAGAGATACAACAGGAAGCTACCATGGAAGAGAAAGAGGCATGGCAGATGTATGGTAGATTAAATGATACCGGATTTTGAGTAGATCTGCCAGAGAAACAAAGATGGATGATTCCTAATGGTTATGTTAATGCTGTTGCTACTATGGCACACAGCCCGGCTCACATTAGTGCCAAAGGAATAGTTGGTACATTAGCTCATTCATGATTCAACAAACTGATTCCCAGGGTGGCAGAGTCTCATGTTAAAAAATGCATATGTGCTACTTATAACCTAGGAAAAGGTACCCCAGTCCCAACAGGCCGATTTGCACCCCCAGATTTGCCCTTTGAAGTCCTGCAAATGGATTTCATAGAAATGGAACGATTGGGCAAGTTCAAGTATGTCTTAGTGGTGATTTGAACCTTTAGTAGGTGGGTGGAGGCTTACCTCCTACAAGTTAACACAGCCCTAAGTACTGCAAAAGTAGTACTTCCCGAGATTTGCCTTGCCCAGAGTTCTTTGGAGCGACAATTGGCCACACTTCAAGTGATTGGCCTGGTCTGCAAAGGCTTGCAGATAAGGCAAAGGTACCATGCTGCCCATCATCCCCAGGCTGCAGGCCTAGTGGAAAGATACATTGGTATTTTCAAAGGGAAACTGGGAAAGGTATGTGCTAAAACAAAATTAAAATGGCCTGATGCTTTGCCATCAGCTTTGTTTTCAACGCACAATACTGAACACTTGAAAATGGGTTTATCTTTATTTCAGGTAGTCATGGGAAGGCCTGCAAATGCATGGGGTGTACCTAGGCCAAAGTAACTCTTAGAAATTGAACATCCCTTGCTTGTTGATTACTGTGACCAATTGACTAAAGAATTGTGTTTGATTCGTGCACAGGTGAAGGCCAGTCTCCCTCCTGCTCTTGAAGGTTCAGGTCATAATCTGAAGCCTGGAGACTGGGTCTTCACCCGCACATTCCAGAGAAAATCTAGTCTTGAGCCAAGCTAGACAGGACCAGTGCAAGAAAAATAAGACAATCCAAATTCTCCCTGTAGACCAAGGTCATCGAGCGAAAAACGAAAGGGAACCTAAAAGTAGACGGGAATCGCGACACGAAAAACCTGAAATAATCAAAAGGCATTCGCCCATGGGGACAACATGCGTCAAAAAAACCCAATGGGAGAGGATTTTCCGCATGGGTCCATGGGATGTAAAATACAGAACGCATCAAGATTACAGGAAGACTTAAAAAACAAAACGCACAAGGGAAAAATAACAACCAAACACTCAACCGAGCCAATCTCCCTGAAAGTTAAAATAATCGGTAGGGACCGACGATGCACACTACCCACCAGGGAACCAGGACTAGAACAAACAAGGATAAGGAAAAGAAGTACTCGGGGAATAACAGAGGGAACAAAACAAGGAGGTGAACGAAGTACGAGAGGAACAAGAAGCCCATGCCAGGTGCGATGTCTTTACAATTAACAATTCTGCAACCTTTAAAGGTGACATTTCACAATTGGCCGAAGGCCACCCTAACCATACAGAGGCGTTCGAATCAAAACTGACATTTGTACCAGAATATCCCACAAAAGGAAGGCAGGACATCCTGAATCGAGGGAATCTGTTAAAATTGTTTAAGGAAATCCCTGAATTAAAAGGGATAACAACCCAGGATTTATTACCCGTTGAATTACAACAAATAAGAGAAAATGCGGACACTGAAGAATCCGTGAAAACCAGGGCCACAAAAGACCTGGTGGACAAGATATATTCCGTGAGACCAAGATTTGGAGCCTGAGGAATTACTTTAAAGCAACATAAACGTCCTAGGTACCCTTACTCCCTACTTGATAACCCTAGAAATGCAAAAAAGGAAGATAAAGTCGGGAAAAACCAGTCCACATGCATTCGAGGCGCACGCGCCACCACGGCAGCATTTCCAATCAGTGGAAATAGGGCTAATATATCAGTAAGCACACAACACAGGGAACGTGGAATACTGGATCGGATGGATTGGTCATGGGTGCCAAAGGTGCTAAGCAAAAAACATACCTAACGAAGTTTCAAACACATCAATGGCAGTAGAGAAGCAGGACCAAATCCAGAGGGAAAAAAGGCTGCATAGCGTCGTGTTTTGCTCGTGGAACGTTCATCGTTTTGAAGAAATGGCCCAGGACCATGAAACCCTAGCCTTCTTTCAGCAACAAGATATAATCATGCTCCAGGAAACATGGAAATTGACACCCATTTCAAGCCCAGGATTCAAACACCATATTTTGCAGAAAGGCTTTCACCTTTTGGGCATCCACGAGGCGGATTATCAACATACGTAGACCAAAAATACGATTGGTTAACAGAAGAACAGGGAGGGGGGGTTAATTGGGCTCGAGTGATTAAAATTAGTAATAAGTCTCCAGTAAAGAATCATAAGTGGCAACTTCTACTGATTAATGTTTATATTCACCCAGAGAGGAAGTCCCAGAAAGAAAAATATTCAACTTTAATGTCCCTGATAAAAGAAATGCAAAGATCCTACTCACAATGCCCAATGTTTATCTCCGGGGACTTTAATTGCAACCTCATTACTAAACATCAGGTTGAAGGGAAGATGCTAGTGATCTATGGCGGACGAAAAATAACAAACATTCTATAAATCTTAGAATTGACAATTTTGAATGGCAAAACAAAGGGCCAGCAGCTGTCACGTACTCGAGTGGCAAGGCACGCTCAATAATTGATTTTACAATCACTAGTAATAACTTACTCCTCAGTATCGATAAATTTAAAATCGACCAACGCACAGAAAGTGATCCCTTTCCTCAAATAACGAGATTGAACATGTCTCTTATTTCGGCCCTAAGATGGTACTCTCTTACACAACACGCAGATAAAAGTTCAACTTAAAAAAAAACTAAAATGGCGGGGAGAAGGCTTGAAAAGGGTCCTGGAGACGGCAAGGGATTATGTGACTAAATGAGGGCCTCAACTAGGAGGAAGAAAACTTAAACAACTGGGAACACTTGGCCCAGGTCCTTATCCAAAAATGTCCAGCACTGACGGGTAGTCAAAGAAGATCAAACACCAGGAAGGAGCCTTGGTTCAACACGAACCTACGAGACCAAAAGAGAAGGGTCGTAAGAGAGGTTAGACTACAGGCGCGGGCAAAAAGGACGGGAAGAAGCCCAATTAATAATAAATTATTGGAAGTAAGGAATGCATATAGGAAGATGTTGAGGGTCGCCAAAACCGCACATAAGAAAACCATCTGGAACAAATTATTGTGCGCAGGTAAATTACCAAACAGTAGGGATTTCTGGGGCATGATAAACGATCTTAATAAAGGTGCAAGTCTCCATCAAGAGGCAGGAATTGGAGAGGAAACGTGGGTCCAACACGTGTGAAACTTGTATTGTAACAGACTTAAGCATCATTGAAGATTCCTGTGGGATGGCATCACAAGTGGGAAAAAGAAAAAGAAAGCAGAGGTCGGATATCAGAGAAAATGAAGAATGCTAACAAGAGATTGGGGGCAATTAACAAAATCTGCTAATTACCAGTAAACAATTGGGGGGCATAATATTAAAATTAAAGACAGAAGGAGCCGCAGGTCCAAATGGGCTGCCCAATGCCATCTTTAAGAATGACCCAGTCTTCTGGTCAGAGATCCTAACGCCCCTTTTCAACCACGTCCATGCACATACTGACGTCCCTGGCTCTTGCAAAGGGAACATAATACACCCGATATTTAAACAGGGAGACCATCGCAAGCCAGCAAATTATAGGTTGATATCTTTAATTGATGTCGAGGCCAAACTGTACGCTTCCTGCCTTTTAGTACAGCTACGAGACTGGATTGACGACACAAACATAATTCGCAAGTTCCAAACAGGTTTTAGGCAAGGGATGGGAACAATAACAAACGTGGCTATTTTGGCACTCTTAACGGAAAAAGCAGTAAAAAAGGGAACACGGTTGTACGCATGTTTCATTGATATAAAATCAGCTTTTGACCGAGTGAGCAGAGAGCACCTCTGGTCAAAGCTAAATAAATGGGGAATGCCGAGCCAACTATTAAAGGCAATAATCGCCCTTCACAGTGACTCCTGGGTGAGAGTGAAATTAGGCGCGGGACGTAGCACAACTTAGAGCATCGCAACGCATCAAGGCTTAAAACAAGTATGCGTGTTAGCACCCAGCTTATTTAACCTGTTCCTTTCAGACATCAGCAAAGTAATGGAAACTGCAGAATGCCACCCGCCGACCATGTCCAGCAAGCCCATCACTATATTACAATACGATGACGATATAGTAGTGCTACGTCAAACACTAATAGGCCTACAAAGCGCAATAAATAATCTAGCATCCTATTTGAACTGGTAAAAATTGGAATTAAATAAAGCAAAAACAAAAGTTGTTTGCTTAGTGGATCCCAAAAAATCAAGTTCAAATGGAAAGCGAACGGGACCACAGTGGAAGAGCAAGGGTCCTATAAATACCTCGGTATAACAATTGGGCAAGGCTTAACACACAAGGAGCAAAATCGGCAATAAAAGCCAAAGCGCAATCGCTAATTTTTGCACATCGATTGTGATTCGGGCAATCCAGTTTTGTTTTTAACAATCACCTCTTAAAGGTGATGGCCGCTCAAATTTTACCCATCCTGTCGTACGGTCTAGTCACTTGGTGTGGCAAGGAGGCTGACCTACTAAATGATCTTCAGACCAAGAACTACAAGGCTGTTTTCAACCTGCCAAAATCTGCATCCCCATCACAGGTGCGGCTCGAATTTGGCCTATTTCGATCAGCAGACCTGCACTCAATGGACAGACTATGCTGGGACGAAATCATGTATCAGGCGGATCAAGAACAATCGAGTGCCTGGGGAAGGTATTTGAAAACCTGTTTGGCAGTCCTTGCTTTAGCAACAGTCTAGGAAACCAGGGTAGATAAAGTAAGCATTAGTAGAGAAGTAAATGACGCAGCAATAAGGAATTTTTTTGGGGAGGATAAAAATACAATCTCTGAACGCTGGCATGGATGGACCATCACCACCTCCTATAAATTATTAAAACCGCAAGCATACTTAGTATCACATTTTAGTGGGCATTTAAAAAAAAGCTACACAGATTATCGGATGGGGCAGCACGTCTCAAAAGATCTTATGCCTTCCTGGAAACACAAACAACTAACAGAGCAATGGCGTCTATGTGAATACAAAAAGGAATCCTTACCCCACCTATTATGCGTATGCCCAGCAGCCAAGGTCCTGAAGACATGGTACATAAAACCCATTTTTAATGAACAGAACATTCGTACATGCAGACAGGCGGTAATAAACTGGTTGGGAGGCGCCTCCATAATTCTGGCATGCCAACGATTAAAATTCCTGGCAGAGGTAAGAAAACGCTTATGGCAAGCCGAGCAGGAGGAAAACAGAGAATAAAGTTCCTCCAGGCCCGGACCTTACGGACCAACTGCTCAATACATGGACTGAATGCAAAACAAACCAAGAGCTTACTTGACAGCAGGATTATAGAAGCTGGACTAGATTTAACATTTTAACTATTGCTTTTATATCACCTTATATGTTAGCCAATTACATGGATCACACGTTATAAATGGTACTTTTTTATGTTGCTTGATGTTAATCTTGACTATTATGTCAATTTTATTTCCTTGAGATGATTGTAAAGATATTAATCTTACAATCATACAATAAACTTTTTTGACTCTGACTTTGACCAGTGCAAGTGCTACTCGCCACTCAGACTGCTGTTAAGTGCATGGGACACAAACACGTTAAGGAAGATCCATTGGCCTTATTTATATGATCAATGTGTGAAGCAAGGAATTCTCGATTTGGAAAGGGATCAAACTCCACAGCAAGCACCTTTTAATGATGGTGAGCTCGTTGAAGGAGGAGATGTAGCGCATCCAGTTATCAACTCCATTCCTGTTGAGCCCAAGAGATACCAATACCTCTATTTGAGCATTTGGATTGTGATTCCCCTAGGTAGAACTTAAGACCTAGGACTGTCAAAAACTGTAGACTTTGAATGAAAAAACTATCTCTGGAGAGGTAGCAACCCATGCTGGTGGTCAAGACCACCAACGTCTGGACCTGTACATATGCTTGCCAGTGAGGCTTTGAAGTAAGACACTGGTAACTCTGTGTTCTTTGGTAGAATGGATAGGGATTTTTAGGAGGTCTTAGCCACGTTATTTACCTTTTGGCTGTTAGGTGTTTTTGATGTGCATCTCTTTTAGAAGGAATAAAGAAGAGGCCTGCAAAAACAAGGTTAATCTATCTCAGGAAGGGAAGAGTAGAAAGAGAAAAAAAAGTATGGTCTGAGCATAAAGACATATATTAGGAGAAGCATCACTCATTGAGAACAGGTATTTGTAAATCATACACAAATAATATTATATGGGTAAGACTAGGAGTATTGAACTGAGACCCTTTGGGAAATCACCGTCTGATCTATGGCAGTAGGCAAAGACCCAGTGTCTGGTATACAACAATTCGGGACCAAGAAAGTGAAAATTGTTGTGCTTCTGTGGCTTCTGATGATATTAGGAATGCTAGGGTTGGTCAGGTGGTTAGAAGAAAACCACCCAGTCATTAAATCAGTGACATCAGTCACCACACCAATACCAGAGCTCAAGTACATAACCCTCGCCCCTCATAAGCAAGCACACCGCTTGCAATATGTGAATAATACATTCATTCAGGTTTTACATATTGCCCATCTTGGATATAATGCGAATGTTTGCTCGATTCCGACTTTCTTGGTATCGAGTGTCTCTTGGGCGATAAGTCATATTTATGTTTCGACATGGAATGTTTCGATCCCGAGCTGTCCCTTGTATGTAGCCTCGGTGCCGAAGTCGATGTCGCCCTTTTCTCGGATCCGACATGGTGGGAGTCCGAGTGTTTCGGTTTCAGTTTCGGTTTCGTTGCCGGGCCCGAAGGCGGGGCGTCGGAAACTTTTTTCAGCGGTTTGACCGGGCCCGAGGGCGGGGTCGTTACCGCACGGGGTCGGTTTTTCGTAAGGGGACGTCGTCACTCACGGTTTGTTGCTCGATGAGTTCTTCAACCTCCGACTGGTCCCCTTCCGACCCCGACTGGTCCTCTTCTTCCTCGATTTGTTCGTCTCCGAACAGCTCCGGGATCGCTTCCGCCTGCATTCTGGAAACCTCGTGTCTTCGAGCTCGACGATTTCTAATCGTTAGCTTGGAGGAGAATGCTGCGCAGGCTTCGCAGTCCCTGGATTCGTGTTCCGGCGATAGACAGAGGTTGCACACCTCGTGTAGGTCCTTGTGTGGGAACTTAGCACCACACGTTGGACATTTTTTGAATGGAGTCCTTTCCATGGACTCCGGGCTTGACTGCGTCGAGAAAGGCCTCCTGTTCTTCGACGTAGCTCCAAGTTTTTCTCTTCTATTTTGAATTTGTAACGCGTCGGAATGGAAGTGAACGCGTTCGAATAACAATACCGTCGAATTGTAAAGGAAATACGCGCCGAAAATCACTTTCTTGCGAAGTTGATCTGGAGCGTCTCGATCTTCATCCGAACCCGATGGCGGAAAAAAACAATCTAAGGATGGAGCCGATGCCCATGCGCACTACCAACCAAGGGAGGAGTCACCAAGAGACAAAAGACTCTCCAAGAGAAAAACAAAGTGCAATCATCCGAGCCCAACACCAGATGGCGATCTATTCATAATGTACCATCTGCAGCCCATATGCCTCGAACATAATGCTACAGATTGTTTGATATGTGGTTTCCTGCCATCTTCAGTCAAAAAGAAGGCACCTCTTATTCCTCTACCTTTATTCTACAATGGATCTTGCAGTGCCTGGAGGGAATAGATTTTTGGTTCTTATATCAAAGTTACTAAGAAGACCGTACAGAGCCAGTTTAGGGGTCACCTTGATGATCTATTCTGGCCAAATGCTGTTAGGATCCATGGAAACATGGAAGAGAGGGAGGAATTCACAGGCTATATTAATTCCTCTATGCTATTATCCTTTAATGAGAGAAAGCTGTCCAAGGTGGCTATAATACCCATATCTGTGCATACCCATAATGCCCCTTTTGTGTTCAAGGTGAACAGACCTTTGCTGTTGGGAATAGTATTTGCTCCTGTACAGTGATATTAAATTGCACTAGTTTCCCATCATTTGTAGCCTCGCAAAACACCTACTTTGTTTGTGGTAACCAGGCTTATGTCTGGCTCTCTAAAGGATGGTCAGGCAGATGCTATATTGCATTTATTCTTCCTCCCACTTATCTTACACCATCTGATTATCACAGGACACAGACTTAATAAACGGGAAGTACAGGTTGACCAGACAGATACCATGCAGCAGCAATTTATTGATGCAATGAAAGGTCTGGTGCCTTTCAGGGGTCCCATGGCCAATAGTGTACAGGTGCACAGATTGATCAGGATTGATCAGGGCAGTGGAAGCTGTTATCAAAAAGACTATTGGTGCACTCAGTAACATTACTGCAGAAATGCAAGCTTCCCGCCTTGTTTCCCTTCAAAATTGTATTATTTTAGACATTCTTTTAGCAGAGAAGGGGGGTATACCAATCTATTGGTAGTTCATGCTGTGTGTATATTCCAGATAACGCTCTTAATGTGAATTTGACCATTTACAAAATTGCTGCTGAAATACATCAATATACTAGAGATTGGACTTGGTCAGGTTGGTTTAGAGAAGTACTGCTCACATGGGGTTGGAAACTAATAGGGATTGCCTTGGTTATAGGCGGGATTATTTTAGGGTTCTGTCAATGTGTGAATTGTCTTCCCATGTGCTGCAGCATGCTCCTTACAGCCTGCAAGGCCCCTCCGGTTTCTGTTCCACAACAGAATATACGTATGATGCAAGAAGAAGAAATATGGGATTTAATGAATGTGAGAGTAATGTGAGAGTAAATGCCCTCACAGATTAGCCTTCTTACAAAGGCCCATTTGTTTCTTATTTTCCCTGTTAACAACCGTATAAATGGAGAATATCTGAAAATGAAGTACTGTCATGATATGAGGGGCCAATCCAAATTATCTATCACTGATATCATAGGTGAGTGATAGCAGGTAATTACAAAATGATGAACTTATGTTCAAGGACCATTTGAGGAAAAGATTATATAATATGAACATGAGTGCAGATTTTTTTTTAATCCCCCTGACTTTGTACAACGTTATCTGAGGAATTTTCTAGGTACGTGCTGACACTGTGAATTATATTGCTCTATACTACATGCCCTTGGAACAGTACCTAATAGTTGCTAGAATAATTACTCCTTGTTCATCATTTGTGATTCTCTGAAATGTAAAGACCCGTTTTTAACTATGCAATTTGCAATTGGTTAAGGTCTGTGATTCTCTTACATTACTTACCTTGAAAATGTAGTGTGGTTAGCTATTCTTTTTGTATATATAACTGGAAGGAAATTTCCAATGTATTAGGAGAGCATAGTGGAGCCTGCACGCAGACTCGTTTGAAATATAGTAAAAATATGAAAAAATTGTTTTCAGTTGTTCATTCCACCCAGGGAACAGGTTTTTCCTTGTTGGTGTGAATAAACTACTGTTTTACCTACAACTACCTCAGTACTCCTTTGGATTTAAGTGGACAACAGTGGAATTTTCCAGAGTGCAGAGGTAAGCTTTCCACAGTCTGAGCGGCGTAACACAGCGCTCAGCCAGGGGCTGTAGGGGTGGGCATGTTCTCCATGCAGGCTGTAATGCAGCATGCATGGAGAACAGGGGAGTGTGCATGACTGTTTTGGGCGGCCCGAGTTGGCCAACCAAACAATCATTGCACACAGGAGTGTACCACTCCTCCGCTGCCGCTCCGCCCACCCCCTCATGCACTGCCGCTGCAGGAGGAAAAAAATAAATGATAACATTCCATTATTATCCTTTTTTTCTCCTTTCTTTGCTGCTCATGGCAGTGAAACAATGCTCCTACGCCTTAGCGGAGAAACCGCCACTGGACATTCTTCTCTATCACAGATCCATCAAAGTCTCTACCCATGATTTTCCAACTGTTTGAGGACCATGGGAGTTATTCCAGCTTTAGAATGAACTTGGACAAGTGCTTTACCTCCCACAGACTGAGGCAGAGGTGCCCCCGCTTCCCCGTCACTGGACGCATACAAAGGGATTTAAATACTTGAGCATATTCATGATGCTAGGGAGGGAACTCTGCTTCGAGCGAAACCTTGAAAGGGTGATGGGAGCTTGCGGAGTGGAAATTGAGAGGTGGCGTGGACTGCCCTTCATGTCATGGGGAGAGCAGCCATGTTTAAAATGATTTCACTACCGAAACTGTTATATGTTCTGCAGAATAGGTACCTTCAGATCTCCCCAGAGAGCTTTGCTAAAATCGAGGCGACATGTACACTCTTATGGGATGGTAAGCACCCCAGAAGCACTTTAAAACCCTCCAACATTTAACCAATATAATGGCAGGCTTGACCTGAATGACCTCAAAGCCTACTAATTGGCGGCCCACCTCATCAATATTAATGATTGGCTATTTGCCCACATAGAGCACTTGACCTTTAGACTTAAGAGGGCCCAATGGGGACAACGGACATGCCTACACTATCTCTATCGAGGCGGGGGGCTCTGCGTTTCCTCCCGGCCACCCAGATTACTCTTACGGCTTGAGATAGAGCCATGAAAACTACTGTCTGGCATGGCAGGCCTAAGAGGTTGTGGAGGGAGAGTCATTGGCTTCCATTGATGCAAAAACTACAGGGATTCGAGGCCTGGGACAGTATCAGGATCTCTCAGGTAGGGGGCCTCAATGAAGGAGGGGATATCATGCCATTCTCATACCTTTCACTGGAATACGGGATGAACACAGCTTAATTTCTAAAATGCGCACAAATAAGGCATTCATGGCGAGCTGAGCGGCTCCCTGGGGATGGTATCCTGGAATATGCCCTGTTGGAGGGACAGACACGAACAGAGGAATTGGGGAAAGGCGCAATTTCCCTTACTTATAAAACTCTCAACAATAGCATGCCAGATACTTGAAACAAGCTGCGGAAGAGAACGGTAACAGAGGTGGGAGATATGGAGAATATAGATTGGAAGGCGGCATAGCTGCACTTGAGGGAGGAAGCAATTAAATCGCAGTTACATCTAGTTGAAATCAAAATACTTCAGACAGCCTACTATGACGGGCACCAACTGTATACCATGGGGAAGTGGGCTCCTTTCTCCCCATGATCTGGAGCTGCCCACAAATTGAAGACTACTGGGTGGCAATTACCAGAGAATTTGGTTCAGTTGCTTGAGACCTCGATCCCGTTGGATCCTAAATTTCTCCATTTCGGGATCTCCAATGATATTGGGTTGCTGTGGGTCCAGATCTCGTTTTGCAGCCTTGGTCTGATTGTGGCTAAGAGAGACATTACCCAATGCTGGGGAGCACAGGAATGCCTGACCATGCAGGAATGTTGTTGGGGTACATTTATGCATGTTGCTAGTATTAAGCAACTGGAGTTGGACGCCAGATTTGCTGTATGGTGCCTGTACTCGCTAATATTGCTATGTTTTGACAATAAAATAAAAATATATTTAAAAAAAGAGTGGACCAGTGTGATAGTATAGATTGGAGGATGCTGGATTGTTCAGAGATACAAATGCCTCTGGCATAGGTCATGATAGGGCTGAACACTGATAATACATTATTTTGGAAATATTCAGATACTGAAGGACATCACAGGGAATGTGCCATTGCCTAAGTTGCCTGTAGCTGGTCAAAATTGGAGTATTCTGAAGTGATCAGATAGGGTCCTGGCCATTAACTACATGTTCATGGTTCACAAGTTAACTTCTTTAGAGGACAGCCTGAAAATCAATTTGCGTAATCGCTGGTTTAGTGATTGATGGTTTGCCAAATATCAATCAGTTTTTATTGTGTGAAAATCAGAAGGAGCATCTTTGTGCAAAGTGAAAGAGGATACCCAATCTACTTGCGGGTGTGAAACAAGATTAAAATCGCCCTCTTATAATATTGTTCCAAGTTGGGCTGTTCAGGTCGAGGCTATTTGTCAGAAGGGGGTTTTTGTGTCTGTCGGGTCCAAAAGTGTTAATGTTCGTGATGATGGGAGTTTCTTTTAAAATTCCAAAAACAAGTAAACAGTGGCCTTCGGAGTTACCTATCATGTACTTGGGAGTGAAGAACAATTGTTACTTACCTTTAAACGGTGGTTCTCCAGTATTGGTGTCTTTCATAGATTCACATGCTTGAATATTCCCCGTCGTCGAAGTGGGAGCCCCACGATAAATAAAATAGCAATAAAACCAATAATATATGTATATAAAAACAATCACATACATTCCAAAACCATAAATACTTATAATTACCAAGGTTAGCATTAACACATAGGAATACATTAGAAGAAAAAACACTTTTATAGCATATCCATGTCATTATGTTAGTCCAAACTACAGCCAATCAGGCGCAAGCACCCCTCTAGAACCTTCTCCTCAGAGGCTCAGGCCCTTAGATTTTCGTAGCACAAGAGTGACAGAACAGTCTAGAAGGAGAAGTAAGCCTCTGAAGGGAGGTGGGTGGGTCGCATGTGAATCTATGAAAGACACCAATACTGGAGAACCACTGGTAAGTAACAATTGTTCTTCTTTGGTATTGGGGTGTCTTTCATAGATTCACATGCTTGAATAGAATAGTGAGCAGTAATAGCTGGCCGCAAGACAAAATAGGAGTGCATTAGCATGAAAATGCAATGAAATGACAAAGCTGCCAGACAGATAATAGTAGAAACCATACAGACTGAGGGAAGGAAAGACTCACCTTATTTAAAAAGATCACTGGTTCATTGAGGTGAAAATCAGTTGGCAACTAAGGCATTAATTCCGGGTTGGTGCGAAGTACAACACAGTCTGATTTGAATTGAAGGAAAGAAGGCTGAATGGTAATGGTGTGGATATCACTCATGCGACGTGAGGAGGTAAAAGCAAGAAGAAGGGCCACCTTCCAGGTCAAAAAGTTCAAATCCGCTTTGTGGATGGGCTCAAAAGGCGCCTTCATCAATTGTGCCAAAACAACATTGAGATGCCAAGTAGGAGGACGCTGAATGGGCAGGAACATCCTGAACAGCCCCTTGAAAAACTGCGGTCGCTCCTCACGCTCCCTGGTCAACTGGGTATCTTAGCCCTATACTGCTCACTGCCGCTTATAATTAATTGTGCATTGCTCGCATTGACTGTATCGTAGCGCTATACTGCTCACTGCCGCTTATAATTAATTGTGCATTGCTCGCATTGACTATCGTAGCGCTATACTGTTTACTGCTGCTATTAGTTAATTGCATTGCTCGCATTGCTTATATAAATTATCTGTGCCTGATTGTGCCGGTGCCACTGCCCATATCATAGCGATATTACAGATTGTGCCCCAATCTCGTCCTGTTACGCTTTTGTTTTTGCTGCCATCTTGTTGTTGTGCCTCCTAGCCCATCTCTCCCCCCTGCTCCCGCCTCCCAGCTGCTCCTCCCTCGCTCCGCCCCCCTCCACTATCCACTTTTGTCAGAGCAACATACGTGCAGTGGTCAAACGCAGTGGGCGCGCACTATGCGCGCCAAAGGTAAGCCCGTCTACGCCCGTCCGAGCCTGGACTGCGCCCAACGCCAGGCCCCCTGGTCCCCGCAAAGTCCTCTCCACCCGCATAACAAACGACGGCGCAACCCTCTCTGCACTCAACTCCGGCCGTCTCCCAGACTGCCACCTAGCCGCCCCTGGACACACCCATGGACCCTTCACCTGCCACTCCTGCAAGTTCGACTGCATCAGGACCCACACTAAATCCACAAACGCCAAACAAAGCTCCGACACTAACCACTTGAAGTTCATCCTGCTGAACACCTGCTCTGTCCACAAACACGCCACTGAACTATGGAAACTACTAGACACCACTACGCCGGACGTCGCCTTTCTTACAGAAACCTGGATGAACGCCTCATCAGCGCCCAACATCGCCATAGCCATCCCGGACGGTTACAAGATCATTCGAAAGGACCGCATCAACCAAACAGGAGGAGGCATAGCCATCGTCCATAAGAACACCATCCGCATCACAACCAGTTCAGACGACAACCTCGCAGCCGCCGAACACCTTCACTTCCAGATTCACACCGACCCTAAGACCACACTCAGAGGCACCCTCATCTACAGACCACCAGGACCCCGCACACAATTCAGCGAAGACATCACCGACTTAATCAGCGCACACGCCCTCCCCTCCAAGGACTACATTCTACTAGGGGACCTCAACTTCCACCTGGAAAAGAACAACGACAGCAACACCAGCACCCTTCGGGACAACCTCGCCAATCTCTGACTCAAACAACTGGTAAACACCCACACCCACTACGCCAGTCACACGCTCGACCCAATCTTCTCCTCCAGCAAGCACATCTCCTTCAATCACGCCACAGGACTCCATTGGACGGACCACTGCTGTGTCCACTTCAATTACAGAAAGACCACGACCCACCACCACCCACAACAAATCCCCTGTTGAAACTGGAACAAAATTACCACCGACCAGCTCACCACATCGCTTTACCAAAACCCTCCCGCCAAATCATTGGACCCAAATCAAGCAGCCATCAATCTCACACAATGGATCACCCACAGCGCTGACGAATTAGCACCCTTGAAAAACAATCAAAACAAGTCAGGTATCAAAAAAGCTCCCTGGTTCAATGATGAACTTAAGAAATCCAAAAAGATCTGCCGCACCCTCGAGAAAGCCTGGCGAAAAAAAACCAACCACAGACAACATGACCGCCCTCAAGAACGCCACCCGCAAACACCATCAGCTGATCCGATCCACCAAGAAATCAGCATTCAAGGATCGACTCGACAACAAAGCCCACAACAGCAAGTAACTCTTCAACATCGTCAAAGAGTTTACCAATCCCAGCGCCGGCTCCAACGACATTACTCCCTCTCAAGACCTCTGCGATTCTCTAGCCTTGTTCTTCCACAGCAAAATCACTGACATACATAACAGCTTCGGTGACCAGCCCACCCCCCCACCTCCGAAACGAAGCCCCCACCACCAACCTTTGCGCCTGGAACCCAATCAGCACTGAGGACACCATCCGCTTGATGAACTCCATCCACTTTGGATCGCCAACCGACCCATGCCCCCACCACATCTTCAACAAAGCCGACTCCATCATCGCACCCCATCTCCGAGATATCATCAACTGCTCCCTCAACACCGCCACCTTCCCGGAAAGCTGGAAACATGCCGAACTCAGCGCCCTCCTGAAGAAACTCACAGCAGACCCCACCGAACTTAAGAACTACCGCCCCATTTCGCTCCTCCCATTCCCAGCCAAAGTCATTGAGAAAACCGTCAACAGTCAACTCGCCGCCTTCCTCAAGTCTAACGGCACCCTCGACACATCACAGTCCGGCTTCCGAGCCAAACACAGCACCGAGACCGCCCTCATCGCAGCCACAGACGACATTCGAACACTACTTGACAACGGAGAAACAGCTGCCCTCATCCTACTGGACCTCTCCGCAGCGTTCGACACGGTCTGTCATAGCACCCTCATAAAACGCCTCAGCAACGTCGGGATACAAGGAAAAGCATTTGACTGGATCATCTCGTTCCTCACCGGAAGAACCCAGAGAGTCCGCCTCCCCCCTTTCAGATCAGAGGCCATTGAAGTCATCTGCGGTGTACCACAAGGATCATCGCTCAGCCCCACCCTCTTCAACGTCTACATGAGCCCCCTCGCATCCATCGCGCGCCAACACCACCTCAACATCATCTCCTACGCTGACGACACACAGCTGATCCTCTCCCTCACCAAAGACCCAAACACCGCAAAAACCAACCTACACGAAGGGATGAAAGACGTAGCAGAGTGGATGGAGAAACAGCCGTTTAAAACTAAATTCAGACAAGACGGAAGTCCTCATCCTAGGATCATCCCCCTCTTCCTGGGACGACTCATGGTGGCCACCGGCCCTGGGCAGCGCACCCAAACCAACGGACCACGCACGCAACCTGGGTTTCATCCTTGGCTCCTCCCTCTCTATGACCAGACAAGTCAACGCCGTCTCATCATCATGCTTTAACATCCTACGTATGCTCAAAAAGATCTTCCGTTGGATCCCCACTGCAATAAGAAAGACGGTCACCCATGCACTTGTCACAAGCCAACTGGACTACGGAAACACCCTCTACGCCGGAACCACAGCCAAATTACAGAAAAAACTCCAACGCATTCAGAACGCCTCCGCCAGACTCATCCTTGACATCCCCCGCCACAATCACATATCCAGTCACCTAAGAGACCTCCACTGGCTCCCCGTCAACAAGAGAATAACGTTCCGTCTCCTCACCCACGCACACAAAGCCCTCTACGACCTAGGACCCAAATACCTCAACACACGCCTGACCTTCTACACTCCCACCCGCCAACTACGATCGTCCAATCAAGCCCTCGCCGCGATTCCACGCATTCAAAGATCCACCATGGGAGGAAGATCTTTCTCCTACTTAGCGGCCAAAACCTGGAATTCTCTCCCCACCCACCTCCGCCTTACACAGAACCACCTCTCCTTCAGAAAACAACTCAAAACATGGATATTTGATAACGTACCCCCCCTCCCTCAAGCGCCTTGAGACCCTCTGGGTGAGTAGTGCGCTATACAAATTTTAACTTGACTTGACGAGTAGAGAGAGGAAGACCCATCCTGACGAAAATGAGATATTGCCGCTAGGAAGACCTTCGAAGTGGAGTGGGAAAGTCCTGATTGAGCCAACTGGAGAAAGAACGGCAGAAGCTGAGCAGAAAAGGAGTGCACGGGATGGATGTTGGCAGATGCACACCAGTGACAGAACCTTTTCCACTTTAGCTTGTAAGTCTTTACTGTGGACGGAGCTCTTGCATTGGCAACAACGTCTCTACATGCTGGTAAAATATTCAAGTGGGCAAATTCAAGGTGCTCAGGTTCCAGGCCGATAATTTGAGAGAGGAGGGGTCCGGATGACAGATCTGAGCCTTGTCCATTTTGAGGAGATCCGCTCGAGGACGAAGGAGGATGGGTTCGCATTGTGAGAGAAGCAGCAGTTCCGAGAACCACGCTTGTCGAGGCCATCTAGGAGCGATCAGGAGAATGTGGCATGGCTGTCTCCGCATTTTCCACAACACTCGAGGAACCAGCGGAAAAGCGTAGGCGAATAGATTGCACCAGTCCATCAAAAGGGCATTCCCGCATGACCCTTGATGGGGAAGCCAGCTTGCATAAGACTGGCATTTCCGGTTCACAGGGCTTTCAAAAAGATCCATGTCAGGGCGACCCCACAGCTGAAAGATGAAGTCCAAAGTCGGCTGATGCAACTCCCACTCGTGGGTCGAGGACGCCGACCTGCTGAGGGAATCCGCTAGGATGTTGGAGATGCCTGGTAGGTGAACCGCTGTCAGGGTAATTTGGCGACGGAGTGCCCATTCCCAGATGCTCTGTATCTGCTGAGAAAGGAGCGGTGACTTGGTGCCGCCCTGTTTGTTTACATAGTGCATACTGGTGGTATTGTCGGTTTGAATGAGCACTGATTCTCCCTGGAGTAGAAGATGGAAAGACTTGAGCACCAGGAAAATGGCCATTAGCTCCAGTCTGTTGCTGTGCCAGGGTCCACTTGCCCTTTATGGATAGCCCCTGAAGATGTGTGCCCCAGCCTTCCAGGGAGGCATCCGTGGTAAGGACAAGTTCCGGAGCGATGGTTAGGAAAGAAGTACTAGCAGCAATGTTTGACGGTTGAGCCCACCATTGGAGAGCGGACCTCATTTGAGCGGTCACCAGGACCAGATCGTTGAAAGAGCCGGTGACCTGACGTCACTGTTTGTCCAGTTACTCCTGAATTGGGAAACTCTTGAGCCTGCAATTTGGGATCAGGGAGATGCAGGAGGACCAAACTTAAACAAATGTTACTGGTCTATCAATCAACATGGGCAGAAACAACAGTAAGCTCAGTGAATACCCAAAACGTGTTCTCAAAGGAAAATAAATGAATCCTATCAGCCCACCCAATGGCAGAGCCTTATCATCTGGGATTTGTATCTGAGGTTTTATTGGTTACCGCGATGTACAAGAGCAGCCTTCCTGTTCCGGTCAGGTACCTCCCCCTCGGCTCAGGATCAGTCAGGGGTACCGACAGACAGGTAAGGCAGCTCTTTATGCGGAACCTTGCTGCTTTCGTAAGATTTTGAGAAAAACAAACTAAGGAGGTTAGACTATTAAAGAGGTGAATTAAGCCACATTCTTAGCTTTTGAAGAGAGTTATAGAGCAATTCCCTATAAAAATCTCTACTAATTTGCTAAAATCGATTGGTAGAACCTATTGGTTTTTGACTAGCCCTAAGCAGTTTAACTTCAGTTTTAACTGAACGATTTGGCAGAGATGAGACACTAGGTGTTATGGTTTTACTGGTAGGCCTGCGAGGTGCTGTTATTTTAATGTTCAAAACTGGAGCCAAGGTTTTTTAGCTGTGAAGCTGGTGGAAATTAAGTGGAGTGTGACTTTACTAGCCCTCTACTATTTTTTATCCACTCTTAGAGCGGGGCCTCCATCCCTGAGCAGTTGCCAGGAGAGGTGAGGCTTACTCCCATGAGATATTGGGTGAGTAAAAAAACCATTATCAGTTAATTTCTGATCGCAATGACAAATCTAATGGTGATGATACATGTGGCAAAATATATATGTATGCCTGTGATTTACCCGTTTGTTTTGTATCTGTGTATTCCCTCAGGAAAGAATCCCTTTTTTTCTTGAACACACATCCTACACATCGGAATTCTACGAATGGTAGGATGTATGGTATATCACTGATTTGTGCTAAATTTTTCTCAAATTGTTAGGTTTTCGTTGCAGTAGTGTAGTCTTGGTCCTGACGAAAGCCAGGTAGGTTACCTTTTCCTACGAGGGCTGAAACATGTAGACCCGTTACAACTTTTTGACTACAGTTATTATTTCAAACTGTCTACCCTTATATCTGGAGCCAATTTTATACTGCACTTTTGATTTCTTTCACACATTTTTTTCAACACTGCAAAAACCCATCCCACACCACAGAAAAACACATTCTATGGTATGACCCATCACTGGTGGTTGTTAGATTAGAGCAAAACACGATATCACTAGGTGTGTTGCGCTAAATTCGGACCATCTTCTTACAAATCCCAGATGAGGAAGCTCTGCCATTGGGTGGGCTGATGGGATTCATTAATTTTCCTTTGAGAACACGTTTTGGGTATTCACTGAGCTTACTGTTGTTTCTGCCCATGTTGATTGATAGACCAATGACATTTGTTTAAGTTTGGTTATACTGTGAATGGGGGTATAGTGTTATCTGGTCTTTAAATATCCTACTCTTAGACCCTCTATCAATTGTGTATCAGATGCAGGAGGACGCAATCCCAAGAAAGGACTTAAAGACACGAACTGAAACCGACACTTGTGAACGGATGAGAGCCACTAGGCGTAGAATCTGCTGCGGACGCTCGTGAGACACGAATGCCTTCGCCAGCGAAGTATTCAGAGTGGCACTTAGACAAAAAGTCCTGCAGGGAGCTGGATCAACCTGAGACTTCTCGGTGTTGATGGAGAGACCGAGGAGGGAGTGGAATAGAGTCTGACAGAATCGAGTGTCCAGAGACGCCTGATGGCGAGATTGCGACGAGGAGACAGTCATCCAGGTAGGGAAAGATTTGAAAGCCCTTCAAATGTAGATATGCCACGACCGGGCCAGGACTTTCGTGAAGACGCGAGGGGCGGAGCGAAGGACGAAAGGCAGAACCTTGAATTGAAAGTCTCTGTGCCCTACCCGGAAGAGCAAATGCTTCCTGTTTTTTGGAAGTATCGGCACATGGAAATAAGCGTCTTGGAGATCGATGGTGGTCATGAAGTCGTCCTTCGAGAAAAGGCGGAGAATTTCCGCGAGCGTGAGCATACGGAAGGATTGGCACTTCAGGTACTTGCTCAGGGCTCTTAAGTCGAGGATTGGACGCCATTCGCCGGACTACTTTGTTGTGTTCATATCTAGGACCCTAATTCTATATTCCCGATTTATGCCCTTGTGAGGTTATAATCAATAATATCCTGATACAGGCATAAGAATCAGATTCATATTCAGTAATAGCCCATGTAATCCAAAGCACAGCACAGCTACTTCCATCGACTCCTAGAAAGCACAACGCGTTCTTTAAACAAACCAAGCCTCCAGCGGCCCGGGAAAACCCCCCTGCTTTTGTTTTGATTTGAACAAGAACTCCTGAAGTCCAGAAAGAACTGTTAGTTCTTAGTGACGTCTTATGTCCAACCTTACGTCAAACCTGGCACCTTCCAGGTATAAAAAACCAACAGTTGCCTTAAGCAAACACACAGTGGTTTGGATCAGACCGGCCATCTACTTGCCCGAGAGCCCAGCTGATGAGCGTGCCCATGGAAGCCGCCCCTCCTGTTTGACGCACTGAGAGAGACGCTGTCTTTTTCTCCAGCCGAGAAAATCCAGCTCCGGCGTTTCCAGCCCACCCTTGCGGGTTGCTGGAATATAGAGTCCTGAGGAAAGAGATACCAGACCTCCCACATTCTATTACCAAGGTACGGAGCTGACTAAACCCTTAAGAGAATTCTTGATGCAGATTCTTGGCAAAACTATCTTAACCAACTTAACTTAAACTGCTACTTACTCATCCCTTCCCATGTATTAGGCTTAGGTCAGGTACACCGGGGTAGGCTTAGTTAGAAGCACTAGTTGAGTACGTTAGTCAAAGTACTTGTGTAGGTATTTATTTTATCCATTTTAAAGTATCATATGGCTAAGAAACTATATCAATGCTTTTACAGTATTATTTCCTAATACTACTTTTACTGTACGCACTTTACTTTAAGTATTGCAATTGTGGCAAATCATTTCTCTTGCATGAGAAAGAAGACTGCTCATAAATAACACCTTTATTGAAAACGCCCGTCTCTCTATTTCTCTGCATTCTGGTGAAACTAAGTATGCACTGCTGACTGAGTGAAATAGCCGTCTATTGTTTTCACACGACTCTAGAGATACACTCTTATTCTGAGGGAGCAAAGTTGTCATGTTTATGCGGTTGTCGGAAACTGAATGCCTTCTTGTCTGAGCCAGGGGAGGTTGTCCCTCCCTATGAAATGAAAAAGGTTCTTAATAAAGCGCACTGTGACCAAGCGGCTTCCTGGCGCTAGAGGTAAGAGCTGAGGGAGATGGGAGAAGCCAAAAGCTATTTAGCAGGAATATGCAATAGAAAACAAATGGGTTTTTAGGGCCTTACGGAATTGGGAGTAAATGGTGATTGATCTGATCGACAGAGGGAGACTGTTCCAGAAAGAGGGACCCGAAACAGAGAATCTGGTGCCTCCAGTTTTGGATCTACGAAACCGAGGTACATTGGAAAGGAACTGATTAGAGGAACGGAGGGAACGATTGGGGGTATAGGGAGTGATGAGAGAGTTAATAAAGGCTGGAGAGGTCCCGGCTGACTTTAATGCCCAGGGTCTTTGCCGAGGTCGCTGGCAAAGGAGGGGGGCCAGAGATGGAAGGCCAAAAGGCGGTCGACCAAGGGGAAGAGGAAGGGCCAGTCAGGACCAACTCCGTCTTATCCAGATTGAGCTTCAGTTGATTCCGATTCATCCAGTCTGAAATAAAGACCAGAGTGGAGTGGAATTTGGGTAGGGAATGCAAGGGAGAAGAAAGATCAAAAACAAGCTGGAGGTCATCCGCGTAGTTATACACGGAGACCCCCATATCGAGAAGGGAAAGAATAAGGGGACGGATATAAAGGTTGAAAAGGAGAGGGGACAGGGAGGAGCCTTGGGGAACTCCACAGGGGACCAAGCAGGTGGGAGCGGAGTAGCAAGAAAGATGTACCGCCTGAGTCCGGTCTTTAAGAAAGGAGGCGAGCCAAGAGAGGGCAGTGCCCCGAACGCCCGCTGCGCAGACACGGTCGAGAAGGATGGAATGGTCGACCGTGTCGAACGCAGCGGACAGATCGAGAAGCACCAAGGCTTGGGGCAAGTTAGAATCTGCCTTACTCTTTAGCTCGTCTAAGACGGACAGAACAACTGACTCGGTGGAGTGAGCCGGTCGAAAGCCCGCTTGGTGGGAGGCCAGGAGGTGGTTGTCCTCGATGTAAGAAGAGAGACAAGAAGTGATATAGCTCTCCAGGATCTTTCCGAGGTAGGGGAGAAGGGAAATAGGCCTAAAGTTAGAGGGGAGGGAAGGGTCTAGGCCAGGTTTTTTTAAAATAGGACGAACTATAGCAGATTTGAAATGATTGGGGACTGAACCAGAGGAGATAGAGGTATTAAGAAGAGAGAGAGGATGATCAGGGCAATGGGTGAAGAGTACTTTCAGAATGCGAGCTGGCGCACAGTCGGCTGGGGAACCGGACTTCACTTTCTGGAGTAGAGCCAAGAAAACGTCCAGGGAGATGGGGGGAAACTGATTTAGAGGAAGAGAGGACAAAGAGGGGGCAGGAGGAGGGGGAGACGGAGAGACTGAAGGAATATTAGATTTGATCTTGGCAATCTTCTCCAGGAAGAAGTCATTAAGAGAAAGGCAGAGGTCTTGGGAAGGAATAATGTTTGAGTTGGCTCTGTCAGATGCAACTAGGCTGCGAACTATAGAGAAAATCTCCTTAGGTTTATTAGCTGAGAGGGATATTCTCTCCGAGAAGTAGATGGTTTTGGCTCGCAGAATGGCTTTTTTATAGCTCGCCAAAAGCATTTTGTATTTAGCTCGCAAAACTGGACAGTATTTGCGCCTCCAAAGGCGTTCAGAACGTCTAAGGTCCAATTTGAGGATTTTTAGCTCGTCCGAAAACCATTTTTGGGCGTCATGGGGGCGGCAGGTCTTAACTTTCCTAAGGGGAGCGACTAGATCGCAGGAAGAAGACAGCCAGTGATTCACGGCGTCTATTTGATGGTCAATGGGGAGGTTGCATAGGTCAGGGCCCGAGGAAGCAAGGGAGGCACACAGAGAGTCAAGGTCCGCCCGGTTCCAGTTTTGGGCCATGACGTTTTTAGGTAGAGGGGGCTTCTCTTGCATTCCAAGCTCAATGGAGAAAGAGATCAGTGAATGATCAGACCAAGTGCAAGGAAGGACGGTAGGGGGAAGAATGGGACAATTGGCAGACCAAATTTGGTCCAAAACATGACCGTGGATATGAGTGGGAGAGTGAATGTGTGGGGAAAAATTAAGGGACTGAAGGGTAGCAGAAAAATCCTTAGAAGAGGAGTCTTCCCTGGGGTCGCCCGGCCAATAATTAAAGTCCCCCAGAAGGAGCACAGAGGAATTATTGACGACGAGCGTGGCCAGAAGTTCCTGCAAAGCAGGAACAAAGGAAGACATGTACTGCGGAGGGCGGTAGAAGAGGGCTATAGTAAGGGGAGCCCGGAGATTTACTGAGCGGGCAACTAGGAAATCTACTCCACGAATTGGAGAATAGGAAAGAGACTGAAACTGGAGGCTAGAGCGGGTTATCATCGCCACCCCCCCCCCCCCCCCCGGGTTTACCAGCGGGACGATCCGCCCGAAGGGCGTAGTAGGAGTCGGGGAGGGCGGAGAGAAGATCGGGAAGGGAATCAATAGAGAACCAAGTCTCCGTGAGAAAAAGGAAATCAGGAGTGTCAGTGTCCAATAAATTAAAAATCTCCAGCTGATGTCTACCTGCAGATCTAGTATTGAGCAGGTAGGCAGTAGCCGTACTAGAAGGGGAGAGGGGAAAAGGGACCGGAATGGGAAAAGTCTGAGGCCCGGGGAAGATGGCATATGTAGGGGTCGTGAAGCTGATGGGGAAGAGATGTCCAGTGCGATAATGCGCATCTCCTGATTTCCTTTTTCTCACGGAGACTTGGTTCTCTATTGATTCCCTTCCCGATCTTCTCTCCGCCCTCCCCGACTCCTACTACGCCCTTCGGGCGGATCGTCCCGCTGGTAAACCCGGGGGGGGGAGTGGCGATGATAACCCGCTCTAGCCTCCAGTTTCAGTCTCTTTCCTATTCTCCATTCTCTGACAGAACAGTTAAAACAAAGAACTTGTTTCTCTTGAGCCCCATGCTCTGGGCACTCCCGCGCAGCTGAATCGAGCGCTGCTGCGGGACACCACCCTTTCGCCGCCATTCCCCAGAGGCCACAGGCCACGCCCACCACCTACAGGCCAATTCGTGGAGCGGTATTCACCGACCAATAGGCTAACCCTCTCTGGCCAAGCTGTGCCAGATAGTTTAAGATGCAAGTTAAAATCGGTGACCACGGGATCCACCTCCCGTCTCATACACCAGCAAACCCTAGTCCAGGCTGATCGGTACCTTTTGAAAGTGCTGTCAACCCACGCTCTGGACAACAGGGCCACAGCGTGTTCCTAAAGGCCAGGCAGTCTCCAACGTTGCCTGTAATCCGTCATGCCATTAGTTGGAGCGAGCCGTCCTCCACCAGACAGTGGGGAGTCCCCTCCGGACTCAACAGGAGATGGGGAGTTTGGGGGAGTCTGATTGGAGAATCCCTGAAAAGTTCCAGTAGAACTGGAAACCAGACTTGAAACCAGAGCGGTGTTACCAACACAATCGAGGCCCCCTGTCTGCGAACCTGGGCCGCCACTCAGGTTACCATAGAAAAGGGCGGACACGCATAACCCCTTTCCAGACTCCACGCCTGAGAAAACGTGTCCAACTCCTCCGCCAACGGATCCTGTCTCCAACTGAAGAACCGGGGAAGCTGGTAGTCCAGTCGACACGCAAACTGGTTGATGGAGAAAGGACCCCAGCGGTCCTGGAGGTACCGGAAGAGTTCCGGATCCAATTTCCAAACGCTGGCATCCCGAAGATGACGGGAGTGCCAGTCTGCCACACAGTTCTCGGTTCCCGGAAGATACTCCGCCATAACCACCACCTGATTGGGGAGACAAAACTCCCAAAACTGCTTCGCCAAAGTCGCCAGAATCTTGGACCATGTGCCGCCCAGGTGATTGATATGCCTGACCGCAGACACGTTGTCCATTCTCAGAAGGACTGAAGCTTGAACCCTGTCCTTGGTCCAGCAGCGCACAGTGAAAGAGCCTGCAAGGAGCTCGAAGCAATTGATGTGAAGCTGTTGCTCTTGAGAAGACCAACTTCCGCCTGTGGAGAACTCCCCACACCTTGCTCCCCAGCCTGCCCGACTGGCGTCAGACTCTATCACCAAGTCGGGAGCAGAACCGAAGATTGCTCTGCCGTTCCAGACCTCCATGTGAGCTAGCCACCACTCCAGTTCCTCCCGCACCTCGTCTGTCAATGGGACCACTTGGGAGTAAGTCATGCCCTTCCTTAAATGATGCGCCTTCAGCCGCTGCAGGGCCCTGTAATGCAAGGGGCCCGGAAAAATCGCCTGAATGGAGGCTGAGAAAAGTCCGACGAGCCTGGCAATGTGTCGTAGCGAAACTCCCTGTCTGGCCAGGGTTTGACGGATTTAGTGGCGTATCTTTGCTACCTCCCTGGAAGGTAAACTGAGTGTGGCTGACACTGAGTCTACTACAAACCCCAGAAAACAAGCTTGCTGGGTTGGTGCCAGAAGAGACTTCTGCTCGTTGATCACGAAGCTCAACCGCTGCAGAAGATCCACTGCCATCTGCAGATGGTGGCGCAATTGCACGGGGCATTGAGACATAATGAGCATATCGACCAAATAGACGATGAGACGAACGCCACGCGCCCGCAAATACTCCATCGCCGGCTTGAGGACCTTGGTGAAGCACCATGGTGCTGAGGAGAGGCCGAACGGTAGACAGCAAAACTCGTACGCTAGTCCCCTCCAGAGGAACTGCAGGAACTGCCTGTGCTGAGGAAAGATCAAAACCACCAGATACGCGTCTTTCAGGTCCAATCTGACCATCCAATCGTGTGACTGGAGCACATCCCTGAGCAGGTGCATGCCCTTCATTTTGAAGTGTCTGTACACCAGCCACTCGTTGAACTCCTTCAGATTGATAACCGGCTGCTTGCCGCCATCAATCTTGTCCACTAGAAAGACGTTGCTGAGAAACCCAGCCGGGTGAACCTCCGTGTGGCATATCGCCCCTTTCTGAAGCAGCCCTGCGACCTCCTAGTCTACTAATGCGGCATCCGCTGCAGAAAAGACTAACGGTCGCGGCCGAACAGCCTGCTTGGGTGACCCGCAAAATTCTATCTGGAAACCCCTCACTGTCTGGAGCACCCAGGCGTCACCAGTAAGCGCTTTCCAAGCGGGGAAAAACAGCGCAAGCCTGCTCCCCACTCGCAGTTGCGCCGCAGGCAAGACACTCACCGGTGGAATTTCCGTTGTGACTTTTGTAGTTCCCGCGTCCGCGGAATCGCTGACCTCTGGTCGGGCAGAAGTTAGTGTACTGCTGGTCCGCCTGGTACTGGCCCTGGGGCTGCTGCACTTGTCCGCGGTCGGGCGTGCGGCTCCTGTCCCGACCGGCCCTTGCAGAAAACCCAGGGATAAGGACGGTTTTAATGTTGGCTTGAGCCTCATCAAGGGACGTAAACGTTGCCACACACTTCCCTAACTCTTTTATAAAGGGCTCGCCAAACAAACCCCCTTGCGCCGAGGCACCCGCCTCTGAGCAGGCCAGGTCGCCCAACTTGGGGTCCACCTTAATTAAAAGGGACCTGCGCCGCTCCGTTGAAAGCACACAGTTGGCATTCACCATAAAACAAATGGCTCGCTGAGCCCAGGCCGACAACACCTCCGGGTCAATGAGGACTCCCGAACTACGCGCCTCCCCCACCATGTCCAAGATCTTGGTCATCGGACCAATGGCATCCAATAGATTATCTTGGCAAGCACGCCACGATCTATCAATCCCCTTCCTGGGGTCTTTGATGAACTTAGCCAAAAACGTGGCCATCTTACTTTCAATTTGAAGGGTCAAGGACACCTTGCCAGCTAGCGTGGGAGGAGGGCACCCTGCTCTAAGTCGACTACGAGCTTCATTCTCCAGCAGCTTGCGGAGACAGGACGCGACATACAGCGCCGCCTTCTCCGCTGGAACCCATTCCGCCGACTGCGGGTGGACAATTTAGTCTGGGTCCAGCATGTCTGCTATACCCGCCTTGGGTGGTTCCATAGACCCAGAAGGACGCCAGGACCGAGACGAACCCGCCTCATCATCAGAGGCCTCAGGGGAGTCCTCATGCTGGGTCTGGGGGGGATGCTGGTGGAGGGGTCTCAGCCCGAGGGGGAGGTCCCTGGTGGGGGGGGGGGGGGGTGACCACGGGAGCAGTGTGTTCTAAGAACGCCTGTTTAAGACGCTCAAAAGCGTCTTTGTCCACCCCGTCCGTGCACTGCTTCTTGGGTGGTGGGGGCCCCGAATCATCCTGCGGGGCAGGAACCCCTTCAGTTGCAGCAGAGGCCCCTGGCAAAGCCGGCGGCGCCATCTTTGCGCACAATTGGTCGATCCTGTCCACTAAGCGCTGCTCCATGGGGGTCATGAGAGCATTGTCTGCCCAGTAGATAGAGTCATCTACTTTATTATAGAAATCATCATCCCATTCAAGGTATGATAGGGAGTCCTCTTCTTCATAACACTCGTGCGCCATCGTGGGCTTCAGAGCCTGAGGGCTTCCCAGAGAAGATCAATAATCACGGGGATTCGTGAGAGCACTTTCTTGCCTGAGGGTATCTCAGGAAAAATTCACTGGCCACAGGCACAATTTACATGGGGCTGCCAACCCCTAAGGCACCAACACGCCCCAAGTATCTCACTGGGCAATCACTGCCTGCCTCGGTGCCTCTGCAGTACCAGACCGGCCTATACTGCTTTTTATACGACCCGCGTCACCGGGCGTAATGGGGAAAACCACCCCCCCCAGTGGCGCGCGCCACTACATACCCACAGCGCGGGCGTAAACAAAGGGGAATTTCGTACAGACCCGGGCCGCAGCACCGGGCGATTGCAGGCAGTGTGCGGGCTCGGACGTGGCGGCTACCGGAGCGCGGAGGTCTACTAAGGGAACAAGACTGCGATCCGGAGCCACGTGTCGCGAACATAGCACCAAGCCCCATGGGGGGCGGAGGACCGCACCGCGGTCTCTGGGCACGACAAGGGCCGCGTAAGTAGCGCGCTAGCATTCCTGCGGCCCGGCGGGGAATCTGTGTAATCAAATGGGAATCAGTCACCCCGACCCAGCATACCAGCGCGCGAACACGCCACAACAGGTTACACAGAGAAAAGCCAAGCACTTAAATTCCAGCTGCAAGCAGTGAAGAAAGAGGAAGTTGAGGAAGGACCAGCAGGATTTATGGCCAAGATGTTATCAACAGAGTGAAAGGACTATAAAATTGTTGTTTTCCCAGGTTATGGGAAATGTGTTTTTTTGTTAAAGTTTCTTGACAAACTGCTGTGAAAATTTATATAATAAAGCGAAGAAAGACAGAGCATAATCCTCGCCTCCGGTCCGGACATAGAATCTGATATAGGAAAGGAAAAGAAATTATAAAGAAACATTAACGGAGTTCTGACATTTTTAAGAAAACCATCAGAAATATAACAGAAATAAGAAACTGTAATATTGGAAAAGTTACATGGGGAGGAAAACTGAATGTGCAGATGGAGAAATATAGATGCTGAAGGTGAAAGGAAAATAAAATAAAACGCGAGTAAAAAGGAAAAAAAAACTATTCACCTTCGTAACAGACTTTAGGGATGACGCATGAGGGAAATGCTTTCACCACAGATGCTAGTTGCGCAGATGTAAAGGCATGATTACGTCCGCACGCACAAGACGCCATCTTTAGAGAAGAAAAGCTGAAAATTAGTTTATTTCGTGACACAAGGAAAGTCATGTAAAGCGAATTGAAAAAAAAAAAAGTAAAACGTGAAACTGATGAGGCAGCGAGAAATCTAATCTAAACAAAAGTATACAGGGAAGTTGACGGAGCAACGCGCTGCAATCAAAGGATAAAATATAACAAGTGAAACAAATTAAAGGTAATTAAATAACTATTTTAAAAACAATTAAAAAAACGATGTGTATAATTAATAACCGATTGTGTGAGGGACATATTAAGAACCATTTGAAAATAAGTTGGAATTGAACACCAATAAGAAATTCACAAGGAGGAAATTTTATTATATATATATATATATATATATATATATATATATATATATATATATATATATATATATATATATATATATATATATATATATATATATATATATATACACACACACACATACACACACAACCAAAGTCTCCTTTGCCTCGCAGCTCTCCCTCAGCGTGCGCAGGAACACCAAGCACGGACCAATTTTCACGGTGAAGAAATATTTATTGTTCGCTAGTCGATCTCATAACGTTTCGGCACCACAGTGCCTTGCTCAGATGACAGCGAAGAAACGTGATCTATTTAAAGTGACAGTGCATTTTTTTGATAGGATAATTGTACATAGGTATAAAAAGCAGATTTTTTGTAAAACATCGTCATTATATAGTCATTAAAATGGCAAGATTACACCAACTGAATGTAAAACATTTGTGTTGAATACGACAAACTCCATGTATAATACAGACTTTTTTTTACCTAGTTAAATACACTAGTGCAGATAACTCGTTTAAAATGCTTTAAAATTCAAGTAAAATACCAAAGCATGTCAAAGCCATAAACTTATTGACGTTCCGTCACATTTTTAACCACATGAAGTGTAGATATTAATATATCTAGTACAAAAAAATCCTAAGTTTTTATTTAGTTTCTTAGAAAATACTTGTGTAGTTATAATTGTGTCACATGTCCAGGCCGGACTACCAGCTTACCTCATTTCGGACAGGAGTTATTAGTGCAAATTCATTTGTAAAGTGCAAAGTGCAATTAAAATACATATTTTTTTTTTTTTTCTTCCAAGACCTTTATTGTAGCGTAGTCATAAAATTACACAGCTGGTAGCCTACAACCCTGGGGCCGGCTGCATAGGTGGAACTCACAATAAAATTGCATTGCACATATATACCAGCAGTCGGGACAGCAGTGTAAAACATACAGTTGGGTCTTGTAACGGTATTTGTGGTTTTTATAGGAACCATAGGCTGCAACCAGCAGACCTTTGTACAACATTTAACTAGAGACCATTACCCCTGAGGACAAAGAGAAAAAATTAGTGCAATTCTAGAAACAACGGCACGCGCCAGCACCAGCGCTCACGTGAATGATGGCAATCTTTAAAGACATATCACCCAGTCGGTAGCTCAGGGTCCCCTTGATCCTCCTCATCAGCCTGCCTTGCAACTAAAAAAATCAGTGAGATAACACCAAAAGTCCTTAGGTCTGGACTTCGCCGGCAGGTCCTCCTCATAGGTTCTGAGCCTATCTCTGCAGCTGGCCATGTCTCCCAGCCATCTGGTCAAAGTTGGTTTCTTGGAGCTATTCCAGCACTGAGCCACCTGTCTCTTGGCCAGCAGCAGCGCAATAACACAGAATTTACGTTTAACAGCCTTAAATTGGTCCGTTATCCCCAGTAGACCCAGTCTTATGGAACATAGAATGCCGGAGCCCAGCATGGCAGTCAAAGCATTAAAAACCTCGCTCCAGTAGTTCTGGATCGCCGCGCATGACCAGGCTAGGTGTAAGAAGTCAGCCCCCTCTCTCCCGCATCGTTTACACTGGTCGACATCTAACAAACCATATTTGTGCATGCGAGCCGGGGTATAGTAAGCTTGGTGTAAGAACTTGAAATGTATGATACGTAGATTTCCATTGGGTGTAAGGATTTGGGTCAGCGCGCATGCCTGCTGCCATTCCTGTTCAGTGAGTGGATCATCAAGTACCGCGTCCCAGCGCCCCTTGGCCCTGTCCGTGGAGTGAGGTAAATCCGCCTGAGCCGAGGAGTAGAGCCGTGACACCATATGAGAAGTGTTTGGGGATGCAATCATCAGCTGCAGGGGGGACAGAGAGTCCGGTTCCCGTGGGAAAGTGGGGTAGTGTTCCCTTAACGCCCTTTTCAGCCTGTAGTATGTGAATATAAACAATGGGGACTTATTTTGTACATACGTCATGTCATCTATTTCTATAAATTCCCCCTCACGGAATAGATCGCCGAGCGTGGAAATGCCCACCCGTTGCAGCAAAGACATGCCCACCGATTCCCCAGTGACCGACAGAGCCTGGTGGTGTGCTAGTGGCAGGGATGGGGCAAACAATGGTGATTTATGTGTTAATTGACTCAATTTGTTCCATGCTTTAATAGTGGTATCCACCGGGTTGATATCCTGGGAGTGAAGGGGCGGGCGCTTATGCGTGA
This sequence comes from Lissotriton vulgaris, assembly GCF_964263255.1. NCBI lineage: Eukaryota > Metazoa > Chordata > Amphibia > Caudata > Salamandridae > Lissotriton > Lissotriton vulgaris. The sequence continues at coordinate 103,240,172 of NC_141686.1, forward strand.
GCATGGACGTGAGAGGTACCGGCGCCACATCATCTTTTTCAATAGCTGTGTGCGTGAGGTAGGGAATCTCGTGAAACCAGTATGCAGCAAATTGAGCTTGCGCGCAAAGGTAGTATAGTAAAAAATCCGGGACACCGAAGCCCCCCTTGATATATGGGAGTGTCAATGTTTGTAAGTCGATACGCGCCTGTTTACCCGCCCATATGAGCTGTAGCGTGAGTGTTTTTATGCGCCGGAATACCTCACCAGGGGGGGTAATCGGAATGTTATTAAACAGGTACAGGAACTTGGGCAAGACATTCATTTTGACAATCGCTATGCGATCTGCCAAGGATAGAGGGAGCTGAATCCAGCGCCGGATTTTGTCTTCCAACGTGGAAAGGACAGTGCCATAGTTCACCCTAATTACCACCTCGGGTCTCTGTGGAACATGACCCCTAAATAGCGCACCGGGTCCGTTTGCCAAACCAATGGATAGTCGGTGTGTATAGGGTCAGCCATATCAGTCAAGGGGATAATGTAGGATTTGGTCCAGTTAATGGCAAGTCCGGAGTGACCCTCGAACTTCACGTATTCCCGCAGAAGCGGGTTTAGATTAGTGGCCGGATCGCGCACATACAAGAGCATATCATCGGCGTATAGTGATATATGAAGGGGTCTGTCCGTAAAACGCAAGGCCGAGGATTTGTATTTCTGCCTGATCCTACACGCGAGTGGCTCGAGGGCGAGGGCAAACAGTAGTGGGGACAGGGGACATCCCTGTCTCGTACCACGACCTATAGGGAAAACGTTGGACACATATCCATTCACTCGTACCCGAGCGCCAGGGCTGGTGTAGAGTAGCCTCACCCATTGCACGAATCTCTTAGGAAAGCCCATTCTGTGAAGTATGGTGATCAGGTAGCTCCACTCCACTGAATCGAACGCCTTTGCAGCGTCCAACATGATAGCTACCGCCCTCGTGGAAGGCTGCAGATAGTGGGATAATGCGAATAGTGTTCTGGTATTGTGCGCAGTGGAGCGAGTAGGGATAAAACCTGACTGGTCAGGTAGCACCAAATTAGTCATTAGGGGAGTGAGTCTAACAGCTAGTAGTTTGGCGAGTATTTTAGAGTCGGCGTTTATAAGCGATAGGGGCCTGTAGGAATCGCAGAGTTCGGGATCTTTGTGGGGTTTTAACAGCGTAATGATCACCGCTTCCCTAAGTGTGGGTGGGAGTTCCCCCTGATCGAACGCTGTACCGAACATTGCCACCAGATGTGGGGCTAGAATGTCCACATAATGTTTATAAAACTCATTTGTGTAGCCGTCTGGCCCAGGTGATTTATTGTTTGGTAGAGACTTAATGATTTCCGTAACCTCCTCGACTGTGATAGGGGCGGCCAGATACTCCCGCTGAGAGTCGGATAACCAGGCGATGGCCACGTCATCCAGGTAGCTAAAGATTTCATCGGGGGATGCTATAGAACGGGAAGCGTAGAGTGTGCTGTATGCGTCAACGAAACAGGACAGTATGTCAGTGGCTTGCGTCTTGTGGTCCCCCTCAGTGGACCGTACGCGAAGGATGGTGTTTCGCTTTCTGCCCTCACTAATTTTAGCTGCCAGCACCCCCCCCCTGGTCTACCGCCCTCCCCAAAAGCTCTAGCAGAGGTACGCCTGTCTAAATATTTGATTTCGTCTTCAATGTAAGTGCTGTGTTCTGTGTGCAACAAACGCAGTTCGCCCAATAAGGAGACGTCCTGCGTGGCTTCAAAAGTCGTTTCTAGTTCCCTAATGCGCTTTTCTCGACTATTGATCTGGTGTCGTATATCACGTAGTGTACCCACCGCAGTGCTAATACAGACCCCACGAATCGTGGCTTTAAAAGCCTCCCAGAGCAGGCAAGGGTCGTCTGACGATGGCTCATTCAGCTGGAAGTAGTCCATGATGGCCGTGTGTATAGTGTGTTCATAGTTCGTATCAGTCAAGGCTCTAGAGTTAAATCTCCATTGGAAGGGGGGGGGGGGACAGTAGTTCGGGATAGTTATGGAGAGCAAGACCGGGTTGTGATCGGAAAGTGTTCTGGGTAGGACACGTACTTCCGTGGCCCAGAGTGCAACATCTGTCGACGTGAGCCAGTAATCCAGGCGCGACCAGCTGCTGTGTACCGCCGATATGTGTGTAGCACCAGCGGTGGCCGGGAACTTATTCCTCCAGACATCCGTAAGAGTGAGATCGTGCATTACGTGATGTAGTTGCAGTCTAGCATGTTTGTGTGGTTCGTGCGAGTTCGGTGACCTATCTAGATCGTCATTCAACGCTATATTCCAGTCCCCCCCACAGATGACATGTGCACCCTGATAATCTCGAAGTCTAACCCACAGGTCCCGAATAAATTCTGGTGCATCTACATTAGGCCCGTAGACATTCAATAGCACAACTTTTTGACCTCGCAGTATGCCTTTCACAATGATGAATCTCCCCTCGGGATCAGCAGTCGTCCCCAAATGTTCGAAATTAGTGCCTTTCCTTATCAGTGTGATTACCCCTCTAGAGTAGGAGGAGTAGTGTGAAGCGTAAGACGACTCGGCCCATCGAGAGCCCAAAGTAAGTTTAGAATTGGGAGCGATGTGGGTCTCCTGCAGGAAAGCAATATCAACCCCCCATCGTGTCAAGTAGGAGAATATCTGCCTAATCTTTTTAGGTTGTGTGAACCCCCTGACATTCCAAGTGAGAAGGAGCAGTTGTGTTCCGCATCTATTAGTATTCACAGTAGCCATAAGTCCGTAGAAGTATAGCAGACATTGCCATGAACATATAGCACAATGGTATGTAGCGCAGCAGAACAGGGACGTGCCGGTGCATGTACAAGAAGCACTTAAGTGACAAATTAATAACATAGTTGTGTCGTAGAGCAATCAGTCTCAAAACAGTAACAAAACACCCTTTCCACCCACCTCCACCCACTCCAGCACTCCAACCCTGCCGAAGCCATCGACCCCAGGAACAGTCACCCAAAAAACAACGAGGACATAATGAGTTCCCCATCCCAAGTAACTTTGCGGGGAACACCCTTTTGGAGGACCGCAGGGGGCACAACTCAACACCCAAATGCACGGGCGTGGACGTCTCTAATGCATCTAGATTTGTACAATTAGTGTTGTATGTAACAATTACCATGTGGCCTAGCCTCCAGTCCCATCGGGCGGCAATCAAACATAATCCCCCCCATCTCCCCACCTACCCCCCACTGACACCAATATCAGTTTCTGTGTGAGCAGAGTCATAAGACAACTTGGGCCACAGGCAAATGAGACAGTCAGCAGCGGAATAAAGAACATGTCGAGGCCCATGTATTACATCCCATCAGTGAAAGAGTGGCCGGGAGATGGCCTGACCAGGAAACAAAACATAGGCAACTACCTAGCCGCCACCCGGCCGCATATTACATGGTACAAGGAGCAGCAGCCAGGACCTCCGGCAACTCAACCACAAGAACATGAACGAAAGTACAACAGAATATGCAGAGCTCGGAATAAAGTTTCTGTTAATAGCCAGCTCTGTGGCAGTGTCTATCGCACGTGGGTGCAACGGTAAGTCAGTGAAGTAAAAGGCGGTGGACAAACAATGGTGAAGATGAGTACATACCCGTTACAGGGTCAACATAGGTATAGTAAGTCTGGGTGAGCGTAACAGGCTCAAACAATAGGGTACCTTACCATCTCGATCCGGGTTCCCTTTTCAACAAACACGGGCTGTCGATCACCGACATTTCAGTACATTTGCGTTACCTTCCATTGAGCAGGAATAATCAGTGTTACGCTGGTCATGAATAGCAATGGCCAAGAGACGCGAGAGGTCACCATCTCAATCGGATTCTGCATTCTGTTCCTCCCGGGCAGTCTTTTTCGCCTGCTTCTTAGCGGTCTTTACAAACTCCATCGCTGCCTTAGGGTTCGACAAAATGATAGGTTTTCCTTCCCACATGACCCTGAGTCTGGCTGGGTACAACATGGCGTAGACGATGTTCAACTCACGCAATTTTGCCTTTGCCGACGCAAATTCTTTCCGCGCCTGCTGAACAGCAACTGTGTGATCAGGGTAGAATTCCAGCTTATTCCCCTGGTGCGAGATTTGGCCTTTCTCCCGTGCAAGGCGGAGGATGGTGTCTCTGTCACGGTAGTTCAAAATGCGGGCGACTATGGGCCTGGGAGTCGCGCCAGGGGGAGGCCGCGGCGCAAGAGACCTGTGAGCCCTTTCGACAATGAAGACTGATGAGAGAGCCTCCGCGCCGAATAAGTCCTTGCATAGTTGTTCAACATAGAGTTCCATGCGCCCAGTGTTGGTTGTCTCCGGAACTCCCGTGATGCGCACATTATTGCGCCTGGAGCGCGCTTCCAACTCCTCCTCCTTCGCACGGATCACTTCGAGCACTCTGTCCATCCCATTACATTTCGTCGCGGTGGCTCTAGATTCGTCCTCAACCTCCGAGATCCGCACCTCGGCCGCATCAAGCCTCTCCCCATGTTTCTCGAGTTTGTCTGCCATGCCATCCATTCTGCAAGTCAAATGATCGAGCTTGCCATTGATATCCTGCAAGTTAGACTGAATGGCAAGGAGAATCTTCTCCATGTTGTGGCTGGGGGGCAAGTCCGGCGGACCCCCACCCTCCGCCATAGCCTCCGCGCCCTTATTGGGCTTTTTTGATTCAAAGCTCAATTTCGGTTGCTGCTTCTCCGGTCTCACCATCCTACCTCGCAACACGAGTAGGGTCTTGGCAGTCTGTCGTGTGGATCTCGTTGACGCAGTGAGCGACCCCGTTATGGCTATGAATGTTATCGCCAGGAGGAACTGAGGGGCGCGATCTTGGCCCCACAGTGATGTGGTGGCTCCTCCAACTCCACCTCTACCCTGCTGAAAAACTATGGCTGATGGACCACACACACGTAGCCCCAAAGCGGCGGCAGGAGGGCGCCACGGGGACACCAGGCTGCGACGAGAGATCAAGCCCCCGCAATGGAAGTCCGCAAGTAGTAAGTTGGGGACACAAGCCCTCCAGGCAGGGCACCGGCGCCAAGCAGATAGTGCACTATATCGCACTCTGTCAGCTGGCGCACCCCAGATTGCTCAGTCCGTGCGTGTAGCCAAGGAAGCGCCCCCCAAGGGGTGAGGTCTATCTATCAGTGTCCAATGCGTGCAGCAGTGCGCTTTCACACCCTCCTGTGGGAAGCAGTTGTCTCTGGAGGGTGTCTATGGTCAATGCAGACTCCACGAGGCGTGCACTATATCGCACTCTTTCAGCTGGCTCTTTCCAAATTTGTACCATGGGGTGATGGCCATCCCCCAGTGCCCAGTGCGTGCAGCAGTGCGCTATCCTACCATCCTGTGGGAAGCAGTTGTCCTGGGAGGGTGTATATGGGCAACATAGACTCCGCGAGGCAGGCTCACTTTGACAGGAGTTCATTAAGCGCTCCCTCGCGCCTTAACAGCGGGCGCATTCATACAGGTGGCGAGCACGGGTCACGCCAGAAGCAGAGCCCTTTGTTTTGTAGGGCGCACGATTGGTAGGGCAGGCGGGGGTGACACCCCGATCCGCGGATATCACCACCACTCACCGGTGTCCGATGGGTTCACTCGGGTCCGCGCAGTCTGGGCGCCGCCATCTCGTCACTTCCAGGTCTCGGGGGCTCCGTATAAATCCGAGTCCCGAACACACCCTCCAAGCACCGCACAGCCGGGAGTCCGCCCTTCACCTCACTCGTCCCAGTTTGCCACCGCGCTGCACTGCCAGGTAGCTGTGATCACATTGAGGGTCCCGGAGGCGGACTACCGAGTCATCGGGCGGCCGCCATCTTGAGCGAAGCTCTCGCTCGCGGGTGTAACTGGCACTTATCACTCGCTGCTTTCCCGCTGGTCAAGCGCAGAGGCCCACATCCGTTGCCCCACAAGTTCCGATCCTCGCCACTGTAATTTTGGGACGTGTCCGGCTAGTTTAGATGTGTGATTTGCTGCAGGATGTCGGACGTCCGGCGGAGCTGCGATATCACACAGCCATACCGTTGTGCGCCCCCAATTAAAATACATATTTAAACTACCTTGGACGCGTCAGACACATATCCATATTCAGCTAACTGAGCCCAGTTAGACTCATAAATAAATAAAGAAAATACACCCTATTTCTACAACTCTATGGATACATTAGAATTCAATTTTTAGTTCATCAATTGTCTTAATTTTGAAGGTTTCAGTTCGCATGTTGATCAGTACAATCAAAGTCACTGGGACAAAGAGCAGAGAATAAATGAAAAGAGAAGAAAAGACAAGATAAAAACGGAAAAAATAGATCAGGTAATACAATAATGGGGGAACTCCTTAGAATGGTAGGTCTGTTCATTACTTTTAATTTTCGTGTTTCATTTTGTTATTCCATAGGTCAATTAGCGAGATTTAGATGTAACATGGGTATGCCTCCCAATCCTAGATTATCCATATGCCTTCTTACTTCCTCAGAGTGTGTAGTAGATACTGTAGAATAAGATAGCATAAAGTTGTATTATCCCATCATCAATTAGTATCCAGATACAAAAATTTTAAATAGAAACATTAAAACAATTTGATCAATATATTCGCATAACCTGGCTGGTATTGATCATTAATCTTGTAAGGGAATGAGTTATCAATCCTTAAACCGTAGTATCTAGTTTAACAATATTGAAATCAAATATAGATGTAAATGTCCTTATATATTCCCTTGGTAATGTAATCATAGACCTAATAATCATTTGAAAAAATTGGGATTAAGACATCATCATTAGAGAACCCCGTTATGAATGTTGCCGTTACCACCTATTTTAATTGTTTAGATCTGACATGTTATTGAGATGTAGGAGACCTTGCGTTGTTAATGCAGGCATGTATAAAGGTCCTCTGTAACATTCAAACCTCCCGGGTGTTTACTGTTAAGTTGTAATATGTATCTCGTTTCTAACCTTCTAAGTCTCGCCTCTCGATTACCTCCTCTTCTACTAGCTAACACAGAGTCCACCACAAAGTACCTAAGATCTTTGTTGTTGCTGTTGTGGTGGGTCTTGAAGTGGCGTGCAACCGGATATGTATTGTCCTGTGATGTGATAGAACGTAAATGCTGCAACACCCGCTTGTGGACAGGGAGCTTTGTGCTGCCCACATACTGTAGTGGGCATGAGCACTCTAATATGTATACGGCAAATTCCGTCTTACACGTTAGGGTATTTGTAATTTTGTGCTCCTTATCTCCAAATCCATCTTGGTAACTCGTTCGGTTGACCCCATGTGTGCAGGCCTTGCACGATTTGCAATTGTGGAGGCCTCCTTTATTTTGGAACCATACTGTCTTAGTCAGTACTTCCGTTCCTGTCTCTACCAATCTGTCTCTCATATTGGGCGCTTTGCTGTATGTAACACTGACCCTTTTGGGAAGACTGTGTCCTATTACAGGATCCTTCAGTACTATGGGCCAGTTCATGTTTATAATTTTTCTCACCTCCTTGTGATGGGAACTGAAGCCTGTGATGATCCTGAATGTTCCCTCTCCTGAGCTAGATATGGGATCAATGGTTCCTTTCTCTGTTACAGTATTGATGGGCTCTTTTCCTAGTAGGGCTTGGCGACTGAAACTTATCGATATACACACACACACACACACACACACACACACACACACACACACACACACACACACACAAGCATAATTAATACAAATACAAGGAGAGCATTGTGTACATAATATCACACACAACATGGCATCAGGAAATATATATTTAACTTTTCACCCCCACAATCATTTTTAACAGGAACGGCGGAACCGCAAATAAAGTGGGAAGAATGGAGAGAATTTCTTAGGAATTACATTTAAACATTTGATAAACCTGATTGAGTATTACCAGCTGTGGAAAAAAAGAGATACTGCTACACTGCTTGGAAGAAGGAGGATTGAGAGTGTATAACAGCATAAACAAAAAGGTACGAGAAGGAGAACAGGTAGATGTATATGAAAATGCAATGGAAGACTTCGACAATTATTACAAACCCACTGTGTGTGTAGCGATAAACAGAAATAAATGTTATAGACGCAAGCAGGAAAAAGAGGAAAGTATTGAAGACTATGTCTCTGCATTAAAAAAAATTGGCAATCACATGTAAATTTGAAAACATGCATGATGATTTAATAAGGGATCAGATTGTGATGTGCCCAGCGAATTCAAGAATACAAGATGCATTGTGGGCCAAAGGTGAGAAACCTCTCCAAGAAGTAATTGAAATAGTTAAAAAAGCAGAAATGACAGGTAGATGTGCTGAAGCCATGTTGAACGAAGGTAAAGGTAAAAAGGAGGAACCCAGTGTGGTGGCAAAGATAAGTGGCAGCAAGAAAAAGCACACAGTTAACAAAGGTAAAGTTAATGAAGAGACAGAATATAAAAGGGGAATGAGAAATTTTAGGCAACTTAAATGCTATCGATGCGGAAGCGAAAGACACTTAGCTAATGACTGGACATGTCCTGCAAGGAACAGCAAATGTACACGATGTGGACTGGTGGGACATTTTCAAAAAAAGTGTGTTACAGGAAAATAAATGAAAGGGTGAAATTGGTAGAGGAGAATGATGAAAGCGAACAGGATTCATCGGATGAGTCCGAGTACAACTTGTGTGTACTCAAGATAACAGAAAAATCTGAAAATGACACTCAAGAAAAAGGAAAAAAGAAGAAACCCATGTGCAGTTACCATAGGAGGTGTGGGTATTGAAATAGTTGCTGATTCAGGGTCGCCTTGTACTATCATCAATCAAAAGGTATGGAAGGAAAAATTCCAAGAGAAAATAGGAAAGGCATTGGAGTCATCATATATTACATTAAAAACTTTCACAGGTGAACCAATTAAGCTACTGAAGGGTTGTAGAGAAGTTGTTGTATTCAAGGACAGAACTACCACCAGTAAATTGTAGGTTTCTGCCACGGGTCCATCCGTACTAGGGTGGAAGGATCAAGGAAAATTGAGTATAACGCTAAATCCTAACAGTTCAGAACCAGTAATGGTCCTACAAATGGATAAAGAATGTGACTCAGACATCCCGGCGATGTTGCCGAGGGTATTCAACGGAACCGTAGGAAAGTTGAAAGGATTTTAACATGGAATAAAACTGTAAGACAACGCTATTCCAAGCATTCACAAAGTAAGACACATACCATTCTCCCTAAGGGATTAAGTGAAGGTACAAATTGATCATTTACAAGAGATTGGAATAATAGAACAGACAGAATCATCGGAGTGGGTAGCACCCTTGGTCGTTGCACGCAAGCCCAACGTCAAACTGAGGTTGTGCATTGACTTGCGGAACCTCAACAAAAGTATCCTGGTGGACCAGTACACACTGCCCAAACAAGGATGCTCCTTTCACGGTTCTCCATCTTTCTATAGTCTCTCGACGGTGGACTTTGACGTGGACCCAGAAAACCTCTCGGTCTCCTGACCTGGTTAAGCATAGAATCTGATTAGATGCTCGTCCAGCAGGATCGACACCCTACTCGCTCCATTCTTGCCCACTTTCCTATCTGAGCTATACGCGGCTCGATTCTACATGGACTATCATAATATCTGTACTGCATAACCGCACTTGACTGTACATGTTGTAAAGCGCTCTGATACCCTCGGGTCCAGCTAGCGCTATATAAAACTCCTAAAATAAATAAATAAATAAAATGCTATCACTAACCAAGGGAATGAAGGTATTCTCAATAGACCAGGCTGTGGCGTACCATCAGGTCCCTCTGCACCCTGAAAGTAGGCATCTTCCCACCTTCATTTCACCCTACGGGTGTTACAGATTCAAGAGAGTACCTTTTGGATTAGCTTCGGCAGCAGCACTTTTCCAGATGCTTATGCATGAACTTTTTAGAGGAATAAAAAAAAGTACTGATATTTCAAGACAACATTCTTGTAATGGGCAAAGACCAGGAGGATCACAATCAGAAATTGATAAGAGTTTTAAAAATACTGGAAAAGTGTGGAATGACTGCAGAACGAAGAAAATGCAAGTTTGCAGAAAAGACAGTAACGTACCTGGGGCATGAAATAACGCAGGAAGGAATAAAACCAAAGAAGGAGCTTTTAAAAGCAATAAGAGAGGCACCAGTTCCTAGGAACAAAGATGAACTCTGAGCATTTCTGGACTGGTGGAATTTTATTCAAAGTTCGTGAAGAACTTATCCACTAAAACTTTCAGCATTAGACAACTGTTGAAGTCCAGGAACATGTTTGAGTGGTCTCAAGATTGCAATGAGAGTTTCAATAACCTTAAAAAAGAAATTTGCGAGGCACCACCCCTGCAAGGCTTTGACACTAATCTCAAGAGCATTGTCACAACAGATGCCAGTGAAAGGGGTATAGGCGCAGTACTTACACAGGCAGATAGTGAAGGTAAAGAAGTAACTATAGCCTTTGCATCCCGCTCACTCACACCTACGGAGGAAAAATACTCCGTAATTGAGAGGGAAGCATTGGCTTGTGTGAGGGGACTAGAGCACTTTCGGCAGTCTATCTGGGGAAAGAATTCACTCACGAAAGTACTGACTGTAAAAGGACTATATAATGCATCACCCAGACTGGCATGTTTATCAGTGAGACTGCTAGATTACAACTATGACGTGACCTACCAGGAGCAAAAAACGTAGTTGCTGACTTCCTTAGCAGACTACCTCTACTGGGACATGAGGAGCCAGAAGAAAGAGAAGAGGAACTTTGTGTGGCAAGCATCAATGAGGAGTTCCCTAGCATACTAAACGATGAATGGAATAAGGCATACCAAAAAGATGAGACACTTCAGGAAGTGCACAAATTCATTGTAAATGGCTGGCCCAACAAGAAGTGTACTAGAAATGAACTTAATTAATTTCTTAGTTCCCAGAATGGTCTATCAAAAGAAGGTGAACTCATTTTAAGACAAGGAAATGTTGCGCCACTTGTTGCACCCAGGAAAAGATTGTTAGACATATGCCATGAAGGACAACTGGGCATAAACAAAACAAAACAAAGGATTAAGAGCTGGTATTGGTGGCCAGGCTACGACCTGGAAATCGAAGAGCTGTGAGAAACTGCGTCCAGTGCGAAAACTCAGACAAAATCTCAGATCACAATGAAACCCCCTCTTACAATGTCCCGGCATGCCTTGGGAAAGAGTGGGTATAGACATTATGGGACCAAAATGGTATAAGGAAGAACAAATGTACATTGTAGTCATGGTAGACCATTTTTCAAAATGGCTTGAGATCAAGATATGCCATAATGTTGAGACACAGGACATTGTCACATTCATGGACAGTGTTTTCACCAGGGAAGGCATACCTAAAACAGTCGCTAGTGACAACGGAAGCCAATTCACATTAAGGAACTTCAAAAAGTTCATGGAAAGAAATGGAATTAAACACAAACCTACTTCAGTGTATCATCCCCCAGGAAATGGCGCAGTGGAACGCTTCCATAGAGTAATAAAAGCCACTATACAACTTGCAAACAACAATGGACTGTGCTGGATGAAAGAAGTATGCAAAATTATCTGGGCATACAGAATTGCACTGGGAGAGGACACTCACACCAGCCCGTTTGATGACAGGGAGGACTCCCTTCTCAAAGGACAACGTGGGATGGCTCAAAACAGCAAGGAAGGCTGAGTGGTCGAGTGTGTCGGCAATAGAGATCATCCAAAAGAAACAAGAAAGATGTAAGGAAAGATATGATAAAAAACATAAGTGCAAAGATATCATTATCAAAAAAGGAGACAGAGTGAGGGTGAAGAAAAGGGGCTTTGTTGAAAAGGGCCAAAATAGGTTTTCAAAACCGTTAATAGTGGAGAAAGTCTTCTGCAATTCTGTCTCCTAAGCGATGGGAAAGTGTGGCATGCATCCGTGCAATCAACTTGTACACCCACAAGGGAGGAAAAAGAAGATATAATGACTGATAAGAGCACTACCGGAGAGCCAAAATAAGGGAAACTAGAGGATACCAATATGAAGGATAACTTTGACTGGTTGATCTATGAGGAGTCGGTGTTGGAAGGAGATGGGAATTGCAGGTCCGCAGTATCCCAGCCCAATGGCAATGTGGTTGGTATTGACCAGACGCACATGGAGTCTATCGGGGAATACAGAGACGCCAGCACTAGTAGCCCGCCCGGGTCGCACGGCGGAGGAAGTGATGTCCAGTCAGAAGATCTCAATATTGAGGAAGTCATTACGAAAGAAGGAGACCCAGTCATCAGCAATGCTGAGGATGTTGCAGGTAGAAAGATCACCTTGGAGTCAGAGGAAGAACAGAAAAAAGAAGGGGACACGGTGAAGGAAGCAGAAAGTATCAGTAGACGAGGCTGTAGTATTATGAAGCCCAGCAAGTACAAAGACTTTGCTTGTGACTGACACCCTTGCTCATGTTTCCTCCCCCTATTCAAATTATTAAACCATTCCTTGTTTGCATCCGTAAGGACATGTGTTGTGTTAGACAACTTCCTTGTTCCCTTGTCCCCTCCAGCCACCGTCCCTCTCTCGCCGTTGCTAAGCATGACATCAGCTGGCATTCTAGAATGCCAGCTGACAGTTATACGTGACCGTTGACAGTTTGGTGTTTATGGTTATAGTCTGAAGCCGGTACAGAACCTTCTCCTGTATTGGTGTGTTGTATCCTGATATTAGAATTAAAACTTGAGTAAATGAGTATATGGGCTCGGAGTCATACTTAACAGCTAACCAGTGTAGAAAAGAAAAAGCAATACAGCAGGATGAATTCATAAATCTTCATTCTTTCATTCTCTCCTGCCAGCGGCAACTGCCACTCTGACTCAGTTCCAAGAGTAGCACCATGACAACAGAACTATCAGTATTAAGCATTCCACAAATCCTTACTAAAACAATATTAAGCAAGAGAGAGCACAACACAGGCCTTTTCCATCTATGCACCCAAGATCTGGGAACACAATCCCTCTATCCATAGAGGCTGCCACAACGTTTCTACAATTTCGTAAAACACTGAAGAGTCACCTCTTTAGAGAACAACATCACACCGCATTAACAACCCTCAACCCAGATCTTTTTCCTTGCTTGTTCACTTTATGCTTATCCTGGACCACGTACAGCGATCCACTGCGTTCTTGCTAGGTTCAGGCAATAGAAATGCCATATGAAGACATACAGCAATATGAAACTGAGCTCAATTTTTGTTTGGTTAACCTGCAGGCGGACGAAGAACTACTCTCGAAAAGTACAGGGAAAGGGAGTCTCTCTCCTAGACTGGTCATGCCACAGTCAAAGATCCAGTCATTTTTTTCACACCGGTCAGAGATGTTGATTTTTTTTAACACCATCTATAAAGCTGTGAAGACTACATACCATCACCTTGTTCCTGAAACTTTCGCCAGATGCAATACCCGTGGCCCTCGAGACGTTTGTAATCATAGGTTCCTTCTGTCATGAGTCAAGGCCCTCGATTTACTACCAGCCATTATTGGCATATCCTTTGTGGTTTTTAAAACACTTTCACATGCTTGAATATTCTTAGTGACCAGGGTGGCTACCTTGCCTAAGGCCAATTCCTCTTTGTGTGATGAATGTTGAATGATGATGAGTGAAGTAGTGTGGCTCACTGGTTAGAGGCGGCAGACCCGAGAGCAGAGGACGGCCCGGGACCAGGGTTCGATTCCCGGCGCGGCAGGTTTCTGGACCAGGGTCAGCGGACTTGATAATTCTCTCGCCTCGGTGCCCACTCTGATCAGCGATCACACTCGGCAACTCTGGGCATTAGCTTGCCTCATCTTCACTAACGGCCCCACCAGACCGCCGGGGATGCCTGGTCTCACCCTGGAGATACCCATTAAGGGACTATCTCTCAGGGAAGCCAGGAAGGGTTTCGCAGCGGTCGAAGCGCCTTGGGACCCTCCGGGTAAGTAGTGCGCTATATAAATGCCTATACATTTACAATGTTCGATTCTGTCTGAGTGGATTATAATACTTTTTTTGTCTTTTGTCTCACTGCCTATGTTAATACCTACATCCGTCAAGAAGACTTAGATGCTTACATCTTTAGTTTGTATTTAGGCATTGGTGTTATCGGCAGAGGGTTGAATGAGGGCTCCTATGAAGAGTTACTTTTTCTGAAGAGTTACTTTTTCTTGCAGATGTAATGTCAGCATTTAGCAGCTAGCTTTCACGAATGGTTGGCATAAGCCGGTGGATGTGCCATGATTGTTTCAATTCTCTTTCTAGTCTCAACTCTTCATGAAATCCAAACTACTGACTGCTTGGGCAGAAAATTAATATCGGTATGCCAATGTAGGTGAGGCCTTCTGGTTGAGAATAAACCCTACTGCAGACTCCTTTCTCTGAGGGGTTATCCTCCACTAGTTAGCCAACTTTCAGGGATCCTTCCACATGAGGACCCAAATGATTTCTGCTTTTAGCTGTCATACTGGTCATGGAAGATTCCTGTGGAGTAAAGCATGGGCAACATCTGGAGGACAGTATACTGTCTAGTGTTTTACACTGTTCAGTAGTGACTTGTATTTAAAGTGGTAAAGTAGGACAATGCATGCTTATTTCAGCTATACTTGACTTCTCTTCTCTCTCGATTACCTGCCCTTTTCCCCACCTTTCAAACCTCTCCCAAATAGTTAGAAGTGGACATGTGAAGTTAGATATAACTGCGAAGGTCAACTCTACCTCTAGGTCTGGGTGCAGCAGGCAATAACTCAGAGCTCCACTCTTGACTACCCTTGTATCACAAGTAGCACCCTTCAAAAACAGCTTTGTAATGGACTATTGCTGCATAAGGTGCTCTTTTGTTAATGAGGCATTTGCAGCCCAAATTCAAGCCAGCGTGCTTGAAGAGCAGAGGTGAGCGTTCTTCCCTTTTGCTTCTCCTCTCCATGATGCATGCAAAGGCAGCACAGAAACGTACTAAACCACTAAAACAGAGTTCAGTACTAGGTTAGCACTTAATAAATCCCAGGCAGATTCGTGGTTAATCTCTAGTATATCAGAACCTAGGCGAAACATAAATAAATCACAAACGAACAATGATGTATATGACATAGTATGTGATTTGTCACGGTTAAACTAATGTTATTAGATAACACCTGTTTAAGTTACTGGGCATCTGAGCTTCTGGGTCTACAAACTTTCATGAAAGAGTTCCTAATACCGGCTGTGTAGAGCACCATTCTAAGATGTTTGCAGCTGGGAGCCACTGTTGTGGGCCACATGATGAAAGAGCAAAGCTCAGCGAATTCCAGATGGCTTGTAATTCACAATGAAACTGCTTCCTCCTGCCTTGCAGCATATGCTGCCTGCATTAGATGTCTCGAGACAGTGGAGACATTAGCAAGGGGTGGACAGGAGTTTGCAGACTGCAGCCACTGCCGATAAGCCAAACCATGTAACGTGCATACCTCCATGTGAACCTTCCTGGCGACTGCCCTATCCCCTTCTGTTGTACTTACTCTCAGACCAACTCCAGATCATCCCTACACCTCCCTTCATCGCTTTAACCAGTGCTCCGCTAGTTGATGTCATCCTGGATCTGGCAGCTGCACCATTCTTGGTCAATGTATTCCTTAGGTTCCATTTTTTCCAAATTGAACCTTTCTGCCCTACTGTAACTACGCTGATGACAATGAAATTGTCCTCTACGGATCTAGACTCCACAGTGCTTGGGTCTTGCCTCCTTATAAGTAATAAACTGATTACTAGAAAACACATGAAGCTCAAAAGGAGGCAAGATTGAAATTCTGAGGTGCAGTACTATGCTACATGTTCTGGTTGCCTCAGGGTGGCATAATGAGTTTGATTTCCAGGCTATTGAAAGGGCTTGGACCCGATACATGCTCATACTTCATGCGAACATGGAGAAAGGGTTGAAAAATTAGCAAGTGGTGCATTTTAAAGCACATTTTAATAAATAACTTAGTGACAAAGCAGAAAGATTTATGAAGCAACTATGAATGTGTACCGTGCAAAAACTTAAGGCCCTTTAAAGTGTGTGCCGCCTATGGAAGAAAATGCTCCAAGCAGGCTTGGGAAATCACCCAGAGCTGCTGGCTGCAATTAGTCATAGAGAAATAGGAGTAGACAGGGCTGTAAATGGGATGAAAAAAGTGGGGGTCTCTAAACGGGGCATGACTTGAACATATAAACTAAATTTGAGATTCCCACAGTGTGCCACACAATCGATATTTGGGTTGCTCTCTCAGCTTTCTGGTATTGCATCCAGAATACATAACACAAGAAATGACATACACTGAAAACCTGCCAGGACTATTGCATTTGTCAATGGTTAACTGTTTAAGATTAACAACAATGATTTTGAGTTAGAAATAATTAATATTGACAAGGTTTCAATTCTGAATTTGAGAGACTGAATTAAATACTATTGAGGTCTGTAGAAGGAGTATTGGTCTCAAATTACGCGCACTTCATGTATGCACTCTCTCTCCATATCTTGTCCATCTGCAGATCTCAAACCCCATCAGTTTCTTGTTCGGCACCCTCTTTTCACTTGCTTTTGAAAGAATTTTCTTCCATCTCCTGCACTACGCGTCCCCAAACATACACTGCACTCGCATGAAAGCACTTTGTTCTTTTACTTTTGCCTTGTAAATATTTTCAAACTGTCAACCCCCTTCATACACACTTACACAGAATTTCAATTGCAACTGGAATACATGCCACAGAATTTCAATTGCAACTGGAATACATGCCAATTGCTCTGTGTGCTTTGCAGAGATAAGCCCAATGACAAGCACTGTGAGAAACTCGCAGTTCCTTCAGTCTCAGCGCTAAAAATCTCAATTGTGGCCCGTCATAAACATCTGGCACGACTCAGATCAGAGTGTACACTAGACAGGAATACTAAGATGCACGGGAAAAAAAACACAAACAACATCATGAAAATAACTAATACTCTTAAGGAGTGCAAAATTAAGTAAAACACATCAAATAGAAACAGGAACTAAATAGCTGACATGCATTCATTTAGCAGTTTTAATATTTATTGTTCGGAAATCAGTGTTTTCGGCATTCGTGTTAAAAGCATGAATGGAAGGACCCGTTTCAATGTATGTTTTGATGCCATATGACCAGGCTGGATCCCAAAAATTATGCAACTACATGTAAAGTGTAAAAAAGTGCTCCAATACCTCCGGGTCTAGCCGGCGCCTTATACAACTTTTCAATTGTAACTGATGTAACTTTAATGCAATATTCCTCTGATAAAGCGCTCCGATACCTCCGGGTCTAGCCAGCGCTCTTTAAAACTTTTCAAATGATCTCAAATCAATACTTTCTTTCCTGAACGCTGAGACCTGTGCAACATGGCTGATGCCCGGTGGAGCTACTAGACAGCTAAAGAGGAGATTGGCCCTGGTTTTCCCCCTTGACCGTCACCTACCCAGCCGGTCATCGGTCACAGTTCTTTCTCGTCTCCCTCCTTTGATTTCTCGCAACATTGTTTTGTTTACTGTAGCCTACTTCACTCTTGTAAATTATGTAACCTGTAACACTACGATCCTAAATGTAAAGCGCTTTGATACCATCTGGGGTCCAGTTAGCGCTATATAAAACTTTATAAATAAATTAATGTAGCATGCTACAGCATCTGTCTTCTACATCAAAACATGTTCAGAGTGGTGATAAAACATTCTAGAACCACTGCACAGATCAATCTTAATAAGCACCAAGTGTAGGCGCTTAATGATTTTTGACATGTTTTTGGTATTTCTCAGCACAGAACACTATATACCCACATATTACTCCTTTTGTGCTCGACTTCCTCAAAAGCTGGGGCTATATGAATCAACATCACCATGGAGCAAAGGCCCTACATGAATTTGTGATCAACTTCGCTGGGGAACAAATACTGCAGCTCCACATCTAAAGGGTCCAGCAACCTAGAGCCGTGACATGGGGTGTTGGAGTGGGAGAAGTCTGCATGACCATGTGTCTCATGACAACACACCTAATACAAGTTTAGCATTAACACTTTACATTACCGAGGACAAGGCTCCAAACCTCATTTACCACAATAGTTTCCAATCCTACAGTGTGACGATTGTGAAAGGTTGGGATCTATGCCTATGAAGGATGTCTGGCAAGCAGCCTGCAACAGCAGAACCGGTTGACTGCAGGATCATTGGCCTACAGTGAATATCACCAAAGACTCACATGCCGATAAAGGGCTTTAGAAAAGGTAAACCCTGTGTTGTTCATCAAATTGCAGAAAAGCAATTTACTGCCTGGATCCTGGTTCTTGTTCAGACTGAGACAGGTCAGGCAGACCAGAATTAAATACATCGATTTATTTAGAAAGAAGATCACATCTCTAAAAAAAAAAAATCAAAGTATTTAATATTTTTTGCAGAAAAGATGTAGGAACTTAAGAAGGGTGCAGCCTCAGGGTCCTAAAGCGGAAACCGACCCTGGCAAGAGTCTTAAAACAACTCTCACATAAACACTTAAGTGCACTGAATACAGAGCACGCTTCTGTACCATCCACCTCCTGGCAACGTTCTTCATGCACTGCATTCGCCCTATTATCTTCCTCCGATCTTGGCCTTGCTCACTACAACTTCCATGAGATTTGGCCTCTATGCTTTCAACTAAGTCAGCACACTTAACTTGAAGGTCTCGGACTGGATGACAAATTTAAGCTATTAAAAAAAAAAAAAGAATCTTGCATGGTAGTTCTGTTCAGGCTTCTAAACTGTGGAACTCCCTTACTTTAAACAAGAAGAATATGCAAATAGACCTTGCTTCCTTGAGGACCGTAAGACCAGGCTGTTCCTTGGGACACTAGCACACTAGAGCCATTCTGAATCTGCGCTACCATAGAGCCATTGTGAATCTGCGCTACCATACCTCAACTTTGGTATACTTAACAGCACAGCCTCGTTCCTCCAAAATATATTTGTTCCTTTCTACGATACTATCAGATCACATTTCTTTTTTTAGTTCAAATCTTTATTAAGAAAAGCAAGATTATACAAAAACAAGTAATCGGAAAAGAGAGGCAAAGAAACACACTGAAGTACAGTCATGGAGATAATGCTACCTAAGATACACAGCGTGGGAGAAAAATGCCAAAATCATATAAACAGAGGGTACCCAATCGGTGAACGATGAACAACGTATACATACAAGTGAAAATTTGGTCAGAGGATGGTTGCAATATGTGAAGACTTGAAAAGAAAGAAAATGGAAAAAAGGAAAGTAAAAGGAAAAAGAAAACAAAGGAGAGGAAAGAAGAGACATGAAAAGACAGAGATAGAAACGGAAATAGGCGGGTTTAAAAGAAATAGACGGGAACAGCAGCAACGTAGACCTATGCTAGGTAATCTGAGTAAAGACAGTGGAGTCTCAGCGTCCATATATGTGACTATGTGGGTGACAAAAACGATATATGCATCAGGGGGTATGACTGCTAATCAAGCCTAAGGCAGTTCGTATCAAAGTTCCAGTGAATCAAGTGAACTCCAGCGTTTGGTGTGTGATTTTCGCCACGGCGAGGAGTGGAGTACATCATTATCCGCACCTCTCAAAGAAGCAAGCCACTCCTGCCAAATTTTGAAGGAAACATCAGAGGCACTTTTCCATTTACTCAAGATGACTTTTCACGCAAGTGTAAGCATTAGATGCAGTAGGTATAGGTCGTTGTCACCCGCCAATCTCGGGTCTATGGCCCCCAATAAAACATATGCAAAGTCCCTGGCAGGGTGGTAGTGAAAGATTCCTTGAATGCAATTCTAAATCTTGTCCCAGAAGGTTTGGAGCAACGGGCAGTGAAAGAGAATATGAGCCAGGTCACCTACGTGGGATTTGCAATTCCAACATAGGGGGCTATCAAGAAGTTTAAGCTTAAAGAGTATGTCTGGAGACCAAAATACTATGTTTATCAACATGAATTTGGTCTGAGAGAGTATCAGAGATATTTTATTGGAAAAGGGGGTAAGGTGCATCTTATCCCAGTCGAATGTCAAGTTAAAAGAGTTATATTCACTTTCCCAAGCGCGTTCGCACTTCCTGTGTGTGTTCTGAGGGTTGGGAGAGAGGAGTTTGTAGATCTTAGAAACCATGTGGCCCAGTGACATGAGCTGAAGCAATTTATTGCAAAGTGTAGGTGCGTGCGGTGAGATGGCTCTGGCAGAGACAAGGGATTTGAGGCGTAAGAACCTATAGAAGTCAAGAGGTTGAAGATCAAACCGGGATTGTAAGGTAGCAAAAGGCAGAGGCGAGGATCCCTCGTAAGATCTTTCAATAAGTTCAATTCCTTTTTAGACCAGTTTTCCCAGTAAAGGTATTTGCCTTCATCCTTGAAGGCCGGGTTAAACCATAACGAGGTTAAGTTGGATTTGTGTATTTTGACTTTAACTTTACAGTGTCTTTCTAGGTTAAGAAGAGCCCTTTTAGTGTTAAGAAATATGTATTTGGAGTGAGGAAAGACAACGACATCCATCGTCATTATAGCGGAAAGTTGTTGATGATAGCCTTTTCGATGTGGACCCATACAGGAGTGTAGTCTGAGTCAGCTTGGAACCAATTCGCACCTTGCTTACATAAGTATGCCGTCTGGTAGCACCTAAAGTTTGGTACACTTATGCCTCCTTTGTCCTTTGGGAGTTGGAGTTTCCGCAATGAGATTCTCGATTTCTTGCACTGCCACAGAAATCTATTAAAGAGTTTGTATATCTTGGTGAGGAATTCATCACAGAGCAGCATAGGCAGCATACTTACAAGGTAATTAACAAGGGGTGTGATCATCATTTTCAGGGTTTCTACTCTGCCCCACCATGACAGAAATTTCGGGGACCAACCGTCCAAAAGGGAGGATATCTTTTTATGAAGGGTATGTTTGTTAATTTTGAGTGTGCTAATTAAGTCTTTTTAAAATTCTATTCCTAGGTATTTAAAGCTTTTAGGTTGCCAGAACAAGTCAGAACCACCCATAATGATCTTGTCACCTATGTTATTGTGTAGTTTCACCTCCATCTTATCTTTATTAAGCTTATAGCCGGATACCTCCGCAAAGTCTGCAACAGAGGACAACAGGGCCAGGATTGTCAACTCTGCATTTTCAGAGACTACTAATACATCGTCCGCATAGGCCGAAATTTTGACTGTATATCCTTCAAAGCAAATTCCTTTCATTCGGTCATTATTCCGGAGAGAGTAGAGAAAGGGCTCGATGGCAAGTAGAAAAAGGAAGGGAGATAGGGGGCAGCCCTGTCTTGTGCCTTGTTCCAGGTTAAATGAGGATGAAAGGCATCCACCTGCTCGTACTCTCGCGGAGGGGTTAGAGTATAAGGCCATTACCATATGAATAAAGTCTGTCCCTAACTTAAATTTATGTAGTGTGGCGTCCAAGTAAGACCAGTCGACCTTATAGAAGGCCTTCTCGGCGTCTATAGTAACGGCCACAGTTGGGGAAGTAGTTAATTGTGCTCTTTCTAAAATATGTGCAAGACTGCGTGTGTTGTCGCTTGACAATCTATTTTTAAGAAACCCTACTTGTGATGTATGTATGAGTTTGGGCAAAACCCTCTGAATCCTTTTGGCCAGTATCATAGCATACATTTTACAGTCAAGGTTGATCAGCGATATATGCCTGTAATTCTTCGGGGGTGTCGGATCCTTCCCATCTTTTGGGATAACCGCTATGATAGCCTCTGCAGGGGTACCATGGACCTGACCAGTATTGGTGAAGTGTTCGTATAGGTCTTTGAGACGCTCTACCAGGGTTGAGGAGAAGCTCTTATAGAACAAAGAACTGAACCCATCTGGGCTCGGAGCTTTCCCGGTTTTGAGGGTTTTTATGGCATGATCAATGTCCGCAGTGGAAATGGAGAGGTTAAGTTCGTCCTGGTCTTGCGGTGAGAGAGAAGGAAGATCGCAGTTGTTTAGGTACTCCCCTAATTTTGAGCCATCAAGCTCTTTGTTTTTACTATACAAGTCTTTAAAGATGTCAGCAAATTTGGCGGGGTCTGAGTGCAGTGTCCCTGATTTGTCTACTATGCTCTTAATAGCTGTTTGCTGCAGCTTAAATTTCAGATAACAGGCAAGGCTCTTACCTGCTTTGTTAGCGTGACAGAGCCTGAAGTTTTTGTGGTTCTTATGGCAGATTCAAGATCTCTCACCGATTATTTTGTTATACTCATATTTTTTGTTCATCATGTCATTTAGGACCAGAGGATCTTTCGAGACTATGTGTCTCTTTTCTAGTGTTGAGATCTCCTTTTCTAGACGTGTTAGATTGTTGTTGGCGTCCTTATTCATGGCTGCACGAATTTTGATTAAAACCCCTCTAACGGTGGTCTTAAGGGCCTCCCATCTCGTAAGGTCATTAGTATCCCCCTTCTTTTTGTGAACAAGGTATTCTTGTATGGCAGCCTCAATAGCCAGTCTATACGCGTCTTTCTTCAAGACTGCATTGTTGAATCTCCATAGGTTCGGTTTTTTAACCACATTGGGCACTGCCAGAGTCATCGTGATGCAAGAGTGATCAGAGACTACACGCGGTTCAATTGAGGTTTCCTCAATGTCAGCAGAGGAGTGACCAGAGACGAGGAAGTAATCTATGCTTGAGTATGAGGAGTGTGGAGGTGAGTAAAAAGTATAATCTCTCCCTGTTGGATTCATCAATCTCCAGGAGTAGATCAAATTGAATCGGGAGCAGAGATTGAGGAGTGCTTTGCGTGAGTTGTTCGGGCGGAAGGGACAGCGAGAGTCTATCTAAAAGAGGATCCAGAGGGAGACTGGAGGTCACCACCAAAGATATGTGTTGCATTGTCTGAAATCGTGTTGACGTGATCGCATAGCTCTTTCCAAAAACTTGGATTGTCCTTATTGGGGGCATAGACGTTAGTTACATAAAATTCTTTGTTGTCCTTCGACAATTTTGTAGACACCCATCTACCTTTGGTGTCAGCAGTACTCTGCAAGACATCAATGTTGGCTCTTTTCGCAATTAAAGTTAAGACCCCGTTTATTTTCCCCAGGGCATCAAAGCCAATTGTCTCGCTGTACCAAGTATGTTGTGAAGCAAAGTGTAACTACTGCCAAAGTGAGCCATAAGACCCATGAATGAATCACTGGCATTAACGTATTTGGTGAACGAGCAATACAAAGATAGAATTAGGATTTTAGCTTACCTCAAAGAATGCGAGAAATAACCTAGACAACCACATCACATCCAAAAGCGCGCCATGTGGCGTTGTGGAACACATTATAAAGCATGGTGCAACTACAACGCATAGCCGTCAGGGGGTCTACAAGTCAGACCCTCCAGGATTTCGCGATTTGCCACGAAATCGGCACTTTTGTAAAATTGCTGCGGTTCTTACAAAAGTGCCCGCGAAATCGGCACTGTGATTCTCGCATCTTCTGCTACATTGATTCTGGTGTTTCGCAGCGTCTACACATAGAACATGAAACGTTACATAGTATGTTCCGTGACAGACAGCTTGCCCTTGGAAATGTACATCATGTCTGACTTGACTGGGAAAGTCTCCTTGTTACAGCAAAGCCTGGAAAGTTACAGCAGAAATGATTATGTGGTATATGGCAATGACACATCCAACATCGACGACAGAAGCTAAATTGTCCTAAATTAGCTAAAATGCCTTGTTGTGTTTGACACATTACAGGTGTTGATACTGTACTTTCGCACACCGACGGGAACAGGAAATTTGCCAGCCTCTAGGAGCCTGCTGTGTATTTTTATACTCCGTACCCTTCTCTTACTATTTCAGCATCAAATAGTAGGGGGTGAAAGGGCTAGGGTTGGACCCAGTGTTTGCGAGTCACTGCTGCTGACACTGCCACTGCCACTGCCACTTTCAGGAAGACTCAATACCTTGGCATCTCAGTCTGACCCAGGAGCGTGCCAAATAAGTACTGTTTTCAAGATCATCAGAAACCAGAATTGGAATTGATTTATCTTCCAAAGTAATTAAAATGCTGCCCAAATCAATAACATTCTAAATAAAGGTGGTACCTCTCGTGAGGACGCCCTGCCCTGGGACACGCAGGCCACGCCCACCACCTGACAGGCCACGCCCCTTTTTTCGACGAACGTTCAAATAGCGCGCCAAACCACGCGCGAGGCAGAACATTTTGACCTCCTGAGGCGGAAGCCGGGAGAGTCGAGTTAGCATTTTAAAAATTGTGTAAAACTGTGTAATTTGAAGTGATTTGAAGACTTGATTTTACTATTTCGAGTGTGATAATATTGTGATCTACAACATTCCTACCTCGATCCCCCTCTGCCACGGGATACTTTCTCGTGAGGACGCCCTGCCCTGGGACACGCAGGCCACGCCCACCACCTGACAGGCCACGCCCCTCCCTCCGCCACTATTTATCATGTGTTACCACCGGAAGCGCAGCGGACGGGCGCAGCGGGGCGCCTAAGGCAAGCCCGTCTGCGCCCGTCCGCGACCAGACTGCGGCCGGGGCCAGACATGCTGCTGGCTGTGGATCACAAGATGGAAGGATAGTGTGGTCAGGTGAGGACCTAAAGGCTCTTGTCCCCCCATCCAAATGCTGCCTGCACTCTACAGACCCTCTGACTTTCGCCCCTCCTCAGATATGCAGCAATTGTGAGACAGTTTTTGGCAGTGAAGATTCTGTGAGGCCCCCTAATCCCAAAGCCCAACCTCAGATAGGCCTTCGAGCTGGCTTACTGAACTGTAGATCCCTAGCCAAACATGCTGATGATGTCTGGCTTTTACTTGAAGAACAGGAATGAGACATCCTGTTTTTAACAGAAACATGGATTAAGGAAGACAACCTGACCTCCATCGCACTGGCAGTCCCTTCGGGATTTAAAATATGCCTCGCCAACCGCTCTGGGACGAAAAGAGGCGGTGGCGTAGCTATTATTTTTAAAGAGCACTTAATATTAACTTCCTCAGCCCCCACGACTATTCAAGGAATTGAAGGCCTTCACTTCTGCTTTCAGGCGAGCCCTCAGCTCTCACTAGCAGGATTTGTGATATATCGCCCTCCGGGCGGTGTAGATCCCAACCTAATTACCCTACTGGACATGATTGTTCAGAGCTCGCTCCTCCACCCCCATTTCCTTGTGGTGGGTGACTTCAACATCCACATGGATAAACCCGACTGTGCCATGGCAGAGCAACTCAGAGCTACTCTAAGCACGGCCAGTCTTCGACTGATCAATGAGGGCCCTACACATACGGGGGGCCATACTATTGATCTCATCTTCTCTAATATAAAAAATATGCTGCCCGAGGTACCACTCCCTCCGACTTGGTCAGACCACTCACTTGTCCCATTCACACTGAACTTGGTGCATGACATTTCTACGTCAAGCAAATGTTACTTCCTAAAAAGGCAATGGAAAAAGCTGACCCCCGAGACTATGGGCCCTGTCTTGGCACAAACCACCCCATCTCTGACAAATAATGCCAATATTGATGCTCAACTCCTCAACGAGTGGGTTGGAAAGATGGTCTCCTCCATTGCGCCAGCCTCCCGAGCACTATCAAAAAGAGACTCTCCCTCAGCACCCTGGTTCTCGCAGGAACTAAGAAAAGAGAAAGCAGCTTGTAAAAAGCTGGAGAGACTCTGGAGAGCAAGTTATGGCCTGGAGGAAAGATCTAGGTATAAGGAAGCCTCTAAAAATCTACGGAAAGCTATTAGAAAAAGTAAAAAACGCTTTTACGCAGACTCAATTCTACAGGCAAAACAGTCTAGTAAACAGATCTTCAAAGTAGTACAATCTTTTTTTAAACCAAAGTGCATTGAGAGGGAGGTTGCTCCAACAGTTATGCTATGTGAGCAAATTTCCGAGTTCCTTGACCAAAAAATTAAAAAGGTCTATGACTCTTTTGGACCAGTAATAAAAACAGTGAAACAGGACCTCGCGAGTAATGGTGAGCTAGGTGAGATTTTCACCCAGTTCCTGAATATCCCCCTGAGTGAAGTAAGGCAAGAACTCGTCCGATGCAAATCTGGTTCACCCGACGACCCTTGCCCTGCAAAATTATGGAGCTCTATAGCCGACTTCGTAGCCCCTACACTTCAACATATCTGGAACTCCTCCATTTTTTCGGCATATTTCCGGATGTATGGAAACACCTACCCTCCTGCCCTTAAAGAAAAAGCCTAATGGGGATCCAGAAGATCTCACTAATCTCCGCCCAATATCCCTATTAGCTGCCCCGGGAAAAATGTTGGAGAAAAAGTCATACAGCGCCAACTGAGTAAATTTGTAGAAGTAAATAAAATCCTACATGAAACACAGTCTGGCTTCCGCCCCGGCTTTAGCACGGAAACAGCGCTTATTGAGGTAGCCGAGTCAGTAAGGTGGTCGATGGATGCAGGGAACTCAGCTATGCTGGTACTCCTGGATCTGTCGGCCGCCTTCGATACGGTGGACCACGCCAGACTACTCAGCCGGCTGGCCGAGATAGGGATTCAGGATAAGGCGTTGGATTGGATACACTCTTATCTATCCCAGAGAACTCAGAAGGTGGCACTTGGGACGATCTCTTCGGCACCCAAGACCCTTGGCTGTGGAGTTCCGCAAGGGTCGGCCCTGAGCCCCCTTTTGTTCAACGTCTACCTTGCTCCTCTCTTTACGCTAATTGCCAACTGGGGTGTCAAGGCAATTTCGTATGCCGACAACACCCAGTTGGTATTTCCGTACTCCGAGATCACGCAAGAGTCCTTTTCAAACTTCAAAGGCTGTCTCCAAGATGTAGCACATTGGATGAATGCAAATAAATTAAGACTCAATGCCAATAAGACTGAAGTTATCTTTTTTGGCAAGGGTCCCCCTCCCGCGTCAGAACTTTGGTAGCAGATGGAGATGGGCCCTCCCCCCTCACCTAGTCACACGGCAAAAAATCTTGGAGTGAGATGGGATGATAGTATGTCTTTTACCTCCCATATCCAACAAGTTGCCGGCTGCTGCATGAGTAAACTGAGAAATCTCCGAAAAATCCTCAGACTCCTCCCAGAGAGCTGCCGAAAAACGGTTATCCATGCTACTGTTACCTCAAGGCTGGATTATGCCAACGGACTCTACCTAGGCCTACCAAAATACCCGACACAAAAGCTTCAGGTAGTCCAAAATGCGGCTGCGAGACTGTTACTGCGAATTCCACTCAAGCAGTCAATCTCTCCGCATCTTCGATCCCTGCACTGGTTGCCAGTTGCCAGCAGAATAAAGTTTAAAGCACTGACGTTGGCATTTAGATCTCTGCATGGCTCCTGTCCAGAATACTTGAAAAACCGCCTCCCCAGATATTCCCAAACCCGTGCATTGCGGTCCAATTGTTGTGTTCAATTGGCAGTCCCACGCACGAAAAAGGCTCGATTAGGCGGTCGGACTTTCTCGGCTAACGTCTCCGCTCTTTGGAATACCCTGCCACAAGAAATTCAACAGGCTCCTTCTGAACCCTGTTTTAAGACACTGCTGAAAACTTGGCTCTTTATTCAACCCCGTTAGCTTTTCCATCATTAGCCCCGGGTCATCTGTGTTCTACTAGCGCCGGGACACCTCCTCGCGAGGTAGCTGTTGCGCTATACAAAATTCAGTATTATTATTATTATTTAAACAACATTTCTAAAACATTGCGGGACACTCGAAAGCAACACGTTTTGCATTTTGTATGCTTCAAGCTCCGACTCTTTCTGGTGGAAAGTGTGTCAAGGAACAACATGTGGGTGCAGTCTTACCGGAAGAGCCTTCAGCCTGAAGCCACCCCAGACACCTGCTGCCCCCTTACTTCGAAGACACTCAGTGGCTTTGCGGAAATGAGCTGACTAAGAAATTGAGTTTCTCGCTCACAGCTGCAAGGGCATGAGTCACATTTGTGACTCCAGGAACTTACAGCAACTGTGAGTCAGCAAATTATTTCAGAAATGTTAAGAAAGGGGTTGAAACCATTACAGGATATGAACACTTTCATTTTGGCCTTTTGCTGTTGGATTTACCCGGACATAATCGCTCCACTGACACAGAGATTATGCATCTTTTTGTTGTTGCTGTTTTATATAGCGCTTTACATGAGCACCTTATAAAAGGCCAGAATTTTTTTTGCAGGCACAGGAAGATTAAGTGATGTGCCCAGAATCACATCACGGTGGGACTCTAAGCTGGCTACCAAGTTCAAAGCTGGCAGCTCTGCTGTTGGGTCATATCTCCTGCCCAACTTTCTAGTATTGATACCAATGTACGGGTTAAGCCCTGTAGCCCTAAGAACCAGGGTGATCATATATCCTCAAATAACTGTGGTTCACTTGGGATAGCCTTGACCAACATAGACCGAGAGTATAAACATGAACAAATACACATAGGGTCCAATTCACAAAGGTGGACTTTGACGTTTGATCTAAACTTAGACCAAACGTCTAAGTTTACAACTTTGGGAATTCACAAAAGGGCATTTACGAGTACTATCTTTAAGTCAGTACCCGGGGTGCAGATCCACCTGAGTGCGGACATAAAGAGAGTACTCGTAAATGCCCTATGTGAATTTCCAAAGTCGTAAACTTAGACATTTGGTCTAAGTTCAGACCAAAAGTCTGTATACCTTTGTGAATCGGGCACATAGTATGAAAAACAAAGTGAGCCTGCCACATAGGAAACCCCAAACAAACAAAACTTACAATTAGCACGAAAAGAGAAACAAACACAAAGGAAACAATTTGAACTAGGTACCTAACTAATCCCTAGGCAGACCCTCCAGGATTTCGCGATTTGGCGGATTGCCACGAAATCGACACTTTGGTAATTGCCGCAATTGTTACTAAAGTGCCAGCGAAATCGGCATTTTTGTAAAAATGGCACGATTTTAACAAAAGTGAGCCAAAATCCAGACATGCCCATTTAGCTGAAAACGTGTCTCAGAAGCTATTATTAACCCTAGTTAAGGTCCAATGGGGAATGCATGAGATGTGTATTACTTTGGATGAGTGGATTACCCACCCCTATGCTACTCCTTTCTTGGCATTTTCCTAAACAGACAGGCACGCATATGAAACTAAATAAAACACGCATGCTCCCCCCGCCCCCTCCCCTTGGCATCACTAGCTCGTCCTGAGAGTATCTGGAAAAATCCCAGTGGGTGGCATGCCCTGGGGGGCATTGCTTTAGGGCATTTATTCATTAACATGTTTAAGTCCTATATGTAGCCTTGAAAGGCAAACAAAGTGTCTACATTGTAAATAAACCAAATATACATAGCTTCATGTTGAATAACTCAAAAAACTGAGATATCTGTGTTTGTTGTAGGAAATAAGGCAAATAAAATGCCGAAAATTTCCGCTAAATTTCAATATTTGTGCCGCTAAATTTCCATTTTTGTGCCGCTAAATTTGCTAATCCATGCTGCTATATCCTGGGGGGGTCTGACAAGTGGAGCACTGACATATGCAGTACTCATCCTGTTTAAGTGAATAAGTGAAAATCAAGTGAACAATCAGAAACAGTACACAGCTATCGTACTGGCACGCAATGGAGAGTAGTGCAACAATAGATCAGTCATAGTGTAATGAAAAGTATGTCCTACCACACCGCAAGACAGAAAAAATAAAGGAGGCCCCCTTGCTATATCGATCTGGGAACAGGGGAGATACAAAGAAAAACAAACAGCGTCCCTCACAAGTGACCAGACTCCACGAGTAGTCCAAACAATTTAGAGCAAGAAATTGCAAGTTCTATAATAGAACCCTTACTGTTTAGTAACCTAGAGACAAGGGAGGTGAACTATGCTAGTGTTAACAGTGTTAAAATGATATATGCCATAGGTTATTTGCAACGCGTCAAAGAACTATTATCCAAAGTTTGTTTATAGAGGAGCATGCACATTTTTTTATTTCATTTCATACAGTTGTATAGATAATTAACATTTTATTAATACATTAAAATCATGAATTACATTGA
Organism: Lissotriton vulgaris; assembly: GCF_964263255.1. NCBI lineage: Eukaryota > Metazoa > Chordata > Amphibia > Caudata > Salamandridae > Lissotriton > Lissotriton vulgaris. The sequence goes on from NC_141686.1 coordinate 103,270,133, forward strand.
AATCGAACATTCAATAATACACACCAATATTTTAAAAAAATTAAAAACAGTAAAAGGTGTTCAAGGGAACAAGTGTTGACGCTGCGTTTTGGGGATATATGCACCTTCTTCAGGACAGATTCTACATAAAAAGACACAAAATTACCAAACGATAGTAGTCACAATAAAAAATACTTATACAGCAAAAAACAAACTAAAAAACAATTTACATAGTACTGTTTTAATCACCATTGGTTTTATCATGTACTTTCTTTAAATTTGTTCAGATTACGCTAAAAACACACATTCAACACAGCATTATGTTCACACTTTGTCTCCTAGTTTATGCTGTGTCTAGGTACAAAAGATGCTAGCCAAGGCCCGGATTTAGCAAATAGTTAGTCTGGGTATTATTCAAAATTCATTAAACACGGTTATAAGTTTAGGAACCATACCTCAAATGTTAGAACTCTGGATTTCCTCACAGTAATTAATGATTCAGTATCCCAATATGGATATATGAATACAATGGAGTGCACAACTTCAGTTATGCTGGATACGTGTTCATGTACACTGTCAATAAAGATGATATGGTATGGCTGTTTACTTGTGTACGATTCACACTGCCTTTATTTGAAAGTGTATTTATAAAATTGAAGCAACAGTACCTTAAATTCAAGGTGTACAGATGTTATCGCTGTACCAGGTAGCCACCGATGTAAATGAGGTTCTTCAACTGTCATTCTGCGAGAGGTAACATGAGATGCATAATCTGTGTAGTGTCTCTCTATCCTATTGTGCAGACGTCAATTTATAGAATTAGACTCACCAATTAAAAGTGCAACCTTGCAAATCGCTGCAGCCGTACACCTAGTCTCCTTCGTCCTGCAGCCTGAAAATCTCGGGGGTTGACCTCCCGTCTTTTTAGCGATAATGTCAGCAATCTGTTAGAGGAGTTAATGTCTCTGTTATATTCTATTTATAAAGATAGCTAGTATCTTCTCTTAAATTAACATACTAAGCTTATGATTAGTCATATTGATAGTTGAGCGTGCGGAGTCGTGGCCGGAGGGCTAGGAAGTTCTTCCTCAGGTTAACAGTCTCTTTGCAGTAGTCTTGGGAGATGTATATTTTGCTAGTCTTCCACATTATGTGGTTATGCTTGCGAATGAATGACAAGATTTGCTCCACATGCTCGTACCTGAGAGGTTTACAGACAATCGGTCTAGGTCCCCTTTGGCCAGGCGTGATACGAGCTGGAACTCTGTGAGCTCGATCGAACTCAAACGGGTTGTTGAAGGACAGATTGGTGGCCTGCGGAAACTTGGATTCCAGGAAAGTTACGCAAGATCCATCGTTATCCTCTGCACCTTCCGGAATACCAAAAATAAGCAGGTTCCCCCTGCGGTTTCTGTCTTCTAATTCAGAGAGGCGCCGTGACATGGAGGTTGTTGACAGTGAGAGCTCTTTAACCCCTCCCTTGCTGATGACGGAACCGCTCCGTCATCAGCTACAGTTGGGCTGTGCTGATGATGGAGCGGTTCCGTCATGGCCCGGCCGCCGCGCCTGCGCGGTGCTGATTTCGCGCCTGCGCGGCGCTGATTTCGCGCCTGCGCAGCAGTTTTAATGAGTGGAGCGGGTCATGACGGAACCGCTTCGTCACCAGCACAGCTCAACCGCGGCTGGTGACGGAGCGGTTCTGTCACCAGCATGCGGCCGCCACACCCCTTTAGCGCTGCGGCGGAATAGCCGCCGCAGCGAAGGGGTTAAGGGATTTGCTCACCGTTACTTCTGAATCCTCAAGTTGACAGATTCTACATTCTGTCTCTGAGAGCCTGACATTCGTGTCCTTGATATCCTGCCGTACCGATCCCTGGTTGACTTCGCGATATCGTGAACCTCAGCAAGTTTGAACAATATTGTGTTCAACGTTGCGTTAATGTCACGCTTTTCTTTGGTTGGGGATTTTGGGTTCGGCGGATCAGCTTTCAGCCATTTAAGATTTTTGGCCTCTTTTTCGCTTATGGCGCAGGTGTTGAAATCTGCTTAAGTAATAGGCTTTACTAGGTGAGGCACAGAGCAGTAAACTGAGAGTATTGACTGTAATTTGGAGGGCCTGAATGGCGTAGTGAGATCAGGGTACACCAGTAAGGGCCTGAATGACGTAGTGAGATCAGTGTACACCAGTGAGCGTTTGAATTGCGTTTGAATTGAGGTTATCCAGCTGGAATCAGCACCAGTGTCACTACCAGTTAATGGCCGCAAAGAATGTCCCAGTTGTGGGCCATCTTAGGGTCAGGCAAGGATGGCAGTGGAAACCAGGTCACAACAAACCCCCTCGTGGGCTCCAGGTGGGTAAAGCAGTGTGAGAAATGAAGCAGGCTGAGAGCAGATGAGCGCAGATGTGGGGCGCTTGACACGAAAAAGACTAGCCAGTGGGCAGGAGGTGTCTGTTGGACGCGCTAATTCCAGGGCATGTCATTCACCACCGAGGCATAGTGGGCTAAAGGAGGCAGTATGAGGCAGCATGTGGCAGCAGCAGGGAGCATAGACGTCGGGAGAAACAGCCACAGTTGCGTTACATAAGCATGACTGGCAGGAGGAGGCAAAAGGGATGGCCGCGTGACGGGATCGTGCCGATGCAGTCGCGGGAGGCCGCCATCTTGCGAATTGTTGCGTGCGGTACCTAAGGAATGGGACAGGTCAGTCAGTCATTGCGGTTCAAATCAGATCCGCAGTCATCTAGCAGACTGTGTAGGTCCGGCGCTGAATTTAGGAATTACAGGCACCGGAAGCCGAGCGGGCCGCTCATTGAAGGTTCATTGTGATCCTGGTGAGTCAGCAAGGCGGGAGAGCCTCGCGCAGGGTCCCATACGGCCACAGTAGTCGGGCGGCCCGAATAGCAGTCAAAGCCGTACCCTGATGATTTAGAGAACCGCCGTTCGCTTTCTCATATGTTCCGCCACTTCACTGCTCCATCAGAAGAGGCAGGATTAGCAGGAAAAACACCGGAATCTTCCTCGAAGTCAGCGCCACAGGAGGAGAGAAGGGTTTAAGTCGCCATCTTCTCCGGCGTCCAAACCACGCCACATCATCAGATCACATGTCTAACACTCATTGACAGCACCTTCGAATCCACCTGGCACAAGCACTATGGCCATGTTCTTGTACTTAAGCTCCGTCAACTAGCACTAGAATCAACATGTAATCTTTGTTTTTTGAAGTCATGTCTGCTATGGAACGATCAGAGTAACCCACTAGCTCTTGCACACATCACCAAACTCTTTGCAGAACCAGGACCACCCTAAATCGAACTGTAATCATTCCATCCTTACACACATGGCCCTGCATGCAGCTCCCATGCGCAAGAAACAGTGCTACAAGGTAGTGATGCACTTTATAAAAGGACGACTACAATATGCACAGTGTACTATGAAGCCAGCAAATATCTGCTAGCTCTTAGCCCGCTTTGAGATGTCAAAGTCTTTCCAATCATGCTTTGTACCCATCCCCACCATTAGTAAGCCAAATGCATAACATTGCACTAGCTTGCATCGATTCCATGGTTCCAGAGGGTCTGATAATTTTAACTAGGCACTTACGTTTGGTGGATTTAGTCTTGGATGCACCTCAAATCGGTCATAGTCTGAGTTGGTGACGCAGATTACTGAAGCAACAAAACCGATGTACATTAACTATACTACAGAATACTTGCCTAGAAGCATGCCTCTATAGGCAGGTACTTCACACGCAGGATATAGACAATTATACAATGCTATACACCACTATCTGAACTTATGCAGTTTGCGACATACCCATTTTGAAGAAAAGAGGGCATAAAAAGGGACGGTTTATCCTGCAGTCAAGAACCTTAGCTCAATTACAACAATGAAGGGCCGATTACAATGTGGTCAGTGTCATTCCGACCGCATCGTAATTAGTCAGTCGATGATGGAGTCGGTCGGAAAGGAATGCTACCGATCATTCTGACTGCTTTCAGTAATCCCAAGGACGGCTCTTTCTGCCAGAGGGATTACGATGTATGGTGGAGACAGCCTTTCTGTGCTGGCCTTTCCGACACAGAAAGGCTGCTGGAACTCAACTTTGGGGGGCCTCCTTTGGCGCGCGGCCTCCGATTGGAGTACTCCCCTGTTGATCCCTGCACCATGTGGCAGGCACCTAAAGTGCCTGCCACAGGCTCTGCACGGATGAACTGCACCTCACATTTTTACAATGGGAGGATGCATTCTGGTCGGAATGCATCCTCCCATTGTAAGGTATGGGAATGCGACCGAACAGTGTTCGGTCGAATCCTCTTTAATCAGTCGGGACCGCTGACCGGGTGTCGGTCCCTTCACCGAGACCATGTCAGACAGAGGAAACTCTGCCCTGCATCGTAATTAGGCACCAAGTGTTTCATTACTAATACATTCATGTTAAAGAAATAAATGATGTGCTCTACTAACTTGTTATTTATATAGTATTTGAAATGGAGTAGGCAAATGCCACTCTCGCTAGTAGAATATTTAACCGTAACCAAACTAACAAACAGACATCATCAACAGTGACTTGGCTAGCTGATATGTTCTGCTATTCTAACTGATTTCTCCAGAGGATAGGGTGGTGTAGTCTACAGCAGGAGATTCAAAAACACAAACTGAAATGGAGAAAAGTATTATTTCTCATTTACATTAAAAAATAGCTTGATTCACTATGCCTGCCAATTAATGCTTGAATCACATTAATCCCAATCAGAATTTATTTCCAGAGAGTCCTGAAAGTTCAGAATCATTTGAACATTTCACATCTCTTTAGCTTCTGTTGTCTGGAATCTTAGAAGTGCCATGTAGCACACTAAAATATTATGGGCGTTTCTTCCTAGAAGGGCCCCTCACAAGATCCTATGCTGTGAACACACAAACCCAACAAAGCGAAGGGCATGCACATGTAGATGCATTTACTGTTAATGGTAAAGTAATTTCTTTACACAAACTACACAGTCTGTACACAAAGCATTATACTAAAGATGGTGGAAAGCAGTACTATTAACAGGGTGTAGCTTTAAATGGTGCAGTGGAGCCAGGGCACATTGGTGTAGAGTCCCACTGTACCCCAATTCTAATTTACTATCACACCAAAGGGCCAGGGGCTATTGTATTTGCTTGCATTAGGGCCCATGATACCACTGCTACACCATTTGACTGATACAAGGCAATTGCTGATCTTCGTGACACAAAATAATGTATTGCTGGTGAATATCATTTTAAGCAAGTCAAGCTGGAGGATTCTGGACTTTACGAAGTATGGAAGGGTTAGGAAGATGCAGGTGCCATTCACTGGGCTCGAGTATAGCCATGCCCAGAGATTCACTGGGCAAAATTATTTTGGCTACAAAGACGGCCTACAGTGCATGTACTGTGCACTTGGTGTGCTATGCTACCATTTGTCCAACCGACACCCTCCTCTTCTTTCTACCACTATATCACAACACAACACTTGCAGCACCACACAATTTAACTCTTGCAGCAAACAGGTCTAAAACAAACAGTCTTAAATCTACTTCAGCCCCTCCTACACACAAAATACATTCTACTTTACCTTACAGGTTCTACTTGCAAAAAATGCTTTGCAAACAAATCCATATGATAAAACATACATCAGCACCTCTTTTCACTACTCCTCGTAAACAAAACACATCACACACTTCAGCACAACAAAATTTCTAAAGCACAACACCTCATAATACTTAGTCACTAAATACAATCATACAACCACCTTTCAAACTACACAGATGAAAAAAAAGAACAATGAACAGCTTTCTATCTTCCACCAGACCTAACACACATACAGCAACAGAGCAACTCTTCTAACCGCCGCTCATCTATTGGACAATTTAGAAGCTTACTACACGACCCACATGCTGCACCACCACTCCTGACTCATACACCTTCCGCCTTAAACATACACAAACAATATATGCAACGTGCCACACTTCACAACTTTGCTTCTCCATGTCTACTGCACAACGTTACACCACAAAAACACCACAGCACACCAACTCACTCTCAAACACTGTTTCCACCACCTACGCACACAGACTCATCAATATGCCTTTCGTAGCCTGCTGGACGAGGAACACATTACACAACAGCTACACAATTGCTATCCTAATACAGATAATACCAGCACTATAAACCCACCTGCTACTAACTCACACAATACTGATCACTCTTCTACAAAACGAAGTCTCACTGTCACCAAAGCACATTCTCGAAACCGTCTACTAATAAATTATCGATCGCTCTCTAAAAACAAACATCACATCTACGACTTTCTCACTGACGCAAAACCAGACATACTAATCATAACTGAATCATAGTTGGCAAAGGATATTGCTCCAGTCTTGCATGAAGCCATTTCTCTAGGCTATCAAATGATCACCCAAAATCGTATAGGCAAAAAAGGAGGCGGTACAGCTGTTGTGTTGAGGCAAACATGACATCTCCATAAAGAATTGTGAGGCTCCTCTCACCATATGCAATTCTACACCATCTTCCTCCTGTAACTTCCTGCTCCTTTACAGATCTCTACCTAGCAACGCGACATTCCCAGACGCACTTCAAGACACCGTTTCAAACCTGATAACAATACGCTCCAACCAATGCATTCTGGGTGACATCAACATTTGAGTCGATAAACCCAATATGACCCATTCAAAAATAATGATCACTGGCCTAGATGCCCTGATCCTGCATCAGATTGTCCACAAACATCGCTGGACATATCCAAGATGTCATTTTTGCTAATACCGAACTAGTTACCTTTCAAATTACAGTCTTATGGTCTGACCATCATTTGCTTGCTTTCTAACATAAAACAACACTAAGCGACTCACCTAAAACCACCTTTCATGAGTACAACTTTTGACCGTGGAACAAACTCAATTTGGAACACTTAGAAACAAAACAAACATTCAGTACAGATCTGGAAACAATAAATTCGGTTAAAAAACTATATGAGTGGCTACCAGAAGCTTTTGATATCCTGATACCCCTCAAAACCACACAACAGAACAAAAGAAAACAAGCACCTAGGAGAAATACAGAGATAAAAGATAAAACTACAAACTAGAAAACTGCAGGGTGCCTGGCTCAAAACAAAAACCAAACAAGACAAACTTCACCTACAGAAAATTAACAGATTATACAAGTCAGCTATAAAAAAAAAAAGTGCTAGTCAGATAGAATTCAAAATGCTAAATGTGCAAATAAAGAATTCTATAAAATACTCAATGAATTTTGTAAACCAAATTGCCAGAATGACCTCATCCTTTTACTCAAGATTTCACAGAAGCTGGCAAATCATTACACAGACATAGCAGACATGTTGGACTCCTACTTAAAACAGAGATAAAGCACCATCACTAACATATTTACAAAATAACAATCCAAGAATACTCCAACTTAGCCTCTCCGTTCCTTCCAATGGATTTCACACAATGAATTTATGGACCTGGTCAAAGCAAGCAGGCCTGCAGGCAGCCCTTCTGACCAGTGTTCACCGCAAACTTTCAAGACTATTCTTCTAACAACCTCTGCTGCCACTCCAGTAAGAAGAATCATCAAGGCTTCCTTAACAACTGGAATATTTCCAGAAGAACTCAAACAGTCATATATATGCAGTTTATGAAAAACAAACTTGGACCCGATGAACTCTGACAACTACAGACCCATTACAAATGGACCTTTCCTGGGCAAACTGATAGAAAGAGCAGCGTTCGCCCAGATGTCACAATTTGTCGAAGACAATACCATACTTTTAGACTTCCAAACAGGATTCAGTCAGGGAAGAGGCACAGAATCTGCCCTCCTTGTGTTAAACAGTAAAAAAATTGTCTTCTGTTAACTTAGCCTCTGCTTCCAGCCATTTTGCCTGCCAGCCCCATTTTGTGTTTCTACGGGGACTTTCGAAGTTGGAAATTGCGTGTTCACTGAAAGCTGCCCTGGCCTACGTGCACAGATGTTTAAACTGTTAGCCCACCAACGTCTGTAATCTCACTTGCTTATCTATGAAAGTGACGTGGGTAGGGGTTTATAAGGATTCTACAATGCAGCATGTAGGCGTTGTGTAAGGGGGTTGTGTAAGTGTTATGCAAAAATGTTATGTAAAGTGTAATGTAACCATGACTTAAGGGTTTTCTGATCAACTCCTATGGTGCCTAGATTGTATAAAAGGCAGACCAAAAGCTGTTCGATTTGTTCCCTCTCAGGCACTTGCAGTGTCTGTATGACGGAGCCATCTCATGAGATATAAAAAATGTGTGTTTATTTCCATTCCAGTGTCGATCCTCATTTATTGAACCCGTAGACAGAAGGGTGTCCCTGCACCGGTGAGACTGATAAGAATCTTATTTCTACAATTGGCGCCCAATGTGGGGTCAAATTGAGGGACAGAGCTGGACCAGAAGGAGGCCGTTTCGACAGGACAGAAACACTGAAGGTGCGCCCCGCAGATTGAGACTTGCTCTCGCGGCCAAGGTGATTTTCAGCTTTTCGACCTGGCCTTTGAGGTGGCTGTGTTTCTCAACTGGGGCTTTTCGTTTGGTATTTTGGAGGTGATCTATTGATCCAAGGATCAGGATGTGGGAGTTGGAGTACTGCGATCAGTTAGGATTGAATCAGTTGTCTTTTTGGGGTTTTGTATGAAAAAGTCATTTGTAAAAGTCTTGGATAGGTAATGTGAGAATTTGTTCTCATCTTTTGGTTTTGGTATAAGAGTGTCTTAACGCTATTGTTAAGGAGTATTTGGTAAACATGCCTGTTTTGAGCACACTTCGTGCATTATGTTGCTGCTGCAGCAGGAAATTTGTTTTAGAGGAAAGACAGCCAGCGCCTTAAGAAGGCACTCCGAATTATGGAATGTACATTAAATATGGTATTTCTCCATACTGTTTAGTGCATTGTGGAACAAATATACAAAGGCCGATGCTAGTTTACAGTGGCCACTTTATTGTACCTTTGATTAAAATAAATTGCAATATATAGAAGAACACCTTTTAAAAAATAAAAAGTAGGCAGAGTAGGTTTGATGCTTTAGGATTATGGAAAAAATATATTAAACAGAAACAAATTAAAGAAGAAAAGGATAGGAAGAAAGCTTAAGAGCAGACTACTGTGCAGAAGATTAAAGAGCTCCAATTAAAAATTTAAGAAGAAAGTGTAGAGAGTGATGAGAGACTATTTAAACTTCAATTGCAGAAAGCATATGTGACTAAGGAAGAAGTAGGACTTATGGGTTTAGAAGAGGTGGATTCAGAATTAGAAGAAATGCTTTGTAGACCAGCCCCGCCTCCTTATGTGCCAAATCCCGTCCCGACGGCACCTCCCCAGTTACCTCCAGTAATTCAAATATATCCTCCATTACCTGCTGCCTCTGCTGCTACCCTTGTTCTTGATAGAAAGACTGTAGTTAGTCTACCCCCAACTCCTAAACGACGTCATAGATCTATCCTTACGGAGGAGGACAAAGTGGTATTACTGGTTAGGGCTTGTGAATGGGTCCGGGATGACGAAATACGATTGGATGAGGTTTTTACGACTTTGACACAATACCCACAAATGTCTCCGCAGTATGTTGTAGGGGAAATGGCTAATGCACTAAGAAGACTCGAGGACTAATATGAATGCGGAAGCTCCTCTAGAATCAATTAGGATATGTAAAAGGACCAATGAAGGAGCATTGACCACTGCGCCTTTGAAAGTAGCGGTAGAAGATTTATTTACTCAGAAAAGAAAACTTAAGAGGCTCATGTCGGCCTCGACTAAAGCTTTCCCTATGCGAGAAGCGACCCCTGCGTTTTAAGCAGCCATAGGTGACGGTCAGGGTGTAAATGCGGCTGGATTCCGGTTCCAATGGATCTATTCCCATGGGAAGCGATCAGACGTATTGGCCCTTATAACTTCTTTGCCTGACCCTAGGAAAAACTAGACTGCATTTTATGATGAATTGAATGCTGCCGTAACTTCTTGTGTTATCACTTTAGTTGATATTGATATGTTTTTTGGATTAATACTGCTCCCTGACCTTTGGTGTATGGTCCGCAAACAGGACCATGCAGCCTTTGATGGTACTTGGGCACAATTACAAGCAGCAGATATTGATTGGAAAGTGGGGCAGAAATCACCACAGCTTATATTAGATTTATCAGGTCATATCAATACTTATTTGAAAGAGATAGTGCTACCAAAGAAAATATCATGGGCAAAATTGGTCATCTGCAAACAAAGGAAAGATGAGTCGGTCCCTGACTTTTTTACAAGGTTTGAAATGACATGTCATGATAATAGTGGTCAAGACACGACCTCTGATACACGTCAACATTTATTTGTAGATAAATTTGTAGCAAACTGGTTACATGAAATTTCACATAAGTTAAAAGTAGCTGAAAGTACATGGGCTTCCTCTGCCATGCCAAAAATGTTGGATATGGCCCAGTATTATGAGAATCAAGTAAATCCAGAGAAGGAAAAAGAAAAAAGAAAAAAAAAAAAAAAAAAAAAGAGGGTAATAATAAGGATTTGAAAACTAAAATGTTATTGACTCAGGTTTATGGGCCACAGGGAGGTAGAAGTTGTGGAGTATTTAGAGCGGACCTCCCAAGGAGGAATATTCAAGACTCTTGGGCATTTGGTCCGTTGGGATGGAATCAAAGTGCATATTGCATACAGGATGGACATTGGCAATCTGAATGCCTATTGCTTCACGAACGAGGTAGAGGTATGGGACGGGGAGTGCAAATGGGCCCTCAACAGCGCCCCGGTCTTAGTAGTAGTCAGAATTATTTTGACAATCCTGCTCCCTAATCTGGCCATAATAACCTGTCCACAGGCTTTAAGGGAAGCCTATTCTCAGTCCCATATCAAAATCCCTGGATCTTACTATTGGACCATTTACTGTCTAGTCACCGTTCCTTCTTGCACCAAATGGTCCTGATAATCTGCTAGGTCTCGACTTACTTAAACATTTCCATGCATGCATCTATTGTTCATCTGGTGGTGTATATGTTATATTTGGTAAGCAGATACGTGATACGCAATATGGTATTGCTGATGTCTCACATGCATTATCCACTGTACCGCCTTCTGTGTGGGCGGAGGGTGATACTGATGTAGGCTTATTGTCTATTGAACCGGTGCATATTCAGGTTAAACAGAATGCTGTCTTGCCCCGCATACGTCCTTATAAAATATCCCAGGAAGGCGAAAGCGCTTTAGTTCAGATTATAGAAGATCTTATTGTAAAAGGAGTAGTGAAAGAGACTGATAGCAATGTTTGTAACAGCGTTAACTTGCCTGTTTTGAAGCGTTCCATTTCTGAGGATATAGAAAAAGTTTAATCGCTTCGTAATTGATTTGCGTGAAATTAATGAAATAGCAGATTAATTGCATTTAAACCTGATTGTAGCGCTTGACTGCTTTGCCACTTAACCTGCCCACAGATCGTAGCGCTAGACTGCCCTACCTAATTTGGGATTTGCTTTTATTTCTATCTGCTCACGCTCGACGGCGTCGCATTGCTACACTGTAGCTTTCTAGTGCCAAGTAACTCTCCATAGCGCTTAGCTGCCAAGGTGCGCTTGCACTCGAAGCTATTCCGATTGCGGCCATTTTAATCGCACTGGTGTTGTTGTTGTTTAACCTCCCTGACCTCAGCCCCTCCCCGCTCCCGCCTCCCAGCTGACCCCCCCCCTCGCCCCTCCCCTTCCCAGTATCCATATATGACAGTCGCACTTGCGCGCAGCGTTCACGCGCAGCGACCGCGCCCAACCCGCGCCGAAGGTGCGCCAAAGGTAAGCCCGTCTACGCCCGTCCGCGCCTGGACCGCGCCCAGCGCCAGTCCCCCTGCCCCTCTCGCTGCCCAGCCCCCCGCGTTACCTACGATGCAGCCACCCTCCTAGCCCTCAACCCCGGTCGCGCCCCCACTTGCGTCCAAGCCGCTCCTGGACGCACCCATGGACCGTTCTCCTGCTTCTCCTGCAAATTTAGCGGCACCAACAACCTCTCCGCTACGACCACAACACCGATTCCCGACCCCAACCACCTAGAATGCATCCTTCTCAACACCCGCTCGGTCCACAGGCACGCCATTGACCTTTGGAACCTAATAGACACCATCATCCAGACGTCGCCTTCCTAACGGAAACATGGATGAACGCTTCCTCCGCCCCGGACATCGCCATCGCTATCCCTGATGACTATAAGATCACACGCAAGGACCGCACCGACCATACAGGAGGTGGAATCGCTATCGTCCATAAGAAAACTATCCGCATCTCAACCAGCTCTGATGCCAACCTCGCCAACTCCGAACACCTTCACTTCCAGATCCACATCGACCCCAAGACCACACTCAGAGGCACCCTCCTCTACAGACCACCAGGACCACGCGCAAAATTCAGTGAAGACATCACGGACTTCATCACTCCACACGCACTACCCTCCAAAGACTACATCCTTCTGGGAGACTTCAACTTCCACCTTGAAAAGATCAACGACCGCAACACCGCCACCCTCTTGGACAACCTCGCCAACCTCGGACTTAAACAACTGGTCACTTCCCCCACCCACATCGCAGGTCACACACTCAACCCAATCTTCACCTCCAGCAACCATGTCTCCTTCAGCCACACTACGGATCTCCTCTGGACCGACCACAGCTGCGTTCACTTCACCTACAACAAGCCGAAACCCATCATCCACCTCCAACCAACTCTACAAAGAAACTGGAACAAAATCACCACAGAACAGATCTCCACATCGCTCCTTCAAACCTCCCCAGCCCTCTCTTCTAACGCCAACGAAGCCGCCTCCAACCTCACCCTGTGGTTATCCAACACTGCCGACAACTTAGCACCACTGAAAAAACGTCAACACAAACTTAGCATCAAGAAGGCCTCATGGTTCAACGACGACCTCAAGAAGTCCAAGAAACTATGCCGCTCCCTTGAAAAGGCCTGGAAAAAAAGACCCATCCACCAGCAACAAGGACGCCTTCAAAAGCGCCATCCGTACTCACCACCAACTGATCCGAAAAGCCAAGAAAACAGCATTCAAAGATCGACTTGACAACAACGCCCACAACAGCAAGGAACTTTTCAACATCGTCAAGGAATTCTCCAACCCCTCGGCCAACTCCAACGACATCACCCCCTCTCAAACCCTCTGCGATTCCCTAGCCTCTTTTTTCCACAACAAGATTGCTGACATCCACAACAGCTTTGACAACCAACCCGGAAGCCAACCCACACTACCATCAGCTGACCATCTTCCCCCCATTAACACCCTTAACGCCTGGAACCCAATCTCCACTGAGGACACCATCCGCCTGATGAATTCTATCCACTCTGGATCCCCCACAGACCCATGCCCTCACCACATCTTCAACAAAGCAGACTCCGTCATAGCTCCGCACCTCCGAGACGTCATCAACTGCTCCTTCAACTCCGCCACCTTCCCGGAAAGCTGGAAACACGCTGAACTCACCGCCCTTCTGAAAAAACCAACAGCAGACCCCACCGAACTCAAAAACTACCGCCCCATCTCGCTTCTTCCATTCCCGGCCAAAGTCATCGAGAAAGCTGTCAACAACCAGCTCGCCGCCTTCCTCGAAGCCAACAAATCACTCGACTCCTCACAGTCCGGCTTCCGAGCCAAACACAGCACTGAGACCGCCCTCATCGCAGCAACAGACGACATTCGAACTCTACTGGACAATAAAGAGACAGTGGCCCTCATCCTCCTCGACCTCTCTGCAGCCTTCGACACAGTCTGCCACAGCACCCTTTTACAACGCCTCAGAAACATCGGAATCCAAGGAAAGGCACTGGAATGGATCACCTCGTTCCTCACCGGAAGAACGCAGAGAGTCCGCCTCCCACCATTCAAGTCCGAGGCCTCAGAAATCATCTGCGGCGTACCACAAGGATCCTCACTCAGCCCCACCCTCTTCAACGTATACATGAGCCCCCTCGCGGCCATCGCCCGCCAACACAACCTCAACATCATCTCTTACGCGGATGACACTCAACTGATCCTATCTCTCACCAAGGACCCCAGCACCGCCAAAACGAACCTACACGAGGGAATGAAAGAAGTCGCCGAATGGATGAAACAAAGCCGTCTGAAACTGAACTCAGACAAAACAGAAGTCCTCATCCTAGGTAAATCCCCCTCTGCATGGGACGACTCTTGGTGGCCGGAAGCCCTCGGAAAAGCACCCACCCCGACAGACCACGCACGGAACCTAGGCGTCATCCTGGACTCTTCACTCTCAATGAACAGACAAGTCAGCGCCGTATCCTCTTCATGCTTTAACATTCTTCGCATGCTCAGAAAAACATTTCGCTGGATCCCCTCCGAAACAAGGAAAACAGTCACCCACGCTCTGGTCACGAGCCGACTGGACTATGGAAACACCCTCTACGCAGGTACTACCGCAAAACTCCAGAAGAAACTACAACGAATCCAAAACGCCTCAGCCAGGCTCATATTAGACATCCCACGCAACGAACACATCTCTGGTCACCTTAAAGACCTCCACTGGCTACCCGTCAATAAGAGGATTACTTTCCGACTGCTTACCCACGCACACAAATCACTCTACGACATCGGACCAGAGTGCCTCAACTCTCGACTGTCCTTTTACACCCCCTATCGCCAACTTCGCTCTTCCAGCCAAGCCTTCGCCACTGTACCTCGCATCAACAAGACCACCATGGGAGGCAGATCCTTCTCTTACCTGGCTGCCAAGACATGGAACTCACTCCCCGCTTACCTTCGCCTCACCCAAAATCACCTAGCGTTCAGAAAGCAGCTTAAAACGTGGATATTTGACAAATAATACTTCTCCCCTTCCTAAGCGCCTTGAAACCCTCTGGGTATGTAGTGCGCTATATAAATGTTATGACTTGACTTGACTAAGGATGCATATCAGCAACTTCGAGCAGCGTTATGTTCTGCTCCTGTATTGGGAACACCTGATTACACGAAACCATTTTCTCTTTATGTGGGCAAACCAAAAAGGGTGTACATGGTCTGTTCTAACACAGCCACACGGGGACAAACAACGCCCATGTGCATACTTCTCTGCAGATCTGGACCCTGCGGCCAGTGCACTCCCTGGTTGCCTGAAAGCTGTGGCAGCAACTGCCATTTCGATCAATCAGCAGGACTTGTACTAGACCACAAACTGACAGTATTTGTTCCCCATTCAGTTGATGTATTATGGAACCAAATTAAGACAACATTTGACGAGTGCTCGTCTTACTGGGTACAAACTCACTTTGTTAGCACCACACACAACTCTTAAATGATGTCTGACTTTAAATCCAGCCACCTTGTTGCCCTTGCCTTCTGAACAGTCTAGTGATATACACAATTGTATTTTCCCCACTGAAGAACAGACTAAAGGTTGAGTGGACCTTACCAATACTCCTCTGAGATTCTCAGGGTGAATTATATGTAGATGGGTCCTGTTTGGAGCTGCCTGATGGCACTACAACTGCAGCTTACGCTACCACTACGCTGCACACAATTGCGGAGACGGCTCAAATCCCGTATAAGTCCGCACAGGCTGCCAAACTTATTGCACTCTTGTGAGCTTAGTCAAGGACTGTCTGTAAATATTTATACAGGTAGCCAGTACGCCTTTGGAGTTGCACATAACTTCGGACGCTTGTGGCAGGAAATGGGGTTCATGACATCACACGGAACGAGGATCCAACATGGAGAATTAATTCAGAACTTATTAACTGCATTAACACTACCAAAGCAGGTGGCTATTGTTAAGTGTAGTGCACACCAGAAAGTGGTAGATGATGTGGTAAGAGGCAATGCTTTTGCAGACAATACCGCAAAAGAAACAGCACGTAGCCAACAAGAGAAAATGTAGGCAATGTACTCCTCTGCAGAAAACATTTATCATGTCAATAACAAAATCAGGGAGATTCAACCGATGGCAACAAAAGAGGAAAGAGAACAGTGAGAGAAGACAGGAATATTGGATAGTAAAAATTGTTGGAGAAGAAAGCCAGATGGGGACAGGTGGAAATTGCCCAGTTCCTATGATGTACCGTTTGTCACTTTGGCACATGGCCTAGCACATGTTAGTGCAAAGAGTATAGCCACACAGAGCAAGTAGGGGAGCATCCAGATATAAGGAAAACAGCTGAACATCTTGTTAAACACTGTATGATATGTTTGCAACACAATCGGGGGAAGGGAGTGGCTACCCCAAAAGCAGAGTTCTCTCCGCCTAGTGCGCCATTCGAAGTCCTGCAGATGAATTTCATAGAACTGGAAAGGTGCAATAACCTAAAATACGCCTTGGTTGTAGTATGTGCTTGAGTAAGTGGGTGGAGGCATATCCTACGAAAGATAATACTGCACTCACTACAGCTTAGATCCCTTTGAAGTATTTACCCCGGTTCGGGATTTGTTAAGTTTTATGGAGTGATAATAGACCTCATTTTATTGCACGTTATTAAAATTCATTTCTGAAAGTTTGGGTATACATCAGAAATGTCATGCTGCTAAATCGCTCACAATCTGCTGGTTTGGCGGAACACTATAATGAGACTTGGAAACTTAAACTAGCTAAGGTGCGGGCCTCGATAGGGCTTAAATGGCCTGATGCTTTGCCATTAGCCCTTATGTCCACATGAGCAGTGGCACATAGCAAGTCTGGCCTTACGCCGTATGAAGTGGTATTTGGAAGGCCAATGAATGTATGGGGTCGCCCACGTCCTACGAAAATGAGATAACTTGAGTACCCTATTTTGTTAGATTAAATGAAGGAACTTACAGCCCATCTCTCTTTGATTCATCAACAGGTGCGAGACTCACTTCCTGACAATTCTGAAGGTCCTGGGCATTCGTTACAAACCCGGTGACCGAGTCCGAACAAAGAATTTTCAGCGCTCGAAGAACTTGGAAGTTCATTGAAAGGGGCCGGAACAGGTCTTCTTGGCGACACGAACAGCAGTCAGAGTTACGAACAGAAGAAATTGGGTCCACGGCTCGCACTGCAAGAAAGTGTTAGCCAAATGGTCTCAAATTACAGAATCTGAGAACGCAGGAATTGCACACAATATTTTCAGCAAAGAAGAAGAGACAGATTATTTTACCACACCTGACTAATTGCTTTTTACTGATCAAACGACAGCTGGAAGAGAGAGAGGTACAATCTGAGACCTCGTGTTATCCACTGAGCGAAGATTTTGAAAAGAGTGTCCTGCGAGTCAGGTCCAGTTAGAGGGCCTACTTGGCAGAAGCGGCCGAACTAGGTTTGGTGCGGTTTGTGGTGTGGATATCCTGAATCCTTGAAAAAAACACAAATTAATTTGTGGTAAAAACATCCTGTAGCCACAGTTTTTTTTTAATGGAGAGAATTCGAGGGGTTTTTGTGCAGAGAACCCCTGACACTATCCAAGGGCTTATTAATTTACTTTGCCCAGGACTGGAAGTAGAGTCAGAACTTTCCACTTCTTGGCTCAGGAACCCGGTTAGAAGCAAGATTGCAATTGTTGGTCTTGGCCCAGAGCTTCAGTTCCCGGACTTTTCCAGGACAGGATTTTATATGGGACCCGAATTGCATCCTTAGAAAGAGGCAGTGTATCTAACGATCCTTCAGGCTATAGGGGACGAACTAGTGGACGATTTTTCTTGAGTACTTTTAATATTGATTTCCTTTCACATTACTATCTTTGAACGACAAGGCTTCAACGATTTTTTCTTTTTTAGTTTTGACTTTGTTGAGGTGAACAAGTGTTTGATTTAAATATTTGCTTTTTCCTTGAAAACTCCCCATTGATTGATATATGTATTGGACACAAATTATAGACTCTTTTGAAAAAGAACATTTTGTGCAGCGTTTTTTTAAGAGACAAGACAATTAAGAACATTGTTGGGTTTTTTGGTCACCAAACACCAGGATATTCAACCCCTCACATCAAGAAAGAAGAAACAAAAACAAAGGTCTATTTATTTAGCATCAAGCTCAATATGGGTTATAGGAATTTGTCTCATAGCTTGGTTTATATAAGTAAAATATCCTATGCACGTGTTTGTATCTCCAACACCCACACCGTCTGAACATTACCATTTTACACTCACTGTTAGATGAAAGGCATAGTCTCTCTTACAAGAATAATTCATTTATTCGAATGTTGCATTACACTCACAGAATTACCAATATTTCAAATTGTTGGGTTTGGGGATTGTTGCCAGCACACCAGGCCGAAGGGGGAACACCCTTTATCCCGCTCCCATTCTCCCACAATGGTTCTTGTTGTGCTTGGTTTGCACTTTTGTGGGCTTCACAAATTAGGGATGTATCTAAAGCTGATGTAGACGGTCTTAATAAAAAAATTCAATAAAGTATGTTTTCCAAACGATGATGGAGATCCGCAAGCAAAGGGAACGGAATTGGACATGAAGGAATATGCTAAAGGTACCTCTGGCACAAGACATGTCTTTGCAAAGAGATGGACTAAATTAGAGAAAGGATTCCCCATTATAAAGGTAACAGACACATGAGCTCCCCTATGTGTAAAAAGTTGTAACACTGTATTGACTAGAACAGGTCCGACCCTTAGTAGTTTTTTAGCATCCCATAATGCCTATTTTATTTGTGGGACTAAGGGTTCTTTCCATCTACCTCCAGGATGGTCAAGTATATGTTATGTATCGTTCCTCCTTCCCTCTGTTTATTTTGCTCCAGCTGCTTATCAGAAGACTGGACTATTGCCCCTCAATCCTATCTTTGCCCGGACCAAGAGAATGATGGATGTTCAAGCAGTGGATCAGACTGATACCTCATTGCAAGAATATGTGGACGTAAACATGGGTATGTTCTTCTTTGTTGGACCACCTCTCAACAGTAGAAACATACGAAGACTCAGAGTAGTTGAAGCAGTAGTTAACCCCTTCGCTACGGGGGTAATTCCCCCGCGGTGCGGGGGGTCTGCGGCTCCGCTTTGTTCATGACGACCCCAGCTCATCATGACTCACAGCGGAGCTGTGCTCATGACCATCTGGGCTCGTCACAACCCCGCCCACGGATTAATTCTCCCGCACAGGCGGGGAATTAACAGCGCCTGGGCGGACCACGGCCACTATGACTAGCTCAGCTCGTCATGAGCACAGCTCCACTGTGACTCATGACGAGCTCAGCTCCACCGTGACTCATGACGAGCTCAGCTCGTCATGAGTACCGAAGGAGTTAAACTACGACAGCTCTAGGTAACATCACTGAGGAACTCCAGGAGGCAAGACTTGTAGTTTTGCAGAACCGCATGGTTCTGGACGTTATTCATGCAGATCGTGGAGGTGCATGCCAAATTATCGGTGCCAGTTGTTGTGTTTATATACCAGACAACGTGCCTACAGTTTATCAGGCCATTTTTAAATTATATAAGATAGCGGCTGAGATACATCAAGACACTGGAACATGGACCTGGTCTGGTTGGTTCTGAATTAGTTAGGTCATGGAAATTACTTCTTATAGCAGCCTGTATAGTAGGCACTATTCTAGGATGTTGTTTTTGTATTCAATTTATGCCCATTATATGCCCCCTCTGTACTTTTTGTAGCATGCCCTGTATCCCTAAGAAAGTGGATATTTGTGATGCTAATAAGCAGCTTATGCTTCAGCAATAAATAGATTAATTTATGAAAATAGATACCTTGAATATAGAAAGCTTGAAAGATGTAGATAGAGCACCTTCGACTGTTGCAGTATGATGCCGATTTCTGTTTTTACTCTTCATGTATTCGGTAATTGAAAAGTTTTATATAGGTTTGAAATATACTCTTAATTGGGCAAAATATATTTAGCAGAGGCTAAAAGGAGGGACTGTTAAACGGTAAAAAAATTGTATTCCGTTAACAAAGCCTCTGCTTCCAGCCATTTTGCCTGCCAGCCCCATTTTGTGTTTCTATGGGGACTTTCTAAGTTAGAAATTGCGTGTTCACTGAAAGCTGGTCACACTGATAACGTTCGCATGTCAGAGCAAGCTGCCCTGCCTGCCAAAGGGCCTTCGTGCACAGATGTTTGAACTGTTAGCCCACCAACCCCTGTAACTTGACACGCTTATCTATGAAAGTGACTTGGGTAGGGGTTCATCAGGATTCTACAGTGTAGCATGTAGGCGTTGTGTAAGGGAGTGGTGTACGTGTCATGCAAAAATGTCATAAGAGGGTTATGTAAAGTGAATTGTAATCATGACTAAGGGGTTTTCTGATGAACTCCTATGGTGCCTAGATTGTATAAAAGGCAGACCACAAGCTGTTCTAGTTCGTTCCCTCTCCGGCACTTGTAGTGTCTGTAAGACGGAGCCATCTCATGAGATAAAAAATTGTGTTTATTTCCACTCCAGTGTCGATCCACATTTATTCAACCCGTAGACAGAAGGGTGTCCCTGCACCGGTGAGACTGATAAGAATCTCACTTCTACACTTGCCATCTGGGATACTCTGAAGTACACAGTTGACCGAAACTGGGTTGCTACGCTAATCCTCTTGGACCTCTCGGCTACCTTTGACACGCTGAACATAATACTTGGATACAAAGACTCCACGAAGCCGACATAGAGAGGACTACTTCAGACTGGATCACGTCCTACCTTCGAAACAGAACTTATGTCATCCATACCCCACCTTTCTCGTCCAAACCGTACTCCACAAAAGCTCGAGTCCCTCAAGGCTCTATCATCTCGCCCATGCTTTTCAACATCTACACGTAGTCATTAACGGTACTGATCAATCAATTTCACCTCACATGCTATAACTATGCAGATGGTACACAAATACTCCTTCAACTGGAATGCCTTAAAGACGTTGGAAACTTGTCAATTTTCAGATGTCTCAGAGCCGTGGATCAATGGATGACTTGGAGCCTTCTCAAACTGAATGCTTCCAAAACGTAAATACTCACATGTGGCGTTTGGAAACATTGTGACCCGCTTGCCGCCTGGTCTGATGAACTGGGAGCACTGCCTAAAGTATCGAAGGAAGTAAGAAACCTCGGAATGACCATGGGCTCTAAACTATTGATGAATGCCCAAGTGGACAAATTAGGAGGCTAAAGCTTTTTGTTACTATAAAAACTCTGCAACTAATCTTCCCCCATTTGGGATTTCCACTTAAGGCCCAAGCTACTTTTTCCCTTGTTCTGTCCAAACTCAATAACACCAATAGCCTCTACCAAAGATCACCTTTAACAACTATCAAAACACTACAACGGATTCAGAACGCGGCTGCCAGACTACTCTTGCATATCAAACCGCAAGACCACATCTCCCCTACCTTGAAAGCCCAAATTGGTTACCGGTTGCCAGAAGATCCACGTTCAAGCTGCTTTGTATCACCCACAAAGCGATACATGGAATGGGACCGCTCTACCGCAGGAATAAAATCACCAAACACATACAACATAGAAGCCTCCGCTCTAGAGTGGCACCTCGCCTCAAAATCCCAAGATACAAGAAAAACAAACATGGGTGCACATCCTTCTCTGCAAACAAAATATGGAACTCTTTATCCCCCACATAAGATCCACCGACAACCATCTTATCTTTAGAAAACTACTCAAGAATTGGCTCTTCCCCACATAACCGCAATGCTGACTCCACCTTGCGCGGGCGGAGTCATGACGGAACGGTTCCGTCATCCGCACAGCTCAACCGACGTGCATGATGGAACCGTTCCGTCAACAGCATCGAAGGGGATAAGCACCATACACAGCATCGAAGGGGATAAGCACCATACACAAACAGAAAAATACAGCATATCCATCGGACTAGAAGCATTTATTTGTGCTATAGATATGTACCTATATGTGTATTGCTTTGCATAAACATGTAGAATAATTACTTTAAAAAAAAAAAAAAAAATACATTCTTAAGTACAAAACTTGAAAACCAGAGTTTATCGAATGCATCTTTAGTCTACATATACTTTCTTTATGCATCTATAAACCTTCCATGTACATGGATCAATATATTACTCCCCCCCCCCCCCCAATAGATAAATAAAATTTTTAAAAAAAGCATATTTAATGCACTGCCCTATTTCTCCCTCTATACCACGATCAATATCTTTGGTCTATATATACTTACTTCCTTTATGCATCTATACACTTTCCATGTACTTATGGCTCTATATATTTACTACTTCTAATTCAGCATATCTAATGCACTACCATATTTCTAAACCCCATACATCTCTCAATATATCTTCTACCTCAACTCTCCGACTCATCTCAAACCTCTTTCTACTACTCTTTCCAATGCACTACCCTATTTCTCACCCAATACCTCTATCAATATATCCACTCTCTCAATCATCTCAACCCCCATATTACTAATATGATCCCAAAAATAGACCTTTCTAGACTCTCTCCTACTCTATCCCTCCTTGCACCATCTGACACTGATTTTACTATACTGATACGTCAAAACAAGCCTTTCTAAAACTCTTCCCTCTGACTCTTCCCCTCTACATCTTTTTACTCATCCCAAGCCTCCCACCATTGCTATGACCTCTAAAAAAAGAAATTTAAAAAAAATAAAAAAGTCTAAATCTTTCTCTCTTCTATCCCTGCACTATCCTTTTCAATCAAAATAACAGACTAACATGTCCACTTCTCAAATTTCATATTTCACTATATTAATTCACCACTTAGGGGCCGATTCCGGTCGGTAGGGCTCCAAACGGTATTCGGAGCAGTTCCGCCCGCATCGGAATGTGCCGGCCGGATTCCTTTACGACCGAGCCATTTCGATGGGCTCGGGCGGAAAGGAATCTAACTCGGATTTCCGGATGGCTGACGACAGGCACGCAGAGCCCGTCCACAAATCCTTCATTACTCCCCCGGCCACCTCTTTACGACCAAGGGAGTACGATGGCAGTTTCTCACTACCTTTTGTGCCAATCTTTCCGGCAAGAAAAGCAGTTGGAAACTGTCTTTGGGGGCCACCAGTAGGGCCCCCATGGGTGCAAGGACACCCAATGGTGCACCTGTGTAGATTTCTGCACCCGGTGGCAGGCACCCTGGGGTGCCGGCCACAGGGATGGACTGCACCCCTCCATTGCACAATGCGGGCATTCTCCCATTGTGTGGGATACGATTGCGTTGCAGGACCGTGACCGATGACAGTGGGTCAGTCGGTCACGGTTCCTGACCGATGGACGGACTCAGGTCCGTCCGACATCAGAATCTGCCCTTAATCCTTTATGGGTTCCAGAGCATCGGGCTTCTCGACGAAAAAAGTGCTTTAACACCCCAACAGAGGTAACAAGCGCTATATAAATGCAAACCTTTTTCCCTCTTCTATCCCTCCGCTATCTTTCTCAATCCAAATAACTGACAAATATCCACCACTCAAATTACTTTCATATTTCACTATACTAATTCAACACTAATCCTTTATGCATACATTTAGATGAGGACTTTATTTGCCTTATCTGCTTAGACTACGTAGTTTCTCACAAATGTTCGGTTACACTCTTTATATGCATGGTGACCATCTTATAGTGAACCTTGCCCAGGCTTTACATACTATGCATGTAGATTGACATTGATTTCCAGTCTAAAACCCGGTATAATTTAAATTTTGCCTTTGAAATGTTTGATCCGATTTACTAATAAATATGCTGAGGCGGTAGTCCGTTCTAGAGCGCGGACGGTTAAGACTTTTGTATCTTATATTGTGGCAAAAACTGTATGCTATTATTTAGCTGAATTGCTGCAATTTCTCATATAGGATCTAGCCAACAAATATGATCATGTGCTTTATTTTATTTTGATTACAGAGTAGGGGATACTCT
Organism: Lissotriton vulgaris; assembly: GCF_964263255.1. Classification (NCBI taxonomy): domain Eukaryota; kingdom Metazoa; phylum Chordata; class Amphibia; order Caudata; family Salamandridae; genus Lissotriton; species Lissotriton vulgaris. Next base: position 103,293,997 of record NC_141686.1, read on the forward strand.
ACCCCCACGGGCGAAGTTCCACAAAACTATCAACAGGTCCTATAAAGGGCAATACTTTGGCCTTTTTAAAATACAACGGTATGAGATTTTTTATTTATATTGTAACTTACAGCTTAGTTATGCATAATATAATGATTAAATATATTTGCCAATTTATGATAGTGATTACAACTTAGTACATATTTTTGTTTCAGATTTAAATAATAACCGGAACATTATATCTCACCATCGAAGTTCTTCTTGCTGTTTGTTTACCCCCTCTTTTGGGGGGGATTTGATCAGGAAGCAGATATAATTACAAGAAGGTATGCAAGGGGGACATTATAAATTTGATATTATCGTTGGTAATAAAGTTGAGATCTCTTGAATCTGAACAAATTATAATGCACTAATTTGTTAATTTGTGTAATGTGGTTTAGCATAGTACTATATGAGCTCTTTATAAAATGTGATTAGTTTCATGTGGTTCTGTGCATCTTATATTACAGAATTAATTGTAAGCACTTGTTCCTCCTTTAAATTTGGACAAAATGAACTAAACCCCGTTCGAACTGATGCTAGTTATTTTTTATGCTAAGTAACATGTCATTTTACATTTAATGTATGCTATTGTATAGGTATTCTGTTAATAGGTCTCCCTGGATGCTATCATCTTCTTTCTCCATACTGGTCATCAGTGACATTAACAAGAAGACATGTATGAATTATGTATATATCAGTTAGAATGATAAATCCCAGTGAATATTTAAAAGTGTTTTTTATTGATTATGCCAATATAGCTTTGAATGTCAAAAACATTTCAAAATTGCATGAATATTGGTTAATGAAATTTTTTTATTTATGTTTTTATAGCCATGAAGAAGTCTCATGGAGACGAAACGCGCCGCGTCGGCAATGATGGCTATGACTTTGTACTGTATTTTAAATGAATGATTGTCTGTCAAAAATTGAATAAAGAAGAAAACATTTTCACCTATAAAATTTGGAGCATCATACATTTTCTTTGGGGGATTTGTTTATGTTTGTGAATAAGATTGAATTTGGGATCATTAAATTCATGATACATATTATGGCCATGAGCTCCTCAGGTCGCTCCCCACGCGGCACGGCTCCTCCTGGGTGTCCGTAACTGTGCCCCACTGCTGCCACTGCCGAGAGTTCGCCCCTGATGAACTTTTTTCGCTCTCACTGTATTTCTGTCATTTTGTATTCACTGTAATTCTGGGTTTGCATTGTAGTTTGAAAATTTCTGTACCTTTTTCCGTTTTCAGGCGTCCTCTACGCCCCTTGCCCTCTGTGCCCCCCCCCTCCCTGCTTCCCGCCGCTGCTCCCCTGCGGCCCGCTTCCTTTCCTTCTGTGTCCGTGCCCTCGCCCATTGGCCGCCTCGCTCCCGCCTCCCAGCTGCTCCTCCCTCCCACTTCGCCTCTTATGGAGGTCGCCTCTTATGAAGGTCGCCTCTTATGAAGGTCGCCTCGCGGAAACGCAGCGGGCGCGCTGAAGGCGTGCCAAAGGCAAGCCTGTCTGCTCCCGTCCGTGCCTGGACCGCGCCCAGTGCCAGAACCCCTGGCCCCCACCGGAACCAGGACACCCGACAGATACGACACCGCCACCCTCAATGCACTCAACACCGGACGACCACCCACCTGCTGCCGAACCACCCCGAAGCGCACACACGGACCCTTCTCCTGCCTAGCTTGCAACTTCACCTGCCTCCGAACCTGCACCCAGCCTGCCGGACCTAATAACAACCACCTCAAGTGCATCCTCCACAACACTCGCTCCGTCCACAAGCACGCCATCGAACTCTGGGACCTCCTCGACACAACAGCACCTGACGTCGCCTTCCTCGCAGAAACCTGGATGAGCGCTGCTCGGCCCCGAACATCACCATAGCCATATCAGACGGATACAAGATCACCCGGAAGGACTGTGTCAACCAAACCGGAGGAGGAATCGCCATCATCTACAGGAACACCATCAGAGTCACAACCAACGCTGAAGACACACTCTCCACCGCCGAACACCTACACTTCCAGATCCACACCGACCCCAAAAGCACACTCAGAGGAACCCTCATCTACAGACCTCCAGGCCCGCGCACACAATTCAGTGAAACCATCGCCGACTTTGTCAGTCCGCACGCACTAACCTCACCAGAATACATCCTCCTAGGGGACCTGAACTTCCAACTGGAGAACAACAAAGACAACAACACCACCACCCTGCTCGACAACCTCGGACTCAAGCAACTGGTGAACACCCCACTCACTACGCCGGCCACATGCTCGACCCCATCTTCTCCGCTAGCAACCACGTCTCCTTCAGCCACTCCACCGGACTACACTGGACCGACCACAGCTGCATCCATTTCACCTACAAGAAGACTACATCCCACCACTGCACGCTACAGATCCCCCGCAGATGCTGGAGCAAAGTCACCACAGACCAACTAACCACATCACTGAGCCAAAACCCACCAGCCGACACCAACGATGCAGCTCACAATCTCGCACAGTGGATCACCAACTGCGCCGACGACCTTGCTCCACTGAAGAACCCCACAGGCAAGACCAGCAACAGGAAAACTACTTGGATTGCCGACGCCCTCAAAGAAAGCATGCAGGACTCTCGAAAAAACCTGGCAAAACGAACGGACGACAGAAAACATGACAGCCCTCAAGGACGCCACTCGCAAACAACACCAACTGATTCGCACCACCAAAAGGACATCATTCAAAGAGCGACTGGACAACACCCACAACAGCAAGGAACTCTTCAGCATCGCAAAAAAGCTCTCCAACCCCAGCGCCAGCAACAACGACATCACACCGTCACAAGACCTCTGCAACTCCCTCGCCACGTTCTTCTACCACAAGAAGCAGATATACATAACAGCTTTGACGCCCAGACTCTGCTCCAGTCACCAAACCAACGACCCCCACCACCACCCTAAGCGACTGGACCCCCATCAGCACAGAAGACACAACCCACGTCATGAACTCCATCCACTGGCTCTCCCTCTGACCCATGCCCCCATCACAACTACAACAAAGCCAACACCATCATCGCACCCCACCTCCGGAACATCATAAACAACTCCTTCGCATTAGCCACCTTCATAGAGCTGGAAGCACGCAGAGATCAACGCCCTTCTGAAAAAACCCACAGCTGACCCGCAAGACCTCAAGAACTTCCGCCCCATCTCCCTATTTCCCTTCCCAGCTAAAGTCATCGAGAAGACCGTCAATAAACAGCTGACTGCACTCCTCGAGGTAAACAACTCGCCGACCCATCCCAATCCGGATTTCGAGCAAACCACAGCACCGAGACAGCCCTCATTGCAGCCACCGACGACATCAGGACCCTGATAGACAACAGGGAAACTACCGCCCTCTTCCTCCTAGACCTCTCAGCCATCTTTGATACCGTCTGCCACCGCACCCTAATAACCCGCCTCCACAACACTGGGATCCAAGGAAAAGCACTGGACTGGATCACCTTGTTCCTCTCAAACAGAACCCAGAGAGTCCGCCTCCCATCGTCCCGCTCCACAATCACCAAGATCATCTGCGGCGTACCCCAAGGCACCTCGCTCAGCCAAACTCTGTTCAATATCTACATGAGCCCCCTCGCCGCTATCGCACGCCAACACAACCTCAACATCATCTCCTACCCGGACGACACCCAGCTGATACTCTCCCTCACCAAAGACCCATCCACCGCCAAAACCATCCTCCAGGAAGGAATAAAAGACGTCGCGGAATGGATGAAGCTCAGTCGGCTGAAACTGAACTCAGACAAGACTGAGGTCCTAATCCTCGGACAATCCACATCAGCCTGGGACGACTCCTGGTGGCCCACAGCTCTGGGCACCGCACCGACACCCACAGACCACGCACGCAACCTGGGATTCATCCTGGACTCCTCCCTCACGATGACCAAACAAGTCAACGCCATTTCATCCTCATGCTTAAACACACAGTGCATGCTCCGAAAGATCTTCCGGTGGATCCCCACAGAAACCAGAAAGACGGTCACCCAGGCCCTAGTCACCAGCCGACTGGACTACGGGAACGCCCTCTACGCAGGAACCACAGCCAAACTCCAGAAACAACTTCAGCGCATACAGAACGCCTACGCACGACTCGTCCTCAACATTCCTCGCCACAGCCACATATCTGCCCACCTGAGAATCACGTTCAGACTTCTCACCCACGCACACAAAGCGCTCCACGACATGGGTCCCGAATACCTCAACAACCGCCTCTCGTTCTACACTCCTACCCGCCAGCTCTGCTCCGCCAACCTCACCCTCGCAACCGTCCCACGGATCCGTAGAGCACACCTTCGACTAACCCAGGACCATCTCACCTTCAGGAAACACCTCAAGACCTGGCTATTCGAGCAGTAGCAGCCCGCTTCTCTCCCCTCAGCGCCTTGAGACCCTCACGGGTGAGTAGCGCGCTCTATAAATGTACTGATTGATGAATAGACAATATGGATGTCATGATCTGGTCACCCGTAAAGCACTGCCCTTTCTTGCGCTGTTGCGGAGTCCCGCACCAATGAAGACCACAACTCCCGGCATTCATTGCAGGAAAACTACCACTTCCAGCATGCTCGAGCAGCACGTTGCGTCTGCAACGTGAGACACACTTTATCGGAACTAAAACCCATGCCGGAGAAGCTGTCGCTGCTGATTATTCTTCCCTGGTGGTTACGAGTGGTTGGTATCACGGAAAAGCAGTAAGAACCTTAGTTTACCTTAACTTGAGCTCATTGCACCCCATTCTGGATTCGGGTGCAGATTTCGGCTGTGGTGCCGTTCGGAACTCTCAGCGAGAGTAAACGGCACGCTTCCTGGTTTTGAGTTAAAGGCCTCTTTTAGCAGCTCTTTTGAGTCCGCTTTCCATGGTTGGCCGAGTCACGCATTCCGCCGTCTCGATGCGGGGAGAGCATTTCATGTCCATGTGATTTGGCGAGACACTGGTGGTCTTGAGGTTCACCACGAGGAGCGGTTTTGGGTTCAAATCTCTGGTTGGAGTACCCCGGGATTGTTTGGGGTCTTAGTCAGCATATTGGCAGCTGAGCATTATTGTCTCCTGTTAACCGGTGGAACAGACGTCGTTAAGGAGCATTAACCCGGTCTATTGTTCTTGTATAATTTTCCCCACAACCTTTTGTCTCTTGTTTATATAGGAGAGAGAATCTAGGGGTGAACTGTTAAGGGGTTTTGGCTATTCATAGAAGAAGCACAATCAATGCTGGTTATGTTATGTAGAGAACCCACATGATTGCACAGTTGACACATAAGTTGAAGCTACAATGTGTTCTCTTGTTTTCCCATTACAGTTAACCAAATACCTGGTTTCACCCTAATCTCTCCACATATCAAGGCATCAGTATTTTCCTTTACAGGTAGGAGTGTGGGTACACTGTACGGTGTGTAGGAAGGAGGGGCAAAGAAAGTGCTAGGATCTGTGAATCCTGTGGGTGTGTTCTAAGCATCTTCTGTTGTCATTTCAGGTCTCCCTCCCTGCTGTCCTCTTCCTTTCCTTCCCTCACTGGACTATCCCGGTAGTCTGTGTATTTACACATTAGACTCCGAGGCCGTCGAGAGGTGGAACCCCAATAGCATTGGCACAATTCTGAAGATATCGAAAGGAGGGGCCTGACAATGGAGGAATGTGCTGAGCTTATCTGAATTTGTGTTTTTGGTTATCCAAAAGTCTAGGAAATTAGGAAGGTCAGGTTCCCAGCTCCTGCACTACCTTTTTTGCTTAAATCAATAGAAGTACATACATACCAGTGCAAGTCTTTAGTTCCTTGACCTTTTTTTCTTGTGTGTTATAACTAATCCTTTATGGGTTCCGGAGTAGTGTGCTACTCGCCGCAAAAGCGCTTTAACACCTCGTCAGGGGTATTAAGCGCTATATAAATGCAATAACAATACGATAACTAACCATAAATTGCCTATGTTTTTTGATGTTTGAATCATAAGTCAAAAATACTTGTTAGTGATTTAAAAATCTTATTTTATAGAAATATTGTAATGCTGTTGAAATATTTATTTTTCAATATTTTATAAGTACATCAACTACAAATAAGGCCAGAGTCGTGTAATATATTATACTGTTATTGCTGGGGGTTATATCGCGTTGTGTTTCCAAAACACACTTTCCTGGTTCAAAAACATGCGATATAAAAAGTATATAACTTAAAGTTATGGAAGTATGATGACATTTACCCATCACAGCCTTATTGTTGCATATCTGGTAACAAAGAACTCCACTTTTAAAAGTAAAGAATTAAGTCAATGAGAATGATATACTTGCTCTTAACATTTGCATTACTACAATCCAATTCCTGAAAACTGTAGTCCAGTGGGACATCCGCCTGCAGCCCTACAGTCAGTGTGAGTCCTGAGGCAGCTTGGGCACATAAGAGCATATTTCCCCCTGCCAGAATATCTGCCCTAGACCTTCACCCTTGGAAAGGGTGAGGTAAGCAGCTCACTGCAACCAGTATCACAGGGTTGCCTAGTTGTGTTATAGCTCTGCTGCACCGCAAACATTTTAAAAAATATACAAAGCAGTAGCATGAAAACTCTGCATACAGCGTATGCCTCCTAAACGACGGCCAGCCATTGGAGAAGAGGTCTCAGTTACGTCATTCTCCCCATCCAAACCCCGTCCTTTTCAGATTGGGGGGGGGCGTGTTTTTTAAGGTTTGTTCTACCCTCTTCTCCATTGGCTGGAATGGTAAACAACAGTCAAAAACACGCCCGTTGTTTACATGAGGGGAGAAAAACAGGCCCCCCAGTCTGAAAAAGACGGGGCTTAATTCCTTCGTGTTTACCTCATCCTTGTCGTCTCCTCTTCCCCCACCCCTCTTCTCACCTCTCTCTCCTTCCCTTTCTCCTGGGCTCTCCCCCTCCCGTCCCGGCCGGTGTGCTCCCTGACTGCCGCTGATGCTGGGCTCTGTGTGTGCCCGCCTTCCGCCGGCTCCTCCTCCCCCCCTTCCCCGGCCGAGACAGAGAAGGCTTCCCCCGCTGTCCTTGGTTGTATACCCTGCTCCTTGGACCGCGCAGAGCCTGCGGCAGGCAGACTGCTCCCGGAGCCCTATGCTCAGGCCATGCACCCGACCCTCGAAGCAAGCAACCGGCCTCCAGCGGCAGCAGCAGCAACCCGCTGAGGACGCGCCACTGAAACCCGCAGAGCACCGTCCTTTGTGCGCCCGCACTCCCCAGCTGGACACGCCCGGGGGCAGGAGAGGCTGGAGCGGCCCCCGCACCCCTTCCCCGCCGCTGCCTCTGAATGTAGGACGAGGCGGAGCCCCCCGGAGCCTCGCGAAATGTGGCAATGGGAGGCGCGCAGACCGCCCCGCCGCCGGCAGCAGCATGAGGATTAGCAGCGCCAGCCCAGCCACCGCCGCCAGCCCGAGCCGCCTGCCCAGGCTCTGAAGCGCAGTCCCACACTCCCACTATGGTGCTTCTTCTTGAGCGGGAGAGCAGCTGGGCCACCTCTGGGGCGGTTCAGCCGCCGGAGGAACCAGGGTGGCCGCTGAAGAGGAGCTGCCGCCGTTTGGCTGCCCCTGGACCCGGAGTACCTGCAGAGGCCGAGCTACTGCGACGCGGCGTTCGCCCTGGAGCAGATCTCCAAGGTGCGTCCTCAGTAACAGGGCAAAGCTTCGGGCCGGAAAACGCCCCTCTGGCTGCGAGCAAAGTTCCAGGGACTGCTCTTACGACTGGGCTGCTACATTCAGAGGAACTGCGGCAAATTCCTGGCGGTGGGTCTGCGTGAGATGAGGAACCGACAGACACCCCCTCCCAAGAGGTGTCACTGCGCCGCCCTACCCAGGGGGTGTCTCACTGCCCTTGTGACAGTCTCCGCGAGGGAGCCCGGATCGGGGCTGCCATCTGCCACCGGATAGTTGGCGCACTCTTGCGTGCCCCAGGACCTTCGCCTTCTGCCCTCTCCTAGTGGTGCTGTCTACTGCGGATGTCGGAAGAACTGTTGGGTTGTGTGAGGAAGGGTTTTTCATTCGTTTTCTCCAACTTTCTGAGCAGCATGTAAGAGCCCTGGCTGTGCCAAGCTGTAGGTGTGTCTGTGTGTGTATTTGTGTATGTACAACCATGAGTCCGTATGTGTGCAAAATGTAGGGGTGTCAGGATGTGTGAAGTTGTGGGTGCTTGCATGAATGTGCCAGTGTGCAAGTATGGGTGCGTGCACGAGTGTCAGCGTGTATTTAAGTGGTGGGTGCGAGTGTCGCCTGTGTGCAAGTTGTGAGTGTGTCCGCAAGTTGTGTGTGTCTGGTTGCTTGTAAGCATGAGTCAGTGTGTGCAAAAGTTATGGTGTGTGTGTGTGTGTGTGAGTCAGCGTGTGTGCAAATTGTGCGTGCCTGGAAGTATGAGTGTGTGCATGTGTGTCAGTGTGTGTGCAAGTTATGGTGTGTGTATGTCAGCATGTTGTGTGTGGGAGAGTGTCAGAGCGTGTGCAAGTTGTGTGTGAGTGGCAGTGTGTGTGTAAGCACAAGTCAGTATGTGTGCAAGGTGTGGAGTGTGTGTGCCAGCCTGTTGCGCCGTGCGTCTCTGGGCCTTGGCAGACTCCGGCTGTTCCCCAGTCCAGGTGAGGAATACGCTCTCCAACAACAATTACATGTTCTTTTTTTGTATGACGATTCCAATGAATATTCTGGTCTCTGCCCCAGCAGAGCCAGTTGAGTATGACTAATATACGTTCACTATGCATGCAAACCAGACCAGAGGCTCTGTTCTCCACGTGCCTCCCTATTTATTGTCATTTAGATCGTAGGTGGGGTACATGTACTTGATGAGCAACGCTGGAGTTGGTTTGAAACTTTGTGCTTTGTATGCAGTCCCATATGTATTGGGCAATAAGGGCTTGCCAGATAGTGTTCGACAGAATTATGGCATCATTTCCTTTCCAACATGGTACCTTTGTTGTGCCTTTTTCCTGCACGCTTCTAGCATTCTAACAATATGGCAGTCGCTGGTCTCTTTAAACAAGCACTGTCTGACCGATAGACTTCAATTTTTGGATTCAGGCATATGACAGTGTTGGTGCAGAGGAAGCTTCCCCTCATCTCTCCACGGTGGGATTTGGACCACGTGTGATATTTTCATTAAGTATCTGGAAGTTAGGCACCCGACCATGAGAGGCCGCTAGACTGCTGGAGCCCGCTCGGCACCAGGGGTTGGCCGCGCTCCGCTAACTACTACTACTCCTACTCTACTCTATACAAGTATACTCTCTATTACTCAACTAGTCACTCACTACTAACTATTAATCACTGCTAATACTCTCTACTACTCTCTAATGCTTACTATTGCCATTGTAAATGACAATATCATATTTATCGGTTAAAAAAAAACAAATAAAAAAAATGACATTTGCAATGCCAATAGCTCTAACTTTAACAAAGACGAGACCATTGCATTGTAAATGCTTGTTATTTATAGGTCTGTAGATGATATAAAGGTAGAATAGTGCAAAAACACCATCACACTTGTGTTAAGGTTGCATTTTTCACAGTTTCTAAACTTCCAACTAAAGTTCACCAAATGTCAACTAGCCTGTTGGGATTCACATGTGGGTATTACATATATGATGTTTGGTGAAAATTGCTCAAGGATTTCATAGTTTAAAAGAAATTTTAAGTCAAGTTTTGAGTTTTCATATATTATGTTAAGTACACATTTCTCAAAACCGTTCCCATGAAATTTCAACAAACTTGACATGCACATTTGATCTACTTGAACGAAGCCCACTATATTAGTAAATTCCACACTCATTGTTTGAGAAAAAAAATTAACTTAAAATGGTCAAAGATTTCTAAATTAATTCCAATATACTTATCACATTACTAAGTACATTTAAACCTACAAATGCATTATTATAATAAAGAATGTATAAATTAGTTAACGTGCATTCGCAAAAATAAAATGTACACTCATACAGTCTCTACACTCATACAGTAGCTACACAACATCACACCTATGGAATTCAACTTAGTGTATACAGGTGAAATGACCAATAGAAGCCTCAATAGTAAGGTAAAATAAATAGTATTGTGTATATTAGATCTCTACTAGATAAACAGGGGAAGAATACATCTTCAGATTATTCAACTCCATACTATTAATTACACAGCTAACTCTACTGTGACCATCGTTAGGAATTGCTGGATTTAGCAGCCAATAGTTTTCTCTCAGGATAATTCCAAGACCGTTGCTTGTGGTTGAACCATGGGAAATGTGTATTGCCTATTACTTAAGATGTTTCACTTTGGAACCCAATACCTAGCAAAATTAAAAAGAAAGAAAAAAAAATAAAAGATCTCTAGAGTGTGGTTTTACAATGCAACTCTGATTACCAGCATCTTGCTCAAACAGTGCTTTAACCCAACTTGTAGGAAGGGCCTTGGTCACGGTCATTACTTAATCCACAGTTTTTGCCAGGACTTAAGATAAAAAGGCAGGCATGCAGACTACAGCATTTAAAAACATATCTTAAAGATATTGGTATCCATCAGTGTTGGCACTTTTGAAAAAACACGCAGTGCTATACAAAAAGGTAACATATTCTGACTACTTATTAATAAGCCAAGACTCCCTGCAATACTCAGAAAAAGTTATGGTGTTTGTATGGGGCTCTGATTGGTATATAAATATATATATTTTTTAAACACAGCATAACTGGTGTGTTTTAGTACTTTTGGGACTTGCTCTTCTTACTTCTTGAAAAACCTACACAGCTTTTAGGTATCTGTTGTTGAAGACCTGTTGTGGACAATACCAGTACTTACAGTGGGCTTTGGATCAGTCCATTGCTTACCAATGGTTTCTTCTCTACTCAATCGCAAGAACTTGCTTCTTATTCAATAGCTTCCCTTTCTCCACTTGTATTTATCTATCACCTTTTGCATAGCTTCTTTACTATCATTTTGACTGGATGACTAGCTTCCTTCCACAGCTCCTGTCATGGGGATGAGCCTGCATTTACACTGTGTTAAGTTGGCCTGAGCTTATTAGAAGTTTAAACGCAATTTTTTCCTTTCTGCTGCCTTTGCTAAACTCTAAACATTTATAATAATGTGTGCCGTGTGCAGAGTGTTTTGCTTCACACGAGAATAATATGTTTTTCTATATTAGCAGACTTACTTGGTAAGCTTTGTCTGAACAGTGAGTGCAGAGGCCTTCAAGATTATTTCAACACAGTGGTTGTTGTTCGGACTGATCAGCGCACGTTCTAAACAGAACATATATGCAGCTGTGGCCACCTCTGAGTTTGGCGCGTTTTAATAATGCACTGCGTAGGCATGATCACACACACTTTGAGAACATTCGCATGCAGAGAGCTGATGCAGAAACTGATGTGATCCATTTCTGCTAGGACCGGAGGTATGGGGCCGCCCTTGTAATCCAAAGAGACCTTCTGTAGATATAAAATAGCCTACTAGCAAGGGAGGGTGAGATATAGGTATATTCTAACCTGTTTCCATTTAGCATTGTAACATGCTTTCTCCCTTTGTATTTTATGGAATAGTAACTATGCTGATAATCTTGTTAATTATAATATGTCTGTTTGTATTAGCTAAAATACTGCGCATGAGAACACAGCATTAGAAATAAACATTTCAAACTTGCACGTATCTCCATTTACTCCCTGTTTTGGACTAGTATGAGAGCATAACGAAAGAGTGTTCATGTGTTCCACATTGACTGAGGTATTCTAAGTTCCATGTTCTGGGTTGTCTAATCATTGGTGTTATTGAAGAACCAATGAGACACTGATTGCTATTCTGGTAGGGGATATTGGCTACTAAGGTGAGTTTTGGCACACCCTAATTCACTGAGGTTCCAAGTCTCTATGCACAGTTATGTGTAGGGGCAGAATCCCTGCTACACTCCACATCATGGACCTTCTATTTTTTCATTTGTTATCTGCATTCCATGAAAGTGCATGGGTTTTCTTACTCTCTCCATGAGCAGCTTTCTCCCACAGTCCTGCCCCGCACACCGAGTGTTACTCTTCCAAACTTATCCAATGCTTCCCCCACCCAATATTACAGTATTATTTTGTTATAGTGCCCTACAAGCTTCAGATGCACCTATTCTCCACCCCCCACTCCATGTTGCGCCTGCTGTGATGCTGACTTACACCAATCAACCTGCTCCTGTTTCACGCTCATCCATACCCACTGCATTTCTTTTTTTTAAATAATATATTTTTGAAGGGACCAACTGCTACAATTGGCCACAAGGCCACTCACATCCGAGTCTCTTTTGTACATTTTTTTTATGTACTAGTCAAATATTGGCATACACCATTGTGAATAGCAGATTAAAAGCTAAAAATGGCTTTGATGTCAGGATGCATGCCCAGAAGTCATTACGCTGCTATGATTTTCTTTTTGTTAATTCTGTTTTGGCAAGAATGCTTCTTTTTTTCCATTTTTGCCCATTCCTGAATACATAGGCAAAAAAACACAGGCAATGCCACTGAAGGGCATGATATATTAAAGTTGCCAATGCTTGTTTATGTGGCAAACTCTACATCTACTGTAACTTTAAGGTCCATTGAAAATTCTAGGTTTTTATTAAACCAATAGATGTGAATTTGTTTTTTTAAATAGCACTCTATAAAAACATTTCCACATTTTGTAGCATTGAAAAACGTCGACCTTCCTGTTAGGTATTTTAACAGTCTCAGAAGGATGAAATTCTCAAAAGTAGTGTCCTACAGGTTACACGTGAACCTGGCAGACGTACCGTACTTGCACGGATATCTAACTATAAACGCATGCGTTTCATGTGACACACGTAGAACGATCAACATAATGGATAAAACTGTCATGATAAAACTTTTTTTATGAAGTGCTGCAGATTACTCACAGTAGGAAGAAAATAAAATAATCGGCTGCTAAAATATGTTATTTCACAGTACAGATAAAATGTTCACTTTCTTTGAGAGGCCAAAATTCTTCAAAGTGAGTGTGCTTCATTTCGCTGTATGACTTGACTCCCAATAGGAGTTTGCATACTCTTTTGTTGTAACAGGAGTGTAAGACGATACCATGCTTTTATTTTATGGCTCTGGGGGAACATTATTTTTCATTCCTACTGATTTTCACACATACTTTCACAAGGGAGTCTTTCCGGTCTAAAACACACACAAAGGGCACACTTTTATTGCGAACGGGCTTTGGGCAGGCCACAGGGTTCCCTTGAAGGGCCTGGCTCTCAGTAACATCTGCTACAGGTGCTTAGATCTTTTACTCATCCCAAACCTCATTTTACTACTATGATTGCCCTAATCCTTTTCTAGAGACTCTATTCCCCTGCATCTCTCTTTTTACTCATCCCAAGGCTCATCTTACAACTATGATCTCCCAAATAACACTTTATAGACTCTTCCATCCCTCCATTACCCTATTCAATCCGACTGAAAGACTTGCATGTCCACCGCTCAAATTAACACATATTTCCCTATTCTAATACACCAATAATTATTTTTGAGTTCCCTATTCTAATACACCAATAATCCTTTTGAGTTCCGGAGTAGCGTGGTACTCACCGAAAAGCGCCTTGACGCCTGGTCAGTTGCAATAAGCGCTATAGAAATACAATTAAGAAATAACGGTTTTCTACAGTATTGCAAGCACTTTCGTGACAGTAATACCGTCGTGCATTAAAAAGTAGCTAGATAATAATGCTAATGAACCCAACGTGGCACACGATACTCAATAACATGTTAAGATAAAGCAGTCGACCTAACCACGTTATGTGGTCCCCACATGCCACATAATTCCTGTAGTCAATGCCACAAACACCCTCACGCCACAATCCTCAGTGTTGTTCATATAAAAACTTATTAGCAAGTCGTGCCTTCTTTTCCTTATGCAGCGCATTACTTCATCGTCGCCTATCAATGAAAGTATCACCAGACTCTCCCCATAAACGATAGCGGATAACAAACTTTACTAACAGGCATGCATACACGGATTTCAAGTTTGTGCTAGGCAAATGCTGACCTGGCCGCTTACACACAGCATTCTTCTTTCTCTCATTACTAACCTAAACAAAATGGGCAGCGAACAAGCAAGCATAAAATTGTACTTTCAAGGCAGACAGGAGATCGAGCTCTGTGGACATCTCTATGTACAGGGGGGCGTCACCCTGAGGCTGCATTGCTGGCGCTTACCTTGCTGTCGTCCATAGGGCCCTGAACTCTGCGCTGCTACGGCAGCTGCCGTCTATAAACTTCCCACTCACAGCCGCTGAGTGCACCTGCACAGACCCACTCTGAATCTTCCAGAAGCCTGCCGGCCCCTGCCTCTAAACCGTGCGAAGTCCTTCTTCTCTCTTTAAAAGAATACCCCTGCTGTTTGTTTACAATCTGACACAGCGAGAAAATATGTCCGAGCAGGAAGCAGGATGCGCGCAGGTAATTCTGGGAGTATGAGTCTTTTCTCTATTCACTAAAGTAGAACGACCATGAGGGGGCGTAGTTTTGAACTGCAACTCCCAGCAGCTAGACAGACAAAAGCGGAAACCAGCGGTGGCTGGGAACGTTAGTTCCCTAATGCTCTATATTCTATGTTGCGCGAGTAGGCAGATAGAGAGGGCTCACGATTGATTCAAAGAACGGCACAACAAGTTGATGTTGGACATTATAGACCGGTCCTTCAGTGTGTAAGCAACACTCTGAAATACTGGTAATGGCATATGCAAAGCTCTCGAGTTTCCAATTTCCACGGTTGAGAAGCTCATCTATTTTAGTTTCTTGTGTGCAGTTTTTAATAGCGTGAACTCGACCCGAAGGTATCGAAGCCCTTTACATGAGCACCAGTTACCTCAAAGGCACATTAATTTTTGGTAGGTTCCAGGAGATTAAGTGATTTTCCCAGGATGTTGAGCCAACTCCGAGGCTGGAACCTGCTTCCACTGCTCCCCCCGCTCTAGCCGGTGGAATTTGATTGGGAGTGCTCTGATAATTCCTCATAAGTTAATTAAAACATGCAAGTGTTTTAAATACCATCATTCTTTCCAGCGGTTAGAAGGTTAATTCACGGTCAGCGAGGGTTGCTAAGTTTTCCCTTTGCTATTGTGTGTCATTTCTTTGTTTTTAGGTTGGCATGAGTGACATTTGAATTCCTATACGTGGCACTTAATTGTGAACAAAGCATTAATTTACTCTATTTGTATAATCTAATCGTCTGGGAACTGGCTTTGCTTTTACATCAAAGTAATCAAATAGAAAAGCGAAGAAGACATACAATGCATAGTTGCCAACTGTCCCGTTTTTGCAGGGACAGTCCCGACAAGATGTAGACTGTCCCGGGTAATATTGTTGCAGAAACGGTTCTTCTTTATCACACACAGGTACGCAACCAAGAACAATGTGCTCTCCTTATTTGTACTCCGTTCGTCTGGACCAATTGTGGACTCCGCTTCAACCTGGCACGCCCTCGCCAAACCACTCCCCACTCCCCAATTCTATGTCAGGACAGGAGGCTCCGATTATGCTTTCTCATTTCTTTTAATGAAAACTCAGCAGCCAATCAAAACAAAAACTACAAATCCCATGAACACTTGGGATGACCCTTACAGGAAACACTATATAAGGTCCAAATGCTAGTCCTTCCTCCTCTTTCTTTGCTGCTCCGCAGCCAGTTAAGTCTATTTCCATTTCCTTCTACTATTTGATACATTGGTAGTTGTTACATTGTTGCACGCGTTTATTTTGTGCTCCGCTGCATTGTTTTCTATGAATACTGTTGCGCGGCGCTCGCGTGTGTTGTGCTTCGGCTTCTGATATTGTGCCGGTATTGGTTGTAGCGCTTTTCGCGGCGTGTCTTCTTGGGAGCGTGTGTTCGCCACCCTGCGCTTGGCCGCTTGTGCACGGTAGCCTGGTGGAGCGGGAGCAGAGGTCGTCGGCTCCTTAGGGGAGCGCGAGCGCTCTCGAGCCGGTTGTGTGAGTGGCAGCAGCGTCGCGCATGCGCGCTGCATTTCTTTCCGGTTTGAAGGCTTCTTCCTCACGCCGGTTTGCTGACTGAACGCTTCCCAGCGCTCTTGCCCACAGCCCTGCACTTTCGACCTCGTTTTGACGCCGGAGCACAGGAAAGTGTTCCGGTTGTGATTTACTTTGCATAGGCTCTGCCTAGAGTGACTTATATTTGGCAGGCTTATCTCCCTCCACATTCTATACTGTTTGCTTAGCGTTTGGTTGTTTCCAACCTTATTTAAGTCTGCTTTGGGGTTATCACTCCCCCTTTACTGGTATCTCTGATACCCCATATTTGTTACAGTCTTGTGGGCATTTACTTTCTGCACTTGTGCAATGGCTGATTTCTATGACGCAGATGAAGACTGTTATTATGATGAGGAGGAGGATACTTCTCTTGAGTATGACTTGGTGGAGGAGTTGGACAAAGGTGTTCAACTTTCTGTTAATAAGGCATTGGTAAGGGCTATCAATCCCCTTAAACGTCATTTGAATGAATATGCAATTCAACAGGGCTGGTTGCCTGCGTCCCAAAAAACCGCAAAGTCTCCTGGTAATCCACACAAATCAGACTTTCAGAGACTGGCGAAGGTTTTATCTTCAGACAAGCCCAAATCTTCTGCGTCTCTTTATGCGGAGGAATCCGACCATGGTCAAGCCTCTTCAGGTCATGATTCCCCTCCTAAGAAGCGTCTCCGCAAGGAGCATTTTGTTGACGCTCTTGAGCGTCCCCCTTTACTCAATTTCGAACCAGAGGACATTGTCCATCCTAATTCATCGTCATGGTTGCCCGCTCCGGCGGTGGCAGCTTATCTTGAGGCGCATGTTCGCCATCCCTTTGAAGCACCTGTCCGAGCTCGGCTTCGTTCTGAATGCCCGAGACCGGACCTGGCAGACCATATTGCTGAGACCCCGGAGGTGGACCCTATGATGGTCACCTACCTTAAAAAATATTCTAAGGACCCCAAAAAGGGCCTGGACCGTTCATGGCGGTCCTGTCAGGATAAGTTAATGGACATGTTGGGTCCCCTATCTAAGATCCTAGACCTGGGTTTCAAGGCCAAGGAAGCCTCGGCGACGGTTAACCCTGACGAACTTATAGAATGGGCCCAGAGGGCCGTCTGCATGTTTGGGAACGCTAATTGTGCCATTTCAGCAGAACGTCGTCGATCCATTCTCCTGAAACTGGATCCGAAGTTAGCGGAGTTGGCTACCTCTGAGGCCGGTCCAGAAGCGCAAGGCCTTCTTTTTGGACGACCCTTCCTGAAAGAGTTGACTAAGTTTGTATCCGCCTTCAGCGGCATAGATAAAGCGCAGGCATCCTTGCGCCGGGCCATGCGTCCGGTTTTCACCAAGGCCGGACGACAAAGGGGACGGTCGTTCGGCCGTGGATCTCAACAACAGTCCCAGAGGGGCGGCTCGCAGCACCGTGGTGGTCAATACGATTCTGGCTACTCCTCCCGCGCCAACTTCTATCCTTCCCGTAAAGGAAAAGGACAATACGGCAAGGGACGTTCCGGTGGCCACCAAGGCCAATATCAAGATTCCGGAGCTACAGGTGAGCTTAATTCAGGCATGCGATGTAATGTTGGGGGGCAGAGTGCAGTATTTTCTGAACAATTGGCGCATGATCTCCAACGATGCTTGGGTGTTAGAAACCGTTCAAGGTTTCAAGATAGAGTTCTATCATCCAATTCATCAAACCTGTCTGCCGACCCCTCTACTTTTTTCCAGTCTCTCTCAGACTTCTCTGTCGGAGGAGATCGAAGTGCTCCTCTCCAAAGGGGCGATTGTTCCTACCCAACGCCATCCACGAGGCTTTGTCAGTTCAGTCTTTCTGGTCGAGAAAAAAGGAGGCGGGTCTCGCCTAGTTCTCAACCTGAAGGACTTCAACAGCGGGGTGATCTACAGACACTTCAAGATGGAGGGTATCCATCTTCTACGGGATCTCCTTCGGGAAGGGGATTGGATGGTCCGTCTGGACCTGAAAGATGCTTATTTATCTATCCCGATTTTCAAGCCCCATCGCAGGTTCCTACAATTTCAATGGCTGAACCAATGGTACGAATATCAGGTTCTCCCCTTCGGCCTTTCGTCAGCACCATGGTGCTTCACGAAGTTGCTGAGGCCGGTTGTAGAACATCTTCGTTCCAGGGGGGTCCGTTTGATTATTTACCTGGACGACATTCTTTTTATGGCGGATTGTCCCCTCAAGCTTCTGCAACACCTGGAATGGTCCATCACTCTATTGCAGTCTCTGGGTTTTCTGGTCAATGTTCCCAAATCGGTTTTGGTTCCCACTCAGTCTATCGATTTTCTGGGGTTTCAAATAGATTCTTTGACTTGTCAGCTTCTTCTGCCCAATCAGAAGCTCCGCTACATCCGGAGAGAGTTGACATCTGTTATTTCCAGACAGACTGTGTCACTGAGGTCGTTGGCACGAGTGGTAGGTCTTTTAGCGTCTTCGATTCAGGCGATTTTTCCAGGCCCTCTTCATTACCGGGCGATGCAACGCCTGAAAATTCAGCATCTTCGGAAAGGTCTCCGCTATTCAGATCAAGTTCCTCTCTCGGAGGAAGTGCGGATGGAGATGCAGTGGTGGCTAGATCACATGGAGGCCTGGAACGGTCGAGCCCTGTTCGGGTCGTCTCCAGAACTGGTGATCGAATCGGATGCCAGTCGGTGGGGTTGGGGAGCCCGTTGCGGGTCAGTTTCGACAGGGGGTCAATGGTCTCCTCAGGAGCTGTCTCTCCATATCAATTGCCTGGAACTCCTAGCGGGTTCCTTTGCGATTCGATGTTTCTCCCCCCTACAGGCGAATTGTTGCATTCTTCTCAGGATGGACAATGTGTCGGCGGTCCGCTATATCAACAAACTGGGCGGAACACGGTCCAAGATATTAGCGGAGATTGCCAAGGATTTTTGGCATTTTTGCCTCTACCAGAAGATCACAGTTATTGCAGAGTATCTCCCGGGCCGCGACAATCAGGTTGCGGATTGGCATTCCCGACATCTTCGGGACTTCAGCGACTGGAGACTTCACCCTCGAGTCTTCCGCGCCATTCTTCGGCTTTGGGGCCAGTGTCACCTAGACCTTTTCGCCTCAATACGCAGCTTCCTCGGTTTTACAGCTGGAGACCGGACCCCTTAGCTCTGGCCACGGATGCTTTTCTCCAACAGTGGCCGTCGAGTCTTTGTTATGCATTTCCCCCGTTTATGATGCTTCCCAGAGTCCTTGCTTACACCAAACGGTTTCGGGCGGAGCTCATTCTGATTGCTCCCTTGTGGAACGCTCAAGCGTGGTTCCCGGTTCTCTTGGAAATGTGCTGTGCTCCTCCCCTCCTTCTTCCCCTGAAGCGGAATCTGTTACTGGATCCTCTCGGGGATCCGCATCCCCTCATTCTCGCCGGCACTCTCCAGTTGCTAGCATGGCGAATCTCGGGGATCGTTTGTCGGTCCCAGGCATTTCTAGCGACGCTGCCACCTTCATTAGTAACGCCTGGTCTCCCAATACCCACAAGCGGTATCGAGGAGCCTGGACACGATGGAGTGATTGGTGTGTTCAACGGGAGGTTGATCCCGTTTCAGCGGATATCAGTTTAGTTATTAATTTCTTGACCTCTTTGGCCGCTTCTGGTTTGGCTTATAGAACCGTTAATAGTTTTCGTTCGGCCATTTCGGCGGGCCATATCCACGTTGATGGTAAACCTGTTGGTGAACACCATTTGCTTTCCAAACTCCTGAAAGGTATTCGCCTCGCGAAACCTCCCGCACCGAAATATGTGTCTTTGTGGGATGTTTCGATTGTTCTAAAATTTTTGGAGGCTTGGCCTACTAATCTTTTGTTATCTCGAAAACAGTTGTCTGCAAAACTGACCATGTTACTTTGTCTAGTTTCTTGCAAACGTGTCTCAGATATTCGTGCTCTAGATCTGGCGGGTCGATGTTTCACCCCTGAAGGTGTTACTTTCACTCTCTCTAGGAGGACTAAAACTAACACCTCCTCCATTTCGTATCCTTCTTTTCCGGATCATCCCAATCTTTGCGTTGTTCGGTGTTTGAAGGATTACGAGGTAAGTACCGCTTCTTTACGCACTGACATGCAGGGTCAGCTGTTGATCTCCTTACTGAAGCCTTTTCGCCCTGTTGCACCGGCTACTTTAGCTCGCTGGGTGCGCTGGCTCATGTCCGAGGCGGGCATTGATATTTCTGTATTTGGTGCACATTCTACTAGAGGGGAAATGGCCTCAAAAGCTTACTCCATGGGTGCTACTTTGTTTGACATCATGAAAGCTGCAGACTGGTCTTCAGACTCTGTTTTCAAGCAATTCTACTATAAACCAATTGTTACTGTTGCGTCTGTTGTGGTGGACGAGCTTTGAACAAGCATAATCGGAGCCTCCTGTCCTGACATAGAATTAAAAATTTGCAAACATTCGTGACAAGAATTTTCAATTCTATTAAGGACTAGGAGGCGAGGATTATCCCACCCTGATTATCACTTTGTTGCATTCTATGTGCTGTATAATAATTTGCATACTATTACAGTTGTATATATTATTCCTTGTTTCCCCCCCTGTATTGCTTTAATTTCTCCATTATTGGGATATTACGGCTCTGTATCTTTTACAGGTTCTGACCAGAAATGATGTGGTTGCTGTGCCTCAAGAGTTTTCCCTGTCTCCTTGCGCCCGGATCCAGGATACCTCCATCTTCTGTTACAAGGTCCTTTGGATTTCGGCGGCTTGTTTGGAACTTTTGCTGTTGCTTTATATGGGATTGTTTTTTGATGTGGATCTGCTTACCCAAAGAAAGAGGAGGAAGGACTAGCATTTGGACCTTATATAGTGTTTCCTGTAAGGGTCATCCCAAGTGTTCATGGGATTTGTAGTTTTTGTTTTGATTGGCTGCTGAGTTTTCATTAAAAGAAATGAGAAAGCATAATCCTCGCCTCCTAGTCCTTAATAGAATTGAAAATTCTTGTCACGAATGTTTGCAAATTTTTAATTGTGTTTTCAGCAGGAATAGCGCTTTTGAATTACATTTTCTGATTTTCAAAAAAGCACACTTCCTGCTTCAGCGGTCTTCTGCTGGTTCTGCTAGACCGACCCTCAGTCAGAGATGGCCTTTGCACAGATAGCACCCAGAGCAATGGCACATTTTGCACACTTCCTGATGACCCTAAAGTTAGCCTCTGATTCGTTCAGTGTCTTATTCACAGGCTGAAGTTAGCATCTCATTTAGCTGGCTTCTTATTTACTGGCTGAAGTTAGCATCTCCATCAGACAGCATCTTATTTGTAGGCAATATTTTAAATAAGGCACATTCCATTGACTGAATCTTAAATAATTCTGCCAACTGCAGTCTATCAAAATTTGCATTTCCGTACTACAACTATGTTGTTTTTCAATCACAACACATACCAGTATTATATCTTTTAGGATTTAGGGCCTGATTTAGATTTTGGCAGACAGGTTTCTCCGTCACAACAGTAACCGATATCCCATCCGCCGAAATATAAATCCCATAATATCCTATGGGATTTATATTTTGGCAGACGTGATATCCGTCTCTGTTGTGACAAAGTAACTCGCCCGCCTAAATCTTAATCAGGCCCTTAGTCTGAGACAATAAACTTTTCCACAGAATCATAGGCTTACTGTAACCCCGTCAACATTCTTATTATTCTTATTAAAGGAACACCTCTTTACACTACTTGTATGTAAATTGTCTTAGCCGATTAAAAATTTGTAACGGGGGGGAGGAGCTTAGCCAGCAACCGAGATGGCCGCCTGACTCTTCGGCTCCGCCGACCCGTTGGCTTTCTTCCCGGAGAGCACCATATCCTGATGCCTATCCTGCTTGGAAGTGGGCGCTTCGGAACCGCGCTGATCTCCCGACTTGGATGATGTGCTCCCCGTGGGCTGGCTCGCAGTAGCACCGGAGCTCCGTCCTCGTCCTGTCCCTCCGTGGCGTGTGAGAGTCCGGGTCTTTGTTCCCCAGCGCGGCTGCCCCTGGACTCGACAACAACGATAGCCTGCAGCGGGAGAGATCGGCGGCTGGCGAGACACTGTTGCAACACTTGCTACAGTTTGCCGACCGACCCTCCGCGCCTTCATGCCTCCGTGTTCGCCTTTGAAATTGTAGGGAGCGTCACATTGTATCCTTCGCCTGGCTCGAGATCGGCGCTGGACGAGTCCCCGTTCCTTTATGCTGCGGTGGACGCCATCTTCTTGGAGGCTTTGTATCTTAGCTCGGAGCCTCTGGAGACCTGCATGGGTCGCTTTCATTATGTGAGCAGTTTCTGGCAGCATTGGGACAGCTGGGGTTTGCCTTGTAGTGTCGACCCGTGCTTACTGCACTACTTCATAACACTATCAGCTTCATCATCGGGATGGACTCCGGTGGACGCCCCAGCGGGCGACAACATGGCGGCGCCCTCCGGGGACGTGACTCTGCTGCCGAGAAACCCATCCTGCCTGCTGAGGTTTTACATGCCCTATGCGACCTGAGATCACTTATCAGAGCGAGCGCCCAGGACCTGAGTGACCGTCTGGATGCTGTACTGCCCGGAGAGCCTACGAACGTTAGCGCTGCCAGCTACCCCTCGTCAGCCCCGCTACACCCGGTGATTGGTGGTGATGCCCCGAGCTCCCTGCCATGTGTATCGATGCGGAACTCCCCAGATGAATCGACTGTCGAGCCCCCCACCCTAGATGTGCTGAGGCTTGTGGCAGTGGACCCTGCCCTTTGGCTGAGGTTTATTTGTGGGTCGACCTGTCTTGAGCCCAACATGTGGCCCCCCCGGGTGCCACCCTGTTCTGCCGGAGGATCATTGCTTTGGCCCTGGCTGGTCGGCCTTCCAGTACTATTGCTAGGTTTCTATCCTGATTGGATAGCTTCTGTCTGCTTGGCGCAACATGGGACAAAATTCTTTGTGGGGCTCTTGACTCGGTGGTGGTCCCCACATCTGCGCTTCTCGCCCAAGATGGCCGCTGCCCGCCCGGGCTTCACTGATGGGCTAGACCGACGGGGACAAGGCTGATATTGTCTCTATGGTTTACGGATGGTCGGAGGCTGTTATGGCTGACGGAACACTAACGTTGTTGGACTGATGTATGCTACTACACTTTGCTCGCTCGCCTTTTCCAAGATGTCTACTACGAGGCTGGACTATGCCGCTGCTTCGCATCACGGGGGTCAGGGCTGAGGTTGTCTCCCGTTATGCACGGTTTGTTTCTGCTCGCACTGCTGGGATACTGATGGACTGCCGGGGATAGTGACTGTGGGTATTGTATTGGTCGCGGGGTCCGAGATCGGGCGGCTGGAAATATATGATGGTGGTCTTGGGAATTTCTGCTGGTCCTCGGTGATCTCTTAAGGGTAATGGATGCATCGACGGGTGGGGACTATGATGGGACTGTTCTTTGTTTGATTTATACGTCTATTTGATATGTTTTTCCCCACCTGCACTTTTGTTTGCTACTACCCTTATGCTGATGGTATTTTGAGCGAGGGTTGTTTATAGGACCGGTGGTGACCGAGACTACGTTGCATTTAGCTCCTCCCTGCCTTCTCTGAGAGTTCGGAGGGTGGGATGGTTCTTCTCACTCTCAATACTCTCTTTCCCACTTGGGGGTTTCTTGGGGCGACAGGCATGCCTATGGGGGGGGGGTGGGCCGTGGCCTTCCGCTGGTATGCAGGGTGGGGGGATGGGATGTGTTTTATGTTTTCTCTTTGTTTCTATGGCCCTCTTTCTTTTTCTTCTCTTCTTCTGTTTCTCTTTTCTATCTCTCTTCGCTCTCTTTGGGGTTGGGGTTCAGTCTTACTAGGGAGTTTATTGTATCCTCTCATCATGTGACATAGCGGTTGATCTTGGTTCTTATATCGTGGTCATTTGTTTTCTGTCACATGCCTTCCTCTAATACGTTTACTTCCGGATGCTCCTCAAATGATAATGTCTATCCTGGTCATTGATTGGCTTTTACTTGTTTTGCTGTTTTAGAACCGCACTCGACTAAATTATAAAATTAAACCTTCTTATATCCTCATGTTCTTGTTCCATGCTACGTACAATACTCTTTGCTAATGGACAGCTTTAATGGCGTTCTGTTCTGTTGATTCTGCTCTATCCTTTTCCTATATGTCATAGCGGCCGGCCCGAGGGGTTGTAGGCAGACGCTGTGTATTGTGCATTTTACAAATAAAGGTTTTAAAAAAAAAAAAAAAAAAAAAAAAAAAAAAAAATTTGTAACGGCGGGGCACCAAATGCATCACCCTCATCTCAATGCATTACTATGTAGTGACATCCGAGTAAGTAATCAAAACGTATCTTATAGGAAAAACACATTCTCTCCCAAATATGTTATTTTTTGTTGTACAGTGCTTTGCTTCTTTCTTGAGCCAGCACTCTGGATCCCTCCCTAGGTTCTAGGTTCTGGAGCTCTCCTTAGCCTGGTTGACAGTTGGAGCTGTGGTTGGACGGG
Source organism: Lissotriton vulgaris (assembly GCF_964263255.1). Taxonomy (NCBI): domain Eukaryota; kingdom Metazoa; phylum Chordata; class Amphibia; order Caudata; family Salamandridae; genus Lissotriton; species Lissotriton vulgaris. The sequence goes on from NC_141686.1 coordinate 103,318,511, forward strand.
GAGGCTGTTCTACCTATACCTGTGCTGCAAATAAACCTCTACTTCACTTACCAGCTTGTGGAGTCAGCTTTTCATTTATAACATTTGGCGACTTGGACTTGTGGAGTGTCCAACCATCTTCTCTCCGGGTATTGCTGCAGTCAACGGAAACACTACAGTGCGGTAGAACCAAGAAATCAAGGAGCCTCTCAAGAACCCCGTGTGTACAGCCAGGACACCGACATCGTTTCCGCTTCAGTGATGACCGCCTGAAAAAAGTTAGTTTTCTTGATGTTCGCGTTGTCCCAAGATTTCCGAAAGGTCTTTGACGTCATCTCATCCGCCGCGCACGAATCACGGTGAGTTGCCTAGCAACGCTAACTCACACTGTGCTCTAACGCATGTAAACACAAGCGGCGTAAGCGGCAGCGTCATTGAAACGCAAACGGCGTTTGTAACAGCATCTTTGGAACGCAAGCGACGCCAGCTGCAGCGTCTGACGTCAGCGACAGCATCACTGGAACGCAAGTGGCGACGGCGGCAGCGTCACTGAAATGCAAGCAGCGCCGTTGTCGACATCTCGATAACACAAGTAGCAGCGGCGTCACCGGAACACAGTCGGCAGCGTCATTTGAATGCTTAACTAAGCGAAAACGCCAGCATGTTCAATCCTGACACCTGATGTGTCTTTGAGGCGCATTTCTTTTGTGCATCGACCCTCGCTGTAATCCAGTATTACACGCACGCCACATTTGGTCATTTGTTGGTATTTGCCTGTGATGTTACTTATCTCCATAGAAACGCTCCTGATTGAGCGTTAAGCATCGTTTCCTTGCCACAGACTTTCTCTTTTGAAGTAAGCATTTATTTTAAAACTCTTTTTAACATTACTGTTTGGTATACTTGTTTCTCTTTACCCAGCTAGTAGTATATGAACATGGCTCAAGCGATCAATGTCGCTCTTCCTCCTCAATTTTTGTCAGAACCAGGCAATCCCCCTATAGCCTGGGAAGACTGGATAGTCATGTTCTATAATTATATTGAAGCTTTGGATGGTGAGGACTATTCACCTAAACGGAAAAAAGCATTGTTAATGACCACTTTGGGTAAAGAGGGACAGCGCCTGTTCAGATACTTACCACAAGTTCTACCTGCAGGGTCACAAGCTGACTTTGATGAGTTTAAAGAGGCTGTAACAAGATTAGAAACTCTTTTTGGTAAAGAAGAGAATCTTATCCTTCAAAGATACAAATTTTATAAGAACAAACAATTAGCTGAAGAAAGTATTGATGAGTTTGTAGCGAGACTGCGTGAGTTATCAATCAAATGTAACTTTGGCCAGATGGCAGACGAATTAATTAGAGACCAGCTGGTTGTTCAAGCCAACAATAGAAAAGTACAGGAACGTTTGTGGGCGGCGAAGAACCCAACTTTGAAAGACGCTATAGAACTTGCCAAGGTTGTGGAGGAAAGCGAAAAGTGTATGAGAGAACTACAGAAAAGTGGTTTGGAGTCCAAGGTGGCAGAAATCTCTCATAAGAGCACTTTTAGCGAAAATAGTGAGGATGAAGCTACTGCCATTGCAATTGTTAGGAAGAAGGGTTATGTTCTTCAGAAAAAGAATGTACAACAATCATCTTTTAGCAAAAATAATCAAAAGATGTGTTCTAGATGTGGTAGTTTTTCCCATTCTTCGGATGGGAAATTTTGTTTTGCAAACAACAAAGAGTGTCTACGGTGTGGTAAGACGGGACACTTCGCTAAAATGTGTAAGAATAAGAATAATTCGAGAATTACAGTTGTTAATGAATGTGATGATTTGAGACGTGATGTCAACAAAATCTTAGTTCTGACTGACACTGTGTGCGCGTGTGATAACCAGAGGGGTAATCCTTTTAAGGATGATTTTGTAATTGATGGGAAAGTCATTACACTCATGGTTGACACTGGTTCAAAGTGGACCATAATCCCCAATTCATTGATGAAGAGAGTGTGGGGTGAAAGAGTTTTGAAGACATGCGACATCTTCCCGTCTGGTTACCAGGGGGAGAAAATTGACATACTGGGCTTCTTCGAAGCTGATATTGATTTCAAAGGAAGATCAGCTTGTGGTAAAATATATATATCAGAAGATGGACCAGCAATTTTAGGCCGTCATCATCAATATGATCTGCACATAGTGGTTGATCCTAGATCTGATAATCCTATTTCAATTGTCGAGACCTCATCCATGGAGGATATATTGGCCCGATTTAAAAATGTTTTTAGGGATCAGTTGGGTGAACTGATTGGCTACTCTCATCGTATAATTCTCAAGGAGGGCAGTTCACCTGTACAACACAAGGTAAGGAGGGTGCCCTTTGCTTTGCGGGACGAAATTAAGGCTACTCTTGAGGAGATGCTCCAAGGGGGTATCATTGAACCCATCGAAGCATCTCCTTGGGTTTCGCCTGTTGTGATCTCACAGAAACCAGACAACAAGATCAGGTTCTGTGTGGATCTTCGCTCCCTAAATAAGTGTGTTGTAGCTGACGTATTTCCTCTACCAAACATTGGCGAATTGGTTTCAACCCTTAAAGGAGCAAGGTTCTTTAGTAAGTTGGACCTTAAACACGCCTACCATCAAATTTGCCTGGACAAAAGCTCAAAGCATTTAACTGCCTTTATCACCAGTGAGGGCACATTCCAATTCACCAGGCTACCTTTTGGGCTAGTCTCAGCTGCTAGCGTTTTCCAGAGACTTGTCTCTGAAGTCTTTAAGGGTCTTGATAAGGTGCTGTACTTTCAAGATGATATCTTGATTTATGGCAACTCTCTACAGGAACACAACAAAATCTTACAAGATGTGTTACTTAGAGTGGATGAGGCTGGTTTGACATTAAGAAAAGAGAAGTGTGCCTTTCTGTTGAGAGAAATAGAGTACTTAGGATTTTGCTTGTCAGAAGAAGGCATCAAACCCAAGAAAAACTTACTTGAAGCCATCGAGTTAGCACCCTCCCCAGTGGATAAGGATCAACTTCGGTCCTTTATGGGCTTGATCGAGTTTTACTCAAAATTTGTAAGAGATTTCTCTTCCAAGACTGCTTCCCTCAGATCCTTACTTAAAAAGGTGTAAAATTTTGTTGGACCACTGAGCACGAATCCTGTTTTAAATTGATCAAAGGGGAACTCAAAACTGCAAATGTACTCACCCCTTTTGACACTGCTCGGTCCTCTATTCTCATGGTTGACGCCAGTGCCATTGGCCTTGGTGCGGTCCTTTTACAAAGACATGGCAGTATTGAGAAAACCATAGCTTTCGCGTCTAGGCCTTTGTCCACCTCTGAGTCTAACTACTCGGTAATAGAGCGTGAGGCTCTTGCCGCTGTCTGGGGAACAAGTTACTTTCGTACCTACTTGTGGGGTTACAAGTTCGTTTTGCATACAGACCACAAACCTCTTTTAAACGTCTTAGCTCCGGGTGGGGCTGGTAAGGGCTCCCCAAGGTTGGCGAGACTGGCTTCTCGCTTGCAAGATTATCAGTGTGAGATAGAATTTGTCCACGGGTGGAGGAATATCCAAGCAGATTGCCTGTCTAGGCTCCCTATTCCTTCCATTTGTGGTGGTTCTGAGATTACATCCGATGATCTAGCGGTTGCTGTTATGGAGGATGTTTTGTTGGTGGGCGGTGGTTCATTTTCCCGTGATGAATGGTCCAAAGGAATGGAAGAAGATCTGACCTTGAAGGCTGTTATCAGTCTTGTCTCTAATGGTACTAGGAGAGAAAGTACGGTTAGTCCTTCTGTCAGACCCTTCCTGAAAATTTTAGATGAACTTTCTTTAGAAGGTAAAGATGTTTTGATGCGAGGTGATCGTTTTGTCCCTCCCAGTCTATTAAGAAGGAGGATTCTAGACTTGGCCCATGAGGGACATTTTGGTCAAAGTCTCACTCAACGCCCTGTCAAACAGAACTTTTGGTGGCCCTCTATTGATAATGATGCAGTTGATTGTGTTCTAAAGTGTAGTTTCTGCAAAGAAGGGGAGAAGCGCCTCAAGGTCTTGGGCTATCGTTCCGCACACAAAATTGCTTTTATGATACTCCCTGGCATAGTGTCTGCATAGACTTCATAGGTCCCATGAGTGAACTACCCACCGATCACCGCTTCGCAATTGTTCTAATCGATTGTTTTTCAAAATGGCTGTGTGTACAATTTGTAAAAGAGATCACCACCGATGCCACCATTAAGTTTTTGAAGGGTATTTTTATCAACGAGGGGTATCCTTCTGTCCTCATCTCAGACAATGGGACTCAACTCACCTCCTCGAAAATGACTTCATTTGTTAATGAGTGTGGCATCAGGCATCAGAAGACTAGTCTTTACAACCCACAGGGTAATGGCCTTTGCGAAAGGGTGAATCGCCTTGTCAAGGGTGTGATTCAGATGTTTATTGAGACTGGCTGTTTCTCTGATGAGCGTGTCCAGGAACTGGTCTGGGCCTACCGCTCCACACCTCACAAGAGTGGTGAAAAGTCTCCTTTTGAACTTATGCGTGGTCGCATTCCTGTAAGCAAATTGACCCCTGCTTGGTTAAAGGGTTCTGGCGGCGATGTCCCCCTAATTCATGACAATACCCTCTTTCCCATCTCTGTTGGTGACCTAGTTAAGGTTAAGCCGGGAAGACTTGCTAAGGGTCTCAGCAAGTTTAGGGGTCCTTACAGAGTCAAGAAGGTTTTTCCTCATTTCATCGTCTTGGCCAATGGTGAAAGTTGGAACTACCGCAGAGTAGCTCTCTATCAGAAACGTAAAGATTCTTCTTCTGATGACCTGTTTCCTCCTCAGAGTGTTGGTTGTAATGGTTATTTACTGTCTTCTGGTGGTCCTTCTGTGCTCACCCCTTTGTCAACTGGACGGGGGGAGGTGGGTGGTGGCGATGCCTCCACATCTTCATGTTCCTACTATAATGGTTCTGTGGTTAATTCTTCCGCTCCTGTTTCTCTTGCTCCTGCTTCTGTATCTTGTGATCCTGTTTCTTCCTCCTATTCCTTGGTTGATGCTGGTTTGAGGAGCTCTCGCTCCCGTCGCCCACCCATGTACTTGAATGATTATGTACATTAGTGTTTCTTTCTTCTTTTCCGTGTTTTCTTTCCTTACAAAGAGGGGAGATATGTTGTACAGTGCTTTGCTTCTTTCTTGAGCCAGCACTCTGGATCCCTCCCTAGGTTCTAGGTTCTGGAGCTCTCCTTAGCCTGGCTGACAGTTGGAGCTGTGGTTGGACGGGGAGGCTGTTCTACCTATACCTGTGCTGCAAATAAACCTCTACTTCACTTACCAGCTTGTGGAGTCAGCTTTTCATTTATAACATTTTTCAAACACACCACAATGGACATACAAGGTCCATGAGGATTTAGGCTGAGCCCAGCAAGGTATCCCACAGAACTTGGGCCTAATGTGACACCCTCAAGGCAATGCATTCCTATGGTGTTTTAAACAAATAAGTAAATATGTTTTCTCTAATGGAGATCAACTTTCCGCACAAATTTTCATATTGATCCTAATAATGGGAGCATTCCTCTAGACTATCTGTATGTAAATCATGTAAGCTGATCAGAATTTGTTACAACAAGTGGCAGCGTACAGGTCGCCCCACACTTCAATGCATTTAGAAGCAATTACATCTGAATAGTTAATTTAGAAGCAATTACATCTGAATAGATAATCATAGTTGTCTTATTGGAAAATATTTATGTTGTTTTTCAAAAACACCACATCCCTCTACAAGGTCCATGAGGATTTAGCCATAGCCAAGCAATATGTCTATCAAAACAAGTCCAAACTGTGTCACCCTCCTGCCAATGCAGTAAATCCCAGTGATATCAATTCACCCGAGTTCAGAGCATTTCCATTGACTTATGAGTTCTTGTATTACTGCTAGTCTCCATTATTCTTGTCTGAATAGCTACTTTCAACCTTAAAAAGTGGAATATTCATAGTGCTTTAGTTCCTTTTAACAGGCCCGGATTTTTACTTACATCTCCTTCCGTACACCTGAAGAGTTTGATGTATGTGTTCCTTTTATAGCTGAGAAATTAATACCTTCACACTTTGCATCCAAGTTTTCTGGACTTTATAGTTTCTTAATCCAAACTCGAGACTAATCTCATAACATGAGCCTTGGTTGTATCCAAAGCTATGATATGTTCAGCTGACCCTACATTGTTGGAGACGAACAATGTTATTCTTAATGAAACCCTCTGGATGAATCTTTATTAAGCAGTAATTTTCAAACACAGATTTTTTTAATTAAATGGTTTATTAAATTTTGCAAGTCATAATCACAACGATCCTAAAACCCCCCTTCCCCCCGATTAAACGTACACAGTGCAGCGTTTCAGTGCTGTCGGACCCATGTCCGCCTTCTGAACGTTACACAGCCTTTCAGCCAACAACCCTACAGTGGGCAGGCGGCGTACAATGCTCTTATCATTGCCTTATCAGCCTAGTGGAACATGCCCCCCCCCAAGAAGTCATCCCTCACTCGCCCCAAATGAAAAAATAAAAATAAACCCCCAGCTGAATACGGATCCCTCTCACCCTCGTCCTCCCATAGAAGTTATTCCCCGCAGGTACCTCAGACCGTGATCAACATTTTCTCAGCCCGCATCGTGTAGTGCTTCTTCACCCCCGCTGCTAATCTGTTCCTCTGACTCCTCTTCCACCCCCCTGCCTACCATATGCATTTGAAATAGTTCCCAGAAGTTCTTAGGGCGGCACCGAGGAGGCAGTAACTCACTGTAATTTTCACACTGTGTGCAGCAGTATAACATGTCTTGTGTCCAGCGTTTAACCGTGGGCGTTGGTCCCCTCATCCAACATAGGGCCACCACCCTTTTAGCTATAAGCATGCCCATGTCTACTAGCCTATGCACGGCCCTGGGCAGCTTTCTGGAATAACCCAGGAGTGCCAGCGTGGGGTCCGGGGTCAACTCAACTTCCACTATCTTGCTCAGTTCCCTGAAGACCTCCTCCCTGTAAGCCTGTATTCTCGGGCACAACCAAGCCAGGTGTATAAAATCAGCTACTAGTGCATGGCACCTTTCGCACTCTGTGACTTCCCGAAGGCCATATCTGTGCAAACGTTCGGGGCTATAGTACACCCTATTAATGAATTTAAAGTGCACTAACCTATGTTTGCCATTTAGTGAGATCCGCCGGGTGCTCACGCAGCAATAGCGCCACATGTCATCGTCGAGCGTAGTCTGCAAGTCCCTTTGCCATGCAAGAAATGTAACAACCTAGGCAATTCAGTACTTAGTGCTCATAAATGGAGTGACAAAGGAGAGAAATTACTATAAAGCATAAAATCAGTGACTTTGGTTTTATTAACATGAAGAATTGTAGTCTTATCTGAATGTATAGAATAATTAATTAGCCCTGAATGGTGAAGTCGCCTACAAGTCATATGTTCATCAACATTTCTTTTAGGAAAAGCTTGTCGATTATGAGAATTACTAAAAGTTATCAAATATTGTGATTTAGTACTGAATAATAAGAAGTAAAATAATAGCATGCAAGGCATCTCTCCAGAATTTAATACTCGCAGAGCATATGTTTGCCATATACCCTTATAGTATAGAGGTTTTGTTCTAACATAGTAAATAATGAACAATACTCGATTGGTCTCACTGTGCAATAAATATGACTTTAATTTGTAGATTCGACTTTGAAGAAAGTACCCTTCATTGAAAAGGCTTCTCCTATAAGAATTTATATCGTTAGAATTTCAACTAAATCGAAGTATCCCTAGAATATTCGGAATTGTAAGTTCCCTGAAAAATCTTTTTATGTAATCAATCTAACCATGTTGATTCATATGATAAATATCCACAAAGAACGAAACCCATTATACTTAAAAATGTGTTATCCCCTTCTTTTAGTTAAATCACCTTTGCCTCAAAGACTACATCCTCAACTTTCATCCTTGATAAACTGCTAGAGCAGTAAGTATATCAGATAGTGATAAATGTATATAAGTCATCACTGTACAGAATTTATCTTTAAAGCATAATATATACATAAAAAGAAGTTCATCGATAGTAAACAAAATAAGCGAGCTTACCAATACCCATTTTATACTGTGTCTGAATTAGTCTGCCCCAACCCCACATCAGTATACATTAAATATGTTTCGAACAATAATGAGCAATGAAATATGTATGTCGAGTGTCATGACAATCTGCTTGTGAGAATCATATGCTACATGTCAATTAAGTGACATTAGGAGAGGTCTGTTGAAATATTGTTGATTACAATTAGTGTCTTATTTTAGGATTTTCTCTAATTTAGTAAAATGTTTCAATTAACTAATAAATTGTCAAAATAATTTGCTTATGTCACTTTTAAAATTTTTTGTTATCAGATATTTTGTGGCTACTCCAGAAGAAGGCGCTGGTCGCCGAAACGGGCGTCGAGAAACACTTTATGCCACTTTACCTTTTTTCTTTTTTAAACTGTAATTTTTAACTGTATTGTGATATTATGTAATGCGGATTTGACTATTGTTGTAGTTGATTAATTACACTTGAGAATCAACTTTTTATTAGTGTTTTTTATCTTTTCATGTTAATAAAACCAAAGTCACTGATTTTATGCTTTATAGTAATTTTGTCTCCTTTGTCACTCCATTTAAGAGCACTAAGTACTGAATTGCCTAGGTTGTTACATTTCATGTGTTGTTTATCCCTGACCTAGGAATTACCTTTTCCATATATTCAGGAGGTCCTTGTTACCTATAAATAAAGTCCCTTTGCCATGCCAGTCTAGCGGCTGTGTATTGGTTTCCCCTGTGGGACACTGCTATTTTGTAGAGGTTGTCACCAGTTTCCTCGGAGACTCGGCCTTAATTGCGCAGGTAATTCTGGTACCTCCGGTGGTTCCGCTAGGTCCTCCCCCAGCAGTTCCAAAAGGGCCCTGCGTACCCTGTGGAATTGGAAACGTTGTAGAAGTGTTTCTGCTCCCCCTGTCTCACTGACCTGGTCCCAGGTCTTCACCTTCTCTTCCCGGAATAGGTCCCTGCCTGGTTAATGCTCAGCTGGTGTAGGGCATTTATGAATGAATGAATGAATTTAGATTTCTAGAGCGCACATAGCTGCCCTGAGGCGTCCAAGCGCTAAGAATACCAACTGAAGCTAAAATAGGGAAAGAGGAGTGTCAGCTCCACTATTTAAGTGGTGAACAGGAGCGTTTTCAGCTGTTTACGAAAGGAGAGGATGTCAGGGTTAGATCTTAAATGCTGGGGAAGGGCATTCCACAGCTTGACTATATTATAAGAAAAGGAGCGACCTCCAGATCTTGATTTCTTTATTTACGGCACAATGGCTAGATTAGCAGAGGTAGAGCGTAGCTGTCTGGTGGGAAGAAAGGGTGTGATAAGGGGGAGATTGATTGCCGGACCTAAAGACCAGAAGGCCTGGTGTGCATGCATAATGATTTGAAATTGACTCTTTCCCTTACGGGAAGCCAGTGCAGTTTCCTTAGTCCGGACTTTACTGAGGATCTGCGGGGGATTTGTAAAAGCGTTCGTGCTGCGCAGTTCTGTATCAACTGCAGTTTGCGCAGAGGAGTCAGGAGCTCCGAGATATAAAGCATTCCCATAATCCAGCCGTGATTGGATCAGGCCCAGGACCACGGTCTTTCTTGCTTCGAAGGGGAGTAAAGGTAGGATCTTCCTGATGACTCTCAGGATGCCGAAACAGGTGGCAGAAAGTTTTATTGCTTGTTGATCGAATGACAGGGACCTATCCAACCAGACATTTATCACTCCCTTGTCTCTGCATGGGGCCAGCCACTGGGTCCATTCCACCGGCATACCTGGTGAATACAACAAGACCCCTCCCTGCTGCTGCAGGAGACTGTGCCAAGCGTGGTTGGTGGCTGTGATGGAGTCAATTATTCCAGTTCACTGGTCAACAGCCTTAAAAATAGTCGCCGGTAGGGGTAGTGGGTCCGCGAACAGCTTCTCCATTCGAACATGCGGGATATGTACGTCTCCGTGCAACCATGTGTACATGTGCGACGCCTGCGCCACCCTGTAATACAGCTCCAGGTCTGGGGCTCCCAGGCCCCCCATACTGTACGGCAACGTAAGAATCCTCCACTGCACCCTCGGTTGTTTGCCCGCCCACACGAGCTTTATCATTATTTGGGTTAGTCTTTGGAAGAATACACCGGGTAGCACCATCAGCAGATTTGCGAACAAGAACAGCATCCTCGGGAGCACTACCATCTTCATGACGGAGATGCGACCCAGAAGAGAGAGCGGGAGCCTGCACCAGGCTTCAACATCGTCCTCCAATTTACTCACGGGCACTCCGTAATTCTCTCTGATCATTATCTCGGAATTGGTATGCAGTCGTATACCCAGGTACCGTATCGAGTCTGTGGTCCATTGCAGTGGAAACTCCATTTCGAATTCTTGCGTGACCGGGGTCAGGGGAAAGGCCAGGGACTTTGCCCAGTTTACCTTTAGACCAGAAAGTGCACCGAAATGTACTACTTCACGGAGCACCGCAGATAAATTATTTTCCGGGTCGCGGACATATAACAAGGTATCATCCCCGTACATTGATACCACTATCTTGTAAGTCGGGAAGCCTATGCCCTTGCGTCCGTGGTATTCCCGCAGTGCGCAGGCTAATGGTTCGGCAAACAGGGCGTATAGCAGGGGGTATAGCGGGTATCCCTGGCGAGTTTCTCTGCCTATAGGAAAATAATCTGTGACCAGGTTACCTAGACGTACCATCGCCGTGGGCCTGCTGTACAGGTTGCCTATCATCTGCAGGAATGATACTCCCAGCCCCATCCTCGTTAACACCTGCCGCATGAAGGGCCACTCCACTGATTTCAAACACAGATTTAGTAGTCAATTTTTATTAACCGCTGATATACTTCTCAAAAGAAAGCATTCAAATAAATCAATGACAAACTGATAAGGCACTTGGGGTTAGCAATATCTTTGCATCCTTTGGTACAAAGCAAAAAATAAAAGGAAAGTCCCAGTGGTACCAAGCAGAACATATCAAATCAGGCTCAGATTGAAACATCTTTTGCCATGCATCCTTTAAGCACTAGCAGCCCAGTCATATAAAATACATTGTTGATATGTGTCCCGAGGGGTGTGCTACTCGGGTCTTCCGCTACTGGGTTTGGGCTAATTGGAGGTTTCGGGGAAAACAGAAACACCGGTGACTTAAGTAGAGGTTTTAGGGAAGGTTTTATTGGTATATAAGTCTTTTTAAGCATAGGGGTTGCTCGCTCCTGGGACTGAGTTGTGGGGTCCAAAGGAAAAATGTCTTGCTCCAGCTTGTTCAATTAACGTGATTGTCCAGACAGGGAACGTCCTTCCGTTTGGTTCTCCTCTGCTCCGGTACCGAAAAGAAAAGGAAATTGGAGTCAGAGAAGGGTTGGGACCGTATAACATTCGTTAGGGCCGGGAGTGAGGGAAAAACCAGTGGTGTTCTGTGATCTCTATGCAAGACGTGAGGTAGGAGTGCACGTGAGGGAAGGATACGGGTAACTTTACAAAAGGACTGTACAGCTTTATACACGGGGCTGACTCTTACGCCCAACCCAGCCCGCCACATGACCCCGTACCTATTGAAGCCACGCTCCTCCCGTGGGAACGTGGCGGGCGAAGCGTGGAAACGTTGGCCTCCTGGCGTGTCAGTCTCCGTCTTTTTCTCTTCGGCTTCACTCGAACACCACTGCACTCCGTCTCTGTCTTCCACGCCCTCCAGGGAAACGCCGTCCGTCGACTCCCTCCTGCTTCCTCCTTTTGACGTAGGGCCGCCTTTGATGGGCGGGGCCTATTCACCTGAATCCGGGATCTTAAAGGAACCATACGTGTTGCTATTGTCCGGCCAGCTTGACTCCGGTTCTTCATTCCATGGACAAGGAGGTAGCTGTGGGGAGAAGGGGCAAGGTGAGAGTGGGGTGGCGGACCACCAGTCTGTTGCGTTAGATGTGTCCTGACCGGACGCCCCGTCACAATATGGTACATGGTTTTCTAACAGCAAATACTGTATATCAATCCTTTTTTAACAATGTTCTGTGTAGTCTCTGGGGGTCACATAAGTCCTCCTGCTTTCACCAGAAGAGAGCAGAGCTCATATAAGATGAACGTATGTTGGTTTTAGAGCCATGAAACTTAGGTACAATAGATTTTACTCCGAATGGATTGTCTAATAAGGCTATTGCCCTTCTTAAGAGTTCGTATCGGCGAACGACCTTTGCAACGTGGTTGTTACACCGCGATACATTTACATTGCGGTCATTACAGCGTAAGTCGTTACAACGACTTGCGCTGGATGGCACTCTACACTAAAGAATAGTATGACTTACTATTCCAACACCTTCTCTACTGTTACACACACTGGAGTTGGAATAGTAAATCATACTATTCCTAAGTCCTTTGCCTCTAGGGCAAGTCGTTGTAACAACTTGCCTTGTAATAACCGCAATGTAAATGTTTGCATTAAAACGTCACATATTCGTTATTACCCCCCTCTTTTTTATAACCATTATACTCACCCTCTGCATAATTGAGGTTTGTACAGAAGCAATTAACGCCTTGGGCTATACTGGATAAAAAAACATTATTTGGCAGCATGAAAAAAGTATCTCCTAAAGGAGAAATACCTCTGTACAAGACTCCATAAACAATAATACATTCTCTCATTTTCAATGTCCCTCCTACCCATGAACATAGTAGAAAACTTAATTCCCTCAAAGTACACCATCATAATAAAAGAGCCAACTGCAATTATCCAGATCTAAAGCTTTGCAGTAACATTTAGCTATAAACGGAGGACACATTTTCTTTTTACTCCTATAGCTTGCTCTCTATTCATTAACCCTCTTTTCCCAACCCCTATCACATAAGTGTGGGAAAAGGGTGTACCTAAAATGATCCTCACAATAGGCAGACCACAGGTATGAGGGAGAGCGAAGGAATATGCAAGACAGATCAATAAAACGAAAAACAACTTATAACATTCACAGCTTTGTACAAAATATTGTATTACTAAAACATAGAAGCAGGTAACAAACTAATTAAGACCAAAGTTAGGTGTACTGCACTTCATCAAAAGCCGGCCAGGGTCTCCCTGTGGTTGTATGTCAGAATATCAATAGTAATATTATTTTGGCATAAAAAGGCCAAGGGCAAAGATGGTATTTAGTAACCCCCTCTCTGCCTTGCCCAAGAGTGATGTGTTTGTCATGCCATCCTTGACTTGTCCATGGGTCAGGTGGCTTTACATCCTACCCCATGCTTAAGAATTGGGAGGATGATTTGACCCATAGCAACTGATATTTGCCCCTCTGGTCTGTTTGTATTTGCAAAGAGGGTAACAGATAGCTATCAGCTATCCTGTGCCTCCTTCGTCCTCATTTTGTCATGGTTAAGGGAAGCGAGGGACAGTTGATAGCTGACCTCAAGCCCCGCTCACATTTACAAAGGGCAGTGAGACAGTTGCCATACTTTCGATCATCCATCACCACAATTTTGTAAAGGTGAAAGAGGGCCATGGATGAATGACAGCTGCCTCACTACCTAAATTAAAATTGCAAATAGAGCAGTAGGACAGCAGTGACAAACCCCTTTACTTTCCTGTTTTTGTGGGATTGAAGGAGGTCTAGGACAGCTTTCCTGATACAGTCACCTGTTCACTAGTTGTGATAAAGGCAGTAGTCAGGGCCCTAATTTGTCCTAATTTCCTCATTTTTGTTAGGTTGAAGCAGACCATGCACAGTTGCATCACTGCTCACTTCTAAAATGCAAACAGGGTCCCTGTTGCCGGCTGTTTTTGTTTTTCCAAGGAGACAAATTCCATAACCCCAATTTTGGGCAAATAATTACACCCCACCTTTGGGTAAGGTGGGAGTAATCCTGCCCATGGGAAAGGCAGAGGCAACAAATATACCTCTGTTGTTAGACAAGGAGGCAGAAGGAGGCATGAATTCCCTATTCCGTCGCTCAAGGCAGGGAGTAAAAAAATCTCCTTGCTCCTGGGCAGAGTTGGGGTGCAACCAATACCCACCCTACACCCATCTTTGGGAAAGGAGGAGGCTTGCCTAAGCCTGTGACGCAACAATTACCACTGTTGCCAACAAGGGAGGTGACAAGGCTGGGGCACAAAATAACCCTATTCAGCCCTCAGACAAGCCTGAGGAGGGAAGCAAAACAAACCCCCTGCACTCGGGCAAGGTCAAATAATGTCAAAACACAGGGGCAGTGAGACCTGAAAATAATATTTTATCATTTATTTGTATACCACCGGGGGGTGTGGCTAACTGGCCAGCATGGCGTACGTGTATTAGCTGAGCTCCGGAGCGGGCCCTGAATCCTGGCAGAAACTGCCGTCGCTGGATCATACCCTGATCAGTTGAAAGGACCCCCGGTAGCCCTGGAGAGACCCGTGAGAGAAACGATGTGCGACGTAGGCGGAGACGCAGACGCTGCAGCCCAATCTCTGAAGACAGCCGGGTTGTCGAGTGCAGCTGAACGGAAACAGCTGTGAGTGAGAGCAGTAACAGAGCTACGTGAAAGGGCCTCCTGGTGCTGCGGAAGACGCCACTAGACCAAGGTATATGCTGCGGGCGGCGTATGACCGACGGAGGAGCCCAGATTGTAATAATCAGCAGAGGGGACGTGATGAGTCGGCTTGGCCAGTCTGTCTTAAGGAGATAAAAATATAATGAAGGCGAAACTGGTGGGCGGTCCAAGAGAGGCAGAAAAAGACTGATGTATAATTCTGCCCTCCCCCCCCAGGACCTGAGAAGAATTAACCCTGGATGGAGCCTACAGAAATTGGCAGAGGAGGTGAGTAGAAGCCCTGGTTGTGCCGGGGAACTGAGTCGATCAGGTTGGGGGCATATTAGCGAGTTTAAAGTGCCTCTGAACCCCCTCTACTGATCCACAGCGGGCTGCCACAGAACGTTAAAAAGGCGGAAGCAAGACCTCCGCCCGGGTAGACTATGACTGTTTCTCTGCCTCCCGGAACACACCGAAACGTGAGTACAGTGCCCTGCTGGGCCACATACGCCCCCTGCCATGCACTGCTTAATCGAAGCGCTAGTTAGCCGCTACCAGGCCCTTCTCTTTAAGGCTGGTTGTGTCTACACTATTCCCAGCAGCCCAGGCGAACTAAGAGGGTCTGAAAAGATGTAACGGAATCATCCCATTTGCGTAAATCCTATATGAATACTTTGCTGCGCTGGAGCTAGGGGCGGGAGAACTGACAGCTCTGCGTGTGGAGAGAATAACTCTGCCTGTGAAGAGAGTATGAGTTCCGTGTCCGGCAAGCTATGCAGCGCCTTCTGAGCAATATGGGGCGCACCAGGAGAAAGCAAGGTGGAACCACAGGCCTTGGGAGGGGCAGATAAAACTAGCTAAAATGAGACAGACAACACCAATGACCCAGATTATATCCTGCTGACAGTAATGGAAAGTGGAGAAATTAGACTTAATATTACATGTTTTGCGTGATTCTAGAAAGGCAATTGAACAACAAATGGCCACTCTAAGTACAGGTTTCATGCTACTAAAAGCCGACCATAGTAAATTGGTTGAAACTGTCCGCACCAACAAACTGCACATTGCAGAGATAATGCTTCAGAATAATACCCATTCCGAACAACTGGAACAATTGCAACAACAACTTTCAAACCTTCAGGATAGGGAGGATGACGCAGAAGAGAGAGCTCGTCACAACAACGTACGAATAGTGGGATTACCGGAACGGTGTGAAGGGCAGAATGACACTTAATTTATCATACAATGTCTAAGAGATATGATTGTCCCGGACGGCCTTACTGAACACTTTAATGCAAAAGAGCACACAGAATACCCCCTCCTCCTGGTGCCCGCTTAGGCCAATAATAGCTTGTATCCTCAATTTTGAAGACCGGGATACACTACTACGTGTAGCCTGTGAAAAGGGCACGATCCACTATGAGGACAAAAGAATCTCTCTATATCCGACTTCACATTAACAGTACAAAGAATGAGAGCATTGTTCAAAGATGTGAAAAAGCAACTAAGAGGCCATAACTTGAAATATGCTCTCCTATTCCCCGCTAGGCTAAAAGTAATAAATGAGAAGAAATCTCCTTTTTTTGATAGCCCGGAGAAAGCGGAAGAATGGATGGAAGTTACGCTCTCACAATGCCTGTCGCAAAGCTTGTCCCAATTTGCAAGGCCGAAGCCACACAAATCCCCAAAGGCTGGACAGGGTAAAAAGGATCGTAAAAAATTGCCGTGCACAGAGGCCACCACAAGTCCATCTCGGGATCAAATAATTGAAGGCGAGAAATCTGCGATTATAGCAGCGCAGGGCTCGATGACAAGGATATACATTCAGTGGCAGACTAACATGAGTCCTCAGAGGACCCTACAGTACATTCAGACTCTGAAAACAGTCTGACCCTCTTCCCTTCTATTACCCCTCAGATGGAGAATGATTACCTGGGCTGATGTTACTTGGTTTGTATGCAGGGCGACTGGGATGTCATGTAGAGCGTAGCCAAAATGTTTTATATTACACATGATGATCCGGCGGTGTTTGCATATTTGTTATGATTAGGGCCCGGAATGGACCGGTTGTGATACTTATGTAGCATACTACACCCCCTATTTACTGCTGAGTATGGTCCCCCTCCCCCGATTGCAAATGCACTATTGTCTCAATTGTTAGACTGTTCATTTGTTACTATCATCTTAGTTTGGTCCTCTGCCGTTTTATGAGGGAACCTAGTTTTGGGGATTGTTAGTGATTGGAGCAGACTCACTTACTGTGGTAATAATATTCGATACTTATGGGCTAGCTGAGGTATGTTTGATATAGTACTACAAATTACTGCATGGCGACAACCGGGGTCTATAAGATTTTGACCTGGAATGTTTGGGGAATGGGGTCTGTCCATAAGAGATATAGGGTGCATTCTCAACTAAACAGGAGGAAAGCTCATATCGTATTGATGCAAGAAACGCACCTACCCATTCCGAGACTGCTAAACCAAGGAAAAAATGGAGGGGGCAACTGTTCGGTACATCTTACTCTGCATTTGCGAGGGGGGGCAGCTATATGGATCAGGAGCGGCACCCGGTTTGTAATTCTGAAACTAAAATTTGATGTAAATGGTAGATATGTGCTGCTGCGGGGTACGTTAGATGGGGAACACCTGGTACTTGGCAGTATATATGCTCCCTATGTAGAACAGGACAAATTCCTTGGGTTACTAAACGTGGTATTGGCAGATTGGGAGGGATATCCTTGGGTGGTAAGTGGGGATTTCTACGCTGTACTAAATGTGAATCTTGACCGTTTGAACCCGCCAATATCAGGGGCTCACAGTAAGAAACAAGTGGAAGCGTTGTGCGGCTGGGCAGCAGGATGGGCACTTGGGGATGCCTGACAGATACACAACCCGACTCATTGGGAGTATTCATTTTATTCCCCGCCACATATGTTACATACAGGCATTTATAGGGTGTTTTGTACTATGCCGCTGTTAGCACACATTACCCACACTACTTATCTCGGGAAGACACTATCAGATCACAACCCCCTAGAGATATCGCTTGAATGGGGCAGGGTCCCCACTCCAGTGCCGACATGGAAGTTGCGACCCGTCACCTTGGAGGACCCGGTGTTCCGTATCACACTCTCAACTGCCATATCAAATCACTTTGCAGAAAACATAAATACTGCGAGCTCCCGGCATGTCGAATGGGAGGCTTTTAAGACGGTCATCAGAGGGGTGGCCATTAGCACTCAAGTGGGGGTCTGTGTCACAGTAACCAGATAGCCCCGGGTCCTAGAAGACAGACTGGGAGAACTTGAGCGGGCCGCTGTGACAGATGAATCAAACAGGGTGGCTGTGAAAGGGCGGTAGGAAGTACAGAGACTTTGCTTGTTGATAACAGATGCTTTATTGGGCGAATGACATGCTTTTTATAGGGAATGGGTCTGTAATAGGGTAAAGGGGGCTCATAACCCTTCTCAGCAGGGTTCCTGTCCCACGGCGGGGTCCGTCCTCTCCTTTTGCACTCCAGTGCAGTGCCGTCAGGTCGAGGATCCAGGTAGGGGAGGCGTGTAAAGAAAACACAACAAAGGACCTCGTATGAGAACAGCGTTCAAACGCTGAAGCAGTGTTGAGGGAAGGGCAGTGCAGGGACACTCGGTGCACAACAAATATAACTAAGTGAGGGAATGTGCTCAGGGTGGGGTTACGGGGAGGTTTAGATACAGGTTTGTTAACTCGGGGGTCTTCCCCTTCGGCCCGCCCTGCCCGTGAAGCGCTCACGTACCTGGGTAAGCCACGCTCTTCCTCCTAGAGCGTGGCTGGGCGACTCGTAGGGATGTTGGCCTCCTGGCTTTGGCGCGCCGTCCGACTCCTTTACTCCTTCGTATTCTGGATCTGTCCGTCTGCTTCTCGCGTTCTCCCCGACTCCGTCTCCTCCGGTGGACTCACACACCGCATTCGTCTGACTTCCTGGATTTGAGGACCCAGCTCCTTCGACGTCATCAGATAAGGCGGGGCTTGTGGACAGCTCTCCCCAGTTAAAGAAACAGTGCCCTTTATCGCTGTCCAAGGAAAGGAGCGTTAATCCTGGGTCATTCCACTCATCCCGAGTGAGAGAAGAAGGTGAGAAGGAGTTTGTAGGAAATTCAGTGTTATAGTCTCGTTTTCCTTCTGCGATCAGGTCACCCTTGTCACAGTGGCCCTGCAGGAACCACATGTAAAATATGCAGAATTTCTAGAGCAATTGAGAACTATTGACTATCACACATATAGGCAGAAACAACAGGCAGTGGCGGATAAGGCAGGCGCCCTTCTAGTGAGGATTATAAGGGATTTACCGACCACTGCCCCAATTCACGAGGTTCACACACTGAAGGGACAGTAGCAGCCCGTGGAGGGAGTTCCGTGGGGCAGTGAGGTTTGGCGGGGGAGGGCCAGGGTGGGGGGTAGTAAACACAGGAATATGGATGAACGGAGGTAAGTAAACATTTAAATAAATAAAATGAATTTCGTTGCACGTGCTGCATTGCATTGCATTGCATCTTCGTTATGTATTTTTCTGGTTTGTGTGTTTTTTAAGCATGGAAACTCACTGTTCTCGTTTTGTGTACAACCTAATTACAATGCCTGGATTCCTGCCTGTTGGTTTTCTCCAACCCTATGAAGACTTTATCTGCAAGGAAGTTTTTTATGCCTTTGGTCTTTCCCTCCCCAGAAGGTGAAAGTTTCTTGCAAGCTATTGTCCACCACATATTCCAGTCTGTGGAGACATTGTGGCTTCTGGAAACAGTCACCCTTATCTCCGGCTGCAGAAGACCTAGATCTGGATTACATGTAATCATCCAGCTCTGAACAGGTTGTAGCACCAAAAACTTCACTGTTGTCCAGCATTGACCCTGGTGTTGACCTAGCCACTGTCCTCAGCAACAAACCCTGGAATTGGACCAGTTGTTGACCAAGAATGCTGCCCTTCGTCAAGCTACCCACACCAAGTCTTGCGATCTGCCCACTATCAGCCCCTCAACTTAAAAGTATTCTGGAGATCCTATGGGATTGAAGGAGTTTTTGGATGGCCTGAAGGTTTATTTTCCTTTCGAGCTGGGCAATTGTCCTCTTACAGATCCAAAGTGGGCTACTTCATTGGTTCCTTGATAGGTGCAGTTATGGCTCAGGAAACTCTTTTTTTGTTTTGTTTTTTATTAATTTTCTTAAAGGCTCATACAGTGCATAAATATGCCAATCGTGAGTAAAATTGTAGAAAGCCAGAATATAAAAGGGAACAAATACAAAAAAGAACAACCAACTTGTGGCTACAATGTACGCTAGGAGGAATAGATTCAATCACAGTGTAAAAAAAATCATCTGCACATATCCACGCTAAAGGCTAGCAAAACGTTAATTATTTATAGAGTCATTCTCATGGGCATCAGGCGGCACAATGGATCTTAAGTAAAGCATGAGAGGTTCCCATATGTAATTTGGCTTAGATGACGCTAACAGTTCCTCTGCATAGAGAACTAAATTGTCCCTACAATACAACATGTCTCAGAGCTATTGTTCAGTTGAAGGATTCCGATTGCTATCCCAAACCATCGCCACCCGTGTTTTGTCTATTAGCAGCGGCACCTGCACCAATCTGCCCTTGGCACCTATCAGGAGAGAAAGCAGGCCTAACAAACACATCTGTGGAGAACACGGCAACTCAACCTCGACCATTTTAGACAAAGTAGCGACAACAGTAGTCCAATATTTACGCACCCTCCCGCAATCAAACGCCAGATGCCAAAAGTCTTCCCCTGGGCTGCTACACCGCTTACAGGCATCAGTGTCCCGAAGTCTATATTTAAAAAGTTTGTGTGGCGTGTTAAACCTGGTGAAGTTATTTAAAATGGATGATGCATAGATTTCCATTGAAAGTAAATGCACCAGTCAGTTGGCAGCAGCGTTCCCATTCCATAGGCGTCAATTGGGGGTCTAAGCGTTCAT
Organism: Lissotriton vulgaris; assembly: GCF_964263255.1. Taxonomy (NCBI): domain Eukaryota; kingdom Metazoa; phylum Chordata; class Amphibia; order Caudata; family Salamandridae; genus Lissotriton; species Lissotriton vulgaris. Next base: position 103,339,039 of record NC_141686.1, read on the forward strand.
TCCATTAGTCCAAACATCTGGAGGGTGGGGGAGACCTATCCTCCTTAGCTGCTCGGTAAAGCTTGGTAACAAGCTTTTGACGGGTTGGAGAGAGAAGTAGAGTGTGCAACGCCAATAATGTTGGTAGTTCTGCGGGAAATGTCGGGTAATGGGCTTGTAATGCTTTTTTTAGTCTGTGGAACAGAAAAAGGAAGAGTGGGGTTTTGTTTTGGATGTAGTCCATGTCATCAGCTGCTAGGAAGGTGCCATTGGGGTATAGATCCTGCAGCTTATCTATACCCACTTGCGCCAGTGTATGTAGGGCCCCGCCTCATGAGTTACTGACAGACCAAAATTATAATATAACTGAAGTTTACCAGCCACTCGGCCCAGCGCCTGCCAAGCAGTGATTGTAGAGTTTGTAACGTTAATTGTATCTCTGGGAGTGATCCTGTCTCGATGTGTGAGGACAGAGTGTAATGGAACTGGGTGTGATTCCCAATGTTCCACTGCTACATGCGTGATGAAATCATGAGATGCATACCAGTTGTGTGCATGTGCACAAAGATAATACAGATAGATGTCCGGTACGCTGAAGCCGCCATGCTTATAGTCGAGGGTGAGAGTTTTCCACCCCACACAAGCCTGTTTTCCGCCCCGCACCAGCCTAAGAAGCAGGGAGCGCACTATTTTGAAGAATTGCTGGGTAAGAGGGATTGGTATGTTATTGAAAAGATACAGGTACCTAGGCAACACCACCATCTTTACCAATGCAATCCGATCCGCAAGAGAGAGCGGGAGATTCACCCATCGGTCAACTTGTTGTTCCAGCAACGCTGTAGTAGTGCCATAATTCTCACGAATAACTCTACCCAGATCCCAATGTACCCATATGCCCAAGTACTTAACCGACTCTGTATCCCAAACCAGAGGAAATTCAAGTGCATGCGGAAGTGTACACTCAGTTATTGGCATCACCACTGACTTTTCCCAATTGATATGTAACCCGGAGAAACGAGCAAAGCGAATATATTCCTGCAGAACTGGCACCAGGGGCTGGTGAGGTTCGCGTATGAAAAGCAGCATATCATCCGCATAGAGCGAGATGATGAGTGGGCGGTGGAGAAGAGTCAGAGCCGCCCGTTTATGACATTGTCTAATGAGACAGGCTAAAGGTTCGAGTGTTAGCGCGAAGAGGAGCGGCGAGAGTGGGCAGCCCTGCCTAGCCCCCCTAGTAATTCGTATATGGTCCGAGGTGTGACCTCCCACTCAGATCCGCGCTGTGGGATTCGCATACAGAAGACATATTCAATAGACATATAAAAGAGAGAATCCCATATGTTGCAAAACATTTAAAAAATATTCCCCATTCAATTGAATGGAACGCTTTTACAGCGTCCAGCATGATGGCTGCAGCAGGAAACTCGGAAGAGAGTTTGTGGAACAGAGCAAACAGGGTGCGCAAGTTGTGGGAGGTGGAACGCGTGGGAATAAATTCAGACTGGTCAGGCCGTACCAGATTCTTCATGAGAGGTTGAAGCTGAGTAGCCAGAATCTACGCCAGGATTTTTACGTCAGTATTAATAAGAGATAATGGCCGATATGAATCGCAACGAGAGGCCGGTTTATCCTTTTTTAGTAATGTGATGATTAACGCCTCATGGAGAGATGGGGGAAGCACACCCGTGTCATATGCCTCTGCATACATTTCGAGTAGATAAGGGGTAAGCTCCTCCGCATAGGCCTTGTAAAACTCAGAAGAGAACCCGTCGGGACCCGGCGCTTTGCGGTTGGGGAGAAAGCTTATTGCCGACTGGATGTCTTCAGTTGTGCCAGGCTGGCTAAGAAAGTTCCTTTGGCCATCTGACAGCCACACAATGGCCACTTGCGCAAAATAGTCATCAAATTTAACAGTCTCTGGCACACCCTATGACGTGTATAGTTTTGCATATAATAGGCGGAATTGTTCTGTGATGTCCAGGACACTATAATAGTCCTGTCCGGTGTTGTACGTGATTTTAGTGATCACGTCCTGGTGTATGCGGTTTTTGATCTTATTGGCTAAGTGATGCCCTGTCTCCCACCTTCCCCATAAGAGCGGGCCACATGTCGTTTAGAGATGTATCAAATATCTTCTCCCGCCAGCTTCTCATGCGCAAGTACAGCTTCCTTGATGGATGCCAGAGTCGACGCAGTGGGAGCAGTCTCGTAGTCACGCTCAAGTTTAGTCAATGTGGTTTCTACCTTGGTCAGTTGATCTCGTATGTCCCTCGAAATGCCAGTTGAAGTGCTGATGCAAGTGCCCCGAATGGTGGCTTTGAAGCCCTCCCATAGAACACCAGCGCTGTCCACTGAACCCTTGTTATTTTTTTGTTTAAATCTTTTTATTAGGGTTTTACATTTCAAATTCCCATGTGGGGCAACATATTTATCATAGATCAGTTAGTACACATAAAGTGATTACATATTTTCTACAAACATAATTCATCTTCGACAATTAGGTTCCCTTCCACCAGAAGGGATTACATATCACCGCTTATGGATTGCTGCTAAGTTAACTTAGTGTAGGATGTCGTGACATACTTTGACTTGTCCCTTGGGCTATGTGGAGGCTGGTGTAGGTATCTCCCCCGTGTTTGCATAGATGATCCCTTGCGATGTAGTCGGTTATTAGCCTACAATAGGTGAGTCGGTATCTAAACCGCCGACTGAAACTGAACTAGAAACTGTGGGAGAAACTTCCTCCAGAAACAAGAGGAAGGGGGGGAGCGCGAAGGGGGGGCGAAGGCGAGTGGCTATGGTGGGCAGGGGTGTATTGACCGTTGGCTCGAGGGGTGAGGGTCACGAGGGTTGCGGGGGGGGAAAGGGAGCAATCTGCCGTGGGAGTATGGGAGTAGATGCTATTCCCAGTGGGGTTGGTCACCCGTCTCGTTACGGCCTCTCATCGGGGATCTCACTCTCCTGGTGTCTGGCCTAGCGGGCTGGGGCATTGGGAGGGACTGCGGGTTGTGGCAGGGATGGCTCTGGCGCCTCATCTATTGTTGTCTCTTGTTTAAATTGTATTAGCAGTTGCGCCCATTCTAGGGAGATTGAATGTTTATGTGTGCCCTTCACTTCTTCCTCCCGCAGAATGTCTTCTTCTGTCGCCCCCCATTTGTTTACCGCTCCTACCCAGGCTGCTTCTGGGGGGCCCGAGGGGGCTCTCCAGTGCATGGCTATGGCTCTCTTTGCTAGGAGGAGAGCTAGGGATGTGAATCGCCATTGCAGTTTTTCTTCTTTTTGTAGATTCCCAAGGCACAGACCTCCCACGTGTCGATATGTGGCATGTGAACCAGTGTGAGGAGTGTTTGGTGTATCTTGGTCCAGCATCTGGGACATTTGAATTGTGTATCTGGATAGTACCGATGTAGTTTGTCTGGTGTGAGATATGCACGGTGTAGTATGTTAAACTGTATGTTTTTGAACCGTGCATTCCGGGACACCTTTTTAGGGTATTCCAGAGCGCGTGTCCACTCCTTGTCATGGAATACCCTACCCATAACGTCTTCTCATGATTGCCTCAGGTTGTCTAGGGAGACGTTAGCAAGTTCTCTGATGGCTTTGTAGTGCCATGTTACTTGGTGTCTACCTGCTCCCATTCGGAGTATCGTGTGGAGCACCGGGTGTGTTGGGGGTTCTCCGTCCCGTAGGTCCCGGAGCTGGCGAGCACTATCTAGGAGTTGCCTATGCGTTAAAAATTGTCCTGGCGGGAGGTCATACCCGTCAACAAGTTGCTCTTAGGTTTTCAGTTGCCCTTCGTGGAACAACGCCTCCACTTCCGTCACGTCATGTTCAGCCCAGATCCGTAGGTCTTCTGCGGTATAATATTTTACCCCGCCGAGGGAGACCCGCTAAGGGTAGCAGTGGGGAGTAGAGTGGTCGCTCTTTCGACATTCTATGAATTTGCATCATACATTTGCGAGCTATGGAGACCTGTATCGAGTGTGTGCGTGTTGGTGTGGTGCCAGGTAGGAGCATTCTCCTGATGGCGGGAAGCGGTAGCCTGACAGCTTCCGCGGTCATTTCCCCTACTCATCTCTCCGCCGTCCAGTGAGACAGCCTCTGAAGCTGTGCAGCAAGGAAATACGATTCGAAGGACGGGGCTCCCAGGCCTCCGCTGGTGGTGGGCAAGTATAATGTGCGCAGTGCTACTTTCCCCAGATCAGCGTTGTGAACAGGGTATCGAGTTCACAGAAGAAAGACCGGGGTGGGATCACGGGGAGGTTGGCAAAGTGATAAAGCAGTCTGGGCACCATTATCATTTTTGCTATGGCCACCCGGCCGATGGGGGCAAGAGGTAGAGTCTTCCAGAAACCCACCGCCGATCTTAGGCTCGCCAGCACTTTGCGGTGGTTACCTTCATATAGATCTGTCAGGGAATGGTAGAGCCGCACTCCCAGATATCTGGGGGCTGCTTCGTTCCATTTTAGGGTCTGGGTGCCCATCCTGATATCTTGTGGTGCCAGGTGAGGGCTGAGTGGATAGATCGTCGACTTTTCCCAGTTGACTCTGAGACCAGAGGTGTCTCCGAATTCCTGTAGGGTTGTCCATATCGAGGTGAGGTCTACTGTAGCGTCTCGGACGTAAATTAGCAGATCGTCCGTGTATAATGATACACATTGTGTCGCTTCCGCGAGCAGAACACCCCATGCCGTTCCCTCACGTTGCAGCCTCATACCCAGGGGCTCCACCCCCAACGCGAAGAGGAGGGGGAGAGTGGACACCCTTGCCTGGTCCCCCTCTCCACCAGGAATGGAGCAAAGATGAGCTTGCCAACTCTTTCCCTAGAGGTAAGTCCCTCGTACAAGAGTTTCGTGTACGCCATCAATGTGTGGCCAATATTTAGCTTCTGGAGGACAGCGAACAAATGGGGCCATGTCAGAGTATCGAACGCTTTCTCGAGATCGAAAATCAGGCATGCTGCGTGGGGGAATCTGTCCTGCACTCTATCTTGGATATGGAAGAGCCGTTGCAGATTATGCGAGGTGTTAATTCCGGGTACAAAGGCGCATTGATCAGGGTGCACCAGGGTGGGGAGGAGCTGGCTATAGCAGTCGACCAGGATCTTCCCCATGATTTTACAATCAGTATTCAGGAGTGTTATGGGTCTATACGAGGACAGGAGTGTGGGGTTTCAGAAAGGTCATCACTACGGATTCGCGAAATGACGCAGGTAGTTTACTTCTGGACAAGGCTTCCTCATATGTGGACGCTAGGTGGGTAACTATCTGAGCCGCAAATGTACTGTAGTATTATAGCGGGAACCCGTCCATTCCCGGCATCTTCTTCCTTGCCAAAGACCCAATGGCACGCTTTATATCGGAGGGTGTGATCTTACTGTCTAGGTCTTTCCTATCTGCAGGGGAGATTGTGTGGAGCATCCGAGTGCCTAGAAATTGTGTTAGCTCACAGGGTGTCATTGGTGTTGGGTTGGGGTACACGGCTGCGTAGTTGGTGCGAAATATGCGCAGGATGTCTAGTTGGAAGTGTTGGAGACGCCCTGTCTCATCCACCAGTTCAGAGATAGGATGCGATGTCGTGTCCTGTTTGACCACCAATGCCAGTAATGCTCCTGCTCTACTGCCTTCCCGGTGTGTCCGTTTTGCATATGCGCAGAAGTTGTATTTGCGTAGGTCTCGCAATGCTTCTGCATGTGCAAGCTTTGCCGCCGAGAGCTATGCTGCGGTGGTCCTCCCTTGGTCCGTACCCCGGGACAAGTCCGCTAGCGTGGTTTCTGCTTTGTGTAGCCCCTGTTCCAGTGTTCTGCGCGCCCCTACTACCTGTTGGATGCAGTGTCCTGAGGCGCTAACCTTATATGAGTCCGTCTCTACTGTCCTGGAAGAAGTTGAGCCTGCGTTGTGTATAAAGTGTTCCCGGATAAATTCCCCGTGTATATGTCGAAAGGCCTGATCAGTGAGACATTCTTGGGTAAGTTCCATGTGGGGACCGGGGGGTGGGGTGGTCTCCATCTAAGGGTCACGATGTGTGCGTCGTGGTCCGATACTATCCGCCCCAAATAGTCAGTGCATTGTATTTTGGCCAGGAGATCTGCGGAACACAGGAATCTGTCTAGCCTCACCCGTAGGTCATGGTGAATAGAGTGGAAGGAGTACAATCTGGTGTCTGGGTTCTGTGTCCTCCAGGCATCCGTCAACGCCCAGTGGTCTACCCATTTGCGGAAACGTTCCGTTTGTTTGTGTGCTGGGGAGTGCGTTGGAGGAGGGTGTGACCTATCTAAGTGCAAATTTAATACACAATTGTAGTCTCCGCCCAGGAGCCAGGGTATCCCAGTATGACGGGCTAGCACTGTGGTCAGTTTGTCCCAGTAGTGGTCTTGTTCTGTGTTGGGGGCGTACACACAACCCAGGAGTATCAGCTGACCCTCTAGGAGGCCGGTTATGATTACATATCGCCCATCTTTGTCGATCAAACGGGTTTGCTCCTTAAATGGTACACCAGGTCTGATCCATATTAATGTACCTCTGGCAAAGGCAGAGTATGTCGTGGCGCACACTATGCCCCGCCATTTTCTATGAAGGCGGCCGACTTCTTGTTCTGTCAGGTGCGTCTCCTGTAGGAGGGCCACCTGAGCCTGTTGCCTTTTTTTTTTTAAAACAAATTTTTATTGACAGATTGCACACATGGCGCAGCACTCCGCACTCCGGAGATGTCTGCAAGTCAAGTACACAGCATCAGATGATTGGCAATCTATATATCATTTTGAGTCAAAGAAAAATTATCATCTAACCTAACAATTCTACACCCTCCTCACCCCCCAACCCACCCTTCCCCCCAACTCCCCCCACCCGGATCCCACCCATCCCGGTCGCACGATATCGTTTCACATTTCTTATAAACCACGCTCTGAGCTGATAATATACACACCGTCCATCTTGGCCCCTTTATGCCATCTCCGGATAAACCTCCCGTTCCACCGGAGGCTCCAGCCACAGGCCCGATAGTCTTGCCCATCGTCTCCATATCCTATAATGCTTTCTTGGGCAGCCTCGGGCCACAAAGATTGGCTGTTCCAGTCCAATACAGAAGTCTATCCCTTTCTTCCACACCAGCACTGAGGGAGCCCAGGGATCTTTCAATGCTTTGGCTACATCTCTTTTGGCTAAGGTTAGACCCAGTAGCAGTAAGTGCCTTTCATACGTATTACCCCCACCCCTTCCAGCACATGTAATAAACCCAACTGCGGTGTACGAGGGAGTTCCCACCCCAGGACCTCAGACATACAATCCCACACCCCTTTCCAGAACCTAGCCAATGAACTACAACTCAACACTGTGTGGATCAACGTCCCCACCTCATGGCCGCATCGGAGACAGTCTGGGGATGCAATCAGGCCTGCTCGCCACAGTCTCTCCCTTGTAAAGTAGACCCTATGCAGGTATTTGAATTGAATGAGCCGCAGGCGCATCGCTATGGCCGCGCCTCTGGGGGCCGCCAGCGCCTCCCGCCAATCTTCTTCCTCCAATGCCCCCACATCCCGTTCCCAGAACTCCCGAAGTTTCTGCAGTGTTGTGAAGCAATGTGTAACTAACGTCTGGTATATGCGAGATATTTTTTTGTCGCCCATAAATACCTTTGCCTCTAATGGGCTAAATTCCGGGAGGGAGTCAAGACCCTCCAGGCTCGGTGTAATGGCATGACGGAATTGTAGATACTTAAAGAATTGGGACCGGGGCATGCCATATTCCTCGCTTATATCCTGGAAGGATTTAAGCGTCGTTTCTGATATCACATTTCCAAGTGTCGAGATTCCAATGCTGTCCCAGCCCCGGAACCCCTGGAGAGACGCCAGTTCAGGCAGACGTCCATTATGCCACAAGGGGGTCTCTTCGGTTAACGTGCCCCACCATCCCATACGACGTAGGGCCTGCCTCCAAATCTGAAACACTACCTGGGTGGCCGGCAGCAGCCTCTTCCGCAGTTGCGCCGAATACAAAACTGTGTGTAGAGTGTTGGACCCCATAAGGTGTTGTTCCAAGGCGTATGCCGGATCCCCCCTGTCCCCCTACCACCATTCGTTCAGTACCAGGAGATGGGAGGCTTGGTAGTAGGAGAGGATATCGAAGGTCGCCAAGCCACCACAGTATGTCGACAAAAAAAAACAAGTGCGCCGCGCAACCCGCACCGCCCAAAGAAACTGCCCCAGCGCCAAATCGACTTGTCGGAACCAGTGGGGTGAATTCGGGAAGGGATGGTTCTGTAATTGGTATAGCAGTCGAGGAAGGGCCACCATTTTAAAAATGGCCAACCTACCATAAATAGTGAGGGGCATGCTGGACCACGTCTTCATCTCTGTCCAGACCCGATCCCAAACCGGCACCAGGTTCCGCTCCCAGGAGACCGTAGGAACCTCGGATATAAACACTCCCAATACCCCCAACCGCTACCTGTAGTGTGGATGCCCAGTCGCCCACCCCAGAACGCTCCCCCAACACCCAAAGGGTCGGTTTACGAGGATTCATGTATAACCCAGAGGTTTTGCCAAATATCTGCATAATCTCTAGTAGGCGCGGCCCTGACCTGTTGAGATTTGTGATGAAAAAGAGGACATCATCAGCGTATAGCGCAATTCTATACGATGGTCCACGCTCCCAATTAAGTCCACTCAGCTGCACATCTATGCGCACCCATGCCACCAGCGGTTCCATGGCAAGGGCAAACCGGTACGGCGAGAGGGGGCTACCCTGCCTAATGCCATGCCCGATAGAAAATTGAGAGGATATGGCCCCTGCCATCCGACTCGAGGTCGTCAAGTCTGTATATAGGAGTCGCAAATACTACAAGAAGTGGGGCCCTAAATTAAGCCGAGGCAGAAGTGTGAACAGGTAGACCCAACTCAATGAGTCAAAGGCCTTGTCCATATCAGCTAAGAGAAGTGCCGCCTGCTCCCCGGTATCTTGAGCCGCCGCCACTGGCACATGGGCCCTTCGAATATTGTGTCTAGTCGCCCTGTGGGGCATGAACCCAGCCTGATCCGGGTGGAGAGATATTGGCCGGTATGATGCATGCTGATCCGGGGGCCTACCCGGCTTGTGGAACACCACCACCTCAGCGTGCCTCCAATCTGCGGGGAGGCTACCTCGTTCCCTGGCCTCTTCCAATGCCGCTCTATAATGCGCAGACAGCTGTAGGTGGTATTTCTTATAAAATTCACTCGGGAATCCATTGGGTCCTGGAGCCTTCCCAGTATTAAGTTCCCCCAGGGCCAAACCCAAATCTTCCTCTGTCAACGGAAGCTTGAGGCGCTCTCGCACCTCATCTGACACCGCTCGTGGTGGTAAGTCTGCAATAAATTTGTCTACCATGTGTAATGGCAGAGTTTTTGGCTTTATTTAGCAGTGATATAGATCATTAATCTTGCTCGCATCTAGTATAGGTATTCTTAGCCTGTGTTGGCCCTTTTAAGCCCTTTTTCCAGACCTAGAAGAGGATAGCTGCTTAATATGCCTTTATTCTTGACTTTAACCTGTCTATTGCCTATTGGCTTTGACATATTAGACACATTGGTATGGTTTATGTAGGTATTCTGACAGAGCTAAGGAGCATTTCACCCCTTTCAGGCCTACAGGCCTAGAGCTAGAGGGACTCCATCTTGATGAAGCTGAGAGGCTTTTCAGGGCAAAGGCAAAGTTTATAGTTATAACTGTTGTTCGCCCTAAGCGGACCGGAGAGAACCGGCCAGAGCTGAATCTAATCAGGAATTGTTCCCGGGCTCAGGTCTCTAGACGAAACAAGCAGACTGGTCACTGTGGGAGCGTCTAGCGCAAGGAGCCTGGTGCATGGGATTGGTGGGAGGAAGCTGCTGGCTGGAACTTTCCATGAGGAAACAGCATTCTATATCAGTGAAGTGCAGAGGCGGAGCCAGTGAGTCGAGCAGAGTGGCAGTCGAGTGAAGGTGGCGAAGCCAGAGGGTCGTGTTAAGGTGGAGGAGTGGAAAGCAGTGGAGTGGAGTTGGCAGAGAGAGAGGGTTCAAGCTGGAGAAGAGCTGAGTTGAATAGTGAGCTGGAACTGAAGGAAGCAGTCAGAAGCAGTTGCTTATCAGGAGGAGGTGTGAATAGCTGGAGTCTGAAGTAATGCCTTTTAGAAGAGACGGAGGAGAGATCATGGACTAACCTATGGGAGCAGATGGAGTTAATTGGACATTGGCGCAGAGACAGAGTGAATAAGCTAGTGGAATGAACGGTGATCAGAGCGGCAGGAACCATTAAGATTGAAGCTGGAAGGTGGAGACAGTTCGTGTGGGGGAGAGGAGTCCAGAGACAGAGTGATCAGCGCAGAGGTGTAACCAAGAGTGCAGGAGAGAGAGGGAGTCTGAGATGAGCCAAGGCACAGACGAGAGAGGAACCCAGATGACAGCTAGAACAAGACTTCACACTAATCAGGTGATATTGTTTTCATCACATTAGTTTACTTTACACTTGCATCTTAATCTTGTCCTTATTCCCTAGGCTATTGTATGTTTAAATCTTTTCTCTTTCAGCGGAGTGTTCCTGTTATGTTTAATCTTTTCTCTTTCAGCGGTGTGTTCTACCTATAGTCTTTGTCAGTTCTGTGTAAATGTTTATATTGTTGTAATAAAATAACCCCCCCAGTTTGTAACAAACTGGCGTGTATCTCTTGTATTCTTGTTCAATCTAGGTAAACAACACTCCTAGGTGTTTGGTGTTTGCATGAATGGATGAGTAATCCCAATCAAGTAAGTGGTGATCACATAAATAGGGAGTGAGTGGACCTATGATGACAAGAATAGGAGACATATAATATTAATTGGCTAACTCCTAATATTGTAGTAGCAGACCCTTAGTGAAGAGACTTCCCAATATATATATATATATGTATAGGTGTTCATAGGAATGTGGTCGTCGTTGATATGCGGCGTTAATGAGAGCACTGAGTAGGAGATCAGTGTGTATACCCACTAGATTGTGGCTTGAATAAATGAGAGCGCTAGGAGGTCGAACTAGCGTGTAGTTTTGCAGGATTGCAAACAGTTTGGAAAAGAGAGCATTGGGTTCTGCAGGCCCGTGTGTAGACGCACCGGATTGTGTGTCATATCTGCCCTAGGGTAGAACGGTCTGGGTCAGGGTGGCCGCGAGACCAACTGATGTGAATAAGTGTGGTGTAGGGTATGGATATCCCTAGTAATCAGTGAGTATTCTTAGTATCCCTATAGATTTAGTGGTGTTTTTAATAATATGAGCTTGTATATTGCGAGTTCCCCATCTTCAGGTAGGTACCAAGTGCCTGGATAGTTGGTCCTGAGGAGGGATGTGATTACGTTCTGGCTGGGTTGGAGGGGCCCCTGGGGGCTGATCCCACCTACTCAGAAAATCCAGCCATAACATTTGGCGTAGTCGGCATCTTACGAAACCTGTGTGATCTGGCCATGTGCTTAGATTGTTTCCCATGTGTTGTGAGGGAGTGCCCTGAGCGCCATAACATTTGGCGTAGTCGTCATCTTACGAAACCTGTGTGATCTGGCCATGTGCTTAGATTGTTTCCCATGTGTTCTGAGGGAGTGCCCTGAACGCTGGTTCCATCTGGCGTAATGTTGCACTTTATGTAGCCTGTTAGACCTATGGGCTTGAACAGTTGCAGCGTGAGGAGATTGCATTACATCATGGCATTTGGCTTATTCAGGGTGGAAGGAATGGTTTTCATCTTGGTGTTTAAAGTGTCAGGGTTGAAGGATGGCATTACATGAGGAAGCCAGTTACATCTTTGTGATGGTCCAATTGTATAAATGTGTGTAAAAAATGCTTTTAAATTGCCCATTAAATTGCTTGCTGCATCTGCTTATGCTGTGCAATGTGAAATGTGTTCATTGTTCTATGATCTGTGGAGTTCTTTGCATATAGCTCCTTGTAAATATGACTTGTGAATAGCGCCATATTATTGTGGCTTGTGAGGTGCATGTTCTCATGTTGATCTACTGTGTTCCTTGTGCATTGCGCCTTGGATATATTGTTTGTGAAAAGCTTGTCTTGTAAATATGGCTTGTGAATAGCGCCATATTATTGTGGCTTGTGAGGTGCATGTTCTCATGTTGATCTGCTGTGTTCCTTGTGCATTGCGCCTTGGATATATTGTTTGTGAGGAGTTTGTCTTGTAAATATGGCTTGTGAATAGCGCCATGTGGTCATGGCTTGGACAGGGCATGTTATCATTGCGTTAGGCAGGAGAGAGCTGGATCTCTCTCGGGTGCTTGGGGATAACGTTTTGAAAATATGTGTACGTGTCATCTGTAAACGTGAAGAGATGTGCTCATGACTTTCCCATGTATCCATGGACATTGGGGAATGATTGTGCTTGAGCTGCCAAAGGGTTAATATCTTGAGTTGAGATGGCAGTCTTTATTTTTTACATGCTGTCAACATGCATGGTTATTTGACCTGACTATAAAAGTCAGCGGATTATTTTAAGGATTATTTGATGGTTTGATTTTGACTTTTTTTTTGATTCCTTGGTCTGCCTATGTGCTTTGTCAACTTCTTGACGGAAAGGTAACATCTTGTGCTTTGCAAAGGGTTCTGTTCATTTCACATTCTTTTTGGAATGCGTCTACGAATTTGTGTGGGTTTGCCTTGGAACTGTAAGTTATAAATCAACCAGTCGAATTGAATTAAGGGTTTGCGAGGAGAGAGCTGTGTTCTTTTAAAATGAGTGAAATGTTAAGGAGGTGGCCCGTTAGAATGCATGCTACGGGCTGTTTTCATTAATTATTTCTTTGAGGGGTTTCCATCTAGATAGGAATGTGCTGGTTGCAATGATCACAGGTTGAGAATAATCAATCTTGCCCGACAGTGCATGGTAACGTGTGCTTTTAATTAGTGGAAGGCAACCGTGTGCCTTTGAAAAAAAATGTTAAAATGTAACATTATTATTTTCCCAAATGTAAATTAAAATGTATTCTTTTATAAATGTGTCAGCAAAACCTTTTTTGGTAAGTTAACCAACTCAGTTAGAAAATAATGGGCTGTTTAATAGTGTATGAATGTGGCCCTTTTATTAGGTTGGCTTGGATGGCTTGCATGTTAAATTACATTGTAATGTACAATTATGTTGTTTTAAAATTATTTCTCTTTCAGCAGCTGACAATGGACCATGTTAATTCGTTTTTTTTCAAATTCAGAATGTATAATCTTGTGTGCAAAACTTAGTTGCCACTTTCTAAATAAGTGCCCATATTTTAAATGTCTTGCCTTTAGCTGAATTAGTTAGACAAAAGTCTTTTTAGAAACTGGAGCTTTTAATTAGCAGTACACTGTAACAGAATTGTTTTTTTTAAAATGCTAGCTTTCGTTGGTTAGCACAATCAGGCCTGGGAACAGGCAAGGAATTTGTTTGTCGACCTTGGCAGACCAGCTGGTTTGTGCAGACGAGTTTTTTTTTCCTTCCCGCTGCAGGTTCCGATCACGTCCCTGTTCGTTATGATTGGCTACAATCCAATTTTCTTCAGCGGATGGCTTGTTTATTTAAGGGCGGGGGACCTCGCTCTTCCTGGCTGTTGATGCAGGCGGCTTCATTGCCTGCTGATAAGGGACTCTTGCAGACTCTTGCCCTTGGAGTTAGTTAGTCGCAGTGGGCCTGGGCGGGCTTCTCTGACCAGGGAAATGGGAGGCTTGCAGTGCCCTGCTCCTGCTGTGAGCTCATCATTTGGCAGTGATTCAAATAGCTTCATACTGTAGCCTGGCTCCTACTCTGAAGGGAGAAGGCTGGCTTAGAGAGGATTAGGGTATGTTAGGCCCTGCTAAATGTCATTAAAAGTTAAATTTTGAATGTTTTTAATTAATTAGGATATTTTCTTTTCAATAATGAAAGGCACCCGGGGTGCTTTTTAAATAAAAATTTTATTTTGCAAGATTGATGATACTTGTTTTCTTGTCCCTAGGATTGCTGGGTTGTGGTTGTGCGTGGGTCGATCCCCCCTCCCACTTCCTTTCTTGTTTTAGTTTTTTACTTTCATGTTTTTATTTTAGTTTATTATTTTTGGATGATGGAACCAGACCAGACCAGACCGGAAGGGTGATGGATGGCCGCATCGGAGGAAGTGTCCGGATACCGAAGATGCAGGGTGGTGGCCTACACTGAAAAATTTGAATTGACTTTTTTTTTTGGACTCGGTTACATAATTCCTTGGCCTGCAATTTTTTTTTGTTTGTTGTTGACATCACTACGAGCAGGCCCCACTTTAAAAAAAAAAAAAAAACACAAACATGTTTTATTTGTGACAGAATCATACAGGGATTTGCTTGCATAATCCATTGGACAAGCAGGCCCCACTTTTAAAGCAAAAAACATGTCACCTATTATAGTTTTCCTGTTTTCTTCAAAACAGTTGTTGCCAATGAAGGACTTTTTTGTTGAATGGTGGTGCACACATGTGTTCCACAGTATGATGTAAAATGGATGTTTTAAGCTTGGTGTTACACCAGCTATCTTGTAGAAATGGGGTTGTTTTTTTTTACTGTTCTTACATTTTCACCTTGATTGATCAAAGGGTGGTTACCTTAGACTTTGGATTGTTCTGGGTGGTGTGTCTTTTAGTATGATTATGTATTAATGTTTGCCCAGACCTTGACACAGTTTGTCATGTCTACTTCTCAGATTTCACTTTAAATTGACAAATGTCAGTAGGTAGGCCTCATTTAGGCCCATTGTTATTTTCATCCCACAAACATGCCCCTACACCAATAGATTTCATGAGTCATCATTAGCTTAAGTTGCCTATAGTAGGTAGGGCTCATTTAGGCCCTTTCTTGTTTTCTCATTAGGAGTTGAAACACATTTAGTTCTTAAGTTGACAATAGTAGGTAGGCCTCATTTAGGCTTAAGTTGTCCGAAGTAGGCCCCATTTAGGCCCCTTGCTGTTTTCATTCAACACATAAGTCCCTACATCACTAGATTTCACCAGTTATCATTAGAAGTTGAGGCACATTTAGTTTGAGGATGCTTTGGTTACTTTCTGTTGTTATCAGATCCAATCTCAGATATGTTTCAGCATTCAAGTCAAGGGTGCTTTGATTTGTTTTCAGTTGGTTGTTAGGTTTCTATTCCCTACAATTGAGTTTCAGGTGGAATTTCCTTGAGTTGTCATTGTTTTTAGGGAGTTTTTTAGGTTTTGATTTGTTGATAGATTGTGTTGATGTTTGTTTATTTGGATGTTATTGTTTATAAGATGTTCGCAAGATAAGGATCTAAGGGTGGATGGCAGAGTTTTTGGGCTCTATTTAGCAGTGATATAGATCATTAATCTTGCTCACATCTAGGATAGGTATTCTTAGCCTATGTTGGATAGATTATGTTGATGTTTGTTTAGATGGTTGTTGTTGTTTACTGATGCTCGCAAGATAAGGATCTAAGGGTGGAGTGTAATGGCAGAGTTTTTGGCTTTATTTAGCAGTGATATAGATCATTAATCTTGCTCGCATCTAGTATCGGTATTCTTAGCCTGTGTTGGCCCTTTTAAGCCCTTTTTCCAGACCTAGAAGAGGATAGCTGCTTAATATGCCTTTATTCTTGACTTTAACCTGTCTATTGCCTATTGGCTTTGACATATTAGACACATTGGTATGGTTTATGTAGGTATTCTGACAGAGCTAAGGAGCATTTCACCCCTTTCAGGCCTACAGGCCTAGAGCTAGAGGGACTCCATCTTGATGAAGCTGAGAGGCTTTTCAGGGCAAAGGCAAAGTTTATAGTTATAACTGTTGTTCGCCCTAAGCGGACCGGAGAGAACCGGCCAGAGCTGAATCTAATCAGGAATTGTTCCCGGGCTCAGGTCTCTAGACGAAACAAGCAGACTGGTCACTGTGGGAGCGTCTAGCGCAAGGAGCCTGGTGCATGGGATTGGTGGGAGGAAGCTGCTGGCTGGAACTTTCCATGAGGAAACAGCATTCTATATCAGTGAAGTGCAGAGGCGGAGCCAGTGAGTCGAGCAGAGTGGCAGTCGAGTGAAGGTGGCGAAGCCAGAGGGTCGTGTTAAGGTGGAGGAGTGGAAAGCAGTGGAGTGGAGTTGGCAGAGAGAGAGGGTTCAAGCTGGAGAAGAGCTGAGTTGAATAGTGAGCTGGAACTGAAGGAAGCAGTCAGAAGCAGTTGCTTATCAGGAGGAGGTGTGAATAGCTGGAGTCTGAAGTAATGCCTTTTAGAAGAGACGGAGGAGAGATCATGGACTAACCTATGGGAGCAGATGGAGTTAATTGGACATTGGCGCAGAGACAGAGTGAATAAGCTAGTGGAATGAACGGTGATCAGAGCGGCAGGAACCATTAAGATTGAAGCTGGAAGGTGGAGACAGTTCGTGTGGGGGAGAGGAGTCCAGAGACAGAGTGATCAGCGCAGAGGTGTAACCAAGAGTGCAGGAGAGAGAGGGAGTCTGAGATGAGCCAAGGCACAGACGAGAGAGGAACCCAGATGACAGCTAGAACAAGACTTCACACTAATCAGGTGATATTGTTTTCATCACATTAGTTTACTTTACACTTGCATCTTAATCTTGTCCTTATTCCCTAGGCTATTGTATGTTTAAATCTTTTCTCTTTCAGCGGAGTGTTCCTGTTATGTTTAATCTTTTCTCTTTCAGCGGTGTGTTCTACCTATAGTCTTTGTCAGTTCTGTGTAAATGTTTATATTGTTGTAATAAAATAACCCCCCCAGTTTGTAACAAACTGGCGTGTATCTCTTGTATTCTTGTTCAATCTAGGTAAACAACACTCCTAGGTGTTTGGTGTTTGCATGAATGGATGAGTAATCCCAATCAAGTAAGTGGTGATCACATAAATAGGGAGTGAGTGGACCTATGATGACAAGAATAGGAGACATATAATATTAATTGGCTAACTCCTAATATTGTAGTAGCAGACCCTTAGTGAAGTGACTTCCCAATATATATATATATATGTATAGGTGTTCATAGGAATGTGGTCGTCGTTGATATGCGGCGTTAATGAGAGCACTGAGTAGGAGATCAGTGTGTATACCCACTAGATTGTGGCTTGAATAAATGAGAGCGCTAGGAGGTCGAACTAGCGTGTAGTTTTGCAGGATTGCAAACAGTTTGGAAAAGAGAGCATTGGGTTCTGCAGGCCCGTGTGTAGACGCACCGGATTGTGTGTCATATCTGCCCTAGGGTACAACGGTCTGGGTCAGGGTGGCCGCGAGACCAACTGATGTGAATAAGTGTGGTGTAGGGTATGGATATCCCTAGTAATCAGTGAGTATTCTTAGTATCCCTATAGATTTAGTGGTGTTTTTAATAATATGAGCTTGTATATTGCGAGTTCCCCATCTTCAGGTAGGTACCAAGTGCCTGGATAGTTGGTCCTGAGGAGGGATGTGATTACGTTCTGGCTGGGTTGGAGGGGCCCCTGGGGGCTGATCCCACCTACTCAGAAAATCCAGCCATAACATTTGGCGTAGTCGGCATCTTACGAAACCTGTGTGATCTGGCCATGTGCTTAGATTGTTTCCCATGTGTTGTGAGGGAGTGCCCTGAGCGCCATAACATTTGGCGTAGTCGTCATCTTACGAAACCTGTGTGATCTGGCCATGTGCTTAGATTGTTTCCCATGTGTTCTGAGGGAGTGCCCTGAACGCTGGTTCCATCTGGCGTAATGTTGCACTTTATGTAGCCTGTTAGACCTATGGGCTTGAACAGTTGCAGCGTGAGGAGATTGCATTACATCATGGCATTTGGCTTATTCAGGGTGGAAGGAATGGTTTTCATCTTGGTGTTTAAAGTGTCAGGGTTGAAGGATGGCATTACATGAGGAAGCCAGTTACATCTTTGTGATGGTCCAATTGTATAAATGTGTGTAAAAAATGCTTTTAAATTGCCCATTAAATTGCTTGCTGCATCTGCTTATGCTGTGCAATGTGAAATGTGTTCATTGTTCTATGATCTGTGGAGTTCTTTGCATATAGCTCCTTGTAAATATGACTTGTGAATAGCGCCATATTATTGTGGCTTGTGAGGTGCATGTTCTCATGTTGATCTACTGTGTTCCTTGTGCATTGCGCCTTGGATATATTGTTTGTGAAAAGCTTGTCTTGTAAATATGGCTTGTGAATAGCGCCATATTATTGTGGCTTGTGAGGTGCATGTTCTCATGTTGATCTGCTGTGTTCCTTGTGCATTGCGCCTTGGATATATTGTTTGTGAGGAGTTTGTCTTGTAAATATGGCTTGTGAATAGCGCCATGTGGTCATGGCTTGGACAGGGCATGTTATCATTGCGTTAGGCAGGAGAGAGCTGGATCTCTCTCGGGTGCTTGGGGATAACGTTTTGAAAATATGTGTACGTGTCATCTGTAAACGTGAAGAGATGTGCTCATGACTTTCCCATGTATCCATGGACATTGGGGAATGATTGTGCTTGAGCTGCCAAAGGGTTAATATCTTGAGTTGAGATGGCAGTCTTTATTTTTTACATGCTGTCAACATGCATGGTTATTTGACCTGACTATAAAAGTCAGCGGATTATTTTAAGGATTATTTGATGGTTTGATTTTGACTTTTTTTTTGATTCCTTGGTCTGCCTATGTGCTTTGTCAACTTCTTGACGGAAAGGTAACATCTTGTGCTTTGAAAAGGGTTCTGTTCATTTCACATTCTTTTTGGAATGCGTCTACGAATTTGTGTGGGTTTGCCTTGGAACTGTAAGTTATAAATCAACCAGTCGAATTGAATTAAGGGTTTGCGAGGAGAGAGCTGTGTTCTTTTAAAATGAGTGAAATGTTAAGGAGGTGGCCCGTTAGAATGCATGCTACGGGCTGTTTTCATTAATTATTTCTTTGAGGGGTTTCCATCTAGATAGGAATGTGCTGGTTGCAATGATCACAGGTTGAGAATAATCAATCTTGCCCGACAGTGCATGGTAACGTGTGCTTTTAATTAGTGGAAGGCAACCGTGTGCCTTTGAAAAAAAAATGTTAAAATGTAACATTATTATTTTCCCAAATGTAAATTAAAATGTATTCTTTTATAAATGTGTCAGCAAAACCTTTTTTGGTAAGTTAACCAACTCAGTTAGAAAATAATGGGCTGTTTAATAGTGTATGAATGTGGCCCTTTTATTAGGTTGGCTTGGATGGCTTGCATGTTAAATTACATTGTAATGTACAATTATGTTGTTTTAAAATTATTTCTCTTTCAGCAGCTGACAATGGACCATGTTAATTCGTTTTTTTTCAAATTCAGAATGTATAATCTTGTGTGCAAAACTTAGTTGCCACTTTCTAAATAAGTGCCCATATTTTAAATGTCTTGCCTTTAGCTGAATTAGTTAGACAAAAGTCTTTTTAGAAACTGGAGCTTTTAATTAGCAGTACACTGTAACAGAATTGTTTTTTTTAAAATGCTAGCTTTCGTTGGTTAGCACAATCAGGCCTGGGAACAGGCAAGGAATTTGTTTGTCGACCTTGGCAGACCAGCTGGTTTGTGCAGACGAGTTTTTTTTTCCTTCCCGCTGCAGGTTCCGATCACGTCCCTGTTCGTTATGATTGGCTACAATCCAATTTTCTTCAGCGGATGGCTTGTTTATTTAAGGGCGGGGGACCTCGCTCTTCCTGGCTGTTGATGCAGGCGGCTTCATTGCCTGCTGATAAGGGACTCTTGCAGACTCTTGCCCTTGGAGTTAGTTAGTCGCAGTGGGCCTGGGCGGGCTTCTCTGACCAGGGAAATGGGAGGCTTGCAGTGCCCTGCTCCTGCTGTGAGCTCATCATTTGGCAGTGATTCAAATAGCTTCATACTGTAGCCTGGCTCCTACTCTGAAGGGAGAAGGCTGGCTTAGAGAGGATTAGGGTATGTTAGGCCCTGCTAAATGTCATTAAAAGTTAAATTTTGAATGTTTTTAATTAATTAGGATATTTTCTTTTCAATAATGAAAGGCACCCGGGGTGCTTTTTAAATAAAAATTTTATTTTGCAAGATTGATGATACTTGTTTTCTTGTCCCTAGGATTGCTGGGTTGTGGTTGTGCGTGGGTCGATCCCCCCTCCCACTTCCTTTCTTGTTTTAGTTTTTTACTTTCATGTTTTTATTTTAGTTTATTATTTTTGGATGATGGAACCAGACCAGACCAGACCGGAAGGGTGATGGATGGCCGCATCGGAGGAAGTGTCCGGATACCGAAGATGCAGGGTGGTGGCCTACACTGAAAAATTTGAATTGACTTTTTTTTTTGGACTCGGTTACATAATTCCTTGGCCTGCAATTTTTTTTTGTTTGTTGTTGACATCACTACGAGCAGGCCCCACTTTAAAAAAAAAAAAAAAACACAAACATGTTTTATTTGTGACAGAATCATACAGGGATTTGCTTGCATAATCCATTGGACAAGCAGGCCCCACTTTTAAAGCAAAAAACATGTCACCTATTATAGTTTTCCTGTTTTCTTCAAAACAGTTGTTGCCAATGAAGGACTTTTTTGTTGAATGGTGGTGCACACATGTGTTCCACAGTATGATGTAAAATGGATGTTTTAAGCTTGGTGTTACACCAGCTATCTTGTAGAAATGGGGTTGTTTTTTTTTACTGTTCTTACATTTTCACCTTGATTGATCAAAGGGTGGTTACCTTAGACTTTGGATTGTTCTGGGTGGTGTGTCTTTTAGTATGATTATGTATTAATGTTTGCCCAGACCTTGACACAGTTTGTCATGTCTACTTCTCAGATTTCACTTTAAATTGACAAATGTCAGTAGGTAGGCCTCATTTAGGCCCATTGTTATTTTCATCCCACAAACATGCCCCTACACCAATAGATTTCATGAGTCATCATTAGCTTAAGTTGCCTATAGTAGGTAGGGCTCATTTAGGCCCTTTCTTGTTTTCTCATTAGGAGTTGAAACACATTTAGTTCTTAAGTTGACAATAGTAGGTAGGCCTCATTTAGGCTTAAGTTGTCCGAAGTAGGCCCCATTTAGGCCCCTTGCTGTTTTCATTCAACACATAAGTCCCTACATCACTAGATTTCACCAGTTATCATTAGAAGTTGAGGCACATTTAGTTTGAGGATGCTTTGGTTACTTTCTGTTGTTATCAGATCCAATCTCAGATATGTTTCAGCATTCAAGTCAAGGGTGCTTTGATTTGTTTTCAGTTGGTTGTTAGGTTTCTATTCCCTACAATTGAGTTTCAGGTGGAATTTCCTTGAGTTGTCATTGTTTTTAGGGAGTTTTTTAGGTTTTGATTTGTTGATAGATTGTGTTGATGTTTGTTTATTTGGATGTTATTGTTTATAAGATGTTCGCAAGATAAGGATCTAAGGGTGGATGGCAGAGTTTTTGGGCTCTATTTAGCAGTGATATAGATCATTAATCTTGCTCACATCTAGGATAGGTATTCTTAGCCTATGTTGGATAGATTATGTTGATGTTTGTTTAGATGGTTGTTGTTGTTTACTGATGCTCGCAAGATAAGGATCTAAGGGTGGAGTGTAATGGCAGAGTTTTTGGCTTTATTTAGCAGTGATATAGATCATTAATCTTGCTCGCATCTAGTATCGGTATTCTTAGCCTGTGTTGGCCCTTTTAAGCCCTTTTTCCAGACCTAGAAGAGGATAGCTGCTTAATATGCCTTTATTCTTGACTTTAACCTGTCTATTGCCTATTGGCTTTGACATATTAGACACATTGGTATGGTTTATGTAGGTATTCTGACAGAGCTAAGGAGCATTTCACCCCTTTCAGGCCTACAGGCCTAGAGCTAGAGGGACTCCATCTTGATGAAGCTGAGAGGCTTTTCAGGGCAAAGGCAAAGTTTATAGTTATAACTGTTGTTCGCCCTAAGCGGACCGGAGAGAACCGGCCAGAGCTGAATCTAATCAGGAATTGTTCCCGGGCTCAGGTCTCTAGACGAAACAAGCAGACTGGTCACTGTGGGAGCGTCTAGCGCAAGGAGCCTGGTGCATGGGATTGGTGGGAGGAAGCTGCTGGCTGGAACTTTCCATGAGGAAACAGCATTCTATATCAGTGAAGTGCAGAGGCGGAGCCAGTGAGTCGAGCAGAGTGGCAGTCGAGTGAAGGTGGCGAAGCCAGAGGGTCGTGTTAAGGTGGAGGAGTGGAAAGCAGTGGAGTGGAGTTGGCAGAGAGAGAGGGTTCAAGCTGGAGAAGAGCTGAGTTGAATAGTGAGCTGGAACTGAAGGAAGCAGTCAGAAGCAGTTGCTTATCAGGAGGAGGTGTGAATAGCTGGAGTCTGAAGTAATGCCTTTTAGAAGAGACGGAGGAGAGATCATGGACTAACCTATGGGAGCAGATGGAGTTAATTGGACATTGGCGCAGAGACAGAGTGAATAAGCTAGTGGAATGAACGGTGATCAGAGCGGCAGGAACCATTAAGATTGAAGCTGGAAGGTGGAGACAGTTCGTGTGGGGGAGAGGAGTCCAGAGACAGAGTGATCAGCGCAGAGGTGTAACCAAGAGTGCAGGAGAGAGAGGGAGTCTGAGATGAGCCAAGGCACAGACGAGAGAGGAACCCAGATGACAGCTAGAACAAGACTTCACACTAATCAGGTGATATTGTTTTCATCACATTAGTTTACTTTACACTTGCATCTTAATCTTGTCCTTATTCCCTAGGCTATTGTATGTTTAAATCTTTTCTCTTTCAGCGGAGTGTTCCTGTTATGTTTAATCTTTTCTCTTTCAGCGGTGTGTTCTACCTGTAGTCTTTGTCAGTTCTGTGTAAATGTTTATATTGTTGTAATAAAATAACCCCCCCCAGTTTGTAACAAACTGGCGTGTATCTCTTGTATTCTTGTTCAATCTAGGTAAACAACACTCCTAGGTGTTTGGTGTTTGCATGAATGGATGAGTAATCCCAATCAAGTAAGTGGTGATCACATAAATAGGGAGTGAGTGGACCTATGATGACAAGAATAGGAGACATATAATATTAATTGGCTAACTCCTAATATTGTAGTAGCAGACCCTTAGTGAAGAGACTTCCCAATATATATATATATATATATGTATAGGTGTTCATAGGAATGTGGTCGTCGTTGATATGCGGCGTTAATGAGAGCACTGAGTAGGAGATCAGTGTGTATACCCACTAGATTGTGGCTTGAATAAATGAGAGCGCTAGGAGGTCGAACTAGCGTGTAGTTTTGCAGTTTTGCAAACAGTTTGGAAAAGAGAGCATTGGGTTCTGCAGGCCCGTGTGTAGACGCACCGGATTGTGTGTCATATCTGCCCTAGGGTAGAACGGTCTGGGTCAGGGTGGCCGCGAGACCAACTGATGTGAATAAGTGTGGTGTAGGGTATGGATATCCCTAGTAATCAGTGAGTATTCTTAGTATCCCTATAGATTTAGTGGTGTTTTTAATAATATGAGCTTGTATATTGCGAGTTCCCCATCTTCAGGTAGGTACCAAGTGCCTGGATAGTTGGTCCTGAGGAGGGATGTGATTACGTTCTGGCTGGGTTGGAGGGGCCCCTGGGGGCTGATCCCACCTACTCAGAAAATCCAGCCATAACACCATGTCTGCCGGCAGGCACTCATTCGGGGCATACTGATCTGCATAATATATGTCGCAAAGCTTTCGGCCAGCTCCTTTGGGTCCGTGATCGGCCCCCCAGCAACATCCAGGATCCCCAGTAGGCGCTGTACTTGGAACGTGCTTGAACATAGCCGATGCAGCATCGTTCCCGATTTATCCTCCCACTGATATATCCTGCTGCGCGTCGCCAGCCACACCCGTCGCGCCTCAAGCAAGCCGGGCTGAAGACAGCTGGAATGCCAGAAACCGGTCCTCGGAAGCTTGTTTCCGGTCCAGGGAAGACATGGCTTGGCAGTTCGGGCTGGACTGTTCCCATGAGGCACAGGGTCAGACTGATTTGCATATAGCCATGTCTGAACTGGGGTGGCAGAGTGGGCTAAAGAACGGTGATGGATTAAACCCAGATCTTTTGACTGGGTGTGAGTGTTTGATTGATTCAGATGCTCCGTCCATCACCACCCCTTTTTGTACCGCTTTTGGCTGCCATAAGTGTGGCAGGGTATGCTCAGACGTGAGTCCCTTGCTCACTTTGCCACTGGATTCAAGCAAGCCGGGCTGAAGACGGCTGGAATCCCAGAAACCGGTCCTCGGAAGCTTGTTTCCGGTCCAGGGAAGACATGGCATGGCAGTTCGGGCTGGACTGTTCCCATGAGGCACAGGGTCAGACTGATTTGCAAATAGCCATGTCTGAACTGGGGTGGCAGAGTGGGCTAAACAACGGTGATGGATTAAACCCAGATCTTTTGACTGGGTGTGAGTGTTTGATTGATTCAGATGCTCCGTCCATCACCTCCCCCTTTTGTACCGCTTTTGGCCGCCATAAGTGTGGCAGGGTATGCTCAGACGTGAGTCCCTTGCTCACTTTGCTACTGGATTCAAGCAAGCCGGGCTGAAGACGGCTGGAATGCCAGAAACCGGTCCTCGGAAGCTTGTTTCCGGTCCAGGGAAGACATGGCTTGGCAGTTCGGGCTGGACTGTTCCCATGAGGCACAGGGTCAGACTGATTTGCATATAGCCATGTCTGAACTGGGGTGGCAGAGTGGGCTAAAGAACGGTGATGGATTAAACCCAGATCTTTTGACTGGGTGTAAGTGTTTGATTGATTCAGATGCTCCGTCCATCACCACCCCCTTTCATACAGTAACCAGGACGCATAGGACTGCTGTGCCAAGAGAAGTTGACCCACCACTTGGCCCTCTCCGTCTACTCTACAGCAGCGCTCCAGGGCCTGTATGTCCACTTTGGCCCATACTAAGTCTGCTCTACGCTGCCTACAGGCAGCCGCACACTAAGCGATATCCACTCCCCGAAGCGCGGGTTTCAGGGCCTCCAACACCGTCCCAGCATCCGTAACCGATCCAACATTCTACACCAAGAAGTGTGCGATGGCCTCCCTCATATGTTTCTGATAATCATCATTCTGAAGGTGCCATGTAGAGAGGCGCCATCGAAATGGCTGCGGCCCTCAATCCATAGTAAGTTCTATGGTGACGGGGGAATGATCTGAAAGCCCACGCGACAGTATAGCCGCCGACTCCACCCTACCAATGACTGCTCGAGGGACAAATATATAATCTATTCTAGAAAAGGATTTGTGGACCGCTGAAAGGTACGTGTATTCCCGCCTATGTGCATGCAAGTATCGCCACGTGTCCACCCAGTCCAAACCCCGAGCCATGTCCCCCAGTTTGGTGGATGTTCCGGCCACCCGACCGCCGCCAGGCCGATATCGATCTGTGGGTCCATCCATAATATCATTCCAGTCCCCCCCTACCACCGCTAGTGTCTCAGGGATATCAGCCCATACTGCAAATAATTTCTCTACCAACGACCACTGCAGAGGAGGCGGGGCATAAACACTCCCCAGTACCAGGGTTTCCTCTCCAACAATACCTTTGACAAATATGTATCAACCCTGCGGGTCAACCCATTGAGCTGAGTGAGTATAGGAAAGTCTGCGATGTACTAGTATGGCCACACCCGGGATCCTCTGGCAAAGCCCGTATGATAAACCTGTTTGTAGCCATAGCGCTGTAAGCATGGTGTTTTATTGCCTAACAGGTGGGTTTCCTGTAGTAGCAGGATATCAGCTCGCTCCCTTTTCGCCTGCCGTAAAACTGCCCCCCTCTTTACCTTGTCCAATACCCCCGCTCATTCCAGCTAAGAACACGAAGTGATGATCTGGGACCTAGAGCCCTAATCCCTGTAGTTGCCATCCAGGAACAAGTGGAGCAAAAGCCCAAATGTTGGGCCATGTAAGAGTCTATACAAAAACCATTGAGACCCCCCAGCTATCGTGCGACTCAACCCGAAAAAACCTCCCCCTCCAAAGCAAACAACTCCCCCCTCCCCCGCCCCCAGCTCCCACCCCCATACCTCAAACACGCTGAAGTACCTGTCGCGGTATAGGCAACGCCCGGCCCCAAACGCAGGACCTGAGGCCGTCCACACCAATGGATCCCCATCAAACAGCCCATATACCCAACACCCCCCCAACAAGACCTAAGCAAGGGGAAAAGTCCGCCCCTCAGACATCTCCCCCCACCCCGCTGCTCCACATAGTTACATTTGTCGTAGACCAAGAGTCTCATCGGCCTCGGCTCATTCACATAGCTACTCGACAGTGGCGCCCCAGGCATACCAAGTGCTGCAAAATCACATTAATGTCAGAGTCCTCTCTGCCAGCTGGCCGAGTGTTCAGGGATCTTCTGTCGGAGGTTCAGGGGCATCCTCCTTCCCTTCCACAGCCCCCCCTGAGGTGGAGCGCTGTCAGAACCGTAAAGGATACACTGGTTCGGCCCCCTCAGGAACAGAAGATTATTCCTCAGTCCCCCTCAAGCCAAGACCAGAGACCGCTTAGATATTACAGTCTCTAGTCCTAACCCGCCAGGGAAAGGGGAAGTGGACAGACAAAACAAGAGAGACTTCTTCCTCGTCTGGTCTACTTCGGAAGCCCTCAGGTTGGACTCGCTGAAAAGGAAAAGACAATTCTTTAGCCCTCTCTACTTTACATTTTAAGTGACTCTGCTCTGAATTATTTTCTATGGACTCTCTGCCTTACCTAAGCAGACTAGGAAGATTGCCACTCTCTTATCAGTAATGTCTGAAGTGTTACTACTGGTTCACTGGAAGAACACTCTATGGTCTTTGGAATTTTCTTGACTAGATTCGATGCCTTGAACACACTCTGACCTGTGATACTCAAAGTCTTAAACTCAGAATTGCAAATGTCTTTTAACTCTAGGACACCTCCGAAAAACTCCTTGAGGAGTAGTCTCTTCACAACAAGTCTTACTATTTTGACATTCTCTGAAGCTTCAAAGTTTTTGATCAAAGTTTCTCCGCAAGTAGTCTCTGAAAGGCTCTAGACGCAAACGCCCTTCAGCTTCCTTGCCAAAGTGAGTCCACTGCGTCTTTAGTTCATTGCCTTGAGACTTCTCTCGAATAACCCAAAGTGACTACGCTTACTTGAAAGTCTTTGAGGGAACTTCTCTTGACTGAAGTATTCCCAAAACTCCGACTCCTCCACACGGCTACTTCTCTTGACTCCGACGACTTGATATTTCCAGGTCGTTAAGATACTGAGGGAAAAAAGGCGAATTAGGAAATGTCTTTTTCTTATAATACAAATCGTAACTTGTTACTGTCCTTAAGGTTTCGATTCGGAAGCCTTGTCTGACTAAACTCTGGTCGAAAGAAACTTTCTCTGAAGAGAGCGTGAAGAAAACACACTTCTCCGGTAATTTCTTCAGTTGAAGTGCGCAGCACGAATTGCGCGCGTGCGCGAAGTACAGACACTCTAGGATCAACTGCAAAGTAAACCACCACGCAGGAAACAGAATTACTTCCGCATTCCCAAGATGGCGGATCTCCGCAGCGCTGTCACTAGCACTCGCAATTAAGTTTTCCAGCAAGGGTTTCTTAGCTTGTACCTTCTTCTCGATCCACCCTTCTGGCGAGGAGATGGACGGATCCTGACAGTACCTCCCACCAAGGATGCTCTCCCCCGCCGGGGTTTTGAAGGATGAAGCTTATGGAAGTCTCTGAGCAATCTTGGGGCATGTATGTTGTCACTAGGCTCCCAAGATCTTTCCTCTGGACCAAAGTTCTTCCAGTCAACCAAATAGCATAGTGTGCCTTTTCTGAACCTTGAGTCTAAAATTTTATGTACTTCAAACTCTTCCTCACCATCTACCTGGACTGGCTTAGGAGTCAAGCCTAGTCTCAAATGCGCTGGACTTTTCTTAATTAAAGAAACATGAAAGGTAGGGTGAATTTTCAGAGAAGAGGGCAAGTGTAGCCTAACCGTTACAGGACCTAACATTTTCTCCACAGTGAAGGGCCCTAAAAAACGGGGTTGGAATTTTCGATTAGTTTTTAATTTCAAATTTTTTGTGGACAACCACACCTTTTCTCCAGGACAAAAAACGGGATCTTCTCTCCTCCTTTTATCAGCATGTTTTTTATACGATTCCTTGGCTTTGGACAGGTTTTCTTTAACTTGGGCAAGGGATCTCTGCACTCTAGAGACTATATCATTCACTGCAGGGACTGAACTCTCTTCTTTTTCTACAATCAGGGTAGGGTGCCTACCATAGTTTATATAGAAAGGCGAATAACCAGTGGAAGAGTGAACCGAGTTATTATAAGCAAACTCCGCTGCCCACACCATCTCAGACCATTCCATCTTTTGATCCAATAGGTATAGCCGCAGGTACTGCTCAAGTTCCTGATTCACTCTCTCCGTCTGGCCATCCGTTTCTGGATGGTAGCTTGTGGAGAACCGAGGGTCTATTCCTAACCTGTGGGTAAAAGCCTTCCAAAAAGGGGAAACAACCTGAGTTCCCCTGTCCGAAACCAGGATCTTGGGAATCCCATGTAACCGCACTACATGCTGGGATAAAAGTTGTGCCAAGGTGGGTGCATCAGGAACCTTCTTTAAAGGGATGAAATGTGCCATTTTAGAGAATACATCGACAAACACTAAAATTGTGGTGAAACCTAAACTAGAGGGCAACTCCACCATCAAATCCATTGACACCGTATGCCAGGGGTGAGGCGGCACCGGTAAAGGTCTTAACTTCCCTTGAGGTGATCTCCTATCTGCTTTTCCCCTCAAACACCTCTCACAGGAAGTTACATATTGCCGAATCTGCGGTCTCATGTCTGGCCACCAAAAGTTCCTTTCCACCAACTCTGTGGTCTTGAGAATCCCTTTATGCCCTGCCAATAAGTGATCATGACAGGATTCCAATGCTTTTTCTTGGAGCTCTGGTGTCGGCAGGAACAAACGTTGATCTTGATATGGCAAACCATTCCTAACTTCTCGACCTTTCTCCTTCTGAGACCAATCTTTCATTTCCTGAATGGACATACTTTCCTGCACCTTGTCACTCAGATCACTCGCTGTAGTCACCATGACAATCTTCTCCTTCGGAATGATGCTCAGTTCCTCTCTTTCAGTTTTCCCTGAGGTGGCCGAATCTATCCTTGACAGCGCATCTGCCTTGGCATTACTCTTCCCGGGGCGAAAGGTAATGACGAAGTTAAAGTCCGCAAAAAACAATGACCACCGCAATTGCCTCGCAGTTAAGGTTCGTGCTGACTTGAGGAACTGTACATTTCTGTGGTCCGTAAAGACTGTCACTTTATGCCTCGCTCCCATTAAATAGTGACGCCATTCCACAAAGGCACTCTTCACCGCCAAAAGCTCCTTGTCAGCGATTGAATAATTACACTCAGGAGGATTGAGCTTGCGAGAGTAGTACGCCACCGGATGTAACTGGCCTGAATCGGGATGTCGCTGGGATAAAATTCCCCCTATGGCAACATCAGAAGCGTCAGCTTCTACATAGAAGGGGTCTTCTGTTCGTGGATGTAACAATATTGGAGCTCCAGTAAATGAATCTTTCAGAAATTGAAAAGCCTCCTCCGCTTCTTCCTTCCATTCGAACTTGATCCCCTTCTTAAGGAGCCGAGTAATGGGGGTCACCTTCTGTGAAAAATCGGAGATGAACCTTCTGTAGAAGTTCGAAAACCCCAGAAAACTCTGCACTTCCTTTACAGACTTGGGAGAGGGACAATCCTGGACTGCTTTAATCTTTGTGACATCCATACTAACTCCTTCTGGAGATAGCACAAAACCCAAAAACTCAACTCTGGTGACGTGGAAAGTGCACTTTTCCAGCTTGACATAGAGATGATTCTCCAATAACTTACTCAAAATTGCCCTCACATGAGGAATGTGTTCTTCCAAACTGTTGGAGAAGATCAAAATATTATCAATGTAAACCACAGCCACTCGATCCAAAAACTCCCCCAACACGTCATTTACAAAATGTTGGAAGGCTGCAGGAGCATTACAAAGGCCATATGGCCTCACCTGGTATTCGAATAGCCCATAACGAGTCCGGAACGCAGTTTTCCACTCATCTCCCGAGGCTACTCTGATGAGATGGTAAGCTCCCCTAAGGTCCAACTTGGTATAGACCTTAGCATTCTTGACCTGATCCAACAGCACTGAGATTAGTGGGAGCGGGTACCTATTCTTGACAGTTACTTGATTTAATGCTCTGTAGTCAATACAGGCCCGCAGATCTCCATCTCGCGTCAGGATAAAAAAAAGAGGCGAGGAGACAGGAGACTGTGAGGGACGAATAAATCCATTGGCCAAGTATTTGTCTAAGTACTCTTTCAAAAACCGATTCTCCGTCTCTGTGAGCGCATAAATTCGACTGCAGGGCAAGATTGCTCCGGGCTCGATGTCTATTTTGCAGTCGTAAGGACGATGCGGAGGAAGTGTTTCTGCTTTCTTTTTTTTTTTTTTTTTTTTTTTTGAAAACCTTTATTTATCAGAGACATGGTACACAGCGTCTGCCTACAACCACTGCGGGCCGGCCGCTATGACAATAAATAGCCTTCCAAGGTACCTTGCGTTGCAAATAGAGGACAAAAATAACAAAACTACGATAGACTGGCAAGCAGCCACAGGCAAAGGATAGAGAGGGTTTCATTTTGTAATTTTGACGAATCGTCCTAAAGTCAGATCGGGTAGCTGAAAGGGCGGACCAAGTAAAAGGATATACACGAATTAAACATCATTATCAAGATACTGGCGTAAATCAGCACAATAAGGATAAACAAGCAACGAAGTACATATCACCCCAGTTAGCGCCCGCCCAGTCAATTTATCATATCAGGAGTCACAATCTAGCTTGTATACGGTATAGTAGGATATAAGAGGGATCATTCTATGACAACGATGAAAGGATCCTACGACATGCAAAAAGGCACTTATTACTTGGGAAAATTCGCAGCAGAAAATGCGCCCTCAAACAGTAATATAAGAGGGAAGGAAAAGCAGGATGTGTAATCATTCAGTAACTATGCATTAAAATCGATGTCATGGTCGTGAATCAATAACCTTGCGATAGTGACAGAGACGCAAAGCGCGAAAATCCGTCCCGTAAAGGACTAAACCCAACCCCCATCTGACCCGAGATACATAGGAAGAAGAAGGAAACAAGAGAAAAAACAAGAAGAAAAGGCCATAGAAACAAAAAAGAGAAAACGAAAATCAAGCCCCAACCCCCCCACCCTGCACGTCGAAGAGGCTACGCCCCCCCCCCTACTAACGTGCCTGTCGCCCCAAGAGTACCCACATAAGGGAAAAGACGGGGGAAAGTCAACACAAGCAGACTCCCGCCCCACCCCATTCGCACAAAACAGCTCAGGCTCGATCACCAACAGTCCAGCAGGTCGACAAGCAATGGCGGCGTCGTAGTATAGTTCAGCAAAGCGTCCACATCATAATGAGTGACCGGGGATCAGTCCTGCGATGCATAAAGGAAGAGTTCACCCCTGTCCCAACTTGACCCTTCCGTCAATACGTAGCCACTGAAAGTTTGCAATGGGGCATCGCCCCGGACGAACAAGGCGGCCATGCGGGTAGAACAAGAGCAATTCCGTGAGCAGTCCCAGAAGCAAGGGACTGAAAAGTGATCTCCTTAAGACATGTAGGCACAGGAACAGGGCTCCGAGCAAATCCCTCAGGTTGCGACCCGGTAGCGGCAACACAAGATGGCCGGGTGGTGAAACAGGCCCATGAGGGGAATCCGCACTTTTTGCAGCACTAGGCCCCGATGTCACATTCACGCGGCCGGTTAAGTGGGATCTGTGACCAACATCATCCAGGGCCCTCCACGGCACCACCAGTAGACACGTAGCAGGCACATCTAATGGCGGCAAAGAACCGCCCACGACACTACTTCTCACGGGATCGCCGGAGCCTTCTTCCAACGGCTGGGTGATAATAGCGTCTAGGCGCCGTGCAAGGTCCCCGGCCCCATCCAACCAGGTAAAGCGCAGGGAGCTCAGAGCAGCAATGAGGTCGCGAGCCGTAGGTTCCATGGTACTTAGCCGATATAAACTCACTCGCTCTCAGGATATCTTCTACCTCGGCCAGTGTCAGTGGCCCCCACCGAACCGCCCAGCCAAAAAGTTAGTATGAAATTCACCGGAGCGGGGGCTGGCGCCACCTCCAGCTGCTACGATCGATCCGCCATTACACTTTGCCAATACACAGTTCACTCAGTCACAGGATGCCCCATAAGAAGCGCGGGCAGCATTAGCGTTATGTGGCACAGAGTCTAAATAGCAGGGGCAGACCCACCAGCTGTGCGCAGGAGCGCCGACCTCATACCTCCGAGGTCTGAAAACGATGCACCAGTCTGCCCCAGGTCAGCCAGCGCCAGCAACGTTGCTCCCGTTCCAAAATGGCGATATCAGCCCGTCCAGTAGATCCACACGCAGCACAGAGAACAAAGGAACAGTCTTACTAAGCGGTGGATCAGATCTCCAGCGTGTGCGTCCGTGTCTGTGGCGGCGCCAAATCCCCACGTCCGTCTGGGATGGCGCAGTGTCTCTCCCGCAGCTCAGAGATATGGGCTTCGTGGCCCGCAAAGCCGCGACCTCAAGTGGCATCCGCGGCCGGCACCAACATCCGGTCCCTCGGCCAGCAGTCGGACGCCGCCACGGCATCTAGCGAAAAAGGGTGAATGAAAGGGTCGCCGGTCACGGCCAAGCGCCGGAGTTGCCGCCCGCTGATCCTCGCACCTTCCGACGCCGTGTGAGCACTGCCCGAGCCTGTGCGACCCGGGGAAGAGCAGGATATTCAAAGGATAAATGCCGTGGCGAGCGGAGCTCGCGGACTAAGCGGCCATCTCGCTCCGCGCTCGGCCACGCCCCCCCGTTTCTGCTTTCTTTTTATCAAACACTGTTGCTAAGTCCTGATACTCCACTGGGATTGACTTTACTTCCACTGCACAGATTTGGGCCGGGTGAACAGAGGCTAAGATCTTGACCTGTGACTCGTCTTCTGGAATCTTCTCAGTACCAAAACAATGTTCAACACAGTAAAGTGAAGTCATTTCTATTGTTCTTCGGCTCCAATCGATCCTTGGATTGTGCTCAGTCAGCCAGGGAAGCCCCAATATCAACTGGAACTGGGGAGCATCGATCAAGTTAAAGGCGATATACTCTGAATGCCCTTTTAATCCTGTTAATTGGACTAACTCCGTTTCATGAGTGATGGGCCCCGAGGATAAGTTGGTGCCATCCACCGCTCGCACAGGTTCAGGAGTAACCTTCTTCACAAAATGGATGCCATGTCGTCCAGCATATTTTAAATCACAAAAATTGCCGGTTGCCCCTGAGTCAATCATGACAGATACTTCTTTAATCTCTTGATCTCGAAATTTCACCACAAAAGTTGCGATTAAGTGTGGAGCAGCAGACTGGAGGGTATTCATAATATGCTGAGATTCTGGAGTTGACTTTCCTGACGCTTCTACCCGTGCAACTCTCTCTACGGGCGAAGCCGGTCTTTTACTGGCTGCGACGTTTTCAACCTTTTTGGACATTCCCTGACAAAATGCCCAGAACCTCCACAATAAATACACAATAGTGAGTTCCTCCGTCTCTCCTTTTCTTCTTTTGACAAAGGACCTCGAACTGATCCAATTTGCATGGGTTCTTCAACGGACGAAGTTTCTGAACCTTTTTGAGAGTCACTTCTCATTCGGTCAAATCGAGGTGGTATGGGACGAAAGTCTTTTCTTTTTTCATGTTTCCGTTCATTTAAGCTATGATCCAACTGTAACATCAAGTCTATGAGAGCGGAAACTTCTGTGGGTCGTTGCGGAATTTGAGCAAGAGCATCTTTTAACTCGTCCCGAAGGCCTCTGTAAAAAATTGCCGCTCTTTTCTCCTCTGGCCAGTTAGTTTCCACTACTAACTTATTAAAGTTAGCCAAATATCCAACCAAATCTCGATTTCCTTGCTTAAGGTCCAACAGCTCATTATCGGTAGATTGTGCACAGGATCGTCGATCGAAAATTCGAGCAAACTCCACCTTGAAGTTTTCATAATTGGTTAGGATCGGATCCTTTTTGGTGACCAATGACATGGACCAAGCAGCCGCATCTCCCGTCAGATAAGACAATATGAATGCTACCTTAGCCTGATCGTCAGTGAAAATTACAGGACGACACAAAAAGTGTAAGGAACACTGCGTCAGAAAAATCTGGGCCTTCATCGGATCCCCCCCATACCTCTCTGGGGGCGCTAAAGGGATGACTGGGGAAATGGAGTGAATTACTTGAGTTGAAATTCCTGAAGAGGATGACTGCTGTGGTGTTGTGGTTCTAGGTAACGACCCTGTCGTCACTAAACCTTCTAACCTCTGACGAATTTGCATGGTCTCTAAACTAGATCTTTTAACTTCCTCCCTTAAGGCCTTGTTTTCCTCTAAAGCGCTATTTAACTGCACCTGCATACTACCTAGAACTTCATTTAAAGTTTTTAAATCGAAGCCTTCCGCCATTCTGTCCGGGAGGGGACCTGATTCCTCAATAGAGGCAGGCACTTCAATCTGTCAGAACCGTAAAGGATACACTGGTTCGGCCCCCTCAGGAACAGAAGCTTATTCCTCAGTCCCCCTCAAGCCAAGACCAGAGACGCTTAGATATTACAGTCTCTAGTCCTAACCCGCCAGGGAAAGGGGAAGTGGACAGACAAAACAAGAGAGACTTCTTCCTCGTCTGGTCTGCTTCGGAAGCCCTCAGGTTGGACTCGCTGAAAAGGAAAAGACAATTCTTTAGCCCTCTCTACTTAACATTTTAAGTGACTCTGCTCTGAATTATTTTCTATGGACTCTCTGCCTTACCTAAGCAGACTAGGAAGATTGCCACTCTCTTATCAGTAATGTATGAAGTGTTACTACTGGTTCACTGGAAGAACATTCTATGGTCTTTGGAATTTTCTTGACTAGATTCGATGCCTTGAACACACTCTGACCTGTGATACTCAAAGTCTTAAACTCAGAATTGCAAATGTCTTTTAACTCTAGGACACCTCCGAAAAACTCCTTGAGGAGTAGTCTCTTCACAACAAGTCTTACTATTTTGACATTCTCTGAAGCTTCAAAGTTTTTGATCAAAGTTTCTCCGCAAGTAGTCTCTGAAAGGCTCTAGACGCAAACGCTCTTCAGCTTCCTTGCCAAAGTGAGTCCACTGCGTCTTTAGTTCATTGCCTTGAGACTTCTCTTGAATAACCCAAAGTGACTACGCTTACTTGAAAGTCTTTGAGGGAACTTCTCTTGACTGAAGTATTCCCAAAACTCCGACTCCTCCACACGGCTACTTCTCTTGACTCCGACGACTTGATATTTCCAGGTTGTTAAGATACTGAGGGAAAAAAGGCGAATTAGGAAATGTCTTTTTCTTATAATACAAATCGTAACTTGTTACTTTCCTTAAGGTTTCGATTCGGAAGCCTTGTCTGACTAAACCCTGGTCGAAAGAAACTTTCTCTGAAGAGAGCGTGAAGAAAACACACTTCTCCGGTAATTTCTTCTGTTGAAGTGCGCAGCACGAATTGCGCGCGTGCGCGAAGTACAGACACTCTAGAATCAACTGCAAAGTAAACCACCACGCAGGAAACGGAATTACTTCCGCATTCCCAAGATGGCGGATCTCCGCAGCGCTGTCACTAGCACTCGCAATGAAGTTTTCCAGCAAGGGTTTCTTAGCTTGTACCTTCTTCTCGATCCACCCTTCTGGCGAGGAGATGGACGGATACTGACAAGCGCCTCCTGGATCTGGACCGCCAATTTCCCTTGTTCCGTGACCCCTGGGCGGTCTGCGACTGTGCCCCGCTCAGTGAAGAATCCAAGTCTATGCCCGGCACGGTATGCACCCTCACTTTCACCGTCTCATCTGTCCATCGAAATACCTCCTATGGGTATCGAAGAAGTGGGTGCGAGACTGGAAGACCACCCTCAGGCGGGCCGGGTAGAGCAATGCATAGGGGAGCTTGAGGTTACGCCTTGGCCGCTGTAAACGATTGCCTCTGCTGTTGCACTAGTCTCGTATAATCCGGGAAAATTAGGATCCGCTGATTTTCGTACATGAGGGGTTCCTTCGCTCTTGCCTGCTGTAGGACGATATCACGATCGAGATAGTTCAATAGTTTGGCTATCACAGGCCGGGGATGGGCCCCCACTGGCGGCTTTTGCATGAGCACCCTCTGCGCCCACTCTATCACGAAGCATCTCGATAGGGATTTAGAAGGGAGCCAGCTCTCTAGCCACTGGGCCAGGAATCTCTCCTTGTTACCTTTCTCGCAGCCCTCCGGGAGCCCAACAAATCGCAGGTTATTCTGCCGGGCCCGCCCTTCCGCATCCTCTGCTCGGAGCACTAGGCCCTTCTGGATACTCTCCATGCTGGTGACTTTGCGCTTCAGGGGCGCCACGTCATCCTCCACTCCCGAGATTCTGGTTTCTGCCTCCGTGATGCGGGCCACAGCATTGTGCAAATCCCGGTGCAATAGAGTAACGTCTGCTCCCACAGCACCTATTTTCGCATCCAACATATCCCTGGATTGGGTTATGGCTGCCATCAACGCTGCGTTGTCCGGCTCTGGGTTCTGGTGACCACCCGCAGCCCCGGCGCTTCCATCCGGTCCCGTGAACTTGTTAATGGGCCCATGTTTCGTAGTCCCTCCACCGCTCCCTCCTCTTGTCATCGCTGATGGTAGCCGCGGGCACTCACTGGGAGTCCACCAGCAGACCCTCTCCGACACCACCGGGG
The DNA here is from genome assembly GCF_964263255.1 of Lissotriton vulgaris. Taxonomy (NCBI): domain Eukaryota; kingdom Metazoa; phylum Chordata; class Amphibia; order Caudata; family Salamandridae; genus Lissotriton; species Lissotriton vulgaris. The sequence continues at coordinate 103,375,723 of NC_141686.1, forward strand.
CCGTCGATATGTGTTCAGACCCCCTCACCGCCGCAGGTCGGGCGCTGGTAAATCGGGCTAGCCGTCTGGTTCCGTGCCCCACTTCCACCCTACCGGATCTCAAGCAGTAGGGCGACCGCAACCCCTTCAGACCACCTGTAGTATTCCAAAGTCACTCGCCAAATGTCACATGCCCATCAGCCATGCCTCGTTGTTACTCAAGCCTCCGCCGATGCCACAGTCAATTCTCTGGTCTCTGGGGCCCAATATGGCGATATATTCTCTGTCAGTCCTGGCACACCCCAGGACCTCGGTCCACCCCTGCTGCACACCCGGCGGTGTGGGCCCCACTCTAGGCCAGGCACACCCCTCGTACTCGCTGAAGTCTCCTCCGAGGGTAGACCTGCCCCCCGATCTCCTGTCGCCCAACACCGCTTCCAAGGCAGCCACTCGGGTCGACGCCAAAATCCAGTCCCCGGCTTCACCACGTACCGCTAGGACTCACTGCTTAGGAGCCCCGGTACCGCCGCAGGAGAAGGGTCGGGCCTCCACTTCCGTAGCCCGCCACAAGTAGGAATCTCCCGGGGGCCCCAAATATCGCCTGAAGTCGCTCAGGGGCACCCGCGCCACCGGGCCTCACTCTGCTCTCAGCAGGCCGCCACCAGCATGCCGGGACCCGGGAGACACGAAACTCGAGGTCCCGGCTTCTCCTCATTCGCCAGGCCGCACACTGCCGCGCCTCTCCCCACGTTCACCGGGCACCCTGGAGCTCCGCAAACATCACCGGAGACTCGCCACCAGGTCCGGTCCACAATTCCTCTCCTCAGGGCAGCGGGGCGGTCTGGGGAAACAGGATATTTGCAGGATATGAAGCGGGCGGGACGGAGCTACACTAAGCTGCGTCAGCCATGCTGGCCCGCGTAGCCACGTCCCCCTGTTGCCTTTTAATGTAGGCGTACACCGAATACCTCTTAGTGGCCGTGTGCATACCCCTGACATATCAAATTTGTTTTCCATTGCCACTCTGGAGTGCTCTATGGCAGCGAGGACTTGATCTAATTTTCTGGACATGGAATCGTCTCTGATGGGTTCCTCCTGTGATCCAGTCGGTACTGGTGGCTGAGGTGTCATCTTCTGCGATTCTGCCATGTGGGTGGTCCCCGTCGCCCGCTGATGACCCATGATGGGGGGCCTTAGATCCTTTGCGACGGCCGTTAGGCGGGGTCCAGCGTCCGTGGCTATTCACCAAGTCGCCTCGCCCGACACTTTCGTCTGATGTAGGACTGGTTCGTATGGGCAAATCGGGGTGTCACCCCTATGACAGGTGGTAGCTTCCGAGCTTGAGAGGGAGCCCAGAGATATAGCAGAATGGCGGTGTCGCGGCCACAGCCCCATGTCTTGAGGGTGATCTGTCCTGGTGGGCTCCACTCCGTGTCACAGTGGCGCTGACGATCAGGTGCAGCTGAAGATAGTCTTAATGGCTTGATCGATTTCGGTTCAGTGGTCGCTCCGTGGGGGAGGTCTTCGCGTTGCCCTCCCAATCTTCTATACTGGGGTCCCCGGGGCCGCGCGGCCTAGAGAGGCTTGCTTTCGGTCGCCGCGTCTTTCTCCACCTTTTCGTGCTCTTTGAATCACCGGCAGGGGAGAATGAGGAATGGCGTGCAGTTGAGTTTGTGCACCGTGCGTGGAATGGGGCGTAGACCAGTATATTCTCCTTTTTCTCATGAGAGACCGGGTATTACCCTATCAGGCCACGTGGTGCGTTGATGTGGTGGCGTTTGACTGTTCTCACCGTTTCTATCGGTGCTACCAGGTCTGTTCAGCGCCCCCGGCTGCAGGAGTGGTCCAGACTGCTGTAGGACGTCTCGGGCCCATGTGGTGAGGCCTCCTCTTCGCCCAGCTAGCCCGCAGCGCAGCGTGGTTCCCGCTCTGCATAGGGTGTCGCGCAGATGATGTGTGCCGTTACCAGGGATCCGTGGTGACAGCCGCTCTCGCTGATCAGGTAGCGTTGGCATTCTCCTCCGTATTTCGGCCTGGTGCGGGCCTCCCCAGCGCTTCTTATATCACATGGGTCCGCAGCACTTGAGGGGGGACCCAACGGGGGTAGGCTCCCCGCTGCGGTATCGGTCCGCCAGAGGCTCGCGGACCCCCTCGCCCTCGGCCCTCAGGTCTCGGCCTGGCCGCCGGTCTAGGGACGTCGCTGCCTCACCTGGGACTCCGCTGGCATGCCGCCTTCGTTCGTGGTCCTCGATCTGCCGGTGCCGAGCCGCCCACGGTCCGCAGCGGGCGCCTCCACTCTATCGGAAGGCCGCCATCTTAGAGGGTCGCGCTTGGGAACTGCATGCGGGGCGCCCTGGGCGCGTTGCAGTCCGTGCGCCGGGGTTTAGAGCACATCGGGGTAATCCTGCTGTGCTCCGGTCTTGATTGACGCCCCTGCTGCTGCTGTGGGATGCAAGGGGATTACATGGGCGGCGGATGATGCGGGCCGGCAGCCGGAGCCTTAAGGAAAGTGATCCGCCATCTTCGGTGGCTCAGCCACGCCCCGTCCACTGAACCCTTGTTGTGGTTAAAATATCGCGTTATGACCTCACAAATTGTCTCCGCATGAAGGGGGTCTAGCAGTACATCAGGTCGGAAATGCCAAGTGAACAATCTAGGCACCATTTGTGGTATACAGAGAGTAAGCCTAACAGGGCAGTGATCAGAAGGTGTGCGTGGCAGACTTTCCACCTCCGTCACCCAGCCCGCTGCTCCTTCACTTATTAGCCAGTAATCAAGGTGAGACCAGCTGCCGTGAGCAGTGGAGATATGCGTGCCCTCAAGTGTCACGCCATATATCTAGAAGTCCCAATTCGGCCATCCCGTCATTAATTACACGAGCCGTCCCAGGGGAGTGCCCCTACCCTACCACTAGATGTATCCTTCGGGGGTTCCAAGTGAGTATTCAGATCTCCCCCCCAAAGTAACACCGCGTCGGGCAACTTCAGAAGGATAGTGAAAAGACGCTCATATAGAGCAGGATCATAAATTTTGGGACCATAGGTGTTGACAATGGTCACCAGTTTACCCGCCAGTATCCCATGTACCACTGCAGAGCGTCCCGCAGTATCAACATGAGTCTATCACACTAAAGGGAAGGTCGTTTTTGACCAAAGTGAGTACTCCCCGGCTATAGGAGGAATAAGAGGAGGCTAAGCGGTATCCAGCCCAGCGAACCCCAACCCGCTGATCAGTAGCCTGTGTTAAATGTGTCTCCTGCAATAAGGCAATTCTAATCTTATGCCTAACTAAGTGTGCTATCACCTGCCGAATCTTCTTCGGCGTGTTGAGCCCCCGTAGATTCCATGTTAAACAACAGAATGACAGTGTGTTATTGTGCAGCCTTAACAATGTATATATAGACAATGGAATCTAACCAATATCCTTCCAACCAGGAAAGCGTACACAAATGAGTTGAGCCATTAATACAATAACCATTCCCTCGAATACCATCCCACCCTCCTCCCCCCCTCCCACTTCAGCAACCCCAACCTGCTAAAGCCATCCCTAACCCACCATAACAAATCCCACACGCAAAGCCGAGGGACAAACCAGTGGTGGGGAATACCCATAAGGGGGATCGCTGGAGCGCAAAGACCCTCCCGGTAGAAGGAGAGGGGGCTGAGTCGGTGTGCATTCCCACCCAGACGCTGCAATGATGCAAAACTCAGTGGCACATAGCTGTACCCACATAAAGCGCTGGAGAACATGGGGACAATAAGAATTAACAGAACACAATCCGTTCGAATCCCAGCACACATACAAATTAAACATGGCATCACTGAGAGGGTAGAATCAATGAAGTTACAGAAACAAAATCACTGAGCAAGTGGCAGCACACCCAGGCTCCAATACTGAGATTGCTATAATGTCACTGTTCATCTGTCATATCAGCAGACTCGCTATGCTCTTCTCCCCCCAAAGCTCCAGACGACCGTTGGCGGCGGCGGCTGAGAGATTTGGCAAAGTCCATCGCCGATTTCAGGCAGGTGAAGATCTTGGGGCTGCAGAGCACTTTGCCAGGGCCGGTTTTGGTTCCCAGTCCGGCCCTGGGTAACAGCAAGGGCCACTCGTAGTCACAGTGCAGAGTCACCGCATTGCAGAAAGGATAGCGCTATGGACCAGGTAAGTGCAAGGGCCACTGCTCTTCACACCACTGTCAGCAATCAGGCATGTAGTGTCTGGAGACACGGGGGCAAGGGACACCTAGGCCGCAAAGTGGGGCCTAACTATAACTGGACAAATGACGCAACACTAACTGACAGTTAGGGCCAAAGACCACGAGCGGTCTTCCGGCCGTTTATTTATACTCAGGGGCTACCCCGCCCCCGAGGCGTATGCGTGCGTGTGTGCGTACGTATGCGGGCCGGGTGGCTCCATTACTACATCCCTCCAAACTCACAGATCAATAGTCCCGGCCATGATATGTTTTCGATCAGTTCATATTCCATGCATAGTCCTTCAATCGTTGGTTGGGGGTCGGATTGGGTCGCAGGTGATATCTTTGACTTTGACGACTTTCCAGACCCCCCGTCTCCGCTGGTTGTTCTGGGCGATGTTGATCATTGCTCGAGGAGTTTTCGGGGCTGATGTTGTCGTCCGGCTCGAGTCTCGGTGAAATCGGTCTTTCTTCTTCTCGTGGGGACGTGGGTGACTCCATGCGTGCTGACTCCTGGTCTCCGTCTTCCGTCTCCTCAGATGCAGAGCCAGCGTGTCCACCTTCGCGAGATACCCGCTTAAACCACGACATGTTGCGAGTCACAGCTCGGGTACCTCGGGATGCGGACACCATAGTCCCGTGCACATTCACGATCTCCCACACTTCCGGTTCAAAGGCTGGGTCGTATTTTGAATTTCGGTGCCTGTTCTTGAGGACCACTTTGTCACCAACTACTAATGACCTGGCTTGGGCTTTCCTGGCCTGACTGGCTTTGTCGTTTGTGCGCCTTCGTCGTTCTTGGGTGGCTTCATGGTTTATTTCTGGGGGGCACCAGGCAGGTGTTGCTGGCACGCAGTCTCTGGGTACCTTCTTGAAGATTAGGTGTGCCGGAGCGCAGCGGATAGTCGAGTGGGGTGTCTGTCGATATGCGCTGAGGAACTGTGACAGGCACTCTTCGGCGTCCTCCCTTCTTTCCACGCCGATTTGTAGCGCGCGGTTCAAGGTCCGCATAAATCTCTCGACTTCCCCGTTTGCTTGGGGCCATTGTGGAGTGATTTTTCTGTGGCGGATGCCCCGGGCGGCGAGGTATGCTTGGAAGTCTTTCCCCTGAAAAGGAGGGCCGTTGTCCGACCTCACTTCTTCTGGCAGGCCTACCATGGCGAACACTCTCTCCAGGGCCTTCTTGACATGGTGGAACGCTGTGGAGGGTACAATTTCCACTATAGGAAAACGGGAATATGAGTCAATCAAGACAAAGGTGTGCCGTCCGTCCGGGAACGATCCAAAGTCCATACTTATTTTTGACCATGGCTCCTTACAGGGATCTTCAGTGACCACCGGGTGGGGAGCAGGTTCCCGGCCTGTGATGGTGCACGAGTGGCAATTGCCTACCTCTTTCTCTACCGCTGCGTCCATGCCGGCGAACCACACCTTGTTGCGCAGGCGTCCTTTTGTCTTGGACACCCCTTGGTGGCCTTGGTGCGCGAGGCGCACGACTTCCCTCTGTAGCCTTGCAGGTACCACGATCGCTGTCCCTCGGAGGATCACACCATGGGGTCCGATGCTCAGCTCGCTCTGAGCCCTCCACAGTTGTTGTCTTGCCAGCTGTTCCTGGTGTGTGAGGGCGCTGACTCCATCCAGAAAATTTTTCCAGTTTCTATTTGCCAGCGTTGCTTTTACTTTGATGAGGCACTCGTCTTCATCCGTGGCCTTCCCGATGTCTTCCAGCGTCAGGGCCACTGGGCAAGCGTCTTGAGAGATCATTCGGACATATTCCTCAACGTCGTCTTCATCGCTTGTAGTTTGGAGTGCATCTGAGGATCCGGGGTGTCTGGATAGGAAGTCCGCAGGATTGTCGGCTCCAGGCCGATAGATGACCTCGAAACGGTATGTTTGGAGTTGCACAGCCCATCTCTCAATCCTGGGTGGAGCGAGCCTGGCGGTTCCTGCAAACAGAGGCACAAGGGGCTTGTGGTCAGTCACTACTTTGAACTCATGTCCAAACAGGTAGAGGTGAAAATGCTGGCACGCCCATTTTATGGCCAGTGCTTCACGTTCAATTTGGGCGTACCGCATCTCCGTCGCGGTCAGTGCTCGGCTAGCGTAGGCTGTCGGCACCCATTCATGGGCTTCTGTCTCCTGCATGAGGACGGCCCCCAACCCAACGGGACTCGCGTCCACAACGACTTTCGTGCGCCGGTGTGGCCTGAAGTATGCCATGACTTTGTCGTCGATTAGCGCAGTTTTGATTGCCGCGAAGGCTTCGTCTTCCTTGGCAGTCCACGCCCATGGTTGGCCCGATTTGGTGAGGGTGCGTAATGGCTCGGAGAGGGATGCCAATCCAGGGATGAAACGGCCACAGTACGTGGCCATCCCCAGGAAGCTTCTGACCTCAGTGGCTGACGTCGGTTTGGGAGCTGCCCGGATAGCGTCCGCTTTCTTCGGATCGACCTGAAGCCCCTCCCTGGAGAAGATATACCCGAAGAAGTCCACTGATTCCTTGTAAAAGGAACACTTTTCTCTATGGAGAGTGAGGCTGTGATCGGCAAGGCGTTGCAGCGTGGCTCGGAGGTGGACGTGGTGCTCTTCCAAGGTTTTTGAGAATACAAGGATGTCATCACTCAAGTTTATGACTCCTGTCAAACCTGAGAGGGTCTCCCTGATGGCGTTTTGGAAAACTTCAGCCGCCGATGACACCCCAAAACTCAGCCGCTTGTACCTCCGGAGTCCGACATGGGTGGAGAATGTCGTGATGTTGCGACTGTCCGGGTGAAGCTCAAGCTGGTGATATCCGGCGTTGAGGTCCAGTTTGGAGAACCAGCGAGCGCCGTTGAGGTCTGCCACGATGTCGTCCATAGTTGGTGTTAGATGCCTCTCCCTTTTTACTGCTCTGTTCGGAAGACGCATGTCCACACACAGGCGTATAGCGCCTGGCTGCTTCGGTTTAGGAGCAATCACGAGCGGCGACACCCAGGGTGTCGGGCCCGACACCTTTTCGATTACCCCCAATTCTTCAAGTTTGCGCAATTCTTCCTCCACTTGTTTCCGCAGGTGAAACGGCACTCGTCTGTGTCTGAGAGCAGTGGGTCGGACCGTTGGGTCAACGTGTAGTTTGAACTTTTTCCCCTTTAAGCAGCCAAGTCCTTTGAATAGGGTCGGGAAATCTCGCAAGATTGCTTCTGCGTGTAGTTCATGCACTTGTCGCGCAAAGAATACAAGTTGCAAATCCTCCGCCGTGTGGCAGCTCAGGAGCGTGCCGCGCCTGCCTCCAGTAACATGGAACTTGGTCTTGACTTGTTGATCATTGCAAGCAGCTGTCACTTCGATTACTCCCCTCAGGGGAAGTGGGTCGTCGCTGTCATAAGTGTATATCTTGGCGTTTGAAGGAGACAGCGGTGGGCGCGGAGATAGTAGCTCATATTGCGTGCTGTCCATCACATTTACTGATGCCCCAGTATCAATTAGTGCTTGCACGGGTGAGACAGCAATGGAGATCTCACACATCGGGGGTGGGCGTCTTCTAGAGCCTTCTCTTCCCACGAAGGAGACGAAGAAAACGTTGTCATCATCGTCATCAACACAGAATGCTGTTCTGGAGGCGTCGCTGCACGGGCCTGGATCTTCTAAGGAGAGTTGTCGTACTGCCTGGGTTGGGCCTCTTCCACTCGAGCTAAAACGGCGGTTCCCACTGCTGCGACACACCTTCGCAAAATGATTCGCTTTTCCGCAGTTGGAGCATACTTTTCCTCTCGCAAAACACCTTCCGCTTGCAGGGTGTTCCATACCGCAGTTCCCACAGGGGTTCCGGGAACTGGCTTGTGAGGCTCCTCTCTGTGTTTGTGGCCGGCGCCTAATGGCGTCTACTTGTTCCTCCTTGATGTGAGTGGTCTTCGCGGGTGCACCGGGTCTGTCAAGAGCAGCTTGCATTTCGTCAGCTCTGGCGTTGGATAGCTCATGCGAGCGCGCAAGGACGAGGATCTCGTCGAGGGAGATACGTGGTTGCCTAAGAATGAGGCGTCTGAGTTGTACTGACCGGCACCCCTGGATTAGTTGTGCGCGAATCTCTAGGCGTTGGTCCGGAAGTTCGCAGGCAATAGCTAGTTTCCTTAACCGGGCATAGAAAGAGTCAATGGCTTCTGTCTCTCCCTGCCTTGCTTGGCGCAGCTTAAACCACTCATAGTCAGGGTTTACTCTGGGATCGAAATAGAGGTTTAACGCCCGTACTGCGGCGTCGTAGTCTTGTTCTCCACCCCGATCTGGCAATGTCTCAAAAAGTTCATATAGCTCATCACCGCCATAACACATGAGCAAAGAGCGCTTAACCTTGCCATCGGTCTCACGGACACCGATAAAATAGTGCTCCAACCTTCCAATCCACAGACGCCATCTTGCCGCAGCCGTGGGTGGATCCACCAGTTCGCTGAACGGTGGGAGCGGTGCTGCGAGGCCTTGCCCGGGGGGGGCTGCAGCAGCGACTGCGGCGGCACCAGGAGCCGGACCCGGAACAACAAAAGCCGGCACCGTGGCCGGGGGACCAGTGGGAGCAGGTGGTTGGTTCTGTGCAGGGGTCGCGGCAGTGGCACCACCATCGGCTTGTTGTTGGTTCATGGTTTTTTTTTTTTTTTATAATATGAACACGTGAGGAAACACAATGTGAGAGGCTAAGGCAGGGCAGGCACAGTGAGGCGTAGGTCCCACGTGGCAGAAACGGCAGCGCCGGGTAACTAGGTTTTCAATCCTGGCGAGACGTGCAGAATGCTCGAATAGACGTGGAGAGCCAGGGGTGCAGTGCTGTGCAGTGCTGGTGGATGAGACAGCCGGCGTGACCTGAAGTGAGCCGACTTGCCGTCTGGTCAATGGCTGAAGAAGTCCTTTCAAATGAAATACTGCGTCCGCCCAATGCGTGTGGATACGCAGGTTTGTTTCGCCCCGGTCGGCAGCCTGAAATACGAGCTGACAGGGCTTACGCGACCTGAAGTGGTGTGCGCATGCGCGAGCCCACGGCTCCAAGCGCGGCCGCTGAGGTACGGGCGCGAGGGCCGAGGGTGTCCCCCCGATGCGCCGGCGGCAGGCGAAGGAGCGCACACGAAGGGAGGCAGACGTTGGCTTGAGCGCCGGTAAGCCGCTTAAGAGCGGGCAGGGTGACGGGCGTCGGTTGAGGCCTCGATGAGGCGCGAGCTCACCTGACGCACCACGGCCTGGTGCGTACTTCACACTCGGCAGCACCACCGCGGAGCTCAGTCAAACAGGGATGGCCAGCGCAGCTGCGTGGCGAGGCGTGGGTAGCTGTCACCGCCTCGTCGCCAGTGTAGTGTCTGGAGACACGGGGGCAAGGGACACCTAGGCCGCGAAGTGGGGCCTAACTATAACTGGACAAATGACGCAACACTAACTGACAGTTAGGGCCAAAGACCACGAGCGGTCTTCCGGCCGTTTATTTATACTCAGGGGCTACCCCGCCCCCGAGGCGTATGCGTGCGTGTGTGCGTACGTATGCGGGCCGGGTGGCTCCATTACTACAAGGCAGATGAGAAGGAAGGAGCAAGCACGGTCCTCCCGCCAACAGGATGCTCCGTGCTGGAAGGGTTTAATAATGCAGTCCCAGAAGCACACACTGCCATTCACGTGAGCAGTGCAACCAGGGCAGCCCCACTGGGCACAGCGGGTGTCACGCAGTCGTCACAGGTCTCCGCAGCTCACGAGGGCAGGCCCGCTCAATCACCGATCCACCAGACGTCTGCCAACACTGGAGCAGGGGATGCCACAGAGCTCCGTCCCAGCCGCAGCGTGGTAGGCAGCGGCAGCCAGATCAGCAGCGCACATGGACGGGGAGATGCAGCAGGCCTTCAGACACGCCGGGCACCAAACACGGGGATCAGAGCACACACAGCAGCAACCCTGAGGGACTACCGCAACGGGCCCTGCCGTTAGTCCCTGACTGAGGGGACGTGCAACCCAAGCCTCTAATCAGCCCGAAATCAACAGACCGCGCCGGCAAAGAGCAGTGGGCAACCCGCACCCCCAGGCACTCTACAGATGCATGACAGGGAACACGGCGACCCTCCGGCCCACACCACACCGGCCCCGATCCTTGGACCAGAGGTGAAGGTCAGCCCCCCACCCCTACAGTATCCGCAGACCACAAACAGAACAAGCTGCAGCTCACCTGGGCCGTGCGGTCAGATCGCGCTCCCACCCGCCATATTGCGAGCGCCGGTCTTAGCCACTGCGTCCTGTTTTTCAGCAAAGATGCCGTCGCGAGCCCCAGCATACAGCCAGAGTCGTCCCCCAACACCTCACACCACAGCACCCTCGAACTGGGCAGCAATCCAGGCGGGATGGCAAGGATTATTGGCGGATAATAAACTCGGCAAGCAGAGCAGCTCTCTAGTTGTTGCTGAGGAGCCTAAATAATTATGCTGATGTTTTGGCAAAGCCTTCTTGTGAACTGGTTGGTAATCCCTGCGTATAGGGTATTTCCATAGTCTAGTCTGTTTGTGATGAGGGCTTGGGTGATTGCTTTACTGGTGTTGTTTTTTAGCCACTTGAAGATTTTCTTCAGCATCCTTAGTGTGCTGAATCAGGCAGAGACCTCTGTGTTGACTTGGGTGGTCATGCCCAGTTTGTTGTCTATAATGATTCCAAGGTTTCTCGCTTAAGAGCAGGTCATGGTACCAAGGTCTGTTGCCACCAGGTGGAGATGGGGAGGCGTTCTTCCTGAAGACTACCACTCGGTCTTGCCCAAGTTCAGTTTGAGTCAATGGATTTCATCCAGGGTGACATTTCTGTCATGCATGTGGTGAACTTGTTCCTGGTGTTGGGTATTTTTCCCGAGAGGGACAGTATCAGTTATGTGTCGTCGGCGTAAGTGAGGATGTTTATTTTGTGAGCTTCTATAATATCGACCAGCAGGGTTAATGTATTTGTTGAAGAGCGTTGTGCTGAGCCCTGAGGGACTTCACACATGATCTTGTGTTTCAGATGTGTAGGGGAGGGGGGCGGGCATGTTGGCAGCTTGGGTTCTTCTAGTGAGGAAGGAGCAGATACAAACAAGGGGCTGGTTGCCTGGTTTGTGGATTTGTTGGATTAGGATGGCGTGGGAGACGGTGTTGAAGACTTTGATAGGTCTAGAAGGATGAGGGCTGCAGTTCCCCCCAGTCGAGGATTATCCGGTTGTCATCCGTTGGTGTTATAAGGGTGGTTTCCATGTTGGATCTGAATCCTAATTGTGAGTTGCCGAAAAGCTGTTGTTTGGTAAGATGGTGGGAGAGGTGCTTGTTGATGGCTTTTTCCAGGACTATGGCTGGGTAGGGAAGGAGGGATATCAACTGGTAATTGGTGAGTTTGATCGAGCTGAGGGTTTCCGTAGGAGGGCATTATTGGTTCAATGTTTCCATGGTTCCGGGAAGGGGTCTGTACTGATGGAGGTGTTGAGGACAGGGGTAAGGGCATCACTAACAAGTCATTGTAGTCAAGTATTCTGAGACACTGTCCTTTTACTCTCTGTTATGTTATGTTCTGTTACAAAACATGTATATTGCGCACAGATAGTCAAGAATGTCCCGGCGTGGTTGGTGAACATAACAGCAAAGAGTCAAAGATTAGGCTCGATTAAGGAGAAAAGGCTTCAACTGTTTCTTAAATAGCATAGTCTCCTGAATGTTGTGCAGCTCCAGAGGGAAGGAGTTCCAGGCCTCCGCTGCTTTAACAGAGCTGCCCCCAAAACTGACCCTGCGGAAGCGGGTGACAACTGCCAGGTGCTGTATAGCAGAACGAAGACTTCTGCGAGGGATGTAGAAGGCAAAGCGCCTCCGGAGTTAGGCCGGGCCTAAACCATGCAAGGCTCTATGAGCCAAAGTAAGGACCTTAAACTGGACTTGATGGACCACAGGGAGCCAGTGAAGGTCCTGCAGATGCTGTTTCATACTTCATCTCCCAGGGATTTGCAGCAGAACCCTAGCTGCCGCATTCTGTATTCTTTGTAATTTTTTTATCTGATACCCTGGAAGGCCAATGTACAAGCCGTTAGCATAATCCATGACGGACAAGATGAGAGCCCGAGTCACCATTTCCCATTTCCCTAGCCGGCCTAGGCAGCAAAGGGAAAAACTTTCTGAGTGATTTTAAAATACCAAAATACTCTCTGACAAAGCTATTTGTTTGGCAAGGACAAGGGATTCTCACACTGAGATGTCTTTGGAAGAATCTGATGCTCTGCAGAGTGAAGTGCCCTTGGCCTACTGCCATAATCATAGGCCTTGTTGATCCCAACTAAAAGTCTTCAGGCTGAGGTGCCAGTAATGTGTCATGACTCCCTCGTTGCAGGCCCTCATGGAGTTAAAGCAACGTACTTGTCTTGCATTCCTTCTGGTAGCCCACTGGCACCAGGATTTAGAGCTCTATGTCAAGTCCTGTCCTATCTGCATTCTATCCAAAGCAGTCCATATGTCTTTTTGATTTCTTCAGTCTTTGCCTGTTCCTTCACATCTTTGGAACACAGTTTCCACAGACTTTATTGTGGATTCTTCCCCTTCAGGTGGAAAAGTGGAAACTAAGGACCAGATGTAGGTGGCCCATTACCAGTCAGTAACGGCCGAAATGAACGAATTTCGGCCGTTACCGACCGGTAATAGGCTTTTCTTATGTAGGGGGCCGAAATTAAGGATTCAGTAGTTTACCGAATCGGTAATTTAAGGAATCAGTAAATTACCAATTTCTTAAATACCGATTTGGTAAATTACCAAATTCCTAATGTAGGGAGCACTTAAATGAGTGCTTATCCCATGTTAGGATTCGTTATTTACCACGAACTACAAGTTGGTGGTAAATAACGAAAAAAAAACAAAAAGCAATTTAATGCAAATTGCTTCAGTGCCATGTTGCAGACATATATGCCCTCAGGGCATGTATGTCTGCAAAATGTGCACCCATGAACAATTGAGGGGTGCAACAGGGTGTCAAAGTGACACCCTGCCACCCTTCAATGTTTTCCCCCTTTTACCGAATCGGTATTTACAGATACGGTAATTGGCATTCATTCCTATGGGCCTCCAGGCCCATAGGAATGAATGGCAATTACGGAATCGGTAAATACCGATTCGGTAATTACCGAATCTTAAAGATTCGGTAATTTTTACCGAATTATTAAGTACATAGCATTTACCGATTCGTAAATACTGAATCGGTAAAATTCGGTATTTACGAATCGGTAAATACTATTTACCTACATATGGCCCTAAGTGATCATGGTAGAACCATGTAGACCATTTTTGCAAGATGGTTCACTTTTCCCTATTTCGGAGGCTTCCGACCGCTAGCATAATTTGCTAGGAATTTTCTGACTGATAGATTCCTCCTGCATGGGCTTCCTGACACCATAATCTTTGACAGGTTCTCGGAATTAAATTTCTAGGTCCTGGCTCTTAATCAGCTCTACCCTGGGTATCCATCAAGCTCTGACCTCAGGCTACCATCCATAGTTAAATAGTCAGTTGGCAAGGGTCAGTCAGAGCCTAGAACAATATCTAAGGTGTATTTGTAATAATACTCAAAATAACAGAATACATATCTGTGGGAGACCGGATTGTAAATAAGGTATAGGAGACTTTTCACATATTTATTTCCTAATGGGTATTTATTAATGATTATGGAAGGAAGAAAGTCTTTTCAGCTCCTTGGTAGGGATGTGGGTGGATAGTTAGGGGGTTGAAACATTCACACTTCTTTACTAAATCTATCCTTTGCCTTCTCTTCTAGGTCTTTCAGATAGGACAGTTGTCATCGGTCTGTCAAAAGAAGAGATGGCGAGGGTGTAATTTAAAGAAAAACAACTAAACAAAACAATTCTTAGGTCTCTTTTGTCTTTCGGACACTATCAGTGGATGTCTTAACTCTCTTTCTCAAAGTGACGGGGGATCCTTTAGGATAATTGTGTGTCTTAGGTTTTTCACAGTTTTCCCTTCCTTTTCCTTTCTTCAATAGTCATATCAGGTTTTAGAGAGAGAAATATGGGAAGCTGTTGTAAAGAAACATGAATGCCCCTTCTCATTAATGTGACTTGATGGTCTAGTTACATCAATTTACTTGGGCAATTTGTTGTCTTGAGTATTTACCTAAAACAATAACAGGATAGCAGATGGTAACAACACAAAATATATATATGTGTGTGTGTGTGTGTGTGCGTGCGTGCATGCGTGCGTGCGTGCGTGCGTGTGTGTGTGTGTGTGTATATATATATATTTTTTATATATATATATATATATATATATGAACAATATATCTCTCCTCACGGATGAAAGAAAACCAGCCACAGTGTCAGGGCTATCAAGTAAGAATGTTATTTATTCGGCACTGTGAAAACAAAACGATAACGCGTTTCAACCAACATTGGTCTTGGGTCCACAAATATATATATTTTTAATACCAACTCTGTTTGAGATTGTTTTATACCCTCATTTATTAGGATGATTTTAGTGTGTGCATTCTTTTAATCGTTCTTTTAGCCTGTTCGTGCTTTAGTTTTTACCTAGTTTTACCCTTTTGGTTGGGATTGGGTTTTTATCGAGGTCCAGTTTCAGAGGTTTTAGACTTTTTTTAGGTGCAACACTTTTATCTTCGTATAGTGCCACCTTAGGGGGTTTGGTATTATTTATCTGTATGATATTTGCCCATTAGATCAGTTATATGCTGCTTATTTTTGCCTGATTACACATGCCTCATGTCATACCGTACTTGTGGTTAATGATCGCTGCTCTGATTATTTTGTACTATTGCACTTGCACTTTAGTTTTAGATAGTGTGATTTTTTTAATCTCATGTTGCATCCTAACCATTTTTAGCCCATTATAATATTTACCTCTATCTACATTTCATAGATTGTTGATATTTATTGCATATTGCACTTTATCATACAATGGAGTAATTCTAATTTGAGTCCACTATCAGTGGTTTTGATTTAATGTATAATAGGCTTTGGTTATATTCTGACCATATTTATTCCATATATCTCATGAGGTTATCCATCACAGTACAATAGATCCAACAGCAACATTTTTGATTGATCAGATTATGTTTGAAAGCACTACACCACATTTTATGGCAGAGCTGCAAAAACTGCCATCATTATGAACTATCCGTTACGGTCTCTCTCTCTATCCTTTTTTTGTAAATTGTCACACACAGTTTTTACCCTTGGCCAGACTATGATTTAAATAGAGGCTACAGTTTATGGAGATTTATTATTTGTTTTGCACTAGCGCACAAGGGGCCCGATTCACAGAATTAACTTAAGACTCAATCCTAAACGTACTGCTATTTTGGTATTCACAGAATGCACTTACTACTTTTGGCATTCACAGAATCAACTTACTACTTTTGGTATTCACAGAAGTTAGGATTGTGTCTTAAGTTTGTCTTAAGACAAACTTAAGACAGACTTAAGACAAAATCCTAACTTCTGTGAATACCAAAAGTAGTAAGTTCATTCTTTGAATGCCAAAAGTAGTAAGTGCATTCTGTGAATACCAAAATAGTAGTAAGTTTAGGATTGAGTCTTAAATTCATTCTGTGAATCGGGCCCTTTGGGTTTACTTTATCACACTGTTTGTCATATACCTCCTGATCTCAACTAGAGTTTTTAACTAGTAGACTATGGTCTCACAATTATGGCCACGCATTGTTTATTTAACCACTATAGTTTTATTTTCTCACACATGAAGATGAATAATTTATGAAATTCATTTTTGTAATACACTATGATAGAGTGTTTCTTCTACGTGTTACTGCTGGCTTAGATTGTGTAAGAAGTATGTTGTTAATGTTTACAGCTATTGGTTGAGTAAGGGGAGGGTCTTTTAAACAAACTGTATGTAAAAAAAACTGGTTCCTGGCGTGTCATGTGATCAAGGTCGTCGTAACGCGACCGAAACGCGTCATGCCGATCTATCCAAAATAAAATTGCACTGAATTCAACACCAGCACGCTGTGGTCTGTACCTGTGTTCCTGCACGTGTAGATTCATGGGATTGTGATTCATCATATATATGTATGTATGTATATATATATATATATATATATATATATATATATTCACTTAAAAAACCATAGGTTTCAGGCCTTATATAGTTAGGAATTAGCATTTAAAAAACCATTGAAATTGCTCCTATATAGTTAGTTGTACTAACTATATTTCGCGCACCCGCAATCCACTGCTGATGATGTCACATATTACATCATTCATGACATGGTCAGTGACATCACTGATGACATCACTGATGACATCTCAAATGACATCACTGATGACATCACTGATGACATCTCATTTGACATCACTGATGACATCATCCAGTGACTGTGTGTTTCTGTAAAGTTTAAATATGTTTTACATATTGAAGAATGAGTGGATGTATAAGTGTCTGGATGAAGGATTTAGTAGGTGCGTGACTGACTGTATGAGTGAGAGATTAAATGTGTCTTACTAAATGCATGGGTTAGTGACTAAACTGTCTGAATGTGTGCATCAGTATGTCTGTTGTTGTGTAAGCTGCTGCATGTGTTGATCAGTAGCTATATGAGTGGCTATATGGGTTATTGATTGGTTGCCCAAGTATTTGAATGGGAGACTGAGTGTGTGTGTGGGTAGCTGGGAGGTGTGTGACTCTGTGCATAGATGTGTGAGCAGTTGATTCACTAGGTGTATGAGTTCAAGAGTGCATGTGGAAACAGCTATATGGGCGGTTGACTGTGTGCATGGGTGTGTTGGTGAGTGAATGGATATCTCAGTGCTACATGTCCAAGTAAGTACATATGTAAAACACAGTGTTAATGTTAATGTTAATGTTATGGGTGTCTTATATAGCGCTCGGCTACTCCAGGGAGTGTCCCGGCGCTTTCTGACCCACAGCAAAAGCAAAAAGAGGCAGAAAAAAAGGTGAAAGAAACAAACAGATCACTGTCCATATAGCCACGTTTTCAGACCTTTTCTAAAGTCCAGCAGGTTCGAGGTACAGCGGAGGGAAAGAGGGAGGGTGTTCCATAGCTGGGGAGCTAGATGTTTGAAAGAGCGTCCCCCTACCCTTGCTTTCCTAACAGTAGGGACAGTGGCAAGACCAAGAGATTCTGATCTGAGGGATCCTGTAGGTTTGTAAAAACGAAGACGTTTCTGAATATATTCAGCTCCCACCGCATGGAGTGCCTTATGCGCCAGCGTAAGTGCTTTAAAAACAATCCGCTTCCTAACAGGGAGCCAGTGTAGGGAAAGTAACAGGTCCGAGGCTCTCGCTCGGCGAGGTAGGCCAAAAATCGCCCGTGCCGCCGAGTTCTGTACCACCTGGAGTTTTTGTAGTAGATATTCCGGAAGACCCAAATATAAAACATTTGAGTAGTCCAGTCTGGAACAGGTAAGAGCCTGGACCGTAGTCTTTCTATGCGCCAACGGGAGCAAGGGAAGAAACTTGCGCAACATTTTAAGGAGACCATAGCAAGTGCCAGTCAGACCTAGGATCTGGGATTTTAAAGATAGGCAGTTGTCAATTTTGACCCCTAGGTTTTTTGCAACCAGAGAAGAGGACGTGGAAGGGAACATGTTCACAGGCCACCAATCCTGCCAGCTCGGGTCAGCCTGACAACCGAAGAAAAGCACCTCTGATTTATCAGGGTTTCACTTGAGGCTGTGCACAGTGCATGTGAGAGTTGGCATATATAAATGACTATACATGAGAGCCAGTGAATGTGCAAGTGGCTCTATGGATCATTGTGTACTTGTATCAGTGATTGTATAAGAGAGTAAGTATGTGTTAGTATATGTTTGAATAAGTAAGGTGTTGTGTGTATAACTGTATAGTTGAGGAAATGGAAGTGTGATGGATTCTTTGCATGACTGACTAGGTGTGTGAGTAACTCCATGGATGAGTGGCAGTGTGTGAATGTCTGTATAGGTGTATGAGTGCATATGATAGTGTTGTATTGATGAGGGACTGTATGTATGAGTGATTCTATGGGTGAATGAGTGAATGTGTGTGTAGACCTAGGAATCAGTGAGTGTGTATGTAGCAACAGGTATTGGTGTGTCAATGGTTTCCAGAATGGTAGTCTGTATTTAACAATGGGTGTATCAAAGGTTATGTTAGATTGTGAGGAGGTGCATCGTATTATCACATGAATTATATCATCAGTGATGTGATCAGTGATGTCAAATGAGATGTCATCAGTGATGTCATCAGTGATGTCATTTGAGATGTCATCAGTGATGTCACTGACCATGTCATGAATGATGTAATATGTGACATCATCAGCAGTGGATTGCGGGTGCGCGAAATATAGTTAGTACAACTAACTATATAGGAGCAATTTCAATGGTTTTTTAAATGCTAATTCCTAACTATATAAGGCCTATATAAGGCCTGAAACCTATGGTTTTTTAAGTGAATTTGCAAGGTTTTTTAAATGCTAATTCCTAACTATATAAGGCCTGAAACCTATGGTTTTTTCAGTGAATTTGCAAGGTTTTTTAAATGTTAATTCCTAACTATATCAGGCGTGAAACCTATATATTTTTCAATAAATTTCAAAGGTTTTGTAAATGCTAACTCTATTAGTGGATAACGTTTATATATGTTATTATCCTTCTGGGACCACCTGAGCAGCCATCTTGTTTCACAGGAGAAGTGAGGCACAAGAGAGCACAAAACAAGAGTGGAAAACGCAAAAAGGGGGCAGGGTAGAGACCCCCTGACCCGCTAGCCCTTCTCAGGGGGTCCCAGAAGGACCACCAAGTACAAAAAAAAATCTATATATTTTTTTTAATAGCGGGGTACGCGCACGGTACGCGTACCGTACGCGTACGGTGTGCGTACCCCTCTATTTTATTTTTTTTTTTTTTTTGCCCTTGGGGGTCCTTTTGGGACCCCCTGAGAAGGGCTAGGGGGTTGGGGGGTCTCTACCCTGCCCCCTTTTTGTGTTTTCCACTCTTGTTTTGGGCTCTCTTGTGCCTCAGTTCTCCTGAAAAACAAGATGGTGGCCAACACTTCCTGGTTTGGACAGTTTGGAATGTTGACAGTCGACTGCCAGCCAATCAGAAACTCACTCGCGCACGTAAGGGTACGCGCACGTACGGTACGCATACCGTATGCGTACGGTGCACATACGGTGAGCGCATATAGATATATAATTTGCTCAAATTCAATTTTCTCAACAACTACTGGAAGGATTTTCACCAAATATAGAAAAGGCACTACTGCATACCTGTCCCTACCATTTTGCCAATTTTGGTGTAATTCCGTTCAGCCGTTCGGGCTGTAGCCGTGTCTAAAGGTCCATAGAAAATGCCATTTGAAAATTTTCAAATTCAATTTTCTCATGAACTACTGGAGGGATTTTCACCAAACATAGCAAAGGCACATGTGCATACCAGGCCCTACCATTTTGCCAAGTTTGGTGTAATTCCATTGAGCTGTTCGGGCTGTAGCCGTGTCTAAATGTCCCTATGGAAATTAACATGGGGAAAACACGTTTTGGGACCCTCCTTTCGGCCCCCGCTTGACGAATCCCCCCTAAAACTTTCAGGGAAGGAGCGGAGCGGAGCTGGCCAAAATTCTGGAAAATTACACGCAGATTCCTCAATCGGTGCCAAAGTTATTCCCAATAGAATGTTGAGCGCATATAGATATATAATTTGCTCAAATTCAATTTTCTCAACAACTACTGGAGGGATTTTCACCAAATAAAGAAAAGGCACTACTGCATACCTGTCCCTACCATTTTGCCAAGTTTGGTGTCATTCCGTTCAGCCGTTCGGGCTGTAGCCGTGTCTAAAGGTCTCATAGAAATTGCCATTTGAAAAATTTCAAATTCAATTTTCTCAAGAACTACTGGAGGGATTTTCACCAAACATAGCAAAGGCACATCTGCATACCAGGCCCTACCATTTTGCCAAGTTTGGTGTAATTCCATTCAGCCGTTCGGGCTGTAGCCGTGTCTAAATGTCCCTATGGAAATTAACATGGGGAAAACACATTTTGGGACCCCCCTTTTTTCTCGGCCCCCGCTTGACGAATCCCCCCGAAACGTTCAGGGAAGGAGCGGAGCGTAAATGAGCAAATTTAAGGTAAATTACACGCAGATTCCTCAATGGGCGCCAAATTTATTCCCAATAGAATGTTGGGGGATTTCCTATGGTAACTAGGTCCTAACTATATGTACCTACTGGCGACCACCAGTAGGTAATATATATATATATATATATATATATATATATATATATATATATATATATATATATATATATATATATATATATATATATATATATATATATATATATATATATATATATATAGATATATATATATATATATAGATATATTCACTGAAAAAACCATAGGTTATAGACCATATATAGTTAGGGATTAGCATTTACAAAACCTTATTTTACTCGCACAAAACCATTGAAATTCCATATATAGTTAGTTGCACTAACTATATATCGCGCACCCGCAATCCACTGCTGATGCTGTCGCATATTACATCATTCATGACATGGTCAGTGACATCACTGATGACATCACTGATGACATCTCAAATGACATCACTGATGACATCACTGATGACAACATCCAGTGACTGTATGTTTCTGTAAAGTTAAAATATGTCTTACATATTGAAGAATGAGTGGATGTATAAGTGTCTGGATGAAGGATATAGTAGGTGCATGACTGACTGTATGAGTGAGTGATTAAATGTGTCTCACTGAGTGCATGGGTTAGTGACTAAACTGTCTTAATTTGTGCATCATTATGTCTGTTGTTCTGTAAACTGCTGCATGTGTTGATAAGTAGCTATATGAGTAAGTTTATGGGTTATTGATTGGTTGCCCAAGTATTTGTATGGGAGACTGAGTGTGTGTGTGGGTGGCTGGGAGGTGTATGACTCTGTGCATAGATGTGTGAGCAGTTGATTCACTAGATGTATGGTTTCAAAAGTGCATGTGGAAACAGCTGTATGGGCGGTTGACTGTGTGCATGAGTGTATTGGTGAGTGAATGGATATCTCAGTGCTACATGTCAAAGTAAGTACATATGTAAAACACAGTACATGTAAGAGTTGACATATATAAATAACTGTGCATAAGAGCCAGTGAATGTGTGAGTGGCTGTATGGATCATTGTGAACTTGTATCAGGGATTGTATAAGAGAGTAAATATGTGTTAGTATATGTTTGAATAAGTAAAGTTTTTATAACTGTATAGTTGAGGAAATGGAGGTGTGATTGATTCTTTGCATGACTGACTAGGTGTGTGAGTAACTCCATGGATGAGTGACAGTCTGTGAGTGTCTGTTTACACTGATTGTATCTAAGGTTATATTAGAGTCTGAAGAGGTTCATCGTATTATCACATGAATGATATCATCAGTGATGTGATCAGTAATGTCAAATGAGATGTCATCAGCGATGTCATCAGTGATGTCATTTGAGATGTCATCAGTGATGTCATTTGAGATGTCATCAGTGATGTCATTTGAGATGTCATCAGTGATGTCATCAGTGATGTCACTGACCATGTCATGAATGATGTAATATGTGACATCATCAGCAGTGGATTGCGGGTGCGCGATATATAGTTAGTGCAACTAACTATATATGGAATTTCAATGGTTTTGTGCGAGTAAAATAAGGTTTTGTAAATGCTAATCCCTAACTATATATGGTCTATAACCTATGGTTTTTTCAGTGAATTTTCAAGGTTTTGTAAATGCTAATTCCTAACTATATATGGTCTATAACCTATGGTTTTTTCAGTGAATTTTCAAGGTTTTGTAAATGCAAATTCCTAACTATATATGGCCTAAAACCTATGGTTTTTTCTGTGAATTTCAATGGTTTTTTAATAGCAAATATCAAAAGCTGTCAAATGTCAAGTACGTGATAGGTAAAAACTTTTTCGTGTTTATGCACGCTGATGTGCTTTGAACGCTGCCCCCCCTCCCCTCTTTTCTCTTAGTAGTACTCTCTCTTTGCAGATAGTGAAGGGTAGTTAACGCAGGCCTTTACCCCCCGTTGTAATCCGTCGTGCCTGCTTGTCTCTCCATTTGATTGATTGTTATCCAAGCATTTACTGTTTTACAATTGATTCTCTTTGGTTCATTCTCTATTTTCAAACAAGCACAAAGTCGCAATACTCTGTTTAGTCTTTTCAGATAGTGAAAAATCGTATAAAAAAAAAAGGAATCAAACAAAATCAGTAGGCCACTAATTGGATCTCTTTTTG
Organism: Lissotriton vulgaris; assembly: GCF_964263255.1. Taxonomy (NCBI): domain Eukaryota; kingdom Metazoa; phylum Chordata; class Amphibia; order Caudata; family Salamandridae; genus Lissotriton; species Lissotriton vulgaris. The sequence goes on from NC_141686.1 coordinate 103,398,163, forward strand.
ACCTCGCTAAAATAGAAATATTAGGAACAACCCTTCATGAGAAATACGAAAATAGTGAGATGAACTGAGCTCCACACCATGAGGGCTGCAAGACAGCTCGGCTCCGTCACCCACCCCGCCCAAAATAACGACAAACCCTATGCAAATATTAAAAATATATACAACACACCAGCAAAGTAACAGGGTAAAACATTTTATTAAATAACTATTTACATAACTATTTTATACTTTTTGTTGCCCGATCCGGCTAGCTCAATCGATCGAGCATGAAACTCATGCACTCTGATAGCAAGCGTTGCTACTGATGCTATGCAGACCAAAACTGGTTTTCAGTTTGTACATTTTTCTAGATTTTTCCATCCAAGGTTGGTTGAGTTTGTAGAACGATGGCTTCAGATTTTCAACATACGGTGTGGTGGCGCGGACTGGGAGGGGGCGCTTCGCTCCTGCCCCCTCCCCAAGTAAGATTTTCATACGTGAAAGTACGTTAATGGTTTTGGTCCCTGAGTTGCTTCGATGTCACTGCCATTCTCAAATGGCATAAGTTCTGGATGTTGGGTGCCATAGTTCAGAGTTCTGAGCAGCGCTTGTAACACTGTCTGAAGCTTATTTCCACCTATTGCAGCTTCACTATTCTCAAAGTAAGTGAGGGTCGTTTGTGGACCTGACTGCATTTGAAAACAATGTGATATGGTACCTCCCTAAACCGCTTGACGGAGGCCCCCGAGGGGCGGTGTGATGGCACGGACTCGGAGAAGACGCTTGGCTCCGACCCCCTCCCCAAGTCTTATAGCACTGGTGTAGCCTGAGATCGCCCCCGACATAGGCGGCCGGCTCCCGGGGTCCGGCGGAACTTTTTGACTTTTGATGACACTTCTATTCTGGACCTTGTCCCACAATCCGTTTGACCTGAAGACACGCTGTAGTGGGGCGCCCCTTTACCGTTTTAGTTGCCATTCCGCCCGCTTTTGCTACACTGTGCCTCTTCCGCCATTCAGCTGTTTACCGCCCGCTCTTGCGACTACAACGTCTCGCTCACCATGTAGTTGAGTTGCTCCCGCTCTTGCGATGCAACGATAGGCGACTGCCACAGGACTCTCAAAATGGCGGCCGGCTCTTCAGATTTGGGCGTGGTCCACTAAAATGGCCCTGGGACACCTTGGAACTCGGACGCTTCCCTGATAGGGCTTGGGTCCCATTCTCGAAAGCGTCCCCTCAGCCGTGAAGATTCTACAAAAGTCTTGGGGGCCCCCGACTCCCGCAGGCTTCTGGTGGGGAGCGGCTGCCATGTTTGCTCGTGAAATGGCCACGACGGAGCTACGAGATGGTGGTGCTCTCATGCTGACGCCAGCTTCAGTCTGAAACATCCAGAAACACTGTAGACTACCAATTCGATCAGTTCCGGTAGCGCCCCAACATGATCCGGGAGAGAAGAACTTGCCCTCCCCTCTTTGACTGATGGTTCTTGTTGCCTGTCCCCTCTGTTGTCATTTAACAGAACTTTTTGGACTGCTGAAAGGGGTTGTGTTCCGAACGCTGGTTGGTGGAGACATTTTGACTATATTCTTGACCTACGTTGTCGCGTAATGCGTTATATGACACGCCGCGTTAGCGCACCCGGAAGTGATCCGGGGCGCGGCGCGCAGCGCGTAACGTAAGCATAACAGGTCATGTGACTTGTTAATAAAACTTTTTATTGGTTCATTTTACTTTTGTTATTTTAATAATGAAAAGCTTGGTCATATGACCTAAAAAATACGCTTTTTATTGATTTCGAACATTTTTTTTTTTAAACATATATGTTATAATGTTCCAGGCTAATGTACTTTCCCGGAAAATTTACAACTGTCCTGCAAGTAAAATATATTCCTTTTTCGAGAAAAAGGGCGTTTCTTCGTCCCTTGACGGAGCCGTTGAGTAAAAGAGGCTCGGCCTGCTGTCTTACTCGCCGATACGCCTGATTATCAGATTCTTATCGATCACTTTATGTTGCAGGAGTGGAAAACACAACTGCCCTTGACCATTTATCTTTACTGCGTTCCTACGTATTATACCTTTTATCCGTCATGTAATTGGACTGCTTTATTTCACTTGCCTTTTACTGATTCGAAAACAGTGACTAAAAGTAAAAACTTTACCAATGTAAATACTACTACCATGTTTTGTTTTAAAAACCTTTATTGTGAAAATGTCAGTATACAAATACGGGCCTATAACCACGTGGGCCGGCCACGGAGCAAACTGAAATCGTATATGATGAGGAGACATTTACACTGTAGAGGAACGTAACGAGCGGGCCATTAGGTTGCAAGAACTAAGGTGTCTAACAGTTGCGGAATCGGTGGACGTACATTTTGTAATTAAAATACGACAAAGCCACTTACAAAAAAATCATCTAGATATACATTTGTGGGCAAGTACCATGGGTGACGTTAATTCGAACTTTCAATAGTACAGTAATCAATAACACATCAGAACTTAATATCAATAGGGATGTCGAAATATTCAATCAATTCTCGTCCCCGCCCGCCATGAGCATCAAAACTGCATTCATATCTCGTGATATCAAGGTTGTTCAACCAGTACACAACAAGGAGTTACGAGTCCCATTTATACCGGCGCCATTTTGGGCGAGGCCGGGCAGGTCCAAGATATAGTCAAAATGTCTCCACCAACCATCGGCCAGACCAGAACCCCTTTCGGCCCTTTATGCTACAAGATGGTGTCTTCCATTCAGAAAATATTGTTGGCAGCATTTTGAAAGGAAAGATAAACAGCCGTTCTCCTAGTGAGTCTCACATTGTTACATTTAGGAAGAATGTTGAAGAGTAGTATGTTGAAAATCTGAAGCCATTTTTCTACAAACTCTCAATCAGCCTTGGATGGAAAAAAAAATCCTGAAGAATGTACAAACTGAAAACCAATTTTTGTCTGTATAGCATCAACAGCAACGCTTGAGTCAGCTTTGTGTGAAGCCGCCATTTTGATTCAATCAATAACGTCCCCCTGCACACATTCAGGGACCTGGTCGTGTCTTCAGGTCAAACGGATTGTGGGACAAGATGCAGAAAGGAAAAGGAAAAAAGTTCCGCCGGACCTCGGGAGCCGGCCGCCTATGTCATGGGCGATCTTTGGCCACACCAGGGCAATAGTGAAGCTGCAGCAGGTGCAAATAAGCTTCAGACAGTCTTACAAGCACTGCTCAGAACTCTCAACTATGGCACTCAACATCCAGGACTTGCCATCCGGATCTTGGTGCCTTGTGCTGGTTCCGACCTATTCACACATCGGTCCACTACTGACATCACCTCATAAGCCAACGGGGCACCCCACGCCGACTTTCGGCGCAGCATTGTAGGATGGCCACACCAGTGCGGCAACTTGCTGGACACCACCTCGGTGCGATCCGGATCTCGGCGCGTTCGAGTCACTGTACCGCAAGAGTGACCGGAACTCAGCTGGACACGCCGTCTTTCGGCGCAGCATTGTAGGATGGCCACACCAGTGCGGCAATTTGCTGGACACCACCTCGGTGCCATCCGGATCTCGGCGCGTTCGAGTCACTGTACCGCAAGAGTGACCGGAACTCAGCTGGACACGCCGTCTTTCGGCGCAGCATTGTAGGATGGCCACACCAGTGCGGCAACTTGCTGGACACCACCTCGGTGCCATCCGGATCTCGGCGCGCTGTGCTGCCTTCGGCCTACTGTAGCCGCAAGTGCGGAAGCAACTCAGTTGGACGGCGAGTGAAACGATAAGGGGCGCCGCACTGCAGCCGAGGAGCCTCCATCTTGGGGGAGACGCACAGCCCCCACTGACTGACGCGACCTTACAGGCCAACGGGGCGCCCCACGCCGACTTTCGGCGCAGCATTGTAGGATAGCCACACCAGTGCAGCAACTTGCTGGACAACAACTCGGTGCCATCCGGATCTCGGCGCGTTGTGCTGCCTTCGGCCTATTCGCACATCGGTCCGCTACTGACGCCGCCTCACGTGCCAACGGATTTTCTACGCTTTTTGTAGCCCTATGCCGCATAACAGGTCATCTGACTTGTTTATAAAACTTTTCATTGGTTCATTTTACTTTTGGTTTCCTAATGATGGAAGGCTTGGTCATATGACCTAAAAATAACACTTTTCATTGGTTTAGAACATTTTTTTTTCCCAAACGATGAAAGCCCCACCTTGTTTCTGGATGTTTCAGACTGAAGCTGGCGTCAGCATGAGAGCACCACCATCTCGTGGCTCCGTCGTGGTCATTCCGCGAGCAATCATGGCAGCCGCTCCCCACCGGAAGCCTGCAGGAGTCGAGGGCCCCCAAGACTTTTGTAGAATCTTCACGGCTGAGGGGACGCTTTTGAGAATGGAGCCCAAGCCCTAGCAGGCAAGCGTCCGAGTTCCAAGGTGTCCCAGGGCCATTTTAGTGGACCAGGCCCAAATCCGAAGAGCCGTCCGCCATTTTAAGAATCCAATGGCAGCCGCCTATCGCTGCACCGCAAGAGTGGGCGCAACTCAACTACATGGTGAGCGAGACGCTGTAGCCGCAAGAGCGGGCGATAAACAGCTGAATGGAGGATGAGGCACAGTGTAGCAAAAGCGGGCGGAATGGCAACTGAAACGGTAAAGGGGCGCCCCAGTACAGCAGACGAGCCTCCACCTGGGGAGGCCCGTTCACGCCGCCTCCCCCACGCCCCCCCCCGGGGCGCCCCACGCCGTTTTTCGGAGCAGCATTGTAGGATACCAAAACCAGTGCGGCAAGTTACTGGACATCACCTGGGTGCCATCCACATCTCAGCGCGTTCTGCTGCCTTGGGACTATTCGCACAACAGACCGCTACTGACGAGGCCTCCCCACGCACCACCCGGGACGCCCCACGCTGTTTTTCTGAGCTGCATTGTAGGAAACCAAAAACCAGTGCGGCACCCAGGTAACATCACCAGGGTGCCGTCCAGAACTCAGCACGTTGTGCTGCCTTGGGACTATTCGCACAAAAGACAGCTACTGACCATTGTTGCTTCTTTTTGCCAAAAAATGTTTAAATGTATTTACAGTTTTTGTTGCGTTCGATATATTTATAAGTTAATAAAGTTTTATAATCCTACTTTGTTGGAGTACTATATATTTTTAAAAAATCGGGTGAATGGGGCCTTGAATCGGGTTATTGTCATGTGTGGGCTTTGGAAGTGTGCTGCTACAGGATCGGACATTTCAAACTCAAATGCACGTTCTTTTTCTTACCTTTCCGAAGCATGGAGCGCAATAGCAGGCAGAGAAAGGGTGATGCAAGTGTTGAACACTGCCTGGCCTGGCAAGTTGCTGGCAGTGCCCCCCCCCCCCGCCCGCTCCTGAAAGAGGGCACACACACACCGCCGCCCCGAGTACTTCACAGATCTTTAAGAGACCATGCGCTTGTTAATGAGGCTTAAATGGTTTATCACCCCTTCTAGAGCCCCTGCATCGGCCCGCTGACGTTTCCTGGAAGAATTAGCACGTAACACAATACCAAGCCCTGTCAGCTGAAACCCCCGAGGAATCGGGTTTTTGCTTGCAGGAATCGGGAGGCGGGAGACTAGCACTGAAATCGGTAGTCTCACGCCTGAATCGGGAGGGTTGGCATGTCTGGATTCTCTACAGCTGGGGCCATAAACTACATCCGCAGGGCTAGGTGATAGCCTGGGACCGGCCTGGACAATCGGACACAGAGGAAGAGGAGTGTCAGAGGGTGCGGTAGTGAATAGGGTGAAAGGGAGGTGTCGGGCGGGCACAGGGTGTGATTCTCAGGGAAGAGCAGCGCAGATGGGGGGAAGTTTATGGCCCATGCATGAGAGAGAGAGCGGGGGTGACCAGTGCGTGGGGGAGATGCTTGCGAGGGTGGGGAGCCGTGCTGAGAATCGACGGCGTGCAGAGAGTGGGTCTGGTCAAGACATCTAAAATGGCTGCCGTGCACGACAAAATTGTGACATTGGAAAAAAGGCAAGATGGCGCAGACAATGTTTATCAATAAGGATTCATTTATAACAAAATATTTTATCGCAGTGACAAATTGGCGGTCAACACTTCCTGATTTCCATCGAATCGAACGTTAACAGACGTCACGCAGCAAAAAAAAAAAAAAACGCTCACGCACAGCCGCTGGAAGACATGTATCAACATACATGAGCCTCCTCAGCCACCCTCAGAAAACATAAGGGATCAGGATACATCTCCCGCACCCCCTTATACCTAGTAATTTAATTAAAACGAAACACAAAATGGCGAATTCCCGTTTCTCTACCAGTTTGCGGCCCAGTTCGCGGCCCGAGAAGCACTTCTACCGTGAAAAATCAATTTTTTTTTATTCTCCCCACGGGACCCTTTAATAACCCCAACATCATTCCTAGGGGGTCAAGAGGGGTCTACCTTGCCCCCTTTCATTAAATTCCCCCTTCGTTTTTCACCTCTTCTTCTCTCTCGATCCTACCGAGAGATAAGATGGCGCACGCACAGCCGCTGGAAGACATATATCAACATATATGAGCCTCCTCAGCCACCCTCAGAAAACATAAGGGATCAGGATACGTCTCCCGCACCCCCTTATACCTAGTAATTTAATTAAAACGAAACACAAAATGGCGAATTCCCGTTTCGCTACCAGTTTGCAGCCCAGTTCGCGGCCCGAGAAGCGCTTCTACCGTGAAAAATCAATTTTTTTTTATTTTCCCCACGGGACCCTTTAATAACCCCAACATCATTCCTAGGGGGTCAAGAAGGGTCTACCTTGCCCCCTTTCATTAAATTCCCCCTTCGTTTTTCACCTCTTCTTCTCTCTCGATCCTACCGAGAGATAAGATGGCGGCCGCTCTGGACTGTTTAGAATGTTGACAGACACCGGAAAGCCAATCAGCTTCGCATCGCAAAGTTCCGTTACGCGAAAAGTAAGCGGACCGGAGCGCAGCCCGGAGCGCTGTTACAGATATATATCTTGTTTTGAACGTTAATTTCTCAAAATCCACTGGAGCACATATATTGAGACCTAGCAAAGGCACATCGGGCTAACAGTCCCTACAATTTTGCCAAGTTTCGTGCAAATCCATTCAGCCGTTCGAGCTAAAAGTGAGGCCAACCGCCCTATGGAAAACTCAATGTTAAAAACGCGTTTTGGGACCCCCCTTTTTTCTCGGCCCCCCCTTGACGAAACCCCCCCAAATTGTCAAGGGATGCTCAGAAACAAAATGTGCCATTTTCCTGAAAATTTCAGCCGATTCCGTCCACAAACGCCAAAGTTATTAGACATAGAATTTTCAAAAATCCCATAGGGAAAAAATCCTAACTATATATACCTACTGGCGACAGCCAGTAGGTAATATATATATATATATATATATATATATATATTCACAGAAAAAACCATAGGTTTCACACCAGTTATAGTTAGGAATTAGCATTTAAAAAACCTATTAAATTCACTGAAAAAACCATAGGTTTGACACCAGTTAGCTGGAAATTTTACTGACATAAAACCATTGAAATTCCCACGTTATAGTTAGTTGGACTCACTATAACTTGCGCGCCTGCAATGCACTACTGATGACGTCACATATTACATCACTCATGACATGGTCAGTGACATCACTCATGACATCACTGATGACACCATCCAGTGAATGTGTGTCTTTCTGAAAAATAAATATGTTTTATATATGTACATGTAAAGGTCGATGGAAGAATAAATGTTTAAATAAGTGTCTTAATGGATGTTTTTTTTTTTAAATTGATTAGTTAACTGGCTTATTAAGTGTATCTTAGTGAATACATATATTAGCTAGTATTGTTTAAATATTTAAATGTTTGTATCAGTGTTTCACTTTGTGTATAAGTGGCTACATGGGTTGGTGAGTAGCTACATGTGTGTGTATATGGGTTATTAGATTTTTTTTATTATCAGTATGAGTGTCTGTATGGTTTGGTGGGGGTGTTACTTAGCACATAGATGCATCAATGACTGACTCACTGTTTGTATGTGTTTTGAAGACAGCATATGTGCAGGACTGTATGGGTGGATGAGTGTGTATATGTGTGTGTTAGTGAGTGAATGACTGTCTCACTAGTGTCTTTATCAGTAACTACATATGTTTTAATGTAGTATATGTGAGTATTGATGTATATAAGTGAGTATATGTGAGAGTGAGAGATTGAAAGAGTTCTTGTTTAAATAAATATGTGTTTCTATAAGTGATTGTTTAAGAGAGTAAGTATGTGTAAGTTTCCTTAGAAGTAAGGTGGTAGTGTGTGTATAGCTGTATATGCAAATAAATGGATGCTCAATAGTTTATTTGCATGTGTGATTATGTGTGTGAGTAACTTTTGGATGACTGTCGGTGTGTAACAGGATGTATAGGTGTTTCACTACATATGATGAGTGAATATATGTATGAGTGACTATATAGAACTGTTGTTGAATGAGTGGATGTGTATATAGCTGGTGGTATTACTGAATTGGTTGTTGTAACTGGTATGGGTATCTCTATTTTTTTGAAAATGTTAGTTTCTATTTTTGAATATGTGTTTCAAGGGTTACATTACACTGAAAGGAGGTCTGTCACTCAGTCACAAGGATGGTGTCATCCGTGATGTCATGAGTGATGTCACTGACCATGTCATGAGTGATGTAATATGTGACTTCATCAGCAGTGCATTGCAGGCGCGCAAGTTATAGTGAGTCCAACTAACTATAACGTGGGAATTTCAATGGTTTTATGTCAGTAAAATTTCCAGCTAACTATAACTGGTGTCAAACCTATGGTTTTTTCAGTGAATTTAATAGGTTTTTTAAATGCTAATTCCTAACTATAACTGGTGTGAAACCTATGGTTTTTTCAGTGAATTTCATAGGTTTTTTAAATGCTAATTCCTAACTATATAAGGCCTGAAAGCCCACAAGGAATCTCCAGTATGCGCCAGGGGACTGCATTGCAGAGAGGTGTAATGAAACCACGCCCTTTTTTACACCTCTCTGCAACGCAGCCCCGTGCATGTTTGAAAAGGGGGAACTAATTCCCCTTGCATACTAGGGGTCCCTGGGGGCCAACTAGCCCACTTGGAACCTCCAGTATGCGCCAGGGGGCTGCATTGCACAGAGGTGTAATGAGGCTATGCCCCTTTTTACACCTCACTGCAACGCAGGCCACTGGCGCGTTTGCAGAGGGGGGACTAATTCCCCTTGCATACTGGGGGTCCCTGGGTCATATCTGCCCAAACACCGATATTCCGAACGATTGAAAATGACTTTTCTTGAGAAACATTTGGATTTGGATTATCATATCCTATACTTTGGAATTTTTGAAAGACTGACTTTGAGGATGCTTTAAATTACTCAAGTCTGCCCGAATTGTGTGGGTAAAATTGATACCTAGTCACTTTGAATAAGAATGTACTTACGTCTCGTCTAACATTTGGAAGAAATATCTAGTTATATGACAACAGGATACCGACATAACTTGAAGGAAATAAGAACGCCCTGAAGAAGTTCTGTAGTACAGAACGAAACGTTTCGGCTGGCTGTGGTACATAAACTTAAGGAAAATAAAAGCATTTGAATAGACACCAAGATTCAGCGCTTCAATAAGGACTCGAAGTGATATGATTTGATTGGACTTATTGTGCAAGTGGTGCTGTGCCAAACTTTGGAATATTCTCCAGTACTCTCTACTACTCACTCTCTACTACTCTCTCTCTACTACTCTCTACTACTCACTCTCTACTACTCTCTCTCTACTACTCACTCTCTCCTACTCACTCTCTACTTCTCACTCTCTACTACTCTCTACTACTCACTCTCTACTACTCTCTCTCTACTATTCACTCTACTACTCACTCTACTACTCACTCTCTACTACTCTCTACTACTCACTCTCTACTACTCTCTCTCTCTACTAGTCTCTACTACTCACTCTACTACTCACTCTCTTCTACTCTCTACTATTCTCTCTCTCTGCTACTCACTCTCTACTACTCTCTACCACTCACTCTCTACTACTCACTCTCTACTACTCACTCTTTACTACTCTCTACTACTCACTCTCTACTGCTCTCTACTACTCACTCTACTACTTACTCTCTACTACTCTCTACTACTCACTCTCTACTACTCACTCTACTATTCACTCTACTACTCACTCTCTGCTACTCTCTCTACTGCTCTCTACTACTCTCTACTGCTCACTCTCTACTCTCTATAACTCACTCTCTACCTCTCTACCTCGCTCTACTTCTCTCTCTACCTCTACACCTCTACCTCTTTACCTCTCTCTACGCGCACACATATACACATATATATATGCATATATATGCATATGCATTTATATATATGTATGTGTATGTATATATATATATATATAAAAAAAAAACAATTTTAATAATAAACCTACATTTTTTGAAAAGTCTGTAATTCTTTTTTCCCCATGGTACGCTCCCCGGTGCGCGTACCAGGCGCTCCCCCCGCGAAAATAAAAAATATATATTTTTTTTTTTGCCCCGCGGGGCCCTTTTATGGCCCCCACATCAAACCTAGGGGGTCAAGGGGGGTCTACTCTGCCCCCTTATGGTCAATTCCCCCTTTGTTTTTACCACCTCTTGTGTCTCGATCCTACCGAGACACAAGATGGCGGCCGCTTTGGAATGTTTACAGACACCCGAGAGCCAATCAGCTTTACGCACGCAAGTCGCGTAGCGCGCCCGGTACGCGCCCCGGTGCGCGTACCGGGGCGCTGCCATATATATTTTTTTACCTAAATTACTCAAAAACCACTGGAGCACATATCTTGAGACATAGCAAAGGCACATCGGGCTACCAGTCCCTACAATTTTGCCAAGTTTGGTGGAAATCCATTCAGCCGTTCGGGCTAAAAGTGAGTTCGACCGCCCTATGGAAATTAACATGGGGAAAACACGTTTTGGGGCCCCCCTTTTATCTCGGCCCCTGCTTCACGAATCCCCCCCAAACTTTCAAGGAAGGACCGGAGCTCCGCGAGGCAAATTTGAGGAAATTTTCAGGCAGATTCGTCAACCGGCGCCAAAGTTATTCACAATAGAATTTTGAGATTTTGCATTGAAAAAAATCCTAACTATAACTACCTACTGGCGACCGCCAGTAGGTAATATATATATATATATATATATATATATATATATATATATATATATATCTATATCTATATATATATGGTCTGTACCTGTGTTCCTGCACGTGTAGATTCATGGGATTGTGATTCGTCATATATATGTATGTATGTATATATATATATATATATATATATATATATATATATATATATATATATATATATATATATATATATATATACACTGTAACACTTTTTCCTCCCACCCTCCCAGCTATCGTTGACTAAATTGAATATATATATATTTATATATATATATATATATATATATATATATATATATATATATATATATATATATATATATATATATATATATATATATATATATATATATATATATCTATATATATATATATATATTCTATAGTGCACCTTTACTCACTAGGGTACCTCAGCCCGTCAGGACTGTGGCACGCTTCAGAGTGTCCAACAGGAGCGTCCACCACTCCTCACACCAGGTGTCGTTGTTTGGGTACTTGTATGCCTACTCGGCACGTCTTTCTGCCTTCACTGACATTGGGTCTGCCTGAGGTGTTGCAAATGGCTCCTCAGTAGCTCTTCTGCTCAACTCCTTCACGGGAGTTGCCTGTCTTTTCTGTCCTCTACTTGCCTTAGTCCCCATTTTAAATGTGAATCCTTTTTTACTTTTACAATCCCCATTTTCCTCTTCCACCCCCTCTTTGCCACTTTCTATTTCCACTTTTACACTGTTGACATTGTCCTTTCTTTACAGGGACACTGTGTTTGCAAAGACTGGTCCGCGTGGATCACCCTGGCCAGGTAAGTGATCCCCTTCTTTAATTCGATTGACTTCCTCACACTATCCTTAGCAGAGTTCTCCTGTAATAAATAAGTTCACTCTGCTACTAAGGTCTCCCCATTATTTTGCATCCAGAGCTTCCATCCTTGTTCTGTTCCATCATCTCTGCTGTATACTCCCCTGGCACCTGCTGCTGCTGATTTTCTTAACGCTGAGAGGAGAGTAATTGTTTGGTTGTCTTCCAAGTTCTTGCCCCCTCTAAAGTCTGGTTTTATCCTTGATTCTTTGGGCCCTTTGTTACAAGGCTTTATCTTCATAACTCTTGAAAGATTCATGCTACCTTTCATGTGTCTCTGTTAAAGAGTTTTGTTCCTGATCCTTTTCATCAGATCTGAGGTGGTAGAAGAGAGTACTGATCGCTCCTACCACGTAGATAAAACAAATTCGGCACCTTACTGATTAATATAACTGACAATACGAGCTATCAACTCGGATATTGATGGGGGTCCTCACATATGAGGGATCTGACGCGAAACAAAAAAGCAAGTTGAGCACCTGGACAAAAGTAGAACAGGATTAAAGATCAAGTCATCAGCGATACACACTATTACTACGAATGCAAGGGTGCCTGCACAAAAACGGGAGGAGGCATAGGACAGCAAAACAGAGTGGGAACCGGTACGGAAGTAGAACCAACTCAAAATTAAACTGAAACCCAACTAGAACAACAGCCCTGAGGAAGTCGTGCGTATATCCCATGGCGACGAAACACGTGTTGGCTTAAGGCCTGAGACCAGGAGCTTAACAACAAAATAAACAAGAATACAAGAAGAAGAATAAATTGGAGAAAATGTTATTTCATGTCACATTTTAAAAACAACACTGTAAGATAATATTAGCGTGTGCTTGAGCTTTTGAAAATCGACATTTCTGTTGACCACGGTCACTTGTATGGGGGTGGCGGTTCTCCCTACCTCAGAGCACCGCGAAAGGAATCCGCAACTACTAGATACATGTCTACAAACCTATAGAGGGCAACACAACCTTCACGTAACCTCACCCACCACAACTTTTGCTTCTTGAGTACTCAGAATCTGACTGTGGTCTAAAAACAGTATAGACATTGCAAGCCTGGGTAACGTGAAGCAGATGTATGGCAGTAATGTCAGCTCACTCCATCCATGATCAAATCTGAAAGGGTGCTTGGGACCATCAGTTCTATCTTGCGTAGTTTGAGCTGCAAAGTAACTTCACCCAAGTAGCAAATTCAGCCAGGAAGCGTGTGAGAAAATTAAAGACTGCTTTGTGGCTGCTGTTTTATTATGTTAAAGTTGTGAACTAGTACTGTGCTGCGATTAGTGTGGCCTGGCATCTCTGTTAGAGGTTTGGTACCTTCATGTCCTTGTGTTGAGGGTTCCTGTAGAGACAAGCTTCTGTTTTTTTATTATTCGATTTTGTTTATTAGCAGTGTGGAGCGTTCTTTGAATAACACACAGACCTGGATTTCTTTAGTATGCCCATGGCACCTCATTCATAAAGAGAGATACTTGGATATCTGTTGTATTAATATAGACTAAGTCTACAAGGTAAAACAAACAAAGTGATAGGTGGAATACATGCATTTATCTGATCTTCGGGTATGTATTGTGGGCTGTTTTCCAGTCCATCATTTATTTGCTTGCCATGCCACTACCGACACATCATATCAATGAACCTTGTTTCTGCCCCAGTAGGAATATTCTAGCCCCTAAAGAGCCATCTGATACTAAATAAAACACACGCAACCACAGACTGGTTTTAGCCTTTTTAAGCCCTGGATTAGTTGGATATACTTAGTGTGACTGTTGCTTCTCAGCCACTTATAAGTACCTAGGCCAGATTCCAGTCCATTGTATTTTGCTCATTGTTCCTCTATAGACAGGGACCGCCAAATGGTGTTTTGTTCTTGTTAATGTGATATCAGTTGCACTCCTAGTGGACACAGAGTGTTTGACGCCATAGGTGGATAACCGTCAAACACCAAACTTGCACTCCTTATTTGATGCTTTGTATTTAGTACTCAAAATCTTTACAATAAGGGGACACTATTTGATGTGCAGGTCACTAACAGCAAATCCACCTTCTTTTGTATGTTGCCAAATGATAATCAGTCCAGGTCCGGCCTGAATTCTGAGCTACTTTCCTTCTAAATTGACATTGAAATTAATTCAAACATTCCACTTATTACCTTTTTGTTTTTTAGGTACTGCAAATACCATAGCAGAACCCAGTGATCAAAAGAATTGAAGGCCACTGATGCATCCAAAATGACACAGGCTGAAAACAAGTTTTGTCCAATGACCTAAGTAAATCATTGGTGTATATCACTCAGCAGACTTGGGAGATCATTTAGGCCTACCCTTCCCTGGCAGAGCCACCCACCACATTGTGAGATCCCCACCTGCCTGGTGGAAATTTCCCAGCATTCAGAGCAACCACCAGTTTGACGGTTACTCTGAAGGTAGTAAAGTTTGCCAAGTGGGTGCAATTTTATTTTGTCCCTGCTTGGAACAACTTTTTGTTTCATCCTTGTGCTGAGAGTTTCCGCCTAGCGCTTGGGGGTAATTTGCATTGTTTCCTGCTGCTGCTGGTCAAATGTTTACCATGGCAGAGCCAGCTGAAGCTTACTGGAAATCTGGCACTTTGCCCACCTCACAATGAGGCATGCAAATTTTGAGTTTGGTGGGGCAAAACCCTGCTGCTTTATGGCTAGACCCCCACAACACCAAAGTCTAAATTAAGTTCCTAGTCTGCGTGTATGTAACCTCCCCTAGTCATTAGTAGGCACCTTTTTATCTAGGTAAAGACAACCTTCATTGATACCTTAACCCCTTGTATGCTGATGACGGCCCCCATCCGTCATGCACTACGGCGCTCGTGTGCTGGTGACGGCTGGGGGCCGTCATAAACCCGTCCACTCACGATTTTGCCGCACAGGCGCAGAATGCAAGGGGTTAACTAAAAATGCAGATTGAAAAATGGGCAATATTTTACGAATACAGGAACATTAGTTCCATTCATGTTTTCAGGAAACTGTAAAAATGCATTTTTCCAATTCAATTATTTTTTTTTATGAGATCTGATGATGGTGTCCATCAGCTAAGATGTGTAAAACAGATGTACAGTTGTTACAGTAAAAGTCTTATTTCCATGTTTAACTACAAAGATCTACATGTACCCCATTGATTGCAGGCTTTGACCAGGGGCAAAGGTTAAAATCATCAGTAAACCTCATAACTAAGAATTTGTTGTATTGAGTGATTTTTAAGTAGCTCTCCGTCTTTGCAATAATTAAATTACAGTAATTTTGAGGAAGTCCTCACAAATCAAGACAAAATGTTGCAGCTTTTAAATTCATAATGAGGTGTCTGTTTTATTGTATGACATTATCTTCCAATTGTGATAAACGTGCGTGTATATATATATATATGTATATGCGTATGTATGTGTGTTTGTGTGAGAAATTGGGTTATTAGTTGAGGTGGTAAGTACCCTCCTCAAGTGCTATTCATAATCCTTGTCAGGGTGAACCCTCAAGTCACTACATTAACATGAGCTCAATCCCCTGTAGCTATGACACACACCAGACAGTCTTAACTTAGATCAATGTGTAAAGTATTTATGAGGTACCAAAACAGTAATAATGTCCAAATGCAAGAAAATACAAGTCCCAAGTCGAATTTGAAAAATAGAGAAATATTTAAGAAACAAAATGACAGCAAAATGACAGAAATCAAAATGGGGGAGCTGGAAGTATGATTTTTTAAAAATGTTTTAAGTAGAAACACAAAGTGCCAAGGTTAGTCAGTCGTCATGGTAGACTAGGTCCTTGACATAATTTGACTCTGACAGTGAAAGAGCATGAGTCAGATACCACTAACCAGGTTCTGATCTTAGATTTTACCTTCTGACGTTGGTCCTCTAGTATCAACCCACCACAGGAGTACACTTCTTAAGCTCCCGAGGACCACAAGGGAGGAACTTAGAGATTCACAGGCCAGGTCTAATTGTCACTGATCAGCTGGGCAGTTGCAAGAAAGGCGTCTTGTAGCTTGTTGTATCCCTGTAGCTTGAACAGAAGATTGCCCTTCTGACCTTTGGAGTCTACTTCTTTCTCCTGGGTACAGAGGGAAGAGCAAGTCAAGTCTTCTAGGCTGTTCTCAGGACATATACAGCAGGTTCAGCCCTCTTCTAATCTTCCACAAATCCAGATGTACTCTGAAATGGCTGCCTGGAGATGCCTCATTTATGCCTGACATGAGCTAGTAGGTGGGAATGACCCCTGGGGATGCCCTAACCAATGGGGAAAGGTTCTCGGGGCTAACTCTACCCACTTTGGGTATTTCCAAGATGGTGTAAGTCTCTGGCCACACTAAACTTTGACTGGGTGTGTGTGTGGTAGGAGTGTACTAAGGTAATCCTAGTGTCCTTGCACATCTAACACTAAAATCCAGTTTGTGGCAGTCCATGGACCTCCAAGAAACTCAGAGACAGAATTCCATTAGAACAAAGCTGAATTTTCGAGCTACCAGACAATAGTCACACAAGAATTTTGTGGCGTCCTATCCTTGCCCTTTGAAGCCCCACATGTTATATGTAAAACTCCAGCAGACCTGTTATAGTGTTCTTAGCACTCCAGGGCCTGTCAAGCAGGATTTGACACAAATGTAAAAAGAAAGCCATTTTGCTTGTAGCCTGTCTGGCTGTGGGGACAAAAGCGCCCTGTCCAGATGTCAGCTTGCATTTGCCTGTGACAGAGAAGGCCTATTTGAAGTGTGCTCCATGTATCATATGAAAAACCCCATTAGACCTGGAAAGCAGGATTTGACATTCTAATGACAAAAAGATCCTCACATCCACTGTTCCCAATAAGGTGCGCACACACACCGAAGTCACCACAAGCCCGCAGTGTGCTGTATTTAACGCGCACACACAGCACATCCCGCGAGACCGTTCGTGCATCCACTTTTAAAACGCAAGCAGCGTGAAAAAAGGTAATTTCCTGGTTGCGGGAGATGGCAAGAACATGAGGGAGCAGCAGGTAAGTGTCTCCCTTATGGCTCTGGGTTTAGGGAGGGCTCGCGTTCAGGAGCAAGTGGCCCTTGCACTTGCTGCATTCCTTTTTTTAACACAACATGTGCTAAAGCACAAGTCGTGTTTGAGACTCTGTTTTTCTTTTCTTAACAGTGCACAGCTGTGGGGCTGATTGTGGGTCTTTGAGCTGGTATTCAAGTTAACTGTAGTGCTCACGGGCCATGCAATTAACATGAACACTAACTCAAAGGCCCACAATCAGCCCTGCAGCTGTGCACTATTAAGAAAAGAAAATCAGAGACTCAAACACGGTGTGTGGTAAAGCAGAGTCTCAAACACGACGTGTGCTTTAGCACACTCCGTGTTTAAGTCTCTGCTTTTCTTTTCTTAATAGTGCACAGCTGCGGGGCTGATTGTGGACCTTTGAGTTAGTATTCATGTTAATTACAGTGCCTATGTGCGCTGCAATTAACTTGAATACTAGCTCAAAGTCCCACAATCAGCCCCGCAGCTGTGCACTGTTAAGGAAAGAAAAATAGAGTCTCCAACACGATGTGTGCTTTAATACTTGCACTTGCTGCATTCCTTTTCTTAACAGTACACAGCTGTGGGGCGGATTGTGGGCAACTGAGCTAGTATTCAAGTTAATTGCAGTTCACATGGGCGCTGCAATTAACATGAATACTAACTCAAAGGCCCACACTCAGCCCAGCAGTTGTGCACTATTAAGAAAAGAAGGAGGGAGAAGAGAGGGTGACTCCCCAGTAGTTAACAATGCCGAATCATGTTGTGTAAAATGCACAGAGGCTTTTGGTAGTCCAATGAAGTTGTTGGTTTGTTAGGCGAGTAAAATGGTTCCAAGGAAGGTAAGCTGTGATATGTTGAATCTGCTTCGCTGCACTAGCCTTCGCATTTTGGAGTGAGCAGAGAAGAGTGAGGTAACCTTGTCTTCGGGGTGTGACCTCACATCAGACTTGCATTGGAAGTTGGGGTGAGGCAGGTGCTGCAGCATCCAAGGGAATAGGAGAGACTACATTTCTTGGGGGTTACCGACAGCCTTGGGGAGAGCTGAACCTGGGTCTGGCCTGGCTCTAAGAGCAGGTCACGAGCAGAGCCATAAAAAAAGTAACTTGGACAACAAATGTCAGGAAAATGGTAGACTGGAAAATGGAAAAACATGGATTTTTTATCATGTTAATGTGTTTTAATGACTTGTAAACGATTATTTAATGGAACTGAGTGATGTTTATTGAAAGTAAAAAATTGTGAACATGAAACATTCAAGAATATCGCTGTTGCCTTACGATCTTGCCACAAATTATCCAAAGCTTTTCAGCTTGCCATGCTTCATTCAGGGCTGACTTTAGGGCTGGTGGCAACTGGTGTGACAATCTTTTCTCCCCCTCATCCCCTCCCACCCATTCCCCCTATGACCTACTCCAGGGATTCCCTCACTACCACCCGCACAAGTGCCCCATATCTTTTCATAGGCCCTTTCTCACTTACATTTCATTTGTTTTAAAGTGCTGTCAAAGGCTGGGTTTACTCATCCACCCAGCTATTCACATAAAAGACAGATCTGTTCTTTGCAGCAGGCATATTAACCCTCTGTGCTACTTTATGGCAGTCAAAACTGCCACTTGATAAAACTTTGATCTCTCTCTCTAGCAGGACCATTAATCACAAGTGGCATTACGTACCTAGGAAAATGAAGTTACATTAATAAATGTTTTTTCTTGGTTCACTGAATTTAGATTAATGGGGAATTATTAACAGAAAGTGCACATACAATTCATGATAAAGAAAATGGGGAGAAAATGAGTTTTTATACTCGTGAGACTATGCGAAGGCTTTAGAAATCCTCATAATGTAGGAACTTCCTTGTTTCCGCAAAACATTTGCAAATATATACTCGAAACACTTGTATGTTTATCCAAACATCCAAAACAATATTGAAATGCGGATGAAAGGGTTTCACCACGTGAAAGAACATGCTCCCACTGTTGCAAAATAGAGTGGGAATCAGACTTTTCACTAACATTAAACTTGGTGGATTTTTGTTTATTGGAAAATGTTAGTTTTAGTGAAAAATAAAATTGTAGAAAGGAGACACTCAAGCCTTGAAAACTACAAAGATTGTGGTTGCCCAGGTCCACACTGTTTTACTTTCATGAATACTCAGAAAAGTGACAATGCACAATAGGTTTAGGCATATTCCTATTACCTTAAATTTCAGAATGTATTTGTAAATCCAGCCCAAATACTCAAGCAAACAAAAAGCAAATACATTAAAAATAATATTTCGCACAATTCATCTTTTCTAAGTGATTGGTAATCTTTGCACACTGGGAAACTAAACTAATGTATGGTAGCGTTCAATGGAATTAATACATTGAGTGGTAATTAACAAGAACAAAACCTTTCAAAAAGGAAAAACAATGAAATGCAGTTGAAAAAGAATGAGACAATTGTGGCAGGTGTTGGAAACATTTAAAAACACTTGTTAAAATGAGTGTGCACAATGATGATCGGCGTATTCAGAGATGTATGGAGAAATAACAGGTTTGTAGTACAAACAAGATTTGAGGCTTACAGTACATCTGTAACACTTGCATTCTCTTACAACTACAAAGACTACAATAATGGATCTGCAGCAAATGTATGAAGTCACTGGAGTTCAGAAGCCCGATGCTAATAGGAAGAAAGTGGAAAAACAAGAAGGAAGAAAGTGGAGAAATAAAAAGATAAGGTTTGTGGCTGTACTGAGGTTCCAATTAAACAGCCCAAATTAGTAGATTGTGCTTAGAAGAATAAGGCTAGCTCATTGGAATAATACTAGTATTTATAAAGGAAATCTTCTTTACTGACCAAACACAGGTGCCGCAGAAGGCTTAGCGGGACGGCCATGATTTCGGCTGAGGTCCTGCTATAAGTTGAACCACAACCTGGCCCAATTGTTTGTACTAGTCATCTTTTCTACAATGAGGATCATCATCGAGGGAAGCTATGAATTTGAGTGTATTTTTGCTCTCCTGTTAGTGATTCAGGTGAATCCAGTGATCCCACGCCCAGCAGCACTAATTTATGGGGACCGTTACATATTTGTCCTCAACAAACTTTCCTCGAGGGCCACAGACAGAAAGCAACGCAAATTTTACAAATTAAGCACTGTTTCCCGCAGTATTTGGCAATAGTTGAAGTTGTCAAATGAAGATGAACGCTGCAGTCTACAGCCAGAAGATTCCATCTTTTCACAAAAATTAACTGTGTTAGGTTGACACAGCTGCACATGACCAGGTTTAGCGGGTGGCACTTGGTGCAACATTATTTTTTTGGTCCCTCCTCTCATAGCTCTCTTTTCCACAAGTTCACCCACTATCACTCTCCAAGAGTGCCCCTCATCTCTCTATAGACCCTCTCTCATATATATTTCATTTGTTTTATAGCGCTCCTCATACCAGTTTAGGATGTCAGAGCACTTTACATCACGCACATATTACACAGAGATGAAGGCTCATATGTTTGTAAATCAGTGTACAGGAAATGTTACATAAAACAATGGGGATTACAAGGTGTAGGAATACCATGTCATGCATGCTTGCAGACTGTATGGTTTTAGAGTGTTTTGTCTGGAGAAGCGCAAACCAAGTCAGTCATATTCACTTTATTCGGTTAATAAAAACCATAAAAATACACTACAAACATCTTATACAACAACATTAAAACATATAAAAGGGTCATATTAAAGTAATTTTAGGCGCCATAAAAATTCAGCAAAAACAAAGGTCCTCAGCCTTTTGGTTGTTTAAAACTCAGGATTCTGAAAGCACACATTGTGTTTGAGACTCTGCATTTCGTAGCTTAATAGTACACAGCTGCAGGACTGATTGTGTCCCTTTGCAAAAGTATTCATGTGCAGCGCCATGTAGATGCATAACTGGTGCAGCGATTAGCATAGATACTTTCAAAAAGGCTCACAATCTGTCCCGCTGCCATGCTCCTATTAGCAAAAGAAGTGCAGCCATAAAGAACCACAACGTGTGGCCCTGGGTCAAATGCCTGTGTGCGGCTCAGTCCTCTTTGTGAATTTCCTAGTTCACCCAGCTTAACCACTTGCGCAGTTTAAATGCCAGGGAAAAGCTACTTCAGAGAAGGTGTAACACACAATGCAGATTTATAGACCAGTTTAGCGTAATGGATGCTGATAATGAAGAAAATGGGCATGTACCTGTTTGGCCTAAACTGGAATCCCCAGTAACTATTTGGTCGCTTTTCCTACGGGAGTCTCTGGAACAGTCACATACATTGTTTGTAACTCTTAGAGCCTTTGCTAAAGATCTTGTCTTCAATTGCAGGTTTGCAGTCTGTAAGGTATTTAGATTTGAATGGTCAGGCGTGAGTACCCACAAAGAGAAGGTAATTCCTGGTTGGATTTGGGGGTTGCTGGGTAAATAGTTTTCACAATCTGCACTCTTTGTCTTTTGTAGATTTGTGAGGACACCCTTTTTCTTTTGTGATTTTGTGAGGTCGTACTGTGGATACAACTGCACAGGCAGACGTGAGTGCAGGCAGAACAAACAGGTAATTGTTTGGCAGAGTGAAACATTGGTGCAACTTGTACATTGTAGTATAACAACATACCTTACCCATGTTTTCTTCTGTTGCAGGTTTCGCAGACAGTACCACATCTATATGAACGAGCATACATGCGTACACACAGAACAGGTAATTGTTCAGCAGAGTTAAACTGTGGTGCATCTTGTACACTGTAGTATAACAACATACAATATCCATGTTTTCCTCTGTTGCAGGTTTCACAAACAGTACCACATACATTTGAACTGGCATATGTGAGTACATGCAGAACAGGTAATTGTTTGGCAGAGTTAAACTGTGGTGCATCTTGTACATTGTAGTATAACAACATACCTTACCCATGTTTTCTTCTGTTGCAGTTTTCGCAGACAGTACCACATACATTTGCACTGGCATACGTGAGGACATGCAGAACAGGTAATTGTTTGGCAGTAGTTAAACTGTGGTGCATCTTGTACATTGTAGTATAACAACATACCTTACACATGTTTTCTTCTGTTGTAGGTTTCTTAGACAATACCACTCACATTTGAACGGGCATACGTGAGTACACAATGAACTGGTAATTGTTTGGCAGAGTTAAACTGTGGTGCATCTTATACATTGTAGTATAACAACTTACCTTACCCACAATGTGCCATAACAATATCTACTTCTATTGCAGGCTGTACGGACAGTGCTACATATTGGTTTGGAAGAACAGTGCAGAGAACAGAAACATTGAGGTAATTATACTCTACATTTTGCCAGCAATGATTGTGGGACAGATTGCATTCATGAGCATAGGCACCGACTTAAACCATGTTTCTTTATTTTGCAGGCTTTGTGGCATAGCAGGCTAAACCAGTTAGCACAAAAATGTTCAAGCGCAAAGCTGGAACTTCTGCAGAGTGCGGTGCCTCACCACAAAGGAAGAAATGTTGCCTTGTATTCAAGGAAGAGTCATAAAAGAAATTGTGGAGGCTAAGACACAGAAATCACGAAGCAAGGTTTGTGTGCAGCTTGGGGAACTATTTCAATACAGTCCAGACGTGGACTTGATCTACAAAGCATGTGCAGAAGCCAAGACTGTTGGGGACTTTTCTACAGGGAAGAAATGGAGTGAAGGTAGGAAACTGGATTACATGAATCACCATCTAATTAGCAAAGTTCATGAGTCTCCTTTAGTGCTACTGAAAAACAAAAGTGCTGCTGCCAAATTTCGTTGCGGGCAATACAGAAACTGCCACTGACAAAGTTAACAGAATAGAAGTGTTTGATAGACAAAGCTCCCTGAGAAGATAAAGATTCTCATCAACAACATTTTGTTGGACAACATTTTGTTGGCAGTCAAGATGAATACTTCAATGTTGTCTGTCCAAGACATCCATGACCACCTAGCTTTGTATGTGAAGACACCAGACAGATACCAGACAGCTCGAGAAGCAAGAACTATGCCTTTGAATTCCTTGAGGCCATCAATAACGTGATACACTGTGAAGCTATGGCAGAACTTCGCAATGCTCTGTATCACACTTTGATAATTGATGGGAGCACAGATATTTCTGTTACAAAAATACTCATCTTGTACTTCAAGTTCCGACCTATTACATCAACAGAGCTCAAAACACTTTGGGGGCAAAGTAAAGCTGACTAGTTGTAATGCTGAGGCTATCACTACAGCTGTGAAAGAATTCTACACTGCCTATGAACCGGACCTTATGAAAATGGTCATGTTGACATCCGATGGTGCATTTGTGATGCTGGGCACGAATAATGGTGTTGCTACTCACCTTAAACAATTCGTTCCTCCTCTAGTTGAGGCCGCCGCGCTCAACAGCAGAGGTACGTACCAAACATCTCCACGCATGCAACACCTGAGCAACTACAACTCCCAGCAAGCATTGCAGCACCACGATGAATGTGGCAACCTGCCAAATACAAAGTGTGAGGCCCACCCAATCCTCACGAGTGACCCTCGGCGCCCTTG
Source organism: Lissotriton vulgaris (assembly GCF_964263255.1). NCBI lineage: Eukaryota > Metazoa > Chordata > Amphibia > Caudata > Salamandridae > Lissotriton > Lissotriton vulgaris. The sequence continues at coordinate 103,421,725 of NC_141686.1, forward strand.
AAGGCAATTGGGGCCAATGTCGAGCCCCGCAGTAGCAGAGGACGCACACCACAATTTCAAAATATAGACAGCGCCAAAGGCTCACAATGGCTGATGGCACATTTGCATAGTGTGTGTCGCACCGCGGCGGCATGAAAGGTGCGACCACATTCATGCAACATTCAATTGGGCCCAATGCGTGTCATCGCTGTGTATGCCAGCTACCGTGCATGCAAACACATACTGCATTTGCATTGTCGCCATGTGAATTGCATCTCACATCATAACTCATTTGCCTAAAGTGAGTGGTGCACCCCATGTATAATCTTGTGGGCCACGAGGCCCCCATGCATCTCAAGTCCCCACACACACAGACACTGTACTTGCATGGGAGAACTGGCCTAGGGCACGTGTGTCCGGCCCCGTTTGCTGGCAGGGTCACAGGTCCAGTGACGCCTGTGCTGGGTGGCTGTGGGGTGGGGGGTAAGCCAGCCCTCGGAGAGTGGCTGGTACATCAGGAGAAGTAAAACAGTGACCAGCTGCTCACCACACTGTGAAGGTATGAGAGACACATGGTCTGTCCAAGAAAGTAGAGAGAAATTACATACATTGTCATGCTTCGTGGCCCAGGGCACGTGTGTCTGGCCCCGTTTGCTGGCAAGGTCACAGGTCCAGCGACGCCTGTGCTGGGTGGCTGGGGGTTTGGGGGTAAGCCAGCCCTCTGGGAGTAGCTGGTACATCAGGAGACCTAGAACAGTGACTAGCTGCTCACCACACTGTGAAGGTATAAGAGACACATGGTATGTCCAAGAAAGTAGAGAGAAATTACATACATTGTTATGCTTCGTGGCCAGCATGTACTGAAATGGGTGAAGGAGTCCAAAAGGACAAAGGTCTCTCACACTGTACCAATGTCATGCAATGAAACATACAAATTGTGAACATCGCTTTTACGTCCCTTGCCATCTGACTGGTGTCTCTTGGCCAGGGGTCATCTTGTGAAGGGCCAGTGATGTAGGCAGACAATAAGAGCTGTCCATTGTCTGCAAATCAGACATACTTGTTATCCCTAGCACTTCTAACACACATACTGGTGTGGTGTGCAGTCTGCCAGGCTGCCATTGCCTGTAAAACATAGCTCTGACCCATATCATCGGACATTGGCAGCCATGTGGGTATGTATACACAATCAATGTGCATTTGTGCATCATTCAGGTGAACATTGCAATGTCTGTGATGCTAAATCCTCACATACTCACGCAGGACTGACCCCATGAGGCCCACATGTGTCTGTTCCCCGTGCTGTACATCCATGTTACGTTGTCCAGATGACACTGTCGTGCACACACCTTTTTGTCTCAGGAGTGTCGTGGAAGCTCGAAGTCAAGTACCCAACTTCACCCCTATCACCGCTTGATGTCAGGATATAACACTAACACTCATGTGGTGACCAGGGGGAAAAGGGGGAAACGCAACAAGGGTAGAAGGGAAAGAAACAGCACTCCGCAATCTTCACAAGGGCCAGATTCTTGTCAATCTTCCATGACCGGGAACTACGTTAAAAGAAAGCATAATATTTGTACAAACCCCTCCCTATCTCTTCTTTACTAGTGTTTCTATGGGAAAGCTGGTATACCTTCAGACTGCAGGGTGTATGCTGAGTTCTATGTCTTAAAGGTGCAGAGTAAATCTGTTATAACAGGATATAAGGAATTTTATAGACCCTAAAGATAAGAGGAAATAATTAGTAACCATACGGACAAATAGGGATATACTTAATGTTCCTATCCATAGGCTCACCTTATAAGATTCGGTCAATGAACATAAACAAATCAAGAAACAAGTAATCCTTGCTGGAAAGAACACTGTATTAAATCACAAGGTCAAACTGCACCGGAAATATAATATTAAGAAGGCTCTTGTCCTTCTTCGAATACGTCACAAAACAAAAAGGACACCAAGTCCTAGATGTGGAAACCCCACTATATCTTTATAACGAAGACCGACTCTATCGGTGTGCACACGAGGAACGCGAGATAATTAACTCGCTAATAACATAAGAAATAATCAAAGGAAGAACAAAGGATAAATCGTGAGGCATGCAGCGCCTGTACTCACGAAAGACGAACACGCCCGAAACGCAGGACAAGACGCGAACAGGTCTCCAACCACTAACTCCTCGGACGAACACCACCCCGTGACCCGGAACGAATGAACTGAAGCTGTCTAAACGCGAAGCGCTTCCGGGAGCATAGGGTGGGCCTAAATACACTGGTAGGTTTATTGCGCATGCGCTGATACCTGCGCATGCGCCTTAGGGGTATTATCGCGTCTGTTGCCAACCATTGAATTGCCAACCCCGTACTCCGGATCGGCTTGCAAGCAGGCATGACAGACACTCACTGCCCTCATTCTGCAATTTTGCTGTGAATAGGGGGACTAAAGTTTGTGGCCGTGCAGAGACAGCAGCTACATGCAAATCAGCACTGAAACTGGGAAACACAAGTGCTTTGCCATCTAAACCACATGGCAGCTCATCCCTGATGCAGCAGTGTACCATTTGCCATACACATCAACTTCTTTGGATGTTGTAGTGCCAGTATGGCGAGTGAGCAGAGAAAAACAACGTCTAAATGCAGGTCACTTGTGCATTTCACGTGACCATTGGTACCCTCAATGTTGTGGTTGTGTGAGTCTCTGGGTAAGCTGTTCACCACATCTCATCTATAACTGAGCTCATGCTTGTGTAGCCTGACATACGTAGGAGGAGACCACCCATCCTTCGACCTGTACCAAACCTGGCGACGATGGAGGACATCGAAATTAACCAGAAATTCCGTTTGGATACCCGCACACATCAGAACCTATGTGTCCAGTTGGAGCCCATGTGAAGCCTAAAAGAATCCGTCTGCATTGTCCACAACCGTGAAGGTTATGGCTGCACTGCATTTCTACGCTACTGGGTCTTTACAGTACACTTTGGGCAGCGCCGGTGGGATGTCACAGCTCATGTTCAGCCTCGTGCTGCGTGACGGCCTGCCAGCATTGATGCTTTACAAGGATAGACATGTCCACTTCACGAGGAGGGAGGAATTGGCAGATGTGAAGGGGAGTTTATGACCTGGGAGCAAGCCCGGTCCTAACGGTTGGACGTGGTGGGCCAGGCCGACCCAAACATGATCCGTGGCCATGATGGCACGAAGGCCAGTAGTAAATGGCCACATTCATGTGAAAAGTTCCTCCGAACATTGATAATCTTTCTGTTCTTGGAAATGCGGATTTGGGCCTGAGCCCTCTCCCACAGGCACTCCCAATCACACATCTCCTTTCAGAAAGGTGGGCTGTGTCCCTGCCTACTCGTGCAGCAACAATATGGCCATGGCAAAGGGGACAAATCTTTTCTTCTGCACCGGGTAACCTGAACCGTTCTGCTGTGTGGATGTCTCCTTTTCAATTCCACAGGGAGAAGAAAAGTTAATTCTTCCGGGTTCACCTTACCTGGCCACTGCAGCTGCCAATCAGATCAGGAAAACACCTATGGGTAATGGCTCTAATCAGTAAGGCTGAGCCCACGTAATAAAAAGAACAAAAACAATCGCCAGTACTGATCTAACTTTGCACAGGAAACTAGACACAGGGCATGCAAAAACGAATCAATATGACCCCAGACTGATTATTTAAACCATTTTCAATTAGGCATTTATTTTTTCAATTTTATCTACTTTGGGTTCAATAGCAAATGACTCAATATGTACAGACAAATAGTAAAACAAAATGTCACCAAGATTCCTACAAAAAAGAATGACTGGACACCAGTGAAAACTTTCATTGCCATACTACCACACAAAACATGCATTCAATGTGAGACAAAGACAAGGACAAACATATACAAATAATAAATACAAAAACTGAAGCATGTCCACGGCAACGCCCCCCCAAAAATTAAGGACTGATCTCAACAAGAATATTTTGGGCAAGCCCAAACAGTGTAGAGCTTTAGAGGAGAAGGAGCTAGCTCGTGACCAAGATGGCCGCTTGAGCCGAGTGCTCCGTTAATCCCCCGCATTATCCTCCAAATATCCTGCAGCTGCCATCATTCTATTGCCCTGATTTCACACAGGTGCGCGTTTGGAACCCTCCCGCTGCCCCCCGCGGAAGGAGCGGGCCCCTACCTGCTCCCAGTGCCGAGATCGACAGCTGGTTTGGGGTCGCCTGCACACCCGATAGAGATGCAGGGCCTGACTCTGTCTGGGGCTCCCTCTGGCCTCCTATACTGATTTGCGGCTGCGGCCCTTTGGGGAGACGAGTTTGGCTGCGCTTCCCGGGACCTCGACGAGGACGCCCCGGCAGTGGCACAGTGAGGTATAAGCACCGTCCGCTTCGGTGAGGTGAGAGGCCCGACTGGAGGAGCGGGCGGGGTGGGAGCGGAGACCCCCGGAGTCTGGAGCTTGGAGGGGGAGGCCCTGTGTGCTGGTTGGCCGGAGGTGGGCCGCCGCTGTGCACTCCTGCACGATCCGCACTCTGGCTGCCCCCGAGCCAGCGATGAGATGTGGGTGCAGGGCGAGGTGGCCGTTACCTAGTGAGGTCCCGCCTCTGTGGAGGCGACAAATCCTCGGGGGTGCGGTGGCCCCTCAGTGGCTGGAGAGACGGAGATCGCGCCCCTGCTGTGGAGGCACTACTGGAAGTGGTTTGCAGGCCCTGTGTGCTCTGTGGGTCGGGCCCCATACGAAGCGGCCCGCGGCCATAGGCCTGGTTGGGCGGCCTGGATTCTTTTGCGGCTCAGTTGGGGCCTGGTCATCGCCACAGATGTGTAGCCCAAGCTGAATGAACGACCTCACGATCCGCCCGCCTCACTATTTGGGGGACGAGTGGCACGCTGTGTGGTTCCTGTGGGATTACCTGGTTGTACGTCGACTAATTGAAGGTACTGTGGCCCCGGAATGTAGCGTCACTATCAGAGATGGAATGCTAGGCCTGAGAGCACTACAGGCCGGCTGCAGCACAAGGCGGTCCGTGCCCTCGGGTCCGGTTGTGCGGCCTGGAATTTCTGCGGCCTGGCTGGGCCTGGTCACCACTGTAAACGCGTCACCCACACTGACTCGCTATTGCCAAACTTGTTGTGGGCCCGGCCTGTGGTACAGTTAACACTGCGACCTTGAGGTGCTGCTTCACTGAGATTTCCACTGGCCGTGGGCTCATCCCTACATCCTTTGGAGCATGGGGCGAGTGGACAGGACACAGCTTAAACTTTCGTTCGGCCCGAAGAAATCCAAGACGGGGGAAACCGCTCCCGAAGACGGCCTGGGGGACAAGGACGAGACCGCGGATGACGCAGGCCAGGATATCCGCGCCCTCTTAGTCAATATGGAAAAGAACCTATAGGGCGGAATAACCTCCTTAGGTACCAAAATGAACGCTCTTACATACAGGATGGACCGCATGGCATAGAGATTAGATAAACATGCAGAAAGACTGGATATGTCCGAGCGACGCTTAACAGAGGTGGAGGAGGCCCAAACCACCCTAGATACAGAGCACAAACAGCTGGGTAAGGTTCTTCAGATACTACAGGAAAAGACGGAAGACCTAGAGGCCCGCTCAAGATGCTGTAACCTCCGCATTACGGGCCTGTCCGAGAATATCCCCACTGGGAATATGGACCTCTTTACGGAAAAACTATTGAAGTCACTTCTGGGCGACACCTCCTTTTCCGAAATGTTTGTGGTGGAAAACGCCCATCACTCCCTCTGTCCAAAGCCGAAACCGGGGGCGCCCCCAGGCTAATAATAGCTAAGTTGCTCAACTATAGGGACCGGGATGTGGCCCTCCGCCTGGCCGGCTAGAAATAACCTCTGAGGTAAGAAGGGTCAACCATCTCGCTATTCCCGGACTTTACAGCACATGTACAAGAGGCACGACGTTTGTTCGCCCCGATGAAGCGGCAGTTATGCGATCTTGGAGCAGACTACGCTATGCTGTACCCTGCTAAATTGAGAGTTAATCGGCAGGGTCGCTCATTAATTTTCACTGATCCTAAGGTTCTACAGAAAGCTTTGAATGACTGGGCGAAAGAGAGGCACAGCTCTCCGGCTGGACACCTTCTTGCTGAAGCAGCGGGGGGACCGCTAGATGAACAGGACTGAATACTGCATCCGGAGGTCGACTGTTGGATATTCCTGGTTGTTGTGGGATAGAGGGGGCTTACGCATGTTTGGTCTGGGTATCGGGGGGGTGCCCTCATATATCTGTGTCTGGTCCTTCGGGCCCTCCCCAAGTAATTGATAGACTGTGCTACCTCCGCTGCTCGTGGGGTTCGGAGCTTTTCCCATATACAGTTAGGCCCTCATGGAAACCCCACATATGTGGTCTGCCTGGGGATCTCCCTTCGTAGCATAAATGAGTGGTGGCCGCCTGCTGTGGCATCATACTATTGACGTGGCCTGTATTAGTGATAACTTAGAGGTTTAGTCACACTATGGAACTCTGCCGTGGGGGCCCAGCCCGACTTACTCTTGTTCTACTCTGGTGTAGCTGAGTGAATCCCTGCATGGTGGATTGTGGGGTGAGACCTCACTTGGTCATTCCTTCCATTTCATTCCGCGAGCTACATCTGCCTCGGAGTGAATTTCACCTGGGATTTGTTTGCTTGGTTGGGGTAGGGTGGGAGGGTTGTTGACAGGGGGGGAGGGATGGGTTTGCAGCCTCCCATTGTCACTAATGGGTAGGATATCCCTGATGAAAATGGTTGTGTTGCCTCCCTTCCTCTTTCTCTTTACAAACATCCCTATGGTCCCTTCAAAACACTTTTTTCAATGCTTGCAGTCGATGATGGTCCCACTGGCTTGAGCGGGCAAGCAGCCCAGGGTAGCCTGGAGAATATTGACCCTTCCATATGCGATGGGCGGTCTGAGCACTCCAGACCTTGAGCTATATTATAGGGTAGCCCAGGGCTCCCATGCATATCATTGGATACATGGCCCTACTGACACCGCACATATACAGATAGAAACCATAGTAGCGGATCCCAGACCACTTCCATCTCTTATATTCTCACCCCAAGACAGACGCATGGGTATACTAGATTCTCTGACCTCAGTCACCCACGCATGGCACAGTATACTCAATGCACTCACCGTTAACCTACTGTAGCTCGCCTCGACTAGTGCTATTGATTGGCGCCATGCAGGGACAGAGGGGTCATTATGGCACTCCGGTCGCTGAACGTGCATACCATAGGGGACCTCTTTGAGGACGGTGTCGCCCGTAAGGTTGGGGACATTGTGAAGGAGACGGAATCGCCCTCGGCTTTGGCACAATTCCAGCTACACAGAACGAGGCATGCTCTCAGGGCACTCCTCGGAGAGGACATGGCGGAGCCCCCGGAGGTGATGCCCTTATCGGTGATTGTCAGGGCGCTTTCCCCAGCCAAGGCGCATACACCAAACCACGCCTAGCATGGCAACAAGACCTACAGACAGACCTATCGGACGATAAATGTTGATACTGCTGTCTGAGTACAAAAAGAATATCCCTTAATGGTTGCCACAGGTTAGTCCACTTTAAATATATAAATAGGGTGTATTACACTCCTCAGTGGCTTCATCGTTAAGGCCTTTGCGAGGGTTCACAATGTGATCGCTGCGGCACGCTTGTGGACGATTTTTTTCACGTTGCGTGGTCCTGTCCTGGGATTGCTCGATTCTGGGAGGAGGTTGTTCGCGAGGTTAGTCGCGTTTCAGGGATAGAGTTGACCCCGGACCTGCTCTTGGCCGTATTGGGCTACTCTAAACCACTTCCTAAATCGCGCAGGCGTCTGATTGATATGGCCCTTCTCCTGGCTAAACGATGCATTGCCATCTTTTGGATGCGCGGCCCGACTCCCACACTGGCACAATGGTCAAGAGATATGTTGTTCTTCTGTACACAAACAGAAAATTACAGTGAGCTGCTCCCCCCACGCAACAGACCCAAAAACTTTTGGTCCTTATACGTTACCAATAGGCACACTCCAGAAACCCCTGACAGCTCCGACACCGACTGCCGGACGATAGCCGTCCCTACTGACGGAGACCCCGACACTTAGCTGGCCCTCTATTTGGTCCCAGGCTGCAGTCCGCCTCTGGTCTCTTCCTGACGTGAGGGTTGACAGAGTCGGCCCTCGGACAGACGGCGCCCCGTGGAAGCGACGCTTGTGTTCAGGTGTTGCCAGACACTATAACCTTATGATTAAGACATGGTGTCATTATGATGTCCTGATGTTGAATTGCTATATATGGAGTACGTGTGCATGCCCGTTTACTATCTATGTAACGCTGTTTCTTCTTTGGTTATTACATTGTAAACTACCAATAAATATATTTTAAAAAAACAAAAAAACAGTGTAGAGCTTTAAACAATTCTGCTGCAACCCCTGCCAACAACTGGAAGAAATTGTACAAATTCACAAATAGATTTTCACCGGGGGAGCAGGGATACACTCTGTAATACACTTTTTTGGAGAAAGAAAAAGGTTGACGCGTTTCAAACCCGCTCTTATGGGGTTCTCTTCAAGACCGAAAAACTTTCATAAAGAGATTAAATCATCTCTATAGGATAAAATCACGCATTCTCTTCAAACTCATGATTGGTATGAGTGGAAGTGGACAAAAACTCTTTTGATTTCCTTCTTCCTGGTTCATGGAATTGATTGTAGGACTCTAGTGCATTTGTCCACAGTAGAGTATCTTGAAAGCTGATCAGGCGTTTAGTGGATGACAGTCTAAAATATGCAGCTATGTATGACCTGCCATAGCTTTTGGTGACAAATGTAAGCTTTCTTCCTTCTTCGCCAATCAGATCAGGCAATGAGTAGGAACCGAGCATGTGAGAGAATGTCTGGCTAGTTTATCTTCCTAAAATCATCAGGGAAGGCCCAGCAAGATACATACTTCCTGTATACTTTAATTAAACAATTTGTATCTTAATCAAGGCTCAGCCAAGGATTTAAGCCAACAAGAACATGTCCAGATAACTGTTGATTAATGATCCTGCCAATCCTATGTCTTGGTAATTCTGAAATGCAAATAAACTGCATTTGATGTGGATATCTCAGTGGGTTACTGCCTTTGTCACAGAGATACCTGTGTAAGTAGCAGTACAGATGTCACAAACCTATCATAGGATAGTGACCTAGGAACTGTCATCAAAGAGCTGCATGCTAACCTGAATTCATAGTCAGAACTTAGCTTTATTTCTGGGTTGTAACTTAGTCATAACTTCCCCAGTCAATCATCATTCGAATGTTGCCATAAAGAGTTTGTTTGTGGAGATATACACCTTTATCAGCAAAGCCAACCCCTAACCACTGGGCTGTGCATTCAATCCTGAGTCAGTGCTTCTCCAGACAAAACGCCCTTAAAATATCCTGCCCACCAGTATGGATGACATGTGATTTCCACACCTTGTAATCCTCATTGGCTTTCGTGACATTCCCTGTAGACTGATTTACCTACATACTTGCATGATTCATTGTCTCTGAACACTTTGTGCGTGATGTAAAGCACTGTCACACCCAACACTGATAACACTAGCGCAATACAACAAATGAAATGCACATGAGAGAGTGGCTATGGAGAGATGAGGGGCGCTGGAGGAGGAGGGTGGCAGTGAAAGAATCCGAGGAGAAGGGCATGAGTGAGAGCCTGAGAAGTGTCACTTGCCTGATACTCCCACCTCAGCAAACCTCACACTCCCATCAGGAGGACAGCAAATGGAAAACACTTTCTGGGAGTGATAACATCTAGAAAGAGATTTTGGAACAACAGAATACGTTTCACTGGCCCTTGTAAAACTGAGGAGAGATTAAGGAAGGCCCTGAAGCAGGTCTGGCGAGAGACATAAGTGACAAATCAGGGCCGCATTGGTCCACCCGAATGCATCGGTGGCCTGCCCAAAAGAAAATACCTGGAGCCGGGCCTGCCTGGGAGGTGTCCAATATGTTGACGGGAGCCATTGATGGTACCCACATTGGCCTCGTTCCACCACAGGCAAGTGAACCCATCTATAGGAACCGCAAACACTACCAATCCCTCAACGTGCAAGTGGTATGACAGGCAGAGCAGATCAACTCACACGTGTGTGCAAAGCATCCGGGCTCAGCAGATAACTGCTACATCTTGCGGAACAGCACCACCCCCGCTCCCAACCCAGTGACGATGACCGTGACGAGGAAGAAGGGCCTAACCAGCGTCCACAGCTCATCGTCAACTACTTCCGCTGAGTGTGAGTTATCAATGAGCAAGCATGACTGTGTCTGTGTGCCTTGCTGTTGTGTCACAGACTTTGACATTTGTGCCTGAGAATTTGCTCACATAGTGGACTATGCGCAGGATCAGCGAACTTGGCCATGCAGGGACTATGCACCCCGAAGCACCCAAACTCACAGGACACTACTGCCAGACTGCCTCACTAGCTCTCCTACTCACTCAGAGGCATTTAAGTGCCTGTACACAAGTAGATACGTTGAAGATAGGAAAGGTTTTTAAATGTGAAGTCATTACTACAGTGTCAAAGCATGCAACATACATGCCACAACAGGTTGAGAATGCATGTGTACCTAACCAGTAACCACAGTGACATATCCATTTAACATGAAGCAAGAATATTCCCTCTGGATGTAGACCCACAAGCATATCCCCCCAACCCTTGCAGGAAGCAGTTGTAAGGGATGTCCCTGGTCTATGGGCTTTGTCAGCAGACCCCATTCCTCAGCCTAATCTGTGTCAAACCTTCACTGGATGGATCACTCTCCAAGTGTGGGGCATATAGCCGGCATTCCCATGTCATTCAAAGGGGATATGTGTCCTCTAGCAGCTGTGAAACGTTGTTGGGTCAGGGTGCTAGGGCCAGAACAGAACAGATGACAAGGGACAGTGTTCTCCGACCACAGACAGAATGTTTAGTCAGTCTTCCCGGAATGCGCAGAGAACAAGCTCTGCAGACATCTCTCATGTGACAGACATACACTAAGGTACCTGCAGGGCACAAGTTCTAAAAGAAAAGAAGTGGGAGGACTGACCAAGTAAGACAAAATGGAAAGGACCCCACAACGTCATGACGTAGCAATATGAAAGAAGTAAAATAGTGTGACTAAAATGATTTGTGCAAATACTGGGACAGACTAACCCATCTGACAGTCTTGCAGTGTCTGCAATGATAAACAGGGACAGAACAAAGGCAAAAGCATGCCTCCCTTAAGTACCTGTGAAGAGAAGGCATGCTGTGTGCCTATGTTTCCCTCTGTGGCATCTACATTCAAATGTAAGGTTCAAGGTCGCCCCAGTCAGCATGTACAAACAAAAGTAGGCCGGATGGCCCCTTGACTCCTGCCTGGCTGAATGTGAAAAAAGGCTCACTCGCTGCCTGCACGTTGCTGCTGGGAATGGAAAGCAGTCAACGTGCAGGTGCTGCTGAACGTGCCCCGGTATTTGGAAAGTACACCGGGACAACCTAAGCATATTCCTGTGTGGACCAACTTCCTGGCAGGGGTGACGGCGTCCACCCCGTGCAAAGAGGGGTGGGACGCCGTGTACCTGTGTGTATACCCAACTCGAGCCCTGTGTACTTACAAAACAACAATGCCATGTAATATTCGTGCACTACAGCTGCATAATGGAAGCCGGACTCATGGCAGATGTCAATGTCCACGACCAAGCGAAACAGACCGCAGAGCTCAGCATAGTCCAAGCCAATGCAGACAGGGCGAAAGTCAGAGAGCTGAATGAGACTTCGTGTCAGTAGGCGTGAAGAAAGGGAAACGAGAATTGAATTAGTCACCAACAGTCCTTGTTGCTGTTAAGTAGTTACAAATCCAAGAAGGCACAGGCAGCTTCGAAGGCAATCAGTTCCAATAGACAATCCAATTCATCTTCAGCGAAAAGTACTACCATCCAATCCAGCAGTATGAATGAACAGATGTTCTCCTCGCACCACGAGGTTGCAAGGAGCATCCCATCGCAACCTGGGAGAGGTTCGATGTAGGCATAGCACAGGAGCCATTGCGCAGATGCACAGGCGAAGCTGTCAGCCTGTCTGACACATTGTAAGGCATCCCATAAACGTGTCTCATCAAAGCAGTCTTGCACGTGAACCAACAAAGGAGTCACCCACAGCTCATGATCCAGGCCAGCATGGTATGTGTTTGAAAGGCAGACATCCATGGCCCACTCAAACAGACATCTTCTGCATGAAAAGACTGGTTGCACGCAGGTGAAATACGCATAGCGGAACGTTAGCCTATAACTGATGCCCAGCACAGCCAATGGGACACATCCAAAGAGAAGCTGCATGCGGTCATGTACGGTTGCAACTGACCGGACTTGGCCTGGACCACAGGATGGTCAGACATGGCGTGAGAGCACTCTAAGAACCAGCGCTCAGCTGTACTGCCAAAGTAATGATCTGAACCAGCTAAATGCAGTGTGCACATTGGAGGAATGACACCCGGGGAAACTCCCAGAAAAGCATGGTAGTAAGGGACGAGGCCAGAGCCCACAAGTTTGATAAAAAGTGTGCAACGGCCTTCAGTATCAGATGCCATCAATAATATATGTGTCAGTTCACCTGCGAGAATAGTGGAAGAGCCGTGTTCAGCACAGACTGAATCGCATGGGATGGTCAAGACACCTGGTATTCGTAAGTCTCCGGGCTGGTGTTGGAGCCACAACTTTTCTAAACAGAGGCCCATTGTGCATGCACACTTATTGAAGTATGCTTTCTGTGTGGGAATGTGAGGCCACAAATGGCTATCCACTATCACATTTGGGTGAGTTAGGATTACATTGCCACAAAAGGAACACGTTATGCAACAGTTCCTATATACCTGATGCCTGGCCTGTGCCCGCAGCAGTTGTGCACAAGCAGGTGAAGCTAAGTACGCTTGGAAAATAGAATTAGCATGGGTATGTTGTCAGGCACTGGTGTTCATGTGGGTAAACATGCATTGATCGCACATGTCACATGAAAAGCCCTGTGCAACAGTACTTGAGTGTGTGAATGCAACAATGTCACCATTGTCCACATGAGAGGATGTGGTGTGATGCTGGCTCTTGTGGGCACACTGCTAAGGATTTCATTGTTCTGGGCTATGTGATCTGGTACAACTTCCGTCATGTCCATGTTGATGTTATTAGGGGTCTGGGAGCACACTGCTTCATCTCCCAGCACAGTCCATCCCTTAGCATCCTGGTAAATGCTGTTCAGTCATGATGCTTACTTGTCATGGTACTAAAGTGTCTCACCTGATTTGGGCAGGGAGAGGTACAGAGACTCCCGTGGATTGTGGATTGCTTCCTCAGCAGAACCCCGATCACAATGTATCTGACCTCTACTGATGTAGGATGATAACGCGACACACGTGTGTCTAGAGATTCACAGCACTGACCTGCACCAACCTTGGTGACACAAGTAAGCATTTCAGCTGCGCTGTATTTAACAAGATGCTAAGGGGTGAACTGTGTTGGGAGGTGTAGTTGTGTGCTGCAGTCCCCCTACTGTCCATGTTGATGGTGTTGGCTGGTGTTCTCTGGAAGACATGTTGTACAGTGTTGCGCTTTTGGGGTTATTCCATCATTTGTCAACGCACTGTTATTTTGTTGTGGCTATCCAGGTTCTTCCACTCTCTCAATGCATTTTCGCTTTTACATCTTCGGATACATTGCGATGTGAGTCAACAGGCTACTTACTGTAATGAAAATGCTCTTGACACCAAGGCATACTGTTGCGACTTGTGTTCATTTTACAATGAGTGACAGGTGAGGTTTGAATTTGGAAGTGATGGTACACAGATCATTAGGGTAGAACACACTGTGGTAGGTTTCCAAAGTCAATACAAACACTCACATCTTTGTGGCAATCTGTGTTCTGATTTACAACATAGTCAATTTTCGTTGTTACAGTGGTAACATCAGCGGCTGCTCCGGGAACTGATACAGCATGGTGCTGTGCCACGTGATCGTCCCGGATGTCCCCTCTGCCATTTGCCAGGGGGGCACCTGCTACATGCTCAGAGGTGTCTGAGGATTATCTATGGTGTGACTCACCCTGTGAGAAGTTGGCCTGGCATATGATGTCCACTATTCTAGTGGGCACCTTGCACCAGCCAAACGACCCTTATTGATGGTAGGTTTAGACAACCTTTATAGAAAAATATGCTAGTGGTAGCTGTGGAGAGCAGCATTCAGGCTAAGTCTTGAAGGAATGTAAAGCAGCTTGTTTTACCAATCTATAATCTCTTGAATGATCAAATGAAAGTACACAACACAAGGTATATATATAAAATATATGTATTTATTCTAAACACAACCCCTCTAGTCTCTTTATGAGGCTAGAGGCAAAAGTACAATACAATAACTTAAATAGCACACAGTAAACTAGTACAGTATACGTTTTGCCCTAGGGGCCTCAAAAACCATATACCAAAAAAGTGGTATAAGAACCACGTGAGAGTTAGAAGTGAGACCTAGGTGCTGTAGAACCGCTGGGGCAATCAGGAACCACCCAAGGTAGGGACGCAGGAGACCCATGGGGGACACGTGCTGTGTCTAAACACAGCCGCGAATCACCATTGACTTCTATGGCGAAAGTTTAAGTTAGAGTTTTAAAGTTTTAGGACACTTAGGAGTGGACTGCGGTGAAACCCCTTTAGAACTAGACACTTCGAGAGTCAAGACCCACGGGAGCACCGAAGTACTCGTGTTACCTCACCCAGGGAAGCGGGTGCATAGGTGTCTTTTCATGACGGGATTTGTCGTCAATTCCAAAGGAGAGCTGCGAAGAAGTGCTGCAGGCGACCAGAGGAAAAGTGTCCGGATGGATCCAAGGGTGGATCGGAGATCTGAAGAACCTGAAAGCAGAGGGGACAGAGTCTGGGTCACTAGCCAGTGACCAGGATGGTGACAGGAAGATGCCAGCCAATGTCGGGTGCTTTAAGGTGAAGTAGGTGAAGCTTGACTCTTCAGCCACGAGGTCCAGGAGATGTCGACGACAACCAGGAGCTGGATTCGAACTGTCGCACATCGGATGTCGAGTTCTGCAGTGTCGGTATCCGGATTGGACCCAACAAGCCTTGGCAACAGCAACCCACGCAAGATGACAAGATTGGCTTCGGTGCAGGCCAGCAAGGTCTGAGGGACTCCCCCTTTGGGGGGGAGTCAGGGCACGCCTGGAGCAACCAGGAAAGCCAAAGAAACAAAGGATTGTCCTTCGTGGGGACCCACTAGCCAATAGACTAGAGATCACGAAGGAGCCTCGAGCTGGGGTGAAGAAAGCAGGCCCACGGAACACTCGTGGAGTGTAGGCCTCTCAGCTTCAGTGCTAAAGGTGCTTGGGGAAAGGGCAACAAATAGCCCAATGCACAACTTCGGGAAACTTCGGGAAGTAGGTGCACTTGCAAACTTGCAGGATGACCAGGAGTTCCGGTCCCACTTCTCTCGTGATAGCTACAGGTCTCAGCTTCACTGGGTACTCGTGTCAGTCTCAAAGATGTCTGGAAGTCCATGTCCTGTATCGCAGATTCTTCAGGATCCGGCGGAGCCTAGAAAATGCAGACCGGCAAGATGCTTCTTTGGTGCCTGTTTGAACAGGGGGTCACTCCTTGACCCCAAGGGAGATTTCTTCCATCTTCCAGTCGATATGGAATGTCAAAGGTCCAAGATTTTGACTTCAGAGTTTTGTCCAAGGAAATCCCTGTGGCCGCTGCTGAGGTGGTGTGACTGTCATCCGGACTGGCCAGGGGGTTGGCGGACTGCTATTGGAGCAGCAGACATGTCCCTCAGAACACCCATGAGCTGGCCCATGTACTCAGCAATTTGTCCCAAGTGAGTGTCCATGGACCTCTGCAGCAGGCGCTGTTGCCGCAGTACTTCAGGGACCTGACCCATCTGTCCCTGGGTCTGCTGGTATGCACCAAGGACAGTTAGCACGGTGTTCAGGGCCTCTGTCTCATTGTGACTGTCCCCCAGTTGGCCTCTAACCTGCTCTGAAGCCACGGACGGGTGTCGTTGCCTGGCGCATCCGCCACACACCAGCCCCACAATCCCCGGAGTGCCCAGTGGTATTTGTAACTGCTGGCACAGGGACAGTGTTGGAGGCAGCAGTGGTGATGGTGGAGGTGGCTGACACACAGGTTGTTGATGCAGGGGACTGCGTTGGCGGGGCAGCTGTTGTGGGAGTTGTGGTGGTGTCAGTGGTGTCAGTGAGGACCTGAGCATGAGCTGTCCTGGGCACACCGGAGGGGCCAGGTCGGTCCTCCTCACCTGACAAGACCAGGGACTCTGCATCCGAGGGTTCACCTTCCTGGGGGGGGGCGGCTGGCTGGGCTCGACCATGGCACGTCGCCTACTCTTGCAAGCGAGTCACCTGGTGGAGTGAGGTCATGTTGTCAGCATGTTCTGCACACAGCACAACTTTGATGTTCATGTTTGGCACATTTATTTTGAGATGACCTGACTTTTACCTTGGCATTACTAGGCATTCATGAAAGTTTGTTATCAGTCGCACATGATGTTGAGGTACATACAGGGATTTCATTGTGCCGGGTCTCACCGGTGCAGGGCACCATCATTTATTTCAGGGGGCCTCGGTATGGGTCTCTGTCGGCTTCTGTTTTGTGCCTTGGCACAGGCAGTCCTTTCTTTTTGCTGGAATGCATTGACGGCAGGCACATCAATGTGCGCATGGTCACACTCATCACTTCTCACTAGTGGAGAGGTTAAGGCATGATATCATGCCTTTTGTCTCTGGAATTCACTCCTTAGGAGACTAGGGAGCAGCAACATCGTTGTGGTGTCGCCAGGGCTTTCAGTGGAGGTTTTTCCAATGTTAGATTAAAGCCATAGTTGCTGCTTCTTTATCCTATGCAATTGACAGACATTGACAAAGCCAGTAGTCCGGAATTGTAGTAGGTATCATGTGACTTGTTGTATCATATATCTGTGTGCAATGGCAGTGACAGTAAAATGCTAGTCGGGAAGATCAATATGCTGGGCACAGATTTATGGCTAGGGTTTTCTAGGCCACGCCCTTAATTGCATTGGCCAAGCCCCTTTGAGAGTCCCCTCAGTTGTTTCATCCCACTTAAAGTCCTGGGTTCCTACATTGCTCGTTAGCGATGTGACGTGGTTGAAGGGCCAATTTTATATGTACAGATATTGTATTTCCGAGGACGTGCCCTCTGGTGCTAACTTGTTGCTCTTCCAATTCAGTTTATGCTTGGACATTTGGGTTTTTTCTATGTGTATCTGACTACTATGCTGCGAATTCATGATTTGTGTTGTGCTTTTTGTGCTTGCCTCCTGTGGTTTGTGAGGGCTGAGGGTGTTTCTATGCATATGTTGTGTTGAGCCGAGTCTTTCTGCTTTGAGGCAATGGGACTTGCACATTGGCTTTTTGTGGTTGCGTTCTTGTGTTCTGCTCTGCTGTTAAATGTGACTTCATCAATGACATTGTGACTCATGTGGCCTCTCGATGATATTAGTTGTATGTCCAATGCCTAAAACGTACGGTGGGTTTCAGAGTTGGCTGCCAAGTGTGGGATGTGGGGGTAATTTGGCTCCATGCTGTTTATGCGTCGGGACACTCTTCTGAGTAGCCGTACGCTATATAAAACCCCGAGATAACAACATAACATAACATGAGGGGAGGCAGAGGGCCTTCTGGGAGTTGTGGTCTTGCTGTCAGGTCCCAACAGGCCCTCCCAGTAAGATGGCTAGCTACCTGTTAGGAAGCACTCTCGACGGTGTTAGCTGCCACATGGCTGTGGGGTGGGGAGGGTGAGCCATGCTGTTTGGGAGGGAGGTCGGGTGCATGAGCTGACCACCTACCTGTGGGGTGAAGCTGAGTAAGGAAATACTGTCCTTGTGATCCATTCATATTGCACGTATGCATTCCACATGAGTTTGATATGGGCGGGCGATTGGAGCTCACTTGTGCACAACAGTACATTGCAGTGTGATGTGCTCATTTGGTTAGTACCGACCAGCCTCTAGTCCTCCCTCGATTCCTGTGAGTCTCTCTCGATGCGCTATGGCAGGCACCTTATCCTCCCATTCAGTGAAAGTTAGTGGTGGAATGGGAGGGTCTCCATCAGTTTTCCGATACGCCGCTTGGTTTCTCTGGGGCATAAGCTTGGGCCGGCCCTTGAGGTCAAGCCACCGCCTCCTGATGTCACGCACAGTGCGTAGGGTCGTCCCTATGGCATTGACTTTGCTGTGGATCCTTGCCCACATCTGATTGTTGCGCGCAAGTGGGGTGTGTTTGACCAGATTCACAAACAAATGTGGGTCTCCTCTGATTGTCTTGCCTACCATCACTTTCCAATCTGAGTCTGTGTATTTGGGCATTTTCTTGGGGGGGCATGGTGCAAATGGGTGAGGGGTGCAAGGTTCAAGGTGGTGGTGGAGATATGTGAGGTGTGTGTGAGAGTGTTGTTGTGTGGAGATAGGTGGGTGTGATGTTATGCTGTGTGAGTCAATGGTGTCCTGTCTCTCCGTCTCGGCTTATGGTGTGCAAAGGATGTTGGTCTCCTCTGAACCTGATAGAATATGCATGATGGGGCTGTGAGCAATGTTCCCTCTAATTCTTTTCCTCTGTGTGCGGCAGTGTAAGTTCAGTTCAGGATGTTGGTCTCGGGACAGGTTGGTTTTGTACTGTGGTATGTGGGTGTGTCCACATGTTGGGTGACCTCCAGGTGTCTCTTCCATGCTGCGCATGTCTTTCCTTACCAGGAGCAAGTTGGGGTGTATCATTTTGGCATTTGTGTTGTGATTGAGGGCAGCAGGGGGTACAGGCACACTTCGGGCATTGTTGTGGAGTTGGTTGCGTCCGCCATTCATTTGGGCTATGTGCGTGCGTGGCGGTCGGACGCAGTGATCGGACCTCAATGCCCGCATTCTCATCGTAATTGGCCATGCGGTCATACTGCGGCAGGAGAGGCCTTTCCAGGCCGTTGAACAGCTTTCCTCGACCACCGCGGTCGGATTTACAGCTTATCCATCCGTGGTCGGTGGTATTTTGTGGCATTCGGCCGCAGCGGTCTGATTTGGCGTACATTGCATCGTAATTTGACCAACGGACATGCCGCGGGTCATGTGGGTGGATTTTTTCCGACACCATGGCGGAAGGATGGCTTTTCCGCATGGCATCGTAAACAGGCCCATAGTCTTGGTTACAGCGCACAGAGAACTCACACTGCCGCACACAGAGGAAAAGAATTAGAGGGAACATTGCTCACAGCCCCATCATGCATATTCTATCAGGTTCAGAGGAGTCATCTCTGCCCATTCCGGTAAGACTATTGTGTGCTCCTGGGAAGCATTTCACACCTTTTCAAACGCTAATTACTGGCAGGCAGGAGTGGGAGAGCAAAAGTGCAGATTACCCTCGAGAAACGTCAGGCAGGGAAAAGATAACTTTCTAAAAGTCACTTTTCCTTCACCATTGAATCGGATTTCTATTAACTATTAACAGTAGTTGTTTAATTATCATTCTGGCTAGTTCTATTCCTGAGATACAATATTAACATTGAATCTCAATGTTTTCCTATGGAATAGCTAGCCTTGCTAGAGTGAAAATAGCTTTTGGGGCCTTTTTACTGTAAAGACATATGTAACATTAAACATTTACATGCCATACTTTTAAATACCATGCACCCTGCTTTATTGGCAGTAAGACCTACTGATGGGTGACTTATAAATATTTAAAAGGAAGGTTTAGGCCTGTCAGAATAGGGTTGTTTTGATAGTTAAAATTTGTCATTTAAAATTATCCAGAGTCCGAGGATCAGGAACTGCCAATTCTACAACGTCTCCAGGAGGAGTTGGACACTCAACAAAAGAGACTGTTTATTCACTCCCACACGGTGAAAACTATAGCAAAACCACCTCCAAGGGTGCAGGAGACTCTTCCTCACAAGTGGAAGCTTACCTTTGAGGAGCGGATTGCAGGCTGCAAATGGTAGGCCTGCACTCATGTGTGCACAGTCACTCTAGCGGATGGCACAAATGTGCGCTGCAGTCTAGTATTGAAATTTAACTTACAGGCCTTAGGTGCACTTGTGCCAGATCTAGGGACTTATAGGTAAGTAAAATATGACAGTTAAAAATGGAGATTTCCAATTTTACCATGTTGAAAAGTGGAGCAGGGAGAAAGTGCACATGGTTCTGTAGCAAGCAAAAGTAGAGGGTCCAGCAAAAGGCAAAAATATCCAGGGTGATCTTGCAGAAAGGGCAAATTTCCAACAACATTAATATATGTTCATAGCATGTGTAGCTCTGCATACTCTTGCCATCTAGTCTTCGGTTCAGACGTGTACAACTTGTTTTTATTCGAAGAAGTCTTTAATGCGCATGGGCATGAGCTCCATTCTTAGATTGTTTTTTTCTGCTGTCTGGGTTGGACGTGCTTTGCTAGGGCTCTGTATTGACGCTCCATTGCTTTAATCATCAGGGCCTCTGGACTCTTCCACTCTTGTGAACTAGAGACAGTCGGTTTATGATTTTTTTCGCCTCCATCATGGTGCTTCCATCGGAACCTCATCTTGGTCTTTATTGGCGCCCTCTTCTAGCCCTCACCCTTTTGGGTTCCATCGGGTTTCGGCCTTGAGAATGCATAAACCATGATGGAAAATATGCCCTGTCCACAGTGCCACTCCAAGTACTTGTGGACAGATCAACAATCAGTTTGCAACCTCTGCTTGTCGCCCGAGTATGATGAGAGCTCCTGTTCCACTTGCCTTGCCTTCTGGTCCATTCAAAACAATTCGGGTCATGGGCCTGCTTGACGTGCCAAAGAACAGCAGTGAGAGGAGGAAACCCCAGACAGAGCAGGTGGGAAAGCTTTCTCCTACATCGCAGCCAAGACCTGGAAGAAGCTCCCTGTGAACAGCAGACGCGCCCCAACTCTGTATAGGTTCAGGAAGGACCTCAAGACCTGGCTCTTTGACGGATCCCAGCGCCTTGAGACCCTTACGGGTGAGTAGCGCGCTTTATAAACCCCTGATTGATTGATCTTCAAGGAGGTCGTCAAAGGCGAGGCGGATGTTGCCGAACAAGTGGCTGCCTTCCGCAGGGACCCAGATTTGCCTTTTGACTTTGAGCCTGCAGACCCGCAGCCCTGACCAGCCAATGTCAGAAGAGGTTGGCAGTGAGTACATTTCCTCACAGCTCGCACCATCCGGTCTCTCACCGTCCCCACGGGGGTCAGGCATCAAGCCCACAGTCGGGGAGACAGCCTACCGGTCCACCACTGCACCCCAGCCCTGGCTGGCAGCACCCTGAGGCTACAAAGTCTGACACGCCTACATCCCAGCGCCGAGCATGTCGCTGGGCCCTCTGGGTCCTCGGCGTCGACCAGTGGGCTCCACGGCGCTGGAACCGTGGTCAACCTTGAAACCGGCTTCGAAGCCGAAATAGTCTTCGGCGTGCAGTAAGAGATGCTATTTAATATGCGCTATTTAAACCCCTGGATATGGGTGCTATAAATATTACATAACCCTCCTGGCACTCGCAATCGAGGCCAAAGTACTCTGAAAATACCACAATAAAAGGTAGCTCACTCCGATTCCCACAGTATCTGCACAAACACGTGATTAATCTCCATGACAGATCACTGATGACGTACTCGGTGGAGGCCAGAGCAGCAGCTCGTGACAGCGCGAGGAATCCTCTGCCCCTGGTGGAATGCCTATTTTTGAAACAAGCCCTGTGTGTGACGGCTCGTGTGATGAATTGCTGACTGCTTGTAAAAGTTCACCTCCGAGATACACTCTGTGAGGGCTAAGGGTGATTTCCTTGCCACTCGAGCAATGTTTACTTTAGAAATACTTTGACAATCAGAGAAAAATATATTGGTCGAAGGCATGCAGCTATAAGCAGAGGCACAGAGCAAACTGGTAAATCCTTAACGCCAGAATTATGCACAACGCAATTAACAGTTATTTAAAGCACTTCAAGTCCTATTAAAGCACGTGTGATTCACATATGAGAGTTAAAGATTAGTTGAAATTCTTCCTTTTCTCTGCCTGTTGTTGCCACTTTCTAGTTACCTTCCTCCAGAGTAACTAGAACGTGAGCTCTTAAATCAAAACTTGCTCGTCCCAGGAGAAAGGAAGCTGCTAATACCACCAGAAATGTTGCAGGAACGAGTCAATAATAGGAATTGTAGACCAAGCCATATGGCAGCACATCACCTTTCAACTGATTATATAAGATAGTATCACTTTGCTCCGTTCTCCCCCATCATTCCATACATTACAAAAACAGAAACTTAAAAAGAAATTAGAATCCACCACAACCCTGCAATGATTACCACACAAAATATGTCCTGGGTATACAGCAATAGCAATTCTACACCCAGAAAAGCCCCATGTCCCTACAAACAGTGGAGTTCTGGACTAGTATCGTTTCAAAATAGCTGAAGAGCCTTTGCAGAGCATGGCAAGCAGACAACCCTCTTCTTCCCCAAGGAGTAGGCGCACAATAGACACCTCCCTTGACCTTCAAAGCTAGCCTATGCCTGCATGTCTGATTAAAGAGCTGTCCAATCATGTACGACAAGAGCAGCAATCAGGGTCAAGAACTTTTGTCTTGGCCTTCCTGCATGCGATCTAATGAAGGCTGCTGGCGTCAAACCCCAAGTTCCCAGTTTTAGATGGGGACTGAGCAAAACAATAGTGACCCCTATAAAGCAGGTGAGCAGACACTGCACACCCTGAATCACTTCTGTATCAGCCAGCCCTCGCCCCCAAGAATCACTGAAAAACTGAGCCGTAGCCCCAGCTGGAGGTCCTGCAGCCTTTTTTTACAGCTTGTGCACCCCTTTCTCACCTCTACTGTCTAGGAGTCTAGGAGTTCCAGGTTTTTTGCTCCCATTTACGGCTCTGCAAATAGCTATTCTATTTTTCTTTATCAAACTCTGAGCATGCCTTGAGCTAAAAGCAGTGGTTAATTTGAGTCAGTAGTTTCCGGTGCTCGGCACCAGCACATAGTTGTCAGCACCGGTGCTTACGACAGCCTGCCACATGGTGGCGCTGTCTGCCTAATTTAGGTATGAGCACAACAAAAGCTGTTTATTCATTCAATGAATATTAACAATGGCTTATACATGCCACCCAAGCCATTCTTATAGCTTTGGGGCCTGATAAAGTATGAATTGTCACACTTGCAAGAGTGTGATGATTAGTAGTCGTGTTGGTACGGACAATGGATGGTGCAAGCTACCGTGTCCTCCTCGAGGGCCCTGGCACCTATTTTCTTACAAATTAAGCACTGGCTAGAAGCATGAGAACGTACAACTATTCCAGAAACTGTTCACGTGCATTTAAAGTGCTATTAAGCTATTCCTGAACCATTTTCATGTAATATCGGAGCTTCATTTAGGGGCAGGATTAGTTGAGCAAAATTAGTTTTGTCAAACATATTTAAAAGGGTTGCACCGATAATGTTGCCACCCACGGCAATTTCGGAATCCCACCCATCCAAGTGGGATAATTAACTGAATATGAATAGCTCTCTACTTATGGCAGTCCATCAATATATGCTGCACGGACTCCACCATTTTGTGACACAGGCGTCAAAGCCTGTCTTTGCTTTCAATTTGCTACCACACCCCACTTATAGAAAGGAAGCCATTTTCATTCAAGCAGAATGTCGGTTCACTTTGTCTTGGATGACAAATTCATAGACAGGTAATGTTATTCAGCAGCGAAACTAAAATCCTGGTTCATACAATGATGCAATATTGGCCTGCACTATAAATGCGGTAAACCGAGAGAACTGCAAGGGACTTGAACTACTTGTAGGTAAAGCCTGCATCAGAGAAAATGTCTGAGAATGGGTTACTGAAATAATAATGTTTTGCGACCGAAATTTGGTTGCAAAACATTAACCCCTTTACTGCCCCCGCTCTCTCCCCAAAGCTGGACCCCATTTTTGGCTATTTGAGGGAGTTTGCTCTGAGAGCTCTATACCTATTCTCCACATAAGGTATCCACACCAAATATGCGTCATTTTTTCCCAACAAACTGGGGATTATAATGGTACCTAAGGTTTGTATATTGCCTTGAGGGGACCGAGAAAATAGGCAAAATAGACCTAAATTTGGGAATTTTGAGAAAAATAGGAAAAAAGTGCTCTGGATGCATTTTTTAATTTTTTTCCAAAAAATGGCATCAACAAATGGTTTGGTGTGCTAAAGTCAGCATCTTCCCAACTTTGAGGAACATGTAGGGCTGTTTAGAAAAAACACAATTTAGGCATTTTTCAAAGAGGTAGCCCATGTTTCCTATCTTTTTGTGCTCTTAACCTACTTACAGTTTTTGGTGGAAACACATGAGACACCAATGGATGATTCCAAGCTATAGATTTCTGAGAAATAGATACAATTCTCTTACAATGTCTGACTTACAAAAACAATATATCCATTACGTCCGCTAGGCCCCACTGGTTGTGGGTGGATATAGGGTTTGTAGGTTCTCCAAGAAACCAATGTACCCAGAGCCAACAACAGAACTACACCATACAATGGTTTTTCATTGTGTACCGAGTATATACTAAATCAGATGGTGAAAAATGTAGATGGAAAATGGGTATCAAGAAAACCTATGTATTTCTGAAATGGGCAAGCGATGTGGAGTTTAGAAGCAGTAGTGAATTGTACATCTCTGAATTTGTGGGTACACCTACTGCTATAAGATTTAGGGGGTATTTTTCAAAATGTCTTCTTTATTACACAGTGGCTTACAATTGGAAGGCACAAATGCAGTGGAAAGCAATTGGTAATAACAAAGGTTTTACTATTCTCTACTCCACATCTCTGTCTATAAAAATGGTACCTCGCTTGGTTGGGTAGGGCCAGTGCCTGTGAGAGGAAACGGGCCAAAATGCAACATGAATGCATCACGTTTTCCCACTCTGTGGGCTCTGGAGATCAGCCCTAGGACTTGTCTGCTTCCGCTTAGGGACTTTTTGTTTCTGTTCAACGGCCTCTATTTAACTGTCTTGATAGAAAACGACCAGTAGAGGTCATTAAAATACCAGAATTGCTTACTGCTTGTTCAGCAGCCCTGGCGCCGCGGCCAGGGCGACTAACGTTGGAATCTGGGGATCATGGTTCGATCCCCAGTGCCGGTGGCAGATCAGCCCAGCACCATGTGACTCTGGGCAATAGCTTGCCTAATCTTCCCGACGGCCCCCAGCGGCTAGAGACCCTTACGGGTGATTGTTCGCGCTTTACAAATGTGGATTATTATTATTATTATTATTATTATTATTTAACTCCCTTGATAAAAAATGACCAGTAGAGGTCAGTAAAATACCAGAATTGCTGTAATGATTTCCACGATTCAGAAAAGGGGGTGGTGATGAACAGAGTGTCTGAATTAAGCAGACCACTCTTACCCAGTCCAAAGATCAAGGCTTGATCCATCACCGTTATTTAGCTCACTGCACCATCCCAGCTCAGAACCTGGCTATATGCAAATTAATCTGTCCCTGGCCCAGTGCATCATGGGAACAGGGCAGACTAAACTACCAAGCCAATTCTTCCCCAGAAAGGAGACAAGCTTCCGGGGACCGGTTTCTGGCATTTCAGCCGTCGTCGGCCCGGCTTGCTTGAATCCTGATGGTGCAGTGAGCAAGGGACTCATGTCTGAGTATACCCTGCCACACCTATAGTGGCCAAAAACGATTCAGAAAAGGGGGTGGTGATGAACAGAGTGTCTGAATTAAGCAGACCACTCTTACCCAGTCCAAAGATCAGGGCTTGATCCATCACCGTTATTTAGCTCACTGCACCATCCCAGCTCAGAACCTGGCTATATGCAAATCAGTCTGTCCCTGGCCCAGTGCATCATGGGAACAGGGCAGACTAAACTACCAAGCCAATTCTTCACCAGAAAGGAGACAAACTTCCGGGATTCAAGCAAGCCGGGCCGACGACGGCTGAAATGCCAGAAACCGGTCCCCGGTAGCTTGTTTCCTTCCCAGTATAAGAATTGGCTTGGTAGTTTGGTTTGCCCTGTTCCCATCATGCACTGGGACAGGAACAGACTAATTTGCATGTAGCCAGGTTCTGAGCTGGGATGGTGCAGTGAGCTAAAAAACGGTGATGGATCAAGCCCTGATCTTTGGACTGGGTAAGAGTGGTCTGCTAATTTCAGACACTCTGTTCATCACCACCCCCTTATCTGAATCGTAATGATTTCCAAGCAGGTTCCGCAGGAGCGTCAGGAATCCGAAGAATATTCCACAGCCTTCCCCTACGGCCTTCCGACTCTATCAAACACTAGAGTAACGAAAGGCTCGCCAGGGGAAAACAGGGAGACAAAACAAGGAAAGGTTGGGGGAAAAATAAGAGCTTGATGGAGGTCTTCAGAGTGGATGCGTGGCAACTCAGAATGGACACTTGGCAACAGGTGGGCTGTAAAGAAAGGTAAATATACAATATCTCTAGGTTAAACACAAAACACAAATACACCCTGTCTATATTATGTATATGACTACTACATACCACATTTGTTTTGTCTATGTCGCAGAACTGATATGAGGGATAATGGTAGGAATTCGTCTTGAGCTGTTACAAAGAAAATAACAGTAAGCACTGACTTCTGACCTTGATCACATAAGTGTTAAATATCTGACTTGTTAAACTCTCACTCTGTATGTGGTAGAAGACTACTGGACAACATCCACTATTCTGATGACAATGAGCTGATACCAACACCAATGATCGTTGCATGGAAATCTATGAAACAAAACACACACTCAGGTTTCTATTATGATCATAACATTAGCCAACATATATGTAGGCAGCGCATAGCGCTGTCACCGTGATTCTAAGTCGTGAAGGTTGAATTCTGCACCCCACTCTGGTCCACGCAAGAATCCCAGAACACATGTGAGGCTTGCCCAGGAATAAATAAAAACGACGATATGCTCAATAAGAAATTCAGCATAGAGTGAAGGATGGATATGGAGGGAAATAGATGCCCAGCCGGATGACGGAGAACCAACCCGGACGAAGGGCGGAGCACCTGATTTAAGGAGAAATAAACGTAGCAGGAGGGAAACTAACTAACTAGGAGGCCCCAGTGTGCCCAGCCGGACGGCGGAGACCAAGCCCGGCCGCCGGGCGAAGCAACTCAGGTAAGGGGGGAAGAATGTGTAAGGAGCCCAGCCGGGCGGCGGAGACCAAGCCCGGCCGCCGAGCGAAGCAACGCAGGTGAAGGAAGAGGACTGATTAGGAGCCCAGCCGGGCGGCGGAGACCAAGCCCGGCCGCCGGGCGGAGCAATACAAATGAAAAGGGACAGGCTGAGCCCAGCCGAATGGCGGGAAAGAACCCGCCGCCAGGCGGGACTCCAGGAAATGGGTAACGTACACGTTACCGGGAGACAGTAACAAGACACCAGCGGACGTCAGGGACAGAGACGTCCGCTAACCTTGGAGACTCTGTGGGGAGAAGGGAAAACCGGAGCCCGCACACGAGCGCGAGGGCCGGAAACACTCCCACAGAGGTAACGAGGGCGGAATAGCAAAACAGGAAGTCAGGCAAACAGGAACAGGACGGAACACCAGAACCATCGGAGCTAGACGCAAGAATGTAAAGCGTCGCTCCAAGAGTCTTGGTGACTTAAATAGCGGTCTCAATTAAAGGGGCAGTGTGTAGGGAAACTCGGGGCATTTTATTTTTTATTTTATTTTGAAAGTTTTATATAGCGCGAACAAGATCTTCGCAGATATCAGAGCGCTTTACAGAGGGGGGGGAGCATGTATACGCAGATACATCAATCATGTTAAAGGTACATTGAGGTGATAACATAAAACAATCAATAGGTCAATTTCAGAGTCGAAATAACAATACAAAGTGTTCAACAAGTAGTACAGATGAGTATCAAGTCTTTGTAGTTTATCTCCAGTAGTCGTTCAAGTGTATTTAGCCATGAGGATCGCTTTTACTTCTTTCTTGAAAAGTATAGTAGAGGTGATGAGCCTGGTTTCAGGGGGGAGCGAGTTCCAAATCCTGGGAGCCATTCCTGAGAAGGAGCGTTTATAGGTTTTTTCCTTGCGGAATCTTTTAGGCTTTAGCAAAAGATTATTTGTACCTCTAGTGTTTCTGGAGCCTCCTGAAATCGTCAGCTTCTGAGCAAGGTATGTAGGTGAGCTCAGGTGGACAGCCTTGTGCGTCAGACAAGCGATTTTCAGGTGTATTCTGGCTTCAAACGGCAGCCAATTCAGGGATTTGAAGTCAGGGGAAATGTGTGAGTGTTTTTTTGATCCAGTGATAAGTCTCGCTGCGGCGTTTAGCGAGGCTCTGATGGGTGCCGTAGTGGCTAGGGGGAGACCGCAGAGCGCGGTGCTGCCGTATTCTATTCGAGGTATGACTAGCGATTGTACCGCAGTTTGGAAGTCTTTGGTTGGAAGGAAAGGTTTAAGTTTCCTAAGGGTGTTGATTTGGTAGTTCGCTCCCTTAGTTGCTTTGTTGATGTGTTCCTGCATGCTGAGATTGGTGTCAAGTGTTATGCCCAAAGATTTTGCTGAGTCCACGATGGTGGGTTGGATATTGAGTGCCGTTAGGTCTTTAAGCCACATTTGTGCGGTAGTGCTCTTCGCGGGTGGTGAGATCAGAAGGAACTCCGTTTTAAGGGCATTGAGTTTCAGATGATTGGCGGCCAACCACGATTGGGTGCTTCTGATCGTTGAGTTCAAGAGCGTGATGTCTTTGGGTGATTGTAGTTTGAGATAGAGTTGAGTGTCGTCAGCATACATGTGGAAGTGTACATTTGATTCTTGCAGCAAGGTGGTGAGAGGTTCCATAACTAGGTTGAACAAGGTTGGGGATAGGGAGGATCCTTGTGGTACGCCTAGCGATACAGGTCTTGGTGCAGACATCAAGTTGTTGCTCTTGAATTTCTGCGACCTGTTATGCAAAAAGGACGTGAACCATTTGAGCACAGTTCCAGATAGGCCCATTCTCGTGTTTAGTAGTTCGATTAAGCTCTCATGTTTGACAGTGTCAAATGCAGAGGAGAGATCAAGGAGGATGAGGAGGCAAGTATCGTTATGATCTAGGATTTGGAGGGCGTCGTCGATTATGTGAGTCATAGCAGTTTCAGTACTGTGATTTGCTCGGAAGCCTGATTGATGAGAGTTGAGGAGATCAAACTGAGTAATGTGTTTAGTTAATTGTGTTTGTGCGCATTTTTCCAACAGTTTGGCAAGAGTCGGAATGTTGGTAATGGGACGGTAGTTGTTTAGGTCAGAGGGGTCAGCTGTAGGTTTCTTTAGCAAAGGTGTGACTTGACCAACTTTGAGGGAGTCGGGAATGATCCCTTGTTGAAGTGAGCTGTTAATGATTTTGGTCCAGAGTGGAAGGAGCGACGGGGTAAGGACTTTGACAGCGTTGGCAGGAAGGGGGTCCGTGAGGTGATTGGATGGTTTCAGAGTGCTGAGCAGTTTGCCAATTTCTTCCTCTGTGTAGGTGAGAAAGGTTGACCAGGTGGCATTGTTTTTTGGTGTCGTGGGTGCTATGCGTTGGTGTTTGGGATAGAGGCTTGCGTCTATGAGGAGGTCATTCTTTATGTTGTCAGTTTTTTGGTTAAAGAAGGAGGCGAAGTCCTCACAGGAGGGAGCTTCGCACACAGTGTTGAGATGTTGGGGTTGTTCTTTGGATTGTGTTCGGATAAGCTCAAACAGCTTTCTCGGACGATTTTTGGCTTGGTCAAGCTGACGGCTGAAGAAGTCTGATTTTGATCGTTTAATTTTCCTGAAGTAGGCGTTTCTCCTTTTCTTCAGGTTTTTTAGGTTCAGTGCGGAGGGAGCTGATCTCCAGGTGCGCTCTGCCATTCGCATGGCGCGTCTATCGTCATTGAGACTCCCGTCGTACCAGGGATTGGACATTTTTGTGGTGGCTTTTTTTAGTTGCAAGGGTGCGACTTCATTAATTATTGAGGTCATAGTGTTAAGATAGTGATCAGTCAAGGATTGGACATCTTTAACGCCAGCAGGAGGAAGTAGTAAGTTGCAGCTTTTGGGGGGCAGAGAGTTTGAGATTAGCTTTTTCATGTCTCTTTTCCAGACTTTGGGCCTGGCGGGTTGAACGGGGTTAAATTTAACTTTTTCATTGATGAAGAATGTGATGGTATGATGGTCCGACCAATCACAGGGATGGATTGATTCGAGTTTGATAGTGGCCTCTTTGGAGATGATGAGGTCGAGGATAGAGCCTTTCTTGTGTGTTGGAACGTTGCAAATTTGAGTGAGGTCAAGGGCGTTAAGGAAGTTCTTCAGACCTTTTACCACCGCATCATTATGATCGTTCCAGTGGAGGTTGAAGTCACCAAGGTATATTTGTGTGAGTTGTCGCCCGGAGTTGGCTGAGATCATGTCCATGATTTGTTGGGAGAAGGTAAGGTTGTCACCGGGTGGATGGTAAATGCCGTGCAGAGTGCAGATCGGTTTGTCCTCACTGTGAATATCGAGGCAGATATATTCACAGGAAGTTGGGGAGGGTAGGGAAGGAGAAGTTACTTTCAAGACAGAGAGGTTGTTCCTGTATATACATGCGATCCCGCCACCTTTTTTATTGCCAGACCTGTCAAGTCTAGTGATGTGGTAGTTGGGGGGGACCAGAATGTCCATTATAGGTGTAGAAGATTCTGTTAACCATGTTTCAGTCATGATGATTAAGTCAAGATCCCATTTTAGGATGAGATCGGCGATAGCGGCGGAGTGTCTAACGGCTGATCTGCAGTTGAGGAGAGTGCATTTGAGACGGGGTGTGTCGAGGGTGGAAGGGTGTTCTAGAGCGAGGGGGAATTTACTCAGGTTACTATGGATAGCGATTCTGTTGTTCAGCGTGGGTGGTCTAAGGGGATTAGATTGAATCGTGGGAATGGCAGTGAGAGTGTCGGGTGTGTTGCTATGGGGGGCTGGGTCATAGGAGCGGAGGAGGGTGATTGTGTCTAGGTCCGAGAGAGGGTTGCAGGAGCGATGGGGGCGGTTTTCACGATTGTGAACAGGGATTGAGGTCCAGTGCGGTGGTGGTCGAGTGCGAGAGTTCACCGCCCGGATGGAGGACCAGTTGGGAGCGGAGATGATGGAGGAGGCGCGTGCGCGGTGTCTGGGATGTGTGCTGAGTATTTGTTTGATGATGTGGACGTCCTGTTTGATCTGGTGGAGGGTGTCGGGTGAGGGGTGACTGGAGCGTGATAGACAGAGTAGTTGTTGTTTGATGATGTCCATGTCTTCTTTGAGCTGGAGGAGAGAGGCCGTAATGTGGTCCCCTGTGGGAAATGTGTTGGAGGTGGGGATGGAAGGCTCGGTCGTGGGTGACAAAGGGGAGAGGTTGGTAGTGTGGATGAGAGTATTGGTGGTAGGCGTGGAGTGTAGGGTGGAGGATGGGCGTTTATTAGTGGTGAGGGGGGTGGAGGTTGGGTAGTGGGGGGTGAGACTGGGGGGCGTAGTGGGATTGTAGATGGTACTTTTTTGAAAGGGTGGAGTAGAGTTGATGGAGGTGGTGTGTTGTATGTGATTGGTTAATGGTTGGAAGTGGGGGCTGAGAATGGGGGGGGATAAAGGGTGGGGTTTGCATTTGTGTGTGTCAGTTCGATGTTGATCGAGGATAGACTGGTTGCGGGTGGGAGCTGTGGTATCAGGGGTGTGAGGAATGAGGATGAGAGGAACGGGGATGGGGGCTGGTGTGTGGGGGGAAGGGGTGGGGTAGTTGTTGTAAGCGGGGGCGAAATCTATGTCTGTGCTTGAGGGATGTGAAGTAGCTACGGTAGGTGGGTGAGTGACAAAGGTACCGTGAGTAAATGGGTGGTGCATGTCGTTTTGGGTGGGAGCTGTGGTGTCAAGGGTGGGAAAGGGGATGAGGGCTGGTGTGTGAGGGGAAGGGGTGGGGAGGTTGGTGTAAGAGGGGGAGTGAACTGTGTCTGTGCTCGACGGGAGTGAGGTAGTTACGGTAGGTGAATGAGTGACTAGGGTGTCAGGCGTAGAGGAGAGGTGCAAGTCGTTTTGGGGCTGGGCTAGGTTAGAATGAATGTGGTTTGAGGCTGTGGTGTCAGGGGTGACAGGGATGGGTGAGGTATGAGAGGCTGACCAGGTGAGGTTATAGGGGGGGGAGGGTGTGCCGTTAGAATGTGTGGGTGAGGGATCTATGTCTGTAAGTGTGGAGTGAGAGGTAGCTACATTAGGTGGGTGAATGTCTAGAGTGCCGGGGGTGGAGGGAAGGTGCGTGCCGTTTTGGGGTTGAGCTAGGTTAGGAGGGTTGTGATTGGGGGCTATGGATTCAGGGGTGATATGCCTGAGGGTGCTATGAGTGGGGGGCTGATGACTGGCGAGGTATTGTTTGAAAGTGGGGAACAGGTTGTCTAGTAGTTCCAGGTTCTTGTCTGTGGATTGAATTAGGATAATCCCGTTATTGTAAATAGTGATGGTTGTTCTGCCCGGGAAGAGTTGGGATGGGGTGATGGTGAGTTTTTGGCCATGCGCGAAATTCCTGGCGGTGGAGACGGTGAGTAAGGTGCGGAACGTGTTTCTCCATTGGGCTCTGCGTGTGGTGTGGAAGATAATATCAATGTTCAGTGAACCATTGACTGGTGAGAAGTAGGTGTCTGCACAAGGCGTTTCAGGGTGGGACCTCAGGAAGTTGTGTTTAAAGCGTTTAGCGGCTTTTTTAGTGAGTGAGGGTGGGTAGTTGATTCTATATGTGTGTTTGCCGACGGGTTCCATGATGGGAGGACAGACTAGGATGGTGTAGTGTAGGGGGGAAGGGTGCGCTGTCCTAACCAGTTGCGTGGGCCTAAAGTGACACTAGTGAGTGCACAATAATGCTATACGCAGTATACAAGGTATACAAAGGCAGACAATAGTAGTGATATAGTGGGAAGTGACACTAGTGAGCTGGCACAGTATTTGAGGTAGTAATCGGTACATACAAGATTAACTGACAGGGTATTTGAGGTAGTAATCGGTGACAAGTCTGTGTGGGGTATTCAACAGTACATTTTTAAACCAATGCAGAACAAGTATCAGTATAATACTGACAAAAATACTAGCAGTTAACACTGTGAAAACCATAAAAGTATCTAATCTAGGTGACACTAGTGAGTAGTCAAAAATATGTAAGGTACATAATACTAGAATATAACACTGTGCAAACCATAACATATATAATCTAGGTGTCACTAGTGAGTAGTCAAAAAAAATATGTAAGGTACAAAATACTAGAATATAACACTGTGCAAACCATAACATATATAATCTAGGTGACAGTAGTGAGTAGTCTAAATCTAAAATATGTAAGGTACAGGAGTCCGTGACAGAATACCATTGCACACATAATTATGAGAACCAACAAGTGACATTAGTGCGCAGCAGCGAGAAATGTATGAGGCATAAAATATGAAAATATGAAAATATGAACAGTAGAACTGAGAAAAAGTTCACACACGGATAAAATGACAGAGATTAAATGACACAGCATATGAAAATATGAAAAATAGAGCTGAGAAAATACACACATAGATAAAATGACAGATATTAACTGACTCAGCAAGTGGCATTAGCGAGCAGCAAAGGAAAGAAAGACTATATGAGGTAGTAAGCGGTGCATTACCGGTGAAAATAAAGTGGGATGTGCAAGATACAGTTAGAGTTATAGAATATAGAATATAGTGCTACTGTACGAGGCAATAATATATGGGTAGCAATCGATGCAGAAAAGTGATGCGTGCAGGATACAAAAGTGAGGTGTGTTGGCTACAATCAGGAATATAATAATAATAAATCCGGCGTAAGAAGCGTCCAGCTGTGTAATTGTGCAGAAGTAGTCTGAGAGTCTAAGAGGCCTTAGGTCTTTAGGTCGATGGTAGGAATGACTAGTCCATGATGGTCTCCCCAGGATAGACAAACTAAGATGGCCGAACTGATAGGGGGGGGTAGAAATAGAAATAGAAATAGTGGTCCTTTGTCTGTTGTTGTTGCTCTGGGCTCAGAGCAGGACCATTTCACTTTCTATTCAAGGCAGGCACTGCTCATAGCTTGCTGGGAGTGAAAGTGGGGGAGTTAGAGATTAGAGCTGTGGGGCCTCGTGGACAACAAAGGTACCAGCGAGGATTTATTTCTACAATTTTATGGCCCCATGTTGCTGCTCAAGGAGGTAGTTTAGGAGTGTAAGCAGTTTTATGGCCCCCGCCATTTTGTACAAGGAGGTAGTCTAAAAATGTGGGCAGGCGGGTGGGGTGAGATAAATACCTTATGTCTCCCAAGCGTGTTGATTTTGCTTTCTACTAAGGGGCTTTATTTTTTTTTATTTTTCTGGCAACAGCCTCTATTTAACTTTCTTGATAGAAACCGACCAGCAGAGGTCAGTAAAACACCAGAATCACTTTAGCATGCTCTAGATTTCAGTCCATCGAATTTGCCTTCCAAGAGCACCCATAGACAATGATATTTCTTTCAAATCTTGTATTTACAGTGATATGACCACCAAAGGCCCTGATTTTATATTAAAAACAGAGCTTTGGACTATACCATTTCCCACTAAAAGGCAATATTTCTCTCCATGTGTTTCCATACAGGGATGTGGAATTCCTATAGCCTGACGCCCAGGACATATTGTATGGGTCAAGGAAAACAAGTTTTCATGTGTATTTTGTCCTTGGGACAAGTAGGCCCAAACCCTTGCAGTACAAACCCTTTGGCTGGCAGTTTACAGTACCAAATTATGGATCAGGAAAGGGCACCGTCTGTATTTGAGGTAATATTTTCATCCATATGTTAATGCTGTTCAAATTTGTATTTATGGTTTATTAATTGAAAGCCTTTACTATTTTGGTGAGCGCTCTAAATAAATGTTGTAAGCTCTGACTGCACTACTGAGAGTGGTTCCAGTATAAAAATATGTACACACGTTTTCAAAGTTTAGCAATATGAGGCAATATATAACGCTCCCAGAATGCTCTCTGATTTGATGCTAATATTTGCAAAAGTTTGACAGCAAGATTGATGATTCTGTGCTTTCAAAATAAAATGTTCATAAAAAATGAGCAGGAAAAAAAACATTTCACTAAACTGCTGTAAAATTTCAGGTACCATTTCTTTGCAGCATCATTTAGTATCATGCGCTGATGCATGCTAGTATTTCCAAAAATATTCATAATGGAAAATCAGTGTAACTACTTTCAATAGGATTCAAGGGAATCAAAAATAAACAAGCATTGGCAAAGCCAGTAGGTCTGAAATTGGTGGTCAGCTTTTTATTTTTGTTAATGTGTGACTTGTTTTGGCATGGTTTCGTAAAGCGTTATTGGTGTGGGAGCTGCCGGGCCCTCACCATTATAACAAACATTGGCAAAAGCAAACATTGTTTTTGGTCTTAAAAAGCACACACTGCCCCAGTAGTTACTGGCACTGAACAAAACTACTTTGTGTGCCGATATGCTCCTTGTGAAAGAGCAGGCTGCTCACAGTGAAGCCTGCCGATACAGAGAGAAAGACATCATTTTAAGAAACGTAAAAGGTCATGGTCAATGCCAGACCAAAATAGGGGCCCAATTATTAAAGAAAGTCTCAAAAGTGCATCCTTGGTATATGCCCTTGCATTAAGTGCAGATATATGGCTTTCGTAAATTCCCAATAATTCACAGCAGTAGGACAAGAAATAGTACTCCTAGAAAAAAAATTGTGAACTGCATTTTAGCATGAGCATATGCACATGTAGATTTGCTAATGCGAAAATCTGAGTGTTTGCAAGTTCCCTTTCCCTCCAACCACTTTTTTCCCAACTCCGGAAGTAGGTTTATGTCTGCCATTGTAAGAAGCAAATTTCCAACATTTCTCAGTATGGGAAAAGACTAGAGAAGAGTTGTTGAAAAACCTTAAAACATGCAAGTTAGTAGGTTTGCACATACTCAAAAAAGCATTCTAACCCTGGAACTATTGATTACCACTACCTTCAACCCCAGCATTCAGATCTGCGGAAAAGTGGCAACATAAGGGGAAATTGCGGGGGCGTGGCTAGCAGCCGATGCAGACGGTCGCAGCCTAGCCAGGCTCCCGACCCTCTGCCCATAATCCGCCGAATCATCCTGTTTTGGACCCGGGATCCCCGTAAAACCGGGTCGATCCCGCAAACGATACCAAGGTCTGTCCCGATTGGAGTGGCGGACCGCGGGAATACCCGCAAAGGACACTGCAGTACGGAGATCTCCCGACCCTCGGGGCACAAGATGGCGGCTGCCTGACCTGCGGATACAAGAAGACGACCGCGAGTCCACCCGTGGGGTCATACCGCCCGAGATAGAAGAGCGGGGCAACATCGGACCACCGAGGGGAGGCGGCGGCTGCCCGGTGGACCGGCGAACCCTGAGGGCGGTGTGCGGCTCGTCCGCGAACGCAGCTTCGGCGGGGCTCCGCCCCCTCGGCGAGGCAAGACCTCCAGTCCCCGGCTTTGCGACCCATGCCTCCGGTGAGTGTTGCCTGATCCCTGGCCCCGGCGGATTGCACAGAGAGAACTGCTTCGCGACGGGACTGGTCCCCCGGGGACGCTCCGGAGTCTCTGGACGGGGAGCCAGCCCCAGTGCACCTGAGCCCTGCCCGGGAGGCCTGCTGTGCAACCGGGTCTTGGGGCCGATGATTGGGATCCCTGCCCTCATCTGCACAGTGGCGCTACGTTTGGCGGAGGGCCCGGGAGGGGCTTGAATCCATCCACCGCATCATCACATTAGACCCAGGAGGCACTGGGGCTGAGAACTTCTGTGCGCTGGGGACTGCATCCTTTCCCTTGGGGGAGCCCAGCTGAGACTACTTAGGGCCGCCTGGGCCCCGACCTCAAGCTGCGTGAGTTGCAGGCGCAACTGCTCTGGAAGCTGAATGCGACCGGCGGAGACCCCCTGAGACTGCTGCGACCCGGCCTTGTGCTCTGGGCGAGACACACCGGGGGATACCGGCACGCTGGCCTTGGGAGCTGGGACCGACCACCTGAGCCCACCTGCCCACCCTGGTACTCTGGAGAAGCGCCCCCCGCCTGCAGGACATTGTAAATTTGGGGAACTGGTCGGGGCTTGACTACTCCTTTTATCCGGGGGAAGGCGGCTCCGACACGCCACTGCTGCACGGCGCGGACACCCCGAGGAGGAGCTGAGTGTGGTGAGGAGACCGGAGCTTGCTGCACGGACCCTGAAGCGGACCCCTAGTTCTAGGGGCAGTAGAGGCGCACAGAGTGATCCCAGGGTGTTATCCCCACGACTGGTGCCGACCTGACCCCCACGGATCTCCCTTGAGGTAGCATTACACCACTGGACGTCGAGCCTGTAGCGGAGACGCCGAGGGGCCGCCGGCCCGCCTGTTGCCGGGGTCAACGACTCTGCCCGACCGGCTCTGGAGGCCCGAACCCGCTCGGAGGGTGAAAGATGGGGAAGCCTAAAGGACCCAAGGGAGAAGGGGGTCCAGCCACGGAAACACCGGACGACTCATCACGTCCTCCCACAGAGCTCCAGCAGATGCAAGACCGGATTCTAGACGCCATTGCGGCCACGAAGGAGGCACTGCACCAAGATATTGGTCAGGTGGCGACGGGGTTGGGGCTTCTGCGGGCGGACCACGCGAAGCTGGCGGACAGGGTCAAGGAAACTGAAGACGCCCTAAAAGATGTTGTACTGGCCCAAAAATCGATGGAGGGACGGCTCACGGACGCACTGGAGCGGATACAAACCCTGGAGAGGAGGGCAGAGGATGCAGAAAACCGCAGTCGACGGAATAATGTGCGTCTGGTGGGCCTTCCGGAAAAAAAAGAGGGCACGGACATGGTGGGTTACCTGACCGACTGGCTAAGAACTGTGGTTGCCCCGGAGGGCCTATCTCCCTTCTTCACCTTGGAGCGGGCGCACCGCGTGCCTTCCCGACCCCCGCGTGAGGGCCTGCCGCCCCGCCCAGTGGTCATCAAACTGCTCCACTACAAGGACAGGGATTGGCTCCTACAGCGGGCCAGGGACGCAGGCCCATTTCAAATAGATAACAGCAGGGTCACATTATTCCCAGACTACACGTTCGAAACCCAGAGACAGCGTGCATCCTTCCTCTCCATCAAAAAGGAATTGCGTACAGAGGGGCTGCAGTACTCCCTGCTGTTCCCGGCCAAACTCCGAGTGATTATAGATGAGAAGGCGTTGTTTTTCGAAACATCTGCAGAGGCATGGACTTGGTGGGACACCTACAAAGCGGGAACGGACGGGGCCCGGTTCCGGGAGGAAGAGGAGCGCCAGGGCCACTCAATCAGACGATCACGCAGGCTTTGTAACCGCGGCAGGGGCCCCAGACGACCGACGACCTCGCAAACGGAGGAAGAACGGAGGGCGGCACTACTGGCGGTGAAAGAGGTGTCGGGACCGGCACCAGCCCTATCGGCTATAGACTCGGCCTCGGAGGCCCTGGCTACGGGCTCGGACACTGACTTGTCGGGATTGGATGGCGCAAGGGGCCCGAAGGTCACACCGCAAACTTCGGGAGAGATCATCGGACCCTGACAGCTGTCTACGATTTTGGTGAGGTATGACTCTGAAGGCGACGCCTCCACAAACACTGGGACAGACCACTGTGAGACTTTTCTTTTATGAGTCACATTGGGTATTATAGGGCGGAGAGGCGTGGGGATGGGGTTGGACAGGGTTAGTAGCCAGTTCACGTACCACGGACTACAGAGTTTAGTGGGCAAGGTTGCTCACAGGTTTGGATGGGAGCGACTACTTTGCAGTTGGGTCCTATTCTGGGGGTGGGGGGGCCTGGAGAAGTTGGGGAGACTCGAGGTGGGGTTTGGGGTGGGGGGAGGAGGGGGGCGTTGGGTATGGGAAGGGGTGGGATGGTGTCTGGTGTCCGGATGCAAACTGATATTGGGCTGCAGCGAATAAGTTGGGGCAATGGCTAGTATGGGTTCGCTGAAATGTGTGTCCTGGAATGTGCGGGGATTGAATTCAATGACAAGAAGGCACAAGATACATTCCCACCTTGTTCGTAGAGGGGTACACATCGCCTTTTTGCAAGAGACCCATTTAACTAAAAAAGAGGGGGTTGCTTTGCAGAGGAGATGGAGGGGTCACCTGTTTCACACCACATACTCGGTGTTTGCTAGGGGGACACTAATTTGGATCAGGGCGGGGGTTCCCTTCCAAGCCACTAGGCACACTGTAGACCCTGACGGGAGATTTGTGGCGGTTGAGGGGTTACTCAGGGGTCGCCAGATTGTTCTCTGTAGCGCCTATGCGCCGAACGTGGAGCAGGCTTCGTACTTCACCAGGTTGTCCAGGCTGTTGGCCTCTTATTTAACTGGGTCGGTGCTGATGGGGGGGGACTTCAACTCTATAGAGGATACCACCTTGGACAGATCGCACCCACCTCTGCAGGCATCCCCAGTACACAGACTAGCGAGGCACAGATCTACTTGGCAGGGGCGGTGGGACTTGACGGACGCATGGCGCGCACAGCACCCGGCTGAGAGGGATTATTCCTTCTACTCGGGCATACACGACCTTCATGTCCGCATAGACGCTTTCCTGTGCTCTCACTCGGTTATTCCGTCGGTTGCTCGGACGGAGTACCTGGCACGAACGGTATCGGACCACAACCCCTTGCTCCTCACGCTAGCCTGGATGAACGAAGTCTCACCGATCCCGACGTGGCGGCTTCGCCCAGACACGCTAGATGACCCACCGTTCAGCGGAGCGTTGGAAGAAAGGATCTCCCAGTACTTTGCGGAGAATGAGGGAACTGCTTTCTCTAGGGCCGTGGAATGGGACGCGCTAAAGGTAGTGGTGAGGGGGCACTGTATTGGGAAATTTGCGGGTGCGCGGCGGACGCTAGTGGATGACCTGGACAGGGCTGAGCGAACCCTGCGAGTGGTGGAGAAGCAGAGGCCCAATCGCCCCGATTTGCTGGAAAGGGTATGTGCTGCGCGAGAGGCAGTGGCTGTTGAAGTGGAGCGCCTCCGTAGTTTCGATTATAAAACATACTTAACTAAGGCGCTTGCTGAAGGAGACAAGACTGGGACACTCCTCGCCTGGCTGGCTAACCCCAGCAGAGGCGCTGTCCCGATACTGTCAATGGCGAATGCGGATGGCACTTCGTCCAACTCCCAGCCGGACATATTGCGTTGTTTCAGGGGGTATTATGAACGGCTATATGGGCGAGACCCGGTGGATCGAGCCGAAATGGCAGACGCCTTGCTATCGGAGATCCAATTGCCACACCTCGAGCAAGAACAGGCAGAAGCCCTCGGGGGCCCGATTGAATTAGGGGAAATTAGAGGGGCCATAAAGAAAATGGCGCGCAACAAAACGCCGGGAGTGGATGGACTACCAGTGGAGTTCTATAGTAAATATATTGATATCCTAGCACCGCGACTCCAACTCGTATACCACGAGGCGAAAGAGAAAGGGGAGTTGCCCCGCTCGATGCGTGAGGCGATCATGATTCCCCTATTAAAGCCGTGTAGGGAAGGCACTGATCCGGCGTCGTACCGACCTCTGTCGATGCTGACGACAGATTATAAAATACTGAGTACTATCCTGGCCGCCAGATTAATAGCCCACATGCAGGACCTGATTCACAAGGACCAGTCGGGCTTCATACCCACCAGAAACACGTCACACAATATCCGCAGGTTGCTGAGGCTTGTGGCGGATCCCCCACCACTCGCCAGAGCCCCTATGGTCATGGCGATCGACATAGAGAAGGCCTTTGACAGCCTGGATTGGTGCTACCTGTACAGGGTGATGCACTGTTTTGGCATAGGTGAGGGCTATGTGCGATGGACGAAAGTGCTCTATGCGTCGGTTGGAGCCAGAGTACGAATAGGTGAGCTGATATCAGATCCCTATACAGTGCATAAAGGCACTAGGCAGGGCTGTGCGCTCTCCAATAATAATAATAATAATAAAAGGGGTCTTATCAAGCGCAAACTTAGCCCAATGGGCGTCAAGGCGCCTAATTCAAAATCCAGCTCATAACATGGACCCTACAGCTCAACCTGTGTACGCTCTCGAGAAGCACCACGTTTTAAGGGCCTTTTTAAACAGCGCTAGAGAAGGTAAGGTCTTCATCTCCATCGGCAAGATGTTCCAAAGCTGAGGAGCAACGACGGAGAAGGCTCTGGCTCCCCATCTGGTGAGCTTAAAGCGGGGGACAACAAGTTGGAATAGTCCCGAAGAGCGCAAACACCTTGTAGGATGGTACCGGGTAAGAAGGGAGCTGATAGCGCCTTTAGATCCATCCTCGAGTGCTCTATAGGTCATACACAGAATTTTGAAATAAATTCTGTGTTGGATAGGCAGCCAATGAAGGTCTCTCCTCGCAGCAGTGGCAGAGGAGGCCCTGGGAAGATCCGGGACAAAGCGTGCAGCAGCATTCTGCACGATTGTTATTCTCCCCCTTGTTATTTGCCCTCGCGATGGAACCGTTAGCGGCACTGGCCAGGAGAGGAGTCTATTACCAAGGGCTGGAAGTTGGCGGGATCCACCACTACATATCATTGTACGCGGACGACCTCCTGCTGTTCCTGGACAATGCAGAGGAAGCGGTGGAGGGGGCGGAGCGCCTTTTGGCGCGATTCGGGGAGGTCTCGGGCCTGAGAGTGAATTGGGCAAAGACATGCCTCTTCCCACTCCGGAGAGCGGAGCGATGTCCCTGGGCCCGCCCCAGGCTCCGCTGGGAACCGGACTGCCTCCCTTATTTTGGGGTGCAGGTCTACCATGAGCCCGCAGATCTACTGGAAGGCAACATTGGCCGCTGTATCCGTACATTACAAGGGAACATGACCTTTTGGGCCACTCTTCCGACAGGCCGGGTATCCCTGCTTAAAATGATAGCCCTGCCACGATTGTTATATTTCTTTAGGACTCTCCCAGTGTGGATACCGGGAAGCGTCTTTCGACGCCTGAAGTCCCAGGTGGTGTCCTTTCTATGGGGTACTGGCAGGCGGAGGATAGCTTTAGCAAAGAACGAGGGCGGACTTGCGGTCCCGGACTTTGAACTCTATTACTTAGCTGCCCAGCTGCAGTTTTTCACACAAGAAGTGGCAAGGGTATACCGGGGCCCGGAACAGGAGAGGGACACTGGCACCCCCGCCACGTATTGGCGTATATTACCCTGCAGCAGAAACTCATGCTCGGGGGATTGTCCCAGGAAGAACGGACGCTGAGGCTCTGCTGGAATCGCATGCAGAAGCGGGCGGGTCCCGGTCATCCATACGCGCCTGAAATCCCACTAGGTATGCTGACGGCATTTCCACATGGTGGCGACTGGTCGAACCTCCAAGGTTGGGAGGAGGCTGGCCTGCAGATGGTGGGGGACCTATACATTGATGGGGTGCTCGTGCCGTACCAGGCCTTGCAGGAGCAATATGACCTTCCAAGGGGTGACTACCTTTTGCATGCGGCCGTGGTACGCGTGATCCAGGTGCACTGGGGGAAGGGCTGCTTGAACCCCCAACATCGCTAGCGTGCCAATACACGATGATGGCTGCAGGGACGATCAAGGCAGTCACATGTCTGCACTCTAGACTACTCGAGGCTAATTTGCAGCCCCTGACGCGTCTAAAAACCCAATGGGAGACGGACCTGCAGAGGGAAATCCCGGACACGACGTGGGCTCAATTAGTTCAGAGAGCCAGGAAAAGCACCAGAAACGGCAGCTTCCAATTAATACACCTATACATACTCCATAGGGCCTACCTAACCCCGCATAAAATATCACAATACTTTGGCACGGTGGACGCAGCGTGCCCCAGATGTGCGCTTTTAGGCGCGGACTTATTGCACATGCTAAGTGGCTGTCCACGCCTACAAGACTTCTGGAGGGAAGTGGGCGACACCCTGAATGAGGTCACGGACAGAGATCTGCAATATGACAGTGCGACTACACTCTTACACTGGTTCCCACACACACGCAAAAATAAACTGACGAGCAAGTTTATAGACATGGGCCTACTTATAGCGAAGAGGGAACTCACCAGGGGATGGAAGTCAAAGGCGGCGCCGACACACCGGAAGTGGCTGACTGAATTTCAGAAATGGGCGGCGGCAGAGAGCACAATTAGATACCAACTAGCACGACGGGGGTCGGACGAGAGAGCTCAGGAAACAGCAATGGCATGGGAAATCCTAGTCCAAGCACTCAGGGACAATGCGGTGGAGAGCGAGGAGGAAGGGGAAACAGTAGACCCTGGGGTCCTGGGGGTGGCGGCGCCGATCCTTGCGCCTACCACGGACACACACACTTAAGTATTCACTTCAACTTCCGTAGCTTACCCACATACTTTAGTACACTACTACCGGACACAGGCACTGGACACCACAGAACACCGGAGGGGAGGGGGGAGGGAAGGGCGAAGGGGGAGGGAGGTATAACACCCCAATGATACCGAGACTAACAGTATACACTGACCGGATGCTGGAGGGGGGGGACCTGTTGGGGGAACAAAAAAGTTAAAAGCAGATGGCGGTTGACCACTAGAAATGCCTACACTGAGTAGTGATGAGAATGCACTGATTACGCTGAACGCCACCCGGCCTCTGGGATGCGGGTTATGAGGCTGTGTACATACTACTTAGAAGTAATGTGAGAAAATGGGGTCCTGCATAAACATAATTACTAATACATTGTAATGTTCATATTGGAATCTGCAATAAAAATTGTTTTACAAAAAAAAAAATAAGGGGAAATTGCAAGTATTTAAACACTACTATGGTACTGGTGTAATCAGAGAGGCTATATCCGATGAGTTAGCTGCCAAAATTTGTCAAAGCACTACATGGCACCAAATGGACAAGTAGATTTCTGAAGCAACCTGCCCCATGGAGAAGTAGATATTTTATTAAATTCCACACCCCTGTCCATACCTGGCTTGTCACGCAGTTTGGTGCTTACTTTCTCTCCATGTTAAAGAACAGTAGATTTTTCAGCACCCAGGTTAATGTGCAGCATAGCTAAATACATATAGGGTCCCACAGGCGAAACTGATTGCATTGCAAATGCTTGTTTCCAATGTGGGTAGCTGTGTATTTTGAGCATTAGCCCAGCGGGCACCTGAGGAAACTTAGCACACCTGTACATTTTTTAAAACTAGACACCTGGGA
The DNA here is from genome assembly GCF_964263255.1 of Lissotriton vulgaris. Classification (NCBI taxonomy): domain Eukaryota; kingdom Metazoa; phylum Chordata; class Amphibia; order Caudata; family Salamandridae; genus Lissotriton; species Lissotriton vulgaris. Next base: position 103,465,863 of record NC_141686.1, read on the forward strand.
GAATCTACGGTGGGGTGACTTGTGTGGCTTTCACCAGGTCTCACCTCACACGTTAACAAAGAAAACACATTTCTCACATTTTCTGTGATGGAAAGTCCTGGAATCTGTGCGGTGCCTCAAATGTCCTTCTACCCAGCATTCTCCCAAGTCTCTAGATGAAAATGGTACAACAATTTTGCGGGTTAGCCTAGTACCAGCGATAGGCCCAAAACGCAACATGGCTACATCACATTTTTCCAGTCAACACTGACACGTTTTATTTGCAAGGTGGGGTCGTTGTGGATTTTGGGCCCTAGCTCAGCCAGCACCAATGGAAACCCAGCAAACCTGTACATTTTTAAAAATGAGACACCCAGGGAATGCAGGGTGGTGTGACTTGCATGGCCCTCAACATGTTTTGTTATGCAGAATTCTTTGCAAACATCAAACATTTACTAAATAAACATATTCTGCCCACACTTCTGTGATGAAAAGTTCTGGAATCTTAGGGGAGCCACCAATTTCCTTCTACCCAGCATTACCCCAAGTTTCTCGATTAAAATGGTACCTCACTTATGTGGATAGACATAATGCCCGCAAAAGTAAATGGCACTAAACGCAGCATGGATACATCACATTTTTCCACTCAACCCTGACCCTTTTTTTGAAGGTGGGTAGCTGTGAATTTTAGGCCCTATCTCAGACAGCATCTATGGTTATAAAGCAAACATGTACATTTTTGAAAAACATACATCTATGGGAATTCAAGGAGGGCTAACTTGTGTAGCTGGCATCAGGTTTTGTTACATAGAATTCCTTGCTAACCTCAAACTTTCGCAAAAACAATATATGTTCCTCACAAGTCTGTTATGGAAAGTTCTGGAATCTGCGGGGAGCCACAGATTTTTTTCAACCCAGCATTGACCCACATTTCCCGATACAAAATAGTCCCTACTTGTGTTGGTAGATCTAGTGCTCGCATTTGGAAACGGCCCAAAACACAACGTGGACACATAATATTTCTCCACTCAAAACTGACCCCGTTTTTGCAAAATGGATAGCTATAGATTTTGAGCCCTAGCTCAGCGGGCACCTAAGAAAACCCGGGGGGATTTTAAGGTGGTGTGCCTTGCATGGATCCTACAACATTTTCTTACCCACAATGACCTGTAAACTTCAAACTTTGTATGAAATCAAACATTTTCCTTACATTTCTGTAGTGGATACTTCCGGAAGTGCAGGGATCCACTAAATTCCTACCATCTAGCATTACTCCACTTGTGCCAATAAACGCGTTGTGCCACTTTTGTAGCTGGGACTAGTGCCAGCTACAGGAACTGAATAAATTAAGGTCAATGGAGGTCCTTGCATAGCAAAATCCCTGATGTCAAGTGGATTTTTTCCCTCTAGTGCCAAGTTTGGGGCAGAAAGACACTATTGACCCCTCTGGAGTAGGGTAAGTCACCTCATTGTCTTGTTCGTTTTGGCACCTTTTTAAAATCACTGATGTCTAGCGGGGATTTCAGCTCCCTGTAAAGGGGGGGTCGGATTAGGGTGAATACCATATCTGCCTCCCAGGAGGGGCAGAAACTCTATTTGGCTCCCACTACCCCTCCTATGAGCAGGTCTTGCTATGAGGATAAGAGCCACGGCATTGTGCATTGTCAGTGTTCCCAACTGGAAGCTCATTTGGGTTGCTGGTATATATTCATCCCTAATAACCCACAACATCAAATACCTGCAGTACCTGCCCAAAGATTTTAAAGATTGGTCACACATAGGCTGTTGTTAGTAGTTAGCAGGGATGAAAAGGGACTACACAATAAAGGAATCACCATGCTAGATGGGTCAAGGGACCATTCTTCCACCCCTACTCCATGAGTTCTTGCTACCTCCTATTAGCTTATGAATACTTAAAGTGCTATTCTTATCACTTATCACACTTACCTAGAATTAGTTAGACTGACGCAACAAAGAAATGAGTGATGCAAGCATCTCAGACAGCATTGCAAATGGCATGGGTAGATCGCAGGGCCTGTTTATTAACATTCCAATTGGACAAAGCCCTCCAAAATAATTTCTTTTCTTACTTGAATTATATAGAGCATAATATTGCCAGCTTCGCTCATGGGCCTCTTTTCTCCTTATGCTTGATCAAGTTTTTAAGCACATGCCAAAAGGTCTTAATTGGTAAGAGACAAATATCGAGTACAAAATATTGAGTAGCAGAAATATCGAGTCATTAATATCGTGGGTCAAAAATATTGACAGCACGAATATCGTGGTCGAGAATATCGATTTAAGGTAAGTAATATTGATTTTAAAAATATCAAAATGTTTAATATCGTTTGCAAAAATATAGTTGTTAAAAATATAATTTTTTACTATTGTTATGTATGTTAGTATATATTTTTTATGTATGAGATGTATGCTTTTTGTATAAGAATTGTTTGAATTTTTAATATATGTGTTACATTGTTGGTAGTTTTTTCATTTATTTTTTACTTGAATTTTGTGCTTTTAGTTCCATAGCGGGTTGTGGGTTTATAGGGGAATAGGGTGGGAAGTAATTTAATGATATTAAATGTATTAAATATTTTTTATTTGAATTTTGCGCTTTTAGTTCTGTTGCGGGTTGTAGGTTTATAGGGGAATAGGGTGGGAAGTAATTTAATTATATTACATTTATTGATTAATTTTTATTTATTAATATTTGTTTAATTGATTTGTTATAGTGTTAAATGTGTAAAGTAATTTATTATTAATTAATTAATAATTGGTTATTAATTAATTTTAATTATTTCATTGGTAACTAATTATGGTAATTGTGTAATTAATTTTAGGTGTGTGTCGTGGTGTTTATAGGTGTAAAGGGTGGGAAGTAATTCATTTTTTATTTATAAATTAATAATTAGTTGGTAATTAATTTTTTTTTTTTTTTGCAAAGACGTTTATTGACATCTGCTTCGCATACACAGCATTTGCCTACAACCCTGGGGCCGGCTGCTATACATGTCAACACTTTGGCAAAATAATCACATAATTTAGCATCCTGCACTCCAGGCCGATACCATTGTAATTACAGTACAGCAGAGAACTAGTAGTCATTACTGCATGGATCAATATATGTCTTTCTTTTACATTTTATAACCTTAAACAAACAAGTGACTCAATGGGTGCAACATGCATTACATAGATCAGGAAACTCTTTTTTGATCTTCCATATTGTCAATTTGCCCATACATATATCTCAGTATCGCTAATCTCTGGGGTCCTTTTCATGAGTTGGTCGACCTTTGTAGTGAGACCATCCTTCTAACATTTCTGCACGGTCAATTATTCAGAGATCTAGTTAATCTATATCTTCCTCATCCTCTGATCTATCAATGTCCTCCTCCGGTAAAGGCTCACATATGTCTCCCCTGTAGCTATTCCACGGCATCCAAATCTTATTCCATGTGCGGGGGTTAGCTCTCGCTTTATAAACTGCTCTCTCAATCACTAGGAGCATGTCCATATTTCTGCACCATTGCGCCAGAGTCGGCGTTTCTGCTGCTCCCCATTTCTGTGCTAAATCCCGCTTGGCTACCATTATCCGCACAATGGCCCACTGTTGCCCGTGGCCCGACAAGTCATTCGGTCGCCAAACGTTCAGTAGACATATTCGCGGGTCAGGTGTAAGGGATACCTCCAGGGTTTGGGAAATGGTACGTAGGACCTGTCGCCAGTAGTCGGCAATATTTGGACACTCCCAAAGTGTGTGTAGCAACGTACCCTCACCTCCGCAACCTCTAAGGCAATATGGGTGGTCAGCCCTATGTAGCTTATGCAGTGTGGTCCTCGTAAAGTAAACCCGGTGCAGTATTTTAAGCTGCACCAGGCGGAATCTCATTGATATACCCGCTTCTTTCGGTGACGCCAGCGCTGCGTTCCAATCCGTCTCGTCCATTGCGCCTAGTTCGGTCTCCCATTTTTCACGCAGTTTAAGTAAGGGGTCTGGCAAATTATTCATAAGTTTTTGGTAAGTTAAAGAAGTGGCTCTAGTCTCCATGTAGTCAGTTAGCAGACGATCCTCCAGCGGGGAGGATTCCGGGACCTCTACACCTATCTCGATGGCCGTCATTAGTGCATGCCGTATTTGGATATAACGGTAAGTTTCGTTAGGACCCAGTTGGTACTGTTGTTGGAGGCGCTCAAACGGGACAACCCCATCCTTTGTCCACATATCTCCTACCGTGGAGATTCCTATGTTATCCCATTGGGTAAATCCCTTGCTATGTCTTAACTGTCCGAGGGCTTTGGTGTCCCACAGAGGCGTAAGCTTGGTTAGAACACCCCTCCATTTTAGCCTCAACTGTGCCTTATGCCATAGCTCCACCGTGCGTTTGGTTGGGCCTATCAATTTAGCCGCTATTCCTCTGTGGTACAGCGGGGCCAATAAACTGTGCGTGCCCAGTTGTGCTCTATCTGCCTGATAAGCCGGTTCAGTCTGCGGGGTATGGAGCCACTGGTTTATAACTGTAAGGTGTGCTGCCCAATAGTACATTTGTATGTCGGGCAGGGCTATCCCGCCGTCGTACCAGTCTCGGACCAGCTTCACTGTGCTATACGAGCCGGGCGGTCTCCCCACAACAGTCCTGTTATTTCAGCCGTCACTTTTCGGAAGTATGCGGGCGGCACCGCGATTGGTGTGTTTTCTAACACATAGAGGAAGCGTGGCAGCGCCATCATTTTAAACAGCGCTGCCCTCCCCAGTAATGTCAGCGGGAGTGCTTTCCAGTGTCGTACGTCCGTTTTCAGTCGAGCCAGTGGTGGTATCAAATTCAGTTCGTAGAAGATCCGGTCATCACGGGTGACATGGATTCCCAGGTACTTAAAGGCTGAGCCCGCCACCGCGAGTGGGCAGTCTGCGGGGAGATTTGGTAGAGGACCCTTAAGCTCATAGACGACGGACTTCGACCAGTTAATTGTATACCCGGAAGTCTGTCCATGGTCGTCGCACAACCTCAGAAGAGCCGGAATGCTCCTCTCTGGGTCTGATAAGTAAATTAGCATGTCGTCGGCATAAAGGGAGATTCTATCCTCCCAGTTGTCTCCCCAACATATTCCCTTTAGTAGCGGGATGGTTCTAATCACATTGGCCAGCGGCTCCAGGACTAAGGCGAACAGCAAAGGTGAGAGTGGGCACCCCCGCCTCGTCCCTCTAGCTAGAGGTATCTCGCGGGAGATATGACCGTTCGCCGTCAGGTGCGCCACCGGGCTAGCGTACAGTAGTTTTATCCATGAGATAAATTTGGATCCGAAGCCCATGTGTGCCAGCACTGCAAACAGGTATTGCCATTCCACCATATCGAACGCCATCTTGGCGACTAACGACAAGATGGCTGCTGGTTCAGTTAGTCGTTGGGCTCGCGCTATCGCTCCGTGTACCCTTCTTAGGTTTAGAGCCGTGCTCCTGCGTGGCATAAAGCCGGATTGGTCCGGGTGGATCAAATGTGTGAGGTGTGGCATCAGTCTGTTAGCCAACAGCTTTGCCAGAATTTTGGCTTCTGCGTTGATAAGCGATATGGGGCGATACGATGCACATTCTGTGAGTGGTTTGCCCGGTTTCGGGATCGCCACATTGGTTGCCGTCCGCTGATCAAGGGGCAGAACCTCCCGTGCTAGACTGTCGTTGTACATTGCCAACAGAGGTTCGCTTAGCACCCCAGACATCGCCTTGTACCACTCAATGGGAATCCCATTAGGACCCAGAGCTTTACCAGAGTGGAGAGTATTAATTGCTATCTGAATCTCTTCTGGTGATAAGTCGGCTTCTAGCTCCTCCACGGCTTCTTGTGATAGGGTTTGGGTCGGTGCATTATGGAGCGCCGCCGTTGCCATCTCTTGTGTTATTTCGACATTTGGCGTGTATACTCTCTGGTAATGATCGGCTAAAGCCTCAACTATCTCCGACGGGCGTGTATGTAGGTCGCCAGCGGCATCCCGCAGCTGTAGAATGTGTCTACCCCCTCCTTTCTTTTTATCCAGCCACGCCAGAAGTTTACTCGCTTTGTCCCCAAAATCGTAAATTTTATGTGTTGTGTCCGCAATATTCCCAATCACCCGACGTCGTAGGTGGTTGTCGTGTAGTCGCTGACAGAGCCGCAGCGAGTGTAGTGTGTCCTCCGTCAGGTCAGTCATGTGGGCTACATTAGCCCTGTTTAGTTGTGTTTCTAGTTCTAACAATTCTTTATTTTGTCCCGCCTGTGTCCCGCTATGGCCGCGATTGCCTGCCCTCTCAATATCGTTTTATAAGCCTCCCACACAATCGTAGGCGATGTCACCGAGGTTGTATTTTCGGCGAAATAGTGTTGGGTCGTTTTCTTTAGGTCTTTAGCGATGGGCGGTACCTGTAGATACCCGGGGAAAATCGCGTATATTCTCTTCTGAGTCCTCTCTGGACAGGACAGCGTCAGTGTGAGTGGGGAATGGTCAGATACGCCTCTAGGTCTTATTTTGACGTCGTCTACAGTAAGGGCTCCCTCGCCCAGAGCGAGGAAGTAGTCAATACGAGACAGGCTATTATGAACAGTGGAGTAGTATGTGTACTGTTGTTCGTCAGGGTGTAACTGTCGCCAGACGTCTATCAGTCCTTGTGCCTCTAGAAACTCACTAAGTCTGGAGTGACCCGGTGTTTGTGCTCTTACCGGTGACCTATCCTGCGTGTTATGTGCCGCCGCGTTGAAATCACCTCCTATAAGAAGGTCGCCTTCCGGCAGTTCAAGTAGAAACTTCCCTAGGTCCGGAAAGGCTATTGCATGGAGTGCTGGCGGAATATACACAGATACTATGGTTATTGGTTTACCCTCCCATTGCCCGTGTGCTGCCGCGAACCGGCCCTGGTCATCTGTTTTGGTGATCTGAAGTATGAATGGGGATGATCTCCGCATCAAAATACCGATTCCCGCGCGAACCAGAGGTGAAGTCTGAATGCACTAACATATGGTAACCCCGTCTGTCAAGTGCCTGACTAGCTTTGCCCACCAAGTGTGTTTCTTGTAGCAGAACTAAGGCGGGGCCTAACCTTCGAATGCCCTGTAGAACCAGCCCTCGTTTAATTTTGTCCCCCAACCCCCTGACATTCCAGGACATCAATTTCAGTGGCGTTACTGGCCCCGTGCGGGGTCCTCTATCCCTGAGATCAGTCTGGGAGTTCTGTGTCATGATTCTCTCGTGGTGCATAAAATACTTGCATTATGGATTGATATGCACGTGTTGTGTGTGTGTCGATCAATGTATCAGTTCCCTTACGCCACACCCACCCATCGCGAGTCGAACAATTTGAAAAATCAAAAACAATACCCCCCCAACGTCCCCCCTCCCTGCCCCCCTGCTATATGGACTTTGAACTGCCCACCCCCCAACTTAGCAGAGTGCTTAACCCATCCCTCACACAAGATACTTGCTCGTTGGGGTGGAGGACTCTCCGGAGTCGGCGGCCCATCTTGCCCTCCTCGGACGTCCTCAGCCCAGTGTCCAGCGGCAGTCCGTTTGGCAGTCAGCATAGTCATTTCACTGTTCTGTGTGCTCCAGGTGATTACTGTTCTGTTTCTTCATCTTCATCCCCACTTCCTCTTACTGATGCTTGATCCTCCAGTCCGTGTCCCGAAGCTTGCGAGCTCGGAAGGCTCCCTGTCCCTCGATTCTTTGGTGTTCTATTTGAACGACGAGGTTGAGTGGCCGGCCTCCATCCCTCCAGCCAGTCCTGGGCGATCTCGAGAGTATCGAAGAACCACGTTTGATTGTCCGCCACAACTCTCAATCTAGCTGAGAACAGCATTGAGTATGGCAGGTCTCTCGCTCTCAGCTCCTTTTTTACGTCGAGGAACGTCCTCCTGCGGCGAGCAACCTCCGCAGTATAATCCGGAAAGAAGGCCAACGTCACATTTTGGATTTTCACAGGAGGGGACACTCGTGCTGCTTGTAGGATGGCATCCCTGTCTCGAAAATTGAACAGCCGGGCCAGGACCGGGCGTGGACCCGCTCCCGGTTTGGGCCGTCCCCCCGGACTCGATGTGCTCTTTCGACAGAGAAGAATGCGGAGAGGCCCTTGGGCTGGAGTTTTGTTTTTATCAGTTCTTCTACGTAGAGGTCCATTGCTCTATTACCTTTGGACTCTGGAATACCAAGGATCCTGATGTTGTTCCTTCTAGAGCGCCCTTCTTGATCATCCAGTAGTTCCCTCAGCCCCTTGTTCTCTGCCGACATCCGTGCCATTGCTGTCTGTTGTTCCGAGACGTCCTCCACCAAGGACTTCGTTACAACCTCCATGGAGCTCACCTTCTCGGACATTTTATGGAAGTCTGCCCTGATGAGCGTGATTTCTGTGGAGATCGAGCCCACTGTCTCCTGCACTTGTGTCATGGCCTTCATGACGTCCTCCAGCGTTGCCTTCTTCCCTCCTGAACCTTCTGCGGACTTACCGACGGGTGCTCTGCCGTCCGTCGGGGTCGGGGAAGAACTGCCCCTCTCGAGTGCATACTTCTCAATGCGGGTTTGCGTGGTATTACCTTTAGATCCCCTTCCTGCCATGGTGCCCGTTTCAATGTCCTACTCAGTTCTGGTTAGTTTCGGGCCCTCTACGGCAGTTCGGAGGATGGAGCAGTTTGGGCTTGTATTATCCCTTGGTTTGTCAGGGACGCAAATTGTCACTCCCCGTTGGCGTCAGAGGTGAAATCGCCTATATCATGCAGAAGATCAATGTTCCCCTGCGCCGGCCGTAGGTATCACCGTCACCTTACACGCCGGCAAGTCTTTTGGTTCCAACCTAAGGGGGGGGTCACCACGGCGTTTACGTTGGGGCATAATGACGCTGTAGGCTTCTAGGGGCCCTGGGAATTGATTTTGCCCCCAAGGAGTTGTATGCCTGCTGGGTAGCGTGTCGCTGGTGCTGTCCAACTTTGTGGCTCTTCAGCCTTGTCACGGAATGCCCAGTGCTCCCCGTTGCAGCTTGCTGTTATCGGCCCTCACCGCAGTGTTAGCTTAAGCCTTTGTGGCCCAGCGCGGCTCGGCCGTCAGAGGTAGCGACATCATAATCGCGGTGGCTCCCGGATCGCCTCCGTGTAATATTGCGGCCCACGGGGTTGCGGTGCCCAACTGATCTGCAGGGCAATCGGCGTCCCTCTCCCGGTGTTCCCTTCTGCCCAGCCCCCACAAGGTCTGGACACTCTCGGGCGAAGGAGCGTAGCAGGTCTCCTCAGGTAACGTGCGACTGTGTTTTGCCTATTACAGGGGACACCGCCGAGAATGGGCCAGGCCTGGATTCGAAGCTATCCGTCAGAGTCGGCGCCGGGGGTCGTTAGTCCACACCTCCCTCACACTTGCAGGCATGTAGGCGGTATCAGTGCCCTCGGGTCCGCGTGCTCCCTTTGTGCCGGCCAGTGGTGTGGTCTCCTCTTCCGTATCGCCGGTACGGGTCAGGATGGCGGCGTTGCCCCTCTCGTCGGTCTCAGCGATCTCCACCTGCAACTCCGCTGGCACTCGCGGGGGCAGTATTAGTGTTTATTTAGGTGCCCGCTGCAATCTTATACGCCCCCGTGAGCACCCTTCCGATCGCCGCGGTCTTACTTTTCGGGCACCGGGTGTTTCCGGCGAGTCATGCCCCCAATGCCAGCGCTTCTGGACGGGCACTTCCTAAACTGCAGTCCCCGGTCTCTTGTCGCCTGTAGGCCGCTGGGGAAGGTCGGCGATATCTTCGTCACCCGGACACCTTTCGCTGCCGGAGTTTCAGCCACTGGTGCTGCCCGGTCCTGGGCCTCGGGACCCTCCGATGGAGACCTAGTAGTAGCTGGATCAGTGCACAGATTTGCGGAGAGGCCGCTCTACTCTCGGAGCTCGTCTCCTAAGCTGCCGCCATCATTGGCTGCTAGCTACGCCCCCCTGTTAATTAATTTTAATTAATGAATTGGTTATTAATTTTGGCAATTTGTAATTAATGTTAGCTGTGTTGTGGTGTTTATAGGTGTAAAGGGTGAGAAGTCATTTATTTTTAATTGATGAATTACTAATTTGTTATTAATGAATTTTAATAAATGAATTAGTAATTCATTATGGTAATTGTGTAATTAATTTTAGGTGTGTGTTGTGGTTTTAATAGCAGGATTTATTTTGGGTAATTGTTTTTTGTGTGTGTTGTTTTTACTTTTACAGGGGTAAAGGGTGGGTATTCAATAAATTCTAATTACTATTTATTAGTTGTTAATAGTAATAGTGTTTCTTTTAAAAATAATATTAAATTGTTTTTTATTATTTATAGTTTAAGTTAGGTGTGTGTTGTGGAGATTATAGTGTTAAAGCATGTGTATTAAATGAATGTTTATTTTTTTATTAATACCATTTTTTAATTTTTTTGAATATTAATTATGTTAATTATGGAAACACATGTAATTAAAAATGTTGAAGTGTTTTGTTATTGGTGTGGTGTTATAGGGTAGGAAATAAAATCAATACATTTATGTTTTAAATAATTTCTTGTTTGTTAATAATTGCTATTTTTAAATAATTATTGTTTATAAATGTATTTTTTAATTATTTTATATAATATTTGTAGGTTTTTGTTATTTGTAATAAATATTATAAAATGTGTTCTTTTTATTTTTTATATATGTAATGGTATATTTTTATTTTTTTATGATTTTGAAACTTTTGCAATATTTTTTGGTTTTTGTTCAATTGTTTAAGTGTTATTACTATTTTTTGTTTCTCTGCTATCCAGCACTTTCCCTACTGGAGTGGGAATAGCAATTTTTACCCCTCCACTATCCAACACTATCCTTACTTTTTTTTAAATATCTTTATTGAAATTTTCTGAGTAACAAAAAAAAGACTGCAACATCATGTGTTGAGGGGTGCTACCCCGAAATCGGTCCCAGGATGCTTGTTTCTGGTTCACGGAAGACCTGGCTTTGCAGTTCAGGCTGGACTGTTCCCATGAGGGACAGGGTTTAGACTGATTTGAATATGGGTGGGTCTAAACTGGAGTAGCAGAGTGAGCTAATGAATGATGATGGATTCAACCCAGATCTACTAGTGACTGGGGTGAGTGTCAGAAAAGTGTCAGCGCCCTGTCCATCATCTCCTTGTGTTTGCTTTGTTCCACCAATAACACTGGAAGATAAATAAACCGCAATTACTCACATTCATAATGGCGGGCTCTACCTTAGAAAATCCTTATGATGTTTAGATATAGTGAAAGGTTTACAGTTGCCGAAAGTGTCAGTCACCTAGATCCACACTTGTGTTTTAGGGTAATATTAAAAAGAAAGAAAAATTCCTACGGGTAATCTTACCCAGAGCATGTATCTAAACTCTGCTCTCAAGCATCAGTTCCCACCTATGCTGGTATGTGGGTTACACATGAGTATTTTCTAAGGTAGAGCTTGCCTTTATGAATGTAATAGCTGTGTATTTATTTCCCAGAGTTATAGGTTGTAGCGGGTTGCAGAGTAATGGGCAACAATCGAGTTTTTGTTCGTGCTGGCTTTATTTGTTGAAACAGAATATCGGTACAGTTTTCCGAATATGTGTTCGTCTCGGAGATCGGCTTCTTTCGGGACGCTGTTTCCTTCGGGTAGCCTCCTCCTTCCTCCGAATCGGGCTCCGCCTCGTCTCCACCTGGTCAGTCTCCGTGGTTACGATGCCGTTGTCAGATTGTGGTGTTGCCGCAACCACTTTTGAGTGGCGAAGGGAAAGGGCCTCGAGGAACTGCTCGAGGTACACTCGGTCCATGATCTCCTCTTTGCTACTCACTGCAGGGGTTAGCCATTTGTCGGCTGCCATCTTCAGTCTCACGAACAGAGTTTTGGGGGTTTCCCCAGGGACTCCCCTTTCCTTCCTGAATCGTATACGGTAGGCTTCTGGGTCAGGTCCTAAGTGATCAAGTATTATCTTTTTTATTTCGTCATACGAGGTGTTTCCCGTGGAGTTTGCCACCTGATAAGCCGCTTGGGCCTCACCAACCAGCAGGGGAGCAAGGAAAAACGGCCATTTGGCTACGGGCCAGCCACATGCCCTGGCCGCTCTCTCAAAGTTTAGGAGAAATGCGTCTGGGTCCTCTCCGGGTTGGTACTTCTGTAGTGATACTTCCCTAATGGGATGTGATCCTCCACCCCCAGTCATAGGCCAACTCTTCGTGGTCGGGTCTGTCTGCCGAGCAGTCATTACAGCCTTCATAATTTCCCGATCTGCCTCGGCGGATCGTATTTGCTGTTCCATTACCCATTCCAGTCTTTCCTGTCCTTTCACGAGCTGCTGCACAACCACATCCATCTTTGTTAGGCAGATGGTAGGACTGCCCACATTTTCCACCAATGTAGCGGGTTGCGGAGTAATGGGCAACAATCGAGTTTTTGTTCGTGCTGGCTTTATTTGTTGAAACAGAATATCGGTACAAGTTTTCCCAATATGTGTTCATCTCGGAGATCTGCTTCTTTCGGGACGCTGTTTCCTTCGGGTAGCCTCCTCCTTCCTCCGAATCGGGCTCCGCCTCGTCTCCACCTGGTCCGTCTCCGTGGTTACGATGCTCGCCGCCTCGGTAGAAACAAGAGAGGGCGTCTCAGTGCTATGTTAAAGATACACTCGTGAGGGGAAGGGAGTGATGGGATTTCACCGGTGAATATGTACAGCTAGTGACGGGGCGGGGATGGGGGTGCAGGAAGGGTTCACCAGGGGACTGAAGGGATAGGGGATCCAATTACTCTAGGTTCCCTCGCCTCTTAACCCAGCCCGAGATACGATTACATACCTCGGTGAGCCACACGCCTCCAGGTCGCGTGCGGCTGGGCGGCTCGTTTTGCCGTCGGCTTCCAGGCTCCCACGCCGTCAACGGGTCACTCTGCACCTCCACTCCCTCTGTAGATGTCAAACCGGGTCCTCTTCCTTCCTTCCTTCGATCCGTTCTCTCCAACACACGTCTCTCCGCTCACCTTCCTCCGCTCCGGTGTACAAGCACACCTGACTGTCATCACCTGCCGGCTTTACGTCGTGTCGGGGCTCCTCCTCTTCCCTGCAGCTCTTCCAGTTAAAGGGCCAATCCTCAATATCCTCCTCGTCGCAGCTGTAACGTTCAGCAGGCATCGACCAGACCTGTGTTTGGGAAGGCTGAAAAGACAGGAGGGGGGGGGTCACAAGGTAAATACCCACGTGGGGTGGTATCAACCTTCGAGGTGCCCAGCGGCATGCCGCCCCCGTCACATAGGTGGACCCTGAGGTCTGTGGGGGGCCACCTCAATATCTTCCATATATCGAGACCCGACATCTTCAATGTGAAAGTCCGCACCTGACAACACAAACTCTAGCCAAGTTTGCCAATATGCTTTTATGATGGAGGGAGCCACAGACTTTTTATTTACTCTGTTATCTTCACCAACCTATCTGCCACATTTCCTCTGGAATTTCCGTCTTGTGTAAATTCGCCTATAGTGCCAAGCACAGAACCACCTTCACAGTGAACGATATAAAGCACTTTCAATTTAATTATCTACTCTATTTTGTCCTGGAATTATTCTGTCAATAACTTTACCAACTGAGCTTATGCTAACATTACATTGTGTGTACACTGTCCTCCACTTGCCTCAATGTCACAATATATCAGATGACTGCTACTGATTCATGTTCTAAATAATGTATAGTATTTACTTGAATAAGCAAAAATTATTCTCAGAGAGGTTGTGCGTAGGGAGAGGTATTGTGAAGATCCTGATGCTGATCCTCCATCATGGTGAAGGTCCATAGAGGTCCTCATGATGGCCTTTCTCCTCCGGTGACTATCCAATCCAGGTCACACATTCTTGCTTGATCGTGCTGACCTCTTTTGACATAAGAGGTCACTGTCTCCCCACTGAACACAGATTCCGACCAGATCTGCACAGTGGATTCCTTTAAGGCCCCTCTTGGCATATGGGGTTTCCTGCTCACCACTGCACATGGGCTACAGTCCATCATTATGTCAATCTATCCCTAGCAGCCCATCCATCATACGTTGTCACCGATCTCATCCCTCCTGCACACTTACGATAACAAGTTCGGCACAGCGATGAACACAGCTCACTTCATAACGGCCCTACTGGCATACAGGGTCGCACTGCTGCATGCCTCACACTGCTGCATGCCACACACTGCTGCATTACTCACACTGCTGCATGCTGCATACTGCTGCAGGCCTCACACTGCTGCACACCACACACTGCTGCATGCCACACACTGCTGCACACCACACGCTGCTGCACGCCGCACACTGCTAGATTACTCACACTGCTGCATGCTGCACACTGCTGCATGTCTCACACTGATGCACGCCTCACACTGCTGCATGCTTCACACTGCTGCACGCCTCACACTGCTGCACACCTCACACTGCTGCACGACACACACTGCTGCACGACACACTGCTGCACACCTCACATTGCTGCACGCCACACACTGCTGCATGCCACACACTGCTGCACACCTCACACTGCTGCACGCCTCACACAGCTGCACGCCTCACACTGCTGCACGCTGCACACTGCTGCATTACTCACACTGCTGCACGCCTCACACTGCTGCACGCCTCACACTGCTGCACGCTGCTGCATTACTCACTGCTGCACGCCACACACTGCTGCATGCCTCACACTGCTGCATTACTCACACTGCTGCATGCTGCACACTGCTGCACACCACACACTGCTGCACGCAACACACTGCTGCACACTTCACACTGCTGCATGCCTCACACTGCTGCACGCCTCACACTGCTGCACGCCTCACACTGCTGCACACTGCACACTGCTGCATTACTCCCACTGCTGCACGCCTCACACTGCTGCACGCTGCTGCATTACTCACTGCTGCACGCCACACACTGCTGCACACCACACACTGCTGCATGCCTCACACTGCTGCCCACCACACACTGCTGCATTACTCACACTGCTGCATGTTGCACTGAGGAAAATGAAATTTTGCCTGGCCAAATATGTCCCCTGTGCTACCCCAACGTTTAGTGTATGTGCATGCCACCCATGCATTTTCCCTCTATGGCCTGCAATAATGATGCCTCTGCATTTACGTCCTACACTAGGATGTCAGATATCAAGTCCCCCATGAAAGAAACGTTAATTCTGCATTGAGGCCTATGTTGCCAATGTAATTACATTGTGCACGTTTTTAAGTCAAGATGGACCCATTCTGTGGCTCACCCCGAGCCAGGACCCGAATTAAGGTTTTCATGCTTCCAGACACTCCGAGGGCTGCAGCTCCGCATCCCTGACCTCTCGCATACTTTCAGTCAGCCGAGGAGGCCCCGCACGGGGGGTGCCAAGACAGTATTTTGCACACAGTTATCTGCCTGCCCTACAGAATCACATTCCTGCTTAGTGAAGAAAGGTAAACAGAGCCCGTTTGCAGAGATAGAGCCCAGTCTTCCTGTCTCCGTTTAAGTGATTTGCACAGCTCGCATCCATAGAAAGCCCATAGCCCCCACGTAATGAACCAAGAAATGTATGCCCGCACTGGCTCTTGGAGATGAGCAACCTTTGTTTAAGTGACCTTTATTTCAGATAATACATCCCCGGACTTAAGATATCAGATATTACTAGATGTGCAGGTCGTCCTGACACTGAAGGCCTCTCTACTAGCACGAAAGTCAGCTTCCCCCAGTCCCCCCCAGTTACACATCAATCACACGTCATTATCAAGTTGCGCACACAAGTAGGGCAAAGGTTCCAGCTGGCCATGCAGACCCCCTCCATGTATCCACCCACCTATGACTCACTTATGACTCCTCAAGTGAACGCCCACATGTACGACCACATGTACGCCCACATGTTTCTTATCTTTCTTTCTCTTGCTCGGCCTAGAGCACTCCTCCTCTCTATGCAATCTAATGTATAAATATTGTACTCTGTGAATAAAGTTCAGAAGGCCCTTCCTGAACCTTAGTGGTGATGGAACCGATTCTCCGCTAACCCGGGTTATTGAAATAAAGCCCTTTTGAATCGGACACCACGGACTCTGCCTCTCATTTTAATGCATGAACTTTCATTTAAGTATAGAAATTATGACAGGGTAATATTTTATTTACCACATTAATCTGGCGCCCTAACAGGAACTAGTCCCTTTCCCCACGCGCCGGTGATGTAGGTCCAGCCCTTGCCCCCTTCTACAGCCATGACGGACTTCAGAGTGCACGCAGTGGGGGTTTCCCGCTTACTCCCTCAGGCCCACGAGGAGGACGGACTGCGACCAGGCATCCACACGAGGCGGTGAGGATCGCGGATCATCCCAACCAGAGCCCAAGCCGTGAGAGAGCAAGGTCCGAGGTCTCCAGAGGTCCACCTGTCCGCGCATGCGCAGTATCAAGTTTCCGAGGCCTTCAAGTTCTGCTTCCCGGTGAGTACCACTAGTGGGAATGCATAAAGTTAAAGACGGGTTCGTTTAGTTGAGCTCGGTAAAGACGTGTCCGTTCACACGGGCACGGTAAAGACGGGCCCACGGTAAACATGGGCACGGTAAAGACGGGTCCATTTCGGTGGGCACGGTAAAGACGTGTCTCTTTCTGAGACCGGTATGGTTGTACTGTATTCCAGTGCATAAAGTTAACTGTTTTCAAGTACATGTTTTACCCCATGTATCAGTTAGAATGTATCTGTTTTAGTGTTCTAGTGTTGTAGTATGAATGATTGTTTCAGTCAGTCTGTTCTAGTGTGTATTGTGTTTTCGTTAAGTTAGTTTCATCATGCCACTGTTTTCAAAGTTACGTCAGATAGGCACCAGAAAAGGCATACTAGAAGAGCCAGTTATCATCCCGCCTAGAGACACACCTGGTCATTACATATATAATGAACATGGGCTAGATGCCATATTGTATTTATACCTATGGGCTTGAACAGTTGCAGTGTGAGGAGATTGCAGTACATCATGGCATTTGACTTATGCAGGGTGGAAGAAATGCTTTTCATCTTGGTGTTTGAACTGTAAGGCTTGACGGGTAACTGTCTGAAAGGGAGCCAATTACATCTTGGTGTTGAGGAAATTGTACTTGTGTGTGAAAAAGGTTTTTAAATTGCTCATTAAATGGCTTGCTGCATTTGCTTCTGCTATGCAATGGGAAAGTATTCAGTGTAATATGATTTGTGGAGTTTCTTGTACATAGCTCCTTGTAAATATGGCTTGTGAGGAGCATATTCTCATTTAGACTTGTTGTGTTTCTTGTGAATTGCGCCTTGAATATATGCCTTGTGAAGAGCATGTCATTTTTGGACTTGTTGACTTTCTTGTACATATGGCTTGTGAATAGCGCCATGTGGATATGGCTTGTCCAGAGCATGATATTGTTGCGTTAGTCAGGAGACAGCTGGATCTCTTTCAACTGCTTGGAGAAAATGTTTTGAAGATGTGCATACGTGTAATTTGAAAACGTGGAGTGATAAGTTCTTGAATTTCCCATGTACTGCAGTCATTGGGGAATGATTGTGTTTGAGCTGCAAAAGGGTTAATATCTTGGATTGAGACGGCGGTATTTGTTTTAACATGCTGTTTAACATGCATGGTTATGTGAGCTGACACTAAAAGTCAGTGATTTTTTTTAGATGGATGATGGTTTGATTTCACTTTCATTGGTTGCTGGGTTCTGCCTATCTGCTTTGTCAGCTTGCTGACAGTATGGTAACATCATACAGCAGTGTTCATTTAACTTTCTATTTGAAATGCGTCCATGAATTTGTGTGGGTTTGCCTTGGAACACATGATTTAATGTGTTTTTTCCGGAGGTCGGAATGTTATAAATCAACCAGTCGGATTGTGATAAGAGTTTTCAGCTGTGGATGGCACACGGACCAGTGTTTTAGAATTAGTGCGTTAATGGTTGAGAAGAAAATATAAAACAGACCCATCATAGAATGTGCTTTTAATTAGTGTAATGCAACCATGTGCTTTTACAAAAGTGTGTTCTAGAAAATATCCAATGCAAGCTGCCCCTTAGAATACCGTGTGAAAGTTAACACACTCAGTTAGAAAACATGGCTATTTTAAAAATAAAAATGATGAATCTGGCCCTTTTTGATAGGTAGAATAGAAAGGCTTGCACACTAATTTTTGACTTCTTTGTTATGCAATGTGCAGAGAAATATTAAACCCAACAGTCCATGATAATTCGTTTTTCAAATGCAAAATGCATAAGCCTTGTGTGCAGAAGCAAATTGCCCCCCTTTTTGTGTGTTAATGTTATGTTATGTTATGTTATGTTATTAACTTTTGTATAGCGCACAGATGCCGCAGCCAAGAGGCGTCCCGGCGCTTTTGGAGATAGAAGACATAACACAACAGTGATGACCAAAACACAGAGCTATACAGCAGAGAATAAATGGGTTTTTAATTGTTTCCTGAACTGAAACAAATCGTGGATGGAACGAAGTGAAGCAGGCAAAGAGTTCCATAGAGTAGCCGCCATCACCGAGAAAGAGCGTCCACCCATTCTGGACTTTTTAAAACGAGGAACAATGGCCAAATTAGACCCTGCAGACCGAAGAGCTCTTGCGGGGACATAGTGGAGGATGGTCTGGGAGAGAATGGGGGGGGAGGCCAAATTGAGAATTTTAAAAGTGAGGCACAAAGCCTTGAACTTAATTCTTTGGCCTACTGGGAGCCAGTGAAGGTCACGGATAGTACTACGAGCTGAAACAAATTTGGGGAGGCCGACCAGCATCCTAGCCGCCGAATTGTGTACCCGCTGAAGACGGGCAAGCTCAGCTTGATTAACACCCAGAAACAGAGAACTGGCGTAGTCCAATCTAGTCAACACCAGAGCTTGGACTATGATCTGCCTGGTGTCTGCGTCAAAAAATTTAAAAATAGGCCGTAGGCTTTGTAGAGCGCCGAAGCAGGTTTCCTGCAACACGTTTAATGTGGGGAATAAAAGACAATTGATTGTCGAGCCAGACGCCCAAATTTCTGACTTCGGTTACCGGAGTAGGAACAGGACCCAATTCAGAAGGCCACCATTGGTCTCCCCAGAGCTCGCTGTCTCTACCGAAGAGAATGACCTCCGTCTTGGTGGCATTGAGTTGTAAGCGATTGTTCGCCATCCAGCCGGCGACCGCTTTGAGGGCTGCCTGAAAGGTGGGGGCGTTCATATTAGAATCGCCATTGAGTGACACCGCCAATTGTGTGTCATCGGCGTATGACACTATTGTAAGCCCAAAACTAGCAGCTACCTGCGCCAGCGGAGCAACATACAAGTTAAAAAGGGTGGCGCTGAGGGCCGAGCCCTGTGGCACTCCCTGCAGAATGGGGCGAGGGGCGGAGATGTAGGGAGGAGTAGAAACTTTAAAGGTTCGACCCGTAAGAAATGATCGAAACCATTCAAGCGCCTGTTCTCCGACTCCTGCCTCAGCGAGGCGATATAAAAGGATGTGGTGGGAGACCGTGTCAAACGCGGCACTTAGATCCAATAGGATCAGTGCCGCCGTCTGACCTTGGTCAAGTATATTCCTGATGTGTTCCACCACCGCCAAAAGAGCAGTCTCGGTACTATGACCGGCTCGAAACCCATTCTGGGAGTTGTCCAGTATGTTTGCTTCTTGCAGGTGGAGGGATAAGATCCTATTAGCGTGAGCTTCAGCTATTTTAGCCATCCAAGGAAGGAGGGAAATAGGTCGGTAATGCTCAGATTTGGAAGGGTCAAGAGACGTTTTTTTTAGGATTGGTATAATAGTGGCCCGCTTCCAAGCAGTGGGAACACTACCAGTTCTAAAGGAAAGATTTATTAAGTTCTGCATCGCCGGATAACAGCAATCCGCGAAATCACTAAATTGCATGGGTCTCATCGGGTCCTCCGGAGAACCTGATTTAACTTTAACCGTCAGATTTAGGAACTCCTCTTGGGTGGGACCTGGAATGACTAATAAGGATTTAGAGACCGGAGGGGCACTGATAGTTTCACTGACAAAAGGCGTGGCAAACGACCTATATATGGCCTCCACTTTTTCGACGAAAAATGTGGCCAGATCTTCGCAATGCGTCATAGAGGCAGTGAACGTAGAGGCAGTTCTTTTGTTGGTGAGATCCTTACATACCCTAAAAATGGTTTTAGTAGGATTCGTGCTGCTTTTTATTTCTTGTGAGTAAAAAGCAGCCCTGGCTGAACATATGGCCTTATGATACATCCTGATGCAAGATCTATAGGTTGCTTTAAGATCAGTATCATAGTTTCTGCGCCAGGCGCGTTCTGCTTTTTTACAAGATGCCTTCAGTGCCCTGAGGGATTCATCATACCAGGGACTGGGGGAGCCAGATTTAGCTTTGCTCCACCTAGCTGGTATGAGGGTATCCAAAGATTGCTCTAGCCACTTGCAAAAGTCGTCATAGCCCCGGGAAACTTCCTCAGGAGGTTGAGGATGGTGCTGCAGCAACAGATGGTGAAAGTGCTCTAAGTTCAGGTTTCTCCAAGGACGCTTAAGAGTTTTAGGCAAGTTGTTATTGGCTAAGGGGATGTCAATGGCAATATGCGTTTCGATCAGGTGGTGATCAGTCCAGGCCATAGGCTTGGGCTGGAGCACTTTAATATTGGAGGAGATGTTTGTCAGAAAAGGATCCAGCAGGTGTCCGCCAATGTGAGTCGGGGATTCAACCAGTTGGACTAGATGAAATGCCTCAAGATCAGAAAGCAAGCTTTGGACTGGGTTGGAAAGTGGTGCTTCCATATGGAGGTTCAGATCACCAACAACCGTAAAATTGTTGGTTTTCAAAACTAAAGAAGAGACCACATCCGGAAGGCTGACACGAAAGGATCCATCCGGACCTGGGGGCCTATAGATTAATAGTCCCGCAAAGGTGAAGTGGGGACTTACAGTGATATTAAAGTGCGCACTCTCACAACCAGCTATAGTAGTGGGAGACCAGGCGCACGAATAGCAGGTTTTTAAAGCGACTGCAATGCCACCACCTCTACCATTACGATGGGATGAGTGTAAGGTATAGCCAACTGGGAGGGCTAAGTTAATCACAGCCATAGAGTTGTCATGGAGCCACGTTTCGGTGAAGAAGAAGATGTCTGGATTTTCATCATTAATCAGAGAAAAAATTTCTTGCGAGTGGCAGGCCAGTGACCTTACATTCAAAAGAAAAATTTTAAGAGGCGAAATGACATCAGGGCCCCGTGTGGGTCCGGTGATGTGAGCTCTAGGGGGTTTCGGTAGAAAACGCAGGATGGGTTGTGGTGCCGGGAGACAAAAGGAACAGATAGGGCACTGATAAGGACCGCTAAGAGGATCCAAAGTGCCATGGCGGCATCCACTTACCCCTAGGCGCAAAGCGCGAATATCTACCGAAGATAACATCCTAAAGTAGTAATGGGCCCTGCCAGGCCCGGCCTAGCGCGGACGAGCGCAGACGGGCAGGACTCTGGCTGGACTCTGGCTGGACTCTGGCTGGACTCTGGCTGGACTCTGGCTGGACTCAGGCGCGATGAAAGGCGCACCGCTGCGCGTCACCGCTGCGCGACCCGAAGGGGGCTCAAGTAGGCTCACAAGGGCGAGATCTCGCGAGATTGCGCGAGAGTGCCCCAGCCCACAGCAAGATGGCGCTCGAACTCGTCCCCGGTACCCCGTGATCCCGGACCCGCCAAAGGAAGTGTGGATGGTCCCCAGGGGGGTTTTATGGTGCAAGGAAGAGGCCAGGGGAACGGTGCAGCTAAAAACAAGGTACAAATAAAGTAAATTAAATAAAATGAAAAACGGGAATTTTTAAAATACAAAGAGCAGGCAAAAAGCGCAGCTAGCGCTAGCGAGGTCCAAATGCATAGTCACCTTAATCTGCATGCTAAATAAATGCCCATGTTTCTAGCTGCATTAGTTAGACAAAAGTGTTTCTTAGAAAGTGGAGCTTTTAAGTAGCAGTACTTTGTAACAGAATTATTTTAAAATGCTAGCTTGTGACTGTGTTACAGATTAATTTGCTTTTTATCACGTTTTAAATTTGCTTCAGTTAGTTAGAGAATACTGATTCTGACGTGGGAACAGTTATGTTTAGAGTTCCAAGGAATGTGTTTTTCGACCTTGGATTAGCCTGACTCCAATTTCTTTCCGCGGAGAGATGTTTATGTAAGGGGGGGTCAAGTCACTCTTCCTTGCTGTCGACGCAGACAGCTTCATTGACTTCAGATAAGGGATCCTTGCACATGCAGAATAAATTGGCAGACGCTTGGCCCTTGGAGTTAGATAGATACAGTAGGCCTAAGTGAGCTTCCCTGACTAGAGATTAGAGATGCTTAGACAGAATGGTTGGCAGGAAGCTTTGCTCCTGCAATGAGCTCAGTGTTGGCAGTGATTCAATTTTACATCACAGTGTAGCTCGGCTCCTGCTTGGATCAGATTCAAGACTCTGAGCGCGAACATCTTTCTGGAGGTGGGGGCTGCTTCTCAGAGGAGTGAGGCAGTACACGCAGTCAGACTACCCGGAATACCAATCTTTCTCATGAAACAGCCTAGAGAGGGTAGATGGCTTGCCCCTTATTGAGGTTCCTGTAGATCAAGAGGGTCCTTATGTACATAGTCGTGTATTGGGAAAAGACAGAAAGTTTCTAACTGACACAGGGGCGAGCAGAACTACCATCAGTCATGACGAGGTTCCAGGGGCACCTCTCTCAGGCTCACAAAATATTCCCTTGGGATTTTCAGGAAAGCCTATTGTTAATGAAGTATCGGAAGAGGTTTCCCTTGGAGTTGGTCCACTGTCACGTACCACAGACTTGGTACTTACTAAATCATGTCCAGAAAACTTGCCAGGTATAAAGACATTAAAAGAACTAGGAGCAGTTATTTGTTGTTCTCCGGAAGGAGTGCGACTGTTCTTACGTGATTTTAAGGGACATTATGTTCTGAAAGATTTTGACCCCAGACTCCAGAATGTACCACAGCACCTATGGGCACAAGGTCCGACTGACATAGGTTACATGAACATAACACCACACCGTGTCACTCTCAAAGCAGGAGTAGTACTCCCACGTATACGACAATACAAGATGCCACCTGAGGCCGAAGTGGCCTTATTAAAGATTGTTGACGAACTCATTGCACATGGGGTGGTGGTGGAGACTGACTCAAATGTATGTAACTCACCTGTCCTTCCTATCCTTAAACGATCAGACCCTAATGCACCACTGTTAGAACCGGCTGTCTCTAGTTGGCAAAGGTATGCACTTCTGACAAATAGGGACACACCTTTTCTAGTCAGGGCAAGGGGATCACACCCTTTGATAACCCCTGCTCACCCACTTGGTAGCTTGGCAGAGCAGACAGGCTTATCTCAGAGGCTGTGTGTTAAGCATTTATGACCACATACAGTAATAAAGTGAATACACTACAAATGGACACGACACAGTAGTATTATAAAAATAAGTATTTTTATATAAGGCTTAGCACAAGACCAAATAACGACAAAACTGTACACAATCGTAATAAATACTCTGGGAAGGAAAAAGGGGTAGTTCAAAGGTAGGTTCTTCTTTAGCACAAAAGTCTTTAGTATCAAGCAAATCTTCTTCTTGGCAATACAGTTCTTAGCAACAGGGTAACCCACACGGGGGCTACACGACGTCGAGGCAAAGTTAATCCAAAGGTTCGGCGTCGACCGCGAGGAGCGCTACGTCGAGCCCGGAGTCACACGGACCCCCAACAACACAGTACCTTTAGGAGAATGAAGCACACGATGATCAGCGGCGTCGAGCAATCCGGCGTCGCGTCTTCGGTGTCGATCAGGCCTCAGCAGGCGTCGTCGTCGATGATGCGGTTGCACAGAGTGAACAGCGCTCACGGCGTCGAGAGGGCACACAGTTGATGCGATCAGCAGCGGTGCAGACACGAGGTCCTCTGGAGCTAGAGCCGTACTCCCACTCACTGGCGTTGCTGCTGGCGTCGGTCGGGCCCGGCGGCCGGTCGTCGAGGAAGCGGGACACTGGGGCCGTTACCCACTGCGTCGAGCTGGGTTCGGCGACGTCCGTCGGCGTCGAGATTGCTGGTTCTTTCAGAGGTGCTGGATTCACGATTCCAGCAAATAGCACTCTAGCAGATGAAGTCCTTTAGCCCTGTGACTTCAGCAGGAGACTGGCACTCTTCCAGTCCTTGGAGATTTTCTTAGCAAGCGTGAGAGTACACACACAGTTCCTCTCTCCTGGTTCCTTGGCAAAAATAAAGAAGCACTGCAGGATTCCCCCAACAACAGCACACCGGCAGAAGGGGTAGGCAGTAAGCATGAGCGAATTTTGCGGATCTCGCGTTCGCGAATTTTGCGGATTTGCGGATTCGCAATCCGCAAAATCCGCGAATTCCCGCGAATTTGCGGATTTTTTTTTTTTGTGTTCGCCCGTGTTTCTGCCAGTTCGCGAGGGTTTTGTACACTTTCGCAAATTGCGAACTTACCTGTCGGGTCGCAAGTTTCGCAAACTTGTTGTTTCTACGTGTCCAGCCTGTTTGGGACACTCTTCTTCATCACTGCCACTCTCTGTCACCACTGCCACTCTCTGACTACTCATGCCACCCTCTGACTACTCATGCCACCCTCTGGCCCACCCATGCCACCCTCTGTTTCATCACCACACCCTCTGGTTGTCCAGTGTACATTATTTTCGGCAAAGCAAAGCACACCTTCCCTGCCTCAAGTGACCTGAATTAATTTGGGGCTGATTAATGTGTCACAGAATATTTTTTTAGCTGGCACCTGCTTCCTTAGTGCGCCCTGATTAGTGATCTTTTGCACTTGCTAAGTGCTTTCATTGTTGCAAAATTAGTTACAACACCTGCCCTGCCCCAACTGACAATAATGAATTAGGGGCTGATTAATGGATTTTAACTTCCAGCCTGGCTCCTGCTTGTCTCCCTTAGCTGTAATTCAGGACCTTTGTGGCATATGTGTAACTATTCTGAGGTTCAGAGCAGGGTCACATAATAGTTTCAACTGGCAACTGAACTCTGGAGGGGCCCCTCAGGAAGCACTACAGGAAATGGCTACTAATGATGAGCCTGAACTTTTGAACCTGGTAAGTAGTTACTTTCAGTTTTGCTAAAATCGTATTTCTGCAATTTTGCACTTATTCGCGGGGCGCGAACTCACGCGAACTCACGCGAACAGTGCGAGCAAAATCCGCTGCTCGCGGATTTGCGGATTTTGCGGGAGATTCGCAAATCTCGCGGATTGCGGATTTCCCGAAAATCCGCAAAATCCGCGAGCGGAACGGATTTTCCGCCCATGCCTAGTAGGCAGTCTTTAGATCAGCAGGCCTCTTGTCCTTGGTTACAGGGTTCCTTGTCAGAAGTGATCTGATCTCATGGTTCAGGGGTCCTTCTCTTATACCCCTTTCCGGCTTTGATCCCTTTGTCCATGCCGGGGAATTTCCCAACATCCTGGGTCCATTGTGGGTGGAGCCAGGCAGTAGCACCTGGCCTATTCATTGCGCAGGGCTGGGTCCTCAGACGCCCAGCAGGAGGTGGAGCCAGCATTGACACTGGCAGGAGCAGAGCTATCGGCCTCCTGGCAGGAGGTGGGGCTAGGATCGTCCATGGCAGGCACAGAGCCATCAGCCGCTTGGCAGGAGGTGGAGCCAGCATTGTACCAGGCAGGGCAGGCTATCAACAACTACTCTCCCCCTACTCTCAACGCAAATGTCCCACTCATCCCACACTGACTCATCCAGACCTGTGGAGCCACCCAGCTCCTGTCACACACACGCAAGACCAGCAGAAACCAGATATGGTTAGACAAGAAAATAGACACCTTCTAAAAGTGCTATTTTCAAACCTAGAGTCCAAAAACCATCCACACCAACGGATGCGTAATTAAACCCCGAGTTCAGGGATACCAAACTCGACATTGCACCATGCTCTCCGAGCCAACTTTATTTATTTTATTTTATTTTATATGCTTATAAAGCACCAGACTAGACCCCCAAAGGGGTATCTCCGCGCTATAACTGCAGATGGAAGTGAGAATAAAAAGTGTATCCGGAAGTAAAATGACCATTAATAGCTGGGAAACAGGTAGGTTTTTAGATTTTTTCTAAACATCATATGGTTGGTGATGGACCTCAGTTCAAGCGGCAATGAGTTCCATAGTGTGGGTCCGGTGTGAGCCAGTGCACGGCCACCTTGCCTGGTTTTCTTAATTCTGGGTATTTTAAGTAGTTGCTGATTACTGGAACGCAAAGAGCGTCCTGGGATGTAGGGCTGAAAGATGTCAATGAAATACTTAGGGCCCATCCCTGTTAGGCTCTTGTGTATGGTACACAGGGTCTTGAACTGAACTCGCTTCTTCACAGGAAGCCAGTGAAGTTGAGTCAGTAGGGGGCAGGATGGTGTCCTAGGTGGGACATTCATGACAATCCTTGCTGCAGTGTTTTGAATAACCTGCAATTTCTTGAGTTGCTCCTCGTTGGCTCCATGGAGCAATCCATTGCAGTAGTCTACCCTACTAATAACAAGAGCCTGCACCAACTAGGATCATAGCGTTAATAATCCCGGCGGCCCATTCTAACCAATGGAGAGCAGGCGACCTCGCAATAGTGAAGAACGAAGATGGCTGTAATTCACTATTAGGACATGCCAACTTGGTCAGGCGTGTCCTACCTTATACTTACAATGCACCCTGCCCGCAGGCCTACCATAGGGGTGACTAACATGAAGTCAAGGGAAGGTTTGAGGGGCTGGCGAGTAGGTATACTTGCGCAGCCTGCGTGACAGCACTAGGCTGCACGTGGGTCTCGCAATGACCGACCCGTAGACATTCTTTTACGAGGCCGCTCCTGTGGGTGGCACAACACGTGCTGCAAGCCCACGAGCGGCATTTGTATTTACAAGCCCCGGCACTCCTGGTGCACTAGACTAGGGACTGACAGTAAACCAAATAAGCCAAATATGGATACAATAGATACATCAATTTAACATAGGGAGCACTTGCGCTGTGGCACGGATCAGCCGTGGCACAGCGCCCAAAGCATATACCAGCAAAACATCGAAAAACAGTGGAGGCAAACAGAAAAAATGGAGGAGAGACTCAAGCCAATGATGTCAGGTCTAACAACCACCAGTTTACAGACTAGTTGTTAACCTTCGAGACTTGAACAAATGTGTAGTACCACAATACCCAGTGGTCCCAGACATTTCTTCATTACTGACTGCTATTGATTCTGAAGCATCATTCTTTACAGTAACTGACCTGAAAAATGCCTTTTTCAGTGTTCCGATTCATCCAGACAGCCAGTATCTCTTCTGATTCAGTTTAAGTGGACGTAGCTTTAAATTTTTAAAGGTTTTACAGAGAGCCCTAGCATTTACAGTCAAGCATTAAAAAGACAGCTGGACAGTATTAACATGCCTTCCGACACAGTACTGATTCAGTATGTTGACGATATCCTAATCACAGCACGATCAGAGACAGACTAGACTGCGAACATGCATCACTGACAGTTTTACACTTTCTGGCTGACAAGGGGCACAAAGTGTCCCCTTCAAAGTTACAATTCTGTGCCCAGCAAGTGGTTTACCTTGTACACTTGCTGTCCAAGAGGGGTGGGCAGCTGACACAAGAACGTATTCAGTTAATTTCTAACCTTTCACAGCCCAAGACACAAAAGGAAGTACGGGCCTTCATTTGGCCTCACTTCATACTGTAGACAATGGATTCCCCAGTATGCCCTTCTAGCCAAACCACTAATACAGTTGACAACGCAGGAGGCAGCGTCTTCGACTGTCCTCCCTTGGACACAAGAACACACCTTGGCATTTGAAGAATTAAAAAGAGCCTTATGTCAAGCACCAGTTTTAGCGACTCCTAGTTACAGCAAACCCTTTATGCTTTTCGTAACTGAACGGGAAGGAACAGCATTATCTGTCCTTACACAAGATCAAGCAGGAAAACACAAGCCTTGTGCTTATTTTTCTAGTACACTAGACCCAGTGGCCCAGGCTCTGCCTGCGTGCCTGAAATCAGTTGCAGCAACAGCTCTAGCCATAAGACAAAGCGACTCGATTGTGTTGGGCCACCCCCTGACAGTCTAGGTACCACATGCAGTGGAAGTTCTCTTGAACAGGACACAGACACAACACTTGACTGTTTGCGAGACTGACAGGATATGAACTGACGTTATTTCAGCCACACATAGAGATCAGACGATGTAACATTCTTAACCCTGCTACACGTTTGCCCTCAAGTACAGTAGACACTGCACCACATGACTGGTGGAAGTAATAAATACAGTGACGAAACCAAGACAAAATCTGACAGATGTTGCACTTCCAGATCCTGACCTGACACTTTATGTTGATGGTTCATGCATGAGAACAAGCACAGGAGAGCTAGTGGCCGCATATGCCGTGACCACTGCTACTAAAGTCATAGAGACCCACAGAATAGACACACTGTCAGCACAAGCAGCAGAGCTCATCGCTCTGACACAAGCCTGCATAAGAGCCAAGAACTTGAAAGTGAACATTTATACAGACTCACAGTACGCTTTTGGCGTAGTCCATGACTTCGGAGTTCTCTGGAGGGAGAGAGGTTACTTGACCTCTCATGGGGCCAAAATTCAGCACGGCCCGCTCATTTAGGCCCTGTTAGAAGCAATACATTTGCCTACAGCCATAGCTATCATGAAATGCAAAGCACACACCAAAGTTACAGACACCATTTCCCAGGGTAATGATCTGGCAGACCGAACTGCTAAATTGACAGCTCAGACACCAACAGACACGACAAAGACAGAGATACCATTACTGACCAAAAGCATGACAGTCAGGGATCCTTCACAAGATGTACTCGACATACAGACACATGCCACTCCAGACGAAATAAAGAAATGGACTGAACAAGGAGGGGTCCAGACTGACCAAGGTTGGATGACTAAGGGCAAAGCAACATGGTTCCTCCCAGATTCCATGGTACAAGTGATCATAAACACAGCACATAGTCCAGCACACTTAGGAGAAAAGGCAATGCTAGACAGTTTACAGAACATATGGTTTAACAAGCACCTGCGTGCAGCAGCGAAACAGAAAGTACGTACCTGTATGATCTGTTGCCAGTTCAATCCAGGTAAAGGCATCCCGGTGGAACAAGGCGGATTTCATCCTCCTGACCACCCTTTTGAGGTCCTCCAGATGGATTATATCCAAATGGACAGATGTAGAGGTTACAAGTATGTCCTGGTAGTTGTATGTGCACTATCTAGATGGACAGAAGCGTACCCAGTCCCAGATTATACCGCTGTGACCACCGCCAGGCAATTGGTGCGTGAAATCTTCCCCAGACACGGATTGCCCCGTGTCGTGTACTCAGACAACGGTCAGCCATTCTCTTCTGAATTAATGAAACAAGTTTCCCTACTGTTAGGATATACTTGGAAGTTCCATTGTGTACGACACCCTGAAGCAGCTGGACTTGTCGAGCACCATAATCAGACACTTAAGACAAAAATAGCAAAAGTCTGTGCAGAAAAAGGCGTGGATTGGATGGTAGCCTTGCCGGTTGCCCTCTTTTACATGCGTATGGTAGCTCATTCCAGAACAGGCCTATCTCCTTATGAAGTGGTTTTCGGTAGACCACCGAATATGTGGGGTACGCCTATGCCTAAGAAAATAACCGATGTTGACAGTAATATGCTGACAGATTACCTGGCTTCCTTGATGTCTGCACTACTCTCTTGTCGTTCACAGGTTGCCGCCGCTTTCCCAGACAACACCCAGGTTAAGGACCACGTCATCGTCCCTGGAGACCTAGTCCTGGTGAGAAATTTTGATTGGTCAAGCCCCCTGGAGCCATGTTGGAAGTCACCGAAGCTTGTGCTACTGACCACGAGGACGGCTATCAAAGTGGAAGGACGAAAGGGCTGGATCCATGCCCAACACTGCAAGCGATTTTACGGAACCCAAGGAACTTTAATAAAGACAAAGGACAATGCCGATAGTACTAAAGATAGTACGGACTTTAAGCCCCCTTTGCTAGAAAAGACTCCACAACAAGAGTATAGGTCCAAGCTAAGATCTAATAAGTCAGACAGCGTTTAATTGTTTAAGTCCACTAGGTGGTGAATCGGTTAGACAGGTTTTCTGACATGTATAAGATCGCGGACCAGAATAGTAGAAAGAGCAGGATGAAAAAGAAGTACTGCAAGATATTACGCAGTAGATGTATAGTAACTCTGATTTTTCTTTCCCTTCTATGCATCACTATAATATGTATCAGCTTGACATTACATGTTTTCTTTCCTCCTATTGCCTCACACGTACACTTTTCCTTTAATACTACAATAGAGCATACATTCAGTGATCTGCCACCCCATGAACTGTCATATCGACTAGCCCTGCGCAACAATACATTCATTCGAATGTTGCACCGTTCCCATCAGACCAGCAATACAACCGATTGCTGGGTATGTGGCCAACTCCCGCCTTATCAAAAGACAAAGGGAGTCCTGCCCTTCTTCCCCTCCCACAATGGTTCATGCGGAGCATGGTTTGCCTTAATGACATCACTAGACAGAAAGTCCATAGTTTACCAGGGTGACTGGATATATGGAAACCTGAATAAAGTAATGAATGAGGCATGTTTTCCAGACAATGACGGACTTCCCCAAAGAAAGGGAACCGATCTAGAAAATGAAGAGTACGAGCAAGGAAATGCCTCCCTTAACTTCATGATTCTGAATGTGCAGCCCAAGCAAAATGTAGGTCCACCGTTTATTACAGTCCTACCAGTAAAAAGTGATTTGTGTGTCAGAAAGAAGGGATCAGTACACATGGGACACAGCAAGTGTAATGCTGTAGTCGAGTTTAATGAAAAGGGAAAGTCTTCTTTCAAAGCATCACGCCATTCCTATTTCATATGCGGTCAGACAGCCTATGTACATCTGCCCTTAGACTGGGGTGGAACATGCTATATATCGTTCCTTCTGCCCCCTGTCTTTCTGGCCCCATCCCATTATCATCGAGATTCACGACTAGATCATGCCAGACAAAGGAGAGAGATCGATTCTCCAGTGATTGATCAGACTGAGACAGCTTGGGAGCAATATACAGACTTCAATAGAGGATTCTTTTTCTTCATAGGCCCCATCCAAAACAGTAAACTCATACGCAGGTTAACGAGAACCCTCGAAGCAGTAGTGAATGAGATTGCATCTGCCCTGGCTAACTTGACCCAGGAACAGTCTGCCATGAGACTTGTTGTTCTTCAGAACCGTCTTGTTCTTGACGTCATCCTGGCGGATAGGGGCAGGGCTTGTAGAGTGATTGGCTCTAGTTGCTGTGTTTTCATTCCGAATAACGCGCCATCTGTGTACGCAGCAATAAAAAGGCTCCACAAGATTGCTCACGAGATACATCAAGACCCAGGCACATGGACTTGGTCCAGTTGGCTCTGGAGTGTAATATCAGCCTGGGGATGGAAAATGTTGTCGTTCCTAGGAATGATACTACTCATGATATTTGGCTGCTGCCTCTGTCTGCAGTGTGGCCCGGCGATTTGCGGCCTGTGTGCCACTGCCTGTGTACCCCATCCACATATACAAAGGATAAAGGATGAACAAATGATGCTGTATGATCAGATATACGGTCTCATGAATATAGATGTAACCTGAAGGGTGCGTAGGGGACAAGGAGGGAATGAGGAAAATGAAATTTTGCCTGGCCAAATATGTCCCCTGTGCTACCCCAACGTTTAGTGTATGTGCATGCCACCCATGCATTTTCCCTCTATGGCCTGCAATAATAATGCCTCTGCATTTACGTCCTACACTAGGATGTCAGCTATCAAGTCCCCCATGAAAGAAACGTTAATTCTGCATTGAGGCCTATGTTGCCAATGTAATTGCATTGTGCACGTTTTTAAGTCAAGATGGACCCATTCTGTGGCTCACCCCGAGCCAGGACCCGAATTAAGGTTTTCATGCTTCCAGACACTCCGAGGGCTGCAGCTCCGCATCCCTGACCTCTCGCATACTTTCAGTCAGCCGAGGAGGCCCCGCACGGGGGGTGCCAAGACAGTATTTTGCACACAGTTATCTGCCTGCCCTACAGAATAACATTCCTGCTTAGTGAAGAAAGGTAAACAGAGCCCGTTTGCAGAGATAGAGCCCAGTCTTCCTGTCTCCGTTTAAGTGATTTGCACAGCTCGCATCCATAGAAAGCCCATAGCCCCCACGTAATGAACCAAGAAATGTATGCCCGCACTGGCTCTTGGCGATGAGCAACCTTTGTTTAAGTGACCTTTATTTCAGATAATACATCCCCGGACTTAAGATATCAGATATTACTAGATGTGCAGGTCGTCCTGACACTGAAGGCCTCTCTACTAGCACGAAAGTCAGCTTCCCCAGTCCCCCCCAGTTACACGTCAATCACACGTCAATATCAAGTTGCGCACACAAGTAGGGCAAAGGTTCCAGCTGGCCATGCAGACCCCCTCCATGTATCCACCCACCTATGACTCACTTATGACTCCTCAAGTGAACGCCCACATGTACGCCCACATGTTTCTTATCTTTCTTTCTCTTGCTCGGCCTAGAGCACTCCTCCTCTCTATGCAATCTAATGTATAAATATTGTACTCTGTGAATAAAGTTCAGAAGACCCTTCCTGAACCTTAGTGGTGATGGAACCGATTCTCCGCTAACCCGGGTTATTGAAATAAAGCCCTTTTGAATCGGACACCACGGACTCTGCCTCTCATTTTAATGCATGAACTTTCATTTAAGTATAGAAATTATGACAGGGTAATATTTTATTTACCACAGCACACTGCTGCACGCCTCACACTGCTGCACGCCTCACACTGCTGCGCGCCTCACACTGCTGCACACCTCACACTGCTGAACGCCTCACAACACCACCACATCACTCAGGGACACCACCATATCACTCTAGGACACCACCATATCACTCTAGGACACCACCACATCACTCTGGGACACCACCACATCACTCTGGGATACCACCGCATCACTCTGGGACACCACCACATCACTCTGGGACACCACCACCTCACTCAGGATTACCACCACATCACTCAGGGACAACACCACTTCACTCAGAGACACCACCACATCACTCTGGGACACCACCACATCACTCTAGGACACCACCACATCACTCTAGGACACCAACATATCACTTTAGGACACCACCACATCACTCTGGGACACCACCACATCACTCTGGGACACCACCACATCACTCTGGGACACCACTACATCACTCTGGGACACCACCACATCACTCAGGAACACCACCACATCACTCAGGGACACCACCACATCACCCTGGGACACCACCACATCACTCTAATACACCACCACATCACTCTAATACACCACCACATCACTTTAGTACACCACCACATCACTTTAATACACCACCACATCACTCAGCCCAACCACATCATCACTCAGCACCACAACAGCATCACTCAGCACCTCAACAGCACTGTCCTTCCTTGCTACCAACAAGCATTGCCATAGCCAATAGGACTTGCATTAGGAATGTGTAAGCTATTGGCTTTGTAAATAACAATGCTATTAATTTATATATTTTCAAAGCCAACACATATTTTAAAAAATTGTCATTTACAATACCAATAGCTCACACTTTCCTAATGCGAGAACTATTGCATTGCAAATGCTTGTTTTACAAGAAAGAGTGTGCTTATAAATCCAAAAGTTTCTAACTGGATCTTTATTATGTCTCCTTTCTGAAGCATAGAGGAGATCACCTCCTCTGTTATTTTCTGTTGCTCTGGAGAGAGGCATGTCTCTTGGGAAAGAAGTTTGTAAAGGTATGTGAGTCAAATCTATCATGAACCCATTGACAGTGTTTAAGAACCAAGGATCTTGAGTGATCAATCTCCAATTGTGAAGGAAGTATTTGAGTCTTCCACCCACTTTTTGGGGGAAAGAAGGAGAAGGGATAGGGGAGAGAGTTCTCACTTGCAAGGTTGTTTGCGATGAAGGTTCCACAGGATCCAAATCCTCTGATGCGTTGGCCTGTAATTCTCAGGGGGTAGAATTGAGGCAAGTTGTACTGCTGATACCCTCTTCCGAAACCACAGGATCTTGGAAATGGCCTTTGATTGAAGCGGCCGAAAGAGAGGACCGTCTTCTGGCCTATTTTGCTGTGCCTGGTCCAGGGCAGTGAAAGTGGAGACGTATTTCCCCAAAGATTTAATGAGGTCTTCTCCAAAGAGTAAACCTTTTGGGCTTTGCGAGGGTTCGTTATCCGCCATGTCAGTTAGTTTTGGATTTATTTTAGTCAAAACAACGTTGTCTTTCTGCATTAATGCTAGCGTTGGCATTACCCAGTAGAATTAATGCTCTCTGGCTCCATCCCCTGATGAGATTGGTGTTGAGAGGGGTGCCATTGATGTGGCTGTATTCTGCGGAATCTAGGATTCTGGCTAATAGTCCAAGTACGTCGAGAAGACGGTCTTGGCTCCCTTTCAGGGATTTTTCCATCCCTTTTCTTGGATCACGTCCAACTTTGAGTAGGAATTTAATGAGTACAAGGTCCAAATTGGGGGTATAGCAGCTTTTAGCCTCAGTAGAAGGTCTAGAGCATTCAGCTCTAAGGATGTCACAAGTGCCCCTTTCTAAGAGGTTTCTTATCCATTTTTTAATTAATTTTGCGACGTGGTCCTGAGGAAACCACTCAGAACTTCTTGGGTGTTTCAGATTTTATGGGGAAAACATTTCTTCCCCTAAGGGGTCAAGGATAATGTCCTTAGAGGATGATGGCAGTACCTCTAATGGATTGTAAAATTCTTGATCATCTTCATCAAGATCGAGGACATACTCATCAGGTGTGTCTGAGGATGCTATATCATTAGATTATTTATCTCCCATATTGTAAAGAGCATTATGATATTTTGTGCCGCTAGGGACACCCAGATGTTTTGTGTCGCTAGGGACACCCAGATGTTATGTGCCGCTACGGACACCCAGATGTTTTGTGCAGCTATGGACACCCAGATGTTTTGTGCCGCTACAGACACCCAAGTATTTTGTGCCGCTTTAGACACTGATGTTTTGTGCCGCTACGGACACCCAGATGTTTTGTGCCGCTACGGACACCCAGATGTTTTGTGCAGCTATGGACACCCAGATGTTTTGTGCCGCTACAGACACCCAAGTATTTTGTGCCGCTTTAGACACTGATGTTTTGTGCCGCTACGAACACCCAGATGTTTTGTGCCGCTAGGGACACCCAGATATTTTGTGCCGCTACGGACACCCAGATGTTTTCTGCCGCTACGGACACCCAGATAAGTTGTGCCGCTAAGGACACCCAGATAAGTTGTGCCGCAAAGGACACTTTGGGAGTTTGAGGTGCAAGGACCTCCATTAAAAGTTGAGGTGCTAAGACCTCCCTGAATTGATGAGGTGCTTGGACCTCCTACATTGCTCTTATCAGTGTTTTTACTTTTCTTAAGTCTTTTACCCCTTAAAGTAGTGATCTTGTCAGAGTAGAGGTTTGGCATTTCTGAGATTTCGTCCACATCAGGGAGTGACCTTTTAGAAGCCAAGCCCCCCTGTTAATTAATTTTAATTAATTAATTGGTTATTAATTTTGGCAATTTGTAATTAATGTTAGCTGTGTTGTGGTGTTTATAGGTGTAAAGGGTGAGAAGTAATTTATTTTTAATTGATGAATTACTAATTTGTTATTAATGACTTTTAATAAATGAATTAGTAATTCATTATGGTAATTGTGTAATTAATTTTAGGTGTGTGTTGTGGTTTTAATAGCAGGATTTATTTTGGGTAATTGTTTTTTGTGTGTGTTGTTTTTACTTTTACAGGGGTAAAGGGTGGGTATCCAATAAATTCTAATTACTATTTATTAGTTGGTAATAGTAATAGTGTTTCTTTTAAAAATAATATTAAATTGTTTTTTATTATTTATAGTTTAATTTAGGTGTGTGTTGTGGAGATTATAGTGTTAAAGCATGTGTATTAAATGAATGTTTTTTTTTATTAATACAATTTTTTAATTTTTTTGAATATTAATTATGTTAATTATGGAAACACATGTAATTAAAAATGTTGAAGTGTTTTGTTATTGGTGTGGTGTTATAGGGTAGGAAATAAAATCAATACATTTATGTTTTAAATAATTTCTTTTGTTTGTTAATAATTGCTATTTTTAAATAATTATTGTTTATAAATGTATTTTTTAATTATTTTATCTAATATTTGTAGGTTTTTGTTATTTGTAATAAATATTATAAAATGTGTTCTTTTTATTTGTGATATATTTACTGGTAGATTTTTATTTTTTTATGATTTTGAAACTTTTGCAATATTTTTTGTTTTTTGTTCAATTGTTTAAATGTTATTACTATTTTTTGTTTCTCTGCTATCCAGCACTTTCCCTACTGGAGTGGGAATAGCAATTTTTACCCTTCCACTATCCAACACTATCCCTACTTTTTTTAAAATATCTTTATTGAAATTTTCTGAGTAACAAAAAAAAGACTGCAACATCATGTGTTGAGGGGTGCTACCCCGAAATCGGTCCCAGGATGCTTGTTTCTGGTCCACGGAAGACCTGGCTTTGCAGTTCAGGCTGGACTGTTCCCATGAGGGACAGGGTTTGAACTGATTTGAATATGGGTGGGTCTAAACTGGAGTAGCAGGGTGAGCTAATGAACCGTGATGGATTCAACCCAGATCTACTAGTGACTGGGGTGAGTGTCAGAAAAGTGTCAGCGCTCTGTCCATCATCTCCTTGTGTTTGCTTTGTTTCACCTATAACACTGGAAAATAAATAAACCGCAATTACTCACATTCATAATGGCGGGCTCTACCTTAGAAAATCCTTATGATGTTTAGATATAGTGAAAGGTTTACAGTTGCCGAAAGTGTCAGTCACCAAGATCCACACTTGTGTTTTAGGGTAATATGAAAAAGAAAGAAAAATTCCTATGGGTAATCTTACCCAGAGCATGTATCTAAACTCTGCTCTCAAGCATCAGTTCCCACCTATGCTGTTATGTGGGTTACACATGAGTATTTTCTACGGTAGAGCTTGCCTTTATGAATGTAATAGCTGTGTATTTATT
Source organism: Lissotriton vulgaris (assembly GCF_964263255.1). NCBI lineage: Eukaryota > Metazoa > Chordata > Amphibia > Caudata > Salamandridae > Lissotriton > Lissotriton vulgaris. The sequence goes on from NC_141686.1 coordinate 103,502,958, forward strand.
TCCCAGAGTTATAGGTTGTAGCGGGTTGCGGAGTAATGGGCAACAATCGAGTTTTTGTTCGTGCTGGCTTTATTTGTTGAAACAGAATATCGGTACAGTTTTCCGAATATGTGTTCGTCTCGGAGATCGGCTTCTTTCGAGACGCAGTTTCCTTCGGGTAGCCTCCTCCTTCCTCCGAATCGGGCTCCGCCTCGTCTCCACCTGGTCCGTCTCCGTGGTTACGATGCCGTTGTCAGATTGTGGTGTTGCCGCAACCACTTTTGAGTGGCGAAGGGAAAGGGCCTCGAGGAACTGCTCGAGGTACACTCGGTCCATGATCTCCTCTTTGCTACTCACTGCAGGGGTTAGCCATTTGTCGGCTGCCATCTTCAGTCTCACGAACAGAGTTTTGAGGGTTTCCCCCGGGACTCCCCTTTCCTTTCTGAATCGTATACGGTAGGCTTCTGGGTCGGGTCCTAAGTGATCAAGTATTTTTTATTTATTTCGTCATCCGAGGTGTTTCCCGTGGAGTTTGCCACCTGATAAGCCGCTTGGGCCTCACCAACCAGCAGGGGAGCAAGGAAAAACCGCCATTTGGCTACCGGCCAGCCAAATGCCCTGGCCGCTCTCTCAAAGTTTAGGAGAAATGCGTCTGGGTCCTCTCCGGGTTGGTACTTCTGTAGTGATACGCCGCTAATGGGATGTGATCCTCCACCCCCAGCCATAGGCCAACTCTTCGTGGTCGGGTCTGTCTGCCGAGCAGTCATTGCAGCCTTCATAATTTCCCGATCTGCCTCGGCGGATCGTATTTGCTGTTCCATTACCCATTCCAGTCTTTCCTGTCCTTTCACGAGCTGCTGCCCAACCACATCCATCTTTGTTAGGCAGATGGTAGGACTGCCTGCATTTTCCACCAATGTAGCGGGTTGCGGAGTAATGGGCAACAATCGAGTTTTTGTTCGTGCTGGCTTTATTTGTTGAAACAGAATATCGGTACAAGTTTTCCGAATATGTGTTCGTCTCGGAGATCTGCTTCTTTCGGGACACTGTTTCCTTCGGGTAGCCTCCTCCTTCCTCCGAATCGGGCTCCGCCTCGTCTCCACCTGGTCCGTCTCCGTGGTTACGATGCTCGCCGCCTCGGTAGAAACAAGAGAGGGTGTCTCAGTGCTACGTAACAGATACACTCGTGAGGGGAAGGGAGTGATGGGATTTCACCGGTGAATATGTACAGCTAGTGACGGGCGGGGATGGGGGTGCAGGAAGGGTTCACCAGGGGACTGAAGGGATAGGGGATCCAATTACTCTAGGTTCCCTCGCCTCTTAACCCAGCCCGAGATACGATTACGTACCTCGGTGAGCCACACGCCTCCAGGTCGCGTGCGACTGGGCGGCTTGTGTTGCCGTCGGCCTCCAGGCTCCCACGCCGTCAACGGGTCACTCTGCACCTCCACTCCCTCTGTAGATGTCAAACCGGGTCCTCTTCCTTCCTTCCTTCGATCCGTTCTCTCCAACACACGTCTCTCCGCTCACCTTCCTCCGCTCCGGTGTACAAGCACACCTGACTGTCATCACCTGCCGGCTTTACGTCGTGTCGGGGCTCTTCCTCTTCCCTGTGGCTCTTCCAGTTAAAGGGCCAATCCTCAATATCCTCCTCGTCGCAGCTGTAACGTTCAGCAGGCATCGACCAGACCTGTGTTTGGGAAGGCTGAAAAGACAGGAGGGGGGGTCACAAGGTAAATACCCACGTAGGGTGGTATCAACCTTCGAAGTGCCCAGTGGCATGCCGCCCCCGTCACATAGGTGGACCCTGATGTCTGTGGGGGGCCACCTCAATATCTTCCATATATCGAGACCCGACATCTTCAATGTGAAAGTCCGCACCTGACACCACAAACTCTAGCCAAGTTTGCCAATATGCTTTTATGATGGAGGGAGCCACAGACTTTTTATTTACTCTGTTATCTTCACCAACCTATCTGCCACATTTCCTCTGGAATTTCCGTCTTGTGTAAATTCGCCTATAGTGCCAAGCACAGAACCACCTTCACAGTGAACGATATAAAGCACTTTCAATTTAATTATCTACTCTATTTTGTCCTGGAATTATTCTGTCAATAACTTTACCAACTGAGCTTATGCTAACATTACATTGTGTGTACACTGTCCTCCACTTGCCTCAATGTCACAATATATCAGATGACTGCTACTGATTCATGTTCTAAATAATGTATAGTATTTACTTGAATAAGCAAAAATTATTCTCAGAGAGGTTGTGCGTAGGGAGAGGTATTGTGAAGATCCGGATGCTGATCCTCCATCATGGTGAAGGTCCGTAGAGGTCCCCATGATGGCTTTTCTCCTCCGGTGACTATCCAATCCAGGTTACACTTCTTGCTTGGTCGTGCTGACCTCCTTTGACATAAGAGGTCACTGTCTCTCCACTGAACACAGATTCCAACCAGATCTGCACAGTGGATTCCTTTAAGGCCCCTCTTGGCATATGGGGTTTCCTGCTCACCACTGCACATGGGCTACAGTCCATCATTATGTCAATCTGTCCCTAGCAGCCCATCCATCATACGTTGTCACCGATCTCATCCCTCCTGCACACTTACGATAACAAGTTCGGCACAGCGATGAACACAGCTCACTTCATAACGGCCCTACTGGCATACAGGGTCGCACTGCTGCATGCCTCACACTGCTGCATGCCACACACTGCTGCATTATTCACACTGCTGCATGCTGCATACTGCTGCATGCCTCACACTGCTGCACACCACACACTGCTGCATGTCACACACTGCTGCACACCACACACTGCTGCACGCCACACACTGCTAGATTACTCACACTGCTGCATGCTGCACACTGCTGCATGCCTCACACTGCTGCACGCCTCACACTGCTGCGCGCCTCACACTGCTGCACGCCTCACACTGCTGCACACCTCACACTGCTGCACGACACACACTGCTGCACGACACACTGCTGCACACCTCACATTGCTGCACGCCACACACTGCTGCATGCCACACACTGCTGCACACCTCACACTGCCGCACGCCTCACACTGCTGCACGCCTCACACTGCTGCACGCTGCACACTGATGCATTACTCACACTGCTGCACGCCTCACACTGCTGCACGCCTCACACTGCTGCCCGCTGCTGCATTACTCACTGCTGCACGCCACACACTGCTGCATGCCTCACACAGCTGCATTACTCACACTGCTGCATGCTGCACACTGCTGTACACCACACACTGCTGCACGCAACACACTGCTGCACGCCTCACACTGCTGCACGCCTCACACTGCTGCATGCCTCACACTCCTGCACGCCTCACACTGCTGCACGCCTCACACTGCTGCACACTGCACACTGCTGCATTACTCACACTGCTGCACGCCTCACACTGCTGCATGCTGCTGCATTACTCACTGCTGCACGCCACACACTGCTGCACACCACACACTGCTGCATGCCTCACACTGCTGCATGCCACACACTGCTGCATTACTCACACTGCTGCATGTTGCACACTGCTGCACGCCTTACACTGCTGCACGCCTCACACTGCTGCACGCCTCACACTGCTGCACGCCTCACACTGCTGCACACCTCACACTGCTGCACGCCTCACAACACCACCACATCACTCAGGGACACCACCATATCACTCTAGGACACCACCATATCACTCTAGGACACCACCACATCACTCTGGGACACCACCACATCACTCTGGGATACCACCACATCACTCTGGGACACCACCACATCACTCTGGGACACCACCACCTCACTCAGGAATACCACCAGATCACTCAGGGACAACACCACTTCACTCAGGGACACCACCACATCACTCTGGGACACCACCACATCACTCTAGGACACCACCACATCACTCTAGGACACTAACATATCACTCTAGGACACCACCACATCACTCTTGGACACCACCACATCACTCTGGGACACCACCACATCACTCTGGGACACCACCACATCATTCTGGGACACCACCACATCACTCAGGAACACCACCACATCACTCAGGGACACCGCCACATCACTCTGGGACACCACCACATCACTCTAATACACCACCACATCACTCTAATACACCACCACATCACTTTAGTACACCACCACATCACTTTAATACACCACCACATCACTCAGCCCAACCACATCATCAATCAGCACCACAACAGCATCACTCAGCACCTCAACAGCACTGTCCTTGCTTGCTACCAACAAGCATTGCCATAGCCAATAGGACTCGCATTAGGAATGTGTAAGCTATTGGCTTTGTAAATAACAATTCTATTAATTTATATATTTTCAAAGCCAACACATATTTTAAAAAATTGTCATTTACAATACCAATAGCTCACACTTTCCTAATGCGAGAACAATTGCATTGCAAATGCTTGTTTTACAAGAAAGAGTGTGCTTATAAATCTAAAAGTTTCTAACTGGATCTCTATTATGTCTCCTTTCTGAAGCATAGTGGAGATCACCTCCTCTGTTATTTTGTGTTGCTCTGGAGAGAGGCATGTCTCTTGGGAAAGAAGTTTGTAAAGGTATGTGAGTCAAATCTATCATGAACCCATTGACAGTGTTTAAGAACCAAGGATCTTGAGTGATCAATCTCCAATTGTGAAGGAAGTATTTGAGTCTTTCACCCACTTTTTGGGGGAAAGAAGGAGAAGGGATAGGGGAGAGAGTTCTCACTTGCAAGGTTGTTTGCGATGAAGGTTCCACAGGATCCAAAACCTCTGATGCGTTGGCCTGTAATTCTCAGGGGGTAGAATTGAGGCAAGTTGTACTGCTGATACCCTCTTCCGAAACCACAGGATCTTGGAAATGGCCTTTGATTGAAGCGGCCGAAAGAGAGGACCGTCTTCTGGCCTATTTTGCTGTGCCTGGTCCAGGGCAGTGAAAGTGGAGACGTATTTCCCCAAAGATTTAATGAGGTCTTCTCCAAAGAGTAAACCTTTTGGGTTTTGCGAGGGTTCGTTATCCGCCATGTCAGTTAGTTTTGAATTTATTTTAGTCAAAACAACTTTGTCTTTCTGCATTAATGCTAGCGTTGGCATTACCCAGTAGAATTAATGCTCTCTGGCTCCATCCCCTGATGAGATTGGTGTTGAGAGGGGTGCCATTGATGTGGCTGTATTCTGCGGAATCTAGGATTCTGGCTAATAGTCCAAGTACGTCGAGAAGACGGTCTTGGCTACCTTTCAGGGATTTTTCCATCCCTTTTCTTGGATCACGTCCAACTTTGAATAGGAATTTAATGAGTTCAAGGTCCAAATTGGGGGTATAGCAGCTTTTAGCCTCAGGTCTAGAGCATTCAGCTCTAAGGATGTTACAAGTGCCCCTTTCTAAGAGGTTTCTTATCCATTTTTTAATTAATTTTGCGACGTGGTCCTGAGGAAACCACTCAGAACTTCTTGGGTGTTTCGGATTTTATGGGGAAAACGTTTCTTCCCCTAAGGGGTCAAGGATAATGTCCTTAGAGGATGATGGGAGTTCCTCTTATGGATTGTAACATTCTTGATCATCTTCATCAAGATCGAGGACATACTCATCAGGTGTGTCTGAGGATTCTATATCATTAGATTATTTATCTCCCATATTGTAAAGAGCATTATGATATTTTGTGCCGCTAGGGACACCCAGATGTTTTGTGTCGCTAGGGACACCCAGATGTTATGTGCCGCTACGGACACCCAGATGTTTTGTGCAGCTATGGACACCCAGATGTTTTGTGCCGCTACAGACACCCAAGTATTTTGTGCCGCTTTAGACACTGATGTTTTGTGCCGCTACGGACACCCAGATGTTTTGTGCCGCTACGGACACCCAGATGTTTTGTGCAGCTATGGACACCCAGATGTTTTGTGCCGCTACAGACACCCAAGTATTTTGTGCCGCTTTAGACACTGATGTTTTGTGCCGCTACGAACACCCAGATGTTTTGTGCCGCTAGGGACACCCAGATATTTTGTGCCGCTACGGACACCCAGATGTTTTCTGCCGCTACCGACACCCAGATAAGTTGTGCCGCTAAGGACACCCAGATAAGTTGTGCCGCAAAGGACACTTTGGGAGTTTGAGGTGCAAGGACCTCCATTAAAAGTTTTTTTTTTTTTAAATATATTTTTATTGCAGAATTATAAACCACAGGATACAATTAATCAGCCAGTTCACTCGTGATATCCCCCCGTCCAATAAGAAATCCCAGTCGTACACAGCCATTCAGCCCGCATCCCGGAGGCCGGGCGGCATATTACTTCGTTCAAAGGAAAACATCACGGTGCACGTCCCATAGGGACCATGGTTGAAATGTCGTTTTGCGTATCTGCTTTTACCCCCCCCACCCACAACATCACTCCCGTCAGCCATCCCAGTGATAATCAGTGGTACCGCCCTTGTCGGGACCTGCCCTAGGCGCTATGGGTTGTCACACCTGGCCGCTCTACCCAGCCATTCCACACTCCACACAGTGCCCACCGTCCTAGTAGATCCAAGGTGCCCTAACGAGCAACCATCTAATGGCTTCCGGCCCACCCCAAACTCCCGTCAACCAGCCCCCCCAAAGCCCCCCCTCCCCTGGCAACTGCTAAGGTGTGTGCCTCGTCCTGTCGAATTGGATGGATCCACTACAGTGCGTGGTACCATACTTCTGCGTTCGCCCCGCGGTGTCCATCGGCTTAGTTCTCACCATCCTCATCCTCTACCAAAGAATCACGCAAAGCCTGTACCACTAACTCCCATGCACGCGCCGCATCCAATGCCTTCTCATTCCCCAACTTTACAGCTTGCTTCATCCGGAGCACACTCTCGCAGTCAGACCACCGCAGTAGCTCATTCTTCCATCTACGCAGTGAGGGTCCCCCCCTGGACTTCCAATGCCACGATATTTCCCTCTGCGCCAATATCAGACCCAGGTCTATGAATTTGCTTGTCACCTTGGTGTGTTTAGTATGCGGGAACCAGAGCAGCAGGCACGCCGCCATGTCGAATTCCACCTCCCTGTCAGTCACTTCATTCAGGAGTTCCCCTACCTCCGCCCAATAGGTCCCCAGGTGTGAGCACCCCCAAAACAAATGGTCCATGTCCGCTCCCAGAGACGAACACCGTGGGCATCGGGTATCCGGCACCTGAAAGTACCGCTGTAATTTCTCAGGAGTTAAATAAGCCCTATGAAGCACATAGAAATGTACCTGCTGAAAGCGCGCATTTCTAGTGCCCTTCCACGTGCGCCGCAGGATGTGGCCCCATGCCGTATCCGGTATGGGTCGGCCTACGCTCACCTCCCATTTAGCCTTGAGCCCTTGGAGTGGTTCCAGTCCCTCATTCAGCATCCTATTATGGAGGCACGTCACAGCTTTGAACGTACCAGCCGCCATCACCACATATTGGCACGCCATAGTCGTCGTGGGTTCCATGAGCCCCCCTTTCCAGTGCTTCTGTATGGCAGCCACCACTGCCGCGTGTAGGAGGAATCCCCCATCAGGCAGCCCGAACTGGTCCTGGAGCACTTCGAACGGCGCCAAAGCCCCGTCTATGTACAAGTCGCCCACTACCTGCAGTCCCGCCTCTTCCCAATCCAGCAACGGGGACCAATCTCCCCCGTGCGGCAAAGCCGTCAGCATCCCGATCGGGATCTCCGGTGCATAAGGCCGCGATGCCCTCGCTCTCCGAAGGCTCCTCTGCCAGCACAGCCGGAGCGTCCGCTCTTCCATGGTGAGGGCCCGTAACTCGAGCCTCTGTTGCATGATGATGTAGGACAGCACGTGGCGTTGTATCCCCCGATCCCGGTCCTCCTCTGGACCCCGAAACACCCTAGCTACGTTCTGTGTAAGGACCTGCAACTGCGCCGCAAGATAATACAGCTCGAGGTCGGGCACAGCCATGCCCCCTTCTAGCTTGGGGCGAAGTAGCGTGCTCAGGGCCACTCTACGGCGGCCATGCCCCCATAGGAAGCCAATTATCATTGACCGCAGTTCTCTAAATACCCCCTGGGGAATCCAGACAGGCAGCGTTCGGAAATAATAGAGGAAGCGGGGGAGCGCCACCATTTTCAACAGTGCAATCCTGCCCAGAACCGTCAGCGGGAGGGTCGACCAGAAAGACAAGCTGCCCCGCAGTGCCCGGACACAGCGACCAATGTTGCCCTCCAATAGGTCCGCAGTCGCGTGGTAGATGCGAACACCCAAATAGGTGATGCAAGAGGGCTCCCATACCACACCCAAATCGCTGCCAGGGACTGGCGATCCCGCTCGCAGCGGGAACACACAAGTCTTCGTCCAATTGACCTTAAGGCCCGACAGCCGGCCGAACTCAGACAATAAATCCATCGCTCCGACCAACGCCCCCGAGGTGTCAGCCAGGTACAGGAGCAAGTCATCCGCATATAGCGATATATAATGCCACTGCCCGCCGCTGACTATCCCCGTGTACCGGTCACCTGACCTCGCATGGACCGCCAAGGGTTCCATCGCCAGAGCAAACAACAGGGGGGAGAGAGAACATCCCTGTCGTGTGGCCCTGCCCACCGGGTATGCCGCAGACACCAGGCCGCCCAAACGCACTCTCGCCGTTGCCGAGGTATATAAGACCCTCGTCCACCTTCGGAACCCCTCGCCCATGCCAAACCCCTCTAACACTCCATCCAGGAAAGACCATTCCAAAGTATCAAAGGCCTTCTTGATGTCCACAGACAGGACCGCCGGAGCTCCCTCCCCGTCCAAGATGGCGTCCATTATTCCCACCAGGCGGAGGATATTCAGCGCCGTGCTCCTCGTGGGTATAAACCCGGCCTGGTCCTTGTGTACCAGGCCCGTCATATGTGGGGCCAGCCTGGTGGCTAGGATTCGGCTCAGGATCTTATAATCTACCGTCAGCATGGATAGCGGGCGATAAGACCTCACATCCGCGGCATCCCAGCCAGGCTTTAGGAGCGGTACAATCAAGGCCTGCCGCATGGACCCAGGCAATGCCCCCGTCTCGAAAGCTTCCGTATATACCACCAGCAGCCTGGGAGCCAAGCTGTCCACATATTGTTGATAAAATTCAATCGGCAGTCAGTCCACCCCGAGCGTCTTGTTGCGGGCCATATGTTTGATGGCCACCCGTATTTCCGTGAGCGTGATCGGGCCACCCAGCTCCTTCGCGTCTTCCTCGTCCAGGACCGGAAGCTGCCTCTCCCCCAGGTATTCCGCGATGTCCTGAACCCCCACTCCCAGCTGACTCTGGTATAAGTCCTCATAATACCCCCTAAAACGTTCCAATACCGCAGCCTGGGAGTACACCATTTCTCCCTGCGCATTATTAATGCTGAGGATCGGGCAGCCCCTAAGTTCCGGGTTAGCTAGTCTGGCCAAGAGGGTACCCACCTTGTCCCTTTCTGCATGTGCCCTGATGATATACTGCCTGTAGTCATAGCACCTTAAACGTTCCGTCTCGGTGGCAACCACTTCCTTCGCTTCCAACAACTGGGCCTGTAAATCTGGCCTAGCCGGCCTGCGGCGCTCCAAGTCCCTCAAAGTTTCTTCCGCTTTCATTAGGTCGTTCAACACAGTCGTGCGAGCATTCGAGAACCTACCCAAACACACCCCTCTCACCACCACTTTCATTGCATCCCATTCAGTGGACCTACTCGTAGCCGTACCCTCATTCACTCCGAAATAACTATCAATGCCTTGCCGAACCGCGTCGCTGAACACAGAATCCTCAAGCGTCTCCGGCCGAAGCCGCCATGTTGGTATCACTGAGCGCTCTCTCTGCCACTGAATGTGCACCAATAGGGGGTTATGATCGGAGATAGTCCTAGCCAGGTACTCCGCATGGGAAATCAATGGGGCTAGGGATCCACCGCAGAGCACCGAATCAATCCTGACATGCAGATCATGGAGAGCAGAATAAAAGGAATAATCCCTGGCTCCCCTGTGCCGCTCCCTCCAGACATCCAGCAACCCCCATCGTTCCTGCCAGTCCTTCCTGTGCGCGGCCAGCCTGCGCACCGGGGAGTCCACTAGGGGGGGATGGGACCTATCCAGAGCTACATCCGTGATCGAATTGAAGTCCCCCCCTAACACTATCGGACCCGCCAGGAAAGAGGCCAAGGACCCCGAGAGGCTATCAAAGTATCGAGCTTGGTCAGTGTTCGGTGCATAGACACAGCATAAAACCACATCCCGTCCATATAACCTCCCCTCCACCGCCACAAACCGGCCATCCGGATCCACTACTTGATTCAGCACTTGAAAGGGTATCCCCGCCCTCACCCAGATCAACACCCCCCTGGCATACGCTGAGTAAGTGGTGCCAAACACCTGGCCCGCCATCTTTTCTGCAAGGCAGCGCACTCTTTTTTGGTGAGATGAGTCTCCTGGAGCATAGCAATCTGAACCCCCCTGCGTACTAGATATGCATGTACTTTGTGACGTTTCACCATAGTCCGCAGCCCCCGGACATTCCACGTCAGGCATTTCAAATTAGGTAATGTCCCCATTCCAACTTCGTACAGTCCGATTCAAATAACGAAGGATCATAGCCCCCCCAATGCAGTTGCCCCCCCCCGAACATTCCCAAAACTGAAACACTTCCCAAACCCCACTCCCCAGGACAGAGCACACGAACCCATTGGCCGCCCCCATCCAAACCTTGAACCAACTTCTCACACTCTTACCCTGTGGTCTCCACCACAGTCGGCCTTAAGGGCCCAAGGGGGGTGAGTCACCGCCGACCCCAGCTAGCGGAGCCCGCGCCCCGCGCCTTCATCCCCTCCGAAGCACACAGCTCCCCCTCCAGGCAACCCGCCCTCCATCAACAGGATACCACCCTACCATGAAGTCTCGATCTAGTCCCAATTCTATCTCAGCCGCAGAAAATACCATCCGATGTCTGTGGGGTCACTATCGGCCCCTTCGAGCTTTCCGCCTCTGAAAGTTCCTCTCCCGTCCTGCTGCCTTCCCCTCCCGAGTCCGTTTCTGCCCGTTCACTGTTCTGTTGCGACCCTGTAATGGCCGCCGTCGCTGCGAGCGCATCCCTCTTCTCCGCCTCCATTTGAGCCTCCCGTTTCTCCCGCTGGCGCCTGTTGCGGGATCTGATGCGTTGTGACTGCCTCACCCGGGGCTGCTTGGGTTGGTCTCGCCTACTTTTATGCGATCTGTCCGTCCCCGCTCTATATGACTCCAGCCATTGCCAAACTTCATCCGGAGTCTGAAAAAAGTGCGTAGAGCCATCCATTATGATCCGCAGCTTAGCCGGGTAGAGCAAGGAGTACTGGATGCCTTCCTCCCTGAGCTCCTTCTTCACCGCGAGGAACGATGCCCTGTTCTTCTGGACCGCTTGAGTGTAATCCGGGAAGATCGTAACCTTACTGTTCTCCACCTCATACGGGCCCGACATCCTGGCCCGCTGGATGAGGAGATCCCGGTCCTTGTAGTGGAGGAGCCGCACCACCATCGGTCGGGGGGGGCGGCCAAGCCCCGGCGGGCGAGCAGGCACCCGGTGAGCTCGCTCCAGGGTGAAAAAAGGAGTAAGCCCCTCCGGCGCTACCACAGTGCGGAACCAGTTCTCCATATAGGCCACCGCATCCTCCCCCTCAATCCGTTCCGGCAGGCCTACGACCCGCACGTTGTTCCATCTATTGCGGCCTTCGGCATCCTCCGCCCTCCGCTCCAGTGAGTCCAGTCGGGCCAAAATGTCCGTGATCCTGTGCTCCGCGGTCACCACCGATGGCTTCAGGTCCAGCAACAGTTGGTCATGGTCCTTGACCCTGTCCGCCAGCTTCGCGTGATCCGCGCGTAGCAGCCCCAGGCCCGTGGCCACTTGGGCAATGTCATGGTGCAATGCTTCCTTAGTGGAGGTGATCGCATCAAGTATGGCATCCAAACGCCGGTTCAGCCGCTGTTCTTGGTCAAGCTCCGGGGAGGGACTCTCGCTCAGCCGAGTTGATGTCGCCGAGTCCCCCTCGCGACTCCCGGGCATCGGCCCTCCGATCGCCGCCATGCCAGGGTGCTGCGTCACAAGTCCAGTCGCCCGTTTTGCGTTGACGCCCGCGTTTCCGTGCCAGTCTCCGGGCACCGGGCAGTGCAATGTCCCCACCGACGCTCTCAGGAGCAATGGCCAGGTAGACGGGCTCCGTTCCGTCACCCCCCTCCGAAGCCTGAGGGGGGAAGGATGAGTCTTAGGGCGGTGGCCAACGAAGGTCCCCAAGCTCCTGGGTGAATCAGGTCAGCGTCCCCTGGTCTCAGGACACAGCACCGCCGATCCTAGTGCCTCGGGCAGCCGAGTGCAGGTTCTCTTGCCACTCGGCGACAACTTGGCTCAGGGCTGAAGTTCGGGGCCGTCCGACCTCCTCGCCGCCATTTTCTTCGCACCCTCGGCAACACCTCGGCCGCCTCTTCTCTCGATCTTCTCGGGGCCAGCAGTCCCCCAGCGACTCTCCGATTATGCCCAGCTGTCCCCTTACACTTCAGAGGGCAGGAACATCGTCTTCGGGTCGCCTAGGGTCCCGAAAACAGGAGAATTAGCAGGATTCCGCGCGGAGCTGCGAGCTCACGCCGCCATCCCGATCGGCGTCCAAGCCACGCCCCCGGACCTCCATTAAAAGTTGAGGTGCTAAGACCTCCCTGAATTGATGAGGTGCTTGGACCTCCTACATTGCTCTTATCAGTGTTTTTACTTTTCTTAAGTCTTTTACCCCTTAAAGTAGTGATCTTGTCAGAGTAGAGGTTTGGAATTTCTGAGATTTCGTCCACATCAGGGAGTGACCTTTTAGAAGACATGCTCTGACTTAAGGTCTCAAACATGCAGGACCTCAATTCCTGAAGGATTTTTTGCAGGGCTTCCTATGTTGGGAGTAGGGGCAGAACTCTTTTCTGAGTCACAGTCAGACATGGTATATAGGAAATGTTACCTTGTAAAAAGTGGTAAAGCCCTTTAATGAAAGATAATTAGGGAGGATTTCCCTTAATAATAGTGACAAGGTTTATAGATGTAGGAATGTCAAGAGAATAATTCCTCTCTTATTATAATTAATTTTGTTATAGAATGTTGAAAAGGCCAGTTAAATGAGGATTTTCTGCTAAAAACCCATTTTTATTTATTTTATGAATAAGTTTGTAAAACAATAACAACTTGCGGATGAAATTCGAAATAATAAAAGGTAGCGATGCAGAGCCGCGTTGGAGTGCGAAGCCTGCATCGGTGGAAAGAGGTGTAAAACTGGAGTTAAGCGTAGACATTGGGTAAGCTCATTATGGCATGAGGAAGTAGAACAAGGATGAAATTAAAGAATAATCGTTTACACAAAAAACAAAATATTAGGGTTCGATTAAACATCTAAAATCTTGAATGTATTCAAATACATTAGAAATAGTACTGAAAGCAAAGGCAGGTTAATCTGGTCAGTCACGCAAGGGTGGGACTAGGGAAGGGGGTTAGGTAGATCTCCGTAAATTAGAGATCGGTATAGAGGCAGTAGGAAGGGGGGTGGGGTTAAGCCACACACAAGGGAACTTCAAAATAGAGATACAAATGAATAATGGTAATGAAGGAAAATGAACTTATCTACTTGGTGCCGCATTTCAAAGAGGCAGATTGTTGATGGCTCATGCCTTTCATGTGTTCCTATTTTTCTATTCTGGAACCTTTTAATATTGTGATGTAAGCGGCTGCTTGGACTGTATTAAAGGAATAACGCATAATGTAGCCTCCGTTCTTGTAATGAAATTGCTGCCCTGTTATCTATGCCAGGCAAGTATGTGACCACACATTGAAAGTCCTGCAGCCACCTTTTCAAATGTAAGATGAAATGCAATCTAGTTCTTTCCTTCAAAAAATCTCCTGTAAAGGTTTACAATCAGTCTGCACCAGAAACATGACAACCCACACAAACTCATTCAACTTTTTGCTCATTCAATAAACAGCAAGGACTTCATTCTCAACCATGGAATGGCTTACCTCAGCTCCCCTTATTGACCTTGATGCACATACTATGGTGACTTCCAGGCCAAGAAAAATCATAAAAATTTTACTAGACCTGCAGATCTAGTGACTTAAATAATCTACAAGACCACTGACTCATTCTCAGTGAAATTGCTCTCCCTCGCAACTCCACCATTAAGTGAGGCCATCCCCCGAGCCCCTGCATTCCTGAGTGCTGGTGTTCGAGGCCCTCCTCCACCCGCAGGTAATACCTGCACCTCATCCCTGGTGGTCCAGTGGACCTCTGTCTCCAGGGCCGAACTGGCAATTCCAGGCAACGGGCAATCCCCCGGTAGGCTGGATGGGATGGGGGCCGGTTTGGTGACAGGGGGACGGTTTTGTTGCTGGAACCGATTTGGACCCTGCTGTCCCTGAGGCGTGATCGTGACCGAGCAAACACAATCACAATTTGCATAAAATGCAGCTGCTGGTGGTGGTGCTGCACTTACTGTCCAGGACCGTGTCCGTGATGTCACCCGATTTTATTTTAGTTGGTAAAAATCCACCTTTGACTTATGTCCTGGGCTGGGTGGCTGCACCGTGATGCGCCGCGCACAGTGACGTCTACTCTCAGTCTGTGCTCCGGGGTACAGTCCTTCACCCTTAGGGAGACCTACCCTCCCAAGCCCTCCCCCTAGAGAAAGGATGAATCCGCTCTAGATTATCCTATCCCTTAAAACACGCCACCCAGGAAAACCTTCTGAGTTTTCCTGCCCCACCCAGACCCCACCCCCTCCTAAGTGGACCACTCAAATCTGCTGTATTACCTCAAATGAATAAAAACACTTCCCTTTATTATTCAGCTGATATGTTTTTTGTTATGTGAGCACCACAGATCCACACACCATAGATTAGCCAATGTGTCTCTCAGTTCCATTAGGTAATATGACTGACCCATCGGTGAGAGGTGAACTCCATCACTCCTCAATAAATGCAGCATTTTGTTGTTAAAATGCTCATGGGCCAGTACCGTGATGCCCATTGCTGTACAGAAGGTTTTCAAAGCCCTATTAACTTTGTGGCGAGCTCGTTCAACAGCCGCATGTACCCTGGCACCTTTCCATTGACTTCTGTACAAAAATTCTGTCCAGACTACCCGAGTACCCACCCATTTGTCTTTTATCACCGCCAAGTCCAGTTTCATTTGTTTGATTAAAACTAATCCAGACAATTCCACCAGATCGTTTTCGCCCAAGTGAAGTATTTTTTTTTATTTTTTTTTTATTTTTTGGAAACCTTTATTGTGCAACAAAAGCTTACAGGTACGGGCCCACAACCATGCAGGCCGGCCGCGAAATCAAGTGGTAGCACATAAGGCAAAATCAAAACAGCTCAGCAGTCCCTGAGACGAGGAGCAGCAATTATCCGATGCATCACATACTGGAGAAAAGGTGGGACCACTGAGTACAGGATAAGTGAGGTTAATTTTTAAAGTTATAGGTAAGAAGGATCAGACGCAGTCACTTCATCGAGAACACATGGCGGGCAATGATCCCAGCGAGTCAGCAACAAACCAGGCAATAATTAGGGGATCATCAGAAGAACTTGAGGATAAGAACAAACAGTACAATACATACTGGTCAATACCCGCCCCATGAACGTGGAACATCTTGACTGACGATAGTGGAGAGACCAACAACCGAAACAATAAGCAGCGCTACACCTAACCACCAAACTGACCCAAAGGAAAAAGGAAAAAGCAAGAAGAGTCAAGAGAGAAAGGAGAAAAGTAAGGCCCATAGAACCAAGACGAAACAAAAGACCCACCCCCAAACCCCCCACCCAGCACGCATGCAGAGGCTACGGCCTACCCCCCCCCGCCCCCCCCCTAGCAGTGTGCCTGTCGCCCAAAACCGAGTCCCGAAATATAGACTCAGAAAAGAGAAAAAGGAAAGGAAAAAGAAGAAAAGGAAAGGGAGAAAAAAGAACTAAGAACTGATGGGAGAGGAGACATGCAATCAAAACGATCTGCTCCCACCACCCACCTGTGCACAATTTGAACCTACGAGAAGAGGAAGTCACTACAAAGTCAAATACAGGAACATGATGAGGAAGCGATCATACTTGTACAATCGAAAGTACGCCATTTATCCATGCACGAAGTAGTAGTCCGCCGATGTAAATTATCTCAACCCTGTCCCGGAGTGCACATTGAACCAGAAGCGGACGGGCCAGGAGAGAAACGCAAGAACTCCAGGCCACAACACTCGGCACCAGTCATGATGGCCTCGGATCGGGCCAGCAAGAAAAAGCAACAGCAACAGCAGGTACCACGAGCAACGCCCCATTGACCAAGAAGGGGCACTCGCTCCGCTAGGACAGACATCAGATCCCGACTCAGCAGGGCAAGGCGAACAATCGCCGGGAGTCACGGCAAGGCAGGCCCGGACGGACCCCGGCCGGAGTCCCTCCGTCATTTCCACTCCTTGGAAGCGCTCTCGACAAAGCCGAGCAACGGGCACCCAGACCTCCAGACAAGCGACGGCCGTAATCTCATCAATCTCCGGGAAGGTCCTTGCAGCACAGTTCAGCGGTTGGTCCGCACACGTGGGGGGCGGCTCAGCGAGCCCGTCAAGAAAATCATCGTCCGGCCTAGCGGTATTCAACATCATGGACTCACGCCAGGAACTCAAGGCAGCGAGGACGTCGCCAATCGTAGGATCACCCCTACAGTATTCAGCAAACGTGCCGTGCAACAGGCCAGTGTCCCCGTCGACGACGGGTCTGAGATACAGCGCGCTGGCCGCCATCTTGTCAGCACGGCGGGGCCACTATACACTCCAGCCCCGATCCGGTTGCCAGCGGGGTTCAGAGAGAGCCAGCCGGGGACAGTCAACCGCACCAGTGATGCAGGGAGGCGGGCCACCAAAACATTGGAGGTAGTCGGCGCCTCTGGCCCATGGGCGCCGACCGCCGAGTCCGGGCGGAGGGTTTCAAAATGGCCAGTTGGGAGACAAAGGGGAGACGCGTCTCCCATGCGGTCAACCCCCGTCCGTGGCATTCGGTACCCCGCCACCAGGTCCCACCAGGTCCCGGGACCACCTGGCCGGGCCCGGTCAGTCGCCACCGGTCCAACCGCACAGTGGCCTCTTTGGTCGACCCCTCTGCTCCACCAGGGGCCGGCGCAGGAACTTCGTTCCAGTCGGGGAGCCGCAGGCAAGTCCGGGCCAGCCCGCCTCGCGGGCTCCGAAGCAAACAAGGGCACAGCTCAGGATCCGCAGCACCCAGGAGCATCCGGAGCAGATGGTAAGAATCAGCAATCTGTCATGTTTCCATATTTCCACGAATACGTCTTCTCGGGGCAGGATATGGCACAGGATTAATAAAACAGGCGAGAAGGTCGACGGAGCCGAGCTACAACGCGGCCATCACGGTCGCGAGCTTCCCAAGTGCAGTATTAATAAATCTGGAATACCCCATGCCGCAGCCAACTTGGTTAACGCCGGAAATAACTCCATCCATTTCATCCCCCCTACACCTTTCCATATCACCTCATGGTCATTACTATACAAACAAAGACCTCGCCCACACAGCTGCTGTTCAGCAAAGATTGCTGCCCATTTTACTATTGAGTGACCAACAATCCAGGTCCTCTTTTTCCGAGGGAAATCCGCCACTTGACCTGTGATGGAAAAACTAACATTAATACTAAACACAGAAACCATTTTTTTTTTAAAAACATTTTACAATCTGACGTATTTATAGCAACAATTAGATTTCCATCTCCCTATGCGCTGCAATTCTTCCTTCCCCCAACCCAACCTAGCAGCTTCGGTAGCCGCACCGATTCTAAAAGAGTGCGTCCCAAAACTTTTCGGATTTTCCCCCGCCAATGCCTTTCTCAAAACTGCTAAAAATTGGAAACAATTCAACTGGGCTTTATTCTTATGGCAAAATATCGCTCCTTCCTGAAACACTGCTGACTGAACAAATGATTCCCACTCCCCCACCGGGCAACAACCCCCCACCCCACTCCTTCCGAGTCTCACCAGCATCCCACTCCCTTTTTGGTCTGTCTTTGACTGCCTCAACTTAATCTGTAACATTCCACTTCCCAAAACCTCAATGTCTGATGACTGGATCCCCACTTGATTTCGCAACCCAAGTAACTCCGATATCCGAAATGCACCAAAGAACAACCATACCATACATAACTTGAAACGAAACCATTCCCATTCATTATAACAACAGACGGGCAGAACACCCAACAGTTTTTGTAATAAAGCAAAAGTAATGGGATCTCTCAACTTTTTCGCATGCCAAGTGCTTCTCCCAAAACCTTTTAACATTTTTTTTAAACAGAAGCCCATCCGAACCTCGCACCCCAACAACAATTGGCTGTAAAAAGAAATACCTGCTAACTTGCCTGAAATCGTCGAGTGCGAGAAACCATTGTCTATCAAATATAACACAAACTCCCACATAAACTGTTCATTTTGCACCGCTGTACCGTTCATGCCGCGCTGAGAAGCATAGCCTAAAAAACCAGACCATGCCAGCTGATAGCTGCGTCTCGTGGATCCCGCTAATGACTGTTCAACCAACTCTGCCATTCTCAGTTCCCCAGGTCCCACATGCTCGAAGGGATCGATATCTTGCATCTGTCTGCTCCAGGTGCCAATTCCCGAAACCTCTGCCACTGACAACGAGATAAAGCGTCGGCAATTGAGTTGTTTACTCCAGGAATGTGTCGAGCTCTAAAAACAATATTCAATTGCAGAACACGCAACATGAACGCCCTTAACAACTGCAGCACCCGCACATCCTTAGCCCGTTGCCCATTGACCAGGCTTACCACTGCTATGTTATCTATATGAAACAACACGCAGCGGTCTCCGAATTCCTCTCCCCAAACATGCAGCGCCACCAAAAGTGGGAAGAATTCCAAAAAGGCGATGCTACGACCTTGCTGTAACCAATGTGGCGGCCACCGCTCCGCACACCATCTTCCTTCCCAGAACAACACAAAGCCCATGGCTCCATCTGCATCCGAGAAAATTTGCACTTGCCATACCGTGTCCTCTGCCACAAAATTGACAGAGACTCCATTGAACTCTTCCAAAAATCTCAACCATATCAGCAAGTCTTCCTTGATTTTTGTTGTCAAGCGTATGTGATGGTGGGGCAAAACCGCCCCCGCCATTGCAAAACCCAGTCGCCTACAAAAGGTCCTGCCTGCCCTGACCACTCTGCATGCAAACGTCAAGTACCCCAGAAGCCTCTGGACCTGCCTCAGATGCACTTTCCTGGCACCTATCATTTCCCGAAGAAAAAGCCTGATCTCCTGTACTTTTGCCAAAGGCAAACGGGCCACCATTGCCGTGGTATCTGTTTCTATACCCAAAAAGATCAATGTTGTTGTTGGACCTTCCGTCTTGTCCTTCGCCAATGGCACACCAGATTCACTAGCCATATCTTGAAAACAGGCCAAAACCTTAGCACATTGGTCCGTACCAGCTTTTCCCACAAACAGAAAATCATCTAAATAATGACAGACTGCCGCATGTTCTGATCGCCGAATGACACACCACTCCAAAAATTTGCTAAATGTTTAGAATAATGAGCAAGAAATAGCACAACCCATGGGTAACACACGGTCCACATAGTACTCTTCTTCAAAATACATACCCAGCAACTCAAAATCCACTGGATGTATGGGTAAAAGACGGAAGGCTGCCTGAATATCACATTTCGCAAGGTCATCTCCCACCCCAGCCTTGCGCACCATCTCTAGAGCATCGTCCACCGACGAATATGACACAGCAGAATCAGTTGTTGAGATGAAGTCATTTACTGACTGCCCTTCCGGCCACGACAAATGATGAATCAAGCGAAACTCACCCTGCGCCTTCTTTGGAATAACGCCAAGAGGTGACACTATCAAATTTGGCAAGGGGCAGCTCGAAAAAGGTCCAACTATTCTGCCTAAGTCCAACTCCTTTTGCAACTTCATCCTCACCACCGTAGACAGTTCCTTTGCGGATCTGAGGTTATCCGCCCAGCGCAAAACTCTGGGACCTTGGTAGCCAATTCGAAAGCCCAGCCGAAAGCCCCAAAACAACTTAGCTGCCGCCTCAGCGTCTGTGTAAATCTCCAGGTAACTCAACATCGCTTGCAATCTAATTGGGGTAGGAGCCTTTTGGAATAAGGGGTGGCAATGCCCCACGCCCCCTCTGCCCTCTCCCATGATCTCCGAATTGCTGGTTGGGAAAGCACTGAAAGATGGCATGTCTGCCCCCACACTGTGCACATTCATGCTTAAATTTACAGTATTGACGCACACAGGAGCCTCTATTGAAGCCCCAACAAGCTCCTGTTGTAGGCAACTGACCCCTTCCAAAACCACCCGCCCCCATTGTGGCGGGACGCTGGGAAAAGGGCCGATAAGATATTGGCAAACCACTCGCCGTATGAATCGTGTTAGAAGACGAATGTCCTGACAACCACTGCAACCACAACTCTTGATCAACTTCTCCCCATGGTTTATCGTTAAATAAACTCACCCTCGCCCGAAACTCCTCGTCGTAATTCAACCACGCATATCCTCCCGCCTGTAAATGCGCCCTTCTAATGATATCAATATATTTAAACAGCGAAACCGCCCTTTTGGGGTAACGCTCACAATACACACTGGTATAAATAAGGAATGCCGCTGTCCAATTCTCTATCGTTTTTGGCACTTTGGGGCGACGAGACAACTCCAATTCCTCTTCCTTAGACCCTTCCCTGGCTTGTAAATCCCTATGAAGTAGACGGAAAATATCCACATAATCGTGGTTCCAAATTCTCTGCCTAGTTCTCTGGGACAAATGGATACCCAACGGCATCGCCACCCCCATATATGGCAATTTAGTACTGCCCAATCACGGTGTTTCACTGTGTACAGAACTAGCTACTGATGAAATAGGGCTCCCTCCTCCCTCTTTGTCCTTCCTCCCTCCGTGCCCTGCAGTAGATTGCAAACTTTCCACTGCCTTTGTCCCCAACTCTTGACCCCCCGCCACTACCCCATGACCACCCTCCGCAGGCGCAACACCTGAACCACCTGAACCACCTGCCAACGGCCGTGTCCAAGCAGCCCACCAGTCTGTCTTACCTGCTGGTAACTGCGAAGCTCGTTGACGAAATTCTTCCAGACCATCATGCTGATGATGTCCGCTATGATTCCTATGTGCCGGTGAGAGAACCGCTCCAGATCTCTGAAATACACTGGCAGAAGTTAATTGTCCTACCCCCCTCCCCACATCCACCCGTCCATCAGAAAACAACCCACTTCTTGAATAGATATCATTCTCTTTATCAAACTCTTCATCATCACCTTCATGTATTTTTTCCACTTCTGACATTTCAAAACTTGTACCTGGCCTATTGCCAGACGTCACGTTAATAAACTGATCATTTACCTCAGACTCAGGCCTCCGTGTAAAGCACCCAGTCGCAGGTCTAAAATCCGCACCAGATTCGCTTCTTGAACCAACCCCTCCCCCAAAAGCTGCACCTTGCTTCGCAGTTTGAGAAAAAGAGATCTGCTCATCCGTCACCAAACCAGCAGCCTCTGTAAGGTGCTCGCCGCTCCAGCGAGGAACCGTTCCATACCTACCTGATACCTGTAGAGCTGAAATACCAGACCTTTGTTTCACTGGCATCTCAGCATGCTCCACCCATACCCATTGGCCCTGATAAGACTCGGTCCCCGAGTCAAAAACCACTTGAGGCTGCCTAGGTGGAGGCCTAGAGTCTGGAAACAATGCACCAATCCCCATTACTTGCCCCTCACACCCTCTACCACCCTTATCCCCCCGCCTCCCTCTCCGGTACTGCCCCACTCGATTCTTCCAAACCGCACCCCCCACCATTTGACCATCCTGTGGAAAATACGTATCGTATGCTTCATCCCCCACTACACCCTCATCAAGAAATTGCTTTGGAGGGCCTCTAGGCTGAGGAACAACAATCTCTTGGCAGTCCATAAGCTCATCCTGCTGTATTAGATCCTCTAACTCTTGTTCACCGCCCCTGTCATCTTCGCCTTCCCCAGCTCCTGCATGTCCATAGTCTTCCGTCTCACTATCACTGGAATAATCTACCAAAATCTGTTTTTGACCCTCAAAGGAAACTTCAGGTGCTATTTCAATTCTACTGTTGATCTGTGATATACCTTCTGACCTTTGAGGCATATCAGTTGACCCTGCCATGCTGGACTTTATCATTGCCACCCTTGGCGCCTGTGGCGCGGTGTCCACGCCTTCATTGAACACCCTGTCAACATCCCTTTCCGCTAGTTGAAACTGAGACACACGCGTGTCAAAAACGGCACCAGCTCTGCCTCCGCGCCTGCCAGCACGTCTTCTGGCTTGTGTGGTAACCAACCTTCGACTTCCCTGTATCACACCTGGAGCCGATGCTGAGCGCAGGGGTGGGGGCTTCTTACCCCGGCGTCCTCTGCTCACTGAACGCGCTCTCCTGGCTCTCACAGCTGACACCTTTCCACCGCCCGCCTCCTCAGAAACAGTACTTGGCACAGACCTGCAGGCGGCAACAGCGCGCATGACTCCCTCAGCTGCTAGGCGACGGGGACGCTTCACTGCTACCGAAGTGTCCACCACAGTGCCAGGCCGTAACAAATCGCTCCGACCAACCGCCACCAGCGCTCTAATTGCCTCTCTGGCAATTTCGTCAGCCGCCATTCTTCCACCGCTGACGAGGGATCGTCGAAAAAACAGCTCGCAGAACGTGTGACAGCGCTGACAGGATTACCTCACAGCTGCTCCTGTCAAACACGACGCCACCGCTTCTTCACTCGCTCAGAGTGACGCCAACCCTCCCTCACCCTCCCCTCGTTTGGACATAACCCCTCCCACCCTCCCGTCATCCAATCAGGCCGCGTGAGATCGTCCCTCGCGCGAAATACCCCAGGGGGACATCGGCTTCGCCCAGTCCCCCTGGGGGCCCATTCCGTGTAGAGTCTCGTATGGGCGTGCGTGCTTCTAGGAAGCAACATAACGAGAGATGTGCCATCTTGGATGAGGGAGATAGTTTTGAATTCGTCAGTGAATAAAAAAGTTCTCAGAAACTGTTACAACACGGAGGGCACCAACACCAATTATCACGTTCTTTTTCACTTCAGCCACCATGGTGACATACATGCCAACATTTCAGAAGAGCAAAGTGGGAGAATTAACAAAATAATCGGGAGAATGGGGCATTGAATCGGGTTAACGGCATGTATGGGCTTTTGAAGTGGCTGCTGCAGGATCGGACATTTGAAACGTAAATGCACGTTTTTTTAACTTTCAGATGCACGGAGCGCAATGGCAGGCAGAGAGAGGGTGATGCAAGTGTTGTGCACTGGCCTGGCAGGTTGCTGGCAGTGCATGCACTCCTCCTCCCCCTCCTGTGTGGCAGCCCAGGCTGTAACAGCTTCCCCGCGCACACACAGCTGCCCCAGTACTTCACACGTCTTTAAAAGACCATTGCCTTGTTAATGACGCTTTGTTGGTTTTTCACCCCTTCGAGAGCCCCTGCATCGACACTCTGAATATTGCTGGAAGAATTAGCACCTTACACAATACCAAACCCTGTCAGCTAAAACCCCGAAGAATCGGGTTTTTGCTTGCAGGAATCGGGAGGCGGGAGACTAACCTTGAAATCGGTAGTCTCACGCCTGAATCGGTATGAAACAATATTCACATGGCTTTTTAGAGCGCCATGTTCCAAACTTATTTTGCCTCTATATCAATTAAGAGTTATAAATGTTTATTTGTGAGCAGAACTGTTAGATCATTTAATGCTGAATGAAAGCATTATTATGTTTTTATTTGGATGTAGCACTTTTTAAGTTTGTTCACACTTGTTGTTTATCAACCGTAGACGGGCTGTTTGCGCGTTGGTGTGATTAAATTGATCGCGTTTTCTATTTAGGCAAACCTGACATAAACATGAAATTGTTCGCGAGACTAATAAAGATGTTTTCGAAGCGTTTTTGTGATCACCTAGGCGACGGTAAAAATAATGAACTCGGCAATATATTTGGCGACCTAGAGTGAGAGGACGGTACTGATTGGTGGAGGTTTGAGGGCTCGTCACCAATAGGATGGCTGGATAGACCAGAACTCTAAGGTTATATATATGCTATTTTCACGCATTGAAGTGAACTCGAATGCCTTGGGTTTTGATGGCCGAAGATACGCGTTGATCGGAAGAGGTCTCGAGTAAGTGTATGCGCTTCGCTCGCTGTAAAGATATATTTTTTAGAGTAACATGGAGTTTGAGTGACGGAGGTCTTAATGTTTACAGGGTATTGAGAGAGTAATGCGGGTGAAGTGTTTGGAGTCGGGAGAAGTGGAAGTCCCTCGGGTAAGAGAACGCTTCATTATTCCTTATGATTGTGGTTTTTTTAGAGCGTAAGGAATAGACTCGTCAGTGTTGGTTTTAATTTGTCCCCTAGGTTGAAGAACGGCAAGTTAAATTTGACTCTTGGGCCTTGTGGTGATCCCCGTTTAGGTATGAAATATGATAGATTAGTCTCATTTTTTTTTTAACAAGGTTAGAGCGAATAATACACAGTTAAGTAATTAGAACTTATTGGATTTTTTAATGCAGAGTTTCTGAAAAGTCAATTGTTTTCTAGCTGCGAAAGAGGGAGGGGTCCTCTATTTCAGATGTGAGTTATGAGGTGGTTTTTCTTTGCTTCTTCTTTTTTCTTTTAAAAAAAACACTATGGTGACACTGGTGATGGTGGTATCTCATTCTAACATTTAACTTGAAATATGTTGTTTGCTTTTATTGCATTGTTCATAGATGATGTCTACAATGATGTGCTTTTACACTATTATTTCTAGATTACAACGTTAACCCTGGCGAAGGGACTACGAAGAAGTCCCGAAATGCATTGGGTTTTGCTGCAACTTCAAAAATACGTTGTTCTGTAAAAAATGTACTTGTTGATACATTGTATATGTACCTGTTTAACAAAGAGATGTCTTTTGATTGCTAAAATTGATTTTGATTTCAACCTTTGAGAAAAAATAAAACTGTCAAGACTAACAGTTTAAAATGTATAGATTGTGATTTAATATTGTTATAATTACATAAGTTTCGGCTAGCTTAGTTGCTAGTTGACCACATGTCTACATTAAAATTGGGAGGTTTATACTCCGTTAGGTGCAGCACACAGATCGTCTCATAAAAAAGAGTAAACAGATTAGAAGATTAACGCAGGTGTGCTCTAAACACAACTTTCATTATTATATACTATTTACCTACTTTTGTTTTTGAGCACCCACCACAAAAAATGTCGTTTGACTCTATCGCCTCATTAACAGAAACAGAGCCACAACAAAAGCATATACATTGGAACAAGCTACTGAGGTATATGATCTAATAAAATAAGTGAGTGATTTACAAGCACACAGTGGATCCATCAGTCACCAATTGAAACAATTAGAATTTACAGCTAAAAGAGAATTGAACCAACTGCTACATGCCTCTACGTTGATTCAATACCATAAGGTCAAACGAATCCCCAGGGGCCTCAGATTATCAATTAAACATATGCTTTATCGTCTGCAAAACAACCCAAAATTCATGGAAAGTTGGTATCAAATTTTGAACAAATGTTCACTCGATTTAATACTCTTAATCATCGAGGAATTGGCAAAAACCATAGATGAATTGAAAATGGAAATTACAAACATACGTACCGATTCATCAGAAAGGATGTCAGAAGAAGATCTGGGCAAATTTCTGGAGGATCTGAACACAAAGTTGGCAGAATATGTAAAAAACCAAATTAAGGAAATTCAAAAGAGATACCATTGATTATAAGTTGAACGAGGCATATACCTGGGCAGAGGTATATGCCCAAAGACAATTTACACGACGTCCAACAACATCTTCAGAAGAAAGCTTGGCCACGGATAAGGACATTGATTCATCTAGAGCGCCTTTAAAAACCACGAGAACAACAGTAACAGAAAAAGAAGCGGACACACCAAGCACCTCGAGCCCACAGGTATCTTTTTTGTTACAGGGAACAGATCTACATCATCCTCCGGAAAAAAAAACAAGGAGAGGAAAGAGAAAAGGAGAAAGAAAACCCCAAAAAAGGTTTGAGGAGCCAGGGGAAACCCTCGTAACCAACATCTCCAAACACAGACTGACAAAAAGTGAAGAAAATTTTTTAAACAAAGGAATTTCTTATGTTCCCACATACATGGGCTCTAACTTTGAAAATGAAATTGCATTTTACAGATTCATGAGAAAATTAAAACGAAGGAATTTTTTCGAGAACATCGTTCCCCATGATGAAACAACTGTAAAGAAAAGGGAAGTTTTCAGACCAAAAAGTACCTTCGAGGCACCTACCTCTCATAAAACTTTGGATTTATTTGAAGCACTAGTGGCAAAAGATCTACAAAAATTGAGCTATAAAAAAAGAAACATGATCAATAACAATCTGAGCAGAGGAGAAAAGAGTACTCTAATTCAACTAGGACGTCACAGTGAGCTAACATTTCAAAAGGCGGATAAAGGCGGAGCCTTAGTTCTTATGGATACTGATTTTTATATCCGCAAGGTTCAAGAGCATGTTGAAGATACCAACACTTACCTGTTATTAGAACAAGACCCAACGATTGAAATCATGAAAACTTTGCAAGCATTGATAACGAAAGCATCTGAGAATGACTGGATCTCTGATAACATGGCTCAATTATTGTTGGTAAAACATCCCAGAAGACCAAAACTTTACATGTTACCTAAAGTTCATAAGTCATTAGAAAATCCTCCTTTTCGACCAATAGTATCGGGATGTGATTCCTTGTTTGAACCCGCTGGAAAAATCATTGACTATTTCTTCCAACCTTTTACTAAAATTGGAACAGGTGGTACTACAATCAGAAATTTGTTACACACTATGCACCATTGATGTGGTATCTTTGTATACGTCAATTGCGCATTCAGAGGGCTTGGAGGCCCAAGAATGGATGTTGTTAAAACATCCTGAAGTGGAGTTGAATCCAGTTTTTCTACTAGAGCTAACTCATTTCTGCCTGCATCATAGTTATTTTCAATGGGCTGGCCAGTTCTACATGCAATTAAATGGAACCTCGATGGGTTTTTCCGGGGCGCCAGTGTATGCTAATACATACATGGCTAAATATGAGGAAGATTACATTTTTGGAAACAACAAGTGGACACAACATCTAAAATTTTTCTGTTGTTTCATTGACAATATCTTTTTGATATGGTCAGGAACAGACACACAACTGTTAGAGAACATAACAACTTTGATTACAAGGAATCCAAGAATCCAAGTCACATCTACGATGAGTAAAACAAAAATAGCATTTCTGGATGTGAATGTGGAATTGCAAGAAAATCGTATTGTAACAACAGTGTACCGAAAAAAGACAGACAAAAATAGTCTGTTGCATTATCGAAGTTTTCATTCTCAAAATGTATTAAACAACTTACCCTATTCACAGTTTCTGAGAATACGGAGTATTGTCACAAGCAAAGAGAAAAGTATGGAATACATCTCTAAATTGAAGGTGAATTATGAAAAAAGAGGATATCCAAAGAAATTGTTGGATGAAGCTCAACTCAAAGCATCTGCACAAGAACGAAGTGCATTGTTGATCAAAAAAGATAAGACAGCAACAAGACGCAATGTCTTTGTATCAACATTTTCTGTAAACTCACAAAAAATAAAGAACATCATCAACAAGAGATGGGAATTGTTACAATCAGAAGTCGATTTTAATAATATCTTTTTGGAAAGACCTCTATTCGCCTACACCCGCTCTAAGAACTTGAAAGAATTACTGAATAAAAAGGAAGAAAAGACGCCACTAAAAGAATATCGAGGTATGCGGAAGTGCACCAATTGTGTGCATTGTAATAGCACCATAGTGGGCAATGTGATTTCTCATCCACATACTGGACATACAATCCAATTAAAATTTGAAGGAGACTGTAATACCAACCAAGTCATAAATGCCCGTGTGGCTTATTATATATTGTTAAGACCGAAAGGAAATTGAAAATACGGATTTCAGAGCATAAAAGCAGAATTAGGAATAAGTCCACAACCTCAACATTGGCCCAACACTGGTTAGAAAAACATCACACCATAGCACAACTTAGATTCCAAATTGTAGAGGTAGTGTTGTCGCAAGATGGTACTGATATAAACAAAAAACTATTGCAGAGAGAAACCTTTTGGATAAAAATGTTAAACACACTGACCCCTGGTGGGCTCAATGACCGAATCGAATATAGCAAACATCATATTAAGAGTTATAAATGTTTGTTTACGAGCAGAACTGTTAGATCATTTCATGCTGAAAACACTATTATGTTTTTATTTGGATGTAGCACTTTTTAAGTTTGTTCACACTTGTTTATCAACCGTAGATGGGCTGTTTGCGCGTTGGTATGATTAAATTGATCGTGTTTTCTATTTAGGTAAACCTGACATAAACATGAAATTGTTCGCAAGACTAATAAAGATGTTTTCAAAGCGTTTTTGTGATCACCTAGGCGACGGTAAAAATAATGAACTCGGCAATATGGTTGGCGACCTAGAGTGAGAGGACGGTACTGATTGGTGAGGGTTTGAGGGCTCGTCACTAATAGGATGGCTGGATAGACCGGAACTCTATGGTTATATATATGCTATTTTCACGCATTGAAGTGAACTCGAAAGCCTTGGGTTTTGATGGCCGAAGATACGCGTTGATCGGAAGAGGTCTCGAGTAAGTGTATGCGCTTGACTCGCTGTAAAGATATATTTTTTACAGTAACATGGAGTTTTTAGTCAAGGAGTTCTTAATGTTTACAGGGTATTGAGAGAGCAATACGGGTAAAGTGTTTGGAGTCGGGAGAAGTGGCAGTCCCTCGGGTAAGAGAACGCTTCATTATTCCTTATGATTGTGTTTTTTTTAGAGCGTAAGGAATAGACTCGTCAGTGTTGGTTTTAATTTGTCCCCTAGGTTGAAGAACGGCAAGTTAAATTTGACTCTTGGGCCTTGTGGTGATCCCCGTATAGGTATGAAATATGATAGATTAGTCTCATTTTTTTAACAAGGTTAGAGCGAATAATACACAGTTAAGTAATTAGAACTTATTGGATTTTTTAATACAGAGTTTCTGAAAAGTCAATTGTTTTCTAGCTGCGAAAGAGGGAGTGGTCCTCTATTTCAGATGTGAGTTATGAGGTGGTTTTTCTTTGCTTCTACTTTTTTCTTTAATAAAAAACCCACTAAGGTGACACTGGTGATGGTGGTATCTCATTCTAACATTTAACTTGAAATATGTTGTTTACTTTTATTGCATTGTTCATAGATGATGTCTACAATGATGTGCTTGTACACTATTATTTCTAGATTACAACGTTACCCCTGACGAAGGGACTATGAAGAAGTCCCGAAATGCATTGGGTTTTGCTGCAACTTCAAAAATACTTTGTTCTGTAAAAAATGTATTTGTTGATACATTGTATATGTACCTGTTTAACAAAGAGATGTCTTTTGATTGCTAAAATTGATTTTGATTTCAACCTTTGAGAAAAAATAAAACTGTCAAGACTAACAGTTTAAAATGTATAGATTGTGATTTAATATTGTTATAATTACATAGGTAGTGCGCACCTAAGTTTGGGCTAGCTCAGTTGCTAGTTGACCACATGTCTACATCTATATCAAGACGGCTGAAATGCCAGAAACAGGTCCCCGGTAGCTTGTTTCCTTCCCAGTATAAGAATTGGCTTGGTAGTTTGGTCTGCCCTGTTCCCATGATGCACTGGGCTAGGGTCAGACTAATTTGCATATAGCCAAGTTCTGAGCTGGGATGGTGCAGTGAGCTAAAAAACGGTGATGGATCAAGCCCTGATCTTTGGACTGGGTAAGAGTGGTCTGCTTAATTCAGACACTCTGTTCATCACCACCCCCTTTTCTGAATCATTTTTGTCCACCATAAGCGTGGAAGGGTATACACAGATGTGAGTCCCTAGATCATTGCACCATCAGAATTCAAGCAAGCCGGGCTGAAGACGGCTGAAATGCCAGAAACCGGTCCCCGGTAGCTTGTTTCCTTCCCAGTATAAGAATTGGCTTGGTAGTTTGGTCTGCCCTGTTCCCATGATGCACTGGGCCAGGGTCAGACTAATTTGCATATAGCCAAGTTCTGAGCTGGGATGGTGCAGTGAGCTAAAAAACGGTGATGGATCAAGCCCTGATCTTTGGACTGGGTAAGAGTGGTCTGCTTAAATCAGACACTCTGTTCATCACCACCCCCTTTTCTGAATCATTTTTGTCCACCATAAGCGTGGAAGGGTATACTCAGATGTGAGTCCCTAGCTCATTGCACCATCAGGATTCAAGCAAGCCGGGCCGAAGACGGCTGAAATGCCAGAAACCGGTCCCCGGTAGCTTGTTTCCTTCCCAGTATAAGAATTGGCTTGGTAGTTTGGTCTGCCCTGTTCCCATGATGCACTGGGCCAGGGTCAGACTAATTTGCATATAGCCACGTTCTGAGCTGGGATGGTGCAGTGAGCTAAAAAACGGTGATGGATCAAGCCCAGATCTTTGAACTGGGTAAGAGTGGTCTGCTTAATTCAGACACTCTGTTCATCACCACCCCCTTTTCTGAATCATTTTTGTCCACCATAAGCGTGGAAGGGTATACTCAGATGTGAGTCCCTAGCTCATTGCACCATCAGGATTCAAGCAAGTCGGGCCGAAGACGGCTGAAATGCCAGAAACCGGTCCCCGGTAGCGTGTTTCCTTCCCAGTATAAGAATTGGCTTGGTAGTTTGGTCTGCCCTGTTCCCATGATGCACTGGGCCAGGGTCAGACTAATTTGCATATAGCCAAGTTCTGAGCTCGGATGGTGCAGTGAGCTAAAAAACGGTGATGGATCAAGCCCTGATCTTTGGACTGGGTAAGAGTGGTCTGCTTAATTCAGACACTCTGTTCATCACCACCCCCTTTTCTGAATCATTTTTGTCCACCATAAGCGTGGAAGGGTATACTCAGATGTGAGTCCCTAGCTCATTGCACCATCAGGATTCAAGCAAGCCGGGCCGAAGATGGCTGAAATGCCAGAAACCGGTCCCCGGTAGCTTGTTTCCTTCCCAGTATAAGAATTGGCTTGGTAGTTTGGTTTGCCCTGTTCCCATGATGCACTGGGCCAGGGTCAGACTAATTTGCATATAGCCAAGTTCTGAGCTAGGATGGTGCAGTGAGCTGAAAAAACGGTGATGGATCAAGCCCTGATCTTTTGACTGGGTAAGAGTGGTCTGCTTAATTCAGACACTCTGTTCATCACGACCCCCTTTTCTGAATCATTTTTGTCCACCATAAGCGTGGAAGGGTATACTCAGATGTGAGTCCCTAGCTCATTGCACCATCAGGATTCAAGCAAGCCGGGCCGAAGACGGCTGAAATGCCAGAAACCGGTCCCCGGTAGCTTGTTTCCTTCCCAGTATAAGAATTGGCTTGGTAGTTTGGTCTGCCCTGTTCCCATGATGCACTGGGCCAGGGTCAGACTAATTTGCATATAGCCAAGTTCTGAGTTGGGATGGTGCAGTGAGCTAAAAAACGGTGATGGATCAAGCCCTGATCTTTGGACTGGGTAAGAGTGGTCTGCTTAATTCAGACACTCTGTTTATCACCACCCCCTTTTCTGAACCATTTTTGTCCACCATAAGCGTGGAAGGGTATACTCAGATGTGAGTCCCTAGTTCATTGCACCATCAGGATTCAAGCAAGCCGGGCCGAAGACGGCTGAAATGCCAGAAACCGGTCCCCGGTAGCTTGTTTCCTTCCCAGTATAAGAATTGGCTTGGTAGTTTGGTCTGCCCTGTTCCCATGATGCACTGGGCCAGGGTCAGAGTAATTTGCATATAGCCAAGTTCTGAGCTGGGATGGTGCAGTGAGCTAAAAAACGGTGATGGATCAAGCCCTGATCTTTGGACTGGGTAAGAGTGGTCTGCTTAATTCAGACACTCTGTTCATCACCACCCCCTTTTCTGAATCATTTTTGTCCACCATAAGCGTGGAAGGGTATACTCAGATGTGAGTCCCTAGCTCATTGCACCATCAGGATTCAAGCAAGCCGGGCCGAAGATGGCTGAAATGCCAGAAACCGGTCCCCGGTAGCTTGTTTCCTTCCCAGTATAAGAATTGGCTTGGTAGTTTGGTCTGCCCTGTTCCCATGATGCACTGGGCCAGGGTCAGACTAATTTGCATATAGCCAAGTTCTGAGCTGGGAAGGGTGCAGTGAGCTAAAAAACGGTGATGGATCAAGCCCTGATCTTTGGACTGGGTAAGAGTGGTCTGCTTAATTCAGACACTCTGTTCATCACCACCCCCGTTTCTGAATCATTTTTGTCCACCATAAGCGTGGAAGGGTATACTCAGATGTGAGTCCCTATCTCAATGCACCATCAGGATTCAAGCAAGCCGGCCGAAGACGGCTGAAATGCCAGAAACCGGTCCCCGGTAGCTTATTTCCTTCCCAGTATAAGAATTGGCTTGGTAGTTTGGTCTGCCCTGTTCCCATGATGCAATGGGCCAGGGTCAGACTAATTTGCATATAGCCAAGTTCTGAGCTGGGATGGTGCAGTGAGCTAAAAAACGGTGATGGATCAAGCCCTGATCTTTGGACTGGGTAAGAGTGGTCTGCTTAATTCAGACACTCTGTTCATCACCACCCCCTTTTCTGAATCATTTTTGTCCACCATAAGCGTGGAAGGGTATACTCAGATGTGAGTCCCTAGCTCATTGCACCATCAGGATTCAAGCAAGCCGGGCCGAAGACGGCTGAAATGCCAGAAACCGGTCCCCGGTAGCTTGTTTCCTTCCCAGTATAAGAATTGGCTTGGTAGTTTGGTCTGCCCTGTTCCCATGATGCACTGGGCCAGGGTCAGACTAATTTGCATATAGCCACGTTCTGAGCTGGGATGGTGCAGTGAGCTAAAAAACGGTGATGGATCAAGCCCAGATCTTTGGACTGGGTAAGAGTGGTCTGCTTAATTCAGACACTCTGTTCATCACCACCCCCTTTTCTGAATCATTTTTGTCCACCATAAGCGTGGAAGGGTATACTCAGATGTGAGTCCCTAGCTCATTGCACCATCAGGATTCAAGCAAGCCGGGCCGAAGACGGCTGAAATGCCAGAAACCGGTCCCCGGTAGCGTGTTTCCTTCCCAGTATAAGAATTGGCTTGGTAGTTTGGTCTGCCCTGTTCCCATGATGCACTGGGCCAGGGTCAGACTAATTTGCATATAGCCAAGTTCTGAGCTCGGATGGTGCAGTGAGCTAAAAAACGGTGATGGATCAAGCCCTGATCTTTGGACTGGGTAAGAGTGGTCTGCTTAATTCAGACACTCTGTTCATCACCACCCCCTTTTCTGAATCATTTTTGTCCACCATAAGCGTGGAAGGGTATACTCAGATGTGAGTCCCTAGCTCATTGCACCATCAGGATTCAAGCAAGCCGGGCCGAAGACGGCTGAAATGCCAGAAACCGGTCCCCGGTAGCTTGTTTCCTTCCCAGTATAAGAATTGGCTTGGTAGTTTGGTTTGCCCTGTTCCCATGATGCACTGGGCCAGGGTCAGACTAATTTGCATATAGCCAAGTTCTGAGCTAGGATGGTGCAGTGAGCTGAAAAAACGGTGATGGATCAAGCCCTGATCTTTTGACTGGGTAAGAGTGGTCTGCTTAATTCAGACACTCTGTTCATCACGACCCCCTTTTCTGAATCATTTTTGTCCACCATAAGCGTGGAAGGGTATACTCAGATGTGAGTCCCTAGCTCATTGCACCATCAGGATTCAAGCAAGCCGGGCCGAAGACGGCTGAAATGCCAGAAACCGGTCCCCGGTAGCTTGTTTCCTTCCCAGTATAAGAATTGGCTTGGTAGTTTGGTCTGCCCTGTTTCCATGATGCACTGGGCCAGGGTCAGACTAATTTGCATATAGCCAAGTTCTGAGCTGGGATGGTGCAGTGAGCTAAAAAACGGTGATGGATCAAGCCCTGATCTTTGGACTGGGTAAGAGTGGTCTGCTTAATTCAGACACTCTGTTCATCACCACCCCCTTTTCTGAATCATTTTTGTCCACCATAAGCGTGGAAGGGTATACTCAGATGTGAGTCCCTAGCTCATTGCACCATCAGGATTCAAGCAAGCCGGGCCGAAGACGGCTGAAATGCCAGAAACCGGTCCCCGGTAGCTTGTTTCCTTCCCAGTATAAGAATTGGCTTGGTAGTTTGGTCTGCCCTGTTCCCATGATGCACTCGGCCAGGGTCAGAATAATTTGCATATAGCCAAGTTCTGAGCTTGGAAGGGTGCAGTGAGCTAAAAAACGGTGATGGATCAAGCCCTGATCTTTGGACTGGGTAAGAGTGGTCTGCTTAATTCAGACACTCTGTTCATCACCACCCCCGTTTCTGAATAATTTTTGTCCACCATAAGCGTGGAAGGGTATACTCAGATGTGAGTCCCTAGCTCATTGCACCATCAGGATTCAAGCAAGCCGGCCGAAGACGGCTGAAATGCCAGAAACCGGTCCCCGGTAGCTTGTTTCCTTCCCAGTATAAGAATTGGCTTGGTAGTTTGGTCTGCCCTGTTCCCATGATGCACTGGGCCAGGGTCAGACTAATTTACATATAGGCAAGTTCTGAGCTGGGATGGTGCAGTGAGCTAAAAAACGGTGATGGATCAAGCCCTGATCCTTGGACTGGGTAAGAGTGGTCTGCTTAATTCAGACACTCTGTTCATCACCACCCCCTTTTCTGAATCATACATCTATATCAAGACAACACAAATCGCAGTCATTTCCTCAGGATAGTGCCGACGATATTATACCAAATTAATTTCACGGGAGCTCCACACTCTAAATCACCCCTTCAACACAGGAGGAACTGTCCAACTCCTTGAGGTCGTGGTCTACTCCCATACCAGCGACTATCCTCAAATGAGCCACCAAAGACAGGACTCTCATCTTGGTGTATTACATGTTTCTCAAACAACAGCTCAACAGATAGCAAGTTCCAACGAGGGAACACCAGTGAATGGGCTTCGCTATAGTTTACTACAATCACAGATACGAAAGAACACTAATGTAATTTCAAAAGAAGCATGGAGCCCCATGCACTCTAAAAGTGTTACCCAGGGGTCATCAAGGTACAGTCGAGGTCAAGTTAGCCTCCTATGTCATAATCACTTATTGTGATTACGTCCTATTGGTAATGGTCTGGGAACAACAAAATCTTAGCCCACCTTATTCCACTCAATAAGTTTGTTTAACCCATACTAGTCACTTTTTTCTTGGAAAATACAACATGCTTCCTTTGAAGCTATGATCCTGTCAATATTCTGAGGGTTCCCCACTACCTGCTCAAGTACTACCCAGGTGAAACTGTGTCTTTGCATATGACAGTGTTGCACCAGTTTCGTGGTTAGTTTTCCTGTCCTTATCATACTCAAGTGCTCCTGCATTCTGATTTTGATCTTTCTGGTTGTGAACCCTATATATTGAAGACCACATTCACAGGTTAGTCTATACACCACATTTGTGGTGTTACAGTTACTAAAGTGTGTACGAAACAATTCGCTCCCAGAGTTCAAGATCACACTCGCAGTTTTTTTAGTGAGGGTACTTACCGAACATGATCCACAGGGATAATGACCATGTGGAATCGTGGTTTCATTTGACTTCTGTATAGTTGCAGTGCGGGTATGGACAAGTTTGTCTTTTAAATTGCTCGACCTTTTAAAAGCAAATCTTTGCGGTGGCATCTTGAAATCTTTATTAGATAGGAGTGACCAATGTTTCCATATGGATTGTCTAATCCTAGTTGCTAATGGATCAAAGGTCATCACCACCGGGACACATTCATCTTTTATTTTCTAATTTTTCTCCAACAGAATACTGCGCGGAGTGTTTAAGGCCCTTTTCTTTGCCTGTCTTAATATTTTCAGAGGATAATTTCTCTGCTTAAGTTTCTCGCTAAGTTCTTCAGATTGTTCCATATATGTGTTAGTAGTGGAGCAGTTCCTGCGTTAACGCAGGAACTGTCCCACCGGCAGATTATCCCTCAGTGCTTTCGGATGGTATGAGTCATATAATGAGAGCGAATTCCTATCTGTAGCCTTTTGATGGACCCGTGTAGTCAATGACTCCTCATTGACTTCTATTTCCAAATCCAGCTATACAGCGGTGCTGTTGCTGTATGACCATGTAAATCTTAAACTGGGATCCTGATGGTTCAACCAGTTGAGGAACTCCAATAATGTCTCTTCTCCTCCAGACCATATGCAGAGCACATTGTCTATATACCTCTTTCAGAGGCGTAAATTCCTCTGGAAGGGGTTGGTGGAATGATAGACGATGTGCTCCTCAAATTGGCCGACATATATACATGCCAGGCTGGGAGTCATAGTTGCACCCATTGATGTACCTGTTGTCTGTAGGTATAACTTGTCTTTATAGCCAAAGTAATTGCGTGTTAAGGCCAACTTGACACATTGCAGTACAAAGGACTGTGGTGCATCATAGAACCACTCTTGCTCCCTCAGGGCACGCGCTGCTGCTACCAATGTTGCATCCTGGGGGATGCAAGTGTACAGTGATTCTATATCGATGGTAACTAGTAATTCCTGATTACAGTCGAATTGCATACCGTCCAAAATATTTAAGACCTCAGTGGTGTCTTTAATGAACCACTGTTGTTTAATGACCGATTCGCGAAGAAAAAAATCAGCGAATTGCAGCAGGGCCTCCAAAATTGACAGGATCCCCGACACAATCGGTCATCCAGGAGGCGGGCGTGCCGGCTCTTTGGAAGGATATAGAAAGCAGGAGTCCTGGGTAGAACTAGTGATTTAAGGTAAGACTCAAGATATCATACATATTCTAGACTATATTTTCATGAAAGAGGGTATTTCACAAGAAATTGTAAAAGATAATGGTCTTTGATTTGTGTCTGGAATGATGTCATAATTTCTGAACTGTTGCGGGGTAATCCATCACAGAACAGCTTTGTACCACCCCATGGAAAATGGTCAGGTAGAAAGATTTAATAAAGTGTTGAATGACTGTTTGCAGCTGGCTGAGAAAGGTGGCTTCAAGGGAAAGGAGGAGTTAAGAAAAATGTTGTGGAATTTGTGAGAAGTTGGCCTGATATGCAGTGCTCACTATTCTAGTGATCACTATGTATCAGTCCAAACGACCCTTATTGATGATTGGTTGTAAGTCAACCTTATAGACCAGCTATCCTAGTAGCATGGACAAGAGCAGTCTTTAGGCTAAACTCTAGAGGGCGTGTTAAGCCAGCTGTTATACCATCACATATACCCCTTGAACACCAAGTGAAAGGACACCACACAAGTTGTTATGAAAATAAAAGGATATTTATTTATAACACAACAACCCTGGACTCTTTATGAGGACAGGGTGCTAAGCACAATACAAAACTCTTGAAGAAATACTGAAAGTCGCACAATTTACACAAATGCCCGAGGGGCACAACAAACCATATACTATGGAAGTGGAATGCGAATTACTAGCAGATAAGTAACTATACTCAGAGGCTTTAGAACCGCTAGGCCTACAATGCTGAACCCTTAGATTAGAAGCAGGAGGCCTAGGAACTTCGTGTGCAGAGTGGAAACTCTTACGCGCAATGCGGGACAAAGTCTATGGACACTAGTAAAATGCAAAGTTAGTGTTATCGGGCGAACCCGACTAGGTAGAGCTGAAACGACAAAGGATCTGGACACTTAGAGAGTGGACCCGTGCTAGAGCACCGTGGTACTCGGTTTACCTAGCCCAGGGGCTGCGGCTGCATAGGGTTCAAGTGTCGTCGGGAACCCTCGTTGATACTCAGGAGCCTGAAGAAAGTAGTTGCTGGCAGGCGACCAGTGAAGATGTTCCGGGCTGATCCAAGGGTGGATCAGTGAAGAAGGATACCGGTAAGCAGAGGGGACCACGTTCTGAATCACTAGCCAGTGATTAGGTGGGCACCAGGATGGCACCGGACGAGGTCACTCAGCCAGGTGAAGAAGTGACACTGGATTCTGCTGCTGCACGGACCAGGGCGCTGATGTCGACCAGGCTGGAGGTCTGCAAGCTGTCCCACGTCGGATGTCTGCTGCTGGCGATGCTGGATCCGTTGAAGGAGGCAACAAGCCTTGGCTAAGGCAAGCCCACGTGGGGACACAAAATGGCGTCTGGAGTGGACCAGGAGGGTCCGAGGAAGTTCCCCTTCAAGAGGAGACAAGGGCCAGTCTAGAGGAGCTAGACCAGCGGTGAAACAAACGTAGGACGTCGTCTGGAGGGTCACTAGCCAATGGGCAAGTGACCGGACAACGTGGCAAGCAACACAGAAGCAAAAGGGCCCCACGCAGATCTGGTGGATGCTGGGGGGCTGGACTTCGGTGCTCGTGCTGCTTGGGGTTGGGGCTTCTCTTACCCCAGTGCACCCACTCGAGGGTCCCTCGGCGGTCATGCTGGATCAGTGTCGTGCAGGTTCTGATGATAGCCGGTTCCTCTGGTCTCGTCGCACCCACGGTTCTCAGCTGTGCTGTAGAGGCAGGTAGAGGTCAGAGATGGCAGGGAGTCTGGGTCTCGTCATGCTGGTTGGTCTGGTTCTGGAGGAAGGACGTGCAGCAAACCGCAAGATACTTAGTTGGTGCCTGCTGATGCAGGGTGACTACTCCTTAGTCACAAGGGAGAAATCTTGAGAAGAAGTCGAGAGTTCCTTTCGTGGAAAGTAGTTTCAGGATTCAAAGATGATCTAATTTGGGAAGGGGCCCGCTCCTATCTTTATACTAAGGAAAGGGGCTGGCACGCGACTAGGTCCTGCCCATGGGTGGGACCAGGAAGGGGGGTGGTTACACCCCTCTCCCCTGTCCGGACTTTCCCCAGCTCAGGGGCTGGTGTGCCCCTGGAACTGGTTCAAGCCGGCATATGCACAGTGAGCACCGGGGTGCCACTTGCAGTCACCTTCCTCTCAGCCCTGCCTACCTGGGATACACAAAACCCTGTCTGGGATGATGCTAGCACCGCCCCTGACAGGAAACCCTTTGTCCAAGCTCTCCTCGCTGGAAGGACTCCCAGCAGCAGGAGGTCAGACTTGTGTCTGTGGTGGCAGCATCCATTTTGTGATGCTGAGGCTCGAGTTAACTTTAACCGGGGTTCACAGTTACATATATGTCGTGTCCCTCTAGAAGGGTGGACTGCTAACCCCGTCACCAGAATTGGCGAGGGGTTAGTATTCCAATTCGTATGACACCTTACTCGACATGTTTTGATAAAGCGATACCAAAGTTGGCAAATAACCGCGAGGATTATAAGGCACTTAAGAGTATATGGTACGCGTTATCATGGAACAGCTATTAGGACTTGGTTACGCAAGCTGCAAACGGGCTCAGCTCATGCCAGAGCACCATCTCACATAATTCCAAGCACTCAGCCTTCAGGATTGTTAAGGCCTGCCATAGGAGTGACTGATAGGAATACATGTGTCCATTTTAGGGTTAGATATAGGAATACTATATCTAAAGCAAAGGGTGATTACACCACCTTGCCTCAGCTGTCGTGCAGCCAGCTGTGTCAGATTTAGATGGCCAGCCAGGGGTGGTATAATACATGCTGCAGCCCCTGGTAGGCCTTGGGTACACCTATGCCCTGGGTACCTAAGGTACACTGTACAGGGACTGATAAGGTGACTCAGTATCCAATTAGATATGTACCTAAGGTACACGGAATCCATTTTACAGAGAGAGCAGTAGGCCTGGGGCCCTGGATAGCAGGGTCCCAGGTCAACTAAGTCGGAAAACCAGCAAAACACCAGGCAAAAAGTTGGGGGTAACCATAGTCAGGTATCCACCCTCCTACAGAATTACAGGACAACGCCACATTCAGTAACAGTAAAACCGTCATTTGTGTTGTTACATGGAAGAATTCCTGCTATCATGGATGGAAATAGATCGTGTGGTGCAAATCAATTTGTCCCCTTTGACTCAGAAAGTAAGGGACGCACATAATGAATACAGTCAAAAGCATAATGAAGTCAAGTCAAGTCAAGAGATTTATATAGCGCGCTACATACCCAGAGGGTCTCAAGGCGCTTGAAGAAGGGTGGGAAATTACTTCTCGAATATCCACGTTTTAAGTTGCTTTCTGAATGCTAGGTGGTTCTGAGTAAG
The DNA here is from genome assembly GCF_964263255.1 of Lissotriton vulgaris. Taxonomy (NCBI): domain Eukaryota; kingdom Metazoa; phylum Chordata; class Amphibia; order Caudata; family Salamandridae; genus Lissotriton; species Lissotriton vulgaris. Next base: position 103,543,181 of record NC_141686.1, read on the forward strand.
GCGAAGGTGAGTGGGAAGTGAGTTCCAGGTTTTAGCTGCAAGGTAGGAGAAGGATCTCCCTCCCATGGTGGTTTTGTTGATGCGAGGTACAGTGGCAAGGGCTTGGTTTGAGGATCGTAGTTGGCGGGAGGGGGTGTAGAAGGACAGTCGTGTGTTGAGGCATTCGGGTCCAATTTCGTAAAAGTGCTTTGTGTGCGTGGGTTAGGAGACGGAAAGTAATCCTCTTATTGATGGGGAGCCAGTGGAGGTTTTTCAGGTGCCCAGAGATGTGTTCTTTACGCGGGATGTCTAATATGAGCCTGGCTGAAGCGTTCTGGATGCGTTGGAGTTTTTTCTGGAGTTTTGCGGTGGTACCGGCGTATAGGGTGTTTCCGTAGTCCAGACGGCTCGTGACCAGTGCGTGGGTGACCGTTTTTCTAGTTTCGGTGGGGATCCAACGAAATGTTTTTTTGAGCATGCGAAGAATGTTGAAGCAAGATGAAGAAACGGCGTTGACTTGTCTGTTCATCGAGAGTGAGGAATCTAGGATGACTCCCAGGTTCCGTGCGTGGTCCGTCGGGATGGGTGCTTTTCCAAGGGCCTCCGGCCACCAGGAGTCATCCCAGGCGGAGGGGGAGGTGCCTAGGATGAGGACTTCTGTTTTGTCTGAGTTCAGTTTCAGACGGCTGTGCTTCATCCATTCGGCTACTTCTTTCATTCCTTCATGCGGTTTGGTCTTGGCAGTGTTAGGGTCTCTGGTGAGAGATAGGATCAGTTGAGTGTCATCGGCGTAGGAGATGATGTTGAGGTTGTGTTGGCGTGCGATGGTCGCGAGGGGGCTCATGTATACGTTGAAGAGGGTGGGGCTGAGTGAGGATCCTTGTGGTACGCCGCAGATGACTTCAAAGGCCTCTGACTTGAATGGTGGAAGGCGGACTCTCTGGGTTCTTCCGGTGAGAAACGAGGTGATCCATTCCAGTGCTTTTCCTTGGATTCCGACGTTTTTGAGGCGCTGTAGAAGGGTGCTATGACAGACTGTGTCGAAGGCAGCGGAGAGGTCGAGGAGGATGAGGGCGACTGTGTCTCCATTGTCCAGTAGAGTTTGAATGTCGTCTGTTGCTGCGATGAGGGCGGTTTCAGTGCTGTGTTTGGCTCGGAAGCCGGACTGTGAGGAGTCGAGGGATTTGTTGGTTTCGAGGAAGGCGGCGAGCTGGTTGTTGACCGCTTTCTCGATGACTTTGGCCGGGAATGGAAGGAGCGAGATAGTTTTTGAGTTCGGTGGGGTCAGCTGTGGGTTTCTTCAGAAGGGCGCTGAGTTCGGCGTGTTTCCAACTTTCCGGGAAGGTTGCGGAGTTGAGGGAGCAATTGATGACGTCTCGGAGGTGTGGTGCTATAATGGAGTTTGCTTTGTTAAAGATGTGGTGAGGGCATGGGTCTGTGGGGGATCCTGAGTGGATAGAGTTCATCAGACGGATGGTGTCTTCAGTGGAGATAGGGTTCTAGTCATTGAGGGTGTTCAAGGGGGGTGGGGGTCCTGCAGAGGGTTGGGTGGGTTGGTCTTCGGGTCGGTTGTCGAAGCTGTTGTGGATGTCTGCAATTTTGTTGTGGAAGAATGAGGCAAGGGAGTCGCAGAGGGCTTGAGAGGGGGTGACGTCGTTGGAGTTGGATGAGGGGTTGGTAAATTCCTTGACGATGTTGAATAATTCCTTGCTGTTGTGGGCGTTGCTATCTAGTCGGTCCTTGAAAGCGGCTTTTTTGGCATTCCGGATCAGTTGGTGGTGTATGCGGGTGGCGTTTTTGAAGGCGTCTTTGGTGCTGGTGATTGGGTCTTTTTTCCAGGCCTTCTCAAGGGAGCGACAGAGTTTCTTGGATTTCTTAAGATCATCGTTGAACCAGGAGGCCTTCTTGCTGCCTAGTTTGATTTGTCGTTTTTTCAGTGGTGCTAGGATGTCGGCACTGTTGGATAACCATTGGGTGAAGTTAGTGGCTGCTTGGTCGGGGTTTGAGGAGTGGGCGGGGGGGTATTGAAGAAGCGATGAGGAGATCTGGTCGATGGTGACTTTGTTCCAGTTTCTTCGCAGAGTGGGTTGGGGATGGTTGTTGAATGTGGACTTGTTGTAGGTAAAGTGAACGCAGCTGTGGCCAGTCCAGAGGAGAGCTGTGGTGTGGCTGAAGGAGACATGTTTGCTGGAGGTGAAGATAGGGTCGAGTGTGTGACCTGCGATGTGGGTGGGGGTAGTGACAAGTTGTTTAAGTCCGAGGTTGGCGAGGTTGTCCAAGAGGGAGGTGGTGTTGCGGTCGTTGTTCTTTTCAAGGTGAAAGTTGAGGTCTCCCAAAAGGATGTAATCCTCGGAGGGGAGCGCGTGTGGAGTGATGAAGTCCGTGATGTCTTCACTAAATTGTGCGCGTGGTCCTGGTGGCCTGTAGAAGAGGGTGCCTCTGAGTGTGGTCTTGGGGTCGATGTGGATCTGGAAGTGAAGGTGTTCAGTGTTGGCGAGATTGACGTCTGAGCTGGTTGAGATGCGGATGGATTTCTTATGGACGATAGCGATGCCTCCTCCTGGTTGGTCGGTCCGGTCCTTACGGATGATTTTATAGCCTTCCGGGATGGCAATGGTGATGTCTGGGCCTGAGGAGGCGTTCATCCATGTTTCTGTTAGGAAGGCGACGTCCGGAGAGATGGTGTCTAGTAGATTCCAGAGGTCGATGGCGTGCCTGTGGACTGAGCGGGTGTTGAGCAGGATACATTTTAGGTGGTTGGGGTCGGATATCTGTTGTGTGTTCGTAGATGAGGAGTTGTTCTTGGTACCGTCGAACTTGCAGGAGTTGCAAGAGAAGGGTCCATGGGTGTGTCCAGGAGCGGCTTGGACGCAGTTGGGGGAACGGCCGGGGTTAAGGGCTAGGAGGGTGGTGGCATCGTAAGTAATGCAGGAGGGGTGGGCATTACGATGACCAGGGGGTCTGGCGCTGGGCGCGGTCCAGGCGCGGACGGGCATAGACGGGCTTACCTTTGGCGCACCTTCGGCGTGGCCGTAGCGCGTGGATGCTGCGCGTTGGAACATCTGACATAAATGGAGAGTGGGGGGGCGGAGCGTGGGCGGGTCAGCTGGGAGGCGGTAGCGGGGAGGGTAGGCGGGCCAATCTTTTTCTTAAATATATCTTATTAGTTTTTCAATCAATACAAAACATTTAGCATTACATAAGCTTATGTCATAGAAATCAGGGCTCATTTGTTAAATATCACATTATATTTGTGTTGTTTGGAGTATTCCAAGCATTCACTCGCTAATAAGGGATGCATGCATCTGAACGTAGGTTCTGTGTGGGTGGTGTGGGTCAAATAGGGAGGATGGATGGGCAAAAGGATGTCAAAGTTTTTGAGTCCTAAGAAGATAAAATTGTATTTGCAAATACTGTCAGTTTGGTTAACGGTGACCGATGGAACATTCGTAGGTTGAATGAATAAACAAAAACCTTTATTTAGTTAATTAAAACCTTATACGGGGGCTATTCCTCTAACACACCGAAGCAAACACTTCCAAAAATGTATTTAAAACATCCTTTATAAACAGTAAAAGTCTAGTAAGCAGTAGTACCAGACATCCTAAAACACTAGGTAACAGTACAATGGAGTTAAAATCTCACATTTCAAGTAACTCTTGGAATAACTATATAAAAATCCTACATACAATAATAAAGCCTCTATGGAATACTCTAAAATGGTTTATTTAAAACTGTGAATTGTGAACTGTTGTTGTGAATTAAATCTAGGCCATTTACAATTGAGAATAATCTCAATTGAGTGGTAAAGTATGGTGATATATGTAATATTTTGTCGTGTTAAGTTTAATTCGTCCTTTGCAGTTACCAGCTTAATTGCTTGGTCCATGTATTTAATTAACTAAGGCATATGACATTTGCAAATTATCCCCATTCAGGCTTATCATACTGCCTCATTGACCCTGCGGCAGCTGCTTTTTAGGAACCTGGGTCTTAACCATTTCATTCTTTCACAGAGCAGGAGGGGACATATGCATACAATGTATGTCAAAGTCTTGTTCTTGTAGCTGCATAAGCAGCAGCTGGTGTTGGAATGGTGTAAGTAAATCAATGCTGATGGCATTCTAAAAGAGGAACTAGAAAAAGCTGCAAACTTAAAAAGGAGTGTCTTAATGGATTTGGACATACGAGTTACCAAATAGGCCTGAATGACATTGTCTGTACAGGAAGTAACTGTATAAGAAGTAATATTTTTACCTTTGAAGATGGCAAAGTCAGTTGCCTGTGAAAAAACTTTAATTTGTTTTTCAAAATTTCTTAAACTGTGCCTCAGATGTCGGTAGGCTCCAGGGGGTATCAGCCTGTAATGTATGCAAAGTAGGTTTAAGATCATTTTTCCAACGACCATGACTGGCAGAGTCATTCATTGGCTGGTTACTGGAGGACTACTATACTTAATAATAATAATAATAATACAGCCATTTATAAAGCGCAAAACAGCTACCTCCCAAAGGAGGTGTCCTGGCGCAATAACGACAAGTGACAGCACATTGAAAAGGTCAGACATCATTCATCCCAAAGGATTAATCCAGGTTAAAAAGCCAAGCAAGGTTAGTGTTGCTTCCAATTGTGTCGGGCTCACTGTTAGATCCTCTCCCTTCCAGGGCTGGGAAGACACTGGTGGACTTCTTGTTACTCCCAATTCTAGCGGTTTCCAATTAGTCTTTGGTGGTGGGCATGGTTCCTTGAGCATGGCAGAAGGCCTTGGTACTTACATTGCTCAAGAAAGCATCAGCAGATCTACAAGCGCACAGCAACTATAGTCCCATTTCCCAGCTGCCCTTTGGGATTAGGATCTTAGAAAGCTTTCTGATCATCTGTACACACTCTTCCTTTTGGATGAGGTCAGCCTTGGTGCCTGCCCTGTACGATTTGCAGAAGGCTGTGGACAGAAGCCAAATGGCGACATTAGTGCTACTTGAATTGTCAGCCGCTTTTGTTACTGTGAATCACAAATTCTTGATAGCTAGATTAAATGAGATCTGGGTGAGTGGCAGAGCTCTTGACTTGACTCAACCTTATCTGGATGACAGATTATAAACAATATATATATGCACCCTTTCTGCTCTTCCTCTTAGCCAGTTGAACATGGGGTACATCAGGGCTTGACCTTTAGTCCAATCCTGGTCAAAGTTTATTAACGCCCACTTGCCACACTCATAAGCCCTCATGACATCAATTTCATCAACTAAGCAGATGATACTTAGTTGATTCTAACTTTGGACCACTGCCAGACTGGTAGGTTGGACATTTTTCCAGCTACTTGGTTGAATAATAAAATACTGACATTTTATGAAGATAAAACTGAGATCTTTCGCTGTGGCATGGGGAAAACAACTCCCCCTCTACCATCTAATTTTTGGCACGTGTTGGACAGGGCAATGCAGGCAGTGTCTTCCTCTGTGCGCAGTTTAGGAGTTCACTTATATAGTGGCCTTTTCTTTACTGCACATTTAAATATGACCTATTCTACTTGCTTTGACCTGCTGCGCATGCTTCTAAAAATGTTGCCTTACCTTCCAATGCCAGATAGGGCTTTGCTGATACAGAGCACCATTCAGAGTAGACTAGATTACTGCAATGCCCTATCTTTGGGCTCTCCATTTTATTTACTTAAGTGTCTGCTGTGCATTCAAACAGCAGCAGCTAAACTTGTTTTGAACCTCCTCAAATACTCATCATCCTCACAGGCTCTTGCTGAGTTTCATTGGCCTCCCATAATAGAGAGAATTATTTTCACGATCTTTAAGTCTGGAAACGCTTTGTTGTCTTCAATAAATGAAGATCTTCTCACTAGGCTCCAGGTTCTGCAGAATACTGCTGCCAGGCTAGTGTAGTATCTCCCGTCGGGATCCCCTCTGGCACCCAACTTGAGACTTCTTTACTGGCTTCCTGTTAGGAAGCGGACTCGTTTCAAGATTCTTTGCCTAACGCATAAGAACATGTACAGTAGTGGTCCTGATTACTGGAAAAAGAAGCTCAGTTTGTACCGGCCTTGCAGGGCTCTGAGATCGAGCAACAAATCTCATCTAACAACCCTGAAAATTCGTGCCATAAGAAAGGGAGGTAGATCTTTTTCCTTTCTCGCTCCCGCTCTTTGGAATAAACTACCTCTACACTTACGTATTATCTCTGACCACAATCGTTTTTGCAGAGAGCTAAAACATGGCTGTTTGACAATTAACTGACTCTCCAAGTCCAAACCAACTCCTGAGTATTCCGCAAGCGCCATGAGACTTCCAGGTGATATGTGCGCTAAATAAATATTCCTGATTTGATTTAAGTCCTTCTGAATTATTTTCAGGGTGATTTACAAGATGGGTCCTCTTTTCTTGCAAAGAAAATTCTAAGGTATTCAGCGACATGAGCACTGCGCTCTTCCAAAGCCAATCTTCTTTGTATTCCCAAGTTCAGCCAAGTTAGCACTGAGGCATAGGCCTTTTTGGACAGAGCTGCACAATCGTGGGACAGTCTACTGCCCTCACTGAGAACCTGTCAGGACCTGTTGTCATTCAGGAAAGTACTGAAGACTTGGCTCTTCCTTGCTTAGTGGTCTGCTGCTGGTACTCTCATAATCAGAGTCTCTTAAGCTGCTAATGCCATGATACCTTTGCGGTCTCAGCTGTGCTTTACGAATCCTATAAAATAAAGAAGAAAGGATTGAGGGCTTGACTGAGAATGTTAGGGTGCTTGGCATGCAAAAGTTCTTGACTCTGATTGCAGCCGATGTCATGCATGACTGACCAGTTCTTTAAGTAGATAAGCAGGCACAGGTTATCTTTGGATGTCAGACAGGATAGGTGACTACTATTTTCAAACTCATTAAGAGAGAGAGCTTTTCTGCTAGCCATACATTGCAAAGGCTCTTCAGGCATTTTACAAGATACTAGTTTAGAGTTTTAGTGCTTGTAGGAGCACAGGACTTTCACAGGTGTGGAATTACCTCCATGTACGTCCTGCCAGTCACAGTTCTTACATACATGTGCATCAGCTCCTCCTCGCAGCCCTAATCAAGCAAAACTAAAACACGCATATAGCTCCCATCCTTTCCCCCTAGGCCTCAGCCACATCCGGTGGGATATAAAACCACTGACCTCATATCCTGATATCCTGTTGCATTTTTCTGTAGGTCGTCCAAATGCAGGATCATTGGATGGCGTGTCAACTGAATATGCAGGTGTTGATTGGGCCATGTAGTAGGGCCCTTTTTTTCATTGGTTAAATGGTAGGGTTTCCATTGATGGTCAACTTCCAGGCAACGGTTGTTGCAGGAAGCAGGAAAACTTGCATTTTCTTGGCTTTTTTATGGGATCACGCTGATTCTAGTTAAATATAAAGAGTTTCTTTTTTTCCCTTCATTTATCTGCGATCATGGAGGGAGGAAAGAGAGTGGAGAAGAGAAAGAATATTGAAGAGGAGGTGGTTCCTATTCCTCGGACTACCCCTTCTTTTGCAGAGGTGCAAAAATTGATTAAGGCGGCAGTTTCCGCAGCTTTTCAAGCCAGAGATTCTATGGTCTCTAAAAAAACAAAAGTTGTATTACCCTGAACCACAAGAATTAGACTTGTGATTCTGAGGAGGAGGTGAAGGGAAGGTTTATTTAGGGGTCAGAGCTTAAGAGTGTCTTGCAGCATGTAAGAGACAGTTTGGCATTTCCAGACCCCCGGGGTGCATAGGAACCAGTAGATTAGTTTGCAATGTATGCTACAAAATATATTTTCTGGTTCTAGGGTGCTTTCTACCACACCAGTGGGGCAGATTAAGTGTCTTGATTGGGGGCAGAAAGTCTGCTATGCCTAGGAGGAAGGGGCAAGTATTAGCCCATTGCCATGGGTGCTGCCCTCCCCTGAAACGAAATCCCTGGTGCTTAGTGGATGGAGCACTGCTTGGGGATCACACTTCTGTTGCTTCCCCCAAGCGGAAATACACTAGAGAAAGATACTATTGGAAAGGGCAGATTCTCCCCTTTCCAATGATACCTAGCCTGTCTAAATCATTGCTTTAGGGGATGAGATCTGCCCTTGAAGTCTGATGTAAGAAAAAGTAAACAACCCAATCATTTCACTTTCACTTTTACTGACGCCAGTCAGTGCGCCATGCTAGCTAACTTACCCAGCAGCCCAACCTGAAATACAAAAAAGGTAAGCTCTCTGGTGCAAGCACCAAAGGGATTTCCTGCCTTTTGTGCCAGGACGTGTTGGACAAGTCCATATAGCACCTGAGAAGTGATGCTATGGATGTGTCCAGCATGTCAATAACACCCAAGAGGTTACTGTAATAACAGTAATTGTTTGTAAACGTCACAACATTGACCATGCCCTTCAATATTGTACTGTGGCCAAGATATTGATATACCCATAAAAGTGGCAGATAGTGAAATGATCTGGAGTGTGGAGCTGGAACACTTTTCAGAGTGGTGTGATGCCCAGTGGCATCCATTCACTAAAATGACAAGGCTTCTGAAAAATCTTGGTGTTGATACAAGTAATTTTAGCGAATTTGAAAAATCATGTCTGCAGCAGAGTATGGCATAAGCCTCTTGTCAATCTTTGTGTAAAAACAAGGTTCACTGGTGCATCTTGGACTTATCAAAAATGTTATTGCTAATGCTGCTGTGATATTATCAATGATTTCATAGAAGATGTCATGACTGATAATTAGCAGTCAAAAGCAGCACACCTGGGAGGTGGTAATGCAGGCACTCTCCCCGGGCTAATTTTGGTATTGGGACCCCAATCCCCAGGGCCAGCTACATTTTTTAAGTGAAGTGGTGTACTTGGCCCCACCCCCTGGGGGCAGCGTGTTGGATTGATGGGGGAGGGGGCATGCAGCCCACCCCCCAGGCTAATTTTGGCCCAGGGGACCCCAAACCCCAGGGCCCGGCACATAATTAATGGTGGAGGGGAGGGCCACAAGGCTGAGCATCCTGGTACCATCACCCGGGACCCGGCCAATCATTAAAAGGGGGGAGAGAGACCGTGCAACCTGCCTCCTCAGGCCAATTTCGGCCCGGGGACCCCATCGCTCAGGGCCTGTCAACCTAAGGGTGGGTGCCCTAGGGAAAACGCTATGTCCCGGGGGGGGGGCACCCAGGACATAGTTGGAGCCAGTCCTGGGGGATCCGGCCCCCAGGACCATTAATGGTTTTGGGAGCGAGGCTGCACGGCCCCCCTCCTACTTCTCTACACGGCCGAGACCCGTGGGATAGGGTTCTGGGGTCGAAATCAGCCTGGGGCAGGACCTCCATGTGCCTCTCCGCCCCTGAACCTTTGGCCGGGCCTTGGGAGTTGGGTTCCCTGTGGCCAACACCAGCCCGGGGACCCCATCCCCCAAGGCCTGATTCATTAATAAGGGGAGGGGGTGCGCAGCCCTATTTGCCGAGCTGTATTCGGCCCTGAGGACCCCATCTCCTGGGTCCTGATTAATTAAATATGGGGAGGGGGTTCATGGCCCCCCTCCCCGAGCCATATTTGGTCTCGGGGACCTCATCCCCGATGGCCTGATTCATTCAAATGGGGAGCAGTACGCGACCCCCCCCTTCCAAGCAGCATATCGTTGCCGGCAGAGAAACTTGTGTTTAACAAAAAAAGTTGAAATTCACTGAAAAAGCCAATGGTTAACGTAACGTTATAGTTATGTGAATATGTCAGTGACAACATTACCATTTTGAACTAAAAAAATAACACAGAAATTCACGAGCCTTAGTTAGCAGCGTGAACTATACTTTGCGCCCCACCAAGCACACCTCACATATGACATGTTCTGTGGCTTCATTTATGACATCACTGATGACATATCAAATCACATAATTGATGACATCATCCAAGCGTCTTTTGTAAACATTGCTCTATAAACGAGTATGGCATTAGATGTCTGAAAGTAAGTTAAAAAGTAGCTCCGAATAATATGAAGCATCAATAATGCTACCACGCATACAACTCCCTTAAGTGAAGCAAGCTTGTCTTATGTACAACATTTTTTTAAACAATTTTTATAGGGTTTTTCACAATTCAGACTATTTGTGCTCTACATATTGAGCAAGCTTGAAACACAGCAGTTAATGATACTCATTTGTGGCGCCCCCTATTAACAAAACAACCCCCACCCTTTAGCCCATTCTTTGCCTTGGATGCATGGAATTTTGCAAGCTGTTTGAATGTGTTGTTGCCTTATGAGGGGAGACGGTTGGATCATGGAGCTGCCCAGCGGAGAACCATGTCCTTCTAGGTTTCTGTAGTGTCTTGGAGCAGCCTTATTTGTGTGGGGGGGTCCTTCTGAGGGGTTGTTACTAACGACTTTGCAGGCGATGCGGTGGAAGTGTTAGAGTCATGGTTAGTAAAGCTGTCCACAAGTTTGTCCCATGCTTGGGCTGAGCCAATAGTGTACACTCCTCGTCTGGCGTCCCACAAGTGTAGTCTACTCTCGCAGCCCACCCACTTCTCCATCTCCCTTCTCCAGGCAACTATTTTGGGTCCCCTTGGTGCTTTCCAGGGCCTTGCAATTTCTCTTTTGGCCAGGATAAAGGCCAGGTCTTGGAATTCGCTTGTGATACTATTTATAGGATTGCGTGAGGAACATCCCAGGAGGCAGTGGCCCGGGGAGGTAGGGACCTCTCTGCCTATAGCTGTTGCCACTCCCCAAAAAGAAAACAAGTGTGGAGCACGTCCAGAACATATCTAGGAAGTTTTCTCCCTGTTCCCTGCATCAGGGGCAAGCTGCATCCGCCACCTGGAAGTAACTCTGGATGCGCTCTGAGGTTAAGTATGATCTGTGAAGGACATAATAGTAGATGAGTTTGAATCTCATGTTTTGGCGACATTCAGAGTTCTCTCAAGGATCTTATCCCATTGCTTAACCTCAATAGGGTCTCCCAGGTCTGTCTCCCATTGCGGGTTCAAGCGCTCCAGCGGGCGCTAAAGGTTCTCTTGCACCACTCTGTACAAACATGAGACCGCCTTTATAGTGCCCGCAGAAGGGGCAATATACTGGCAGCTCCGGTGCTCATTCAGCTCAGTAGAGCCAATGTTCCAGTGCTTCTGAAGCATAGGTGTGATCGCCCTAGGGAGGAGAAAGTGTCCCTGCGGCAAATTTAAACTCCGCCGGAAACTCCTCGAATGGGAGCATCTCTGACTCTCGAAACAAGTCACATATCTTGGTCGCCCCTGCCTCCACCCATCGGTCTATTCCCCCCCAGTCCCCTCTGTGAGGCAGCTCTCTAAGCATAGTGAGGGGTACATCTGTTGAATAGGGTATTTTGCTACACAGTTTTTGTAGGCAGAGATTCCATCATCTGGTGATCACCTGGAATTCTTGAGTATCCCCAGATGTTGTGCACCGCACTCAAAGGAACACCCTTACAAAATCTGCAAGGGGAGGCGCCCGGGAGCTCTGAGGTCTGGTTGAGTCTTTTCTGCTCACCACCCAATATAGGAGCAATTGTAATTGCGCCGCTATGTAATACGTGTCAAAGTAGGGTGCGGCCAACCCTCCAGCCGTCTTGAATGCTAGATTGTTGCCATGTCTTATGTACAACATTGACCCTATACCACACACTTCATGGGTAGCCGAGTTGATATTAACTATCAACCACATGTAGATGGGTAACCCCTACTGCACAAGGTGTTCAATCTGTATACAACTGTTTAGAGAAAACCAAGTTCCTCCAGATACTCAACTTCTGTTACATAACTAATGCCCTTATACAGACAGCCTTTAAGTGTACGAAACCCTTCAGTGTCACTGAATGTACAGTGAGAAATTAAGTGGATATGAGTAGAAAAGTGGGTACTATAAATGGTGTTTAACCTATGGAGAGAGTTTAGCCAGTACCACAATGTTTACAGACAGGGAAACTCTCATGGGAAATACACCACAGAGTATTAAAAAGTATCTATGAAGAACAGTGTACCTTCTGCTCAACACTTGTCAAAAAATACACTATTCACTTAATATAAACACAGACCCAGAAGGTGTGAAAGATTATACTACCTGTAGCCTTCATACTGTAGTGAAAAAATTAGAGATATCCCCTCACTCAGTATGCAGTATGTGATGGAGCAGGGGAAAGACAAAAATAAATAAACGTGTGTATTTGTGCTTTTTATTGAATGTTTGCGTGGCAAAACAATGAACTTGTTAAGTAAATGATGCATAAATGTTTGCTTTTGCTAGATAACCTCTAACAGGGAAAATTAGAATTGTGGGACGTAAACAGAAGGGCTAAAATTCTAAATCTAACGTCTATTGTGTTTGTTTTCATATTAATTCCCATTAAGGCCTGTGCGGCCTAGTTCGAAAATGGCTGTTTGTGTGAGACTTTGAGAAATATGGCCCTACCGATGCGCGACTGTGTTAGAGATGCTTGAATGGCCTGTGCTCGGAGTGAAAGATGTCAAGGTCAGCTTGGCCTAGGACACCGGAGATGTGCCAAAGGATGCTTGGATTTAAAAGCCTGGGAAACGTATGTGCTGTAACTTCGTGATGTATAAAAAATACAAGGACAGGATGATAAATTACAAAGAGGACAATTCTGGTCGTGAGAGTATGCGAGGATGACAAAGCAAAATTATGAACTGGTTTGGACAAGGAGGGCATGAGGTGATCTTCACCACCCCTCTAATGGACCAATGAGAAATGAGTGTGGACCCTAAAGTTTCAATTTTGAGTTAGATAGTTAGGGAAAAAGGGTATACAAGAGCCTGTATGAAAGAAGGAAAAAGTTGGTTCCGTGAATTTATTGTGCACCACGACATGCTGTTGGTTTGAACGATTTTTGGTGCGAAAAGACTTTGAATTAATTTTGGACTTTAAATTTTGATGGGACAAAGAATTGAATGCGGAGTCCTGTTCTGTTAGGAGGTAGACATCGAGGAGGTTAGAAAGATAGTCAGCTTGGGAACCTGTTTTGTTGCAATTCTGTCATCGTTTATGGCAGACTGGTAATATGTTTTCTATATTCTCTATTTCTTGAATGTTTTCATAAATGTCCAAATTTTCATTTGAAATGCTATTTTCTTTCTTGACTAAATTTAGATAAACGTTTTCTATAAAATATCTGAGTTATGTGTTCCTTTAAATAAAAGTCATGGCAAGGGAAAATAATAAAATAATGGGAATATTGTGATTGAGCTGGTCTTGATCGCCATCAACTAACTTCTACTAGCTGGTCCATCGACCAAAAATATTGGGGTGCCTTGATGTTAGTTCCTAAAAATTCGAAGAGAAAGGGGAATTGTTGATATATATGTATATAATGTATAGAATTTGAATTTAGGTTAATAAGGTACTCCGCTGTCTAGCACCTCTCCACAGCAGATCTCGGCTATGGTATCTAAACATTGTTACTGGTTACTCCATACCTCTAAGATCTAAGACACCCCATTGGCAGTATCTGGAGAAAGTAGCATTAGCCTGGATTGAGGATGATCAGAGAGAGATACTGAATGTGTAAATCACGGCTGAGGGAGTCAGAAAGGCAATTGCTTGCTTGGCTAATAATAAAACACCAGCCCCAGGATGCATTGTGGTTGAATTTTACAAAGAATTATCATATTTAACTACACCCCAAATGCTTCAAATGTATCAGGATTCACTTTCTAATGGGAGCTTCTCTGTCTCAACTCAGGGAGCACTTATAACTTTACTGGTGAAGCCCGGAAAGTTCACAGTGGACTGTTCCTCATACAGACCACTGTCCACAATTAACGTGGACCATAAACTATTGGTTAAACTGCTTGTGTGCAGACTGTACCCCTATATGTTGTACTTGGTCATATCAGAACAGGCAGGATTTATCCAGAATAGATCCATTCCATCATTCAGAATGTGAATCTGGAGATCTCAGAAGTGTATCTGAGCATTGACGTAGATAAGATGTTCGACTCCATTGAATGGTATTTTGTATTTAAAGTATTGCAAAGGATTGGTGTGGAGAACTATTTCCGCTGTTTCATCAGCATCATGCATGAAGAGCATGTGGCTAAAGTTTTCAAAATGACATTATGTTTGATGAACCAAATCTGGGCCATGGGACCAGAAAGGAGTGCCATCAGCTTTCCCTTATTGCGGTAGAAGCCCTTAAATGCATAGTCCATGCCATGCAGATTGTGGTATTAGGATATATGTACATAAACAGATCATTTGCTGAGCAATTTGGCTTTTATAATGTAGGAGGTGACCACCTACGGGGTAGGCATCCATCTTAGTAAATCAGAGCTGCTGCCACGTGTTCCTGGTATGCAGCAGATAAAGGATGACTCCCTGTTCTGGTGGCCCCCCAACTTGATCCATTTCCTAGACATGGCTTTAGCATGTGAACCAGTGCTTAATTTGTAAAATAATCAGTGCCAGGTCCCTCGTGAGGAAGCCACTACAGCGTGCACCACTTGTTGCCCCTGACAGTGCTGCCAATGACAGTACAAACACATCTACTAACCATCACACTCCTACAAGTGTGACACTTTAGACTAATTCAGGCCCCCAAACCTAGATGACGGCTTTGTTGCAGGTATTAGTTATTTTTTACATATATTGAATTAACAAACAACTGTTGTAATGCTCATCTCTAAATAAAACAAACAGCCCCACCATGTGGCAGACTGTCATAAGAGTTGGTGCTAGCAATTAAGTGCCGTACGGAGTACCGGGAACCACCGCCTCAAAATAAGCACTGATGTGAACCAAAGTTGAACTTTGTGTGCCTCTATTGGAGAACAAGACGAAAGTCAATAACTGGATATGTCTTACTCTTTCCATGATCAGTTGTACAATATACAGAGGGAGGAATGGCAGTCGCTGATCTAGAAGGATATCTAATCACAATAGAAGCTCAGCATGCATGCTATTGGAGTCCTCCATATATGGACCTGACACATGGACAAGATGAGAGGGCAATGGCACACGCGCTTTCCCTCAATACCTTTCTACTCAGCGAGACTAGATTTCTCTGTAATGAAATTCAATGTATCTCTGCAAGGCTAGTTGCTTGGAAGAGGCCTGTAGAGCACATAGGCGTTGCCCCCGTTCTATTCGCTAAGGCAAAATCAGGCTCTATAGATCTCCTTTAAAAATAAATTCATGAGAGATTTTGAGAGGTTGGGGATCAGACAACTGGAAGATATATTTTGTAGAATGTGGTTTTCTTGTCTTTAGAGCAATTGTAAATAAAGAGTACATTTTCCCCATTAACTATGTTTAACTACTTTCGGGTTCGGAACTTGGGGCCCCAAAGGAATCTAAACTGGTGCATCGTATTTTAACTTATAACAAACCCGGGCTCCTAGTAGCCAGTATGTATTCCGTTGTTATGGGAGCAGTACTGCGTGAAAGTTGGGGTGATAGGCTCTCCTAGGAAAGGGAACTACGACATGCAATATCGGATCAATAGTGGGCTCAAGGCTGTATTCAGACCAAGAAGGTAGCTAAGTCATAAACACAAACTCCATAATTTAAGATGTCTGCACCAAGTCTGTGCTACTCAGGATAGACTCATCAGACAAGTGCCTTAGGTGTGGGTAAGAAAGGGTGGGTTTCCTACAAATGGCTTGGATATACATCTGTTAATGAATGTAGGTAAGATATTAAGAAGGGTCTAAGATGGTGTTTGAAGCTTTAGATATGGCTCTTGGGGTGTCACTGGAACATTTGCTCTTCAGCAATTTTGTATAATGAGCAGCATTTTTATTCGATCTCAAGGTTTAAAGACTACGGTCTAAATAAACAGAGTTTCTCTCTCTCACTTCAGCAGTCCATTTAAGACTGTTGCACACATATTAGACTCTAGCAATGCCATCCAATCCAGCCTCCCAGTGAACACCCTGTTATCCCTAAAAGCAGTCCTACAGTCCAGCTGTTCCTTGACGAAAGAAAATGTTGCCACTCTTGAGGGATCTACATTGGCTCCCCTAGAGGCTGGAACCAAATTCAAACTCTGCTGCACCACATTCAAGGCCGAGCTACTTAAATGATCTTCTGAAATCTCTTGGGGCTGTGAAAAATCCGGCAGCAAAGACTCTCCTTATCCAGCCTTCAAAATACAGAACACAAAATCAAAGACACTCCTTTTCTGGAGCCGCACATGCCATTTGGAACACCCTCCTGATCTAATTAAGAACTTTTTCAGATGTCCTCCTTCAGGAAAAGTCCTAATTACAAGATACCCAAGTTAGGACACCCCTTCTGGGTTCAACCTCATTCAAGAGTCTCTTACATACTTCTCTTATACCTACACTTAGGGTTGCCTACCGGCCATTTGTGTTGCCTTAAGAGACTGCAAGGGCCCAGACTTGATAGTAAATAGGACTTTAAACAAAATCATATGTATTTATTTCTAGCATGACTTTTCTGTCTTTGTTTACTTTAATTATTTGTTAGCAGTCGTTAAACCAGCTCTTTAACACATTTAAAAGTGCTTTCTGTTTATATTTGCTGCTCAAGTTATGTACAGATAGAGGCTAAAAATACTGGCTTTTGGTGATTTTGCTTATTTTTTTTACTGAGCGGGACATTAAAATACCGGTGGTGAAGGTAGAAAATAAGCTGGGTCCACAAAGGACTCTACCCGATTCTTTGATACACCCTCGGATGTTTGGGACTGGCTGGAGGAATCAGGCCTGATGTCGGGCCAAGACCACATAACCACAACGTGGCGCCGTCACAGAATAGGAGAAATCAGCGCTGAGGCAAAAGCAGAGGTCCTGACCGTAAGGCACTGTCAAGGGTGGTCCCAGACTATGAGCAGAGACTACAGGAGCGGCAAGAAGCAATACATGTGGCTCCGGTGATGGGAGCCCACTCTCAGGTCTCTGATCCAGATAGAAGTCCAACCCGTTCGTCCAACACAAGTAAACTGACACCCGCCAGGTCAGATCATTTAGACTGTTCACACCCCTCAGAAGTAACACCACGGACAGCTGACACCATAATAAGAAAACCTGCCAGTCATTAGACTGAGATTTGTTATCATGTGAACCTATGTCATAAAACTGGCATGCTCCACCCCAATGAAACACATAACATTGTTTGAATGGATGGGCAGAGGGTTGTATCGACAGTAATAAAATATGTCTTCCTCAAAGGATTTGTTATGCCCATGCCGTATTTTTCATGTACCCCTAGAGCTAAAAACTGGAGGGATCGTTGAATCACTTGACTGAACACAGAGAGGGGAAAAAGCACAGTGCACAAACCCTAGCAGCGTGCACCCATGTACAGTTGCTAAAGAGTGCAGTCGTTGCACAGATTGGGCGTCCCAGTTTGGACGAATATCACTTGAGAATTCACCCTCATACAGTTATGCATGACATAGTTGAAATTCCTGTCTTCAGCACTTACTATTCCTCCCAGGCGCACAGGGTCCTTGTTTGGATAAAAGCGGGTGTTCCATATATCGTAGAGAAGACATTAACAGACCCCCCAGGATATAGCAGCATGGATTAGCAAATTTAGCGGCACAAAAATTGAAATTTAGCGGCACAAATATGGAAATTTAGCGGCTATTTTGCGGCATTTTATTTGGCCATTCTTCCTACAACAAACAAAGATATCTTCGCTTTTTTAGTTATTTAACCACTTCCATGCTCATGACGAGCCCAGCTCTTCATGAGGTATACCTCTCGTGTGCTCATGACGAGCTGAGCTCGTCATTACCACACCCGTTTCTACTATGGTCCAGCACAGCAGAGGGATAGCTCCAGTAGTGATGTGGTTAACAACATGAAGCTATGTAGGTTCAAAGGTTCAAAATAAGCTTTATTTCGATATAAATTTTTCATATCATAAAAGCATACAATTATAAAAATACATACAGAACACAATACACATACCAATGTAAGTCACAAGAAGACAGTGCCGTTTCTATTATGATAAAAATAGAGGAGTTATTGGTCACATTCATTGATACAAAATAAGATAATATTAACAATTTCATCCGGTTCTCAGAGCCCTATGCATTAAAAACAGTTTATAAAATATGTACAATCAGATTATTTATTACATCGAGTTTCTGAATTTTACCAATAATTAAAAAAATTTTATTAGAGTATAGATCCCTTCCGGGGTATCCATCCTTTGTAGTCTATAAAATGCATCTCTACAAGAACGGAGACCCCACTCCTTAAGAATTGGTTTAAGCAAAATTTTTCTGGGAACTTGCTAAAAGGTACAGAATATAGTGCAGTGCAAATTTGATTGGAGAGCTACGTCGTCACAGGGACAAGGCAACATTTGTCTCGACCAATCGTTACAAGATGGAAATGTGATTAATCAAAAAAAGGAACCCATTCTAAATCTAGTTAGGAGCATTCTAGCATAGCAATTAATATCTCTAATAAGATATAATTGGGGGCCCAGTTCCGGAGTAATATGTTGGTAGGCTAGGACAGACTTTTTTATTTTCTCCATATTCCATCTTTTATTCTCTAGGTGATTCATGACCATTTTGCGTAACCCTTTCCTTGAGATTGATTCCATGCTAAGCGCGTTTTTAAAGAACTCTGGGTGACCAATGTCATTCATCATTTTTTCTACCACAGACAGCCATTTAATTCGCTTTACCCCATCTAATTTTAAGCAATCAGTTATCGTGTTGCGATTGAAGCTAGTCTCAGGGGTTAACCAGAGCTTGTGCCATAGCAGGATGGGTTCCGTCATTATAATGTCCGAGATATATGATAAGCCAAGTTCTATGTGTATGAAATAAGTAGGGGTGGATTTTGGAACCCCTAGGAGATATAGGAGGAAATGATTCTCAATTTGTTGTATGCAAACTGCAGAGTCGATCCCCCATACCCCTGAGCCATAAGTGGCCGTGGTCACACATTTAGCTTTATATATGACAATTAGCTCCTTAACAGGTCTGCCCCCAATTTTAATAGCAAAATTCTGAAATGCTCCAATCGCTGTGGAAAAAGCTAGTTTCCTAGCTATAATAGCATTTTTCCAAGTGGATTTCCTATGAAAACAAATCCCAAGGTAAGGGAATTGGTCTGTTATATCTATTTTTCTGTTTTGTATATAAATGGGGCAGGGTATTTTTTTTCGTTCCCTGCCAACAGGACATAGAAAACGTTTTTGTGATGTTGACCTTCAGTCCCTTATCCCTCATGAAAAGTGTGAACTTAGAGACAGCCCTTTGAAGACCCAAGCTGGTCCGAGATAAAATTGCGGCATCGTCCGCATATAAAAGGATGGGGACAGGGCGGCCCTGCACTGCGCGGTATTCATGGGAAAAGCTATTCAAGTGGTCGCCAATTTCATTTATATAGAGTGAGAAGAGTAGGGGTGCCAGAATGCACCCCTGTCTTACTCCCCTCCTAATAGGAAATCTCGGCGAACACTCTCCCTTTTGTCCAAAGCGTACCCTTGCTCCGGCATCCTTATATAGTTCTCTAAGAAAATTGAGAATTGGGGGGTCCAGACCAAGACTCTTTAAGGTAGCCCATAGTTGTTTGTGTTCAACACAATCAAATACTGAACTTAAATCTATAAAAGTAATAAAAAGGTTCCCTTTTTTTGCTACAGTATATTTTGAAATTAAAAGGTGTAGATTAAGACTCTGCTCAACCGTCCCCATGCCTTGTCGGAAACCGTACTGGAAAATCGAGAGGGTATTAGTTTCCTCGATCCAGTTTTGCACACGTTTTAGTATAATATGTCCCGCTACCTTCATTAAGGCGTCTATAAGAGAAATAGGACGGTAGCAGGACGGGTCGTGCCTGTCCCCTTTTTTAAAAATGGGGACCACTATTACTTCTGACCATGTTTGTATTAAACCGTGGATGTTTGCACAGTTCATCACTAAGGTTAGCAGGGGAGCCCAGAAATCTAATTTAGCTTTAAAAACATCGATTGGAATTGAGTTTGGGCCTGGTGCCTTGCCGGACGGGCTTTCTCTGATGGCCAGACTCACCTCCTCACACGAGAAGTCAATACCCAGGGGGAAATTTTTCCTGGGAGATTCGGGATTATCAGATGCAGAGAACTGCCCTCAGGAAAGATACATTCTGGCACCGGGCAATCATACAGATTTTTAAAATGTGCAGCCCAAATGTCCCCATTTATAGCGATATCTAACATTTCCGGCTGGTTACCTCGTACAAAGGGGCATTTACTGCCTTCCAAAAGGCCGTAGCGTCTTTATTTTTTGAGGAGGAAATTAGTGCCTCCCAGGCCTTTTGTTTCAAAACTTTCTCTCTCTTCTTAATTGCCTCGTGATATAGGCGTCTAGCCTGTCTGATAGCCTCTAAGGATTGCGGAGTTGTGTGCAAAGCCTTTTTCAGGGTTTTTAGAGCAGAGGTACAGTGTTTATCAAACCAGCCTCTATTTTTATTAAGTCCAGTTTTGAATTGGCGGAACAATAAAAATTTTAGTGTCTCCTGGATTTTTGTGAAAGAGGCTAGTATTTTTAATGGATCTTCTAAAGGGGAGAGACAGGTGATGATCTCCGATCTTCTGATAGATAATACATTTTAAAAAAATAGTTCAGGGACCGCTTTATCCCATTTAATGGAATAACCATTTGTCCGTCCCATAGAGATGTGTGGTTGATAACTCGTTGAATTTTCCCTAGTTTGTGACCTCTCTATAAGCTTGCTTATATGAAACGTTAAAGCATAATGGTCCCCATAAACTACATCCAAAGTTTTCCATGAGGAAAGCAAAGAGGCGTGTGATTTAGAAAATAAAGTATAGTCAATCACAGTGTTTGAGCCTCTTCCATGGAAGGTAGTGTAAAAAGGTACGGGCGGTGAGCATATATCATTAACAAAATCTAAATTAAAATAAAAAAGGAAGCTGTTTAAAATATCCCCTATTTTTGAGTGAATAAAGTGGTTCAAGGTATCGTCCATTAGGAAGTCTAAACCACATAAATCTTTTGGCCCATACTGGCTGATGTTACAATTAAAATCACCCAGCCAAGCAAACATACACTCGCCAGGAGTGGATTCTTTTAATGTGACTACAATGACTTAAATCATTTAATGTTCGGTTCAACAGTTCTGGGGCAAGATTATTATAAAAGTTTACTATGACAAGATTAAGGGAATTTCCCCAGCCGATCACAACTATCTGGTAAAAATCCTTGGGTATATGTGTCAGTACGGTTAGTCCACTAGAAATACTAATATATATGGCTAAACCGCCCTTGTTTCTTCCCTGATTGCTCACCGATGCCGGTGCGTGGAAGGTCTGGTACCCTAGCAAGTGTACTGGGTTTAATGCCCAGGTTTCTTGGAAACATAGGATTGAGTAACTATTCACCAAGTCTAGCCACGATTGTAATACAATTTTTGATGCGAGGCCGGCTACGTTCCAACTGAGTATGGGGAGTGGAATATAAACGGGTGTGGATATAAGGATGTTAGGTAAAACCCCTGTATTTTCCTTACCCGTAGGGGCGCGATTAACAGGCACAGGTACAATATCAACACATTCAGCAGTCCTACCACTTCCCTCTGAATTAGGTTCCAGATATTTTGTAGGGGGACTTAAAGGGTTTCCAATATCTGGGTTCAGGGCCGGACTGGGAACTGAAAGCAGGCCTGGCAAATTTTGGCAAACCAGCCCCCGTCCGGCGCGCAGCGAGCGCGCGCAGCGCGCGAGCCCGACCGCCAGTAGGGGGGTTTGGGGGGGTTCTCCCCCCAAGAAAATTTTGGAAAACAACAGACCAAAATGGTGAATTTTACAGCACATTTTTGATTACATATTCACATTGTATCAACTTTCAAAGCACAGAAAATAGCAGATGACGACCTTAAAGAACATCAGGTTACCCACCCAGTCATATGTATCCATAGGCATTCTTTCAGAGCGCACCAAAAATAGACACAAGTAGTGAATCAGAGAGAACAAAGTGAGACCAGCCCCCACACAGTGTGTAGCAGCAAGCGCAGTGAGCAACCACTACCAGGGGAAGTTAAACTTTTCCCACCCCAAGAAAATTTGGGAGACAGAAAGGCCAAAACAAAGCATTTTTCAACACATTTCTCATTACATATTAGATTGTATTAACTTTTAAAGCATAGTAAATGATGACCTTATAGAGCACCAGGATACCCAGTCATAAATCACAGACATTCCTACAGAGAACACAAAAAAAATGAAATGTCGAGCATGAAACATGAATTTAAATATAACCAATTTATTCTTCATATAAAATAGCATAAAGACATTTAAAAACACACTGAACTTCAAACAAGTGTGCAAAGGATCAGAGGAAAAAGTGTACAAGACAATGTGCAAACAATGGGACTACTTTCTATGCACTATTGTTGACATGCTGTTTCAAGTTGCACCCGAGTTGTAGAATCGGCTGTGGTTGGTTGCCTGTGTGTCTGTGTGTGTGTAAGGAGGCATTTTTTTCTGGAGTTTTGGGCAAGGAAAGGTCCAAGGAGATTATAACAGGTGTGGATATCATGCGGGGGCATCATGTTTGGCCAAGGGAGATGGAAAGTAGGGATCAGGTCAGTGGCAGAAGGAATACATGGAAGACAGTTACACATAATGTCAAGGGTACGAATAGCTACACAAAAAGGCACAAGGGTGCAATATTACCAGAAAACAAAAGGAATCGTAATCCCAGTGTTACAAGAGAAGAATATACCTCTAGCGGAAATAGATAAAGTGCGCAAAAAAATGGGAACATTTAGTGCATGTTGGGACTTTCTCTAGTTAAGCATATGGTGCACTTACATGTGGCTGCCCTAGTTTCGCTGCAGATGAGATAGGGTAAGGTAGACACGAAGGGTCGATATCTACTGGGACGTTAGGCGGTCAGGAAATATGTCTCATTAAGTTGTATGTGCCGGATGTAGATGCTAGCCTTTTTGGGAATCAATTCTAGATTATCAGGTTTTATTTGGAAACAAAACTGGTGTAGGTGGGAAATACAGGTTTTGTTCTGGACAGACATGGGGCAGGAATATTCCACCAAGAGACAGCGCTAAGCCAGGGGTGGTGAGTCCTTTGTAGCAGAATATGGATAAAATAAGTGTGATACCCTTCTGAAGGGTACAACAACCTGTTAATATTTGTGAATAGATGGCACTCCTAATTACCTGGAATACATCATTATTACGAAGGGCTTCCTATTTAAATATGAAGAGTCTGCATATTAGGCCAAATTCCAGCTGTCCCATTCCAGACCAGAGGTATGGTAAAAGTCAGGCACAAGGCAGTACTAAGATCCCAACATGGAGATTCACTGTTCGGGCCTTATTGAGAAGGTTGAAGGAGAATGCTAAATAATACAGCGCAAATAAATAGGAGCTATTCAAAGTGATGATCTCAGGAGAGTGCATGCATGGCCAAAAAGTATAGTAACAAACAATAACTGCGACTGAAGAAAAAGAAAGAAATTGCAGTTAAGAGAAGCAGCATCTACAATGCAACCGAAAAATGCTAGACCTGTTATATGTATTGGAAACACATGGGATACACTTGACAAATTCACTATTGCTACATATATACAAACCAGCACAGTGACCATATAAATAGCCCATGAACATATGAAATACCACAAAAGACTTGCACATTTGCTCAAAGTTGCGTGAAAAACTTTGAAATCCACAATTGTTTCAACCTTATACAAACATATTTTGACTTGAACTTATGTAGGTTGTCAATTTACATATATATTATTGCGGGACCTCCTCTGATGTGTATGTAAAACGTACCTTTTGCCCCAAAGATTTGTACTGAATTTTGACATTCTGTCCTGAATTTTTGTCCTGAATTTTGACCCTTTGTCTTGAATTTTTACACTCACCGTCCTGAATTTGCACCCATGCCAGTTGGTCACCCTAATCATGCTGGTTACGAGGATCATCATGAAGAAGGCTGGCTTGGCGCGGTGAGTGCAGGGGATGGGACAGGTGTGAATACTGATGGTGATGGCTTGGCACAGATGTATTAAGGAGTTGTATTGTGCCATGCGAGTGGGCGACATCTGGGGGTTACTGTTTTGTGTTTGTCTGTGTTTTGCCTACGTTCAGGGTCCCTTTGAACTGCGATGTTGCTGTGGGATGGATCCTCCAGAGCTGAGGCCCGGAGCCGCAGTTGTAGCATTGTAGCTTGTTTCATATGGTTGGTTGCCCATCCTTGAATCTATCCCCTGCTGCCAGCCCACACTCCTCCCTTTACAGGGTACAATATCAAGCGGCAGCGCTCAGAGTGCACATCATAAAAACGTCTTATTTATCCCTAGTTAAGTCTTTCACAGCAGCACTTTCATAATAACCGAATTGGGGCGATGTGACTTGTGGGCACCCTTGATCAGGACAGCGCGGGACGCACTAAACTTAGGAGGCTCATTACCTGAGCCTTCCTTCCAGAGTACATGACACTGCAAGCTCATTGTTGCCCCATGCCTCCAATATTCTAATCCTCTGCACCTCACAGCGTCTAAAGCCTCTTGCCGTGGTTTAAACTGCTAGCGCCGGTTTTCTCCACTTACTGCATTTCAGGGGCACCTCTGCAGGCAGTGTCTTGGGCCACATCATGGAGAAGTTATAAAACGGGAAAACACACCAGAAGCAGAAGTGGGAGAGCTCAAATGTCCAGCACAGAGGTATGTTTGTATGGCCCAAACCAAGGTGGCATCCTTTTCATTTAATACACAAAAGGCTTGGCAGTTCTGAGCAGCTGCAGTGCCTGCATGGCATGCCCTCTGTTACTAAGTGCTGCAGTCACGCAGTCTTTCTCCGATTAATGTATTTCAGTTTCTGGAGCTTTGCAACACTTTAAAGCTATTAGAGTTTCATGTTGCTCAAATGAGTGGTATAACTTATGATATTTATATGTTTCCTGTGTCTTCATTGCTTGGTTTTGCTTGCGAGCAATTGTCACTCATAGTAGTTGAAATGTCACTCAAAGTTGCTCTGAAATTACAAAAATGTCACTCGTACCAATCTGAAACCTTGGCAGCTATGCAAAAGGCTTGGCAGTTCTGAGTAGCTGCAGTGCCTGCATGCATTCCATCCCCTCCCTGCCATGTCCTCTGGGAAATGTAGTTCAAAAAGCCTCATTGCAGGCCCTCTGTGCACTTTGGGTAAAGCATGTGTCTTCGATTTTCCCCAGCAGTGGCTAGTGATTGGAAAGTAAACAATTTTACTAACTGAAATAGAAGAAGACAAGTTAAGGGTGCATTATTTTGATTTCTCCAAAGATAATTCTGCTTATAGTTGGATGAAATAATTACACCCAGAATTGCGTAACATCATCCTGTCCTGATTATGAGGCAGAGGATATGCAGGCATTCTTAGTCTAGCTTGGTTTAGCATCCTGATTGTGTCTGCAGCGCCAACCCACCAGCACAAAGATGGGTTTAATTAGGGGAATTTTGAGTTACCAGAGACAGAGTCTCTCCTTTTCACTGACCCCAGGGCCCCCATGTAAAGAAGATCTGGAGGCAGGAAAAGTGTGCTAAATGTAGATGCGGGCCTATCTGTGCCCACTTGCACCAGCAAAAAGCTGATACGTGTGCAGCAGCAATTGCAGTATAACATGTAGGAACACTGTAACAACGCATGACTTCCCATGTACATCTAAATCTGCAATATTGTGACGTATACCAGTTGCAGTAATGCAAATTATACTATTGAAGATTTGCTGACCTATTACTGAGGTCATCTACTATCTTCATGTTTCCCTTGTTAGGAGGTGACCTGCAGTAAAATTGCCAACAGGTTTTTCATTTATAAAGTTTTATATAGCGCGGACTAGACCCTAGTAGGGTTCCAGAGCGCTTTACAATTGGTTAGACAAGTTGGCACACAGGCCTCCAACACCCTCAAGTCTGTAAACCTTTCATAAAAATTCCCACAGAGGTCTGCATGAGGCACAACTGGGATGCTTTAGTTGATACAATATGAAGATATATTTTCGCTCTAATCACTGGACAAGCTTTGTAAAATCACTAGCACCGTGGGCCTTGAGCTACGTGGTCGCAGAGTAGGTCAAGCCAAAATATACCCGGCCTCTCCCCACAGACAATGCATTATCCTGTTCTACCTATGTTTTGTCTACATTATAATCTTTAGAAGCAGAACAGTATAGAAGCAGGTGGCTGGCTAGCCATTTATTGTGACGAATGTCAAAAGACTCATTCACAAGCAATCGTTTCGACGTTACCCCTTCAAGCAGAAATACATTGCTAACACCTTCCCCACTCCGTCAGCGTCTTCCAAGGTGACCTCTCACGATATGAAGGCCAGGCATCAGTCTAAGTGGCAGAGGGCTGATATGCATAATAACTCAAGCTGTAACTAAGCCTAAAAAAAACGGAAGCACTGCCACCACTGCCCACTGAGATGCATTTCTCAGTGGGCAGTGGCAGTGCTTCCGTTTTTTTGAGGCTTAGTTACAGCTTGTTTGGGATTTTGTCTGCGATCCGATAATTGCATTTCTAATTGAAAGAAGCAGCGCGACTTGACTATGTAACAGTCTCGTCGTGCTACTTCTTTCAATTAGAAATGCAATAGCGGATCGCAGACAAAATAAAATCCCAATGTACCCGATTAATAACTTCTCGGCTCGGGGCGGAAAAACGGACTCACTCACCAAGCCTGTCACTCACTCACCTCAGGCCTGCTGACTGCTGTTGGTGGGCAGACACACAGCACATGCCACAGGGGGGTCGGGCCGCAGGCCTTAGCGCTGAATAAAATTATGGCCGCTTGCCCGCTTCAAGTACCGTGCGCACCTCTCTCTGCTCGTCCTCTCGTCACTCCTAGGCAGCCAGTCGCGCTCATTTAATGCCCAATGCGCATGCGGGAAAATTACCACCAGCACCATAGACAGGCGCGCAGACGCGGCAGAGGAGGAGACAGGACTTAATTCTGCGCGCTGCGCACAGGCACCTCCTCCTCCGCCTCCCTGAAACGTCTGTAAATTAGGTTGCGACGCAGATTCAGCACTGCAGTCTGCACCGGTCATAGTGCCCACACCGCCAGCGCTCGCTCCACCTTGCGCCCCATACACTTTCATACCAAGGAGACTCATGAGACAGGATTGTGGGAAAACGGTGGTGCAGGTTTATTTTGCATAACAAGTAGCAGATAAGGTGGGTCATCTTACAGGCGATCCAATGCGGCAGCCCCTCGCTGACCCGCATGCCTAATTAGCCATCTTGCACGGTAAGTCGATGCTCTTGACGGTGCAATACGTTAATACTTTATTTCGTTTTACTCCCGCCCCCCCCTGTCAGGGCGGAGCGATGAGGCACACCCCCGGTCGGTTCAGGCCCCCCGACCGCCCGAAGGACTAACGGGGCACCGACGCTGTTTCCTGGAACCCCCTCGGCTCCAGGTTCTTGGCTCAGGCACCCCTATTGTGCCAGGCAGAGGTATTGACTGTCTCCTTCTGCCGCAGAGGTACCCTTACTGTCCATCTGCTTCCAGATCGCCCTGTGACTCCGCCTGCAACACAAAACAGACCATTAGTTGTTCACAACTCGCCTGCTGCTCTGCTGCTGGGTCAGGGTCAGGGTGGGAACAGCGCAGAGCAGTCAGGACGCGCGGCGCGAAAAGACCGAGCAATGCCAAGCTGTTCTCGATAAAGGCCCGTGGGTCCGCCTCCCGCTCCTCAAACTCAGCATTCATTGGCTGTTCGTAAAGGGGCGGCACCCGGGCCGGCGCGCTATCGTTTTACTCGCGCGGCATGTGGCACTAAGACGCTGTCTCGCGTTATCTCCCCTTCGCGTCGCGCGGCCAGCGGCAATCAGGCTTGTTGGCGCTTCGGAATCGAAAGTTAGTTGGACGTCTGAGAGAGTGAGTGAGTCTCAGTCTCAGACATCAACACGATTACACGACACCTAGACCTGGATGTGACTTGACTAACTTCTCCTCCATCCCAGAACTAAGTGAGTGACGCTATTGTGCCTGCACTGCCTGGGGGCCGATTTTCAGTCCGACCGTCATGGTCGGACTGAAAATCGGCCCCCAGCCACAAAACCGGCCCCCCTTCCGAAAACCGGCCCCCACCCCCCTCCAGCCTACCAGGGGATTGCCCGGTGCCCGGACTCACCAGTCCGGCCCTGTCTGGGTTAGTACGAGTAGGCAAGACAGATATATCATCATGTAACAATCCCCCCCCTCCTGACCACTCTTCTTTTGCTTCTGATGACAGTGGAAAAGTCTCTATATCATACAAAGTCAGTGGACAGACAATGTCATTGTTAATAATACTCATATTATTTAAAACTACACAACATTCCTCCCGCCTATCAACTTCTGTCTTAAAAGAACAACTCGTTAATGCAGGGTTTACAAAAGAGAAAACATTTTCATTTTCATTTAATTCATATTATATATTAAAGACACTCATGCAATCTCGAGTAAGCCCTGCATAAGGATATGGCAGATCGAGTCATTCATTTGAGTCTAGACCTGAAAGGGGTACGAATAGGTTGTATAGCGGGATGTTCCAATACTCATTGGGATTTATCGGGTGATAAATATTGGTAGTTGGAGGGAAATATCTGGTAGGACGTTGACATGGAAAAAAGGGGCGAGAATTATTAATGTGTTTAGCAGAGAGCAAAGAGTGAGAGGGACGGTGGTCAAGGTTTAAGGGGTTGACATGGCGAGAAGTTGGTAGATGGTTTGGGGGCATTATTAAGGCTTCCGGATAAAAGTAACTCAGGTTACGGGTTGAAACACCCCCCTCGCTTCTGCCTAGGAACCAATCGCTAATATACGTAACCACTCTATGGTCCCT
The DNA here is from genome assembly GCF_964263255.1 of Lissotriton vulgaris. Lineage (NCBI taxonomy): Eukaryota > Metazoa > Chordata > Amphibia > Caudata > Salamandridae > Lissotriton > Lissotriton vulgaris. The sequence continues at coordinate 103,571,933 of NC_141686.1, forward strand.
GAAGTTCACTATCACAACGTCCCCGTCGATATCCTTGGGTCTCGGGCCCACCCATTTGCATCGTCTAACGGAGATTATATCTCCGTTTAGATGTGGAGGAAGGGGTCTGTTGTTTCGCAACCAGAAAATGACTTTATTTTTAAGATTAGCATTATATTCAATATTTCCAGTAGGAACAGTTGGAACTCCAGGTAAGATGATCACATAGTTGGCTGACTCTGGGGGTAGATCCACTATGTTCCTAAGGTTTGAATTTACACTCTTAGTTTTTATTGTTGTCGGCTTTATTGCTGCGGGATTAGTAGAAAGGGAAGGTTTTTGGGAAGTCGATGTAGCCTTCTCTGTGTGTATATCATGGGCAACCGTCGTTTTATTTGAATTTGGGGGAGCAGGTTAATTTTTGGGTACCGGGTTTTCTTTCTGTGGTCTCAGTGTTTTCGATACATTAGTTGTTGGCTGTTTATTTACTAGAGAGGAATCCTTAGGTTTAACAGGATTAGGATTTTCACTGAGGTTGGAGGCTGCCAGAATACAATCCATTTTTTCCCTCAGCCTTTTGACTCTCTCTATGAGTGGAAGCAAGAGAGATTTTAAAAGGCGTTCAATCATCTCCATTGTCTCATTGTTCAACAATGCTTCTCCCCCTAAAGTTGGTGTTATTGGGGGCCCTGTTGATACATCCTTCTCTAGTTGACCAGATGGCTTAACAGTTGGGTCAACTAGGGGAGGGGGGATACGTGGAGCAATTTCGCCTTTTTTAACCCCACCCTTTCTCCTTCTTTTCTTTGGTGGAGAGCGATGTATTCTCTTAGATTTGTCTTTACTCACACTCGCTGTGGTTGTTGGAAGTGTCTCTATAGAAGCAACAGATTCAGTTGATTGATTTAAAGTACTTAAGTGTTGTTGGGAGACAGAATCCAAAACAATGGGGGAGTTTAGATCTATAAGACAGGTGGAAGCAACCGGTGGCCCGGTGTGCGTGCAGCCATTAGTGATATCTATGGAAATAGGAGATGTAATGTGATCTTGAAAGATAAGTGGAATGTTATCGGTGCTGAATAACTCAGCATCAGCTTCCGACACACTTATATTATGATGTTGTGAGGGAAGAGTTACCTTCTGAGGTGGGGTTAGTGGTTTCTTTTTTAAAAGATCGATAGAAACACGGCGCTCCGCACATTTCTCCGCTAGCATAAGTTCTTTATCAATTTCTTTGGTTGCCCTCGCAAAGTATTTATCTAGAGGGCTGAGTTTAGAGACCCCCACAGTGGAAGGTAGGGAATTCGGTGTACCTGAAGACATCCTAATGGCTCAGGGAAAGGAGTAAATGGCAACGTGGGAAGTGAACCAGCGTATGAAAAGCCTGTACACAAGCAAAGTGAGCATTACAACTGCGATACTAATATATACAATATGTATAATAATACACCACCCAGACATACAGCTAAATACTATCAGCTGGAAGAAAAATACCAAAGAGTAAACGTTAGAGGGAGGGCCCAGCCCAGCCCCCTGCAGCCCCTGACGGCCACAGACGGCCCGCCCTTGTCCCGGGCTTCTCCCGGGACGCTCCTGCGTGCTCCCACGCCGCTGGTATACAGATCTTGTTAAATGGGGTAGGGAGAGGGCAGGGGGCGTGTCAAGCAGGGAGAGCGGATCAGGTGTGTCCAATCGGTCGATGCAGGGACTTCTGGGATATGGAGTCCCTGTTGAACAGCTCGCAGCCCTGCTGCAGTTTAAGCCTCAGCCCTCACGCTCTGCTCCAGGTCCAATCAATCACTCTCGTCGTGCTGCGATGCGGGACCCGCGCAGCGGGTCCGGCGACCAGTCAGCGGCAGCCCCAAGGGAACAACGAACAGCAAAACAGTGGGCAATTTCCACAACGCCAGGCAAGCACAAAGTGTCCCACGAAGGCTCCAGGTAACGCTGCCTTTCAGCGTTCGAGGGCGGGGGCGTGTCAAGCAGGGAGAGCGGACCAGGTGTGTCCAATCGGTCGATGCAGGGACTCCTGGGATACGGAGTCCCTGTTGAACAGCTCGCAGCCCTCCTGCAGTTTAAGCCTCAGCCCTCACGCTCTGCTCCAGGTCCAATCAATCACTCTCGTCGCGCTGCGAGGCGGGACCCGCGCAGCGGGTCCGGCGAGCAGTCAGCGGCAGCCCCAAGGGAACAACGAACAGCAAAACAGTGGGCAATTTCCACAACGCCAGGCAAGCACAAAGTCTCCCACGAAGGCTCCAGGTAACGCTGCCTTTCAGCGCTCGAGGGCGGGGGGCGTGTCAAGCAGGGAGAGCGGACCAGGTGTGTCCAATCGGTCGATGCAGGGACTCCTGTTGAACAGCTCACAGCCCTGCTGCAGTTTAAGCCTCAGCCCTCACGCTCTGCTCCAGGTCCAATCAATCACTCTTGTCGCGCTGCGATGCGGGACCCGCGCAGCGGGTCCGGCGAGCAGTCAGCTGCAGCCCCAAGTTAACAACGAACAGCAAAACAGTGGGCAATTTCCACAACGCCAGGCAAGCACAAAGTGTCCCACTATGTATATTTGGTTTATTTACAATGTAGACACTTTCTTTCCCTCGAAGAGCAAAAGACTGCCCGCAAGATCGCAGACATCCACAACAGCTTCAACGCCACGACCGCCCCAACAAACACTGAGACCTCTTCCCCCACGACCACCACCAGCACCAACCGCATACTCTCCTGGACCAACATCAACGACGACAACACCATCACAATCATGAACACCATCCACTCCAGATCTCCGTCAGACCCATGCCCATACCACATCTTCAAGAAAGCCAGCACAGCCATCACACCCCATCTCCGGAAAGTCATCAACATCTCCTTCGAGACAGCTACCTTCCCGGAGAACTGGAAGCACGCTAAAATCAATGCCTTACTCAGGAAACCCCAGGCGGACTCCAAGGACCTCAAGAACTTCCGGCCCATCTCCCTGCTCCTGTTCCTGGTGAAGGTCATTGAGAAGACCGTCAACAAACAACTGACCTGCTACCTCAAGGAGAACAGCATCCTGGACCCTTCCCAGTCTGGGTTCCGCAGCAACCACAGCACCGAAACTGCCCTCATCACCGCCACTGATTACATCAGGACCCTACTAGACAACGGAGAGACAGCAGCCCTCATCCTCCTAGATCTGTCAGCCGCATTCGACACGGTCTGCCACTACACACTACGAACACGCCTCCACGACGCCGGGATCCTAGAGAAGGCCCTGGCGTGGACCTCCTCCTTCCTCTCCGGCAGAATACAGAACATCCGCCTTCCACCCTTCCGCTCCGAAGCCACCAAGATCATCTGCGGCATACCCCAGGGCTCATCCCTCAGCCCTACACTGTTTAATATCTACATGTCAATTAGGTTTTGGTGCTTACTACACCAAAATTCTCATGTCCCAGGCTTTACTGACGATACCCTCCACCACCTGCTAAGTTTGGAAGGTTTGACCTGCCAAAATGTAACTGGAGAAAATTGTGAAAGGTGCAGCGAAATCCTGGAGGGTCTGATTAACAGACCCAGAAGGCAGGTACACACTAGTGTGGGGCAGGCTGAATGGCTTATAGGCTCCATTTATGCATGTAACGTAGACCAACCTGCACACTGCAAATACGCATTCCACAGCAGACAGAGCAGGCAGACTATTAGCATGGCTTCTGCGCCAGGAGGAAACTCGGCATCCAATCAGTACTCTACATGATGAAGTGGGAAACGCCATATACATGCAACATGAAATACATGCAGCCATGACACATCACTACACTACACTGTATCAATATAAGGGGCGCTGCGATGAACAGAGTTTGACTGCCTTTTGAGATTCATTGCACCTCCCAGAGGCGACGCCGAACCACAGGAAGACATTAAATTACCCCCTTACGCTCGAGGAGATCAGAGTCGTCACAGCCGCGCTGGTCACTGGGAAGACGCCAGGTCCAAACGGCCTCCCGGCAGAATATTATAAGCATACATGACATCACTGGCCCCACATATACATGCAGTGTATACCACGGCTCTGAGTGAAAAGTGGCTCTCTCCCTCCATGTGTGAGGTCAACCAAGTGTCATTTCTCAAATCAGACAAGCACCCTGTGGATATGGGCTCTTACAGGTCTGTTAGCTCTAATAAATTTAGACTATAAAATATTGGCGAACGTTTTAGCAGAACGCCTAACACAGGTGGTTCCGTCTTTGGTCCACAGGGATTAAAATGGGGTTGTCCCTGCCCAAAGTACCTTCCTAAATATACAGCGACAATTTAGAATAGCGACTGACGCTCCTACACATTGGCCGAAAGCAGGATGTCTGACATTAGATCTGGAGAAAGTGTTCGACTTAGGGTGACCAACTGGCATTGGTGCAAATTCAGGACGGTGAGTGTTAAAATTCAGGACAAAGGGTCAAAATTCAGGACACAAATTCAGGACAGGAGGTCAAAATTCAGGACAAAACTTCAGGACAATTGGATACGTTTTACAAACACATCAGAGGTTGCGCAATTGTATATAAGTAAGCCCGCCATATCTAGACATATTCAGCCATTTGCAAACCTATCCATCATGTATCCTTCCATCTTTCATTTCACTCATCCATCCCTTCATCCATCCTTTCACTCATCCATCCATTATCCATCCATCCGCCCTTTCACCCTATCCATCTGTACACTCATCCATCCACTCTTCTACCCATCCATCCATTCACTCATCCATCCAGCGATTTACCCTTTCACCCATCCAGCCATCCTTTCACTTACTCATCCATCCACCCAGTCACTGATCCTTCCACCCATCCACCCTTTCAGTCATCCATAATCCTCCCTTTCTCTCTCCATCGACTCTTTCACTTAGCAATCCTTCCTTCCATACACCATCCATCCACCCACCCTCCTTCCATCCACCCACCCTCCTTCCATCCATCCATCCACCCACCCATCCATCCATCCATCTACTCATCCGCTCAGGAATCCATCCATTGACCCGATCACTCCTCCATCCTTTCTCTCTTCAATTTATACTTTTACTCCTTCACTGGTCTATTCATCATTTTGTCCATCTACCTTCCCTTTCACTCACTCATCCATCCTTACATCCACCCTTTCACTCATCCGTCCATCCATTCGCCCTTGCACTTAGCAATTCATCAATCCATCCATCATTTCACTCATCCATTCACCCACTCACTTATCATCCACCTTTTCACTCATCCATCCTTTCACTCATCCATCCACCCTTTTACCCATCCAGCTACCCTTCCACCCATACATCCAGCTATTTCCGTTTTCTCTCTTCCATCCTTCCACTCACTCATCAATCCATCCATCCCCTCCCATTATCCATCTATTCAATCTTTCATTCATTCATTCACCCTTTCCTAATTCATCCAGCCATCCCTTCACTTACTCACTCGCCCACCTTTTCATATTAATTTTGAGCTGAGCCTTTTGAGAAGAGGCCCATCAAGAACTTCACCCTCGCTGCAGGAGCCATTCCAGGACTGGGACAGAAGCCACCCAGGGCAGAGACAGGATCCACTACAGGAGGGGACAGGAGCCATCACAGGCGGGGGCGGGGACAGGAGCCACCACTTGGGGGGAACAAGAGCCACCAGGGTGGACACAGGGGTGGGTATGCAGTATTCTAGTATCATCTTGGTCTCTTCCAGGGTGGGGGAAGGCTCCTTACCCCCTCCTGGATAAGACAACGAGAAGACAGGCTCTGTTTCCAAAATGTTGGTTTTGCCCCCCTCCTCCCACACTGATTGATGTACAGTACTGAAAGGAGATACTCCAAGACAACTGATTTCACTGATTGTCCTCCATACTTTCTTAATCAGTGTGAGTGCGATTGTGCCATTTCTCTATTTTATTCAGGGTTCGAGTCGGGGTACCACGTGGGTGGACGGCATCCCCCCACTTATTTTACCGGGAGGTCGATAGCTGGAGTAAATGGAGCCACACATTCACTCTTTGGCCTCTCTGGGGCGAGATTTCGCCCCAGAGAGGTCAAAGAGTGAATGTGTGGCTCCATTTGCTAAGGGGTTAGCGAGGGGAGGCAATGATTCTGATGGTGCAAGCCACCTTATGTGACGTCACTTCCTGCTGTGACGCCAGCGTCCCCCCACTTCCTTTTGTAGGACTTGTGCCCTGATTTTATTACAATATAGACTGCATGTTTGAAGAATCGAGGTTTGTTTAGAATTTAGTGACAGTAATTAAGCTCTGTGAAGTGAACCACTTGCTGCCTCGGTGTAATCAGGGCCGGTTCTAGGATGTTTGGAACCCTGGGCAGAAAGGGAATGTCTCACACCAGTTGCAGAAACAAGACGCATTCAGTGCTGTTTGCATCTGAATAGATGCCCCTGCTCTTGAAGCTGCCGGCCTGCCGCCCCTCCCTCTGTCACCTTCAAGTACCTCTTAACAGCTCATCAAGGGCTGAAGGTGTGAGGGTTGCCATCCCGCTGTGCCTCGCCAATGCTGATGGGTATGTGAGCTTTTGTACTGCCTCGGAGTCTTTTACACCGACCCCAGCAGCATCGCAATCAAGAAGGGAGGTGGGGGCCAGCTGTGCCGGTTGTGCGACCAGTTAAAACTACGGACAAATGGCGTCCGTTAAAGAATCCTTCACGGACAACGGACAGACGGCCGAAATAACGGACTGTCCGTGAAATTTACGGACGGTTGGTCACCCTAGGACTCCCTGGAATGGGATTTTTTATTCACAGTACTAGAAAAATATAAACTGGGCCCGGTGTTCCTCCCGCTGGATGAACTGAGCCGACAGTCCGGGTTAAGGCGAGTCCCTATAAATCAAAAAAAGTCTTAATACGGAGGGGAACCAGACAAGAATGCCCCCTTCCCCTCTCCTTTTCTCGCTAACCATCGAGCCACTAGCAGAGACAATCCACACTTAACTGCAGGAGGGCATACCTCTGGGAGATGGCATGCACACGGTGTCATTGTATGCAGATGACTTATTGGTATACGTCAAAGACTCTGGAAGAATTCCCCATCAACTAGCGTAAACTCTTAAGGATTTTGCCGCCCTATCGGGTCTGAAAGTCAATGCTGCTAAGTCCTGCCTCTATTCATGTAGTGACACGAACCAAGATCCAGTGCACGTCCTCAATGGGGTACGGGTGCAATGGCGGGCAGACACTTTCCAGTACCTGGGTATAAGGATATATAGGCACCCTGCAGACCTAATTGACTATAATTTGGGCAGAGACACTAGCAGTGACAGGCAGAGTAGCCCTGGTTAAAATGTTGGTCCTCCCGCAATTCCTCTGTTATTTTACGAATCTACTGTTTTACATTCCTCCTTCCTTCTTCCGGTCATTGGAGAGATTACTCAGAGACTTTATATGGGGCTATACTTATTACCGGGTAGCTATCAAGAAACAATACCTTCCCACACACCAGGTAACCGCCCAGTTCCAAATCTTGAACAATATCACTTGGCCGCGCAATTGCAGTGGGTTGCTAGATGGTTGGCCGACCGGCAACATGAGGACACCGCGACAGCAGATCCACCTTATTTGCTCTCACAACTGACTGCAGTCTTTCACTCTAATACATCAATCAGACAGCCAAAACCATTACTGCTCGCCGTGGCATATAAATGCTTCCGCAGAAGCCTATATTTGACTAGGAGTGTTGTGCATTATGCACCAGCGATGCCTTTGGAATGAGCACCTAGTGGCCAATCAGCGGTGACCAAAGCAGAATTGTGAAACTGGCATGAGGCAGGGGTTCAAACAATGGGAGATTTATATCGAGATGGAGTGTTAATCCCTTATACGACACTAGTAGAAGACTATGAGTTATCCACAGGACAGTTCTTCTTACATTGTGCGTTAATAGCTACCGTCGCAGCTAGGTTGGGCGACTTAGCAAGGGAACCGCAAATACATCTCACAATGCAATATGTGCATGTCATGGGACAGGGTAGGAATCTCACGAGGTGGTTCGTGGCCTCACTGAGGCAGCATACTGCAATCGATGTGACCTCGCTACAAGGTCATTTGGAGCAAGACATGGGCCGCCCATTCACAGATAGGGAATGGTCCTCAGTACTAGAGAGCCTGGCGCGCATTCCCAGAAACGCGAGCTCTGTCAGGTCCAGTATTACATCACACAAAGTGCATACCTTACACTAGCCAGACTTAATCGGTACTTCCATTGGATAGATTCAGCCTGCCCGCGCTTCGCCCTTGCGGACGCACACCTGCTACACATGCTGTGGGGATGTCCCCGCTTTCCAACATATTGGATGGATGTAGCAAATATGTTGGCTATGTGCACAGAGCATATACTTCTATTCAAGTGGCACACATACATTTTACATCTATATCGGAGGCGCCAGAGCACCAAAGTAAATGTAAATGTAAATGTAAGGTGTTTTGTAGCGCGCTCAATTACTACCGGAGTATCCTGGCGCGAATGACCGCTGGGGAACCCGTCCTGGCTTTCCCTGTGAGATGGTCCCATGCTGGGTATCTCCAAGGTGAAGCCAGGCATCCCCGGCGTCTGTGGGGGGCCGTTGTAGCGATGAGGCAAGCTTAATGCCCAGAGTTACCGAGTGTGATCACTGCCCAAAGTGGGCACCGAGGCGAGAATTATCAGTCCGCTGACCCTGGTCCTCGACCCTGCCGCGTCGGGAATCGAACCCTGGTCCCGGGCCGTTCTCAGCCTACGGGTCTGCCGCCTCTAACCAGTGAGCCACACCTCGCCACAAAGTCACCTCTAGATTTTTAGATCTAGGAATGATAGTGGCCAAGAGGCTAATTACTAGGAAATGGAAGGTGCAGGCACCTCCCCCCGCCCCACATATTAGCATGGAGACATTCTATGCTTGCAAGGGCGGAAAGTGTGGCACTCTGCGGGGAGATCACCATGGGCATAAGTAAAATCCCTATAGCAGCAAACTGGAAGCGATTCTGACTGAATTAACGCACATGCATACCACCACCAGTGAAGATACACCAACACCCAGCTTGGCTGATCAGATAGGGGCACAAGAGAGTAACAGAATGAACCCTGACCTGGCAGGCAGGGCAAGAATAGAGGACATATACAGCATATACACTCCTGTGCAAGGTTAATACACAAGTCAATATCACACTGACAAATGAATAGGCACCAGATGGCGACTAAGGTGGGGGGTAGTAGGAACTCTCAAGATTTGCTAATTAGTACCTGTAATGGTTTACGTTGTCCCTTTTGCGTTATCACCCGCCTGCACAACACATGAAGTTACATAGTATAGGACTAGTCACAGCAGTGACAGGCACGGATCTCTAAAACTATAGGAAATGAACAAGGTTCTGACACTTGAGCAATGTCTCTAGTGACCAGTAACTTTGTACCAATGCCTATTTACATTGCAGGATATGGGAAGTACCTGTCAACCTTTGCTCACTGTAGATCTGCTGTTGCTTGACCTGTTACACAGATAATTATACATTTGTACAATACAGCATATGTAACATCTATTGTCAAAATATTGGAAAACTCAATAAAACCAGATTCATAAAGAAATAAAAATAGAGAGCCAGCATCCTACAGTAACACAGCGAAAACACCACAAAAAGACTCCACATGGGGGGGCTGGGGTGGGGGGCAACTCATTCCCCAGAGTACAGTCAGTGGGCATCTGGGGACTAACTATGATCCTCCTCTGGATCACCTCTCCACCCCACTCTAGGGACACCAGTGCGATATGACGGAAAAACTCCTGCTCCTTGGCCTACATACCTGGCCGGTGTACTGCTCTAGGGAGACTACTTGTTCCAAAACCATGGTTTGGCTAGCCCTGGTGTTCCTCAGAGCAGTGACTGGGACCCAATTCACTTTCACCTGGTGGAAGTGACGACTCCCACCCTTGGGATCACCAACTCACCTTCTGAGTCCATGTCCGAGCTAAGGGAGATCATGCCACTGTCTATGACCTGCCCCTGGGTACTACTTATTCCTAAGGCCACATTTGCCACACCTCTAGAGGTTAACGCCAGTGGTTGGTTTCTTAGGAAAGACAGACAGAGGACAGAGTCTCCTTGCTTGTATCCTAGCGGGGAACAGTCAAAGCAGCGGGGTTGAAAACACTGGTTGATCGCGAACCCGAACCATCTCCCTCTTTCTTAGAAGGAGCATAGGAACCCTTTCCTCCCCTCTTATCCTTAGCACCTGTATGTGTCTCCCTTGAGCTCCCCCTCACTCTGCACAGGGGAGCCTGAACCACTATTCTTGGGGTCACTCCCAGGTGCCTTTTTGTGGACCCTGCTGCTGATCCAGAGGCCGGCCTCCTTAGCAAACTCTTTGGGGTCAGCGAACTTACTATGAACTAGGTATTGATGCAGCTCTGGAAAACAAAGACTAAAAACCTGCTATTTTGCAATTAAGTTATATAGCCCGTGATAATCTGTAAGACCACTGCCCTTCACTCAACCATCCAGTGCCTTGCAAAAAGAATCAACACAATCCACCCGGGTCTGTGAGAGTTTTTTCTGACTGTCCCTGATTTCCAGCTGTACTTTTCTGGGGTCAAATCATACTTTCTGATCAGGGCTTCCTTCATAGAGGGATACCTCTTTCTGTCACTCCCACCTTGGGCCAGAAGGGTGTCCCTCCCCTCAGTAGTGATATGCTTCCACAGTCTAGCCTCCCAATCCCCCTCAGGGATCTTTTGCATCTTTAAGCCCTTCCATGCTCATGACGAGCTCAGCTCGTCATGCAGCACAGTGCGCCTGTGCTCATGACGAGCTGAGCTCGTCATGACCACACCCACTAACATTATGGCCCAGCACAGGAGGAAAATCCTGCACGCAGCGATGTGGTTAAAGCAATCTCATAAACCTCAACCATCTATCTATGTCATATCCCAGTCCACAGTCAGGCACCAGACCCTTGGGTATGTGTACTCTCTTGTCAGAGGACACTGAAGAAATGCTGCCACCGTCTTGGCTGGACTCAGCCCTCCTGGCCTTTATTTCCAGCTCTTTCAGTCTCAACTCCTGAGCCAACATTATTTTCCTTTCTTTTATGGACAATCTTTTCTTCTCCAAAACGTTTTCTTTCTCCAATTTTAACAGTTTCTCTTCCCTTCTGTCGTCCAGCTATTCTGGAGACAGGCCTCCAAATATTACACTGCTCCATGCCCTGGTGGGAACCACTGCTCCTGGCAGGATGTTGGCTCCCTGTCATACAGGCAGTCCTAGATTCTCCAGTGAATCCTGGTCCAGCTCTTCTTCATCATCCAGTTCCTCATCCTCTTCTGGAGTCACAGTCACTGCATCACGAACACTCCAGAGTGTTCCAGGTGGTTACAGTAAAACAAAAAGCCATCTTTCTAAAAGTACAAACAACTATCAAGGAGGTGGTTGATTTGGTTGAATGCTTTTTACTAAATGACAAGATTTACAATAAACGTGATCTGTGTTTTCATTTCACATTTCATTAGGTATAATTATTGCATTTTTTGTCTAAACATGAAAAGGATAAGCCCTCCTCTTTTACATAGATCAATTGTGCTGCATTAACGAAATCAAAAAATCAAGCATAATGGCATTTTACTCAAAACAAAATACAATAATTACATTAATGCATGCAAATCAACATTATGTTAACAAAACAACCTAGATAACAATGGAAATGCATTTACAGACACACAAAAGAAAACAAATTTACTTTGACCAGTCCAAAAGTTTCTATATCGAAGGGATTAGATCATGGCTGCTCTAAGGAAGCCAAGCCCTTTTGGTACTAACATCTGGGTTCAAATTACAGCAACTATGGGTGAGTTGTAATTCGGACAATTTCTTTTGACAATCCATATTGGTGCTAGGATTAATGAAGTCCCAGATGGTTCGCGCCAATGCGTTTCAAATCACAGGTGGCTGGGGGTTCTCTTCAGGGCTGTGGGCTGGTACATTCTTGTGTATTTTTCTCAGTGCTGTGGGACGGTAAATGCTCATATGTATTTCTTGTCTCTTTGAAAAAGGAAGGGACAAACTTCTACGAGTATTTGTTCAAATATCAAGTTAGAAGGCTTTTAAGAATGGTCCCCATGGAACGTGTCAAATTGGTTTGAAATTTAAAACTTGAAAAGCAAGTGTTTATCACAGATGCCTCCATCAGACTATGAAGATGCATTTACCAGCCCACAGCCCTGAAGAGAACCCCAGCCACCTGTGGTTCGAAATGCATTGGCACAAACCATCTGGGACTTCATTAATCCTAGCACCAATATGGATTGTAAAAAGAAATTGTCCAAATACAACTCGCCCAAATATACTGATGTCAATACCGGCCTTCGTCCATTGGCCATTTTACCGATCTGCCAAAGTGGCTGAAGACACTGGGTTAAAAGATTTCTGAAGGAGATTAAAAGTTAACTACCATTGGATTGTCTCAATTCTCTAGTCCACTCTTTGTATACTTTCAAATAATGTACAATACAGAGTTTGGGATTGTCAGAGAAACGTGGATAGGTGATCTGTTTTGAAAAGCTTGTCTTTCTCCTGGTTAATGAAAAAGAAACCCTATTTGGGTAAAATACCCTACCTGTTAAGTCCAATGCTTCACATCGGGCCCTCTCCTGCAGGATACAAGATAAAAGGAGCATTGTTAGCTTCACTGAAAGGTGCTTCCTGGATAGGTCTGAATTAGCTGGCCATCTCTGCAAGAAGTTGAGAACAATATTCACACCCTGTTGCAGGGATTCTGTTCAAGAACAGAACTATGGTTGGGACCATAGAATGTTAGTATGTAGGGGGCTGAGTCACCATACCACATCTGTATCTGTGAGCCGAAGTCCAACCAGTTATAGTCCCTCACTTGCCCTCCAAACCTTTCCAGAGAGACAAGTGATTTGGCACCCCAGACCATAACACTCTCAATCCTATCAGGGATCGCAGTAACAGAACACACCCTTTCGCTCTCTCACTCGTACTTGTGCACAATAAGGTATAGGAGACACAAAGGAAATTTACAATGTTTATCTAAACTATCATGCTCAAAGATGCAATAATTGTGCCACAATTATAAAACAAATACATGTTAATAATGTCATCAGCATGGTTAATAAACCATATACAATAAAGAACATTGTCATGTTATCTGACAGATCTGCCTAAACCCTCCCGTACTACTGTAGCTAAGTATTTATAAAATATAGATCTCTGGGTTTAGTGGCGGTTCGTACCTTAGCATACGTAGGTGAGTGTTCTACATGTCAGCTGACGCAGCACTCTTGTCTGAGAACCTTCGCAGTGTGTCTCTGTTGTTTTCCAGAACCCTGTCCCTAGTTATATGACAAAACGTGTATTCAAAACAGCAGCTACATTCTCTTATTATGTCTAGGTGCTAGTGTGTGACCAGAGGAAAATAACAGGTTGCAATCTTGTGTGACTGTGAGAAAGAACCCCTTCGGAGACATTGTGAACAGACACTACAATCCCCAGAATGCCCTACCGGACAAAAGCGAACTCCTCCACAGGTGGGGAATCGGAAAACATCAACCTCTCCTGTTTCTTCACAGAGTATTCCGGAGCCAGGAGGAGGAGCTGAACCCGGAAGAAAATGCGGGACACCAATAAAGACTGATGCGACCCAGGAAGAGGCGTCTTGGACCAGCGGGGCGGCGGAGCTGAATGCGGAAGAAGACGCGAGCGTGGAGGATGCCGAGAATCGGAACCGGGAGCAGCGAGCCGAGGGCCATAACAACGTTCCAGACATCGAGGAAACGGGGGAAACCGAAGAATCCTGGTCAGAGGAGTGGTGGTATCCCCCGGAGGACGCTGGAGAGCGTGCCGTGACTCTGGAGAGTTACGGCGGGGCCGGTGAGTGACACCGTACCTGGGAACTGTTACGGGAGGCGGGAGGTATCTTTTGTATGCGGGTGAGGGGAGGGAGTACAAGTGGGGAATTGTCACCTTAAAGTCCGTGCATGCTCCACAGTGCCTTACTCAGCCCTCAGCCATCCTATTGTCTTACTCTTCTGTTTGCACGGGTTTTTACCTAAGAGTCGACCTACTGCCACCTCAGACTTTACTTCATGGAGTATTCCTTTACCCTTCCCTCACGCCTAGTTCTTAACCCCTCACTTCCCTTTCGTTTCTACTGAGCACTACAGGGTGTAGGGGTCGGTTGAACATTGTTGACCCAGAACACTGACAGGTCCCATTCTTTCTCTCCTTCTGGTGAGCCTCCGGGTGAAGATACGCCACGGACGCCTCAACACCCCAACCACCTCGTTACCCAACCGAAGAGGGCAGACTAACGCTGGCATCGTCATCTATTCCCTCAGGAAGCGAGAAGACCCCAGAAGAAGAGACTTTTGACCCTGTAGTAACCCCTGGATCTGTGTCAACTGTTAGTAAAGAGTCTCCTATTCACCAATATATCCATCCTCCGCATCTGTATATCCGCCCTGCCCTCCCACAGTGACCTTACTTAGGTTGTTCTGACTAAATTCCAGGAAATTAATAAAATTCGAAAACATGTGCAGGTTCTATATGAAAATATAACGTGGTTCAACAGCAAGCATGATATTTAGTAATGTGTGCAAAACTAAAGTGGCCTACAATGTGCATGATTAGGCTAACATACAGAAAACGACAATGGGCCATGTGAGAAACACACAACAGCTTAAGAGGGAGGTGAATTTCGAATGAGGAGAATTAGGTAAGCCAATGCCTCTCATGACCATACTTACCAGCAGGTGGTCTTTTATTGGTTTTCCTCTCATCAATAAATTCCCTGCTGATATCGCAGAACAATATTTGTTTATTTAAGAATAGGCTAGCCCTGAAGAAGCGGATTCACCTAGGAAGTTGATTGCAAAGGTAATGGGGGCCCCAGGGGATCCAGACTCAGTTTGTCGCACAAACTCAACCATTTCCGCCATGCTGAGGAATACAGTTTGTGAGTGGCATCAAATCAAGAACGGAATATGGAAGATTCAGACTGTTCTAAAAGGGCTGGCAAGATCCAGCAGCTCCTGAAATGTGCCACACCATGAGATATAGATGGTCTTGTATTATCGACAGATGTCAAAGATCTACTGGGTATAGGAGGAGATCCCGAAACAAGGGAATTTGGACTGGGAAGTCACCAGACGATTCCGAAAGAATGCGGAAGTAGGGGTGATCAGTATTACCTCTGCTTTCTGGTCGCAAGCCTGGGCTGAGACTATGGGTATCAGTAGGAACGGATGAAAGTCATAATGAAGTGGTCCGTTCCATCCCTGGAGAAGGGCATTTGTAGCTCGGCCCATCGAATCTGGAATCCAAGAGAAGAACTTCTGCAGTTGAGCGGACAGACGAGAGGCAAACAGATCTGTATTGCACAGCATTCATTGATCTTGAAGCAGATGGAAGATTGTCGGATGTAGTTTCCGTTTGCCGGAGTCTCAGATATGCTGTGAGTTCCAGTCGGCTACTGTAATATTGCGACCTGGGAATATTCTGCTGTTACCTAGATATGGTGAAGGAGGGAGTAGTGCCAGAAGTCTTTTGCAATCTCCACCAGGACTTTGGATTTGGTCACCCGCCTGTTTATGTATTGGACTGCAGATATGTACATTTTTTCGCAGGATACAGTAACTGGATTTGTGAGGCGCTAGGCTTTTGATCTCAAAAGACCCCACAAGGAGTTCTAGGCAGTTTGTGTGAACGTGATTTGTCTGGAGCCCACTATCCTCCGGTGGAGATACTTACGTATCTGGCTCCCCAACCTCATAGGCTGGCGTCTGACTTGATGACTACGTCTGGACGGGAGCCGAAGATGGCCCACTGTTAAAGGCTGCCATGTGGTTGATCCACCATTGAGATTCTGATTTGGTCTCTGGGGTAAAGTTCGTTGAATAGGATATCTATTGCAGGAGGTGTTGGATCATCAAGTATAGGCCCAGCTATTAAAGGCTGCCATGTGGTCGAACCACCATTTAGATTCTGATTTGGTCTCTGGGGTCAAGTTCATTGAATAAAATTGCTGAAGGTGTTGGATCATCAAGTATAGGCGAGCTTTGGAGTGTAATGGGGCGGGGAAGATCGCTTGTAGAGATGATGCAAAAAGGCCCACGATCCCAGTCAGAACTCTCAGGGAGACCCTGTACCTATGAAGAGTTTATTGAATTTACTTCTGAACCACTTTCAGTTTCCGCTTAGAAAGCGACAGAAGCACCGTTGAGGAGTCGATCTGAAAGCCTAGGAACTCTAAATGTTGTGAGGAAATAAGTATGTTTTTTTTCTCGTTAACTAGAAAGCCTAGGTCTTGGAGTAATTGAATCGTCCAGCTCAGATGCGTTAACAACTGGAGCCTGTCTTGGGCCATCAGGAGAATATCGTTGCACCAAGGGGCGGAAGACAGACCGAAGGGATGGACTTAGAATTCTATCAGTTAATCAGGATTCTATGTCAGGTCCGGAGGCTTTGGATTATGCCATTCTTTCATCACTTTATTCTCTACAGCAGCAAGAAAAAATAACACAAACTACTTTTCCCATGAACATTTGGGGAAAAAATAAAGTCAAACATGAGTCCTATCACAGTGTCCATGCACCGGTGTCTCCCATCATGCTCCGCTGTACTTATCTCCTCCTCTTTCTTCGCAGCAAGTTAAGTTGGTTTTTCCTTCTCTCCTGGGTTTTGGGTTCTGTGTAGTGCCTTTGGCCTTTGGCCGGGTGTCGGTTTTTCTATTATTTCTCCACAGATTCCCTTTGTTGGTCGCGGGACGCCTAGTGCGCTCCTTACGCGATCGGTTGCCCAGTAGTGTGCGGTGTGGTGGCGCTGCCACCAGGGGCCGGTGTCTCGTCTGCTGAAGGGCCGCTCCCAGGTGCTTCTAGAGTGTTCTGGCGCGCTCCTGTCACCAGCGGGTCCCGTGCCTAGCCTCCCGGCTCTGACACCCTGCGGGTTCGCAATTAGGTTTCTCTGTTTCTTTGGACGCCCTTTGGGTTGTATTTTTGTCGAACACCCTTCGGGGTCGAAATTGTGCCGTTTCGGCGTGGGAACGCTTTGCCGGGGGGGCGCCCCAAGACTCTGAGGGCTGCAGCGTTTCCAGGGCCTAGCCCTTAATTGTGTGCCTTCGGCCACCCATATAGCTGGGACACCCCAGACAGTAGAGTGCCCTGAGGAGGGCCGTTTGGTTTTACCTTCCGTTCCCGCTGCTAGAGCCTAATTTACCTCGCGATGCAGTGGAACGCGGACCAGTACCCAGAGGAAGACCCTCTGAATTACGTCCCGTTGGACGGCGATTTCTACCAGGCGGTCGATGACTCAATCTATTGCGCGGTGGACCAGGCCATGGTCCCCCTGGAGCAGCGTCTCTCGGCACGCCTGGACGAGGCCTATGCCAAGTTTGCCGCCCTTCTTCCGGCGCCGGCTCCGGTCTCCGGAGCGGACTCATCCCCCCCCACCCCCTCCTCCCAAGAAGCCTTGCACTGAGGGAGTTGATTCGGCAGCTTTCGCTAGGGTGAAGAGCGCCTTCAAGGCCTTGGAAGACTCGCAACCTCCTCAACCTCTTCCTTCGGAAGTTCCCCCGCTTTCTCCTCCTGCTATGTCTCCGGACCCTCAGCAGGACGACGACTCTCCGGACTCGGAGGAGGAGGCCTGTTCCTCCCGGTCGTGGCTACCTTCTCAGCCCTCATCCTCCGCGGGCCCGTCTGACATGCTGGACCCGGACGACATCGTCCACCCCAGGTCCTCCGAGTGGGTCCCGTGTGACAAGGTGGCCCAGTACGTTGCTCATCGACTGAGGAAGCCGGTGGACAAGGATGCTAGGAGCCGCCTGCGTGCGGAGTGTCCTCGGCCCTCGTTGGAGGGTAAAGTGGCCATGACCCCGGACATCGACCCGAAAATGGCGACCTTTCTCCAGAAGTTCGTCAAGGACCCCCGGAAGGGGATCGACAGGTCCTGGCGCACTTGCCAGGACAAGCTTTTGGACGCTGTTGGACCCATGACCAAGATTCTGGATATGGCGGAGGAGGCCAAGGTGTTGGGCGACGCGATCTCTCCGGAGGTACTGTCCAACTGGGCCCAGAGGGCCATCATTTTCCTCGGCAACGCGAACAGCGCCCTCTCTACGGAGAGGAGGCGTTCTTTACTTATCAAGGTGGACCCCAAGCTGGGCGATCTCGCCTCGTCGGAGGCAGGTGCAGTGGCCCAGGGGGGTTTGTTCGGTGACCCATTCATTAAGGAACTAGGGAAATTCGTGGCTACCTTCACTTCCCTGGATCGCGCTCAGTCAAATATCAAGAAGGTCTTCGCGCCTTGGGTTTTTGACAAGGCCGGACGAGGCAGGGGCCGCTCGTTCGGCCGGGGCACCAACTCGGATAGAGGTCAAGGCTCCGGACCCGGCCAGTACCAAGACAGGGCCAAGTTCAACAATTTCTACCCCACGAGGGGGCAGAAGTTCGGAGGACGTGGAGGTCAGCGTGGCCAACAGCAAGGCGGTGGTAGAGGTGAGTGTATTGCCTTCCGCAAGCCTGAGAGTGGTGGGGCGGCTGGCGCATTTCTTTCCTGCATGGGCCTCCCTTACAAGCGATGCTTGGGTGCTGCAGACGGTACAGGGCTTCCAAATGGAGTTCCATGGCCGTCCTTGTCAGCTACAACGTCCTCGCCCCATTACCTTTTCCCAGCACGATGCAGCTTTGGTGAGCGAAGAGGTCGCGGCCCTCCTCCACAAAGGGGCGATTTGTTGCGCTTGCGAACACCCCTCAGGTTTCGTCAGCAATCTCTTCTTGGTGGACAAGGTCGATGGGGGCAGTCGTCCCGTGATAAATTTGAAAGAGTTCAACGAGTGGCTGGTGTATCGTCATTTCAAAATGGAGGGGATACATCTCTTGCGGGATGTCTTACGCCCGTCCGATTGGATGGTCAGGCTCGACTTGAAAGACGCCTACTTGACGGTTCCTATCTTTCCCCCTCATCGGCGTTTCCTCCAGTTCAGGTGGGACGGTCAGGTCTACGAGTTCACAACTCTACCTTTCGGGCTCTCCTCGGCGCCATGGTGCTTCACAAAAGTGTTGCGACCGGTGGTGGAGGCCTTGCGGGCTCAGGGAGTCAGAATGATAGTGTACCTGGACGACATGCTGCTCATGGACCAGTGCCCCGAAAGGCTTCGGTCACAGTTGCAGTCTGCGGTCAACCTTTTGCAAGGTCTAGGGTTCGTGATCAACGAGAAAAAATCTCTTTTGGTTCCCACGCAGTGCGCTATGATTCTCGGCTTCACCATAGACTCGGTGGCATCCACTTTGAGTCTGCCGGCGAGGAAGATGGCAAAAATCAGACACGAGTTGCGCCAAACTCTAGCGAAGCAGCTGATTTCCTTGCGCCATCTGGCGAGGTTAGTGGGCCTGTTGTCGTCCTCGATTCAGGCTATCTTCCCGGGACAGATAGTATAGAAATTAAACGTGGAGAGGGAGCTCGCACAGCGTATTTGTTCAAAATGGTAATACCAGAGTAATGGGTTGTAGGGTGCTTCAAGAGTGAAACGCTGTCTGGCCTGGCAGCGTAGAGTTAACAGTAAATTAAGGGTCCCCCTACTGGGAGGGGAACGCTCGAGAGCACAACCAAAGAGACCGTAGTCTTATTCCATCAATAAGTTCATCAAAA
The DNA here is from genome assembly GCF_964263255.1 of Lissotriton vulgaris. Lineage (NCBI taxonomy): Eukaryota > Metazoa > Chordata > Amphibia > Caudata > Salamandridae > Lissotriton > Lissotriton vulgaris. The sequence goes on from NC_141686.1 coordinate 103,591,549, forward strand.
AAGTTTTTTGTGTGATTTCACATTTTAATCTTTCAACTTGAATATTTTCTTATATCCATATTCCTTTTGTTCTTAGTGTATCACATCAAAGTAGTGTTATGGCACACTCAATACATCCAAAATTATAATTCTCAACAAAGATCCCGATGCATTTCGGGCCTGAGCCCTTTCTCAAGGGAATACTCTAAAAATGAAAAACGGAATGAAGCCAGAATCAGTAATGTGCTCACACTAAACATGTAATCATAAGCAAAATGTCTAACACGTATTAATACCAATGGAGACCGTGGTTATTCAAAGAGTGTGAGAAAACTGAAAAAAGTGGTGAGGTTTACAGAGTGAAAAAACGGAACTCAAGAATGTTACCGAGATCTAACACGACACCGAGTGCTTTCAGCGTCCAGAATGAATAGAAAACCCGAAATGTGTTCAAAAACGTCCAAGCGTTCGTGTATACAGATTACTATCCCAAGAGACTCAAAAGGTACAAACATATGTGCACGGTTATAGGAGCGGGAGGGAACCCTCCTCGTGAGTTACTTACTCGGTGAATCAAATCAAAGTGCCTCGCGGAAAACCAGCGGGACGGCAGTGTAGTCAGCGTGCGCGTCAGGGTAAAATATCAAAATAATAAACAGCGAAGATGGTGGGTGGTGCGTGAGTATCAAGTGGCAATCAAAGAAGGACCAGAGTGTGATGAAAAAGAGTGAAGGGAATGGTCGCCATGTTGGACAGGAAAACAATAATGCAACATAACATGAACATATAAACTGCTGAAATATTCAAACAATGAGTTGATGCAATGATTTACAAATAACATAAAAATTCAATGCGATCATTCAACCCGTTAGGAGCCATCGTGGCGAGAAATCGGATCCAGAAGTTTTCACGTTTCAATAAATTAGTCTTGTTATTCGGACTGAATTGGACTTGTTCCAAAACCTGGAATTTAAGTTGGGACACTGTATGTCTGAATTCAGTAAAATGAGCAGCAACACTAGATTTTAAATTGTTGGTCCGGATGTTGCTTTTGTGTTCTAAAATCCTCGTACGGATTTTTCTCTCTGTGTGGCCCACATAGCATTTGCCGCAAGGACATTTAAGCAGGTAAATGACATTATTGGAATTACACGTGGCATTCACTTTAAGTCTGATAGAATGTCCTTTCATAGGATGGCATATGGTATTTCCAGTGATGCAGTTGTTACAATTTGAACAATTGAAACATGGTCTCAGTCCCTTATATGTCGTTACTTTATCTTCCTGATTAGGGTTACATAGAAGTTCCTTCAGGTTCCTCCCTCTTGTGTAGGCGAAAATGGGTGGTTGTTTGAAAAGACCCTTGAAGTCTGGTTCTAGTGTTAGGATTGACCAGTGTTTTCGGATGATGGATTGAAATCTGTTAGAAATGTTGGAATATTTGGATACCACGACCAACCGGTCTGATTGATCTTTAGTTTTAGGTTGTAGCAAAGCAGGCCTACTTGTTTTCTCGCATCTTGACAAGGCTAAGTCCAGTATCGGTGGAGGGTATCCTCTGTTTTTTAGTCGTTCAAGGGTATGTTTCATCTGTGTTTTGCACTGATTAGGATCAGAAACAATGCGTTTGATGCGCAATAATTGCGCGTAGGGTAAGTTGTTCTTCAAGCTAGGGCGGTGAAAACTCTTGTAGTGGAGGAAGGAGTTACGATCTGTGGATTTTTGATATACTGTGGTGGACCATTCTCCTATGTTCCTATGAATTTCTACATCCAGGTAGTGTACTTGTTTTTCACTGTACTCCCAAGTGAATTGTATTCTCTGGTTAAATTGATTCCATGTGCCAAGGAAGGTGTTCAAAGACTCAGTGGTGCCCTCCCATAGGAGAAAAATGTCATCGATAAAGCGCAGATATAATCTGCCATGATCTTTCCAGCTTTTTTGCGTTAAAATGTGAGACTCCTCAAATTGCTTCATGTAGAGATTGGCATAGCAAGGAGCTGCCGAATTTCCCATGGCAGTGCCGTTGAGTTGTAAATTGTATTGTATTTTGATATTTTACCCTGACGCGCACGCTGACTACACTGCCGTCCCGCTGGTTTTCCGCGAGGCACTTTGATTTGATTCACCGAGTAAGTAACTCACGAGGAGGGTTCCCTCCCGCTCCTATAACCGTGCACATATGTTTGTACCTTTTGAGTCTCTTGGGATAGTAATCTGTATACACGAACGCTTGGACGTTTTTGAACACATTTCGGGTTTTCTATTCATTCTGGACGCTGAAAGCACTCGGTGTCGTGTTAGATCTCGGTAACATTCTTGAGTTCCGTTTTTTCACTCTGTAAACCTCACCACTTTTTTCAGTTTTCTCACACTCTTTGAATAACCACGGTCTCCATTGGTATTAATACGTGTTAGACATTTTGCTTATGATTACATGTTTAGTGTGAGCACATTACTGATTCTGGCTTCATTCCGTTTTTCATTTTTAGAGTATTCCCTTGAGAAAGGGCTCAGGCCCGAAATGCATCGGGATCTTTGTTGAGAATTATAATTTTGGATGTATTGAGTGTGCCATAACACTACTTTGATGTGATACACTAAGAACAAAAGGAATATGGATATAAGAAAATATTCAAGTTGAAAGATTAAAATGTGAAATCACACAAAAAACTTTTTTGATGAACTTATTGATGGAATAAGACTACGGTCTCTTTGGTTGTGCTCTCGAGCGTTCCCCTCCCAGTAGGGGGACCCTTAATTTACTGTTAACTCTACGCTGCCAGGCCAGACAGCGTTTCACTCTTGAAGCACCCTACAACCCATTACTCTGGTATTACCATTTTGAACAAATACGCTGTGCGAGCTCCCTCTCCACGTTTAATTTCTATACTATCTGTCCCTGGACCTCAGCACGCGACTGAAGATGAATTTTGATACGGTGTCAGGAATGACTGACCAAAAAGCTACCACATTTGCATACACTACGGAAGATGCTAGTAAAATTTATAATTTAATCCAAGAAGAAGTCACCGCGCCTGGTAACACCCGCAGCGCGGAAAGCAACCTCAAACAACTACTCTATCTTTTGAAAAAGGAGTCAAACCAGAAACTACATGCGAGCACCCTGATAAGGTACCATCGGGTACAACGGATCCCTCGGGGCCTGAGGGTCCCACTTAAACCACTTCTTTGCAAGAACAATATACAATTTGTAGAACGTTGGTATTCAATACTGAATAAGTGTTCCCTCGATCTTATTTTATTGATCGTAGAGGAACTGTCCAAATCTCTGGATGAATTAACACGAGAGATATCAAATATTAAAAAGGAACTGACCGACACCATGACTGCCGAAGATCTTAACAAAATGTTGGAAGATATCAATATCCAACTGGATAAACATACCCGTGAAACGCAGGAGAGAAAATTGCGCAAGTTCAAGAGGGATACTATTGATTATAAGCTCGGCGAGGTGTACACCTGGGCAGAGGTGTACGCCCGCCGACGCTCCAACAAACCTTACAATTCCACTTCAGCTACAGAAACATCCTCTTCTGAAGACGACACCAGATCTCGACCCACACGCACGACTACAAGTACAGATCCACAAACTCCAAGTACCTCCACCGATCCCTCAGTTCATTTTTTAGAATTAGGTTTGGACCAACAAAAAGATCCCGGGGGGGAAAAACCCGCAGAGGACACAGAAAAAACACCTCCTCAAACGAAGAAGAAACCCAAAGGCAGACGTTAAATCATCAGGATAATCTTGTTATCAATATCTCTTCTACAACCTTAACTAATGAAGAAATCAATACCCTACAAAAGGGTCAATCCTTTGTCCCTACCACTGCCATAAATACACTTGAGATGGAAGTAAGTGCATTTAAACTTGTTCGCAATATCCGTTTAAGACATTACTTCACGAACATCATACCGACACCTATTGACGATGACGACATGCTCAGAGGATTAAGACCACACAGTGTATTTTTGGCACCTCAAAGTCACAAAATTATTGATACGTTTGAGAATTTGATCAAACAAGACATCTTGAAGCTGCCTTTTCAATCTAGTATAAAACGAGGAAACCTAACCCGAAAAGAGAGAAACATCCTAAAAAAATTGGCCAACAACAAATCCATCACATTCCAAAATGCTGATAAGGGAGGTGCCCTGGTCATCATGGACACCTCCTTCTATGACCAACAATTGGATCTACATATCAATGACAAAGATACTTATGATCTCCTACCTGGAGACCCCACCAAAGAATACACACAAGATTTGACACTTATCATCAAAAACGCCTTTGATCAAGGTACCATCAACGACAAAACTCAGAGATTTTTGACTCCATCCAATCCCAAACCACCCACTCTGTACATGCTTCCCAAGATGCACAAGCATCCTACACAACCTCCATTTCGACCTATAGTATCGACCAGAGGCAGCCTGCATGAGAATGCAGGCAAATTCTTGGACAGATATTTACAACCTTTCGTTCAGGCCACAGGATCACACGTCAAAGACACTACAGATTTTCTTCTTAAAATTGAACCTATCTTGAACGATCTCAAACACACTCAGCTCATCATGTGCACGGTGGACGTATGTGCCCTGTATACCTCCATCCCCCATGAGGGAGGTATTGAAGCTATAGAGAACATCCTATCCGCATCTGAGCTCGATGCAGACCTGAAAATTTTCCTCATGCAGCTAACCATATTCACACTCTACCACAGTTATTTCACAGTCAAAAATAAATGGATTTTACAACTCAACGGCACTGCCATGGGAAATTCGGCAGCTCCTTGCTATGCCAATCTCTACATGAAGCAATTTGAGGAGTCTCACATTTTAACGCAAAAAAGCTGGAAAGATCATGGCAGATTATATCTGCGCTTTATCGATGACATTTTTCTCCTATGGGAGGGCACCACTGAGTCTTTGAACACCTTCCTTGGCACATGGAATCAATTTAACCAGAGAATACAATTCACTTGGGAGTACAGTGAAAAACAAGTACACTACCTGGATGTAGAAATTCATAGGAACATAGGAGAATGGTCCACCACAGTATATCAAAAATCCACAGATCGTAACTCCTTCCTCCACTACAAGAGTTTTCACCGCCCTAGCTTGAAGAACAACTTACCCTACGCGCAATTATTGCGCATCAAACGCATTGTTTCTGATCCTAATCAGTGCAAAACACAGATGAAACATACCCTTGAACGACTAAAAAACAGAGGATACCCTCCACCGATACTGGACTTAGCCTTGTCAAGATGCGAGAAAACAAGTAGGCCTGCTTTGCTACAACCTAAAACTAAAGATCAATCAGACCGGTTGGTCGTGGTATCCAAATATTCCAACATTTCTAACAGATTTCAATCCATCATCCGAAAACACTGGTCAATCCTAACACTAGAACCAGACTTCAAGGGTCTTTTCAAACAACCACCCATTTTCGCCTACACAAGAGGGAGGAACCTGAAGGAACTTCTATGTAACCCTAATCAGGAAGATAAAGTAACGACATATAAGGGACTGAGACCATGTTTCAATTGTTCAAATTGTAACAACTGCATCACTGGAAATACCATATGCCATCCTATGAAAGGACATTCTATCAGACTTAAAGTGAATGCCACGTGTAATTCCAATAATGTCATTTACCTGCTTAAATGTCCTTGCGGCAAATGCTATGTGGGCCACACAGAGAGAAAAATCCGTACGAGGATTTTAGAACACAAAAGCAACATCCGGACCAACAATTTAAAATCTAGTGTTGCTGCTCATTTTACTGAATTCAGACATACAGTGTCCCAACTTAAATTCCAGGTTTTGGAACAAGTCCAATTCAGTCCGAATAACAAGACTAATTTATTGAAACGTGAAAACTTCTGGATCCGATTTCTCGCCACGATGGCTCCTAACGGGTTGAATGATCGCATTGAATTTTTATGTTATTTGTAAATCATTGCATCAACTCATTGTTTGAATATTTCAGCAGTTTATATGTTCATGTTATGTTGCATTATTGTTTTCCTGTCCAACATGGCGACCATTCCCTTCACTCTTTTTCATCACACTCTGGTCCTTCTTTGATTGCCACTTGATACTCACGCACCACCCACCATCTTCGCTGTTTATTATTTTGATATTTTACCCTGACGCGCACGCTGACTACACTGCCGTCCCGCTGGTTTTCCGCGAGGCACTTTGATTTGATTCACCGAGTAAGTAACTCACGAGGAGGGTTCCCTCCCGCTCCTATAACCGTGCACATATGTTTGTACCTTTTGAGTCTCTTGGGATAGTAATCTGTATACACGAACGCTTGGACGTTTTTGAACACATTTCGGGTTTTCTATTCATTCTGGACGCTGAAAGCACTCGGTGTCGTGTTAGATCTCGGTAACATTCTTGAGTTCCGTTTTTTCACTCTGTAAACCTCACCACTTTTTTCAGTTTTCTCACACTCTTTGAATAACCACGGTCTCCATTGGTATTAATACGTGTTAGACATTTTGCTTATGATTACATGTTTAGTGTGAGCACATTACTGATTCTGGCTTCATTCCGTTTTTCATTTTTAGAGTATTCCCTTGAGAAAGGGCTCAGGCCCGAAATGCATCGGGATCTTTGTTGAGAATTATAATTTTGGATGTATTGAGTGTGCCATAACACTACTTTGATGTGATACACTAAGAACAAAAGGAATATGGATATAAGAAAATATTCAAGTTGAAAGATTAAAATGTGAAATCACACAAAAAACTTTTTTGATGAACTTATTGATGGAATAAGACTACGGTCTCTTTGGTTGTGCTCTCGAGCGTTCCCCTCCCAGTAGGGGGACCCTTAATTTACTATCTTCCCGGGACCCCTTCATTATTGCGCCATGCAACGCTTGAAGGCGTACCATCTCCGGAGGGGGTTGACGTACTCTCAGTTGATTCCTTTATCGGACGACGTGAGGGACGAAATGAGGTGGTGGCTTACGCACATGGAGGCCTGGAATGGCCGTGCGATTTTCGGTTCTGCCCCGGATATCGTGATAGAGTCGGACGCCAGCCGTTCAGGCTGGGGGGCCAGGTGCGGAGATTTCTCCACGGGCGGCGCCTGGTCTGCTCTCGAGCAGTCCTTGCATATCAACTGCTTGGAGTTGCTAGCGGGCTCCTTCGCAGTGCAGTGTTGGACCAAGGACAGGGTACATTCTTGCGTCCTTCTCAGGATGGACAACATGTCAGCGGTCCGTTACATCAACCACCTGGGTGGTACCAGGTCCAGGATGTTAGCGGACCTGGCCAGGGACTTCTGGCACTTCTGTCTGGACCACCAGGTATCGGTTACGGCGGAGTATTTGCCGGGTCGCCAGAACGAGGTGGCGATTGGCACTCGAGGAATATCTTGGACGCCAGCGTTTGGAAGCTGGATCCTATTCTGTTTGCCAGGCTCTCGGACCGTTGGGGTCCATTCTCGGTGGATCTCTTCGCGTCCCGCCTGGACCACCAACTCCCGCGGTATTTCAGCTGGCGCCCCGACCCGCTGGCAGAAGCGACGGATGCGTTCCTCCAGGACTGGTCGGGTGTGCAGGGATATGCGTTCCCACCGTTCTCGATGATAACGCGAGTGTCGGCGTTGCTGCGCCGCCAGTTGGCACAGGTAGTGATGATCACTCCGTGGTGGAGGTCGCAAGTTTGGTTTCCGGTTCTACTGGAACTTTCCTGGGATTCTCCGATCCTACTCCCCCAGTCTCCCCACATTCTGCTGAATCCGGAGGGAGCGCCCCACAGGTTGGTCCTGGAAGGCTCGTTGCGCCTAATGGCGTGGAGGCTCTCCGGCGACGCTGGACGGTGCCTGGCCTTTCGAGAACAGCAGAGGACTTGCTCTCCAAGGCTTGGGCTGACAGCACGACCAAACGCTACCGATCGGCTTGGTTCCGGTGGAGCCGTTGGTGTGTGCGACGGGGTGTGGATCCCGTGGGGGCGCCTGTAGTGCGTGTCTTAAATTTCCTGGCGGAACTGTCTGATCAGGGCCTGGCTTACCGGTCAATCAACACTTTCAGGTCAGCGGTGTCGGCGGGACATGACCTGGTTCAGGGTTCCCCGGTTGGCGAGCACCCTTTGGTCTGCAGACTCTTGAGAGGTGTACGGCTTTCCTTACCGCCGGAACCTCGGTATTCCGCCCTGTGGGATGTGAACAGGGTGCTGAATTTGTTCCTTTCCTGGCAACCGAACAGGTTTTTATCTCGTAAGGAGTTGACTGCTAAGTTGGCCATGTTGTTGTGCCTTGTGTCATGCAGACGAGTCTCGGACGTGCGAGCGCTGGATATAACGGCCGGGGTTTTTTCTCCTGAGGGAGTTTCTTTTACCGTCAGCAGGCGGACCAAAACACATACTAGGGTCATTTCGTACCCAGCTTTTCAGGACTCCCCTAAGCTGTGCGTGGTGCAGTGCCTCCGTGCTTACGAGGATATGACTGAAGATACTCGCCCTCCGGGTGAGCGGCAGCTGCTTATTGCCTTACGTAAACCGTATAAGGCGGTTGCTTCACCGACGATCGCCCGTTGGGTGCGTTGGGTAATGCAGGAGGCGGGGATTGATACTAAGCAATTTGGGGCTCACTCTGCGCGAGGAGCCATGGCATCTGAAGCTTTTGCCCTTGGGGCTCGATTGGAGGACCTGATGAGGGCGGCCGATTGGTCCTCGGACTCCACGTTCAAGAGGTTCTATTTCAAGCCAGTTATTGATGTGGCCAGGTTGGTGGTCGATAAGCTTTGAACTGGCATAATCCGAAGCCTCCGCTCCTGACATAGAATGCGAATTTGCCTAGCCTTGGTGCTGGTAAGTTCCAATTCTATTAAGGACTCGGAGGCGAGGATTATCCCTCCCAGTGACTTCACGGAAGTGGACCCTCCCCGTATGCAATGTAAGTAAAGCGTTTATGTTCCTTTCGTAGGATGTGCGCATATTGTTCTGTGATGTACTGCTCTTCCTTTTGTACTGCTGGTGTTCTATTGGAACAGAATGGATCTGATGGTGTGTTCTCTTGCAGGAGCGGATAATTCGAAACAAGATGCGTGAGTGGACTATGGTTATGACTTCGCGCGAAGAAAGAGGAGGAGACAAGTACAGCGGAGCATGATGGGAGACACCGGTGCATGGACACTGTGATAGGACTCATGTTTGACTTTATTTTTTCCCCAAATGTTCATGGGAAAAGTAGTTTATGTTATTTTTTCTTGCTGCTGTAGAGAATAAAGCGATGAAAGAATGGCATAATCCTCGCCTCCGAGTCCTTAATAGAATTGAAACTTACCATCACCAAGGCTAGGCAAATTCGCATTCTTTTTTTTATTTAAATAATTTTATTTTCCATTTCAATAATACAATACAAACAAAACATTAAGACGATAATGAGAAAAAATAAAAAAGGGGGGGATTAAGAGTGCAAAAGAAAATTAACAGAAGAAAGGGCTGTTTCCACTTTGCAACGTAATACATACATGATGACAGCATGATAAACATAGTCACTTCATCCGAACATTGCTTGATTGGTGCAACCCCACATTGTCCAACCCGACCAACAACCAGATCATGCAAGATTTTATAACCCAATGCATATACCACTCATGGGACGACAAAGTCATAGGCTTATCAGTTTGGCAGCCTTGGGCTGTTATCTTGTTAAAATATAACTCTCATCTCCCGTTGCCTTAGCTATGTCTATTGTTCCAGCGGATCATCTTCTGCCATTATGGGTGTTGTAGCTTGTTCCATGGCTTTAGCCGCAGTGTAAGTGGCATAAATACACCATACATTTTTTGGCCGGTTCCAAGGGGGAAAGAGCTCACTATATGTTTCTGTTTGTGTGTTGCAATATAGCATATCTCTGGACCATTGTTTCAGCGTAGAAGGGGGGCCTCTGGACCAGTGTATTGTTAAGACTTGTTTGGCAACTAGGAGTGCCATATCCACCAGGTGCCTAATGGGCTTCTGTATCTTCTTTGAGTACCCTAGTAACACTAGTAATGGGTCTGGGCTAAGGTCTACCTGAGTTATCGCCTGAATTTCAGTAAATACTTAATTCCAGTAGTTAGCAATCTGTGGGCAGAGCCATGCTAGGTGCAGGAAGTCAGCCTCTAGCACCCCACAACGATCTCATCTAACGTGTCATGCAGCCCATATTTGTGAAGGCGTTTTGGTTGTGTAATAAATGCGATTCAAGAATTTAAAGTGGATGAGCCTATGTCGCCCGTTAAGCGAGACACGCTTAGTAGCCTCACAACAGTATCTCCACATGTCGTCATCTATGTCCTGCTCTAAGTCCATTTGCCAGTCAAGTCAGGATTTATTATGGCGGTCTCTATATAGTTCCTGCATCTGGGAATATATCTTTGCTACTACTCGATTAGGGGATGTTGCTTGAATCATTGCGGTATAAGAACACCCATCCGGGGGTTCCAGCATTTAATCGCCCAGCATTTGCCTCAGCGCACTCCGGGCTCTAAAGTAATGAAAAGTATTCAAAAGCGTGGGCTTCGGTTCCATCTCTATTAATGCTGCCCCCTCTGTTCCCCGGCCATCACTGAAGATGTCCCCTATCGTGTTTAAGCCCAAAGTGTGTAGAGCCACTACCATCTCTGGTGAAGTTAACGTCTGTAACCAGTCGCACCAGGCTATGGGGGTATGAGGGAAGTATAATTGGGTTGCCACCTGTCTGTTCATAAGGTTGTCCCAAGCATGAACTGTAGTGTTTATTGAATCCTATATAGTGGTACTTCTACTAGGTGGGTGATACAAGACGTTTTCTAAATGTGCTGGGGTTTGTGTTATGCGCTCTATGTACAGGTGGGGTGGGGAAGTCTGCTGGTGCAGCCAGAAGTAGGTGTGTGAGGCTTGGGTCGCCCGATAGTATAGATCAAGATCCGGTGCTCCTGATCCGCCCATCAAATAGGGCATGACCATTAGTTTCCAAAAGGCGCTGGGTTGTTTATTGGCCCATGCCACCTTAATCAACAATGAGCGGATATGTTTGAAGAATTGGGCTGGTAGTACCATAGGTATGTTAATAATTAAGAAAAGAAAGCGGGGAAGAGCTATCATTTTCATTAACGATATTCTGCCCAATAATGAAAGGAGAGGCAAATCCAGCGCACAATGTCCTCTTCTAACCTAGCTACTGCGACCATAGTTCTCTTGGAACACAAGCTCTGGATCTACGTGTATCTGTATACCCAAGTACTGTAACGGGTCCTCCGTCCACTGCAGCGGGAAATCCAGTTCCTCTGGGGTAGTTGCTTGAGTAAGGGGGGATATCATCCAATTTGAACAGTTTATTTTAAGGCCCGATAGTTCGCCGAAGCGTATTATTTCCCGCAGTACCGGAGACACGTTGATGGCCTCTAATATAAAGGAGAGAGTCACCTGCCTATGTAGAGACAATGAGATTGTAGTTCGGGAATCGTATCCCCCTATGGCTATGGTACTCTCACAGGGCACGTTAATGGTTCAGCTACTAAGGCATACAATAATGGCGACATGGGGCAGCCATGTCTGGTATCTCTGGATATTTCCAATGGGGTGGTGACCACGTCACCCACCTTTACTCTAGCTGCTGGGTGTTTGTATAGTGTGCTAATTAAGCTTAAATAAATGCTTCCCAGTCCCATACACTCCAGAGTTAGCATCATGAATCTATATTCCACCAAACCAAATGCTTTTTCAGCTACTAAAAATATTGCTGATGCTTTCTTATCTTGAGCAGTGTGCTGTATGGCACCAAATACAGTGCGGAAATTGTATGTAAGTGTGCATTCTGGGATAAAGCCCGATTGTTCTAGTCCCACCAAGGTTGGCATTAATTGGGCAAGTCTATTTTCCAGTACCTTTGCAAATATTTTAGTGTCAACATTCAAAAGAGAGAGTGGACGATAGGACAAGCAACTATTCGGAGGTTTGCCTGGTTTCAATATGACTACAAGGAGCGCTTCTCTCATAGTGGGGTGCATTGTGCCCTCCTCTGCCATCTCCTCAAACAGAGACAGCAAGTGCGGTGCCAGAATGTCCTGATACGCTTTATAGAACCCCACTGTAAGTCCATCTTGTCCTGGCGCACTACCTGCTCGCATTGCAGAAACGGCTGCTTTAATTTTCCACGTCTCAAGTGGGCGTATCAGATATTCTCTATGACCATTTAATAGCCATGGCAGTTTGATGTATTCCAAGTATTTTTGTGAGCTAATTACTAACAACATTTTAAATAAAACTTGGTATGACCACTTTCTGAGCCTCTACTCTGATGCAGAGGAAGCTACCTTTGATGGTCCACCCATTGACCCCTGGGCTGCCTCTGGGGAACCTAATAGATATCCTTTCACCGAATTGGAGGTGGAAACCGCCATTCGGCGAATAGTTCCAGCAAAGGCAGCGGGGCCCGACGGACTCCCAGGGGATCTCCTTTGAGCAGATCCTGCTAAATGGGCAAAATGTATCTCATCTTTAATTAATGCCATTGACAACTGCTGCCCTATTCCAGACTCCTGGAAGGGAGCAGAGGTTGTACCTATCTTTAAGAGGGGGGCCAGGGATGACCCCGCTAACTACCGCCCAATAAGCTTGATCGATTTAATCCAAAAAGTTGTCGGCCTGGTATTGCTGGAGAGGATCCTAACATGGGCAGATGAAAATGAGGTCCTTTCCGACTAAGAAGCTGGCTTTGGGGCAGGTACCGGGACAATCGAACAGGCGTTCAGGCTACTCCTCCTATACTGGAAGGTGGTCCAAATAGGCAAAGGCAGTCTTTATCTCGCATTCATCGGCTTAAAGACTGCCTTTGACCTGGTCCCCCGTGGGCGCCTGTGGCAGGTCCTGGCAGAGCAGGGGATCCCTAGGTACATCCTGAACATACTGATCCGCCTCCATGATGAGATGGGGTTCACAAGGGTAAAAAACTGCTCGAATACCAGTGAACAGGGGAGTCCGCCAGGGCTGCGTACTAGCCCCCACCCTATTCTCTTTGTATGTGAATGGGCTGGTTGAATACCTACAGCGAATACCATCTGATGCTCCAGCCCTGGTGGACGAAAAAATTCCCACCCTCCTGTTCGCTGACGACACCCTCCTCATCTCAAATGTGCTTATTTGGTGTGTATATTGACATTACAGACTAACGCCTGACTCACCTAATGGTCAGGGATTAAATGCCACATGAACGTTCGGCGGGTTGGTACATCGGGGTTGAACCTTTGGATTTGGCTAGAGGGGATACGTATAGAATGTCACAAACAAGGCTACAATGGAAGTAATCAGAGCCCTCAAAAAGACCGGGATCAGCTATGGTTGGACGGAGTTATTTGGGACCCCAGCATTGTGTTACAGGGATGCACCTTACCTCAAACTTCCTGTGTCCTCGCGGATTCACCTACCCATCACCGCCGAGCTTGGATAGATGATGGGGCTAGGTGGCGCTCACTATTTATAGTATGGAGCGTCAGGGAACTGCGCCCGTCCTCGCCCACTTTATTAGGTCAGTTGGTACGCCTGGTTAACGGGGCGACCATTGTATAATGGGTTCATTAAGCCTCAAGTGTGGACATTTCGGATGCTAGGTATTAGATGCTGATCTGCAGTACTATAAAAACCAGAAACTAACAGTTGGCCAGTAGAAGGTACATTTATTGTATTATGTGGAGCAAGCAGAACAGGGAAAAGTTGGCAACAACAGAGAGCATGTTTCAGTTACTAATCTAGAATTCCAATGTGGAATATGTAAGGCAAGGGGTGGCTGGTCTAAAGAGAGTGCCAAGGAATATCCTCATTGAGACCTTGACTGTCGGAAGATAGGCGGTGGACCCACCTTTGTTCTTTCCGAAACAAGGCTTGTTTGGGGCAGTTCGGGCTGGACTCTAACACAACCCATTTCAATGAGTCTGCATTGTAGTTGGACTCCACATAGTGTTTACACATTCTAGTATGAGTTTTTTTACAGCGGAAATAGCTGCGATGTTCGATAATGCGGGTTTTGATTGGGCGTGTCGTCATCCCAATATACTGCAATCCGCAGGGGCATGTCAACATGTAAATACAGTGGGAGGTGTTACAGTTAGTGTGGCCCCTGAGTTCCCAGTTGAAAGTGTCAGATAATTGTATCGTTTTGTGTATCTGCACACCCCACAGGAGCCACATGGATAATGAAACCTGCTCTCTGTTGTTGCCAACTTTTCCCTGTTCTGCTTGCTCCACATAATACAATAAATGTACCTTCTACTGGCCAACTGTTAGTTTCTGGTTTTTATAGTACTGCAGATCAGCATCTAATACCTAGCATCCGAAATGTCCACACTTGAGGCTTAATGAACCCATTATACAATGGCCGCCCCGTTAACCAGGCGTACCACCTGACCTAATACAGTGGGCGGGGACGGGCGCAGTTCCCTGACGCTCCAAACTATAAATAGTGAGCGCCACCTAGCCCCATCATCTATCCGAGCTCGGCGGTGATGGGTAGGTGAATCCGCGAGGACACGGGAAGTTTGAGGTAAGGTGCATCCCTGTAACACAATGCTGGGGGTCCCAAATAACTCCGTCCAACCATAGCTGATCCCGGTCTTTTTGAGGGCTCTGATTACTTCAATTGTAGCCTTGTTTGTGACATTCTATACGTCTCCCCTCTAGCCAAATCCAAAGGTTCAACCCCGATGTACCAACCCGCCGAACGTTCATGTGGCATTTAATCCCTGACCATTAGGTGAGTCAGGCGTTAGTCTGTAATGTCAATATACACACCAAATAAGCACATTTGTTTGGCCACACACTAAGAAATGTATGGTGTCTCCTGCGAGACTGCTGCTGTTTTTAAACCATTGTTTTTAATATCAAGCACCCTTTTCACTTACACAGTGTGTGTGTGATTTTTACACTGCACGCTGCAACAACACAGTCACTCTATTCTGATGCTAGTTGCAATTCACCACCACTAGCATGATACACTGTGTTTTTGCCCTGGCCCTGACCATGTATGCTTTCTGGTGGAAACGAAATGCTATTAATTCTAATTTTTTTCCCCGTTTAGGCATAGGATAAAGCCACAGAGGTAAACTACACCCACACTACACACATGACACCAGCATGTTGTTGATTGAATGTAGTTCTTATCACTTATAGGTCCTGATGAATCGCGGGCAAACTGCCACACGCGAGAAACATGTCGACCAATTCCTCCTCTAGTCTCATCTAGGGCCACCATACCTAACCGTTTGGCACCTAGCGAGCTAGATTCACGTTTTTAATTGCAGTAGGGGGACCCCCAGAATAAAGTGGTTTCCGGCACCCCCTGCTACATTTTAAATCACTCCCCTAGGCAACTTGCTACTCCACCCACACACCCGCACTTCACCATAAGGCAGTTGGATATAAAAGATCTCCGCCAAAGAGCCCCTCTCAGAGGTGAGCCCGTCGGGGATTGCACCGCCTCCCCGACGAGGAGCAACGCCTATGATGAAGCATGACACCCTTATGGGTGTGTGAGGCAAATACATCCAACAAAATGGATGCCCAAAGGTGTTGCATCTACACCTCCGGTCACGCCAGATACACTTAATTCCTCTTCTCCTAAGGAACAGTTCAGCAACCCACTTGGTTTACCTTAGTAAGAATGATCTCCTTAGCCCTAAAGCAGGCAGGCTCACAGAGGAGTTTATGCAGCATAAGCATTCCATCCGTCTTGAACCCTACCTAGACTTTATACAAAAACCATACGACAGAGCTTTTTATTTTGAGTTTAGGGTAGGCACACTCCTCATAAGAGAGCTGACTGCCCAGTGGAAGCCTCCTTATCAAACTCCAGCTTCGTGTCCAAGTTGTGAGGCTACCACTGAGTCAATCGCATACTTTATATTCGTGTGCCCAGCCTATAAAGTGCCAAGGGTGCGCTGGTTGAAATCAGTTTGCAAAGAGCTGGGTACCCGTAGCCACCAAGCCGCATTGCGTATCCCAAGATCTGTCGGCCGGGATCTTTATGCCTGTGGACTAGCAAAATTTCTTAGATGGACATGGAGCATTAGAGCGAGAAATTTAAATGCTAATTCCTAAGTACGAAAATGCTCATGTGACCTTTGTCTTCCATAACTTGCACTTTCCTCTCCTTTTTATAACAAGCATTTACAATGCAACGGTTTCGCCTTCGGAAAAGTTTGAGCTATTGGCATTGTAAATGACAAACTTTTTATTTATGTGTTGGTTTTGAAAACAGATAAATAAACATGTCTGACTTTGGCACATGTCTTCTGTGCATCTTTCCAAAAACTGTGAAAGTGCCAAGTCATTCATATACAGACATCAACAAAACTCCTAGTGTGATATCAGTCTGGGACAGGTTCCTTCCCAAGGTCAAATAAGAAAAAATAGAGACATAAAGGCAAAATAGTGTAGTTTGATTTGATGTCCTCTCACCTTATATGTACATAAGGAAACATCTAGGACCCACACCTTCATGTACATAATCTATGTCAGACTTTCTCAACTTATGTCAGAAATGCCAATCTCTGTTAAGATGCAGTAGACAAGGATTGTCACTTGACCACTAGGAGAGAAACTTCATCCAGGTCTCAGAATCAGATCGTAGACCCAGATGAGCACAGCACCAGAAGAATCCATTCATCACCACTGGCCTAAAAACGCGTGACGCCCTCCAATCAGATCCGAAATAAAAATCAAAGCGTATTGTTGACCTGCAGTAGAGGGGGAGTCGACACACCCTTCGCTCTAATGCTCTGTTTGTGGGACAGAACGCGCTCCAGGCAGGATAATATTTCTTCATTTTTTAGCATTCAGAACACGCTGGAAAATTGAAAACTTTCCAGACCAGAAAAAGGCTGTGAGCATGTTTCCCTGCCCTCGGATGATTGCCGGACAGGCACCCCTGGTGGCATCATTAAGCACAGGCACATGTTTTCTTAGCTCTCAAATCCCGCTCCGGAACTGTTGGCGCTAAGATTGAGAACCGCGCGTCTGTGTTGTCTCCTGATCAGAGTTTACCGATGCATAAAAGGGAGCAGGACAGCTAATACAAAAAGCTCTGCAGTGTGCCCTCAGCCGATCTATAAAACACAACTACCTGTTGCTGGAAAGCCAGCAGGGGGGCTGCACGCACGTGTTGACAGCATGATAATAGGTCGATGAATAACAGATATTAACACGGCGCTAATTTCACTTATCTGTAGCTATCTGTGCAATTCACAAAGAGGTTCTAAAGAAGTTCTCATGATCTGTGTCTTAAAATGGCACAAGCAGAGTTTGAACAAGTGTGATGAAGACACGGTATTGCTGTTTTGTTTACACCGATACTAACAGAAACCCACCTCCTGTAGCTCGAAGGAGCGCCCCTTTAGAATAGATTGTGTATGCTGTTAACGCAATTTTCTTAAAGGAGATATAGGATGTTTCGATTCAAACGTGCTTTGCATACAAATCACACAGAGGGTCAGCGGTAGCCGGGAGTCTGTCTTCCAGTGGCCCTACACAGTCGGTCAGCGGTACCCAGGACGACAACGAAACAAAAGTTGCAGGCTCAGCACTGGACCAGACCAGCCCTACCCCGTCTCCCATTCACACCCCCGCCCCCCGCACGCGGATTGCAAAGCATTAATAACTTGTTTTCGCAAATGCGAGACCTATTGCATTTGCATACACACAGAGAGCCACACTCACACACAGCCACACACACAGCCACATACACACAGAGCCACAGACACACACAGAGCCACACATAGGTAAATTGTGCTAATCTTTGTCAATCTATTATCTACAGCTACAACATTATTTTACAAATAAAACCTGTTGATTGAATAATTGGTAACTTAACCTAATCTTAAACATAGCAACATCTACAGCTAGATTGTTCTATTCATAAAAATGATTGTCACAATTATAGATTAGCATATAAAAATATTTGAAAACGTAGCATGCATACACCGGACATTTCTATATTTCATTCACATATAATGCACATATAAAGCAAGTGTTGTTGAAGTAACGCCTGCAGGATTATTTTGTTCTTTCAAAACCACATCATGCAAGTTTGGCGGGCTGTTACAGCGAGAAAATATTCCAGCCTTGACTAACATTTCCCACCGCAGCATTCTCGCCTTTGTTAAAAACAACTGTTGTAGAGTGCCGGTGTAAACTGTGTAACTCTTTGCAGAGGTATCAACAGTCAGATACTTCTGTTTTAAATCCCCAGCTCGCAGTTTTACAGTGCTGCATAAGAGGGTTGTTTTATTTTGGAAACCACCCTCGACTTTGACTCAGAGCAGCAGAGAATAAAGGAGGGAGAGAGAGAATGAAGGAGGGAGGGAGAGAGAGAAAGAAGGAGGGAGAGAAAGAGAGGAAAACAGTGACAAATACAGAAAGCAAGGGGTGAAGAAAAACCTGCAAGAGTGACGAAATAGGCAGTGCAGAGTGAGGTGGAAATTAAGGATACACAGTCTTGCTAGGCCATTGAGCAGCTCCCTAGACAGGTTCCAGAACAACATTTTAGGCCACCGCAATTTTTTAAAAAAACACAAACTAAGCACTTCAAACAGCCTTGAAAGTTCTGCTATGGGGCCTTTGTTTGATTCCCTGCTGCCTCTCCTCCATGCTGTCAGTTAGACCCAGGGCTTCCCCTCGCCTTCTACATAAACAGGAATTTAAACTCACGGGTCACGGAGCGAGAGCACATTTGCTTAAGAATAAGAGAATGTACCGTGCGCCATAGCGGAGTACACGTTAGGCCGGTCTCCGAGGAGCACGAGCTGGCTTAACGTGGCAAATGGACGTCAGATGTTTTAATGGTGTGTTTTTACAGCTCAGCGCTATTCAACTAGCGGAATATTGCCTTCAAATAACAATGCGGGCCTAATTAGTCCCGGGTGCTGTCATTTCATAATTTTGCAGGTCCTGTGCGCAGCAAAAAGTAATAAATGTAAGCAGATCATTTTTCGTTGGACTGTAAAAGCGGAAAAGAAGTCCAATGCCAAGCCAATGCAAAGCAGGACATACCGAGCCTCAGTGTTAAACGAGAATGATTGCACACAGTCACATCGTTGTCTGGTGCTAGGTTAAAATTCATGAGCGTACATGCATAAACATAATGCATTCTAGGAGTTGTAGTATCAGTACATTTCAGCAGAGCTATAAATGTAGACCAGAATGATTTGTTGAAAAAACCCTGGATGTGGGAAGACAACGTCAACCTGGCCACCATTCAGTCATTTGGTAACTTCCAACTCAAGAATTCAGTTGTCAGAGCCCAGCTCTCGCTTTTCTAGTTTTACTGGATAATGGCATGCAGTTATTGTTACCGATTTGTGACATTTGCAGAGCACACAATCTGCAATTAGCATCACAGCACAGGGCTTTTCGGCAGGTCGGGGTGTGACTTTCCTCGTGCTGGAGGGACTTTAATGACAGACCACGGTGTGTGCACAGAATGATGATGTATGTCTGTTTGGGAAATGTGCAGAATTAAAGAACAGAGGCCCTCATGTATCATGCCATTTAATGGTCGGTAAGGCTCCGATTCATAAATTCAGAGCCTTTCCAACCGCAAAATGGCATGGCGCTTCAGAATAATCTACTGGCGATACTGGAAAGGGGCTGCGGGCAGTCTTTGCTGTGGGGGGCGCGGCGGCACTCACCAGAGTCTGTTTTGGCCGGGGTCGCTCCAAGTACATGAGGCCTCAGGTATCGGGAGAGAAGACGGGAGTTGATCCCATGGACGGGGAGCCGAGTCGCAGGGCCAGATACTGGCAGGAAGTCGGTCGCTGAGCGCCCCACTACAAAATGGGCACGACCTGTCCCAATCGCCGCCAGAGAGGGACCAGCAGACGGGACACCTTCAGGGCAGAGAGCAGCGCCGCCTGCCCCCCGCCTGACCTGCCTCTGCCACCATGGACCTGTGCTATGCCGTGCCACACTTAACAGCTCCGGCGCCGGGTACACAGAGCCCGCCTTCACTGCAGTTGCCGCAGCCACCAGAGTTCTCCGCTACCTCGTTCCCTCTCACGGCCGCATGAGGCTCGTTCCCTCTCACGGCCGCATGAGGCCTGGAACCAGCACCTCACGCAGGCTCGATGGTGTCAGGGGCAAAGCTCAGTACTCCGCAATCCGATCCCTGATGGCAGGCAAGCTTTCTCAAAGGTAAGAGGGCACACCGACCCAGCGATGGCGGCCCGTCTCAAAGCTCCCCGGGCACCGCCATTTCCAGTCCGGTGCCCCCCCCCCCACCCCGGCAACAGACATGGGTGTGGGAGTGGCGGGTGAGACTCAACGGCGGCGCAGCTCACGGGGACAGGCCCACTGCAGCGGCCAATCAGAGCGCGCCTCTGTCGACGAGCCACCAATGCGGTCGCAGCCCCTTCGTGCCTCGGCCAAGGTGCCGAGCAGCTGACGGGCGGCAGCACCTACGAGGACACGGGGGCGGGAGAGGAACGGACGGCGGGAGGGGCGGGAGAGGACACAGGGGGCGTGAGGCACAAAAATTGGCACAAGTGCGGCGTGGGCAGCCGCGGATTAAAAAAAAATTTTAAAAAATGGCGGCAGCACCTACGAGGACAGGGGGGGGCGGGAGAGGAACGGACGGCGGGAGGGGGCGGGAGAAGACACAGGGGGCGGGAGGGGGGCGGGAAAGGACACGAGAGGAACGGACGGCGGGAGGGAGGCGGGAAACGTGGGGACGGCGGGAGGAGGGACACAAGGCAGGACAGCAGCAAGCACGGCCCGGCCGGACCAGACACGGGGGCGTTCCCGGCGTCGCGTGACGTAGGCAAAAGCCAAAGAATCTCGGGAACGCCCCCGTGTCTGGTCCGGCATTGATGGACAGGCCCCTCGTCCAATGGCTAGGCTCCATTTATGGAGCTAGCCAATGGGACGGGGGGCGTGTTCCATAGTGCCTTACTGTACTCATTAGATTTCTCTGGAGGAGGAGCCTAACGGCTCCGCCCCCCAGCGAAACCTAAAAATGAACAAGCAATTTTTAACTATTTAATGCTTCTATTTTTAATGATTTTTTGCTACTCTATTGATCTTTTGTACATAGCATATTTAAAAAAATTATATATTTTGGCTCATTTGTATATTTTTTATTCTGTATTGCATAGCTGTCAAGATATCCTTTATCGAAATAAAGCTTATGAATTGAATTGTATTCCAAGTATTCGAGAATTTCAGATTGTGCAGCATCAGACCTAGATTGATAGAGTTGTATAATAGTCTCTAAAACAATTTGCCACGTCCACCGAGAATGTGTAGTGGCTCTATGACCCTTGGTAAGATTAGCTAGGGTAGTGCCTGGGCGCTCTCCCTCACCATAGACCATGGCTATTGCATATTTACCCAGGAATTTCACTTACCTATCTGCTTCTGTACGGTATTCTTCTAACGTAGCTTTTAGTGTGTTTTGTAATTTGGGATCATCAGTGTTCTGCGTGGCTTTCTCTAGATCTGCCAGTGTTTGTTCCAAGCACTTCAGACGGTCTCTAATTGATTATAGCACGCCAGAGTGTTTAGATATTGCCACAGCCCTTACATAAACCTTGAACGCTTCCCAGACTGTTGTGAAGTGTAGGGCAGATGCTATATTTGTCTCAAAGAAGGTTTCCATAGCCTCCTGCATCTCCACACGAAATGGTTTGTCTAATAATGCATAGAGAGGGAATCACCATGTAAACGAGGGTGGCTTTCTATGTGGGGCAGTCAAGACCAGAAGCACCGGAGAATGATCAGAATAGGTTTGGGGGAATACCTCACAATCTTTAAGAGAGTGCTGCAGTGTCCGTGAGAGAAACCAGTAATCTATTCTGGTATGCAGGTTGTGGGGTGCAGAGTAGTGCGTAAAGCCCCCAGATAGGGGTGATCAGAAATGCCATCCATCGAACATGTTAAACTCTGTTAGCATGTCTAATATGACTTTTGCAGCCTGTGTGCGGCGTTGTGGCGGTCCTCTGGTTGACGTCAGGGTTGGTCGTACAATTAAATTCCCCTCCCCAAATCTGCTGTACATTGGGCAACATTCTAGCAATTCTAAGGAGTTCGGAATAGAATTGCAGGCAATCAAAGTTAGGGCTGTATACATTTATCAGTAGGTAGTCTATACTCTGTCCTCTACATCTAGATATCACATAACGACCATTTGCATCTGTATGTAGTTCATCAAGTGTGAATTTGGATGTAGGTTTGACCCCTGTCAGTACCCCTCGGGTGTATGATGTGAATCCCGCTGCATGTAGTGTGCCCCTTATGTTACTTCTGAGTCTTGGGACATCGGGAAGTGTGTCTCCTGGAGGAGTGCCACATCCACATTATGTCGTTTGAGATAAGACATAACCTTTCTAGTTTTACGTTGATCGTTAAGGCCTCTGATGTTCCATGTCAAGAGCCTCAGATTAGTATCAATTGGTTATAACTACATTATAATTGCTTATGAGTGTTGACAGTTAGAGGAGCGGTCCTGGCTATGTGTACAGTATGTTCGGGGCTTGAAGTGTCTTTTTCGATTCATGGGATGAAGCTTCATGGTCAATGTATATAAGTGCAATTGGAGATCATCTTGGAGTGCAACTAAGATGAATAGGAACGAAAACCAAGGCAAAAAAGAAAGTTCCAGGTCTTTGCAGCGAGGTAGGAGAAGGATCTTTCACCAGCTGTGTTCTTGCAGATCTGTGGGATAGTGACCAGGGCCAGTTGGGCAGAGCCGAGATGTCTGGTGGGATTGTAGAAGGAGAGGCAGTGATTGAGGTATGCAGGTTCGGCGTTGTGGAGGGGTTTATAGGCGTGCATGAGCAGCTTGAAGGTAATTCTCTTGTTGATAGGTAGTCAGGTGACCGGTGATGTGGCTGTGGCGGGGGAAGTTCAGGATGAGTCTAGCTGAGGCGTTGTGGATGTTCTGCTATTTCATTAGAAGTTTTTGGGTAGTGCGAGCGTAGAGTGTGTTGCTGTAGTCGAGTCTGCTGCAGACGAGCGCATGGGTGACTGGTTTCCTGGTCTCAGTGGGGATCCACTTGAAGATCTTCCAATTTAGGTGGAGGGTGTGGAAGCAGGGGGACTAGACAGCGGTGGTGGGTCATTTAGAGGGAGGAATCCAGGATCATGCAGAGGTTTTGTGCATGGTGTTTGGTGCAATGGTGCGAGGCGTGACCTTCATTGGCTGAGCGTTCCCGAACGTGTTAAATTCAAGGCACTTTGTTACATGTTCAAGGCCAAGCAGGGCAGCGCTCCAACTTATATCCAAGGGTTGGTAACACCTTACACACCCTTGCGCTCACTAAGGTCATCGGACACTGGCAATTTCACAGTGCCAAGATTTAAGCTGGCAAGAATGGGAGGCCGCTCCTTTTCTATTTTGGGCCCGAAATATTGGAACTCCCTCCCATTAGCACTAAAGTTAGAGACCAACCTACTCTGCTTCCGTAGGGCTTTGAAGACTCTTCTGTTCACCAAGCGCAGTCAATAGTTGGTTGTGGCCTCAAGTCAGGTGTTGCTTTGTCGTTTCTTCTACAGTCTGTCCCTGGCGCCGGTAAACCCACTGTGGGTAGCTGTGCGCGGTAAAAGCTTAAATAAATAAATAAATAAATGGTCCGTGAATGGGGGGATTCTGAGCGCTGCAGGCCACCAGGAGTAATCCCAAGCGGAGGGGGAGGAGCCCAGGATAAGGACTTCTGAGGTCGGCTTGAGGCAGCTGTCCTTCATCCAGGTGGTGACTGCCTGCATCCTGTTGTGGAAGTTGCTCTTGGCAGCTGTGGGTACGTCTTTGAGGTAGAAAATCAGCTGGGTGTCATTGATGTAGGAGATGACGTTGTCTGTGGCTTCTGATGAGGGCTGCAAGTAGGGCCATGTAGATGTTGAAGTTGGTGGGGCTCAGGGAGGATCCCTGAGGTACTCCACAGCTGATATCTGTGGGTTCTGAGTAGAACGGTGGAAGTCTGACTATCTGTGTATGGCTGGTAAGGAAGGAGCAGATCCAATATAGGGCTTTGTCATGGATGCCGGCGTTGTAGAGTCTTGTGCAAAGGGTATGGTGGGTGACTGTGTTGAAGGTTGCTGAGAGGTTAAGGAGGATGAGGGCTGCAGTCTCTCCTCAGTCGCAGAGGGTGCTGACGTCATCTGTAGCAGTGAGGAGAGTGGTCTTGGTACTGTAGCTGCTTCTGAAGCCCGACTGGGAGAGGTCCAGGATGTGGTTCATTTCGATGAACTCAGAGAGTTGGGCATTGATGACTTCCTCAATGACTTTGTTTGTGAAGGGGAATAGAGAGAGGCAGCTGTAGCTCTTGAGGTCTGTCAGGTCGGCAGATGGATTCTTTCAGCAGGGGGTTGATCTCTGCATGTTTCCAGTCTTCAGGGAAGGTGGCGGACTCGATGGAGCAGGTGATGCTGTGGCAGAGCTTGGGTGAGATGGAGGTGTCAGCTTTGTTGAAGATATGGTGAGGGTAGGGATCTAAGGGGGGCTCCAAAGTGGATGCTCTTCATGATCCTGAAAGTGTCATCAGAGGTGAGGGTGGTCCATTTGGGCAGGGGCTGCTGGGGCCTGGAGCTATTGGGTGTGGTGGTTGCAGGTGGGGAATCTTGGATTATGAAACTGTTGTAGATCTCCTTGATCTTGCTGTGGAAGAAGATGGCAAGGTTGTCGCAGAGGTCTTGCAAAGGTGGTAATGTCTGCTGTCTCTGTGCTGGGTTTGGTAAATTCTTTGATCACAGTGAAGAGATCTTTGGTGTTGTGTGCATTAGAGTTGATGTGCTCCTGTATGGCTGCTTTCTTTGTTGTTCAAACGAGGTGGTGGTGTATGATGACAGTGGTTTTGAAGGCTGCATGGTCTGCCATGATCTTGCTGCTTTTCCATCTTTTCTCGGGGCTGTCTGCAGGTGCGCCCGGACTCTTGGAGGGCGGGAGAGAATCAGTTGGCTTTCTTGAAGGGCTGCTTGCCTGAGGTTTTCCTGAGGTGAGCCAGTGTGTTGGCGCAGTTGGAGATCCAATGGTGGCGGTTGTGTGCTGAGGCTTTGGCGTCTGAGGATGTCGGTGGTGGGGTTTTGCTGAGGGAAGTGGTGAGCTGGTCTTCGCTGACCTTATTCCAGCTTCTGCAAGGATAGTGGTGGGCATGGGGGGGTAAAGTGTGTTTGGTGAAGGAGAAGTGGACGCAGTGGTGGTCGGTCCAATGTGGCTCAGAGGTGTGACTGACAGAGATGTTGTTGCTTACAACTGACCATCCTAGATTAATTTTAGATACTTTCGATGAGGCGGGAAGATGGGAATAGAAAGGTATGTGTCCTTCAGATCAAGACAGATCATCCAATATTTCACTCCGAGGAGGTTTTGGTGCGCAAATCTGTCTTCAATTTTTAACTAGTGGGGCTCGCCAACATCCGGGAGCAGTGTATTCTCCCTTTGGATTTTGGTGCTTCCAAACTGGAACAGTCACTTTTCTAGTTAGGGGAATCCATGTAAGGATGCTGAAACATTATCATAAGAATGACAAAGATTCACATTTCAGTGCATTAAAAAACGGATTTATAATCAAATTATAGAAAAGGTGCAATGAGCAGATTTTGCCGCATAAGTACAAAGAACTCAGACAGTTCTGAAAGAAATCCAGCACAGACTTGCCTTCTAAGGTGGGGAATAGAGGGTCTCTCTTGTTTGAGAAATTCACATTCTTATATAGGGCTTTAGACAAAGACCTTCATACATTTAGTGGAAATACATTATTCTCATGGTTTGGACCAATAGAAAACAAGCCAGAAGAAACATTTTACTAAAGAATACATTAGAGTATTCCCTCAGAATAGTAATACATTCAGAATGTAACCATTTGTATAGTCTGAAGCTGTACAGTTAAGATGATACATTGTTTTACCATGAGCACAGGACAGCAAGAACAGTTCTGGATTCAGTGCAATGACAAAACGTTTCTGAGAACATTTTCTGCTGTGAAATCTAGACAAGCTTTATTCAAAACAGGAATCAGCAGCGGTTATTAAGTGATATATTAAGACGTTGAGGCAAGATGGAGGGTAGTGTAAACACAATCTTATGTTAGCATAAGCTCAGTTTGTAATGCTCTTATTATTGACAAAAAAATCATTACCATCCTGCCCCTGATGATTTTAATGATCACTTAAACTCTTTATTACAGCACATCAGTTCTCAACTTTGGGTTCTTCTGCTTAGTCTCTCCTAGATCCTTCAGAGTGTCATGAAGCAAGCTTTGCATCTCTTCAACCTTACAATCGAGTTTCTTCCACTTTGTTCCTCTTGTTGCTGAGCTTTTTTTATAAAGGCAATTCATCCCCTTCTCTGAAGAAATTCCTTTGCAAAATGTCAAGAAAATGAGCACACATTCAATTCTAATTAGTATAATCAAGAGAGGGGTTTGTAGTGAATTAAAAATTCCTCCTCTTACACTACCCAGCCACTGCTATTGTGACAAATCTAGACTCGTGGATCCAAAGAAAGCCCCTGACATTCCCCAGGCACCTGATTTATCCAGTTCAGTTACATATGTGTAGGCTTTCCTGTTTTCAGTTTCTATCTTTGGGCAATTTCGGTAGGTTTTTTTCAGTGTTTTTAAGTGATTTTAATACCTTAAAAAACTGTGGTTACACATTTGTGCGCCATTACAAACAACAGAAACAGTGTTTTCCAGTGTTCATTGAACGTTTTGCTTTTATTATTGCTTGCTTTCTGCACTGATAGTGCATGGTAAATAAACAGTGTACATACAGTGTATATGAGGTCCAAATACATTTTTACAAATCAAAGTTATTGTAGTACACCCTACAATACTTCTTCAGTGAGTCTTTGGTCATGCACGTTAGCTCGCTCTTTCCTTCCCATGTAAACTTTTATCTGTGAAAAGGCCCTCTCAAAATTGACACTTGAGACGGGCAATGCCAAAACAGCCAGTACACAATTTGCTAACTCTGGCCACTGACATCGCTTTCCATGCCAATACTGTTGCACCTGAAGATTGCGATTCACTGGGACAGGTTCTGCAACAAATGCTTTGAACTGGACGCATATGCCCTTAGAGTTATTGTAGCAGTCAAAAATGAAGCAGCACTTTTGAAAGTCTGGAGAAAATTCTCCGTTACGGAAGGGATCTAGAACTTGTGCAGAGTACCACAGTGAGGCGTCATTGACTTAAAATGCTGTGGTTGATGAAGGGACATTTCTATGCATTTTTATAAGCCATTTCTCAAAGATTGTAAAATAGAATGTCCTGAATTGCTCCTCAACATTTCTTTGCTTACCACGTGGCAAGCACTCCAACATGGAACATGTAGCAGTGCCAAAGCCACTAAAAGTGTTGCCCAGCCTACTCTCAAGGAGATGGTTCACATTTACACCAATTATGCTGAACAATTGGTAGACAAGGGCGTTTTCAGACTCTAGGTTTTTATTATGACCACTACAGCAGTCATGTTTTCCTGTAAAAATCTAATAATGCAGTAGAGTTTACTTTTTTTCACATCACTATCAATATGCGACCGAAGATCCTCACATTTCTTTCCTTTGGCCTCATCACTCAGGAAGAATTCTGTAAATGGTTGCCACATGGATAATATAGCATTGACAGCCTCTAGGACTTGGTACCACCAGCTAAATGACACAGTTGGGATGACATTGATGCCACACAAAGCACAAAGTGAGAAATATTTGTGTTTTAGGTCCTGTGAATAACAGAACAGTGCACCAGAATGGACTAAAAAGTCAATAGAATTATTTGTTAACGTTTCAGCATACCAACTAGCAAGTGGCAAGAATATCTTACGGGAAGTACTTCAGCTCAGGTATTGAATTGGCCAAATCATCACACAACATTTTCATTTACGTAGCTGAATCACTGCAAATACAAACAATATAATTCCAATCTTTGTTGAACTTGGTAAAACCTTTTAGCAGCAGCATTTCAAGTGACATTGTGTTCCATGTTTTCCAAATGTCTAGAGTCATGTTTTCACCACTATCCCAGATGGTTGGTGACAGCACTCTTTTCAAATATACCAGTCACTACACCTTGAATGTTTAAAGCCTAGGGTGTTTGGCAATTCACCTACTATCAATACTGACTTACTAGAAAATGGGCTGATGTATTAAGGGGTTTTAACCATTCTCAGTGGGTAAATGTGATCATACATATTAGGAAAGATTCTTATGAACCCAGCCATTTTACCGATCAGTGAAAGAATCAAACGTAGCCAAAATATCAAATATGATTTTGTTATTTCCTGAAGTAAGAAGAAACATCCCTAAACAACAAAACATAAGCAGAATAATGTTAGCCCAGTCTTTCTTGCTGCTACCTTGTATAAGAAAGTTACATTGTATTGGCCCCTTCAGGAAGAAATAAACATTACTCTTTCACCCTCCTTTTCCTTTCTTTGAATGGCATTTAGTTTGTGGTTGTGCAGGTGTTTTTTCAGTCTTTATATATTTACACTGGTGAGGGCTCTTTCCATTTTGGTGGGGTTTTATCAGTTATTATAAGTTTAAACCTAAAACAGGACGTTAGTAATATATCTGTCAAGCTGCTAACCTATGTAAGGAAGATATGTACAGCATTCCCAAGCGTGAATGGCGTTACAAATTCCGAATTCCTTCACATAGAGTAAATCCAACGCAAGGCGGTTTTGTATAATCATAGCTCTCATTGCAAGCAATTCCTTATTAATCACGGTCAGTGCGCCCTCAGTATTAGTTGCAAGTTGATCAACTAAAGTGGACAGTTTTCTGATCTTCACATCATTCAATGCTACTCTTATAGAGGTTACAGTGCTCCGAAAATATCACTAAGAATTTGCTTAAAGGTTTGCTTATTTCGTCTAATATATTTCTCAAGAGGAAAATCTCACTCATTAGTATGATAAATTCGGGGAATACCTAATATGGCATAGCACATACTTACCCAATTTTTCGGTAATTAGAAATAAGCGGATTTACCACACACATAGTAAATGCCCTTAATGCTGACTTCTAGATTAGAGGATGCCTTCCCTTTCACTAAATAATTATGTTTACACTCACTCCATCCCAACCTCTCAACTGTCTAATTTCCCACTGGCTGCTGCATTATGCATAATTATCCTTTTTTGGTGACTTCAATGCTTAATCTATGGGGGGGGGAGGGGGTCCTTTAAGATCATCTTACCTTACCCAATAATGTGCTCTGCACTTATCTTTCCTTCTCCTCTTTCTTCATCTGTTCTTATCCTTTCATTCAATGTATCTATAATCACCCTCTCATCTTGATTAACTCTGCAAGTTACGTTATGCAAGCTATGATTAGTGATGTTGAAGTTAGTCATAGTTAAAGAATTCACGCTGATCCCTTGATTTTGACCATCTGTGGGGGTGATAAATGTGTTTAGTAGTCCATAAATACAGATTTTGACCCTTAACAATAGATACATTTTCTAAAGAGTAATCAAAATCAGAATTAAAGTATTTAATGGAATTCTGCAGGTAAAACAGATTTAAGATAACAGAGCAGGAAAACGAGTATGACAGAGGTAGATGAACTTGAAGCCGCTCCTTCAGCTGCCGAAGCAGGAAGATAAGAGCAGACAAAACAATCCTTATCCATCATGACCTTTACATACTCAGACAACATCTTATAATACACATTATAGCTATACTCACTCGCATGTTGTGGGAGATGTGAAACCTTACTCTCAGGCGAGGTAGGGCTGGCTACAGGTGTAAGGGTGAAATTATTTTTTTCTTCTTTTCCTGTAAGGCTAAAACATTAGTAGAATGTGTACTTTCATTCGATAATACCTTAGATGACAACATAGAGCATTCAATTCCCTTAGCAATGTCAATCACTTCCTGTAGACTTGGATTTCTACATCTAAACAACCGTTCTTGTATCTTCTTTGAAGAGAAATAAAAAGGAACTGGTCCCTGATTTAAATGTCCACCATCTCATTAAACTCACAATTAGTGGCAAGGACCCTTAAAGCCACAATATATTCTTCAATATTTTCACTTTCGGTTTGCTTGAGCATCGCAAATTTATGCCTTCCTACCATAATGTTTGATTCCTCTGAAAATTGCTTTTCCATACGCTTGACTGCCTCTTGATACTCATTCGAAGGTATGAACTGCCCAGGTGCATTTTCAAAATCTGGTAAGCTGTCGAATATCTCTTGGCCAGCATTTCCCAGCAACCCACACATAATTGCTTTTTTTCTTTCTGCATTATAGTCTTTGCCTTCTTTTGCTATTAAGTAGTTCTTGAATACCCTATGCCAATTTTTCCAGAACAATATGCTGGTACACAAATTGCATTGCTGTGTGCCATTTTCCCCATCTGTGCCGTTACAGTTATTTTGATCCACCATAGAATATTTTGCTGTAAGATGAAGCTTCCCTTTGTTTAAACGTTTTACTAAGTTTGGTCTTTTTCTAATTAAAAAGTCTCATTTATTGCCCTTATTTATTCTTTGAAACTTCCGCTTCAGGAAGGTAAACAATTTTTCCTTACCGAAGTGTTTCTTTGCAAAGCCGGCTTCTTCACACATGGATACGCGTTTAAAATGAAGTGCTGACAATTTCCTCAATACAAAATGGTGGCACATCGGCACGCTGCATACACTCCCTTCTGATACGATGTCTCAAGAGAACATACGCCATAGGCCGCTCACGCGAAAAGACAATAATAAGTCACCGAACAATGACACTCTCTAAACATCTGAGGCGGTGCGTCGCGAGCCTCCAACCGTCATCCAGACCAAGGTAACCCTTATTATTTACTTTGACATAGATCTTCGTACAGCAAAGTTAAACTTTCACCACATCTGCCACAAACAGTACCTTTTATTTTCTTCTTCACACGTCAAACCGCAAGACTTTTCCTTTACTTTCTGACATGCAGCACTGCGTACAGTCTTGAAATATGTATATTTTCCGTTCTGCTGCGAAGGGCTTTTCTTCGTTAATTAAAAATTGCCACCAAATTGGTTACGAGAGGAGAACGAGGTATGAGAAAATATATTTATTAAAGAAATAAATATCTTAAGCTGGTCATGCTGCTCTTAGCACAAATGACAGACTATGACAACGTTCCAAAACGTCATATAAGTAAATGCTTAAACATTCTATTTAATTGCATCATAATGCAGTTCTCATTCAGCGTGGCCGATGTCCGGTTGACCGCCCTGGCCGTCGCCTACTCAGCCGGGCATTTGGCATGGTTGCTCTGCATCTTCCCCGCAGCTGTCCTGTCTCGGCGGTGCTGGTGGCGTTTCTCCAGCTGGCTGTTGAGAATCTGGGATGAGGTCTTCCCACCCGATGCCTTCCGGGTTAAACTTCTGCCTCTTCCCCCACGGCCTGCCCTCTTGCTTTGCCTCCCGTGGGGTGACCGGGATTCGCGAGTCTTGTTGCCAGGTACGGGGGTGCAGGTGCGGGGAGATTCTCGGCGCTGCGGTGTGACGCCCCCGGCCTTTTTTTTGCTATCCGAGCCTGGGGGGTGCGCCCTACTGGACTGCGTTTCTGCCTCCTTCGGTCTGGGACCAATGCCCCTGGCATCCAGGCGGACTTCCCCAGGCTCACCCCTCCTGATCATCCCCCGGCCAGAGCCTGTGCACGCATCTTACAGCTTTCCATTTACCTTTGGTTTTGTGTCTGCGTACCCCCTCTGACTCTACTCAATGGAATCATGCTCTCCAGGTCCCTCTTCTGGATTCTTGACTTTGGTGATTTTTGTGCATCCTGACATTTTTAGGTCTCAACTATTCTATCTCGTAAGGGATAAATAGACGAGAGTATAGAGGGCAAACCAAGCTCTGAAACCATTGCGGATTTCGTCCAGTTCATGTGGTGCACTCATGCTGAACGTGCCTCCACATCAAACCCATCAGCCTCTCTCCCACAGGCATCTGAAGCTTCCCCAGCGCGCGGAAATCTACGATGGATCGCACACCGCTAGCCTCTCCTCCGGATCGCCCCTGAGAACTCTGGTATATTAAGTGCATGTAGTTTGAAGAGTTGAAACAAAAGTTCATGAGTGGTTCACCAAAGTTGGTGCAAGTAAGTAGTTGTGGGTCCCAGGATCTCTAGTCCCGGGGCATGGCCCGGGTTTCGGGATAGTTTCCCTCATCAGTAGAGACAGGATTTGGGGTGGATGAGAAGGCCGCCAAGTAACCGTCACAGGCCTCGATGCCTCTCCGGCGCGCAGGCGCGTCTCCAAAAGCTCGTCAGCTTATGGGCTCATGGGAGCCCTTTAACAGAAATCTACGATGGATCGCACACCACTAGCCTCTCCTCCGGATCGCCCCTGAGCACTCTGGTATATGAAGTGCATGTAGTTTGAAGAGTTGAAACAAAAGTTCATGAGTGGTTCACCAAAGATGGTGCAAGTAAGTACTTGTGGGTCCCAGGATCTCTAGACCCGGGGCATGGCCCGGGTTTCGGGATAGTTTCCCTCATCAGTAGAGACAGGATTTGGGGTGGGTGAGATGGCCGCCAAGTAACCGTCACAGGCCTCGATGCCTCTCCGGTGCGCAGGTGCGTCTCCAAAAGCTTGTCAGCTTTTGGGCTCATCGGAGCCCTTTAACAGAAATCTATGATGGATCGCACATCACTAGCCCCTCCTCCTGATCGCCCCTTTGCACTCTGGTATTCGTAGTGCGTGAAGTATGAAGAGTTGACACAAAGTTCGTAAATGGTACACCAAGGTTGGTGTAAGTAAGTATTTATTGTTCCCAAGATCTCTAGACCCGAGGCATGGCCAGGTTTCAGGATAGTTTCACCCCAAATCCTGTCTCTACTGATGAGGGAAACTATCCCGAAACCCGGGCCATGCCCCGGGTCTAGAGATCCTGGGACCCACAAGTACTTACTTGCACCAACTTTGGTGAACCACTCATGAACTTTTGTTTCAACTCTTCAAACTACATGCACATGGTCTCAAGAGGACTGGACAGGGGGACAGGGGAACTTGGGGAGGCCAGTGGTCTGGACAGCTCTCCAGACACTGGTTTTGTCTCACCTCCTACCGTGGCTTCGGAGGAGGGGGCAACCTACAGTCTGGTGTTGATGAGGGCTGCCAAGGCTTTGGGCCTTGAGCTCGCCGTCGCGGCCGTGAGGACTAACCTCCTCACTGAAGCCCTTGAACCGCAGTCATGCCCGACAGAGCCTTAACTGATGTTCTTTTGGGCACTTGGTCCAGGCCCGCTACGGGTTTGCCCGTAGATAGGAACGAGGCCAGACGCCACTGCCCAGCCCCGGGCGACCAGGTTTTCCTGTCCACCCACCCCACCCCGAGAGCCTGGTCATCCAGGTGTCCACTTCCCAGACCGCATTCCCGTCGGCTCCGCCGGACAGGGAATCCAAGAGGTATGAGATATACGGTAAAAAGGTCTTCTCCTCCCTTAGTCTGGGACTGCGGTCTTCCAACACTGCATGCCTCTGGGGCCGCTACACCCACTCTCTGTGGGATACGGTCGCGGAATTGCTGCCAGAGTCTCCGTTGGAGGTACGGGCAAAACTAGGCCAAGCCATTGTGGAGGACCGGGATGCAGCAAGATATTCTATCCGGTGTGGGCTGGATACCACCGACTCACTAGGCAGAGCGATGGCAAAGACGGTGGCGATTAGACGCCACACCTGGTTGAGGTCCGCCAACTTTTCGGCCGATGTCCAAAACACATTAATGGACATGCCGTTTGATGGCCGTCGCCTTTTTGGCGACAAGGCAGACCATGCGCTTGAGCGCTTTAAAGACTCCAGGGCTACAGCCAAGTCCTTGGGCCTTTCGGCCCCGCGCTAGCAAACGGGTGCCTTTCGCTCCTTTCGTGGCCAAGGAAGGGGCGCCCCCACACGTGCTGCCAGCCACACGCCGCAGGCTAACATCCAGCGCGGTGGCGGCTGTGGAAATTGCAGTGGAGGCGGTCGGGGACAACGGCGAGGCCAGTCCACACCCTCCCACGCAGCATCCGCCTCTAAACCCTCCTAGTCCGTGCTTTTCGACCCATGTGACGCCAGTGGGGGACAGGGTTCGCCATCACCACTCTCACTGGCGCACTGTCACTTCGGACAGGTGGGTGCTGCAGATCGTCCGAAGGGGCTACTCCCTCCCCTCGAGACGACCCCTCAAGCCATGCCACCGCAACACCACCGCGTATCGGGGGATCATTTGCGGCTTCTGCAGGAGGAAGTTTCGGCCCTCTTGGCCAAGGGGGCCATCGAGTGCGTTCCTGGGCCAGAAGTAGGACGTGGTTGCTACTCCCACTACTTTCTGGTACCCAAGAAGGGCAAAGGGGGCCTACGCCCTATCTTGGACCTACGGAACGTCAACGGCTTCCTCCGGAAGGAGAAGTTCAAGATGCTGACTCTGGCTCAGGTCTTAGCTGCCCTGGACCCAGGAGACTGGATGGTAGCGTTGGACTTGCAGGATGCTTATTTCCACATCCCCGTCCTGCCGGCCCACCGGCGTTACCTGCGGTTCACGGTAGGCCACGAGCACTTTCAGTTTACCGTGCTCCCCTTCGGCCTTACAAGCTCCCCACGGGTGTTCACGAAGGTGATGGCGATGGTCGCAGCTCATCTGCGCAGGTTAGGGGTTTCAGTCTTCCCTTACCTCGACGACTGGTTGTTGAAGGCGGGCAGTCGTCAGCCACCTCCAGACGACGGCAGACCTCTTGCACCAGCTGGGGTTCTCCATCAATGTGCCGAAGTCACACCTGTGCCCCTCTCAGAAGCTCCTTTTCATCGGAGCGGTTCTCGAATCGGCGCAGTTTCGGGTTTACCCACCCGAACAGCGGGTTCGGGATATACAGGCTCTGATTCCAATCTTTCAGCCTTGATCCCGATTTTCGGTAATGTTGACGCTGCGGCTTCTGGGGCTGATGGCTTCCTGCATCCTTCTGGTGCATCACACCCGTTGGCGGATGCGGGCTCTGCAGTGGGACCTGAAGTTTCAGTGGGCCCAGCATCAGGGCAACCTGTCCGACCATGTCCTGATCTCAGAGGGCACTGCGAGACAGCTGCAGTGGTGGCTCACGGACCGCGATTGGGTCAGCGGCAGATCCCTCTCCCATCCCCAACCGGAGCACGTAGTTGTGACGGACGCGTCCCTCCAGGGCTGGGGAGGCCACATGGGAGAGGCGGAGATCAGAGGCCTCTGGTCTCCGGCGGAGTCCCGGCTCCATATCAACCTTCTGGAGCTGCGGGCGATTCGTCTAGCACTGAAGGCATTCCTCCCCTCTGTCCGGGGGAGTGTAGTGCAGTGTAGTGCAGGTGTTCACGGACAACACCACCGCCATGTGGTACTGCAACAAACAGGGCGGGGTGGGGTCAGGGACCCTTTGCCAGGAGGCTCTGCGCCTCTGGCAATGGCTGGAACATCAGGTAGTGACCCTGGTGGTTCAACACCTAGCAGGGTCTCTGAACGCCAGGGCGGACGAACTCAGCCGCCGGTGCTCGATGGATCACGAATGGCGTCTGAACTCGGACGTGGCGCAAGCTCTCTTTCAGCAATGGGGAGAGCCTTGGTTAGATCTATTCGCCACCGAAGAGAACGCGCAATGTCATCAGTTCTGCGCGTTGGAATTTCCAAGGCGGCACTCGCTCGGAGACGCTTTTCGTCGCGGGTGGAGTTGCGGTCTGTTGTACGCCTTTCCGCCTATACCACTTCTGCCCAGAGTGCTGAAGAAGATCAGGCGCGACCGGGCACAAGTCATCCTTATGGCTCCGGACTGGGGACGAGGGTACTGGTATCCCGAGCTACTCAGTATGTCAGTCGATCCCCCGGTTCGTCTGCCTCTTCAGGAGGACCTTCTGTCGCACCGGCAGGGGACGGTCCTCCACCCGAACCTGTCCAGTCTCCACCTCCATGCTTGGAGATTGAGCGGCGACAGTTGAGGCCATTTGACTTGCCTCCTGAAGTCTGTAACATCATTCTGGCAGCCAGGTGTCCCTCCACAAAGTCGGTATACGCCTGTAGGTGGAACAGATTTGTGGCATGGTGCACAGCAAAGGCTGTTGATCCTCTCTCTGCCCCTCTTTCTAAGGTTATTCTCTTTCTTCTTTCTCTTGCCCAGCAGGGCTCTGCTCTGGGCACTATCAAGGGCTATCTTTCTGCTCTTTCAGCCTTTTTGAGGCTGCCTGATCAACATTCTTTGTTCAAGTCCCCTATTGTTAATCGATTCTTGAAAGGCATCACGCATACGTTCCCTCCTGTGCCCTTTGTGATACCTCATTGGGACTTGAACTTGATTCTTACTTTTCTGATGTGCGCTCCCTTTGAGCCACTTCACAACTGTCCTCTCCGCCTTCTTACTTTGAAGACTGCCTTCCTGGTAGCCATCACCTCTGCCAGGAGAGTGAGTGAGCTCCAGGCTCTATCCTGTAAACCTCCTTTCCTTTCAGTCCATCCGGACAAGGTTGTGTTACGGACAAGGCCTTCTTTCCTGCCCAAGGTAGTCACGGCCTTCCACATGGGGCAATCCATCACCTTGCCCACCTTCTTTCCGCCTCCGCATCCCTCGAGAGAGGAAGAGAGGCTCCACCGTCTGGACCCAAAACCTGCGCTCTCGTTCTATCTGGATCGCAAACGCCAGTTCCGGGTGGATGACCAACTCTTTGTTGGTTACGTGGGCGCTAAGAAGGGGGAAGCGGTGCACAAGCGGACCATTTTGCGGTGGATCATCTTGTGTACCCAGGCGTGTTACTCCTTGGCTAAGAAGGAACCCCCTGTTGGGCTGAGGGCTCATTCCACTCGGGCCACAGCGACTACAACTGCCTTGGGCCGAGGAGTGCCCTTGCAGGACATTTGCCAGGCGGCTACGTGGGCCTCGCTGCACACGTTTGCAAGACACTATTGCCTGGACAGCCAAGTCCGGAGGGATGGCTTCTTTGGCCATTCCGTCCTTCAGGACTTTCTGGTGTGATTATTGGTTCGCAGACCCACCACCGGGGTTAGTATTGCTGGGGTATCTATTCTAAGGTAAGGAATCTATCACTAACGTGTCTCTTTCAGATGCACAAGTTACTACTTGTGTAACAATATATCTGTAAGAGACATTAGTTAGTGATAGACTCCTTACCGACCCACCCATCCTCCCCGTTCTGCGAACCGATATCTAGGGTTAAGGTCATCCCCTTTCAGGGCCCTAGTTTCAAGGCACCAGTGTGGGTTTTTAGCATAGCTCTGCGTTTCTGGCGCGGAAAAGCTCAGTCTAAGAACTGGTGTCAGCACGCGGAGGCGGCGTCTAAGTACTCCGACGACATCATCACGGCGCCCACGACGCCGACGACGGACGCGGAGCCGCATACGACGCCTACCGACGCGCAAGGGTACTGCTACACAAAAATTTCCGGATCCAGTCTGACGCCTGGGGATGTTCTAAGGTAAGGAATCTATCACTAACTAATGTCTCTTACAGATATATGGTTACACAAGTAGTAACTTGTGCCTTACGAACTTTGTGTCAAGTCTTCATACTTTAAGCACTACGAATACCAGAGTGCAAAGGGGCGATCCGGAGGAGGGGCTAGCGGTGTGCGATCCATCTTTGTTTTCTACTTAAGGGCTCCCATGAGCCTCCAAGCTGACGAGCTTTTGGAGACGCACCTGCGCGCCGGAAAAGGCAACGAGGCCTGTGACGGTTACTTGGCGGCCTTCTCATCCACCCCAAATACTTTCTCTACTGATGAGGGAAACTATCCCGAAACCCGGGCCAAGCCTCGGGTCTAGAGATCTTGGGAACAATAAGTACTTACTTACACCAACCTTGGTGTACCACTTACGAACTTTGTGTCAACTCTTCATACTTCATGCACTACGAATGCCAGAGTGCAAAGGGGCGATCCGGAGGAGGGGCTAGCGGTGTGCGATCCATCTTTGTTTTCCCCAGCGCGTGCTCGGCCTCACTTCTCCTCCTCCCTAATTACATCCCTGCTGTTTCACTTTCACGGCCGCGAGGCCGTGCTTCAAAGAGATACTCTCCCCCACCCCCTGCTTCACACTTCAAAGGACCCGTCTGCTCAATTTGAATGTTGGGTTTCTCGTTTTGTATCAAGCCTGTCTGCCTCTTGTGTTCTGCAGCTTTACAGGGAAGTTATAGTCGAGATCTAAACCAATCTGTGAAACTCTTCCTCTCGCGCTTTTCTTCTCCCCTCGTGCTTTTCTGCTCCCCTCCCCTCTCTCCCGATATATCAGAACCACACCACACCCACAAAGCTAACATGATTTGTGTTTATTCATGGTGCTGTTCTGCAACAAAAGCGTTAACTAAGTCAGCAATAATCTACCTTGGTGGATGCAACCACCCGTTTGCTCAATTTGAATGTCGGGTTTCTCGTTTCGTATCAAGCCTGTCTGCCTCTTGTGTTCCGCAGCTTTACAGGGAAGCTACAGTCGAGATCTAAACCAATCTGGGAATCTCTTCCTCTCGCGCTTTTCTTTTCCGCTCGTGCTTTTCTGCTCCCCTCCCCTCTCTCCCGATATATCAGAACCACACCACACCCACAAAGCTAACATGATTTGTGTTTATTCATGGTGCTGTTCTGCAACAAAAGCATTAACTAAGTCAGCAATAATCTACCTTGGTGGGTGCAACCACCTGTCTGCTCAATTTGAATGTCGGGTTTCTCGTTTCGTATCAAGCCTGTCTGCCTCTTGTGTTACGATTCAGAAAAGGGGGTGGTGATGAACAGAGTGTCTGAATTAAGCAGACCACTCTTACCCAGTCCAAAGATCAGGGCTTGATCCATCACCGTTATTTATCTCACTGCCCCATCCCAGCTCAGAACCTGGCTATATGCAAATCAGTCTGTCCCTGGCCCAGTGCATCATGGGAACAGGGCAGACTAAACTACCAAGCCAATTCTTCACCAGAAAGGAGACAAGCTACCGGGGACCGGTTTCTGGCATTTCAGCCGTCTTCGGCCCGGCTTGCTTGAATCCTGATGGAGCAGTGAGAAAGGGACTCATGTCTGAGTATACCCTGCCACACCTATAGTGGCCAAAAACGATTCAGAAAAGGGGGTGGTGATGAACAGAGTGTCTGAATTAAGCAGACCACTCTTACCCAGTCCAAAGATCAGGGCTTGATCCATCACCGTTATTTATCTCACTGCCCCATCCCAGCTCAGAACCTGGCTATATGCAAATCAGTCTGTCCCTGGCCCAGTGACTGGGTGAGAGCTTTCTGCTTAATTCAGAGACTCTGTCCCTCACCACCCCTTTTTGTAAATATTTTTGTCCACCCTAAGCGTGGAAGGGTATTCTCAGATGTGAGACCCTTGCTCATTGCACCATCAGGATTCAAGCAAACCGGGCCGAAGACGGCTGTAATGCCAGAAACCGGTCCCCGGGAGCTTGTTTCCTTCCCAGTGTAAGAATTGGCTTCTGTAGTTTGGTTTGTCCTGTTCCCATCATGCACTGGGACAGGAACAGACTAATTTGCATACGGCCAGGTTCTGAAACTGGGATGGTGCAGTGAGCTAAAAAACGGTGTTGGATCTAGCCCTGATCTTTTGACTGGGTGAGAGCTTTCTGCTTAATTCAGAGACTCTGTCCCTCACCACCCCTTTTTGTAAATATTTTTGTCCACCCTAAGCGTGGAAGGGTATTCTCAGATGTGAGACCCTTGCTCATTGCACCATCAGGATTCAAGCAAACCGGGCCGAAGACGGCTGTAATGCCAGAAACCGGTCCCCGGGAGCTTGTTTCCTTCCCAGTGTAAGAATTGGCTTCTGTAGTTTGGTTTGTCCTGTTCCCATCATGCACTGGGACAGGAACAGACTAATTTGCATAGAGCCAGGTTCTGAAACTGGGATGGTGCAGTGAGCTAAAAAACGGTGTTGGATCTAGCCCTGATCTTTTGACTGGGTGAGAGCTTTCTGCTTAATTCAGAGACTCTGTCCCTCACCACCCCTTTTTGTAAATATTTTTGCCCACCCTAAGCGTGGAAGGGT
Organism: Lissotriton vulgaris; assembly: GCF_964263255.1. Classification (NCBI taxonomy): domain Eukaryota; kingdom Metazoa; phylum Chordata; class Amphibia; order Caudata; family Salamandridae; genus Lissotriton; species Lissotriton vulgaris. The sequence continues at coordinate 103,631,497 of NC_141686.1, forward strand.
ATTCTCAGATGTGAGACCCTTGCTCATTGCACCATCAGGATTCAAGCAAACCGGGCCGAAGACGGCTGTAATGCCAGAAACCGGTCCCCGGGAGCTTGTTTCCTTCCCAGTGTAAGAATTGGCTTCTGTAGTTTGGTTTGTCCTGTTCCCATCATGCACTGGGACAGGAACAGACTAATTTGCATACAGCCAGGTTCTGAAACTGGGATGGTGCAGTGAGCTAAAAAACGGTGTTGGATCTAGCCCTGATCTTTTGACTGGGTGAGAGCTTTCTGCTTAATTCAGAGACTCTGTCCCTCACCACCCCTTTTTGTAAATATTTTTGTCCACCCTAAGCGTGGAAGGGTATTCTCAGATGTGAGACCCTTGCTCATTGCACCATCAGGATTCAAGCAAACCGGGCCGAAGACGGCTGTAATGCCAGAAACCGGTCCCCGGGAGCTTGTTTCCTTCCCAGTGTAAGAATTGGCTTCTGTAGTTTGGTTTGTCCTGTTCCCATCATGCACTGGGACAGGAACAGACTAATTTGCATACAGACAGGTTCTGAAACTGGGATGGTGCAGTGAGCTAAAAAACGGTGTTGGATCTAGCCCTGATCTTTTGACTGGGTGAGAGCTTTCTGCTTAATTCAGAGACTCTGTCCCTCACCACCCCTTTTTGTAAATATTTTTGTCCACCCTAAGCGTGGAAGGGTATTCTCAGATGTGAGACCCTTGCTCATTGCACCATCAGGATTCAAGCAAACCGGGCCGAAGACGGCTGTAATGCCAGAAACTGGTCCCCGGGAGCTTGTTTCCTTCCCAGTGTAAGAATTGGCTTCTGTAGTTTGGTTTGTCCTGTTCCCATCATGCACTGGGACAGGAACAGACTAATTTGCATACAGCCAGGTTCTGAAACTGGGATGGTGCAGTGAGCTAAAAAACGGTGTTGGATCTAGCCCTGATCTTTTGACTGGGTGAGAGCTTTCTGCTTAATTCAGAGACTCTGTCCCTCACCACCCCTTTTTGTAAATATTTTTGTCCACCCTAAGCGTGGAAGGGTATTCTCAGATGTGAGACCCTTGCTCATTGCACCATCAGGTTTCAAGCAAACCGGGCCGAAGACGGCTGTAATGCCAGAAACCGGTCCCCGGGAGCTTGTTTCCTTCCCAGTGTAAGAATTGGCTTCTGTAGTTTGGTTTGTCCTGTTCCCATCATGCACTGGGACAGGAACAGACTAATTTGCATACAGCCAGGTTCTGAAACTGGGATGGTGCAGTGAGCTAATAAACGGTGTTGGATCTAGCCCTGATCTTTTGACTGGGTGAGAGCTTTCTGCTTAATTCAGAGACTCTGTCCCTCACCACCCCCTTTTTGTAAATATTTTTGTCCATCCTAAGCGTGGAAGGGTATTCCCAGATGTGAGACCCTTGCTCATTGCACCATCAGGATTCAAGCAAACCGGGCCGAAGACGGCTGTAATGCCAGAAACCGGTCCCCGGGAGCTTGTTTCCTTCCCAGTGTAAGAATTGGCTTCTGTAGTTTGGTTTGTCCTGTTCCCATCATGCACTGGGACAGGAACAGACTAATTTGCATACAGCCAGGTTCTGAAACTGGGATGGTGCAGTGAGCTAAAAAACGGTGTTGGATCTAGCCCTGATCTTTTGACTGGGTGAGAGCTTTCTGCTTAATTCAGAGACTCTGTCCCTCACCACCCCTTTTTGTAAATATGCCTCTTGTGTTAGGCAGCTTTACAGGGAAGCTACAGTCGAGATCTAAACCAATCTGTGAATGGAAACTGTCTTTACTATCCTGCCACCAGGGAGTGACCTAAAAATAAAGCAGCGGCACTGCAGACTGGCTGCATGGAGCATTACAGCATGCCTGCGCTGGTGAGTCATGAGGTTTAATGGCAGAGTGACTCCAAACACATGACACTTCTTCGAGCCAACTAATGCTTCTCAGTTATTTCAATCAGGTCCGGCGCCTGCTCTGTGAACGGGGACTGAACGGCCCTAGCTTTACCCATGCCATGGGGTACGGTAAACGTGTGTGCGAAAGTCGTGATACATGGCTTGTTTCGAATCATCTTCTGGCCTTTATTTATTATCCAGGCTCTCAAAATTCATTGGCAAGTCAGGAGAAACGGATATCGGCCTTTTTTTCTGAGACCTAAAAGGCAGTCATTTTAGCATTTACTGTTCTTTCTGCCACAAGTCGGAGTGCATGGTTCGGCACTTTCAGCGTCCCATCTAAATGACTTTCCGTTATATAGTGTTTCATACCGGTCTTAAGCAGTTTATTATTCAGTTTAATGGTCCTCCGCTTGTTGCCCAAAAGGCTAGGAAGATTTAAACTTGTGACCAGCAGATGTCGGCTTCTGGCACGCATTTGAAGCCTCGTTTTAAAGGGTACTGCAGAAAGCTGAGCTGTCCAGGCTAGTTTAGAACTTAGCACCGCAAAGCATCGAGTTTCAGATGGCCTTATTCGAGCTTTGATAGATCTGTCTCGTATATGTGTTCACCTGCGCACTGAATCCTCGTCTCCGCCCACATTCTGTTCATCCCGAGCCTTGGTTAAACAGTGGTCGGTGGTTTGTAACTCAGCGTACACATCCTACTAACTTCATGCGTAGCTCCCAGCCGCCCACCTCCACCTGCTACCAGTGCAAAGGAATGTGTGCCGTCTGCTACAGAGCTGGTGTGATGCAACCCACTCAAAAGTAATGACGTGCAGGAGGCCCAAGTATCAAGCCTTCTCGCTTCTTTATCGGCTATTCATGTCTGGCAGCACCACTCAGCACCACCACATTATCACTTAGCACCATGACAGCACCACACAGCACCACCACAGCACCACTCAGCACCACCACAGCATCACTTAGCACCACCACATTATCACTCTGCACCACCACAGCACCACTCAGCACCACCTCATTATCACTCAGCACCACCACATCACTCAGCACCACGCAGCACCACTCAGCACCACCACAGCACCACCACAGCACCACCACAGCACCACTCAGCACCACCACAGCACCACTACAGCAACACTCAGCACCACCACAGCATCACTCAGCACCACCACATTATCACTCTGCACCAGCACAGCACAACTCAGCACCACCACAGCACCACTCAGCAGCACCACTCAGCACCACCACATTATCCCTCAGCACCACCACATTATCACTCAGCACCACCACATTATCACTCAGCACCACCACAGCACCACCACAGCACCACTCAGCACCACCACAGCATCACTCAGCACCACCACAGCATCACTCAGCACCACCACAGCACACTCAGCACCACCACAGCACCACCCAGCACCACCACAGCAACACTCAGCACCACCACAGCACCACTCATCACCACCACAGCACCACTACAGCAACACTCAGCACCACCACAGCATCATTCAGCACCACCACATTATCACTCTGCACCACCACAGCACCACTCAGCACCACCACAGCACCACTCAGCAGCACCACTCAGCATCACCACATTATCACTCAGCACCACCACATTATCACTCAGCACCACCACAGCATCACTCAGCACCACCACAGCATCACTCAGCACCACCACAGCACCACTCAGCACCACCACAGCAACACTCAGCACCACCACAGCACCACTCAGCACCACCACATTATCATTGAGCACCACCACAGCACCACTCAGCACCACCACAGCACCACTCAGCACCACTCAGCACCACCACAGCATCACTCAGCACCACCACAGCATCACTCAGCACCAGCACAGCATCACTCAGCACCAGCACAGCGCCACTCAGCACCACTCCGCACCACCACATTATCACTCAGCACCACCACATTATCACTCAGCACCACCACATTATCACTCAGCACCACCACAGCATCACTCAGCACCACCACATTATCACTCAGCACCACCACAGCATCACTCACCAGCACCACAGCACCACCACAGCACCACTCAGCACCATCACAGCACCACTCAGCACCACCACAGCACCACTCAGCACCACCACATTATTACTCAGCACCACCACAGTATCACTCAGTACCACCACAGCATGACTCAGCACCACCACAGCACCACTCAGCACCACCACATTATCACTCAGCACCACCACATTATCACTCAGCACCACCACAGCACCACCACAGCATCACTCAGCAGCACCACAGCACCACCACATTATCACTCAGCAGCACCACCACAGCATCACTCAGCACCATCACAGCACCACTCAGCACCACCACAGCACCACCACATTATCACTCAGCACCACCACATTACCACTCAGCACCACCACGGCACCACTCAGCACTACTCAGCACCACTCAGCACCACCACATTATCACTCAGCACCACCACAGCACCACTCAGCACCACCACATTATCACTCAGCACCAGCACAGCACCACCACAACATCACTCAGCACCACCACAGCACCACACAGCACCACCACAACACCACTCCGCACCACCACAGCACCACTCAGCACCACCACATTATCACTCAGCACCACCACACCACCACTCAGCACCACCACAGCACCACTCAGCACCACCACAGCATCACTCAGCACCACTCAGCACCACCACAACACCACCACATTATCACTCAGCACCACCACATTATCACTCAGCACCACCACAGCATGACTCAGCACCACCACAGCACCACTCAGCACCACCACATTATCACTCAGCACCACCACAGCACAACTCAGCACCACCACAGCACCACTCAGCACCACCACAGCATCACTCAGCAGCACCACAGCACCACCACATTATCACTCAGCAGCACCACCACAGCATCACTCAGCACCATCACAGCACCACTCAGCACCACCACAGCACCACTAAGCATCACCACTCAGAACCACCACATTATCACTCAGCACCACCACATTATCACTCAGCACCACCACATTATCACTCAGCACCACCACAGCACCACTCAGCACCACCACAGCATTACTCAGCACCACCACAGCACCACCACATTATCACTCAGCACCACCACAGCACCACTCAGCATCACCACAGCATCACTCAGCACCACCACATTATCACTCAGCACCAGTACAGCACCACCACAACATCACTCAGCACCACCACAGCAACACGCAGCACCACCACAGCACCACGCAGCACCACCACAGCACCACTCAGCACCACCACATTATCACTCAGCACCACCACATCACCACTCAGCACCACCACATCACTACTCAGCACCACCACAGCACCACTCAGCACCACTCAGCACCACCACAGCACCACTACAGCAACACTCAGCACCACCACAGCATCTCAGCACCACCACATTATCCCTCAGCACCACATTATCACTCTGCACCACCACAGCACCACTCAGCACCACCACAGCACCACTCAGCACCACCACATTATCACTCAGCACCACCACAGCATCACTAAGCACCACCACAGCATCACTCAGCAGCACCACAGCACCACTCAGCAGCACCACAGCACCACTCAGCACCACCACAGCAACACTCAGCACCACGACAGCAACACTCAGCACCACCACAGCACCACTCAGCACCACCACATTATCACTCAGCACCACCACATTATCATTGAGCACCACCACAGCACCACTCAGCCCCACCACAGCACCACCACAGCACCACTCAGCATCACCACAGCACCACCACAGCATCACTCAGCACCACCACGGCACCACTCAGCACTACCACAGCATCACTCAGCACCACCACAGCACCACTCAGCACCACCACAGCACCACTACAGCAACACTCAGCACCACCACAGCATCACTCAGCACCACCACATTATCACTCAGCACCACCACATTATCACTCAGCACCACCACGGCACCACTCAGCACCACCACAGCACCACTCAGCACCACCACAGCACCACTCAGCACCACCACAGCACCACTCAGCACCACCACATTATCACTCAGCACCACCACATTATCACTCAGCACCACCACAGCATGACTCAGCACCACCACAGCACCACTCAGCACCACCACATTATCACTCAGCACCACCACAGCACCACCACAGCATCACTCAGCAGCACCACCACATTATCACTCAGCAGCACCACAGCACCACTCAGCACCAGCACAGCATCACTCAGCACCACCACAGCACCACTCAGCACCACCACATTATCACTCAGCACCACCACATTATCACTCAGCACCACCACAGCATCACTCAGCACCACCACAGCACCACTCAGCACCACCATAGCGTCACTCAGCACCACCACAGCACCACTCAGCACCACCACATTATCACTCAGCACCACCACAGCACCACTCCGCACCAGCACAGCATCACTCAGCACCACCACAGCACCACTCAGCACCACCACATTATCACTCAGCACCACCACAGCACCACTCAGCACTACCACAGCATCACTCAGCACCCCCACAGCAACACTCAGCACCACCACAGCCTCACTCAGGGGCACCACAACATCACTATGAGTTACCAGAGCATCACTGAACGCAACAGCATCACTCGTCGCCACCACAACATCTCTCCGCGCCATCACAGCATCAATCTGTGCAACCATTCAACAACAACTGGTTCAAATATGTTCTCTCAATGGTTCAAGCTTTATTACAAATGTCACAACAAGATGTTAATATTTCACTTCTGTTCTTGGATTTTCGTCACAATAAAATACACTGAACATAATCTTCACAAAAGTTATTTACAAAAGTTTAAGCTATTGCCATTATAAATTACAATCACGTTTATGTAAGTATTAATTATTTTAAAAAATTAAAAGCCATTGTTATTTGTAATATCAATACATCTAAGTCACGTAAATACAAAACATGTTGCATTACAAATGCTATAGGTGTCACGTTTGCGAAAGTTATAACTATTAGCATTGTAAATGACAGAGCTATTAATTTAGCTATTTTCAAAACCAACACATAAATACAAAAAAAAATCATTTACAAGACCAATAGCTCAAAGTTTCCTAATGCGAGACCTATTGCATTGCAAATGCTTGTTGGAGATGGTCTCCGTTTATACCCACGACCCGGACCCGCCATTTTGTTTGACCTTTGTTCCGTTCCTTCTTCCCTCCCGACTCTTCCTGATGACCCTCGATCATTTTTTCTTTTTGTGCTGGACTGCCTTAAATATATATATCTATATAAGTATTATATTATTGTCCAAGCCTAATCACTATTAAAATGTAATCCTGTGTGAATTTACTATTTGTATATATCGAACTCTAACCACTAGTATATATAGTAGACCCTTGTACTTACTACCATTCCTATTTGATTTTAGAGTTCATCTGTTTGTATCACTTCCTTGTGTGACTTTACAACTTGTATATGCGCAATATTTTCCTGTTTATTTATCTTCCTTGAGTGCCTTTACACCTTGTACATTGGCAAAAAAAATCTGTTTGTAACTCTTATGTAACTCATGTAATCCAAAGTCCTTATGTAACGCAACTGGTTATTTTGTAAAGCGCTCTGACACCTTCGGGTAATGTTAGCGCTATATAAAATCGCATTAAATAAAATACATGCAGGGGACTACCAATAAAACTCTGTTTAGCAAAAATATATAAATATCACTTAGTATAAACTATAAATAAACATGCTTTGTCAATGCAAATTATACTATGCACAACATCAGGTATTTTATTCCAATTGGCGCATTTGAACGACACCAAGACTTCAATTCCCAGAGCACATTTGGTTGTTTAAGAAAAAATACCTAGCTGAAGCTGAGTCATGTGGTATCCTTAGAAGTAATTGTGGGCGTCGAGCAGAAGGAGAAGTAGACTACAATAACTTAAGGCCTATCTGTCGGCGCGGTATGCGTTAATTACACCTTAAGAAGGGAACGGATGGTGTGCTGTATTACCCCACAACAAGAAGAGCAACAAAAAAAACGCAACAAAAAAAGTGACGTACTATACAGCCCGGGTGGCTTTCGTACACAGAAGGCTTCTCTCAGGATCGCAGTACCCTGGACGGGGCGCTGGAGGGGCCACAGGAAGCGACGCGCTCTTGACGCAGGGTACAGGCCGGGCGGCTGTGGTCGGCGGAAGCCTCACCAGCAGCGGTCCATATTTCGCATGGGTCTCCAGCTGTCTCAGGCGCGGGTGCCGCTCAGTGAAAGAGACAGGTAAGAGTTGGGAGCCCGTCAGCTGACGGACTGTGGTGTGGGCTAGAGGCGCCCTTGCCTTCAAACAGAACCCTGTTTACTCGGTTGGTCCCGTAAACACTGACCGGCACCGGGGAGCCGCGGTCTCGCACGAGCATTAACACCGCGGCGGGCCCGGTCCCTCAGCTCTCCCCGCCCCAGCCTGCTGTACACATCAGCAGACATGCCAATAGACCCGATTCAGGCGGGAGACTACCCATTTTTCAAGCAAAAATTGCTTTATTTTAACTGTCTCCCGCCTGAAATTGTATTTCCTACAATTTAAGTCAAATGGGAGTTTTCATTCTCCCGATTTTTTTATTTTAAAATCTCCCCTGTCCTAAAATGTTGGCATGTATGCATCAGTTACTGCCCCTTAGGTATACCACGCCAATGTGGGAGCTATAGAGATGGGCAACTTGAAACATTCTGTACCAATCGGAGGCCAGTGTCTCTAGAAGTGACCCCCAACTGCTGGTTGTGATATAGATAGCGTTCGCTGGACATTATCGGACCTGACACTAATGCTCCGTACAGGCTCTACGTGTGTGGGGTTGCTTGCGAGGCAACATTGGATCGATTGGGGGCGCCCTCCAACCTTACATAGGTGTCTCATTTGCTGTGTACTTAAAGGTTTTTTTTCCTGACGGATGCTATGAATATGTTGGCTTTGGCTCTGAATTTGATAGAACTTGGCATAATTACTTTGAATGACTTAGGAAATGCTTCGACGTACCCGCAAATAGCAAAGGAATTGAAAACGTGCCTCTTAGTGGCTATTTGTCTGCTATGTCAAATTAGTAAGGGAGCGTGAGTTATGTGCGCACGTTTGCCATCGCTTACTCTCATTCTAGATTTCTTTTTTGGCGTTCTGAGTTCCGGCACGCTCTGTGGACTTTGGAGACCTTTCCGCTATTTTTAATTTATTTTCCAACTTTTGTTAAAGCAAACCATCTATATTACCCTCACAGGGGGAACAGTTAAGAGCAGATCGAAAATTACTATCCTTCATGGATCTGTGGTGGCGGATAGTTGGAGGGAGAGCCTCGTAGATCCTATATAGACACGTTTATATTTCGGTGTTTATACAATAAGTTCCTACAACTGTCCAGTTACTTGACCGTTGTTAGTTGAAACACGTTCTTCAGTTGTTTTGCCCTCTCCATTTCAGAAAGGATTGTCTTCCCGCATACAAACTGTATAAGCATTACTTGTCCACACTGATTCCTTCCTCATGGCTTCCAAATATGATGTATATGTGATTGGAAACACTCCTGAAATAACACCGCAATCGTTTTGGTTCTGAATGTCGCCCACAAATTATTTCTTTAAATAAAATCTCAATGTGACTCGTTACAACTTTACTTAGTACAGTGATCTACACATAATTTGAAGGGGAGCGCGACTAACACACCTTCTTTAGAGAAAAGATAACACTGGACTCCAATATCTCAACACTTTATGCAAATTAGCCAGTCTCTACTCTTTGCATTGGGCTATACTTGTATCTCTCAAAAGTCCAGCCAGTGTGTAAGAAAAAGCCCAATAAAAGATTGTGTGACCCAAGTCTGCTTAATTTATTAAACCCTGAAAAATGCATTCTGTAGCTTAGGTATTTCGAGAAACAGTGTTTTCCTTTATGAAAAAATCATGACTCGGCCCGATTATATTATTGTAGGTAAGTCATTTTTATTGTGATGGTACCAATTTTATAACACAGAAGTTACATTTGAGTGTACTTTAGGTAGGGATAAGGTGTTTTGAATCCCAGATGCACTGCCATCATTCAAAATGTTTTTATGAATCTAGCAATGCCTAAATAATAAGTATGTGGACAAATGGTCCGACGATTTTCAAATACTTTTACTACAGGAAACGTATTTAACAGAGTCCATATCATTACTGGGTTTTATTATGTTTCTATTCTTGGTAATCCTATGGTTCGAGCGAGCAGGGACCTTGTCGGTGCACTGCCATAGTTGGGCTAATTTGGTGATAAATGTCGAATAGTCTATTGCTACTATATTTTAACGCACCAGAGCAATGTGAAAATGTGAAGTTCTTGAAATATCATAATCTTTAACTTCTGTTTGCTGTTAGAGGGAGTTTAACTGATATGTTAGTACACATTGAGAGCAATGCAGACTAACTTCCGCAAGAATAGCCAGATATTTTCAGCTTCATCACAGGATATTATAGTGTCAAAATCACTGGCCATTTAGAGATAGCTCCCTTAAGTGTCTGATATGATGAGGCTTTGGAAATGCCCAATCAACAGTTTAGAGAAAGAAAGATGAATGGTTAAGGGAGGTCCTTGCTTGATTTCTACATATTTTATCTTTATAGAATGCTGAACAGCCATGTGGGGCTATCCCTGTGCGGTTTTACATCGATGACACATTTTCTAAATATCAATTTAGCTGGTGATCATTTTTTTGACAAAGGATTGTGCAGTGAACACAACCAACAAATAGTAAGGCTTATGACAAATCTTTCTAAGACTAATAAAGATCAAGAGACCTAGGAGAGCTATGAATGTGGACAGTATTTTATTTATTTTTATTTTTAACACTTATAAAGCGCGCTAATACCAGTCGGTGTCCTGGCGCTGAAGTGGTAACTCCCTAAGAATGGGCCCCCGGAAACTAGAGGGTAAAAAGCCATGTTTTTAGATCTTCCTGAATGCCAGCAGATTCGCGTTTTGTTTAAGGGTAAGAGGAAGGGAATTCCATGCCATTGCTGCTCCCTTAACAAAACTCCTGCCGCCCCAGCGTGCCTTCCTGATGCGGGCTGTTTTGATCAGCCCCAGGCTGGCCGATCGTAGTTGTCTTCCTGGTCTGTACCATTGAAAATGATCTTGAAGGAACAAGGGGCCAAGACCATGTAGCGCCTTAAAGACAATACAGAGGGCCTTAAACAAAATCCGCTTCCGCACCGGAAGCCAGTGCAGCTTCTCCAGTTCCCTGGTTACTGAAGAAAACTTGGGCAAGCCCCCAATAAGGCGGGCAGCCTCGTTTTGGGCCTCCAAAAGGAGGCTGAGGCTATTACAATAATCGAGGCGTGAAAGTACAAGGGACGTCACCACCGTCTTTCTACTTCCCTCTGGTAGGAAGGGGAGAACCTTCCTAATAATTCTCAGGGTCCAATGAATGGAGGAGGTCATCGCTTTAACTTGGGGTTTAAAAGAGAGTTGGTTGTCAATAATGACACCAAGATTCTTCACCTTTGAAGCCGGAGAAGAAGGAGGTTCCATATCAATAGGCCACCAGTTGGGGCTCCAAAGGTTGGTGTTGGACCCAAAGATAAGCACCTCAGTCTTGGAGGAGTTCAATTTTAAGCAGCTTTTTGCCATCCAGGAACTGACTGCTGCCATGCAGTTCTGGAACCTCGCTGCCACCCTCACCTCTGTCCCTGGGAGCACCGAGACCACAATCTGGGTGTCGTCTGCGTAGGATGTTAACTCGAACCCAAAGGATCGAATCACTGGGGCAAGAGAGGATACATAGATATTGAATAAAGTGGGGCTTAAGGAGGATCCCTGAGGGACCCCCTCCGGGGAGTTCGAAAGCTCTTGATTCGAAGTCGCCCATAGCCACCACTTGTACCCGGTCTTTTAGGAAGGCTTTCAGGATGTTAAGTGCTTGACCCTGGACCCCGCATCCCTCCAACCGGTCCACCAGCAAAGCATGGTGGACCGTGTCGAAGGCCGCAGACAGGTACAAAAGGATTAGCCCTGCCTGGCCCCCTTCATCAAGAACCTTCCGGACCTCCTCTGTGGATTTAATAAGAGCGGTCTCGGTGCTGTGTCCTTTCCTAAACCCATGTTGGGCCGGGTCTAGACCCTTCGAGTTACGCAGAAATGAGCAGAGCTGGGAGTTCATGATTTTCTCAATCAGCTTAGCCGGCAGCGGCAGCCTGGCTATTGGCCTGTAACTATTGGGGTCCGTGGTATCAAGCGAAGGTTTTTTGAGAAGTGGGCAGATCGAGGCCCGCTTCCAAAGTTTGGGGTAGTCACCCTTCTCAAACATCAGGTTAAATATACCGGCCAAGGAATCTGCAATGGGAGCGGCTGCCAGCTTTAAAATTGATGTAGGGCAGGGATCTTGGGGTGAACCAGATTTGGTTGCCATCAGGAGTTTTAACACATCACCAGCATTAACTGGCTCGAAGGTCAAAAATTTAGCCCCCGAGGGTCCAATATTCCCATGAGACTCCTCCGCAAGGCTGTGGGCCACCTGCGGTTGAAGAGAGGTAAAAATTGATTGAACTTTGTTCCGAAAGAAATTTGCTAATGATTCACACAGTTCAATATTATGTGGCACAGTCACAGATTTAGGAGAGGTCAGACTGGCCACAGTCTCGAAAAGTTCCTTTGCTGAATTTTTGGCCTTCTCGATGCGGTTCGTGTAGTAGACACTCTTAGCCTTTCTAATGCTATCTTTATAAACCCTCTCTTTATAACTCTGGAACCCAGATATTAAGGGCCTATTTCAACCCTTTGATAAGATCAGACCAGTGGTAGCACTTGAATCCTGATGCACCAAAATTGATATACTACAATTTAGTGGAAAGGTAAGGAATTTCTGGCTGTTGACCTTTCAGTGTTCTGCTGAAGGGAAACCCGCTACAGTGGATCAGGGTCCTGAAACCTGTGTTTGAGGTCTCTGCTGCAAGGCACGACATGAAAGTTAGGCACTGGTTCTTATCTTTGAGAAAGAGTTAGTGTATGTGCCTACGAAATAATTGCTTATCGGCCATGCTCAGCCTATCTGGTAAGGTTCTTGCCCAAGCACTCAGTCCGCGCATAGGATATTGGGTTTCGGCTTCAACTTGTATAACCACTATAAGGAAATCTTGTTTTACTTTGCATAATTGTATGGCGGTTAAAGGTTTGACAATTTTGACACCCACTGACAAAGTGCCACTTTTATTCTCCTGCTTTGCTGATTGTAAGACTACTTTCTACCTATTAATCGACTTAAGCCATGGGAAAAGCTACGTTCCTTAGGTAATCCCCTCTGATCTATTATCTGGAATCTTCAGACTGGAATCTTCAGACTGTACCAATCTATTTGGGTAGTTGTAAATTAAGTATGGGTCCATGGCACCACCAAGAGGGTTTCTGCTACCCGCAAGTAAATTATGATCGCATGGATGCCCCAATTTTATTAAATCTATGTATGGCAGACCTGGATTTTTATTTTGGAGACAGCACTACTTTATTAAGTTCCACACTTCATGGTTTAAAGCATTCTGGGGAGCCTCTGCGTGATTATTGTAAAGCAAGCAAACTCAAAATCAGTGTATGCAAAACTAACATCATGGTCTTAAGCAAAAAAAGAACAGTAAAGTCTGGCTTAATGAGTTTGCATTAGAGCAAGTTGCTACCGTAGCATGAAAATGGGCACCACACTTATGTGTTTTCCCTATCTGGTCTGTGCTATCTCGCACTACAATAGAATATTTTATGAGGACTTACACTATATATATTTCTCTTTGAATCAGTGGGAATACCCTTTTTCATATTTTTTAAAATATTTAATTGTATTTTAGGTCATCATAAACAGCAAAATAGGGTGGAAACTCTCATCTGAAACAGTTGTAGAACATCCAGGAGGTAGAAGTACACAAACATCCGTTTACACGGGTGAAGCACATAGCAGCAAGCAATAGCATCAAGAAGGACGAAGTGCATTAGTGAATGAAATGCCATTACGGTTCATACTTGCATTAAGATTACATTGAAGGATCCACGATCTGTACGGAAGTGTAGGTCATTGTATTGTAGCCAGCTCCCCCAAACCTTGAAAAATTTGCATGGGCACCCCCTACTCCTGTAAGTGACTTTTTCAGTTGCCATGTATAGGTCAATCCCCTTCTCCCAATTGCCTATGGTCAGGACTTCTGGTACTCCCCAGCGTCACTCCTCATTGCACCAGCCCAGGTTGCAAAAAACGAGTTTAGACTGGGGGGATGTCCACATCACCTGGGCCACCGAGTAGAATATTCTTGGGCTCGAGAGGGATATTTGATCCCAATAAGTGACTGAGTTCCCTCACCACATGTGCCCAATATTCTTGAACATTGGGCAGGACCATATCGTGTGTATAAATGTACCTTGTCTCCACTACATCGCACACATTCTGGGGACACCTTGAAAAGATCCACGACCGCAACACCGCCACCCTCGTGGACAACCTCGCCGATCTCGGACTTAAACAACTAGTCACTTCCCCCACCCACATCGCAGGTCACACACTCGACCCCATCTTCACATCCAGCAACCATGTCTCCTTCAGCCACACCACGGACCTCCTCTGGACTGACCACAGCTGCGTTCACTTCACCTACAACAAACCAAAACCCAGCATCCACCTCCAACCTACCCTGCAAAGAAACTGGAACAAAATCACCACGGACCAAATCTCCGCATCGCTCCTTCGAAACACCCCAGCCCTCTCTTCTAACGCTAACGAAGCCGCCGCCAACCTCACCCTATGGTTATCCAACACCGCTGACACCTTAGCACCTCTGAAAAAACGTCAAAACAAACCTGGAAGCAAGAAGGCCTCATGGTTCAACGATGATCTCAAGAAGTCCAAGAAACTCTGCCGCTCCCTTGAAAAGGCCTGGAAAAAAGACCCAACCACTAGCACCAAGGACGCCTTCAAAAACGCCACCCGCACTCACCACCAACTAATCCGAAAAGCCAAGAAAACAGCATTCAAGGATCGACTTGACAACAACGCCCACAACAGCAAGGAACTTTTCAACATCTTCAAGGAATTTTCCAATCCCTCGGCCAACTCCAACGACATCACTCCCTCTCAAACCCTCTGCGACTCCCTAGCCTCATTTTTCCACAACAAGATTGCAGACATCCACAACAGCTTTGACAACCAACCCGGAAACCAACCCACCCTACCATTTGCTGATCATCTTCACCCCGTGAACACCCTTAACGACTGGAACCCAATATCCACTGAGGACACCATCCGCCTGATGAATTCCATCCACTCAGGATCCCCCACAGACCCATGTCCTCACCACATCTTCAACAAAGCAGACTCCGTCATAGCACCGCACCTCCGAGACGTCATCAACTGCTCCTTCAACTCCGCCACCTTCCCGGAAGACTGGAAACACGCTGAACTCACCGCCCTTCTGAAAAAACCCACAGCGGACCCCACCGAACTCAAAAATTACCGCCCCATCTCGCTTCTTCCATTCCCGGCCAAAGTCATTGAGAAAGCTGTCAACAACCAGCTCGCCGCCTTCCTCGAAGCCAACAAATCCCTCGACCCCTCACAATCCGGCTTCCGAGCAAAACACAGCACTGAGACCGCCCTCATCGCAGCAACAGACGACATTCGAACTCTACTGGACAATGGAGACACAGTCGCCCTCATCCTCCTCAACCTCTCTGCAGCATTCGACACAGTCTGCCACAGCACCCTTTTACAACGCCTCAATAACATCGGAATCCAAGGAAAAGCACTTGAATGGATCACCTCGTTCCTCACCGGAAGAACCCAGAGAGTCCGCCTTCCACCATTCAAGTCCGAGGCCTCTGAAGTCATCTGCGGCGTACCACAAGGATCCTCACTCAGTCCCACCCTCTTCAACGTATACATGAGCCCCCTCGCGGCCATCGCACGCCAACACAACCTCAACATCATCTCCTACGCGGATGACACTCAACTGATCCTTTCTCTCACCAATGACCCCAGCACCGCCAAAACTAACCTACACGAAGGAATGAAAGAAGTTGCCGAATGGATGAAACAAAGCCGTCTGAAACTCAACTCAGACAAAACAGAAGTCCTCATCCTAGGCACATCCCCCTCTGCATGGGACGACTCCTGGTGGCCAGAAGCCCTCGGAAAAGCACCCATCCCGACAGACCACGCACGGAACCTAGGCGTCATCCTGGATTCTTCACTCTCAATGAACAGACAAGTCAGCGCCGTATCCTCTTCCTGCTTCAACATTCTTCGCATGCTCAGAAAAACATTTCGCTGGATCCCCTCCGAAACAAGGAAAACAGTCACCCACGCTCTGGTCACGAGCCGTCTGGACTACGGAAACACCCTCTACGCAGGTACTACCGCAAAACTCCAGAAGAAACTCCAACGAATCCAAAACGCCTCAGCCAGGCTCATATTAGACATCCCACGCAACGAACACATCTCTGGTCACCTTAAAGACCTCCACTGGCTACCCGTCAACAAGAGGATCACTTTCCGACTGCTAACCCGCGCACACAAATCACTCTACGACATCGGACCAGAATGCCTCAACTCACGACTGTCCTTCTACATCCCCTGCCGCCAACTACGCTCTTCCAGCCAAGCCCTCGCCACTGTACCTCGCATCAACAAGACCACCATGGGAGGCAGATCCTTCTCATACCTGGCTGCTAAAACATGGAACTCACTCCCCGCTTACCTTCGCCTTACCCAGAACCACCCAGCATTCAGAAAGCAACTTAAAACGTGGATATTTGACAAGTAATCCCCCTCCCCTTCCTAAGCGCCTTGAAACCCTCTGGGTATGTAGTGCGCTATATAAATTCTATGACTTGACTTGACTCCATGTGATGTAGGCGGTCCCGATCATAGTAGACTTGGTGCAGTATCTTGAGCTGTATCAGGCGGAACCTGGACTTGGTTGCATCCTCCATCCTTCCCACATCCCTCACCCACCTTTCTTTCAGCTTACTTATTGTATCTGGCATATTGTTATTGATTGTCTTTGTAAGGGAGGGAGATCACCTTTTGATACAAGCTCTTCCACTAACAATCTACCCTCCTGGGGGGTGTATTCGGGCATATCTCGGTCTCCCAAACCGTCCGCGTGCCACGCATGACTCAGTTGTACATATTTTAAGTATTGGTTTAGGTTCATTGGGTACTCCTTCTGAAGGGACGAAAATGGCATCAAGTTAACATCTTCCAGGAGATCCATTATCTGGGAGATCCCCATCAGGTTCCCATGCCCCAAAGCCCTTGTTTCCCCAGTTCTCACATCCACGCTCCTTACCAGATGGGCTTTACTTTGGTTATCTTACTGCCCAACCTATGTCTGTGGTGGCCTTCTCCCAGGCATCCAATGCCATCCGCGTCGCTAGCAGCAACGGTCGAATGCCCTTCCCTCCGGATATATATAATGCAGAAATGACTTGTCAGCTTTCAGTCTGTAAGTGGAGTGTCCCTGTGGTGAAAACGATCAATCATTTACCACCATATGTGCCGCATAGTAGTAGGCCCTAACGTCTGGTAGAGCTATCTCTCCATGGTATGGGTTACGCTGAAGAGTCTTAAGCGCTATTCTGGGGTGCCCCCGCTCCATAGTAAAGTTCTCAGGTCTCGCCCTAGCTTTGCAAACATAGCATCCAGATTGAATAATATGTGTTTTGCAGTGTATATAACAGTTTGGGAAGTGTAGTTATTTTCAAAATGGCCCCCTTCCCCAGTGACGTCGGGGGCAACACATGCCAGTGTTCGCGTCTTCCTGAAATTTCAATATTACCCGTCCAAAGTTCCTGGACAGACACATTTCCCTGTGGGGAGTTACATAAATGCCCAAGTTTGGAAACCGTTGGTCTCCACTTGGAGCATTCGAGGGAGGATAGTCTTTTGGAATGGGCCAAAGCACTGATGTGATCCAGTTGATATGGTAGACAGAATGAACTCCATATGTCTCAAATGTCTGGAGGATAGCCAAAATCATTGTCACTAGCTTGGTGAGATATGGGACTATATTTTCTGCGTAGAGCGAGGCTTTTTCCTCCTCCCGGTCAGTGTCCGAGACCTTGAATCCCCTGATACCAGGGCAGGCATATCATAGAGGCCTAAAAGCTTTCTGACCCCACTATCGAGACGATAGTGAGGGTAAAAAGCAAGGGAGGCAGGGGGCATCCCTGTTGGGTGCCTGTCCACTCAGGAATGTTGATGAGCTAGTGCCGTTCACCCTCACTGCTGTGCTAGGGGCCTGGCGAAGTAACTTAATCCCTTGCCTATACTTGGGGCCAAATCCAAACTTTCTCAGTGTCTGATAAAGGAAGGGCCAGTGGATTGCGTAATACGCCTTTTCAGCATCTAATGCAAGCAAGATGTAGGGTCCTACCTGTGATACACTTCTGACATCCAGTTATGCAAACAACATCGGTTGAGCCAGGTGGATCTGCCAGGCATGAAGCCAGACGGGTCTCTGTATATGAGCAGGACTATCACCATTAGAAGCCTGGTGGCAAGGATCGTTAGCCAGCACCTTCTTTTTGAAGTTCAAAGAGGAAATGGGGCGATTGGAGCCGCAGCTAGTCTCCGGCTTACCCTTCTTATGTATCACGGCAATGGTAGCACATTGTAAGTCAGGTGGGAGTTCACTCTTGTCTCGGGCCTCTCTGAAAAGCTCCAGCAGATATAGTCCCAGAAGCACCATATATTGCTTAAAGAATTCAGCCGGGAGACCACTGAGCCCTAGAGTGTTCCCTGATTTCACTTTTGCAATGGCCGCCTGGACCTCATCAAGTGATTTCCTCCTGAAGCACCAGTCGGCCCTCAGCAGGCACCACTGGCATGTCTAGGTAGTCCGCAATGTGCTTTGTGTCAGTCAGCGGGCGGGCCCTATAGAACGAGGCATAGAACTGTGTGAAGGCCTAAAATCAGTGGAAATCTTAATCATTTGAGACCTCTGTTTATCCTGCATTCTGACCCACTGGAAACAGGGAGAGAGCATAATCAATATGAAACCATCAAATTTTAATAACATTTTAAATTACTCTTAAGACAAGATGAAAGGTAGAAAAACATTTGTTATTTAGTTCATTTAAGAACTCCAACATAATTGCATGTTTCATGTGACTGCATTTCACATAAAGCCTCACTAATATTGATGGCATCTGCTTTATCTAAAGAAAGGTGCTATATACGGGAGTATTGTGTTTTTGTGTCTGATGTTTGTTGGATGTTAGTTAGTTGAGAGAAACTCGTTGTGGTCTTTAGGCTGTTCCACTTTGTTGGATGTTGTAGTGGTGGGTGCGCTGGGTGCTCTTCTGTGGGTTCAGTAGCATGGATTGTGTTGCTGGTGGGGAAGCATTCTTTTTGTGTTTAAGCTATGAATACACCACACTTAATCATGAAGATAGTGAAAGACCTGAACGTAATCCTTACTCTGGTATTTGTATGGATACTATAGACCTTTTCGGATTTAAGATTAGAGGGTGACTGCACAGTGCTTTCCCCACCGTTCTCAGATGAATACACCAAGCTTCAAAAAACCCAGGGGTCAACGTTTTTTAAATGATTCTCTTCTACGTCTCTCAAATGGCTGCAGCGTGTGTTATGAATTGCTAGTAATACTAGCCTTCTGGGATTAAAATGCCACCTTCAAGTTGATTCCGGTCTGGGAAAGACATGGCTTGGTAGTTCGGGCTGGACTGTTCCCATGAGGCACAGGGTCAAGGCTGATTTGCATATAGCCATTGTCTGACCTAGGGTGGTGTGGAGTGCAAAAAAACGATGGATTTAGGCCCAGATCTTTGTACTGGGGTGAATGTAAGACATTGTTCTGCATTCTGTCCATCAACTGTGTTTTTGCAACCTTCAGGTTGGAGGCACATTGCTGCTCCCCAAATCAACACAGTCAGGAGTCTTGCATACTGCAAAGATTTTCCAGCTGATTTTTCGCGATTGTGTGTTAATGTGTTTTGCAAATCAGCAGTGCTACAACCAGATTTTTAGGTTTCGACCTGGCCGGAGCACTGCGAAGCAGTGCCCCGCCCAGGCGAAAGCTATTGTTTACACTATGGGGGACTTGAATCCGCCCCTTCTTTCATTGGCTAGCTCCATAAATGGAGGCTAGCCATTGGGAGACAGAGGCTGTCAATCACGCTTTCCTGTGAAAACGCGATTCGGGGGCTTTTCTGTGTCTTTTTTTAAGTACCGCCCTCTCCTCTTCCCATTGGCTGGAATTTTACCTTCCAGCCAATGGGAAGGGGAGAGCGCGAAAAACACGCCCCCGAATCTGCCGGCCGGGACACCCCCGTGACGTCATTCCCGGGCCGCGCTGTGATTGGCTGCCGGCCCGGGACCTGACTTGTTTGTTTGTTCTCTCCTTTATGAGGTAAGTTGTGCCCCCTCCTGCCTGCTGTCCGTGTCTTTTTCACCCCCCTCCCGCCCGCTGTCCGTGTCTTTTTCACCCCCCTCCCGCCCGCTGTCTGTGTCTTTTTCACCCCCCTCCCGCTCTTTTTCACCCCCCTCCCGCCCGCTGTCCGTGTCATTTTCACCCCCTTCCCGCCCGCTGTCCGTGTGTTTGCCCCCTTCCCTTCTTTATATGCAAACATGCATAATCCCGCAGGCAGGACGGAACCATAAAGCGATAATCCACACGAGCAGGCGGCAGCAAGGGATGCCGCAATCTGTCACCCCCTGGTGCCGCAAGAGGTAACGGACCGGTCGGTGGGTCCGTGCGCGCACACAATGCCGAGGATGGAGACCCCCCTGCCTCCCTGAGGACCCCGAAGCTGTGTGCGCAAGGCCTCGGTTACTCCCTTCAGGATTTTATCCCTTCGCTCGCGAAGCAGCAACCCTCTTCAGTGGCAGGGCGGAATCCTACCCCACACACCCAGTCTGGTCCGATGCACCACCCGGAGCCATGCAGGCACAAACTGGCACGGCCGGGCGGGGCAGGGAATCCGCAGATGGCAAATACCAATTTCAGAGGGGACAGCAAATGCAAGAGGCGCTGCAGCCGATACCAGCTCCAGAGGAGGCGGGAGCAGAAGGAGGGTCTACAGGGGCGTGCAAACCATAACAATAAAACACCCAGCTGGCCACCTCCTCATCCTTCCCCTCGCTGGCTGCTGCCCCAGCGTAAAGGATGCGGCAGGCAGCGTGCGATAGCCGGCCATTCAACCCGCTCTAATGGCAATGCGGTGTGTGTACGAGCGGCGGATCCGCGGGCTTCCCCCGGGTCCTAGAGTGCACCCGTTCGCTGCCTGGTCTGAACCAGGCTCAGCTGACAGCTAATACAATTAACACAACCTGTCAGCTGGGATTGGCTGTCCGCCTGCCAGCCTCGTTGGCAAACGGCGGCCGCAGTCCAAGGGAAAAGGCGAGGCCCGAAGTCAACATTAGCTCAATTGAATTGCCTCTGAAATACTGTTTACTGTTGACAAAAAAATGTTTATTATGCCCCCCTCCCGCCCGCTGTCCGTGTCTTTCTTTTCGCCCCCTCCCGCCCGCTGAATTTCCCACTGAATTTCAAGGAGCGTGATGCTGTACTGCGCATTTCTCGTCAGAAGGGTATCATAAACTACTAGGGAAATGTTCTGTCTTTTTATCCCGATTTTATGGCCACAGTCCAGGCGGCGCGGAAAGAATTTCAAGGTGTCAAAAAACTACGAATGAAAGAACAAATTCCCTATGCAATGCTTTACCCCGCTCGCCCTCATATAAACACAGATGAAAATGCAAAGATATTCGCAACCCCGAAACTAGCTATGGATTTCGCCAAACCTCTGAGACGGAAAAAGCAATCTTCTATCACTACCTCAGATGTTGATGATTGATATACATACTAGTTCTATGCACCTCGCCCACTCGGCTACAGGCGTGGCCACATTTGCCTGAAAACATGTTACTTATCTCTATTATTGTGTTGGGTGGCGAGGTCGGCAGACCCGACTGGTGCTTGTATACGATGCAATGGCTAGTCTCACAAACGAGCTTCTGTTCATTTTTATTTGTCTATAATGTCACCTGTATTTTCCATTGTGTTTGTGTCTTTGTTTTCGCCTGTACCTCTGGTGATGCAAAGGAGGAGTGTACTAACATGGGTAGCACTACACAAGAACATGGGAAATGACAAACTAATGGTAACTTCCAATCTAAGAAATGTGTTTGTAATTGGTGATTCTTGTTAATTAAGACCATCTTTAGTTTGTAGGTTTCGTTTGGGTGGAAGTCTTAAAGCAGCACATGCGGTTTATGTGCGGCGAACTGGTTGCACCTATTCATTGGACAGTTTTTCACCCACGGCCAGTTGTTGCTGGACACTTACAAAACAGTGGTCTCCAGTCTGATTCACGTTTATGGAGAGAGTTGCTCGGAGCTGTCTAAAACCGCCTTACCTTTTGTGCTTTTTGCTTTCTAATGTAAGAAGTTGATTCGGTGTTCGGATGTGTGGGCAGTGCAAAATGTTTTGTTTGTTCGTTTTTTCCCCTCAAAGCACATTTCTGTAACGGGGAGGCTAGTGTTGGTAGCAGGTTTAAGGGAAATTCTGGTGCTCAGAAAATGCACGACAGGACCTTTTTAGTATCAGTTTTCAAACGACTTGAAAACATAGCGTCTGAATTTGTCCTCACTTTTTTTTTACTCCAGAGGCTGCCTCCCCCAGTGGGAGTGTTGCCCGCTTCCCTCGCTGCTGTGCTGTGTTTTCATCCTCCTTTGTAGCAGGTCTCTCTGGGGATTTCTCGGGTGACTGTCTTTTGGCCAGTCTTAGATGGTAAAGCTATTGGAACTTGTGCCTATCAGTCTTAGATGGTAAAGCTATTGGAACTTGTGCATTCTGTTTTTATTAACGTTTAACATGCCTGTTTTTCAGATCTCCTGGTCCCCCTTGTTGTTTTCCGAGTCTTACTGAAACGTTATTTTTATGTGCAGCACTTAGATGCGTTTGTAATCAAACCAGACTTTCAAAATTCCCATGCGTGGGCATTTTCTTGCCTTACTTGTATGGAATTGTATACAGAAACGTGCAAGAAACTGGTATGAATTTAAAGGCCCGGTGCCCCCTATTCTGGCGTTTTTGAAGTGTGCACTGCCTAGGTTTAATACTATGTGCTGCCCTTTGTTCTCACCGTAGCACGAGCCTCGGGGTGTAAACAGGCGGTCACAGGAGGAAGAAATACTGCTGGGTAGGTGCTCCGGACTCATTTAAATAGAAATGAACTCCCCCCCAACCCTGGTGTCCGGTGTAAATACGTTCTCTTAAAGTGCCTGGTAGGTTCACGAGATTCATGTGGATGAACCAAAACTTGGGGATACATGTAACATGGTATGAAAAAATGTATCGTGATATTCTGTCAATGCAAGTAGGAGGGCGGAGGTGGTACTGTTTATCAAGTAATGAGTATGGGCGGGAGGTTTTTAGGTTTCGCCTGTGTGTGTGTGTGACTGCTCCTGGGTGTGTGTGTGTGTGACTGCTCCTGGGTGTGTGTGTGTGACTGCTCCTGGGTGTGTGTGTGTGACTGCTCCTGGGTGTGGGTGTGTGTGTGTGTGTGACTGCTCCTGGGGGTGTGTGTGTGTGTGACTGCTCCTGGGGGTGTGTGTGTGTGTGTGACTGCTTCTGGGGGTGTGTGTGTGTGACTGCTCCAGAGTATGTGTGTGTATGTGACTGCTCCAGAGTGTGTGTGTGTGTGACTGCTCCAGTGTGTGTGTGTGTGTGTGTGACTGCTCCAGTGTGTGTGTGTGTGACTGCTCCAGTGTGTGTGACTGCTCCAGTGTGTGTGTGTGTGACACTGCTCCAGTATGTGTGTGTGTGTGACTGCTCCAGTGTGTGTGTGTGTGTGGGGGGGGGCTTTGGGTGTGGCTGGCTCTGGGTGTGAGGGGCTGGGTGTGTGTGTGTGTGTGTGTGTGGTAGCAATTGCTGTCTGCTGAGGTCGTCCGTAGGGTACAATAGTTCTCACATTTGCGAGAGGTTAAACTATTGGCAATGTAAACTTCTCCAAAGGCGAAACCGTTGCATTGTAAATGCTTGTTTATTTTGTTTGTAAATCAGACAGGACAAGCTGATTGATTATGGGACAAAAGCAGTGCTGCTTTCTATGCGTGCTTGTTGTCAGGCCAAGTAGTATGTGACTACCAGAGTCCTATCACAACAGAAAGTAGCAGTGGGTCAATTAATTAGTTGGCTCGAGTATGTGTCTGGGATCTGGAGGTAGACCTAAACTACTTCAATAATGAGCATCTTTCCTGTGTGGAAAAATACCCATCAGTTGTCGATCCTGGACGCCCTGTTCATCATTTGGGTTTCCTTCACACAGGAAAGGTAGGTTTCAAGCCAATGCTAATGATGGAAATGGAAACCTTTTGTTGTTCTCATATGTCAGGGTGTGGATAGACAACTCAAGAGCAGTGCATGTGTAAAAGTGAAAGGGTGTGAATTGTGATGTGAACAGATAAAATTGGGTAATAGAGTGGACAGAGAATTTTAATATACACCTTTCTATTCCCAATATAATAAAAAAGCGTGCAATGCTAGTGGTTTTACCAAATAGCCACTAATCCTTGTATATGGTCAACATGTTTCTGCAGACTGAGTTATGGATCCTCTAAGGTATCCTGCTGCTTTCTTCAGGACCTTATTCGCGACTGCTCAATAAAAAGTGAAAAAATGAGAAAACTATCACATTGGTATTTTAGTAGTACATCATTCTCCTACCTGCAGTGAAATCCAGAGGATCCCAGTAGAGATGTGATGCCCATCCAGACACATACAAAAAGACAACAACCAACAGAACAGTCAGTCAGTTTAGTTACACTATACCAGAGTTATATGCATTTAGTGATTCGTTACAAAATCGAAATCTAGTGTCTCACAGAGTACACCACACTTTCAAAGCTTAAAGTGGTTGTTCTCACTCACCAAAGTTGTAGGAGAGAAGCGCTCCACCCCACCTGGCCACAGCTCAGGTACATGGAGCCCCGCACTGATGAGCATAAAAAGAAAAACATATTGAATGTCTGGTTAATATGACAGGTCAGGAAACCGACTTCATTTTACCACCTAGGAGTCAGCAAGCACAACCTGTAAATTCACCTAAGTATGTTCGTAATAATCTGAACATAGGCATGCTCTATTGTGCTAATGAGTTTCACAATGGCTTCTCTTTGTATGTTAATCATAAGTGTCCTAACGCTGCTTTTACATATGCCATCGTTGTTGTTAGGAAATCATTATCGTGAAAGCGGCGTCCTGAGCTAAACGCCCCGTTACTGTAGTACTAGATTTCGATTTTGTAACAAATCACTAAATGCATATAACTCTGGTATAGTGTAACTAAACTGACTGACTGTTCTGTTGGTTGTTGTCTTTTTGAATGTGTCTGGATGGGCATCACATCTCTACTGGGATCCTCTGGATTTCACTGAAGGTAGGAGAATGATGTACTACTAAAATACCCAGGTTTAGTTTTCTCATTTTTTCACTTTTTATTGAGCAGTCGCGAATAAGGTCCTGAAGAAAGCAGCAGGATACCTTAGAGGATCCATAACTCAGTCTGCAGAAACATGTTGACCATATACAAGGATTAGTGGCTATTTGGTAAAACCACTAGCATTGCACGCTTTTTTATTATATTGGGAATAGAAAGGTGTATATTAAAATTCTCTGTCCACTCTATTACCCAATTTTATCTGTTCACATCACAGTTCACACCCTTTCACTTTTACACATGCACTGCTCTTGAGTTGTCTATCCACACCCTGACATATGAGATCAACAAAAGGTTTCCATTTCCATTATTAGCATTGGCTTGAAACCTACCTTCCCGGTGTGAAGGAAACCCAAATGATGAACAGGGCGTCCAGGATCGACAACTGATGGGTATTTTTCCACACAGGAAAGATGCTCATTATTGAAGTAGTTTAGGTCTACCACCAGATCCCAGACACATACTCGAGCCAACTAATTAATTGACCCACTGCTACTTTCTGTTGTGATAGTTTGTATTAAGGGGCTATAGTAGTGTGAGGTCTTTAAACATCCCCTTGGGCCCTCCCTTCTCTCTTTTGTGTTACTACCAGAGTCCTAACATCAGTGATGTTTACTCAGGATCACTGTGCTGTAGAAGTAAAATTATAAGTGCCTTTGACGGATTTCGTGAATTATTTCGTTCATTCAAATAACTTTATTCGATTCATTAAAATCATAAAAGTTTACACAATAAAACATCTGACAACAACTAAAACATTTGCACATGTTCCCTTCCTTAATTCTTATTAAACCAGCAAAATTAATCAATTTTAAAATCATCATAGCTATCCCAACCTCAGTTTGTACAGTTGATTAAATAGAAAATTCTTAGTAAAATGAATACAATTAGATTCATTTTCACACTTCATAACGTTTCCTGATTATAAATGCAGTTCTAATAAAACTAAGTACTGCATTTGAAATTACAGCCGTAGATAGTGCCCTTAACCGCATGCGCGCTAGCGGGTTTTCCCGCTGCGCGCTGAAATTAAAAAATCGCGGGTAACTTGACAAAGCCAGCTCGTCATGCGCGCAGCGCAGGTAACGCCCATGACGAGCTGGCTTTGTCATCCGCATCGAAGGGGTTAAATATGCATAGCCCTCTTGATAAGAGATTTCGTGAATTGTCTCTGCCATCCAGCTCGACAGTTGTGGTAACCTAGGCCCAGGAGGACTGATGAGGAAAAGCAAGCCCTGCGCTCCAAAAATGAGTGCCATCGCCAACCGCTGGCACAAGCTAAGCAGTGGATGCAATTCTGTTGTCAGAAGAGGTCCGGTCAGCTTGGTTTAGGGAAAGTTATTATTTTTCACTATTATCTGGTGTTTATAGGCCTCGTTTATCGGATGCACTGTAAATAAAGCACATTTATAATGAATGCCATTCCCCTATCTATATAAATACAGTTCTATATAATTGCCATTTGCGTTAAGTACTCCTAGAACTTTAACTCGTAAATTTCTGTTCTGACCCCAGATTTTTGTGTTTCATCTGATGCTGGATTTGACCAGTTTAGTTCAGTACGGTTTGGTGCTTAGTTAAATAAACATTTTGAGAGCTTAGTAAATTAACGGTTTAGCCATGAGTTGTTCACTCATTACCCTCTCCTACACTTCCACCCAATCAATTCTACCGGAAATCCGCACTTCCGCCACCTAGTGTGAAGATCGTTTGTGTTAATAATAATAATAATAATCCACATTTGTAAAGGTAAGGGTCTCTAGGCGCTGGGGGCCGTCATGAAGCATTTGCCCAGAGTTACATGATGCTGGGCTAATCTGCCACCGGTGCCAGGGATCGAATCGTGATCCCCAGATTCCGGGGTCAGTCACCCTAGCCACGGCGCCACACCTTTTTTTTCCTTTTGGGTGCATTTCTGCCTCTGTTAGACGTGTAGACCATAGGCCTTCGATAGTCACACAGTTATGATTCTTTGAGAGTGGCATCGCAGCCTTAGACATCTGTCCGCCTTTAACATAAGCAAACAACCCGCCAGCAGTGAATTCTGGGACCGTAACCCTACGAGGATTTGACCCGCTGACCTCGAGGTTAGGGGCTCTGTAACCTAATGTTAGCTGAAGCGTTATTCATTCCCGCGTTCGCATTCCACTCTGCAAACTATTTCTGACATAGGCATCTGCTGATCAACACCAATTTAGGGACAGCATAGTATGAATCATTTCTGTTTTTAAATATATATATATTTTTGGTTAAATTTTGTAAAATCGAGAAGAGTTTTATATTCTGAGTTTTGAAACTGCTAACACAGGAAATCCAGGTCAAAAGTATGCCAGAGTAAAGGTGGGAGTGGAAGTCGCTTGCCAGTCTCGGTGTTGATGGGCTGTGCTGTCTGGCTAGTATCCCATCTTTCAGAGTTCAGTTTACCATTGTTCGTAAAGTACACAACTTGTTATTGTTGGGTTTTCCTTCTGAACTTAAATTCTAGTTGCAGTGCTGTAATGCATGTTTGTGTCGGCCAAGTCCTAGGCAAGTTATTTTCCACCATAAGTGGGTCCAGTTTGGGACCATGATGGTCCCAGGCAGATCCAGTTACTCTTACCAGACATGCTGGAATGATTCCAGTAAAGGGAATGGGCAGCCTTCCAGAAAATGTATTTCAGTGCGAGTGATGTTGATTGCGGCTCAGGAAACTTGATCTTTTTCTATTTGTATTGGAGTTGCCATGCTGCACAGCAGCAATGCTGGTAGGGTAAAGTTGCAAAGTGTGAAAACATCAGTACTAGACCAGTGGAATATTTAATGTATAAATCAGACCTAGCAGGAGTTTGAATGCATCACCTACCCTCCTTACAAAAGCCATCAAGTGAACTAAAAAGGTAGGTTGTATGTTATTACTTGGAATTCATCCTTCTAAGAGTAGCCAGCTAATTCAATTTTGTAACACTTTCCCTTTGCACTGCCACTTTTATTTCTCAGAGCAGGAAAATATGAGCTTTATGGTATGCACACCCACACACTGGCACCCTATACCAGATTGGTCGATGCTGTGGCTATGTTCCCAGATTTGTTTCTAACGGGCCTTAATGAGTTATCTTTCAAGGATTGTGTATTTCAAAAGCTTCAGTTATACAGCTGATTAGTTGCTCCCACTTTTACTCTCACTTCTTTTCTAGGCAGAAGAGCAATTGCACAGGTTGTAAAATGTATTTTTTTATCCCTCACTCGGGGTGAACAGTCTAATTTTCTGAACAGAAGTATGATCCATGGGTTTGTTGTCATTCTCATTCCGTAGACAGAGAAGCAGTTCCATGGATTGCACAAATCTATGCTTAGGCTGTATTTCCGGTCATTTTCTAAAAAGCAATAATGAAAACCATAAGTTGCTCACAGTGAGATTCTTCAAACAGAAGTGCGATGCCATTCTCTATTCAGAAGAGTAATCCCACAGGTTGCGCAGTGCTATTTTCTAGACAGTAGAGTGACGGCTCACAGTGATGCTACTATTTCATAAAAGTAAAACCTTGCAGTCTCCTCCTTTACCCAGCAGAACAGTCACACCATTAGCACAGTACCATTTTATGGAGAGAAGACACATCACTAACTTTTCTCACAGTCTCATTCTCTAGCCAGAAGAGTGATTCCTCAGGTTGCAGTGTCTCCCTTTCTAGACAGCAGAGTGATCCGTCTGTATGCTCACAGTCCCCTTCTTTATAGAGCCATGCCACATGTCATACGGTCTCGATGGCAGTGGTCTCAGGGGTTGTTCACAGTGATGTTCTGTAGGCAGCTAAGTGATGCCACAGGTTGCACAGTCGTCTTTTCTAGACTGAATCGAGTCCCTTACAGTGAAGCTCTCTAGAAAGACCATTGATGACATATGTTCCAGTCTAATTCTTTACTGATCCGGGTGATGATGCATGTTGAGCAGTGTCATTTTGTGGACAGAACCCTCCACCCCGCTTTCCTTGCATTTTCATTCTCTAGCGAAGCGGGATTCTTTAGGTTGCATGTTCTTGGTTTTTAGATAGCCAAATGAACCCTCCGACGGTCCGGTTGCACAGTCTGATGTTCTGGGCAGGAGAGTGAACCCTGGGGTCCATATCCTCGATAGCTAAGCAGCAAGGTGTTCGCTTTGGTTACTCCTACAGGAGGGTGAACCTTCGGGATGGTTATATTATTTTTATATTTTGAGGCGATAAGTGATGCAATAAAGCATTGTTTTGGAATTCTCGATCTGTTAAGCTGCATTTTATTTCTCCAAAGTGCTGAATACCAGGAAGTGCAGGCTGAGTTAGCTTGTAAGATAGGGTGTGTTGGGTAAGTATTTGTCAGTAACTAGGTTTATAAAGTAGTTATGTGATTTACAAGCTTGTGACAGGAATGTAGTTCTAATAGAAATTTCAAAACATATGTAATTAGTCTAGTTCATGCTGCATTTGTTGGGGAGAGAAATTTGGCTTGAGGTGCTGTTGTTGGTTTGGATAGGTAAACGCCCTCTGTGGATTCCCAGAGTGCTGGATACAACTGCCCATTAGTGCGCTAAAGCCATAACCAGATCTATTCTCTCAGGGCCGGATCCACTAAGCGTTTTCTGTGAGTAGCTGGGGGTGAACACCCATCACAACGAAGCACAGCGAAGTGATCAGCTCGCGAGGACATTACAAAGCATTTAGTAGATCGTATTAACGTTTACATCGCAAGGCACAGCAACGCGTAAATGTTTATATCGTTTGGCATAGCAACGTAAGCCACAACAACGCAACTGTTGATGTCACCATTGCTTGCAGTGTATTGATACAGTCACGCACGCTCCAAATACAGTCTTGATGTCATCATTGCTTGCATTGTATTAATACAGTCACGGGCGATTGACTGCAAATGCTCCGAATACAGTCTGCATTGTAAGCGCGATGTTCAAACGCTCCATATACAGTGTGGATGTCACCATTGGATCATTGCTTGCTATTCGGCACAAGTGTACATTCAAAGTTAATTTGTAAGGTGTTTCGTGATGCCCATCAAAGGGTGGATGGATGATGGATGGACGGGTGAAAGGCTGGGTAGATGAATGGATGGATGAAAGGGTGGATGTATGAAGGATGACTTGCTGGATGGATGAAAGGGTGGGTGGGTGGGTGGATGAATAGATGGATGAAAGGGTGGGTGAGATGAGGGGGGCTATGGTGTAAAGGAAACTTCAGTGTACTGTACAGTGAGACACTGGGGAACTCTCACAACATCCCCGCAGCTGGTTCTTAGGGGCAGCAGGTGGGAAATCACAGTGCCATCACAGGCTGAAGTGCCTCGAAACTCACCCTGGTAGTAAGAGTGAAGCTGTGTTGTGAAAGCTGCTCTTGATGGCACCTGCCTGGGAAGGTTTGTGTTACTCATTTTAGGTTTGTTCACATATTGGCACAGGAGAAGGGAACAGGGAGTTAGAGAAGGAAGCGGGGTGAAAGAGAACAGCAGATCAGCACAAGAGAAGTGAACAGAGTTAAAGAAGGAGTTGGGGTGGACGAGAGCAGCAGATAAGCACAGGAGAAGAGAACAGGGAGTTAAAGAAGGAGATGGGTGGAAGAGAGCAGCAGATTATCACAGGAGAAGAGAACAGGGAGTTGAAGGAGGCGGGTGGAAGAGAGCAGCAGATCAGCACAGGAGAAGAGAACAGGGAGCTAGAGAAGGAGGTGGGTGGAAGAGAGCAGCAGATCAGCTCGGGAGAAGAGAAAAGGGAGTTGAAGAAAGAGGTGGGTGGAAGAGAGCAGCGTAACAGCACAGCAGAAGAGAACATGGAGTTAAAGAAGGAGGTGGGGTGGAACAGAGCAGAAGACCAGCAGAGGAGAAGAGAACAGGGAGTTAAAAAGGAGGCGGGTGGAAGAGAACAGCAGATCGGCACAGGGTCAGAGAACAGGGAGTTGGAGAAAGAGGCGGGTGGAAGAGAACTACAGATTAGCACAGGAGAAGAAAACCGGGAGTTAAAGAAGGAGGCGGTGGAAGAGAGCAGCAGATCAGCACATGAGAAGAGAAGAGAACAGGGATTTAGAGAAGGAGGTGGGTGGAAGAGAGGAGCAGATTAGCAGAAGAGAACAGGGAGTTGTAGAAGGAGGCGGGGCGGAAGAGAGCAGCAGATCAGCAGAGGGAGAAAAGAATACAGGGAGTTAGAGAAGGAGGTGGGTGGAAGAGAGCAGCAGATCAGCACAGCAGAAGAGAACAGGGAGTTAAAGAAGGAGGTGGGGTGGAAGAGAGCAGATTAGCATAGGAGATGAGAAGTGAACAGGGAGTAAGAGAAGGAGGTGGGTGGAAGAGAGCAGCATAACAGCTCGGGAGAAGAGAAGAGAAAAGGGAGTTGGAGAAGGAGGTGGGTGGAAGAGAGCAGCAGATCAGCACAGCAGAAGAGAACATGGAGTTAAAGAAGGAGGCGGGTGGAAGAGAGCAGCAGATCAGCATAGGAGAAGAGAACAGGGAGTTGGAGAAGGAGGTGGGTGGAAGAGAGGGAGGGTGATATATAGAGGGAGGGTGATATATAGAGGGAGGGCGATAGAGTAAGGGAGGGCGATAGTGACAGAGGGAGGGTGCTAGACAGAGGGAGGGTGCTAGACAGAGGGAGGGTGCTAGACAGAGGCAGGGTGCTAGACAGAGGCAGGGTGCTAGACAGAGGCAGGGTGCTAGACAGAGGCAGGGTGCTAGACAGAGGCAGGGTGCTAGACAGAGGCAGGGTGCTAGACAGAGGGAGGGTGCTAGACAGAGGGAGGGTGCTAGACGGAGGGAGGGTGCTAGACGGAGGGAGGGTGCTAGACGGAGGGAGGGTGCTAGACGGAGGGAGGGTGCTAGACGGAGGGAGGGTGCTAGACGGAGGGAGGGTGCTAGACGGAGGGAGGGTGCTAGAGGGAGGGAGGGTGCTAGACGGAGGGAGGGTGCTAGACGGAGGGAGGGTGCACGACGGAGGGAGGGTGCACGACGGAGGGAGGGTGCACGACGGAGGGAGGGTGCACGACGGAGGGAGGGTGCACGACGGAGGGAGGGTGCTAGACGGAGGGAGGGTGCTAGACGGAGGGAGGGTGCACGACGGAGGGAGGGTGCACGACGGAGGGAGGGTGCACGACGGAGGGAGGGTGCACGACGGAGGGAGGGCGCTAGACAGAGGGAGGGCGCTAGACAGAGGGAGGGCGCTAGACAGAGGGAGGGCGCTAGACAGAGGGAGGGCGCTAGACAGAGGGAGGGCGCTAGACAGAGGGAGGGCGCTAGACAGAGGGAGGGCGCTAGACAGAGGGAGGGCGCTAGACAGAGGGAGGGCGCTAGACAGAGGGAGGGCGCTAGACAGAGGGAGGGCGCTAGACAGAGGGAGGGCGCTAGACAGAGGGAGGGCGCTAGACAGAGGGAGGGCGCTAGACAGAGGGAGGGCGCTAGACAGAGGGAGGGCGCTAGACAGAGGGAGGGCGCTAGACAGAGGGAGGGCGCTAGACAGAGGGAGGGCGCTGGGTAGAGGGAGGGCGCTGGGTAGAGGGAGGGCGCTGGGTAGAGGGAGGGCGGTAGATAGAGGGAGGGCGGTAGATAGAGGGAGGGCGGTAGATAGAGGGAGGGCGGTAGATAGAGGGAGGGCGGTAGATAGAGGGAGGGCGGTAGATAGAGGGAGGGCGGTAGATAGAGGGAGGGCGGGCGGTAGAGGGAGGGCGGGCGGTAGAGTGTGGGCGTGAGGGCGGTAGAGTGTGGGCGTGAGGGCGGTAGAGTGTGGGCGTGAGGGCGGTAGAGTGTGGGCGTGAGGGCGGTAGAGTGTGGGCGTGAGGGCGGTAGAGTGTGGGCGTGAGGGCGGTAGAGTGTGGGCGTGAGGGCGGTAGAGTGAGGGCGGTAGAGTGAGGGCGTGAGGGCAGTAGAGTGAGGGCGTGAGGGCAGTAGAGTGAGGGCGTGAGGGCAGTAGAGTGGTAGAGTGGTTGGGGGGCGGCGGTGCGCAGGAGCAAGGGGGCCGAATGTCACAACCATTGGTGCTGACAATTAAGTGCGCGAAAAACCACAGGCTCAAATTAAGCTCTTCACGTCTTCCTCATAAATACACACTAACTGTTTTCCTCTCAAATGGCTCACTAAGGTAAAAGCTTTCAGATGCCACCTGCAGATCACAAGCTTAAATTCTGATAAGACCAACTCAAGCTAACATTTTTCTGAGGTCGGTAAACCGAGTCCTATTTCGATATGATCAACACATTTTATTTACAACTGATAGGGACAGGTGGTGACAAAGTTGAAATATCACTAACTCTTTCACAGAAACCACACAGGTGTGCTGTAAAATGTAGTAAAGGGTGGGCTTTGTTATTAAAGAGCCAAAACCGAAGCTTTTTTCAAGTGTTTACTGCAACAGCGCTCGACTATTTTGGGAATGTACAAACCAGGACGCCCAATATAAACATTGGCTTTTACATTGCCAAAGTGGGGGAAGCAAGGTCTGAGGAAGGTAAAACCACAAGGGAGTACAACTACGAGGAAAACTTTGAAAAGAAGGCTTTTTTCTGCTTATAAAACCTCATGACCTCTGACCCGCAAGAAAATAGACTTTTTAAAACGTGTTATCGGCACCACAGTTGGCTTTAGCGTGCAGAATACTCCACGGCGTCACGCTCTTACACTACTATTTATAAGCTGAAAGGTAACCAATTTACCGGCCTTAGAATGTAGTAAAGCAAACTCAGCCCTGCTTGGGAGACAACCCGGGACATCGAGACTGCACAAGCGCCTGAAACACATTGTTGTATTTTAATTGCATTTATATAGCGCTTCTATAGCGGACTGACGAGGCGCCGAAGCGCTTGCATGCATTAATAAACTAACCTATCTTGCACAATAGAGCTATATTAACAAGCACAATTAGTTTAAAATAAAAGCCCGGGTTTATTGTTGCACAAACTGTCATAGATCAGACTTGACTTGAAAGTCTCCTCGAATCTATACTTAAAAAAACAAACAAAGCCTTCACCTCATCTAGGTGCCCTGCCCCAACTACATCTCACCCCTGGAAGATGACCAGCTGCTGGAAGGTACGTCATGTGTTTAGTGCTATGTATGTGTGGAATGTCATCTTGTATACCTTGAAAAATAGGTCAGAGGAGCACTAATGCGTGGCAGCAAACGAGAGGGGAACAGTAGTGGCGCTCGGTGAGGAGCGGGAGAGAGAGCGAGAGAGGAGAGAAGAGAGAGCGAGAGAGAGAGAGAGAGAGAGAGAGGAACATGTGTATTTGAAGGAGTGGGTGGGACAAAGGGGTAGAGAGACAACCCGAGGAGTAACAGATTAAAGGGACATGCAGGGAGGGCTACGGATGCAGAAAACAAAAGGGAAGACAAGTCTTCACGGCTCGATGGTATACTTTTTTATTTTATTTTTTTAATTTTTATTGTTAATCAGAAAAAAAACCTGTTTAAACAATCAATTCGATATATATAACTAATACAGCAAACATTCTTCAATTAAGACTTAGTATCTTAAACCAAACAACGAGATGCTAAAAAAGAAAAATAATATAAAAATAATATTCACGAAAAAAGAGCTGGTCAAGAGACAAAAATAAATATTATTATAATACTATAGGTTACCCCTCTATTCTTAATTTCCAATGCACTACCGGTGCCCAGATCCGTTTACCTAGCTGTATCACTTTGCAACCTTTTTTTTCACACAGAGATTTCTCCAAGGTATACATTGATAACACTCTTAAGAGCCGTTGGTTAAATGACGGGGGATTAGGATCCTTCCACAGGGTTGCTATACATAGTAGGGTTATGGCCATTGCAATAAAAATAAATTCTTGATGGGGGATATCCAGCCCTTCTCTCCCAACACCCAAAATCATAATCTCATTTGTTAAACTAATTGATATCCCCAGTTCATCACTAAAGAATGTTTCAATCGCCTGTTTAAGATGGTTTAGATTTGGGCATGCTGAGAACATATGAATAGTGTCAGCCTGTACACTTTGGCATCTCGGACAGGATATCCTGCTTTCCGCCCCCCCCCCCCCCATTGTGCTATTTTGTGCGGTGTGTAATATAATTCATGAAAAGTTTTATAACATTGTGCCTGCAAATTTGCAACCTTTACAATAGAATTAGTAAGCTGCAACGATTTCCCCCCCCTCATTTCCCACTAAATTTAGCTTCCTCCTCTTGAAAATGTTCCATCAAATCCTCTCTTTTAAAATTAACACCCCCTAACATTTTCCTTTGTATTACTGATCTAATCAGCAGAAATTTAAAAAAGTCTCTACGATCTAGCTTGTATAATTGGCATGCCCTTTCAAAAGAAATTAAACCAGAGTCATCTATAATATCTCCTATAGTGCACACCCCTGAGTTATCCCATCTTTTCATAACTTGATCATGAAACACTTCTGGGAGAAGCTCAATCTTATATAGAGGTGTGTAAAAGCTCATCCGTCCTAACTTAATTGGTGGTATACCTATAGCAATGGAGGAGGGGGCACAACTGGCCACCCTGGGCTATTACAGAGAGCAAAAGGCAGCGAACGGGGGAGGGGGTGCATTTCCTGCAGCGGGAGGTAAGGGGGAGAGGTGACGTAGCAGGGGCAGACTGAACTGGGAGTTTGCAGTTCAAACATGGCACACACTGCCTGTTGATTTAGTAAATTAATTACGAGCTGCAACGGGCGCCGACTAGCAGGAAACGCAGCAGGAGGTGGTGCGGGACGGCACGTCGAGTCATCAAAAAGAAAAAGTCTTCGGAGGAGGGCTGATTCTGCGGAGTGTGTGAAGTGGCAAGCTCTGGCATTGCGCAGAGTGGGGCGGAGGAGAGCATTCCTTTGAAATCTGAAGCTCTCTGCATTGCTGTGGCGGGTCTGATGCGATGATGCGATGCGGCTCGGGAGCAAATGGCAAGCGCGTGCATGGGCACATGCACTGTGCCTAATCTGCCTGCCAAAGCCCCTTGATAAGCTTTCCTGATCCACCTCTATATGTCTCGAGGATAAATAAAAAGGGAAGAATTAGCGTCGTGGGAACGGGGGGGTGGGAGGGAGTGGGAGCCAAGGGTTAGAGATGGGATCACGCATTCGGCCAAAAGAAGGCAAACGCTGTTATAGGACACAAACGCATTGTCAGGACATGCCATTTTGTGGTCTGCGAAGTTATGTACTGGCCAATAGCAGCATTGGCGTTGCAACAACATGCGATGTTTCAGTTTACGATGTTATGGACTTTGAGATGTAATAGCCGCGTGGTAAATGCACGCGATGGGATGGTGCTCGATGTATCCATATACATCCATACCTGGGTGTACTCCGTGATTACTCGGGTCATTCCCCTGGCGCACGTGTGACTTGGTCCTGAATTTTATGGACTAACCTAACTTCGGGAAAAAGATTTTTTTAACTGAACGAAAAGTAAGAACCTAATCCTGGTAAATGAACATGCAACCTTACTCCTCAGCCTCATCATTGCCACAAGGGATGATAAAAAAGAATAGGAGTGACTGAGCGACTCAACATACATCTACTAGTGATCTAACAATTGTGTGGACTAATTCACAGTATAAATAACTGCATTCAGTACCTTTATGTTTGTCTTGTTCACTGCTGCTGTTGAGTTTGAAACACATTACCAATGAATTTAACTTCCCTCTGTGATACCTGTTCTCAGTCTTGCACAACTTGTAAAATATATGGTGGGCATAGCTTAGATCTAGAATTTAATGAGAGCTGGGCAGTTACTATGTTATCCACTCGTAAAATGGCAATGATTAGGCAAGATTATCATGGCTCTTGATTGACTTGAGTTAGGATACTTTAAACTATGACCTGCTGGACAATGTACACTCGTGGTTCTACTTCCACTCACTGAACGATGCTTTTTCTTCATCCTCAGAACTTCTTTTGGTGTTGATTCTTTGCTTTGGTGCATCTGCTGACTTCACAAGTTTTTTTTTGAATTCCGTGTATTCAAAAATGTTTTTGAATTCCGTGTATTCACATGATATTTATTGTGTGTTGTGCCATCCCTTGCTGCCTCTTTGCTGCTTCGAAGCCAATTGCACGTTTAACATCAGGTTATGTTTTGAAATGTCGTGAAGCTTTTTGTGTACATTATTTAATTTTTTATATGGTCATGGGCAGAAGACTGTACACTTACATAACCTAGTTACACAAGTTAGGGAAAAGAACTATGTTAAACAAGTATATAGGACCAATTAACCTAGGTTTCTCTTCTTCTAGATAACATAATTGCACAAGCACAAAACCCTTGCCCATAACTTTTCTTCTTTCTCTCAAGCTGGGAACATGCATTATAAATGTGTTCAATTCTCTTATTAAACAACAGTTCTGTAAGACTGCAAGTACAGGGTCAGTGGTAGACTATAGTGAGCTGCTATTATCTTGCCTTTTTGTTTAAAAACAGCTGCAGTTTACAGGAAAGTGCATTTTGTGGCTGAATGCCCATTTCTTCACACAGTGAAATGCTCTGTCGATGATCTCACCAGAGCCAGGATCTCAGGGAAATGCCCGTGTAACAAGTCGAGTCCCATAGAGCCGGTGTGTAGTCTTAAAGCAGTAGGAGTCCTAAAAACATTGCACATTTGAGGTTTGTTCGCTGCACTACACATACATCAATCAAACTGCAGCAACGGGGGAAAGTTGGATATAACAAATGTATCTTTCACAAATAACAGAAATAGTTGTCTAAAAGCCATGGATTTAATGCATAAGCATTATGTGGTGCTGGACCGTTTGAGAGTTCTGAATGACGATTAACAGGAAGTGACCCATTTGCATGAGGAACTTTAAACAAGCTGACCTAGTGGAAGCAAGAGACTCTCTGTCTCTAGCAGGAAGTTATCCAGGGTTGATATGTATGCATTTTCCTCGAATCTTCACCAGCATCTCAATAGTAGTGTGTAGATCTATACGTTACCACTAGACATTAAGGTGATGGCTGTGCTTTGTCCTTCTTCATATAGAGCACACAATGAATGTCCTGAGAATAATGGTATGCTGTCAATTGTTGAACATAAAGTTGGGGCATCTCTTTGATTGTATATTGATATGCTGTTGCATGACTGCAGAATTCCCAGTAATTATTGCTCTTGAGCAGTTGACAGGTATGCCCCCACTAGGCAACTGTAGAAATATTGCAAACGATGCTACTTATTCAATTTAAACTTGTTTATTATTGAGTTGAAAGATACAGTTAGATTTCTTAATAGTTCCACTGCACTTTTTGCTATTTCCTCTACATCTAGCCAAAGGAAGACACAGCCATCAATAAGCTGCTTCTGGGTTTTCTGCCAAAATTATTTGTCTTTTATTATGAGGTACATTTCTTCCATTCGGTCACTTATTTCCCTGACTTTCATTGGTTAAAATATCTGTCTCCTCTGCTGTTTGCATCTTCGATGCTGCACCCCACCAACTTCACTGTGGGGCAAAGCGGTTTAATATTTGGTGTGGTTGTGCGACCTCACTGTGTAATAAGCTTGCAAACACTTCTTGGGTCCATTCAGGTGGATTTTCAAGACCTTAGCTCAGCCCTGAGTAGCTGTGGTTTTAAGCAGTCAGGCTTTGTCAAAGGAACAAGTGCAAATCATTTAGAAGTACCAAAACGGTTAAACAAGAAAAACATACCGCACAAAGAAGGTCTTACAACAATTTATAAAAAAGTTTTTTTTTTTAAAAAAAAAACATTTTTATAAAACCCGGACATAGATATAAATTATTAAGCGAATGATAAATCACTGCGTTTCAATCAAAAAGCAAATAAGCATTTGCAACTCTAGCGGTTACTTTCGTAAAGTTGTTTTCAGTTACTCTGGCACACTTTGGGCAACAAACTCCAACATGAAGCAAGTCATGGGGGCCAGGGCAGTTACCCTGCAGTGAAGGCAATCTCCAGTACAGTTCGAGGCTCTATGGGTTAACCGCCATAGACTTCAAGGAAGGGGCCCTGATACTAGAGATGACGGTTGCTGAATGATGTTTTGATGACCACTTCCTGCCAAGTGTGTCATCTGTGTAAAGCAGAATGCGATATTCTGTCAACTTCCACAATGGCATACCCCCTCTCTTGGTGTGTGGATCTTGGTAGCCACCCCAGAAGTTTGGCTAGAGGACTACATGCTCACGGGAAAACTGGCTTGGCAACTGTTTCCCCCTCTGTCAATGACGACAGTCTGTCTAACAGAACAAAAGTGCAGCCCCGGTGTGTCCACCGTATGCCCTTCAAAGGTGGCTTCCCCTCTAAAGCTCGCCTTTTGGGCTCCCACTCGGTTTGACCTTCCTTCCAGGTATAGTCGTACACACCACCCCCCCTAAAGAGCAGAACGCTGTCTCGTGGCCAGTAACAGTAAACGGCCACTGTAAAATTTGGACACCTTTCTAAAATTGATGTTTACTTAAAAGTTACATTAAATTGGACTTGGGTAATAAGACCGGTTTAATTTAACTAGTCCTTTGATACACTGTAGTACTAGCTTTAGAAGCACCCTTAAGAAGTTAGCACCGCTGAGTTGTCGGCGTGTAACCCTGTAGTTACCAATGGCCTACTAGCCTTTCTACAGCAAAAAAGACAATTTGTTTTTTTTTCTGTCATGATATATAAAACGAACGGCCTACTTTCTAATATGCGGCACCTTGACTGAGGATTTAACAGGCCTACCTTAAGGGTGACTTGGAAATGGCAGACTCCGAGTCTTGCTTGGCTATGTCATACAAGTAGTGGGTTAATAAGTGCTGCAGTCCACATGGAACAATTTAACTTCCAGGCCCTGGGTACTCCTGGTACCATATACTTCGGACTTATAAGTTAACTTATGCCAGTTGTGAGTGATCCAGTCAGATATACATGTTTTATGGGCTAGAGCGTTTGCACTGAGGTCTGGTTAGCAGGCGTGGGTGCCCATTCAGAGTAGAAAAACCAGCCGCATCAGTCCAAAACTTTGGGGGAGATCATGAAAAAATAGGCATTTCCTTACGTCCACCAATTTATGACTTGTGGAAAAATTAATTATCTGCTGCTTACCTACACAAAACCTTTGTTGCCTATCTAAGAATGCTCCTTCTGACGAGCTGTTGTCCCCTTTTAAATTGTAAACTTTATTAAACTGAGAACCCCAGAAGCTTAGTGTCTATCCTTAAGCAAGGAACTTGCCTTGCAAGTTACAATTTGTCTCCAACCACAAGATATATGATCTAAAAAAAAACTTGATGGCAATCTGCCAAATCCCACTCATTCATGTGAATAGCATGTCTTGTTTTGTTTTTGTTCTCCCGTTCACTTGATTGTCTTAAACCTTTCCAGATAGCTGCAGAACTCTGTAGCTTGCCTAGTCGGTATTAATCCTAGAACCATGAAAGGTGGGGGAGGAGGTGGGGAGGGGTAGGGCGAGAAAAACAAAGATTGTTAATTAAATGGTACATTGAATCGTTTGTTATTCCTGAAAGTCATATTAATTGTTGAGTTCTAGGTATACAACATATTTACCACCCTGATCATTTGATGTAGTGGCAGTTTTTTTCTAGGTTCTTTCATCTACTGGGGTCAGGAGTAGTCCACCTCCTGTAATTCTGATGTCTCACTATACAGATCCAGTTAAAAATCAGTTGCCTCATCAATACAAATATGTCCATGTCTAGAAAGACTACTTGAGTGACAATGTTCTAATTATCATAATTTTTGTGCATACAATTCAGTTACTTGGCTTTCTCGAAGTTCTTGAACGGGTGGTCATTTGTGCAGTCACAAAACCACTGGAGGTCTCTGCATACTTTGTTTAAAATCCAATTTTATTGAATTTTAGAGTACAGTTTACACATTCTAATCATTACAGTACGGCGATATAAACAATCATAAGACGTTTTCCAGTGGGTCAATCCATCCTAGACAATAATTAAAGTTTCAACAAGAGACATTGGTTCCTTTTTTTCTAACATCATCAACAAACAACAAGCTTAACTAGCAGGCACTAATGTTTCTATTCGTCATGATCCTTGCATCCAGAACAGAAGATATTTGTTGCCCAGGTTGGAAAGCTATTATAGAGACACTGCACTTACAGACTGAAGACAAAGGCATAATATTCCAGCACCTGGACAAACCAGGTCCATAGTAAAGGAAGAGAAGGGGTGGGGTTGAGGAAGAGGGGGATCTCCTAGCATGATTCGAGCAGAGATAGGGTTTCATCTCAAAGCATCACTTGATGAGAATGAATATGTATAAGTTGGCTATTGGCGCATAATCATGCTTTAATCCTGGGTCCCTCCCACTGGGCTCCTCCGAGAGGACCTGCAGTTTGTGCACAAGGACATTTCACTCCAGTGCAATGGGGACCCTATGCAATGACCTCCTCTCTGTGCAGTGCCACCAATTCTGCCTTGCTCCACTTCAGTGTTGCCACAACCCAAT
The DNA here is from genome assembly GCF_964263255.1 of Lissotriton vulgaris. Lineage (NCBI taxonomy): Eukaryota > Metazoa > Chordata > Amphibia > Caudata > Salamandridae > Lissotriton > Lissotriton vulgaris. The sequence continues at coordinate 103,673,291 of NC_141686.1, forward strand.
AGGGCATACCAGGAAGGTGTGCATCCTTACCTTTCATGGCTATGGTCCTTTTAGTTATAATTCGAGCCAAATCTATAAATCAAATAGCCTCAACAGACCCCCCTCTATGATGCACAAATCCTCTCTACCCATGACCTCCCTCACGGCGTCTAGTACCACCCTCAACAATAGCTGCATTTCCAGACAGTTACAAAACATGTGTGTCATGTCTTTGGATCTAGAACCACATCTTGGGCATGCTACTCGCTCCCATATATGTTTGCAAGCATGTGGCTGTGAGATAAGCTCTGTGTAAAATGTTGTGTTGGATGTATTGGAATTTCGCGCTGCAGGAAAGTTTACGTGGGTAAAGGAGTGCCCTGTCCCACTCTTTTGGTGTCAGCACTCGGCCAATGTCCCACCCCCATTGTTGTCTTCTGGACTTCATCAAGTCCTGTGTGGTAGAGGCCATCGCACACATGAACCATAAGGTGTCGACTTTCGTCCATCACATGGAATGCGTGTATCAGTGAATGTGTATCTGGTTCCGTGTCCGTGATGTGCCAATGCCGCTGCAGTTCAGCCAGCAGTGTTGGATGTACCAGGAAATGGCCTGGAGAAATGCCACAATCTTGCATAATTGTTCAAAGTGCACAAGGTCACAGTTTTGGAACAGGGCGCCCAGCATTACCATCCCTTCCGATTCCCTCTTCTCTGCATACTCCAGGCATATTACCAGCTTATCGTGAAACGGCTTCTTCCTCTTTGCTGGAGGTATTGTCAGCCTGTGTTTGGTAAACATTGACTTCTGAGACACTTGGCACCAAATGTCCCTCTTAGATAATGGTATACTTTCATTCCAAATTTCCCACCGATGCTGTTTCTCTTGTTCATCCAGTGATGTGTGTGCACCTGGGGCAAAGCCCTTTGTTCAAACCAGAAATTTGTTTGGGCTTCTGACTCGGCTTCATTTTATTTTCTATTACTACATGGTGAGGATCACATTTCTCTTTAGCTGGAGGAATGGAAGTATAGTTTGTATCTTTGTTGCGCTCTATAATTTCCCCATGATTTTGCTTTCTTTTCTTCCATTAGAATTCACGTTTTGAAGATTACATTTAATTTATGTTTAATAGTTTTGAGACTGTCCAGAAATCCCCTGTTCTCTGTTAGATTATATGTTATGTGTTTGAAATCACTTTTGCAATGCCACAGTCTTGCTAACCTATGATGAATGTACATTTTTTTTTAAATGTATTAAGCAAATTTATGTAGCTATCGCAGAGTGACAACCGTGTCGTCATGCTTTGAAATAAGTTACGGCTAGCATTGGCCATGTCCTGCATCATCAATAGTTTGTCGCTTTTGAGTACTATTTCCTTTATGTAAATTTGTACATCTGGTAAAGCCCAGTTTCCCTTTTTATATTTCATCCTCAGTGCTGCAACTATAAATAACATTTCTCTGAGGCATAATTTTGTAAAACGTGTTTGATACATGCCAATATTTAAAGAAAAAAGATTAATAATAGAGAATTGCTGTAGAACCATTATTGGCAACTGAAAATAAATTAGGGGCCTAATTCTAAAAGGCATTCACAAAAGTGCCCTTGCAGGCATATGTCCTTATATTCTTGCAATTTACAACATGTATTCATTTGATTTGGATGTTCAGGCGTTCACAAGATTTAACTGCAGTAGGTTTAGGAACCGTACTCCTGGTGAACTTTTGTCATTTGCATTTTCGCATGAGCCAATATACAGTTTTATATTTGCCAGTGCAAACATTTGCACATTGGGATTGGCAGAGTTGTTCAAACAAATGTACTATGAAGGATGCCCAATTTATTTTCTTTTAGTTTTTCTTTAGCCATCATCGATTAGAAGGTAGGCAACTCAAGATTTTGATGGTTTTAACGGAGAAGGAACGTCCACCCCATCATACTTTCCTAATTTTAGGCACATTGAGAAAGTGAGCAGGAGTTGAGCGTATGTTGATAAAACGAGAAAAGGTGACCAGTGAATTCTGGGCCTTGATTAATCTGAGTTCTGTGATAAATGCAAACATTCTTTCTTAATGAAGATGGATTTTTGAATATTTACCTCCTTCACAGCAACTTTGGAACAGATTGGAGTAACAAGATGGGACGGTAATTGCTGGAAGAGACTGGATTGGCAGAAGACATTCAAAGCAGTGGAACCACCAGAACAGACTGAACCACTGGTAAAACTCGTGTTGATAAGAGAGCTGAGGACTGATGGTAGTCTCCGCAAGGTGTATACAAAAGGTCTTGGCAGAAGTCAGTGGGAGCCCCTAATTTCACAGCCAACTTATTTTTGCGTGGAGTCACTTAAAAGGGGTAGAAATGCAGTCTATAGTGTAGCACCAGAATCTGCTTCGTTGAGATGGATCACAATAAAAAATGATGTTGAATACCTGGTTATCAATTAGCTGGATGTTATTGATAAAAAGAATAAGCAAGAGATTTAAAAAAATGTAATATTGGGTGGTGGGTTGTGCTGGATAGGAAGTGTAGTTAAATGTGAATACCATTTTATTTCATTGGAGTAGAGACATTCTAGTGGCTTTGTATGGGTGTTAGGCCATAGTCAATGCATTTTATTCAGTGTCATATGATGGGCTAATGGCTAATCTGCATAGATGTAGATATGATCCTACTACAACAAAGGAGGGATCAGGGGCTCTTGAAGGTCCAGCATACAAGCCCCAAAATACATGACCTGTGAAGAAGAGGTATGCGGTTCCTGTCAAGGAGGGGAAAGGAGACCGGGTCGGTCAACACCCCTGCACGAAGGTGGAGACTGAGTGTTCCCAATTTGGGAAGTGGGTCCCTCACACACCCGGTTGGGTTTCATGCTTCATCATAGGGCTTGCTTCTCGTCAGGCCAGTGCTGAAATGCCTGACTGCCCTTCCCCCCCCGCCCCCCCATGAGGGGCTCTTTGACGGAGATCTTTTTCTCAAACCTTTAGGTGGAATGCGGGTGTGGGGCCTTGTAGTGTAGATGTTGATACAATTTGTGTTGAAGTGGTGTGTGCTGTGACAAAATGAGGCACTGTTGTACTCTAAAATGAATGTAATCTGAGAGTTCACTGGTCTCAATTAAAAACATCTGAGGTGTCACTGCTGATATAATGGTCAGAGTTGGCTAAATATGAATGGTCGACATGTTTCTCGCCACATGTAGGAAATCATGTGGCGATTCTTCAGGACCAGGAATACTACGCTATCTACACAGTGGTTGGTTACTCCAAGTGAACCAAGCACTCTGCAACCTAACAATGAGGTACTTTATTATGTACAGAATGGACTAATCCAAAATGGTTTACGGTCAGGCTCCACCGAGTAACAGACAGAGAATTCACGTTACAGAAGTTAACGTCAGTTCAACTGGGAACCTACCCCTCGCTCCGCCATCTCTGAGCGGAGCAAGGGGTAGGTTCCCGGCACTTAATTGTCAACACTGGCCTTGTAACAGTCTGCCACAAGGTGGTGCTGGCTGGCTAATTTATAGATGACCACAACAACAGTTAATTTTGAATTCAATATACATTAAAATTACTATTATTAAACTATTCTTATAGCTTTGGGGGCCTGAAGTAATCAGAATTATCACTCTTGTAGGAGTATGATGGTTAATCGTTGTGTTACTACCTCTGACAGCATAGCAGGGGCAATGTGTGGTGCAAGCTACAGTGACCTCCTAACAAGAGTCCTTGCACTTAGACGTTTTTTATTTAATTAAGCACTGCCTTGAGTGTTTAAGTATGGAGTCCTGGTGGGATGTATACATTAATCAGTGCTAGCATTTTACCTTTCCAGTCTCCCAGGATCACTACATAGCGGCCCATGGTATGCGTCCATGACCTAGTCCGCGTAAGTGGGAGGGATTTTTTGAACAATGTTTCCAACTCCTCTGGACTCCGTGGTGAATCCTGCATGCCCCACCACCTTGTATTTTCCTCGCCGCAATGGTGATGAATGGTTCACCCACCATATGAGTCTCCTGTAAGAATATCACATCAGTGGAGTATCATGTGAGTGCTTTTGCTACTAGCCCACGTTTAATTTCATGGCCCAATCCATTAACATTCTATGTCACTGAGGTAAGACCAGTCACACCCATATCTGTGTGTAGAGTTTCAGCTGCCCCCATCAATCTTCTCTCTGAAAGCTCAGTGACCTCCCCAGCAAACCCCCCTCTCAAAACGTATCAACTTCGTGTAGAGCCGTAAGTTCCCACCTACGGTGTCTCGGTGGCGTGGGGGACCGCCCAATTCTACCACACCCTCCTTATGTAGTAAAAAGGAGACACAGGAGCCTTTGTCTGCAGGAGGAACAAGGTGTATTGGTATAGCCCGGGCTATGGAACAGATTCCCAAGCTCGTCGGCGACAAGACCGAGGAGGCTGATGCTTCACTCCGCAGCGTACAAGCCTTATATACCCATTTCCCTGCCCCAACATACGCAGCATAATCATGCCAATCTTTGTTCAGAGGGGGCAGATGTTGAAACAGATGGCATGACCCGGTCTTGCAAAATAAGATGGGGGCGTGCAGGAGTTCAGTCCGAGGGCGGTGAGGGGCCAACTCTTTGTTCCTTTTTTGAAATTGGCTTAACCGCAAGGAGCAGGAAGGGCAGGACGGACGTGACAGAATTTCATCAGACATCAGCAGAAACGACCAGAAGTGTCGTGCAGAGGTATTTGACACGAAATGGCAACACAAAAATGGAGTCCTGACACAAAATGGATGCCGACAAAAAGGACACTTTTCCTCAGACCCTCCTTTTGCCAGTGAGTGGCAAATACTCTAGGAAACGTCGATATTCATGAGATCATCTGTTTCTTGTTGGAGCATCATCTTCATATTGGTGGTGTGAATGTTTGAGGGTGGAGGCTTGAGAGCCTGAACACACATTGCACAGAGCATTGGCAGGCACTGAATGCACCAACAGCAGGAGACTAGGACAGCTACTCCCAAGGCAAGGAAGATGAGGACCCTCCATCCCCATTGGGAAAGGAGGCCCCAGATCCAGCCTGTGAGGGACCAGTTGCCTTCATCCTGATGAATTTCAGAAGAAAGGCGATGCAGACGTTGGATGGCATCATAAACTGTAGGTGCATTACCTGGAATATACACACAGCAGCTGGAACCGATCAATTTACACACACCACCACAATCAGCGAGGATGATGTCAAGGACCATACGATTTTGAAGTGTTACAAGGTGGTTCCCCTGTAGCTCTGCAGTGATGTTGGAGAGGGCACCAGCTGTTTCTGTGATGGTGGCCTCAAAGACCCTGGTCAGTCCTCGTACAGCCCGACTGTTTGCCATGGGACCCCAGAATGGAAGGAAACCCTTAAAGAAGTCTCCGGCTTCCTGGCCTACTGTATCCTCAGCCGATATGACGGCCCTACGTGAGTGGCGCAAAGCACCCTTCATTAACAGGTGGTAACCTCCATGGGTAGAATACGTTGGTGGAAGGAGGAAGGCCAGATAGCATGCCACAGATAAAATAAGTGTTGGGGGACGCCACCAACTTCGGAGGAGACGTAGAGTTTGAAGTTTTAATAATATAACAAATACTAGTACCCACTTTCTTAGTTCCCAGGCCAAGGATGCAGACACGGCCCGCACATTTATAACATTCAGAGTGTTTCGTACATCGGGCAGTATCCTTCTGGCGCGGAAATTGGTAAATGTTCGTCTAGAAGTTGAGGTGAATACTACCATCTCACCAAGTTCATCCATTGATAATAGCAATGTTGATGAGTCGGTCGGGCAAAAAGGAGCATTGGCATTGCCAGATCTGTTCTGCCAGAAGTCATCCCAAAATGTTCCAAGTGCAGAATTGGCGGTACCATTGACAGTATAGGCCTCCTGCATCAGCATCCACCATGCAAGACAGGACCCAGAGATGGAAAAAGGATAAGGAAAGAATGGGACAGGTTGTATCATAGAATGCGGCATCAGCCCACATACCACATACAACAGTTGGAAGTATTTATGATCAGCTGATGATGATGCAACATTTTGACGAAGGTGTTATTGAAAAATTCTGCACGGCGGGGTAATTCATGGGCTGGTAACGTGAAATACTGATGCTCTGCAGGAGTCGGGGTAGGAGTTGGTGCGGTAACAGGATAGTAGATCAGTAACATCCAACCGATGATAGACAAGATGAGGGAGACAAACAGTGTTACCACGGGGGCCATGAAGCACTTGCTATGTAGGAGACTGACATATCGTGTCTGGACTTGGGTGTATTGAACGGCTGCCATTGTACTAAGCCAGGGACCACTAGCGGCTGTCTGTGATTGGTGGTTGCTTCACTGGATGCAGGTGCCAAGAGCCCTAGGGGGCGTACCTTAGTCTGACACACCAGCACCGGCCTCATCTGTGAAACACAGCTCTACAGCCTACAGGTACCCGGGCGAAGTCAAGGACAAGCCTTCCTTCTGGAACGCAAGTTATATCAGGTAGAAGTAGGAACAGTATGGTCAGGGAATAATTGTTCCTGATGCTGAGCAGAGTTAGGGGAGTGTTTCACCTTTCCCTTCAGTATACTGTCACTCTCTGCTTCCGTAGATGTAAAATGCAAACTTGCATCGCTGAATGGAACGAACGTTGGGACTATTTCTGTCTCTGAGTCTCCTCGTCCTTTTCTCAACCACTGATCATATGGGAGAGCCAGAGGCACTCGTTTACAGTGCGTTGCATGTATCCAGTCCTTCCGACCTTCAACTTTCACGGCAGTGCGGGTGGCCAGTAACACCTGACGGGGCTGTGTCCAGCGGGGCTCGAGGCTCTTAGTACATTGAAATTTGCGAATCAGAACCCAGTCGCCAGGTTGGATAACGTGTCCTGGGCCCCTGCTTTTATCTGGTATGGCCTCATGCACCTGGTGGTAAAGGGTACGAAAGGTGTTAGTCAAACTGTACAGATAATCAGTCAACACAGGGTATTCAACATCAGACAGTTTCATGGGCCGTGGAACACCCCACACATTGGCAGCTCTCCCAAACACAATCTCATGGGGAGATAGTCCTATCTTGGTATGGGCCGTTGTCCTGACAAACAGAGCCAGGGGCAGAGCATCAACCCAAATGACACACGTCTCGGCTATAATTTTGGCCATTTTAGTCTTTAGGATGCCATTGTATACCTCCACTAGACTTGCTGCCTGGGGGTGGTTATCTGCATGAAATTTTTGTTTCATACCCAATGCTGAACAGACATACTCCATTATTTGAGCCGTAAAGTGTGTCCCATTGTCACTCCAGCCTAAAAGGAGCAAACCAAACTGTGGGAAGTATTCTTTCAATTGTACTTTATCGGTAGTGATAGCGGTGCAGTCTTTGACCGGGTATGCCTCCATCCATCAGCTGAAGGTACAGACCACCACCAGGACGTATTTTAAATTGTTACATCTGTCCATCTGGATATTATCCATCTGGAGGGCTTCGAAAGGAAAGGTAGGAAGAGAGAATCCTCCTCAGGGGTTACTGTACCTTTTCCTGGGTTGTACATAAGGCAAATCATGCATGTTTTGACCATCCTTTCAGCATATGCTGGTATCTTTGAGTTAAACCAGGTGGGTTCCAGCAATTTACATATCCCTTTTGCACTAATGTGAGCAGGGCCATGGGCCATCATTACTACCGGTAGCACATGACTGTCAGGGAAACATCCATTGTCTCTCCATAGTGATACGGGCCCAACAACAATCTATTTCCTTTACTGCCAAATGCTCCATCCACATCCTCAGCTCCTCAGGGGTAGCATGGGACTGAATATCAATCACCCTCTGTACTGTATCTTCAACCATGCCCCCCTCTGCCACCCACCTAGCGGGACCTCCCACATACATTCCTTACTTTTTCTTAAGAGCTGTCTGTCTGGCTATCTGTTTTTATCAAAAAAGGAGGGAGGACAATTGATCACTTGATCAACGGACACTGATTACCACTCAGGATGGTGGAAGGTCCAGTAACAGCTTGTGTCCGTATCTAGTAGAGATGATGCAATAGAGAGGTTGCTGAACTGTTCCTGTGGAGAGATAAGGGAGGTTTAGCTGGCGTGACCAAAGGTGTTTGAATGACACCCTAGGGCATCCATTATGTTGGATGTAGTTGCCTCACACACCCAGAAGGGTGTCATGCTTCATCATAGGCGTTTGCTCCTCGTCGGGGAGGCGGTGCAACCCCCGACGGGCTCACCTCAAAGAGGGGCTCTTTGGCGGAGATCTTTTTATCCAACAGCCTTATGGTGAAGTGGGGGTGTGTGGGCAGGATGGTGTGTTGCTATGGTGAGGTTATTAAAATGTAGCAAGGGATACCGGAATTCACTTTATTCTGGGGGTCCCCTGGCTGCAATTAAAACGTGGGACTAGCTCGCTAGGTATCAACAGGTTAGGTCGAGTGACCCTAGAGAAGGCTAGAAGTGAGAATGGTCGACATGTTTCTCGCTCAGGGTAAAGTCACCCGCGATTCATCAGGACCTTACAAAAGTGAAGAAAAGAACAACATGCTTGTGTCATGTGTGTGGTGTAAGTTACCTCTGTGGATTCTCCTATGCCTACTGGTCAGGGACTACTTGCCACATGAGGGGTCGGCGGGTCAGAACATCGGGGGTGAGCCAAATAGATGTAGCTCGATCCGCCCGTGTCCGCGTGGGAAGACCTACCCATCTCCGCCGAGCTCGAGTAGAAGTTTTAATTGCAGCCAGGGGACCCCCAGAATAAAGTGAATTCCGGTACCCCTTGCTACATTTTAATAACCTCACCATAGCAACACACCATCCTGCCCACACACCCCCACTTCACCATAAGGCTGTTGGATAAAAAGATCTGCGCCAAAGAGCCCCTCTTTGAGGTGAGCCCGTCGGGGGTTGCACCGCCTCCCCGACGAGGAGCAAACGCCTATGATGAAGCATGACACCCTTCTGGGTGTGTGAGGCAACTACATCCAACATAATGGATGCCCTAGGGTGTCATTCAAACACCTTTGGTCACGCCAGCTAAACCTCCCTTATCTCTCCACAGGAACAGTTCAGCAACCTGTCTGGCTATCTGGTCAGCCAGGGCATTGCCTTTTCCAACATCATCCGTCACCTTTTTATGCACTTTACATTTTATAATGGCTACCTTTCTGGGAAATGTCAGGGAGTCTAACAATCGGTGAATTAGGGGGCCATGTTGAATTTTCATCCCAGTTAAAGTAAGGAAATTCCTTTCTTTCCACAGTCTTCCAAAGTTATGAGCCACCCCAAAAGCATCCTGACTGTCCGTGTAGATATTAACCGTTATTCCTTTGCTTAACTCACAGGATCTAGTGAGGGCCACTAATTCTGCAGCCTGAGCAGAGCACTGCGGAATCTGAGCTGTTTCTACTACTTACTCCAATGTCGTGAGGGCGTAGGCGGCTGATGTTACCATCTGGCCCCCTGAGACATGATCCGTCCACATACAGTGTACCTTCTGGGTCTGCTATCGGGGTATCCTGTAAGTCAACCCGTCCCTTCGTCTCCTTCTATGTCCTCAATATACAGTCATGTGGATCTAACCACGCATCCTGAGTATCCAGTGGGAGTAATGTGGCGGGATTCAGTACAGTGCATCTCTTGAAGTTAATGTGGCTGGAAAAGAGTGTCCATTCATATCCTGTGAGTCGTGCGCTAGTGAGGTACTGTGCCTTGGTGTTATTAAGGAGGGTATTCCCAGAATGGGGAACCATCAGAGTCAAGGGGGAGTTCATGACGATCCCCGCACTCTGACGGACCATGAGCGCGGCCGCAGCTGTCGCCCATAGGCATCCTGGGAGAGCCCTTCCAACAGGATCTAAGGTAGCTGAAAAATAGGCACATGGCCGATGGTAACCTCCGAACATCTGGGTCAAAACAGCGCATGCACAGCCGTCTGTCTCGCGTGCAAAAAGAAAACATAGTTTGGTATAATCAAGCAGTACACAGAGCCCTTTTTAAATCCTGGAAGGCCTGCGTATGCTCTCTAGTTCATGGAAAGGAACTGTCTGATATGTCTTTAGTGGTGACGGCAAGAAGAGGTTTGATCATTGCTGAAAAATTGGAAATCCACTGTCTACAGTATGAGGTTAGGTCTATGAAGGCTCGCACCTGCTTTTCTGTCTATGGGGCCGCCATAGCATCGATAATGGCTAAACGATCAGCGGTAAACTGCCTTCCCTCCTTCGAGAGGAGATGACCGAAATAGGTCACCTTTTCTTGACAAAACTGAAGCTTTTTTAAAGAGACCTTGTGGTTTGGAGGGCAAGGTGGGGTAACAAACTGAGAGTAGCCTCTTTATATGTCGAGGCAGAATTTGCAGCAATGAGGAGGTCATCAACATACGGCAGCAGTGTGGAATTATCGGGGAGTTCCAAGGAATCTATTTGACTTTTGAGAGCTTGACTATAGATACTTGGGCTCTCGGTGAAGCCTTGAGGGTGTGGCAAAATCTAAAGCTCCGCCCACCAAGGGAGAAACCAAAAAAAATGTCTGCTGTCAGGATGTATATGAATACTGAAAAAAAGCATTCTTCAGGTCTATGACAGAAAAGTGCGTGGCGTCTGAAGGGACCATCGTCCAGAGGGCTGTAATGTCGGGGACAACAGGGTATTGGGAGATCGTTATTTTGTTAAGGGCTCTCAGGTCAATCACAAATCTGTATATTTTAGGGGAGAGAGCATCTCCATTGGTCTTCTTAAGAAATGGAATAATGGGACTGTTAGAGATATTACCACATCTCTCCTCCACTACGCAATTGTCCATCAATTCAGATATTATTGTTAAAAGGGCAACTTCTACTTCCGCTGGCAGTCGATACTGCCGGAGGTGGGGGAGAAGGGCGCCTGGCTGAATGCTTACCACATGAGGGGGTATGTTAAGACACCCCACATCAGTGTCTGATGATGCCCAGAGGGAGGAAGGTAATGCCTGCAACTCTGGTGGGAGAGGGCCGGACAGATACATATAGGAGGCGGGGGTAGTGGAAATTGTTATGGACACACCTTGAGGACTACATGATCTAGTGGCATACAGAGCTTTTAGTAAATCCATGCCCAATGAGTTTTCACTGCAACCCATAGTGAGGACCATGGGGGCGTCAACATGGGCGGGGCCGATATCGAGAGGGAGGGGTTCAGAGACAGGGCTGGTCACGGGTGTTCCTGCAAAACCCACGGAGATATTCAAATTGCCAGAAAGGGGTGCCTCCGGGACCGATACACGTGCAATAGAAGATCTAGTTGCCCCGGTGTCCAAAAGGAAAGACTGAGCATCCCCTGCAACTGAGCATTAGCAGTCGCCCCATCCCTGTGAACACAAGTCAGTGTTTTACCTGTCCGTATGTTTTCCGACAAAACAGGACACTCATCCACCCAGTGACCGTAACCCTTACAATAGGCACATTGATCTGTCTGAATATGCCCAGAGGGAACCGACTGACGTGCTCTTGGCGGCCGCTGAGGTAGCGGCCGTAAATTGCCACGTACGCCAGGGCCCTTGGGAGGATAGGCCTGTTGCAGAAGTAATTTAGTTTTAAGATCTTCATTTCTTGTGACCTCTTTCTCCTTCTCCTTGTTTTCCCTATTCTCATGGTATTGGGCCATGGCCAAGATGCCAGTCATTGTCTGAGCTGACCATGTACTTTCAACTTTCTTAAGTCTAGCGGGAATTTCAGGAAGTATATTGCTGACAAATTTATCGACAAACACTGGACCTGATCCTGGGACACGAAAATCCAAGCCGCTATGTCCCTAATACTCTGTCTCAAAACGGGTGAAAAAGTCAGCCACACTCTTGTCCTTACGTTGTCTACAAGCTTTAATTTTATCCCAGTTGACAAGTTTCTGGCAACATTGTTTTCACTAGCGTCAATATTCTACCTGGTAAGGCCAAAATGGCAGCATCTGGATTTGTCCCTCCCACTCGTGCGTTTTCCATGGCCTCTAAATCAGCCCACTTTCCCCCTAGCTCCTGTTCATGATCGGTACGTCAAATCTTATCCCATACATCGGTGGGGACGACTGTGCCGAAAAGCAAGTTCATATCGTCTATAATAGGAAGACCTGTAGAACATATCTGACCCAGCTCTTAATAAAAGGCGGCTGGGTTGTTTCGGGGACCACGCGGCTGGCCCTTCAATTGCATAACTTCTGATCTTTTCCAGGGAACGTGGACCCATACTCTACGCCAATGAGCATCAACTGCCAGACCAGTATTTTGCGCTGCAGTGACCGCGGTAAAATAGACTGGAGCCGCCTCTCTTATGGGCATAGCTGTTTCAGGAGGGGTATCAGGGAATGACGTGTCATCACGGTACGCAATCAGAGTGGAGATGGCATTATACATTTCCTCGCCCTGCACATGTCCCTGCATTATCTGCAACCGTAGTTCAATCAGACCTGCCGGTATTTGCAAGAACAAGGCCCTCATACCTTTTAATTACCAAGGTGTACATGTATTCAGCCATGGTAGTTTGTTGCATAGTCGTCCTCTGAGAAAAGGTGGACCATATCTCTTTAAACCCTTAAGTATTCCCATTATTAATCCAGAATTGACATTGCTTCCTCTGTGCGTCTGTTTCTTTGAGACCAGCAAAACTTATGGCAGATCGCAGGCAATCTCTCCTTGGTGTCATAAAGAGTGTCTGTAAGTTGCGTCCCAAGGAAGTAAAAAATTATTCAGGTCTGAAGGGAGTAAGGGACGAAAGATCAGGTGTACAGGGTTTGGAAGGGTGGGGTGTTGGAGCCGTCTGAAAAGCGGAACTGGATGGGGGGCCTAGAGACAGAGGAGCGGGGGTTAGGAGGGGGGGGTGTTACCGGGGAAATCTGAGCGGGAGAGGAGCAGAGAGGGCAGGCGGGGCAGGGGGCTGAGGATGAGGCGGTGGGGCAGGCTGCTGGGCAGGATACATAGGGGCATGAGGGGGCAGTCCCTCTAAGATAGTATCGAGCAAGTAATCCCCCTCCTCATCCGTTTGCTTTTGTCCCTTCTTATTTCTAGTGGGGTAGCAGCCCTGAGTCTGGGCTCGGTGTTCCCTGTCGGCTATTTCAACTGATCGATCTGCCCTATCCTGTAGGTGTTCCCTAGCATGGTCAGCCATAGACATATGTTCCCGTTTCCTTTCCTGAGCCTTATGCTTTTTAGCTCACTGCTCTACCTCTTTCCAAAATCGGACAGATTCAAACATAGAAGGGCGGGCTTTTCTTTTTAGCAATTGTTCTTCTAAGTTGGCGAGAACTTGGGAATCAAAGGAGCCATAAGGTGGCCCCTGCAATTCCAAGTTACTTTGCTTCGTATATTTTAACCAGAAGGAGGAAAATAATATGGCAGAAGGACCATGTTTAACATACATCGCATGGCTAGGGGTCCCCTCTGGAGGAAGTGGACAGGCCGCCTCCAGCTGGGAGTCCTGTGCACACATACAACAACATAATTTCTTAAACTTACTAATGGCCGGCATGTTTGTAAACAGATAGACAACAGCGGGTCTGAAAACTCAACTCGCTGGCTTGGGTTTTGCAAAAGTCAATAAGAGCAGGACCATACAGACACAGTGGGTGATCAGCCCACCCTTACCTGACAGGGGAAGTTCTCTTCTGTAGACGCAGGGTCGTGTCCTGTTCCAGAAAACACTGTCGGGGGACCCCAGCGAAGATGCGGTCAGGTGGCCCAGACTGGGTGGGGTTGGACAGCGGGCGAGTCATTCAGCTACCGGACTGCAAGAAGCCCTCGGGTAGGGTACCTCCTTCTGAGTCTCTCCGTGCACCTCCTCACATCCACCATGCCTGACCTTCGTGCTTGCGGGGTTCCTGTTCAGGCGCCATTTGTAGACCCGTAAGTACCCACCTACGGGGTCTCGGTGGCGGGGGGGACCGCCCAAGTCTACCACACCCTCCTTATGTAGTAAAAAGAAGACACGGGAGCCTTCGTCTGCAGGAGGAACAAGGTTTATTGGTATAGGTCGGGCTATGGAACAGAGTCCCAAGCTCGTCAGCGACAAGACCGAGGAGACTGCTGCTTCACTCCGCAGCGTACAAGCCTTATCAAACCCCCCTCTCAAAACGTATCAACTTTGGATCATGACCCTCAACTCCCACCCCACCTTACCATGCTGCAGTCGTACAACTGCCCCCCCCCCCCATTCACAGCACATCGTTCGCGCCTACATCTTTGTCTGTCATAGTTCCAGATTCTTTGACTACTAGGTAGGTTCTGTGAGGCAAGGTAAGATTGTCCCTGATTCCACTGCGGTATAGTCTTGGAAAAGATTAACCAAGGCCCTCTTCACCTCCCAGAGCCCTTGTGATCTAGCCCTCTGAAGGATTGCATCTTTGTATAGTTCAGCAGTCTTGCCAACACTGCCCTGGGGAGTGGCCCCAGGCCGTGGCGTTTTGCCTGCAACACGGTGGGCAGCTTCATGTGAACTATTTAAGGGTTTCCCATAAAGGGCCACTGTGGCAAGCCAGTCTTCCAAGAACAACTTCATTGATGAGATCTCCTTTCTTTCCGGGAGACCCGTCACCCTGACGTTATTTATCTGTGCGCAGTCCTCCGAATCTTTGACCTACCCCCTGAGCGGCAACAGTTTTTTTTTTTCAAGCTGTGAAATGCAATCGCCATGGTCCATAAATGTCGGTTGAGTTTGCACCTAAGTCGATTCCGTTTCTGCCCCTCTGTTGACCAATTTCCTATGGTCTTCTGTAAGGAGGTGTCAAAAAACAAAGAAGGGAGTGAAGAGGTATAATAAGTTGTGGACTCTACCTCCTATACAAGTAATGAAAAATTAAAAGAAGTCCACTCTCAATTCCAAAGAACCGTGCTATCCTTACAAACAGTGACTAAACCCAAGAGAACCATTCGGTTTCTAGCTTGGGAGAAACTATGTGTTTTAAAACAACCCTCACCCACCAAAAGTTTCCTTGGTGGCATGCTACATCATCGGGTTCCTCCTGCCCCGCTACGGGACGGGGTATACTGCGACCTACGGATACGTGGGAGCACTTTCAAGTGAAGTGAAATAATGTGTATGCTGTAAGAGTAAGAGTGGAAGTAAGAGTGAGAGTGGAAGGGTCAAAAGATAAGTGAGTTAAAAATACTATAGCTGGTATTATTAAAAGTGGGGGAAATGAGGAAAAAGTGGTATAAAACCTTCTATGCTCATGACGAGCTCAGCTGGTCATGAGGCACACTGCTCGTGTGCTCATGACCACACCCGTTTCTATTGACCTTCAGCACAGCAGACAAATATCTCTAGCAGTGAAGGTGATAATGGGCAGTTTCCTCACGGGTATACATGTTTTGAAGCCTACCCTTAAGTTTCTCTTCAGGACCTAGGATGTTGATCCCTTTTACCACTTACTGTTACCTAGTGTGGTCAGCCTAGTAATTGTCAAAGGCTAATCTGCATCTTTGTCAAAAAACATTCATCCAATGCCTACTTGGTGTTCCTTTTAAAAATGATACTTAGGTTGCCTAATTAGGGCCCCATGAGTTTCAACACGCAAGGGGAGGAGCTCTTTGTTCATCGGAGCCACCGGCAGGCAGTGCCTTGGGCTAGGAGCCACGGGCAGGCAGTGCCTTGGGCTAGAAAGATGCTTCACAAATGTTTGACTTGAAGTGCTCCTCCCCTCCCGTGCTTTGTCATTTATGTGTTATCATTTCTGTCTATGCAATTGTACCGTTTGTAAGCATCTTTACCAAAGTAGTATCAAAACAAATAACTTCTCTCCTCTCCGATTAGCGACATGAGCGCTGATATAGGGTTTTAATCTGTTTTACTGTGTTTTCTGTATTGTGTTGGCAAAAATCAATATAAAATTACTGAACAAAAAAAACTGCACTGCAAGCTGTAGTGGCAGGCCTGAGATGTTTTAAAAGGCTACTTTTTGTGTCACGATGAGTGCTGCAGCCCACTAGTCCATTACCACCCCCTTTTGTACCGCTTTTGGCTGCTATAAGTGTGGGAGGGTATGCTCAGACGTGAGTCCCTTGCTCACTTTGCCACTGGATTCAAGCAAGCCGGGCTGAAGACGGCTGGAATGCCAGAAACCGGTCCTCGGAAGCTTGTTTCCGGTCCAGGGAAGGCATGGCTTGGCAGTTCGGGCTGGACTGTTCCCATGAGGCACAGGGTCAGACTGATTTGCATATAGCCATGTCTGAACTGGGGTGGCAGAGTGGGCTAAAGAACGGTGATGGATTAAACCCAGATCTTTTGACTGGGTGTGAGTGTTTGATTGGTTCAGATGCTCCGTCCATTACTACCCCCTTTTGTACCGCAGCCCACTAGTAGCATTTAATTTACAGTCTCCAGGTACATGTAATACCTATACAAGGGACTTACAAGTAAATTAAATGTGCTAATCGAGTGTAGGCCAATTTTACCATGTTTTCAAAGGAGAGCACAAGCACTTTACCAATGATAAGCAGGAACAAAGTTCAAAGTCCCAAAAGCCAACAAAAACAGTTTCAGCAAAGGGATGACCCTGCAAAAAAAGGCCCGGTCCAACAGAACGAATATATGATATTGGTATGATGGGATGGGATATATGATCTACAGGAATGGGATGTGATATGGGATGGCGTATGGTATGATAGGATATGGTATATGAGCATTATATGATGAGGGGTTATATTAAATTATTTGATGTGGCGGAAAGTGCAATGGGTCGGGATGTAATGTGATATATGATGGGTTGGGTTGTGATGGAGTGTTTCATGGGTTGGGATGCGGTTTGATGGGTTGGGGTGCGGTTTGATGGGTTGGGGTGCGGTTTGATGGGTTGGGGTGCGGTTTGATGGGTTGGGGTGCGGTTTGATGGGTTGGGGTGCGGTTTGATGGGTTGGGGTGCGGTTTGATGGGTTGGGCAATGCAAAATAAGAAATGTGAAGTTTTGGTTTTTAGGGCATATTTGTGTTGCAAGTTGCTGTAAAGTGAGAGTGAGGCATTTTGCCAAGGTACAGCACCTAGAGAGGCTCAGCAATACTGCACTAGCTGTGTGTGTTAAAATAATTTGCATCCTCTTCCTTGAAAGGAGGAGAAGCAAGACATTTATTTTGTTAAAATTTATTGTGTGAAAGTTTTGATACGTTGTGTGACCCGATGATATTCCGTCTTACCACTCATTTGTAAATACAATGTGTTAGTGTTGAAGCACTTCTATTGTAGGGCGATCCATTGAGTTGGTGGTGGTCAAGACTGCCTTCTCTCTGCATCTCTGCCTGTGCTGCTCCTTAGGTTTCCCCCTCCCTCCTGCAATATTTTTGAAGCCAAGAACAAACATCTGGCTTGAATCATCTTAGAGGAAGGAGAGGAGGTGATTGTTTGCTGTGTCTGGACCAAGTCAGCTCCAACAGGTCAGACTATGACTCGGAGGACCAACACCTACTCAGAGTAATGGACTAAATACTGCTTAACTTCCATAGAAAAGCTTGCCTGCCTGTGTATGTCCCATTCCTATGCTTTCTGTTGCAGGAAATAAACTGCTCGAGAACATTACAAATTGTGAGAAGGACAATTTTCCTATGAAACCGATTGCCATTGCACCCTGGGTGAAAAATGCACTTTCAGCTGATTTGTTATGGTTCAGGTCAAGTTTGAATTTGAGCCATCTGTCCCTTGCACTGAATAGAAGGTGCCTCTTGCGGCCTGTCCCGTATGCACTTCATTGAAATCTCCACACCTATCCAGAGACAAGCATTTGCAATGCAATAGGTCTCGCATTAGGAAAGTTTGAGCTATTGGCATTGTAAATGACACATTTTTTATTTAGGTGTTGTTTTTGAAAATAGATACATTAATAGCATTGTCATTTACAATGCCAATAGCTTAAACTTTCTCAAATGTGACACCTATTGTATTTGTAATGCAATATGTGTTGAGAGTGAATGAGTGAGTGAGTCAGTGAGTGAATCAGAATGAGTGGGAATCAGTCAGTGAGTGTGAGAGTCAGTGAGTGTGAGAGTCAGTTAGGGCTTGTAAATCTGCCCCTGCGTCTCTGTGAAGTTATATCAAAGGCAGTGACAGGTGATACTGCTGCAGAGTTAAGATGAGGGCAAAAATGGGGACCCTGATTGGGACACATCTCAGCACCTGCTTTTTTTTTAACTACTGGCTCAGGCAGGACCTGGCCCACTTAAAGCCCTGGCCAGACTTATTGGTATTGCCAATGTCTGCACTGTTGATTACACATTACCACAAACATTGCTTGCAGCAAGCACAAATGCCTTAAGTCTCTGCCATACCTTCCAAAACACATTGTCTCTTTTTAAGTTGAAAAACGCACCAATTTGCAAATGTGGGCAACTTTTTCAGCTGATTCGCTCATCGGGGCAACTTTTATTTTGGTGCCCGAGCCTTTTTTCAGTCCCAGTTCGACCTTGCCTTATGTCCAAAGGGCAGCGGCTCACAGGTGTCTCCCGTGCTTAGGGTGGCTGTGGCTTGGCAACCGTTTCTTACCTTTTACCACCATGAGGTGTTTGCACCGTCTTGCACCACTTCTTCCGAATTCTTTACATATCGGTCAAAAGTGCCGGGAACCCCACAGGCGCCTGATGAGTTCATTTAAAAGAAATACCAGCAATGCACAGCCCAGCGTGAGTCAGGCGCTGATCCGGCCTTCCGAAAACACAGCGCACCTCGAGCCAGGGCGGCAGTGACCGACTCTTACAGATAAGAGCGTTGCACAATGGCCGGGGGATACACCGGAGCGGGCGCAGAGCCGGTGTGTGGGTGTAATCCTCGGCACCTGCCGGCTTCTGTCTTCACCGAATGAAAACACACGACACATGTGTGAACAGCGCACTCTTTTATAAACCATACATACAACACTGCGAAAATATGCGTGGGTGTGGGTTTAAGTGAACCTCTGTCTATGCGTCCCTAAAACGCCCAGAAAAAGTCCCATAGAGCTGCCCTGTGCACGTCCCTGTATGTGAGAGTGTTCAGGGCTTTAAGTGGCCCGAGTCCATCCAGGTCTCAGAACTGGCAGTAAGTAAGAAAGGAAACGGGTCCCTTTCGGGCCATATCCTAATATCCTAAACTGTACCGGCAAAGAGCACAGGCCGAGTAAACAATCACTGTAAAAACAAGTACAGTGAATCCACACATCAGGTGACTGCATACGTGCGTTCTGCGTAGTAAGCACTCCTTTCTGTTCACAGCAGCAGGCTTTAAAAAATATTTGTCAGAACTTGCACTTTGTCTGCGGGCGCGCTCCATATACACTTATAAACAAGTACTGGCAAATCCAAGAGGTCCGGCTTTTATATGGTAACACAGGTAGACAGAGGTTCATTTTGCATACGTTTGCACATTACATCCAGACAGATATAAGTCAGCCTTTCAGCGCCGCCGCGCTGCCTGCGGCGACCCAGAAGCTCTTGGCCGGCTGGCCAATCCGCTCGCGGCCGACCGGAAGTCCCGCCTCCCGAGGTCCGCGAGCTGGCGGCGCATGGAGCGCCCTGCCGTCCGGGGTAGCCCGGGTCCCCAGGAGGGGGCCGGGGAGAAGGAGGAGTGTGGCGCCTGTTGCGGGGCTCCTCTGACCTGAGGGAGCCCCGATTTAGATGACGAGGCGCGCCGCGCCGTGAGGAGCCCCGCCGGAAGAGCGCAGTCGGTGAGTGGGGCCCAGGGCTGATGTGAAGTGCCTGTGTGTATGCCTGGGGGAGGGGGAGGGGGGGGGGGAAGTGTGTGCACGCGTGTGTGCGCGAGGGAATGTGTGTGCGCATGCGTGACTGTGTGTGATTGAGAGAGAATGCGAGGTAGGGGATAGTGTGCCTGTATGTGTGCCTGTATGTGTGCTGTATGCCTGCGTGTGCATGTGCGCGCCTGTGTGTGTCTGCGTGCGTGCATGCAGAGGGGTGGGGGCTGCCTGTGTCTGTGTGTGAGCAAGGGCTTTGCACCGCGCATGCGCAGCTATCAGACGCTCGCTCCCGAGGTGAAATCTGACCTCGTCAAAGCGCGCGTCTGGTAGCTGTCCACATTCCTAAATACGGGCCACAATAGGTCTGAAGCAGACACCTTCAATGCTCACGCATTGAGGGTAGGGCTGCTCGACCTAAAAAACGGAGGTCCGATGCTGAATTCTTTGCTGTTTTTCTTTTTAGGGCTAAGGACTGTACCCATGGACTGAGAGAGAAATTCTGCTACTGTTGCTTAAGGATCCATGCGGTGCATTGCTCTGTTGTTGAGAACCTAGAGCCCCAGTTCATAGTTCAGAACCTTGCTGTGAGATGGTCAGAGAAGCCCAGCCTGCCAAGATTGTGATCTTACAGCAGTTGCTGAGTCCAACCTGCAACTTCTCGTAAGCAGTATCCGAAGCATCTGTGAATTCCACTGGTCTGCATACAGCGGCGGTGCGTCCATTGGGGCGTTGGGGCGTTGCCCTCCCAATGCGCACTGCCGCCATCCGGGACCACCAGTGTGCCTAGTAAAATAAAACATTATTGATGATTCAGGAACTAGTTTCTGGCCGGCCGGTCACCGGGCCGGACCAGAAACCATCGGGAAAAGGGGGGGTGGGGCTGTGCAGGGGTGCTAGTGCGCTGTCCTCTTTCGGACAGGTCATTTTTCTGCCCGGTGGGAACATGCGCACTAGCCCCCCCCTTTGGATACCGGGGGTTGCCTTATGCCGCAGCCCCCAGCCTCCTAATGGGGCGGGGAGTTTGGCTGCTCTAACCAATCCATTCCTTGACCTGCTGGATGACGTCTGGGATGACGTGACGTCACTCACCTCCTTAGTCACTCTCACCCCCGCACCCGCAGCCACTTCCACACACAGTGCTGCTGCCCGCTTCAAACGTCGTGTGCGTGCTCCTCCTGTCCTCCTGATGGTAACTCTTCCTGCTGCCTCCTGAGCTGGACTCCTACAGTTACCGTAACGACATCGACACGACAAGGAGAACTACTGAGATGAGTCACAATGGTGATGGTGGTGATTACCGCCCTTTTGAATTTTATTTCAAACTCCCACCCGTTACGTATTACCCATGATCCCACAGCTGTACCCCCCTGAGAGTGCCATGGCGGGTTTGGGCATCCGGCATCGTTTCTGTCTGTAAAATTTTTTTTGTAAATATAGCGCCTTCTATGGCAGCCGGTTTGATGTTTTGTAGTGCCACTGCCGCGACTCTTGTTCCCCCCAGGACCAGGTGCAGTTGCCAGGGGTTTATGTACAGGGCTGGGCTGAGAATACAAAGCAGCCATGGCGATTCTGTCTCTCAGTGTACATACAGAGACTCTCACGCGCGCTTACAAATGAGGCAGGTGACGGTGAGGTTCCCCAGTCAGCATTTTGTTGTATTAATAATGTGCCGCGGCAGGGAGGGGGGCGCGCGCGTATAAACATGGTGGACGTGTGATTCTGGGCCTATAAGTAAACCTTCAGTAATCACAATTATCTATCAGAAGGACATTTGGGATTTTTTTTATGCAGGAGCAATTCAATTTAAATCACATGCGAAATGCTTTGCGGCGGCACGTGGGATATTTGCAAGTTACAATTAAGACCAAAAAAAGACACATTTCAAAGCAGAACAAAGGGCACAAACAATAAAAAAATTAGCAGTGATGAAAGGCCCCAGGCACAACCACTGAAATGGAAGTACACAGACAATCTTCCGCGGGTGCCGTGCCCTCCACCAACACCTTCGACAGGTGATTTCAAATGACCCTATTGTGCATCGTTAGCGCAGCGCCAACTTACCCGAGGTCTACGCTCTCATCCAAGGCGCTATGCTCCCAGGTCTTGGTTACCGTCTTCGCCCTTAAGGCTCCACAAGTCAGCGAATCGATCATCTAAAAAGCAAAGTTGTTCTCAACTAGACAGAAGCCCCAGGGTTATTTTTACGATGTAGTGCAATCCATGTTTGTGTTTTTATGCGCAGGTCAACTTGGAATAACATTAAAAACGCGAGTGAAAATCGTGAAACAAAAATATACTCGGAAAGCCATGAACTGGCACATATAAAAACAGCCTGCAAATATGTTTTTATTTACTGCCTTTTTCAGGGAATAATAACAGCACGCATGCTCTGGTGATTGATGCACTTTCATGGAGAGAGCTGTGATCTGTCTAGTCAAAATTTTGACTACTGCTAAAGCAGCTTAGAGTGTTAATGTTTATGATGCGAATCACAAAGTGTAGCATGCCTATCACAGATTTTTTTTGTAGATAGCTCAGTGGGTTGCTGCTTTTGCCACAGAGATCATTCTGTTTCTTGAACTTCATAGGTTACCATCATTCGAACATAGCTCAGTGAATCATGACTGGCATCAAAGTGCTGCATGTAAACTGAAAGGCATTGTTTCAGAGTTACAAAAAATGTGCCTCAATTTTGCTTTCCTAACTGCTGAATGAGTGCAATTTATCTGCAGGTATTTACATCTTTTGTGTGTTTGAGGGTAGGCAAAGTGGCTAAAAAGTATACATTATTCTGTAACTGATTTGGCGCTCCTATGCCAGTACGACCCAGACTGTGAGTGTGCTATGAATTTGTAACAATGGTGATGAGCACTGTTCAAATGAACTGATATAAATTTACACAACATACAAGTTGGGGTGAGAGCAGAGGGTGGGTGGAGGTATTTATTTAATTATTGTAGTTTATGCAATTTTTATATACACCTACAGCCTGCAGATTGCTTACAATTGGTTGGTTTTATTGTAAGTCTCATCTAGGGTGTGATCAGTGTGTGATTTGTACTTTGCACACTGAGTGGGGGGGGGGGTTGGGTGGGGGGTGTTCGGGCACGCGCGCCGCGCTCGCGAGCTACAGTGCGGAAATAATTTTTCGCCCCACCAGGTTCAAATGTCACCAGCCGCCACTGTCTGCATAAGACATGCAGTGTGACACTGAGACCCATGCAGCACTGCATTTCACCTTGCTTTGTTGATACTTTGAGGCTACTATGTCTGCATATATAGCCCCTGATAATGGCACATAGATAAAGCTAAACAGTAACAAAGCTACTGCTTTTAGAGAAATTGGTAAAGCCATAGAAGGTATTACATTTACTGTAGATATCTCCTTATTGATAACAAGACCGTTATCTTTAACAAAAGTATTACCGTAGGTGTATGTTTTGTGTATTGCTACCTGTGCTGCCTGAATTAGATGTTCATCCCCACACCACTATCCAAGATTGCGCATTTACTGTTCGACTCTACTACACCTGAACCTGACCTGGTATTTGGCACATCAGAAGCTTCTACTAGTACCCGACCCCTTTGTTTCCTTTCTGCGAGTCAGAGATCCCTAAGAACTGGCCTGACTGAATCAACTATGGGTTTGCCACTTCACAGATTCGGCGTGGAAGGCAGATTTGCTCGCCTAATAACAATGGATCTCGACAGAGCCACCATTCCTTTGAGCATTGTAAAGAAGAGCAGAATTCGTAGCCTTCTCAGAGGCAAAATAGCCTGTTATAACCTGTGCCTTCAAGGGGAATAATGATAATTGCCCATGTGGATAAAATGCTCTTGTCTCTTCAGCCTGCGGAAGCCCCATCTGATGGGTCTCTTAAATGGGATACATTGTATCGTACCCTTTCTGTAGAATATCCTTGTTTAATCCCGCAGGGAAGTTTGGGAATAACATTATGTAGAACCCTACATCATTAGCTTTGTCTAAACGGTGCGAGGCACACGGTAGCCCCAATGTTTAATATGGTTGTACTCGGTATGTCTTGTTGAACATTAGTTGAACGTAGACTTTTATTCCTGCCACTGAACTTCTGTGACTGGGATCGTGTGTTGGGTTTCCAGGGCACTTGTAAAACAGACACAAAACATGGCCAAGACCACACCACACAAAGCTCCTGAACGACTGAGATGCAAACCATGTCCTTTCTTTGATGTGGGTAAGCGAGCACATTAATTGCATACCCTAATTTTTACAGCCCACACCAGATTCAGTCTGTGATCATTTCATAATGCTTGCACAAACAGTGGCACCCAAGCATCAGAGGTGCAAAGAAAAGGGACACCGAGAAACAACTGTCAAGTTCCTCCAACATTTAAATGTGGAAGATTTTTATGATCAAGAGATCTGGTTGCCAATGGAAGGTGTGGTCTAACTGGATTCAACACCAGAATTCACCCCAGTGAATTCTAAAACTATTTTTAATTAATTCCATCCCCATTTATTTTGAATAGAGGCGCTCTTTTTGATTTGAAGACAATTACTTGTCTCGTTGTGTAATGTCAGTAATGTGTTGCCTTTTTAGGTTCGTTGCTAAGTGAGTTTTAACAAGCCGTTGAGGGAATAGCAGAACCCTTGTTTATTGTGAATTCTGCTTTGCAGCAATCCCATTTATACCCATATCCTGTCCACTCCTAACTAAAGTGAGAGTCCACTGAAGTATTTTTTAATTGCTTCTAAGACCTGAAGAGGGGCTGTCCGGGTACATGGAGGTGTTTTATTCCACCTGCATTGGACTCTAGATACAAACGTTTTAGGAGGATCTTACCAAAACAGACTTAACCCACGGATTAGGCGAAGGCCATCTAGGTCATCTCCATTTTAGCAGATCTTTTGCCATGCTTTTTATCCAGAGTGCCTTCAAATTCTAGCTGTGTATAAGAGAAAGCTACATTTCTCTTTCTTTTATTTGGATTTCCCCAAATATTTTTCTAGGCATAATCAAGATTTACATTGTTCTTGTTTAAATCACAGTTTGTGTGAGGAAACATGGGATCATTTATAATATGATACTCTGTCTTGATATGCTGGAGTTACCTGGTTATTGGGTGCCACTTCTCTTGTACGTAGCTGCAGAGCCCTGTATTGTAACTCTGCAGGGACATGTTGATGGGGGATAAATTGATCCATCATAAGCCCTTTAAGATGGTAGGCTCACTGCTCTGGGCCACAAAAGTTAGCTGCACGGCAAAGCACCAATGTATGGGTGTTCCAACATACACGACATACATACGTGTTATGTATTACTATTATTAGTGACATGTCAGTATTTTAGAATGTTTTCTGTATTACCTGGAGAATTGCAGGTGGACAATTACCTGGCAAAGATCGCTGGGAGCAGGTTACTTTCTGCTCTCCCAAGGGTGTTTCAGACTTGTAATCTTCAGAAAGTAACTGGTGTGGATATCACTACTTTACAATTCTACAACTAGTGATGTATGAAACACTCTGATTTGCGAACCTACGTAGAAGTCAAGCAGTTGGTGGTTCTTGGATGGTGTTGGAGATCCACCTCTTACTGTATTGTGACATTTGTTACTAATTTACTATAACTGAGGTTCTCTTACAGTTGCTCTTAAACTTTATGGAAATGGGAGTCTTATTTCATTATTTACTTGGAAACCAAATGTCAAATGTATCTTTATTGTTTGTTAATTAAAACCATAACAATTCCAATAAAATTAATCAGTCTGCAGAGGAACATTTACTGTACATATTAAAACATTAATTACCAATAATAAAATGTACAGCATTTGATGATACCGTATCAAGACTGTTAGCACTAGTATATATACCTAATGCACGTACTGGTTGTCTGCTGCAGAAACCAGTTCCAATTGTATAAAACAATGATTGAGCCATGTATCAAAAGTTTCATCTCTTTAGTAAAGGACCATTTAAAATGCTAGGTCAAATAATTTTTTCATATAAGAGTAAAAACGTTACCAATCTACAGTTAAGTTGCCGGTCATGTGGATCAAGACACTTTAATATAGCAGATCTGCAGGAGCATATGCCCCTATCTTTAAAAGGATTTTTTAACAATAAAAGACGATTTAGTTTTAAAACAGGACACATACAGATCAGGTGAATAAAGTCCTGCTTCGGAGCACCACATAATGCACATGACGGCAGACCACTTTATTTTCAGACGGGTTGATCAGCATTAGTTGGTAGTGCCCCAAGGTGTATTGCTAGCAATTTCCTTTTTAGATGATCAGAATATGTTATGTCCAAATAAGCTGCTGGTTGTAAAATCGTATAGGATTGCAGTTCCATCCAGGTAAGGGAGCGCTTACTGAATATAAATTTGTCCTCCGTTAACAAGTGTCTTTTTGCTGCTTTATTTATTATTCGCCGAAATGTGAATGGTAAATTCAAGTTCCATAACTCTGACACCTTTGTTAACTTTATTGATAGCTGCAAATATTTGTGATAAGCTGATCAATGATTACTCTCTTGAGCTTTCCAAATGGCGATACAAGCGGATTCTGGCAGCTTGACCGAATTTTACACCACAGTTTTATTGTCTCATACATTCTTGCTAGGCGTTGCTGCAGTAAGCCAAACTCTAGGCGAATCTGCGCAGTGGAAGAATTTCTCGGTAGAGCAAATACTGTTCTATATGCCTTGATTTGCATTTTCTCAAGAACTGCTACGTCCTTGCAATGTTGAACTTCAGTAGCATAGGCTAAAATCGGCAAGAGCTTTGCTTTAACAGCCAGTAATGGTTTGAACGATGGACCGCTTAAATTCTTCGCTATATAGCAAAAAGCATATATCAATCCATTTCCTTTCTTCATTAAATAATTAGTATTTGTTTTAAAGTTAAACCTGCTATCAATACTTAGGCCAAAGTATTTATAATTTGTGACTCCCTCCAAATTCACTTTTCCTAGTTTGAATTGCTGTCGTGCCTGTAGGCGTTTACTTATTGTAATGACCTTGGTTTTCGCTATGTTTATTTCTAATAGGTTATCCTTTTGCAAAATTGCTCAATGTGTCAATCCCTCTTTGAAGCCCTACTTTCGTTTGACTTAGCAACACTATATCGTCCGCATAGGATAGATGCGTTAGTTGCAGGAGGCCTAGCCTTGGTGGATGCAAGTTTGCCTGGTCCAGCTTGGGGGAAAGATCAGCCATAAATAAGTTAAACAGGTGAGGGGCTAAAACACAACCTTGTTTCAGGCCATTTTCTGTTTGTATATTCCTCGTAAGTCTTGAGCCATATGCTAATTTAACTTGCATCCAGGTGTTTGTGTACAGCTGCATTATTGCTCGGAGGATGTGGGTTGGAAGCCCCCACTGCCTCAATTTGTTCCATAGAATACCTCTATCTACACGATCAAATGCAGCTTTGAAGTCTACAAAGCATACATGTAGGCTTTTCCGCTGTTGTATGATCTTATCTGCTATTAAGCCTAGGGCTAGAATGTTTATAATTGTGCACGAACCCTTACGAAATCCAGACTGATTTATGGGAATTGTGTTATTTGTTTCCGACCAATGTACCAATTCACTGAGAATTAGAGAGGCATAATATTTTGCTTCTGAGTCCATTAGAGAAATCGATCTGTAATTTGCTGGATCTTCCAAATTACCTCCTTTATGTACAGGGTTGATTATAGTGCCCCTCCAGCTTTCAGGTAAAATACCTGAGCTGCTCACCTCATTGAACAAATGCATCATGGGTGCAGCCCAAAAATCTGTGTTCAATTTGAAAATTGCCTGTGGGATTCCATCAGGTCCTGGGGCACAATCCATTCTACCTGCCCTTATTGTTTTAAGAACGTCATCTTTTGAGAATTGCAAAATTGAGTTTTCAGTCATGCTGTTGCGTTTACATCATAGACATCCCGATGTCTTACCAGCAATATAAGATGATTTAATCGGCACAGTTTGACTATGTAAAATTGGTTGGATAGTGTCCCTTGGCATTCATTCTAAAATTGCGTTGTCATCCTTTGTTGGCGGATGCTCAAGGATTTTTGTAGCTTCTTTTGTCATTGTATCTACCTTCCCAAAGGTACTTATTAAATATTGCACCCAAACCTGTTCTGAGAGGCAAGGAGCGTTGAGTATTTTTTTAGATCTCACAAGACAATTAATCTGTTCCAAGAATGCCTTTACATTTGACTGTTTTGCATTAAAAAGCAGCTTGGACCGAAATGATCTGTTTGTATCTTTCTGTTCTCCCAAATTTCCTTTTTATACTGTTTAAGAGATTTTATTTTTTCCCAGGTACTGTTGGAGACAGTTTTTGCCTTTGCAGATTTTACCAATGCTCTCAATTCTTTCCTTGTATTCCAAGCTTTATTCCCCATAAATTTAAGAGGCATCTGCCGCTTTTTCTTGCCACAATTTCTTGTAGGAGCATCTTTTAGCAAATTTCTTTGAAAAACCCTTCCCTGGGATGGAGTGTCGTCACCAACTCCTTTGCTTTGACAGCTATATCAGGGAGGGTATTGGTCGTCCATCTTGTGCGCTTCAGGTTAATTCTTGATATTTCTCCTATTGACGGCAAGGCTTCCATAAGCCTTTGTGGGGAAATTAATATTTCAAGTTGCTGATGGGAATGATCACTTTTGACGGTATATTTGATTGAAAAATCCTTTACTAATGCAAGCAGTGGCAGGGGAAGTATTGTAAAGTCTATATAGTGGTTCGTGCCTTCACCACATAATGTGTAAAGTTTGGGGGAGTATCACTCTGAGTTCCTCCATTAATTACTCTCAAACCAAGGTGTTCCAAGGTTTTCACCAGATTCTGCCCTTGCCAATCGATTCTCCCAAGGTATTGTGCAGCTTGTGTTTTTCTCAGATTTAATTTTCCGCATCTAAATGAACATCTGTATCTGGGGTAAATATTAAGTTGGAGTTAAAGTCACCTGTAATGATTATTTCCCACATAGGGGTTTTAAACCTTTTTTTAGCTATTACCCTAACTAATTTGCTGAATAGTTCCTTTTCCCTCTTATTGCTTGGGTGTGCATACACTTTTATAAGAATGATGGTACTTACTACATTGCACTGTCCTAACCCAATGCTGATCAGCTGCATGTCAGATGTTGTTGCTGGCAACTGCACTGACGCAGTGTTTAATGCAGTAGATATGTAAACGGCTAGGCCACCCTTTGGCCTGCCGTATCGTTGAGATCTTGTTGCCTCTACATGATGTAGGGTGTAACCTGCTACCTGTACCAGTGCGATCAGCCAGGTTTCTTGAAGGGCAATTAGATCAAAATGTTCCGAGTCGTCCGGTACCGCGTTATGATGAAGTTCTTGCTTTGCCCCTGCAATATTCGACGACAGAAGTTTTAGACCTGCTGGAATTCATAATTGCAGTCATTATGTAATTCTCTTCGCCTAGCCATTTTAGATCCTTCATTTCCCACATCCATTTTCCTTTGTGATTCTATCGCATTGCCTCTCGAGTTGCCTCTTGCATTTTTTATTATAGAATAAACTGAGGTTACACTTTGTGTATGTACACGATAATTAGGTGCACGTAATGGAGGCAAAGGGTAGCATTTCTTTGGAGGTTTGGAGAGTGTTATGCCCCAGTCCTGCTCTGCTTTCAAGATTGAGACTGACTCGGATGACTTCCGTGTAGAGATAGTTTGTTCAGTTTCGTTCATTATTCTCTGGTTGAGGAACTCAATGGTAAAAAGATTGGTTGTATTTAGGTGGTTTAATGATGGAATGGCTGCCATTAAGCTCAAAATATTGCCCCTTTTTAAACAATCTTGAGGACCTTGTGATATGTATTGTGGAGTGAATATGATCTGATTATTTACAGTCTGTATTTGCTCCTGATTGCTTAAGTGAACTTTGTGGTGTGTGGACTGATCCAGATTCATTTGGTGTAGTCCTGATGATTGCTGCAACATGATACTATTGGATGGATTTACTTTGACTAGTATCTGTTCGTTTGAATCCCGACTTGATTGTGGTGCATTATATAGTACGACTTCTCGTTGTTGTACATAACATGTAATATTTGATTTATAGATTGGGGCTACATCCAACTTTTTCTCGTCTTTCTTGTCTTCAACAACTGCGGGCGCTATCTGTTGACCAATTACAGGTGGGCCTGTAAGGGTTATGAGCTGATTACTATATTCGATGTTACCTTCCATTGTGAGGGTCTGCGTCCTTTGATCAAGGTCGATCTATGTTCCTACTTGGAAACCATTGATGAACAAGGGAAAGATGTCAGCAGAACAGAAAAAGAGTATATGTTTGCATTTAGTAGGACCACAAGGGTTGATTGAAGTGTATAAAACAATTGCTTAAGGGGCGTGGGGGAGAGATATCCATGCATTTTATAAAGCACTCTCTGAATATTAGTTAACCATCCCATAGCACATTGTACTGGTTATATCAAATCGTATTACTGCTTCATTCATACTCCCTCAACCCCAACTCCCCCCACCCTCCCCCTAATGAGGCTCATCTGGGTGTGTTCTTGTAACACATCTTTCATTTCTGTTGTCTAGGGTCTAGTATCATGGCGAGTGTCCCAAAGGGGTTTTACTGATCATCCCTCTATAGCTAGGCACATGGGGGATGCAGTTGTCCCCCTAAGGTATTCAGTTTGACGCTTCCATTGCTATGGGTTCCTAGATGCAGGGGTCTCCCTGGGTGTAGATTCTCCTTTACTAGGCCCTGGGTCTTTCAGGCTGTTAGCTATCGATTCCCAGGCCCGGCTACTTCAATCGAAAAAACTCCCTCTCCAAGCTTCTCTGAGCAGCACTCCCCCCCCCACCCCCCACCCCCCCTCAAATCCTGCCCACCAATCCAATTCTTTGTTCCATATTACTATTCGGGGCTTCCAGTGTCTCGTGATTTGTCATTCTGTCTGATGCCCAGGAGTTTATTGTTCTACATATAGAACTATCATATCTGTTAACCTATTATAATTGTTGACCTAGCTATTTTTTTGACACCAAATGCAGGTTTTATTTATTTTTCCCTTGCAGTGCCCAGTTTTTAATTCTGGCCCAAAGGATGCATGAGTTAAGTCATTTGCGGACTCCGTAGCTAGTTTTAATCTTCATTTTCACATTGCTCTGCTGCGCTCACTATCCCTAGCTCACCATTTGGGCATTTACTATCCCTCTCTCTAAAAAAAAAATCCCTGAGCTCCTCCTTTTCAGTGAGGGGTTTGCAGCCCATACCGTGACTAGGCTTCACCGTACGAGGTTACCAATGTGATAAAGCATGCCACCTATGGTGGGTGAGGGAATTTGTCCTTTCAAAGGGATATTCCACCACGGCTAGGTCTTCAGCTATGATAGCAACCTCTACGCCAACTGATTTCTTTTTTGTGGTTCATCTGTGAATGACACCATGGGTGTGACTCCCTTCAAGGTCCTGCGAGGGAGGCTTCCCGGGACTAATAGTAACATGGAATGGTTAATAGTCATCAGATGAAGTAGTTGTATGGAAGATGTGAGGAAAAGAATAATGGATACTCATCAAAGGTATAGGAAAAGATTTAATTCAGTGAATGGTTTGAAGAGTATGAAGGTGGAGGAGGTTCATGGATCAAAGTGAAGAAACCTTAGAGAGTATGTAAAGGAGAGAGTCAACTTTCTTCTCCTTTAAAAATTGTAGAAGTTGTATGCAACGCTGTATGGTTGAGTGACAGTACGGTTTGCATTTTGAAAAGAATCGCAATTCTGAAGGGGGACTCAGATGTGTACAAGAGGGAAAGCTTCAATGTTGAGTCTGGTAAACATTCTTTTTTTTTGGTCGGATGAGGACAATTACAGGGCAGGATGATGAGTGGAGAATGTGAGGGTGTTGGCGTTGGAGAGAATGAGAGCTTTAAGCAAGAGAACCAGAGGGTGCAGCCGATTGATAACCAAAGTGATTGGTTGATTGATAATGGTTGTATTGGTGTACCAGAAGCGGAGAGTAAGGAGTTTGAGAAGAAGTCTGTGAAGGAGTATGAAAACCAAACAAAGCGAGTCCGAAGGAAACCAGGTTCACTTTCCGATTTTGTGTGTGATAAAAAGTTAAACTTCCCCTTGTACCATTTTGTATTCTAGGCCCAAAGGCCTTTGGGCTACCTTTATGTTGTTGTTCCTTCTGTTTAATTGTATTCCATGCCTATATGTTTTTTTAGGTTCTTCATTAATTATTTTTTCATTTTATTTTGTAAGAGAAGATGTGTTATGTATTATTATATTATTAGTGACATGTCCGTGTTCTAGAATTGTTGGCGTATGACCTGAAGAATTACATGTGGACAGTTGCTTGGAGAAGATTGCTGGGGGAAGGTTACTTTCTGCTCTACCAAGGTTGTTTCAGATTTGGAATAAATCTTCAGAAATTAACTGGTGTGGGTCACTAATTTAGATTACGCTCTTCTGTCCATGGTGTACCTTTTATGCATAGGGGCCTGCAAATTCTACGATACTGCTGATGCCTCTCCGTACTTGCTTCCTAGTCTACCTCTTCTGTACTGTGTAGATCGCGGTGCCGTTGTGCAGCTCACTGTTGCCCCTGAAGCGTGGTGCACACTATGTAAAACTTTTACATGAATTAAAGTAAATAAAAACACCAGTGCTGACTTAAAACGGTGATGTACATGCCATGGTGAAACATGCCTGCCATGCTTTAAGGCTTTCCAAACTGCTATGAAAGCGACTGGGAAAGAGGAGCTGAAACTGAAGGATCCCTGGCATTTTCCATGTACCCTGAGACCGAGGAGAAGGTTTATTCCTGGCTCCAAGGACAGCAGTCTAGAAATAGAATGCTCCCTGGCCCCAGGAAGATTGGCATGCCTCAGCTGGGGATTGCTTCTAATGTGGGTGACTCATACGCTTGGCTTCACTCTTAACAGTGGAAGAAAGGTGTCTGATATAGATAGAAAACGTATGCAACTTGCTTCCTCTTTGCTGGCTATGGCTTCAAGTACTTGAGTTATTCTTTTAGATTCATACATCCTTTTTTACAAGTTGTGTGGCAGTGTGTGACCCTAGCCAGTAACTTCCAGGGCGTGCGGATACCTGCCTCATTATTATAGGGCTGCTACAGTCAAACTTAAAAATGTCCAGCATTGTAGACCCTCCATCTACCCATTTTGACCATTACTCTTGCATGTAAACCAAAGTAGATCCAATATTCGCTTCTTCAAGCCGAATCTCCTGCTGGCTGTGCGGGCACTTTGGTTCCTAGACTGTGTTTCCACGGGGTTCCTCTGGTGATTCAAACAGAGGGAGCCTGTCTGACGCTGTGAATCTTGAGGGGACTTACATCATATCTCGCTGTTCTCCCTTCCCCTTGTTCCCTTACCATAAAGAATGCCTGAAATGGATTTGAAATGCCAGTGCCCCCCTTGCTTGGATCAGTCTCTTTCCTGGACATACACGGATTATTCCCCCAAACCAGAGGAAATTTGCTCCAGATTAATTTGCTGAAGATTTGGACAGACGGGGCGTATAGTTTTATGCTCGAAGAATAACTTTCACTGTGGCTGACCTTGTTGTGTTGCTAGCTTAATGTTACCAAGGAATTGTGAACCGAAGAAAACATTTTCCATTATAAAGGTTCCCCAGAGTTTTGAATCTGAACCACTGTTTGCAGGACAATCATTTGGTTCAGAGGTTCTGGGTGTTCGTGCTAAACGTTAGATGTGTGTTCTGAGCTTATATTGATTGGGACCAGTAACTATGGGTTCGATTTGCTGCCTTGTCCTGTTTTATTTAGTGACAGTACTACGCTACCTGACTGTATATCTCTCAGGCACGGTGGTTCTAGTCCTCGTCCATAGTTGTGCGACCTGTCTAAAGACCAGTGTTTATTCTAAGAAGCAATTCTAGGCCCAGAAGGAGCTACTTGGGTCCAGCTGCTGCCAAACAATTTCATTTAAGGGCCAGATTTCTTACTGAATATCATTACTTTAAGTAACACTAATGTGCGTTATATCTACCAGGCTTGTGAATTAAAAACATGTGCAGTATACACTGCATAAAAGGCAAACAATTCATATTTAACTTATTTTCTTGTAAAGTTGCCTCGTGGAATTGACTTCGGGAGTTGTGGTTGGATAGCAGAAACCTAATTCCATTACAGACGGTCTTAAAATTGTCTTTGTATAGACCTTCCTGCTGGATAATCAGGCGACTGATCATGCTGGCCTATGATTTACATGGTACTGTTTTAGAAAGCTTTAGCTGCTTTGTTCAAACTATGCAAACATAATTTCTCAGGACCAGCTGTCCTCTGCTCATTTCTCGTTGACTGACAGTACTCCCAGGTCTTGTCATCGGTCAGTACTTCTGAAAGTGTTGACGTTTAAATTGTAAATGCATTTATATAGCGCTTACTATCCCTGGCGAAGCATTGAAATGCTACTTCGGCGAGTAGCACGCTAC
Source organism: Lissotriton vulgaris (assembly GCF_964263255.1). Classification (NCBI taxonomy): domain Eukaryota; kingdom Metazoa; phylum Chordata; class Amphibia; order Caudata; family Salamandridae; genus Lissotriton; species Lissotriton vulgaris. The sequence goes on from NC_141686.1 coordinate 103,707,390, forward strand.
TCCAGATCCCAAGATTAGTCGTTAGTAGTTTAGTACAATTTTTTGTTTTTGTTTTTGCTTGAGTATCAGTTGTGTTAGGAGCGTGATCTTTATTTCTTGTGTGTTTAGTAGGGTGTGGGTAGGGATAGAATGATGGGAGTGGATTCGAAAAAGGGAAGTAGGGAGGAGTTTTGTAAGCAATGGTCATGTGTGCTTGTTAGTTGGGTGGCATGGTTAAAAGGAGGGGTGAAAGATTGAGAAAGGGTTTTGTGAGCTCATAGTAGTCAGATGGTTTGTGTGAGTCAGAGGGAGTAGGATCAGGGTAGCAGCAGTGGAGCATCTCGTAATGCCCTTTACAACGCATTGCCCTTCAGCTTTGATTTGGCTTCAAATTTAGTAATTTGGCAGACTATTTTGTTTAGATCTAGCGTTGCAGTGCAACACTAGATGAAGCTTTACCCGGATGAGTGCTAGTCTTTGGACACAGTCTAATATTTCACTACTCATTATGCTGAGCCACATTCAGCTGGATAGCCCACGTGAATCCTCTAAAAGCTCACAAGTACAGCCACTTCTTTTTATTTAACCTTTTCTGTGACAATACCCATTCATGAGGAAACATTCATTTTAAGTGCCACTTTGTAAACAACCTAATTTTGCTTACAGTGAAAGATAAAATGATTAGCCCATGATCCAACACTTTGGCTAAGTGATTTTATGGGCTACCACTTGGAGCAGGCATACTTGAGGACAGCTAGTGCAAGACAGGAAGGCTGCGAAAGCAGAACCATTAGCATTATGCATAACCCCCATTAGCAAATCCTCATCCTTGCATACAAGGAGAAACGCGCACCACCTTGTAGGAGTTTAACAAACCATCATTTATGCTGCATTATGGCTTCCGCTGAGTGGACGACACATGCCAGGGCACAAGGAGGCATAACTTCAGCATTGCAAAAAATGCCATCAATTGTACTGCATATTCACTGAGACGGAATGGGCAACGCATGTCAGGACACTTGGAGTCCTCAACAGAACATCAGTACTATGACAAAAATTCGCAGTAGTGGGACATACTTGGTCAATGCAGGGAGGCAGGATATCACGTGCCCAGAAGATAGCAATCTATTAAATGCGACGAAGAGTAACTTTAGCCAGTGGGGTGCTCTCAGGAGAGAAAGTGGGGCTGACTAATTGTGTTGTAATAATGATTACATTTGATGACTTTGGATCCTTGGATGATACATTTTATTTACTCTGGAACTTCCAGTGCTCAGGCTGTCCTGGAGTTCTGTCAGCATCAGCAGCACTCCAAGACAAACAGAAGAGCCAGCAGACATTTGGAGCAAGGCATTCCACGAACGATGGTGACTTGGCGCACAAAGACATAGCTTAGAATTGCAGCTGTAGTTGAACTAGTGTTAAATACAGGGTGTTCACCAGAAAGACCTTAGATATCTGATGGAAACTTGAGCAGCACAGCATCGAGACCGCAACAGGACAAACATGAGTGCAGCTTGTTGAGTACAGAAAGCGAGACTGATCAGTGTGCGTGGGAGCCAAGATTTTTGAGGCAAAGAAAGCTGGCCCAGAGCATTTTACATTGGCCATGCCTTTCATTCAGAAACCTTTCGGCATGTGTAACATTCCCATAAAACACGTCTGTGTGCACCATGCATTGGACGCAGCCTTTCATAGGAGGCATGTTTTCTTTTGTGGTAAGTCTCGTTTATTAAGTGTGCAGAGCATGGTAATGTTATGTTGGCCGCTTATGAAATGCGGCCCCAGACGCTGGGTAGGTTGGTGGGGGGGTTGAGGCCATCGGACAGGGGAATAAGAAACCATGATACTGTCCTATCACATTGGCTGGCAGAGTTGTAGTACATATTGAGGAGCCCCTACCTTGGGCGTCTGATTAGCTGGACAGCAGCGTAGGAGCAGAAGAGGGAAGGTGGAGGAATTCATTTCAGAGGATTAGGAGGCTGACTCCTCCTCCTGGCACTATCTGCACCCTGACCATAGCCAGCAGCCTCTCTGATCAAGACACCCATTGTGAGGACCACAAGCTGAACAGGGAGACAGTGAAAATTCGAGTTCTATCTCTATAGAGATGATGGACCCCCGTAGAAGTCGGGAGTATCTGGATTTCTTCATATTTATCCTGCGACTGTGCTATACAATACTGTTCCGGAGACCAGGCCTGCTTTCTAGCACGATTTATCGGGCACCTAGTGACATTTTTAATTTTTGCTTCAATGGTAATCCATTCAGGCCAGAAATGTTGGTATGTTGGCCAAGTCAAGCCATCAGCTACCTAAGGCCTTCAGTGGCTGCTGCTAAGGGAAAATGAAACACTGCTGCTCCATTCTGTTTGGTTTTTCCTCCGCGAGTGCTGTAACATTAAACAGTGCAGGTAGACTTTCAGCTTTCGGAAACATTAGTTGTCCTTCAAGCCCTGCTGCCCTCTTCCACCCACTCTATCCTCAGCAAACACCTTCAGCACATGATAAAATAACTGCACCAACTACAAAGCAATTACAGCCCACTACAAAGCAGCAAGTGCACTCCAACTAAAACACATGTCAACTACAACACCACAACAGCAACACAAAAACAGTTACCACAGCTATAACATGTTTGTCTACAGTGAGTTAAATCTTGGTGTCCTAGGTTTCTTTCTGTCAGACTAAACACACACCACACTAAGGTGTGATAACAAAGCCTGGCTAAGCCATATTAGCCTTTACTGGTTAATACTCGGAGTACCATTACATTAGGTAAAGTTAAAAATTACTATTTACTGCAGGCACAAATAGCAGAAGTGCGGTATTAAACAATTTAGGAAAAACAAGTTATCATTAAACATGGGAGCATGCTTTGCCACTCTGCCTTGCTGCACGCCTTTTTGTTTTCCCTCTTGTTGGACCAGGCCTCGTGGCGTGGTTCCCCACCCGCGACTCAGTTCCCCGTTAGCCAGTTCCATACCTAGAAACCCCTAGCTGCCCTGCCCATGTCCGACCAAACGCCCATGGCCCGCATCGACCTGTCCCCGGCCACCTTCCCAGGCCGCGCGCCCCAAACCCGCAAGGCCCCATAGGCCCATAGGCCCATCGGCAGCCATTTTCCCTTCCTGAGATCCCTGATGCCGTGGGCCTAGCATGACCCCCAGCCCAGCGTAGGCTCCAGACGCGCCAGCCCCCGTTGGGAGGGTGAGGGCTACCCTAGTGAGAGAAAGCGAGAAGTTTCAATGGCACCTCCGACCTTCCCTGAGAGACTGGTTTCGATCACACCTCTGGTCTCCCCCCTGAGGGCCAGTTTCGATGTCACCTCTGGCCTCCCTGAGTGCTGGCTCCAGACCTGCTGGGCGTCTGGGAATTCCCGGACGCATCCAGATGAGATTATACAACGCTGCACTGCGCTTGGCGCTCCTAATATCGCGCTGCTAATTTTAACGCTCCTTTTGTCATTTAAGTTTTATTCAGTTGCTTAGCCCCTGTTTTTAGCTGGGAATTATTTTCGCCCCTTACCTGCATCATAATCGGCGAACACAGCGTTTTGGCGGGTCCGGTTCCGGGTGGAGGGGAATTTCTGGGTGCCATTTTGGAGTGGTGTGGTTTCTCAGGTAACATCTTCAGGGAGCGGTCTAGCGCTCCGGGCGACCACAGGGATGGCTACTTAAAGCTCCCACTCTCGCGCAGCGGCCTCGCGCAGCGGGTGTGCCTTCGCTGTGCCTGAGTCGTGCCAGAGTGCTGCCCGTCTGCGCCCGTCAGCTCTAAGGAAGCACGGGACGTGGCAGGACTCTATACCAGGGTACCATGACTATTACTACCTATCTACGGGCTGATCTGCTGGCCATCCATGATCGGCTGTTCCGGTGTGATCTTCCGCCCGTGGACCCTCTATGTGGTCCGTATCACTGCACTTGCGGTGCTTGGTGGCTAGATGATCCTTCCCTCCTTCCCTCGTTCGATCGTTGGAGTTTGTAGTCTTAACGTCAGATCACTGACAAAGCACTATCAGGAGATATACGATCTTCTTAAAGATGACTCTCCTGATGCGCTTTTCCTCACCGAAACCTGGCTGCAGGACTCTGACGTTTCTATACTTAATCTGGCTATTCCGTCGGACTACTCTATCTTTACCCTTAACAGGGTCACTAGGGGAGGAGGAATTGCTATGGTCATCAAGAGCTGCTACCCGTGTGAGTGGAAGGCTGTCAAACTTCCAGGGTGTGAAAGTGCTCGTTTTAAAATCTCGTTCAGCCACCATTTTACTTTATCGGGCCTGTTAATCTACCGACCTCCGGGTCGTGATTCGGCCTTTAGGGCCGCTCTCCCGGACCTTATTAGTATAGAGGCACTGGGATGTGCTAATTTTAATGTGATAGGGGATCTTAATCTTCACTTGGACTGCCCGTCCCTGTCCGCAATCAAGAGCTTTCTGGCCGATCTAGAGGCCTTGCAGCTCTCTCAGTTAATTGACTCTCCTACGCATAGAGATGGTCATATACTTGACCCTTTCTTTACGAACCTGGAGGGAGCTAGGGTTCACTGTCCTACCCAACTGACTTGGACAGACCACATGTTAGTGAAATTGACATGCCCCATGTCGGAATCTCCTTTCATACCCCATGACAGACTTGTTCTTAAACGACAATGGAACAAACTTAGTCTGGAGGACTTTTACCGTGTGCTCGAGGTGGCACCGATAGGCCCTTTCACTGAGGTGGATCACGGGTATGACTCCTTCTGCGAGTGGATTTCGGGTGCCCTCGATTCTTTGATCCCCATGAGGTGGGCCAAGCGTCGTAGAAATTAGCCTAGTCCTTGGTACGACAATGCCTTGGCGTTACTCAAAAGAGCTTGTAGACAGGCTGAAAGATCATGGAGGAAAGCATACAAACCTGATTTGAAGGTCTGCTATTTGGCCAAAATTAAAGCATACCACAGGGCGGTGTGTAGAGCACGAGCAGCCTTCTATGCGCGTGAGTTCCAGAACAACCCAAACCCCTCAAAACTGATTGTTAAGGTGGTAAAAGACCTGATGACGAAGAGGACAGTGGGGGCGGAAATCTGCTCAGACTCCCACTGTGAAGGCCTAGCCTCTTTTTTTTTTTTTTGGGAGAAAGTACAGGCCATCTATCGTTCTTTCCCTACGGGATCTTCAACACCAGAACGAGTTAGCTGTACTTTGAGCGACAGCGAGTGTCTCTCGACTCTGCCTCCCCTGTCTATGGAGGCCTTTGATTCTCTTAGCCTGAAAATCAAATCAGGATCTCCGGCAGATCCTCTGAAACCGGCCCAGTTGATAAAGTTATCGCCGTCATGCCGCACTCCGGTGCTTTCTTTGATCAACCTATCGCTCACCTCTGGGAGAGTCCCTGCCAGATGGAAGCAGGCTGTAGTCACGCCTATTCTGAAAAAACCAACCTTGGACCCTCTCAAGCCTGAGAACTATCGTCATATCTCGCTGCTTCCTTGGACCACGAAAGTCGCGGAGGCCCATGTGAACACCATTCTGGTAAACCATCTAGCAAGGGCTAACATTCTTGACCTTACCCAGAATGGGTTCCGTGCGGGCCACAGCACGGAGACGGCCCTACCCTCCATGGTCGAACACCTGCGTTCTGTGCTTGATGCGGGTCGAACGGCGGCACTGTTGCTATTAGATCTTAGTGCCGCGTTCGACACGGTCTCGCACAGGATTCTGCTTCAACGACTTGAGGAGGTGGGGGTTACAGGCTCCGCCCTGTGCTGGTTTCGGTCTTTCCTTGTTGACCGGTCATTCCAGGTCGCGATCCCGCCCGGTAAGTCGAAAATCCATCCGCTAGACCTGGGGGTCCCACAGGGATCATCGCTGAGTCCCACTCTATTTAACCTTTATGTGAGGCTGCTGGCAGCAGTCGTCAAGCAGTGGGGCCTGACGATGGTCTCTTATGTGACGACACGCAGCTGGCGGTCACGCTGAGTGGGGACTCAGACACGGAGGCCCTCAGGTTCTGTGACGGCTTACGGGCAGTGGCCAACTGGATGAATACCAACTGTCTCCAGTTGAACACCAAGAAGACCGAGATTATGGTGGTCGGTAAGCAGACGGCTCTGTGGGGTGACAAGTGGTGGCCTGCTGAATTGGGTGTGACTCCAACTCCAGTATCGGAGATAAGGAATCTGGGGGTATGGCTTGATCTGTCCCTCGGTTTCACCTGCCATACCAAGAAGGTGGCAGCTTCCTGCTATGGCATTATTAGAGGACTCAGGCCAATCCTTAAATTCTTTAATGCTCCCACCAGGCAGTTGGTGGTGCAAGCATCAGTGCTGTCTCGGCTGGAGTATGCCAACTCACTCCTGGCTGGGATCAACCAATCCGAACTCTCTCGGCTACAGCGAGTCCAGAATGCTGCAGCCAGAGTAGTGATGGGTCTACCTAGGCGTAGTTCGGTTGCTAAGTCTTTACACTCGCTTCACTGGCTTCCTGTACACCAAAGGATCAAATTTAAAGGTGTTATGCCTGGCGTTTAAAATTCTTAAGGGTATATCTCCCCAAATCTTGGAGAACTTGATGACACCGTATGTCCCCACGCAAGCCCTCAGATCCTTAGGTCAAAATTTGGCGGTGGCTCCGCGTTTTAGACTCAGTAGAGCGGGTGGCCGCTCTTTCCGAATCCTAGCGGCAAACTGGTGGAACTCTCATGTTCGGGCTATGGACAATCTTCTTCAGTTCAGGCGGGCCATTAAAACCATTTTATTTGTTTAGCTCCCTTGCTGTGTTCTTTGGTCCCTCTGGTATTTTGTGGTGTTGTGTTGTGCCGATCTTGTCAAAGCGCCAGGACGCCCCTTTGCTGGGGCAGCTGTGCGCGATACAAATAAAAATAACATAACATAACATCCTCAAAGGGATCAAAGAACCAACCGCCGGACCTCGCCCACGGACCGCCCCAACCGCCTCGGACCTCCACCTGCGAGAGTCTGGACATCAAAGGGTCACTGAACTATATCAAGAGGCGCCCCAGAACTAGCGGACAGTGTTTCTTGGACAAGGAAGCCCTGCTGAGCTGATCGCGCCTGACTGAACCTCGTGAACTCTTGAGCCCTGCTGACGCTGTCGCGGCTCGTTCTTGAAACTGAACCATCGGAGCCCTGCTGACCTCGTCGCGGCTCGAGCTTGAACCTTGAATACACCTACGGAACTCTCTGAGCCCTGCTGACGTGGTCGCGGTTCCCCCCGAACTTCCTCCAGAACGAGCCCTGCTGACGCTGTCGCGGCTCAAGGAATATTCTAGTCCGGCTGGACTATCGAAGATACCAACCCGAGAAGACCGTCCTCAAGTGAGTAGGATCACCAGTGCGGCTACTACCTTACGTATCCCCCCGGATCGAGGATTGAGAGCTGTGCGCAGGTTACGCTTCGTAATGGCCTACGAAATTAAGACTGTCCCGCTACCCTCTCCCTAAAAGACTTGAGACGCTTTGCGATCCCTCGATCGTTGTACAGAAGTGTGGTATTACTTTTCTTCGTGAATATAAAGAAGTTGATAACTAATCCTTTGGTGTTGTGTCTGTTCATAAGTGTGGTGTGGTCCTTGTGTGTACGATTTGCTACTTGAGGTCTTCCCCAGTGGAGATTCCTCACAAGGCTCGGCATTATTGGTGGGAGAGGTGGGTCACGGAGGAGTTGGGTGGACTTAACCCGACCTCTGGGATCGCCCCTTCTAACACCTCTTTGTTTTTAGATATGTGCCCTGGTACCACTTGAGGCACCTACAGTTGTGCACATTGTTGTGGACCATGGGGAAGCCCCAAGGCCTCTGTGAACCAAGTTGGCTCCCCAGATGCCCCCTATGTCAGGCGCCAACCTTGTCTTTGAAACCTATTGAATTGGAGCAATCTTTGTTTAACTGTCTGCGCTATGGGGACAGAGCCTCATCAGGCCCTTGCGACTCTAAACTTCTGGGGTGCCTGGAGGCCCCTTAATTGTGGGACCCTGGTTATGGGTAGCCTGTGCTGAAGAATGGCTGTGAAAGGGGACCTCACGCACGTCCCTGTCCCCTGATATTAGTTGAAGTTGCGCTAACCCCCTGGTACTGGCCCATCCCTTGGCTATTTCCTGAAAATATGGTGTTTAGAAAGTTAAAATGGGAAAATATTCATAGATGCATAACTCGGGCCTTATTGGGACGATTTTGAAGATATTTGGCTCATTATGTTCTTGTGCCGAGCTTTAGCCATAAGGAACATTGTCAAGAGACCTTCTGGCCTCTCATGGGCGTTTTTTTGGGGAGCTAGATTTACGGGCACCCTGCGCCAGACTAGAACTCTTCTCATGTTTCTTATGCAACCCTTCTGCTACCAACCAGCAGAACACCCTCCTGCTCATACTCCCAAGCCCATGGCCCCCTGACTGTCTTGCAGGGCGCTTAGTGTGGCAGTGGAGTCCAAATCTTCTCCCGGTTGTTTTCAGGACTTATGGAGGCCAGCTCCACTGGCCCTGGAGAGGCCGATCTGTCTGCAGCTGACACCAGCAGTAGAGTCTTTAGCAGGCATTAGGTGGTTTCTCCTTCCAGTTTTCCATTACTCAGCTGTCACCACATTCCAGTTTCAGGGTCTTGCTCGCTTTTGTTCCCTTGTGAAGAGATTTAGAAGTGTGGGTGGTAAGTTCTAGCTGTTAGGCACCTTTGACAAATCCTAGGATTCTACATTAACCCCCCGCGCTTTTCCGCACAGCATTCTGAGACAATCCAACATGACGGAACCCTTCTTCTCCTGTGCAGAGGTCCTGTCCCACCCACAAGTTTTGCTATGATAGTGGGCAAACCCTCCCTTGTGATCGCTCCCAACTAGTTTTGATGCAGCTCCTACTGGGCTTGGAGCCATGCTAGCTAAAGAGACAAAGGAAGGGGGCAGGCTTGGTGTTGGATTCCTCTGCTTGTGAAAGGTAGGTCTCTTTTAAGTGTAACTAGTTCTTGGGCACAGCCCTCTGGCCATCCTTTCAAGAAAAGACAAACTCCTCCCAACACCTAAGTCCTTTACCCTCCGTATGGGAGCAATCCACCTATCACCACAGGCTACCAATCCAGCTACCGGGTGACAGTTGAATACTTACAAGCTTTAGGCAGGAAACATTGAAACTGTTTAAAAGTACAAGTTGCTTAACAGTTACGCAAAAATTTATTTTACAATTAAATGTGATTTGGAAAGCCCTTAAATAATTTCTCTAGCTGCTCCCAATCTGAAATTTGAATTTATTAAATGTGACAATGCAGCCCAGTGTTTTCCTATGGAAGCAGCCAGCCATTCTACAGTGAAAATAACTTTTGGGGCTATTTCCCTGTCAGGGCATGTTAAACATTACATTTTTACTTGTCCTACTTTTAAATACTGTGTACCATGTCTTTATGGGTAATAAGGCCTACTTAAGGGTAGCTTGCTAATATTTAAAAGCAAGGTTTAGGCCGGTCAAAAGAGGTTATTTTGACAGGTCGGATGTACAGTTTTGAACTGCCGCAGGCATGTCACCTGTGTGCAAAGTAGTCTTTTACATGCATCCTGCACACACGTGTGTTCACGGATTCGTATACACCTAGTCCAGTGCCCCTTTTTGTATCTGTGCTGTAAAGACCTTCTCTTTAAAGGTCGACATTGGTGGTAAATGTAAATGTAAATGTGTTTGTATTTATTTAGCGCACTTCTACCCTGAGGTCTCGTAGCACTGTATTCATACCGCTGTGGAACCCTTCCTGGCATTCCTGTGAGATATCCACTCCTGGGCACCCCAAGTTGAAGCCAGGCATCCAAGCGCTGCTGGGCCCGTTGTGGAGATTAAGCAAGCTATTGCCCAGAGTCACAGAGTGGGACCCATGATTAGACTAGGCACCGAGGCGAGAATTATCAGGTCCGGGGATATTGAGTCCAAGAGCCGCCAAGGCGGGAATTGAACCTTGGTCCCTGGCCAGACCTCTGCCGCTCTAACCATTGAGCCTCGCTTCTCCACAAATGTGCTCGGTCCAATTACCAGATAATTACAATTGATAAGAATCACTTAGTGATACCACCCCCCCCCCCCCCCCCCCCCCCCCACAGCCACGCCCCCCGCCCCAAGGTAAAGATCCAAAAACCAAGTAATGAAAAGCAAAAGATTCCTGGCGTACTGACTGGGCAGAACCCATTTCCAACGTAGATGAAAAGTGATCAGTAGAAAGGAGATATTTATGTCAACATGTTTATTTTTTGCTTGCTTTAAGTAATTATAGAAAATATATAATCTATATGCATGTTTCTACCCATTCTTGCAGCGTTTCTTTTTCTGACTTGTGTTAAACTGATTCTAATATCTTTTTGCACCAACAGTCTAATTGCTTTTTGGTGTATTTAATTTTGCACTACAGATTTCACTTCTATTCTTTGTCTGAAAGTATCTTATTGCTTTAAAATAAGAGGCGCACACAAAGGATTTAGCTTTTTGCAAGAAGGGTGATGGTGTGATCAAATACTATAAGGAGTAAAGTACCCTGTGACACACACATATTGAGGATATTACAAGAAATTTCGGAGTTCCATGACCTTATAAATGAACGACGGCCTTCAGCCTCGTTCTCTGTATGGTCACAACTGCTCTATCACTTGCATTATCATTATAATGTGAAACGGGGTACTTTATCCCATATATATTGTATCAACGCCAAAACTATTGCAGTTACCAGAGCTTGTAGGTGCCTCTGGTAGGTGTTGTGTTGATCTGCGAGTCTGATTTCTCTGGCATATTCAGATCCTAAATACCCAATCTGTCCTGTGCTAGAACCATGCACCCCTCTTTCTCTGTGCGCATCAGTGCTGCATGTTAAAGCTCTGCAGCTACCACTGGTCCTCCAGTTTTAATAACTGCCAGCAATGTAATTTAGTCTATATAAATACTTGCCTAACCTTTCAAGCTCCTTCTCCAAATTTTGAGGCAAATTCAGGGGTGGAATTACCACGCGGGACACAGGAGAAACCCTAGTAAACTGAAGAGCACTTGAAAGTTTTCAGTGTTAGAGAGGTTGTGGAATTCTAGTCCCAACTAGCTCTGACACAGTTTATTTGTGTTTTTGTAAAATGCATGTTATGGCGTATGTTCGCTCATGAAGCACTTTAATATTTCACGAGTGCCTCCAGAGATCCCTGTAAAACAAATAACTTTTTATCCAATATATTTGGAAATAGCGCGGTAAAATGCATAGATGGGATAAACTAGCGGGAAAGACTCGGGGGACTTCTGGCAAAGGCTGGTGCTCGCTTCGAAAGATTACTCTACGCTGTGGCTGCTTTTAACTGCCAGTCCGGCCAGAGGTTTGTTCACGTCTGTTTGATTATAGTTAACTCTGCCAAACAAGAGCTCCACAACTCTGCAGTGTGTCAGGTGGCTCATCTCGTGAAAGAAGCATTTCACTGGCGCAAAAAACGGGGCAAACACGTTTTCAGCGTTTTATTTCTTATTTTATACGTTGGAGCAAACTTATTTATCCCTAGTCTATATCACAGAAAGACTTTTTCACCAGACATAAAATAGAGGGGTGTTGTAAAACCTTATATAATATGTAAACCCTTCAAAGATGTGTGAATAGTTGTGTACATGTTATAGTTACTGGAGCAAACTGATGTTGCCTCACACGTAATTCCACATTTTAAGTTTTTGAAATATATTTTATCAGTTTCGGAATATGAATACACACCAAACGTAGTACCAAAAACCAGCGTGTTATACATTTCATATATATATATATATATATATATATATATATATATATAATCTATATCAGTGCATCTCTGTAATACGGCCCCTGGAATCGGATTCTTTTCGTGCACGCAGACGTTCGCGTCGCACGAGAAGTCTGGGAAGCGGTTCCCATCACGTCAGTGCAAGGGTTAAAGTCGGCCCTGATGTCAGTGATGTCAGCCTGAACGGCCCTCACTGGGAAGCTATTTACACCGAGGGAGCGGCCTGCGCGAGAGCACTGACATCATCCTGTCCCTGACAGGTCGCGCTCTTTGAAAGGCCCCCAGGCCTTAATTACGTTCTTTTATTACAGGGCGATAACAATAAGCAGTGTTCTCATGGAAGGTAAATGGGCAGGGCGCTGTGAAATAGTTTCCCTGATGTTTTATGGAGCGGTTAGCCAAAATTGAGCCGGTGCGTACCTCATTGCTAGTTACGTTTGACTGAAACCGGCGTTTATTGGGTTGTTGTTTGCTCGAATGGGTTGTAGTTGCTGAGAGAAGTCCGTTTGCATAGAGGGATTAACAGCTATGGTGGCCTCCGTTTCTGAAGGGGAAATGCACAGCTCGGTGAAAGGGAAGCTAGGGTGAATAACTGTCTTGAGTACGAGGTGGCTTTTGTGCTGGCGTGGAAGGGACGGGCTCTTTTGGAGTACCTCTGAGTGGGCGTCCGTTATGAGAGCTTTTTGAAAGTCTTTAACGTGTAATGCTTATGCTTTGTGTTGCACCCTGGACTCTAGGCACCCGTTACTCGGTACTGGTGTTCTGGTGGACCATGGTTAGGTGCCTGTTGACATGGTCTTTTATATTGTTTAGTAATTATTCAAGTGAATAGTGGCTGGCAACTTTATTTAGAACAGAGAAATATTTCATATTAGATAGCGACCAGCCAGAAACTGTCATGTACGTCTGCAGTGCATTTTGTGTATGGTAGTGTCTTCACATTGATCTCACAGTACTTGGGAAGAAGCCTCACAGCGCAAGCATTCTGGAGGGGTTCTCGTAGGCCTATTTTCGGTGTGGACCTTCTTGGGCAGCATCTCTAAGCAATCAAGGGCTGTTGAGTAGCTCCTTGAAGGCAGGAGCAGTAGTATTTGGGCTGTAACAAGGTTAGGAGCCATAATGAACTGCTCCCAAGAGCTCCAGTCTGTGGTCTGTCTGAAAGTCTCAAGGGTTGAAAAGCAGCATTGACTGACCTGCAAAAATTACAATCTCTTCAGGTATAGGGTGACTAGATCTTAGGATCCAAAAACCGGGACATTCCGCAAAAATAAAAGGAGGACTACAATTTTAAATCAAGGGGGCGGCACAGAATGTCAGCCCTCCTCAAGATAGAAACAGAGAAGACTCCCATAGAAAATAAATAAAGTGTACATTTGAAACCAGTATCATACCTGTTAATTAAATTGCTTATTTATAACAGCTGCTAACTAGCCCTGCTTTGGAACACCTAAAAAGTGCCTCTCGCTGTTTTCAGACCAACTTCTCTAAAAATCGGGACATGAGCCAAATTTGCAGAAATCTGCTTCAAAAGGTGGTGAAAACCCGGGACCATTCCAGCAAATCCAGGACACATGGTCACCCTATTCCGGGATGTCTGTCAGAATTCGGGCTCAATATATTTGATTTCGTTTATTCCAACTCCAGGAATCCGAAAGCTAACACATGCGTACCGGCCAACTGGCCTTCGTCAGATTTTCCGTGTGAGCAAGGCGTAACTGCAGAAACGCGGTGTGTTAGAGCGGGATAACCTTCCTGAACTTCAATTGGATTGTGTGCAGAGTGCACTTATTTTGCTGCCCGAAATGAACTTGGATATATATATATATAATTTATTTATTTTGGGATTGCCCGTAGAATATGAATATATAACACGCCTACCACCCCAGTGTTATATTACATCCCCAAACTACATAAAAATCCAATTAAACCACCAGGACGTCCTATCATCTCAGCCAAAAACATCCTAACAGAAAACACATCTCAGTACATTGATCATTTCTTCCAGAATATTGTCCAAATCCTTACCATCATACCTTAAGGACACAGGTGACTTTCTGGCAAAAATGCATAATTTTGAATGGCAACCCGACTTTCTACTAATGACATTGGACATTACAGCACTCTATACGAGCATCAGTCAAAAAGACGGTCTGAGGGCCATACAGCAATAACCAAGACAAAGACCAGGCATACAAGAACAACACAGTAGAATGCTTTCTGTCTAAATAATATATTTTTATTTCAGGGCACACTTTACCAACAACTACGGAGAGTAGCTATGGGGGCCAGTTTCTCCCCCAGTTACGCCTGCCTCCACATGGGCTGGTGGATAGAACTGGTCCTCCATAGGAAATTCGAAAACAATCTGAAATGCAATGTGAAATGTTGGTGGCGGTATATTGACAATTTGTTTGTAGTGTGGCAGTGTTCTAAGGCTGAAGCCACTAATTTTATTGAACAATTGAATCAAAATGAAATCGACTTGCAATTCACTGCAAACATCAGCGCAGAGAGGGTTATATTTTTTAATGTAGAGGTTTAGATCCATGGTGGCTGAATGGAGCCAAAAATACACAGGAAACCTACAGCAGTACATTCTGTTCTGCAAGCGAAAAGCCTACGTCCAAAACATCTTTTCCAAAGAATCCCCTATGGGGAAATGATTCGGTTAAAAAGAATCTGCAGCACTGAAAAGGAGCTCCAGATAGCCCAATCAAGTAGCCGAACAAGATTCCTAGAACGGGGGTACACTAAAAGATGTATTGATGCCTCTGTAGCCAAAAGACAGACGATAAACAGAAATACCCTATTGAAACTAGATGAATCAGGAAATCAAGATGCTACACCAATAGTTGACCCAGCTCTGCCTAAAAACCCGTCAGAGGAGGAATTCAGGATGATAGTGGGATTCAGTAAACAAAATAAAGCCATTAACCACATCATCTGGAAAAAATGGCCATTGGTGAAAAAGTATCCAGTGTTAGGCCACTTAGTACCAAAAAAACTCTCCATTACCAACAGGAGACCTCCAAATATGAAGGACAGATTGGTACAAAACAATCCAGTAGATAGACTTAAGGGGAACTGGTTGACACAAAGAAAAGGTTTTTACAGATGTAAATCCTGCAAGGCTTGTCAACACGGCATCAAGACTACATCATACAAAACAGCTTACTGTGGACAAGAACAGTTGATTACAAAAGCCCTGTAATGTAAAACTGAATTCGTTGTGTATGGTCTTGAATGCCCCTGCGGACTTTGGGACGTGGGAAGTACCAAGCTGCAGGGGCGTACATTTTTTTTACAACATATCAGAGCAATAGGGAATCGGGACCCTGCATACCCGGTAGCCTGTTACTTCAAAGAGTGTCCTCAATCGGATCCCAAGAATCTAAAGTACTACTTTCATTGATAGTGTACCCTTTAATAGAAGAGATGGGGACAGGGAGAGAACATCTTTGAAAGGGAGGTTGGCTCTTCATCGGACCAGTGGGATGAAGGCACTATGTGCTTTTAAAATACCCCTCACACACTAAGAGTCCCTTAGTGTCATGCTTCATCATGGGGGTCTTCCCGTCCCTCTACGGGGCGGGGCGTGCTACGACCTACGAGCTACGCGGGAGCACTTTAATTTTGTGGTGAAAGACTGTGTTTGTGCAGTGACAGTGGAGGTGGTGAAGTGTAGGGACCTATCGATGTGATTAAAAAAAGTTAAAAATTCCCTGGCTAGTGGAAAAATAATTTTATTCGCTTCCCTGGCTGGGAATATTAAAAACTGACTGAAACAAACTGATAGCAAAAATCGGCTAACAGTTTGTGCTTCAGGGCATGAGTTGGCCCAATGTGAAGCGTAAAAATAAAAAAAGACGCAATGGTCTTTTCCCGGTTCTGAAAACGTGCCTCATGAGCCGGCAGATACGAGGGTTTTTCGATGCGATCAAGTAACCTCTGCTCCGCGGCACGGGGGTAGGAATAAGGCAGTGTCGAGCAGCGGTTACTTGACCGCATCGAAAAACCCTGTTAGCCGATTTTTGCTATCAGTTTGTAGGACTCTAGGCTATACTACTTAGAACTGAGTACCTCCAAGTAGGGACCACCACTGGTCCTGATGATCAGACAGTAGGGGACTGTCTGTGAAACATGTCGACCCGGTAGTTGCCAAACAGCCCTACCCCACAACCCCTTTTTAATATTCCCAGCCAGGGAAGCGAATAAAATTATTTTTTCCACTAGCCAGGGAATTTTTAATCACATCGATAGGTCCCTACACTTCACCACCTCCACTGTCACTGCACAAACACATAGTCTTTCACCACAAAATTAAAGTGCTCCCGTGTAGCTCGTAGGTCGTAGCACGCCCCGCCCCGTAGAGGGACGGGAAGACCCCCATGATGAAGCATGACACTAAGGGACTCTTAGTGTGTGAGGGGTATTTTAAAAAGCACATAGTGCCTTCATCCCACTGGTCCGATGAAGAGCCAACCTCCCTTTCAAAAATATATATATATATGAAAACCCTTAAAAATAAACACTTGCACTTTTCCCTGATAGAATCTCTTTGTTTATATGAGTCTTCCAGGAGGGGGATTCTATCGGTTCCTCTACACTTCCTTTTTTGATTAACAGACAGGGAGAGAACCCCACATAGACTGGAAACGCGTTCTAATCTGGAATTTGACTCAAAAAGCCAGATGGGCCGCAATTCAACAGAAGATCTATACACTTATCTCTAATGAGGTTCACTGTTTGTGAAAAAAGAGTAGAAAGAGAACTCCACACAGAAAAACTAGACCGAACCAAGGTTCTACAGCTCATTTACAAAATGTTAACGCTAAAGTAAGAAGACAATCGGCTGCAGAAAAGCCGACAGGTCGACATAAGTTAGGATAAGTCAAAGGAATTATTCAAATTCCGTATTTTCTTTTAAATCACAATTTTTTTAGCTTCTAATAATTTATTATGGTAATTTTGACACTGGACGGAGGGATGCACTAGCACTTTAATTTCATTTGCACTTCAAACCACCAAGCTAGTCTGAGATGGGCTGTTCTGGAATAGGAAAGGTGTTCATGCTTAAGGATCAAAAGAGAACATGACATTCGCTTGCATGAGCAAATATTAAACACACAGGAGACTAATCTTTACTGAACTCCTATACCAGGTGATTTTATGGAGAATTCAAAGTGTGGAGGATTTTAAAACAAGGTTTTATTAAGAAAACTTTATTGATCTGTTTCATTAATCTATTTATCAATTGTATATGTTTTTATTCTATTTTTATGACCATCTAGATAGGGCGAGGTCACGTGAAGAGGGAAATAAGTATTTGTACTGATATTATATGATTCCCTTTTCAATATCTCCCACAAAATAGTGTTTAATCTAACATCCTCGTTTACAAAATTGCGATATTTGCACATTTTCCGAATCTGCTGCGATTGTGTTGGGTTAGTATTTAAAACACTACACATCCATCGTTATGTTGATATAGATATTGACAATGGCATATGAATTGTTAAAAGACAAAGAGCAATCTACTTGTTTAATCAAAGATCTGCGTTTACAAAATTGCGAAATTTGCACATTTTCTAAAGTTGCTGCTATTTGAAACTTTCATGCGATAGCCTTCATGGCGAAAAGTTTGAAATGTTAATCTGGTATTTACACTGCAACACGTCCATCATGTTGTTTGGCTTCTGTTATGGATATTGACAATGGTAAATGAATTGTAAAAAGACACACAGCAATCAGTGTATCTGTGCCAAAGCAGACCAATGTAAACAAGCACCCTTCAGACTGTTTGTAAAGTTTTATTGCACTGTCACTTTAATCTCTCCATAGAAAAGAGAAAGAAAGCAAAAAGGAAAAAAAATGGTATAAATAACATCAGCTGACTTTAAAGCGTCACATAACCAAGTGATAGAATGGACACTTGTAACTACGTAACCGCAGGTTGAATTGAATCACCCTCATAAACGCTATGTTAACTATGCGGTGTATATCGTTTTTCCGCCCCACATATGCGTTATGGCATTATCATTGGGTGTCCAAATTTGTGCTGTATGCCAGCCTCAAGCCTGAGGCAACCTTTGGTATGAGTAGTAGTGTCCAGAGATGTGAGGGCACCCCCAAAAAAAGTTGGAGGAAGAAAATTATGTCTAAAAAGCAAGACTTCACTGCAAAAAAACCTTTAACATATGGTGAGGTTTTGTTATTAAAAGTAAGTGGGTATAAATGCAGATCGTGTTACTGGATCTCTTTATATCACTTTTTGACAGTCAACATGTTTCAGCTCCATTTCGCCCAGCCGGGTCTACGGAGCATTCGTCAGGACAGACAATATAAAAACAAATCAGTTACTTACACAACTTGTGAAGTACTCAGTGGTGTTATTATTAAATACTCTGTTTCTAGATAGGTCAAGTTACCTGAAATAGAAGAAACAAACATACAGATATGGGGGTACAGGTTCAGCACTCTGTATAACTCTCAATTTGAGATATCTCAAAAAAATGGTGCCAATATTGTGCACTCAATTCATCAGAGCAGTCCCATTAACCCCTCCGCTGCGGCCGCGATTTTACAGCTGTGCGGTAAACAAAAGAACAGGGCGGGGCCGTGACGAACCCCAGCCGTCATCAGCACACGCCCACCGCGGGGCGTGACGGCTGGGGTTCGTCACCAGCACGGGAGGGGTTAAAGACTACCGTGTTTATTACTACACTTTGAGGCAATAAAAATATTGAGATGGTGCGTTTCGGTAGATAGGTTTTATTATCTAGCAAGGTTCTCTTTGTGTGTCCTTATAGGGTATCCATATTCTATGCCATAGGGGCGTGGTGTCATTAGTAAAACAGAGTTGTGTTCGAAAGGTATTTTGGCAGCGTGGTGTTCGCAAATTGTGTGACTGGTCGAAGCGATTTTAATTCTAATTATGCTCGTGGTTATTAATGTCCGTCGATCGTGAGCTTCACAGGTTTGTTCTGAGTAAAGCCCTAGTCAGTTTCTGAGGCTGAGGACCAGAGTGTCCTAACGTCCCCTGCTGAAGCCCGTAGATTTCTAACAAAAGGTAAATTACACGCTCTTTTCAATAGTGCCACACATGCGTTAGAGCGCACATAGTTACAACCACGCAAAGCGACCTAAGTGAGAAACCGACCTCAGAATTGTACCCACTTACTTTTAATAACAAAACCTCACCATATGTTAATTAAAGGTCTCTTGCAGTGAAGTCTTGCTTTTTAGACATCATTTTCTTCCTCCAACTTTTTTTGGGGGTGCCCTCACATCTCTGGACACTACTACTCCTACCAGAGGCTGCCTCAGGCTTGAGGCTGGCATACAGCACAAATCTGGACACCCAATGATAATGCCATAACGAATGTGTGGGACCGGAAAACTATATACACCGCATAGTTAACATAGCGTTTATGAGGGTGATTCAATTCAACCTACGGTTACGTAGTTACAAGTGTCCTTTCTCTCACTTGCTTATGTGATATATTGAATTGGGGAACTGAATGGACTAGAATTCCTCCTCCCTACCTGTTGATTATAAAGACTTTAAAGCGTGTCATTTGATCAAGGCTCTCCGGAGCCGAAACTCGTTATGGCCGACATAATGGGTGAATAAACCGTTCTGATGCACCTTACCTGTGGTCCGTGCTCCATTCTTACGAAATTGAAGGTCTAGTGGGAGTGATTGCTGGAAGTGGAGTAATCAATCAATCTATCATATCACTTGTAAAGCGCACTACTCACCCGTGAGGGTCTCAAGGCGCTTGGGTGGGGAATGCTGCTACTGCTGGAAAAGCCAGGTCTTGAGGAGTTTTCTGAAGGTCAGCTGGTCTTGGGTCTGCCGTAGGTGGATGGAGAGGATGTTCCAGGTCTTGGCGGCGAGGTGGGAGAATGATTTGCCGCCGGAGGTCGCTCTTCCGAAGTGGGGGACTGGCGGGTGGGTGGACTAGAAGCTGAGTCGCCTGTTGAGGTACGTTGGTCCGGTGTTGTGGAGTGCCTTGTGTGCGTGGGTGAGGAGCTTGAAGGTTATCCTCTTGTTGACTGGGAGCCAGTGCAGGTCTCTCTGGTGGGGTGTAATGTGGCTGCTGTGAGAAGTTGGCCTGATATGTGATGTCCACTATTCTAGTGGGCACCCTGTAATCAGTCCAAACAACCCTTATGGTGATGGTTGTAAAGTCAACCTTATAGACCAGCTATCCTAATGGTAGCATGGACAAAGCAGTCTTAGGCTAAAACTTCAGACAGCATGTGAAGCCAGCTGTTTTACCATATGTAACCCCATGAATACCAAATGAAAGGACACCACACAGGTTATATATAAAATATATATGTATTTATTACTAACACAACCCCTCTGAACTCTTTGAGGTCAGAGGCACAAGCACATAACAAGATACTTAATTATCATACAATAAGTTGCACAAAATACAGTTGAGCCCTAGGGATGTTGCAAACCATATACTAAAATAGTGGTATAAGAATCACGTCCCGAACAGGGAGTAGGCCTAGGGAATCGCTGGGGCTAAACTGAACTACCAAAGGTTTGGAAGCAGGAGGCCCAGGGGAAGCGTGTGCAGTGTCTTAACACACACGCGAGTTACCAAAAGGATACAATAGGAACGTAAGAGTCAGAAACTAGTTGATTTAGGACACTTCCGGATAGACTAGGAGAAAGCTACTGAAAACTAGGACACTTGGATTGTCAATTCCCACAGTAGCACCGGAGTACTCGCGTTACCTCACCCACAGGAGCCGGTGCATAGGTGTCCAGTTGTGTCGGGTTTCGTCGCTGAATCCTATTGAGACCTGTAAAAAGATGCTGCAGGCGACCAGGAGAGAAGGGTCCGGTTGGATCCAAGGGTGGATCGAGGATGAAGAGTACCTGAAAGCAGAGGGGACAGAGTCTGGGTCACTAGCCAGTGACCAGGAAGGAACCAGGCGATGTCGTGAAGCAATCAGGTGATGTCGTGAAGCTTGTCTCTGCAGCCACAAGGTCCAGGAGGTGTCGACGACGACCAGTCACTTGAATCGCGCTGTCCCACGATGGATCTAGATGTCTGCGGTGTCAGGACCCGGATTGGACCCAATGAGCCTTGGCAAATACAACCCACGCAGGAATTGAATATTCGCTTCGAGTCAGACCAGCAAGGTCTGGGGGGCTTCCCTTTTTCAGGGAAGCAGGAGCAAGCCTGGAGCAACCAGGCCAGGGGTGTAGATTCAAAGGTTCGCCTTCACAGAGGCCACTAGCCAGCGGGCAAGTGACCGGAAAGGCGCGTCGAGCTCAAAAGCAACAGCAGGCCCCACGCGGCACTCGTGGAGTGTGGAGGGCTGTGCGTAGGTGCAAATGTGGCTCGGGGCTGGGGCTTCTCAATCCCCAATGCACAACTTCGAGGGTGCCTCAGAAGCTGCACAATTAGCAATGAGCAGGTTTTTTCAAGATGTCCAGTCCCACGTCTCTCGTCGCCTCCACGGGTTTCAGCTCTGCTGCAGATGTGCGTCGGGGTCAGAGAAGCCCGGAATTCCAGTTCCTGTCTGGCTCTGTACTCGGGCTTTGGCGGGAGCGTCGACAAAGCAAACCGGCAAGTCGCTGTTGGTGCCTGTTTGCACAGGGTGGTCACTCCTTGACCACAAGGGAGATTCTTCAGTCTTCTAGTTGCAGTAGAATGTCGAAGGTCCAGAGTTTCGTTTCAAGTTTCAGTTCAGGATAATCTAAAGTCTCTAGACTCAGCTCCTACCTATATACTGAATACAGGGGCTGGATTACCTGCTAGGTCCCTCCTATGGGTGGAACCAGGGAAGGGGGTGGTTACACCCCTTTCCTTTTGTCCAGTTTCGTGCCAGAGCTGGGGCTGGAGTGCCCCAGCAATTGGTTTGAACCGGACTATGCATGGAGCACCTTGTGTGCCCCAGGCAGTGTCTCATTTCATTCAGCCCTCCCTGCCCCAATACACTATGGCCTGTCTGGGGTAGTGCTAGCACCTCCCAAGACAGGAAACATATTGTCCAAGCCTCCCTCGCTGGAAGGACTCCCAGCTGCAGGAGGTCAGACTTGTGTCTGTGGCAGCAGCATCCATTTTGTGATGCTGAGGCTCTGGTTAACTTTAACCGGGATTAACAGGAACAACGTGTCTTCTCCCTCTAGAAGGGTGGAATGCTACCCCCGTCGCCAGAACTGGCGAGGGGGTAGTATTCCAAAGCGTATGACACCTTACACGACATGTTTTGATATAGCCAAACCAAAGTTAGCATTAACCGTGAGGATTATTATGCACTTAAGAGTATATGGAATGCTATATCATAGAACAGCTATAAGGACATGGTTCCAAAAGCTGCAGACAGGCTCAGTTCATGCTAGAGCACCATCTCACATAAAACCAAGCACTCTGCTTTCAGGATTGTTAAGGCCTGCCATAGGAGTGACTTATAGGTATGTGTCTATATGTAATGGTAGGTATAGGGATACTATACCTAAGCAAGGGGCGATTGATCACTCAGCTGGTGCTAGGTCGCGTAGCCAGTTGTGTCAATGTGGATGGCCAGCCAGGGGTGGCATAATACATGCTGCAGCCCCTGGTAGGCCTTGGATGCACCTATGCCCTGGGTACCTAAGCTACACTATGCAGGGGCTCACAAAAGTGACCCAATTCCCAATTGGATATGTACCTAAAGTACATGGTATGAATTTAGAGAGAGAACAGCTGGGCTGTGGGTCTGATCAGCAGGTCCACAGCCACACTGAAGTCGAAAAACCAGTAAAGCAAAGCAAAAAGTGGGGGTGACCATAGGAAGCAGACCCTACTCTCCTACAGTTGCGGCGTGGGATGTTGAGGATCAGGCGTGCAGAGGCGTTTTGGATGCGTTGGAGCCGTCTCAGGAGTTTGGCTGAGGCTCCTGCGTAGAGGGTGTTTCCGTAGTCCAGCCACTGCTGACAAGGGCTTGGGTGACCGTTCTTCTCGTTTCAGTGGGGATCCACTTGTAGATCCTGCGGAGCATGCGGAGGGTGTTGAAGAAGGAGGAGATGGGGATGACCTGTTTAGTCATGGAGAGGGTGGAGTTGAGGATGACCTCTAGGTTGCGTGCGTGGTTGGTGGGTGTTGGGGCGGTTCCCGGTGCGGTCGGCCACCAGGAGTCGTCCTAGGCCGATGGGGTGGATCAGAGGATGAGGACCTCTGTCTTGTCAGAGTTCAGCTTCAGTCGGCTGTTCCTCATCCATTCAGCGACGGCCTTCATGCAGGTTGGTTGTGGCGGTCCTTGGTGAGGGAGAGGATCAGCTGGGTGTCATCAGCCGAGGAGATAATGTTGAGGTCGTGCCGACGGGCGACGTGGGCGAGCGGTGCCATATCGATGTTAAACAGAGTTGGGCTGAGGAATGAGCCCTGGGGAACGCCGCAGATAATCTCGGTGGTTTGGAGCGGAAGGGGGGAAGGCGGACGCTCTACGGAAGGAGGTGGTCCAGTCCAGGGCCTTCTCTTGGATCCCGGCGTTGTGGAGGTGTGTTCGTAGTGTGTGGTGGCAGACCATGTCAAAGGCGGCTGACAGGTCCAGGAGGATGAGGGCCGCCGTTTCTCCATTGTACAGCAGGGACTTGATGTCATCGGTGGCGGGATGAGGGCAGTCTCGGTGCTGTGGTTGCTGCAGAACCTGGACTGGGAAGGGTCCAGGATGATGATCTCCTCGAGGTAGTGGGTCAGTTTGTTGACGGTCTTCTCGATGACCTTTGCCAAGAACGGGACCAGGGAGATGGGCCGGAAGTTCTTGAGGTCCTTGGGGTCTGCCTTGGGTTTCATGAGTAAGGCCTTGATCTCGCCATGCTTCCAGCTCTCCGGGAAGGTTGCTGTCTCGAAGGAGGTGTTGATGACTTTCCGGAGATGGGGTGCGATGGCTGTGCTGGCTTTGTTAAAGATGTGGTGTGGGCATGGGTCTGACGGAGATCTGGAGTGGATGGTGTTCATGATCTTGATGGTGTCGTCGTCGTTGATGTTGGTCCAGGAGAGCAGGCGGATGGTGGTCGTGGGGGCGGAGGTCTCAGTGGTTGCCGGTGCGGTCGTGGATGTCTGCAATCTTGCGGTGGAAGAAGGTGGCCAGCGAGTCACACAGGTCTTGCGAGGGTGGGACGTCGTTGGGGTTGGAGAGTTCCTTCACAATGTTGAAGAGCTCTTTGCTGTTGTGCGATTTGTTGTCTAGGCGGTCTTTGAAGGAGGCCCTTTTGGCGGATCTGATGAGGTGATGGTGTCTGCGGGTGGCGTTCTTGTGGGCTACGTGGCTGTCCGGTGTCCGTTTTCGGGGCCAGATCTTCTCCAGCTTTCGCCAGGTTTGCTTAGAGGCCCGGAGATCTTCAGTGAACCAGCTGGCTTTTTTGTTGGTGTGACTGTTGGAGGGTTTCTTGATCGGGGTGAGGGTATTGGCGCAGTCGTTGATCCACTGTCTGAGGCTGCGGGCTGATGAGAGGTGAAACCCCGAAACCAGTCCTAGGATACATGTTTCCAGTCCAGAGAGGACCTGGCTTGGCAGTTCGGACTGGACTGTTCCCTTGAGGCACAGGGTCAAGACTGATTTGCATATGGCTGGGTTCAAACTGGAATGGCATGATGAGCAAAAAAACTGTGGATTTAGGCCCAGATCTCTGTACTGGGGTGAATGCATGACATTGTTCTGCATTCTGTCCATCAACTGTTTTTCCA
Organism: Lissotriton vulgaris; assembly: GCF_964263255.1. NCBI lineage: Eukaryota > Metazoa > Chordata > Amphibia > Caudata > Salamandridae > Lissotriton > Lissotriton vulgaris. Next base: position 103,731,817 of record NC_141686.1, read on the forward strand.
TATGTCACCCCAAGTGGGACAGGTATGCCCAGACGTAGTTCCCGTGCCCTCTATGCCACTGGAATCAAGCTATCGTGGCTGAAGAGGGGTGAATCCCCGAAACCGGTCCTAGGATGCTTGTTTCCAGGTCAGGGAGGACCTGGCTTAGCAGTTCTGGCTGGACTGTTCCAATGAGGTACAGGGTCAAGACTGATTTGCATATGGCTGGGTTTAAACTGGAATGGCATGGTGAGCAAAAAAACGATGGATTTAGGCCCAGATCTCTGTACTGGGGTGCATGCATGACATTGTTCTGCATTCTGTCCATCAACTATTGTTTTTGCGTTTGCTAGGATGTCAAGACAGTGTGCTTCAGCCCTGTTTTTGGGAGAATTGCAAGAGGAACAGGAACAACTTTCAGTGTTCAAAAGGAAGAATTACTGTTCCAGAAGTCAGAGGTATATACATTTCGAGAGTGACTGACTATGAAAGATCAGTGTTAGGTATAGGAAGAGAACGACTAATTTCCGGTCAGTTGTCAGGCAAATATACAGGAAGGAGACAGTGTCCCTTTAGGCTCACTGGCCAGTCTGTTACAGTGTAGCATCTGGGATGGTGTGTTAGAACAAGTTGGCTCTCTTCTGATTCCCAAGTGACTTTGCCTGAGTGTAGGGGCAGTTTTTTTCCAAGCTTTAGTGCGGCATGTCCTCCTTACTTGAACCTCCCCCTCGCCCCTAGCCCCGTGCAGGAGTCCTTTCTCATTAAATACAGCAGGGGCGATCCTCTTGCCAAGTATCAATCTAAGAGACAATTTTTGTAGTTAATAAACAGTTTAGGTGTTTAGTTAAATAGTTTGGTCCCAAAAGTTACGTTTTTAAATGTGATATTAGCCTTAAAAAGCTAGGTGTCTAGGATCGAATTTACCATGAGTATTTCCGTTTTTGAACTATTGAGGCACAAGTTCCTTTCTCTATTGCACCCCTGGACAGAAGCGAGGCTTGTGGTGATGTTTTTAGGTCGACCTCTGCCAATGCGCTTGCGCATTGAAGATGGTCGATCTATAGTGGCCAAAACAGGAGCTGAACCAGGCGGCCGGATTTCGGCAAGTGCTCGTGCACAAGCTTGCCATTTTCTCCCTAGCCGCATTTCAAAGGAGCTCTCCCCCGCCTCCTCTCTCCCGCCACCCTCTGCACAATGCCTTCAAAGGGATCCCCTCCCCAGCCCCCTGTCTCCAGGCTTCCCTCCCACTCCCCTGCTCCTTTTGGCTCCCATGCAAAGACCAGCTCACTGAAAGTCTTAACTAAAAGAAATGATGCTTGCGGAGTGCTCTTTTAAAAGAGTTTTTTACGAAAGCTGGCAACATTTGGAAAGGTCAAGCTCCAAAATCACACAAACTTTGGCATGGTGACAGTCAGCATTTGTGTATGAACACGCGTTTAAGATAATGTTACACAGTCACAGTTTTCAGGAAATACGTTTTGTCTTTGAATTGCAACATAATTCCTTTCGTAGGACATCTCCTTCCTTCCAACGCAAGTTGCGCCTTTTTACATGAGTGAAAGGATGGTGAAGGGATACAGCTCTGATAACCTTTATCGTTCAATGCACGGCATTCCCTGTATGCTATGCTTTTGTCGGGGTGAGTGTATTTATTGAAACTGCAGACTGCAGTTCACTTGGAGACACCTAGGCGAGGGGCTGGAAGTGACTCGGCTGGAGTTGGGAGTGTCAAGGTCTAGGCCCGTTTTCATGCAGAATTGCCTGGGCAATCGCCAATTCACACCTGTTCCTCGTACGCCTGCAAGACAAAAGAAGCCCTGCCTTGCATATCTGTGGGAGAGGGGACGGGCGCCACGGAGGATGGGCCACCTTCTGAAAAGTGCTCAGGTTTGCAGCCACGTGGAAAGGGGGCTTCGACTCTCAGACGGAATAAGAGCATTTCAGCACACTACATGCTCATTCTAAAAATAGACACTTATTTTGTGGGAAATAATACCGAGCCCATCCATAGAAAAAATGCAAAATGTCACATTTGAAATCTGTGAAAGGTAAATAATACCATCTCTGCACCTGCATTAGCCACTGGGTATTTATGAAAAAGTTGATATTTAAGCTTTTAGCATGTGCATTACATTTATTAACTTACAATACTTTTTTTTTTAATTTGAAATTTACGCGCCCAAACTCGTTTCTACTTTTTTATGTAAACATGCTCACATTCTCTTTCACATTTTACAAATCACTTTATAGACCAACATCACTCTGGGGCAACACTCATGGCAAACACCGCATTACTTAGGGACACCCTAGCCGCACTCATGGACACCGGCACACTACTTACGGACACCCCCACGCATCACTCAGGGACACCCCCACGCATCACTCAGGGACACCCCCACGCATCACTCAGGGACACCCCCACGCATCACTCAGGGACACCCCCACGCATCACTCAGGGACACCCCCACGCATCACTCAGGGACACCCCCGCATCACTCAGGGACACCACCGCATCACTCAGGGACACCACCGCATCACTCAGGGACACCACCGCATCACTCAGGGACACCACCGCATCACTCAGGGACACCACCCCATCACTCAGGGACACCACCACACCACTCAGGGACACCACCACATCACTCAGGGACACCACCACAATACACTGAACATAACATTCACAAAAGTTTTTTAGTAAAGTTTAAGATATTGCCATTATAAATTAAAATTACTTTTATTTAAGTATTAAATATTATTTTAGAAAAAACTATTGCTATTTGTTATATCAATACATCTAGTCATGTTAATACTAAACATGTTGCATTACAAATGCGATAACACTCTACCCTCTCAACACTCTTTCCCCTCTACACTATCACTACTCTCCCCTTTCACCACTTTCCCCTTTCACCACTCTCCCCTTTCACCACTCTCCCCTCTCACCACCCTCCCCTCTCACCACCCTCCCCTCTCACCACCCTCCCCTCTCATCACCCTCCCCTCTCATCACCCTCCCCTCGCCCCTCTCACCACCCTCCCCTCGCCCCTCTCACCCCCTCCCCCCTCTCACCCCTCGCCATGCCTTTTAATATTATAAAAAGAATTGCCATTAACAATGCCAATAGCTCAAAATCTCGCTATTGGGAGACCTATTGCATTGTAAATGCTTGTTTCTGTGGCCACTGTTTTTGTGTAGTCTGAAAGTGATCTGCATGTCATTGGCGTAACTTTGGAACAATTTCTCAGTGGCATTAGCCAGTGGACATCCATGTAGCTATTGAAGAGATCTGAGGATGAAGGCCCCTGGGCTACTCCACGGGCATGTCTTGGGTTACAGATGTTAATGTCCCAAGTTTTCTTTGCAGAGTACAATTGGGGTGAAATTGTTTTATTCTGGGTACAGCATATCCTTTATTCCCAGTGTAACTTTCGAGACTTTTGTGGTTGATCGTATTGTAAGCAGCTGAAGGATCTTTTTGAATGTGGATTGGTTGTCATTAAGATCACTCTAAATCTTCCTGTGAATTGCCTGTAAGGGGCTGAATAATTGCTTCTGGTTGGTTCAAATCCAGAGTGTCAATCGTTCTAACACCCCCCACCCAAAAGTGCAAAACTCACTCTGCTTGATCTCCTCTTAGGGCCATGCGTAACCTTCCAAGTATTTATTATTATCCTGTAAATATTCTATCGTTTTCTAAGGCTCTTCACGGTCTGGTTGTTGGCTTCATGGCACTTGTATAGACAATGCTATTATACTGTATTGACCTTAAAATTATAAATCACTCAAAATATTAGGGTGCAGTTGATAATGAACCTAAAAGGGCAAGATTATACGTCTGAGGCCAAAAGTTAGTTACAGAGTTTGGGTGAAAATTGGTGCACAATGTAAGTATTTTTCTGTTACCTGTTGCTGCTCTCAGTGGAGTGCCAAGTGGTTCAAATTCTAACCCTGCAATCCACGAAGGAGCTGAGATATACAGGGACTGACTTCATCAGCTCTTCCTCGCTCATCCACCTCAGTGAGAGGGTTGAGGGTATTTAATCCAGGGCCCTCACATTGGAACTCTTTTCCTGTAGAGCTGCAACAGGAGCCTTGCATTTCCACAGGTGTAATTTTATTTATTTTCACTCAGAGGGTGAGTTGTGGGTTTATGCTGCAAGGGGACAAGTTGAATACATGAATGGTCTTTCAAGCAAGCAAAACGGGCAGATCACTGTGAGTCTAGGGCCCCGCCTTGAATACCTTCAACCCAACTGGAGAGTCAAACTACATATGATTCATGAAAACTTAAGACGAACTTTAAAAATTACATTTTAACTTGATTCTTGGGGATGCAGTGTCACCACTGGAGCACATTAAAAAAGGTCATGCTGTATCAGATCGGATTCGAACTTCGCCCATCCATGCTTGCAGTAAAGCGTGCCGCTCTTTCGAAAGGTACCAGATGAATAATACATATGGTGTTGATAAACTCGGATAATACGATATCCACTGGAAACCACCTGGCTGGCACTTGAAAATGCCTGCAAACCTGAAGTGGCCATTCTCAGTTCTACTGAGTACAGTTGTGCTGCAAAACTTACTGTCTTCTTCTTTACCCAAAGATGAAGCCTACCTTTTGTGCCTTTCCTATGCCTCCACAACTCGATCCTTTAAATTTGCAGGTACTGGCCTATACTGAGGTTCTGTACTTACATAATTTAAAGGGGAGAGTACCTGCACTTCTCAAGAGAGATGCATTCCTTAATTGAAGATTAATGTCACTTCTCAGTAGCAAACTGGGATCGTGAGTATCGAACTGAAGTATTCCCATTTTAAGTACTTTTAAATTCCGTTTTGCACCCAGGACTTGAGTCTACCATTCGTGTGATATGTTACCCCACGCTGGCCAGTTTGTGATGTCCTAATCTTGCATCTCTGAGCAATGAGGGCATTCGGGGTGAGGGTGTGAGTGTTTGGGTTTTTTGTTTTTCTCGGTTTTTTGTTTTTGTAATTTTACTTAGGGTTGGCGTGTTGGAGGCGTTTAGCTTTTCAAACTGGGTAGTCAGGGCTCAATTGAAAATACGGCCATAATTTATCGTAAATGGCGAGTTTCACGGAACCGGGCCAATGACTTAATGAGCCGCGCCATTCTTCTCTCCCGTTTTAAATGCCATATTGTGCTGACGGATTGGACGCTGGTGTGGAGGCTGAGGCGACAATGTGGTGTGTTAATGATTAGGTCAGCTTTTTATTTCACTCTTCACTGCCTGAACACTGAAATCCTTGTGTCATTTAGTCGAGAGAGGCCTTCTGCAGGGAGAACGCCCCTCCCCCCTAGCCTAGCTTGGAATAAATGGCTGCAGCCGGGCCCTTTATCAGGCGCGGAGTGACGAGTTCTCCCTTTATCTGCGCCAGAATGCAGTCTGCAGTGCGTATGATGTCATCCGCGGTGGCCTCACTGGGAAATGATTTGTGCTTTCCTTACATATTGCCGATTAAGACGAAAGGAGCTCTGTTTGGGAAGACTATAACTATGCGAGAGGCCAAGGCTCGAATTTGTCTTTTGCTCCCGCTGTGGCCGCATTTCGGTGAGGATGTTTGACGTGAAAGAGGGGGCAGAATGAATCTGAGCTTGGGCGGTATTCTACGGTACCTTCTTGCCAGTACAAACCACTGGGACCCTCGGATGGTTCAGTAGAACAAGGGTTTAGCCAGAAAAGTAAAATAACCCACACTTTGGACCAACTCTCTTATGGTACCAAGCAAGTGAACCAAATGAGCCCGAATCTCCCCGGAAGAGCTCTCTTGTCTTTTCCGTCAAAGCATCTATTCAGTAATCTTTTCACCTTGCCATCTAGCCACTGATCTCCACCTTTTCACTTTTGCTTTCTGCCATCCATTTTTTTTCATCTGTCATTGAGTTTTTCACCAATCAATTCATCCATTGGCCATTCCATCTAACCATCTGTTCACACATCCATCATCAATCTATCATTGCATTTGTAAAGCGCAATACATACCCGTGAGGGTCTCAAGGCGCTGGGGGGAGGGGAATGCTGCTACTGCTCGAATAGCCAGGTCTTGAGAAGTCTTTTGAAGGTCAGCAGGTCTTGGGTCTACTGTATGTGGATTGGGAGGGTGTTCCAGGCCTTTGCGGTGAGGTGGGAGAACGATCTGCCACCGGAGGTTGCTCTTCAGATGCAGGGGATGGTGGTGAGGGCGAGGTCGGCGGAGCGTTACTGGTGGGTGGGGGTGCAGAAGCTGAGACGTCCGTTGACGTACGCTGGCCGGTGTTGTGGAGTGCCTTGTGTGCATGGGTGAGGAGCTTGAAGGTTATCCTCTTGCTGATGGGGAGCCAGTGCCGGTCTCTCAGGTGGGGTGTGATGTGGCTGCGGCGAGGGATGTTGAGAATCAGGCGTGGAGAGGCGTTCTGGATGTGTTGAAGCCTTTTCAGGAGTTTTGCCGAGGCTCCTGCGAAGAGTGCGTTTCCGTAGTCCAACCTGCTGCTGACGAGGGCCTGGGTGACTGTTCTTCTCCTTTGGGTGGGGATCCACTTGTAGAACTTGCGGAGCATGTGGAGGGTGTTGAAGCAGGAGGAAGAGACGGTGTTGACCTGTTTAGTCATGGAGAGGGAGGTGTCGAGGATGATCCCTACGTTGCGTGCCTGGACGGTGGGTGTTGGAGCTGTTCCCATTGCGTTCGGCCACCAGGAGTCATCCCAGGCCGAAGGGGTGGATCCGACGATGAAGACCTCAGTCTTGTCCGAGTTCAGCTTCAGTCGGCTGTTCCTCATCCATTCGGCGACAGCCTTCATTCTTTCATGGAGGTTGGTTTTGGCGGTGTGGGGGTCCTTGTTGAGGGAGAGGATCAGTTGGGTTTCATTTGCGTATGAGATGATGTTGAGGTTGTGTAGTCTGGCGACGTGGGCGAGCGGTGCCATGTAGATGTCGAACAGCGTGGGCTGAGGGATGAGCCTGGGGTATGCTGCAGATGATCTTGGTGGCTTCGGAGCGGAAGGGGAGGGAGGCGGACGCTCTGTGTTCTGCCGGAGAGGAAGGAGGTGGTCCAGTCCAGGGCCTTCTCTTGGATCCCAGCGTCATGGAGGCGTGTTCGTAGTGTGCGAAGGCGGCTGACCAATCCAGGAGGATAAGGGCCACGGTTTCACCGTTGTCTAGCAGGGTTCTGATGTCATCGGTGGCGGCGATGAGGGCAGTTTCGGTGCAGTGGTTGCTGCGGTACCCGGACTGGGACGCGTCCAGGATGTTGTTCTCTGTTGATCTGTGCATGCATCCATCTGTACATCCATCAATCATTTGACATACCAATCCATAAATAAAGCCTTTCATCCATCAATTGATACTTTTGTCCATCTATCCATTCTCTCAGATTTCCATTTATTCTGCCCAACTTTCAACCACCCACCCATCACAGATTTCCTTTCACCCTCTCATCTATCTATACATCCATCCTCCCAGATTTCCATTTACTCTGGCATCCTTTCACACACCAATTCATCCTCTCATTTCCTTTTGCTCTGCCATTCTTTCATCCGTCCATCTATTCTCACCTACCCATCCTTTCACCTACTTCCTTCTCTCACCCTCTCATCCAACCATCCTCTCATCAACGTATCCAACCATCCTCTCATCCACTCATCCAACCATCCTCTAACCAACTCATCCTCTCATCCAAGCATCCTCTCATCCACTTATCCATCCTTTCACCCACTTATTCATCCATCCTCACTCACTCATCATTTTATCCACCCACGTTTCCCCCACCCACAAATGCATTCTTCGAGCCACTGATTCATCTTTGACTCACTCAGCGTTCATCCTTTCACCCACTCATCCATCCATCATCTCGTCCACTCAGCCATGTTTTCATTCACTCACTCATCCATATATCCTTTTATCAATCCATTCTTTCACCAGCTCATCCATCCTTCCTTTTTCCCCTTTACTACTACTAGCCCATATTTTTTCTTCTTTTAAGCGTTAATGTTGCTTGTTTATCTGCCAAGTTGCACACAGAAGAGGTCCATAAAGAGCCCTACCACCGCTGTAGCTGCTAAAGTGAGGGATTCACAACGCCAATGCAAAAGATCTATGATCTGTGGCTTGGCATCTGGCTAAGTTCTCCATCGGAGGCAGGGCCAACCTCACCCATGAACATGGAGCAGGGTCACAATTGTGGGCTGTTAGCTCTACAAGTGGTGACTCACCAAGTGTGACACATTAACTGTTTTGCAGGAGTTTGGCCTGATGCCTGGCAATTTCTCTTCACATGCAATCTAGATCTGTGATGCTGATATTTCGTATATGGAATGGTGCGGGGTGGGGTCAGGGGTTGGTGAGGATGACTTTTCCCTATCCCGCTGCCAAGAGGGTAAGGCCTGGCAGCTTGCATCTGCTGTTAGGTGGCTCCTCCGGATTTGTTCCGTAACAGCCACATCTAGAGGGGGTGTGGCCTGAACGCAGATGGAGTAGGCGCCAGAGCTTACGAGCTCCGTCCCGCTGACCGCTGTTTGGCTCCATCCTTACTGCTCAATGGGAACATAACGAGCCACAACAATAGCCCAACCGCTCAGGAGCAGAAGTAAGCCATCGAGAACCCCCTAGCGACAATTATTCGCCGAGAAAACCGCTGATTAAGTTCGAGCGGCAAGAGACTCGGCCAGACAAAATGGCGGGCCCATCAGAAACGAGGACACAGTGAGCGCACTTGCTGCACTCTTGGCGCCGAGTAGACATTGCAAAGAAGCTTGGTCTCTTCCAGCCAGCAAAAGGAAGGCCAGTAAGCAGAGGAAGGGCCGACGGGGCAGAGGGCTGGAAGAGCAGAGCGCAAGTGCGACAGCCAACAGTGGCGCTTGCGCTGAGAGTCGACCGAGCCCTACTCCCACATCCTAGTCACCTGCAGCAGTGGGCCGTGGACAGCGAGACGCTCCGGAAACAGAGGCACGTCTGCTTCCAGGAAGGATCTGACTGCTAAGCAGGGGAAACGCCAGCAGCGCGGAGGACTGGGGGCTGGAAGTTGGGTGAGGACTTAACACCTGTGATCCGTCAAGAAGTGGTGAGCGTGCAGAAAGCAGACCGTACCAGTCTTCCCCAACCTGCTTGCCTTATTAGAACTCAGGGCGGAAGATGCAGAAAACTGCTTGTGGAGGAATAATATCAGAGTGACTGGCCTACCCGAAAAAATAGAAGGAACAGATATGGTGGGGTATCTGGAGGGGTGGCTCCGCACGACAGTGACACCTGAGGGACTCTCCCCATTCAACGCCCTAGAGAGAGCGCAAAGCGTCCCGATGAAGCCACCCGCCCCAGGGGCACCACCAAGACCGGTGATATTGAGGTTGCTACACTATCGTGGTCGGGACCACATACTGTCGCAGGCCCGACAGTCTGGGGAAATTAGAGTCAATAACGTGGTGGTGCGCCTCTTTCCGGACTTCTCCAGAGATGTTCAGCAACAGCAAAGCTCCTGCCAGAGTGTCAAAGCAAACTCCTTCAACTGGATTATAAATATGCAAAGCAATACCCGGCCAAAATGCGGGTGTTCTCCCCGGAAGGGACTGAGTTTTACACTTTCCCACAGGAAGCGTAGAGCTGGTTGGAGCAGCACCGAGGAGTGTTGCCGTCAAGAGACCAAAGACGACGGGCAGGCCGTAACAGAAGATCGCGCAGCAGAGAACCCAAAACAGGCACAATGGCACCAACACAGGCACAATGGCACCAACACAGGCAGAGACGCAGATGGAAAAGGGGACATGCATGCAAGTAGTGGCATTGATCAGTAGGAAAAGATCCAACCAAGACCATTTAGTGGCAGGCGGATCTGGAGCGGATTTGAGCTCCAAACAGGACTCCAACATCTCAGATGCGCTGAGTAGTAAGCTTCTCATTGTGACACCCAGAACAGCGGACAAGATCATCTGAAGATGCAGGTAGGGGGTTCCAGAGAGGGGGAAAGCAAGAACAGGACAATGGAACACATAGTTGAACTTAAGTATATTGGGAGAAGCCTAGTTTGTACTGAATGCAATAAATGAGCCAAGTGGCGTGCTAGAGGGCGGATGCACTGGACGCGTCACTGGACTCACCCCCTCACTTTGCGGACGATAGTCCAAGGGCACGGAATACTAGTTTGGATGGGAGGGTGCCACCTACTTGTCCTGGGGAAGGGGCGTTGTGGAGCATGTTATAATGCTGTGTTTTTTGGGATGGGGTACCAAGAGTCTAATTACACGCTCACTCCAGCAGGCTTGGGCTGAAACTGATCTTCGGGGAAGGTGTGGTGGGGAGGGGGAAATGGAAAAAAGAAACATATATGGCGAATGTTATAAAGTAGAAGTGTTTAACCTAGAATATACGGGGCATGCTTACTATGGTCAAACGGCATAAAGTCTTCTATTACCTCAACAGAAGTGGGGTGCAAATCTCACTTCTCCAGGAAATCCATCTCACAGCTGAAGAGGGCCAGGCCCTGCAGAAGTGTAGGCGGGGACAAACATTGTACACTAGATACTCTGAATATGCCAGGGGAGTAATGATCTGGGTGAGGGCTGGATTTCCCTTTCAGGTAACCAGTAAGTTGATTTACCCCGAGGGCAGATATGTCGCACTACGAGGAAGGCTGAAAGGTAGAGAGGTGAGCATCTTAAGTGTCTATGCCCCAAATGTGGAGCAAACAAAATTCCTGCCACGATTATCACTACAGCTAGCCCCATACCTGACATCTGCAGTGCTCATAGGCAAGACTTCAATGCTGTAGTCGACACCAATATGGATAGTCCTCTAAGGGCTGTCTGTACTCTGCAACTGTTTAAGAAGGCAATGTTATCAGTGCTTGCCTCTAATGGGTAGGTTGAGTTTGCCCAGTGTCACCCGATTGGGTTGGAAGAAAGAGTGGCAGTGTTGGAGGCTGTCAACTGGCTTTGCTCTTAATTGAGATTGGGTATTGCGGCTGCTGCTGTCCACTGGAAGTTTTGTGCATGGGATCCCACATTTTTACCTCTGTGGCTTTTGAAGTCCGGGAATTCCGAAGGCACGGCTTTTACATGTCACAAGCAACTGAATGTGCTTTTTCGACTCAGAACCATGCCCCCCGTAAGATAAGCAAAACATGGTAATGTCCCATGGGTTTGCATGTTAGCCTTATTGCGTAGCGTAGTCAGTTGTTGCTAGAGCTTAGCAGAGGGAATATTATTGCTTCTGGGGGTGGTCGGTTATTGTGTATGTATGTGTATAATCACTTATCTTCAGGGAAAAAAAATAGCATTTGGACTACGACTCATTCATGTCAAAGATGCCTTGGCCTAAGGGGTAGTACAGATAAGAGGACAAATTGAGACAGCCATCCCAGAACACCTCACAAACGAGGATTTGGAGTCAACCTGCTCCCAGGTTAATAAGTCATCACGTAATGCAAGGTTTAAATTGACACGCTTTAACTACTTACACCAAACATCTGATTCTGTAGAAACTAAAGATCATTTATCCTAGAAGGTCCGACCTGAGGGGTGTGGCAAGTCAGAATCTACTTTTATACACATAACATGGTTGTGTTGGAAGCAGTCACAATCAGCTTATGCCCCAAAACAGGCACTATGCCATAGACCTCTGGCAAACAATGTTTACTGAGAGTGACCCCCAAACCGAAAAAAAGCTCACATTTCCAGCAATAGGTAGAGTGCTTGCAAAACCGCTTTCTCCCAGAGGTCCTGCAGAAAAAGCATGAGAAAGGAATCTGATCGGATGCGGAAGAATCTCATATTAGGTCTGCCAGGAAAATGGAAGATGACCAGACTTCACGTGCCAAGATTATCTAAGGTCTATTAGACCCTCCAGTCACTAGATCCCTACAGATTGTAGAAATCTGGTGATAAAGGCCAAAGGACTGGGAAAAGTGGGTGAAGGATCATGGTACCATAAGGGAATACGTGTAATGTGCACTGGCTGTTGCCAGTGCCTGCTGCCAGTGCCTGCAGTTTCATATGCTATTGTAAAATGTTTTGGGAACAATGGATTTGACTTGATCCCTCACCTCCTTCCCTTTTCTCTGCAATTGCAACTACATGAGCTCTTGATGTTCTTGTAATGTAACTGTTTAGTATTTGACTTTTGTTAAAGGTTATTTAGAAATGCCTCAGCCCAGTTCTAACTACAAGGTGTCAGCCATGATAGAAATCTCGCATTGGTGGATTCAAAGGGAGAAAGGCAACTTTTACAATCAGGCTTCTCATCCTTGCACATTGAAACACATCAATGGAGTAGTGTAGGGGTGAAGTTTGAATTCTCCAGTGACTTGTCTTTTTCCTAATATGGTGGTACTGTTGGCATTACAGACCTACAAAGGTTAGGTTGCTTTTTGCAAGAGTATTGATTTTTGAGTGTCTTTCAGTTTGGAATAACCATATGCTGTGGGCCTGGACCTCACTCCTCATTCAATTCTCCCATCCTTTTTCTCCTCGATCCTGTCCTACATGTTTGGGTGTCATTTAGTGGGCCATTCAGTTATTGTTGAAGCAAGCCAGTCCCCAAAACAAACATGTTTAATTTCAATGAATTTCAAATTTCTTTTCCTTTTTAAAAAATTTCGTTTCAACACCTTTGGGGCTTGCCTTGGAATTAAGAGACTCCAATTTAGTGTGTGCATTGCCAATCATTAGACCACCTAACTTTCAAGTGTGAAACCTATAAGCAAGGAGCCACCAAACTAAGAAAAATGTGTGTTCTGTTTGCCAAGGCCAGAGAACGGCGTGTTTTATGCTCAGATTACTCTTTTGGTTAATATACCTCAAAAAACCTGGATGGCTGATTCTGATTGTGAATTTTGTGATTTGTTTTATCTTCTTTTAATTGTTTTTCTTATCCTATGTTTGAGCATAGGAAAAACTCCCCACTACTTAAAAAGCCAATTCAACATTCTTGGTCTAACTGACCCTGCACAGTGCTCCAATGCTTTTAGTCTAATGCTGCCTATAAAAATACCACATGCATACTTTAAAATATTGAATTCATACTTGTTTTCTGCTCAGGTGTTTGTTCCTAGAGATGATCACCACTTCAAACATTACCGGTTACGTTTTCGCTGGTGCCAATAATTTTGCAGCTCAGGGATCAGTCTAAGCCATTCACCTAACAATTTGGGTGTTAAACTTGTCCACGGAGGGCCTAGCCACCTGTTGTTTTAATATATAGGAGACGTTAATCTGTATTGTACGCTGCCAAGTTCCTCACAGTCTGTTTATATACTCTTGAAGAATGAATTAATTCAGAGCTTTAGAAACAAAAGCTACCAATCCAGGTGGTTCTTATTTAAAACCAAGGATAATCCCATCTATAGAATAGTTGAGGGTTCCAGTTCTTGATGTTTTTTTTCAAACCAACAGTTCTGTCCTCTTTATTGTCCAAACCTGTGAGTTCTGACTTAACCAAAGTGCCAAAATCAAACCAAACTTCACTTTTTGTCTTCAGGTTCCTTATGCCTAATTTACGCTATGTTTGTTTGGACAGGAAAGAATGAGAACTACATTTGAAAAATAAAAGTGTTTTATGGTCTGCTTCTCATGAAATGCTTTAAAGCTGATTTTCATTATCTATGAATGTTTGAGGCACATAGTTCAAAGAATGTACCATATAATGAGCATCAAGAGGTTGTAAACCTCTTAAAAAGGGTAAGCAGCATAGATGATTTACAGTAAATCAGTTAATTAGTCCCAGTAGGTCCATTCAGCCTTTCATCCATCCGAGGTCGATAAAATGAGTACCATTGAGTTGGGTAACAATAAACATTGTTATTCAGCGCCTTGAGACCCTTGGGTGATAAGTGCGCTTAACAAATAAGCGTGTTATGTTCTGTTAATCCCGTGCACACTTGGGCCTTACTTGGAAGAAAACTGATAATCTGACTACAGTAAATGCTTCTCGAATAAAACAACTGGCTGCTGTATTGTCAACCTGCACTCCGGCTCTTGAGAGACTGTGTTCATTTAGTTCCTTCTTGAGGACATCTCTTCTTGGTCCACGTTTTGGGGAAGACATTGTTATTTTATGAGACCTCTGCATTTAACAAAATAGATCAAGACTGTCCAACATGGGTCAACAAGAGCCGGATTCATGCCAGAGTATATGTGATAAATTTACATTGATTGAACATAAACGGGAATCATTTACATAGAAAGTGGTGATCATGAAATTCCAGCATGGATCTGACCCTTGGAACCACTGTTGTACACTCTGCATTCGATCCTTCTGATAATCACTGGAATTTTACTTGTTCAGATCTGTTTGCTTATTATGAGATGGTCTAGCAATAGACGAATTGTAGTGACGTGTGAGATGCCAGAGAACTCTTCTTTCTCTCCTGCTTATGGACACACACACATTCCCACTCGTTTGGGTATTTACCTGTAGTTCTAAATGTAGATTGTACTGAATGATCTCTGTTAGTAAATCGTAGTTAAGTTCCATGTCCTGATGAAGGGAGCTTTGATAAAGAGCAGTTTCCTCTTCCTTAATGTTAGTAAGACTAATCCCCTTTAGCTGCATATCCCAATATCAATCCTGTGCGAATGGTTTGGCCCCCTTGTGACTCCCCTGAACCTATGAAACAAGATTGTAATTTGGGGGTAATTTTTTTGATCTGTTGACTGAATACAACCTCACAATTCTCACCTTCTAAATAAACTTACAGTAGTGGATCCCGGCTACAGCTTGGGGTTATGGTCCTAGTGGTACATTTAGGGGTCCAAACAAGGCTGCTGTATTGCAGTTATCAATTCACAGGCATGCACCTGGAAATAGAAGAGCCAAACTAAAGCAATCCGTGTTAATTGTAGGATATGGAATTTAGATCATGACATTCTATGTCCACATGTTAAAGGTAGGAAATGGCCTTTGAGTATAGGATATTCAGGAACTTAATCTTTGACAAACTATGCTCTTACCCTATTGACTCTATTTGTCTCTTGTATTCTTGTACTGATTTATGTATGCTGATCTGTTCTCTGTTGTTCACATCCCCTGTGAGTTGCCATTAGTGTGTCAACAATCCTCTTCCAGCAACTGTGGCAAAACATAATTTCATGTCTTCTAAAATTATGAAGACTAGAAATATCAGGTCAATGGGGAGGATATGCCTTTCATCAAAGCCATGCTCTATGTGTTTTTTTTTATTTCTTCAAGGCATGCCGCTGAGGTTGCCCTAGGCCATATACAGCGATTTGCAACAAAGTGCCGTGGAGTGCCTTCCATATTCAAGAAAGTATATTCCCTGTTCAGAAGAAGGACACATGTTGTCTTCAACCTGTTCTAGACCTCAGTCTCCAACATATTGACGAAGGGTAATCGTTCACATATTCACTATCCAGATGTTGGGATCATTGCTCTAACAGAACAAAATATCTTCAGTAAATTAAAAGGATGCCTTGCCCCTTGTTCGCATTAAAAACCTATTCCATTCATCAGATTCATGATCCTGCAGGACCATTAACAACTTGATATTGTATCTTTCAGGTTCTGTTCCCAGGCATATTGCTAACATAGCCAAGGAACAAAGAAGTTTATTAATGCTCATTTATTTAGTAACAAAGAGTTCTTGCTGTTTCTTTGTATAAAGACATATAACATCTGCACATATTAATCTAATTATTCATTGTTAAAATACCGTATTTACTGAATTTAAAAGCTTCATTGCAAAATAGACAATCACTTATAACTTTATCGTTTAATAAAGTTTTTCTTGCACACTCTTTTATAATCTTAATTGGCACCAATTATTGACATTTCCCTCTAAATGCTGTATATTAGTGATTTTGCATCAGCATATGGCTAATATTTTCATTACTTCCCTTCTTTTTTACCAATTGAATCACCTAAAATAATCTGGTTAAACATAACGTATAACCTAGTCTACTGTTGTTCTGATGTATATTCACATTGTGATATTACCTAGTAAAATTCACCTATCTGCGTATATTATCTGAACCTTTTCAACAATTGTGTGAAAACTTCCTTTACCATGTCCCAAGAACATTTCTCATTGAAGCTTTTTGTATATGCCCATTTCATGTGGACAAGTATGGTCACACATTTTTCCGCTGTCGCTATTTCTCTACCCTGTCATCTGGTTTATATCCAATATTGATGTGTTTTTTTGTTTAATACTTCAGACCCATAAAAAGAGATACGTATAGTGTAAATTTCCTGAAGGCAGTTCTTTTCAAAAAACATCCAAATGCATTTTCACTTGTTTGCAAATTCAGATGTTTTTACTGTGAGGACAGTGAATATCGTAGCTTTTAATGCTTTAAGGAGGGTTGAATAGGTTTTACTCTGTGACATAAGTTAAATCCCATTATCCTTATACAGTTTCTGCCACAGCCACTGTTTACTTTTAAAGATTGATATTCAGTCTTCTGACGTGAATGTGATTGCTTCTTATGTTTAACTGTGCTTGCTCACTCAGATAAAAAAGAAAATCTGAGTCTGCAAGAGAGACATGCCATAGACAGTACAATTCCTTTACAAAGTAAGATTCTCTCTCTCCATAATTAAATCTATCCTGTGACACACTTGACATTCCGTGGGAGCAACCTTTGACACAAGTAGGATATAGGAATTAACTGAACTCCATCATTTGGTTCTATAAGGCACATGCTGACCTATCAAAATGTTTAAGATAAGGTTGCAAATGATTTAATTCAGTTTCCTTTTCTGACTATTTTGTTGTATACCACCACTCCTTTAGGACTACCTTGATGAACAGGTCCAAACTTTGAGACTGGGAATACTGCATGGGTGTTTGTCAGCTCTTCTTTTCCTTTTTTAGTAGATAGATTTGCTTTTCATAGGAAAATCTCTGAACATGTGATGGATGCTGTGTACAAGGGAAGGCAGGCTTCACTACTGTGAGCTAAACAAAGATAGTTTTTTTTAATGCCTTAATTAAAGTTTAAGAACAGTAAGAGCTGCAGCATTCAGTCGATGCAGTGTTGCACTCGGAATGAACTAGATGCACTCTGAATGTCCGCATGTCCTATGTAAATGTCAATACATCCTCCAATGATCTCCTTTGTATATATGCTACATATTAGCTAACACATCTCACATGCCACCCTCTATTTTCTTGCATGTTCATTCTTTTGTGTACTATATCAAAGGGGTTCACTAGAGCATTGGTGACAGCACTCCAGCCACTCTCTTTGATAAGATTTATCAGTGTTGCGCATTCAGTTTGCGATATAACAAGTTCTGCAGCAACCACTTCCTACGATCATAGAGCCAACTTAAGTATTGATGTGTATTTTAAGACTTCCAGGTCATGACTAGCCTCCTTCTGGCCAGCGTCCATCCTAAATCTATAGTTTTATCTTTCTGCTTTTTACCTTACAATTTCATAATCCTATCCTTGACCTGTTGTCAGAAGACCTTTTACCCCATACCAGGAAAATCGAGTCTGCCTTGTCCAGAAGTATACCAAAGGCACTCCCTTTTATGTGTGAGTTTCTTATTCTTGGCCTCATGAGTGAGATTCAATTTTAGCACAGATTTCCTAGAGGCTTTCATCGTATTTTTACATGCCTTTCTGGTCTGCATCATCATAGGTTAAGTGTCATTCGTTTGTCACCTGCATCTGAATTTCTGGCTGCTTTATATTTTATTCTCCCACAAGTGAATTTACAGAAGATTTCATACTGCAATGGATGGATGCATGTTGACCCAACGGCCTTTTTATGACGGGCTTCTATGAATGTACGTGTTTCCTACCGATTATTAATATTTATTATGACGTGTTAGGATCTTTATTCTATCTTCCTATAAAAATGTACCGTTCTACAGTTTCATATAGCTTCTCAATGTCTAATGGCATTTAATAAAATCCTGAATTTTCAAAGTCTTTCATGGACAAAGCATTTGGAATTTTGACAAGTTCTGTTTCGTTGCTACTCCTCAGTTCTAGGCCCACTCATGTGGCAGCATACTCATTCCCATGTAGAGCAACGGAAGACTTTGGGCAATACTTGATCGCAGGTCTGAAACTGTCTCTTTCATGAAGCATCTATGTTGCAACGTTTGGGTTAGGTGCCCAGATCCTGCTTTTAATTTACTTGGTATTTTGGCATGTTGCTCTGGCAAGCTAAAGTAACTGTTTGTACTTCTTCCTAGAGCCCTACAAGTTGGCAGTGCACAAGAAGGCCTGAAAGCGATTTGGTGTTGTGGGTGGCACATTTGACTAGATGGATCCATTAAGAAAAGCCTTTTCCTCTTTCCTCGCCTACGCAGTCCTTTCAGCTGTACTTGGCTTTGTTTCCTCCTGGCCACTGAAAGCTACATTCTGCAGAAGGGACCTGTGTTTGCAAAGCAGATCATGGGGGGTGGTGCAGGTACCTATTCTACTGTGTATTGAGACTGAACCTGACCGAATAAAGAGGAATAAGGAATTTGTATCTGCCATCCAAACCAGTATGACATTTGTATTTTTGGCAAGCAGGTGTTGAGAGAAGCAACACTTTTAAAGGAGAGCCTTCTTTCAGCTGCCCACCAGCCTTTATTAAAATTCAAATAGTTACCATGGAAATCCATGGAAGGCGCCATGTGTGGTCAGCTTCCTACAGCTAGACATATCTTCACTCTTATATGGAGTTGTTGCTGGTTAGATGCCTATGTCTGCATGGGTAAAGCAGAAGGTGTCGACATTGGCTCGGTCTAGATCAGATTAGTGAAAAGACTGGCTGTGCCAGCGTGATGGTGTGCCATTGTTCAGGAACCAGGGATGTCCTGGGTTGGAAACATAGTGCTTGTTTAAGGTACCTCTAGAAGTGTCGGCACTTATCGGAATAAAATGTTCTATTGATAACTAAGTTGTTAAAGTTAGATACTGCTAGGACTCCTGAGAAGCAGTATGGCCTGATATCTGCTGCTCATCTACTAAACTGTGGAGGAGATTAAAGGAGACTTGCCGATCATGAAAGCATTATTAATAAGTTGAAATGACTGTTAAAGTATGTGTCAGATCTTTCTCCCGTTCTGTCATTTGTTGACTATTGGCTCAGAGTGTGGTTTTGAAATTATTGGCCATGACTAACTAGTTCACTTAGTCTTTCCTCATTGTTTTTGTAGTAGCCCCTTTCGCCTGACCTTCCTCTCCTTAAAATTACCATTTCTCCATCCTTTTACTTCTTCCTCTCAGCACTTTTTATATCTCCTTTATATCTCCTTTTATTCTAGCATAGAGACCACTTTAGTTATTATAACTGCCGTATGTAATCAAAACATTCATAAAAAATGCATACATAGTGGGGATCTAGGTTAGCCTTCTCCATCTATTGTTCTGCTCAACTGTCATTCCGACTTCAAGCTCGCTTGCATTGCGAATAACGTGCATATCTGCCTAAAAAGTGCAATTCATTGTCAGGGCTGGTGGCCAAAACCTCACTTTGCCAATGTTTTTTTTTTTTCCTTCCCATTCTTTATCCTTTTAAAAATATTATTTTAGTTCTCCTTTTATGCCTAAACTGTGTTTCAGGTGTAACAGTAACCTAGCCAACAATAACGTTTATTGGCGCTAGTAAGAATCCTATTTCCTGTGCTGTGCATTAAAACTAAATCTGGCGTCTGACCCTGTTCTCAGGACACCTACATGCTAGAAAGTACTTGTAGTGTGTGCTATTAAAATTACATGCAATAATTAACATAATTAAATACATATATATATTACCCAGTCGCTGTTGTCACTGGGTGGTTCTAGTTAGGACTACATTTCCATAGGAAAATCATTTTTCAGGTTGCTTTCAACTTTGGTGCCATTTAACCAATCTTCACATAACTTTCCAACAAAAAAATTCTTCTACCGCCGCTGCTTCCTTGAAAGTTTGGGAGTGATGCATCAAGCAAGGGTCGAGAAAAAGTGGTGTCCCAAGATGTATTTTCCCTGTTAATTTTCCCATACGAAAATTAGACACAGCGCCAAAACTGTTGAACAGAATTACACCAAATTTGGCAGAAAGCTAAATCTTGGTCCAGAAAGCGTGCTTTTTGCGATTTGGTGCAATTCTATTCAGTAGTTTTGGAGAAATTAAGGTAAAACAATATATACATTACATGCCGTGGAGGATCTGTGGAGTTGACGGATCTAAAGATAAGATCTGATTGGCTGCCACCCCATCAAAAAAGATGTGTTGGCAGCCATTTTAGGACTCGGGAACTTAGTCCTCTGTCCTGAAAGTAAGTTACAATAAAAAGATAAAATATAAAAGATGTAGGGTATGGATATCCTTTCCCTTTAGGCCTGGTGTGGGGGGTTTCAAAGGGACATTCTCTGGGGCAAAAAATATATATTTTTGTATAATTGTACTGCAAATACCGGGTGGATCCCTGAATCCACAGTAAAATAAAAAATAAATAAAAACAAAAGATCCTGTGCTTTTCAAATAAAAATTCCCTGGAGTGGGCCAGGGCCTGGTGGGGCTCTCCGCAAAATATTCAGTCGAGTGGGAGCATCGAGCCCCACTCCTAGATCCATTTCCAGGCCCAATGGACCCCATTCCTTGGGCCAAAATAAAAATTAGGGTCAGAGTAGGCGGTACCCCGGGACCCAACCCCCACTAATGTGCATTAAAATAAAGGAAATGAATTGTGCGACCTCTCCTTCCCAAGAATCCGAGAGGCCTAGGTGACCCAACCCCTAGTGCAGATTTGTTAATTGGGAAGAAGCGTGCAACCCCCCCCCCCCCCACCCCTGCCATCGGGCCATACCCCATCCCAACAGACAGGGTCTCTGTGTCCCAGAGACCCCATTCTCCGGTACACTGTGGTTTCCCTGCCTGTATGAGCGTTGACAGGGAAGTCTCTTGGCCTCCTGCTACGTAGGACCACATAAAGTTCTCCCTGCCTGCACTCTTGCAGGTTGTAAAACAAAGACTTGCTCCCACCCAGCAGGAACAAAAGAAAAGATGCTCCTTTAATAAAAAGGGAAATGTTGCCTACTCCTGCATGGCCCGCTTGCATCCCCCAACAAAAATAATACTGTGGGGTGTCGCGAGTGGGCTCCCGGACCCCCAAAAATTAATTTAAAAAACAGACTAAATGAGTGGCAGGAGCTCCTCATTTATTATTCGCAGCTCTAAGCGCCCCTTTATGCCCTGCAAGGGCTTTTAATAATGTGTTGGAGCCAGGTGGGACCCCTACAATGGGCAGGGGCACCACCAAGTATTTTATATGTTGTGGGGGCTGCAGGAAATGCCATCGCCCACAAGCAGCATTAAAAAAAAAAACAGTCAGTCTCCTGGGTCATTCAATCCATGACCCCAGGAGAGCATACCATATTTGTTTTAAGTACCACTAGCTGGAGCTCTGTGATCTGAAGCGCAAGTATGGCACCCTCTTGTGGTTGTTTTCATGGTTGTATTTTGTGGGTTGAAGAGTAGTAAAATAAAGATGCAAAGATGTGTTGATTTTTGTAAATATATTGATCACACTGTTCAATCTTTTTATGATAATCACTTTTATTAACCCCTTGGATGCTGCCGCGATTCTGCGCCTGTGCGGCACATTCCGATCACGGGTGCGGTCATGACGGCCGGGAGCCGTCATCAGCACACGAGCACTGTGTGCCATGACGGCTCCCGGCCGTCATCAGCATGCAAGGGGTTAAGCATTGTGTGAATTATTGAAATCTACATTTGATTATAGTTATTGAGCATTATTTGCTTATATATGCTAATAGCTGATATACTGACCCCTTGATAAAGCCAATAGGCTCATTTGTTATATTTAGGTGTTCTGACCCTTTGACAAAGTCAGTAAGTCTACCTTACTTAAAATAACACCCATTATATTGTACCATCAGATAGTCAGACTGGGGGAGTTGGGTGCAATTCCTGGCCAGAGGCCAGGCCCTGTACTCAGCCGCACACTGTGCACCGTAACTGGCCATGCATTGGGGAGGAAGGGAGGGAGGGTGCTCACAGTGGGTTGGGTGCAGGGCCTGGCCACAGGCCAGGCCATTTACCTATCCACTTGCCAATAGATATCCTACTTTATGGTTAAAAAACATTAGAAATTCACTGAAAAAAACAAAGCGTAAAAGTTATTATAGTTAGTTGAAAATGACAGTTAAAACATACCATTTTAAGCGAACAATACCGTGAAATTCAAATGAAAATAAATGTATAAAGAGCTTGAATGCCCAAGGGCGTCTTGGCGCTGGCAGCACAGCAGAGGGATGGTTATGGTAACTAAAGTAAAAGCTAGAAGTTAAAAAGCCAAGTCTTAAGATTCCTCATAAAAATTAACAGGGTAGAGCTGGTCTTTAAGTTGAGGGGAGGGCATTCCAGCGTTTTGTCTTACCATAAACAAAACTGGTGAAGTTCACCAGTTATAGTTATCTCAAGTAACTCCCACCCTCACCATGCAATGCTAATTACCTCACTTATTACAACACTCATGAATGTTCTATGATGTCACTGAAACATCTGAAATTACATTATTGATGACAACACTGCACAGGGGTGCAAGTTATAGTTACATTTGGACATGACTTATAGTTACTTGAGAACTATATTTGGTGAATTTCCATGGTTCACTTAAAACGATATGTTTTCACTGAAATTTCACTTAACTATAAAGTCCCTTTAACCTTTCTTTTTTGCAGTGAAAAACAAAGTGTGTGTGTGTTTGTGTTTGTTTGTGTGTGTGTGTGTGTGTGTGTGTGTGTGTGTATATATATATATATAGCATTGCGCTATGCACTTTATCAGCGTACTTTGCACAATTTTGCGTAATTTGCATTCAAATAATGATTCTTGTAATTTTTTGGTTTATCATGAGCATGACGATTAGCAGAAGTTTAAAAGATTTGCAGTATTTTGTACTGGTTACATCGTACTTCATTTACAAGTGTGTTACAGTATTTTTTCTATGTCCATATGCAAAACCATGTGACACGAATGGGGTGTGTATTTATTTGTCTAAATCTCGCGTGGAGCTTACATGTGATCAAGGCCAACTTGGCTGGCCGAAACACGTAATGGCAGGTTGCTGGAGCACTGCATACGAAAATGAGAAACAATAAAAAATAACTTTAAATCACAGGAAGAGGTGTTCGTGTGTCCCTTCATCGCCGAAAGGAGGTTGAGAACGTCATTGGATTTAAAGATTTGCATCGCAGTGGTGTGTCTGTCACTGCTCAAGAACCCCCTCGCCACAAGCAGGCCGCCGATCTCAGCACAACTGGTGTGATGTTCTTTTCCGGGAGGGAAACTAATGAGGCGGCCCCCTGAGCAGTAACTACAGATCCCAGCATTCCCCGGAAGCAAGGCGGATGGACTGTGTCGGACGACAATGTCCTGGGCAACTCTTCGTTGGTGGGAGCGAAACAAATTTGAAGGAAGTCTCAGGCTGCGAGGTTGTGACTTGATTTGAAAGCTCGACAAAACAGTGAGTTTGGAGTAGCTTGGAGTTTTCATTTTTGTGTGCGGGAGCAACGATGTCACGTAACATCAAGCGGGAGGCGGAGGCCAAGGAGCTCTTCAATAATCTATCAAGTAAGACAGCCCAGGTCAGCATTACCGAGGGCAGTAATGGCAAAGACAAAGAAAGCGACGCAAAGTCATTACTCAAAGCGCTCGAAAAATGTCAAAGGAGCGAAATGGTGAAATGGTGGGAACAAATTTCTCTACAAAAATGAGGAAGCGCGACGTATCCCTAGGGGCCTGAGAATCATGTTAGCCCCAAATTTTGACAACGTGAATCCTGACATGTTAGCTTATTGGGCGGCAAGCAACTCAGAGGGGTCCATGAACTTAGTAAGGATCCTAATCAAGTATGCCCAAATTGACCGAGATAAGCAATTAAAGGACATGGATGAAATCATTGACAAACTGGGCAAGCTCAATCAGGATGAGTATGTGAATAAATGCAGAAGAGAAATTGATGAACGTATTAAGCGCCAGCAAGACCACATTAAAATCCGCAAGATCCAGAAGATCCGAAAATTCAAGCACGACGTTACGACCATGCCAGGGAGAAGCAAGGAGAGGCAAGGCAGAAGACCTCTTTCACACTGGCATCAGTACAAAGCAATATCACGACCAATCTGGCAGCGGAGTCATCGATTTCTGATGCAGCTTATGTAACCAGTGACAGTGATTCGGAGGCAGGGGATAATCGTGGGTGGTCAAACGAGTCAGTCCCCATTATTCTGAAACCAGGTGAGGAGCTGAATTTTTTAGCCGAGGACCGACGTCAGACCCTGAGGCCGCGGATTCCACAGAGCAAAGCAGGGTCCCGAGAAACAAAAGGCTTAGGGCGAGACGCAGAGCCAGAGGCGCCAAAAAACAAGAAAACGCAATGGCAAAAGCGTTAGAGGACAACCCCATCATTAATTTTTCGAAAACAACCTGACTAAGGCAGAAAATCAATTGCTGGCACTTGGGCTGTCATTATGTTCTGAGAGTAATTTCAACTACAGCAAGACCAGAGTGGACGTATTCACTTACATCAGGAAGTCAAAATTGAAAAAAGTGTTCACCATCAAAGGCAACAAGGATCTTACGCAACCATTTTCAAGCACAATAGCCACTTCCACAAGTACTAGTAATTTACTAGCATCGGATGAAATACTGTTGGTGGATTTGCATGATTTATGCAATTCTGGTAACAATACTATGGGGGAGGAGGAAACATCATCCTTACAAGATAAACTGGCTAACATTATTCCTATTCATCCCAGTGCGGGCAAGAGTCCTTTCAAAGTAAAGTCAACGTTTATACCAATGATGCCGAAAGATGCAGTGGACATATTTCATGAAAGATTCACAGAGGATCTCCACAAACTTTACTGTAAGGTATGTGACACAAAAAAGAATTTAAAACACCATGAGATCAGGTACAGGACCTAATGTCTAAGCTCAAAACCAACCAAGAAATTATTGTTTGCCAATCCGACAAGGAGGTAAAATTGTGATTTGGCCACGAAAGGAATATGTGATGGAAGCCAAAAAGCAACTAAATGACTTGTCCTGTTATAAATTAGCAGGTATGTCGGATTTCAGAAAAGCTAAGGAGTCCCTAAAGAAATCCCTGTTGGATTACAAGAGGCAATGGCTAATATCCAATCAGGAATATCTGTTTTTACACAATGAGTTCCCAATCACTCCATATTTATACCTTATTCCGAAGATTCATAAACTAGTCAAACCCACTCCGGGTCGACCAATTATTTCGGCTATGGGTGGTGTCAGTGAGAACATTAGCAGATATGTGGACTTCTACCTTCAACCCTTAGTACAAGGTCTCCCCTCGTACTTAAAAGACACTGGGGACTTTCTGAATAAACTGAAAGATACCAAATGGGAAGAAGGTCAGCTTCTAATTACACTTGACATCGAAGCGCTGTATACCAGCTTAGACCATCAAATTGGCATGACAGTGGTCAAACATTTTTTGAAAACAAGACCGTTGAATTTCTATCCCCATAATCTGATGCTTTTAGAACTAATCAAATGGTCTCTTTATAACAATAAGTTCAGCTTTGGTAAAGAGCTATTTTTGCAGAAACGAGGAGTGTCTATGGGTTCCTGCTTCTCCTCAAGCTATGCATGTTTACATGTTGGCTTGTGGGAGGAGCAGGTTCTCATGGGCATGCATGGTGTAATTTTTAATTCTAATGTGAGCAAATGGTATAGATATATTGATGACGTGTTTTTAATTTGGAAGGGCAGTGTTGCGAGTGCACAGGAATTCATCAATATACTCCATGATAATGTTTAGAATTTAAAATTCACTTTGCAAAGTAGTGAATCCATTGTAGAGTTCCTAGACACTACAGTCTACATTGAGGACAACACCATTCAGACTACACTGCATAGGAAGAAAACAGCGGGTAACATAACCCTCCATGCGACTAGTAGCCACCCCAAACACGTTATAAATAACATCCCTTACAGTGAACTACTAAGAGTGAAGAGAATTTGCAGTAAAACTAAGGAATATGAGAAATGGTCGGCTAATCTGATTGATGGATTCAAAAAGAGGGGGTACAGCAAGAAAGTCCTCAATGTGGCAGCAAGTAAGGCGAAAACAAGGTCTTGTGAGTCTCTATTAGATACAAACAATAGTTCCAAAGAGACAATAACTGCATCTTGCAGCACACCTTTGGTCCAATCGGCCCCAGATTTATTACGACCTTTAATAGACAACATAAACAAATCAGGGGGATTATGAATAAAAATTAGCCAATTTTACAAACAGATGGTATGCTGGCCCCCATTATTGCCAGTAGGCCGGCTGTGACCTACAGAAAAGCTAAATCAATGAGAATGGATCTTAAAACAGACAATGTCTTTGAGATAGACAAGAGGTCTTGGCTCAAACCCAGAAATGTTTTTTTTAAATGTTCTACATGTAGAGCCTGCAAATTCTGGGTGAACAAAACAAAATATAAAGTTCCATTCAGCCCCAATGAGAGACCAATTACAGGACATTTCACATGTCGCACAGAATTTGCCATATATGTTTTAAATTGCACATGTGGTCTCTCATATATTGGGAGCACGAAATTGCACACACATGTCCGTATTTTACAGCACCTTCGAGCCATTGTTAACAATGACTCTAGCTATCCGGTGGCACGAGATTTTAAAAAGACACATGCCAATGATTTGAAGTGTCTGAATTATTTTGTCATTGATGCAGTTCCGCCTCTGCAGAGAGGTGGAAATAGAGAAAAATTTCTTAGGCAGCTAGAGTCAACATACATTCTTGAATTTGACAGTAAGGCTCCGAATGGTCTTAACAATACGGAAGACCTACACAATTTCTTATAAGACATCTGTAATGTAATGCATTAAGGTCTGTTTTAAGTAGTTTATGTCTTCTTGGTCCCAATACAGCACTTTAAGGCCGGCCTTTTATGCCCTACTTTTTTCCATTTACAGGGGTTGTACATATTTGAAACTGCACTTTTCCTTTCCTTTTTACTTGTAGCATTATAGTAGATCAGTCAAGTTGTACATGTATAGATATACATGTATACATTCTTTTAGACCTATACAGTGACCTATACAAACCTTTCGTGTTCTTTTGTAGATATGATGTCCAGTCCATGGCTGCTGTCTCTGAATTATATGAAATATGTCTTCAGACAGACACTTCTTTCATGGTCTTACGGAAGTTGCATTTTACCACCAGATCTCCCACAGTTTCAATCATATTAAATTAGATTTTTTTTTTATATATATATTAACTATTTGCACTTTATATCACAAACAATTTTTAGCATGGTTTTTAGGTATTGATATTCTTCATGTGTACTGTAAATTTCGTCATGACTCATAACCATATACCATCATTTGGGCCCCAAAAGTACGGGGCAAACTCAGGATTGCGTATTTTGCACACTTGAGATGTTTTGCACATAATGCATTTTGCACTGATATAACGGTATTTTGCAGTGGAAGCCAACATGTAGCATTGCGCTATGCACTTTATCAGAGTACTTTGCACAATTTCGCGTAATTTGCATTTAAATAATGATTCTTGTAATTTTTTTGGTTTATCATGAACATGACTATTAGCAGAAGTTTAAAAGATTTGCAGTATTTTGTACTGGTTACATTGTACTTCATTTACAACTGTGTTAAAGTATTTTTTCTATGTCCATATGCAAAACCATGTGACACGAATGGGGTGTGTATTTATTTGTCTAAATCTCGCGTGGAGCTTACATGTGATCTAGGCCAGCTTGGCTGGCCGAAACGCGTAATGGCAGGTTGCGGGAGCACTGCATACGAAAATGAGAAACAATAAAAAATAACTTTGAATCACAGGAAGAGGTGTTTGTGTGTGTCTTCATCGCCGAAAGGAGGTTGAGGACGTCATTGGATATATATATATATATATATATGTGATCGAGGACGTCATTGGATATATATATATATATATATATATATATATATATATATATATATATATTAGACCACTTTTGATGCTTATCCTTTATTGTTTTTGTTTTTATAAATATATGACATCCGCAGGAATAAACATTTTTTTGGCAGAAAATGTTTGCAATAATTGTTTTTTTTTTTAAATAGCTTTGCACCAACCTTCCAAGGCCAGAACCATTGGCTTTGCCAATGCTTGTTTGTATTTCTACCATCTTCTAAATGGTCATAGGGCCATATTCACAAAGTCCTGTCTTTGAAAGCTAGAGATTCGCACCACTAGGATTGATTTTTCTCCTGTGTTTGGAGTACATTTATGACTCATTTGATTAACAAAGGACCCCAGGTGTACTTAATAAGTGTATGACTATTAAAATGTCATTGAGTACTACAATGAGTAACATTTTCGCAAATGGGGTTTACGCCATGTTATTATTTCTAAGGTGTAAACCTGATGCAAATGTTCACTTCCACTCAACTATTTTCCTTCTTGGTTAAACTTCTTGGATAAACCCCCTACCCTATACTCCTATGAAATAGGAGTGTGTTCCCTCGCCACTCATACCTGGGAAAGGCACTCACTCTTGCCTTTGACTTAGCAAAGTAGTGAAATACATGTAAGTGGTTGTTAAATGCCCACACACTTCCAAATTTGTAAATTTCTGTATACTATATTTGCAGTTTGAGCCACTTGGAAATTACCACAACCCCTCTCTTACCATCAAATGTGCAACAGCAGCTAAAATTCCAGTATACTAGCAGAATTTCCCCATTCACAGTTGGTAGTTTTTGCATGCTCAAAGTGGTCCTTTTGTGCTTCCAAATTCATGTTAAATGTGTGTGATACTTTGTGAATTTGTCCCATAATATCTTTTCAGTTTCTCCAACTTTTTATTGCTCATCTTATTTTCATTTCTCCCCATTCTCCCTTCCTCCTCTTTTCCTCTTTTTTCTGCTGTTTTGCTTTTAGTACTTACTCTCTACCTTATTCCCGACACGTATGCTGTCACTGTTCTCCCTTTCTCTTCACCTTATATCTTATTATCTCGGTTTTTCTCCGCAGGTACATGGTTCGGAATCTGATATGGACCCCTGTGCAAGAAAGAGTACAATCAAAAGCATGGTGTTAGACAATGGCTACCGCAGTGTCCTCGCTACTTCTTTTATTTGAAATGGGATATTTAACCCTTCAAGAAGCTTTGCAGAATCTTTACTTTCTTGGCCCGATTGCTGTGTAGTTTTTCTTCGTCAAATAAAAGGAGCATTCGTATGAAGGGAAAAACTTCATACCTTCACAGTACAATGGAAGGCTGAAATCACTTTGAAAGTGGGAGCATTGCTCTTCCATTGGAACTCAGGTGGGTGGTACAGACTAGTGCTGGGTGCCATGGCCCATGGGGAGACCCGGCTCATGGCCCCAGAGAGGTTGGTAGCCGTGCTTGAGTCAGGCATGGAAAAAGTACTCCTAATTGACAGTCGCCCCTTTGTGGAGTACAACACTGCACACATCCTCGATGCTGTTAATATCAACTGCTCCAAACTTATGAAAAGAAGGCTGCAGCAGGACAAGGTGGTGATAACCGAGCTAATTCAGCATTCTGCAAAACAAAAGGTAAGCACTGGGGTTAGTGGAGGTTGCACATGTTTTATTTGACACTCCTAATCACCAATCCCATCGCCTGCTTCTAAACACTCATATATCCAATCCTTCTCGCTCCTCAGAAGCCTAGCTACACATATTCCTTGCCAGTCCTCCCACTTAACCCACTTCTGCCTTAACATACAACTTTCGACTTCTGTCCACCCACCTTACTCAATGCTCTTCTCTATCCACCTGTCTCAGCGCTAAGGCCGACCTCCACCTATGAGCCTAATGTTACAGTTTTCATGAACCATTGGAATAACACCTCATGTAAAGCATTCTGTTGCCTTGTAGAAGTTATGTGAATGTGGCATTATATATGCTCAAGCAAGCATGTTGTTGGTTATTCATATTTGAACTAGTAACTGATTCAAGAATATAGTTACTGCTATATCATACATGTACTTTTGCAGAAACCTTTCTGCCGGGGTGTGGATGAGACGCTCCGACCTAGATACATCTCTTTAATACATGGAGCAGCATGCCAGGATTTAAATAAATTATCTTTGGAGTAATTACTGTACTGAATTCTGGGCAGGCCTCCGGAGTGGATGGCTCATGTGCTAACTGGACTACTGTTTGCCCCGAAACTCTGAAGGTACCCTTCCAACCTTGCTAATTATCCTACGCATACTCAGTAAGGATCATAGATCTTGTGACTCATTTCATCTTCTGGATTTAAAGTAGCAACTATAGTATTTACTGACCCGTTCACACTATACATGGCTTAATAGGTACATCTGGTACAGGTCTGGTTAAGAACCCTTGCACTCCATTTACAGCAGTGGTCATACAGAATTCCATGAGAACATTTGGGTTTGTGCCCTATTTATACATTATCTACATTTTGAATTTTATTTGAACAAAGTAATTGAGTTGTTACCAACCTGAATGCACCCGCCTATGCAAATGGCATAGTATCCTTGCTCAAAAAAGAGCTAGGCATTCAACTGGATAACAAACTCACCTAGTATGTACAGGTGCGGATATTAGTAGCTGGTTATTTTGGCTTACTCTGTTGTAAGCTTGCTGGCCACCATGCACTGGTTGCCTGTCAAACAGAAGATCCAGTTTAAAGTCCTCTGCATTAAAGACCAGTTATAAAACCTTTCATCTGAGAACACAATCCTGGAGTTCAAGTATTTTGAGTCCTGGACTGGGGATACCTCCTTTCTTTTTATTGATATGTATGTGTATATATCACTGAAATAAAACAAAGGTCGAAGTAATGTTATAGTTAGGAATTGTAATAATGTTACTCTACATTTATTTAAAAAAACACACTAAAACAAAATATTCACTGAAAAATCCAAAGGTTAGAGGGTTATAGTTAGGTGAAAATGTCAGTGACAACTGAACGATTTTAACAAAAAAAACTGAAATTCACTGGTTATAATTATTTCAAGTAACTAGAACTCGTGCCCTAAAGTAACTATAACTGGCACTGATTTGAAACCGGTCCTAGGATGCTTTTTTCCGGTCCAGGGAGGACCTGGCTTGGCAGTTCGGACTGAACTGTTTCCATGAGGCACAGGGTCAAGACTGATTTGCATATGGCCAGGTCTAAATTGGGGTGGCATGGTGAGCAAACGAATGATGGATTTAACCCAGATCTCTTGACTGAGGGTGAATGTTTTGATTTGTTCTGCATTCCGTCCATCAATTGTGTGTCTTTTACTATAACTCGCACCCCACTATCCACAATATTTAATATAACAACATGTAATATGTGGTGTAATTAACTGTGCATGGCGAGATTCCATCTGGAACGCTCCACTGCCCCAACCAAACGAGCTAGGGGGGCAGGGTATTCTACCCCTCCCCAAACCCCCTTAAATTCTTCTTTTAAACAATTTCAGGACAGAGGAATAAGTAACAGTCTTCTAATGACAGCCTATGTAACATTTTTTCTCATGTTGCAGAAAGCCAATCCAAGCACTCGCTCCTGAGGCAGTGTATTGGCCCAAGGGAAAAAAGCCCACTTGGCCAATCAAAAGCTCTGCTTTTAAAATTGAGTTTGAAGGAATCTCATAACCAGCTACCCAGATATACAAATATTTTTGTACCTTAATTTCTTAAACTACTGAACAGATTTACACCAAATCAGAAAAAGCAAGTTTTCTGAACCAAGATCTAGCTTCTTGCCAAATTTGGTGTATTTCCATTCTGCAGTTTTTTGCGGTAGCACTGCTTACGCCCACGGAAAATACATGGGTATATTGCATTTTGGTACCCCCTCTTTTTCTCTGCCCCCGCTTGACAGATCACCCTGACACTGTCCATGAAGAAGCTAGTCAAAATAGGGGATTTTATTGGAACATTTCATAAAGATTTGTGAAACTGCACCAAAGTTATTAGAAAACCAAAAAAAGGCATTTCCTACCGAAATGCAGTAATTATATCTTGCTTTCCCAGTAGCCTTCAGCACTGGGTATTTATAGGTATGTCTGGTTTCCAAGTACTTTAACACTACTTTTGTTGTTTTATTTACTGATCCATCTCAAATCAGTAAATCAAACATCACTTTGTTTTGTAGACCCTGCCACATGTAAATCAGTCTTAATTGTGCTCCTGAGCAGTCTATCCTCAACTGCCAGGCAAGGTCCTCAACGAAACACAAGCAACCCAAGACTGGTTCCTATTAGAGCAGGGTCAAGACTGATTTGCATATGGCTAGGTCCAAACTGAGGTAGCCGAAAGATAGATGGGTTGAATGCTTCCTTGAGCGATTTCCAGTAGTTAGACAATATGAAAGCTTTTCTTCCATCACCTGTTTTATGTTTGATATATAAGTGGGAAGGGTATGCTCAGACATGTATCCAGTGCTCACTGTGCCACTGGAACCGTGCTAAACCCAACCGAAACCGGTCTTGAGGTTTTTTTAAATTTTTTTTTTTAATATTTGTATCGAGTACTGCAGATAATATACATGTGTACACAGTCGATAGTGAAACCGGTCTTGAGTTACTTGTGTTCTGGTTCAGGTAAGACCTGGCGTGGCAGTTCGGGCTAAATTGTTCCTATCGGAGCATGGTCAAGACTGATTTGCATATGGATGGGTCCAAAGTGAGGTGGCGTGGTGGGTTTGGTTGGAATGCTTCTCTGAGCAATTTCCAGTAGTTTGACAAATTGCAAGTATTCCTTCCTTCACCTTTTGTGTGTTTGAGGTATAGCCAGAAGCCTAACCTAAACCGCTGAATAATATGTACAGTCTTCGCAAATCAGGGCTATACATGCACCATACATCAGTCAAGTCATACTGCTACTGCAAGTGTCTCAATAGTTCCTGTTTGGTGGCGTGCAGTGGTGCTTAGTCTAACAAACACAGGAACACACCTAATATTTAAGTTCCCCAAATTCTATTTTGCGCAGCTAACTCAGTCAAGGCCTTGGATGCGTCTGTGTTCAGTCTTTTTATGTTAACCAATGTAATGTACTTACTGCCTAGAGCTTCCTTTAGAATCCAGTACCTACCCTCAGGATCTGACGTAACTGTTCTAGGCCTGAAGGGAATGCTGCATTTGATAATAATGGCTACTCTTGACTAGGTTGAGGGATTTTTTATAACTTTTTTTTTCCAGGGCTTGGCAACAAATTTCCGCCAGCCCCCCTGCTTAAAAAATGTGTCAATCACTCCACCTGTGGGAAAATCTATGCTCATGTAATTTGGTGAGATTAGTTTCCTGCAGCACTGCAAATGCAACTCCTTGCGTAAATAAACATGCAAGCACTTTTCCAAATTTTCTGTGGTTGTGAAGCCCACTAATATTGTATGTTAGTAATTTTACTTGGAGGTCCGATGTACCTATGAATGCACCTTGCTATCCTCATGTCTTCATCTCTGTGGAAGTTGATGAAAGTTGGATAATGCATGCAGCAGAATCAACCACACGTTCTCTTGGCAAATCCCAACATCCCATGACCGCCCACCCCTACACCGATCCCCAATCAGTCAGTAAACATTTCCCTGTAATTAAGAGAAAAAACCAAATTGCACAAGCACCCTCTTAACAGAGTGCCTTGCAGTGGAGACTCGGCGCCCGGAAACAACGATAATAAGACTTATCAAGGTCTTCAAGAATCTCTCACTCAACGAGATAGGACTTATCTCCACGCAGCGAGTCGCACCCCCATAACAAGACTAATCTAAATCACCTCTGTTCGTTCAATGCTCCATGAGGGACGAAACAAGACTAATGTTACTTAGAGGGAACCTACTTTCTGAATAGCTCGCTGTGACCAAGACATCCAATAGGTTTCGCATAAAACGCTTCATACCCATATCTTTTTGAATTATAAACCGTTCCGATGCCAGAGCAGCATAAGACCAGAGCAGCATAAGACCAGAACAAGATAGCCTTGAAAAAGCCCTGGAGAGGGCGAAACACGTGTCGGCAGTGTAAAGCTGGGAATCTTTTAACCTATTTGAATAATAAAGAACTTGAAGTACAAGATTTGGTTTTGGATCCATATTTTACATTGACATCGAACCATTGAATAATGTTGGTGCAAGAACCTTGGAAATAACTACATTCATGTTCATAGATTAATGGACTGTTAAGAGGGTGCTTGTGCAATTTGGTTTTTTCTCTTGATTCGTGGTATTTGCATTCAGTTGCATTGCTCAAACACCCCTGGTGGTGGGTGTCTTATCAAGTTCTCAGTGCACCTCTATATTTTTTTGATACCTCACGCATCACGTACCCGGGGAGAATAACTAACAACAGTAGGTGCGGACGTTTTCTCTGATGAGAAACACTACCGCCATTTTGTTTGTATAAATTTCCCTGTAATTGTCAGCTGTACCAACAAAAACCCCACCAAACGTAGGGTTGAAAATCAACATGTGCTATGCTTCATGAGCTAGACAACCTAAGGTCTGCACAGTTTCCCAAATGTTAACAGGTAGAAGCAACATACCATCACCTCATGTGGTGATCTAGTGTTCTAGAATCCAAGGTTTGGATGTATAAAGACAGGTTAAAATAGAACTGCGGTATTGTCCTCGGATATTCTTGTTGAGCAATGGGGTTTACCGCACAAAGCGGTCAATAAAGACAAAGTTCATAACCTTTATCCCATTATGGGTCCGGGTCCTAGAGTTCCATTTGTGGCTGAATGATTTAAACATAGATGAATGGTGTGCGGCTGAAAGAGCTAGAATGAAACTTATGCAAACTGATCCGAGACTTAAGGAGGATCTGGACTTGCGGCTTGAATTAACAAGGACACAAAGATTTCCCCCATATGAGTGCCCATCATGAACAGGTGCTAGCTAAGTATGTCTTAAGTTATTAGAGTACTATATAGCAGAGCTATTGTATGGGTTACTCTGCCATGGTTTATAGGTGGAGGGCCTGGCATGCCTGGTGCATGTCTCAGTGGAACCCACTGAGAAGATTTTGTTGTAAACGGTATGATCCCCTCCTGACTCTCTGGCATGAGTTTAAGGTTAACACTTTTGAAAAAGACTATTGCCTTAAGATGCTAATGTTTACATATTACACATTATCCCAAAAAGCATGTATATGCATATAGTAAAATTTTAATAAAGACATCTTATTTTTTAATTTAACAAAATATGCTCGAAATATACATGGCTGCAAGCATGGTGGCCACTAGCCTCTGGCTCTACCATTGCTGCAAAGCGGAGTTGGCCAAATCAGCAATATAGTATGCCCCCTGCCTAGGCCCCATGTTTAGCAGTTAAGCAGGCATATGCAGGCAGACCTGGGGCTTGCCACAAAACAGCAGACAACTGACGTTATGATGGCATCCTTTGGCACCATCGACTGAATAATGACTAACTTAGATTAAGGTCATTCACCAAAAAAATCAGCTTCATGAGTGGCACAACCTCGTATTAACTACCAGATTCCATTAAAGGGGGCTGTTTTTACTTAGTGACCACTCCAGCAGCTCCTCTACCTACTGAGGACTCACAACAGTCATTTAACATGGTAGGTGAAACGGATAACTGTAGTTAGGGCTGTACTGACGACACACCATATAATATTAGGCATTTTGCTACTCCCTAAGGAAGGGGTATAGATGTGCCCAACTGGGTCTGGTGCTTGCCAGGTGGCGTATGGCCATTCATTGGGCAAGTCCAACACCACCGATGCAGAGCAAATGGAGAACTGACCTACTAGAGTGGGCAAAGGTTGAAGAATGTAATCAATTAAAGGTGCACATGGATAAAAACGCGCAGAGGGACTTGGAGTTGTGGGGCATGATGGTAGACCTCCTAGGAGAGAGAACAGAGGGGAGATAGTGGATGGCTTTACTCCGGTTTTGCCTCTGGATGGCGGCGGTGGCCCCACAGATAATGGATCAAGGCCAGTTAGGAACAGCTAGGGACTCTTCCCCCCCCGCCCTCTTTACCCCAGGCATTGCTGGGGCTTTGCTGTTTGTGCTGAGAAAGGTATGACAGAGAACGAATGGTGGATGTTTACCAGCTCCCTCCCACAACTCTTTCAACAGTCTGTTCAAAAGTAGGCCGTCTAGTTAACGCATGCACAATCCCAGGTTTGAATATATTGCTTGTTTTGGGACCTTGAGTGCTGGAAGGCCACTATGCTACAAGACTGTCCAGTGTTGCTGTCACGGGTCTTGACCCAGAGAGTTTTGTAATGTATTGTTTGCATATTACAATATGCTAATAAAGGAATTTTGAAAAAAAAACATGGTAGGAAGACATAGTCCCGTAATCAAGATTAGTAGCAACGTCAACATTTAGAAAGTGTGTTTAAAGCTATTGACATTTTCCAAAACAATACGATGCAGTGATAGAGGCAGACTGTTGGGCCATAGTCATCCAGCAACTGATAATATAAGACGTACAATGGTTAAAACTTCCTCCACCCCCAGCTAAGGTTAAACGGCCCAACGGTAATACCCCTCATATCGATAAAAGCTTCTGCCAGGGTCAGGAAAGATTCAGTGGTACATCACCATACAAAATATCGTGGTTTATTAATCTGAAGCCAGTTGGTCAGTAGACTCTTGGGTACCCTTTTTTCCCCTGTTTTTGATTGAGTCTTCCCTTGCTTAGGTGGAGATTGATTGTGAGCTGCAGGTGGTGGTGTACGACCAGAGCTCCCCTGATGTCTCCTCGCTGCCGCCAGAAGGTTTCCTCGCTGTGCTCCTCGGCAAGCTGCAAAGTCGATTTTGCTTCGTGCACCTTCTAGCAGGTGAGACCACAATTTACTGTGAGCACCAATGAATACTATTGGCATTGACGTCAGTCACATGTTTCTCTTACGTTTTCCTCCCAAACCCTTCTCTCTGACACTCTTTTCCTACAGCTAAAGGTCCTTCCTCGTCGCTGTACTTTACTCGACCTTTATTCTGTTATAAATCCACTTATGCCACCTTGTTCACCTCTTCCTTCACCCCTTTGTTTGTTTTCCCCTTTTCATTGGCTAAACTATTTAAATTGAACATGCTGAACGATGTAAGTGCATGCGAGTTCCTCTTGACAATATGATTCCTGATACTATGGTTAAATTCCCTTCAGCTACGTCCGAGATTTGCAGTAAATATCCAGTTTGATTGTGGCCTTTAGGCAGGACTCTCTGCCTCTGCAATAGAATTTGTATTCTGTGAGGTGATTGGCTATTGTGATGGAATCCTCTGTAGCAGAGCACGTCACTCCATTACCACTGCTTGGTTGGTGGGGTGACAGTGTTATTTAGGTTTGTTTGAGCGAACACTGATAAGATAGCAAAGCCTCGCCTCGCTGACTCATCGCGTCAGTTATTGCACAAAGGAAAACAAGGTCTTGTGTCAGCATACACATAGCTTGTGACATGGCTTTCGGTGATAACCCTCCAGGGGTCAAGAGCGACGTGCTCGAGGAGCAACAGGGGTAGCCCAAGGGTTTCTGAAGACTGTGCTGTGCAGGGGGCATACAATTGATTGAAAATGTGCCTAAGACAGCTGTCAGAGGGAGACCATTGCTGTTGAGATATGACCATTTACAGACTGAAATGTGATCAGCACTACTTTAAAGTTGACTAGAGATGTACAGAGGCAGTCGTTGGGATGGCGCGGGCTGTTGCCGCTGTTAGTTGGCATACTGTACACGGAGGCGCCTGGGCAGTGGTTGACATTGTCTTTTGTTAATGGGCGGTGTAGGCTGAGCAAGGGAGTCTAGGTGGGAGTGAAACTTTACCTGCAGAGATTTAGGGATGGTTGTTGGGTTGCCTGTTGAGATAAGGGATGGCTTGAGAAGCTAGCGAGGGAGGGAGGGTGTTCGTTCGTAGTCTGTGAAGAGGTACCCAGGCACTTGTTTTAATGGAGAGCTAGGCACATCCTCCTTACAGCATTAAATTGCGATATTACAGGTATTTGGAAGGTGTGTTCATTTAATGTGAATGTCGCAGAATGGCAGTCATTAAAATGCTATTCATTGTGCTAGACTAAGAAATGGAAATTAATTCATTGAAAAAAGCGCTAGTTTGGCAGGCATACTGTTGTGCTGTCAGTGTTAAAAACCACAAACATGCTTTGTTCTGTACCTTTTGTATCGTTTCTGTTTTTGTTATGTGACTGATTTGCATTAGTTATACGTTTCTGCATCTCGAGATGAGACCACACATGTCGCTGTCATGCTGCTTTCTGTGGTCTCGTCTCTCTGAAAAAGAATCCGCGCCAGAGGAAAAGGCCAGTGGCTTGCATGTGAGACTTTGGCCTCTCTCGCCGCGTTCACTTGCCAGTGCAATGATTCCACCTTTCTCTGACCTAGCGCTTGAGTATGAATGTTTATTTTGCTAGCTGCACCGATCTTTGCCAGTTGAAGCGCCTGCTCCAAACTAAGTGATATGCGCCGTTCTGTGATATGATCTGTGGAAGTCCCTACCCAAGAACTTGATGAACACGAATTTTTAATATTTGGCTGTCGGCAGCATTAAAATATTACAAAAAGAATTGTTTTGCGTGAGAAAAAAGGAAGAATGTTATTTCCCAGCCGCCAAACAGCTGCTTAGTGGTGGCAATTAAGAAATATAAAATGTGGTGCAGAGGGATATTCACCATCATACCTTAGGTTACCAGCGGAGTGACCCATGTAAAAATCATTCTTTCAGTCTCGGGTCATCTCCCCAGCCCATCACAAAGTGGCTAGCGGGATAGTATTCCTCCTTCCCAGCGGAATTCGTGTCTATCCGTTCCTTTTGCGGTGCTTGGTATCAATACCTGTAAAGCGTTCAGTTAAGCTTGTAAACAGCCTAGGAGTTTTTGGCACAGTTATATATCATAGGATCACGCTCATTACAAGATTCAGTAGGAGTAAATGCTGGAATTTTTGATTGGCTTAAGCCTTCTCTTCCGAGGCCAGATGTTATTCCGCATCATGCGATAAAACTGATTCAATGACCTCTTGAATCATCTGAAATTATTTTTTATTTTGTGATTATTTTTATAGGTCAAACCAGACTCTGCATAGTATCAGAGCCCTTTACAGAGTTATAAAAGTATATACAAATACAGAGTTTAAACTTCAAAGTCCAAAACAAGTAGTAAAGTCGTTTGTGTGATTTCCTGCAGATGATTAGCATTATTACTGTCTTCCCTGAATGTATCCTTTAGTAAAATCGGGTATGAGGTTACAAGAGGTGTCCTAACATAGCTCAAAAGAAAAGACAGGATTCATACCTTGCAAAAGGGATT
Source organism: Lissotriton vulgaris (assembly GCF_964263255.1). NCBI lineage: Eukaryota > Metazoa > Chordata > Amphibia > Caudata > Salamandridae > Lissotriton > Lissotriton vulgaris. The sequence continues at coordinate 103,771,039 of NC_141686.1, forward strand.
CAGTTGTAACATTCAAAGATTTAACATTACACTTTAGTTAGGTAATCTGATATTCTTAAACTAAGATGGTCATACTGTAGACGTGCCCAATTGAAAGTGTTATTGGAAGAGTTTGTTTTTCAGTTTCCTTGAATGCGCTATATGAAGAATTTACCGTGATAGCAACGTAAATTAAGTTGTAGATTTTGAGTCTGCATCACTGGTGCTTTTGAATGAAAGTTCCTATTTTCTTAAAGAGTGCAGTTTTGAGGAGTTTTGAGAGTCTTTACTTGTGAGAGCCCATGCCTAACTCAAGATGGTCATTAAGTTTGCTTTGATGTTGTTGTTGTCCTGTAGAAACAATTCTATATGTTTGAAGTTTCTAACCCAAAATGTGTGGAAAGAGGGAGTTCGGTGTCCTATATATGTGCAGAGTTAATCATGTAAGGTGTAAGGCCAGGTCCATTAGTTGTTATTGGCTCTGTCATTCAAGCAGCCCAGTTGTCTGGGTCTGCTAGCCAAGGTAGAGAAGGTAAAGCCTGGTCCATAATTGGGTTGGGACTTTATATGTGGGGAAGATTATAGGACTTTGAGGAGACATTGTGAGCAGGGTCGGTTTTAAAGTCCTAATGGTTAGCTAGTGCTAATGGCCCTCCTGTGAACTGGACTGCTAATTGCAACAATTACTAGGATCGGAGACTTAAACTGTTCAGGTTTACCTACCAGGAAACTTTGAATCTGCCTTTAATTTCAGTCTCATTTAAATGGATGAGCTTTTACATATGTGCTGGATATGAGGTCTTCAGGGAGACCTGTGTTTTTCACTAAACTTCTATGTGCTGCAGTTAGAGAGAGACCTATTATGTTCTTTTCCCCCCGCAGAGGGTCAAAAGGAGAATTGGAGGAGGCATTTCTCAAAGGACTCACCATTATCATTTTATTTATTTTATTTATTTAAACTTATAAGGCGCGCGGCTACCCGCAGTGGGTTTCCCGGCGCCAAGGGATAGACTGAAGAAGAAAGAACTACCAGGCATCAATAAGTGAAGCTACCAAAAGACTGTTCAAAATGATTGCTGGAAAAGCCAAGTTTTTAAGCCCTTACGAAACCGAAGAAGATCTGTTTCCAACTTCAGCCTCACAGGCAGGGCATTCCAGGATTTGGTGCCCAAATGAGAAAATGAGCGGCCGCCCATCTTCACTAACCTAAATCTAGGAACGATGAAATCTCCTTTTCCTGAGGATCTCAGACTGCGACTAGGTATGTAAGCATGAATGAGATTTTGTAGATACCTCGGAGCAGAGCCCTGTTTTATCTTGAAGATGTAACATAAGGCCTTGAATTTGATTCTATTAATTATTCTCAGCCAGTGCAGATCACGAAGGGCTTGAGAAGCAGATGTTTTCCGAGGAACATTGCGTAACAGCTGTGCGGCGCGTTTTGAACAACCTGAATTTGTTCAAAGTTGTCAAATCGGCACCAAGATAAAGGACGTTCCCGTAGTCCAGGCAAAATATTACCAAAGCCTGGACTACCGTCCTTTGTGTAGAGGCAGGGAGCATCCACAACATTTTTTGAAGCCATCTTAAGGTTGCAAAACAGATAGAAGCCACCTTTACGGCCTGTTGTCGCATTGTAAGCTTTTCGTCAATTAAGAATCCGAGATTGCGAACCTGGGTCACGGGGTAGAACCCATACTCTCGGGCTAGTGTTGAGGGCCCCAGAGATCTTTATTCTTGCCCAGGATCACAATCTCGGTCTTAAATCCATTTAACTTAAGGAAATTTTCCTGCATCCACCTTGCCACCTGGGACAGGCCCTGCTTAAGAGCCGAAGCATTATTACCTTCCCTGTTAGAAAGGGAGAAAATGATTAGTGTGTCATCGGCGTAAGAAAATAAAGTCAAACCGGCTTCCTCCACAATAGTGCCCAGGGGTCTAACATAGATGTTAAAAAGTAGTGGGCTAAGAATAGACCCCTGGGGAACGCCATACGCCGATGCACACGTTTTTGAGGATGCTTTAGCCGAAAAAACCTGGAAGGTACGCTCACTTAAAAAAGAAGCAATCCAAGCCAGAGCTGAATCCCCAACTCCCAGAGATTGGAGAGATGTGAGAAGAATGGAATGGGACACGGTATCGAACGCTGCACTGAAATCCAAAAGGACAACGCCCACAACAGCAAGGAACTCTTTAACATCGTCAAGGAATTTTCCAACCCCTCGGCCAACTCCAACGACATCACCCCCTCTCAAGCCCTCTGCGACTCCCTAGCCTCATTCTTCCACAACAAGATTGCAGACATCCACAACAGCTTCGACAACCAACCCGTAGACCAACCCACCCAACCACTTGCTGAACATTCTCCCCCCGTGAACACCCTTAACGACTGGAACCCAATCTCCACTGAGCACACAATCCGCCTGATGAATTCCATCCACTCAGGATCACCCACAGACCCTTGTCCTCATCACATCTTCAACAAAGCAGACTCTGTCATAGCACCGCACCTCCGAGACGTCATCAACTGCTCCTTCAACTCCGCCACCTTCCCAGAAGACTGGAAACACGCTGAACTCACCGCCCTTCTGAAAAAACCCACAGCGGACCCCACCGAACTCAAAAATTACCGCCCCATTTCGCTCCTTCCATTCCCGGCCAAAGTCATCGAGAAAGCTGTCAACAACCAGCTCGCCGCTTTCCTCGAAACCAACAAATCCCTCGACTCCTCACATTCTGGCTTCCGAGCAAAACACAGCACTGAGACCGCCCTCATCGCAGCAACAGACGACATTCGAACTCTACTGGACAATGGAGACACAGTCGCCCTCATCCTCCTCGACCTCTCTGCAGCATTCGACACAGTCTGCCACAGCACCCTCCTACAACGCCTCAGAAACATCGGAATACAAGGAAAAGCTCTTGAATGGATCACCTCGTTCCTCACCGGAAGAACTCAGAGAGTCCGCCTTCCACCATTCAAGTCCGAGGCCACTGAAGTCATCTGTGGCGTACCCCAAGGGTCCTCACTCAGTCCCACCCTCTTCAACGTATACATGAGCCCCCTTGCGGCCATCGCTCGCCAACACAACCTCAACATCATCTCTTACGCGGATGACACTCAACTAATCCTTTCTCTCACCAACGACCCCAGCACCGCCAAAACTAACCTACACGAAGGAATGAAAGAAGTTGCCGAATGGATGAAACAAAGCCGTCTGAAACTGAACTCAGACAAAACAGAAGTCCTCATCTTAGGTACATCCCCCTCTGCATGGGACGACTCTTGGTGGCCGGAAGCCCTTGGAAAAGCACCCATCCCAACGGACCACGCACGGAACCTAGGCGTCATCCTGGATTCTTCACTCTCAATGAACAGACAAGTCAGCGCCGTATCCTCATCCTGCTTCAACATTCTTCGCATGCTCAGAAAAACATTTCGCTGGATCCCCACCGAAACAAGGAAAACAGTCACCCATGCTCTAGTCACGAGCCGACTGGACTACGGAAACACCCTCTACGCAGGTACTACCGCTAAACTCCAGAAGAAACTCCAACGAATCCAAAACGCCTCAGCCAGGATCATATTAGACATCCCGCGCAACGAACACATCTCTGGTCACCTGAAAAACCTCCACTGGCTACCCGTCAATAAGAGAATCACTTTCCGACTGCTAACCCACGCACACAAATCACTCTACGACATCGGACCAGAATGCCTCAACTCACGACTGTCCTTCTACACCCCCTCCCGCCAACTACGTTCTTCCAGCCAAGCCCTCGCTAGTGTACCTCGCATCAACAAGACCACCATGGGAGGCAGATCCTTCTCATACCTGGCTGCTAAAACATGGAACTCACTCCCCGCTTACCTTCGCCTCACCCAGAACCACCTAGCATTCAGAAAGCAACTTAAAACATGGATATTTGACAAGTAATCCTCCTCCCCTTTCTAAGCGCCTTGAGACCCTCTGGGTAGGTAGTGCGCGATATAAATTCTCTGACTTGACTTGACGTTTCCCCGCGATCGATACCGTGCCGTAAATTCTCAGTAACTCCCAAGAGTGTAGTCTTTGTGGAGTGGTGAGCTCTAAATCCAGATTGAGATGGATGTAAAAAGCCCGAACTCTCTACCAAGAGAGTTAGTTGTGAATTAATGTGCCTTTCTAGAATTTTAGAAAAAATAGGCAACAACGAAATGGGCCTAAAATTGGATAAGTTTGAAGCATCCGCTCCAGCCTTTCTCAGCATAGGGACTACCATCGTGTTTCCATTTCTGTGGAACACATGATTCTATGAGTGAGGCATTAAGGAGCTTCATCACCACGCGACAAGAGTTCAGGTCAAGCTGTTTTAGAATTTTTGCCGGTAGAGGATCACTAGGAGAACCAGATTGATGCTCTCAAGACAATAAGCGAAGGAGACATCATCGAAGAGCGACCACTCGGAGAGTTTAATTATCGTGGGGGATTGGCAGTCTTGAACTGGCGCAAGCGTAGAGGATAAATCTACGCTCGAAGGTGGAAGACCCAGTGAATCGTAAATACGTTCCACCTTGGTGATGAAAAACTCAGCAACCAATTTACATTGTCACCATTATCATTTTACGGTAAAGGTGGAACTTTTTACTGTGGGGAAATAATTTATGACACTCAAGAAGTCACCTGTCATTAAGATAGCAACTTGTTTTCCTAAATATCCCTGCTTCAACCTTTTCCCAGGAGTTCAACACTACAAATTGCTTAAGGATCTGTGGTAAAATACCTGGAAAGCTGCCCAAAACCCTCCGGTTTTAAAGCTCTTCCTGGAAGGGATCTATCGTTCAGGTTCCTGATTTGGCAGCCAGTTGCACAGATTCCTCCAAGTCCCAACATCGAATATAACTTGGCAGGAAGATAATGATGGAGTGGGAAAGCCACTTAAATGTTTCACTTTATGCTGCTTTGAACTTTCTGGCTTGCATGTTTGTTTTCTGATTAGGGCTTCTGCTGGTGACCTCTGGTCTCCTAAATTGTTTTTTTAATGTCGTAGATTTTTAACTTGAGTTTGAGTTTTAATCCCAAATACAAAGCCCGTTTTTTTTAAAGAGATATTTGTATACATTTTCCCCCGAATTTTCTTAGAAACTTTGATAACTGGGTCATATTCATGTCCTTAACGCCACTAGATGGTGAATTGTACTTATGCATAACCTTTGCAAAGTTACCTTTATAAGGTTGCTAAGAATAGCCAAACGATGTTTTTCCAAACCTAAAAAAGTCTGTTTAGTACACTATACTTTAAATGTATATCGATGCTTTGTTCTGAGCAGTTTGAAGTCAATATATGTGTAGTTCAGGCTAATTATATCAACATGTATTTGTCAGATGGTGATTTGTTGTACCATTATGTGCATGCTTGCGCTTAGTCATTGGAAAGAAAAGGAAAACATAAAAGGAAATGTAAAAAGTTAAAGTAAATGCACTTTTCAGAAGTGTCATTTGTTTAAATACTCAAAAACTTAGTGCAGAGGATAGCATGTCTTATGCATTTCTCGTACACATTTTACTACCCTCAATCTCTCGGTCAGATAATTCTCATTTTCTTTAATGGTTCATGCCAGAAAGCCAACTAGTGTATTATGCTGTAAGCCCTATTGTATTTCCTCAGTGGACTTGCTCGGGATGATTGGTGTCTGGCTGCAGTGGGCAGGACATCAGCTCCAGAAAAGAAAGATTGCAGTGACCCCCATGATTTTTTTGATGGTTCAAACCGGTGCGGCACTGAGCTGAGACTGTACTGAAAATAGATGCAAAAATCCCCAGGTCTGTCCGTTGCTACAAACCATGTTTCTGTAGTCCTATTTTATAATGACATAACCAAGACTACAGATCTAGAATTAAGAGGAAAGCTGGCATGCGGCAGCACATCACACATGGACCAGGGAAACAGACTGACAGTGCCTGGTTCACATACACTACATTTTTGAAAAGGTAAGCCCTGCTGCAAAACCTGGGGACACTGCACTGACCTGTTTGCCGCCACCGCGAGCTAGAGCCCTTCCGCAAACCTTGCCACTACCGGCAGGACTACAGTACCCGGCAGCGTTCGCGGCGCGCACGCCGACACCGCGTCCAACAAGCACCAGGAGGCGTTTTTAAGGAACACAAGGCTACCGCATCGCGGGATGCGCGCGGGTGGCGCCGGGCGAAGCCCGGGCAAAGGCAGTCCCGTCTGTGCCCATCAGAGCCTTGCAGAGACTGGACTGGGCCACCCCTCTGACATTAGGACTTTGGTAGCTTTGTAGCTCTGTGGTATGCTTGGAGTGTTGTACTTTCTTGCATCCTGTGTGCACTTTTAAGCGACCAGTGAATTAACAAGACAGTTTTCTCTTATTCCTTATGGCGTAGAGAGGCCTTGATTCAAATATGAGTAAACGTAAGAGCCCTGCTGCTCCATTGGACGATTTTATTATTAGGGCAGAATCCTTACGAAATCATGAGTTCCAAATTAGTGAAAGGCGCTTTTCTCTTGAACAAGCATACACTCAATTGCGTTTCCCCAGGCCGCCAGGCACCCCGCATTTATTTCCATTGGTATCTATAGAAACAGGCACCAATGATGGGTCTTTGCCTAACTACTCTATTGTCTCCCTACCTCCAGGGCAAAATGGTTCAAATAGCCCACCAAGCCTGACAATGGGAGCAAGACTAAGAAAGCAAAATATGAGACCGGGGAAAAAAGGGGGATGATCAGAGAGGTAAAAAGAAAGCCATCCCAGTAGTAAGGAAACCTAGGGCCAAGACTACAGGGGAGTCAGTACAAGGAGCAAAATCCAAACCCAGTACTGATGCATCAAGGGTATCTGTAAAAAGCGCTAGCACCCAGACCGAGGTTAACAACGATCAAAACTATCTTGATTTAAGGAATTCTTTTGGGGATTTCGAGCAAATTGTAATAAGATCTCTTGAGTCTGCAAAGGAGGCTATGCTAACCCAGATAGTGGATTTGGAAGGGAAGCTGGGTCAATTGCACAAAGCTATAGGACACCTGAAGAACAGCAGTAATTCCATCAGTTACTTTGCCCAGGAGGGAGGGTCACAAAAAAACCAGGATGATCCACTGTTAGTAACAGCGCAGGGTGGCGATGGGTTAACACCGGTTGAATCGAATGAGTCTATGAGGTCTAATGTGCCCGTAAATTGTACCAGGCCATATTCTAAAAACACGAGAGATGATGGGGTGGTCTCAGCTGAAGGTGAGATATGGGCTAGTACTGAACAGCAAGTGAACAAACTGGTAGTTCACATCGACAATCAGCTTATGATAGATCAGGTATTCAATCCTGGAAGGCAGTAATGTACAGCCCAAAAGGCACAGACCTATTACCAAATAATGATGTCCTAAAGTTTCCCTCTGCTTCATGTCCTTATGTGATAATCTTAGCAGGAGTGCCGGCACTTAAGAGGAATCAGAACGAGGATTGGGTTAACCTAAGAAATAGGACGGTAGACTGGCTAGCAAAGTTTAAGCATTTCAACTTTCTGAGAGCTGCAGATATTTTAATGGTGCAAAGGGTGGGATGGGTGGGAGAGTCCAGGAAGAACATTACGGGCGATTGTGTGGTGGTAAACTTTAGACAGCCTCAGATGGTTAGGGCTATCTTAGCTATTAAAGAGGAAGTTGCATTAGGGAATACTAGCATCTGTATATTACCGTTGGGATATTTTTATAGACCAGCGGAGAGAGCAAATGTAAATGGCACAGATCCCCTGGTCCCACTCTTCAACAGCTTTGAGGGACTGTCATCCCTCGAGGTTTTAGATTGACATCCAAAGTTCTCACATTACAGATTGGATGCTCCAGCCGTATCCCATAAGAATGATATCACGGCTTGGAGAATTGCTACAAGGGTATCGATAGTGGAAGTTCACCAATCTGACCAACTAATGGATGGGAACAATGGAACAATAAAGATAGGGAAAGTAGAAGGAACCCAGAACTTGCAGGTGCCAGGCACTGAGGTGCATATAGACATGCCGACAGGAAGCCACGATTCCAATCTATCCAATAGAATAATTGGAAGAGAGCCATCGCCGATTAGGGAACTGTATAGGTCTCCGAAATTATACCTTACATCATGGAACATAGCAGGTTTAAATAGGAACATGATCGATTTTAGCTTGGAATGAATATATAGAGCACAGCGACATTACCCTCTTGCAGGAGACATGGTCACTAGAAACACGATATAGAGTTGCTTTTAAAACATTCGATGTGGGGGCCAGCCCCTCAGTGAAAGGAAGACCTTCAGGGGGCTTGATGATATGGATACGGATTTCCTTGGAAGTCAATATCATCCCACTAAGTGTACCATCTCAAGCTATATTGGGATTAAAATTAATCTCATGGGATGGTTACGTTTTATTCCTATTTAATATCTACAATAGACCAGGCCCTGCTCAACAGGAATCTCCAGTAATCAGCCAGCTTGAATCTTTTCTGGAGACATTAGGACATAAACCAAGTATTATAATTGGAGGCGACTTAATTTTTAATTTTGAACCTGTATTGGGGTTTGGTAATTTATTCGAGGACGAAGACATGGCATATAATATCCCTGTTCTAGAAAGTGATAAGGAGGTGAAGTGCTCCGTATCTGTGGCCCAAATTTTAAAGCTTATAATGGGGCATGGTCTGAGAGCTTGCAATGGACGTTTGCCTTCCCACAGACCAAATGCACATACTTTCTCCAGAGGCAGATCTCGAACTAAAATAGATCATATAATGGTGACACTAGGTTTCTGCAGTCTCTTGGTTGACTTAAAAATTGATCCCAGATCGGAGAGTGACCATCGACCCTCGTGGTTGATGATATTACCAAAGTTTTTCCTTTCCATTCTAAATGGTAATAAGGAAATTGGTACCATAGAAGATGAATCATATTAAGTAACAATAACCGAGCTGTAAAGTGGCCATACATCCTTGGGAACACTAAAGCCATGATTAGTATCTACTCTATTTTTGCTGACACTATTACACTATTCCTAGAACAATCCACAGGTAAAATCCAGATGATGGACCTGCATGCAGCACTGGTCAACGCGTTAAGTCCGGTGCCAAGTAAAATACCAAAAGAGGGGAATGCAGGAACTACTCACATGAATAAGTTTGAAAATCCCTGGTATAATAGGAATTGCCGGGTAGCTGAGACAGAGTTAATTCAGGCTGTCAAAAGTAATTGTATAGCTGCTATAAGGGCAAAAAGACACAATTACAAGCAGAACATGGAGAAAGCAAAGACACAATGGTATGATGAGATTTGGACAGGTCTAATCTGTGCGGCTAAAGCCAAGGATCAGGCAGGTTTTTGGAACCTTATAGCTAGAGGGAATAGGACAGGAAGGATGCAAAAAGACCTATTCCTCAATGAAAATACTTGGGTGGAACACTTTTCTGGTCTCTATTCGGAAATTAATTGTGATGATTTTGTGGTAACAAAAGATATGGAGAATATTGCCAAGGCAGCTAAATTGCACTTCAGCCTAGAAGATACATTACTAGTATTGGATTCAATTAAATTAGGCAAAGCACCAGGACCAGATAAAATTCCTGATGATCTTTTAAAACATGATATTGAAGTTTGGGGACCATATATTAATTGCCTTTGTAATGCAATATCTGATTTTGCACCAATACCAGACACATGGAAGAGGGCAGATATAGTCACAATTTTTAACAAGCATTTACAATGCAATGGTCTCGGCATCATTAAAGGTGGAGCTATTGGCATTGCTCATGACATTTCTTTTTTTTCTTTAAATCATAAATAGATGGCATTGTCATTTACATTGCCAATACACAGCACTCTGCACTCAACAGCACACACCACTCTGCACCTGCACTCACTGCTCTGCACACTCACTCTGCACTCACTACTCTGCATTCCGCACTCACTACTCTCTGCACTCACTGCTCTGCACTCACTGCTCTGCACTCACTACTCACTACTCTGCACTCACTGCTCTGCACACACTGCTCTGCACTCACTGCTCTGCACTCACTGCTCTGCACTCACTACTCACTACTCTGCACTCACTGCTCTGCACTCACTGCTCTGCACTCACTGCTCTGCACTCACTACTCTGCACTCACTGCTCTGCACTCACTGCTCTGCACTCACTGCTCTGCACTCACTGCTCTGCACTCACTGCTCTGCACTCACTACTCAATACTCTGCACTCACTACTCTGCACTCACTACTCTGCACTCACTACTCTGCACTCACTACTCTGCAATCTGCACTCACTACTCTGCACTCACTACTCACACTCTGCACTCACTACTCACACTCTGCACTCACTACTCACTCTGCACTCACTACTCTGCACTCACTACTCTGCACTCTGCACTCACACTTACACTCTGCACTCACACTCTGCACTCACACTTACACTCTGCACTCACACTCTGCACTCAACTCTGCACACTCACTACTTCACACTCTGCACTCACTACTCTGCACTCACTACTCTGCACTCACTACTCTGCACTCACTACTCTGCACTCACTACTCTGCACTCACTACTCTGCACTCACTACTCTGCACTCACTACTCTGCACTCACTACTCTGCAATCTGCACTCACTACTCTGCAATCTGCACTCACTACTCTGCACTCACTACTCTGCACTCACTACTCACTACTCTGCACTCACTACTCACTACTCTGCACTCACTACTCACTACTCTGCACTCACTACTCACTACTCTGAACTCACTACTCACTACTCTGCACTCACTACTCTGCACTCACTACTCTGCACTCACTACTCTGCACTCACTACTCTGCACTCACTACTCTGCACTCACTACTCTGCACTCACTACTCTGCACTCACTACTCACTACTCTGCACTCACTACTCACTACTCTGCACTCACTACTCACTACTCTGCACTCACTACTCACTACTCACTACTCTGCACTCACTACTCTGCACTCACTACTCTGCACTCACTACTCTGCACTCACTACTCTGCACTCACTACTCTGCACTCACTACTCTGCACTCACTACTCTGCACTCACTACTCTGCACTCACTACTCTGCACTCACTACTCTGCACTCACTACTCTGCACTCACTACTCTGCACTCACTACTCTGCACTCACTACTCACTACTCTGCACTCACTACTCACTACTCTGCACTCACTACTCTGCACTCACTACTCACTACTCTGCACTCACTACTCTGCACTCACTACTCTGCACTCACTACTCTGCACTCACTACTCTGCACTCACTACTCACTACTCTGCACTCACTACTCACTACTCTGCACTCACTACTCACTACTCTGCACTCACTACTCACTACTCTGCACTCACTACTCACTACTCTGCACTCACTACTCTGCACTCACTACTCTGCAATCTGCACTCACTACTCTGCACTCACTACTCTGCACTCACTACTCTGCAATCTGCACTCACTACTCTGCACTCACTACTCACTACTCTGCACTCACTACTCACTACTCTGCACTCACTACTCTGAACTCACTACTCACTACTCTGCACTCACTACTCTGCACTCACTACTCTGCACTCACTACTCTGCACTCACTACTCTGCACTCACTACTCACTACTCTGCACTCACTACTCCGCAATCTGCACTCACTACTCTGCACTCACTACTCACTACTCTGCACTCACTACTCACTACTCTGCACTCACTACTCACTACTCTGCACTCACTACTCACTACTCTGCACTCACTACTCACTACTCTGCACTCACTACTCTGCACTCACTACTCACTACTCTGCACTCACTACTCACTACTCACTACTCTGCACTCACTACTCTGCACTCACTACTCTGCACTCACTACTCTGCACTCACTACTCTGCACTCACTACTCTGCACTCACTACTCTGCACTCACTACTCTGCACTCACTACTCACTACTCTGCACTCACTACTCTGCACTCACTACTCTGCACTCACTACTCTGCACTCACTACTCTGCACTCACTACTCTGCAATCTGCACTCACTACTCACTACTCTGCACTCACTACTCTGCACTCACTACTCTGCACTCACTACTCACTACTCTGCACTCACTACTCACTACTCTGCACTCACTACTCTGAACTCACTACTCTGCACTCACTACTCTGCACTCACTACTCTGCACTCACTACTCTGCACTCACTACTCTGCACTCACTACTCACTACTCTGCACTCACTACTCACTACTCTGCACTCACTACTCACTACTCTGCACTCACTACTCACTACTCTGCACTCACTACTCACTACTCACTACTCTGCACTCACTACTCACTACTCTGCACTCACTACTCACTACTCTGCACTCACTACTCACTACTCTGCACTCACTACTCACTACTCTGCACTCACTACTCACTAGTCTGCACTCACTACTCTGCACTCACTACTCTGCACTCACTACTCTGAACTCACTACTCTGCACTCACTACTCTGCACTCACTACTCTGCACTCACTACTCACTACTCTGCACTCACTACTCACTACTCTGCACTCACTACTCACTACTCTGCACTCACTACTCACTACTCTGCACTCACTACTCACTACTCTGCACTCACTACTCACTACTCTGCACTCACTACTCACTACTCTGCACTCACTACTCACTACTCTGCACTCACTACTCACTACTCTGCACTCACTACTCACTACTCTGCACTCACTACTCTGCACTCACTACTCTGCACTCACTACTCTGCACTCACTACTCTGCACTCACTACTCACTACTCTGCACTCACTACTCACTACTCTGCACTCACTACTCACTACTCTGCACTCACTACTCACTACTCTGCACTCACTACTCACTACTCTGCACTCACTACTCACTACTCTGCACTCACTACTCTGCACTCACTACTCTGCACTCACTACTCTGCACTCACTACTCTGCACTCACTACTCACTACTCTGCACTCACTACTCACTACTCTGCACTCACTACTCACTACTCTGCACTCACTACTCACTACTCTGCACTCACTACTCACTACTCACTACTCTGCACTCACTACTCACTACTCTGCACTCACTACTCACTACTCTGCACTCACTACTCACTACTCTGCACTCACTACTCACTACTCTGCACTCACTACTCACTACTCTGCACTCACTACTCTGCACTCACTACTCTGCACTCACTACTCTGAACTCACTACTCTGCACTCACTACTCTGCACTCACTACTCTGCACTCACTACTCACTACTCTGCACTCACTACTCACTACTCTGCACTCACTACTCACTACTCTGCACTCACTACTCACTACTCTGCACTCACTACTCACTACTCTGCACTCACTACTCACTACTCTGCACTCACTACTCACTACTCTGCACTCACTACTCTGCACTCACTACTCTGCACTCACTACTCTGCACTCACTACTCTGCACTCACTACTCACTACTCTGCACTCACTACTCACTACTCTGCACTCACTACTCACTACTCTGCACTCACTACTCTGCACTCACTACTCACTACTCTGCACTCACTACTCTGCACTCACTACTCACTACTCTGCACTCACTACTCTGCACTCACTACTCACTACTCTGCACTCACTACTCACTACTCTGCACTCACTACTCACCACTCACTACTCTGCACTCACTACTCTGCACTCACTACTCACTACTCTGCACTCACTACTCTGCACTCACTACTCACTACTCTGCACTCACTACTCACTACTCTGCACTCACTACTCACTACTCTGCACTCACTACTCTGCACTCACTACTCTGCACTCACTACTCACTACTCTGCACTCACTACTCACTACTCTGCACTCACTACTCTGCACTCACTACTCTGCACTCACTACTCACTACTCTGCACTCACTACTCACTACTCTGCACTCACTACTCACTACTCTGCACTCACTACTCACTACTCTGCACTCACTACTCACTACTCACTACTCACTACTCTGCACTCACTACTCACTACTCTGCACTCACTACGCTGCACTCACTACTCTGCACTCTACACTCACTACTCACTACTCACTACTCACTACTCTGCACTCACTACTCTGCACTCACTACTCACTACTCTGCACTCACTACTCTGCACTCACTACTCTGCACTCACTACTCACTACTCTGCACTCACTACTCACTACTCTGCACTCACTACTCACTACTCACTACTCTGCACTCACTACTCACTACTCTGCACCCACTACTCTGCACTCACTACTCTGCACTCACTACTCTGCACTCACTACTCACTACTCTGCAACCACTACTCACTACTCTGCACTCACTACTCTGCACTCACTACTCTGCACTCACTACCACTCACTACTCTGCACTCACTACTCACTACTCTGCACTCTGCACTCACTACTCTGCACTCTGCACTCACTACTCTGCACTCACTACTCACTACTCTGCACTCACTACTCACTACTCTGCACTCACTACTCTGCACTCACTACTCACTACTCTGCACTCACTACTCTGCACTCACTACTCACTACTCTGCACTCACTACTCACTACTCTGCACTCACTACTCACTACTCTGCACTCACTACTCTGCACTCACTACTTTGCACTCACTACTCACTACTTTGCACTCACTACTCACCACTCACTACTCTGCACTCACTACTCACTACTCTGCACTCACTACTCACTACTCTGCACTCACTACTCACTACTCTGCACTCACTACTCTGCACTCACTACTCACTACTCTGCACTCACTACTCACTACTCTGCACTCACTACTCCCTACTCTGCACTCACTACTCACTACTCTGCACTCACTACTCACTACTCTGCACTCACTACTCTGCACTCACTACTCACTACTCTGCACTCACTACTCACTACTCTGCACTCACTACTCACTACTCTGCACTCACTACTCACTACTCTGCACTCACTACTCACTACTCTGCACTCACTACTCACAACTCTGCACTCACTACTCTGCACTCAATACTCTGCACTCACTACTCACTACTCTGCACTCACTACTCACTACTCTGCACTCACTACTCTGCACTCACTACTCACTACTCTGCACTCACTACTCACTACTCTGCACTCACTACTCACTACTCTGCACTCACTACTCACTACTCTGCACTCACTACTCTGCACTCACTACTCACTACTCTGCACTCACTACTCACTACTCTGCACTCACTACTCACTATTCACTACTCTGCACTCACTACTCACTACTCTGCACTCACTACTCTGCACTCACTACTCTGCACTCACTACTCTGCACTCACTACTCTGCACTCACTACTCTGCACTCACTACTCTGCACTCACTACTCTGCACTCACTACTCTGCACTCACTACTCTGCACTCTGTACTCACTACTCACACTCTGCACTCACTACTCACACTCTGCACTCACTACTCTGCACTCACTACTCACACTCTGCACTCACTACTCACACTCTGCACTCACTACTCTGCACTCACTACTCTGCACTCACACTTACACTCTGCACTCACACTCTGCACTCAACTCTGCACGCTGCATTCACACTCTGCACACTCACTCTGCACTCACTACTTCACACTCTGCATTCACACTCTGCTCACTCACTCTGCACTCACTACTACTCACTCTGCACTCACTACTTCACACTCTGCACTCACACTCTGCACTCTGCGCACTCTGAACTGTGCGCACTCTGCACTCACACTATAATAATCCTTATGCAGAATTCCTCTACAGTATAAGCAGCTTGGGTTTTACCTATAGGCGCCAAAGAGTCAATGATAGGAAAAGAGGGCAGAGAGTGCTAACCCCATCTCCCCACCCACAGACAACAAAAAATTATCTTCTGCGTTGCTTTGTTCTAATAATATGAATAAGGAATTTAAAGTATATGTATGGGCGAGTGGAAGGTGATCTATCGTATTCAATATATTTTAACACAATTGGTGTTCATGGTTACCTTTACAAACGTGAGATGAAGATGATGCTCACTTTTTAGTTATATAAGGATATTTAGTCGAGTATATTCAAGTTCAACCCACTGGCTGTAAGCAACAAGCTGAGGATCAACAGGCGCGAAACAGCGTGGTGGGCGCGCAGGAGACGCAGCGTGGGCGTGCACATCATCTGAAGATCCCTGGAGAAGACACCGAGTCTGCCTGCTGCCATGACTGACCCGCTGCGAGGGAAAGAGCCCGGTGAGTGGGGGTCGAGGGGGGGCGGCAGAGAGGGAGTGGGCAGAGAGGGAGGGTGTGTGTATGCGTGCAAGCGTGCGTGAGTGTGTGCTTCCGTGAGTGTGAAGCACTCACGGAAGGGTGAAGAGCAAGAGATGTGCACGGCTCCAGGAGGCTCGGCGTGCGCGTCCACGAGATGCAATCGGCGCTCGTTCACCGCTCTGGCTCCGTTGAGAGTGAACTCAGTCACAATAGGTCTCGAAGCCGAGACCTAAAAAGGGAAATCGGCATGATCCGGCAAATTATCGGCCCATTAGCTTGAGTGATATCCCACAAAAAATCTGTGCTAGGCATATTTTAAGTAGGTTAACTGCATGGATTGAAGAGGTTGATATACTTTCAAAATACCAAGCTGGGTTCTGGAAAAAAAAACTAGTACTGTTGACCAAGTCTTTAGATTTATGTGTATATGCTGGAAATATGTAAATTTAAGGAAAGGTAGTTTATGCATTGCCTTCGTTGATTTAAAGGCTGTGTTCGATTTGGTACTCAGGAACCTGTTATGGGTTTGCCTGAAAGACCTGGGGGTGCCACTCAAACTCCTTGTCCAAATAATTAGGCTCCATGAAGGAAATTATGCTAAACAGAGGTGTGGAATTTAATAAAATATCTATTTGTCCATGGGGCAGGTTGTTTCATAAATCTACCTGTCCTGTAACAAAACACACTTGCCCCTTTCGTGCCATGTAGTGCAGCGACACATTATGACAGCAATCTTGTATAAGAGCTCTGATATCGCCTCTCTGATTATACCAGGGCTCATACCATAGTAGTGTTTGAATACTTGCATTCCCCTTATGTTGCTACGTTTCCGCAGATCTACATTCTGGGGCTGAAGTCAGTGGTAAGCAATAGTT
The DNA here is from genome assembly GCF_964263255.1 of Lissotriton vulgaris. Classification (NCBI taxonomy): domain Eukaryota; kingdom Metazoa; phylum Chordata; class Amphibia; order Caudata; family Salamandridae; genus Lissotriton; species Lissotriton vulgaris. Next base: position 103,788,157 of record NC_141686.1, read on the forward strand.
CCAGGGATAGAATGCCCTTTTGAGTCTGTGCAAACCTACTAACTACTTAAGGGTTTTCAATAACTCTTCTCTAATCTTTTCCCATACTGAGAAATGTTTAAAATTTACTCCTGACAATGGCAGGTGTAAACCTTCTACCCGAGTTGGGGGTAGAAAGTGGTTGGAGGGAAAGTGAATTTTCAAACACTCAGATTTTCGCATGAGCAAATCTACACATGGATATCTGCTCATGCTAAAATGCAGTTCACAAATATTTTCTAGGATTACTATTTCTTGTCCTATTACTGTAAATTCTTGGGAATTCACGAAAGCGATATAGCTGCACTTAGTGCAAAGACATATATCATAGGTGCACTTTTGAGACTTTCTTTAATATTGGGCCCCTAGTTTGGTCTGGCATTGACAATTACCTTTTGTGTTTATTAAAATACTGTTTCTCTCTCTGTATTGGCTGGCTTTACTCTGAGTGACAACATCCTGCTCTTTCACAAGGGGCATATAGGCACACAATGTAGTTGTGTTCAGTGCCAGTAACTACTGTGGCAGTGTGTGCTTTTTGAGACCCAAAACCATTTTTTGCTTTTGCCAATGCTTGTTATAATGGTGAGCACCCGGCAGCTCCCACACCAATAAGGTTTACATAACCATGCTAAAACAAGTCACACACTGATAAAACTAAAAAGCTGATCACCAAATAACAGATGTCTGGATAGGTCTCAGCGCCAGGATACCCTTTGGGTGACAGCCGCGCTCAACAAGCAATAAATACATACATACATACAAATTCAGACCTACTGGCTTTGCCAATGCTTGTTTATTTTCTTTTCCCATAATCTTATTGAAATTGGTTACACTGATTTTCGATGAATATTTTTGGGAAATACTAGCATGTATCAACACATGTTACTAAATGATGCTGCAAAGAAATGGTACCTGGAATTTTACAGTAGTTTAGCTAACAATGTTTTTCCTGCTTTCATTTTTTTAAGAACATTTTATTTTGAGCACAAAGAATCATCAATCTTGCTTTCAAGCTGCTGCAAATATTTGCATAAAATCAGAGAGCATTCTGGAAGCCTTATACATGGCTTCATTTTGCAAATTTTTGAAAACGTGTTCACATTTTTATACAGGAACCACTGTCAGTGCAGTCAGAGCTTACAACATTTACTTTGAACACACACTAATAATAAAGGTTTTCAATTAATGAACCATAAATACAAGTTTGAACAGCAATAACATATGGACTAAAATATTACCTTAACTGCAGACAGTGCCCTTCCTTGAGCCATAATGTGGTGCTGCAAACTCGCAGCCAAAGGGTTTGTGCTGCAGGGGGTTGGGCCTACTTGTCCCAAGGACAAAATACACTTGTTGCCCTTGACCTTAAACAATAGGTCCTGGGCGTCGGGCTATATGAATTCCACATCCCTGCTAAAGTAAGATGGGGGCCGAGGGGTGAACTTACCAAGGAAATACCTGTAAGATGGGGAGTACAACAAGGGTGCGTACTGGCGCCCACTTTGTTCTCCTTGTTTGTAAATGACATCCCTCAATATTTGGAAGGTTGCAAAAAACGACTCACTTAGGTTGGGAGGTGAAGTAATACCAGCGTTACTTTTCGCTGATGGCACTATCCTAATTTCGCAAATCCCAAGGGGACTCCAAAACCTGATGAATTATTTTCAGTCGTACTGCACCAAGAAGGGCCTTGAAATAAATACCAGTAAGACTATGTATATGTCTATTAATCCCCATAGATCTTTTAAAAAGACTTTAGAGCTAAACCACCAGAGATTAGAGCACGTACACAGTTTTAATTATTTAGGCATCACATTAGACACGAAATTGACCTGGAAGCCACAACTGGAAAAAATAGAATAATTCTGCTTCAAAACTCCACTCCTATCTTAAAAAAGCATGGGGGGGGAGTACTACGGTTGAAGTTTTTAAATTTAAGGCTCAATCAGCCGCTTTGTATGGAGCAGAAATATGGGGGCCTTGCTGTAAACGAAAATTTGAAGTTGGAGAAAATAACTTCTTTCGGAAATTATTATCTCTACAGTGCAGGATGCCTTTGAATCCAGTTGTTATGGATTTAAATTTTAAGCGAACTGATAATCGCACTTTATTATGCCCCCTCTTACTGTTGGTAAGAATATGGTCAACTTAGGAGCTTTTATATTATAAAAGAGGTCTTCAAGAAGTTATGAATACAGGACTATTTAAGACAATTCCATGGTTCCAACATGTGTCAACTTGGTTGGAAAAGATAGGGTTACTCCATTATTGGGAAGAACCTTTAGAGTGGACCATGGCATGTAGCAAGCTAGTAAAGTCATCTTTTTGGGCTTACATTAACGATAAATTGCTACATGACTCCAGTCTGGGCTCTTTAACATCAACATTCCTCCTATTTAAAGATATAGCCCAGTTTGAACCATTTTTAGATGGGGTATGCCCCCAAATTGCGAAATCTTTGTATCTGAAATTTTGATATGGGGTTTTACAAACAAATACCAACAAATCCAGATGGGGTTGTACTCGTGATGATAAAGACTATCTAAATGCATGTTATGCACTAACGAGGTCAAGGAAGATGACCTACACATATTATTCTTCTGCCCTCTATACGGCATCCCGAGGAAAAAATGGATTACACCTCTCTGCAACAATTTGAACATCAGACATTGCAGAGAGGCTGAGTGTATATTGAGGACAGACACCACACAATTGGTGGTTTTTGGTGTAAGCAGATTTCGATTTAATGTGAATACCATAAGAGCTAAAAATTGTCTGAAATTGTAATAGTCTAGTTGTACCTGTTTAGTAAATATTTTACTTATCTTGTACTTGCACTTTAAAATTGTGATAACCCAGTGATGAAGTTTTCTCCTTTTAACACTTGGAGATATCAAATAACTTGGATGTTAATTGTAAGGATGGCAACCGAAGAATTTTAAAAGGTTTTATTTTTCCTACTTTTAGTGTTTGTAAAAAAACTTTTTCTTGTATTTATGTAGCTATTTAGCTTTCTTAAACTGTGTATTTAGAAAGGATCATGTAGTGTCTCTCTATGTCCCACCATGTACTAAAATCAACTGTTCCACAAAATGTAAGGGGAATGTTTTTTAATATGTGCTTTTATGGTCTAAAAGACTGAAATAAAGTTTGAATTGAATTGATGGTCAAGGCTTATAATGAAGGCCTCCATTTTTCCTTTTGGCTTAAAGTAACACTGTCAGGAGTTTGAACTCTGTGAGAGTAGCCACCGGCATCTGGTTGTATGTTACAAAATATCCTTCCACGCTACTTGTTGTTACCCTGATCAGCAATTGACTGATTTCTTCTTTCTGTGGGTTCAGTACATTTGCACGGTATTCCTTATGTCCTGAAATAGATTTTTTTTAATGGTATTTTACTCATTCAATTAGTCTTGAGCAATTCAAGTTTCTATTCTGGGTTTGTAAATGAATTGTCCTGCAAAGATGTTCAGCAGTAGAAGCGATACCTTCTAGTTTGTGGTACTTCTCATTAGATGCAAATGTTCCATGCAGGTTTTCGCCAAGGATGACCTCATGAAACATGTTATTCAGTAGCACAAACTAAAATACACATCCGGTATGACGGAGAAATAACTCATAATGTGGCTCTATCAAACACTTCCTTCTAGGTGCCTGCTCTACTAGAGTTAACCGTGCACTTTTAATTAATGATGTTCACCAGTGGCAATGACACCTCCAAAAAGCATCAACACTCCTTGCCTTCCAACTCGCTTTGAACACAGATATGATTGACTGTTCCATGATGGTGTTGACCTGAGTACCAGATGTTGATAACTTATCATATGTAAATCCGCTAAGTCAGCAAGTCTTGTGGCTTTTCATATTCGCACTACACAGTGTTCTTACTGCAAAGGAACTTCACATGTCATGGGATTCAATAAAAAAGATTTCTTTATTTCAAACTCAAGGATCAATCAAAAATATGTTCAAGCAGCTGATAATTCTAACCTTGATCATTGCGTAATATTGTCTACCAGCCTATGGGCACCTGACTTAAAACATACCAGAGGTGAGTCCTTTCCAAGCCCCCTTGAAAGCATTAAAATACCCCCAACATATAAAAATACCAAAACGTGCTTTGTCACTTAAGGCTTTTTTTGGAACAACATCCTCAGACCTTCCCCTATCTATCAGGAATTCCCTAATGCTGCTCCAATTTAGGAAGAGTTACACTCGCCTCTTAAAGAACACTACATTACAATGTAGTAACAGTATAAATCTACTCCCAGAATCCAGCTACCTCTTCTATCACTCGTTGACTGTTTGCTTGCCTTTTAACCTTTACACCTCTAGAATTCCGTTTGGCTAGGTTGCTACAATACGAATACCACATACATTTTCACACAGACTTTTTAGCTAGTAAATAAAAACTCTTCTTTGATTCGGTTGGCAACATTCATAACTAAAATCCATGTGTTAACGGGAGAGAAAAAATGATCCCAATTTAAAGCAGCTAAAGAAAGTTAGTCAAATGATTGAAATATTTGAAATTGTCAGTAGTAGTAACCTCTGGTGAATAAACCGCTTGAAATTTACCAGCAGTAAACATTCAATTGGAAATTCTGAACAGAGATTTTCACAGTAGCATCTGAATGGCTGTAGTAGGGAAATAAAAAGCAGTGCACCTTACTGGTGGTTCGACAGTGACATTTCCACTGCCTACCTGTACTCTGATTGTTCATTTGGGTAGGTGGTAGGTATGTAAAAATCAAGTTTATTCAGACCATAGCCTCTTAAACCAGATTTCTTAATAGCATATATAATAAGTATCCTGTACATATCATGCAATATACATTGTAGTCTTATTGATGCAGAAACACTTCCCCTTCACAGTAATGATAGATTAAAACCTAGGTAAATCCCTCCCTTTTAAGCTACTTAGAACTACTAAAAACCTACCTACTGCACTAGCTACTTGAGGTGGTACCCAGTTCATTTGATGGTGGTGAGAGAGTGGAAACCTTATGACTTTTTTCAAGTTGAAGCAGCAGGCCCCCTTTGGAATGCGTATTATGGACAGTAGTGGCATAACCTTGGAAGATTTGTGGCGTAACCTTGGAAGATTGATAATGGAATAGGTCAGAGGAATTCTATGCTCTAGTCCCAACCTTGTCGTGTCAGGTGGCTAATATGGTCATGGTGGGGGAAGGTGTTTTAATATAATCGGACATAGATTTGTTGGTGTTACATATGTATGGTTCTGCCTCTCTGCTAACGTCCCCGTTTCCCCATTCCCTTATTTCCTCTTGCTTCATTGCTCCTAATATTCCACCCATCTGGCTTCCTGGTCTTTCGTTCCCTTTATTTCATGGTGGAAACTGCATATCTACTGGACTATAGGCCAGTTAGTTTAATAATTTCTCTTTTGTGCATGGACTTTAGAAAAAGTATTGGACATAGAATTAAACTAGCGTCTTGAGGACTGTGCACTACCAACAGGATGGAGGTGGAATTCAAACCCAACAGAGACTTGGTAAACCATCAGTTCATCTGCTCTTTAGTGACTCTGCAGCACCTGTTGACCATCAATTTGAGCATTAACATTGCAACTTAATATCAAATTCTTGCAAAAAAATCATCTTTCATTGAAGTTAAGAAAGAGTGACTTCTCACCCAAGAATCAGTGGCTAGTATTTAGATGTTTCCAACCTATTGCTTCTGAACTTTGTCAAAACATTGGTCAGCAGCGTCCACAATATCCATAGCACTTCAGAATAAGCCCTCATCAAAATACCATGCTCACTATTACATTGCGTGTGTGAGGAGTGCATTTTATGTTGGCATTTACCCACAAAATTAAATAAAAAAATTAATCATCCCCTATAGAAAAAAATTCAAAAGAATCACAATATCTAAAATGTCTGATCCGAACATATAGCTTCAGCTTGTCTCTGAAATATATCAGCATGCACGGAGTGCCATTCCAACAATTTTATGAGTACTCTTTTCTATTCAATTCAATTAGTCTTTATTCGATTATAAACAATCATAAAAGACACATGTACAAAAAGACATTAAAAAAAAACAAATTGGCTTGATAAAACGTATAAAATATCTAGAATAAAGTCCATTTACAAATCTTCTCAGTACATACAAGGACTTGTATCATCAAGGAAAAATAAGGTCGTAGCCAAAAGATACATCCACAATTAGATGTAACAGGAAATTCGCAAGGAATAAGCACATATTAACCTGTTTATATTGGAGAGTACTGCAGCATCAAGCTCAGCAACCCTGTTACCTGATGGAAAATACAGTATTAAGGTGATTACAAAAATACATAATTTCATAGTTACCTGCATCCTGATCCTCCTTATGGCCCACATCCAGCTCCAAAAGTGTGCCATAGCCACCACTACAACTTCACTGGTGTCAGATTTTATAATACGCAAAGCCATTTGGGAAGATCTTGTTCCCATTTTGGCGCAAACTGGCTTGAGCCATGTTTGACGAGGCGCCTTGTATGCAGGGCAGACAAAAAGGATATGCAACAGAGTCTCTTCCTCACATAGACAGGAGTGACAGAGTGAGTCTTGATCAGACCCCCAGTTTTTAGTGAACGATTTTATAGGGAGGCTTCCCACTCTAAATTGGTGGTAAAGCTTCCTGTCTCCAAAACTGGTAATGGTTTCCCAGTAGGCCTCCATACTATGCTCAGTTTTATGGAACAGAAAGAGGCCTGTTGAGGAATCTCCGTTCACTTGAGGAAAGGATTTCTGCCAGATCATCTCCCTGTATAAGGCTTTGAATTCCGCTTTTGAGGGAAACAAGTTCCCTTCTGGGTCCCACCATAGGTGGCTAAGGCCCATACTAATAAGAGCCACCTCAATCTTATGTAACCATGTAATCTTATTGGATTCATCAGCCTCTCTAATATTCTTAAGTGACTGCGCATAGGCTGTCAACTCCGGGGTGGTCTTAAGCCGTAGCCAATAGGCAAGAGGTCTAAAACCCGCTTCCTCTTAAAAAGAAATACACCCAAGGTCCATCAGTAAAGTCCTTAGAGGTGTAGACACCTGGAGACAAGTCAATGCCCTCAGGAACTTGTTCTGTGCTTGAACTAAAGAAGATACCTTTTTGAACCCACAGAGTTCTGCTTCATAGATTATTGGGGCTCTAACCTTTCCTTAATTAATAGCCATAGTTGGAGTCACTGGTTTAGTTAAGGATAGACTATGTTCTTTCAGGAGGGCCCCCGCTAGTTGATTGTGCTTTACAACCAGTAGATCCATCTGTGGCTTCCAATTCAATCTTTTGCCCATAGTGACCCCTAAATAGGTAAAAGAATCCTTTTGTTCAAGGGGCACATTATTCATTACTACTCTGGCTTTCGCTGATTTAGTTTTATGCAGGACCATGAATTTGGTCTCTGCGACATTAACTATGAGTTCATGGTCATCGCAAAACAAGATAAATCGGTCGAGGGCTCTTTGCAGACCAACTTGAGTTTTTGACAAAATTAAAGTATCGTTCGCAAACATTAATAAAGGAACCCTCGAACCATCAAGAGTCTGAGCGTCCGTGGGATAGTCAGAGTAATATGAAACCACATTATTGATAAACAGGGGGAAGAGGGTAGGGGCTAAAGCACCCCCTGCCGCACTCACTTGTTAACCAAAACATGTTCTGTTGTCTCCCCTTGTTGTCCCCATCTAACTCGGGCATAGGTAGAGTCATGTAGTGTAATGATGAATGAGAGGATCTCTGCGGGCATCCCAGCTTTGATAAGAGTGACCCAGAGTTTATTACGGGGCACTAAGTCAAATGCAGACTTGAGATCTATAAATGCTGCATAGAGGGTGCCCCCAGCTAAGACCATGGTGTTCCAATATAGCATCATAAATCTAAAGACTTGGTCTATAGTGCTGACATGGGAGCGAAATCCTGTTTGTTAGGTGGATAGTATCTCATTATCAACAATCCACCTATTTACCATGCTTAGGCCTAATCTAGCCACCAACTTTTCCATGGTATCAATAAGACTGATGGGCCGGTAGTTGGATGGGGAGGCTTGATCCCCTTTTTTTGTATATGGGGAATAATCTCTGCCCGTGCCATGATTCTGGGATGGGGGCGCCTCTAGCTAAGCCATTGGCAAGAATGAAGATGTATTTCAGCCAATTCTCCCGGTCAGATTTAAATATATCTGCCGGGATGCCATCCGGCCCCGGGGCTCTATCTGCAGCCATACCATCAAGTGCACATTCTATTTCTAGTGGGGTAAATTATAATATCTCCTCTGATACATTACACTTAAACTGTTCTGAGTCGTGTATATGAGAGGAGAATTGGGACTGAAAGTATGTAACCCAAGCTTCTGGTGAAACGTTATTAGCAGATACTGGACCCGCATGGTCACCTCCCCACTTAATTAAGTGCCAGAAACAACACCAGTTTTTGCTGTTACCTGCTGCTAACAGGTCCTTCCATCGATTCTCATCATGAGCCTTTTTTGCCTGTTGTTGGATAGTCTTGTATTCAGACCTCCTAGTCCTTACTTCCTGGACAAAGCCTGCCCTGTTTGCACTGGACAGAGGCTTGTAAGCCTTCCTGCAAGCCCCATCATACCATTTTGCTGCTTTATACCCTGGGCCCCTATTTCTTCGCGTTCTAGGTTTTACCAAATAGTATCCAAGCTTGGTGAACAGGGCCTCATGATGTGCTGTAAGGGCTAGTAAGGTGTCCTCATTATAATCTAATTGGGAAAGGGCTGCCAGAGAGTCTACTAGCGTTAGCTTGATTTGAGTTACAGTGGCCTCATCCGCGGCGACCTGCGCCCATTTTAACCTTCGCGAGGAATTGGACATAATCACATCTGATGGTATCGTGTCTGGAATACCACTCCGGTTCTAGGTGCAAATCACATCTAGTGTGAGAAAAAGTGGTTCATGGTCGCTCTCTGGTCTATTCACGACCTCCATATCCCTCACCCTATGCCAGAGTTCTAGATTAATGAGAAAATAATCAATCCTACTTTTCCTTGCCCCATTGCTGAAGGTAAAGTTGCCTTTCGTACCCGATTTTAGATCTACCATTTACTGCACGGAGCCCACACTCCATTGTAAGACTTTTAAGCTGAAGCACAGCTTCAGTCCATTTCTCTTTTCATTAATTATTCATCCTTCTCCCTTTTAGAACTGACCCCCTCATTGGCAGATAACTGTGCACTGCATGTCCATGGATAATTTTACCCTAAGAAGAGAGCTGCAGCTTTAGCACTTGTATGACACGAATACAGACTGCAAAGTATACAACAGTTTATATTCACAAGACTAAATAATCTCTACTACTCCAGCAGAGACATGCTTTTGGTACAGTATCACCCAACCTTTAAGCTTCCCTTGTGACTTGGACAACGTTGGGCTGCCAATCTCCATTTATACAACATAACTAAACACACTAGAAAAACACCTGCGTTTAGGCTAGTGCATAAGTAAGCTATCCCCTTTTAGGTTTAAAACTATAATAACGGATAAAACCCCATTGAAAGGACAATAGCCCTCACCAGTGTAAACATATAAACACTGAAAAAAATCTTAGCAGCCACAAACTAAATGACATTCGAAGAAAGGAAAAGGTGAGTGAAAGAGTCATCTTTATCTCTTACTCAAGGGGGCATTACAATTTAACTTTGTTATACAAGGCAGAAGCAAAAAGACTGGGCTAACATTATTCTGCTTGAGTTTTGTTGTTTAGTGATGCCACTAAAATATTGCTTCTTTTGCTTTTTTCTGTTTTATTGCCTTTGCTCTAGATGTAGAGTTTAGAAGCATGTTTTAGGTCTTATTTATTTATTTTATAAACTGTTGAGAAGCAGGAAATATCAAAATCATATTTGATTTTTTGGCTATATTTGATTCTTTCATGTATAGGTAAAATGGCTGGTTTCATAAGGATCTTATCCAATACGTACCATCACATCTACCCACAAAGAAAGGGTGAAACCTTTTATACATCAGCCCCCTTTTGTACCGAGTCAGTATTGATAGTAGATGAATTTCCAAACACCCCAGGTTGTAAACATTCAATGCAAACTGTGGTGTAGTGATGTTGTGTTGTGACCGGTATATGTGAAAAGAGTGCTGTCACCAAGCATCCGAGATAGTGGTGAAAACATGACACCAGACGTTTTGAAAACATGTAACGCAGTGTTACTTTTAATGCTTCTGCAAAAAGTTCCTACCAAGTTCAGCAAATATTGGAGTGATAGTGTTTGCATTGGCAGTAATTCAGCTACATATATGAATAAGTTATGTGATGACCTGTCAAAATGGATACTTGATCTGAAGTTCTTCCCTGTAAGAGATCCTTTCCGCTTGCTAGATGGTATGCTGAAAGCATATTTACAATCTTCAGAGTTAATGAAAAATGCTATTGACTTTGTAGTCCATTCTGGTGCACTGTTTCGTTATGCGGGGTAACTAAAACACAAATAGTTCTCATTTTGTCATTTGTGTGGCATCAAAGAAAGAGTCATCCCAACTGTGTCATTTAACCATTGGTTTTCAGTCCTAGAGGAAGTGAATGCTATATTATCCATGTGTCGACCGTTTACAACATATTTTCTTAGTGATGATGCCAAAGGCAAGGAATGTGAGGATCTTTAGATGCATTTTGATAGTGATGTGAAAAAAAGAACACTCTACTACATTCTTAAATTTTTACAGGAAAACGTGATTGCTGTAGTGGACTTAAAAAATAATAGAGCCTGAAAAAACACCCTTGTTACCAAGTGTTCAGCGTAATTAGTGTAGATGTGAAATATCTCCTTAAGAGTAGGCTGGGCGACACTTTTAGTGACTTTGGCACATTATTCTTGCCACTTGGTAAGCAAAGAAATGTTGAGGAGCAATTCTGGAAATTAAATTTTTACAACACATGAGAAATTACTTGTCATGATGCATATAAATGTCCCTTCACCAACCACGCAGTTGAAGTCAATGAAGCCTGTTAGACGGGGACCGGGAGGGTCGGCCGAGGACAAGGGGAGAGGCCTCCGGTGAGGGCCGTCTCCAGCGATCGTACAGACAAGTAACTTCCCCCCCACAGATGGACACCACACAAGGATAAGGTTAACGTTCTTTATAGGCAATTCTTGAAGTATGGTGATACGATACAATGGGAGCAGGACACGAGGATCCTCTTAATTCTAGTCTCTTGACAGGGAAAGGGGTAGCGGGACAGTCTTTGTTACCAATCTGGTACTGCGATGCGTTGATGGTAGCTCACAATCCTCGAGCTCGGCGTTCGAGAGGGACGGGCCGCGGCAGCGCCAGCAGGTCCCGAGGTGGTCGTAGATAGGAACGGGCCGCGGCAGCGCCAGCAGGTCCCGACGAGGACGAAGGTTGCAAGAAGGCCGCGGCAACGCCAGCAGGTCCAACGAGGATGAAGGTTGCGGAAGGCTGCGGCAGCGCCAGCAGGCAGGACGATAGTTCACAAGGCAGGGCTGCGGCAGCGCCAGCAGTCCGTCAAGGATGAGTTCTTCACGGTGTCTCTCGACTCCAAGATACAACTGCCTTCCTGTTCTGGAGCTGCCCCAGTTATAGGTCTGGCGCCCTTTGATGTCCGGACCCTCGCACTTGGAGGTCGGGAGGTCCGGGATGAGGGAGTCCAGACACCCAGCAGGGGGGTGGAGCCAGCGCCCGGGGAGGCTGGGGGCGATCGGCACCTGGCGGGGGAGAGCCATCGACACTTCTTCCTCCCATTGACCTGCCAAGTGGTCCGTTCACCTCCTGGGTGGATGGTGGTGCCGGGATGTCGGGACCTGGCCAGGCCCAGGGTTGGGGTCGAGGTGAGGCCACGCGGCCTCGTGGTGCAGTGTCCAAGATGGCGGCTGGGCCGGGCAATGGTGCTGACGGTGGCCCGGGCCAGTGATACAGAGATGTCCGGGAGCAGGAGTCCCGTAGGGGACGGTTTGCGGGTTGCTTCGGTGGGTCGTACCTGGCGAGCCGCTGTCCGGGCCCTGTCAGGCGGGGAGGGAGCGAGCCCTTCATGTGGCCTGTCCAACATGCGTCCCCCCCAGCTGAAGGCGGGGAGAGTCACCCATCCTCTTGGGGACTTTCCTCGTCGAGGCGGAAAAAGCGTGACAGGCCATCCGCGTTGGCGTGATCCTGGCCAGGGCGGTGCTCCACAGTGAAGTCCATCCCCTGCAGTGAGATGGACCATCGCAATAGCTTGGGATTTTACCCCCGCATCTGCATTAGCCATTGCAGGGGGCGATGATCTGTTTGCACCCGAAAGTGGGTACCGAAGAGGTAGGGCCGGAGCTTCTTGAGGGCCCACACTACTGCGAAGGCCTCCCTCTCGATAGTGCTCCAGCGCTGTTCTCGGGCCAGTAGGCGTCTGCTGATGAAGGCCACTGGTTGGTCAAGTCCATCGGGGTTCAGCTGGGAGAGGACGGCCCCGATGCCATGGTCTGAGGCATCAGTCTGGACGATGAACTCCCGGCTGTAGTCTGGAGCCTGGAGCACAGGGGCGGTGCACATGGCGGCCTTCAGCTTCTCGAAGGCCGCTTGACAGTCTGGAGTCCAGTTGACCATTTTTTGGTGTTTCTTGGATGTGAGCTCTGTGAGGGGCCCCACAATGCTGCCATAGTCCTTCACAAACCGCCGGTAGTATCCGGTGAGCCCCAGAAAGGCTCGGTCCTCGGTTTGCATTACGGGGGGCTGCCAGGACTGGATGGCAGCGATCTTGAGCTGAAGGGGGGCCACCAGACCGCTTCCCACTTGGTGTCCGAGGTAGGTCACGGACCCTTGGCCAATTTGTCACTTGCTGGCCTTGATTGTGAGGCCGGCCTGTTGGAGGGCCTGCAGGACCTCTCGGAGGTGGCGGAGGTGGTCTGACCAGTGGCGGCTATATACAGCAATATCGTCCAGGTAGGCGGCGCTGAACTCTTCGAGGCCTGCCAATACCTGGTTCACAAGTCGTTGAAAAGTTGCTGGGGCGTTTTTCATGCCGAATGGCATCACTTTGAATTGGTAGTGGCCATCCGGGGTGGAGAAAGCGGATCGTTCTTGGGCCCTGGGGGTGAGGCCGATCTGCCAGTAGCCCGCTGTCAGGTCGAAGATGCTGAGGTAGCGGGCAGCCCCCATGCGGTCCATCAGTTCATCTGCTCGGGGAATGGGGTGAGCGTCGGTTCGGGTGACAGCGTTCAGACCCCGATAGTCGACGCAGAATCGGAGCTCAGGGGTGGTGCCTGGGGCAGCAGCCTTGGGGACCAGCACGACTGGGCTGGCCCAGGGGCTGTCCGAGGGCTCGATGACTCCGAGTGTGAGCATTTTTGACACTTCTTCTTGGATGCAGGCACGTACTCGATCTGGTACGCGGTACGCCCGATGTCTGATAGGGGGACTGTCCCCAGTGTCCACGTCGTGCAAGCACCAGGGGGTGACCCCTGGGGTGAGGGAAAATAGGGTCGCAAATTGCAGCAGGAGGGCCCGACAGTCTTGGCGCTGCTCCGGGGTTAGGGCATCTGAGAGTCGGACCCCGTCTACTGAACCATCTTTCTCCTGGGTCCTCAGTAGGTCAGGGAGGGGCTCGGAGTCTTCTTCCGCTCCACTGTCTGTAGCCATCAGTAGGCTGAGCTCCGAGCGCACAAAGTGGGGTTTGAGTCTGTTGGCGTGGAGGACCCGGAGGGGGTTCCGGGGAGATTCCATGTCGATGAGATAGGTGACTGGGCTCTTGCGCTCGACCACCTTGAAGGGCCCTGTCCACTTGTCCTGCAAGGCACAAGGTTCGGTGGGGGACATCACCCATACTTGCTGGCCAGGCTCGAACTCTATGGAGGAGGCGTTCTGATCGTACCATTTCTTCATGTCCTCCTGACTGGCCTCAAGATTGGCTTTGGCGATCTCTCTGAATCGTCTGGTCTGATTGCGTAGGGTCAGGAGGTACTTGTAGACGTCTGGAGGGGTTTGCAGGGGGGCCATCTCCCAACCTTCTTTGACTAGGCTGAGGGGCCCTCGAACAGGGTGTCCGTACAAGAGTTCGAAGGGGCTGAAGCCAAGGGACTTCTGGGGGACTTCTCGGTAGGCGAAGAGGAGGCACGGGAGTAGCACATCCCACTGGCGGCGAAGGGGCTATTCCAACCCCATAATCATTCCCTTGAGTGTGCGGTTGAACCGCTCAACCAGTCCGTTTCCTTGCGGGTGATAGGGGGTTGTGAATCGGTAGGTGACCCCGCACTGCTGCCAGAGGGATTTCATATATTTTGAAATAAAGTTTGTGCCCCTGTTGCTGACGACTTCCCGGGGGAAGCCCACCTGGGAGAAGATCCCCATTAAGGCTCGGCCGACCACCGGTGCTGTTACAGTTCGAAGGGGAACGGCCTCGGGATAGCGGGTGGCGTGGTCCACCAGTACCAGGATGAATCGATGCCCCTGTGCTGTTCGGGGGTCCAGGGGCCCCACAATGTCTATTCCCACCTTTTCGAACGGGGTGGTAACAACCGGGAATGGTTTCAGGGGTGCCTTGAGTTTGCGGCCGCTCTTCCCGCTGGCCTGGCAAGTGGGGCAGGACCGGCAGTGGTTGAGGACGTCATTTCTCATTTTTGGCCAGTAAAAGTGGGTCACCAGGCGGTTGTAGGTTTTGTCCTGTCCCAAGTGTCCAGCCAGGGGGACATCGTGGGCCAAATTAAACAGGAAGTCTCTAAAGTGGAGGGGCACCACCAACACTCGACTGGCCCCCTACTCCGCGATTCTTTGTTCGCTGTACAATAGGTCATTGTCCCAATAGATCCAGTGGGCCCCGGCGGTATCTCCCGCGCTCTGGGCGAGGGCTTGCTGTCGTAGGACAGGTCTTTTGCTCTTAACGGAATTGTTCCTGGGTGGGTCCCCCTTCTTGACGCCACTGAGCCAGGTCTGGAAGGTCCTGGGGCTGAGCGAGCCCTTCTTGGGTTTGTTCCGGGGGGTTGGCATGGTCGGCGTCCCCCACTGGAGCGATCGGGGGAGGAGGTGCTGGCCATTCGGGTTTTTCAGGTCGGGGGATGGCGCGGGCGGCCATGGACCGGGTGGTTACGCACGCCCAGTCCGGGAGGCCCAACATCCCCAGGTGCTCTTCTTTCCACGGCGGCCCACGGGGAACTCTCGAGATCGTTCCCTAGGAGACAGTCCACGGGGGCATCATCGCGGACCGTCACCTTCAGCATGCCGGATACTCCTCCCCATTTGAATGGGACGCAGGCCATCCGACACAGGCTCTCAGAATTGTCGGCTGAACGGACGGGACAGAGAACGTTCGGCAGGATTTGTTCCGGGGTCACCAGGTGACAGCGAACGGCCGTCACACTAGCCCCCGTGTCACGTAGGGCTTCAGCCTTGCGCCCATTTATGTTCACCCACTGACTGTATTTTCTGGTGTTGGCGGGTAGGGGAGCCCGCGGAATCATGTCTCTTCCCCCTAGGCACGCCAGGACCATGGCGGCCGGTTCCCACTCTGGTTGCTCCTGTTCGTATTCTTCATGCTCTTCGGAGACTTGCTCTTCTCCTAGAGCGGCGGCAGCTACCTGGCAGTGCCCCGGAGTCTGGTTCTTTGGGCAGTTCGGGTCATTGGCGTAGTGGCCGACTCGCTGGCATCGGTGACAAGTGACATTGGCTCGGAATCCCGGGCGCATCGGGGGGTTGCCTCGGCCGGCCGGGGGCGGGGTGCTGGGAGCGGCCGGGACGGCGTCTTTCCCCCGGCCCTGGCCTCCTCCTCGGGGACGGTGATGACCTTGGTTGTTCCTGTTCTGTTCGTTCGGCCCACCCCGGCCCACTCGGTGCTCTCCCATCGGTCAGCCTCGGCGGCGAGCTGCCGTGGATCAGTCAATTTACTGTCGAGGAGGTGCTGCCTGAGCTCGACGAAGCAGTTGTTGGAGAGGTGCTCCCACACGATG
This sequence comes from Lissotriton vulgaris, assembly GCF_964263255.1. Taxonomy (NCBI): domain Eukaryota; kingdom Metazoa; phylum Chordata; class Amphibia; order Caudata; family Salamandridae; genus Lissotriton; species Lissotriton vulgaris. Next base: position 103,804,093 of record NC_141686.1, read on the forward strand.
AGGTTAAAAAGCTGCTCGTAGGTCGTTACGCGGCTCCCCTTGATCCATCCCTCGAAGGCTCGGCTGAAATAGTTCACATATTCCACCCAAGTTGTACCCGGGATTCGGGTGCAGTCGCGGAACCTCTGGCGGTACATTTCGGGTGTAAGCCCATATCGAGTGAGGAGGGCGGCCTTCATGTTGTCATAGGACGTCATTTGATGGTCCGGGAGCTGTAACAGGGCATCGCGGCCTTCATTGACGAACCTCCCCCATAGACCGGCTCCCCAGTCACTTCGATCGATCCGGTGGGAGGTCATGGCGATCTCGTAGGCCTTGAACCACTGTTGTATGTCGTCGTTTCGGAAATACTCTCGGACGACATCTTTGGGGATGTGGACCTTTGGTTCTGTAGCTCCTAGGGTGCGCGGTTGCTCGGGCACCCCCAGGTCTTTGTTTTGCTTCCGTAGTTCTATCTCTGCCAGTTTGCGCTCGTGTTCGTATGCCAGTCTTTTTTCTTCGAGCTCTCTTTGTCTTTGCTTTTCTTCCCGCTCTTCTCGGAGCCGTAAGTGTTCTAGGTTCATTTTTTGTTCCGCTAGTTTTAGTTCTCCGTCCAACTTGAGCCGTGCCAACTCTAATTCGTGCAGTCTGCTTTTTTCTCGCTCTTGGATCTCTTCCCGGGAGAGACCCGCTCTCCTTTCTTCGGACGGAGCGGTGCTCGTCTCCGGTGCTTCGATGTGTTGGTCCCGGGGACCGGCGGCATTTGCTTCTGCCCACGATTCTAGGGCGTGTTTAAAGTCATCTTTTGTGCTCAGACCGGTGGTAGCAATGCCCAGTTCCATACAAAATTGTTTTAATTCTCGATGGCTGTACTCCTCCAGTTTTTCCATTTGGAATTTCTCTGTAGATCCGCTCTCTTTGGTCGACATTGTGGTTTAGTCGTGGGGTGAGTTGCTTTCTGTACGATTACGCGTTGGTTCGGATCGCGCCGCTGGCCACCAATGTTAGACTGGGACCGGGAGGGTCGGCCGAGGACAAGGGGAGAGGCCTCCGGTGAGGGCCGTCTCCAGCGATCGTACAGACAAGTAACTTCCCCCCCACAGATGGACACCACACAAGGATAAGGTTAACGTTCTTTATAGGCAATTCTTGAAGTATGGTGATACGATACAATGGGAGCAGGACACGAGGATCCTCTTAATTCTAGTCTCTTGACAGGGAAAGGGGTAGCGGGACAGTCTTTGTTACCAATCTGGTACTGCGATGCGTTGATGGTAGCTCACAATCCTCGAGTTCGGCGTTCGAGAGGGACGGGCCGCGGCAGCGCCAGCAGGTCCCGAGGTGGTCGTAGATAGGAACGGGCCGCAGCAGCGCCAGCAGGTCCCGACGAGGACGAAGGTTGCAAGAAGGCCGCGGCAACGCCAGCAGGTCCAACGAGGATGAAGGTTGCGGAAGGCTGCGGCAGCGCCAGCAGGCAGGACGATAGTTCACAAGGCAGGGCTGCGGCAGCGCCAGCAGTCCGTCAAGGATGAGTTCTTCACGGTGTCTCTCGACTCCAAGATACAACTGCCTTCCTGTTCTGGAGCTGCCCCAGTTATAGGTCTGTGTCAGAAAACAGGAGTATAAACCCATCAACCGATTGGGATTGGGGTCTGGAGAGGTGCATATAAAACAATATCCCAAGGGGTATGATTATACAGATTAATCATAAATTACTGGTAAGGATATCTCTACAGTATTATCCTAAAAGAGTCAAGGAGTCAAGTGTTTCATTCAAAGTAGTGCTAATAAAGCATCATTTTATATACTGGTCAAGAAAGGCTGGGGGAGGGAAGGGGAGAACAATGGGGGGGGGGCAATAAACACAATTAATTGCAGCACTGTGATAACAATTAAACAAATGACAAATGACAAGTATCAGCCCAAAAGGTTGTACAAGGTGCACGAGTGCAGTGAATTGTGACACTACGGCAGCGCAAGTGACAAGAGATACAGGGTGAGCGGCGCAAGGTGCAAATATATACAGTGACAATACAATGGTTTCCAGTTCAATTATGGTGTCCTAATTTAATTTTTCTAAGGAGAACCACTGTAGGGGGGCGCCTAAAGTCTGGCTGTTTGGTCGACGACGTTTCGATCCGGTTGAATGAGGATCATCTTCAGGACATACAGGGCTGGGTGCAGTGCGTTGATCATTGCATATCTGATCAATAGCAGGGAGTTAGCTTGGGGTCAGGCCAGATAAGGTCCAGGTCCGGGTGCTGCACGTGGAGAACAGCAAATTACTTGAATTGGCTAGAAGTCCAGGCGGGGCAATTGCCGATAGGTGGCGGGAAGCGTCCACTTCTACGGCGCAAGTCTCAATTATCTTCAGGCTGTTGTATTAATCACACGGCAGGGCAATTAGTCGAGTTGAATCCGGAAGGGAGAGTCGGGTAGCAGCGCTCAGTCGCTATGGTATAGGTCTGGCGCCCTTTGATGTCCGGACCCTCGCACTTGGAGGTCGGGAGGTCCGGGATGAGGGAGTCCAGACACCCAGCAGGGGGGTGGAGCCAGCGCCCGGGGAGGCTGGGGGCGATCGGCACCTGGCGGGGGAGAGCCATCGACACTTCTTCCTCCCATTGACCTGCCAAGTGGTCCGTTCACCTCCTGAGTGGATGGTGGTGCCGGGATGTCGGGCCCTGGCCAGGCCCAGGGTTGGGGTCGAGCTGAGGCCACGCGGCCTCGTGGTGCAGTGTCCAAGATGGCGGCCGGGCAATGGTGCTGACGGTGGCCCGGGCCAGTGATACAGAGATGTCCGGGAGCAGGAGTCCTGTAGGGGACGGTTTGCGGGTTGCTTCGGTGGGTCGTACCTGGCGAGCCGCTGTCCGGGCCCTGTCAGGCGGGGAGGGAGCGAGCCCTTCATGTGGCCTGTCCAACAAAGCCTCACTGAGGTACCCTGCACATGTTCAAAATTTCTTCTGTGAAGGGGAATTTTCTCCAGACTTTGAAAAGTACTTCTTCATTTTTGACCACTTCAATAACTGAGGGCGTATGCGCCTGGTTCAAAGCATATGTTGCAGAACCCGTCCCAGAGAATCACAATCTTGATGTGCACCAGAATAGGCATGGAAAGCTATGTCAGTTAGCAAATTGTGTACTGGCAGTTTTGATGTTGCCCGTCTCAAGTGCCAATGTTGAGAGGGCTTTTTCACAGATAAACATTCACATGGGAAGGAAACAGCAGGCGCGCGTAAAAAGTCTCACACAAAAGTATTGTATGGTTTACTACAATAAGTTTGATTTGTAAAAATGTATTTGTACCTAATATACCCTCTACGCACACTGTCTATACACATGCACTATCAGTGCAGAAAGCAAGCAATAATAAAAGCAAAACATTCCATAAATACTGGAAAAAAACACTCTTTCTGTTTATAATGGCGCAAAAATGTGTAACCACTGATCACAACTGTTTTTCAAGATATTGAAAATACTGGAAAAAAACACCAGAATTTACCAAAAATAGAAACTGTGCATAACATGCTATACTATTCTCCTGTGTTATCAGACACTCTTGGGCAACTGCCACTCTCGAATAAGAAGAAACTAAGCATTATAACCCTCAGCTTCTCACTCACGCATTCAAGCAAAATTTGAAGAGAACTGAGTCAGCCAGCTTATAATCAGGCCACCCACTGGTTTTCCACCACCCCAGTCAGGGTCTAGATATTACAAGCACTGAATGTAATCATCTATCATGCATGACTCAAGAAATCTCGCAGTATACTAATTGCAATAAAACTGATTTTATGGTGTCCACGAAATCCCATTGCTATGTGGAATAGCACATTTGCGCTTTACAAATACCTGTGTCATAAGATAGAGAGAAATTTCCAGCGCAGATGCCCCTCATCTGCAGTCGAATTTTAGCAAAGGTTATAAGGAGAAATTTAGAGGAATCCGTATTTGGCTAATCTGTTGCTGTCCCCTGATTACATGTGAACCCTTAAAATAAAATGCCATCCTAAACTATGCTGAATTGTTTTGGTTGGTCATATTTCAAAACTGGTACAATGCCTATTTCTTTCTTGGGGTGTGATCTAGATTGTGTAAAGTTCTTGTGTCTAATTAATTGGTGCTGAGAAATAGACAAGTGACGGAGGACTGAATTATGTCTAATCAAGACCTGAGACCTTTGCTTCAGAATATAGCTTGTCTATATAAGTACGTCACTTTTGACTGGTAATAAAAAATATAGATTTTGATACAGTTATCACTTGTTGCATGCTCCCTATGTTATGGGTGTTTATATAAAACATTGGCAGAAGCGAAAATCCCTTTTTCTGCAACCTCAGTTTAGTTTCGGAGATCGTTTTTAGCAGGTGGGAATCCAGCAAACTTGGCATGGAGTTGTGCCACCTGCGATGTCAATCAAGCTTGACCTCTCTCTCAACACCATATCTCTTGTAGGCTATATTTGTTGGGCTGTGTGATGTGTTTGAACGCAAGTGCAATATGTTCATGCACTAACATCGTGCAAGTGTTTTCCGAATGGAATAGGTTGCATCTGTTGGGTTTTGAGGCAACGCTTGATGGATTCTCCAGTTGAATGCAGCAATAACCTCAGTCAAGGGTTGTAGTTTAGAGGTTTCCCCTAAAGTGCTGGATATTGGTAAGATTTTTTCTTAGGACAGTGGTCCCTTGAAAAAAGTTTTAGAGAGCACTCGGTAAACATACGCTCAATAGACAATATGTTCTTTGTCCAGCCGGACAGTATTTATTCATTAATAGGTGTATAAACAAAGGAATCAAATAAATGCAATTGGGACGCAACCTGCATCCAACTAAGAAACAAACATGGGGAACATAAAGGGAGGGAGAGGGCGGGATTTCAGGCAAGAACAGAAAGTCTATGTACAATAGTATTTTTAGACTTAATTTACAGAAGAATACCATTGCATTTTGAAATCCAGAGTTATTGAAAACATATGTTACATATGGTGTCGACGACGTTTTGATCCCTTAAAAAACAATCCTGCTATTATCCTCAGGACGGTAAAAATAAACCTGCCTTTGTGCAAACATTGTAATTCATGTTGGTTAAATTACGTGTCAGTCCGGGGGTAACAGAATAGGGAATCAAAAAAATTGGCGCTCCAATTGCTTGAGTCTGAAGCTGAGGCACCGAAAATAAGGAAAGAAAATGGGAATCTGCAAATTTCGTCTGTTAATCCTTTAGCAATGACGGTGGGGACGTTAAGGAGCTCGTTGCCGCTTCCGTTATGGAGTGATGTCTGCAACCGAGTAATTTCTCGCGTCTCGTCCATCAGTGACTACTTCAGCCACATGTCTGGTTGAAGTAGTCACTGATGGACGAGACGCAAGTAATTACTCGGTTTGCCGACATCACTCCATAACTGAAGCGGCAACCAGCTCCTTAACGTCCCACCTTCATTGCTAAGGGATTAACCGACTAACTTTGCGGATTCCCGCTTTCTTTCCTTATTTCGGCACCTCTGCTTCAGACTCAGGCAATTGGAGCGCCAATTTTTTAAATTCCCTATTCTGTTACCCCCGGACTGACACGTAATTTGACAAACATGAACTACAATGTTTGCACAAAGGCAGGTTTATTTTCACTGTCCTGAGGATGATCCCATGATTGTTTTTTAAGTGATCGAAACGTCGTCGACACCATATGTACCATATGTTTTCAATAACTCTGGATTTCAAAATGCAATGGTATTCTTCTGTAAATTAAGTCTAAAAATACTGTTGTACATAGACTTTGTTCTTTCCTGAAACCCCGCCCCTCCCTCCCTTTATGTTGCCCAATGTTTGTTCCTTAGTTAGATGCAGGTTGCGTCCCACTTGCATTTATTTGATCCCTTTGTTTATACACTTATTAATAAATAAATACTGTCCGGCTGGACAAAGAACATATTGTCTATTGAGCGTATGTTTACTGAGTGATCTTTAAAACTTTTTTCATGTCTAGGGACCACTGTCCTAAGAAAAAATCTACTTACCCAGGTCCCTAACTCATTGCCTTTGGGTTCCATTGTCCTGTTTAAATAGGATATTGGTAAGATGCCTGTTGATTCTCATTTGACGTGCCCTGATCTTTTCTTCATTGTGTTTTTTGACTACTTGTTTTCTCAAGAAATGTATGCCCAAAATCCTTTAAAGCAGAAAACACGTTCTCCCTTATTTTGAACATCTTTCTATCGTGTGCCTTCAATTTCTTCATTTACCTGCGTTTATAGAGAAACCTGTGACCTGATCTAGGCGGTTATCCCTCCTTTTGAACATCTTGCCCTTTTACCCTGTGTTTTGTTCAGCCCAAACTGCTGTATTGATTTACTCTTTTGACATTTTTGGCCTATCACAGACTTGCCTCCCCTGTGCCTTTCTGACTTCATCCTTTTTTAGGTTTCGCCTGTCGAAAGCTGCACACCGGGCAAATTTTCGGCGCAGGCGAAATCTTATGTGTACAGTATGTGTGTGTTGTCCCGCCCCTCTGTTCCATTGGCTAGCTCCATAAATGGAGGCTAGCCATTGGAACAGATATCTGTCCGTGAATGCTGGAGCAGATTCGTGGGCGTTCCCGAGAATTTAAGGCTTTTGCCCACGTCATGCGGCTGTGGGCGTGTACTTTTTTTTTAACATGGATGTTTTTACTCATTGCTAAAATCGCCCTGGTCCCGCATGGTTGTATCCCGCTGTCAGTCCCCCCTCCCGCTGTCCGTGTTTTTTTGTTTCCCGCTGTCCGTTTTTTTTGTTGTTGTTGTTTTAACAAGCGTTAACAATATGACGTTTATAATAAAATAGCCATCCAAAAATATTGTTTTTAGCGTAAATATTTAACGATTCCCAGCTGCTCTGAATAAACTAAGGATTGCATTCCCACAATCTAATGCCTCCTACATGGGCAATCACATAGCTATCTCCATCCGAAGCTGCTCAGCGTTCCCCATCCCGTCGTGTTTTCCTGGGCAGCTCTTCCACTCCAGTACACCTGGGTCCGCTACAACTGTTACCGTCTGGTGCTAATTTCCATGATCGCCGTCTCTAGTGTGCGTTTAGCCTTTCAATATTCATTCCCAATTTCCCAGAAGTGACCTTCAGTCCGTCTCATGAATACTAAACACTGAGTCCATGCAGCCCCTCAGCCGCACCAACTGTGTTAATGCTCGTGCCCTTCACAAGGCCTCGGCACCCGGCCACTCGCTACAGAGCGGGATGATAGAGTTGCGTTGACATTCGGGGTGCACGTAAGGAAAGGCCTGTTCTAACCTCAACCTCACCCACGGTGTCAGTTGTTTATCTGAGTCTACGGAAATATGTCACCGAAAAGTACTGATCTAAGCACAGCTTTCTGTCTTGGCTCGAAGCAACGTCAGGATCAGAAATTCAAACAAATTGGGAGAGGCTGTGGCCTAACGGCTAGAGCTGCCGACTTTGGATCTGGGGAATCAGCTTTGAGTTTAGGCATCGGCTCAGCTTTCTGTGATTCTGGCCAAATCACTTAATGTCCCGGTGCCTAACAATAAATTAATGTGTGTCCTACATTGTGTAACATAACGGGTGCTCGTGTAAAGCGCTCCAATACCTTTGGGTCAAGATCGCGCTATATAAATCTGCCCCACCCCAAAAATAAAGTGGCCTGGTCAGTGGCGTACAAGGGGGATGGGGGCGGAAGGAGTTTTGGGGGCAGCGGCGGCCTCCCCCTGCCCCTAAAGCTCTTACATGCGTTTGCTGCAGGACAGGAATTGCCAGCACCCCTCTCCCCTCCATGGCAAAGGCAGGACCGCCACCAGCGGCAAATGTATAGATAATGCCACTGGGCCCGGTAATAGTGTGGTAATTCACAACACGTTTTTACCCTTACTGGGTGGCATTACCACACCTGTAACGTAATTCCCAGTTACTGCATTTGGAATAGCAAATAAACAGCGGTCAAAATGCAAAAAAATAAATGAGCTATCATGCAGGATACTAAACCGTGGGGGCGAGAGGAGTATGCTTCAGCGTGGAAGTATGACTACAAAAAGCAAATTAGCTTGTTCATCATTATTTTGGTCTTTCCCCAATGTTATTTGCATATAATACCTATCGCCTTTCCCCAGAAGCACGAATAGACACAATCTGATTGTGTAAGGTGTTTAAGGGATCGTCTTATTATCAAAAGATTATTAACACATGATTATTATTTTTTTAAATAGTCCTGCCCGAAAGGAAAGGAAACGCATGTCGCCCAGATGGAAGCTGCCTAGTCTAATGGCATGGTACCGCATGGTTGTATCCCGCTAACCGTGTCTTTGTGTATATCGCTGTCCGTCCCCCCTCCCGCATCTGTGTGTATCCTGCTGTTCCCCCCCCCACCCTCCTCCCCACCCCGGCGCTGTCCGTGTCTCTGTTTAGACACACCCAGGCGCTCCTGGTTGTTCCCAGCCCATTTTACAAGAGCCCAGCCCTGGGAGTCGAGCTGGGCATTCAGCTTTGCGTCTGCAGAGACCGAGAGCCGGAGCGGACCGGACCAGGGAGCCCCCCCCCCCCCGGATGGCGCCTAGAAGCCCGACCCCCAAAAGGACAGGTAAGGAGCTCACCTGCGCCCACTTGCTATGGACTCAACTGGACCTTTGCACCGGAACCTAAGTTCGGAAACTTTTCCTGGGTTCGAAGCTTGGTCCGTGAGCCCTCCCCGTGTTTGGACACCCCCCGGGCTCCAGAGTGTCCCTGGATTGCAAAACTTTTCTGGGCTCGGATGATTTTCTTGCCCCGCACTCCTCCGTTTAGGGGCTCCGGACAGACTTCGCCTCGCTTCAAAACAGTTTTAGGGCAACTTTGAAGCGCTTCTGCACATTAATCGGTCCAAATTGCGGTGACTGGGAGGAGTGTGTGTGTCGGCTCTTTTGACGTAGATTTGCGTCTACTCCGCAAAGGACCCCTTCTGGTGCCCCTAACGCACAGCCAGGCCTCGATAATACACAGGAGTATGAGGATTGTAGCGCTTTGTAGGGCGGGCAAGTGGGAAGATTAATCTAGTGTAATAGTCCTCGGTGTACGGACCCTTACTGTGGCGTCGAAACCAGCCAGAAAGTTGGTTAAAGCAAATCTTGGGCGTTCAGCGATAACGACCGTGTGTACACAGGAGCTCTGCCGCCCCCCCCCCCCCATAACAACTCGCTTGCATGCAGCACAGCACTCCGACCACACCTGTGAGGTGTGCTGCAGGAGTGGAGTTAAGTGGCGTGCGTGGTCTGGAGACATGCGCATGGTCGAGGCTGTGGGTGTGCGTCTTGGAGGGCGTGTTTATTGCGCCGTGTGATTTGGTGTTAGTGGCGTTTCTGGAAGTACATTTTAGAGTGCACACATTGGGCTACACAATAAACAGGTGGGACCACCTACAAAGGTGTTTTATCTATGTGCTTACATCTGTGTGCTTGTATTTTTATATTTAGATATTGAGCAATACACTCTGACATGCAAAGTCACTTTCAACATTTTAAGCAAATATCACTACTTGGCAAGGTAGTTGGACAGGGGCAGTTTAACTTTGTCGTTTTGTAGGGGATCCGCGGTGTGTGGTTCTGGTGGTATTTGTCCCTCGCAGTTACAATTGCAGCCTCTCTCGTGTAGTCAGGACATAATGTTTCTACTTCTGAGGTTTCATTTAGCTATTTAAGGTATTCTGGGAGTTGTTTTCCTTTGAGTGGCAGGCCGGATACCAATGGTTTGTTCAGAATAGCCAAGCACTGGAAACATGGCTGTGCTTGCTTCCCTGCCCCCTGGCTGTGCTTGCTTCCCTGCCCCCTGGCTGTGCTTGCTTCCCTGCCCCCTGGCTGTGCTTGCTTCCCTGCCCCCTGGCTGTGCTTGCTTCCCTGCCCCCTGGCTGTGCTTGCTTCCCTGCCCCCTGGCTGTGCTTGCTTCCCTGCCCCCTGGCTGTGCTTGCTTCCCTGCCCCCTGGCTGTGCTTGCTTCCCTGCCCCCTGGCTGTTCTTGCTTCCCTGCCCCCTGGCTGTGCTTGCTTCCCTGCCACCTGGCTGTGCTTGCTTCCCTGCCCCCTGGCTGTGCTTGCTTCCCTGCCCCCTGGCTGTGCTTGCTTCCCTGCCCCCTGGCTGTGCTTGCTTCCCTGCCACCTGGCTGCGCTTGCTTCCCTGCCACCTGGCTGCGCTTGCTTCCCTGCCACCTGGCTGCGCTTGCTTCCCTGCCACCTGGCTGCGCTTGCTTCCCTGCCACCTGGCTGCGCTTGCTTCCCTGCCCCCTCGCTGTGCTTGCTTCCCTGCCCCCTCGCTGTGCTTGCTTCCCTGCCCCCTCGCTGTGCTTGCTTCCCTGCCCCCTCGCTGTGCTTGCTTCCCTGCCCCCTCGCTGTGCTTGCTTCCCTGCCCCCTCGCTGTGCTTGCTTCCCTGCCCCCTCGCTGTGCTTGCTTCCCTGCCCCCTCGCTGTGCTTGCTTCCCTGCCCCCTCGCTGTGTTTGCTTCCCTGCCCCCTGAGTGTGTGTGTGGCTCTGGGTGGGTGTGTGTGGCTCTGGGTGGGTGTGTGTGGCTCTGGGTGGGTGTGTGTGGCTCTGGGTGGGTGTGTGTGTGGCTCTGGGTGGGTGTGTGTGTGGCTCTGGGTGTGTGTGTGTGTGTGGCTCTGGGTGTGTGTGTGTGTGGCTCTGGGTGTGTGTGTGTGGCTCTGGGTGGGTGTGTGTGTGGCTCTGGGTGTGTGTGTGTGTGGCTCTGGGTGTGTGTGTGTGTGGCTCTGGGTGTGTGTGTGTGGCTCTGGGTGTGTGTGTGTGGCTCTGGGTGTGTGTGTGTGTGTGTGTGTGGCTCTGGGTGTGTGTGTGTGTGGCTCTGGGTGTGTGTGTGTGTGGCTCTGGGTGTGTGTGTGTGTGGCTCTGGGTGTGTGTGTGTGTGTGGCTCTGGGTGGGTGTGTGTGTGGCTCTGGGTGGGTGTGTGTGTGGCTCTGGGTGGGTGTGTGTGTGGCTCTGGGTGGGTGTGTGTGTGGCTCTGGGTGGGTGTGTGTGTGGCTCTGGGTGGGTGTGTGTGTGTGGCTCTGGGTGTGTGTGTGGCTCTGGGTGGGTGTGTGTGGCTCTGTGTGGGTGTGTGTGTGGCTCTGGGTGGGTGTGTGTGTGGCTCTGTGTGCGTGTGTGTGTGGCTCTGTGTGCGTGTGGCTCTGGGTGTGTGTGTGGCTCTGAGTAGGTGTGTGTGTGTGGCTCTGGGGGTGTGTGTGGCTCTGGGTGTGTGTCTCTGGGTGTGTGTGTGTGGCTCTGGGTGTGTGTGTGTGGCTCTGGGTGTGTGTGTGTGGCTCTGTGTGTGTGTGTGTGTGGCTCTGGGTGTGTGTGTGTGTGGCTCTGGGTGTGTGTGTGTGTGTGGCTCTGGGTGTGTGTGTGTGTGGCTCTGGGTGTGTGTGTGTGTGGCTCTGTGTGTGTGTGTGGCTCTGGGTGTGTGTGTGTGGCTCTGGGGGTGTGTGTGTGTGGCTCTGGGGGTGTGTGTGTGTGTGGCTCTGGGTGTGTGGGTGTGTGTGGCTCTGGGTGTGTGGGTGTGTGTGTGTGGCTCTGGGTGTGTGTGTGTGGCTCTGGGTGTGTGTGGCTCTGGGTGTGTGTGGCTCTGGGTGTGTGTGGCTCTGGGTGTGTGTGGCTCTGGGTGTGTGTGGCTCTGGGTGTGTGTGGCTCTGGCTCTGGGTGTGTGTGTGTGTGGCTCTGGCTCTGGGTGTGTGTGTGGCTCTGGGCGTGTGTGTGTGGCTCTGGGCGTGTGTGTGTAGCTCTGGGCGTGTGTTGCTCTGGGTGTGTGGGGCTCTGGGTGTGTGTGGGGCTCTGGGTGTGTGTGTGTGTGTGTGTGTGGCTCTGGGTGTGTGTGTGGCTCTGGGTGTGTGGGTGTGTGTGTGGCTCTGGGTGTGTGTGTGGCTCTGGGTGTGTGGGTGTGTGGGTGCGTGTGTGGCTCTGGGTGTGTGGGTGTGGCTCTGGGTGTGTGTGGCTCTGGGGGTGTGTGTGTGTGTGGCTCTGGCTCTGGGTGTGTGTGTGTGTGGCTCTGGGTGTGTGGGTGTGTGTGTGTGTGGCTCTGGGTGTGTGGGTGTGTGTGTGCGTGTGTGGCTCTGGGTGTGTGTGTGTGTGTGTGGCTCTGGTTGTGTGTGGGGCTCTGGGTGTGTGTGTGTGTGTGTGGCTCTGGGTGTGTGTGTGTGTGTGTGTGGCTCTGGGTGTGTGGGTGTGGGTGTGGCTCTGGGTGTGTGTGTGGCTCTGGGTGTGTGGGTGTGTGTGTGCGTGTGTGGCTCTGGGTGTGTGTGTGTGGCTCTGGGTGTGTGTGTGTGTGTGGCTCTGGCTCTGGGTGTGTGGCTCTGGGTGTGTGGCTCTGTGTGTGTGGCTCTGGGTGTGTGTGGCTCTGGGTGTGCGTGTGTAGCTCTGGGCGTGTGTAGCTCTGGGTGTGTGTGGCTCTGGGTGTGTGTGGCTCTGGGTGTGTGTGGCTCTGGGTGTGTGTGTGTGGCTCTGGCTCTGGGTGTGTGTGTGTGTGGGGCTCTGGGTGTGTGTGTGTGTGGGGGGGCTCTGGGTGTGTGTGTGTGGGGGGCTCTGGGGGTGTGTGGCTCTGGGTGTGTGTGGGGGGCTCTGGGTGTGTGTGTGGCTCTGGGGGTGTGTGTGGCTCTGGGTGTGTGTGTGTGGCTCTGGGTGTGTGTGTGTGGCTCTGGGTGTGTGTGTGTGGCTCTGGGTGTGTGTGTGTGTGTGTGTGGCTCTGGGTGTGTGTGTGTGTGTGTGTGTGTGTGTGTGGCGCTCTGGCTCTGGGTGTGTGTGTGTGTGTGGCTCTGGGTGTGTGTGTGGCTCTGGGTGTGTGTGTGGCTCTGGGTGTGTGTGTGGCTCTGGGTGTGTGTGTGGCTCTGGGTGTGTGTGTGTGTGTGGCTCTGGGTGGGTGTGTGTGTGTGGCTCTGGGTGGGTGTGTGTGTGTGGCTCTGGGTGGGTGTGTGTGTGTGGCTCTGGGTGGGTGGGTGTGTGTGGCTCTGGGTGGGTGTGTGTGTGTGGGGCTCTGGGTGGGTGTGTGTGTGTGGGGCTCTGGGTGTGTGTGTGTGGGGCTCTGGGTGTGTGTGGGTGTGTGTGTGTGTGGGGCTCTGGGTGTGTGTGTGGCTCTGGGTATGTCTGTGGCTCTGGGTGTGTGTGTGTGTGTGGCGTGTGTGTGTGGCTGGCTCTGGGTGTGTGTGTGGCTGGCTCTGGGTGTGTGTGTGTGGCTGGCTCTGGGTGTGTGTGTGGCTGGCTCTGGGTGTGTGTGTGTGGCTGGCTCTGTGTGTGTGTGTGTGTGTGTGTGTGGCTGGCTTTGGGTGTGTGTGGCTCTGGGTGTGTGTGTGTGTGGTAGTAATTGCTGTCTGATGAGCTCGTCTGTAGGGTACAATAGGTCTCACATTTGCAAGAGATTAAGCTAATGGCAATGTAAATGACTGCCATTTATTTATCTGTTTTCAAAACCAACACATAAATACAAATTTTGTCATTTACAATGCCAATAGCTCTAACTTTTCCAATGGCGAAACAATTGCATTGTAAATGCTTGTTGTTACTCCGACATACTATTCAAACATAGGAGCATTGGGCAAATAGATTGAGTCTTTCTTTTTTGTTTTTTGTAATGTATTTGTATAATTAAAAAAATAAATTCTGTCCAAATGTCAGATAATCTTTGACATGTTAGGGCACCTTCATGCACTTCAATGGTATTGATCTGGGCCCGAGATTCATACCCAAATTTGAGTGTACTCTTATTGTTCGTCAGGTTAACTCCAATTGATTTTTGTGAACCTGTGGTCATCGACTTTAAGCTTATCGAGCTGTCTTAAATAAAAAAGGCTAAGTTCCATGGATATCTGTTTACAATAAAGTAAGTGACTGACCGGAAAGTTCCCTTTATAAGGAGAAAAACATAACCATTTCTGTCCGGAGATCATTCAATTGCACCACAAGCCTGTTGATTTATTATCTTTATTTGGATCAAAGAAGTTCAAAAGAAAGCATTTACATGCACTTGTGCTCGCTTTAGTGTTGGGCACAGGTGCCTTTTCCTTAATATGACTATTCTTACTGGGAAAATCCTTCGTTACGAGACTCCTTGAAGCTCCAATATATCTAGCCCCAAATACTCATCTGTCAATCTGGGATCATCACAAGCCTTTTAGTGACCGATTTTAGACATTTGACAGAGTAGCTATTGGAAATGTAAAGTCTGGAATTCTTGTTGAACTAAAAAAGGCTAAAGCCAGCCCATAAATATAAATCCAGCATAGATCATGCTCTTAAAGGATCCACAGTGAAAGCAACTACATTAATCCAATAAAGAGAGGTTTACCTCCTTCATTAGCTTCAGCCATGTGGAAATGAAGGAACTTTGTAAATTAGGGTAACTTGCTGGTAGTTGCCATTTGATATCGCTGTTAGCTAGAGTACTACCAAGCCAGTTTGTTGTCATTATTGCACCCTTCATACTAATATTCGTTTAACTGCTAATTTTCATTGTATTGTAATGTAGGTAACAACGAGACTGTAACACTACCTCCACTGTTCTACAAGAATTGGGGAAACACCCAACAAGATGGAGAGTGTGGGTGCAGGCATCCATTGCTTTATAGGAGTAATTGGTGGTTCATTATACAGACCAGAAAAAGAAACCTCTATGGTTTTATTACCTAGTGTTTAAAGTCCAGAATGCATTTGAACACTTCCCACCAAATGCGGGGGATCTTAGCAAATCTTAATGAATTGCTGATTGTGCTGAATCAGTAAGAGCAATATGTTGAGGGATAACAAAATGTGGTAGAATGCAGTAATAAAGTGTTCATAACACTAAAGACAGCACATGAATTATTTGTTAAGTGTGTTGTAATTGGTGCTATTTAGTATTAATATAGTCGGTTTTAATTTCAGTTAACTAGGGATTGACTAGTAGCGACATGATTTATCAAAAAGGTACAAGAGTGACTCTTGCTGTGTAAAAATTCTTTAGATAATGTTGTTGACTTAGCCAAGATCTTTAAAATGTCCCATATGATAGCAGTATTAAAAGTAAATATGGCTATGAAGGGTCAGGGTGTGAGTGATCAGAAGAATGTGGGAAATGAGGAGATTAAAAAAGAAGAGGAAACTAAGTACTAGCAGCACATGTGAAGCTGGGTAATTGTTTAATTTCTCAAACGCTAAAACCTGTTTGGCAGTTTGCCGCAAGTTTTGGAGGACCTGTGAAAAGTCCAGGTGTAAAAAGGATGACGTGGATAAAGTAGTCAAGAAGGTAGAGAAATTTTGTTGTATGCTTCAGAGGTGATCTGGAAGTCATTGAAGCAAAGTGTTTTCATGGGTGGAAGGGGATGGAAAAAGATATAGTTGCTGGGCGATTTGCGTAATAGGATTACTATTAGTTCACAAGAGAGATTCAAATAAACATGTGGACGGCTGATGTTGCTTTATCCGTGTGGGGCATATGAAGTCACCAGAATATAATGAGTTGCATATGTTTAGGCTGATATGAAATTCTGCAAATGTGAAGTCAAAGGAAAGTTATATGTTGCAAAAATGGGTTTTGCATTTTAGAATCTAAGATGGAAACACATTGTTTAAGATGAACTAAAAACCAGGGGGAAAAGCAGGGTTTGATTGGGGGTAATGCAGGGAGTCGTTGGGTAGAAAAGTTTGAAAGTGTCTTCTCTGACAGATTCGGTAAACTGAAGAGGGTTACTACAAGCGAGTGACTCTACGTAAACACAAATTACATAATTTGCCATTTAGAGTGTGAGGAGACTTGTCTGTTGACAAACATGTATGCTAAGTTAGTAGAAGCAATGGTATGTTGTCTTCTGTGGTTTTAACTTATTAAATAGTACAAAAAACATCTGCTTCGTAGGGTAGATAATTGATCAGTTCTGTGCTTAATGAGAACCAGTTATGAAAAGTAGATTTCAAAGCAGTCTATTAAATAGTGGTTATGCATGACTTTTCTCACCATCTCACAGCGTTTATGCCCAACGCTTTGTGCTTTGCTGTCCGCTACGTCTCTGTGGCGATAGTTGTATCTTTTCAAATATACTCAAAGAATTACAGTCTTTAAAGATTAAATTTTCACTTTTGGTGATGTGACAGGCAATGAAATGACATTAAGAATTTTCACTGAAGGGATCAGTATTTTCGTTTTTTATAAATGTGTTTATTTGGTCTGGTCAACAATGCAAGCCATGCACACTGGACTGTTGTTTGTTACAAGGTATACCACATGACATCTGTGAACATACTGCTTACAATATCAATTGCTTTCGTTTCCTGCATTCTAGGCTGACAACAAATTGTACATCTCCTCATATATTCGACAATAATACTCACATCATCTCTGGTTTACAGTTCTACATTTGACATATACAAATTACATTACTTTATACATGAGATTGCCACCTAATGCCTTATCATCTCCTTGACTACAAAAGGCAGTAGAGGTTATGGCAGAGCCTCACCTATATTTGTACATTTCCACCAATTTACATTTATTCATTATCCTCATGTACAGTCAAGAGGTATTGTTTCAGTGGTTCTCAGAAATCGAGAGGTCTCGACAAGGGTGGTATTTCCTCCCCGTATGTCTCCATAGCTTCCCTGCAATATGACATGTCCGTGAGCCAATCCTTGAATCTGGGGGGTGGGGGTGGGCGTTTACTGCCCCATTTAATGGCAACCCGACGTTTCGCCAGCAGTACTGCCACTGCCAGAAACTTTCGCCTTCTTGTCGGTATCAATTTATACAATCACAATAAGCATCCAATTGGCGTATTCGGCACCTGCTCGGCTAGCATTACGGTTATCGCCCCTACAATTTCCTGCCAGTAGCCATGTATTTTGGGGCATGCCCCCGGCAAGTGTAGAAAATCAGCATTCATGCCATTACACCTATGATATCTGTTGTGGGGTCTTAGGCCATATCTGTGGAGTTGGGTTGGGCTGTAATAAAATTGGTGAAGAAATTTAAAGTGTATAATCCGTAGATCACAGTTCGATGTCAGTAAGATTAGTTGTGTACAGCTATATTCCCAGTCCTGCTCCTCAATCTGATCTTCTAACAGCTTTTCCCATTTAGCTAATGATCTATTGGTCGCACGTTTTGTTCTGACTGTGACGCATTATATAATCGGATGACTAACTTCTGTCGCGTTATCGCTACTAGTAGAGCCTGCAATAGCTCTTTAGCCGCTGTTTGTAGCCACATATGTGTAAATATCTTCATTGGTGTGTTGTGTGTGCTTAGCGACGGGTCATTTATTTGTAGGAATCTACAGTTAGGGAAAGCGTCCCCCATAGTATAGACTTTCATATCTTCTAGTAATAGTAAAATTTTCTTCTCTTGTGTTACTGATAATTTCAGGTGATTGGCAAGAGGAAGTGCCGGTGCATAGACAGAAAAGGGGCTGGTGATGAACAGAGTGTCTGAATTAAGCAGACCACTCTTACCCAGTCCAAAGATCAGGGCTTAATCCATCACCGTTTTTTAGCTCACTGCACCATCCCAGCTCAGAACTTGGCTATATGCAAATTAGTCTGACCCTGGCCCAGTGCATCATGGGAACAGGGCAGACCAAACTACCAAGCCAATTCTTATACTGGGAAGGAAACAAGCTTCCGGGGACCGGTTTCTGGAATTTCAGCCGTCTTCGGCCCGGCTTGCTTGAATCCTGATGGTGCAATGAGCAAGGGACTCACATCTGAGTATACCCTTCCACGCTTATGGGGGACAAAAATGATTCAGAAAAGGGGGTGGTGATGAACAGAGTGTCTGAATTAAGCAGACCACTCTTACCCAGTCCAAAGATCAGGGCTTAATCCATCACCGTTTCTTAGCTCACTGCACTATCCCAGCTCAGAACTTGGCTATATGCAAATTAGTCTGACCCTGGCCCAGTGCATCATGGGAACAGGGCAGACCAAACTACCAAGCCAATTCTTATACTGGGAAGGAAACAAGCTTCCGGGGACTGGGTAAGAGTGGTCTGCTTAATTCAGACACTCTGTTCATCACCACCCCCTTTTCTGAATCATTTTTGTCCACCATAAGCGTGGAAGGGTATACTCAGATGTGAGTCCCTTTCTCACTGCACCATCAGGATTCAAGCAAGCCGGGCCGAAGACAGCTGAAATGCCAGAAACCGGTCCCCGGTAGCTTGTCTCCTTTCTGGTGAAGAATTGGCTTGGTAGTTTAGTCTGCCCTGTTCCCATAATGCACTGGGCCAGGGACAGACTGATTTGCATATAGCCAGGTTCTGAACTGGGATGGTGCAGTGAGATAAATAACGGTGATGGATCAAGCCCTGATCTTTGGACTGGGTAAGAGTGGTCTGCTTAATTCAGACACTCTGTTCATCACCACCCCCATTTCTGAATCGTTTTTGGCCACTGTAGGTGTGGCAGGGTATACTCAGACATGAGTCCCTTTCTCACTGCACCATCAGGATTCAAGCAAGCCGGGCCGAAGACGGCTGAAATGCCAGAATGCCAGTGATCTTTGGACTGGGTAAGAGTGGTCTGCTTAATTCAGACACTCTGTTCATCACCAATCCAATTTCTGAATCGGTGCATAGACAGGCAGCTTGTTTGCCCTTTGTGCCAGTGCGTGCCAGGCATTCGATGTGCAGTGCACAGGTTGAATCGTATCCCTATATGTATAAGTCCTCGGGTCTGATATGAAAGCTATCAATGGGGTGGTTTGTACACTATCTGTTTCCACTGCCACGTGCGAGATGTATCCATACTGTGTGGTCCAGTAGTGGGCATGTTGTTCTTGCGCGCAGTAGAAATAAAGTTGCAGGTTTGGTGCTCTGAAACCTTCTATATGGTATGGTTTTGTTAATATAGTCCAGCTGACCCTGGCCTGTTTACCCGCCCACGTCAGTTTCTGCATTGCTGATCATAGTTTTACAAAAAAGGCTTGTGTGAGCCAGATAGGAATGTGAATGAATAAGTATAGGAACCTGGGTAATACTACCATCTTATGCAGTGCAATCCTATCTGCTAGCGACAGGGGCATCCGTATCCATCTAGCTATTTGTTCATCTAACTTAGTCCTTGCACTGCCATAGTCTTCCCTTATGACTAGTTCTGGGTCCCTATATCTTCATACCCCCAGATATTTCACTGGGTCAGTTTGCCATCTCACGGGGTAGTCCAATGTTGGCTGGGTTATAGCCGGTGTTAGGGGTATAACCACCAATGTGTCCCAGTTAATTTTTAACCCTGCGTACTGTTCAAAACGAATATACTCTCTGATGAGGCCATTTAGATATTTATCAGGGTTGCGTGTAAATAATACCATGTCGTCCGCGTATAATGAGGTACTGAGGGGTCGTAAGCTGAACTGTAAGGCGGCTTCCCGGTGGCATTGACAAATTCTACAGGCAAGGGGTTCTTGAATCAGGGTGAATAGTATTGATGATAGTGGGCAGCCCTGTCTCGTTCCCCTTTTTACCTCTATAGAATCTGAAATTTGTCCATTCAACCTAATTCTAGCCATAGGGGCGTGATATAGATAAATTGCTCAGTGAATCCCATTCTACTCAACACCACAAACATGAACGACCATTCCACTGAATCAAAAGCCTTCGCAGCATCCAGCAAAGCCACCGCTGCCGGCAAGTCTGGATCCAAATAGTGGTATACAGCAAAAATGGTACGTATGTTTAGAGTAGTTGATCTAGTGGGTATAAAACCAGCTTGATCGGCTAATACTAACTTCTCCTGCAGTAGTTGTATCCTAGTGGCAATGACTTTTGCTAAGGTCTTTGTGTTTATGTTTGTCAATAACAGGGGGTGGTACGAGTCACATCGTGATAAGTTTTTGTCTGGATTAGGGAGTGACACCAGGAACGCTTCTCTCGGCGAGTTGGAGAGCCTGCCCTCTTCATATGCTTCCCCATACATTTCAGCTAACCGAGGTATCAATAGGTCTTTGTATGTCTTGTAGAATTCCCCCGGTAGCCCATCCAGCCCAGGAGCCTTGTTGTTTGGTAAGGAGTTTGCGTCTGTTAGTTCATCTTTGGTGATGTTGTGGCTCAAAAATCTACGGTGAGTGTCTGAGAGCCATGCTAGGGCTAAGTCCTGGAGGTAGTTGTTTATGTCTTCTGCTGTGATGTTAATTTGAGTGTCGTAAATCTGTGTGTAATATTTCTGGAAGCATTTAGATATGGAATCCGTGTTGTACTGCATTTGATCCGCTTCATCCCGTATCTGCGTTATTGTATTGTGTCGTATAAGAAGTGTTGGACCCTGCCTCGTGGCGTGGTCCTCGCTGATCTCCGCAGCCCCGGATCTACGGGTGGAACTGGTTCCCGTCCACTCATGACTGTACATAATCCTCCTACACTGGACCTGAGACGATCCCCAGACCGCGTGCCTGCACCTGTGCACGTGACCATCAGACTCCATGTTTGGCCACCCCGGCCGGCCGGCCGCCTTCTTTCCTTTCGGCAGCCCTGGCCGCTCCTGATGGCCGCTGAGCCTACGCGTCCGACGCGCCCAGATCCTCCGGGGGGTGAACGACTCATCAAGTACCCGAAACCAAGACTTCCATCACACCTCCGGCCCCCTTCCGAGGAACTGGTTTCCCTCGCACCTCTGAACTATCCCTGGGTATTGGTTGCGATTGCACCTTGGGCCTCCTAGTGAGCTGGCTCCAGGTCCTGATGGGCGTCTGGGAGTCCATGGGCCCATGGTCCAAAGCATCAAAGAACTACCCGCCCAGACGATCAGGCGCCTGGCCCTCGGACCTCCGGCCTCCTGCCTATGAGGGTCCGGACATCAAAGAGCTTGATGACTATAAGACAGCCTGCCTTCCACCTAGTCGGCAGTTGTATCTTGGACAAGAAGGCCCTGCTGATCTGATCGCGGCTGACTTCGAGGAGAACCGACTCTGATCCATATAAAGAGCTGAAGCAGTTCTGCAAAGAACTGAGTATCCCGAGTACCGGACTAAGTACTAAGGAAGATTTTCAGAAAGCGCTGACCACCTGGGTAGAGTCCGGAGCATCCCTTCCCCCGATCGAAGATGAGGGAGGGAGGCCACAGACCGAACCCGGTACACCGACCGGTGAGAGAACACAGCAATCAACCCGGAGCCCAGCAACCGGGAGAAAGCGGTCGTCAGAGGAGATGACCGAGCGAGAACGTGACCGAAGCCATGAACTCGAACTAGCACGCCTCAAATTAGAGGGTGAAGTCAAACTCGCAGAGAAAAAGTTAGCGGTGGAGCAGTTGCGGCTCCAGGGAGAGCTAGAGGAGAAGAAGCTCCAGAGGGAGCATGAAGGACGGAAACTTCAGCACGAGCGCAGCCTCAAGGAAATCGAATTGAAAGCCAGAAAAGAAGCAGCCGGATCACCGAACCTTGGGGAGCAGGTGGTCCCCAAAGAAACGAAGGTGCATATCCCCAAGGATGTGGTAAAGGAGTTCTACAAAGGAGACGATATCCAACAATGGTTCAAGGCATACGAGGTGGCCATGTCCGCCCACCGGGTCCCCGAGAAGGACTGGGGGGCCGGCCTGTGGAGCCGCTTCCTCAGCGAGGGGAGAGACACCCTGCTGGACCTACCGACGGCACACATGAACGCCTACCAACACATGAAAGACGCTCTTTTATTCCGCTACGGCCTGACGCCGGAAATGTATCGCCAGCGGTTTAGGGAGTGCAAGAAGCTTCCTGGCACCACCTGGGTGGACTATGTGAACTACTACACCCGGGCCCTAGTTGGATGGATCAAGGGCAGCAATGTGACCACCTTTGAGGGCCTAGTCGACCTAGTGGCTTACGAACACCTGTCCGCAAATTGCTTTGTGGAACTGAGACAGCATCTCCTGGACAGCAAGCTCGCCAACCCACGGAAACTGGCTGTGGAAGCCGATCGATGGGTGGCCACCCGAGTCCAGAAGGCGCCCGGGGGAGACCCCCCACGGAACGACCAAGGATCTTTCCGCCAGCGAGGTGAGGGAGGTCGAGGCAAGCAGCAAAATTCCCAGTCAGGACCTCAGCGTAGTCCCCCCAGAAACCAGACCCCGCGCTCTCCTCCAGCGACGAGAGCCACCCCGAGTACAGGACCCCCGGGGCTCCGCCCCAGCTCCACGTGCTTCAAGTGTCAGCAACCCGGGCACTATGCCGGTGACCCCCGATGTCCCCTGACCCCGAAATCCACTCCCACTGGGCCCTCCACTAGACAGATATCCTCCATAGCCTTAGAAGAGGTAGAGGTAGAAGAACAGGGGGAGTGGGAACCCGCAGCCATGGTCTTAGCCTCCCTGGGGAATAGCGAGATGATCCCAGGAGATTACCTGCCCGACAACACAGAAAAGTATCGCCAGACAGTGAAGGTTAACAGGCGCAGCATAGGAGCCCTTCGGGACACAGGAGCCAGCATCACATCTGTTAGGTACACGCTAGTCCCTGAGTCCATGATCATCCCCAACACCTCCTGTCGGGTGATCGCAGCCGATAACTCTGGCCGCTCCTGCAGGATAGCACAGGTCCTGTTTGAGTGGGAGGGAGTCTCGGGCGATCTGCGGGTCGCAGTTCGCACGGACATGCCTGTAGACTGCCACCTGGGGAATGACCTAGAGAGTTCCCCGTGGAAAGAGGTAGAGAGAAGGACCCATTTAGCCATGTTAGGACTGCCCCATTGGGCCTGTGTGAGCACCCGGGCCATGACCCCCAGAATGCCCAACCCCGAGAACGAAGAACCTGAGTTCCCCAGTCCAGCCCCTGATGTACCCGAGGACGGCGAGCACCCTACGGTCCTCGACCAGCCCTCCCTAGAAGAGAATGCATCCGACGAAGGTCCCCTTGGACCAGCTGTCGAACCAGTCCCGACCCTAGCAGATCTTCCGAGTTGGCCCAGTGGCGTCAAGAGGGAGGACCGTCCCGAGAGGAGTTCTGCCAAGAGCAGACCTCCTGCCCTGCCCTAGAGGGGCTCCGCCGACAGGCCGCCGGAGACCAGTCCGGCTCCCATTACCTTTACTAGGAAAACGGCCTACTGTACAGTGAACAGAAGACCGCGGAACTAGGGTCAGCCTGCGTGCTGGTGGTACCCCTACGTTTCCGTGGACTCATCCTTAACCTGGCTCACGATGTGCCCCTGGCAGGACATCTGGGCCAAGATAAGACTTTCCAGCGACTAGTGACCCACTTCTACTGGCCCCACATGCGGGCTGATGTGGAACGCCACTGCAAGTCCTGCCCCACGTGTCAGGCTAGCGGCAAAAGCGGAGGCAAGCGCAAGGCTCCCCTCCAGCCCTTTCCAGTTGTCAGTACCCCCTTTGAGAGGGTGGGAATCGACATTGTCGGACCTCTGGACCCCCGGACCTCCTTAGGCCACCGGTTCATCCTGGTTCTGGTCGATCACGCCACCCGATACCCCGAAGCCATCCCCCTCCGGACCGTGACGGCCCCAGTCGTGGGCCGGGCCCTCATGGGGATCTTCTCCCGGGTGGGATTCCCCCGAGAAGTGGTAAGCGATCGAGGGACGAACTTCATATCCCGGTACATGAAGTCCCTCTGGCAACAGTGTGGATTGTCCTACAGGTTCACCACCCCCTACCATCCCCAGGGCAACGGCCTGGTTGAGCGGTTCAACCGCACCCTGAAAGGGATGATCATGGGTCTTGAGGAGCCCTTGCGACGCAAGTGGGACGTCCTACTACCCTGCCTCCTGTTCGCCTACCGGGAGGTACCCCAGAAATCCTTGGGGTTTAGCCCTTTCGAGCTGCTCTATGGGCACCCCGTCCGGGGACCCCTCAGCCTGGTCAAGGAAGGCTGGGAGGCAGCCCCACCGAGCACACCCCCCGACGTATTCTCCTACGTCCTGGCCCTCCGGAACCAGACGCGGAAGTTTCACGAGCTGGCCGAGGCCAACCTGGAGGCCAGCCAAGAGGAGATGAAACGCTGGTACGACCAGAATGCCACTCTGGTCGAGTTTCAACCAGGCCAACAGGTTTGGGTCATGTCCCCAGTGGAACCTTGTGCCTTGCAGGACAAGTGGACTGGACCCTTTAAGGTGATAGAGCGCAAGAGCCAGGTCACCTACCTCGTTGATACGAAATCAGCCAGGAACGCCCTGAAAGTGTTACACGTAAACCGGCTCAAACCCCATTTCGTGCGGTCTGAGTTGGGATTACTCCTTGCCACCGACGACGGAGAGGAAGAGGAAATGGACCCTCTACCCGACCTCCTGTGTGCAAAGGATCAAGATGGCTCCGTAGAGGGAGTGAGTCTCTCCCCCTCCCTCACCCCCTTGCAGAGTGAAGAATGTCGCCACTTGCTGGGACAATTCTCAGACCTCTTCTCCCTCACTCCCGGCGTCACCAGCTGGTGCGTCCACGACGTGGACACCGGGGACAGCCCTCCGGTACGGCACAGAGCCTACCGGGTCCCGGACCGAGTCCGAGCCTGCATCAAGGCGGAGGTCGACAAAATGTTGGACCTAGGAGTGGTGGAAGCCTCCGACAGCCCATGGGCTAGCCCCGTGGTCCTGGTTCCGAAGACCGCCGCCCCGGCACCGTTCCTGAGCTGAGGTTCTGCGTAGACTACCGCGGACTCAACGCAGTCACCCGAACCGACGCACACCCCATCCCCCGAGCCGACGAACTCATTGGCCGCCTAGGGTCGGCTCAGTACCTCAGTACCCTCGATCTCACCAGTGGCTACTGGCAGATCGGCCTCACGGAGAGGGCCCAAGAAAGGTCTGCTTTCTCCACTCTGGATGGCCACTTCCACTTCTGAGTCATGCCCTTCGGCATGAAAAACGCCCCCGCCACTTTCCAGCGACTGGTCAATCAGGTCCTGGCTGGGCTGGAAGGTTTTAGTGCAGCCTACCTAGACGACATTGCGGTGTTCAGTGCTCACTGGCCCGAGCACCTACACCACCTCTGGGAGGTGTTGGGCGCCCTGCGTCGAGCCAGGCTCACCATTAAAGCTAGTAAATGCCAAATAGGACAAAGCTCAGTGGTATATCTAGGGCACCAGGTCGGCAGCGGCCTCGTGGCCCCCCTCCAACCCAAGATAGACGCCATCAATGCCTGGGAAGCCCCCACGACCCAGACCGAGGTGCGGGCCTTCCTAGGACTCACAGGGTACTACCGTAGATTCATCAAGGGGTACGGGAGTATTGTAGGCCCCCTCACAGAGTTGACAGCCAAGGCCAACCCCAAGAAGGTTATTTGGACCCCCGCCTGTCAGAAGGCCTTCGAAGAATTGAAACAAGCCATGTGCACCGCTCCAGTCCTACAGGCCCCTGACTACTCCCGAGAGTTCGTGGTTCAGACCGACGCCTCCGAGCATGGCATCGGGGCCGTACTCTCCCAAGTGGACGACAAGGGGGTTGATCATCCGGTGGCCTTCATCAGCCGGAGACTACTGCCCCGGGAGCAGAGATGGAGCACCATCGAGCGAGAGGCCTTCGCAGTAGTCTGGGCCTTGAAGAAACTGAGGCCCTACCTGTTCGGGACACACTTCCGGGTCCAGACCGACCACCGTCCTCTCCGGTGGCTCATGCAAATGAGAGGAGAGAACCCTAAACTGCTACGCTGGTCCATCTCCTTCCAAGGGATGGATTTTTCCGTGGAACACAGGCCTGGTGCCGACCACGCCAACGCCGACGGCCTGTCCCGCTTCTTCCGCCTCAGCGAGGAGAACCCCCAAGAGGATGGGTAGTTCCCCTCGTCTTTCAGCTGGAGGGGACGCATGTTGGACCCGGCCTCGTGGCGTGGTCCTCGCTGATCTCCGCAGCCCCGGATCTACGGGTGGAACTGGTTCCTGTCCACTCATGACTGTACATAATCCTCCTACACTGGACCTGAGACGATCCCCAGACAGCGTGCCTGCACCCGTGCACGTGACCATCAGACTCCATGTTTGGCCACCCCGGCCGGCCGCCTTCTTTCCTTTCGGCAGCCCTGGCCGCTCCTGATGGCCGCTGAGCCTGCGCGTCCGACGCGCCCAGATCCACCCGGGGGGTGAACGACTCATCATGTACCCGAAACCAAGACTTCCATCACACCTCCGGCCCCCTTCCGAGGAACTGGTTACCCTCGCACCTCTGAACTATCCCTGGGGGCTGGTTTCGATTGCACCTTGGGCCTCCTAGTGAGCTGGCTCCAGGTCCTGATGAGCGTCTGGGATTCCATGGGCGCATGGTCCAAAGCATCAAAGAACTACCCGCCCAGACGATCAGGCGCCTGGCCCTCGGACCTCCGGCCTCCTGCCTATGAGGGTCCGGACATCAAAGAGCTTGACGACTATAAGACAGCCTGCCTTCCACCTAGTCGGCAGTTGTATCTTGGACAAGAAGGCCCTGCTGATCTGATCGCGGCTGACTTCGAGGAGAACCGACTCTGATCCACCGAGCCCTGCTGACGACGTCGCGGCTCATCCTAGAACCTGCGGAACTGAACCATCGGGGCCCTGCTGACGCTGTCGCGGCTCCCTCTTGAAGCACAAGACCTGAACATCGGAGCCCTGCTGACGCTGTCGCGGCCCCATCTACTTCCGAGTACGACGGAGTACTCCTACCCAAGCCCTGCTGACGTCGTCGCGGCTTGAGGAACTCTCTGGTCCGGCTGGACCATCAACGCTACCTTCACGAACAGCTTGAACCCGAAGTGAGTAGGACAGCAAGTCCCATTGCCAGTCCCGTACCCCCCAGTTCGAGGATTGAGAACTGTGCGCCGGGTACGTGGCGTGCCCTCTGGCCCTCTAAGACTGTCCCGCTCCCCCGTCCCCCTGTTACGAGACTTTCGCGATCCCTCGATCGTTGTGTATTGCTCTTTAATTAATCTTGATAAAGTCTTTCTTGATAAAGTCTTTCTTGATAAAGAATCATGGTGTGGTGTCTGCTCATAAGTGTGGTGTGTCGACAGTGTGTACGATCAGTCCTCCCCGGTGGGGACTCCCCCTCGATAAGACTCGGCAGTAATTGTGGGAGAGGAGGTCCCGGGTGGTTAGGAGAATCATCTTGACCCCTGGGGTCACCGCCTTCCAACAAGAAGGTTTAATCTTGCTCGACAGGGCGTGTCCCGACCTGCCACCCTCCCCGTAGTTCCTTGCTGTGTATCGTTTTGATTTGTATTTTTACCTCATCTGTGGCGTATTTCTGGTACTAGTCTATATTTTCCCTTATTCTTGCCAATTTAATTGGATTTTGTGTCTGTGTGTGTTCTGCTTCAAGTGTACTGATGTCCCTTTCTATTATGATTAGTTGCTGTTGGATATCTTTCAGGATCCCAGCATGTTTGTTAATACAGTGTCCACAAACAGTCACCTTGAATGCTGCCCACACTGTCCCCGCACTTTCTACAGATCCGGTATTCAACTCAAAGTAATCTTCAATCGCCAGTCGGAGCTTGCTCCTGAATACTTAATCTAACAGGGCGCTACCCTTCAATCTCCATGTGAAGTGTCTTGGTATGTGGGTGGGGACGCCTAACTTGAGGCTAACCGGGGCGTGGTCTGACAGAAATGTGGAGAAATGTGGCTCAATGATTAGAGCGGCAGACCCTGATGCAGAGATCTAGCCCGGGACCAGGGTTCAATACCCCGCCTCGGCGGGTCTTGGGCTCAAAATTCCACGGACCTGATCATTCTCGCCTCGGTGCCTATTCGAATCATGGAGTCCTATTCTAATCATGGAGTCCCACTCTGCAACTCTGGGCAATAGCTTGCTTAATCTCTACAACGGCCCCCACAACGCTAAGGATGCCTGGCCTCCACCTTGAGGGTGCCCAGGAGTGGATGCCTCACAGGGAAAGCCAGGATGGGTTCCACAGCGGTATTCGTTGAGTCCAATCAACCAGGTGAGCAAAGTGCAGGTTTGTTAAAATACACAAGTACACACACGCAATACAGTTCTTAAAATCAGTTTTTAAAATGTGGTCCCTCGCTCTCGGCTTTCCGCCTCAAGAGCTCTAACTAAGCAGCGCTGACACCAGGGCGCGCCTAGATATACGAAGGGGGCGTGGCCTAACTCGGTGGGCGGAGCCCGGGAGGTCGCGGCGGTTGCCTGCTGCCTGCTTCAGCGCCTCACTCGGCTGAGCAGCGAGTCCAATCAACCAGGTGAGCAAAGTGCAGGTTTGTTAAAATACACAAGTACACACACGCAATACAGTTCTTAAAATCAGTTTTTAAAATGTGGTCCCTCGCTCTCGGCTTTCCGCCTCAAGAGCTCTATCTAAGCAGCGCTGACACCAGGGCGCGCCTAGATATACGAAGGGGGCGTGGCCTAACTCGGTGGGCGGAGCCCGGGAGGTCGCGGCGGTTGCCTGCTGCCTGCTTCAGCGCCTCACTCGGCTGAGCAGCGAGTCCAATCAACCAGGTGAGCAAAGTGCAGATTTGTTAAAATACACAAGTACACACACGCAATACAGTTCTTAAAATCAGTTTTTAAAATGTGGTCTCGGCTTTCCGCCTCAAGAGCTCAATCAGCCGAGTGAGGCGCTGAAGCAGGCAGCAGGCAACCGCCGCGACCTCCCGGGCTCCGCCCACCGAGTTAGGCCACGCCCCCTTCATATATCTAGGCGCGCCCTGGTGTCAGCGCTGCTTAGATAGAGCTCTTGAGGCGGAAAGCCGAGAGCGAGGGACCACATTTTAAAAACTGATTTTAAGAACTGTATTGCGTGTGTGTACTTGTGTATTTTAACAAATCTGCACTTTGCTCACCTGGTTGATTGGACTCGCTGCTCAGCCGAGTGAGGCGCTGAAGCAGGCAGCAGGCAACCGCCGCGACCTCCCGGGCTCCGCCCACCGAGTTAGGCCACGCCCCCTTCGTATATCTAGGCGCGCCCTGGTGTCAGCGCTGCTTAGATAGAGCTCTTGAGGCGGAAAGCCGAGAGCGAGGGACCACATTTTAAAAACTGATTTTAAGAACTGTATTGCGTGTGTGTACTTGTGTATTTTAACAAACCTGCACTTTGCTCACCTGGTTGATTGGACTCGCTGCTCAGCCGAGTGAGGCGCTGAAGCAGGCAGCAGGCAACCGCCGCGACCTCCCGGGCTCCGCCCACCGAGTTAGGCCACGCCCCCTTCGTATATCTAGGCGCGCCCTGGTGTCAGCGCTGCTTAGATCGAGCTCTTGAGGCGGAAAGCCGAGAGCGAGGGACCACATTTTAAAAACTGATTTTAAGAACTGTATTGCGTGTGTGTACTTGTGTATTTTAACAAACCTGCACTTTGCTCACCTGGTTGATTGGACTCGCTGCTCAGCCGAGTGAGGCGCTGAAGCAGGCAGAAGGCAACCGCCGCGACCTCCCGGGCTCCGCCCACCGAGTTAGGCCACGCCCCCTTCGTATATCTAGGCGCGCCCTGGTGTCAGCGCTGCTTAGATAGAGCTCTTGAGGCGGAAAGCCGAGAGCGAGGGACCACATTTTAAAAACTGATTTTAAGAACTGTATTGCGTGTGTGTACTTGTGTATTTTAAGAAACCTGCACTTTGCTCACCTGGTTGATTGGACTCGCTGCTCAGCCGAGTGAGGCGCTGAAGCAGGCAGCAGGCAACCGCCGCGACCTCCCGGGCTCCGCCCACCGAGTTAGGCCACGCCCTCCTTTCCCAATATTTAGGAATGTGCTGTTTCCGGAGGCGCAGCGGACGGGCGCAGCGGGCGCGCCGGCGGTGCGCCGAAGGCGCGCCAAAGGCAAGCCCGTCTGCGCCCGTCCGCGACCGACTGGGGCTAGGGGCCCAAACCCCTACATCCTGCACGTGCCACAGGCAGTCCTACACAAGTAAGAGGCTGAGAGACCTTTGCCCCTTTCCTCCCACCCTCTGTCGCCACGCGATGGAGCCACTGGACCTAGGGCCCTGCCCTCATTGTTCATTTAGAGGAAGATGTCTAGAGCCCGCTGTCCCTGACACTGGAGCGATTACTGTTAATGGGGGTCTTTTAAACTGTAGATCCGTCAGCAAACATACCCTCCAGTTGTGGGATCTCTTATTGGAGGAGGACATGCATATATTATTCTTAACTGAAACCTGGTTAGGAGAACACTCTGATCCAGATATAGTGGATACTATTCCACCAGGCTACACCCTCCACAGACTTGATAGAGATAAAGGAAGGGGAGGTGGTATCGCCATTATTGTTAAACACCCTTTTGAGTGCGTGTTAAAACCAGTGAAAATTGATGACTGCGAAGCAGGTGAATTTAGTATCAAATTGACTCAACACGAGGCAATCTCGGGCATCCTAATATACAGACCTCCTGGCTCCCTGGGCAACTTCCGAAGTAGTTTACTAGAAGGGGCTGCTCAGACTGCGATTAAACACAACAAGGTTTTGGTGCTGGGTGACTTGAACCTACACCTAGAGGATCCCTTACAGAAGGAGGCAGAGGATGTTCGGCTTGTTCTACAAGAACTACAGCTCAATCTGCTAAGCGTTGCAGCTACACATCAGAGGGGTCACTGCTTGGACCCTATCTTCGCCAGTTGGGACATGATAAAAGCATGTACCCCTTGCCAGATCCCTTGGACCGATCACTTTCTGGTCCCTTTCCAATGTTTTTATCAGCCTGCTAGGTCTACTGAGAATGGTATGGGAAATATTATGAGACGCAAATGGAGACTATACTCTCAAGAAAACTTTATAGGTGCCATCCAGAAAGCACAACCATTATGTGCCACGGACAGTGATCAGGCGAACAAGGAATTTAATCTACTTGTGACTGCCACTCTGGATGAGCTAGCTCCCATGAGCAAGGGTAAAGCTAGAGAAGGCAGACAACGTACTGCCCCTTGGTTCACTCCTGAACTCCAGCAAATCAAGTCTAACTGCAAAAAACTTGAAAGGAGTTGGAGAAGGAACCCGAGTGAACAAGCAAAAAACAGTTATAGCTCAGCACATCGAAGCTACCAGTATGCGGTGCGCAGAGCCAAAGCCAAATACTTTCATACACGCATTGAGGCCGCCGAGAGCTCCTCGCGCGAACTGTTCAAAATATATAAAGAAATATCTTTAGTCTCTAGCTCTAACACCCCCACAAAGACCACTAAGGAGGGATGCAATAGAGTCGCTGACTTCTTTTCTAACAAAGTTAAAGTGATCTATGCCTCCTTCTCTCAACAACCAGACAAGGGCATAGATTTTATAGCAGGTACCTCTACTGCAGCCCCTGAGTCCTCATTACTAACTTTCGAGGTTCCCACAACTGACAAACTAATAAAGATCTGTCGAAGTGTGAAGTCTGGTTCCCCCAACGATCCGGCTCCGGCCTGGGTCATTTCAGAGGGCCTGATAGCCCTGGAACCCCACATCAGACACGTCTTACAAACCTCTTTTTCCACTCAACAAGTCCCTATGGAGTGGAAGAAGGCCATAGTACTGCCAATAAGGAAAAAAACGAATGTAAGCATGGAGGTGCTGGAAAATCTCAGACCTATCTCCTTATTGTCGTACGTGGCGAAGGTGGCTGAGAAGGTGGTCAACGCTCAGCTTACAGAGTACCTGGAGAAATGGAATCTACTCCATCCCTCACAATCAGGATTTAGGGCGGGCTACTCCACGGAGA
This sequence comes from Lissotriton vulgaris, assembly GCF_964263255.1. NCBI lineage: Eukaryota > Metazoa > Chordata > Amphibia > Caudata > Salamandridae > Lissotriton > Lissotriton vulgaris. The sequence continues at coordinate 103,835,561 of NC_141686.1, forward strand.
CGGCTCTCCTACGAGCCACGGAGACCTTAAGAGCAGGGGCAGATGCAGGGCATACAATGGCCCTGATTATGCTCGACCTAAGCGCAGCTTTTGACACCGTAGCGCACTCCATCCTGCTACGGTGTCTGAGCGAAGCCGGGGTCGTTGGTCCTGCGCTGTGCTGGCTACAGTCGTTTCTTACTGAAAGATGTTTCCAGGTACAGCAAGGGGCATGTCGATCAGCTGAGATGCCTCTAGATCAGGGAGTGCCTCAGGGATCTGCTCTGAGCCCCACTCTTTTTAATCTATATATGGCCTCCCTGGCGAAAGTTGTACAATCATTTGGAGTGGAATTGGTGTCGTACTCAGACGACACCCAGCTGTTGATCTCCCTATCGCAGAACACCTCCAACACCCCCACCAACTTTAAATCCTGTATGCAGGCACTAGCTGAGTGGATGGATTCCCATTGCTTAAAACTCAATGGTTCTAAAACTGAGGTGTTGGTGGTGGGGGGTAAAAGCGAAAACTGGTCCGCTGAGTGGTGGCCTTCATGCCTGGGCCCTACTCCTACACCTTGTGAGGAGGCTAAGAATTTAGGAATCTGGATGAACCCCTCTCTTTCATATGATGGCCACATAAGGCGTCTTGTGGGCAAATGTTTTGGAGTACTAAAGACCCTGAATAAAACTTTAGACCTCCTACCCTTAGCGGCCAGAAGGACACTAACACAGGCACTGGTGACCTCGCGGTTAGACTATGGAAACATTTTGTTCCTTGGGGCAACCGAGGGCAGCCTAGGCCGCCTTCAAGTCATACAGAACTCAGCCGCCAGACTGGTGTTAAGAAGACCCAGGAGAGCTAATTCACAAAAGGCGTTGGATGCGCTTCACTGGCTGCCTGTGAAGAAACGTGTGTTGTTTAAGTGCCTCCTCTTCTGTCACCGTATTGTCTGGGACAGATCGCCCGCTTACCTAAAGGATTTAGTCAGCCGATATGAACCCACTAGGACCCTCCGCTCTGAGGGTGCCGGACTACTGACAGTCCCCAGGATAAGGAAGGCTAGAATGGGTGGACGATCGTTTGCTCTCCAAGCAGCTCAACAATGGAACATACTTCCCCCTGCTCTGAGACTGGAGAGCAGTGAATCGCGGTTTAGGGCCATGCTTAAAACACATCTATACACTGCGTAGATCATAGGTTCTCTTGTTGCTCTCTGACAGCTTTAGCGCGGGGACACGCCGTGATGGCGTTACTGAGCGCTCTATAAGCTCTTTATTATTATTATTATTAAGTGCCTTGAGACCCTTGCGGGTGAGTAGTGCGCTATACAAGTATCAATTTACAATTTTTTTTTTTACATTTACAGTGTCTTGGGTAGATGGTTGACCGCTCTCGTCCATGTACAGGCTTCTGCCGTCAGCAGCCAATAGTCTATCCTGGACCATGTGTTGTGCGTCGTAGATGTGCTTGTGCCCTCGTGTCTCAGTCTCCATATGTCGGTCATTCCCCTTGTTGCCATACCATCTTTAAAGGCTTTGGCTGCCCGTCTGCCATACCTTTCATTACCTGTTGATCTGTCAAGTGCTGGGTCCAGACAGGTGTTGAGGTCCAGACAGGTGTTGAAGTCCCCCCCCCCCCCCCCCCCCCCCCCCATAGTATTGGTTCGCTCTGGAATTCTCGAAGTTTGGCCCATATCTCAGCATAAAACCCGGGATCATCTGTATTTGGGCCATATGATGTAATGATGGTTAGTACTATACCTCCAAAATTACCTTGCACTATAACGTAGCAGCCTTGATCGTCACGCAGTGTATGAAGCAATTGGAATGGGGTACTCAGTCTGACTAGCAACCAAACCCCTCTGGCGTACATGGAGTTTGATAATGCCATGCGGTATGATGCCCATCTTGTGCCCACCCGCATTTCAGTCGTGGGGGTTAAATGTGTTTCTTGTATGCATGCCACATCGATACCGTGTCTGTCAAGATATGCAAGTACTTTACATATTTTTTGTGGATTTTGAAGTTCACAAACATTCCACGTTAGAAACATCAGTTTTTTAGCCTTCGTTCCAGTGTCAGCCATGTGTATATATCACAGCTTGGAATTGCTTTGTTCCTTGTATGGTGTATGTGTGAAGTAGCAGTGGCGTCAAAAGCTGCAATTCGTCGACCAGACATTTTGTACTGTCCCATCCCCCTTCCTCCACCCACTTCTCCCTAGCCTAAGTGGCGAAGCCAATCCCAGCTTGGCTAAACATGAAAAACACCAACATGTAAAAAAAAAAGAAAGAAAACCTTTACAATAAGCTAGTGTGGTGTACACGAGGGCGAGGGCTGCCAGCCTGTTTCCTGTGGGTTCTCCACATGGGTGAACGCCCTGCAATATCGTACACATAAAAACCAGACATATCATGTTATGTTAATTAAAGGTGCACCTGATGGGTCCGCCATAAATCTAAAATGCCTCTGAAGGTGGGCATAGTTCAAACATGTTCAGGTACACTACACAGTACATTATTATACCAAGTGTGATATAGTATGGTGATGTTCAACTTATCTGCGGTGGGCACATGGCCAACTGGGCACCGTCCAGCCACCGTCTGTTAACTCTGTAGTCCAGCGGATTACTACAGGTGTCTGCAGTCGTATCACAAGTCCATGGCTAGCATGCAGTAGCCCCCCACCTTCCGGGCCACAGCAATACCATCCACTCCTGGTGTCTGTATCCATTATGCAGCCTTTCCTCGCTTCTCAGTCCTTTCCGGATCATTCAAGCTTGTAGCAGCGTCCACCATCCTTTGCAGTGACTTGTTATTCCATGTCTGAAAAGGTATGCTGGTCTTCCTGGTCTCCCCGTGGGGATCTCCATCTTGGTTGTGGGTGTTCTTTCGGTTGGAGGAATTTTAGCACATCTTTAGGTTCGTTATAGATTTTCACTTTCCCGTCATCCGTGACCCTTAGTTTCGCCGGATACAGCATTGCGTACGGGATATTCAAGTCTCTGAGTTTTTGTTTCACTATGCCGAACTTCTTTCTCGCCTCCTGCACAGATACTGTGAAGTCAGGGTAAATTGATATGTTCTTGCCCTCATACGACAGCTTACCCAATTCTCTTGCCATCTGGAGCGCCGCATCTCGGTCCTTATAGTTCAGTATCCGCACTATAATCAGACTTGGTGCTGAGCCAGTCGGCGGTTTTGGTGCCAGAGATCTGTGCGCTCGATCGGAAATGAATAACTCGGAGAATGTGTCCCGGCCCAGCATTGCAATTGGCAATTGCTCCACATACCTTTCCATAGGACCTGTGTTTGTCGTCTCGGATATTCCCGCCAGGCGGATGTTGTTCCTGCGGGACCTCGCTTCCAAATCTTCCGCCTTTGCCGAGATAGCCGCCAGCTGTTTGTCCATCCTTGTCTGTTTCGCATCCATCTGCACCTTCGGCATCAGATATTCTGCGCTCGGCCATATCCAGGCGTTCTGTGTGCTTGTCCAGGCGTTTAGACATCCTGTCGACACGATATGTGAGAGAGTCTATTTTCCCATCTATATTGGTGAGAGCAGCCTGTATAGTAGTGAACATTGCCTGCACTTCGACATTTGTTACTCTGCTACTGGCTCCCATCTCCTCCTGTTGGTGAGGTTACTCTTCCGTCCCCCGATTCAGCTGTTTCTTGATGTGTTCAAACGTTATTTTAGGCTGGGTGCTCTCCGACTTGCCCATATTTCCAGCTTCTGGCGAGCTCCCGTCTCCACGTCTTTGTGAATGGGGGGGGGGGGGTCTAGGATGGGTATTCTTGTCTTCACTTGTGTAGTGATGGCACGTCTGTTTTTTCCCTGTCGTTCGTGGGTGGTGTGGGGGAACTGTGTTATTTATTTGTTTATTTTTATTTATTTAATGCGATTTTATATAGCGCGAACATTACCCGAAGGTGTCTAAGCGCTTTACAAAAGAACCAGTTGCGATACATAAGGACTTAGGATTACACGAGTTACATAAAAGATACAAACCGAAAGGATTGCAAGTGTACAAGTTGTAAAGTCACACAAGGAAGAGATTCAAACAGAAAATCGCAAATGTACAACTTGTAAAGTCACTCAAGGAAGAGATACAAATGGATAAACTCTAAGAATCACATAGGAATGGTAGTGAGTACAAGGGTCTACTACATATACTAGTGGTTAGAGTTCTCTCTATATACATATATGTTCGAGGCATATGGGCTGCAGATGGTACATTATGAATAGATCGCCATCTGGTGTTGGGCTCGGATGATTGCACTTTGTTTTTCTCTTGGAGAGTCTTTTGTATCTTGGTGACTCCTCCTTGGGTTGGTAGTGCGCATGGGCATCGGCTCCATCCTTAGATTGTTTTTTTCCGCCATCGGGTTCGGATGAGGATTGAGACGCTCCAGATCGACTTCGAAAAGAAGTGACTTATCGGCGCGTATTCCCTTTCCAATTCGACGGTATTGTTATCGAACGCGTTTCATTTCCATTTCGACGCGTTTCGACTTCAACATCGAAGAAAAAACTTTGATCGTCGACGAACGGGAGGCCTTTCTCGACGCAGTCAAGCCCGGAGTCCATGGAAAGGACTCCATTCAAGAAATGTCCAACGTGTGGTGCTAAGTTCCAACACAAGGACCTACACGAGGTGTGCAACCTCTGTCTGTCTCCTGAACACGAATCCAGGGACTGCGAAGCCTGCGCAGCATTCTCCTCCAAGTCGACGATTAGAAATAGTCGAGCTCGAAGACACGAGGTTTCCAGAATGCAGTCGGAGGCGATCCCGGGGCTGTTCGGAGACCAGCAACTTGAGGAAGAGGAGGATCATGAGGATCAGTGGGGGTCGGAAGGGGACGAATCGGAGGTCGAAGAACTCGACGTGCAACAAACCGTGAGTGACGAGGTCCCCTTACCAAAAAACCGACCCCGTGTGGTAACGACCCCGCCTTCGAGCCCGGTCAAACCGCAGAAAAGAGTTTCCGACGCCCCGCCTTCGGGCCCGGCAACGAAACCGAAACTGAAACCGAAACACTCGGTCTCCGACCATGTCGGATCCGAGAAACGGTCGACATCGACTTCGACACCGAAGCTTCATGCAAGGGAAAGCTCGGCATCGAAACATTCCATGTCGAAACAGAAACATGATTCGACGTCGAAGACACACTCGACACCGAAGAAGTCTGAATCGAGTAAACACTCGGTGCCGAAAACACCGAACATTGGCAATCGAAAACAAAAGCACCTTTCGGAACCAAGGCCTTCGGTACCGATACAGGAGCAGCAAACAGATCCCAAACAAAAGATTTTGTTTATCGACCCGCAAACTGGCAAAGTAATGACGAAGAAGAGGAAGAATGAACAGATAGAAGACAAATCCCTTCCTTCAAAAAAGAGAACACTGGGGACAAATACAACTCCTCCTACTTCTCCTCGACCTAAAGTCACACCCTCTTCTCCTATTCCTCACACTATGCCAAACATTCCTGCACCTTCTACACCAAGACCATCTACACCTCAGTCTGATGTCGACAGTGATCCAGGGGAGGGAGAACCTCAAGGGGATGATGTAACTATCCCAGATGAGGATGACCCATGGGAAAATTATAACGTAGAGTCAGATAATAACGACCCAGAGTTATATCCCTCAAAGCCTTCACCAACTGATGATAACACAGGGTTTGTACAGCTCATTAATAGGGCAGCAAAATATCATAAGGTAGATATACATACAGAACCTCTAATAGAGGACTTCTTATTAGAGACGCTACCTAATGCACAAAGAACATCAGGTACTCTACCTATGCTGAAGGGTCTTCTCAGTCACACAGAAGAAATATTCAAAGACCCAGTGAGGGCTAGGGTGTTAAACCCAAGAATTGATAAAAAATATAAGGCGGCTCCAAAGGATCCAATATTTATCAAAGGACAGGTACCTCTGGACTCGCTTGTAGTTTCAAACGCTCGTAAAAGAGCGAACTCATTATCTACAGGAGAGGCTCCTCCACCTGATAAAGAGTCAAAATTAATAGATGCATCAGGCAAGAGAGTAGCATCACAAGCGGCAAATAGCTGGCGTATAGCCAATACACAGGCACTACTTGCACGTTATGACAGGGCACATTATGATGAATTAGAAAAACTCATTGTGAGAAGTTGGCCCGATATGCAGCGTTCGCTATTCTAGCGACTGCTATGTATCGTTCCAAACGACCCTTATGGTGATTGGTTGTAAGTCAACCTTAGACCAGCTATCCTAGTAGCGTGGATACGAGCAGTCTTCGGGCTAAACTCTAGAGGGCGTGTTAAGCCAGCTGTTATACCATCACATACCCCTTGAACACCAAGTGAAAGGACACCACACAAGTGTTATGAAAATAAACAGTATTTATTAGAATCACAACAGCCCTGTACTCTTTATGAGGACAGGGTACTAATCACAGAACAAAAGCTCTTAGAAAATACTTCAAGTGCACAATTAAAACAAGTGCCCGAGGGCACGGAAAGTTTAGTGGTCTCGGGCGGACCCGATAAGGCAAGTCGGAAGCGAGGGACTCAGGACCCTTAAGTAAGGAGGCTATGCGGGCACCGAAATGCCGGAGTTACCTAGCCACAAGGGCTGCGGCTGCACAAGTCTTACAGGCGTCGGGGGTCTTCGCTGACGAGCCAGGAGCCGGAAGGAAGGAGTTGCTGGCCGGCGACCAGTGTAGAATAGTTCGTAGAGATCCAAGCCTGGATCAGAGATCGTGATACCTGAAAGCAGAGGGGACCAAGTTTGTACTACTAGCCAGTAGTCAGAGGGTACCAGGAAGGCACCGGATGGCCGTCACCTCGACTAGGTGAGTGGGCGACGCTAGGCTCTGCAGTCTCACGGACCAGGAGGCGTTGTCGGCGACCAGGATGGAGGTGCGAGCTGTCCCACGAAGGTTGATGCTGTCGGCGTCGCTGGGCCCAGGATTGGGGCAACAAGCCTTGGCAGATTTCAGGGCCACGTGGTGGGCCTAAAATGGCGTCTTGAGCGGACCAGGAGGGTCCGGGGTGCTCCTCTCAGAAAAGGGAGCAAGGGCCGGTCTGGAGCAACCAGACCAGCAGCGTTGGTGGTCGGATGTCGTCAAAGAAGGGCACAAGCCAGCGGCTAGTGACCAGACAACGTGCTGAGCAGCGAGCAGAAGGGCCCCACGCAGATCGTGGAGATGCTGGGAGACTGCACTTCGGTGCTGGAGCTACTCAGGGTCGGGGCTTCTCGGACCCCAGAGCACTCACCAGAGAATTGCTTCGATGGTCGTGCTGTTTAAGAAAGCGTGCAGGTTTTGATGATGGCCGGTCCCTCGAGGTCTCGTCGCACCCACAGATCTCAGCTGAGCTGACGACGTGGGTAGAGGTCAGAGGTGCCAGGGGAGCCGGTTCTCGTCGAGCTGGGCCGTCGGATCCTTGAGGAAGGACTTGCAGCAAACCGCAGAGTTCTTAGATGGTGCCTGCGGATGCAGGGTGACTACTCCTTAGTCACAAGGGAGAAATCTTGAGAAGAGTCTCGAATGTCCTTTCGTAGAAAGTAGTTCTTGATTCAAAGATGATCTAATTTGGAAGGGTCCCCGCTCAGGCCTTTATCCTAAAGAAAGGGGTGGGTACATGACTAGGTCCTGCCCTAGGGGTGGGACCAGGAAGGGGGGTAGTTACACCCCTCTCCCCCTGCTGAACTTTCCCCAGGTCAGGGGCTGCGCGCCCCTGGAACTGGTTCTAGCCGGCAGATGCGTAGTGAGCACCGGGGTGCCACTCCGCAGTCACCTTCTTGCAAAGCCCTACCTACCCAGAATACACAAACCCTGTCTGGGACGGTGCGAACACCGCCCTTGTCAGGAAACCCTTTGTCCAAGCTCTCCTCGCTGGAAGGACTCCCAGCAGCAGGAGGTCAGACTCGTGTCTGTGGTGGCAGCATCCATTTTGTGGAGCTGAGGCTTCAGTTAACTTTAACCGGGGTTCACAGTTACGTACATGTCGTGTCCCTCTAGAAGGGCGGAATGCTAACCTCGTCGCCAGGATTGGTGAGAGGGCAGCACCCCGATTCGTATGACACCTTACTCGACATGTCTTGATAACGCGATACCGAAGTTACCGATATGATACGCGTTATCATGGAACAGCCATTGGGTCTTGGTTCCGCAAGCTGCAACCGGGCTCGGCTCGTGCCAGAGCCCAATTCACACGGTTCCATGCACTCTGCCTTCAGGATTGTCAAGGCCTGCCATAGGGGTGACTGATAGGAACTCTGGTGTCCATTTTAAGGTTAGGTATAGGGATACTATACCTATAGCAACGGGCGAGTACGCCACGTTGCCCCAGCTGTCGTGCAGCCAGTTGTGTCAGATTTAGATGGCCATCCAGGGGTGGCATAATACATGCTTCAGCTCCTGGTAGGCCCTGGGTACACCGATTCCCTGAGTTACAGGGTCTGACAGGGTGGCCCAGTTCCAATTGGGTAATGCACCTAGGGTACACACAGCAATTTAGTGAGAGAACAGCTAGGCTGTGGGTCTGATTGGCAGGCCCACAGCCCGAGAAAGTCGTAAACCAGTGAAACAAAAGCAAAAAGTCCGGGTGATCATAGGATTGCAGACCCTACTCTCCTACACTCATCACACATCTTCCCAAAGAACATCAGAAAAGGGCAGATCAGTTAATACAGGAAGGAAAGATAATAACTAATACTTCCATTAAGTGCGCCCTAGACGCAGCAGACACTGCAGCAAGATCCATCAACACCAGTGTCATGTTAAGGAGACATGCATGGCTTAGAATCTCAGGATTCAAATAGGAAGTCCAAACGTCCTTATTGAACCAACCCTTTGATCAAAAAACACTTTTTGGCTCAAGCACAGATGAGACCTTAGAAAAAATGAAAAAAGATACAGAAACGGCTAAGTCAATGGGAGCATTGCAACAGCCAACACAAAGAGGTTCCTTTCGTAGATCCACCTATAGAGGAGGCTCAAAAAATACAGGAACAAATCAGCAATCCACCTCTTTCACACCTACATCACCCAAAGGTAATTCAAGAGGTAGTTACAGGGGTAACAACAACAAAAGTAGAGGCCGCGGAAATAATAACAACCGCAACGCCTCAACCCCAAAACAGTGACTTGATAGAACTTCCCCCAGACCACATAACACCGGTCGGGGGACGTCTATCACAGTTCCTACCTGTCTGGGAAAACATCACATCAGACAAGTGGGTGAGACAGATTATCCAACATGGTTATTGCCTAGAACTCACAGCTACCTCACCAAACATCCCCCCCAAACAGCGTCCAATGAGTCAAGATCATATGACATTGTTAAAGGAAGAAGTACTAGCACTGCTACAGAAGCATGCAATAGAGAAGGTTCCAAAACATCAACAAGGGACAGGAGTATACTCTCTATACTTCCTAATCCCCAAAAAAGATGGGTCCCTAAGACCAATCTTAGACCTAAGACCTCTCAATGCATACATAAATTCGGAACATTTCCACATGGTCACGCTCCAACAGGTACTCCCTTTACTGAAGAAAGGGGACTTTCTTTCTACACTGGATCTAAAAGACGCTTACTTTCATATCCCAATTCACAAAGCCCACAGGAAATACCTAAGGTTTGTAGTGGAAGGACAACATTATCAATTCAAAGTCCTTCCGTTCGGGGTCACAACGGCACCAAGAGTGTTCACAAAATGCCTAGCTGTGGTGGCAGCACACCTGAGAAGACAACAAATACATGTCTTCCCATACCTGGACAATTGGTTAATAAAGGCCAAGTCACAGGAAGAATGTCTTCCCAACACACAGAAGACAATTCAATTGCTGCACCACCTAGGGTTTACGGTGAACTACAAGAAATCACACCTGCAACCAAACAAGATTCAGCAATACCTGGGGGCTACTATAGACACAGAAAGAGCAATAGCATACCCCAACCCGATCAGGATACAAACAATGGTCGGGTTAATACAAAAATTTCAACCACAACACTCACTACCAGCACGAGTGTTTATGCAACTGTTAGGCATGATGTCCTCCTGCATACTGCTAATACCACATGCCAGACTACAAATGCGTCCACTACAGGAGTGTCTAGCGACACAGTGGAATCAGGCTCAAGGTCAGATTACAGATCTGGTGTTGGTGGACGACCGTACGCATCACTCTCTGAAGTGGTGGAACACAACAAACATTTTCAAAGGACGGTCGTTCCTAGAACCGATTCTACAAGTGATAATACCAGCGGACGCATCGCTCTCCGGATGGGGAGCGCATATGGACAAATACACAGTGCAGGAGAAGTGGAGTGTGCAGCAAAAGAAACTGCACATCAACTACTTGGAACTATTAGCGATATTCCTAGCACTAAAAGCTTTCCAAATGCAAATAAAAAACTAGGCAGTCCTGATCAGAACAGACAACATGACTGCAATGTATTATATTCAAAAACAGGGGGGGACACACTCTCTCCAACTATCCAAACTAGCACAGGACATTTGGAGATGGGCCATTCCTCAAAAGATCTATCTGTTAGCAGAACACCTACCAGGAGTTCAAAATCAGATAGCAGACATCCTAAGCAGACAGTCAGAACAAGTACACGAATGGGAGCTGCACGACCAAATACTGCAGCCATTCTTCCAAAGATGGGGGCAACCAGAGATAGATCTGTTTGCCAATCATCAGAACACAAAATGCCAAAACTTCACATCCAGGTACCCACACCAACGGTCCCAGGGCAATGCACTATGGATAAATTGGTCCAACAAATTTGCTTACGCTTTCCCCCCTCTCCCACTAATTCCGTTAGTGGTTCGGAAGCTGCAGCAGCACTCAATGACAATGATACTAGTGGCACCCACGTGGGCAAGACAGCCGTGTTCACCACTCTACTACAACTCTCACAGGTGCCACATCAAATGCTAAGATTATTACCCATGCACCTTACACAGAACCATGGAGAAATAATGCACCCAGATCCCAAACAATTGAACCTAGCGATCTGGCTCCTGAGGTCATAGAGTTTGGATATTCAGATTTACCACCAGCATGTATGGAAATCATTAAACAAGCAAGACGTCCTACCACGAGAGCATGCTATGCAGCAAAGTGGAAGAGGTTTGCTATACACTGTAACAGTAAGCACATCAACCCTCTGGACGCATCCACTAAACAGATCATTTGCTATTTACTACACTTGCAGCAATGTAACTTAGCATACACCTCTATCAGAGTTCATCTCGCAGCTATAGCGGCGTACCTACAAAACAGGCAACATCTTTCCCTGTTTAAAGTACCAGCAATTAAAGCTTTCATGGAGGGACTCAAAAGAGTCATTCCACCAAGACGACCACCTTCCCCAGTCTGGAATCTCAACATAGTACTTACCAGACTAATGGGGCCACCATTTGAACCTATGCATAGGTGTGAAATACAATTCCTCACATGGAAGGTGGCCTTCCTCATAGCTATCACGTCACTTAGAAGAGTAAGTGAGTTTCAGGCTTTTACGATTCAAGAACCATTCATGCAGTTACACCAAAATAAAGTGGTTCTTAGAACAAACCCAAAATTCCTACCAAAGGTAATTTCTGCATTCCACATCAATCAGTCAGTGGAATTACCGGTTTTCTTTCCAAAACCACAAACGGTAGCAGAGAGGGCCCTACATACATTGGATGTCAGAAGGGCAATATTGTACTATATAGAAAGAACACAAACTTTCAGAAAGACAAAACAGCTATTTGTTGCGTTTTCTCCTACACATAAGGGCAATCCCATCTCTAAAGCGGGCATTGCCAGATGGATTGTAAAATGTATTCAAATATGCTACTTAAAAGCAAAGAGAACATTAACTGTTCCTACTAGAGCTCACTCTACACGTAAACTAGGAGCATCTATGGCATTTTTGGGAAACATTCCACTAGATGACATATGCAAAGCAGCTACCTGGGTTACACCGCACACCTTCACAAAGCACTATTGTGTAGATGTGCACACAACACAACAAGCTAGAGTGGGACAAGCTGTATTAAAGACTTTATTTCAGACAGTTGCAACAGACACGGGCGACCACCGCTAGGGAGAGAACTGCTGTATAGTCTATTCATAATGTACCATCTGCAGCCCATATGCCTCGAACGGAATATGCTACTTACCAGTATGCATCTGTTCTTGGCATAGAAGGCTGCAGAGTGGTACATGCCCTCCCAGCCTCCCCGGAAACCTGTGTCTGTTCCAACATTATCTTATTTAGATACACGGGGGGGCGTGGCTAAGCACGCAATGGCGGAGGACGTGCTTGGGTAGAGCTCCGTGAAAAGCTCCCCTTCCCCGGGCCGATTATCCGCCAAAATACACCGAGGCCGCCGGAAATTGCAGGCGGACAACCACGGAGGTCATCTCGGCAGCCTGGCCGACTTTTGACCCGAGGCTCCGTCGGGCCGGACCCCGGCCTGTCCTACGACCCTCCTGCGGACCCGGAGGCCTCCCGGCCGGCAGTGAAGCCACGAGAGACCGGGGCTTGGGCCAGCGTATAGCCCCCGGCCCTCACTCCCCGAGGGCCGCCAGCGGACTGCTGCCACACTGAGAGCGATCACCGGCGGTTCGGCAGAGGCCCAGCCCCGCCACTACTGCCCTGACCAGTGGACAACGACGGCCCAGCACCCACGTCGCAGCCCCAGCAAGACTACTACCGGCGAGCCAGAAGCAACCAAGGAGCGCGACCAGACCCGGTGAGGAGGGGGAGAGTCGGGCGGCCCCTGGGGCGCCGCACAACACCAGGCGCCACCCGGGGAATCACGGACACGCGGGCAGGCACGGAGGGACCGGGGCGGAGAGGCCGCCCACAACTCGCCACCGCGCCCGGCCCACACTCCCCGAGGGCCGCCAGCGGACTGCTACCGCACTGAGGGCGATCACCAAAGGGTCGGCGGAGGCCCAGCCCGGCCGCTACTGCCCTGACCAGAAGACGACGAAGGCCCAGCACCCACGTCGCAAATCCATTGAGACCGCCACCGGCGCGCCTGAGGCGACCAAGGAGCGCGAACTGACCTGGTGAGGAGGGGGAGAATCGGACGGCCCCTGGGGCGCCGCACAACACCAGGCGCCACCCGGGGAGTCACGGACACGAGGGCAGATATGGAGGGACCGGGGCGGAGAGGCCACCCACAACTCGCCACCGCGGGCCGGGGCCCCCGGTCAGGCCTGCACTCAACAGCTGGTGGCTCAGCGGACATCCCCCCCCCCCCCCCCCCCCCCCCCCCCCGCAGTGAGGGCACCTGAGGAGGCACTTGCGGACTCCCCCCCCCCCCCCCCCCCTCCGCACAGGCTCACGTGCAGGGGAAAAAAGGCCAGGAAGAGGTGGCCGGCCACACACGAGACACCCGGACCCTTGGGACACCTGCCGCACTAGGGGCTGCGTGGCGGAGCTGGGCCGCGGAGGGGAGGAGACTCGCCGGACCCCCCCCCCCCTGCAAAGACGCCGGCCACGGTCGAGGGGGGAACCTCAGGCCAACCTAGGCGGGGGGTGATCCCAGAGGTGCCACCAGAGTGGCGGAGACAACTACTCTGCTGGACGCGCACCCTCGCACATGTCAGGAGGGGTGCGAACACGCACCGGGACTGGTGGGTCCCCGCCGAAAGGGAAAACGAACAAGCAGCTCGACAAAATGGCTGCCGAACAATTGGCCACGAGACTAGACAGCGTGCTGGCGGCCGTCCAGCGAATGGAACAATCGCTCCAGCAGACCAGAACCTCCCTAGAGTCCAAGATAGACGGCGTGGCTGTGGACCTGACCCTCCTGCGGGACGACCACAGGAAGTTGTCCGACCGAACCAAGGTCCTGGAGGGCGCGGTGAAGGAGATCGAGCCCAAAGTCACCCAAACGGACAGGCACGTGCAGGACCTCCTGAACAGAGTAGAGTTCCTGGAAGACGGGGCCGAAGATGCGGAAGGGAGGGCGAGACGCAACAACATCAGGCTCGTAGGTGTCCCGGAAAAATGGGAAGGGAACCACCCTGCGCAACATGTGGAAGACTGGCTACGGACCCTGTTGCCTGAGGGCACGCTATCACCCCACTTTGTCGTGGAACGCGCACACCGAGTGCCGACCAGGCCCTACACGACTGGCGCCAACCCAAGACCACTACTCTTCAGGATACTAAACTACAGGGACCGAGACACAGTGCTGCGGGAAACGAGGCGAATGGGTGAAATACGCATAGACAATACGTCGATCATGTTTTTCCCCGACTACACCATCCAGGTGCAACGCCAGAGACACGACTTCCTGGAAGTTAAGAGGAGGTTACGCACTGCCGGCCTCAAATACTCCCTGCTCTTCCCCGCAAAGCTGAGAGTGGTGGCGGGGGACAACACGTACTTCTTCGGGACCCCCGGGGAGGTCAGCGAGTGGCTGGACGGAGGCACGGACGCGGCACCCAAGCACCATCGCGGGGGCGAGGCCCAGGCGGCGCGGCCCACGGCACCGCCGGAGACACGGAACTCAACAGTCCCAGCGGGCGGAGGAAGGGTCGCGACACTCTCCCCCGTTGGATCAGATGCTCCAGGAACAACGCGATGCGATGCGGAAAGTTTCCCAGCTCAGTAACCCACCCTCCCAGGACTCGCGCCTAGAGGACGGACAGCAGACAGCGCCCAGCGACGACGACGAAGCCATCTACGGGATCCCGAACTCACAGATCTCTGTGGAATTACCGGTGGTCACGCCGCAAACCTCAGACCTGATCCACTAACCCCACAGGAGAAGTCTGGAAAATGACCGTCCAGGCGGGGGGGAAGCGGCAATGGCCAACGGGACGTTGAGGCGCAGCCGGCGCCAGGTACAACCGGGGGTGCGCTCCTCTCCCCCCCCTGCCTACCGAATGGACAGCGGACCACGGAAACAGTGAGTACTGCCTAAATGGCGTTGGTGGTTGACGGGGTTGGTGATGGTGGGGTTGCCCCTTGACCCGTGCTCATCCTTGGCCGTCTGCAGATGCGGCCTGGAAGGGGAGGGGTGCCCTCCCTGGACTGGGGCCGAGAGCTCGCACAGAACCGCGACCCTTCCCCCCCAGTGGCCGGGACCCACACAAGCGGGGCCCCACGGGACCAGAGCGGCGCCGTGTGCCAGACCACAGCCGGTGGCCAGCAAACGGCCTGCAACTTGAGGCTCGGGATGGAACTGGAATCCCTTTAACTGACTTAACTTCCTCTTGGCCTCAACCGTGCTTATGCGCACTGCCCCTTAGACTGGA
The DNA here is from genome assembly GCF_964263255.1 of Lissotriton vulgaris. Lineage (NCBI taxonomy): Eukaryota > Metazoa > Chordata > Amphibia > Caudata > Salamandridae > Lissotriton > Lissotriton vulgaris. Next base: position 103,850,820 of record NC_141686.1, read on the forward strand.
ACAGTTGTCCCTCTCAATTGAGATTATGGACGGTGGCCCGTTTGGCCACTGCCCCTTTGGTATTTCAGTGGGTCTCACCCACAGTTGGTTACTGTTGTTTATTGTTTTTCCCCTACCTAATGTCTACCTGAACAATGCCAAGTGTAGTACGGGGGGTGGAGATGGGCGTGCTGAGAATGGCGATGGGAGAGCCCCTGGTGGAGCTGCTGTTTGTACGAGGGATGGGGAGGAGAACGCACCGCTAATATGACTTCGATTAAGATATGCACTTGGAATATCAGGGGAATGCACACACCCGCGCGCAGATACCAGATATATTCCTACCTGAAAAGGCAGCAAGTACAGATCGCACTCCTGCAGGAGACGCACCTATGCGGGGCGGAAGTGGCTGCACTACGGCGCAGGTGGAGGGGTCAGTTGTACGCCACAGAATACTCCTCGTTTGCCCGTGGGACACTACTGTGGGTTAGGCCGGGCACCCCCTTCACAATGTCGGAAGTGCTCACGGACCAGGGGGGGAGATATGTACTAGTGAAGGGTCGGATGGACGGGCAGCCAGTAGTCCTGGCGTCCGTTTACTCTCCGAACACAGACCAGGGAAGCTTCCTGACACACCTATCGGAAAAATTAGCGCCCTGGCACGGAGTCCCCTGGGTGCTGGGAGGTGACTACAACACAGTGCTAGACCCTGTGCTGGACCGCTCGACCCCGCCCAGGCCAGATGCTACATCTTTAGGGGCTGCGAAGGCGTTCACAAGATGGGCGACACAGTGGGACCTCAAAGATGCATGGCGCGCGCACAACCCAGACACCAGGGTATACTCGTATTACTCGGGGGCACACACGCTACATGTCCGCCTGGACAGATTCATGGTGACAACGGAAATGCTAATGTACGAACGTTCCTACAGTGGCCTGATAATTCAATTCCGCAATTCTGTCTATAAATTTCCAAAACAGGTGACACAAAACAGATAATGTACCAAAATTATTCAAAACATATAAAAGTTTATTTTTTTCTCTTTTTTACTTTTAGTTCTAGTTCATATAGATCCTGTTATCAATCAGAATCCATGATAAAGACACTGTTCAATTCATATCAAAAATACAGGACAAATACAGATAAGTCATAAATATCTACAACAACAATGAGCAATACAAAATTATTAAATAATACCCCTTGGTAACAACTATATCTCTCACCATACTCTCGTGCTAACAATCATACCACACTCAACCTACAAACTAAGATGGAGAAAGGAACTGAATTAGTGATTAGCAAGATGACAATGCTAAACACGTGGGCCAAGATGTAACTTTGGGCTCCCGCTGCAGGTCTACGCGCGTTTCGGCAGCTTTAAGCCGCCTTCATCAGGACCTTTTTCATCGTGACTGTGCAGATACCAGGGGATCTGAAAAAAATTATTTACAAAAAGTAACCATATTGTCACCACCAAATAAAAACAAATTAATTTTGTTGCAAAACAACAGGAGCTCAACAACATGACCACAGCGAGCAGGGCGAGCAGGGACATAATTCAATAAGACCTAAGCTGTCCATTGGATGTCACCATGCCTAATGGCTTTACATAATATCTTGGTAGGGGTGGTATCACTGGGGGTGAGCATCTAGTACAACAAAAATTATCACGTTTAGTTAAGAAGGTGGATGGATAGTCCTAATTTACCAAAAGGTTAGTAAGAAGTGTAAGAGTCTTAAACCTCATCCTATTACCTCGATTAGTCAAGTTAATTCAGCCATGGGGCATGGCCCTTAAGCTTACCAGTTACATCAAACAGCAGTAAAATCACCAAGAGCGTCTTAAGTGTGTATCAAGGAACAGGGCGTCCTATGTTGCCAATAGGTAGCTGCAAAGAAAAGATTTTTCATATTTTATCTAAGATACGCCCTAAAGGTAAAGCTAGTTACAACCACTAACGTGGAGACTGTGTCTGATGTAATTCAAATGCTACCCAAGGAAGATACCTTTTTTACGTTAACAGACGCGTTGAAATGCTTGTGAAGATCACGTTTAAACAGCTTGCTCGCAGATGATTATAATCAGAAGGAGGCTAGGGCTGCGACGTCCAGCGGACATGATTTACACCATAGTCTGTAGTAATATGAGACATTTATAATAAGTGAACTATTTAGATTCCCAACCCTCCAAAAGTACGGTCGGTAGTCACATTAGTTCAAACATGGGACCTCGCCCTTGAGCTTACCAGTTGCATCAAGCAGTAGTATAGTCACTAAGAAGCGTCTTCAGTACTTATCAGGAGGCATGGCGTCCTATGTTGCCAGTAGATAACTGCAGGGAAGAGATTTCTCATATTTTTATCTCTAATAGGCACTAAAGGTGAAACTAATTACAGCCACTAGTTCAGAGGGTAAATACCTTTTTTACGGTGTGAGACGTGATGAACTGCTAACAACGACCACGATTTCACAGCTTGTTCACAGAGAATAGCGGTCGAAAAGAGGCTAGGGACTGCGACGGTCAGCGGACATAATTTACACCATAGTCTATAATAATCCGAGACAGTTGTGGTAAGTGATCTATTTAAATTCTCAACCATACAGTGGTACTGTCACAGTTAATATAGCGACGAAAAAAATATGTAATATGTTAGGCATAGTCTTACTTCAATTTGCGAGGGGGGTCCTTTATCTACGTAAAAACTGCTCCACAGTCAGTACCCTGCAAAGTGGAGCAAGAACATATTATAATCCACAGGCGACGCAGCTCAGGTCTAGATGTGTAGACGGCCAATAATAGCCATTTAATGTAATCCTACCCTAAATATACGTTAAACAAGAGACATATTGCTGAACTATGTGTAAGGTTCAAGGTGCCTTTAAAGGACTCGCGCGCCACTTCAGACATGCGACAGCCGCAGCCGGCCGACCCCCAGGCACACAGTCTAAAGACCAACTTTATGAAAAAAAGGGGGAGAAAAGAAAAATGTTTTCCCTTGCTATTAATCGGCTTCTAAACGACATGCCAACCCAAGACGGCCAAAGGCACAGGTATAGCTGATGGAAAGCCGTCTATGCCGATAATATAATTCAGCATGAATTCCAAACACAGCGCTCAAAGCCCCCAAACAGGCAAGGCTTGCTTACCTCGGCAGACCCGCAATGAGGGCCGTGTATCCGCACCGCACAACGCCTCCTCCGCCAGAAGTTTCCAGGCATTGACTGCTCCTTCGTTTTTAAACACATCCCGCGGGACATAGTTCAGCAATATGTCTCTTGTTTAACGTATATTTAGGGTAGGATTACATTAAATGGCTATTATTGGCCGTCTACACATCTAGACCTGAGCTGCGTCGCCTGTGGATTATAATATGTTCTTGCTCCACTTTGCAGGGTACTGACTGTGGAGCAGTTTTTACGTAGATAAAGGACCCCCCTCGCAAATTGAAGTAAGACTATGCCTAACATATTACATATTTTTTTCGTCGCTATATTAACTGTGACAGTACCACTGTATGGTTGAGAATTTAAATAGATCACTTACCACAACTGTCTCGGATTATTATAGACTATGGTGTAAATTATGTCCGCTGACCGTCGCAGTCCCTAGCCTCTTTTCGACCGCTATTCTCTGTGAACAAGCTGTGAAATCGTGGTCGTTGTTAGCAGTTCATCACGTCTCACACCGTAAAAAAGGTATTTACCCTCTGAACTAGTGGCTGTAATTAGTTTCACCTTTAGTGCCTATTAGAGATAAAAATATGAGAAATCTCTTCCCTGCAGTTATCTACTGGCAACATAGGACGCCATGCCTCCTGATAAGTACTGAAGACGCTTCTTAGTGACTATACTACTGCTTGATGCAACTGGTAAGCTCAAGGGCGAGGTCCCATGTTTGAACTAATGTGACTACCGACCGTACTTTTGGAGGGTTGGGAATCTAAATAGTTCACTTATTATAAATGTCTCATATTACTACAGACTATGGTGTAAATCATGTCCGCTGGACGTCGCAGCCCTAGCCTCCTTCTGATTATAATCATCTGCGAGCAAGCTGTTTAAACGTGATCTTCACAAGCATTTCAACGCGTCTGTTAACGTAAAAAAGGTATCTTCCTTGGGTAGCATTTGAATTACATCAGACACAGTCTCCACGTTAGTGGTTGTAACTAGCTTTACCTTTAGGGCGTATCTTAGATAAAATATGAAAAATCTTTTCTTTGCAGCTACCTATTGGCAACATAGGACGCCCTGTTCCTTGATACACACTTAAGACGCTCTTGGTGATTTTACTGCTGTTTGATGTAACTGGTAAGCTTAAGGGCCATGCCCCATGGCTGAATTAACTTGACTAATCGAGGTAATAGGATGAGGTTTAAGACTCTTACACTTCTTACTAACCTTTTGGTAAATTAGGACTATCCATCCACCTTCTTAACTAAACGTGATAATTTTTGTTGTACTAGATGCTCACCCCCAGTGATACCACCCCTACCAAGATATTATGTAAAGCCATTAGGCATGGTGACATCCAATGGACAGCTTAGGTCTTATTGAATTATGTCCCTGCTCGCCCTGCTCGCTGTGGTCATGTTGTTGAGCTCCTGTTGTTTTGCAACAAAATTAATTTGTTTTTATTTGGTGGTGACAATATGGTTACTTTTTGTAAATAATTTTTTTCAGATCCCCTGGTATCTGCACAGTCACGATGAAAAAGGTCCTGATGAAGGCGGCTTAAAGCTGCCGAAACGCGCGTAGACCTGCAGCGGGAGCCCAAAGTTACATCTTGGCCCACGTGTTTAGCATTGTCATCTTGCTAATCACTAATTCAGTTCCTTTCTCCATCTTAGTTTGTAGGTTGAGTGTGGTATGATTGTTAGCACGAGAGTATGGTGAGAGATATAGTTGTTACCAAGGGGTATTATTTAATAATTTTGTATTGCTCATTGTTGTTGTAGATATTTATGACTTATCTGTATTTGTCCTGTATTTTTGATATGAATTGAAGTGTGTCTTTATCATGGATTCTGATTGATAACAGGATCTATATGAACTAGAACTAAAAGTAAAAAAGAGAAAAAAATAAACTTTTATATGTTTTGAATAATTTTGGTACATTATCTGTTTTGTGTCACCTGTTTTGGAAATTTATAGACAGAATTGCGGAATTGAATTATCAGGCCACTGTAGGAACGTTCGTACATTACCATTGTTCTTGTTCCCCTCTGTTCCTTGGCCACAACTAACTTTTCGAGGGGGTCCCTTCGTACATGTTGACAACGGAAATGCTGCCGCACATTACTGAGTCGCAATACCTCGGCCGGACACATTCAGACCACAACCCACACACGCTGGCAATAGCATGGGAACACCCACACCCACCCATCCCCACGTGGCGGCTACAACCCACTCTGCTACTCGACGCCCCCTTCAGAGACGCCCTGCAGGCCCGAGTAGCACAGTACTTCACCGAAAACTCGGGCACGGCGTCCTCCCAGAGTGTGGAATGGGACGCCTTCAAAGTGGTGATACGGGGTCACTGCCTGGGCACACAGGGGAGCATACAGAAGAAATTAGAAGCGGACCTATGCAAGGTGGAGGCGGACTTACTCCGTTGGGAGCGGGAGGCGGTGACCGGCGCGGGTGACCGGCTACGGGAGGCCCGTGAGGAACATGCGGCGCTACTAGAAAGACTGCGGCACGTCAATTTCGCGGCCCACTCCGCGCGGGTGCACCAACACGGCAACAAGCTGGGGAGATTGCTGGCTTGGCTGGTCAAACAGGAGTCCCGCACGGAACCGGTGTCCGCTATTCGGACAGCTGGAGGGGAGATCGCGTACACACAAAGCAAGATACACCAGGCATTTGTGGGGCACTACCAGGCCCTATACAAGTCACAGCTGAGGGTCTCCGCGGCCACCATTGCGGATTTCCTTGCTGACATCCAACTGCCTTCCCTGACGAACGCGCAACAGGAAGATTTGGGGGGCCCATTCACCCAAGAGGAAATGCGAGAGGCCATCTTCGCATTGTCCAACGGCAAGTCTCCCGGCCCCGATGGCCTGCCTGCCGAGTTCTTCAAGGCCTGCTCGGACGTATTGGTCCCGGAGATGCTCAAGCTATATACACATGCGATCGAGGACTCGGCACTCCCAAACTCACTAAACGAGGCGAACCTGGTTTCGCTGTTGAAGCCAGGTAGGGATGGCACGTGCATGGGGTCCTACAGGCCTTTAGCCATGTTGAACACGGACTACAAAGTATTCACCTCCCTGCTGGCCCGCCGCCTGACCCTGGAGGTCCCGGCCCTGGTACATACAGACCAAAACGGGTTCATGCCGGCGAGGAGCACCTCCCGTAACTTGCGACGCCTCTTCCGAGTCCAGGAAGCGGCCACAGTACACTGGCCGAGGTCGGGGTGCCTCGTCTTAGACCTGGAGAAGGCCTTCGACTCGGTGGAGTGGCCGTTCTTAGGAGCGGTGTTGGACAAACTTGGTGTAGGGGATGCCTTCATGGACATGGTCGGGCTGCTATACCAGAGACCTAACGTCCGCGTGCGGACGGGCAAGCTGCTGTCGGAGACGGTGCGGGTACGCAGGGGCACCAGACAAGGCTGCCCCCTGTCGCCCCTTCTCTTCTCCCTGGCCATCGAACCCCTGGCAGCTCTACTGCGGGACAAGGGAGTGGAATGGGGGATCCCGCTGGCTGACGGGGTGCACACTGTCTCGCTATACGCGGACGACCTATTACTCTATGTGCGAGACCTCACCGCGGTGCCTGCAACACTGTCGGACATATTCCGGACTTTTGAAGGGGTGTCGGGCCTCGGGGTCAATTGGACCAAGTCCGGAGTATACGCCTTCAGCCCGGACCTGGAGGAATGCGAGGTACACCTTGGCGGCGCCCGGCTTACCTGGTACCCGACTACGTTCAAGTACCTCGGGCTACACATTTACAGAGACCCGCAGAATATACTGGAGGGCAACCTGGTGCGCGCCGTGTCCTCGCTGAGGGCCCAGATGAACTTCTGGAAGACCTTGCTATTGAATGTGCCCAGCCGGATCGCTCTGTCTAAAATGATAGCGCTACCGAGACTACTCTACCACTTTGCAAATGTCCCACTGTATGTCCCCACGAGGATCTTCCGCGAACTGGAGTCGATGCTCCGCGGCTTAATCTGGAACACGGGGCGCCCACGAGTGGACCTGGCGAAGTTGTACTCCCCGACGGCGGAGGGAGGGCTGGCGGTCCCCAATATGGAGTTGTACTACCTGGCAGCACAGCTGCAATGGGTCACGTACTGGCTCAGCGACTCGCACCTCGACGACACCGCCAACGCGGACTACCAATGGACACACCCGCAGGTGTGTGCCCTGTTTCACCCACTAACCAAGGGACCTCGCCCTCTGCCCCTGCACATGGCCGTAGCCCGCAAATGCTTCCTTCGCTGCTTGAAGCTGACAAAGAATGTCAGGCCGTATGCACCCGCCCTTCCCCTGCTGGGTACCCCCCGGAGGAATGGGATGGTGTCGCTACGCAATATGGAACCCTGGGTTGCCGCCGGAGTGGAGACAATGGGAGACCTCTACGCGGACGGGGCCCTACTTCCTTTCGCGGAACTATCGGAGAGCACTGGCCTGCCGGCGGGGCAATTCCTGCTCCACGCGTCAGTGGTGAGGACATACACGGAGTCCTGGTGGGGTTTCCAAGAGGAGCCACCGCTCCATCACTTGATCCAATACCTACATGTTATGGGCAGAGGCTCACACATCACACACTGGCTGGCACAGGCGCTCCTCATACACACCCAGAGGCCCACACAACCGATTAGGGACAAATGGGCGACCCACCGAGGGAGGGATTGGACAGATAAAGAATGGAACCTGGTCCTGGCCAGCCCTGTGAACGTCCCACGTAACTCCCGCTTCCGCACCATTCAGCTGTACATACTGCACCAGGCATATCTGTCGCCAGACAGAATAAATAAATACTTCGCGACTGATACCGCAGCCTGTCCCAGATGCGACCTGCTGGATGCTGACATCCTGCATATGCTTTGGAGCTGCCCGACTCTGTCCACATACTGGGGGGAGGTGACGTCACTCCTGACACACAGCACAAGCCCGGGACTACCTAACACGTGGGAGGCATGCGTTCTTGGTTTAATAAGAGGACTAAACAAAATAAAACACAAGCCCGGTTCTGGGACCTAGGCCTTATCACGGCCAAGCGCCTGCTCACTAGGCACTGGAAAAGAAGAGAACCGCCAACTCCCGCACACTGGTATACATCCTTCATTAACTGGGCCAGAGCAGAGGGCACGGCATTGCGCGGAGAGGAGATAGCAGGTTTGAGACAGTTCCCGATCGCACACATCTGGGATGACATCCTGGGGTCCCTGCAGGGGGAGGGCGAGGCCAGGGGGCTCACGCAGAGACAGCTGAGAAGGGTAGGCGCCCCGCGAGCGGCGACACCATAGACAGGGCGGCGCGCCGCGCTCACCCCCCCCCTTCCCCCCCCCCCTCCCTGAGAGCAACACCGGCCCCCGACACATAAGCCGCGAACACAATCAGCCACGCACACGAGGGCTCTCCGCCACACAATGGCCCGACCACTGCTCTTAGCACCATAGCCTTGACACAGCCCCCACGAGTACACTCCCCCCCCCTATTTCCGACGCCCCCTACACACTCCCATGTTAAAGGTTTTGCACTCCTGTTCTTCCTAGCTGCGAGTATACCCGCCATCACACAGCGACAGACAGGTGCCGCTGACTGAACACTCGGCAGAGAACACGGGAGCGGGTGACACCCACCGAAAATGCAACAGGGGCGACACATATGTTTGCCACACACGCCGTACACTGAACCGGCAGTTGGTGGGACACCACCGCTCACCGAACCTGTTCCCCACCAGCTTTACAGCTAACCACACAAGCGAGCCATAGATCCCACATTTCACTAACGCGCTCCCAGCGCATGCCTAACACGCTGATGGGACGCTGGTGCCGCGCGCACCGATGGTACGTGGCGCAGCACTGGCACCATAGATACACTGGGACATGCCGATGTGAACAGCCCTGTTCTATGTTGAAGAGTTAATGGTTGAATTATAGAAAAAATGTAAAATGAGACGTCAATTATAGAAATGATCGTGTGCAACATGCGAAGGATATGCATAATTTACTAGTGACAAGGCACGCCAGACAGCGAACGAGACACTGCATAATGCCTTCCCCTGTAACCCTATGTCCCAACAATACACGGACTCCTCGCAGCCGGCCCGCAGGGTTGTAGGCTTTGCTATATGTACTGCACTTTTTTAACAATAATAAACGTCTTAAAAAAAAAACTAAAAAAAATTATCTTACTTAGATACACTTACATGGGCATTCCTATCTGTATTATATCATACTACTCCATCTAACCCTACTATGGCAAAACAATCTAAGGATGGAGCCGATGCCCATGCGCACTACCAACCAAAGGAGGAGTCACCAAGATACAAAAGACTCTCCAAGAGAAAAACAAAGTGCAATCATCCGAGCCCAACACCAGATGGCGATCTATTCATAATGTACCACTCTGCAGCCCTCTATGCCAAGAACAGATGCATACTGGTAAGTAGCATATTCCATACAAATAGTAGATTTGCTCAGGATTACATTTTACTAGCGATTAGGTTGGACAAGTATATATCACATATTTACAGAGTTAACAGGAAATGTAAAAAAATGAAAAGGGGTGGAGAGCGGTAGGTGGGGAGAAGAGTCGGAGGCTGAGATTGGTGAGAGGAGAGAGGGGGACCTGAGGGGGACAAAGAGATAAGGCAGTCCAGCAAAAGAGAAATGAATGAAGGTCAGAAGGATGGAATCCAGTGGACCAAAGGAAAGGACAAGAATCCAAAAAATGGCGGACCCGGGTCGTGGGCATCGATGGAAACCATCTCAAGATGCACCCAGGTCAGGATCCAAAAACCACTTGGATATCACTGGTTATAGCATCTATCATAGGGGCTGTCGTGGCCCACTGCTAACATGTAAGTAGGTTAATCCAGCGTGTTGTCCCTGCTGGCCTCTGAGTAGTTCAGCTGTTGTCCAGGTACTGACAGTCCAGGAACTGCCAGGCAAACAGATGATGGTGGGCGCCTGTCAGCACTGTGTTAAGGTTGGTGATGAGCCTGGTCTCTGGCCACATCTGTCCTGGCAGCATGATCGGGCTTCTTCAAATGGTAATACAACCAACTCATCTACGAGGACATGTCTTGGTTCTCCTGTTTGTGAATCAGGCCGAGACGTAGGTGGTTGACATTTTGCCTCAAAGCTGGACTGATCATTTTTTAATTCACTTTTTAATTAAGATTCCCAGCTCAGAGGACAAAAGCAACCAGTCGTTGACTTTTCGAAAAGGAAGAGAATGGGCTAAACTGGTAAAAAACAAGACTCAATTGTCCTTTCAGGGCCAGATTCTCTTTACTTCCTCCACCTCGGTAGATTAAAATTACCAGACCTACTGTAATGCTGTGGTGGAAACTCTTGACTCAATAGTTCTGATAAAGTGCCTCAAAAACAGGAAAGAAATCTCTGCTCCCTGATATAATGATGAACTAAAACAGATACGGGCAGCATGTAAAAAGGCCGAGAGAAAATGAAGGAGGGCCTATCTGGAATCTGACAAGAAAGCGTTTAAATTGGTACAGCCCCATTATAAAGAATCTATTGTTAGAGCTAAAGCAGACTTTTATGCTAAATCTATTCTGCAAGCCCTCAATAGTACGAAAGCGCTTTTAAATATCGTCAGGGATCTATCCAATCCAGCTTGTATAAGTAACAAGGTAGTTGCATCGCAGAAGCTCTGCAATGAGATTGCCTTTTTCTTTGAGGACAAAATAACCAACATTGTCGGAAAACTACAATCAGACGGCCCGGCTAATTCAGCCTGGAAGCCTGATATAGAATCTCAGATAGCCACCTCCCTGGACATCTTCCATGCCTCCTCAGAGGACTCTTTCAACCCGCTTGCTGTAAGTGTGTCCTCGGGATCCCCATTAGATCCTTTTCCTCATAACATCTGGAACATTTTGGGTGAAGAAACCTTTCCTTGGCTATGGAAGATCTGCTGCCAGTCATTGGAGAAAGGTGTGGTACTGGAGGCATGGAAGCAAGCAGTAGTAACTCCTCTGCTCAAAAAACCATCTCTGGACCCTACTGATCCAGCGAGCTTTAGACCTATTTCCTTACTGCCCTACTCGGTTAAAATCATGGAGAAGGCAGTCAGCAAAAGTCTATTGTGCTATCTTGAGGATAACCTATTGCTGGACAGGGACCAATATGGCTTCAGCCCGGGACATGGGACTGAGACTGCACTGGCAACGGTAATGGATAATCTGCGAATGTGTGCTGAAAATGGGAACTCCTTGGTCCTCCTTGGTATTACTGGACATGTCAGCCGCATTTGACATGGTGAGCCATACCGTGCTGGTTGAGAGATTGGAAAGTATAGGGGTTAAAGGGCGGGCCCTGCAGTGGCTACGATCCTATCTGTCAGGAAGACAACTGGCTGTATCTTTAACACCGTTTATCTCGGACATGTCCCCAGTACGTCACGGGGTGCCACAGGGCTCGGCAATAAGCCCGATCCTTTTCAACATCTATCTACGCCCTCTGTTCCCCATTATTAAATCCTACGGGGTAGACTTGGTCAACTATGCAGGTGACACTCAATTGATATTCGCCCTGGAGGGGAAACCAGCGGTATCTATGGATATCATTCAGGAGTGCATGTGTCAAACTGCGGGTTGGCTTAGGAAAAACTCCCTCCAGTTTAATGGGGGGAAAACAGAGGTGGTGTACTGTCCTGCCACCAGATTGTCCCAACACCTGCCGACAGAGTTCAAGCTCACTTCCGAGGATGAATCTCTGGTCCCGGCCAAAGTAGTGCGCAACCGGGGAGTTATGGTAGATGAAAATCTCCAAATGGACGTACAAGCTAACAATACTGCCAGTGTGTGGCTTTCTTTGCTACGAGTATTACAAAAGATCCTTCCCCATCTCCCTGAAGATACCCGACCGCTTGTAGTGAGAAGTATGATATTGAGCAGGTTGGTATACTGCAACTCCCTGTATCTGGGAGCACCAAAATATATTGTGCACAGGTTGCAGAGAGTACAGGCGATGGCAGCAAAGTTGGCGCTAATTAGACAACGCAGGTCTTCCTCGACCTGGCGTTAAGAGATCTTCATTGGCTGCCCATTGGGGAGAGAATTTGTTTTAAATCTCTCTGCATTGTATATAGGGCAGTACATGGCCAGGGTCCCATCCCCTTGCAAGAAATGTTCACCTGGTATAACCCAAGGAGGCAGCTCTGCTTGTCAAATACTAATCTGATCACAACAACCAGATTTAGGAGATCCCAGAAGGGGGGTAGAGCTTTCGGAGTGATTGCCTCACACATCTGCAATGAGCTGCCTCTGACTCTTAGACAGGAGAGCTCATTGACCGGTTTTAGGAAGAGTCTGAAAATCTGGCTTTCCCCAAGGAATGCTTTTTAATTTCCTCTCTACTGACAATTGATCCTGCTTTTTGATGTCTATTCTCTGATCCAAGCGCCAGGATACCCGTAGGGTGGCAATTTTGATCTATATAAATTCTTATTCCATTCCATTCCATTTAATGCCCGCTTCTGGGGTGCGTTAAACAGATTGTGCTGTTTGGGCCGTGTGTTTCAGGCAGGCCTGCCCAGTGCAGTTAGTAGGTATCCCCCACAGGTTATATCAGGGCCAGTGAAGCATTTAACTTTGGCTCCCAGTCAAGCCCAGGTACGACCATTCGTGTGAAAAGCTCAGGATCTGTTAGGTGGTGTTTTTAGGTTTCGCCTAAGTGAAAGCCTGCGCACTGCGCAGGCTTTTCACGCAGGTGAAAACTAATGAGAACAGTAGAGTGGCTTTGGGATCCGCCCTCTGTTCCATTGGCTAGCTCCATAAATGGAGGCTAGCCATTGGAACAGAGATCTGTCCGTCATGGCCGGACCAGATTCGTGGGCGTTCCCGAGATTTTTTCCCTCTCTGCCTCTGCGATGTCGTCATCGCGGCCGTGGTTTATTTTTGTTGTTGTCCACGTTTGTTTTGGCCATTCCGCGGCCGGAGGAAGTCCAGGTGAGTGCTTGTTTTCCTTGGCCTGCCGCTGCCTCGGAAAAACGTCCTCACCTTGTTCATGTTGCCGAGGTTCCGGGCGGGACGGCTGCCACCTCCGCCTGGGCGCTAGAAAGGAGCCGAGGCTCAGATGCTGCCGCTCCCGGGCATTGCCTGCGTGGCACTCCACGGGCTGGACATCAGCTCGCTGCTCCCATCCCCTCAACGCCATCAGGGCTCCATCCGCCAACGATTCACAGCCCGTGTCACCTCTTCTGACTAAAACAAACACGGAGAAACTGCCCAGTGTACACGCTGCGGTGTTTGGCGTCCCCACACGTTACTTCCGCAACGACGGAAAAGGTTGCTTTTCTCCCCTCCCAACTTTCTTCGCCCGTGGTGTAACTTTACACCACCGCCCGTACGTAAGGAGCTCTGTGAGTGTGGGAGCCAGTGACCTCGGCGCTGCTCCCCCCCCCCCCCATGCATGAAAGCTTCCAGCAGCATCTGGGACTCAGAGGTTACCTCCTGCTGCCAGGTCAGGTGGACTTAACCCTTTGAATTTACACACGTCACGTTCGTTCACAGCACTTTTTCCGTGAACGAAGTGGTACTGTACGCGTGTCTCTGTTAAGCTTCCCAACGCAGTTCTGGAAACGTCTGCTAGAGATATACTTTTTAAAAACTGAAAGTTAAAAAAAAAAAGCAAAAGGTGCACTGCGTCTGAAGCACTAGTTTGTTATGTTGAAGCTCGCGGAGCGGCTCCCATTTTTTTCACATAGTGTGAGTGTTCCGCATTTTTTTAAAATTTCATTTCACCAATGCTTGTTTCACAGGCCACCGTGCCCCCCGAGACTTAGAGGTGGCCCCGCCTCCGGTTCTCAAACTCGGCCGGAAGGCCACATAGCCTCCTCCCAGCTGGGCCGCTGCCGAAGTCCTGCTCTGGCCCGGCGGCAGCCTCTCTTTCATCACTGGCCACCCGGGGGCCTCCCATGCTTGTGCGGCCTCGTCCAGCCCTGCACTTCCCACATTCAGGGAAAGCAGCCGCCGGCAGCACTCTCGCTTTACAGGAGGTCCTCCACCGACCCGCAGCTCTGCTGTTGTTCCAGTGACCCTAAGGACGGCAGGAGCTGTTTCCTCGGGAGCGTAGGCAGCTACACGTTTGGTGCAGGGTTGTTGCCCACAGAGGCCCTTCAGGTGCACGAGGGGGGCTCAGTTGGTGTCTATGTGCCTCTCGCGATTGTGCAAACAGCGTGGGAGGCAGGCTAGTTTCCAATTCCTCTGCTCATGGGGAAACCTGATGTGCAGGCTGAGGGTGCTGGTGAAGGCTTCCCTTAATACAGATGCAGGCACCACGCTGGGAAGGTGCTCTTCTTCCATACCCCTCCTTTTCTTACAGTGGGGCCATTACCTGCAGATTTCCCTGTGCCGCTTGCTGCTGGAGTGCCCACCGCCGACCATCTCGCGCTGTGGACCATCCACTGTCACCAGGCTGCAGGCGGTGTCCCTCATGTCAGCTGCTGCAGAGACGATCCCCTACGGCCTGCGTGCTCCCTCGTAGCTAACAATCGTTTCAGCATTAATAACAATGGATCACAAGAAAGCCAAACTGTATTTACTAATAAAATGTAATACCGGAATGCCCCCACTTGTCTTTCCTTCACCTGAACTGACGGTTTGCTTTTATCCTATTTACATGCCTTTATAATTTCTCTTTTTTACTAATGACAGCATTAATTCTTTTCATCACCTTTTCTTACCGGGTCTTTGTCCCCTTGGATGTTATCACTCGGATGATACCTGCCGCTTTTCACGTTAGGTTACAGATCCATTTATTTTTTAAAGAGAAGGTTTTACATGGTAAATATTGAATTGATATCTGTTTGTTTTGAAAAGTGGTTAACAACATTAAAACTGGGACTTCTCTCTAAATTAAAAAAAACGTAAACGTCCAGTGTGTGTCACAGCTGCAATATGGTTAGCTCGTTTCTAAGCACTCAATATTTTGGCAAACAAGGAGGCCTACAGAGAGTTACAGAGAGTTACGACATTTTGCAGAGGATCACACTGTTTGGTTGATTCATGCGCGCCGGGATTCAATGTTAATTAAATCGCCGCGTTCTTCAGTTCAAGCATTTTTCAGCAAAGTCTGAGCACGAAAACTTCACACTAATACCCAGCAGCGAGAAACCCAAGAGCTAAACAGAAGCAAAATGTATCCCCCATCTCTCCTCTCATAATGCCAGGGGCCTGGCAAATGTGTTACTAATATGCACAAGCAATTACTGCCGCAGCTTCCTGCCCGGCTTCCTTCAGTTTATTGCCCCAGACAAGGTCAACAGTCAAGGGAGCAGGCAGAGAACGAAGTGACTTCCCACTTTGATCTATACCTGCTATGCGACCCACACCAGAAGAATTCCGTTCATCTATCCGTCCATTCTTTGTGGTGCATCTACCAATTCATTCTTTCACTATTTCATGCAGCTATCGCTGTGCAGTTCTATCCATCACTCGCTCACTAATTTATCCATCCAGTCATCCTTTTAGGCATTCATCTATTCACCCACTCGTCCTTTATCATTTCTTGAATTTATCCATCTAGCTTTTCTGCCTCCCCTCACCCATCCATTCATCTACCCGTTCACACATTCACACATTTATCCATACATACACACTCCAGGCCATTTATCTTTCCTTTTACCCATCTATCCATCCATCCGTTCACCCATTGATTACCTCACCCTTCAATCCATCTCTTCTTTCATGCATCCCTCTGGGCTTTCACCGTTCTAATTTTCCATTCATTCATCCATCCTTTCACGTTTCCATCCATCATTACATCTGTCCTTTCACTCTTCCGTTGAACCACACTTTAGCCTTTCCTTCTTTTCACCTTTACTTCTTTTCCCCATTGTTGAAATTTTTTTTCCTTCACAGATTCTCACTCTTTTTTTTCCCTTTTTAGGTTTCGCCTGGCGAACAGCCGCGCAGCTCAGGGTGTGTGTGTGTGTGTGTGTGTGTGGGGGGGGGGGGGGGGGGGGGGCTCTGGGTGTGTGTGTGGTAGTAATTGTTGTCTGCTGAGCTCATCCGTAGGGTTCAATAGGTCTCACATTTGCGAGAGATTAAGCTAATGGCAATGTAAATGACAATGCCAATTATTGATCTGTTTTCAAAACCAACACATAAATACAAATGTTGTCATTTACAATGCCAATAGCTCTAATTTTTCCAAAGGCGAAACCATTGCATTGTAAATGCTTGTTTATTCATGTGACATGCATTTACACTAGGGTCTCAACGTTGGGAGCTAAGTGCCCTTAATTGAGGTGCTGGTCTTTCCTAGGGTGCAGCGCTCCCCTCCCTCTCCTGCCGAGCAATGTCCAGCCTTCACAGCATCCTGCGCAAGCACTCCTCATTGTGTGGGTCTGTTTTCAGCTGCTCACCCGCCCGCTCGCGTCTCTGGCAGTTCCTTGTCCGTGAAGGTCGCGCTACTCTGCCTACCACGAGGTTCTGGCAGGTCACAGCTCTCCCCTGCAGTCAAATCGGGCAGTTTCCAACTCCGCTCCCCCACGATGCAGCGCTCACCTCGCTACGGCTCCAGCTGCTGCCGGTATTCAACCACCGGCCCTCCCGACCTCACTGGGCTAATGCTTCTGTTAAGGCCGCCGTACTTGCTCTGCGTACCGACTCCTTACACTGCTACAGGCTGCCGCTGTTGGTTTTGGTTTCACTGCCACAGGCCCTGGGATCTCGGTCTGCGATTACTCGTGCCAGGGGGTCTGGAACTGCCGCATTCCTGCACCGGTAGGCACTCAGCTGCCCATGGTGTTCAGGTGCACCTCTGTGAAATCGAAAAGTTTCGATGTGCAGGATTATGAAGGATGTTGCCCGGCAGTAGCAAGGAGCTCGCCTTCTTGCTGCGCGGTAAGCACTTCCCCATGGATCAGTATTTACAGTCAAAGAAATGTAATATTTGGAACATGTGTTTTCAGTTGATGGGATGAATCCCGGTAACTTAAATGTGAAAAGCAGGGGATCTCATTTCAGGAGAAGCTAATTGAAATCCAAATGTTTACATGGTTTCCCATTAAAGACCAATTTCTTTAGACGATTGTCTAAGAAGAATGTACAGTTTGTTAGATCGGTGAATAGTCAGACTTCTATTTGTGCTACAACTGTTTCTTACGAGAAGGAGTAGTTGTATGTTGCTTGATGCAAGTGCATATGGATTAGTAGCTAACATTCATAGTTTGAGAGTTAGCTTGAGCACACAGACGAGGTTGCATCCCAAACATTGTTAATGACCTAGAGGAGATACTCTGTAGTTGAGAAAGACTTTGAGAAATGTATACTGTTTTATGTAGCAAATCATTTATGTTGAAAACTGAACATCCTCCATTCGTGGATATATGTTAAGTGGAGCATATTTAAGAGGTTTAATACCCTAATTTTACATTTGCCTACTTCGTTTTTGTGTTCAATGTTAAGTTTAAATACACTACTTGTGAAGTGTGTTTGAGCTGTTTGCTTATGGAAATTTCTAGTTGCAGCAGGTGATGAGGTTGGAGGATGTTGAATGTGGTACAAATGTTTGTGATCGAGATTGATGTTAAGCAGTTGAAAAGGAGGGGATACTGGCTAACGCTGTGCACATGTTAGCTTTTGGATATGTGAAAAGAAGCAGGATTCTGGTTTAGCAAGTGAGAGACCAAGTACTTGTAGAAAATGCTGTTCTGTTGGTGGAAGATAATGCCACTTGTGGAGCGTAGAAAAAACGATGCCTGCTTGGCAGGGATATCTAGGATTCGTAATGACAAAGAAGGTAGTGCAGGCAGATTTGTTGGGGCCTGTCATGGATAAGGGTGTGGTCTATATGTTAATTTATTTGATAAGTTATACACTCCGTTATTATAAGTGACACACATTTGGTCACTTAATCAGCCACTTGCAACCATTAAGTTGTACGACTACTGTGTATGAGAAGATAGAAATAGGTTTCAGGTTTACCTGGATACCATGTTATAATGAGTGACTGTTTGTCCAATTGATTTGAGGTCAAGTTTATTCGTGGGTCAAAAACTAGACCCATTATCAAATGTTTTGACAATATCTTTCCCAGAGGAGATTTTTCTGTGGTTTTGTTGTGGACAGTGGCATTCAGTTTACATGAGGTAAAATGAAGTCAGTTCTTTAACAGAGTGATATCAATCGTCCAATACGTTGTGTTGTCATCCACAGGCTATGGTTATAATGCAGAGATATAACATGGTGCTGCCAAAGTGTGTTCTTTGGTCTATTAGTTCAGCATGGATGTGATGTCAATACACCATTTTAACAATTGTTTGGTAGAATTGTTCTTTCTGTGTTGTGTCTAGTTTTATTGAAGGGGGTTTGTAAGAGTACCATTAAGTGTTTTGAGAAAGCTCACTGGTGATTTAAAAGGTTAAAAAACACCAGGAAAAGCTGTAAATCATATTTGCTCCACATCAGCAACTGGCTGTGTCCATTAAGGACCCAGGCTTTGTGGGGAAGAAGTTATTGAAATTTCAGAATGAGGTATGTGTTGAAGTCCGGGGCAGTTCCGTCAAAGCCAGTGGTGAAGTACTGAACATCTTCCTAGTGTCACAAGTGGCAGCATGGATTGATCAATGTTTGGCACTAAGTAAGAAGAGCAACAGTATGAATTGTCACTCTACATGTGCACAAATTGTGAATACATTTTACAGTTTTTGTATTTCATATGTTCTTGCCTTTTTCTGGTTTGCTTTTTAGGTCTGGTTTGACAGCGCTGCTGTAGCCATACTTTGTGATCACCCAAAAAAGAGGTTTCAGCTGACTGCTGGGGGAAAGGGGCTTTGGATCTACCCACAAACTGTTTTTTCTGAGTACAGGGTTTGTTCGGGCCATAGTTGTGTGCCTCCCCTGAAAAGAGTAATTCTAGTGCACATTTTTCGATCAAGCATATTAGACAGTGCATGCACTGTCTGCTATGAAACATATTGTGGAGTTATCAAGAACACACATGGGCTTGGAGTCTGCCCACTGCTTACAATTGGTTGGTTTTTCTGGCACTCTAATTTGCCTGCTTCGTACGCACATCCCAGCTCATCAGTCTTGTTTATGTGTCCCTCCCATTAAGCATAGCCTCTTTACCATCTCTTAGTTGGGAGGCTTCTATATTTCCATTGCTTGCTTTTCAGGCACTACCTTTTTTCTTTTAGGTTAACCGCTCAATAGTAGTGCATGTGTTTCCTAGCTGTCCCCTTTGTTTACGTTTTTCCCTATTCTCTCCATTTTGCTGTCTGTAGTCTTGTGTGCCTCTCCTTTGAGTACATCCCACATTGCATTCTTGCACTTGTGCTTTTGCCCCTCCTGCTGCACGTTGCTTCTCCCCATGTTGCTTCTCCGAACCGTGCTCTTTACTCTCCCCCATTTTGTCTGCTCCCCAACTCACCCTCCAAGTTGCTTCTGTGCCCCTGGGTTGCTTTCCCCCACCCACTGCCTTAGTGTTGCTTCCACCCAACACAGTTCTCCATGTGGTGCTCCCCCCTGCCCCGGCCCTGTTTATGGCCCTCTCCCAGTGGCGTGCCGCAGTGCCTATTTTTACTTTTTTTAAAGTAAAAAAAAAAAAGTATTTAGGATGCTGTACAGCAGAGCTCTTGAGGTGGAAAGCCGAGAGCAGGACTTTTTTAAAGACTACTTTTAAAATTGTTAATGTGATACTGTGTTTTTTAAAAACTGTGATACTGTGTTTTTAAAAAACAACTAGAGTTAGATCTCTTGGCTCCCCACGTGACTCCCTCCCCGCGCAGCCGAGTCAGGTGCTGCAGCGGGTCGCAGGTGAATCACCGGGACACCAGGGCCACGCCCATTGGAACAGGCCACGCCCCCCTTCACTACAAAAGCGCGCCCTTCTTCGCCTGCGCTTGTTGTAAGCAGAGCTCTTGAGGCGGAAAGCCGAGAGCAGGACTTTTTTAAAGACTACTTTTAAAATTGTTAATGTGATACTGTGTTTTTTAAAAACTGTGATACTGTGATCCTTCCTCTAGAGGCCAAAAAGGTGGCGGTAAAAGGTCTCATTCAGTCCCGCCTGGACTCGAACAATGCCCTTTACGTGGGGGCAGCTGAGATGACCCTCCAGAAACGGCAGGTCGTGCAAAACTGTGCAGCACGTACCCTGTTGCAGATCCCGCGCACCCAGTCAGCCAGACCTGCTCTAAAAAGTCTCCACTGGTTGCCAGTGAGGCAGAGAGTGGCTTTCAAGGCGCTGTGCATAGCGCACCGCGCCTTCTGGAAAAACGGCCCAGCCATTAACAATGACCTGGCCATCCCCTACCACCCTAACAGGAACCTCAGGTCGACGGAGGCGTTCCTTGCGGTTGTTCCCAGAGTGAAGCGAGCCAGGTCTGGGGGCAGGTTGTTCTCTTTGAATACCGCCAGGCTCTGGAATGCTCTCCCCCTCTCACTCCGGTCCAATCCAAACCTGCTCTCTTTCAGGAAAAGCTTGAAGACACTACTGTTCGCTAAAGCCCATGAGCCCTAACTCCTCCTTCCGCCACCTCTCTGCTTCAACTTAGTGCTTGGACGCCCACAGGCAGCAACCGCGCTCAATAAATGTTTAAAAAAAAAAAAATCCAATAGATTCCAAAGGCGGGAGACCTAGTATTGTTGCCAGTGCTTGTTTGGCTTATGGAAAGCTTATAATCAATGCAGCAGTACTTCAATGGTTATGGTAATAATGATCATTACTAGAGGCCTGATCTGTTTATTATGAAATATTATGGTAAAGCCAGTATGCCTGACTAACTGACTTATCATGAAAGCATGTGTTAAAGACAATCTGCTTTGAAGGGTGGATTGATATTGCACTGTGCCGAAGCCTGCATGAATGTATATAGTTGCCTGGAATCTCAGAGATTACCAAGTTTTTCAAGTTTTCCAAGTTTAAGTTTATTATGTTTTGGCTCTCAAATCAGGGCCACATAAAATAAACACACAATTATACAGTAATGATTACAGAAGAAAACATAGGTTACAGAACAAAAGGAAACACTACTTATTCACTGGTCGAGCAATCATCTAACACTTCTCCTTGTAACATTAATAAATATCTAAAAACCCTTTAAAAAAGTTAAAAATTCTAAAACAGAACATTTCATTTGGCGGACAATAAAGTGCATGGAAAAAGGTTTTGACATTTAGAATTCCTAATTGTAAACAAATAGGTTTTAACCATTTAAAACGCAATGGGCGTAATGCGGGACAGATAAACAAGACATGATTACGATCCTGTATAGCACTACTAAAAAAGTTACATATAGGAGATACACCATACCATTTTGCAAAGAGGTGGTTTAGTGGGAGCAAGTCTTGTCTTAAAAGGTACCATAATCTGCGGACTCTATGGGGAACATTCCAGGTAAGGTATTGTTGGGCCAGTTTTGGTGTATAAGTATTAAACAGTGATTGCCTTTCTCTATTCCCTTGTTTGGCAATCATATCCATTTTAAAACTGAGTTCCCACGATGCACATTTTAATTTAAACTTTAGTTCAGTAGGAATAAGTAAAAACGGTGTGCTTTCATCCAACTCTAACAGAGTTACAGCTTTTCTAAAGTTTTTAACCAGCGTAGAAAACTCGTTAAAATTGCCCAGGAGTTCATTTTTAATGGCTTCCCGTAAGGTACCCGGTTTACCTCTCGCTAAACGGGCCACCCACCTTACTAGGGCAATCAGCCCCTGTACCCAACAACTTCGGAGTCCGAATTCCAGCCTGCATGAAGATACAGAGCAAGCTGTATTTAGAGATGAAATTCTTCTTAGCACCTTTCCTTCTATTTTTTGCAAGAATCCCCAGTGATTTAACTCCACTAATTCTAATCCGTACAGTAGAGTAGCAGGGATCTTTGCTCTAAATACTTCCAGAAATAGTGTAAAGTGTCTCTTCCCAGTAGCGCTATACAGTGAACTTAACCCCATACCATGTGCCGATGCTTTACGTGCATTGTGCTCAATGTGGGGTTTCTCACTTAGGTTTGCTGAAATGATTTTTCCTAAGAAAGTGTAGGTTTTAACCACCTCTAGTTTCTGCCTTCCTATGGCCCAACTATAATTTTCGGACTACATTTTTTCTTTCCAAAAATGCACATTATTTTGCTTTTCGAGACAGACATTAATCTTCATGTAATGTGTTTCTGCAAATTGATTTAATGCCTGTAAGCGGTTAGACAAGCCCTTTGGGGTTAGATCTAAGATGAGGATATCATCGGCGTACATTAAAACCGATATATATGTCATCCTCCAATTTTCGGGGGTTGCCCACCACAAGCAGAAATGGAGGTAGGGAGGTCTGCCGTATATAATGAGAACAATATAGGGGCCAATATACACCCTTGTTTCAAACCATTCGGAGAAGGTATGGATTGAGAAAGACCTCTTTCTCCACCATATAGCACCTCGCACCACGTGTTCGAGTGAAGAGACTTCACGAGTTCAAGTAACTGTATTGGCATACCTAAAGCTGCAAGCTTTCTCCACAGCGTTGGACGATCCACCTTGTCGAACGCTGTGGAGAAGTCTATAAATGCCACATATATATTCCACCACCTCGAACACGTACATATTTGTCAACAATCACCTGTAATGCTGTTAAATTATCTAATGTACCATGCTCTTTGCGAAATCCGGTTTGTTCCAAAGGTAAAATACAGTTTGATTCTAGCCATTCAGTGATTAATATTAAAAGATATTTAGCAAAAACTTTTCCTATTGCGTCCAATAGAGCTATTAAACGATAATTCGTAGGATTATCTCGCTCTCCCTTTTTAAATAAGGGAATTAATATACTTCCCCTCCATGAGTCGGGGACTGATCTCGAAAGGAGGCATGCATGAAATACTGGGAAAAGAATCCTACTCCAGGAGGTGACATCTTGCTTCATAAGTGACATGGGTAACTCGTCCGAACCCATAGCTCCGGAGGAGCCCATACTCTTTATCACAGAAGCTATGGTTTTCTCGGTTGGGAGCTCTATATTATGCTCGCTATTCGGGGCTAGATCCCTATTATCGCCCTCTACACCGTTAGATTCGTACAGACTAGATATGAATAATATCCAAACATCTTCAGCAATGGAAATGGGGATAGGGGTGGTTCTTACACCACATCCCTTCCCTATTATAGACCAAAACTCTCTAGAATTATTAAAGGCCGATGCTTCTCTTAACCTAATCCAGAGGGAATCTTCTTTTTCTCTTTTTAATTTTATTTTCAGCCTCACCCTCCTTCTTCTTAGTAAGGCTAACTTCTGCTCTTTTTCCCTAGTTCTACTGAGGTACTGTTGCCTCACAAGTTTATTTATCTCCTTATTTAAAGGTAATAATATACTAGGAGGGGAATAAAACTTCTTAGCATTTTTTGTTTTCTTAGCTACCATAGTAAGCTTCTTCTTAAAGTTTTCGAAGTATAGGAATTCCCTACCCTGCCATTCATCTAATTCTAGTATAGTTTGGGCAAGAATATTTTGAACATCCTTCATACTGATAGGGTCCCAGAAGCACCTTCCAGACTTGGAATGAATAGAGACTCCTTTATTGGCTATGGACCAGGAGTCATTATCTGGAGGTTGTAACGAGACAGTCATGTTAATCACCTTATGATCGCTTAAGGAAGATTGAGAGATCATTATGTCTTGAATGAAGGGAAACGTATCATAGTCCATAATCACATAATCCAGGATGGATTCACCCCTAAATGACCTATGTGTAAACTTAGCGGGAATGTCAGAAGGCATCCTAACGTTTACAATTAGTCTCTCAAAATAGCTAAGTTCTTCAAGTAATATCTTTCCTCTTTTATTAGTTTTTATTTTACTAGGAAAGATTGCTTGAGGTATATTATATGCTTCTTCCATGAATTTATTTCTAAACATATCTATACTTAAATTAGAGACTTTGCTATTTAAGTCACCCATAAGTAAAATATAAGGGGGCTGATCAAGCTCTAATAATTGTTTTACATAGGAAAACATTTGCTTCAAAACAATGTTAAAAGTATCTTCAGGAGGAATATAAGCATTTAAAATTACAAGAGAAGAACGTTTTCCTACAGTCTCTATATTGTTAATAGTTATAGATTGGAAAAGATTACTAATGTCCGTGTAGTGGGAAAATTGCCATTGTAGTGAATTTGATAACAAACAGGCAATTCCACCTTTCGCATGGCCTTTTTTTGAAGGTGTAGCAGCGGCCTCAAGGACAAAGTAATCTTTCCCTCCATATATGCTGTTTTTACACCATGTTTCCTGAATACATAGCACATCTGCATGCAAAGAAAATAAAAAGTCTAATTTCTCTGAACAATTATGTAGTCCTGCGGCATTCCAAGATACAACTTTTAATTGACTGTTAAAGATGTTGAAACAGTCTTGGGTTATTCGATGTGTTATTAGACAAAACTCCTGGTAGCCAGTTCCATAACTGATTGTTTTCTGTTAGAGGCATATCCAAGTTCTCAGGAGTAAGGAGTACCTCAGAAACCATGCGTTTACCTCTCGATACCCAGATTTTTAGATCTTTATTAAAGGAGGACTGGTCTTCCTGCCTAAGACCCATCTTGGAAACTCCTTCTCTAGGGAAGATACGCTTTCCATTATTAATAAAGGGTAACACATCAATCCCTCTGCATTGGAATGCGTCCGCTTGTTGTAGAACAATATTAGCAATAATTTTTGAACAAAATTTTACTCGTGCTCGTTGCTCGTTTTCAGACCTTATTACAGAGACCACGTCAATATCACTTGACAAAATAAGTTTTAGGCTTTCAATATCCTTAAAAGAGTTAAGCAACCATGACCTATTCAAATTTAGGTCAGAGTCGAATAAGGGAAGAAAGTCCAATGTCAAGGTATCGACACATGTGTTAGAAATTTTTAAAGGAGCAATAGTAATGTTCGTGATCACCTCAGCAATAGGGCAAAAATTAGGTGCAAATGGATTAAGTATTCTTTTTTCAATAGGCTTGTTTCTTGTGGCTTCCTCTACAGGTTCCGAGGAATTTATCTCAGCAACTTTAGAACGTTGCGCTCCCCCATTCATAATGCTGGCATCCAGACGACCTTCTACAACAGGGTTAGTGAAACCAGCAACAGCCTCATTAGAGGAAGTATCCAATAGTGATCTATCTGCAGTTTCTATTACATCACAAGCTTCTGTATTTATGTGCTTTTGGAAAATAATTTGTCCCTGTCTTCTCTTCTTATACTTGCGGATAGGTTTCCTATTTTTCCCTTTGTTCTTTCTACTTGTTTCTTTTACTTTCCCCTTGGACATTACAGTTCCTTCAGAGTCTTTTTTATCCTGATTAAAAATAGGGAAAAGTTCTTTCTCAGCTGTTTGGTTTACCTCTGCCAAGCTTTCCTCCTTCAAAGTCGGTTCTGATTCTTTCCTCCGTTGTAAGGAAAGTGAGGTGGGGGTCTTAAAGGGCTCATGAATGTCCACCTTTAGCAACTTCCCCATTTGCGCATTTTTATTCAATGAATTATTACTGACCAGATCATTCTGGACTACAGCTTCGGTGGGGAAAGTGGACCCAGTCTCAGTATTTTTAGCAAGTAATACTTTCAGTATCTCAATAACCGAGTCCAAAATACAATCAGAACTCCCAACGAATTTGCCTAATAGAAAAAGTATGGAAGCCAGTAAATGTTCAAGTGCTATCAGGGAATCTGAAATAGGTTTATCATTTTTTGGGTATCCAGATGCAGTAAGGGGACAGATCCCTGATAGATTAAGTTGCGGAGATTTCGAATCGCTCTGCATTGAAGGGATATCATTAGATGTTATAGAAGGAGTGCTACTATATAGCAATAATCCCGATGGTGTTGCTCCATTTGGAGTTTTACTGGGTTCAGGCTGTTTCAGGAAATTCTCGTCCATATAGCGACCACAAAGTTCGAGATCGATACTGGACGGAATAGAAAGATCTTTTGTATTCATTTCCTCATTTTCTGTGTCTTTAAGAATATTAGGCTGAAGGACTTTCGAATTTGCTTTCGAAGGGTCAGGATTAGCTCCTTTGGATGACCATAATGAGGGGATTGCATCAGTATTTGGAAACGGAATCGACAAGTTTTTATCCGCAGTTAGCTCAGGTTTGATATCCTTCACTACTTCAAACTGCGGTTCCACCGTTGTTAACAAGTCATCATCAGTGATTATTGGAGCTTCTGTAGATTTGTTTGCTGGTTTTTCCCATATTTTCAGCAACTGCATCTGTCCCTTGAGTTGTACACTATTTTCATATTTATTCCTTAAGGGATTAGATCTAGTTTTTATACAGGACCTCCCACCTAGGACTCTTCCGGAGCGTAGTTTCTTTGCTGTCATATTGTGGAGACAGACGGCCAATCAACAGAGATACAGATTTACACGCCTTCAAACACTAATAGGACTGTTTTGTTCAAAAATGAAAATAACAGGGCCCAGCCCAGCCTACCTCAGCCACTGAGGACCACAGAGGACCCGCCCTTTTCCCGGGCTTAGCCCGGCGTCGCCCCCGCGCGTCCCACGATGCGCGGACTTCCAGCGCAATTAAAGCCAAGTGAGGGGGGCGTGGCGGGGAGATGCTCCAGGCCCAGATGGCTTGTGGGCAATGGTGTTTCTTTGAGTCTCTATCCGCCTTCAACCCCACAATCACGAGTATTTCCCGCGGAGCGGGAAACGCGAGCAGTTGGTCACCAGCGCTGCCAAAAAGCGCTTTCAGGGTGACGGCGCTTGTAGTGGATTAAGAGCGTTTCACCACAAACCGTGTTCACGGCAGCAACCAACACAGCAGCAACAGGATTGTTCTCAGAGATTACCAGAGTGTTCAAGTGTATTGGTGACACACCCAAACAAATGGTGAGGATAGAAGATGTGCACTACTATAATCCTTATTTGGCTCTCTTAGGATAGATGTTTTATTGTTTTGACAACTGTAATTGTGTACATGTTTGTAATTTTACAACAGTATACCTAATGACTGGCTTGTTGAAAAGGTTATTCCCAGCACAGTAGGTCTGAGATGGATATGGTGGCAAGCCAATAATAAAGGCTATATCCCTGATTGTTTGTTATTAAAGGAGAGGAAACCTTTGAGTGCTGATGCAAAGTAACCACATAGCAATGCAGCCAGAGCTAACTTAGCCGAGTCGATCTAGATAGCGTTAGTAGTAGAATGCCACATTCTAGCTGGTAACATGCCTGGAATTCTGTTTGTTGGTATGAATGACATCTAAAATAACCCCGTCCATGTGATGCACATGGAAATTCCACATAGGCGTATCAGGTATTCCGTTTTTGGGCACTTATGAAATTTAATCTTGTATGATCTTTCTGCTTATGATAAAATCAGAAGAGTAAAACAGAGTTTTCTGTTGACGCGATAGAGAAAATTGGAAATGGGTTGCAAAATCAGTTTGAACCAAGCAAGTGAAGTATGTAGTCTTCAGTGGAAAATGCTAGCTAGAACTGGACACTTGAGTGGACCCCACGCCTCGTAACTAATAGCAGCCCAGAGACGCCCTGCTCCCTTTCCCAAGGGCATGCGTGGGACCTGAGAGCAGCCAGGTTCAGCGGCCAGACTTTGCAGTCAGCAGCCCTACGGAATCTGATACCAGGCCATTGCAGCTGCTACTCCCTGTGCACGACCCTTCCTGAGTCGGCGGTGGGGAACAGCAGAAAGGTCTGGTTGGAGTGTTGTGTAGTTTCTATAAACCTATATAGGATCTGCACGTTTAGACAACCTACACTGTACCCATACACTGATTCTAGGCACCCCCACTGGGTATGTTAGACTGTATACCAGCTAGCTCACAGTGCCACTAGAAACCCCTCTTACCAAGGAGAGAATAATTCTTTGCAACTATCAAACATAACAACTCTGTCCCATCAGGGATCGTGGAAACAGTGCTATACTTTTCGCTCAGTCTCACATGCTCATTTGTTTTAGAGAAATAAACAGAATAAACGCTGGGAATGTTTTTTCCAATGAGTATTTATTGAACCAGCGTCATTCTAGAGTAAAGTAGGTGTGCTGAAACCACCATTAGACAGAAACAGATATAAATGATTAGAAGCACCAACAGAGTAAAAGGATGTTAGATTTCTACCATCGTGATAAAACAACAAATACAGGCAAGTATATAAAATACATGACAGTAATAAAAGCGTACTCCTAAAATGCGACCCTAACAAGATGTATCTAAGTGTACCTAGCAGGTATGTAGGTGTAAAGCTGAGAATCCCTCTAGGATAAAATCCACCCCATTACCTGAAGTGAGAGACTGTGGGACCCCGTCTTAGTCATGACATGGACACCCAGTGAGGGATGTCAGACCACTGCGACCTAGAGTGCCTGCGTGCAGGAACCTCAACGTCTCGCATCGGTATGGAAGCCCTTTTCTCCTCTGGCTTACCCCAGCAAGATATGGTGTTTATATACCCAAAGTGGTATCCTCAGGGGTTCTACCTTGCTGTGTCACGTTGGACCTAGGATGACTGCAGGAATTACCCTTATACATAGTTATTATGCAAGCGATGAGATGGTAGTTCTACTGAGTTTCCTATAATCCTCATGCATAATGGATGAGGCTAGTTTCCAGGGAAAACCCTAAGCAGTACCGTAACTGGGTAAAAGGTCAGTCCCAAGAACAGTTATGTAGTGTAATGGTAGGGGCGAATATATGTGAGAGGTTAGGTGACTACCTGAGCCTATATTGGGGTACCTATATGAAACATAACCCATCTTCGTTCAGTTGTGTTTCTGGACCTTGAATCAGTACTGTGTTTCTGATTAATTGTTCATTTATTGTAGCAAGCTTTTGGGTAGTATATTTAATTCAGCAGTACTTTAAAATTTTCTGAAGTCAATGTGTTTACCAACAGCTGTTTACTAGTTTTCCAGATTTCCCTTGGATTCTAATGTTTTAGAGAACACAACTGCTTGATTTTCTTTACAGCTCTGAGTTGTTTTCAGTCTGGCCAAGTGGCATGAGGGCTTAGCTGAATTTAAAGACGAGTATACTTTTTCTAACCTGAAGTAATCACAGATGCCGGGAATACGCTATCATAAAACTGTACAGATGCCCAGTCAATTCTATTGTTTGAGCGACTACTATCTTGCTGACAGTCAGGCAAGAGGTGCACACACAAACGGTAGCAGGGCACACTTCCTCAGCCTTCTGGAAAAGATCCCCACCATTCGTGTTTTGAAAAATATAGTACAATTCTCAGGAGCCGGTCACCTCATGAGGTCGGCCTTTGAAGTGGAGCAGTACCCTTGAGTCCAGCCTTTTATGTGTTATCCACAGACTTTGTTTTTGGGACGCGGGTTGCAAACAAGTCTTTGAAGAAGAATTGATGGGCACACTGGATTGTCCTTTGAGGATGGATGGGGATACCTTGGAGCTGAGCTTGTAAGTTTTATAGATTACTTATGCGTATAACATTTATACACAGTGAATACATTGTTTTGTCTTTTTCCCATTCTTCCCCTGCACCTTATGAACGGTACAGGTTTGTAAACTGAGCCTGCAGTTTTTAGGTCGGGCCTGGGCAGCACATGCGCTGCTGCAAGGCATGCAGTAGTAGAGTATGGCTTTGAAGCCCCGCCCATGTTTGTCATTAGCTTGTGTCAGTGTCCTTCGTAAATGCCTGCTTCTGATTAGTTTATAGGCTTGATAGTCCCTTCTTAGTACCACCTTGTTTTCATTTGTAACCTCCAACAGGACTGGCCCTTTTACTTCGGTTGTTACACGATACGTCTTCTTAAGTCTCTAAGCACTATTTTCTTTAATGAGCCTCTCTTACTGCAGGAGGGTCTCTCATGCACAGTTGTGACCACCTCTGCTCCTACGTGCTTTCTTTACTTGCCGCAGGCTGAATGGTCTCTCGTGCACAGTTGTGACTACCTCTGCTCATACCGGCTTTCTTTACTTGCCGCAGGCTGATTGGTTCCCGGCCGATTCATTTGCCAGTGCTACATCTTTGCTGCACACGCTTCATGGACGTGGGACGCTGCGCTTCAAGCGCAGCTAGTAAAATTTAATCAACTCTGTCTCACCGCCTGCAATGCAATAGGTCTCGCATTTGCGAGAGTTTAGCCTATTGGCATTGTAAATGACCATGCCTTTTATTTATATTTTAAAAACTAAAACATAAATAAAAGGCATGGTCATTTACAATGCCAACAGCTCAAACTTGCATAAATGCGAGACATTATTGCATTGCAAATGCTTGTTTTTAAGTGAATGGAGTCTAATGATGTAGCTGGCTAATGTAAGGCTCTTGCCTTATTGGTGTCATCGCTTTCTGTTGACCGAAGGATTTTGATCATTATCTTAATATTATTTACCATTGTAAATTATTGTACATTGGAAGGTCTCGATAGTTCCATTCCGATGCAGTTCAGTAAATTATTACACATTTTTCTTCTACCCTAACAGGTGGATTTACCGAATTTGCTAGCTGTTTCCCTGGTCTCTGCGAAGGGAAAGCTGCGGTTGTCCCAAGCTGCATTTCTCAGCCTTGCCTACCTGTTTCAAACATCGGTCCAACCCGGATATTGCCGCACCTGTACTTGGGCTGCCAAAGGGATGTGCTCAATCGTGTGAGTATCTCGCACTATTGCTATTCTTGCTTATCTTTTGTAGTTTTTCACTTGGGATGCCTGATACACCTTAATATAAACATGAACATTCGATGTGGTGTAGGGATGGTTTTCTGTCTTTCATAAAGTATAGGTGAGATGATATGTATATGGTCGATGTACTGCAGTCCTTCCCAGTTAGGAAAGACAATGATCCTACAATAAGCAAATGATGTGCACAGCACTTTAAATGACTATAGTAACTTTATTTGTTCCTTTATACTGCAAATAATCAAGGCTGATGACAGCACAGTACCACACTTCACATCAAAATCCTGTTATAAAATTAAAATTTGCTACTATGCCCAGATTACTCTTCTGCTTAACGTTACTTGGACGCCATGACACACACTGGAAACCTCCCAAGACTTCGTTTTGAGAATGGAAACCATTTAAACGAGAATCTCGAGGTTTGCAGACTGCATTGCCTGCCTTCTCGGTTTATTCTTCCGACCTATTACTGAAGACCAAAGATAGACAGTTTGGGCTTTTATTTAGTCAACAGAGGCATTTTTGTTACTGCATGCAAGGGTTTTGGCCAAAAAACACGATCCTTGCATACCCACACAATGCTCAGATGCCTGATAAGACTGTATATAACTAATAAATTGAGATTGCTTACACAGTAAGGGATTCCTTAGAAAACCCTGACAGACCCTGGACAGCTTCTTAAATTTCAAATACCTGTGTGAGTTAGTGGACCTGATGCTCTTGTGGGCAACCTTGTCAGCAAAGTTTCCTCATTCTATGCGTGGCCAGAAAACAAAGTCTTTGGCGCAGTTTTATTTATTGACTCCACTCAGCCTTCTAAGGTATTCCGAATTTTGTTATTTTTATGGTTGCAGGAGATGTTGGTTGAAGTAGTTTAGGTGTGAAGACCTACTCCAAACATGATGTGGTGTGCGTATTAGTGCACAAGCTTGGAATGCTGCAGAGTGTGCTGAGTAGTCCGTTTCTTGTATTTTTAATGATGGGACTGAGTTCCAAAGTTTGCTTGTCTGACTGGAGAAAGAGGTTCCACAAGTTAGAATCTTTTTAAATGGCGGTGCAGTCAGTAAAGGGACCAGCATTGAGTGCATCAGTGCATTGTCCAAACACTTCACATGATGTGATATGGCGTCAGTGCACATACACTTTCTCCAACCTGGCATTCCTGAGAAGGGAGCACACAGTGCAGAAAGAAATGGAAGAGTGAGTAGCAATGTAGCGCCCTTTAATTTTCACAAACCTGCCATCATTCCTACATGGATGAAGTTACCCTTCAGTCATCTGAAATAACCCCATTTTCTTCAAACCTGTTTTTGAAATCTTACATGAAACACAGAAGAGCAATGTTTACAGATCATATCCCATCATAAACATTTGTATATACTCTAGACCGCTTATAAACCTAATTATTAAATCAAATAAAACACAGTATCCCGTTAAACGTTTCAGGCAAGAATCCTCTATCTCTAAGCCATTAGGGAAGATGGACATGAAGTCAGCATGAAGAAAAGGGAGTATTCTGCATGATCCACAATCCTTTCTTCACCACCTTTGAGGTGGCTGATTTAGTGGATGAAGGTAAATCATTCACAGCTTGTGGAAGGCTGATGCAATGCTCTGACATAGAACTGCAAGTAAACATGATGGAAGGTTAGCTGCCCCGCATATTGTATGAATGGTATGTTCGTATTACTTAATTACCTGCACAGTGATTCTTCTGAAGGCAGGAATTCTGGCAGAAATATAATTACAAGAAATGTACAGAACCTATAGTCTATTTGGGGCTATATCGACATAATCTGAAAAGTGGGTTTAGTTAGGAGAAGCCTCAAGCTACATAATGTATGCAAATCACAGCTCAAACGTACATCAACTGCAAATCACTGTTTTCCTAAATTGCTATCTTAGTGTCTAAAAGGTATTTGAGATGGAAGGTAATTTCAGAGTAGCTGACACAAATTTTCACAAGCTGAACATGCTTTGCAACCTGTATGCAACAACAAAAAAGGAATCTGCATCATTTGCCATAGTTTATCTTAAAGTTTGTTGTCTTGTGTGAATTACAAAAAGAATAAACTCATCTCTATTGAAATTTTCAACTGCTAACCATAATGAAGCAAGTATTGCTATTTGCCTGATCACAAATTTGTGCTAAAATGTAGTATCTGAGATACAGTAGCCCAGGAAATTTACGGCTGCAAGTAAGCCTGGTAATTACTTGTGGAAACTAATCAGTATTTAGTTTGTTCATAGTTGAACGAGGAATTAAAAAAACGAAAAGGCTTTCTTACTGTGCCATTTCCACTTCTCTGTTTTTTCATACTTCTCAGGCCTTCTATTATTTCAGGTTGCGCCTGTTTTTCCTGAGAGTTGAAAAACTGAAAGCTTGTGCACCATAGATATTTTTGTAGGCAATCCTTTCTCAGCGCAGACAATATGGCCCTGGGCTCTTTTCGCACTTATGCTGGGATGAACTACCTGACTTATCATCTGGCAGACCTTGTACACCCAACTCTATTTTACATCTGTATGTCACTTATATTTGGTTTGAAGAGATGGTAATAATTGCACATTTTAAATGTTATTGGGATGTCTGTGTTGAGGTGTGTGCCTACTCAGTCTATCTGTGAATTCACCCCTTTTTCAATTGGCCACCGAACTTGTCACAATTCAGTGTAAAACTGTAACTTCGACACTTTTAGAAAATCCTACATCTTTAAGTGAAGGCTTGATTTGATTTTGGCCTGTCACTATGATCGGAAAGTCTTCGGCCATTTAGGAGTGTACCATTAAATGATATCGTTTGATATAAGTTGACCTTGGTATGCCAACAATGGATCCCAAATCCCGTACGTGGATTTTGAGTCTTGTCCCATTGAATAACCTAGAGCTCATAGAAAGCATTCAGGTGCTTTTCATAGATTCCTTTCAGACCAGTGGAAACCATTTTATTTTAGGTCTGTAATTAGCTGGGATCTTGTTAAAGCTGCTACTCGTTGATATCCGAGATATCACTTCATGTTGGAAAAATTATCCATGTGAATCCAGAATACTTTTGTAGAAGAGCAGAACTAATGACTCAGATGGCCAGTTGTTACTCTTACAACATGCAATGTTTACAGCTCAAAGACCGTAACCTACAAGGAGAATAAATTGTAAAACCTGCTGCGACATCATGCAGTCTTTCCATTTTGCATTTCCAGTAATCTTAAAGATTTATCTTTTGCAGCTATAAATAAAAAATAAATATTCAAAGCTTATTCAGAGTAAAGGTTCTGGACTCTATGGACTCCATGCTGACTTTTATCGGATGCTTGGAAAATGTCTCTCCTGCCACTTAATATTGTCTCAATGTAAACAGTAAAATGGACCCCTACTTCCTCAGAGATGCAACCGCTTTCCCCCTATAAAATGGAAAAAATGATATATTACAAAAATCTTACTGTCTCCAATTCTTACAAATATTATATATTGAGATGATTGATTGGGATTTGTTGGTTCTGTCAGGATTTAGGTCATCACTTTTTTATGTTAAAAATACTAATATTACACATATAATATTGTAGTTTTTCTGGTATCAAGAAGCCATCAATTTGTCATATTATTGCTGAGGGTAGTCTTGTACCCAAAAACATTTTATCTAATGGTATAATGATTTTTCTGCTGTTTAATGCACCAAATCAGTTTTATTGATCCTTCCACATGTGCCCTGGACCTAATTTCCAAATGCAGTTTGGATGGCCATTCTGCATCGAGCAGTGTAATTAGTGTCTCACAGCCATTGTGAATCCAATCTTTTAGCATTTATTTTCAACACTTGTAAAGCTCACTGTCACCTAACAGGCATCCTGGCGTTAACATATGTGTGCCCAGCTGAGCTCATACTTGGGGGTCTCATCGGAGTAGCAAAATTATGCACTGAGGAAGAAGATCCTCCAGTTGTCTCAACTCAGATGGAAGATTGTTTCATAGTCGGGCAGCATAGGTACTAAAGGCTCTAGCTCCTGATTTTTTTTAAAAATCTAGGCACCTTCACCATTCTAGCTGAAGAGGATCGAAGGCTCCAACGAGGAACATTCCAGGTGAATTCATTCTGCATTGGATTAGGTCCAAATCCATGCAGGGCCTTAAACTATGCAGAGAGATTTAAACTGACTCTTTGCAGTATAGGGAGCCAGTGCAGCTCTAACAGGGCCATAGAGACCGATGAATGCCTTGGCCTTCTCAAGGCTAGCTTAGCCGCTGTGGTTTGAATCCTCTGGAGCCTCTCTATCAGATACCTCGGGGACTCCAGCAGCAAGGCATTACAGTAGAATTCTGTCACTTCCACATGTAAACCTCTCTCTGGTGTAATTCAGTGGTCATAGAAAGAGATTAGAGGGAGCTTCTGTGCTGTTGTTGAGGGAACCTAACACGTAACATTATTATATGAATGCTCTTTGAACCATTGATTGCTCTTATTAAGATGCAGGAGTCACTGTTTAATTTAATTTACTTTACATCAGCATGTGCTAATGAATACTAACTCTTTTTGTGGATTACTTCGAATCAGGGACGTTTTTTTTTTTTTTTAAACCATTGAATACTTTAATTTAGTTTGAGACAAATCATGCGGAAATAACCATCACATAAGTTAAACAAGCATTTGCATTGCAATATGTCTTGCATTAGCTAACGTTTGAGCGATTGGTGTTGCATATGTTAATGTTTGTTAGTTTTTTAGGTTCTTGTCTAAAAATATTTACCAGTTGCGTAAGTAATAACATAGAAGGCTTGAAGCAATGAAAGGGTGCAGTACAACAGGCTGTTAGTAGGTGTCCCTGTGGAGTTTTAAAGCCACCTCTATTAGCCTTATAAGGTACTGCACCCTTAATACAATTATAAAGAAAAAAATTACATTAAGGCTGCAGTAACTTAAGTGGCTGATAGCAGTGTCATTACAACTCCACAGGGCTACTGACGGACACTGTTAAATAGTACTGGCTCCAACTGATGTAGAGGTCACGCAGGGACTTTGTAAAAAGGTTAACGGCAAAACAAGGGTCGTGGTAAACATGAAGACCAAAAAATTGCTGGATACAAAAAAAGTTAATGAATGCTATTTCAAAGAGGTGTTTCCTAACCATAAAGGAGCAATATCCTGAAAAGCAGTAGTAAAGCATGAGACCGTTTGGAGAAAGTGAACAGAAAGCAGGCCAGATATGTTTGGCTTGCTTTCATTATGTGCTTATGAAACAGAAAAAAGGGTTAAAAAGGCAAAATGAGAGAAAGGGTCCGACTGACTAATGGGTGAATAAAACACAGGATGGGCAGACGCAAGGGCAATGAACAGAGAGAAGATTAAAAGAGGAATAGCAATAAGAAAAAAATGTGCGAGGAAAAAGTAAGGTACAGGGTGTATAGAGGCCACCAACCCCAGAGGTATAACGGAGGTTAAAGTCAGGGCTAACCTTACTCTCAAAAGTGGTAGCTTGGCGAGCAGTAAAGCAGTACCAGAGGACAGTGTAAAGCATTTTTTGTACACGCTCAGTCAGAAAAAGGTTTCACACACCCGAGGACTGAACTCCAGGCCAATTGTTTTTATATCAAACCATACAGTTGTTTTATTTTTTAGAACCAACAGGTATCAACATATACTTTCTCAGTTACGAGTGATCTCAGGTAGTGTTTTGCAGGACAGAAATAGCTTTGTAAACACAACAGGTACAGGGGTTGCAATAGGCAACACAGTTCTAAACACAATCTAACATTGAGCTCAATGGGTTGTTCTACAAACAATGCAGTTGATTACTTTGTAAATTACTTTGGTAATCCCAGGCCTGGATCCTAGATTCAGTCCTGGGGTCTAAGCTGAAAACAGTTTAGTAAAAACGATTTGGTTATTGCGATGATTTTTAAGGAATAAAAAGGTATTCTAAAAGTTCACACTTAGAAACTTTTCAGTGATAATCGAACAATGTTAACCAATGGGATAAAATTCAGGTTGCAGGTAAAGTACGTTCTTGTTACTTTTGTAATCCAGTACTGGGCTCCTAAGTCCAGCACTGGGATCTCGACTTACTACAGTTGAGTAATTACGTTTCAGTAATAGGTGCGAATTTTAAAGAATATTTCAAGATTTCAAAAGTAGACAGGAGAAATTTCATAGAAAAGCAGACAATGGATTCCTATGGAGAAAATACAGGTTAATGGTAAACCCGGTTCGGATAGCTTTTGTGGTTCAATACTGGGCTACAAGGTACAGTACTGGCTTCTCTCCTGATCACAGGTGAGTACTTCGGAATTCGGTATTCGGCTGATTTTATAGGAATATTTTAGAGCTCCAAAACTACACAGTTAGAAGATTTTTCGAGTCAAACCAGTCAACGTTATCCCTATGGCAGGAAGGTGAGTTATCGGTTTCCAGGTGAGGACTCGACCAGTGAAGTTGAGGTTCTGGGCATAGACTCAGGGGTCCCCCAGGGTCAGGTAGGTACAGTTGGTACGCCCTCAGCGGCACATGTTACCCAATGGAGGGGAGGGGGCCTTCGGTTGATGGCTGCAAGCAAGCAGGCCACACGGCTGTGGGAGCGGAGATCCTGGTCACTTACTCCGGGCAAGTGGGGAAATAGAGTAGGGTAGTAGTTGCACTTCCAGCGGCACTCTGGCGGCCGGGTGCAAGGTGCTTTTGAGCCGTCTGGCGCCCAATGTTATTCAATGGAAAAGGTAAAAAGGGAGCAAAGGCTGCAGACTCGGGGACGGAGATTCTTCAGGTGCGACCATCACTTCAAGAGGTAAGTTGGGATCTTGGAGGAAAGGTAGGTACCCCAAAGGAAGGCACAGGGGGCTGCAGGGAGCCAGGTGCAGGGGTGTCTTTTGGTGTCGGGAATCTTACCCTCGGTTGGGGGGGGGGAGAAGATATCTGGTTCTGAGGCTGCCGGCGTCGTCTGGTTAGTTGAGGAGGGTCACTGTGCATTGGACTTCGGATGCCAGTTGCCGGGTGGACGTCCTCGTGGTCTTGGTTCACTCTGGCACGGGCTGGGTTCGGTGGGTGCAGAGTGGGCTGGATTTGCGGTTCCGGGCTGGCACCGGGGTGTTGCTGTTGGAGCAGAGCCTCTGCTCATGGGAGTCCCAGTCTCTAAGATGGTCAAGGCAGGCAGGTCTTCCGGGGTTCGAGGTTTTTGCCCGCAGGAGACGCCGGGGGTAAGCAGGAGCAGGTTCAAGGATCAACAGGCCGGTAGGGCTGGGGCCAAGTCAGTTGTCGTCGTCCTTTTGTTGGCAGCTGCACGGCAGGTTGTCCTTCTTGTTCTTCTTGTTTTTCAAAACAGGATCTGGGGAAGGAAGGTTCAGGGAGCCCCTAAATACCTAATTTAGGGGCGTTACAGGTAGGGCAAGGGCAGGGAACAATAGGTCCCTGTCCTGGGGTGGAAACACCCCTTAGCCTGCTCCTCTCCGGTGGGAGGGCGCATAGGGGCGGGAACCTAGCTGTGATTGGGCAGGGCTCCCCATCTTCAAGATCGCCGGAGCCCAGGGTCGTGCTTCACCTCGCCTCTCCCACCTGAGGGGTGGGGTTGGCACAGGCTGGCACACCCCCCTTCCTGACGTAGGGTTTCCCGCTAGTCTTCCCGACAGAGTGGGGTCAGAACTGGTGGGGGCCAGTTACTGGGTACAGCAAATGGTCTGGAGAAGCTCACAGAGGTGGCATGTCTTTGAAGCTTCCTCCTGCCTATCCTGGGGGAGGAGACCTAGCACCTTGCCCAGAATGTGCATTGTTCCAGGCCCAGGAGAGCGGGCGACTCTCCACCCAGGGGTCCAGCAACATGTCTGCTGGGTGGCAGCCTAGGCAGCATCTCAGTGGAGACTTGGATTGTAGGTTAGGTTTTCAGGGGCATCTCTAAGATTCCATCTGGTGCATTTTACATTAAACCTCACACTGGCATCAGTGTGGCTTTAATGTGCTGAGTTGTTTGATACCAAACTTCAGTCTTCAGTGAAGCCATCATGGTGCTGTGGAGTTCGTAATGACGACCTCCCTGCACCATATACTCTTAAATGGCAGCACTGCACTTACAGTGCCCAGGAATAGCCCTGGGTACTGTAAGGGCACAGGACTCATGCACCTGTACCCACACCACTGGCATAGGGCACCCAGTTAGAGGGGTGACTGATGTATGCCAGGGCAGTGGGGTTGTGGGCATGGCACACAGGGCTGTGTGCCATATCGACTCTCTGTTTAGTTCTGTACTTAGATACTCAGCCTGCAAAGGCAGTGTGTGGGTGTCAGGGTACAGGGCCCCTAAGGGTGGCACAATAAGTGCTGCAGCCCTTAGGGGTCTTCTCTGGTCACCATGCCCCGAGTACCTAGGGTACCAATTACTGGGGGCTGATAGGTGGCCAGAGATGCCAATTGGGTTTTGTTTCAACACCACTGTAGGGAAGGAACACAGGCCCTGGGTACTTGGTTGGCAGGAGCCTACGGCACACTCAGTCAAAGCCCATCAGCAGTTCAGCAAAAAGTGGGGGCATACCAATGCAAGAAAGATGGCACTTTCTCACAGGAGGGAGGCATCTAGAGAAGGCGGGCAGAGTTAGAAGCTGAAGGAAAGTGGCGGCTATATTAACTTGATGGGAACGTTCAGCTGAAGCGCGCTGGCGCACCGAAGGCACGCCTAAGGCAAGCCCGTCTGCTCCTGCCCGCGCCTGTTCCGCGACCAGCGCCAGCCATGCTGCCGGCGACACCGCCGGCACACAAATATACTGGGCTAGATCCGAACGTATGAATCTAAGGGATGCAGGTTGAAAGACCCTGTCACTCTGTAGACTCGATGGTTCTCACTCAGCCCATTTTGTTTGTGCAGGATGCTCATTTTCATTTAATCCAGGTCCCAGCAGGGCATTCACTTACTCCCCCTCTGCCGCCTTTCCGGTAGATGATCGCACCTCCCCAGTATCCAGGCATGTCTGCTTAACTGCAGATCACTACCCCGTCATGCGGCTCTCTCACTACTCAGGCTTGGGACTTCATGTTTCTGATAGAAACAAGGATTAAAGACTCCTCTAATCCAGACCTCATTCTGGCTATTCCCCTTGAATATCGGTATGTTGGGATCAATCGTCCTAGTTCCAGGGTGGGGGTGGAATTGCAGTGATTTTACGCTCAGACTGGAAAATTTGCTCAAGGAAGCTTTCTAATATTGATCCTTTTGAAGCCATGTATTTTAGTATTTCTGATGATTCACTTTCTATTTTAGCAGGGATTCTCTTATATCGACCTCCCGGTACCCCTCCTCAACCCCTTATGGATTTTTTTACTTTGGCCGCTGACCTATCGCTCAAACACCCCCACTTCACCATTTTAGGGGATTTCAGCCTTCACATGGATAACACCTCCTGTACTAAAGCTAGTTTGCTTTTGGATACCATGAATGGCCTTTACCTGACACAGCAGCAGGTTAGTGGCCCCACGCATATGGCTGGTCATGCGTTGGATTTATTGTTCACAAACTATCCTAATTTGGAAACCTTCTCCCCCTTCCCCTCACTTGGACAGATCATTTCCTTATTCCTATATCAGTCTTGCCTCCCCCCGCGCACTGTTATTCTAGTTAAAGCCAGGGCCTCTGTTAGGAAGTGGTGTAAAATCACCTGTGCCTCAATGGCCCCTGCTCTTGCACATGGTCCGAGGCAGTCAGGAGGGGATTTAGACTCTGACGTCTCAAAGTTGAATGGCTGGCTCTCCTCTGCCTTAGATGCCGTTGCCCCTCTACGACCGATAAATTCTTCTAAATCCAAACCCTCGGCCACTTGGTTCTCTTCTACCCTGCGCTCTGAGAAGAGCCTCTGCAAAAAACTTGAGAGATCCTGGAGGCTCTCTTATGATCCTGAGGCAAAAGCTATTTATAGAGCTGCCATTAGGAATTTCCACAAATTAAAACGGTCCGAAATGAAAGAATTTTTTATTCGAAAAATCCGCTCCGACAACAATTCTTTCAAAATACTTTTTAACATAGTCAAAGAATTTTCTAAACCAGTCGTACTCTCCAGTCCGATTGCCCCCAGCCAAGTACTTGCAACACCCCTGGTGCCTAATTTCTCTCATGACAAAATATTAGATATTTTCTCGCAGTTAAAGCGTTCCGGGGATTTCCCTGCTCCAGTCTTAAGGGCAACCAAGAAGGAGGTTTTTAGCTCCTTTTAGGCAGTCCCCGCGGAGACTTTTGCTCAACTAATGCGGACATGTAAATCAGGCTCCCCTCTTGACTCCTGTCCGGCTCAAGTGTTTAACACTCTTGCTCCTCTCGTCTTGCCCCCACTGAACCTGATATGGAACACTTCCTTACAAATGGGATACTACCCCGTGTCCTGAAAATAGGCCTTGCTTATCCTCATCAATAAACCTGAAGCCGATCCCTCGGTATTCAGCATCTATAGACCCATCTCCCTCCTGCCTAAACCAGCCAAAATCCTGGAGAAAGTTGTGCAGCAACAGCTCTCAAACTATATTGAGTCCCACCAACTTCTCCACGACTCGCAATCCGGATTCAGAGCCGGCTACAGTACCGAATCTGCACTTCTGGAACTCTCAGAGACCATTCGTGGATCCGTGGACGCAGGCGAGACAGCAATGTTATTGCTGCTCGACCTGTCCGCGGCATTCGACACGGTCTCCCATGATATATTGATCGGGAGACTGTATGATATCGGAATTCGGGGCACCCCTCTGGCATGGATCAGATCTTTTTAAAGGACCGGACCCAACAGGTTTTCCTCCAACAATTTATTTCGGAGAGGAAACCGCTTAGTTGTGGGGTACCACCGGGCTCTGCCCTGAGCCCGCTGTTGTTCAATGTTTGTCTCACCTTTGGCCGCAGTTGCGGATTCTTGTGGGGTGAGAGTGATCTCCTACGCTGATGACACACAACTTATGTTCTCATTTCGAGATTACTCTGATGCCAGTTTTCTGAACTTTTGCCGCTGTCTCTGTGACATCGCAGCCTGGATGTCACGCAATACCCTTAAGCTTAACTCAGATAAAACTTAGGTGCTGTTTTTTAACCATAACCCCACTCCCCCCTTCCTCCATACTTTGGTGGCCTCCTGTATTGATTCCCCCTCCTGTTCCGGTAGCTTCGGCCAGGAATCTGGGATTCATAACGAGCTAACCTGCAAAACTCTAATATAAGGTCACTCTTGGCTATTTTTTGGCAAATTCCGCATGATCTTGAAAAATTTTCCCATTTTTTTCCATGGATGCCAGACGTACCATCACACACGCCCTTATTACTTCTCATCTGGATTACGCAAACAGCCTGTATGCCGGAGCCCCAGCCTATCAGATTAAACAGCTACAGTTAGTGCAGAATGCGGCTGCAAGATTGATTTATAACATCTCATATTGCCACTCAATCTCACTGCACCTAAAATAATTAAACTAGTTGCCCGTAACTAGCCGCATTCGTTTTAAATCCTTAGTATTGGCATACAGAGCTTTGCGGGGTTCAGGGTCCGGCTTACCATAGAGCTAGACTCAAACATGCTAAGGCTTCCCGCTCTCTGAGATCCAACCATCTTCTTCTCATACGTACTCCCCGGTTCCGCCGTGCACAAATAGGGAGAAGAGCGTTCGCAGTCATCACAGCCCAAGCTTGGAACAACTTGCCACTATCTCTCCATTTGACAGAATCTGAATGCATTTTTTGACGCAATTTAAAAACCTGGTTGTTCACCTTCCTTTAGTTGCTGAGTGTCTTGGATGAGTC
This sequence comes from Lissotriton vulgaris, assembly GCF_964263255.1. Classification (NCBI taxonomy): domain Eukaryota; kingdom Metazoa; phylum Chordata; class Amphibia; order Caudata; family Salamandridae; genus Lissotriton; species Lissotriton vulgaris. The sequence goes on from NC_141686.1 coordinate 103,893,339, forward strand.
TATTATGCTGCTCGCAGCGCCGCGACACCCCCGTTGGGGTAGCTGTGTGCTTTATAGGATTCTAAATAAATTAATTTCAGATTTAAAGTGCCCTTGCTTCATGATGTAAACGTGGACTGCGCTGTCTAGTCAACCAATCCCTGATAGTGTGTTAATCTAAGTGACCCAACGCTTGAGTTTACATGATAAATCCTATTTGTTGTTCACTGTTCACTCTCTGGCTTGCGTTTGAGTCTTTCTTTTACTGTATCAGAGAACTTTGTAAGTCGGCAGTTTAACTGAGTTTCAGCAGGGTTGAAGCATAGCTTTACTGCCTGTCTACTGGTCCTGCTCTTTTTAGGTCTCGCGACCTATCAATGCGCGCAAGCGCATTGAGCGGAGCGAGAATTCATGTCTTGGAAATCCTCGGCAAACCAAGGGCTTTGTTCCTGCGGTTTTCTTTAAGTTCATGTGAATCACGTGACCAAACAAGCACGCGCATTCACGGCCGCACAGCACATCAAAGGGCTTCGCCCAGCGTGCGCTCTGCGGCTTCTCCTCCCCTAATTATTCATGGCAGGCCGGCCGTACTTTCAGTTTCCCGGCCTCTCCTCCCCTAATTATTCATGGCCGGCCAAAGGCCGGGCGTTCTTTCAGTTTCCCGGCCTCTCCTCCCCTAATTATTCATGGCCGGCTGCAGGCCGGCCGTACTTTCAGTTTCCCCGTGTTGTTCTCTCCCTTGTTGACTTGGCAAACAATAGTCAAATCGTTTGATTTGAAATACTTTTAGAACAATATTTCTTGTTAATTAATAAAGAACAACCTATTTCTTTCCGGCGCAGCTGAACTGCTAATGATTTCCTGGTAATAGTGCCACAACGATGCTGATAGCAGCGAGTAAATGTGCATCTCCCAGCGCGCGCTTGATCCCGTCTCGAGTCGGCCGGCCGTACTTTCAGTTTCCCGGCCTCTCCACCCCTAATTATTCATGGCCGGCCGCAGGCCGGCCGTACTTTCAGTTTCCCCGTGTTGTTCTCTCTCTTGTTGACTTGGCAAACAATAGTCAAATCGTTTGATTTGAAATACTTTTAGAACACTATTTCTTGTTAATTAATTAAGAACAACCTATTTCTTTCCGGCGCATCTGAACTGCTAATGATTTCCTGGTAACAGCGCCACAACGATGCTGATAGCAGCGAGTAAATGTGCATCTCCCAGCGCGTGCTCGATCCAGTCTTGAGTCTGCAGACGGGCTCGTGCCTTGCGTCATGACTTCCTGCTGCTATCCACCCGAAGAGGAAAGAGAGAGAGTGAGAGAGCTTCTATGCAAAAGGATAGAGTTATTGGGAAGCCTGTCGTAGATGCTTCTATGCTTCTATAGGTCATTTGCAAAGAGAGAAGATACGTGGGTCACAGGGTAGCAGATCGTGTGCAAGATGACCTGGTCATCAGGACCTGTGCAGCAGGAGGTCACATGCGATCATGTGTAGACTTAGCATGTCACTTCAGTCAGAGAAGTGAGAAATTTTGTGAAAAAGATACAGGGCCATGTGCAAGCTGAGGTCATTGCCTGTGCAACAGGCCATAAGCAGACGCCTGTCGCCATGGACATGTGCAGAAGACTGGCTGAAATAGATCTTACCAGAACCTCCAAGTGCAGTGAGAGAGCAGGCGCTAGACAAGGTACATGTGGTCACTGGGATCCTGCTCAACAAGAAGCAAAGTGCCAGAAGAGCAGGCCTCTAGGAACTGTGCACAAAGAGACCTTTTCCAAAGGGAGAATTTCACTATGACCAAGTGTAAACAGAGCAAGTCACCATGGCCTTATATAGCAGGAAACTGTAAAATATATCACCAAGACCCTGCCCAACACGAAAAAGAGCAACAGGCCTCAGTCATATGCAGCAAACTATCAGGTTCCAGAGAAGCATGTCATCGTGGTTGCATTAGGAAACAAGCACTGGCGTTGCCAATAGGTCTCGCAGTAGGAAAGTTGGAGCTATTGGTTTTGTAAATGACAAAGCCCTTTATGTTTTTAAAATGAAAACAAAAATAAAAAGCATTGTTATTTGCAATTGTAATAGCTCCAACTTTCCTACTGCGAGACCTATTGGCAACGCCAGTTCTTGTTGATTATTGGGCGGAGTAAAGTGCATCTTATGTCTTCAAGGCTAGGGAAGATACAGATGACATGCACAAGGACCTCATTTCCTATTCCACAGAGGTGGCAAGTCTGCTCTCCTTGTCTCCTTTTCCAAGGCGGCAGGTGTGGGAGGATTGGTAAAATGCCAAGTCGAAACCTTAGGAATTTTTCTTTTAACTTCTTTTCTTCAGTAAAGGTTGCAGATCATTTTTGTTTAAGCCTATACATTTAATTGTTCTGATTTTCACATTTCACCTAATAAAGGAAAAGGGGGGCAGGCTTGTCATGTCAAAATACGTGCCAACTTATGAAGGAAAATGAGGGTTTAGCTAAAATGGACAAGCCTTCTCTCCACTAATCGATAATTCAATAACCTTCTCTCTGAGACATGACTGGTCCTTCGATTTTCTGATATCAGATAATTTGTATGGCTTTTTTTAAAAAACATATTTTTATTTGTTTATTGCAAACACAGCACAGAGCTCTGCACACCAGAGTCCTCTGTTGGATTATACCGTACAGTATCACAGAAGCAACTGACTTTCATAGGTTTAATCCAGGAAAGAAATAAGAATGCATAGCTCAATACAACCAAACCCCCCCCCCTCCCGGCCCCCCAAAGTCGTACAATGTCCGCACAGTCTTTGCCATAGCCTCGATGTATAGCAAAAAATCTTCGGCACAATAACCCACACCTCCCCTTCCCCCCCCCCTACCCTGCATCCCCACATCACCGCGTGCATTCAGACTTACCCTAGTGGACGAGCCTCCACAGCCACTGGTGGCTCCAACCACACCCCCGGTAATCTGCCCATCTTTTCCATATCCTGAAGTGCTTGCTTGGGCAGTCCCTGGCCACAAAAATAGTCTGTTCCAAAGTTGTATGGCTTTTAATGTGATCACAATTATTAAGTCATTGGCTGTACGCATCAAATAATGTATCTAAATAGGCTCATGCAAATATGGTGGAGACGTCAAGTATGTTGACAAGGGTGTAAGCTGGTGTCTTTTTAGTGCCTTGAAATGTACAGAGTTCTCATAAATGATGAACAAGGAAGTAATTCAAGTGAGACGAGAAAGAAATACTAAAGAAATTAAAGTAGCTGTTGGCATGCAGAGCAGTGATGTAAAGCAACACTCTAAATTAAAGTTGTGAAGGCAGTGAGTACAGTTGAGGAGGATGGAATGGAGGGAGGCAAGGCAGCGAGTAATTTCTCAAATAGGGTGGTGCTTTGTTCACTGAGGTTTCTATTTTTCCAGTTATAATTCTAGCTTTTTCCATAATGGCCTAGACTTTCAAGGAATTAAAAACGGTTTCATCAGGACTGCAGTGAAAACAGACATATGCCCACCAAGTGTGTACAGAAAAGTGATCGGCCCTTTTCCAATCATAAAAGATAGTTTTTGTGCCTAAGGTGCACAGTCCGGAATACATCAGGAAGATCTAATCCTCATATCGAAAGCATAGCATAGATGCACAGGACAGCTGTGGTAGGGTCTAGCCATATGGATGTGTTCCATAGCCTCTCCACAGTTGATTGGATGCTATCCCATAGAGGGTGAATATATTTGCACTGACATGACATGTGTGAGAGTCATCTTGTATCTCCCTGCAATTAAATAGTTGTTCTGTCTTCAGTACACTCAGTGAATTGACCATTATCTGTATTGTGCCACGATGAGGGTTATTTCTGTTGTACAGGTGAACTTCAAAATCAACTTGCAATGAGTAGTGTAGGGAGAATCGTTTCAGGGTTTCTCACCAGACATTCCCCTTGTCCAATGTGTTGACGTCAATGCAGAATTAAGTTATTCTTAGTAATGTATTTTGAACCAAGTATGTATCAGTTTTGGGAGGTCAGGTGAGGGTAGTCGACCTAGTTAAGAGATCAGCAGTTTAAGCTTTAAAAACTTTTTAGAAGTCATAGTTGTGAAGATTAGATTTTGTGGGAAGGTTAGGGAAACAGAAAGGGGATTTGTGGAAACCTAGGTATCTCACCAGAACAATACCCTTAATGCCCAGTGGTCCCAAAAGATTGATTTGCCATTCATCTTCAGGTCACGATTGTGTCTTAATGACATGTAAACTGAATTAAATATTCGGTTAGTGAGCTTTTTGTCAAAATGAAACCAATAATGCTTACATTGTGTGTGTGTGTGTGGGTGTGGGTGTGGGTGTGTGTGTGTGTGTGTGTGTGTAACTATGGATTTAGAATGAAGTGGTTTTAATGTATTTGGTAATGAGTATGGAGATTAGTGGGAGGGAATATTTATATGTAATCACTGTGGGGAATAGAAAGAGACAGTTTAGAACCAGTGTATACTCTGACCAGGAAGGAAGGCTGCCTGATAAAAATGTTCGCTAAATTAACAGTTAAATAGCTTGTCTTACTTTGCCTAGAGAAATGTTTACTTACTTCACTTTCCAAAGAACGTTGGTAATAAGTATATTTTTTAGGAATCGGAAAGTCTTCTGGGCGTCATTTATATTGTAAAGTTAACCAAATTGACCATCATATTTATAGGTTAAAATTTGCCCCACCACGTTATAAAATTCACAGACCATGATTAAAACATGATTATAATTGTTTAAATTTTAGCTGCAGTTCGTAGAGCATTGCAAAACAGCACACCCAGGCTCCTAATCAGTAGCCATAAGTCAATAATTAAGGAAGAAAAAATACAAAAGGTCCTGAGAAAAAATACCACTTTCTTGTCAGTCTTATGTAGTATCCTGATACTTCAAAGTACAATCTCATAGATTTCAAGAGAGCTACAATGACCGCATTGGCTTTTGAGCTAAAGGCCAGGACTACATAAGATGCAGGCTTATAATTTAGTGACAAGAAATTGCTCCTTTCAATCATAGGACTCTCTAGTTGTTTGAGTAGATGAAACTCACTTATTTTATGTAGAGGGGTATTGTGATGATTTTAATTAATCAAGCAATAAACATTAAACTGACTGACATAGGACTCTCTCTAGGGGCAGCTCAGAGAGGTTCAATAGCTAAATGAAAGACAATGGTTAATAAGGGGCATCCCCAAGGAATATCTTGTCTTAACAAAACATTTTCTGATAGAAGTCCTTGCAGTTACATGCTAACTATTTGTGTCACATGAAGTACAAGAGCCATACAAATGAAGGTGCAATTAAGCTCATATTAGTGTACTGCTGATCTCAGAAAATACCTTGTCAAAAACCTACTCTGAATCCAGCGCCAGCGTGACAGATGGCAAGTTCTTTATCTTTGTTCTGTCAATCATGTGACTATATAGACAAGCCGTGTCACTTGCCAGTCTACCTTTTAAGAACTAGCCTGGTTAGGATGAATTAGGGAAAGGAGATTAGGCTGCATTGTGGAGAAGTGTGGCTCAATGGTTAGAGCGGCAGACCCTGATGCAGAGGTCTGGCCCGGGACCAGGGATCAATTTCCGCCTCGGCGGGTTTTGGGCTCAATTTCCTCGGACCTGATAATTCTCACCTCAGTGCCTATTCTAATCATGGGTCCCACTCTGCAACTCTGGACAATAGCTTGCTTAATCTCCACAATGGCCCCAACAGCGCTGGGATGCCTGGCTTCACCTTGTGGATGCCCAGGAGTGGACATTTCACAGGGAAAAGCCAGGAAGGGTTCCACAGCGGTATGCGTTACAGCGCAGTAACACCCCAGTTGGGGTATTAGTGCGATGTACAAGTACAAATTACATTTACATTTACATTGTAGTCACCAGGACTGTGGGATTCATTTTCCACCCTAAATGTTAAATCCTATTAGTGAGATGGGTAAGTAGTTTTGAGCTACTTGTGAGATTTCCTCTCCATTAAGGGCAGCAAATTTTAAGACAATGTCCTTTCTTTTGAGGTGGTTGGTCTATAATACCCCCCTCAGACAACACAAATGGTTTCCTGAACTTCCAAATGAATATTTTAGATGTAACCGTGTGGGGGCAGGCGATTGGACGCACATATTTTTTACATGTCCCAAATTGTCATTTTTGGGAAGAGGTGTTTTGGTTTATTTGTGATTGTATGTCTAGGATCATCTTACCTTCATCACCACTTGCCCTTTTTGGCTTTTCCCATATAACTAGCCAGCTGCCAAAATATAGGCCATATTTAATCTTTGCTGCTATTGCAGTAGCCAGATCTCTGGTGTTGCAAAACAGCAGATCTCAGAAGGTGTCTACAGTGGGACAACGGCTCTCCAAGTTGGCCCGGACCTACCAATTTGAAGAAGCATATGCAACAAAGGGTAGAAGCGTTTCATAGATTTAAGTTAACTTGGGAGGGCTATGCACGGTTTGCATGTGCAGTAGAGAATGTGTAAGGTATAAAAGTGACATGAGACTTTCTTTTTTTGCAAAATGTTTTCTTCCATTGCCGTGCTTTTTAGAATATTAGCTAAATTGTATGTGAATCAACTTATTATCCACCAAAATATGAATTTGGATATTAGGGAAGTTATGACGGTTTTTTAGAATGCTGGTTGTATTATATGTAAATCTATTATTGTCTACTGAAATATGAATTTGGGTATTATGAATGTGTGTTATACCATTTTAATGTGTCTACTTTGCCTGCTATCCACGATCAATAAAAAAAAAAAATTCTTTCCTTTGGTAATAACAATTGTTGCATCATCTGCAGTACCATAGACTTCACCACTGTTAGCAAAGTGTCTGAAAAGTGATATAATTATTGCAAGAGCTTAAGCTTTACAAGTTTTAAAGAGAGGTAAAGCCATCTGATCCTAAGGACCTATTTTTAGGGAACGAATGGCTCTTGTTACTTCCTTCTCATTGTGTGTATTGAGGTTTGCCCTATCAATTTCAGTAGCTTCTGGAGATTTCAGAAAATAAGAACACCTCACAGTATACATGAGTCATGGTCGAGTCAGAAGTGCACAAGTAAGCATAGTATTATTCATAAGATTCTGTGTGTTCTTACCTTTAGTGTTTGAAACACCATGTTCAACTTTTACCCAGGCGAAATTTCTTTTATTCTATCTGTATTTCAGTTAGACCACTGGCATTTTGTCCAATCTGTTTTTCTGACCTATAGTTCTTGCTCTCTGTATTAATATATATATATTTTTTTTACAAAACACATTGATCAAGTAAATATAATGTTAAAACATGACATTAGTTGGGTAACTGTCATATTTCCACATTTTGCAGAGCATAGTGTTGAGTATAACCCTTTGCCTTCCCTTGTGATCTCTTGATCTTTAGGCTTATATCGTCTTGAGCGGGTTCCGCCTCCCTGCTTATTCTTCTGCCGTATCGCCCTGCTCAGCCTGTGCTGTCTGAGGCGCCACTGTATACTTGGTGTCTATGTATTTCCTGCTCGCCCTCAGCCTCTCCTGTCTCCTTCCCCGGTAAATATGCCTGATGTGGGCTCCAGTCATTTTTAGGGCGACTAAGTGGTGGTTAATAATTCACAGTATAGATCTGATGTCTGCATGTCTTTCCTTTATTGTAGGGGCAGGACCATTCGCCCAACATATTGCCACTCGGCGCTTGCCTAGTAATAGTCCGATGGCTACCAATTTTCTATTGCCGGTGTTAATCCACCTATCATATTCTAGTAGGCAAACATTGGATCTAACTCCAAAGTAGCACCAATAATAGAGTACAACTTGCGAAATACATTTCCCCAGAATCTAGCAATCTCTGGACAGTACCATGCAAAATACATGAAGTCCGTGGTGTTTGCGTTGCATTTAACACATTCCTTTGAATCACACAGACAATATCTAAAGAGTCTCTCTGGGGTGTAATATATATTCTGTTAATATATTTAAAGTTAATGAGTCTGTCGGCCATTCAGTGATACTATTCGGGTTGTGGAGCAGCAGTATTTCCAACACTTATCATCTATTGCCCTTTCTAAATCTCTGCCGTTCTAATCTTGCCTTTGTGATGTTTGGTCTGCGTTCTTCCTGTACCAGAGCATATATTTTCGCTACTAGTCTGGAGGGGAATTCTACCTGTATTAGGGCATATCTTCTTTCAGCAGCTCTCTCAAGGCTTGTCGGACTCCAAAGTACTGAAAACGTGTTAGAGGTTTTAGCTCCTCTGCACCTCCTTGGAAGGATTCCCATTCTTTTGCTACTCCCAATTTAGTGATTCCCAGTGTATGTAATGCCTTTACTGTGCCTCTCTCCTGACTCGTCCGGAACCAAGGGAACCATTCTAACTCTATGTGGGGGAAATATAGCAAGGAGCACACATAGTATTCTAGTTTCCCTCTCCGAGCATGCATTGTTGAGTTAAGTGAATCTAGGACTCCGTGGCACCTTTTTTGGATTTGCGTAATAGTGTTTTGGGGAGTGTACGATGAGTTTACTGAAGACGTGCACATATCGGGTGTATGATCTTCTTGGTATTTTCCTGCCGGGTTCTTTCCTTCTGCTCATCACGGGATTCTAGGAACTAGTATATTATATGCCAGTTCGAATGAATTACAGAGATGTTTATTTGTATTTGTATTATGATTTCAGCCCTGATGAAGTCGCTGTGTAAATAATATACGAGACGAAACACGTGTTGGCTGAATAAATCTTATGACATCTGTACATGGAATGTGGAGGATTTGAATTTGAAGAGAAGTGAAAAATAAAAATCCATGATCTGAAGGACTTTGATATATCATTTTGGATTACCCACCTGGGACTGCCTTGGATGTATTGGAAATACTATTATCTTTGATATTGAACTATATAGACTGTGAGTGCTCAGGAAAATCAATTAGTGTACGATGAGTGGATGCATCTTTCTCGACGTACAAGTGTGGCAGATCATAAAGGTTGTGTAGCCAATAAAGTGCTGGCGCTCCCTATACAGCTCTGTAATATAACCACATTTCAGGGCCATTGAGGCCCCCAAAGTCATACAGCAACACCAGGGTCTTCCACTGTACCCTAGGTAGTTTCCCTGCCCAAGCCAATCACAGCAACAAGGACTTCAACGTGTCAAAGAACGAATGAGGCAATTGTATATAGATATTTTGGAAGAGAAACAGGAATCTGGGTAGTACCACCATTTTTATCATAGCTATGCGCCCCATCATGGACAGTAGGAGTTTGATCCATCTTTCGATATCTTCCTCTAATTTTTGGATCGCTTTTTCATAGTTTTCCCTAAGAACCTTTACTGGGTCTGTATGTATTTGTATTCCTAGGTATCTGACCGGGTCTGTTGACCTACAAAGAGGGAATTCAGATGTTATTTGCATTGTGTTGGGGGAAAGGAGGAATATAATGTACTCAACCCAATTGACCTGGAGTCCAGAGAGGCCCACAAAGCGAACCACCTCTCGAAATACTAGGCAGAGATTACTCTTGGTGTGACAGAGGTATAATAAAGTATCGTCAGCATATGCTGAGATTGAGTCTGTAGCCAGGGAACCTTATAACTCTTTGCCCGTGGTATTCCCTTAAGGCGCAAGCCAATGGTTCAGCTACTATGGTGTACAGCAAAGGGGAAAGAGGGCATCCCTGCCTGGTGCCTATAGTAATTTCAATGGGAGTCGTGGCCGTATTTCCTACTCTTATTCTTGCGGATGGTCTGTTATACAGGACCTCTATTAGTCTAAGATATGTTCCACCAACTCCAATTCTGTGTAGCACAGCCTGCAGGAAGGCCCATTCCACCAAATTGAATGTTTTTTCGGCATCTAAGAAAACCGCTGCAGCTATTACAACTGGGTCCATGTATTGTATAGTGCCAAATAATGTCCGTAGACTATACATTAAGGTTCGGCCTGCTCGAGACGGACCACTCCTGGCAGCAAAGGAGTGAGTCTATTAGCTAGACCTTTGGCATATATTTTAGTGACTACATTCAATAAAGATAATGGCCTATACGAGGAGCAGTTCTCAGGTTTTTGCCCGGTTTTAGGAGCGTGACTATTAAGGCTTCACACATCGATTGGGACATAATTCCTGTTTCTTCCATTTCTTCATAGAGTGTGGCTAGATGCGGGATAAGGTGGTCCTGAAATGCCTTGTCGAAAGCCACTGTTAGGCCTTCTATTCCTGTGCTTTTCCTGCCTGCATACTGACCAAAGCCGCCTTTATTTCGAAGGGGTTCAAGTGTGCCACTAAACATTATTTATTTTCCATGGTGATCCATGTCCTCGCTATATGTTCTAAATAATCTGTTGTGATGGCTTCATCATGAGTGATGCGTGTGTGGTATAATTGGGCGTAACAACGCCGAAACCTAACTGCTATTTGTTCCATGTCGGAAAGCAAGTTTCCCTCCTTCATCAAGTACACCTGCAATTGCTCTTTGTTCCCTATTTGGGCATAGAAGTGTCACCAGTGCAGTGCCTGGGGGCTCCCCTTCCTCATACATTCTCACAGTGCAGTATTTATCCAGATGGTTGTTCAAGTCATTGGCAGTGTCCGGATAGTCTGCTAATTTGGCCTTAATGTCACCCAATACTCTTGCATCTCCTGATCTCTCATGCCTTAATTTTAAATTTGCTCTCTCTCTCTCTCTCCAGATGTGCTAATCTGTTCCTAATGGACTTTAGGATCCCTGCATGTTTAAAGGGCGTGATCTGTTATGTATATTTTAAAAGTTTCCCAAACTGTGTTAAAATTAGACACTGAGACAATATTATTGGTGAAAAATTCTTCTATTGACTCACCATCTCTGCCTTAGACAGGATCCAACAATGATTTGGGGGAAATCGCCAGGTGAATGATGCGATCTGCTGTGGTCTGAGTTTTAAATCCAAAATCACTGGGGAATGATCAGAGTAAGTACGTGGGCGTGGTCTGCATTTGGCCACACGGGAGACCAGGCCTTTTGATATTAGCCAGTAGTGTATGCACATCTGTATAGCCTGTGCTGAGGAATAATGTGTATACCCCCCGTCGTCTGGGTTCTGATGGCGCTATATGTCTACCAGGCCTGCACTACCCGCCATGCCCAGTAGTGCTTTCGTTGTAGCCAATAAACGGCAAGGTGGGCCCTTCAATCAGACTAGGCGAGGGTCCAATATACAATTAATATCTCCACCCCATACTTGTGGGAGACAACCCCCTTGCAATAGGCAGGCACTGAGATTGTATTAGAACTGTGGATCCTCCTTGTTGGGTCGATATATCACTACCACCACCACTTCCAAATCATCTTTACGGCATGTAGCTATCACATATCTGCCACCCGCATCGGCTTGTATACCTGTCCAGTGTATCCCTGCTTTGCAATCTGTCCAAACGAGGACACTACGTTCATGCAATGTAAAGCCTGCTGTGTAGTAATGCCCTGCATCCGCTGTCTAGTCAATATTCCGCAGTGTCAGGTGTTGAGTACATTTCCTGCAAAATGGCTATATCGACTTTGTCATTTGAGGTAGGCCACGACTTTCCTACGTTTTCTGTGTTCATTAAGCCCACGCACGTTCCCTGTAATTAACCTTGTGACGCCTCAGGATTGTCAGTTTCATTTTGTTACATGTTCAATAACGGTCCTATGTTATCCATAATACTGTCATGCTGTGTCTTGCTATGTGTTTCACTTTTTCTTAACCTTATCAAAGAGTTTTCATTCCCCAAGTCCCCCCTCTCCCACGCTATGTACCTCCCAACTTTGCATAGCGGTAAACTTTCCCAGCAGCTCCCTTCTTGATAGCCTCCAACCAACCAAACAAAAAACAACTTCATTTTGTAACTTGCATATGGTGGTGCACACATTCGGGTGGATGTTGCTTGCTAAGTAAGTGTCTGTTGTCAAAGGCACCGACTGGTTGGTGCCATATCATTTGTATAGTCTGGCCCACAGCTTGTTCTGTTAGCATCCAAGTGCAGAGATGAAGTGACCTTTACAGCCCCAGTCCCTTTCATTTATTTATTTATTTGAAAAGTTTTATATAGCGCTGGCTAGACCCGCAGGTATCAGAGCACTTTACATGAGGATCAGCAAATTACAAGTTACAAAAGTTACAGTAGCAAATATAACACAAGAGAAAAACAGTGATTAAACAATAACATGAGTTTGTTAGCGCACAACCTAACCAAGACAAACGAAAATGGGGCTTGGAGGGCAAAGGGGGAAAGACCAAAAGGAGACTTAAGGGGGGGAAGGGGGTATGACCAGGGTAAGGAGAGAAAAGGAGTAGTCCAGCCACGCAAGTCTGGGAGAGGGGGGCACTTAGAAACAAGGAGGGAGGAGGCGGGGGAGGGGGAAGAAACACAGGGTAGAGACGAGGAAAAACCATGTCCAATGTCCGGCTGGGTAGGTGACGGTCGTGGGGGTGAAACCAAAGCCAATCTCCTCTTTTGCTGCCTAAACAGCTCCACTGGAGATCGGCCATGTAGGTCGGACTCCGCGTTTTGTACAATTTACGTGGATTCCGCCCGGGGGCGTCGTCACTTCCCCAGCCTCTCCCCTCCTACAGTGGTAGCTTTTTTCAATAGTATCATTCCATACCTTTCCAATGCTTAAGTCCATGGTGGCCACTTTGAAGCCAGACTGCTCACAAGTAACATTTATTGAGTCATAAAAAGCAAGAAAACGTGCCCCCAATTTCGAGGCATTTCTCTCCTCCTTCCAGCCTTTCAAAAGTGGAGGCACAGTGACCGTCCACAGGCTCTCTCCGGTGTCCGTCCCGCAGATCGCGGTATACGTCTCCAAGCACCACATGCTCTCAGAAGTGCTCTCTGTTCCGCTGAGCCATGTCGCCAACACTGTGAGTATCTCTACCACTTTTATAGCTGCTTTTGGGAGGGCACCAACCCCCAATACCTCTCATTGTGTGAGTCTACTTCGGGCTATCTGAGAGGGTATCCGCTATGGCAGTCTATCTACGTGGTAGTAGTTGTGTTCTGAGCATTTGAGGGATGTCACACTAGGTAATAGGAACAGTCTTACCTATATGTTCAAGTCTAGCACTGTAATCATGTGTTCCCCGTTTTGCATTTTTCTGCTGCCACTCTGCATTCAGTCCAAACAGTAGAACTACCTCAAACCTTAATACACCACCATGCGACGAGTGTATATTCCTGATTGCTCAATTTGATGTTACTTCTATTGGTCTTCTTCCTCCGGCATTGTTTCAAGTCCTCCATGATTAACTCGCGGTGAGTTCGGTTTGCTTCCTGATTCCCCCTCTCTATTTGAGAAAATGTTTTGGATCAGTGAAGGAGTGTACCTTTCCCTCCATTAGGATGCATAAGTGTGAAGTGAAGTGTGGCTCAATGGTTAGAGCGGCAGACCCTGATGCAGAGGTCTAGCCCGGGACCACGGTTCAATTCCCTGCCTCAGCGGGTCTTGGGCTCAAAAATTCCACGGACCTGATAATTCTCGCCTCGGTGCCTATTCCAATCATGGAATCCCACTCTGCAAATCTGAGCAATAGCTTGCTTAATCTCCACAACGGCCCCCACAACTCTAAGGATGCCTGGCCTCCACCTTGGGGGTGCCCAGGAGTGGACGCCTCACAGGGAAAGCCAGGATTCCACAGCGGTATTCGTACAAGCGCCTTGAGACCCTTGTGGGTGAATAGTGCGCTGTACAAGTATCAATTTATTATTATTATTATTATAATTTAGCCAGGTACAGCATATTATATTCTAGTTGTAGCTCATGGAGCTTCCTCTTAACTGGAATAAATAGTCACGGCGCTTCCTGCACCTGTGTAAAGTCCGGATACAAGGATATCTCCATTCCTTCATATGGCAGAGTCTGCAGCTCTCGTGCCTTGCGGAGTGCAGCATCTCTGTCACAACAATTGAGAAGGTTTGTTATGATGGGACGAGGGGTGGCTCTTGGGACTGATCTGGGAGCCAATGAGCTGTGAGCTCACTCCACAACAAAAATAGCCGAAAACGTGCCTCTACCCAGGATGATGGCCAGGAGACCCTCCATAACCGCTCCCTGTTGTATATGTGGGTGGAATCCGCGACCCCCATGATGCCTAGGTTATTCCTCCTAGAGCGAGCCTCCAAATCCTCGGTCTTTGCATTTAAAATCTGTAGTGTTTTATCCATCTGTTTTGTTCAGCTGAATCCGCTGATATAACCTCTTCCGCATCCAGTACACGCTTCTCAACCATGTCTAACTTCTCTATGTGCTTGTCAAGTCTCTGTGTCATTCTATCCATTCAGAAGTTCAATGCGTCAATTTTGAAGCCAACCTGATTATGCTGCATGGCTGCAAGGATCTGTTTTAGGTCAGAATCTACTGGTTGATCTGCAGTGTCCATGTCAGGTTCTGCATTGTTCAAGTCAGATTCTTTGGACCTGGGGTCTTACACGCTTCAAATTGGAGTTTGGATTGAGTTTTGTCCGTCTTCCCCATGTTGGCTCGTTAGTATATTATGAGTATCTTATATCCCAGCTGATGTCTTTTTCCTCCTTACGCTGGCCCCTTCTTTTTTTTAATGCAGGGTTCCGCTAAGTTTTGATGATATCGTGCTCCTAGAATATCTGCGCTTTGTCGGATGTGGTGCTTTCTACTCTGTACACTCTTTCCAGGGGGGAGGATAGTATATTCAGTGCTTGCTCCACTGATCTATGTGTGGTACTCCTGTCCTGTCTGCGCTATATAAAACACCAAATAAATAAATAAAAAGATCAATATGTTTTTCTTACAGTTTGAAGGCAGAGCCCTATGAGCTCATGATAGAAGTTGGAGAACTTGTTATGAGGCTGTAGTGTTGATTTCTATAGTGTATGACACAGAAGGTGGAATTACTGGTGAGCCACAGCCGAGGGTGTGCCATCTTAATGAGACCGAGAGAGCAAGGTATGCAGGAAAGAATGTGAGAAATCCAACCTCTTTCATGTGTAGATGTAATAATGCATAAGAGAAAGCCGTCTGAGTCACAGAGATGACATTGATGGTCTGAATTATGAAAAGTCTCACATTTAGTGAGAGCACAGTCCTACATGAGTGCTCTCAGTGAGAGGATTGAATATTTTAAAAAAAATAATTTTTTTAAAATTTCATTCATAGTTTTATATAGCGCGGACATGACTCTTTGGTGTCAGAGCGCTTAACAGTTACATTATGAACATTTGTGAAACAGTGTGAATATCTGTATATAATTCCTGTACATGAATTTTCTTATCAGTTTCAATAAAATGAGTAGCATTACTATATACAAATTCCTGTACATGACATGAATTTCTTAACCTTACAACAAAAACATAATCATTGCTATATATAATATTCCCGTGTATGTCCTTCTTCAATTTAGTAAACGTAATATGATTTCTTTACACATGATTCTGATGTGCTTACTGAGGAGTCTACAACATGAGCGGTTCCTGATTAACGTTGGTGTATTAGTCTTAACGATTAAAGAATCGGCTGGCCCTATGGCAGGAACTTGCTCATTAGGAATCTCTTTGCTTCCTTCTTGAATATTGCTGTGTTTGGAATTTTTCTAATTCTTGGAGGGAGTGAGTTCCAGATTCTGGGGGCTGCTCCGGAGAAAACTCTGTTGTATGTCTTCTTCTCCAGTATTAGGGGTGTCTTTCATAGATTCACATGCCTGAATCATTTCCCGTCGTCGGAGTGGGAGTCCCACAGTACATAAAGCAATAAAATGCCATAATACATATAGCAAATATCAGAAGTACCCAACCAGGAAGTAAAGTAGCACCAGCTACAGTAGAAAAAACCTTCACAATCGTGACTATCCTAGTCATTATGTATTAGTCCAAACTGCAGCCAATCAGGCGACAGCACCCGCCAGAATGTTCTCCGTAGAGGCACAGGCTCTCAGATTTTCTACCGCACGTCGTGTGAAGGGAGACTCCCTGAGCTCTGCTCAGTTTTCTTCAAGATTAGTTAGTTTCTTCAAGTTTTTCAGATGTCTACTACTAAATCCCTGTTCAGGGCCTGTGATTCTTGTGGGAAGCAAAGGCTATTCAAAGAAGATCCCCACAAAAAATGTTTATATTGCCTTTATCCTGACCATAAGGCAAAGGAGTGCAAGATCTGCCGGACCTTCCCCCCCTAAGACCATCAGGGACAGAGAAGGACGACTACTGTTGTGGCTTAACAGACTCAAGGACAAGGAGGACCCTTTGTCTGAGGTAGGAAGCATTGCCTCTGGTTCTTCACTAATTTCTATTAAGAGGAAGGCTGAAACTGAAGTTTCATCTCCAAGGGCGAAGGTGACAAAGAAGGCCCAATCCTCTCTGGATTCTTCTGGGCCTAGTGATTCAAAAAAGACTCTTCCACCTGTTAAGATGGATAGTACGCCCTCTAAGAAGTCTGGGAAATCTGCAGTTCCCAAGAAATCTTCAAAGTCTGTTCCTCCTCAGTTGCCACCTTTGACAATTTCAACGTCAAAAAAGGATTGTGTTTCCTCTCATGTGGCCACGTCTACCACTTGCACTATGACTTTCTCCTCACCGAAGCCAGCTCTAGTGATGTCTTCGGCCTCATCGCCTACGCTGGTTTATGTGCAGATCAGGCCTATCTCGTCGTCGACTATAGTCCCGTCAACATAGGCTAAGGTATCGTCGACGAGCTCCTCGTCTACGAATCTGATGCCGACGGTTGACACCCCGTCGACGAAGAAAATTTTGCCGTTGACGAAGCTCTCGCCGACGACGTTACCGTCTACTATGAAATCCATGTCGACGAAGCTACCGTCGACTACCTCGACGACGTCCCCATCGACGACGTTACCGTCGACGAAGATATCATCTAAAAAGTCGTCGTCGACGAAGATAGATCAATCGTCGACGATGGTACAGTCGACGAGGCAAACAATTCAGCAGCAAAAAGCAGGTTCATCGACGACGGAGGAGATCCCATCGACGCCACCACTGTCAAGCTGTACTACCTTACAAGTCTGGTCAGCACAGTCATCGGGGATACCGTTACCATCACCTGCAACTACAGCTACGCTGTTAAAGAAAAGGGCTACTAATGAGGCGATTCCTTCCACGCTAGTAGTGCCAGAGAAACTTTTGGATTCGGATGAGGAAGGATCCTATGACGATAAACTTGGGAGCAGCCAGAAGTCCGTCTGACCTCCAAATTAAGATTCAAGATGATATGGTGGAAGATATGCATGAAACGGAGCCTTTATCACATGAGGACAGGCCTGCTCCCGGCATGCAAATGCCTGAGGAATTATTTCGCAATCTACAGTACATGCTCAGCGACTACTATAGGCGTTTCCCACCTTCAGAGTCAGGTGACTCTCAGGTATCTACGCCAAGACTTAAAATAGCGACTCCGCTTTCAAAGCAGGCACAGCCAGTTGTTTCTGTGACGTTGGAGGAAGGACGTCCAGCATTGTCTGCGTCACAAGTCACAGCTCCTCAAACAGGAGATGAAGAGAACTCAGATCATGAGGAGCAAGAAGAAGGAGAATTAGACAATAGGTCAGAATCGTCGGAGTATGAGGATTACAATGCAAACACGCCTTCTCCGGCAGAACCTACAACATCAGAGTCACCTCCTGTGGACATTGCCTCATTCCACAAGATCATGGATAGAGCAACAAAGAGGTTCATGATAACTATGGAGTCAAAACAGGAAGACTGGTTCTTGTATGACTTCAAGTCTACGCCACAAAAACAGAGTTTGACCATTCCAATCATAGAATTCATATGGAAGGAAGGACTGAAGATCATGTCCAAGCCAAATTCTTTGCCAGCAGTGCTCCCGAGAGTGGATAAAAAATATAGGGCGCCAAATTCATCTCCAGCGTGCCTCATTGGACAAGCGAAAGCAGACTCTGTGGTAGCGCAGGCAGCGCAAAAGAGGTCTTCTACCCAACATCTCAGGTCTCTGTTCCGCCAGACAAAGACGGGAGACGTCTAGATTCTATCGGGAAAAAAGTTTCTACAATTGCAGCTACAACTATTAGAGCCGCTAACTCTCTAGCCATATTAGGGAGATACGATAGGCAGATGTGGTCGGACATCTCGCCGTATGTGGACAAACTCCCCGAGCCAGATCGGGCTGAAGCAAAGAAGATCCTTCAGGAAGGAGAGTGCGTCTCGTCTGAGATGATTGATGCTGCAGTGGACGTTGCTGCCACAGGTTTTCGTCAGCTAGCGGGTGCAGCTGTTCTCAGGAGGCAAGGATGGTTGAAGGCAACATCCTTTAGGCAGGAGGTCCAAACAAGGATTATAGATATGGCATTTGATGGAGAGTATTTATTTGGAAAGCATGTTGACAATGTTCTGGAAGCCATCAAGAAGGATACTGAGACAGCACGTTCGCTGGGCACTTTACCATAGAGGAAGTCTTCCTTTCGTGGAGCAAGAGGAAGAGGGAATTTCTCTAATAGAGGAGGCTATAACCAACAGCGCTCCTATACTTCCGCCCAGGGAAACCAAAGATACCAGCCATATCGTCAACAGACTTACGGACAGAGAAAAAGAAATTTCTCTCAGTCTCGAGGAAAATCCAACTACCGCGGAAGAGACAATAAGAAGTGAGAAACGCATCCTGCCGCCACTTTGTCCCAACCCGAACCAAATTAGAGGAAAAATAGCCCAAAATTACTTAAATTGGTCCAAGATTACCACAGACAAATGGGTTCTGGATGTGGTAGCCAGAGGTCACATTTTGGAATTCGTAAAAACTCCTCCAAATTCCCCCCAAGAGGACCGCCTCCAGCACATCTCAAGGAGCTGTTTGCCCAGATCAACACTATGATTCGGAAGGGAGCAATAGAAAGGGTACCTCATCATCAGAAAGGAAAAGGCTTCTACTCAAGATTTTTCCTTATTCGCAAGAAGTCGGGGGAATGGCGACCCATCCTCGACCTGCGTGCCCTCAACAAATTCCTCAAAAAACTGTCATTCAGGATGCTGACACTTCAAGAGATCCTCCAAATTCTTTCGGCGGGAGAGTATATGGCAACACTCGACCTTCGGGATGCTTACTTCCATGTTCTAATTTTTCCCCAGGCACTGGAAGTTTCTAAGGTTCAGAGTGGCTGGCTGGGACTTCCAGTTCAAAGTTCTTCCCTTTGGACTGCGCTCAGCCCCCAGAGCGTTCACGAAGATACTGGCCCCGGTGGCAGCCCACCTTCGGTTGCAGTCGATACAGATATATCCATATCTAGACGATTGCCTTATCAAGGCCAGTTCTTTCGACATGGTAAAAACTCACATTCAAAAAACTCTGTCACTGATGCAAAGCCTGGGTTTCTCAGTGAACTTCGAGAAATCGCACCTAACGCCAGCAAGGAGAAAGACTTTCTTGGGAGCGTCACTGGACACCGAGCTCGCCCAAGTATTTATCTCAAAGGAGAGACAGGAAAAGATACAACGGTTGACTGCGGCACTGTTGTTAAAAAGGTGCGTTTCAGTGCGCATGTTCAAGTCCTTCATCGGGATGATTTCTTCCTGTATTCTTCTCACCCCCAACTGTCGTCTTCGGATGAGGCCCTTGCAAGAGGAGCTCAGTCGCTAGTGGATACAGGTGTCGGGGTCCTTCGAGGATATCATACAAATAACACCTCGAATGCGAGAAGCGATTCAATGTTGGAGTCAAGGTTGCAACATGCAAGTGGGATGCTCTTTCCTCACGGAAGTGTCCAGGTTCATAGTGACGACAGACGCTTCAATGACAGGCTGGGGTGCACCCCTCCAAGGCATGACGGTCAGCGGAAAATGGAACAAAATCCAAATGAGATGGCACATAAACAGCCTAGAATTGCACGCCATCTTTCTAGCCCTGAAGTCCTTTCAGGCGACCCTAGAAGGCGCCACAGTCTTGATTCGGACAGACAACACCACCTGCATGCATTATCTAAACAAGCAGGGGGGCACAAGATCAGCCCGGCTGTCGCAATAGGCACAAGACATTTGGAGTTGGGCCGTGACTCACAATATCCATCTGTCAGCTGTCCATGTCCCGGGAATCGCGAATGTGTTAGCGGACTCTCTCAGCAGATCCACAGGCTGCACTCACGAGTGGGAACTACATCAACCATCTCTAGACCGCATCTTTCAGACATGGGGGCATCCGGATCTGGACTTGTTTGCGACGCACCAGAACCGGAAATGCCCATACTTTGCAAGCTGGGTTCCGCACAAGGACTCGTGCGGGGATGCCCTTTCGATGAATTGGAATCAAATATTCGCTTACGCTTTTCCACCGATACCTCTGATCCCGAAAGTCATCAAGAAGATGAAGAAGCAGCCATGCCGGTTGATACTGATTGCTCCACGATGGCCCCGGCAATACTGGTTCACGGAGCTACTCCTTCTGCCGGAATGCAACCCTATCCAACTTCCTCGCATTCCGAATCTTCTCTCCACCCAGAAGGGCAGGGTGTACCATCCGGACCCGAACTCGCTGAAATTGTCAGCTTGGCTCCTCAGCACATGGAATTTGCACACTTAAACATTCCACAGGATTGCCAGGAGGTACTGGCGAAAGCCAGAGCTCCATCTACGATCAAGACCTACCAATTTAAGTGGAGGCGTTTCTGTGCATGGTGCCAGTCTAATGGTCTTCATCCCATTCATGCCAAACCAGAGCAAATTCTTCCCTTCTTTTTGCACTTGGCCAGATTGGGTTTGGCGCTTTCTACTCTTAAGGTCTTCCTGGCTGCCATTTCTAGATTTCGTCAAGATGGATCAAATTCTTTGTTTTCTGTGCGGATCATACAACAATTTTTGAAAGGATTGTTTCGTATGTTTGTGCCTGTGCGGAAACCTCCTCCTACATGGCATCTGAATGTCGTACTAACTCAGCTCATGCGTCACCCTTTCGAGCCGATCCATAAGGTGGACCTGAAATTTTTAACATGGAAAGTGTCATTGTTACTCGCTTTAACATCTGCTAGAAGGGTTAGCGATATTAAGGCAGTTACATCTAGGTCGCCTTTCATCCAATTCACCACGGACTCGGTAGTACTACGTACTAATCCGACGTGCATGCCAAAAGTGCCTTTGGATTTTCATCTGAATGAGCCAGTTGTCCTCAAGACATTCTTTCCAACCCCACAGTCTCCGGCTGAACGAGCACTGCATTCGTTGGATATTAGAAGATGTCTTAAGTTTTACCTATCAAGAACCTCTGCCATCCGCAAGACAGACCAACTGTTCGTGGCTTATGGCCGGCAGCACCAGGGCTGTGCAGTTTCAAAACAGACCATTGCTAGATGGGTCTCCTCTACAATTGGACTTTGTCATCAGCAGGCCGTTAGACCCTTACAGGCCTTGCCAAGAGCACATTCTACAAGGGCGGTTAGCTCTTCCACTGCCCTTTTTGCTGGTGTGCCTCTTCGACAGATCTGCAGAGCTGCTACATGGTCTAGCAGACACACCTTTACTAGACACTACTGTCTAGATTCAGCAGACGATGCAGATGCTTCGGTTGGAAGAGCAGTGCTGCGCAATCTTTTCAAATAAGGTGAGCCTCTGTTTTCACCTCCTCCTCTATGCTCTTTAGACGTTATTCAGATGTTGATGATTATTGTTATTCATTTATACTGTGTGTGTGTGTGTATATATATATATATATATATATATATGATATATTTGCGCAAATCCGAGCAATACTTACCATTGATAGATTAACATGGAACTGACGCAGTAATTTCGTAAATTTGAGTTGGATTGTCTTCTTTGTTGTTAATTCACCCACTTGGGACATCTGAATTTTCCTTTTCATTTATTGTTCAATTTTGTTTGGTCAATTGACAGTGCAATCCAGCTTGGTATAAATCCATTTATTTAGTAAGGCAGTATTCTGCGTAGATACATATAGTAATTAATTGCTCATTGCTCTGGGATAATAATTTTTGTCCTCACACGATTATAGCCCTATGTTCATGAGGATATTCATTTATGATGCACATTGTGACGATATTTTTGATCATTAATTTTTTGAATTTTTTGTATTTAGTAATAGGAATCAACATGGTATTCAATATACACTATGATTTCTTGGGCAACAAATATTTCTGACACATGTACTTGTTTGGTGTAAATAACCAATGTTATAGATTTATTGTTTGCAAACCCCTCTTTAAGATGGCCGCTGATTGCAACTAGCCGTCACTGTGAAGTCCTACATCTATGTTCTTGGTTTTTACTTTCTGTGTTTTTTGCACATGTATACTTTATTTAAAGCATTACCGTAGACATAGGTGGTACCCGTGATCAAGACGAGTCCTTCGTCGAAACGCGTTGGGTTTCACATCCAGCTCGTGTTACCATGCGTATGAATATGGAGAAATAAACCCGTTTTCTTTTGCAAACTGGAAATGGAGTGGTAGCGTTTTTTGTCTGGAGGGGAGTGCGCCAGCAATTTCTTGTTGCTTTGTGTTGCTGGATACACGGAAAGGGTGACCTTCGACCCTTGGGCGCACCGCTGTCCTGGTGTCCCGGCTACTTTGAAGGAAGTGTGGAACCGTATATATATATATATATATATATATATATATATATATATATATTTGATACTCTGACGTCTCCGAGCGTTATGCTAGGAGTACTGCTTACTATTCTGATTCAGGCATGTGAATCTATGAAAGACACCCCTAATACTGGAGAAGAACAATAGTTACGTACCTGTAAACAGGTGGTTCTCCAGTATTGATATCTTTCATAGATTCACATGCAACCCGCCCGCCTCCCCCCCGAGACTCACTCAGGCATTATGGGGTTTCACTCCTGTGCGAGAAAATCTGAGAGCCTGAGCCTCTGGGGAGAACATTCTGGTGGGTGCTGTCGCCTGATTGGCTGCAGTTTGGACTAATACATAATGACTAGGATAGTCACGATTGTGACGGTTTTTTCTACTGTAGCTGGTGCTACTTTACTTCCTGGTTGGGTACTTCTGATATTTGCTATATGTATTATGGCATTTTATTGCTTTTTTATGTACCGTGGGACTCCCACTCCGACGACGGGGAATGATTCAGGCATGTGAATCTATGAAAGACACCAATACTGGAGAACCACCTGTTTACAGGTAAGTAACTATTGTTCTTCTTCTGAAAGATGGGTGGTTTCAGCTGCATATCTCTGGCGCTCTGGGCTAGTCTGCTTCCCCCTGTAAGCTCTATTTTCTGAGCAAGGTACCTTGGAGTTCTGTGGTGGAGCGCTTTGTGTGTAGTGCATGCCATTTTAAATTGAATTCTGGCTTTCTGGAATTCCATTTCTCAGAGAGCCACACATTTCTAGAATTTGGGAATTCACAATGGCATATACTGGCGAAGAGGGTGCTTCTCCAATGAGTTAGCTCTATTTGGAGGGTTTGTGAGCCCCGTCAATTTATTGGTTTGAGTGGATGTCATCTCTCATCTCTTTAAGCACAGTACACGCCTTCAAAATGTAATTCGCTTCAGTCCATCCAGATAGAATTGGTGCTTCACTAATGAATAATTAACAACCACAGGGGCTGTCCACAAACCCCGAACCCAGGACAAAGTACTTATTATATCAAACAAAAGGCTCAGGGGGAGAGAAATATTAAAAATTGGAAAGATATCCAATGTGTGAGTTGAAGAAGCCCTTCACAACAGCCTAATAGTATCAAAATTATTTATTTATTTCAACATTTCAGAGAGTTTGTTTTGAACATATTGATAATCTCAAGCAAGAAAAACGCTGGTGTACAAAAAAACAATACATATAAACCAGACAGGTGGCAACAACAATATAAATCACAAAAAAGGAGGAACACCATAAACATGAATACTGTGTCCTTGTACAACATTTTTAAGCCACAGAGAAGCGTTGACAGCGTTTCGACCGATATATTATTTAGAGGTCATCTTCAGGACTCAAAATTGTTCTTGAGCAAGAGATCTTCAGCTTAAAAAGGTTGGGAGGATAAACCAGTTTATAATTTAAGGGCCTCCAGAATCATTAATCCGTAACGCAAAAAAAGCGGGTAAATTCAAAGTAGAGTGTAGTCACTCAAAAGTGGCTTTCTGCACGCGGAATCCATTGAGTGTCCGTTGAATTGAATAGGCGCCCACAGGCAATGAATTGGTGAAAATTTTACACAACCAGTCGGGCCATTAAGTGGCCAGCTGAATGGTTTGATTTCCACTTTTGAGTGACTACACTCTACTTTGAATTTACCCGCTTTTTTTGCGTTACGGATTAATGCCTTAACTCTGCTAAAACCAGCAATCTTGACATTAGAAGATGAGAACCCCATAGTCAAAGATGGTGTACCGGCTAGAGCGATAACTTACAAGTATAATAGCTAAAAATGAGTACCTGGAATCCAGGTCGCACAGAAACAATGTGCGTATGCTTGGCCTCCAAGAGTCTACCACAATGGGAAAACATGAACCTTTTGTTGAAACCCTGCTGGCTGAGGTCCCGGGCAGGGATACCATCTCTGAACTATTGGTATTTGAGAGGGCGCACAGACTAAAAGGACCCCACTTGCAAGCAGGAATGCCCCCCCTCCCGGCCAATTATTGCCTGATTGTTGCATTGCTTCTGCCATGATAATGGGTCCCTTGTCTGACCCGTTCTCACCGTAGGCCTGCATGAGGCCCGTAGAACATTCATCAAAACGGAAAAAGATTCTTCAAGCTAAAAACATTAAATGTGCTATGCTTTTTAATTCACTGTGCCTTCATGTACCTCTGGCTCATCCTGGTACTTGACTTCACAAACCCAAAAGTACCACTGAAGTTTGCAAAAAAGGTGGCCAAACCCCACACAGGGATATATACAACTCCCCGAGTGCTGCAGGTGTGTGAGACTCCACCCCCCAGAGGGAAAGACTGCAGTGGAGGTGAAGCAGTAATGGCGGAGCGCGGAAAACACTGAGAATGCAAACAGAATATTTTTCCGACACCAGGGTTAAGGGATTCGCAAGTTTTCGCCAGGCTCTGGGGAACCAAGTCAGCGTCTAGCCAGGAAATTCTCTGCCGAGCGCGGCAGAGGGACGTAATTACTGCCTCACTACTTGGAGATAACCGGCCGCGATACCGCACCTTCCTTGATCGGCAAAAGTGATAGGAGTGGATCAGAGACAGATGGCCATCACACGCTGAACAGCGCTTCGCCCAGCCAGGTACTCGAAAAACTAAGAACTAATTGTGTTAACCTGACTGGTGGGCTGCTTGAACTCGTAATGCTTTGTGAGATTGAACGAACAGCGGAAACTAGAGTGGATTGGAGACATTAGAGCCAAGGCATCAATAGCATCTACAGCTTCAGGCTGCAGCCCAGAGAAAAAAAAAATATATATATACAGCTAGGCGCTAATAATGTTCTCTCTTGCCCTCCAGCTTATAAAAGGACATTAATAGAGTTGCTCTATTTAGAGACTGGCAAAATATAAATATACTTACTTATTATACTACTGATCTGTAGCTGTAGGCTGGTGCTGGTAGTGGCGTTGTTTTGCGGTGTGTTCTCCCGCCTTAGGAGGACCTTGTCTGGCGAATTCATTTGTCCATCAGGATACACAAGGGGAGAGTCCTTGCAGTGGCAGCGCCCTGAGTGAGAGCGGCGCTGCCTGGTCCATTGCTGCCGTCACCGGGGGACTGCAAGTCCCAAGACTCACTCTGTTTCCCCACACCTGGCCCGGACCATCGGCACGCCCCCAGGCCCAGGCGTGATATAACCAGACCATCATCATCGCGGTGCGGGAGCGCACGGGAGAAGCCCGGGACAAGGGCGGGACAGTCTGGGGCTGAAAGAGGCTGGGCTGGGCCACGGACTTTGGCCACTTTGGATAAGACTTACCCCCTATTTGCGTGAGATCATTACGTTTTTGTTTTAAGGTTAGTGTAATATTTGTATTTGATTTTTTAATCTGAGTGATTCATGATAGCTACGGTGTTTTACATACTGGTTTTGTTGGTACTACCCAAAGCCTAAACAATGTCTAAACTCCGATCTGCCAAAACTCCCTTAGCGTCAGCCACGATGGATAACTACATAGTTAAAGTAGTAAACAAAATTAATAATGACCTGCGAGTTTCATTAAGTCGGGGTAGTCCTCCTGCTTCCCCAACTAATTTGTCTACCTCTTTAGATATACCAGCGCTAGATAACAGCTGTAATCAAGGTAACCAGGCTATAATTAACAATAACATTAATTAATGAAATACCTGTTTCCCCAGTACTAAGCCAGGTTGTGCTAGATGATCTCTCTGAGACTTCACAACAACCTTCCCCGGTGCGCAGAGTAGTAAGAGCTTGTAGGAAGTTACCTAACAAACGGGGGGCAATAGGAAAACTAAAAGAGTGGATATACCCCCTAAAAATCTAGTGGGAACTGAGGCCCCAGAAAAGGACGGGATGACTACTTTGAACCCTGAGCAGTTTCATTTGTTGGTTAGCATCATTAAAGCCAAAATCGAATCGATTATCAAACCCCTAGTAGTCAAATTAGATCAGGTTTCAAACGAAGTAACTAGACTGGGTGGCCTTTTGAAGACTCATATTGCCCTGGCCGAAACCAATAAGGTCACAAAAACGGGGAACAATGTAAGTAAGGAAGTAGCATTACCATCTATGGGGGGGGACTAGGGTTAACCAAACAGCTATACCAGCCCAATTACCCATAGTGAGCCAGGGAAACCAAGTGAGTCAGGGAAACAAAGTATCTGCAGGTGGACGGGAGTGAGGAGAAGACGCTTTATTAATCTCCCCCCAGATTGCGCCCCCTTGACACCCACTTAAGTCAGTTTCAGCAGGAATCCCACGACTCTCTGAAAAATAAATGTTTCATGGTTACACAAACATTGTGGGTTCCCTATCGCCTACTCAAATGATATATTAACTACCAGAAGGGTTAACTGGATTGGTGACGCTAGAAAGACCAGCACGGGGGACTGTTATTATTAATTTTAAGCACCCCCAACAAGTTGCTACAGTTTTACTTAGAGCAGCTTCCCTACCATTTGCTGAAAATAGTGTGTGTACACGTCCACTCGGCTTCTTCTATAGCCACCTCAGTAATGTAACATTTATTGATATTAACCAACCGAAGCCGTTCCCACTTTTTCTTAGACCAGGTCAAGCCATCCCATAACAAAACCGTTTTCATGCCTTAAGCAGCTTGGACTCCAATGATTGACTTATTTTGGATAATCCATCCTCCCGGTGCGAGGATAATAATTCCCCGGCAATCGGAATAACTGAAAGCCCTACAGTTTCTACGTTAACCAGGCTGGGGAATTCCAAACTGATAAATGTTTGTGAGGGCCCGCCTATTGGAAATCTAAGGGAAATAGATAGATCCATTGTAACCTTGCCTTCGGACAGGGTTAGTACTGGGGGTAACGGGACAATAATTACTAGCTGGAATGTTGCAGGACTGAAATCAAAGGGGAATGTCTTGGGCTGGTCAAATTTTATTAATAGCTATGATATCCATTGTTTCCAGGAAACATGGTGTAGGGAAGAAGTAAATTATGAGGGATTTGTTTCTTATAATTTGCAGGCGCAGGGGAACTGGCCAGGATGAGCCAAAGGTGGTCTATTGATCTTAGTATCTATCAAGCTCCCGATCATAGTAAAAAAGTATATCACTGTTGGAGCACACACCCAGATCCTCTGGTTATTAGAGGGACGTGACCATAACATTCTTGTGGTAAATTATTACAACAATATTTTCGATAGCTCCAGGGCTGTAGTCGTTGATGACCTGGCCAGTACTGTCGAAAATGTAATTTCAGATGTAAACGTTTCTTTTGATTTTATCTGGGTTGGTGACTTCAATACCCCTTTATGTGAATTGCCAACGGGGAACATATGTGGGTTTATTGATGATACCGGTCTAGATGATCTACACTTCGGACATAACCGATATGGAGAGGCTTTGAATAATTTCTTGGGATGCTATGACCTGGAAATCCTGGGGTTTCTAAAAGACGAAAATGGTCAGATCATCCCTACATTTAAGAACCGGTACTCCAGCTCTGTTATCGACCATGTGATTGTATCTTCTAATGTCACATCCTGTTGTGCTCCTCCTAGGATTGAATCATCTACCCTAAGCGACCACAATTGTATAATCTTGGAAACTACTTTATGGGGTGAAAGTTTTGTTAATGTGGGTACTACAGTCTCTAACCTGGAACCCCATAGACGTAATGGAGTCCGTTTAAGATGGGTAGGGGAAAAAGCTACTGAATTAATTGGCTCTATTGTCAGGAATTGCATGGGAGATATTTCTCTCACACTTGACAATTGTGCCGACCATAAACCGGTTTTAATTGCTTTTAATGATATTAATAAATCTATTGATGCCAGGTTCACCAACCCTAAAAGCGGCCAGCGTAAAAATGAACCGGCCTGGTTTGACCAATCATGTACCAGGCTATTAACTGAATTAAAACATGCCTTGCCAAAAAACTCAGGGACTTTGACTCTGTAATAAAATTAAGACCAGAATATAAGTGTGCCTTAAAGCAGAGGAAGAGTGAGCCACAGCAGTTGGCGTGTGATTCTCTCAACCAGGCTGCTGAGTGCTCCAATAGTACTCTGTTTTGGGCTACTGTGAATTCTCCTTTCCTTAAGGGTGAAAATTTGCCAGAGTTAACTTCTAATGTCCCGAGTGATAATTGGATAACTAATTTTTCTGAGATCTTTGATTCTAATAGCTGCTTGGCTACTGACATGAGAAGGTGGGAAGCCCTACCCCTGGATATCACAGTTAGTGAGGTAGAACTTGGCATACGGGCAAGCAGGGGGGGGGGGGGGGGGGGGGAAGCCCAGGGACCCGATGGATTGCCCATCGATGTCTGTAAAGCAGTGCCGGAGTTGTGGAGCCCACTTTTGGCTATTGTTTTCAATGCTGTAGTATGTACCGAGGCCCCCGAAACATGGGGGGAATCAATTATCCCGATACATAAAAAGGGAAGTAGGTCCGAGGTGAAAAATTACCGCCCGATCTCTCTTCTTGACTCCTCAGTCACGATTATGAGTCGAGTTATGTTAGTAAGGTTAGAGGAATGGGCCGAGGAAGAGGGTATCCTTGCTGATAGTCAGTATGGATTTAGAAAGGGCCGGGGTACACTCGAGCAGTGTTTAAACCTTGATCTATTGATCGGGATGTACACCGAAGCAAAACGAGGGTCACTTTACCTTTGCTTCGCTGACCTCAGTAGTGCTTTTGACATGGTTGACCACTCTATTTTATGGCCAACCCTGTTACAGTTAGGAGCACCAGAGGGCATAATCTACTTTCTGGCCAGGCTGTATAGGAAATTAACTTGCGTGCGTTTTGGCACCAATGGTGAATGCACCACAAAATTTGGAGTTAAAAGAGGGATTGGACAGGGCTGTGTACTGGCCCCCCTCCTTTTTATCTTATTTATTAACAGAATCAACGCGATTTTAAAAAGTGTTAAAGCAGATGCCCCCCAGATTAATGGAACTTCTGTGCCGGTGTTATTATACGCCGATGACGCTGTCCTGCTTTCCAGTACTCCACTAGGATTACAGCGCTTGATTAATAGATTTTCCACCTTTATCAGCGATAGAAAATTAATAATTAACAAGGGGAAAACGTTTACCATGACCTGTGGGGCTAAAAGTAAAGCTTCAAACTGTTTTTTTATCGATAAAGACAAGGTGCATCAGGTGGACACATTTTGTTATCATGGTATCACCTTCTCCAAAGATTGATCGTGGTCAAACGAATTTAAAAACATTTGTATAAAAATGGCAAAAAATGCACACAGTGTTTTAAGATTTGCTCATACGGTTGGGGACCGACGTATCAATGATATGCTTAAGATCTATCAAGCCAGGTGTGTCACTATTGCTCTCTATGGGGCTGGTGTCTGGGGGCATAGACGTGACCATAAGTTGCAGCAGGAGGAAAATTCTTTATTTAAAATGCTCCTGTCGTTGCCAACCTCTGCTTCTACCGAGCTAATCCATCGGGAAACGGACACCAACTTCTTGATCGATCAATTATCCCTGAGGCCACTTATGATCTGGCGGTCAATCTGGCTTCAGGAGGAAAAATCTTTTACTAGATCGATCATTGAGGGCTGTCTCTTGTTGGACAAGTATTCTAATATACCCTGGCTAAAATATGTGATTAGCTGTTTCTCTGAGATTTTTAGGTCTCGTAGAGAGACCTATTGAGGTGAAACCAAAAAATTAAACCAAGCGGATTTCCACGAGTGCGTGTGCTCTCGTGACCGCGCTTAAGCCATCTGTTGCTTCCCCAGCACACCCGGCCTCACTTCTCCTCCCCCTAATTACACTTCTGTCACGGCCGCCAGGCTGCTGTCACTTAATCTCCCCAGTGCCCCACCCCCATCAGTGTCGTAACTACACTTCCACTCTTCGCTGCCTCACCGCCTCCTCTCTATCCCTCTCTCTCCGTTCTTTTCCCATCTCTCCGTCCTCCCCTTTTCTCAATATTCTTGTTGTTGTTAGAAACATATGTCTCTGTCCTCGCGCTGTCTTTCTGTTGTCATCTGTTACTCAGTCATCCTGTTGCTGATCCTTTTTGTTTACTTTTATCTGTCCCCTCCTCTTTTCACCTGTCATCTTTGTCTCTCTTAACTTTAGAGAGTATGCCAAATAATGCGTCCCAGTGTCTCCAGGGACGAGTCATTTCTGGGCACATTCTGACCCCATATCTGCTGAGATAGAACAGCGTTCTGGGTACGGTCTGCCCTCGCATCTGCAGACACAGCAGTCTTGGCCTTTCTCTTAATGTTTGACAGACAGTAGCATGCAGTCACCGATATCCCAGAGTTACCAAAACGGTTGGTTCTAAGCAGAGGCGTTCCTCGCGTCGTGTTCGCAAGGGAGAGCGCCTGCTTTCTATGGGATGTTTCTAGCAAAGACAGATTTGACTTGCGTTCTTTGCTTGAAGCATTGATGACATCCTGTAGAAAGGGACACCGGGGCCGGAACTGGCAGCTTGATTCTCAGATGATATTCTCATTGTTAGCTTTTCGGTTGCATAAACCCTACCGTTTGCCAGGTTCGTTTTAGCATCTCCTCTCATTGGTGTTTTCCGACCCCTCCTGGTCACACCCCTAGCACCGACGCCCCTTCGTTCCACTAATCACAAGGCTGCCAGCTGCAGCTGACAGTTACTTACGACCCAGTTCTTCCCGTCATGTATTGGGTGTCTGACGTTTATGTCATGTATAGACTGATAGAAAGCACCTGACAGTCATTAGACTGAGAAAATGCATTCCGTAGTAGCGGTGGGTACATACAAGAGTGACTTACAGAAACAACTTGTTTTAAAGTAACATCAAATTCAATTTAATATTTTCTAGTTGGTCTATTTGTGCATGCTCGGAGCTAGTTCTGGAAGAATTTCCTCATTAACAAATTACTTTGCTTAACCAATGCGTATTAGTTGGTTTGGAGAGGTTACTTAACTTGCCCTCGGCGGGGACACTTTACGTTTATTAAGGGGGCGGGCATGTGTGAGACCGGGGTCGCATGCCCTGCTTTTCACTGTCCTGCCAGCAGTGTCAACCTTGACATGCAGTCTCGTGTCATACCAAGGGTTACAGATGGTTCCGTTGAATGCAAAGCCAACTACAATAGATCACAGTTGCTGCTATAGCCTGCTGCCCAGAGAACTATTTGTTAAAACAAAAACAAGTTCAAAGGCTCAACGATTTTCCAAGGAACCCACCGTTGGAGCTTTTGGATACCTAGGTGAACGATCGCCAGGGATGCTTAACCTTGACACTGCTTTATTTGTGCCGGTGTTTTCCAGTGCTCGCACCATCATTTGTCTTCAAAGGCTTGAAAGCTTGAAGGCAATCTGCTTCCCCGCCCCCCCTGGTGTTTATGGCTTTTCTCGCTCGCTAATGTGTTTTTTTCCCCCTCCCACCCTTCCTTTGATGTCCGCCACGCGTGACCTCTGCCTGACGCATCTCCGTCCTTCACAGCCCCTCTCTGTCATGGAATCTCAAATTTGGGGACTACATCTTCAAAACAAGCCTGTTCATGTTGACACTTGCAATTAGAATCATTTCTTTCTTTCCTTTCATCCTTTCTTTCTTTCTTTTCTTTCCTTCCTTTCCTTCCTTCCTTTCCATCCTTTCTTGCCTTCCTTTTCTTTCTTCCATTCCTTCCTTCCTTTCCTCCCTCTCTTTCATTCCTTTCTTTCATTCCTTTCTTTCTTTCCTTCCTACCTTCTTCCTTCTTTCTTTCGTTCTTTCGTTCTTTCTTCCCTTCCCTTCCACATTATCACTCAGCACCACCACAGCATCGCTCAGCACCACCACAGCACCACTCAGCGCCACCCCAGCATCACTCAGCGCCACCCCAGCATCACTCAGCGCCACCCCAGCATCACTCAGCGCCACCCCAGCATCACTCAGCGCCACCCCAGCATCACTCAGCTCCACCCCCAGAATCACTCAGCTCCACCCCCAGAATCACTCAGCTCCATCCCCAGAATCACTCAGCTCCATCCCCAGAATCACTCAGCTCCACCCCCAGAATCACTCAGCTCCACCCCCAGAATCACTCAGCACCACCCCAGAATCACTCAGCACCACCACAGCACCACTCAGCAACACCACATTTTTATGAGGAAGATACGCCCTGCAAGGGAGAGGGGAAGATTGATCCATCTTGTAACGTTTTCTTTGAGCGCTACCAGGGCCCTGCCGTAATTAAGCCATATCAGCTCTTCCCGATCAGTAGTGACAAACACTTCGAGGTATTTCACCTCATCGGTGCACCATTAAATGGAGAAATCCGGTGTGAACACTGCTACAGATGAGGTGAGGGGGAAAATTTGGGACTTCGTCCAATTGATGTGAATACCAGAGAGCCCGCCAAAATGAACAAACTTCCTGAGCAATGGATTAAGATTAAGGTGTGGCTCACAAATGTATAAGGTGATGTCATCAGCGTACAGGGAAATAAAAATCGTCCAGAGAAAACACCGGAGAGCTTTGTATGTATGTATGTATGTATGTATGCAGAACTTATATATAGCCCAACTGTCACCCCAAGGGTATCCTGGCTCTGCAACTTAGTCTATAGTGATGGCGGGCTATGAGCCAGATTATCAGTGAGGACACTTTGCTCAATCCTTGGAGAAAAGCCAGGTTTTTAGGCTCTTTCTGAAACTTAACAGGGAGGTCACCTGTCTAATGCTCAGAGGAAGGTCGTTCCAAAGGCGTGCAGCCGCTACGCCGAAGGCCCTACCTCCTGTCCTGGATTTCTTAAATTTGGCTGTAGTTACCAAAAAGGTTCTAGACGAACAGAGATGTCTTGCTGGCTTATACCATGTAAATCTCTCCTGCATAGGGATCGGGCCCGTTCCGTCTACTGTTCTAAACACCATAAACAGTGATTTAAAACAGATCCTCTCCCTAACGGGGAGCCAATGGAGATCTCTCAAAGCCCGGCTGGTCGAAGATCTACGTTGCCTGTTTAGTGCCAGCTTTGCCGCTATGGACTGGACCCTCTGCAATCCCTGCAAAATATATTGGGGAGCTCCCAGATACAGGGAATTGCAGTAGTCCAGTCTACATAGTATTATACTCCTGACTACCTGGGGTCTTTTCTCCTCAGGCATCAATGAAAGTATCTGTCGCAGTGCCTTCAACAAGGCAAAGCAGACACTGACCGTTTTATTGGCCTGTGATGCCATTTGAAGGTCATCATCGACCAGAATGCCCAAATTGCGCACGGTCTTAACTGGAACTAGGGGGTCGTCACTTGGAGTAAGTTTAAACTCCAGCTGCAAATGCTGTAACCTTTTGCCACTGGAGCAATACACCACCTCTGTCTTCCCTCTATTAAACTGTAAAGAATTTTCTTTAAGCCAGCTTGCAGTTTGACACATGAATTCCTGAAAGATCTCCATGGTCACTGCCTGCTTTCCCTCCAAAGAAAACACCAGTTGAGTGTCGTCAGCATAGTTTACCAGGCCAACCCCAAATGACTTTATGATGGGGATCAGTGGGCGTAGATATATATTGAAGAGAATGGGGCTTATTGCCGAGCCTTGTGGCACCCCATGTCGTACTGAGGATTCGGCGGAGGTAAACGGGGTCATAGTTACCACCTGATGTCTCTCCGACAAGTATGATTGCAACCACTTCAGGGCTCGGCCTTTCACCGCCATTCGTTCCAACCTGCCCAGCAGCAACCCATGGCTCACAGTGTCGAATGCGTCCGACATGTCTAGTAGCACTAGAACCGATGAGTTGCCATTGTCGGCACGCATTCGCAGATTGTCCAATATGGTGGCTAGGGCTGTTTCCGTCCAATGACCTGGGCGGAAGCCAAACTGGTCCCTGTCCAGTAGATCATTCTCTTTAAGGAAACCTGATAGTGATTTGCTGAACACTTTTTCCAGTATTTTTCCAGGGTATGGCAGAAGGGATATAGGCCTAAAGTTTGCCAGGTTAGTAGAGTCTAAAGAGGGTTTCTTGAGTAGGGGGGTTACCACTGCCTGCTTCCAGGCCTCTGGTACCACCCCATCATCTAGTGATTGACAGCAGATTTGGTGCATCCAGGGAAGTAGTTCTTGCCCACATTCCTTCCAGATCTTATAAGGGAGGGGATCTAAAGGAGACCCAGATGAAACACTTTGAGCACAACTTTAGAACAGCTCCTTGGTGAGAGGTGGAAAGTGCTCTAGAGTTGCGTCTGTCCGGGGTTCCTCAGTCATTATCTGGGGTAGTTCCTCCCGACCACTGACTGTGCCCGGATCAAAACCTTCAACAATTTTAGCTATCTTTTCTTCAAATTGAGCAGCGATCTCATCGCATAGTCGCTGTAAGGCGACTACTTTATTACCCATGCAGGCAGGGCCAGAGAGATCCCTTATGATGTTAAAAAGGGCTTTTGTGCTGTTAGGTGCATGAAGAATGGTTTTAGCGAAGAAAAGTCCTTTGGTCTTGGCGATGGCCTCTTTATATCGAGTCTGTGCTCCTTTTAGCACTTTCTTGTCTCCTTTTAAGTAGCACCTTCACCACCTCCTCTCTACATGCAATGCGCAAAAGTTTCAGCTCCTCATTGTACCATGGGGCAGATGGCTACCTTTTATTCTTCATCTGTTTAATGGGGGCACATATATTCAACGTATTAATGATATGTGTACAATAAGATTGATAATTCTTATCCACCGAGTCGTCAGGAGTAAAGAAACTTTGATTCAAGAACATGGGGCCTTGCCTATTTTTTTTAACTAATCTCGTCCAATCTCTACCCCTACGATAAGTCACTGGGCAGCTATTGTTGTGTGCTGCTTCAGGCAGAACCATTCTAAACTGAATCAGTGAATGATCAGTCCAGCTTTGAGGCAGTACACTGATCACTTCTGTGTCCACCTGATTTACGAATATTAAATCTAGCACATGCCCTCCTAGGTGAGTGGGATGGAGTACTAACTGACTTAAGCCGAGATTTTCACAGGTTTGCCTAAGATCCCTCAAATGATTTCCTAGGGTCCCGTTGTCCCACAGGTTAAAATCTCCTAGGAGCAGCATTCTGGAATGTGTTAGAGTCAGGGTAGTAATAGTATCGGCCAGTTCTAGATACTGTGTATCTTGGTCCGGCGGTCTATAACCGACTATTCCAGTTAGAAGCCTTCCCCTTCTACCTTGTAATGAGAAGCCTAGTAGCTTGATCCCTGCAACCTCTTCGACCTGTAATGGAGCAAAATTCCATCTTTCTTTAAACAGGACCCTGACGCCCCCTCCTCTTCCAGAGGCTCTAGGCTTATAAAACCGCTTATAACCAACTGGACAGGCAAGGCCTAGCACTACCAGGGAGTCATTGTTAGACCACGTCTCCGTAAGAAACAATACATCCAGATCCATGTCTTTTAACATGTTGGACACCTCCTGGAAATGTTTAATAAGGGACCTGCAGTTAAACAATCCACACTGTAGTGCATCACATCCCCGTGACTGAACTACTTTAATTCCCCCCTCCACAGTCCTCTCACCAATACTAACCAGTTCATCCTTGGAGTAGGTAAGCCGGCTGAGACTGACATGAACAGCATGGCTGGTGCTAGGTGCGGACGGGCGCAGACGGGCTTGCCTCTGGCGCTCCTCCGGCACGCCATCGGCATGCCCGCTGCGCGCTCGCTGCCCCTCCTGAAATAGGCCGGCATATGCAGTCGTCCGAGCACTAGAGCGCTAACCAAAATGGCGCTTCCTACAATGGCACTAGGAGAAAAACAGTACCCTACCTCCCGCAAAACAGCAGGATGAAGTGGCGATTTTTAAAATGCGGATATGCTTCTGCTAACAGGTATTATATTTTCATTTCCAACAATTAAAAAGTATTTCCAAATTTATAATGCGGCGAGCACCCCCCCCCCTCTCTGACCCTGCAGCCAATGGCAGTAAAGTCGTCCCACAAAGCTTGCTTTTAAAAAGAAAGGCCAGCAAAAACAAACAGCGCAAGGTAAGCACTGTCACCTTGAAGTAGTTTTAGTTCTAGTTCTGATGATAATGTCTCACCCTTGAAGCAAAGAGGTTGGACAGCAAGGGCAAAAAGCAGGGGAGAAAGTGGGCAGCCCTGCCTAGTGCTCTGAGTGATAGGGAATGAAGGAGAGGGGTGCCCATTGATAAGAATCCTTGCTTCAGGGCCAGTGTACAATAGGCGGACCCATGACAAAAACCCCTTAGGTATTCCCATATTCTAAAGGATAACGAAGAGGTAATCCCACTCAATGGAGTTGAAGGCCTTTGTGGCGTCTAGAAAGACTGCCACCAAAGGCAATTGGGGATCAACTGACTGCAGGACCGAGAAGAGCGCGCGTAAGTTATGGGATGTTGCCTGGACCGGGATAAACCCTGCCTGATCTGGGAGAACCAGGTTCTCCGTGAGCGGGCTGAGGCGGTTGGCCAACATTTTGGCCAGGATTTTCGCGTCCATGTTGATGAGAGAGCGAGGATGGTAAGAGTCACTACAGTCTGCAGGCTTCCCTCGTTTTAAAAGTGAGGAGATCAAAGCTTCCCTCTGGAAGAAGGGAGAGACCCTAGCTCCTGCGCTTCATTGAAGACCCGTTTGAGAATTGGGAGCAGCTGATCAGATATGTTTTATAAAAGTTGATGGGGAGGCAGTCCGAACCCAGGGCCTTCTTTTGCATGATAGCCTCACGGAGTTAGTCATTCTCGAAGGGTGCAGCAAGAAACTCCATCTGTGAGTTTCCCAACCAACCGAGAGTTATATCTCGCAACTATAAGTCCAATTGGTCGCACACTGCTTGTCCTATCAGCGTGTTGCCCCAAAGCATCGTGGTCTATGTAGTTAGCATCAGCGGGTACGCCTCTGCCAGGGTCTTGAGCAAAAAATCCAAATCGCGTTGGCCATCCCTGGACACGTGTTTCGAGGTTGTTGCCTCTCGTCAGCAGGGAGTAGGACTGTGTGAAGGGGTGCTGCATAGGCTGCCAAAAAATGTCTTCAGGTTCGGTACCACTCGTGGCACGCAGGTGCGTAACCCGGCTCGTCAGCCCCACCAGCTCCAAGGAGCTTGAATATAAGTTTAAGTCCAATTGGTCGCACACTGCTTGTCCTATCAGCGTGTTGCCCCAAAGCATCGTGGTCTATGTAGTTAGCATCAGCGGGTACGCCTCTGCCAGGGTCTTGAGCAAAAAATCCAAATCGCGTTGAGCTGGTGGGGCAGCACCCCTTCACACATTCCTACTCCCTGCTGACGAGAGGCAACAACCTCGAAACACGTGTCCAGGGATGGCCAACGCGATTTGGATTTTTTGCTCAAGACCCTGGCAGAGGCGTACCCGCTGATGCTAACTACATAGACCACGATGCTTTGGGGCAACACGCTGATAGGACAAGCAGTGTGCGACCAATTGGACTTAAACTTATATTCAAGAGCTGGTGGGGCTGACGAGCCGGGTTACGCACCTGCGTGCCACGAGTGGTACCGAACCTAAAGATATTTTTTGGCAGCCTATGCAGCACCCCTTCACACATTCCTACTCCCTGCTGACGAGAGGCAACAACCTCGAAACACGTGTCCAGGGATGGCCAACGCGATTTGGATTTTTTGCTCAAGACCCTGGCAGAGGCGTACCCGCTGATGCTAACTACATAGACCACGATGCTTTGGGGCAACACGCTGATAGGACAAGCAGTGTGCGACCAATTGGACTTATATCTCGCAACTATGTCCGGAGGCGTGGTCCTGCAGGTACTATATAAACCAGTATAAAACTCAGTAAATGTTTCAAGAATGCCCAGGCTGTCCCGGTGTATTGTGCCTGTATTGTCTCAGATTTCCAGAATGCAATTGGAGAACTTGGGGAAGCGGATTTCCTGCGCTAGCGCTCTGCCTGGGCGCTCACCCTCTCTGTATTTGAGTGCGATAAAATATTTCCCACGGAAGAGAGCCTCCCGGTCAGCCGTTTGTTTGTAGTCTGAAAGTTAGTCTCTAAAGGTTGCTAGGCGCTGACCAGAGGAGTCTTTCCAAAGATTCTCTTCCAGCTATTTAAGTTCCCACTCGAGCGAATGCAGATTGCGACGGAGATCCCGCAGGACTCCAAATCTTTTTGCAATGCAAGTCCCTTGGATCGTAACTTTAAAGGCCTCCCAGACCGTGCCTACCCGTGTGACAGAATCTATGTTGCGCTGGAAGTAGTCTGTGATTTCTGTTCCCCACTCAGCCCGGAAGACGGTGTCTAGCAGGGCTTCTGGCATCAACCTCCAAATCATCGGGGTGGCGATCGAGTTGAGTGGGGCAACTGTCATGAACATTGGAGCGTGGTCAGAGTATGTCCTGGCTAAATGACGGGCTTGAGTAACCCATGGGACAACTCCTCGGGAGACCACCCAATAGTCCAGGCGAGAACAAGATGAATGTGCTGCTGTGTAGTGAATGCCCTCCCTACCATCTGGGTGCATGTGTCGCCACACATCTGTGAGCCCAAGAGCCGAAAACATGTCTGCCAGCGCTCCTTGGGCATTAGTGTAGTGTGCGGGTAGGGGATTATACCTGTCTAGGGCGGGGTGAAGAACAGCATTGAAGTCTCCTCCCCAGATGAGATGCGTGGAGCCTACTTGGAGTCCCCCAAAGTGTTGTGAATATCAATGTTTGGCCCGTAACAGCACACCAGTGTGACTGATTGTGTTTCTAGTGTGCCCTATAGCATGCAGCTCCTCCCCAGAGTATCTTATTGTGTGCCTCCCAGAATGAAAGGGGTGTTCTTTTTAACCAGGAACACCGTACCTCTGGAATAAGTGGAATATGAAGAGAATAGGCGTGTTGCGTTCTATTTTCTGGCAACAGTGGGATTGCGGAATCGATTGAGGTGAGTCTCCTGCAGCATTGCGATGTGAATATGATGCCTATCTAGGTATGCGAGTAATTGTCTGCATTTCCGGGGATCTCGCAGACCTCTGACGTTTCATGTGAGGAAATTTATATGCAGTGCCTCGGTATGTGTAGGCATAGCTGCGTAACACGATGATGCCGTAGTGTGCCCTGAGATAGAAGCATGGAAGTGTACCTCTGTAAATAGGATCTCAGATCTACTTGATGAGAAAAGAGGATATTAAAAACAATCCCCAACGGGACCCCTACCCACCCCCACCCACAACAGCGCCCCAGTCGTGCTGGCATCAATTTCCCCACCCAATACACACATAACTGTATCATTGCAAAGTGAAGATAGTAAGGACTAGGAGGAACACCTGTGTGGGGTGCACTGGTGTGCAACGAAAGCCTCCCCTCTCCCGTTGCCGTGAAGCCAGGGCTCCAATGGTAGGGGGAGGTACTTGGCATAGTTTAAATTTGTAACAGAGAGGAGAAAGGAGAGAAAAGAAAGTGCCCACCAATAGAGCCAAATTGCATGTCAAGATTCCATATCACTTATCTAATAGCGTCTAGCAAACCAGTAGAAAGAGGCAGGTGTGCAGAAGGAGTATAATAGATCAAGAAAGTTAACAGTGCAAGATACCAGTGACCTCCGCCAGGCGTTCAAGTTACACCAAGAATAGAGGGGCTAGCTGGAAGGTAGGCCATAGGCACCTGGAGTGCAACATAACAGGAGTAGAAGAAAAGAAGGGGGGAGCTGGACAGTTATGAATATCAATCAGAGGCAAGTGATGGCGATCTCGAGAGGCACTCCTGAGAGTCTCTGTGTGGTGAGTCTTTCCTGACATTGCAAAGGAAATCGTCCACTTGCTGCCCGTTGGTAAAGAAGTGTTGCTTTCCCTGGTGTGTGACTGTCCGGCTGGATACAGTAAAGCATAGATGGCTGGTAGGAACTTGCGTCGTGCCTCCTGGACAGCGTCTGTGAAGTCTGGGTAGATGGTGAATTCGGTGCCTTTGAAGTGTAGAGTTCTTTTGTCCCTGGCTAGTTTCAGCGCGGTGTCACGGTCACAATAGTTGAGGAGGCGAGCAACTATCTTGTGTGGGTTACCTCCTGGGGGAGGTTTGGGCCCAGGGAGCGGTGGGTACGTTCCACAATCAGCTGGGCAGAAAAAGCTTCCGCACCACAGGTGGTGCGCAATAGGTGCTCAATGGAGTCTTCCATGCGCCCAGTGTTGGTGCTCTCGGGTATCCCAATGACGCGAATGTTCTTGCGTGTACTGCGCGCCTCTAAATCTTCATTTCTGGCCGCAATTACCTTGAGAAGTCTGTCCATCTGTGCCAACTGTTGCATTACTTGAGTTGTGGCGTCTTCATTGTCGGAGATCCTGCTTCCTTGAGTTGCT
This sequence comes from Lissotriton vulgaris, assembly GCF_964263255.1. NCBI lineage: Eukaryota > Metazoa > Chordata > Amphibia > Caudata > Salamandridae > Lissotriton > Lissotriton vulgaris. The sequence continues at coordinate 103,934,057 of NC_141686.1, forward strand.
CATCGCGTTTCTCCGCTTGTAAAACTAGAACGTCCATGCGACTATTCATGGAGTCCATTTTATTAGAAATGTCCGTGAGGCTGTGTTGCATGGTTAGGAGGAGAGTTTTGACGTCGTCGACCTGGGAAGGCGGAAGAGTTAGAGCTTTGTTCAACTGTGAGTGTCCCTGGATTGTCAGTGCTAAAGCTTGTTGATACTTTTTTTGCATCGAAAGGGAGCTTGGATTGGCAGCTATCTGGCTTTCCCATAATGGCAGAGGTACAAGACGTAGGCAGCGAAGCACCAGAGAGAGTCAAGAGCTGATGCCTGTGTATCGAGCACTGCAAAGAGGAGTGTCCCCAGATACCGGTCGGTGACAAGCTCGTATGGGGTGGCCTCCAGTGGCTCTGTCCGTACAGGGGCTCCGGGTGCACAAGGCGCGCGCCAACCGCGCCTATTTAGTAATAGCCAGGCCTGATCTGCAGGAAGGCTCAGAATAAGGAGATCCTCCACCCCCAGCAGCGAATGCAGGATCTGGGATATATTCCAATAAAGGCTGACCAAAGTAAGGGGGGATCACAGTATGACATAGATGAACCGGTTTACTAGTTGTCTGCGACACCTCCCTCCTATGGGCTGCAGTTTATGCTAGGAACAGAAGTGGATTAGCGTAAGGCCCTGCAAGCGCCCAGTGACAAACATTAGTGTTCTCTGCATCGTAGGTGTGCTCTCCACTGACATGGCCAGCTCTCTCTGGTAATCAGTAGCATATGGTGATCCCGGGGATCAGTTGTGGGAGTATAAACGGGTGTGGGCGGCGGAAAGCACTAGAGGCTCAACTGCAGTCTCCAGCCAGGCAAAGCTTGATTGATACTATTGAGGTGGCAGCAGAGGCAGAGAGTACAGTAAGAGCACAGTATGGCGGCGATATTGGCAGCTGGGATGGTAGACAGTTGTTACAAGCTCAGGATTGTGACAGGGGCGCCGCCGAGGCAGTGCAGATGTCTGATTCCTGGAATCGTGGCTGTAGGAAGCCACAGGATGCGGCTCGTCCTGAGATGGGAGCAGGCACCGGACGTGATCCATAATGGCCCGTGCAGCGCTAAGAGCTGAGAGTGTGCACCAGGTAGTGGGGCTGGCTGGAGTGAGCGTCGAGCTCTTGTTTCCTCCCCGTCACAGTTCGTATGGTGGGAGTTTTGACCCAGTCCTAGAGGAGTTGTGGGAAGGCTACGTGTTTTCCTTGCTGAGGTGGCACGGCGGACGCACAGGTATGCAGGGGGCGATATGCGCAATACTGCCGATGGAAGCACCGGCACTCTCCTACCTGCAGCGGCCGCCAAGGTCTTCCGTCATCCGCGTGCCTCCCAGCAGCGGCAGTGAGAGCTGATCTTGGCACCGGAGCGAAGCTGCCTGCTTATAGAGTCACGGCGGGCACTTTCAACAGTAGTTCAGCATGCATGGAGAGGATAAATGCCAAATTCTGCTGCCAAGCGTCCAGAGCCTCACAGGCGTGCGGCCATCTCGGTCGTGCGCCACCCAGCGCCCCAACCCCCCATATCTCACATTGAGCAACATGTTTAAGGTTTTATTTTTGGGTTCAATGGTTATACACTTACAGGTGGAAAATTCAGTGTTGGTGTGGGGAGGTGGGAATCTGGATATTTCCATTCTGTTTCCTTTTGACAGATATACTCCCCACACTCTTCTGTATGGCTGACCTCAGTTGGTACATACTGATCCTTATTGACCACAACCTGTAGAATCATAGATAGATAGGCAAGTTTAATGCAATCACATAGAATATCCGAGGCCTAGGCAATCCTAAAACTAAACGCCAAGTCTTGGCATACATGGACAGACATAATGTGGAAATTGATTTTTATAGGAGACACACCCGAGTTTAACCGACAAGAACACATTAGTCCGGCATTAATAACAGTCTGCTTATTATGCCTCTATGCAGTGCATACTCTAGGAATAGTGCTAGATTTCTTAATAAATACGTACATTTTCATATGGTCTTCTGCTACAGTGACCGAGAGGGCAGATATTTGTACGCCGTTGGCACTCCAAAGGGTACCTACATCACTTTGATTAATTCATATTCCTCCAATGTCGATAGTCCTGAATTCTTCGAAGATTTGCTGTCATTGTTCAGATAACGCTCTGCTTGCAATATTCTATGGGGAAGAGATTTTAATCAGACTCTATGTCCCACAACTGGCTACCAATCCTACACTAGTGAATCACCCAAAGGCTACTAGATTGTTGAGGCATTTCATACAAATGGACATGCTGCAAGATGTGTGGAGGACCAAATATGGTGGGATGTGTATATTCGTAGTTCTCCCTAGTACATGATGTACCTTCTAATGTAGAATTCTGGCTCTCCTCCGTGGAAGTCAAATCATGGATTACACGAATGAGGCGGCACTTGCCCTTCACCATGTATGATCATTCCTCCATAATATGTGTGATTGACCTCCCAGGAGACAGCTATGGTTACTTTCCTTGGTACTTTCCTAATGGACACAGCTAATCCGCATAGAAAACGAAATCACACGAATGGAGAAAAGATGTGCGTTAATTAATCACCCTCACATACTCTCCACAGTTGTTGATGCTACACAAGAGTGTAGAGACCTCCTAGATAGTGAGACTCCATTATTGGCTAGTGACACTGAAACCAGCAAATATGGGGAGAGCGATCAGCCAAGTATAACCCTTGCATGGTGAGAAAAACACATCAATCAGACTGTCATTCTACACAAATTCCATTCGAACTGCTCAAGCCTGTATGCTAGCAAAACACTCACCATAGACTCCGAAAGACACATCTACATAGACAACATTGCTCTAGCTTGGATTCGCGGGTGGCCCCAATGAATTCCTACTCGAGCCCATTGCTTCACAGGAAATAATTGAGAGCATTTACGGGCTGCCAGGGGGAGAGGTCTCCAGGCAGTGACGGCCTCACAGCCGAATTCAACAAAGCATTCAAGCTCTTGTTGGCACCGCGATCAGCTGCCTTCTGCCAAGAGACTGTGAAGTCTGAACTGCCCCCATTCACTAGAGAGGCAATCATTACAGCTCCCTTACAGCTCCCTTGAAGCCAGGTAAAGATGGACAGCATTTCAATCTTAGGTCATTGTCCCCCCATAACTTTAAACAAGATACTGGCGCATGTTATGGCAAGCAGACTGGCTACACTGATGTCCTGCATGGTCCTACCTGAGCAGTCAGGTTTTGTCCCAGGCAGGGCTATGTCTAACAACCTATGGACCTTCTTCCTGATCATGCCTCATATTAGACAAGATATGAATTCCATATCTGTGCTTCAGAATGCCGAAAAGGCATTTGATTCTTTTAACCCCTCCCCCCGGAGCTAATTCCCCCGCTGTGCTGGGGGGGAGGGGCACGTGCAGCGCCATGGTGCTCGCAGCACTGTGGCGCTGTGCTCATGTCGAGCTCAGCTCGTCATGACCATGTCCGTTTTAATAGAACGCTCAGCACAGCAGGGGAATTAGCCTCACGTGTGAGCTCCGCGCATGTCATGACCAGCTCAGCGGCACTGTGACTCATGTCAAGCTGAGCTCGTCATGAGCACGGAAGAGGTTAAATGCCTTTTCTATGTGCAGTGCTACGAAAAGATTGGCCTATAAGGAATCTTATTAAACTGCTGTACACTGGCCCCTATGGCCCAAATCTGCTTCAATGGTTGTATCCCGCATCCATTTCCAATCTGATGGGGAACACGGCAGGTTTGACCTTGTCCCTCCCTACTGTTTGTCTTGGCCCTCAAACGTCTGGCGACCTGGCTCCTCAATAAACATTCACATAGAGGACTGATATTCCCAATAAACACATATTGTTGTCACTGAATGCTGACGACATTATGCTGTTTGTTAAAGACCCAAGTACACATCTTCACCACGCATTGCTGAAATAATACAATACGCTGCTATGTCAGAGATGCGTTACTAACCATAGTGTGCGACCCGACTCTTCAATAAGAAACACCAGCATTACGCTTCGACCTGGGTAAATTCACTGTCCCTGATGTGGAGCAATAGGTTCATGCAGCACCATTGCACTATATTGCGTTTTGGTATGCCTCTACATGTCGTGCTCCGTATACTCTTATAGAACTGGACTGAGTGCAGACTGGAGGACTGTGCAACACTGTGGCCACGAAACCCCTGAAACCGGTACATACCATACATGCGGTCCGCTGCCCGCTTTAGCATATGGCCACTCATGTCGGGCTCATACATCATGCTCCCTGCATATTCCCTTTTTGTACAATCCTTCTCTGACCCTTGATGCTAGAGAAGGGTTATTTAGAGGGGACCGGACTCTTACACCCCTGGATATATTTGACAATATGCACTTCAACAATGCAGCAAATACAGCATGGGCAGTCTTTCTGGACAAGCCCCGGAGTTTCCCCCCAGCAAGTAGGTCGCTCCAGTAACATTATATGGTTGCAATACAAAATAATGCCCCTATTTTATCACCTTGCTTTGTGCGTCACAATATGTGCTGCTTCCTTCTTACTTTGTTTTCCCTTCCTTCAGGAGCTGATGCAGCAGAATGAAATTGGTTATGTGGTAAATGCCAGTAACACTTGCCCAAAGCCAGACTTTATTCCAGAATCTCATTTCTTGCGTGTGCCTGTGAATGATAGCTTCTGTGAGAAGATCCTGCCATGGCTGGACAGATCTGTGGATTTCATAGGTAAGAACATTTTACACAGTGACTGAGTTTAAAAGAAATTGATTCTGCATACTGGGCATTATTGAGATTATTTTCTTAAGCAGTCTTAATTTTATCGGGCTATGTGATGCCTGTGCACAGATTGGTATCACCCTATAAGCAGAAGCCTTTGAACCTTCACCTGGGTCAGAGATTCCCTCAGGTGGCTTTGTGAATGGCAGATATGTAGTAGAACGAGAGAACCTCAACCCTTTGCAACACTGGGGATCTCCTCTTGTGGTAGAGATCCTCGCACCTTCTGTACCTGGGCATCATCTGTTTTACATACACATCTGTGTTTGCATCACTGATGATAAAACTAAACCTAATAGCAAAGCCACTTAATTGTTTGCACATGTGCTTCGGCTATGTGCAACCACAGGGTGGACTCACCCCAGCTGCCCTACCACCCCTACCCAATCTATAATCCTACTCCAATGTACCCCACCCCACTCTGAACTGATCTACCCCACCCCACCCTGAACTGATCTACCCCACCCCACTCTACCCTACTCAACTCCAGTCTACCCCACTCCAATCTACTCCTCTCCAATCTACTCCATTCCACTGCACTCCATTATCCCCAATCTGCCTAACTCCACTCTACCCCAATGTACCCCACCCCTTCCCAATCTACCTCACACCATAATAATGTACCGGCTCCCCCAATCTACCTCACAAAACTCCAATGTACCCCAGTCCCTCAATCTACCCCACTCCACCCTAATCTTCCCCACTTCAGACTACCCCAATCTACCCGACTCCACTCTACCCTACTCCACTCTACCCAAGTCCACCCCCACTTCACCTCACTCGAATCTACTCCAATATTTCGCCCTCCACTCCACCCCAATGTACTCCACCCCAATGTACCCCACTCCAATATACCCCACTCTACCTCGATTCAATCTACCCCACTAATCTATCCAACTTCCGCACTCCAATCTATCCCACTCTCCTTTACCCCTTTCCAGTTTACCCCATCTACCCCACTCCGATCTATCCCACTCCATGCCACTAACTGAACAGCAGCCACACTGGTGTACCTAATAGCTAAAACAAATTGCCAAAGCCAGTAGCTGTCACAGCCACGGTCACAAAAAAGCCAACAACCACTCACTTGCTCTAAAAATGGAAACATCTATGGCAAGGGCTCCCCCTTACTTAGGACCAGTATGGAATTCGACTTGCTGATTGTGTTCGCAGAAAGGGCATGCTATCTGCTATTACATCATTTTTAATATCACCTGACAAACAAAAGCCAACAATAGATGCTGTCAGAGTTAAGATTTGGAGCACTATACCAGCAGTTTAGTTTGATGTCCAAGGTAGATATGAATGATACCTGTGGTAGACAAACACATTCTTGCACACATTCTCCTGGGATAAGAGGTAGGATCTATTGGAGGTTGGGAATAAAGGTAGCATCCAACCAGGTCATTGATGCTGCAGGGCACATTGCCGATATATCACTGCATGGCTATTACCACTGCATTTAAATCTTGCTTGTTTTGGCGCAGATCAACGGTTCTTAAACCATGTGCTTTGCAAAAGATCTGGAATCTCCCCTTCAAAAGCTGTATCCTTTGTCTCACACACCAATGAAGAAATGCAGAGAATGAATGTAGAAGCTGATATGTTTTAAGTTCTGGTAACATAACTTCATCATAAGTTGTAGGAAAGACACCCACTGTTAACATATTAATCAACCTTTGTGGAAATAGTCATTACTACACCAGCAACATTCGAGATCTCAGTGCCATCAGAGAACAACAGAGTACTTGGAGCCCAGCAGTCACTCGCTAAGACAAAGCAGGGACATCCCAATTCTGACCTCAATATTATTCAGTATGTAAGTGGGACCACTGCTGTCTGGAGGAGTTACAAATGAGAAAAAAAGACAAATAGGCATTGACTTTTGTGAAGAAAGACAGTGCTCTAAGGGTCAAATCTCCAACTCTTGGGATAACATAATACCCAAACAAATCCTATTGACCACTTCATTAGAATGTTTGTCTCTCGCAGTAGAAACAGAGAATTGTCTCTGTCCCCAGGCTTCAAAGGAGCTTGAAGCTATTCCCCTGATGGGTAGGAAGAGCTTAAAAAATAACTACAGGTCAATTTTGACCCTCGAAAGGCAAACCAGTGTGTGACAAACATTCTGAATTGTAGCATCTCCTGCTATTGTCCCACCGCTCCAACAAGGGAACTGGATATGTGCAATAGATCAGCAATACATGAATTTCCACATGCCAATAACCCAGCACAAAGGAAATTCCTAATAAGTACTGTGAACAAATTATTATAGTTCACGGTTTTGCCATTCATTTGAAAATCTGCACCTAAATCTTTGTGTATGCTGAAGTGCATACCGTTTTCTGTTTAGACGAATGATCAATATATTTTGTGTGACTTATCAGATTTCGTCTCAACTCACCTCTGTAGACTCTTGCACCCTACATAGTATGGCATGCTGGACGTTATGGCTTCATATTCAAATAATGCAAGAGTGCATAGTAGAGTTGGCACAGGATTAACTGAGATGACAAATATGCACAGTAGCAGCTTCACAGTAATTCTAGTGGTTGATAAACGAAAAAAAGATTTTGAGAATTTTAAGTCCATCAAAGTTTTCTATAGAGTCCACAGTGACCGATGCTTCGCTGAATGGGTTGGAGGGTATGAAAAGCATTTGCATCTCTTAAATATGCTGTTGATCAGAGCCATCCTTCTTGATTTAGAATTCTTTCGGCAAGCATTAAAAAATAATTTATTAATTGAAACAAGTTACACAGTAACATTGTACTCTCTCGTCACGCATGGAGGAATGAGATAGAGGATTCTCTGGAGGCCAGCCAAGCTATATGGCAACGACTCATCATTTGGAATATCTGTATCACAACAGTCACCTTACATAGGTACAAAATGTGCAAGTAAATGCCTTAAGCAGAATCACAACAGAAACCCACAAATAGGTCAACTGCAAAGAGCCTGGTTTCCTTAACTCGGAAAAGCATAATATAAACCTTTTCGGAATGGCAAAAATAGGCAAAATGCCAAGACTTTGTGACTGGGTATTATAATACAAAAATCAAGGGGGTAGTGACTTTCATATGCTGCTTAACGACATTTTGCTATGCCTTTCTACTGATGATCGGAAGGAAAAAATTGTGAAGCTAACACGGGTGAAGACCAGAATGAATTTGATTGCTTCAGAATGGCATCGTCAATGGTGGTTCCCAGATCTGTCAAAAGATCATCAAACCCTTTTCAAGGAAAGCCTAGAGCTCATTCGGTAAGGGGAAAGTGGCTACCACAGTCGGTATGAGTATTCCAATGTGCTCAGCCTGTCTTTATCATGAAATGTTCGACTTAAGTCAGTTTCCCCTTTGTCCCTGATAGGTTGTAGGCTAACCCCAGAGTGCTCTGGAATGTCTTTGTATAATCATGTAATTAGTTCTCTCCCATGACCTGTAGTGTGCGGAGTATGTACGAGCGTATGTGTCAGTGGTTCTAGGTGCTCTATGTGCAATGCATTTTGATCACATGTGATATCCTGCTGTTTAGAGGGAAGCAGGCTTTCCAAAAACCAAAGTGGCCAACTAACTTCTGGAAACTATAGAGCAAGCCTTCTCCAAGTAGGTCTCCCACATTACTCTGTCTGTATCCATCAGAGAAATGGAGAGGTCGGGTGCACACCATTTTAATCCAATTTGTCGAGTTCATATGCTTTGTGCGTGCGTTCTGAGTTCGTGGCTTTCCGCCCTTTGGCCACGTTGATTATTCGAACAGTGTTGGGTTTGGGGAACGAGGGGAACACGATCCTGTTCCCTTACTAGAAGCACAGCTTAAAAATGCGTTTTGCAAAAAGAGTACCACAATAAATTTCCGTTCCTGTCGGACCAGTGTACTGTATCAGAATCAGACATACATAAATATGGCTTCTCTTGCGACAGATTAAAATGGAGTAACTTTTGAACTAATTTGATTAAAAAGATAAACAGAACTTTATTGTGGTACTCTTTTTGCAAAACGCATTTTTAAGCTGTGCTTCTTGTAAGGGAACAGGATCTCGTTCCCCAAACCCAACACTGTTTGTATCCATCAGAGAACCATATTCCTACTGTATTAATTCCCTGGCTGTAAATGTGATCCTTCGAGTGGTAAGGCCCTTGAGGGGGCAGCATCAATGCTTCGGCTAGAGCAAACTTTCTGTAGGAAATACTTTGTCTCAAATCAGCCCGTGGAAGTGCATAGCAAGTTGAGAAGATTGTTGGAGCTCTGAAGGCCTGGGCTAAAGAGGATCTTGTGTAGCACTGCCTCTCTGATCTGTGGCTCTGAATACAATTCCTTGCTTAGGTGATTCCATGCAAGCCAGCAGGCCACCCAGTGAAGCTATGCCGCAAAATAATAGCCCTGATAATCTGGGGACACCTAATCCGCCACCATTCGTAGGGAGTTTCAGTTTGGTCAACAACACTCGTCTTTCGTCGGAACCCCTTATCATGTTGCTCAACAGCGAGCCCAATTCTTGGAAGGTTTTCCTGGGAATCATTAGCAGGCGATTCATAAATGAGGCACAGTAGCATTACCATCTTGGATATGGCCACACAACCCCTTACCTATAATGGTAGCATGATTCAAAAGACGATCTGGGATTTTAGAGAACGAATCACTCCTCCCAAGTTGCTCTTTAGTCTATTATCTCTGCATGATGCGTATTAATATCCTGGTAACGAAATGTGTGGGGCCTCCATTGCTATATTTCACCTACCAAACTAACTTCCTGCCTGGGCATCATTTTTGAAAAAGGGATTATGCAGGACTTAATTGTTACCATGCCAGGCGCCTTCCGGAACGCATGCATATGGTGTCTTATATTAAGGTCAAGTCAGCCATTTCCCTGAATTTTTTGCTTTATGGACAGATCCTTAATAGTTAGGGCAAACTAAATGGGGATAAAGGACATCTCCGACGCGTACTCCTGTCAACTTCCAAATATGTGGTAGCCTGTTTTAACTCTAGATGGGCTGTTGAGCTTTCTCCAGAGCACGATAGAGTTGTCAAATATATTAATGAGATGTTCAGACGCTGCATAAACCCGTTCTGATCCTTGTTGACGAGACCCAATAGGCTAAGGAGTCATCCGTCCTCCAGTATTCTCTTTGGGATCTTCTATTTAGAACTGAAAATGGCTGGTATAAGGGCTGCTTCTCAGTCATATCTAGGTTTCAATATGAAGGTGACTGTTGCCTCATACCTCATTTGCTGTGTTCAGAAAGTGATTGCTCGTCTTTGCTTCTTCATATAGTTTGACCAGTGTAGTGACCAGCAAGGCCTTTTGCGCAGCAGAGAACTCAATAGCTAGGCCATCCTAGCCGAGTGTTTTGCCCCTTGCTAATAAACATACAGACAGACTGACTGACTTCCTATTTCAAGATTGGCACCATCATCTGCTCAGTATGCTCACGGAGTACCTGGGCCATTTAAGTCCCTGTTTGGTATCAGAATCGGCCTCTGATGACTATTGCACTGTATAATATTGTTGATAGGCTGCATTAATCTCCTGGTGCGCGAGGACTAGATTTCCAGAGTGATCCTTTACAGAGAGGATGGGGCCATGCAATTGTTGTGGTTGAGTCAGCCGTGCAAGTAATCTTCCAGCTTTATCACTTCCTGAGTGTGTTTTGGCTCTATACCTGGCAAGGTCGATACAGTTAATAGTTTCAGAAATTTTGCAGGCTTCTTTGTGACCCTTTTTGTGGAACTCTGTTTAGACCTCCAAAATGGTAATCATTTTGACACCTCATCAGAGGTGAAGTTGGACTCACCTTTGTGACCACCCCACCGTGGAAAGCACCTCCTTTGGTGTAGTCGTATGTAGACCAGAAGAAGTGTTGTAACTGTATTCACCAATTGTAGAAACTAAGCCTAGTCATCTTACTGAAATTTTGCAGCCTTCGTCTTTGCTACTTTTCAGGGAAACCCTAACAGACACTATCTGCTCTGGGGTCGAAGCGTTTCTTGGTGCTGTTGGTAAGTCACCCCATGGCTAGGTGCCATAGGGCAGATCTTGTGGTACACGCTTTGACAAGCACAGTAAACCTGAAGTTTACCTGATAGGGAATTAAATGTAAAAAGAACTACTGATGGACAGAATGCTGACCAGTGCCAAACACTCACCCCCACCACCCCATAAAGTTTGAGATCTGGGCCTAAATCCATGTTTTATTTTGCTCACTACGCCATTCCAGTCTGGACGCAGCTGTATGCAAATCAGTCTTGATCCTGGGAACAGTCCAGCCCGAACTTCCAAACCAGGTCCTTCTTGGACAGGAAATAAGCATCTTAGGACCGGTTTCAGGGTATCACCCCTCATTAGCCAGAATAGCTTGAATCCGGTGGCATTGTGGTGGCGTGGTGAGCAAAAAAACTATGGATTTAGGCCCAGATCTCTGTACTGGGGGTGAATGTTTGACATTGTTCAGCTTTCTATCCATCAATTGTTCTTTTTGCATTTGAAAGGGAATTAAATAATAATAATAATAATAATCCACATTTGTAAAGCGCATATAGATATGCTTCACAAGAAGGTGGCCTCATCCACTTCGGATTTGGAATCTCTAAATGAATTTTGCTTGTTGGACAGCTTCATTGCATTCTGGAATATAGTGAGCAAGGTCTTTCCTGATGTCCATGAGTAGTTTAGAAATTCCTTTTCACAAACCGTCTTAAACAGACAGCACATAGCAAAATACATTGTACTAGAAGGACTGGACACCGCAAACCATTTAGGTTGTGCTCTGGACACTGGCACAGTGACTCTCACACATACTTTGATGCGTGCCACAAGTTTCTCAGAAGACTTGGCAGGCATTCCTTATGAATATGCCCTTTGATGGCTCCAGTCTGTTTTGTGACTAGGCAGATTTAACTTTGGATCCGTGTAAAGAACGTGCTTTAATTCTGATCCTTGGGCTTGCTTTCTTCGGCCTGCCTGTTCCTTCAACAATATCAGTTGTTCAAAAGTCAGTGCCCTGGCGTACTGTCAGAAGTAGCCATAGCAGCCTTTGCAGAAGCTCATCCAGCCTTCAGGGAGTATTTTGGCTGTAAAGGACAGGGCCACCAGCAACCTAGCCAGTTCTGGTCTTCCTCTGCTGCACCAAGATGTTCTACCCCAGCAGGTCGAAACCGGTCTTAGATTCCTTGGGGTTCCTCTTCAGGTTCAGGGAGGACCTGGCTTGGCAGTTCATGATGGAATGTTTCTATTAAAGTATTCAATGGGTACCTCCTGCCCATTGACACATGAGCTCTGCAGTAGAACCACCGCGAGCACTGTGGTTACCTCTTGGAAAACATATATTTGTTAGAAATGAAGGTCGGTACCTTTTATGCTGGTGAAGGATTCCACCCTGACTTGAAGCAGGTTGTTTTTTCCCTCACCCTTTCGAGAGCTTACAGAAGTGACATACGCTGAACAGGTCACATGGACATAGTGAAGATTGGAGAAATTAGGTCTCCGCTGGTGCTGAGGCACCACATCAGTCTTCTGGAGTTGCACACCTTCCAGTTGGCTCATAAGGCCTTTCTGCTTCCCATTAAGGGCAGCACAGTGAAAGTTTTGACAGACAACACGACCGCCATATGGTACTGCAACAAACAGGGTAGTATGGGCTTATGTGTGCTGCTCTAGGAAGTGGTGGCGGTGGTTCTGGCTTGGCATTCAGAAAATTTCCTTGACTAACACCAATCTGGCGGTTTTCTAAACACCATGATTGACCAACTCTGCAGACTCCATCCAGCCGACCACAAGTGGCAACTACACTCAGAGGTAGTCCAAGATCTACTCTACCAGTGGACATACCTTGGGTGTATCTATTTGCTACTTCATAGAATACTCATTATCAAGCATTTTGAGCTTTAGCGTTTCCACCATTTGGGTTCCCTGGGAGACTTGTTTAGTCTGCTGTGGGATTCCAGTTTTCTCCACAGGTTTCCGCCTGTGTCCGGGTTCCCTGGGATCTGAAGAAAGTTGGAAGGGACCATAGTCAGCTCATTCTGATTGGAAGATTGTTATACTTAGATTTGTGTTTTCATGCTGTTCACATTTCTTTCATCTCTTGTGAATGGTCTTGTCCCTAAGGAAGGGGGATATGTTATACTTAGATTTGTGTTTTCCCTGCTACTCAGCTGGTGTGGCTCTTGGAATGTCTGATGTCATGGTAGAATCCTGGGTGCCTGGCTTAGGTGGAGTGGCAGTTGATGGCAGGCAGGCTGAGTGGCAGGGAGGCCACTCCTGGTGGGGTTATATTTATATTCATCTTGAAACTAAGCTTGATTAAACCTACATGGAATATATACCTGGTTCATGAACTTTCTTTTAAGTACAACAAAGATCTTGTGCTCCGACATGGTGCGTCTGGGCATTGGCCCTTGCTCCATCATCCACTGCCCAACATCTTTCTAAGGACAAGGAAATACTTCACAGGTTGGACCCCCAAGAGAGCCCTTTCTTGTATATCGAAAAGACTAAGGAGCACCAAGGGGTGTTAAGGCGAGCTATACATTAGCCAAAAATGAGTCTCCGGAGGGTCTTCAGGCTAGTTCTTCCATAGCTAAGGCCATCACTGTGGTCCTGGCTAGGTATGTCCAGTAGTGGACATCTGCCAGGCAGCTATATTGACATTCATCCACACCTTCACCCAACATAACAGCCTTGACTCTCAGGTCTGTAGAAAGAGCCATTTGGCCCGTTTGATCATGCAAGACTTTCTAAGTGACGTCCGCTCCTCACACCTTGGTTTGGTATGTTTTTAAACAATGATGCATATGCGCTCAGAAGGGTAATAATGTAACCACATATTCCACACCAATCCACCCTCCTCATATTCTGTGAAGTGGACTTCTCGGTATTAATAAAGTTCTGTCACTGACTCCCTGTGCTTAAGAGCGTTGGAGACTCTATGATCTGACATCTGGGTGCAGGAGATGTGCCTATATATGTCGCTGGAGTGTCTCTTCTAGGGGTGGTATAAGATCACCCTAGTGTCAGATGGCAACACTTACTTGCACATTTGAGAAATTGCTGGAAAAAGTTTCTGGGTCCAATCCGGCACCTGAGGAAATTCAGAATGTGAGGAATCCGCAGTTAAATAGTTTCCACCAGAAAAAGGGTTACCGAAGTCAAGTAACTTGTTCTTCCGTTTCACTCTTCCCATAGAACAGTACCCATACTTAGGATTGTGTAAATACTGTTAAAACATGTTTGATATGAAGAAAATAGTTTTGTGTATTTATTTTTTCTTTTGCAATTATTTCAGCGGGAAGCAGTGTATTTAGAGGATCCTAATGAATGGCAAAAATCCTAATAATAGCATACCATATATCGATAACAAATTGATTTTAGTGTTCCTTTCATATAAAACAAAGGTTTTGTATATGTAATATGCTGTCGCATTCTGATTATTTTGATATTCTATTTAATACATTTTACAGCATCCTGATACCTTGTGTGAGATTAGTACTGTAATTTGTTAAGTGCAGGCCCAGTATGTGAATGTACTTTGTGCTACATAATTTATTCCAGCTATTAGTCCAAGTATTATTAAATTAAATTATACTGTGTGTTTTAAAGATATATGTAACATTGAGATAGTTCCACCAGTAAAATACTTCATTCTGTTGTAGAGAAAGCAAAAGCCAACAATGGGAGAGTGTTGGTTCACTGCTTAGCTGGAATTTCCCGCTCTGCTACGATTGCTATTGCATACATCATGAATCGAATGGACATGTCTTTGGATGAAGCATATAGGTAAGGAAAAGAAAATGGCTCAGAAATTAAGTGTGTGGAAGATTCCCCTGTATGCACATCCTTTCGGAAATATTTTCTCAGTACCAAACAAAACAGAAGGACTTGATGAACCAGAGAAGACCCACTGTTGAGCATTGAATGATATTGTTAGGCTAATATTGCACTAATACATTTGTAGAGCATCTCAGTGGTGTCCAGCGTATGCTCTCGACTTGAAGGCACTAGATCAGTATTAGAATTGCCAAATTCATAGAGCTTCACGAAAAGCAGATGATCCTCCTGAAGGCAAAGGAGCAATTGGAGTGCTTTCCATTCCCTAGCCACTTAGAAGGAAAAGGCATAGCTGCCTGCTGAAGCCTTTGTTGATTAGAAAGAACTGTGACTTTTGCAGCAATTACCAAACTAAGGGTCCTGGCAGGTAGATAATGTCTGAATTTAGATGGAAGATATGTTTGTCCACGTGGTAGAGTATATAGCAGAAGAGGCAGGCTCTTTTAAATGATCCTCTGGGTTTTAGGGAACCAATGTAATATTGTAAAAGGAAGAATCCTAGCGAGCTGCGAAGGTAGAAATTGAGAGATAAGGAATTTGCCATAGTTCATTTGTGACAGTATGATACCTTGTGAAAGTAATTCATAGCAGGCCTCTGGGATGAATAGAAAGATATACTGAAATGAATTAAAATAGAAAAAAGTAAGATCAAACAACATTTTTCTGAGTGAGTCTGATTGAAAATAAATCCTCAGGTTTCTTACACAAGGGTCTGGCACAGGATGTGTGCCAAGTTTTCATGGTCACCAGTCACTCGACCATACCATATTGCTGCCTCCCACTATCAACATTTCTGTTTTACTGGTGGTTAATTTCATGGTATTGTCTTTCAAGTACAAACCACAGCAGCAAGAGATGGCCTTGAAACATTTTTGAGTGCTTCTAGATGAGTTATTCAGATAGATTAAACAGTTGGATACCAACTTCATTGGACATGAAAACCAGCCTGAAAGATCAAGTAAGGCCGGCCAAGGGAGCAAAATACATTTTAAACATTGTAGGGTTCAGGGATGATCCCTGTTTTACACTTGCTACAGTGGTTTTAAATATGGGTGACTAGTGAAATGTTTAATTTCTTGAGCAGCCTGACTGAGGATAACTAGACCAAACTATTGTCATCTATGAAATAATCTTAGAAATGGGACAGTAGGATTTTGCAAGGCAACCATGAGATCCAGCAAAGTCATTTTTACTCTGCTGCTTCATCTAAGATTGATCTAAGATCATCCAAAATTGAGGATGAAGCGGTTACTGCACTGTGGAGGTGAAAGAAGCCCAACATAGCAAGGTCCGCACAAGAATTACTTTTAAGAAATTCTGACAAGTGCCCTTGAAATGCTTTTTCAAAATTTTAATAGTGAAAATAGATGGGAATTACTGATACTATTAGGATAGTCTGTGAAAGGAAGAATATTCTTATATAGATCAGAAACTAGAAGAGTGTTGGAGTTTGGAGAAAACTAGGTATATCAGTGGTTAAATAGCCAATGAGTGACATATTGGAGAAAACTGCAAGATTAAATGGGCAGGAAACCGCAGTTGCACTGGTTTAAAGATGCTTACTGGCACAATCGCAAGAACTTGGCTATGCAAATAGTCACTGTCCTACTAGATTCTCCCTGGCATGTATCCAGTTATTTATTTTGCTTGCCTCATCAAAATTATATTTTTTCTCATCAGCTCACCGCTTATTTAGGGATGCTATTTTCTACTTGACTATGCCCTGATGACCCTATAAATGCATTTTGTATGGGTGAACAAGTCGACTATCCTCTTTAAATTTTTATCAAACCTCCCTATAAGAGGGAACCTGTAAGAAAGTATTTGATTTACTCCTGCCTGCTGTACTCCTAAATTTTAACAGCCATTGTTGTTTTGTTTTTCATGTGCCATGGTTGGTCACCATTTTTCCACATTTAATCACTTGAACGTAAACTGTCACTTTGTTCCCTCGTTTGGTACAACATTGTCCCTATGTTTCTAATGTTTGTACTAATGAATATGAAAAGTGAGTATGTATTCTTGATTTTCGCCCTATGTATAACATTAGAGTGTCTTTCATGTTTAAGAGCATTTGCTTTTTATTTGGAACTTAGTAAACTATTCAGATCTATTGGATTTAATTCAGTTTTTCCAAAACCCAGGGGATTGCCTAAAAATAACCCGGAAAGACCGCAATTTTGTTTGCATCTGAATACCAAGGTATAGTGGGTTATCCAGGACACCCACACACACCTCCTCGTTAGTGTTCCTGGTGATAATAAATCAGTTAGAAGTGTGGGAAAAGATTTTGTTTTGTTATTGTCTGCTGAGACTGAATGCTCATGTGGACCGCCTGGACCCTCATCCAGATCGGCTGCTCCCCCACGCTCCTGCTGATCTGCTGCTGCCTCGCTCTGTCTCCTGGCGGTATCGTTATCTCCATAAGCATTCTCAGCTGTGTTTTACTGACCCTCGCAGCCTAGAAGCGCTTTGCTCACGCAGCGCCGCACGATTTAATTTAATTAATTAATTATTAGCGCGACCTTACTGAGGCCGGCTGAATTCTTTTTGATACTCTGAGGCTGGTGTGTTTACCTACAATTAGCCTGCACACTCAGCGCTGCTACGAATTTGCTGCCCCTGTCTCTATTAGCCTTTGACCCTCCATTTTGTTGTTTGTTTCCCCTGGTCCGCCCCTCCTCCCGTCACCGCCTCCCAGCTGCTGCCCCTCCCACCCACGATCTATACCCTTCGTCTCCCCTGAACAGATTGTGACCGCCTGGACCCTCATCCAGATAGGCCGCTCCCCCACGCTCCTGCTGATCTGCTGCTGCCTCGCTCTGTCTCCTGGCGGTATCGTTATCTCCATAAGCATTCTCAGCTGTGTTTTACTGACCCTCGCAGCCTAGAAGCGCTTTGCTCGCTCAGCGCCGCACGATTTAATTTAATTAATTAATTATTAGCGCGACCTTACTGAGGCCGGCTGAATTCTTTTTGATACTCTGAGGCTGGTGTGTTTACCTACAATTAGCCTGCACACTCAGCGCTGCTACGAATTTGCTGCCCCTGTCTCTGTTAGCCTTTGACCCTCCATTTTGTTGTTTGTTTCCCCTGGTCCGCCCCTCCTCCCGTCACCGACTCCCAGCTGCTGCCCCTCCCACGCTCCCCCCCCCCCCCCCCCCCCCCCCCACTATCCATTTATGCCCAATGTCCCAACGCGCAGCGTTCGCGCCGAAGGTGCGCCAAAGGTAAGCCCGTCTACGCCTGGACCGCGCCCAGCGCCAATCCCCCTGGCCCCCGTCCCTCCCACCCCCCCCCCGCATTACTTACGCTTCCTCCACCCTCCTAGCCCTCAACCCCGGCCGTTCCCCCAACTGCGCCCAAGCCGTTCCTGGACACACCCATGGACCCTTCTCTTGCAACTCCTGCAAATTCGACGGCACCAAGAACAACTCCTCATCTACCAACACACAACAGATATCCGACCCCAACCACCTACAATGCATCCTGCTCAACACCCGCTCGGTCCACAGACACGCCATCGACCTCTGGAACCTACTAGACACCATCTCTCCGGACGTCGCCTTCCTAACAGAAACATGTATGAACGCCTCATCAGCCCCAGACATCACCATTGCCATCCCGGAAGGTTATAAGATCATTCGCAAGGACCGTTCCGGCCACACAGGAGGAGGCATCGCTATCGTCCATAAGAAATCCATCCGCATCTCAACCAGCTCTGAGGTCAATCTCGCCAAGTCTGAACACCTTCACTTCCAGATCCACATCGACCCCAAGACCACACTCAGAGGCACCCTCCTTTACAGGCCACCAGGACCCCGCGCACAATTTAGTGAAGACATCACGGACTTCATCACTCCACACGCGCTCCCCTCCGAGGACTACATCCTTTTGGGAGACCTCAACTTTCACTTTGAAAAGAACAACGACCGCAACACCACCACCCTTTTGGACAACCTCGCCAACCTCGGACTTAAACAACTTGTCACTACCCCCACCCACATCGCAGGTCACACACTCGACCCTATCTTCACCTCCAGCAAACATGTCTCCTTCGGCCACACCACGGCTCTCCTTTGGACCGACCACAGCTGCGTTCACTTTACCTACAACAAGACCACTTCCAACAACCATCCTCAACCCACTCTGCAAAGAAACTGGAACAAAATCACCATTGACCAGATCTCCTCATCGCTTCTTCAAAACCCCCCAGCCCACTCCTCAAACCCCGACCAAGCAGCCACCAACCTCACCCAATGGTTATCCAACAGCGCCGACATCCTAGCACCACTGAAAAAACGACAAATCAAACTAGCCAGCAAGAAGGCCTCCTGGTTCAACGATGATCTTAAGAAATCCAAGAAACTCTGTCGCTCCCTTGAGAAGGCCTGGAAAAAAGATCCAACCACCAGCACCAAGGACGCCTTCAAAAACGCCACCCGCATACACCACCAACTAATCCGGTCAGCCAAGAAAGCCGCTTTCAAAGACCGACTAGATAACAACGCCCACAACAGCAAAGAATTATTCAACATCGTCAAAGAGTTCACCAACCCATCTGCCAACTCCAACGACATCACCCCCTCCCAAGCCCTCTGCGACTCCCTAGCTTCCTTCTTCCACAACAAAATCGCTGACATCCACAACAGCTTCGACAACCGACCCGGAGACCAACCCACCCAACCCCCTGCAGGACCCCCACCCCCCTGAACATCATCAATGACTGGAAGCCACTCTCCACTGAGGACACCATCCGTCTGATGAACTCTATCCACTCCGGATCCCCCACAGACCCATGCCCTCACCACATCTTTAACAAAGCAGACTCCATTATTGCACCGCACCTCCGAGACGTCATCAACTGCTCCCACAACTCCGCAACATTCCCGGAAAGCTGGAAACATGCGGAACTCAGCTCCCTCCTGAAGAAACCCACAGCTGACCCCACCGAACTCAAAAACTACCGCCCTATCTCACTCCTTCCATTCCCGGCCAAAGTCATCGAAAAAGCGGTCAACAACCAGCTCGCCGCCTTCCTCGAAACCAACAAATCCCTCGACTCCTCACAATCCTGCTTCCGAGCCAAGCACAGCACTGAAACCGCCCTCATCGCAGCAACAGACGACATCCGAACTCTACTGGACAATGGAGACACAGTCGCCCTCATCCTCCTCGTCCTCTCCGCAGCCTTCGACACGGTCTGTCATAGCACCCTTTTACAACGCCTCAGAAACGCCGGAATCCAAGGAATCCAAGGAAAAGCACTGGAATGGATCACCTCGTTCCTCACCGGAAGAACCCAGAGAGTCCGCCTACCACCATTCAAGTCAGAGGCCACTGAAGTCATCTGCGGCGTACCACAAGGATCTTCACTCAGCCCCACCCTCTCAACGTATACATGAGCCCCCTCGCGGTCATCGCACGCCAACACAACCTCAACATCATCTCCTACGCTGACGACACTCAACTGATCCTCTCACTCACCAAAGACCCGAACACTGCCAAAACCAACCTGCATGAAGGAATGAAAGAAGTAGCCGAATGGATGAAGCACAGCCGTCTGAAACTGAACTCAGACAAAACAGAAGTCCTCATCCTAGGCACCTCCCCCTCCGCCTGGGATGACTCTTGGTGGCCAGAGGCCCTTGGAAAAGCACCCATCCCGACGGACCACGCACGGAACCTGGGCGTCATCCTGGATTCCTCTCTCTCGATGAACAGGCAAGTCAACGCCGTTTCTTCATCTTGCTTCAACATTCTTCGCATGCTCAAAAAAACATTTCGCTGGATCCCCACCGAAACTAGAAAAACGGTCACGAGCCGACTGGACTACGGAAACACCCTTTACGCCGGTACCACCGCAAAACTCCAGAAAAAACTCCAACGCATCCAGAACGCTTCAGCCAGGCTCGTATTAGACATCCCGCGTAAAGAACACATCTCTGGTCACCTGAAAAACCTCCACTGGCTCCCCGTCAATAAGAGGATTACTTTCCGGCTCCTAACCCACGCACACAAAGCACTCTACGAAATCGGACCCGAATGCCTCAACTCACGACTGTCCTTCTACACCCCCCCTCGCCAGCTACGATCCTCCAACCAAGCCCTTGCCACTGTACCCCGCATCAACAAAACCACCATGGGAGGTAGATCCTTCTCCTACCTGGCAGCTAAAACCTGGAATTCACTTCCCACTCACCTTCGCCTTACTCAGAACCACCTAGCATTCAGAAAACAACTTAAAACGTGGATATTCGACAAGTAATTCCCCACCCGTCTTCAAGCGCCTTGAGACCCTCTGGGTATGTAGCGCGCTATACAAATTTTTTGACTTGACTTGACTTGACTACAACAAATAAATTGACAGAGATGCTGAGTTGTCTTGTGAAAAAAGGATCAACTAATCCCAAAACTCCTGAGGATCGATAAGTGCCTTACTACAGCTTGGTTTGGCCAAAGGATTGGCACTAAATATTCCATTGAAAGAGTTAGCGACTGAACTAATTTGTTCCACATGGTATTTTTGATTTCTGAATGTTTTTGTAAGCATATTAAGCTATTGACTATGTCTACCTATTTAAGTCCCGATAGTCTCAATTTCAGGCTTATTCTAACTCTCCTCTTTTACTTGAGCTAGATTATCAATGAAATAGGAGCCAATGGCATCTTGCGATGCGCCTTGATTAGTTTGAGGGCTACAGTATCTGGGGTTTGGGAGAGATAGTTCTCGTAGCTTGCAAGTATAGGTGATGATAGCGAATGCCAGGGGCTGGAAGTGATTCTAGTGCCTCAATAAAACAGTTGGTGAGATCTTGGACCAGCTTTACAAGGCTTGATCAATTGGGGGGGTCGGGAAGGTCCAGTTAATAAATATGGTGTACTTATCGATTCATAGTAACTTCACTAAGTCACAGCAGGTGATATTTGACAAAAAGAAAAGATTAAGTTTGAATGTGTGGGAAACTTATCAAACTGAGATAAATCTGTAGTAACTGTACCCGAGTCCAAGAGACAAGATCATTTAAAAGGTTTGAGCAATCAGTTATAATAATAAAATCATTTAGGGAGCAAGAGGTTCACTACCAATATATAGAGTGATGTAATAAAATGGAGAAGTGAGGAGACAAAATGAATTGGCAGGACCTGGTGGCACGTAGTTGCTAATGAGGCAACTTTAAAACCAAGGAGCCCCATAGAGCTAAAACTATCGAAGACCAGAAGACCATTGAAAGAAAGTCTTTGTAAATAATGTAATAGTGATTTAATACCTATCTGAAACATCATGGAATAGGTCTGGCCCGAACTAGTTATGCATCCAAGCTTCCATTAATAATAGATTATCAGTCTTGTGACCGGTAATAAAGTTGTATAACCATTTTATGTTTTGCGAAGGAACACTTGTTTAACAGTATATGGTGGAGGTGGGTTACACCACTCACCTGGTTATTGCTCCTGCCTGGTATGTCTGAGGCACTGCTTGCTTATAGGAGACAGTGCATGGAAAGTCCAGAGCATTACAGCTGCATTCCGTGTGCTCTGTCAACTCTAAGAGTTGGTTGTTTGAGAGGTCACCAATATAGTGGCTGGTGCTGTATGTGCCTCATGCCTAAGTGGGCTTGCACCCGGTCAGCTCCAAATGTTGCGTGATAAAATAGGCCCCGGCTACGTTTAACGTGTAGGTAGGCTTTACCTAGGGAAGTGTACTGAACAAGCCCACTTGTCATGAAGGTAATATCAGTATAAAGAATCACTCCAAAGGTATTAAAGGCTGTCTTAATCCAATCAGAATATGGTGCAACAATAGATTTGGTAAATGAATTTTCTACCTCTTTTTAAACAGGACTAGAGATTTACTAGCTTTTTCAGAAAATAGGATTGTAGCAGTCTCCAATGGGTAAATAAAGAAAGAATAAGCCAAGGTAGGTTGAGATGTTTGTTTTAGTTTTATTTACTGCTTTTAATTGCTTTACTCTGTGTGCAAGTCCCGGTTAAGAATCATGTGCGGGGGCGTGGTCTGGCCACGAAGGAAGATGGGCGCCTGAATGTGAGGCTCCGCCGAGGGACGGACCCCTGACGAGCTTTCCGCTCTCACCTTCTATTTTGGATCCTGCAGTCGGTGCCCCATTGCAAGCGGGGACTTTGCTGAGTCCAGCGGTGCCTTCGCGGAGCTCGGCGGCACTGTATCCCCTGTCTTCCGGCATGTGCGTGGGGAGCTCGTCTTCCCTGTGGTGCCCGCCGTGAGGTGCGCGGTGACGATGCCACGCCTCTCCTCAGGGTAAGCCGCGCCTCCTGCTAATTTAGGGCCGGGCTCTTCCATATTGTAGGCTGCGCCCCCTTCAACGACGAGGCCGCGCTCCTCCGCCTACGGAGCCCAAAATGAAGCCTGCATAACATTGTGTATCTTCTTAATACACAGCGCCTTACTTCAAAAGTGGCTTTCCAGTGGATTTCTTAGAAGCTTAGTAAAAGAATCCCTTCAGATTATTTTCACATGACAAATTTTACCGCTGGAGCCTGTTTAAAGTACTTTCTACTGGATTTTCTGCTCTGCCCCTCTACACTTTATACCCTTGGCACCCTTTACAACTGTATTTTCATTGTATTAATGCATTGATGCCACAGACTCGTGGACTATTACTGCGCGTATGCTGTGGAAATTTCACAGGCAGAATTATCAGCCTCACCCCCAGTCGGTCCTCTCATTTTGCCTTACTACCAGCTATGCCTCCAAGTAACTTTTGACTCTAATTCACAGTTGTTGCTTTATATGCCAGTACTACAATCTCATGTTTTCTTTGTGGCAGTCCTGAGTGTATGATACTTCTATTCTCTTATATACTACCTTACATTTGAGAATTGTTTTACCTTCAAATTCAATATTTATTTATTTATTGTGATTTATATAGCGCACTATAACCCAGGGGTCTCTAAGCGCTTTGTTAGGATCAGCTAGACAATAGAAAGGATGCATCAGATTACAATTGGCGGCCACCCCACGCTTGCTGGAAAAGCACAGTTTTTAGTTTCTTGCGGAAGGGCATTAGTTTCTTTTCATTGCGAAGTTCCAGCGGTAATTTATTCCACATAGCTGGCAAAGTATGTGAAAAAGCACGCCCACCCACAGTGGTCAGTCTACAGCGTGGCTGAACCAGATAGATGGAATCAGCAGATCTAAGCCCCCTCCCTGGTTTATAGAGGGTCAGGCGAGATTTCAAATAGGTGGGTGCCCTGCCATGAAGAGCTTTGTGGACAATGCAGAGCCCTTTGAACATTAGCCTCTGCCTAACTGGCAACCAGTGGAGTTCCCGCAGGAGGGGGGATGCCTGGGTACTCCTCGGTTTCTTAAAAATGAGCCTAGTAGCATCATTCATGACCGTCTCCATTCTGTTTAGAAGACCCTGTGGAAGTCCTATATACAGTGAATTGCCATAGTCCAGCCTGGCTAAAATCATTGCAGAGACCGCACTCCTTAGAGTGGAGAAAGAGAGCAGCGGGGAAACTTTCCCGAGTTGACGAAGGAGGCCGACACAGCTGCCCACCACAGCTGTGTCTTGCTTTTTCATGGACAGCTTATTATGTACAATTACTTTATCGTCACTACACTGCTGATCTACTGTAGTACTCATTTACTGTATTTACATGCTTTGTTTCTGAGGTATTTTTGGCATTACTTGTATGCTGTTCGTTTTGGTCATTTACTCGCTGTTCACATTCTGCTATTTCTTTGTTATTTGATACATTTCTGATTCCATCATTCCATCATTTCCTCATATTCCAATATTTCCTCTATTCGTTACTGCAGACCACCGCTACAAAAGTGTACGGAAATGTCTAATGATAGAAATGGTGGTCGTGGGCCTAAACAAACACTCTTTACTGATGTGGTTAAACAATCCTCCATTCGACAGCTAAAGGTAATGGATCTGCGTCACCTCCTACACCACCTCCTCAGAGTGACAAATCCTTATCTGACACTATGCAACGCATTTTGCAAGAACTCTCTGGAGTTAATCGACGACTGGAGGGTCTGGACATTGCCATGACTTCATTAACTGTGGAAACTAAATCTATCAGGGCAGAACTCACTACTTTCCACACAAGGATTGACGTCTTTGACTCTAAAATATTGGCCATTGAAGATAGACTGAATGCGGCTCAGGGTTCAGATCAGGATCTACTCTTTCTACACAGTAAGATCATAGATTTAGAAGATCGCAGCTTTAGAGACAATATCCACTTTTTTGGTTTTCCAGAGAATATCGAAAAGCAAGATATGAAGGCCTTTCTTTGTAATGCCCTTCTCACTTTAACTGGAATTTCCTTTGCTCCTCCTCTTGAGCTCCAACATGCTCATAGACTGGGCCCACCACGTTCTGGTCCTTCGGCAAGACCCAGACCAATTATTGCTTGTTTTCTTCGGCATGAGCAAACCAGACAGATTTTATCATTGGCTCGCACTCATGGCTCCTTCCTGTTTCAAGGTCATACCATCCAGATGGCTGCAGACTTCTCTAAAGAAACGAATGAACGTCGGAAAGCGTTTCTTTCTATGCGGCCCCAGTTACGACAAATGGACATCAAATATGGATTATTTGAACCTGCACGTTTTCGTATTACCAGGGATGGAGGGTCCAAACACTTATGATCCTGCACTTCTACAACAGTTCCTAGACTATATCAAATCCAGTGATATGGAAACTCAGTCTTCTTCCTCTGCTCAGCCTCCTCAGTCCAAGTCCTGCTCACTGAACCTACCAACATCTCCCTTAAACACCTCTACTGACTCTAGACAACGTGGCAGAGATCTCACTCGTATATCTCGCTCTCAGGAGGACAGGGATTCAGCTCTACATTCTGTCTCCTCTCTCACTATTACACAGCAAAGTCTAGATCGCCTCTTAAAACGCCTTCTGATGCTGACTGAATTCCTTTTTATGTTTTAATGTTTTCTCTTTTTCTAAATTCTATAAGTTTATAGCAGTATTCGTTGTTCATAATGCTTTTACTGCTTGTTTCGTTCACCGAGACCTTTATGCATGACATAATATGGTTCCTTATATTTAGTGTTCTGTATAGTACCTTCTACTTTACTGTTATTCTATATTTTCTATTACTATGTGATTTTTTAGTCTTATAGTTATTCAATCATTTTCAGGTTTTCCTTATTATATACTATAAGGTTGTTACTTCCCCGCAGATAGCTTTTCTTTCTTTCTTCCTATTCATTCCCCCTGCTATAGTGATGTTATTGTTATTAAGGTATTTACTCACTATTTCTTTATTTGCGATTTTGCTTTTGAATGATGTCTATTTATTTCATTGTTTTCTATATTTGGATTGTTTCTGATCATTCTCTCTTGTTATTCTTCTATGGCATGCTTTTATGGTTTTCCCTCCTTGTCACTACATGCTATCTCTTTCCCTCTTTTTATGTGCCATTGTACGTTTGTCTCCTTTTCGTGTTTTTCTTCTTTGTTTTTCTCGTATACTATCCTCGTCTAGGTTTTATTCTAACACCGTTTTTCTTTTTGTGATGCGATAACTTTTTGTTCTTTGTTTCACATTGTGTTCTTTATGTCCCTCTTCTTTCATGGTTTTACACTATGCGTTCGGCCTCCTCAGAGTACACCTCTGTCTGTAGATTTGCCTCAAAATTGTTACCTTTACTATGATGGTCCTTTTCCAATGCATTTCTTTTTCTATAATATAGTATTTGTTGTTTAACGTGACATTATTCTTTCTTTTCAGTGGATACTCTGCTTTGGATACTTTCATTTATTTCTCAAAATAGGTCCTGGTATTTTCCTATGTCTTTATTCCTATGCACTGTTATCTATACTTTTTAACTTCTTTTCTCCCCCTCTTTATGATGGTGCTGTATTTAGATATTCCTCCCATTTAACTTTCCTATTTATTTCACTCAATCTTCGCACCTCTCTTATTATGTATTATGTAATAGGTCTTGTTTCTATTTCATTTCCCTTGCTTTTAATCTTTTCTCCTTCTGTTTTTCTCTAGTTGTATCATTCTTATATCATGTTTTTTTTGTCCATTTTATTGCTTCTATTTCATGAGGATGGTATATGGTTTTCCATATTTTTCTTGTTGTAATCCTATTCTAAATGCGTTTTTCAATATTCAGTTTTATCACTTGTTCCCCGGATCCCCATTCTTCTTTGTTTGGAGGGGGTCCGGTCTCCATTGGTGCTGCTGTAGGTGCACCCAGACCCGTAGTTAACAGTCTAGGATTCTTTTTTCTTTCTTTTTCTTCTTTTTTTTTTTTCCTCTTCTTTGCATCTTTAATACTTTTTCTCTATATATTCATATTTGCTTTGTCTGTTCCACTTTTCATTCTGCCTTTATAATCTACTTTCCCTTTTCTTTTTCTTCTCTCTTTTTCCTCCTCGCCCAGAGTAACAAACTTCTTCTCTTACCTCTATTTACTTCTTTTTTCTCTTCTTTATCATCTTCTTGTTCAATTCTCTTGTCACGTCTTCTACCCACCCGTTGTCGGTGATTTCCTAGAATGTTCATGGCCTCACCCATTATATTAAACGAAAGAAAGTTCTTTCTTATTTACATTCTAAACATGCAGATGTTGCCTTACTACAGGAAACTCATTTGGACGATGTTGAATCTAGTAAATTTAGCAGGGATTGGGTTGGTAAAGTCATTCGTAGCAGTGTCTCTAAACCGGATCCCACTAATCCCAACCCTGTTCGTAAATGTGGGGTAGCCATCCTTTTTCGAAAGTCACTTCCTTTTACGATTATCAAGACATGGACTGATCCGGATGGTCGGTATGTATTTGTTAAGTTGAAACTTGGAAACTCTTTCATTTGTCTTGGTTCTGTCTACGCTCCATTAGGTTCCAAAAAGCAGTTTTTCCTTAGACTTAATCGCCTCCTTACAGAAATAAATGCTACCCAATTTCTCATTGGAGGTGATTGGAATCTGGCTCCAGACCCTGCCCTTGACAGAACAGGTTGCTTTGATACCGTCAGTGCATCCG
Organism: Lissotriton vulgaris; assembly: GCF_964263255.1. Lineage (NCBI taxonomy): Eukaryota > Metazoa > Chordata > Amphibia > Caudata > Salamandridae > Lissotriton > Lissotriton vulgaris. The sequence continues at coordinate 103,961,668 of NC_141686.1, forward strand.
ATAGAGCCGTTTTGACTGACATTCTTACTGATACTGGTCTTGTTGATCATTGGAGGCTCAGTCACCCTCAAGATAAAGAATACACATTCTTTTCTTCTACTCACGGTACATTCTCCCGTCTCAACTACTTTCTTCTTTCGCAACATACAGTCCGGCTAGTTACAGAATCGAAAATTCTAGAAGCAGCCATTTCTGATCATTCCCCTGTTTTCTTGTCTCTTTATTTGGGTCTTTCCAATCCGGGGCGCAAATCCTGGCATTTAAACATTAATAAATATAAAACTCCAACAGGTAAACTTCTTCTACAATCACACTTGCGGGACTACCTTTTGAATAATGAGGACTCTATTTCCTCTAGAAGAACGGTATGGGCAGCTGCTAAGGCAACTATTAGAGGCCAACTTATGCGTGACGCTGCTTTACATAACAAGACGAATGCTGCCAAGCAGGCTGATCTGGAAAAAGACATTTGCCGTCTTACTCAATTATATGTTTCAAAACCAACCCAAATCGTAAATTGTTGGAGCAGGCGCGCATGTCCCTCAACAGTCTTTTTACTTCCAAGGCCGAATATGCCTTACAAAAAATGAAAGGGCGTCCCTATGAGCAGGGTGAAAAGGTTGGCCGGCTATTGGCTGCGCAACTACGTCAGAGGGAGGCTGCTATGGCAATTCCGGCTATTAAATCAAGCTCTGGCAATATGCTTACCCGACCGCAAGAAATCGTTGATGAATTTGCTTCATTTTACAGAAATCTTTATTCCCCAAGCACTCACATTGACACGTCAGAGATGTCCAATTTTTTGGATACGGTACATCTTCCACAACTCTCGGATGATGGTAGAGTTCTACTTGACGGAGCTATTACGAAGGAGGAAATTTCCTCAGCTATCACTGCCTTACCATACCACAAAGCACCAGGTGATGGTTTTCCCCCTGAATTTTTCAAGTGGACTGGTCAGAGTATGGTTGCTACTCTGCATGCCGCATTTGTGGAAGCCACAGAGGAATCTTCTCTTGGTTCTATATCCAACAAGGCCATCATAGCTGTTTTACCAAAACCTGGTAAAGATCCTCTGTTGTGTGGTAGTTATCGCTCCATATCTCTCTTAAACTCTGATGTTAAGATTCTTGCAAGTATTCTCGCATCACGTCTTCGAAAGTTTTTATCATCTTTAATCCACAATTCACAGGTAGGCTTTGTTCCTGGTCGTTCATCTCGAAATCATTTACGTACTCTTTCTCATGCTTTATGGTCAACTAAAAATCTTGCTAAAGATGCCCTACTCCTTTCTTTGGATGCCGAAAAAGCATTTGACCGTATTGAGTTGGAGTATCTTTTTACCATAATGCAACGATTTGGTCTAGGCGACCAATTTATAACTACAGTGCGTCTGTTATATGACAATCCTTCCGCTCAAGTTAACTGCAGCGGTTTCCTTTCTACTCCTTTTCCAATCAGACGGGGTACCCGTCAAGGTTGTCCTCTTTCCCCTCTTCTTTTCCTTTTGGCAATGGAACCTTTGGCTGCTGCAATACGTCAATCACCTGCAGTGGTTGGAGTCCCTCTTCCAATTGGTCATTCAAAAATGTATTTATATGCGGACGATATTCTTCTCACACTCACTGATCTTCCCCGTTCTCTTCCTGCTCTCCTTCGTATCATAAATAATTTCTCTTCTTTTTCGGGCTATAAGATTAACAGGGATAAGAGTGAAGCATTGCCCATGTCCATTGGTACTACAAAAGCTGCAATTTCTGGTTTTCCATTTTACTGGCAATCTTCCCGCCTTAAATATTTAGGAGTATTGATTAACAGAGGATTGGACAATGTAGTTATGGACAATTCAACACCGTTGATTGCACAGATGCAGGGAGATTTCGATAAATGAAAATCCTTGGCTTATCTCTTTGGGGGCGGGTGCAGGCGGTTAAGATGGTCACCCTACCGCGATTTCTTTATGTTCTAGGTATGCTCCCTTTAAACATTCCCCTACCTGTTCTTCGGTCCATTGACTCCAAAATAAAAAAAATGATTTGGGGTACGGCTAAACCGCATCTCACCTTGGCCAAATTAAAATCTCACCAATTACACGGCGGCTTGGGTCTTCCCTCTATTGAACATTACTCACTTGCCCTTCATCTTTCACAACTTTCCTTCTTTTTGCCTAAATCTAAAGATATACCTCAATGGGTCCCACTTGAACGTCACTTATTATCCTCTAGCCTTGGATTATCCCATTTATATGGTAAGGGTTCCAGTTCCTCTGATCCTAAAAATCCTATCTTATCTGCTATGTACAAATCCTGGCAAAGAAGTCATTGTTTACTTAAATCTAATTCGCGGCTTCATATCAAAGCTCCTTTATGGTCCAACTCAGCTATTCGGGTTCATGGTCGCATGTTGTCATGGCCTTTGTGGCAGGAGGCTGGTGTTCATTCTCTGGAACAACTGTTTCATGACAACAATTTTAAATCTTTCTCTCAAATTAGCGAGGATTTCTGTCTACCATCCACACAATCCCGTCAATATACTCAACTTCAACAAGCCATCACAAAACATTTAGGTTCTCCACCTGAATTATTGACAGTTTCTCCTATTTTGTCTTATTTACATTTGTGGGGCAATTTTAAAGGTGTGACTTCTGGTCTTTATAAAACTTTCCTGCATCCTCTTTTTTCACAACCCCTCTCGAACGCTCTTCAATTAAAATGGCAGTCTCGCTTATCAGTTACATATTCCACTACTCAATGGGATCAGATTCTGGAAGGTTTATATAAAGGTGTCCGAGAGGCTCGTCTCAAATTTTGCATTTTCAAAATCATCCATGAATGGCACTGGTCTCCATCTAAATTACATCATGCTAAACTGATAACATATTCTTTGTGTTGGATATGTTCAGTTTCTGGCTGTGATATTACACACATCATTTGTGAATGCCTCTGTACTAGGTCATTTTGGCTTTTTATAAGAAAGACTTTGGCATCTACTATGTCATTACCATTACCCTTTACTTCTGCAAATATTATGTTACATGATTTTCGTGGTCTTCCGACATTGTCTAAACCACAGACTCGTCTTCTTCACACTGCTTTGGCTACGGCCAAAATTTGTATTTTACGTCATTGGAAGTCCTCCTTATCTCCTTCTCAGGAAGAGTGGGTGGTGGCTATGGTACAAACAGCCTCTTATGAACGTGTAATTTATAACTTGCAAGATCAGGCTTCTGTTTTTCTTCAAACATGGTCCCCATTCCTAGAAGCCACGGTGGATAGTGACTGTCTCCACTCCTACCTCTTCTACGTCTGTTACTCTTACATAATTATTTTTATTTTGCGTTTGTGCGCTTTTCCTGGTTTTTTGTCTGCTCCTTCATCCTTTTCATGTGTCTCGGTCTCACCTCTTTTTCTCCTTTCTATTCTTTCTGGGATTCTTTCGTTCTTTTTCCTTTCCTTTTCTTTCCTCTTTTCCTTTTACTCCTTCTCTTCTTTTCTGCTATTTTTTTACTTTATAGCTTATAGAATATTTGATATTGTTGCTTCTTCATATATAATATATCCTATGTATAACTATATCATTTTCATATCTGTATTATGATTCATTTATCAATATCTTATTTTATTGCCTATTTGCATATGTATGTGTTTCTGTATTTTCATCTAAAAACTTTTCAATAAAAAATTTTAACACAAAGAATCATGTGCGCCTCACACAATTTCCTTCAGATACACACCAGCAATCTCTTTTGAGATTGAAAACCGCAGTCAACATGTTTTAGATCTGTCCATGCTTGCCTATCTCCCTCAAAGAGGGAATAGATCAAGAGATGAATACTATCCATCATGAAGTGCTTGTAGAAGAGGTAGGGAGTCATTGGTTTAATCCTAAGTGTTATCAACTATCACTGCCCTTTCTCTTTCTTTTGGACTTAGGAAATATTTCAGGCAAATCAGTTTAGGTGAATATGTGCCCCTCGCCAGCATCTCAATCTTTGCTTATTAGTAGGTGTCTTTGCTCATTAGTTCACTCTTCTCCCTGTATAGGAAATTGTGTATCATTCCCTGGGGTAGTGTAAAATTCTGTATTAAAGGAGATGGAGAGCACCTTCGGTGAGCCACGTGGTTGGTGCTCTGGGGCCAGAAGATTTGTGAACTGTCAGAATGAGGGTGCCATCCATGTACAAATGTAATTGCCAATGTACTAGTGTTGTTTCTCTCTGGTGTGCCTTGGTCCCCTGGTTCCAGGGGATGGTTGTTCATTGACTTCTTGTTGTGCTGAAGATTCATAAATAAAGGTTTAAAAAATAAATAACTTGGAGGATAATGCTTTTGAATCTTTCTCCAATATATAGTTTGTTGTCCAAATGTCATTTGGCTTTCTGGGCCCATTCACCCAGGATTTGATGATCTGTTTTGGAGAGCGGAGGACTGAGCCAACAATTCCATGTTCAGGAAATTGAACTCCAATATGGGAGCTGATCTTGGCAGACACTTATAGTGTCAAAGAGGATGAGGTTGGGATTTGTTTCTGGTATCAGTTACCTTGACCTCCGAGCTGCCAAAAGGCACTCTTCTTCGAAGTAGTTTCTAATTTCTTTGTGAAGGGTTTCCTCAAGCTTCATTTAACAAAGTTTGCCACCAGTTTTTAGGATTTGTCACTGGATGATCTAGCTCTACTTTTCTTCTCTTGTACCTAAAATAAGTTCCATAAAAGTTCTGCACCAAGGATACTGTATCCGAGTCATCGAACATTGCTGTTTCTGTTTCCATGCTGTCCTTTGACATGGTGTGACCATCCTTTCTTTTTCTTGTTGTCAACTTATTCTGTTTACTAATGATCTGCAGAGATTGTCAAATAGACCACATTTATGGGCGGGCCACGTCTGTTTTGAAAAGATTGACCACAAGATCTACCTTTTCTTGGTTCACTTTCCGTCACCCAAAGGCTTCTGTTGGTATTCCTAATAAGCGATGGTCCAGATAGCCTTTGCCGAACCAGCTTAAAGAACATTGCAGTCAAGATTTTTTATTAGTGAGCCTATTGCCTGCTCTTCAAGATATTTTCAAAAGAACGGTCATAGTCCTCATTAGGCCAAGATCAAATGGAGAGCAGGACTCGCTATGTGACATGCACCAGTCTTTTTGTTCACTAATGTGATATGTCTGTCATTTTGGTTGGCTTCTTTATATGCTCTCGCTTCGTTTTGTCTTGCTTTCTATACACATTCATTGAGCCTATTGCATGTTAAGACCTCAATCTTCTCTCATGGAAGACTACTTGCCTAATAGCCCTTAATTCATATGGGAAAACCATTTAGATACAGGCTTTTCCTCTCAGCTAAACACGGTTTTGCTCAGGCACGGCCCTACTTAGAACACACCCTAAACATATTCCTATGTTCAAATTAAATAGATTTGCCTTCCAATATGATTCAGTCAAACATATTCTTAGAAGCTAAAATTGTTAATTGGGAGGTTACTTTGATTTTGAAGTTCTACCAAGACCTGTTGAGCCTTTCATACTAAATTCATTATTGCTGGAAAGCTAGCCTTTTGTATTACACAGTAGAGGCATACATTCAGGGTGGCATCCTTCCACACTTTACAAGAACGGTGGCAGCCTAGATGGCTTTTGAACTGAATTGGTCATAACACAGTGATTGTATTGACTTCTCTCAGTGGCCTTGTTCTTCATCTTCAGATGAAACCTATTGAACAAATGCACTATATGGTCTGGAAGCATTTTACTTGCCTGAATCCTTGCCATCAAAGATGGTCTGCTTTTCGACCTTAAACATTCTTGTTTTGTAAACTGTTCCAATCAGTTGGGAAGCAAGAGAAGTGGAAGTGGATTTGTGGAAGCTGCTCCCATGCTTTGGTTTATTAACTGAGTAAGACATTTCTCGTACTGTTATTTTCCAACAGGTTACAAGCCAAAGAAAAGGTAGGACACTATAGTGACCATAAAGGCAACTCTATTGTATTCTCTCTCCTTTATCTGGTGATAGTTTGTCACTGTAAGAGTTGAAACCTGTTTTAAAATGTAGATTCTTTTATTGGTTTTGTGTTAAAACTCAGAATTCTTTTCGTCTAATAAATATCTTTTGCATTTTGCAGGTTTGTGAAAGAGAAACGACCTACTATTTCACCAAATTTTAACTTTCTGGGCCAGCTTCTTGACTTTGAGAAGAAGATCAAGTCCCATACCGGGCAAACTGTTGCAATAAGCAAGTTGAAGCTGCTCCATATGGACAAAGCAAGTGAGAATGCATGTGCCATGGAAAGCAGGCACAGTGGGGGACCTGCTGCCAATCTCCTTTCTGCTGCCTCTACCTCTGAGATTGGGGAGAACACTGTGGCTACTACTGTAGCTATCCCACAGCCAGTGGCTACCGAAACGGCCCCGTTGCTTCAGGGCATCAACGGCCTGCATGTGTCTTCAAGTGACTGGTTAGGAGACAGCAATAGACTTAAACGATCTTTTTCGTTGGACATCAAATCCGTGCCATATTCCACTGTTCATGGTGCGGCGGGGACAGCCTCTTCAGAAGAAAATCCAGAGTGCTACAAACCATCCATGAGTTTAGATGTCACCAGCAAGCCAAGCCAGTTTTCACCAGTCCAGGAAGTCTCAGAGCAGACCCCAGAGTCTAGCCCTGACAAAGAAGTGGCTGGAACAGTTGAGAAACCCCCCAACATCCATTCAATGGAGAGCAAGAGCAGCCGAACGCATTCGAGCAGAAACACCAGTCAGACACTCAAGTCACTGCTGCACCCTTTGCACCGTAGCGGCAGTATGGAGGACAGCTACAAAACCAATTTCCTCTTTGGCCTTTCCACGAGCCAGCAGCATTTGGCCAAGTCCGCTGCAGGGTTGGGCCTCAAGGGTTGGCACTCTGACATCCTTACTCCACAAACATCCACCACCTCTGTGACAAACAGCTGGTACTTTGCCACAGAAACTTCCCATTTCTACTCTGCCTCTGCCATCTATGGAGGCAGTAGTAGTGCCACTTACTCCACCTACAGCTGCGGCCAGCTAGCAACTGGAAGTGAGGCTGCCAGCGCTGTGCGCCGGAGGCAGAAGACAAGCGACCGTGGTGACTCAAGGCGAAGCTGGCATGAGGAAAGTTCCTTTGAGAAGCAGTTCAAGAGAAGAAGCTGCCAGATGGAATTTGGGGATAGCATGTCCGATACCCTGTCCCGGGAGGAGCTTGGTAAAGTTGGTAGCCAGTCCAGTTTCTCTGGCAGCATTGAGATTATTGAAGTCTCTTGAAAATAGTTGATGAAAAAAAAACACTTCCCAGTTAATCTGAAATAACGATTACAGTACTTTTTTCAGAAGGATTTTAACGAACATAACAAGGATTGTATTGTACAGTAATGGACTGTACCAGCTGCACTTGGGAGAAATACGAAAAGTTAATTTCCCCTCTCCTACCCGTACCCCTTCCTTCCCCCACCCTATGGGAAAATGCATGATATTAAATTGCACATACGTTTTGATTCATGAAAGAGGAGCGATTGTTTTGTTTTGAAGTAAACTCTCCACAAACCAGAAACTGGTACTGCAGTTAAGTCAATCTACCTGTGGCAGAAATTGATGTACCAATCTGCAAGCCGCTCTGTATGCGTTGCACCTTAACACAGACATTAATCTAATTAGGGAGCAGGGCCTACTACTAATTGGATTCAGAAAGTTGAAACAATGTTTGAAGCATCTCTGTGGTTAAACGATTTGTTTGGATAATGGAGTTAACGCAGTGTCTATCCCAAACCAGTGTATTTTTGTATGGAAGAACATGTCTGGAAGAAGCTGTAGACCATGTTGTTGTCCGCTATTGGGGTGGAGCTTTAGAAGAACGAAGTGATGTTAGTAATGGAAATAAGAGTGAGGCTTCGACCTGACGTTCTATAAATATCCATAAACAATCTTTATTTTTCAGTAAGCAGTATGTTTTCACGTTTATTCTTCGTGTAGTGCTGCTATAAAGCATTCTCCATCTGCGGGTGGGAATCTTGTGATATGTATGAAATATGGTGCTTGTTGGAGGGAATGAAAGGCTTGCTGTCCAATTAAGTGTCCTTACTGTAACAATGATAATTGACTGAGGGGAATCTAACTGACCCTCTTAAACATCATTAAATGGGTAATGCATAGCAAAGGACTGTCACCCCCTTTGTTACATCACCACAACTTCCAGGGAGGTGGTGAAATGTACATGTAAATGACTTTTGAAAATGCATTCCTACTGTTTGTGCTTTGTGTCTAAACATTCAAAGTGGAAATATCGGTGCTTAACACAAAGTCCTGCATCATTTGATTTGCTTCCCGAGTATTTTTTTGTACAAATAAGAATATTGTATATGTTTGCCAAAGCATGTTTCTCCTCCACCCCTTAGTTGATCCATTGTGGCTGCTACACTGGTGAACCACCACATGACTCAGAAGATCGAGGTGGCCGTTCTGGCTTCTTTTTTACTCCTAAATCAAAACCAACTTCGAACAGTAGTGTGACCTGACCATGATGCCTTACATCCAGATGAAATGGCCAATGTGTACTGTAGTGTACAAAATCACAAAGCCATCTGGGGTCTACAGTTCTCTTCAGTGCCGCTTTTCTAAGACCTAAATTCAGTGCCAAACATGCTAGCCTTAGGTCACCCTTTGTTGATTTGTGTATTGTCAGCTGATTATGTCAACTCTTAAATCCTTTCTTATGAGATCTGGTTATGAAAGTAGGCCAGCTTATCTAGCACCCAGCTCGGACTCGCCCACAATTCACCCAAAATACGTAATATGTGAATATGTTCAACATTTGTCTAGGTTAAGATTTTACTTCTATGTTGGACTCAACACTTAATAAAAATGTATTGAAACAAGTTTCTCAGTTACATTGAACTTGGTGACAGCTTGGCATACCTTCATTTAGAAATGTAAAAATAAAAGTAACAAAATTGGTTCTGTGGGTGTATTGTGGTTTACTTAAGGTAAGGTGGAACTTAGGAAAGTCTGAGCAAGTCAGACCATTATCTAATAAACCCTTGTTTCTCAGTCAACAATCCTTGGTATCAATGTGTATCATCTCTGGTGCAAAGCCAATCTGAGTAGATCTAACAAATCTTTGATGTTAACAATGCTCCGAATTATTCTCAGGAATCATTTAATAGTCTACTTAATTTCTTTCAAGAAGTACCTTTCAGTTTTTGATCTTCAGTATTATCCAGCCTTGTTCTTAAGCAGTGCATATTACTTACAGTTGTTGCTATTCAGGCCACATTTCAGCATCTAAAATGTTACTACATCTTCAATTATCTAACGCTTAATGAAAAACCTCTCCGGCAACTGTCTTGGAAGTATACATTTCCCTATTGGCTCCTTCCATTACTAATAATTACTTTTTCGCACCATTGTATCTTCCCTGTTAAAATGTCATACCGTGATTCGATTAAAGAAAAAAAATGAATTGTGTAGTTCTCCAGTTTCCAGCTGAGCTCAAGCTGCATCAAAGGAGATGGTGGCATACCAAGCATATCATGAGTGAAGTACAAATTTTAGATTATTTTTATTTTTTTTGTCCTTGCTGTGTGGTGGAGAATATTTGTTGGCTATCTGATAGTAGTCCTTTTGTTTATGGGGATAAAACTTTCCCAGCAGCTAAGATACTGATCTGAGGCCAGCACAGGCATTTCTCACTAGACCATATTTCATGAAGCTTAATAATTGGCTGATAGATGTCCGCTGATGTGATTGCATTCACTTCTGTTTGAAGGAAGGACTACAGGTCTTTGGTCGGTATTAGAATGAACGTCATTGTCTGTTCATCCCTCTTTCTTTAAATTTAGTGAAACTGGTTTGAGTAGCACCCCACTCGATTGCCTCTGCGCTTCACACTATTGAAAATGTTTCAAAAGACAACTTAATTTGTTCCACCTCCATATTTTTTCTTTTCTCACTCATGAATCTTTTTGAATGTATTTAAATGAGTGCTTCTTATAGCAATCAAAGATGACTTTGCAGCATGACCCTTTTCCAATATAGCAAACAGATGATTCATCCCTAGTCACTGAATTAATAAAGCAGCCATGGATTATGCCTGATCTAGCAACTACATCAAGATGGCTTCTAGGAAGTGCATTTCATTTCGCTGACGCAAGATGACTGCAGAATCTTCCTACTTTTCCAAAATGTATGTTTTGGGGTATGCCTGGCTTCCATTCCACAAGCTCAGCAGTGTTTAAAAATGGAGCTATAAGGTTTTTTTTTCTTCTTTTTCCTCATTCGCCTCCAACCACAGCTACCCTGAAATCCATAGGCTGCCGCTGCTACTCCAGAAGGAAAGGTAGGCCCCACCGTTCGAACTTGCCCCTCAGCACTACCAGCAACAAAGCCACTTCATCCTAGTTGCTGCCCTCCCGTTGTGACGGAGGTGGGTGGTTGTACTCTCTTCAGGGCTGAACCCGGGCCGATGTCACTGGTCATCGCAAGATTAGACACTGGCAGAGAGCTTCCTTGAGGCTTAATCATTGTATCCGCCCCCCCAAAAAAGGGACAAATCAAACTGCTGTCCAGTCTCGTAGTTTTTTCTTTGAGTTTTTCAACCGAATCAAATCCATTTTAGAGGTTTTATATAAAGAAGACAGCCACTCCGAATATATGGGAGAAGTTGCTTCAGCCCATCTCTTACAGATTTCACGTCTCGCTAAAAGCATTGCAAAGAATAGGAAATCTCTATCTGGGCCACTGATATCCCTCCAGATGCCAAAGATGATAGTTTCAAGGGAAATATGTAGCGTGTTCCCCAGAATCGATGTTAATGAGACTTCAATATTGGTCCAGAATTCCACCAATGAAGTACAGGCCCAGAACATAGGCGTATCCGGAGTCCTCTCCAGATTGCATTTTTTACACTTGGCCGGGGGGCCTTGGGACATTTTAGAGAACCTTGCCGGGAAAAAGTAAGCCCTATGTATTGTAAAATAGTGGTTTCTCCTCAACCAGGCTGACTTTACAGTAGAGAAAAGGGTGTTAAATGAAGCTAGCCAAAGGGACTCACAATCTGTATCTGGAACAGACTCTCCCCCCAATACCCCCCCCCCACCCCCCCCACCCTGATTATTCGGCCAGCTTAAATTCCCCGTCGATAGCCTTTTTGATTGCCCAATAATAGAAGGATATTTCTTTCTTCCCTACTGTTTTAGTAAGTAGATTGTCTTCCAGAGGGTCCCCTTGCCCTAATGGGGTCTTCAAACTCTGAGACCAGCTCAATAGCTGCAAATATTTGAACCTTGACAAGCCTCCCGCCAGCTTATCATTTAGAGTCGCTTAGGGCAGCAGCGATCCACCAACAGCGAGGTCCCCCCATACTTCTACTCCAGATATTTTTAAAGGGGCTGCCAACTGATCTTTTAAGCAGCTTGGGGTTCCCGGGCTGTCCCAGATAGGTGCAAGCCTCGAATAATATTCAAGGCCAATTAATAGTTTTATCTTTGCCCAATGTTGGGCCAAACCTCTTAGGACATTCAGTCTGACCTTCTTAAAAATAATTTGTCCCTATATTTAAACATAAAACCTTCTCAAGGAGGGGGCGTGGCCAAGAGCCGAACATGGCGGACGTGTAGTTGCAGAGCTCCGTCCTTAGCCCTCGATACCAGCATAATATCCTGCCTGCCCGAAGTGCGACCTGCCTAGATATTGCGCCCGGAGCCTCAGGAGGTCAGCGGCGTGCAGCAACGGAAAGCCGCCCCCCTCGGACATTGCCGGAGACACTGGGGAACTAGAGTGCCTGCTGGGGCCTGCTGCAACGTGGCGAGCCACGGCCTCGATTGGCCGACGGACCGCACTGCCGCCGGGTGCCGGCGCCCTGTGAGAGGGACCCGCGCCGGAGCGAGCCTTGGAATCAGCTGGCTGGCCCGTGGACGTCGGCGGGCATCCGCCCCAATTTACTACCCTGATACCTCCCCACTGGCGCTGAGATCCCCTGACGGACCTGCTCGGCCGGGCGGCCGCCCGCGACCGCGGGAGACATCTGGACCGTCCCGATGCCTGCCTGCACTGTGAGGAGGCACTCGCACGGACACGAGGCAAGTGGGGCCGGGGGTGCGCGGGGACAACCACTGGCATCAAGAGACCGGGACGGCTGCCTGAGCCACACACCTGCCTTCTTCCCTTTGGGCCCCGGATACCCTGAGCGACTGACACGGCGCCCTGCACTGTCTGGCGTGCGCTGTGTTAACCTGAGGGCAAAGGCGCCGAAGACACATTGAGACACCCGCACACGGCCCCTGCACTCATCACCAAGGTGGGGGCCCCCAGGCACCTCCACAGGGTTCCACCACACGGCGACCTGCGTGCGGGCCACAGTCCACGTGATCCCTGCTGCTAGACCGGGCAAGAGGTGCCTTCCGTCCTCCCGGCCTCTGTTGTGACCCCCCTACCTGCGGACCGTGACTCCCCCCGGCACCTTGCTGGAGCCAGGACTGTGGCAGGGCGTGGGGCCCTCCGCGAGGCGACGACACACCCGCCAGGGGCGCTATCATCACCGCAGCGCCATTGACCCTCCTTGCGCTGGGACCCTGCTAACTCTTGCTTCCTTCCTGCTGGTTTGAGGAGCAACGAGACCACCCTCCGGACCGGTGAGTGCGCCTTCTATAGCGCCACCCTGCAAACCAGATCGATGGGCAGAAATAGGGGCAAGACCCAGGACCAGGGTGCTCCGACGGTCATGCAGTCCACGGGCTCGGAGGACCCACTGGCCTCCTCTAATGTGGACATTATCCCACCGACAGGGATGGGATCAGAAGACGCCACGCTGGACCTTATCCTCAACGAAATGCGCGCCACGCGTGAGGCGCTGGAAACACGTATAGACAACATGGCGACAGGCCTCTCCCTACTCCGAGCGAATCATAACAAATTGGCGGAGCAAGTCTCAGAACAAAAAATTGCGCTGAACGACCTCATCCCCCAACAGACTGAACACTCTGCAAAGCTGGAGGGCGTGGAGAAACAACTCAAACAGCTGTGGGACAGGGTGGACGATGCGGAAGGACGTGCCTGCCGCAACAACGTCCGCGTCCTGGGCATTCCGGAACGGAGCGAGGAGAGGAACCCCACCCAATTCGTGGAAGATTGGCTGCGGAAAATGGTGGGCCCGGAGGATCTTACAGCCCTGTACAGTGTGGAACGGGCGCACAGGATGCCGTCGAGACCCCCACAACCGGGAGCACCCCCCCCGTCCTCTGATTGCGCGCCTTCTCCACTACAAAGATCGTGACACTGTGCTGAGGGTGGCTCGAGAGAAGGCGCCAATACGCTACGAAGACAAGACCGTCTCTATATATCCCGATTTCACGCCCACGGTCCAGCGAGCCAGATCCACCTTCATGGGTGTGAAGCGCAAACTGCGGGAGAGAGACATGAAGTATGCGCTCCTGTTCCCCGCACAACTCAAGATCCTGCATGGCAACAAATCCCACTTCTTCGACTCGCCAGAGGAGGCGGAGGAATGGATGGAGGTCTCGCTAACACCGCCGGCTTCGCAGGACCCATTTGCCGACGCCGGGAGCGACAGACAGAGGAACCCGCCAGACCGGAGGGACACTACCTCCAACGCCAGCCGAACCCCCCCCCACCGGGAGGTCGCCGGCGACGGCACAGACTACAAGGGACCGGACAACGGGTCATTCCTCAGGGATGCAGCTGACGGAGGAGGCCCTTGCCGCGCACGACGCGGTGGCAGCCGAGGATGGGGTCACTGTCACCACTGACACGCACACCGAGGTATCCGGGTCGGTGGACAGCCTACAGTTATTCCCTAAGATCACGGCCCAGATGGCAGCAGAGTTCTGAGCAGCGGCACACTGGACACTCTCCGGGTGGTACTGGCCGCTCACGACGCGGGAGCAACCGGAGACAGGATCACCGTCACCACCGACACCCACACTGAGGTTCCCGGGTCGGTGGACAGTCTGCAACTGTTCCCGAAGATCACAGCCCAGATGGCAGCGGAGTTCTGATTGGCGACACGATTGGTCCTCTCCGGGTGGTAACGTATGACCGACCCCCCCCCCCTTTCTCATGACTGGTGGGTTGCAGAAGGGCACACTCTATCAAGGGCTACCATGCCAGAGCGGGCTATCAAGTGACAGTCAACGGAGGCCTACTCCCCCCGTTCTGAATATGGAACACATTGACTTGTGCCCACGTTGGGCACCCTTGTTTGGCTCCCGAGCCCGTTGGCCAGGGGACCCTTTAGTTAAGGGGATATACGTTCACGGGGCACTCTCACGTAATACCACGACGAACCTGCCATGGTCACTCATGAGCTCCGCTCTACCACCACGCACAGAAGGTTATGGGACCGCTTAATGCCTATAATTTGTGCACCTGGAATGTAAGGGGACTGGGCTCGGTACACAAACGCCACAGGATTTTAGCACAACTTAACCGTAGAGGGACGCAGATAGCTTGTTTGCAAGAGACACATTTGAACAATGCTGAAAACGTAAAAATGCGCAAAAAATGGCGCGGACAGCTCTTTGCTACCTCCTATTCTGCGTTCTCCAGGGGGGCGGCGATCTGGCTTCGCAATTCTGTCCCCTTCAAGGCGATAGAACAAAAGATTGATAAAGAGGGGCGTTATGTATTTGTGAGGGGTTTACTAGATGGGGATGCCATTGTACTAGGTTGCGTGTACTCACCGAACACAGGCCAGTCGGAATTTCTGCTCACTTTAAATGGGATACTTGCTGCTTGGGCTGACCACCGGCGGATCATTGGCGGGGATTTCAATGCTGTATTCGATATTACATTAGATAGGTCCCACCCCCCCCCCTATTGGCCACTGAGAGCAGGAAACAGGCGGGCGCCCTGACGCGCTGGGCTGAGGGCTGAGATTTGGCGGACGCATGGCGCAGCACACACCCACAGGAGAGGGAATATACCTTTTTCTCCCCGCCCCACCAGCTCCACACCAGAATTGACCATATCTTCTGTTCCCGCTCCCTGGCGACCTCCATTGTCCAAACCCAACACATGGGGAAAACCCTGTCCGACCACAACCCCGTTGAGCTCACCTGGCAGTGGGGCAAGCTGCTACCTCCTATCCCGGCTTGGAGACTACCCCCCGACTTGCTTGAAGACACAGTCTTCCGTTCATCCCTATCCGACACTATAGACACCTACTTTACCACAAATGCGAACACAGCCAACACCCGGCAGATCGAATGGGACGCATTTAAAGTTTGCCTAAGGGGGGAGGCGATGGCAGCCCGAGTGGGTAGAAAGCGAGAGGTCATCAGTCAACTAAGCGAAGTGGAGGGTTCCCTAGCATCCCTGGAGAGTGAGGCGGCGGGCACCAATGCACACTTCACACCGTTACAGGAGGCTCACATAAGACATGCAGAGCTACTAGAAGACCTGAGGCTCATAGACTACAGAGAACACACGAATAGGCAGCATACACAGGCGGACCGAGCTGGCACCCTCCTGGCCCGACTCCTACAAGACTCTCCACCTTGCCATCCAATCTTAGAAATACTGGACCAAACTGGTAAGCTGGCCGCCACCCAAATTGGGATTAATACGGCGTTCAAAGACTATTATACCACGCTGTATACCCCCCCCACCGCCACAGTCACAGTTCACTTATGAGACCTTCATGGGGGAACTGATCCTGCCCCGACTCACCGACATGCAAAGTAAAGATCTACAGCGCAACATCTCTCTAGCGGAAATTAGACAGGCGATACGGGCACTCCCTAGAAATAAGGTCCCTGGAACTGATGGCCTACCGGCCGAATTCTACACAACATTCATAGATCTCCTTGCCCCGCGTTTGCATGCTCTCTATTTGGAAGCCTTACGGTCGGCCTCCCTACCACAATCATCTATGCAAGCGTTGATCACATCCCTCTTAAAACCAGGCAAAAGCGGGCTACAGCTGGCCGACTACAGACCCCTGTCCCTTCTAAATACTGATTCGAAGATCCTGAGCAAAGTACTGGCGACGCGACTAATACAATATGTGCCGCAGTTGATCCATCCCGACCAATGTGGTTTTGTGCCGGGCCGGAGCACGGCCATGAATCTCAGACGCTTGGCCCAGCTGATGCTGGGAAGCGGGGCGGACATGGATCCGGAAGGCTGCATATCACTGAATTTGAGGCAGGCATTTGACTCCCTTAGATGGGACTACATGTTTGCCACGCTCTTAAAATTCGGGATACCGCCCGAATTCGTTGCCTGGGTCAGGCTTTTGTACACTCTCCCTACAGCGAGAGTGCGCACTTCCGGGCACATTTCGGGACCTATAGCTATAGCCAGGGGCACCCGACAGGGTTGCCCGCTCTCCCCTCTTCTGTTTATCCTCGCCCTTGAACCGTTGCTTTGCAGACTCAGGGCACTGGCCCCCCGTTATGGTATCCTGAGACATGGGACGGCACATATTGTGTCCGCCTATGCCGACGACATCATATTGTACCTTCGGGACCTGCGGGGCGACATGGGCCCCATACCCCAAATATTTGAGGACTTCCGGGAGATCTCAGGCATTACCATAAGCGAGCCCAAGTCTTATGGATTCACCTTCGGGACTACAGACTCTTCCGCTCCCCTACCCTTCACCCCGCACGAGTTTCAGATAGCGGGAACCACCTTCCGGTATCTAGGGATGCACATATACAGAGAGGCTGGCATGATGATTGACGGCAACCTTGGCAGGACCCTGAGAGCACTGAAGTCACAGATCCAATTCTGGCTGACACTGCCCCTCTCAGTTGCTGGCAGAGTGGCCATTTCCAAAATGGTAATGCTCCCTCGCCTTGTTTACCACTTCACCAACCTGCCGTTCCTGATCCCAGCCGCGACATTTAAACACCTCGACTCACTACTTACGGAACTTGTATGGGGTCACGGGCGCAGGCGTATTGGCCTAGCTAAACTGCAGCTCCCCTCAAGCTCCGGTGGTATGGGCCTTCCAGACTTTAGGGCATACAACTATGCGTGCCAGCTGCAATGGCTAGCCTACTGGGTGGCGGGCCGTAACCTTCACGAGATCAATATGACAGAGAGGGAACACGAAAGAGGGGACGTACACAAGTTGCTCCTACCCCGTTCGGACGTACCGAGAGATGCCCCGCCACTCCTCCGGCTGGCGGTGACATATTGGCGGAAGGCAGTGAGGTACACTTCCCCCGTGACTTCGTATGCTCCCACGATCCCACTTCTGGGCATCCCGCTGGGCTCTGGCACGCTCACGACAACCAGGCTAACGCCGTGGCTGGACGCATGTGTGACGCATGTGGGAGACCTGTTCGCGGAAGGGCGCCTACTGTCCTTTACGGATTTCAGGACTATGCACAGCGTTCCCAGAGGCTCATTCCTTCTGCATGCAGGCCTTAGTCACTATATAACACACACCTGGGCGCCTGAAGGACAAGAGCCAACTACTAACCCCCTGATAACGATGCACTACCTTATGGGCACGGGCGGCCACTTCACCAAATGGCTCACAGCTAGCATAAAAACCGGAAGGGCGGTCCCGCTAGCACCACTCAGGGCAGCATGGGAAGGTGACATTGGTAGGCCACTGCGAGACAAAGAATGGGAACGCATCCTCCAGTTTCCCAAGAGGGTAGCCAGAAACCCCAAGTACAAGTTTATCCAGCTGATGGTACTACATAGGGCCTACCTGACTCCGCATCGCCTGCACGTGATGTTCCCCGACGCGAGTAGCAACTGCCCCCGATGCGACGCTGACGACGCATCACTACTACATATGCTATGGCAATGCCCCAAGTTGGGCCATTATTGGGCCACCATCGCTGACACGCTTGAGTGTGCTGGCGCCCGGTCCCAACCGCTCACCATAGAACATACACTATTAGGCCTGGGACCGTCGACACGCACTAGGACTGTGGCGACACGTTTCACAGACTTAGCCCTATTACTGGCGAAGCGAGCAATCACAATGAGGTGGAAATCCCCCAGACCCTCTGACCCGGACTTATGGAAAGCAGAGGTAATAAGGTGGGGCAAGGCGGAAGGCGAGGCGCTGCAGCGAGAGGAACATAGAGGTCTCAGGAAAACACTGATCTCCCTAGACTGGTTCACTGTGCTGGGGACCTTTGAGGCTGGGGAGGAGGAGGGCGGAGGAGATACGGATACCTCAATACACACGGGCTGATTGGGCCCAACCCCTCAGGACATTAAGGTGCACTGTGCTGAGGTACGGCGAACCCAGTACCATTGACGATTCTATCCCAGCCTGCCCAAGTGTGTGGGAAAAAGCGAACACCAAGGAACTGTAATATACGGAGCAACTAGTGACCAGGATGTAAATATCGCAATTATACTCATGTTTGTGGAGTGCCGGGAGGGATCTCTGCGGGTGGGGGAGGGGGTGGGTAGGTTAAGGAAATGTTCAGTTGCAATGGTTCTGCACGAAATTGAAAAATCAATGGTACTAAGCACCTGTAAATACTGGGCAGACATATGATTGCACAATTCTGATTATTGCTATGCCTGAATATGTATGTAACTGCTCCAATTACTATGCTAATAAACAGATTTTCAAAAAAAAAAAAAACTTCTCAAGGAAGCCCCAGTTGTTCTAACATGGCCAGAAACATTTTACCTCTTCCTGAAGAGTCGGGGTTTTTAGCAACATTCTGGAATATGACAGCTGGAAGGCCCAAGCAAAGTATTTAATATCTGGAAGAGCCAGACCTCCTTTTTCCCTCTTCCATCTCTGCTTCTTCCATGATATTCTCACCGCTTTGGATGCCCAAACAAAAGAATTGATGGATTTCTGAAATATATCTATTAATATTTTATCAAAGTTCAAACGAATAGTATTAAAGAGGAATGTGATTTTTGGAAAGATAGACATCTTTGTAAGATTTACTCTGCCCAATATAGACAGCGGTAGATGTTGCCAAGTTTTCATAAGATCTTGAGATTCCTTCAGAATTTTATTGAAATTAATTTTAGGAATTTGGTCTATCTCTGGAACAATCTTTATTCTTAGGTAACTTAGCTCCTTCTTGGTTTGGTATTGGGACACTGGCAAGTTCCAAGTCATTGTCTCAGTTTTATCTTTGTTAATCTTGTACTCACGAGACCCGGCCAAAATCCCTAGCAAGATCAATCACTCTAGGGAAAGAGGAATCCAGATCCAATGCCAAAATAAGGATGTCATCGGCGTACAGTGCTACCTTCCTCTCCCATGAGCCGCTCTTAAATGGTATAATAGCCGGCTCCTCTCTAAGTCGCTGAGCAAATGGCTCTATATAAAGATCGAAAAGGAGGGGAGAGAGGGGGCAGCCCTGTCTTGTGCCCCTTTCAATTTTAAATGGTCTGGTGGTGTTACCATTTAGCACCAATCTGGCAGATGGTTCGCTATAGATAAGGCGGATAGTACGGAAAAATTTGGGCCCAAATTTTAATTTTTCCAAAACTGCCCCCAAAAACTTCCAATCCACCCTATCAAAACCTTTGGTCACATCCAAAGTTATAGCTGCTAGGGATAAAGAAAAAGTGGATGCAAAATCTATCGCGCCGATAAAATCGTGTGTGAGATCAAAGAGATTACGCCCCTTGATGAATCCCTTCTGGTCAGGATGGAGCACTTCCCCTGCTATATTCCCTAGTCTACCCGCCAAGATTTTTGAAGAGATTTTGTAGTCGGAATTTAATAAGGATATTGGCCTATATAAACTGCAATTTATAGGAGGTTTACCTGGTTTAAGGATTAAGATGATATTTGCTTCCCTCCAGGTCGCTGGTGGTCGGGCTCCTGCTAGAAGGATTTTATTAAAGACCTCAGCCAAAATTGGGGTAACTACCTCGGTCATATCCTTGTATAATTCCGCAGGAAGGCCGTCCGGCCCTGCAGCCTTTCCTACTGTCCAGAAGAGCCTTCCTTACCTCTTGGTGAGAAATTCCTGCCTCCATACCTTCCTGATTGGTTACACTCAGTGCAGGTAGCTTGATAGAATGTAACCAGTCTTTACCAGATTTTAAATCTGAGTCACTTTCATCCTTATACAACCTTTCGAAATAGGCGTGAAATATCTCTCCCATCTCCTCTTTACTTGTTAATAGCTTGCAGCCTTCAACTTCTATTTCTTTAATATGGTTCCTGACTCTGTCAGTTCTGGCTTTCCAGGCCAACAACCTCCCTCACCGTATTCGAAGTGGGCGAGCTTGCTCACCTCCCATTTATCGGAAATTCTCGTTTGGATTATATTTTCCAACTCCACGTTTAAGGCCTCTAATTCTGGCTCTAATTCTACCATTAGTGTATCTTGGGGGTCTTTTTCCTGCTCAGATACCCAATTGATTTTTTTCCTCCACTGCCTTCATTTGGGACTCCACAGAAGTGATCTCTTGCCTGTATTGTCTATTTTTGTAGACCGTTTTATTTGTAATCAGGCCTCTCTGGAAGGATTTTTATGCG
The DNA here is from genome assembly GCF_964263255.1 of Lissotriton vulgaris. Classification (NCBI taxonomy): domain Eukaryota; kingdom Metazoa; phylum Chordata; class Amphibia; order Caudata; family Salamandridae; genus Lissotriton; species Lissotriton vulgaris. Next base: position 103,982,129 of record NC_141686.1, read on the forward strand.
TCCCAAACCACCATTATGTCTGATGAGCCTATATTAATTTCTATTAAAAAAAACTTCACCTCTTGGAACAGGAAGCCCGTACTTGCCGTGTCTAGAAGGAGTGTGCGATCAAACGTCCACACCCTTGGTTGTTGACAACCGGCTAGATTTAAATCAATCCAGACAGCCGCACGGGCTGACAAGTGAGGGGATAAATAATCAATATTCTGTGTGCGGTCTCTTAAATCATTGCTAATCAGGATGTAGTCTATACATGACTTGTGTCTGTATTTTTTATTATAAAAAGATACCCCCAATTGAGATCCTGATCTCTCTCTCCAAATGTCACTGAGATCATACTGCTTCATCATTCTTTTTAAGAATGCTCTTGGTTTTGAGGGTATTATTTCCCTGCTATTGGATGATTTATCCAATTTTGGATTCAGAACGATGTTAAAGTCACCTGCTAGAACAGTTGAATCCGGAAACTCCAAAAGATTCAAAAAGATTTTTAGCGTTGATGGATCGTCCCGATTAGGACCGTAATACCCAACAAATTGTCAGGAGGACATTTTCTATCAGAATCTTCACAATCGCCTACCTACCGCTCGAGTCAGTTCTGGCTTCCTGAAGAATTGCATTGGCTTGTGTTTTTATTATAATAGCCACACCTCTGATGTTAGCAGTCTGGTCTGAACAGACACAATGTTCCACCCCCCTAAGTTTCCCACAGATATCATCCATTTCCTTTTTAGGTCGAGTTTACTCGAACCTATTGTTGTCAACCCAAAAAATTCCTTTCCTAACAGGCGGATTTGGCGGATTTTGGACAGTGTACGAGAGAGTCGCGTGACTCCTCGTGGACGAGCATGCCCGAGCCTTTCCACTGCCAGCAGCATTTCTCCACGGCCGCCAGGCCACATCAAAGGCTGCCCCAGCACTGCCCCGCCCATCAATCACCCTCCCACGCTGCTTCACACCCTCATCGCCGCTCTCCCCGCTCCGCCCCCTCCCCTGCCCGCCGTGTCGCATTTCTCCTCCCCCCTCCCCACAGCAATGCCCTCGGTCTTGTTCTTCTTTGCTTAGGATCACACAGTTTGGTGGTGGGGAAGCTGGGATTTGATTCCAGGATTCTATGTTACACCCTGTGTCAATTAGTCTCTAATTGGATTTTGTCGTCCGCTTCTCACTCAATACAACGGGCATTGTGTTATGTTGAGCTCTATCACGAGCAACATTAAAACACTAAAGAGTGTATCATGTAACATGTTAAATCAAGTTAACACTAGATACATTCAAATATTTATAGATAAAAACACAATGGGAAGCTAATGGTAAGGAGGTGCATTATATTTTAAATCAATATAGATAGTGTCCCCTGCCTTAACAAACAGTACGAGCTTCTCGACACTTAGGTGATGGCAATTTCAAAGATTACCAAAACAAAGCAGCCCATAGAGGGGTTTCACAGCGGCCACAGGGCTCCAGCAAAACACAAGTGTGAAGTGCAGGTCAGCTGGCCTTGAAAAGCCTTCATCTGCATACACTACCATGAATGGCCTGAAGCAAGAGCTGCAGGCCGCCCCGTACTCACGGACCCCAAAGCTAAACAATCCCAGTGTTTAAAAACCCATGGTGCAACAGGGCACACGGTGCTGGGAACCCCCGCTGAACCTGTAAATGTAAATGTAAATGTATTGGCATTTATATAGCGCACTACTTACCCGTAGGGTCCCAAGGCGCTTCGACCGCTGCGAAACCCTTCCTGGCTTCCCTGAGAGATGGTCCCTTAATGGGTATCTCCAGGGTGAGACCAGGCATCCCCGGCGGTCTGGTGGGGCCGTTAGTGAAGATGAGGCAAGCTAATGCCCAGAGTTGCCGAGTGTGATCGCTGATCAGAGTGGGCACCGAGGCGAGAGAATTATCGAGTCCGCTGACCCTGGTCCAGAAACCTGCCGCGCCGGGAATCGAACCCTGGTCCCGGGCCGTCCTGTGCTCTCGGGTCTGCCGCCTCTAACCAGTGAGCCACACTACTTCTTCTGCACCCTCTGTCTGCTGCAGCTGCCAGTGGCCTCACCTCCTCACTGCACAGGGACACTACAGCAAGGGGGGGTGCACACCGGAAATCAGAGACTGACGTCTCACATTAGACACCCTTTTTTTTAGCATTTTAAGAAGTGGAAAAGAGCCTGCAGCACTGCGCCTCCTCGAGGGAGGGAGGGAGTGAGGGGCAGCCTGCAAGAGCCTCGGCATCACACTTCAAAGGAATTCCTTCCTCTTTATCTCCTCAGGCACTTAGCGTCTACGTGTGTCTCCCAGGCTCCTCACAGTGCCATATGTCCTCAGGGCATCACACTTCTAACGGGAACGACCATCTGCTCCTTGGAATGCTGGCATGGTTGCCCAGTGCTGCCTGATCTTCTTCAAAGGCAGCTTGTAACTCGAGCTGCCCTCTGCCTTTGCATTCTGATCTCTTTCTTGGATTTCACACACAGTCCATAGCGCTTCCTTCTACCTTTCCCCAGGCACACACACACCACCAGCCATCAGTGCACGCTTTCACCAGGCACACACACACACCACCTGCCATCAGTGCACGCATTCACCAGGCATACACACCACCGGCCGTCAGTGCATGCTTTCACCAGGCACACACACACACACGACCAGCCATCAGTGCACGTTTTCACCAGGCATACACACCACCGGTCGTCAGTGCACACTTACACCAGGCACACACACACACACCACCAGCCATCAGTGCACGCTTTCACCAGGCATACACACCACCGGCCGTCAGTGCACACTCTCACCAGGCACAGACACCATCAGTCATCAGTGCACGCTTTCACCGGACACAAACACCACCAGCCGTCAGTGCACGCTTCCACCAGGCACACACCAGCAAACGGCAGTGCACGCTTTCACCAGGCACACACACCAGCCGTCAGTGCACGCTTCCACCAGGCACACACACCACAAGCCTGACAGGCACACACACACACACCACCAGCCATCATTGCATGCTTTCGACCGGCACACACACACACCACCAGCCATCAGTGCACGCTTTCACCAGGCATACACACCACCAGCCGTCAGTGCACACTTTCACCAGGCACAGACACCATCAGTGCACGCTTCCACCAGGCAAACACCACCAGCCGTCAGTGCACGCTTTCACCAGGCACACACACACTCCGCCAGCCTTCAGTGCACGCTTTCACCAGGCATACACACCACCGGCAGTCAGTGCACACTTTCACCAGACACACACACCACCAGCCATCAGTGCACGCTTTCACCAGGCATACACACCCCCAGGCATCAGTGCACGCTTTCACCAGGCACACACACACACACACACCACCAGCCATCAGTGCATGCTTTCACCAGGCATACACACCACCGGCCGTCAGTGCACGCTTTCACCAGGCACACACACACACCACACGCCATCAGTGCACGCTTTCACCAGGCATACACACCACCGGCTGTCAGTGCACACTCTCACCAGGCACAGACACTATCAGCCATCAGTGCACGCACTCACCAGGCATACACACCACCGGCCATCAGAGGCACACACACACCACCAGCCATCAGTGCACCCTTTCACCAGGCATACACACACACCACCAGCCATCAGTGCACCCTTTCACCAGGCACACACACACCACCAGCCATCAGTGCACGCTTTCACCAGGCACACACACACACACACCACCAGCCATCAGTGCATGCTTTCACCAGGCATACACACCACCGGCCGTCAGTGCACGCTTTCACCAGGCACACACACACCACACGCCATCAGTGCACGCTTTCACCAGGCATACACACCACCGGCCGTCAGTGCACACTCTCACCAGGCACAGACACCATCAGCCATCAGTGCACGCACTCACCAGGCATACACACCACCGGCCATCAGAGGCACACACACACCACCAGCCATCAGTGCACCCTTTCACCAGCCATACACACACACCACCAGCCATCAGTGCACCCTTTCACCAGGCACACACACACCACCAGCCATCAGTGCACGCTTTCACCAGGCACACACACCACCCGCCGTCAGTGCACGCTTTCACCAGGCATACACACACACCAGCCATCAGTGCACACTTTCACCAGGCATACACACCACCCGCCGTCAGTGCACGCTTTCACCAGGCACACACACACCACCAGCCATCAGTACACACTTTCACCAGGCATACGCACACCACCAGCCATCAGTACACACTTTCACCAGGCATACGCACCACCGCCCGTCAGTGCACGCTTTCACCTGGCACACACAGACACACACCACCAGCCATCAGTGCACGATTTCACCAGGCATACACACCACCGGCCCTCAGTGCACACACTCACCAGGCACAGACACCATCAGCCATCAGTGCACACATTCACCAGGCATACACACCACCGCCGTCAGTGCACGGTTTCACCAGGCACACACCACCAGCCATCAGTGCACGCTTTCACCAGGCATACACACCACCGGCCGTCAGTGCACGCTTTCACAAGGCACACACACACACACACACACACCACCAGCCATCAGTGCACTCTTTCACCAGGCATACACGGCCGTCAGTGCACACTCTCACCAGGCACAGACACCATCAGTCATCAGTGCACGCTTTCACTGGGCACACACACCACCAAACGGCAGTGCAGACTTTCACCAGGCACAGACACCACCAGCCGTCAGTACACGCTTCCACCAGGCACACACACCACCAAACGGCAGTGCACGCTTTCACCAGGCACACACACCACCAGCCGTCAGTGCACGCTTTTACCAGGCACACACCACCAGCTGTCAGTGCACGCTTTCACCAGAGACACACACTACCAGCCATCAGTGCACGCTTCCACCAGGCACACACACCACCAGCCATCATTGCATGCTTTCAACAGGCACACACACCACCAGCCATCAGTGCACGCTTCCGCCAGGCACACACCACCAGCCGTCAGTACACGCTTTCAACAGGCACACACACACACACACACCACCAGCCATCAATGCATGCTTCCACCAGGCACACACATACCACCTGCCGGCCAGGCCCCCACACACCACCAGCCGTCAGTGCACGCTTTCACCAGGCACACACACCACCAGCCATCAGTGCACCATTTCTACAGGCACACACACCACCAGCCATCAGTGCACACATCAATTGTTAACACATCCACAATTAATTATTGTAGCAATCGCAGTATGGCACACTTTACTTTTAAACATATTCATTTAAAGCGCAGCATGCCACCATTCCCTCACACTCAGCACCCTCACACACTCTGCAATGGAACATACACTCCAAATACCACTCAGTGCCACATAATTGCACGCCACAGATTTACACTGCACTCAATGCAACATACACTCCAAATACCACTCACTGCCACATAATTACACGCCTACACTGCACTCAATGCAACAGACACACCACACAATACCACTCAGTGCCACATAATTACATGCCACATAATTACACTGCACTCAATGCAACATACACTCCAAATACCACTCAGTACCACATAATTACACGCAACATTATTACACTCTACTGAATGCAACACACACTCCACACAATTCCACTCAGTGCCACATAATTATATGCTACATAATTACACTGCACTCAATGCAACATACACTCCAAATTCCACTCAGAGCCACATAATTACACCCCACATAATTACACTGCACTGAATGCAACATACACGCCAAATACCACTCAGTGCCACATAATTAAACTCCACATAGTTACTCTGCACTCAATGCAACATACACTCCAAATACCACTCATTGCCACATAATTACACGCCACATAATTGCACTGCACTCAATTCAACACACTCCACAGAATACCACCCAGTGCCTCATAATTATATGCTTCATAATTACACTGCGCTCAATTCAACATACACTCCAAATACCACTCAGTGCCACATAATTACACGCCACATAATTACACTGCACTCAATGCAACATACACTCCAAATAACACTCAGTGCCACATAATTACACAGCACTCAATGCAACATACACTCCAAATACCACTCAGTGCCACATATTTACACTGCACTCAATGCAATATACACTCCAAATAACACTCAGTGGCACATAGTTACGCGCCACATAATTACACTGCACTCAATGCAACATACACTCCAAATACCACTCAGTACCACATAATTACACGCCACATTATTACACTCTACTGAATGCAACACACACTCCACACAATTCCACTCAGTGCCACATAACTATATGCTACATAATTACACTGCACTCAATGCAACATACACTCCAAATTCCACTCAGAGCCACATAACTACACACCACATAATTACACTGCACTGAATGCAACATACACGCCAAATACCACTCGGTGCCACATAATTACACTCCACATAGTTACTCTGCACTCAATGCAACGTACATTCCAAATACCACTCAGTGCCACATAATTACACGCCACATAATTACACTGCACTCAATGCAACATACACTCCAAATACCACTCAGTGCCACATAATTACACTGCATTCAATGCAAAATACATTCCAAATACCGCTCAGTGCCACATAATTACACGCCACATAATTACACAGCACTCAATGCAACATGCACTCCAAATACCACTCAGTGCCACATAATTACACGCCGCATAATTACAATGCACTCAATGCAACATACACTCCAAATACCACTCAGTGCCACGTAGTTATATGCATAAAGGTATAGGTGCCTTAAAGGGGATTTGTTTAGCAAAATATAATTAAACGTGATTCAACCAACTCTTTAGGACAAGTCAATGGTCCTTTCAAGAATAGCTGATCCTCCCTCCCACTGACTCACTAGGCTCGCTCCGTCCTGGAAAGCACTGTGACCGTCCTGACTCCGTCAGAAGCGGTCGCTCCCCACGGCCCCGGGCCCTTGCTGATATCGTTGTGCTGCTTACATTGCGCCATTGACCAAGACTGTTCTTTTGACTGCTGCCTGCATCTGGTATCGTACTGTTGCCTGCTGCCTGCATTTTGTAGCGTGCTGCTCGTTTTAGCATTGATTTTATAGTAGCGCCTGCATTGCTCGCATTGCCTCATTACTGCATATATAACCCGCCTCGCGTAACGCTCGCTTTAATTGTTAACCTTTTTTATTATTTGCTGAATTATTGTGATTGTGCCTCTGCCCACGAAGTTTTTACTGTTGTTGGCCCCAACCGGTTCCGGTTTCGCTTCTGTAGCCTTTTTGTTGTTGTTGTGCCTCGGAGCCCGTCCTCTCCACCCCGCACCCGCCTCCCAGCTGATCCTCCCTCGCTCCTCCCCTTCCACTATCCACATATGACAGACGCTTTTACGCGCAGCGTTCACGCGCAGCGTTCACGCGCAGCGATCGCGCCCCATGTGCGCTCCATGTGCGCCGAAGGTGCGCCAAAGGTAAGCCCGTCTACGCCCGACCGCGCCCAGCGCCATACCCCCTGGCCCCTGCACTACCCTCTCCGCCCGCATAACTTACGACGCCGCAACCCTCTCTGCCCTCAACCCCGGTCGCCCACCAAATTGCTCCCAAGCGACCCCAGGCCACACCCATGGACCCTTCACCTGCCACTCCTGCAAGTTCAACTGCACCAGAACCCACACCAAATCCACAATCTCCAAACAAAACTCCGACACTAACCACCTTAAGTGCATCTTGTTGAACACCCGCTCGGTCCACAGACACTCAATTGAACTCTGGAACCTACTCGACACCACTTCCCCAGACGTCGCCTTTTTTATAGAAACCTGGATGAATGCCTCCTGAGCGCCCGACATCACCATAGCCATCCCAGATGGCTACAAGATCATTAGAAAGGATCGCATCAACCAAACAGGAGGAGGCATCGCCATCGTCCATAAGAACACCATCCGCATCACGACCAACTCCGACAATCCCCTCGCTACAGCCGAACACCTTCACTTTCAAATCCACACCGACCCCAGGACCACACTTAGAGGCACCCTCATCTACAGACCACCTGGAACCCGCACACAATTCAACGAAGACATCACTGACTTAATCAGCCCACATGCCCTCACCTCCGACAACTACATTCTACTGGGAGACCTTAACTTCCACCTGGAAAAATAAAACGACAGCAACACCACCACCCTTCTGGACAACATGGCCAACCTCGGACTTAAACAACTTGTCAACACCCCCACACACCTTGCCGATTCACACACTCGATCCTATCTTCACCTCCAGCAAACACATCTCCTTCGATCACACCATAACTCTCCATTGGACGGACCACAGCTGCGTTCACTTCAGCTACATAAAGACCGAGACCCTCAACCCCCCACAACCTATTCCTCGAAGAAACTGGAACAAAATCACCACCGAGCAACTCTTCACATCACTTAACCAAAACCCTCCCGCCATATCATCTGACCCAAACCAAGCTGCCACCAAACTCACACAATGGATCACCCACAGCGCTGACGAATTAGCACCTTTGAAAAACCACCATGCCAAACAAAGTAGCAAAAAGGCACCCTGGTTCAACGATGATCTTAAGAAATCCAAGAAGTTATGTCGTACCCTCGAGAAAACCTGGAGAAAAAACCCAACCACCGACAACCTGTCAACCTTCAAGGACTGAGGAAATATAAATTTTATGGTCAAGAAATGTTCCCTAACGTGTACCCCACCGTCTCCATGTACAAGCTTAAAGTGCATGTAACTTCCCTCCTGTGCCAGCTATGAAGACGTAAATACATTTGCGTCCAACGTTAACATGTCCTCTTTCAGATCCACCCTGAACGGGTTGAATATTCTGTTTCTAAGTAAGCCGTGCCAACGTCTTTATGTAGTGTACTTTACACGTTTTCTAGCCCAGGCGAAGTAGGCCCTGAATTCTGCCATCGAGCCTTTTCCTGCCTCTGTACCCGTGACCTCTGCCTTACTCCCTGTGCGGCTAACGGCGCTTAGCTCAGCCTGTTGCCTGCCAAGACTGTATTCAACCTTCGAATTATCTGCTCCGCTCCTCAAAATACACATTCCTGCCTACTAGTTCAAGTAAACATCCTTCCAGCTGCAGAGCAAAGGGCCCGGCCTCACTGTCTCCGTGCAAGTAATTCATAGCTTCTGTTACCATGGTAGGCCCATGCCCCCTCGCATCTCATGCAGACACGTAGACGCTTATACACGCACTCACAGTCAGTATAGAATAGCCTCTGCCCAAGAGACCTTTCCCTCTAGATAATATGGTTCCCAAACATCAGATATCAGATATGATATAGGAACGAGTTGATCTGACATGCCAGACTTCTGTCTCTTTCCGCTAGTGTAAATGTCAAGTCCCCTGCACCCTCCAGCTCCACGTCAATCACACGTCATGCAGCTGCGCGCGCATCCAGACCTCAGATTTCTGCTGACATTGCAAGATTCTGCTATGTACCCACCCACTTGTGACACTTTCATGTGACGTTTCTAGCACACACCTCTATGTTCACGCCTAGTTCACGCCTTCTGATTACGTATTGCTAACACGTGTGTGCTTTTATCTTGTTTCTCGCAGCTGTTACGCCTACTGTATTGGTATCTATTATATGATTTAAGTATAAAAGTTATGTCTTGTCAATAAAGTATGCTCTATCCCTTCCTGAACCCCAGTGGTGTCAGGAACACGATATCCGGTTCAAGAACCATTCCTTTTTAAGGAATAAAACCCCTAAGAACTCTAACACCACGGACTCTGCGTCTTTCTTTCCGATTGAGTTATTCTAATTTTAGTACTTACCTGCATAGAAATTAAGACGGTAATTAAATATTTACCACATTATTTTGGCGCCCGAACAGGGACCCCTCCCCCACCTTACGCGCCGGTTGGTGCATTGCAACCTTTGCCCCCTGCCATAAGTCAAGACGGACAATTACGCGTACCCGCAGGATTTCCTGTATCTCCCTCAGGCCTACGGAGGTGACGGAGACTGCGATCAGCACCCAGACGAGGCGGTGAGGAGTGCGGAGGATCCCGACCAGAGCCTAGCCGAAAGAAGCAAGGTCCGAGGTGTCAAGAGGCCCACCAGTTCCGAAGTATTCACGTATCGAGCCGAGTCGAGTCCAGTCCGGTCCAGTCCAGTCGAGTTTTCCGAGGCCTTCTGTTCCGTGCTTCCCGGTGAGTACCATTGCTGGGGACGCAACTAGACGGGTGCATTACTATGTATCCGGTAAAGACGGGTTTGGGTACACAAACACGGTCTGCACTGTTTTAGACAGTGTATCTGTACTGTTTAGCAGTACATCAGTTATTCAAGTTCTTGCACTGTTCTCCAACAGTGTATCTGTGCTGTTTAGCAGTACATCTAGTATCGTGGGTAGTCATATGTGTTCAAAATGTTTTCATGTAATTAATGTCGTGGTATGAGTGATTGTTTGATGTACATTATTGTGTTTTTGTGTAACTAGCTGTGTTCAGAGTAAGTAACAAGTATCGAGTATCCAGTACTAAGTAACAAGATGCCGTTTTTCAATAAATTAAGAAAGATAGGAACTAGGAAAGGGATACTAGAGGAAGAAATTCCTATCCCCCTAGGGACACTCCTGGAAATTTTATGTATCATAAGCATGGCTTAGATGCCATACTGTATCTAGATTTATGGGCCGATTATACCAAACACCTAGAGGAGAGACACAGATGGCCCGTTACAGGAACATGGGATGCCGAGTGCATCATGAAGGTAGAAGAAGCGTTATGGAAAAAGAAAGCCAGACAATCTCAGAAAGACGCCATAGAATTTTGGCGTAAAGAATCACATAAACGTGCCGAAAAAGCACTCCGAAAAGAAGACAGACATAGAGAAGAGTCGGATAGAGTCCGAGAAAACGAATTAGTTAATGAAGGGATCCGAGTAAAAGCAGAACAAGTAGACCGCATGCGAAACAATCTTGTAAATGGCATGTACTTAGTGGCCGAGGGTTTGCCTGAAGCCACTTCAGAAATACCGAAAGATCTGCGCCCACCATTGGTTCCGACTAAAGTAAGTCACAGGACCACCAAAGACATATTCCTTGCTTCCTATCTAGACGATGCAGCACCCGCTTACACCAATCCACGTGCCCACGTACCGCCTACTGACGGTGACGGAGGTGGCAATCTGCTCCAAGACAATATCCAGCCATTACCGCAACAAGGTTCACCCGTTCGACAGCCTGCTCCGCCTGCTCCTCCACCTCTTCCCACATCTAAGATTGACACACTAAATCCGTTTGCGCCTGATCCTAGTAAGAGACAAGTTCAGGTACAGATACCGACTTCACAGACATACAATTTTCAAGCCTCCGCTACAGGAGGTGCGACAGGAGGTCTCCAGACCCCGCCAGCAACACACAGATTAAACCTTAGGGACATGTTGAAGCCACGTACACCCCAATCACCCCGTCTCGACATGCTTAAAGAACCCCTTCCATTTTGCAGATATGATCCAGTACCCGGTAAAGACGATAGAATGTTGTTAGCATCACTACGCTTACGAAAAGTTGCAGATTACCTAGTGTTATTTCCAAGAATGACTGAACACCTAGATAGAATATATCATTTTGTCCAGACTGGGGAAGATCCTGAAAGTATTAAAGAGGCCCTGGCTCACCAGAAAGTTGACACTCAAGGTTGTATATTACGTTTCTTCATAAATTGCTTAATAAGAGAACGAGACAGGCCTGGAGTAGACCAGGAAGAGATGGAAGTACTAAACAGGTGGGGTCAAAATATAGCCGACGGAAACCATGATAAACTGAATTGTATAGCAAGTATGTACAAGAAAATTAGAAAAGCAGTAATAGAAATACACGAAAAAGAAAGTGACAGGAATTACTCCTCCGAGGAGGAAGGACCTGAAGAACCAGACACGGCTAAAGAAATGATAGCGTATGTAGGTAAGGGAAATTATCTTAGGAAAGGCATTCGCCCAGAAAGCAAGAGTTTTTCTCTCTGGCATATCAAAACCGAGTTCTCCTGAATATCTGTTTCAGGTTACTGATAAAATTCTTCAAGAACAAATGGGGTACCATGTACTCAATTCTATGGATGAACAAGAACTAGCCCGGTCAGCAGTGCTATGGGCTGACAATCCTAGCACATACAATGATGATACAGTAGCACAGACATTTCTGAACCTTTCCCCAGACGAGCAGAAATTAGCTGGTGTATACATGATTCAGCATCTCATCACGTTATACAGACAACAACATTCTGATCCAGGTCCCTTACCGGATACATTAGAAGCGCTACTTATGAATAGATGGAGAGGCCTAAGTACCAGATTAATTCAAATAATTCTAGAACAACGACGCAAATATAACGCTTTCTTAGGCCCACAATATGTTTCAGCTCCGCCCCCAGAAAGAAAAATGTGTCATTTTGACAGGCAGAATCCTTTACGAGAAGTACACCCAGTTATGAATGCCAATCATGCCTTGGAACGTGTGTTTGTGTACACACCTTTAACAAAGTTGGAATTGTTAGAAATGAAGAAACTAGTACCCTGTCATGATAAAGACCCTGCAGGTTTTCACCGAGAACTTAAAGACATGTTACTCATGGGAGATTACACGTATACAGATATTATGAAATTGTTAAAAGTACTGCTGCCCACCGGCATTTACGAGAAACTCAAGGAAAAGGAATGGGAGGTGGGAGATAAAAAGATTATTTGGACTGAAATAGAAGACGAGGAAAAAGGTCGTACTCCAGGGCTAGGCCTTGGGGACAAAGCTAAAGCATTACCAGGTTTAATAGTACAGGTCTTGCCAAGATTATTGACAACTAAAAAGGAAGACTGGGACGCATTCTCAGCCTGTAAACAGAAACACGATGAAGATACTAGTGACTTCTATTCAAGATTCGAGAAATGTTTCATTATTAATAGTGGCCTAAAACCAGGTAGCGAGTCGTACCCACATCTTTTTGTAACAAAATTAGTTGAGAATTCCCTGACACAAGTTAAGAACCGTGTATATAAAGTTGAAAGTACATGGCAAGCAAATACGCCATCCCAGATGTTACAAATGTTACAATACCACCAGAACAGAATTAGAGAAGAACAGGATCACGAACAGAGACGTATGAAAGACACGAAAATGAAAATGTTAGTGGCCCAGTCGGTTCCAGCCGACGGTCAGAGAAAGGGTGCGACCCAGACAGGTAATTCGGCAGCTCCCGTTAAAGGGACATGCAACTATTGCAAACAGCCAGGTCACTACGTACATGAATGTCCAGTCCTGAAACACAATATAGCAACAGGTAAAACTAAAGAAAGACCGCATCAGCCTAGACAAGACCAGGTTCAGCCACAGACTTCACAGAATTCACAGCCTATGCATGCTCCACCACATACAGCACAGACCGCAGCGGTATCACAGCCACAGCCCATTGCCGTGACGCAGCAAGTTTCACGGCAGATGAACCAGTATGCCCAATCTGATTATCCCGATTATCAGCGATACACATGAAACAGCCTAGAGAGGGAGGTTGGCTTGCCTCTTATTGAGATTCCTGTAGATCAAGAGGGTCCTTATGTACACAGTCAAGTATTGGGAAAAGACAGAAAGTTTTTAATTGACACAGGGGCAAGCCGCACAACGATCAGCCATAATGAAGTCCCAGGGGCACCCCTCTCAGGCTCACAGAATGTTTCCCTTGGTTTTTCAGGACAGCCTATTGTAAATGAAGTATCGAAACCGGTCCCCCTAGCTGTAGGGCCATTATCACGCGTTACAGACTTGTTACTCACGAAATCATGTCCAGAAAACTTGTTAGGTATCAAAACATTGAAGGCTCTAGGAGCTGTGATATGTTGTTCTCCGGAAGGAGTTAGACTTTTTCTGCGTGACTTCAAGGGTCACTATGTATTACGAGAGTTTGATGTCAGATTGAAAAATGTACCGAAACACCTGTGGGCACAAGGCCCAACCGATGTAGGTTGCATGCACATTACACCATACCGTGTTACACTCAAACCAGGAGTTGTTTTACCGCGAATCAGACAATACAAGTTACCACCCGATGCTGTAGTGGCTTTACTGGAAATCGTTGAAGAGCTCATTGCCCAAGGAGTGGTCGTAGAAACCGACTCCAATATCTGTAATTCCCCTATCATTCCGATTCTTAAACGTACTGATCCCAATGCACCGCCAGTATATCGGCTGGTGATTGATTTACGAGAACTCAATAAATGCATTGTCCCACAGTATCCTGTGGTTCCCGACATCTCATCCTTATTGACTGCTATTGATTCAGAAGCGACGTTCTTTACTGTAATTGACCTCAAGAACGCCTTCTTCAGTGTGCCCATTGATCCAGAGAGCCAATATCTCTTCGGATTCAGTTTAAATGGACGAAGTTTCAAATTTTCACGCGCACCTCAAGGATTCACAGAAAGCCCCAGCATCTATAGCCAAGCACTGAAAAGACAACTTGATTGTATCCAAATGCCAGTTAACACTGCCTTACTACAGTACGTCGATGATCTGCTGATCACCGCACGAAGTGAACCCGAATGTGAACAAGCATCACTGACAGTTTTACATTTTCTGGCCGACAAGGGACACAAGGTGTCTCCTTCGAAGCTACAATTCTGTGTTCAGCAAGTTGTGTACTTGGGTCACTTGCTGTCCAAAGTGGGGAGACAGCTCACTCCTGATCGCATCCAGTTAATTGTAAACATGCCACAACCCCAGACACAAAAGGAAGTGCGGGCCTTTATAGGCCTCACCTCGTACTGCAGACAATGGATTCCCCAATATGCATTTCTAGCTAAACCACTCATTCAGTTGACAACACAGGAGGCAGCGACTTCGACTGCCCTCCCTTGGACTCAGGAACATACACAGGCCTTTGAGGAATTAAAGAAAGCTTTATGTCAAGCACCAGTTCTAGCGACACCATGTTACAGCAAACCTTTTACGCTTTTTGTTACAGAACGTGATGGTACAGCGTTGTCTGTCCTCACTCAAGATCAAGCAGGTTCACATAAGCCTTGTGCTTATTTTTCAAGTACATTGGATTCAGTAGCCCAGGCACTCCCTGCGTGCTTAAAATCAGTTGCAGCGACAGCCCTAGCAATAAGACAGAGTGACTCAATTGTATTAGGACATGCATTGACAGTACAAGTTCCACATTCTGTAGAGGTTCTTTTAAACCGAACCCAGACTCAACACTTGACTATAGCACGACTGACAGGTTATGAATTGACGTTATTCCAGCCACACATAGAAATCAGACGCTGTAACATTCTAAATCCTGCAACATTGTTACCTTCAATTAAGACAGATTCAGCCCCGCATGATTGTATAGAAATCATTAATGCAGTAACAAAGCCCCGACGAGACTTAACAGATGTTCCACTGACAAACCCAGACCTGACACTTTACGTGGATGGTTCATGTATGAGAACAAGCACAGGAGAATTAGTGGCCGCGTATGCAGTGACCACTGAAACTGAAGTTAAAGAAACACATCGTATTGATACACTGTCCGCTCAAGCAGCAGAGCTTATCGCTCTGACCCAAGCCTGTATACTAGCCAAGAACAGAAATGTTAACATATACACAGATTCACGTTATGCTTTCGGAGTCGTACACGACTTCGGAGTGTTATGGCAAGAACGAGGTTTCTTGACCTCTCACGGTGCCAAGATCCAACACGGTCCCCTTATTCAAGCACTGTTAGAAGCAATACATCTGCCTTCAGGCATTTCCATCATGAAGTGTAAAGCACATACTAAAGTTACAGACTCTATTTCCCAGGGTAACGACCTGGCAGACCAAACAGCAAAACATACAGCATTGACTCACACCCAGACAACGGATGTAACAAAGATCATAGTGCCGACACATTGTATGACAGTTAGGGATCCCACACTAGATGTAATCGATATTCAGACACATGGTACTCCAGATGAAATCAAGAAATGGACTGAACTAGGAGGGATCCAGACAGATCAGGGATGGATGACGAAGGGAAAATCTACATGGTTTCTCCCCGATTCTATGGTTCAAGTCATAATAAATACAGCACATAGTCCAGCACACCTAGGGGAAAAAGCTATGTTAGACAGTTTACAGAATCTCTGGTACAACAAACATTTACGAGCAGCAGCAAAACAGAAAGTGCGTACTTGCATGATCTGTTGTCAGTTCAATCCAGGTAAAAGCGTCACTGTAGAGCAAGGTGGATTTCATCCTCCCGATCACCCTTTTGAAGTCCTCCAGATGGATTATATCCAGATGGACCGTTGTCGAGGATTCAAGTACGTCCTCGTAGTTGTTTGTGCACTTTCCCGTTGGACCGAAGCATATCCAGTCCCAGATTACACTGCCCCGACCACTGCCAAGCAGCTGGTTCGTGAATTCTTCCCACGGTACGGCTTGCCTCGTATCGTGTACTCAGATAACGGACAGCCATTCTCGTCTGAGCTCATGAAGCAGGTTTCACTTCTGCTAGGATATCAGTGGAAATTCCATTGCGTCCGACATCCCGAGGCAGCTGGCCTTGTAGAAAGACATAACCAGACACTGAAAACACGTCTTGCCAAAATATGTAAAGAGAAAGGGGTCGACTGGATAGTCGCCCTGCCAGTTGCACTGTTCTATATGAGAATGGTCCCCCATTCGAGATCAGGACTATCCCCGTATGAGGTGGTCTTTGGCCGACCACCAAATATGTGGGGGACGCCCATGCCTAGGAAAATAACCGATGTTGATTGTAATATGCTGACAGATTACCTTGCCTCCTTGATGTCTGCACTCCAATCATGTCGTTCACAGGTTGCCGCAGCCTTTCCCGACAACACTGATGTGAAGCCACACGATGTCCGTCCTGGTGATACAGTCTTAATACGAAATTTCGACAGGAGGAGTCCGCTGGAGCCCCACTGGCAGGAGCCGAAGCTCGTCCTTCTGACCACGAGGACTGCAATAAAAGTTGAGGGCCGAAAAGGGTGGATCCATACGAGTCATATTAAAAAATGTAATGAACTGTTGCCAGAAACTGACTCCTCCACCCCCTCAAAGGACTACCCCGATTCTAGTGACTTTAAAGTTCCTAAGAGAGAGAAAACTCCGCAAGAGGAGTATAAATTAAAATTGCGGTCTAGCAAGTCAGACAGTTTAATTGTTTAAGTCCTCCCCTAGGTGAATCGGTTAAATTAGTTTCTGACATGTATCCCCTAGACCGAGAGAGAGAGAGAGACAACTCAAGAAACATGCATATTGTAAATCACTTCGTAGTCACTGTATAGTGACATTATTGGTTATGTTTTTTCTAAGCCTTCTGACGATTGTTGCCAGTATATTGCTGCATATATATTACCCTATCTTCAAGCATACCCAATCTGCTTACAATGTCACTGCCGAACATTCTTTTAGCGAATTACCCTCTCACGAGTTATCTTACAGACTTGCGCTGCGCAACAACACATTCATTAGTATGTTACATCACTCCCATCAGACTAATAATGCTACAAACTGTTGGATATGTGGCCGACTCCCTCCCTATCAGAAATACAAGGGAGTTCTGCCCCTTTTTCCATACCCGTTCACTCACAATGGCTCATGTGGAGCATGGTTTAGATTAATTAATTCTTTAGATTCTGATATTGCTGTTTTCGAAGGAAATTGGGTTTGGGGAAACCTGAACTTAGTTTTGCTTAACGCCTGTTACCCTGACAAGAAGGGACTTCCCATTAGGACAGGAACTGATCTAGAAAATGAAGTATATGGATTAGGTAATTACACAATTAACCTCATGATTCTTACTGTTGAATCCGAAGCTGCACCAGTTCTCCCTGCTATGTCAGTATTACCAGTCACTGGTGATTTATGTGTCAGAAAGAAGGGTTCAGTACACTTAGGTCATAGTAAATGTACTACTGTGGTCGAATTCAGTGATCAAGGCAAGTCTTCATTTAGAGCTACTCGTCATTCCTACTTTGTTTGTGGCCATACCGCATACATACGCTTACCTCCAGATTGGGATGGTACCTGTTACATTGCATTCCTTCTGCCACCTGTTTTCCTAGCCCCTCCTGATTATCACAGAAATACAAATCTAGTAAAGAATAGACTCCGAAGAGATCTCCCGATTGTCGACTATACTGAAACGGCATGGGAGCAATACACAGACTTCAATAAAGGTTTCTTCCCCTACTTAGGTACTGTCTTTAATAGTAAACTGATACGAAAATTAACTAGAACCCTCGAAGCAGTAGTGAATGAAACTACCTCCGCTCTAGGCAACTTAACAGAGGAGCAATCTGCCATGCGGGTTGTTGTTCTTCAAAATCGTCTTGTTATTGACGTCATCCTAGCAGATAGGGGCGGAGCCTGTAAGGTCATCGGGTCAAGTTGCTGTGTTTTCATTCCAGAAAACGCGCCGACAGTATATAAAGCTATCACACGTCTTCATAAAATTGCAAGTTTGATACATCAGAATCCAGGCACCTGGACTTGGTCCGGTTGGTTCTGGACAACGTTGACCGCTTGGGGATGGAAGATCCTATCCTTCCTAGGCATTGCCCTTGTCATAGTATTCAGTTGCTGCCTGTGCCTACAATGTGGGCCAGCGATTTGTGGTCTGTGCGCCACATCATGTATTCCGCATTCAAGTTTCCACTCAAAACGCGAAAAGAAGAAAGAAGAGCAAATGATGTTACATGAACAGACTGATCGGTTCATGAGGATTGATATATCATGAAGGGTCCGTAGGGAACAAGGAGGGAATGAGGAAATATAAATTTTATGGTCAAGAAATGTTCCCTAACGTGTACCCCACCGTCTCCATGTACAAGCTTAAAGTGCATGTAACTTCCCTCCTGTGCCAGCTATGAAGACGCAAATACATTTGCGTCCAACGTTAACATGGCCTCTTTCAGATCCACCCTGAACGGGTTGAATATTCCGTTTCTAAGTATGCCGTGCCAACGTCTTTATGTAGTGTACTTTACACGTTTTCCAGCCCAGGCGAAGTAGGCCCTGAATTCTGCCATCGAGCCTTTTCCTGCCTCTGTACCCGTGACCTCTGCCTTACTCCCTGTGCGGCTAACGGCGCTTAGCTCAGCCTGTTGCCTGCCAAGACTGTATTCAACCTTCGAATTATCTGCTCCGCTCCTCAAAATACACATTCCTGCCTACTAGTTCAAGTAAACATCCTTCCAGCTGCAGAGCAAAGGGCCCGGCCTCACTGTCTCCGTGCAAGTAATTCATAGCTTCTGTTACCATGGTAGGCCCATGCCCCCTCGCATCTCATGCAGACACGTAGACGCTTATACACGCACTCACAGTCAGTATAGAATAGCCTCTGCCCAAGAGACCTTTCCCTCTAGATAATATGGTTCCCAAACATCAGATATCAGATATGATATAGGAACGAGTTGATCTGACATGCCAGACTTCTGTCTCTTTCCGCTAGTGTAAATGTCAAGTCCCCTGCACCCTCCAGCTCCACGTCAATCACACGTCATGCAGCTGCGCGCGCATCCAGACCTCAGATTTCTGCTGACATTGCAAGATTCTGCTATGTACCCACCCACTTGTGACACTTTCATGTGACGTTTCTAGCACACACCTCTATGTTCACGCCTAGTTCACGCCTTCTGATTACGTATTGCTAACACGTGTGTGCTTTTATCTTGTTTCTCTCAGCTGTTACGCCTACTGTATTGGTATCTATTATATGATTTAAGTATAAAAGTTATGTCTTGTCAATAAAGTATGCTCTATCCCTTCCTGAACCCCAGTGGTGTCAGGAACACGATATCCGGTTCAAGAACCATTCCTTTTTAAGGAATAAAACCCCTAAGAACTCTAACACCACGGACTCTGCGTCTTTCTTTCCGATTGAGTTATTCTAATTTTAGTACTTACCTGCATAGAAATTAAGACGGTAATTAAATATTTACCACAGGACGCCACCCGCAAACATCACCAATTGATGCGATCCACCAAGAAATCAGCATTCAAGGATCGACTCGACAACAACGCCCACAACAGCAAGGAACTATTCAACATAGTCAAAGAATTTACCAACCCCACCGCCGGCACCAACGACATCACTCCCTCCCAATTCCTCTGCGACTCTTTATCCTCTTTCTTCCACAACAAAATCGCCGAAATACATAACCGCTTTGAAAACCAGTCCGAAGACCAGTCCACTCCACTCACCTCCGAACCAAAACATCACTCTCACAACCTTTGCGCCTGGAACCCAATCACCACTGAAGACACCATCCGCCTGATGAACTCCATCCACTCAGGCTCACCAACCGACCCATGTCCCCATCACATCTTCAACAAAGCTGACTCCATCATCGCACCCCATCTCCGCGATGTCATCAACTGTTCCTTCAACACCACTACCTTCCCGGAAAGCTGGAAACATGCCGAACTCAGCGCCCTTCTGAAGAAACCCACAGCAGACCCCTCTGAACTTAAGAACTACCGCCCCATCTCACTCCTCCCCTTCCCGGCCAAAGTCATCGAAAAAGCCGTCAATAGTCAACTCGCCGCCTTCCTTGAATCCAACAACTCCCTCGACCCATCACAGTCCGGATTCCGAGCCAAACACAGCACCGAAACCGCCCTCATCGCAGCTACAGACGACATCCGAACGTTACTGGACAACGGAGAAACAGTTGCCCTCATCCTACTTGACCTCTCCGCTGCCTTCGACACAGTCTGTCCTAGCACCCTTATACAACGCCTCAGCAACGTTTGAATACAAGAAAAAGCTCTGGACTGGATCATCTCATTCCTCGCCGGAAGAACCCAGAGAGTCCGCCTCCCCCCATTCAAATCAGAGGCCACCGAAGTCCTCTGCGGCGTACCACAAGGATCATCTCTCAGTCCCACCCTCTTCAACGTTTACATGAGTCCCCTCGCATCCATTGCGCGACAACACAACCTCAACATCATCTCCTACACAGACAACACCCAGTTGATCCTCTCCCTCACCAAAGACCCAAACACCGCCAAAACCAATCTACACGAAGGAATGAAAGAAGTAGCCGAATAGATGAAGAACAGCCGTTTAAAACCAAACTCAAACAAAACGGAAGTCCTCATTTTAGGTTCATCCCCCTCTTCCTGGGACGACTCATGGTGGCCACCAGCCCTGGGTACAGCACCCATACCTACAGACCATTCACGTAACTTGGGCTTCATCCTAGACTCCTCCCTATCGATGACCAGACAAGTCAATGCCGTCTCATCTTCATGCTTCAACATCCTACGCTTGCTCAAAAATCTTCCGCTGGATCCCCACCGAAACAAGAAAGACAGTCACCCACGCACTGGTCACTAGCCGACTGGATTATGGAAATACCCTTTACGCCGGAACCACAGCCAAACTACAGAAAAAACTCCAACGCATCCAAAACGCCTCAGCCAGACTCATACTGGACATCCCCCGTCAAGCTCGCATCTCCGGTCACCTGAAAGACCTCCACTGGCTCCCCGTCAACAAGAGAATAACGTTCCGTCTCCTCACCCACGCACACAAGGCCCTCTACGACCTAGGACCCGAATGCATCAACACAAGACTATCCTTCTACACACCCACCCACCAACTACGATCATCCAACCAAGCCCTCCCCGCAATTCCGCGCATCCATAGATCCACCATGGGAGGAAGATACTTCTCTTACTTAGCGGCCAAAACCTGGAATTCTCTCCCCATTCACCTCCGCCTTACACAGAACCACCTCTCCTTCAGAAAGCAGCTTAAAACCTGGCTATTTGATAAGTAATGCTCCCACCCTCCCTCTAGCGCCTTGAGACCCTCTGGGTGAGTAGTGCGCTATACAAATTCCTGAACTTGAACATAATTATACACCACATAATTACACTCTACTGAATGCAACATACACTCCACACAATACCACTCAGTGCCACATAATTACACTCTACTGAATGCAACACACACTCCACACAATACCACTCAGTGCCTCATAATTACACACTACATAATTACACTCTACTGAATGCAACACACACTCCCCATATTACCACTCAGCGCCACATAATTACACGCTACATAATTAAACTGCACTCAATGCAACATACACTCCAAATACCACTCAGTGCCACATAATTACACTGCACATAATTACACTCCACTGAATACAATATACACTCCCCATATTACCACTCAGTGCCATATAATTACATGCCTCATACCTACACTCTACTCAATGCAACATAAATACACTTTATCTATCTGTCTATCAATCACCCTTCTATCTGTCTATCTCTCTATCACCCTCACTCTATCTATCTATCGCCATCACTCTACCGCCCTCACTCTACCTATCGCCCTCCCTCTATCTATCTATCGCCCTCACTCTATCGCATCACCACAGCATCACTCAGCACCACCAGAGCATCACTCGGGGGTACCACAACATTACTATGCGCTACCACAGCATCACTGAACGCCACAGCATCACTTGACGCCACCACAGCATCAATCTTTGCAACCATTCAACAACTGGTTGAAATATGTTCTCTCAATGTTTCAAGCTTTATTACAAATGTCACAAAAATATGTTAATAGTTCACTTCTGTTCTTGGATTTTCATCACAATAAAATACAATGAACATAATCTTCACAAAAGTTATTTACAAAAGCTATTGCCATTATAAATTACAATAACTTTTAAGTATTGATTATTAAAAAAATAAAAGCCATTTTTATTTGTAATATCAATACATCTAAGTCACGTAAATACAACACATATTGCATTACCAATTGCTATAGGTGTCACATTTGCGAAAGTTAAAACTATTGGCATTGTAAATGATAAAGCTATTCAATTCACTATTTTCCAAACCAACACATAAATAAAAAATGTGTCATTTACAATACCAATAGCTCAAACTTTCCTAATGCGAGACCTATTGCATTGCAAATGCTTGTTTATCATGTGGGTTTCTTGAAGGATAATTATCTGTGCTGGTGAGTCTTTTAGATATTGTAGGATTCTTTCCCTCCTACTTTTGACTTGTAAACCATTAATATTCCAAGATAGACACCTTAGAGTTTTCATGGCTGATATATAATGGGACTAATACTCTGAGACATGCCTAAATCTATTCCGCTCCGACACCAAACACAAAACAGAGCATACTGATCTTTATCTGGATTCTGGGGCGAATGTTTTTTTGATTATTTGTACCCCGCTGCTCCCACACCCCTGTGTCCCCCTCCCCCCCCCACACCCCTGTGTCCCCCTTCCCCCCCCCCCCCCACACACTACCCGTCACGCCCCCTCCCTGGAGAACCCCCCTTATTTCCCTGGCAAAAAACAGGTTCTGCCTGATTGCTGCTATGCTCGAACTACTCCTTGATTCAATTGTAATCTCTATAATTTAACTTTTTCATATACTGAAATTTCTCGTTTACTCTTCTACTAACTACTACCAGTGACTGTAAATCTAGGTGCAATACTAAATAACTACTAGGAAAAACATTCTCTGATTGGGGAATAGAGAGCCAAAGAGCTAGAGGGAATAGAAAAATGTATGATTTTTATTTTTAGGTTTTTAAGTTCCCTAGCAACTCACCCGCTTCTTGCGATGTTTTAATAAAATACATTTTGTTATTTAACATGATTTTCAATTGTGCAGGGAACTTTAACTGCACGGTTGCTCCCAACTTCCTAAAGTCGTCCAATCTTTTCCCCAGCTCCCACTGTCTGTCAAGGGTTGAACGAGAGAGGTCGGATCTAATTTCAAATGATAACGAAGAGTCTTTTGACTTCAAGGATTTCAGCTTAAGAGCTGTTGTTACAATTTCCTCTTTTATGGAGAATGTCAGAAAATTAACCAGGATCTTTCTGGGCTTCGTTCTGTTAGGCTGTCTTCTAAACGGATCCCGATGGATTCTCTGGATGTCTTTTAAGATCTTCTTCCGGCGCTTCAATCTGTATTGTGTCCTTAATAAAGGAGATAACATAAGATTTAAGGTACCCCCGTCTCTTCCTTCCTGTATATTTAGGAATCTAAGGTTATTGCACCTGGAATGGTTTTCCAATATTTCCATTCTTTCATGAAAGGCGGCCTCTCCTATTTTGAGTGCAGAGTCTGATCTAACTTCGCCCAATCTGTCTTTAATAGACCCAACCTCACTCTCCAACACAGTTGTTCTTGAGCTTAGATTGTCAAGCTTCTTCTCCAACGATTCACAGAACACTCGAATTTCCCCCATATTTACTTCTGAGACTGCAAAACCCTTTTTGATATCCATAGCCATTGAGGTGAAAAGGGTTTCCCAAGAGGTCCCTAATGGACCAGCCCCGCCCGAAGGTACCACTGGACCCAACATAACCCGGCTAACCTCAGGACTTTTCTCACCTTCTATATCCAACCCCCCACTCTTTGTCACTACTGCCATCTCCATATTAGCGAGAGCTAATTGGTTATCAACAGAGTTAGCCAATATAGTTACAGGAGTAGATGTGGTTGTATAAATATCCACTAAGGCCCCTTGATTGTCTTGGTTAACTTGTATCTCACTCGTCTGTGGCTCAGGCCCAGATGAATCGACAGGCACCCCCAAGGGGAAAACCACCACCAAAGGGGGGTCTGATATAGGGTTTGGCTGAACGGGTATAGGAGAAGATGCTGACAAGAGGAGACTTGACTCCATAGTAGAAGGTGTAGACAAATTCGTAACACCAGAGGGCCCCAGATAAACCCTCCGTGTCCTGTTTCTCTCCCTGCCTACCAACTTCCAGCACCTGCGGGAGAACCTTAATATAAGTTCTCAATGAGGGAGTAATCCGGACTTTTGTATCAACTATGTTGCCCTTCTTTTTATGTTCTCTGATTGGAGAATAATCTTCATTCAGATTCTGAGGAGGGGTTAACTTTATTTACAGCTGGTTCCTTAAAGATTCCATCGTCCTCATTATTTTCCTGAAAATTCTGTTTATGCAAATTTGGGTTTTTACCAGTTCCCCCTTCTCGCAGCTTTCCTCCCACTCCTTACTCCCTTACTGCCCAGTGGTTTGGCCAATACAATCCCTCTCTGGCCCTCCTTACTATCTTTTTTCTCAATTACCCGGGAGCTTTGATGGCGCAAAAAAAAGCTGGGAAGGGCTCACAGAACCAACAGGGTCAGCAGGGCTAGGGACAACTGAGTACCTTCCGCCTCCTCACCCACGCACACAAAGCCCTACACGACCAAGGCCCGAGCTACCTCAACAGCCGGATCAACTTCTACGCTCCCAAACGCCACCTCCGATCAGCCAACCACGCCCTCGCCGCCGTCCCCCGCATCCGAAGAGCAACTACAGGAGGAAGGTCCTTCTCCTACCTGGCCGCCAAGACCTGGAACTCCCTCCCGACCGACCTGCGCCTGACCCAAGACCACCTCTCCTTCAGGAAGAAGCTGAAGACCTGGCTGTTCGAGCAGTAGCGGCACCCCCCCTCCCCCAAGCGCCTTGAGACCCTACGGGTATGTAGCGCGCTCTATAAGTGTCACTGATTGATTGATTGATTGAGTTTAAATTATTAACTCCTTTCCGATTTAAATTTCTCAGTGAATAAGGTAAAGAAGGCTTACCTAACCTGAGGGCCCCCCGGAGTCCCGGTACCTCGTTGCTGATTTCTGCTGCTAGCGTGCATAGTCAGGAGATGCAGCCTCGATGATTCTTGTAGCTGCTGTCGCTAATGCTGCTGCCTCTTCCCCCGTTGCAACCGGCTTCTCTACTTTCCCTCCAGCGCGGCTGTACAAGCACCCGCCGTCCGTCCTGTGCTGTCTCTGCCCTTCGATCTCCCGGATACACTCTGCCCGAGGACGCCTCGCAGCAAACTCCCGGCCCCGCCCCAGCTCATAAGCTGCACCAAAGCAACGCGGAAGATCCAAGCCCAACTCCCGGCACATATCCAGTAAGTTTCCCTTATGTTTTCTTTTTTTTTATGAGAGTAAACGAGAATTAATTTATCATTGAAGAGAATAATCCATGTTTCGGAGCTGCCATAGCCCCTCAATGTGAAGGAGTAACAGAGCAGTCGGCATCGGCAAGTGGCCGCTCAGCTCCCGGCCGCCATGTTCTCCCCTGGGGATATGTTCAGGTAGGTTTTTTTTTTGTTTGTTTTGTTTTTTTGTTTAAATTTCTTTATTGGGAGTTTTTCTTTGCATAGTACCCTGTTATACGTTTTGCATTAATACATGAATATAGGAAAGAAGAAAAAGAAAAAACAGGCTGACTGTCCCCTGCAACATACTACCAAACATCCATCCTGCCTTATGTCGTATAACTCCATCCAAAGATAGCATATGGACTTGGATACTACATCCTCAGTAGACTAGCACGTCCGTTAGCGGATTACCCATTGTCCAGTGCCTGTTTATGTGGGTTTCCACGAGAACGCGGAAGGATACTTAGTCCCCCCCACTCTAACTCCGTACACTTCTGTAGTAAATACCCCTACTTGTGTTCCCAATACATGTGAACTACCACTTTAGGTATCTGGGGGGGTGAACAAAGAACAATTTAGCTGGGGGAGAAAGGGGATGAAAAAAGGGGGGGTCAGGGGGGTGCACGCTGTGTCGTGGTATTTGTCTATCTCTCAGGGGTACGCAGTTCCGTTATGGGGCTTCTGTGCCATCGGTGGATCAAGGAGTGTTGCTTCCTGGGGGTGTTATCTCGCCAATTCCGGGTCATAGCTCCTGTCCATGGGGATCGAACATTATGGTCGGCCCTCCTCCTCCCCCCTCTATGGCGTGTCAGCACGGTCTTGTGTCATTGGGGACAGGGGTGGGGTTAGAGATGGAGATTGGGTAGCTCCTGGGGAGCCATCTTGTGTCGTTTCCTGCGTAAATTGGAACATGAGTTGCGCCCATTCCATGGAGATGGGGTGTTTGCGAATCCCCTTCACTTCTTCATTCCTTATAGTTTCTTCTTCTGCCGCCCCCCATTTTTTAACTGCGCCTATCCAGGCTGCTTCCGGGGGCCCTGCCGGAGCCCTCCAGTGCATGGCTATGCCCCGTTTCACCAGAAGTATGAGTAGGGACGCAAATCTGCTCTGTACCTTTTCTGTCTTCCGCCTACGGAATATCCCCATGGAACATTACTCCCATGTGTCTACCTCCGTGAGATGAACCGTCGCCCCTAGCACCTGATGGACCTTACCCCAAAAAGACTGGATTATGGGACAGTCCCAAAACAAGTGTTTGAAGTTCGCCTCAGGTATGTGGCACCTAGGGCAGGTCGAAATGCGTATCCGGGTAGAATCAGTGAAGCTGATGTGGCGTTAAGTACGCACGATGCAGAATGTTAAATTGTATGTTTTTGAAGCGTGCATTTCTCATTGGCTTGGAGTTAGTGGAGGCTTGTAGGTTCTTGCCATGTTGTGATGGGCGGAGGATGTCCTTCTAGGCCTGCATTGACAGATTGGTGCCATCACAGTTGGCTGCATTTAAGAAAGTAATATGTGTATTTGTCATAAGTAACATAAAGATATGGAGTGTGATGGTTGATTGCAGATATTTCCTGAATGAAGCTGAAGTGTACCCTGTTCTCTCCTTTGCATCTGATGGTCTGTTTTTTTCTTGCATGTTCGGATGAACTTCTAATATCTAGTCTTGCTTCTCCTTATTTGTTTTAACCTGTGTTGCATGTCCGAAATGTTGGGCCATGCATAATTATCATTTCTTATTTTAAATATCAGTTACTCTTTATTTGCATGGGAATTTCCTTGCCGTTGGTTTTTGACTTCTTTGGAGACCACCCTCTGCCTAAAAAGTCATGCATGCCCAGTTCCAGATTAGGGTTTGGGAAATCGATGCTGATATTAGACATGAAGAAGTCTTTAATGCAAGATAATTGAACTGTAGCATTGATTTCGGCTCTCGTTTGAACTTATAGACACATTTTAGTCTGGACTAATTGTGCGTTTGTGGAAGGGAATCCCCCATGGCCACTTGCAGTAGATTTCACCTGAAACTTACAGGCATGGAACCTGTGACCCGCTGAGACCTCTTGGGGCTCCCCCTAACCTATAAAGTTGTTAAAAGGAGGTCTGTCAGAGTAACAACATGTCCTTCACATCTAAATTATTGAATTTTTTTTTCAGAACAAAGTTTGTTATATTAGGGAAGATTGCAAAAATATTCCACGGTACTCCGAACACCGGAGGAGCCATGAGTATAAAATCAAAATACAGAGATAAGCAATCAATTTAGATATCAACACTAATCAGTTTTGTCGAATAACCCCCCATTCCCTCCACCCCATATGAACTACCCCCCACCCGGGACCCCCCCCTAACCCCGTTCACGATGTCAGTCCACATCTGATAAAGCAGTCCGTATGAAAAAGGCAATATACTCCTACCACGCCCTGGTTCATCAAGCAGTTGTTCACTGATAGCATCCTGGTGCGCCGGCGGCTCCAGCCACAGCCCCCTATAGTCCGCCCACCTCTTCCAAATTTTGAAATGCTTTTTAGGGCAGCCTCGGGCCTCGAACACTGGACGTTCTAGACCCATATAGTAGTCCAAGCCCTGTTTCCAAGCCTCTATCGGGGGAGCTCGAGGGTTTTTCCAGGCACGGGCCACAGCCCTTTTAGCCACTACTAGGCCCAGGAGTAATGTGTGTCTTTTATAGATGTTGCCTCCAACCTGCTCCAGAACATGTAAGAGTCCCAGCTGTGATGTACGGGGGAGTGTCCAACCCAGCACCTCATCTAGACAATCCCAAACTCGCTTCCAGTATCTTTCCAATGCCCCGCAGGACCACACCGTGTGTACAAACGTGCCCACCTCTCGGCCACACCTCAGACAGTCAGGGGAGGCAATCAGACCAGCACTATGCAATCGTTCTCTTGTGTAATAGGCCCTGTGCAGGTATTTAAACTGGATGAATCGCACTGCGATGGCCGTCTCCCTCGGGGCCGCCAGAGCCTCCCTCCAGCTCTCCTCATCTAATTCTCCTACGGCTCTCTCCCATGTAGATCGAAGTTATCTAGGGAGGAGGAGCAGTGGGTAACAAGTGATTGATGGATGCGGGATATTTTCCTATCTTCTAGTTCCCCCATGAACAGCTTGGCTTCCAGGGGGCTGAACTCTGGTAGGGACTCCAGTCCCTCCAAGGCAGGGGAGATAGTGTGTCTAAACTGCAGGTATTGAAAGAATTGGGTGTTTGGCATATCATATTCGTCCCTCAGAGCCTGGAACGATTTAAGGGTCGTTCCCTTCAAAACATGACGCAGAGTCTAGATCCCTATTGCGTCCCAGCCGCGGAACCCCTGCAAGGCTGCCAGAGCCGGTAAATGGCCATTGTGCCACAGCGGAGTCTCCTGCGTCAGTGTATTCCACCATTCCATACGGCTTAGCGCTCGACGCCACACCTGGAACACCACCTGCGTAACAATCGGAAGCCTCTTCCTCTTTGCTGCTGAGTACAGCAGCTCATGAAGGGTATCGGGTCCATCAAATACCGTTCCAGGGCATAGGCCGGGTCGCTGCGGTCACCATACCACCATTCGTTTAACACCAACAGATGGGATGCTTGGTAGTAAGATAAGATATCTGACGATGCAAGGCCGCCACAATATGTGGACAAGAAGCAGGTGCGAAGTGCCACCCGGACAGCGCCCCCAGCCCAGAGAAAGCGGCCCAGCGCTGAGTTGACCTGGCGAAACCACTGCGGCGAGACAGGGTAAGGGTGGTTTTGTAACTGATAGAGCAGACGAGAGAGGGGCCACCATCTTAAATATGGCGGAGCGACCACAGAGATTGAGGGGCATGCGGGACCATGTCTTCTTGTCAGATTGAACCTTGCCCCACACCGGAACGATGTTACGCTCCCACGAGACTCCCGGTATATCCGACAGGAATACCCCGAGGTATTTAAGGCCCCCCACTGCCTCCTGTAGGGCCGACGCCCAGTCACCCAGCGCCGCACCACCTCCCAGGGTCCATAAAGTAGATTTCTGTACATTAAGACGAAGCCCTGAGACCTCACCGAATATCCTCATAATTTCAAGAACTCTTGGGCCCGAACTATTAAGGTCAGTGAGAAAGAACAGCACGTCGTCTGCATAAAGCGCGATCCTATCGGATGGCCCAGAGTCCCACTCAAATCCCTTCATCTGCGCATCTATGCGACCCACGCCGCTAGTGGTTCCATGGCGAGAGCAAATAAATATGGTGAGAGAGGGCAGCCCTGGCGGGTACCCCGTCCAATAGGGAAGGCCTCCGAGACCGCACCCGCCACCCGTACCGATGCCGTTAAGTCAGTATATAGCAGCCGAACGTAGGAAAGAAAGTGGGGTCCAAGATTTAGCCATGACTGGAGCGCCTGCAGGTAAACCCAGCTCAGGGAGTCGAATGCTCGATCTATATCCGCTAGCAGTAGCGCCGCTTGGGTTCCGGTAGCTTTCATCATTTCCAGTGCAGCCTGGGCTCGCCTGATATTATGCCTGGTAGCTCTGTGTTACATA
Source organism: Lissotriton vulgaris (assembly GCF_964263255.1). Lineage (NCBI taxonomy): Eukaryota > Metazoa > Chordata > Amphibia > Caudata > Salamandridae > Lissotriton > Lissotriton vulgaris. The sequence continues at coordinate 104,012,627 of NC_141686.1, forward strand.
AACAAAGTGAATCCAACAGGGGGGAGGGACAAGAGTGATCAAAAGTGATTGAAGCACTCAGAGTTTTGAAAAATACCCCTCACACACCAAAAGGCCCCTTGGTGTCATGCTTCATCATCGGGGTCTTCGCACCCCTCTACCGGGATGCGGCGTGCTGCGACCTACGACTACGCGGGAGCACTTGCAGTGTTGACTATGTGTGGTGTCCAGTGTGTGGGGTATATTAAGAGTGAGTGGGGGGTCTGTAGTGAGAAAAAATTATTAAAAAGTACCTGGCACTAGAGTATGAAAGAAAAATTTATTCTGGACTCTGGCTGGTACTGTTAAAAGAAGTGCAGATTGAGGTCTAAGTTGTATAATGAACAAGACCTCTGGTGTGCGTTGTTGTCGACATGTTTCGGAGACAATCTCCTTCCTCAGGACGGGGGCACAACCTCCCCTCCCTACTCACGTCTTGTTAAAAAAATGTGTGTATTTACAGAAAAGTGAAATTTTAAATTTAATATTAGGCTAAGTGTGCCTACAGCGGTCCGCTACAAGCACAATGACTTGTGAAGCTTTCTTGTAGGCTTCATGAGCATAGTCAGGACGCCGGGGTGTTGCTTCAATGGCTATAAGCACAGGACTCGTTGGTCACCGTCTTACCCCGCACGCGGGGTCCGGTTGTGAGGAGAAGCTAGGTGCTAATGCGGGTAGCGAGCGCTGAGGGCGATGTGCCAGGGACGTTCCTACCCCCCTCCCGAGACCCATGGTGCATTTAGCGCCTGATGTTAAAGTGCAGATAATATCCTAATTAGGATTGTGGGGATAGGGCATTTTTTCCCTTCCTTACTTTTATCTTTTGCACTTTTTTCACTTATTTTTGTATTTTCACTTTCACGTCCTCTGGTTAGGGTGGACGATTAGAGAGTCCATACCGCCGGGGTTACATTTAGTCCTGATGAATGCCTAGGTAAATTCATACCAATAAAAAGGCTGAAACATGTTGACTGACTATTGATTACTGAATTAAACCAATTCATTACTTTGGCTATAAATTCACACACATAGTTTAAGTTTTAATAGTGCTATAGGGATCTACTAATAAAACAATTTTGAGATACCCTTAGTCACGTTTTATTAATTAACCTCACTGCACGCCTTATCACAAACCTGCTCCGCAGTCTCCTGGCGTCGTAGCACACCGAGGAGGCATTCGGCCTCCGAGGTGGGGCCCTATGATGAAGCATGACACTGACTAGGTCGGTGTGTGAGGTCCTTCTTATCCTCCCAAATTGGGCTGATAATTTTGCTATTTACATGGCTCTGTCACTGTGGCTCAAGACAAACATGTAACCTCTCTTTTGTTGATTGCTTACTTGAAATTGGGGACTGAGAGAGTGTTCCTTAAATTCCCTGTCTCTCCTGTTGTTTTCTTTTATCCACCCCGACCCTTCATTATCAGACCAATAGTGGGCTATCGCTTCTCGCATGTGGGATTGATACTTGTCCTGCTGAAGGTGCCAGGTGGAGAGGCGCCATCGAAACGGCTGCCGTCTCTTGTCTAGGCAGATGTCAATTACTATGGGAGAGTGATCAGAAAGCCCACGCGGCAATATGGCCGTTGATTCCACTCTTCCCATCATGGTGCAAGGAACAAACAGGTAGTCCAATCGAGAGAAGGAGCCATGGACCGCCGAGACATAGGTATATTCCCTACTATGAGTATGTTGATGGCGCCAGGCATCCGTCCAACCCAAGCTCCGCACCATATAATGCAACCTCGTGGGGGTGGTCAATGTTGCCCACCACTCGGTCTATAGCGGTCCACCGCACCATCCATCACATCATTCCAGTCCCCTCCAACCGTCGCCAGGGCATCCGGGATCTCAGACCAGACAGCGAACATTTTCTCCACCAGGGGCCACTGCAGTGGGGGTCACACTGTCAAAGACAACCAGTTCACCACCAATCGTTCCCCTAACAAACACGTATCTACCCTGGGCATCAACCCACTGCGTAGTGTGTATATAGGACACCCTCCGGTGAATCAACACCGCAACACCCCGGGACCTTCTGGCAAACCCTGCGTGGTACATTTGTTGATAACCATAGCGCTGCAAGCTAAGGGTCTTGGTACCCAGGAGATGGGTTTCTTGCAATAATAGGACATCTGCCTTCTCCCTCTTCCCCTGCCTCAGCACAGCACCTCTCTTAATTTTATCAAGCATGCCCGAACATTCCAGCTCACTATCCGCAGCGCCACCCTGGGGAGCTCGGGAGCAGGGCCTCTAGCCGCCATCAATTGAGTACGTGTACAATCGCCTGGGCGTATGGGAGTGAATCTGCCTATACCTCATCAATCGAACCAGGTGGACCATCGTGTAACAATGACTATCCCTGAGTACCCCAAAAACACGCATTCCCCTAAAGCCCCACCCCAAACCTGGGCCCAACTCAACTTCTCGAACCCCCTCCACCCCCCCCCCCCCCCATACCTCAGCAACATTGAAGTATCTGTCGCTGCGTGGGTGAGCCCCAACCCCCAACGGGAGGTCAGTGGCCACCCGCTCCAATGGATCCCCATAGGCCAACCCCACAACCCCAAACTAGCCCCTTAAGGGGGCGATCAACACCTGTGGAAACCGGACAGCTGGTACCCCGAGGCAAATGTCTGCCCTGCAGTCTCACCCCCCCGCCCCCCCCCCACCACCACCACCACCCTCCCTCATCCAACATCCCATATCTGAAGTCAATATCTTTATCCAAGGATGTCGGTGTGTCCTAATTACGCCAGTCACTCCGGCCGGACGGCTCAGGGCCACCCGCCGATCGCACCTCACAGCGCCGTGGAATATCTCATCTCCATTCACGAGTCCACAGTCTGTGTATCTGGGGGAGCGGTCCCCTCAGCAGCAACCTTTTTGGTGGGAGATCTATTAGTGGAGTGGGACCTCCAATTGCTTCTGCTACGAGAGCGTCTATGTGTTTACTTCGGCGCTGTCAAGGAGAACGAGTCGGAATCCCGAGCCGGCGGGGTGTGTGGTCGGACCCGAACTGTCTCATCCGTCCAGTTGAATACTTCCTCCGGAGAGTTGAAGAACAGAGTGCGGGACTGATAGATCACTCGCAGACGGGCTGGATAGAGTAGGGCACACTGGATTTTGAGGCCTCTCAGGCGAGCCTTGGCATCTGCAAAGATTGTCTTTGGCGCTGCACTAGCTTTGTGTAGTCCGGGAATATTAGGATCCGTTGGTTATCACACATGAGGGGTTCTTTCAATCGGACTTGTTTCAGGATAGTGTCCCGATCATGATAATTAAGCAACTTGGCAATCACCGGTCGTGGTCGCTCCCCGACTGGTGGTTTAGGAGCCAGCGCCCTGTGGGCCCTCTCGATGACGATACAGCGGGATAGGGACTCCGGTGGTAGCCAGCCCTCTAACCAGCGAGTGAGAAAGGCCTCCATGTCCCCTTTTTCGCAATCTTCCGGAAAGCCAACAAAGCGTAGGTTGTTGCGCCGAGCCCGTCCCTCCGAATCCTCCACTCGGAGCGCCAGGCCCTTCTGGATTCCCTCCATGGCAGCAACCTTCTTTTTTAAAGTAACGACATCATCCTCCACTCAGGTGATCCGTGTTTCAGCCTCTGTAATACGAGCCACTGCGTTGCATAAGTCTTGGCGCAATAGAGTTACATCCGCCCCAACTGCCCCTATCTTGGCGTCGAGAGTGTCCCTGGATTGGGTGATGGCCGCCAGAAGCGTTGCATTATCTGGTCCCTGGGATGGGGGGCCCCCGGAGGCTCCGGCTGTTCCCCCCCCCCCATCCCCCCCCCCCCCATCCCCCCCCCTGCGCCGGTGAATTTGTCGAGAGTAGCCTGCTTTGAGGTTCCGCTGCCGCTCCCGCCTCTGGTCATGATTGGCGATCGGTGGGGTCAATGTCGCGAAGAAACCACCTCGTGGACCTCACGGCGACACCCCCTCCACCAAGGGGGGCCCCTCTCCGCCAGTCGTCGTTCCTAGGCCCCAACCTTTATTCCACTGTACACCAGATTCAGGGAAGAAGGTTGCAGACAGGTAATCCACCCGCGCAATCCACCGTCAGCTGTGTCTCTTGGACCCGTAAGGCCCCACAACGCCCCCAGGTCCGATCCGTGGCTTCACTCCAAGCTGTGTTGGGGAAGGCCGGGGCGGCCCTCGAGCCCAGAGCCCCCCGGTCCCTCAGTGTAGTCTGTACCGGGTCGATGAGGCTTCGTGCCTTTTCTGCAGCACAAGCAGGGGGGCCCCAGAAGGGCACGCCGTGGCCCGATCTGACCACCGAGTCTCACCAAGTATCAACAGCCCTGCACAGGTTATGTCGGGGACAAGCCACGTGCGTCGCAGAGGCCCAGTCCGCCGCAGCCCGACCGGACCGCCGAGCCCCCAGTACCGGCTCCTCGACTCCAATGTCACTGACTCTCAGCTGCGCACTCACCGCGTGGGCCACCCTGTTCTGGGGCGATGCGATGTCCGGGCCCTTGGCCCAGTCCATGCCCAGCCAGTCTCAGCCTCCAGACCTCGGCTCTGGCCTCTAGTACAGCGTCAGGGCCGACGAGGCACACCACAGGCTCCGGAGCTCCATTTGAACCCCCCGAGGCAGAGGCGGGCCGCACCACAGCTCAACTCGGCCAGCTGCCGATGTCCGTCGTGCCCCCGGGGTGCCTCCAAAATCGAGGTCCCGGCTTCTGTCGTCGGCGTAGGCCTCTCCGCCTCCGGGGCCAGCTGCTCATCAACGCCACCTCCGACGCGGCTCAAGACTTCCCAGAGCCTGTCGGATACCTTCCGCCACACCTTCCTACCGTTGGATAAGTTCGGGCGAGGGGGAAAGGCAGGATAAATCAGTCAGGAAAGTGGCGGCGGGACGGAGCTCCGCTAAGCTGCGTCCGCCATGTCGGCTGTCGTAGCCACGCCCCCAAATTATTGAAGTTTTCACCTAGTTTTTATTTATAGTATGGTTATAATTGCCAGATAATAGATGACATGTTCTAATTGTCCCGTGTAAACATCTCCATGTAAAAAGTATCCTATTATTCAGTTTGTGGGAAGGGGTAATATGTTATTGAACCCTGATTTGTCTTTAACCAGAAACTTCCAACTTCTCTAGTACTCCAGATGAATACATTTTCATCAGAGGCCACCACCTAGCTAGAAAACTGTCATACCTCCAGGTTCTCCAGGCTGAAAGATTGTTGTCCACTTCACCACACATTTCTAATTTCACATTATTTCCATTACCACTTGCAAAGTGTTGCACTGTTTATCAAGTGCCTTCATCCATTTTGCCATATGAATGTTCTATATACTGGACTCCAACATATGACAGATCCCTGACCATCAAATTCAGTGTGAATGCTTTGGTTCCACACCTGCACTGTAGGGAACACTAGATGTTCTGTTCTGTTTTTTTTTGTAAACTGTGTTTTAACGCTATCTGTACCTGGGATTTAAAAATGTAAAAGAAAAGGCAGTTAGTTTTCTGCAGTCAGCACTTTAAAAAAAACTGCAGCCCACTCCCTTCCAATTGTCATGGAATTCTCACAGTTCACCCAGAAACTAGCTGCGAGTTGGATATTCTCCAGCTCTTCTAAGACAGCAGTCATGAACTCGCAGGGGTTGTCAAAAATATAAAACATCACCTTAAAAAAAGCACCAGCTTCTGCTTTCCTAGGTTAGTTGGGACACCGTAATCAGTGGGTTGGCCATAATCCTGTGATTCAGTGGTTCCTTTGTGAGGGATATGATCAAGGCGAAAAGGGGCTGCCCTGCTGAATGCCCCTTGTTTGGGAGATCGAGTCAATAGAGGTAAAAATGTATTTGAAGCTTCGTCAAGGGTTAGGCATAATTAGCCAGTATAAATGTTTTCATCAGAGGTCACAGTTGTCTTCTTAAGACTATTCGCAAAGAATAACTAGTCTACATGGTCGAAGGCCTTCTCCGCATGAAAAAAGAGAAAGAGTACCTCCTTTCCTGTGCTTCATCAACCATGTTGAGAGCCAATCTGATGTTATCACAAGTTTGTCTGTTCCTATCAAAGCCCGCCTCATACGGAGACATCAGCTGCGGCCAATCCTTGCCCACACGATGAGCCAGGTTTTGCAGCGTGAATCTTTCTGGATTCACTATGCTGTGCATTATTCCGCGATCTGGTGGGTTGGTCCAGAATCGTAGTCTTTTCTTCTTTTTTTTTTTTTTTGTATCCCAGGTAGGCGTCGACGTCCCACCTCTGGTGTACTTCCTGTGACGTCAGCACGCTTCCTGCGGAAGCTCCCACCTTTGGGCGCCATCTTCAGATTCTTGGGTCTGGATCGTTCCCGAAAGGGCTCCAGAGGTTTTGAAGAAAAGAAAACGCAAGTAACACGAAAGACTAGAGAAGATGACGAGGAACATCACGATCGAGCAGGGGGGACGAAGGAGAACTTCGACGCCCGACAGATAATGCACGCACAGGGGGCCCCCTGAGCACGAGAGATGTACAGGACACCGTTTAAATTCTGCAGCAACTGCCATCACAAGTACGTGCAGAAGGACCAGCACTCGGTTTGCAACCTCTGCTTACCAGTCGACCACGAGAGCAGGGACTGAAACGCCTGCTCCGCCTTCACGCCAAAGACTCTCCAGGTTAGGGAGCATCAGAGGAGAGCCAATTACAATATGCAGGGCAAGGGGCAACCACCGTCCCTACGAGACCTGGGGTTATCGAGTGACGAGGAGGACTACGTCGCCGAGGAAGACAACAGCTACACGGTCGTAGAGACCGATAAGACCACTTCAAAGGAGGTAGGAGAGTCGACAACCCCGAAAGACCCTGAGCAAGACACTCGAAAAACTGACCCAAAGTCCTCGAAAGGAGCACTGGCACCGAAACCCTCGACGGTCGCAGATGCATCCAGAGTCAAGCAGCACAGCGGATCCTCAGAGAACGACTCCCAGGTGCCTAAGACCGGCGAAAAGCCAAGGTCGTCGAAGAACGTCCCCGAAAAGGAGCGTACGTCTTCGAAACTAAGACAAGGACCCGAAGGGCGCTGCGGCGTCGAACAAGGATCCGAAGCCCGTCTCGAAGCCCTTCTCGACGTCGGTGCCGAAGAGATCAGCCGAGCATTTCGACGCCGAACAGGCCCCCGAATTGGAAAGGAAGCAGAGACGGCTTGAGGCAGAGATGGACAACATCCTGCAGAGAAAGAAAGAATTCGATGAGAAAATGAGGAGCTTCAAGATCTCGTAAAAAGAAAAAGCGGTTATCGTCGAGCTGGAAGAGGAGGACGACTTCGAGGCAGAACAGCCGCCGAAGAGTCCTGAGAATCTGGAACAAACGGAGGAAGAGGCATCCTACTACGAGGAAGTAGTCGACGACTATCAACAAACGTTCCTCGGCTTAATATCCTCTGGAACGCAGGACCTGGAGTGGCAGGACCTTGACGCCGAAAATCCAGAAGAGGGCGTAGACTCGTATACTTCGAGGCCTTCGCCACCAGACGACATTGGGGCCTACAATATCTCAGTAAAAAAATGCAGCAGCAGCTTTTGGTGTTAAGCTGGAGGAGGAGAAGCCGAAGGCAGACTTCCAATTGGAGACCCTGCTCCCAATACAAACTAGGAGCCAATACCTTCCCATGCTGTAAAGCATCATGGCCCAGGGGAGGGAGGCGTTTAAGGAGCCAGCAAACTGCAGGTCAGTGACGCCGAGGACGGAGAAAAAGTATAAGCACTCCTCCAAGGATCCTCCCTACATCAGAGGATCAGTAACTGCGGACTCCATCATTGCGTTGACCGCCGGAAAAAGGGCAAATGTGTCAGCAACAACAGGCCCACCGCCAGACAAGGAAAGCAGGAGGATGGATCTAACAGGGAGAAAGATGGAGAGAAATGCAGCAATGCACTGGCCCATGTCTAACTCGAACGGCCTGCTAAACGGGCACCAGTACCAGATCATGGATGAAATCGGACAGCTGCTTAAACATCTGCCAGAAGAGTACCAACAGAAAGCTACACACCTCGTGGAAGAGGGGAAAATGTGGCAAACTCGTGCCTTAAGACAGCCTTGGACGGTGCGGACACATCCAGCAGGCTGATGATGTTGGGAATAACAGAGAGGAGACAGGCCTGGCTCAGGATATCAGGTTTCAAACAGGAGGTGCAGAACAACATCCTGAACACCCCGTTCAATGGGGAGACACTGTTTGGGGCCACAGTGGATGAAAAACTCACCCAACTCAAGAAGGAGAATTAAATGGCAAGGTCCATGGGGGCCTTACAGTTCAGGGGCACAAAAAGGGGTACTCCGGCACGGAGGCCTAACGGAAGAGGGGGAAACCAGCAGGGTACGTCCCACCAGAGCTTCCAGCAGTCCAGCCAGTCTCAGCAAGGGCATCAGAAACAAACCTGGCACTACCAACCAAGGGGCCAGTCCTTTCACGGGAGGGCGAACGGACGTGGACTGAATAAGAGGGGGCCACCAAGCCACCTCTAAGTGACTTGACCTCGCACTACGTGCCTACCCACAAAGCGCCTCCCAGGGTGGAGCACGAGAAAACAAACAAAGGGGTGCACGGTCAGAACACCTTCAACCATAGAACACCTACAACCATGTACCACCAGTAGCAGGCAGACTCTGTCACTTCTTCGAGCAATGGAAGAAGATAACAACAGACAAGTGGATACTGAACATCATCCAGTTCGGATATTGCATAGAACTGGAAAGAACACTACCAAACAGGAGGCCAAAGAGAAGGGCGCAGTCAGGAAAGGACCTAGACCTACTTCAAAAGGAAGCGGAAGAGCTCCTCCAAAAGGAAGCGATAGAATCAGTCCCTTACACAGAAATGAACAGGGGAGTATACTCAACATACTTCCTGGTCCCGAAAGTAGACGACACACTGAGGCCCATCCTGGACCTAAGGTTCTTAAACAAGTACGTAAGAACTCAAAAGTTCAAAATGACTTCCCTGCAGGAGGTCATTCCTCAACTAGGATAGGGGGACTTCATGGCCACCACAGACCTTAGACGCCTACCTGCATATCCCAATGAACAGGCGGCGCAAACACCTACTGCGATTTGCCATCAACAGAAACCACTACCAGTTCAGGACCCTGGCATTCGGACTAAAATCCGCCCCAAGGGTTTTTACAAAGTGCCTGGTGGCGGTGGCAGCGCACCTAAGAAGGGACGGGATACATGTATACCCTTACCTAGACGACTGGCTAATAAAAGCAAGGTCATACAGAGCATGCAAAAAACACACACAGCACGTAACAAGAACACTGGTGGACCTGGGATTATCCATTCACTGGGGGAAATCCTCAATGGAACCAGAACAAGTAAAGATCTTCCTGGGGGCACAGATCGACACGGTACAGAGCAGGGTGCGGCCCAGCGACAAAAGAACACTGGCCCTACTGAGGGAGACGCACCGCTACCGGAGGGGGCAAGCTCTGACAGTGAGAGCGGCGAACAAGATCATGGGAATGATGGCCTCCTGCATACATCTGGTCCCGAATGTACGGCTCCACATGAGACCATTTCAGGAATGGCTGCAGGAACAATGGTCACAAGCTACAGGAAGTTGGGAGGATCTAGTGGTTGTAACGCACGCAGTGCAGGAGGAGATATCGTGGTGGAACAAGGAGAACTTAACACAAAGGAAACCCTTAACACCACCAACCCCAACAGTGACCACCACCACAGACTCATCCCAGAAGGGATGGGGGACGCACATGACCAAAGTCAGGGTGCGAGGCCTGTGGACTCCAGCGGATGCGGTCAGGCACATAAACTACCTGGAACTAAAGACTGTATTCCTCGCCCTAAAGGCCTTCCAAACAAAACTTTACGAGAGGCAAGAAGACCTAGCACACGACGGTGCTATGCAGCCAAATGGAAGAGATTTACTATATGGTGCTGAATGGCTTAAATGATAGGTCGTGCACTGCTAATTTTGTTTGTGTTCTTGCTTTTTACTGTGCTCCTTAGGAACCAATCCCCGCCAGGATTGTGATACTGATACATAAATTTGTTGCCGTCCTATAGATGATAGGGCAGTCTCCTTGGGCACTGGTTATTTGTTGTTTACAAACAGCTTAACTTTAGCTGTGAATGAGTTTACTCCACTCGTTGTAATGTTGATTCAATCTTAATTTTTATTATTCATCTTGACGATGTTTCAATTGCATCCTTTTTTTCTCTTATTTCCTTTTCACTTTATTCATGAGCATTATCCTTATTTGAAAACTTCTATTCCATTCCAATGCATTTCTGCGTTTTCGCCTTCATCAGGGATAATCTCTATAAAAAATAAAATGTAAACCTCCCTTAATATCCCATGGTGCCCATGGATATATTGTGATACAATTAATTAACTCTGTGAGCTTAATACTTGTTTTTATGATTTACTAGTATCCCCTGTTACCAATTCTCCACTCTTAACCCCTAGCGACTAACGGCTATGTTGTTTTTGTACAGAGTATGTGCTCGCCTCTTGGTTAGCCTTAACGCTCCCGTGACTACTATTCATGCCGCTTTCTGCGAGAGGCAAACCTCTCAATACAACCTGTTTTGGCTCGTATTTATACCTAAGTTTTAAGCTGCTGTTATTCGCGCTTACCTTTATAGCTGCATATTGCCTTATCGCCTCGCTCAGGTAACCGCTCGGCGTTCGTTCTCACGATAGTGTGTTTACGCATGCGTGCTGTGTTTATAGCTTCTTAAAGGGACTGTTACCTATTGCAAAACATTTATTGTTCCCGCAGGCCGCTCCCCGCTTATGTTATTAAGCCTCTACTTATTGATGTTGCGGTACGCTAGTGAATATTTTGATTCAGTCCAACAAATTGAAAGGAGTGCAATTATTGCTGTTCTTTGCTCTGTCAATCTAACATATTGTTAAAGTGGTGTTGGCTATTAGATAGTGACTAGTGTGAGGTAACAGCTAGCATTATAAGATCGCAAAGACCATACAGTTATGCCACAAACAGGCAGGCCAAGAGCTAGCAGAGGGGACTCGAGCCCACTCTACTAGGAAAAAGGGAGCAACAATAGCCTTCCTGGCTAACACACCCATTCATGACATATGCCTGGTGGCAACATGGGCTTCAGGGCACACGTTCACAAACATTCACAAAGCACTACTGCGTGGATAAACAGATGAACAAGGAAGCACAAGTAGGACAAAGGGTGCTTTAACATATTTTCAACAAACAAAGCTCATCTTCCACCCAGCCGCCACAACTATAACAAACCGCTACAAAGTCTATGCACAGCATAGTGAATCCAGAAATATTCATGCTGCAAAACGAATAGTTTCTTACCCGTCAGTGTAGTTTTGCAGCTTGAAGATCTTTCTGGGTTCACTAGCGAACCCACCCACCTCCACCAGAAAGATGAGGCTGGAGAAGAAGGTGGTAAAGAGAAAAAGGACAGAGAAAAAAAACAAACACATTGAAAGATAAGCTGGAAGAAGTTATTTACTGAGAAAGATCAACTTTGCCAGAGGATTCGAAAAACAGAACAATCCCAAAAAAAAATAGAAAAAGAAAAAAGAATCCAAAGATGGCGCCCAAAGGTGGGAGCTTCCGCAGGAAGCCTGCCAACGTCAAAGGAAGTACGCCAGAGGTGGGATGTCGACGCCCACCTGGGCTACAAAAAAAAGAAAGAAAAGACCCAACCACCAGATCACCGAATAATGCACAGCATAGTGAATCCAGAAAGATCTTCAAGCTGCAAAACTACACCGACAGGTAAAAACTATTCGTTATTTGTAAAAAACCTTTGAAGTACATTAAAAACACAAAGTTACATAGATGTTATAGTTTTTTTTAGTTTTTACAATCGTATATAGCACAAACTAGACCCGACACATGGGGTATCAGAGCGCTTTACATGAGCACCACTTTTGTTACAGATGGATACATTCATTTTTATTAGGCAGGGGGAGATTAAGTGATTTGCCCAGAATCACAGGATGTTGAGTGTTGTTGCCAAGACTCAAACTCGGTTCCCCAGCATTCAAGTTCGACTGCTCTAGCCGTAAGGCTACATCCTCTTCCCCTTATAGTTGGGAAATAGCATTACAAAAAGTAGAAATTCGCTGCAAAAAACAAAGATTACAAGGACGTTATAGTTAGGCTCAGATTCTACAAGCACAAAACCATAGAAATTCTGCAGTTCTAGTTATTGAGCTAAATATACCTTACACCCCCGCAATACACTGCTTATGACCTCACATATTACATCACTCATGACATCAGAAATGACTACTAATAATATCCACAGAACCACCCAGACAACCCCTTACACACCCACTTGTAGATCCATACACCCACCCACCCACTCACCCATACAACCACCCACACAGCCACTTACAAACCCATACAACTGCTGAGACTCCCATTCATGCAACCACTTACCCACCTCAGACATAGTTATTCAAACACCAAGTCACACACAGATGCAACTACTTACCCACTCACACACTAATATACAACTTTCACACATCCATACAACCACTCACATACATGTACAACCTCACATATTCACTCTAACACCCATACAACCATTGACACAGCCACTCACACCCCCAAAAAACACTGTCACCCATTCACAGACATATACAGCCACTCATACCCACAGACAGACCTATACAGCCACTCGCACAGCCAGACAGTCCTATACAGCCACTCACAAGCCCACTGATAGACCTGTACAGCCACTCACAAGTAGTTTCTTACCTGTAACTCCAGTTCTGTAGTAGGGGTATCTCTGTTATAGTCATAATCTAGTGAATAGTCCCGCCCATGTGCGTGGACCCCGGAGCAATCAAAAATAATCTCTTAAACTGTCTTTTGTGCAGTCCTGCATAGACACTTAAGAGAAAATTAAAGACAAATAATGCAGCCTACACCTACAAGGCTACATTGTCCAGTACTTCAACTAGAAATGCAAAGGAATTCCACCAATATCACATTTACCACAATCTTTCAAGTTTCACCCACAGAGAAACTTCCCCTTCACAAAATCCTTGGAATGATCGTGAGGAAGGTATGGCCAAAGGGAAATCGCCGGTGCCTCCTTCCGTTTCCAAGCCGCCGCCAGCGTTAGCTTGGCTGCTCCCAAGCACAGCCATAGAATCTTTTTATCCGCGCGCGTCTGGTGCTCAAGACCGGGGTCCCGCAGGCCCAGGAGCACAAAGGCCAAAGAGTTCTCAATAGGATATCGCAGTGCTCACTATTCTAGTGAACACTATGTATCAGTCCAGCAACCCTTATTGATGATTGGTTGTAAGTCAACCTTATAGACCAGCTATCCTAGTAGCATGGATACGAGCAGTCTAAGGCTAAAGACTCGAGAGGGCGTGTTAAGCCAGCTGGTATACCACACATATACCCCTTGAACACCAAGTGAAAGGACACCACACAAGTGTTATGAAAATAAACAGTGTATTTATTAAAATCACAACAGCCCTGTACTCTTTATGAGGACAGGGTACTAAGCACAACACAAAACTCTTACGAAAATACTTAAGTTAGCACAGTATATACAAATGCCCGAGGGGCACAGAAAACCATATACTCTGAAAGTGGAATGCGAAATTACTAGCAGGTAAGTACAGTACTAATAGGCTTTGGAATCGCTAGATCTTGACTATAAAATCTTCAGATTACTTCTAGGAGACCCAGGGGACTCGGGTGCAGAGTGTGCACTCTCACGCATGATGCGGGACAAAGTCTATGGTAGCTAGTAAAGACAAAGTTAGTGTTCTCGGGCGAACCCGACCTGGTAGGAGGAAAACGAAAGTGGATTCTGACCCTTGGATAGTGAGGCTATGCTGGGGCACCGAAATGCCGAAGTTACCTAGCCCAGGGGCTGCAGCTGCATAGGTCTCAAAAGACGTCGGGAATCCTCGTAGACGGACCAGGAGCCTGGAAGAAAGAAGTTGCTGGCAGGCGACCAGTGAAGAAAGTTTGATGGATCCAAGCCTGGATCGAAGGAAGATGACACCTGAAAGCAGAGGGGACCAAGTTCGAGACTACTAGCCAGTAGTCAGGTGGCACCAGGAGGGCACCGGATGGTAGTCACCTTGACTAGGTGAGTGGGTGACGCTGTGCTCGCAGATCTCACGGACCAGGAGGCGTTGTCGGCGACCAGGATGGAGGAGCGAGCTGTCCCACGATGGATGAAGCTGTCGGCGTCGCTGGACCCAGGATTGGGCAACAAAGCCTTGGCAAATTCAAGCCCACGCGGTGGACTCAAAATGGCGTCTGGAGTGGACCAGGAGGGTCCGGGGTGCCTCTCTTGAAGAAGGAAGCAAGGGCCAGTCTGGAGCAACCAGACCAGCAGCAGTGATGTCGTCGGGCGTCGTGAAGAAGGCCACAAGCCAGCCGGCTAGTAACCACACAACGCGGTGAGCAGGCAAAAGCAGAAGGGCCCCACGCAGATCGTGGAGATGCTGGAGGGCTGATCTTCGGTGCTGGAGCTGCTCAGGGTTGGGGCTTCTCGGACCCCAAAGCACTCACCAGTGGAGCACACGGTGGGCTTGTTGCAAAGAAGTCGTGCAGTCTTGGCGATCGTCGGTCCCTCGAGGTCTCGTCGCACTCACAGTTCTCAGCTTTGCTGTAGAGGTGAGTAGAGGTCAGAGGTGCCAGGGAAGCCGGGTCTCGTCGAGCTGGGTCGTCGGATTCGTGAAGAAGGACTTGCAGCAGACCGCAGTGTTCTTAGGATGGTGCCCGCTTGATGCAGGGTGACTACTCCTTGGCCACAAGGGAGAATCTTGAAGAAGGAAACTTGATGTCTTTCGCAGAAAGTCGTGTCTTGATTCCAAAGATGATCTAATTTGAACAGGGGGCCCGCTCCCATCTTTATACTAAAAAAGGGGGCTGACCCGGTGACTAGGTCCTGCCTATGGGTGGGACTAGGAGGGGGGTGGTTACACCCCTCTGCCATGCCGGACTTTCCCCAGGCCAGGGGCTGGTGTGCCCCTGGAACTGGTTCTGACCGGCCTATGCGTAGTGAGCACCGGGGTGCCACTCAGCAGTCACCTTCATGTAAAGCCCTGCCTACCCAGGATACACAAAACCATGTCTGGGACGGTGCTAGCACCGCCCCTGACAGGAAACCCTTTGTCCAGGCTCCCCTCGCTGGAAGGACTCCCAGCTGCAGGGGGTCAGACTCGTGTCTGTGGTGGCAGCATCCATTTTGTGGAGCTGAGGCTTCGTTTAACTTTAACCGGGGTTCACAGTTACATACATGTCGTGTCCCTCTAGAAGGGTGGAATGCTAACCCCGTCGCCAGAATTGGCGAGGGGTTAGTATTCCAATTCGTATGACACCTTACTCGACATGTTTTGATAAAGCAATACCAAAGATAGCATTTAACCGCGAGGATTATAATGCACTTAAGAGTATATGGTATGCGATATCATGGAACAGCTATTTGGACTTGGTTCCGCAAGCTGCAGACAGGCTCAGCTCATGCCAGAGCACCATCTCACACGATTCCAAGCACTCTGCCTTCAGGATTGTCAAGGCCTGCCATAGGAGTGACTGATAGGAATCTGTGTGTCCATTTTAGGGTTAGGTATAGGTATACTACACCTACAGCAAAGGGTGATTACACGACTTTGCCCCAGCTGTCATGCAGCCAGTTGTGTCAAATTTAGGAGGCCAGCCAGGGGTGGCATAATACATGCTTCAGCCCCTGGTAGGCCCTGGGTACACCTATGCCCTGAGTTACAGGGTCTGATAAGGTGGCCCAGTACCAATTTGTAAATGCACCTAGGGTACACATTGTAATTTAGAGAGAGAACAGCCAGGCTGTGGGTCTGATTGGCAGGCCCACAGCCAGAGAAAGTCGTAAACCAGTGAAACAAAAGCAAAAAATCTGGGTGATCATAGGATTGCAGACCCTACTCTCCTACATGACCCCCCCCCCCCCAAACTTTGGGACAATAAGCTAACCTTGACCAGGTGAGTCTTCTTGTTCTAAGTGGAAATATCTGGAGAGCCCATCGGCATTGCCATGATCAGTACCAGGTCTATGTTCCACTGTAAAGTCCATCCCCTGAAGGGAAATGGACCACCTAAGCAGTTTGGGGTTTTCACCCTTCATCTGATTTAGCCACAAGAGGGGCTTATGGTCGGTCTGAATCTTGAAGTGAGTGCCAAACAAGTATGGCCTCAGCTTCTTCAGGGCCCAAACCACAGCAAAGGCCTCCCTCTCAATAGCTGACCAATTCTTCTCTCTGGGGTCAGCCTTTTGCTTATAAAAGCAATGGGCTGGTCTTGACCATCAAAATTCAGCTGAGATAGAACAGCTCCCACACCCAACTCAGAAGCATCTGTTTGGACAATGAATGGTTTGGAGTAGTCTGGACTCTTAAGGATAGGTGCTGTGCACATGGCCTGCTTTAGGTCATCGAATGCTTTTTGACAGCCTGCTGTCCACTGAACCTTTTTTGGCATTTTCTTACTTGTCAGTTCATTTAATGGAGTCACAATTGATCCATAGTTCCTGACAAACTTTCTGTAGTAACCAGTCAGGCCCAAGAAAGCTCGAACCTGAGTCTGGGTGGTTGGAGGAGCCTAGTCCATGATTGACTGTATTTTGCTCTCCAGTGGCTGAACCTGGCCTCCACCTACAAGGTGGCCCAGGTATACAACCTGTGTCTGCCCTATCTGGCACTTGGTGGCCTTGATAGTGAGGTCTGCTGCTTGCAGAGCCTCTAACACTTTCCTCAGGTGGACCAGGTGATCCTCCCAGGTGGAGCTAAAGACAGCAATATCATCTAGATATGCTGCACAGAAGTCATCCAGCCCAGTGAGAACATGATTCACCAACCTTTGGTCTGAAAAATGCACCTGCCACCTTCCAAAGGGCATTACCACAAATTGATAATGCCCACCAGGGGTTGAAAATGCTGTCTTGGGCTTGGCATCCTCAGCTAACCTGATTTGCCAAAACCCAGCTGTCAGGTCAAATGTGCTTAAGTAGTTGGCAGAAGCCAATCTATCTATAAGCTCATCTGCCCTTGGTATTGGGTGGGCATCAGTCTTAGTGACTGCATTGAGACCCCTGTAGTCTACGCAGAACCTCATCTCTTTCTTACCACCCTGGGTGTGAGGTTTTGGCACTAGAACTACTGGACTAGCCCAAGGGCTATCTGAGGGTTCAATGACTCCCAACTCCAACATTTTCTGCACTTCAGTTTTTATGCAGTCTCTAACATGATCAGGCTGCCTGTAGATTTTACTCTTAACTGGCAGGCTGTCACCAGTGTCAACCTCATGGGTACACCAATTGGTCTGACTGGGTGTCAGAGAAAACATATGTCTGAAAGACTGAAGAACCTGTTTACAGTCTTTCTGTTGATGCTCAGAGAGGCTGCCACAAAAGACAACACCATCTACTGACCTATCATCAGGATTCTGAGTGAGCAGGTCTGGGAGAGGGTCACTCTCTTCCTCCTGTCCCTCATCTATGGCCATGAGCAAGCTCATGTCCTTCCTGTCGACATATGCTTTGAGCCTGTTGACATGGAGTACCCTGTGGGGGCTCCTGGGAGTTCCAAGGTCCACCAGGTAGGTGACCTCTCCCTTTTGCTCAAGAATTGTGTGGGGCCCAGACCATTTGTCTTTGAGTGCTGCTGGGGCCACTGGCTCCAACACCCACACCTTCTGTCCAGGCTGGTAAAAAGTCAGGACAGCCTTTTGGTCATGCCAAGCTTTTTGAAGTTCTTGACTGGCCTTAAGGTTTTCAGATGCCTTCTCCATATACTCAGCCATCCTGGAGCTGAGACCAAGTACATAGTCCACTATGTTGGTTGCAGGCTTTTTGAGAGGTCTCTCCCATCCTTCCTTCACCAAACACAGGGGGCCTCTCACAGGATGCCCATACAAAAGTTCAAAAGGGCTGTAGCCAACCCCCTTTTGTGGGACCTCTCTGTAAGCAAACAGAAGGCAGGGAATCAGGACATCCCATCTACGCCTGAGCTTTTCAGGTAGTCCATGAATCATCCCTTTTAGGGTCCTGTTGAACCTTTCAACAAGCCCATTGCATTGTGGATGATAGGGTGTAGTGAACTTGTAGTTGACACCACATTCCTTCCACATAGCAGTTAAGTAGCTTGACATGAAGTTTGCACCTCTGTCAGAGACAACCTCCTTAGGGAAGCCCACTCTGGAGAACACTCCAGCTAGGGCCCTTGCCACTACAGGTGCTGTAGTGGTCCTAAGTGGAATAGCTTCAGGATACCTGGTGGCATGATCCACTACCACCAGTATAAACTTGTGCCCTGATGCTGTCTGGGGTTCCATTGGACCAACAATGTCAATCCCCACTCTTTCAAAGGGCACCCCCACCACAGGCATTGGTATAAGGGGGGCCTTTGTTGTGCCACCTGACTTACCACTGGCTTGGCAAGTGACACAGGAGCGACAAAACTCCTTGGTATCCTCATTCATGTGAGGCCAGTGAAAGTGTGAGACAAGCCTGTCCCAAGTCTTTGTCTGGCCTAAGTGACCTGCTAAGGGAATCTCATGGGCCAAGGTAAGGAGGAAACCTCTCTGAGACAAGGGTACAACCAGCCTCCTGGTCATGCCAGGCTTGGGGTCTCTTGCCTCAGTGTACAGGAGTCCATCTTCCCAGTATACCTTGTGGGTACCTGTGGCGTTCCCAGCAGCCTCAGCAGCAGCCTGCTGTCTGAGGGGTTCAAGAGAAGGGCAGTCTAACTGGTCCTTCCCCAGGTCTTCCCTTGAGGGTCCCCCTGAACCCAAGAATTCAACTTGATCAAGTTCAAACTCTCTAGGCTCAGTTTCCCTCAATTCCTGTAGGTCAGCCTCCTCTGAGACTTGATCCACAACCTGGGGCAAGGGGGAAGGCACAGTCTTAACCCTACTGCTCTTTTTCTTGGAAGGTGTCTGGTCCATTGTTCCAGGATCCAGCACCTGTTCAGTGGGGCATTTCCTGACCTGTGACCTGGTCACAGCAAACACATGTGCTGGCAAGCCTAACATTTCCATGTGAGTCCTCTGCTCCACTTCTGACCATTGTGATGACTCCAAATCATTGCCCAACAAACAATCCACTGGGAGGTCTGAACTAACTACAACCTTCTTTTGGCCAGTTACCCCTCCCCAGGAGAAAGCTACAATTGCCATACTGTGATTGGTAGTGACATTGCTTGCATTGGTCACCAGGAAATCTGTACCTGGCATGATCTGTCCAGGGTCCACAAAGTTAGGTGTCACCATGGTGACACTGGCACAAGTGTCCCTATAGGCCTGAGCCATTTTTCCATTAATGAAAGGTGTCTGTCTGTATTTGCCTAAAGTATTGGGACTTATATCAGGGGACATATCCACATCCCCTGTACAAACAAGGACAGCCTGAGTGAGTGTGCCAACTAAGTTGTCACCCACCTCAGAACCCAGGGTTAACCCAACTAAACCCTTGGGAGGTGCACTACCACTGCTGACTGTACTAGGGGGCACAGGTGCCTCAGGGGCTGCAGTGGCAGGAGTCTGCCCTCCTCCTTTCTTGGTGCACTCACTAAACCAGTGAGTTTTACTTTTGCAGTATTGGCACCACCTTTTAGACTGGCCTTCTTGGTTTTTCTTCTTCTGGGGAGCCTGACCCCCACCCTCTTTGGGTTGTTGGGGACCTGTCGAAGACTTCTGGTCATTTTGTTCCCCCTTAGAATCTTTACCCTTCTGGTCTGCTTTCTTCTGACCACCTTGATTCTGGCCCTGGTTCTGCTTAACTCTTGTTCTGACCCATCTGTCTGCCTTCTTTCCCAATTCTTGGGGAGAGGTCAGATCCGAGTCAACAAGATGCTGATGCAACAACTGGTTCTGACAATTGTTTCAAATTTGTTCTCTCATGATCAAATTATACAATCCTGTGTAATCAGTAACCTTACTGCCCAGCAACCAGCCCTCCAAAGCCTTAGTGGCACAATCTACAAAGTCAGACCAATCTTGAGACTGAGTTTTCTGGGTATCCCTGAACAGCAACCTGTATTGTTCAGTGGTTAGGCCAAACCCATCAATCAGTGTATTTTTCAAGATTTGGTAATTGTTAGCATCCTCCACTCTAGTAGTGAGGAGCTTGTCTCTACCTTTTCCTTCAAAGGAGAGCCACAAGATAGCTGCCCACTGACTCTGGGGAACACCCTGCACAGTGCAGGCTCTCTCCAAAGCAGTAATCCATTTGTGGATGTCATCCCCTTGCTTAAAGGGGGGCACTATCTTATTCAGGTGCTTTGTATCAAAACTCCTTTCCCTATTGCTAGGTACAATGCTGCCACCAGTGGGGACTACCCCACTTAACTGTTGCTCTCTAGCAAAGGCAAGCCTCTCTCTGGCCAGGGCAAGTTCTTCCCTTTCAATCCTCAGATTGACTGCCCTTTCTTTAGCTTCATGCACTCTCCTCTGAGGGGAAGTCATCCCTCTGTGAGAAGAGTTGTGAGAGCCATTGGTTTGAATGGATCTGCCAGAGCCTCTTGACAGAGATCTAGCTCGTCCATTCCCAATGTTAAGCTGGCCTGAGAGAGGTCCCAAGGGTCCCCTAGTACCAATCTCATGCCTGCTTAAGTTGGACCTGGTTAGTCTGCTGACTTCTACCTGTCCCTTGTCTGCCTCATCCCCAGAGGGATCCTCATCCTCCTCCCCCTCTTCAGTCTCAGCTGAGAGGTGGATTAGGTCAGGGTCTCCTCTGGTTCCCTCAAGGGGAGGCATGCTTCCATCTGGATTAGAAGAGCTAAGAAGTTTCTCAGCTTTCCTGGCATCATAAGTCTCTAAGAGACCAATCAGAAAGGAAGATGTGGGGTTAGACCCCTGTTTTATCTTCCTGGAGGTACACACCTGTCTCATCTCCTGGAAGCTAAGAGCAGCATATCTTGAAGTGGGGACCTGTGGAGGGTCCACTGACACAAGGGGAGACTCAGAGTTTCCTCCTTTGTCTGACATGCTGATTCTAGTGTGGTGTAAGTGATGCACCTACCTACACTATGTGTTTGCCTACTGATCCCTTGCTAAGAGCTGCAGCCAAGGTGTGCTAAACCTTGAGGAGCTGCAACAGCTGGTTCAGTAGAACTCAGAGTATTCTAAGCTAAGTTATATGTACCTGAAGTACTTATGTGATCTTTCAACAAGATATTCTTAGGATACGTGTGGTAAAACAACAGCAAGCTCAAATCCCAACCGCTGCTCACCAATGTGAGAAGGTGGCCTGATATGCAGTGCTCACTATTCTAGTGAACACTATGTATCAGTCCAGCAACCCTTATTGATGATTGGTTGTAAGTCAACCTTATAGACCAGCTATCCTAGTAGCATGGATACGAGCAGTCTAAGGCTAAAGACTCGAGAGGGCGTGTTAAGCCAGCTGTTATACCACACATATACCCCTTGAACACCAAGTGAAAGGACACCACACAAGTGTTATGAAAATAAACAGTGTATTTATTAAAATCACAACAGCCCTGTACTCTTTATGAGGACAGGGTACTAAGCACAACACAAAACTCTTACGAAAATACTTAAGTTAGCACAGTATATACAAATGCCCGAGGGGCACGGAAAACCATATACTCTGAAAGTGGAATGCGAAATTACTAGCAGGTAAGTACAGTACTAATAGGCTTTGGAATCGCTAGATCTTGACTATAAAATCTTCAGATTACTTCTAGGAGACCCAGGGGACTCGGGTGCAGAGTGTGCAGTCTCACGCGTGATGCGGGACAAAGTCTATGGTAGATAGTAAAGACAAAGTTAGTGTTCTCGGGCGAACCCGACCTGGTAGAAGGAAAACGAAAGTGGATTCTGACCCTTGGATAGTGAGGCTATGCTGGGGCACCAAAATGCCGAAGTTACCTAGCCCAGGGGCTGCAGCTGCATAGGTCTCAAAAGACGTCGGGAATCCTCGTAGACTGACCAGGAGCCTGGAAGAAAGAAGTTGCTGGCAGGCGACCAGTGAAGAAAGTTCGATGGATCCAAGCCTGGATCGAAGGAAGATGACACCTGAAAGCAGAGGGGACCAAGTTCGAGACTACTAGCCAGTAGTCAGGTGGCACCAGGAGGGCATCGGATGGTAGTCACCTCGACTAGGTGAGTGGGTGACGCTGTGCTCGCAGATCTCACGGACCAGGAGGCGTTGTCGGTGACCAGGATGGAGGAGCGAGCTGTCCCACGATGGATGAAGCTGTCGGCGTCCCTGGACCCAGGATTGGGCAACAAAGCCTTGGCAAATTCAAGCCCACGCGGTGGACTAAATATGGCGTCTGGAGTGGACCAGGAGGGTCCGGGTGCCTCTCTTGAAGAAGGAAGCAAGGGCCAGTCTGGAGCAACCAGACCAGCAGCAGTGATGTCGTCGGGCGTCGTGAAGAAGGCCACAAGCCAGCCGGCTAGTAACCACACAGCGCGGTGAGCAGGCAAAAGCAGAAGGGCCCCACGCAGATCGTGGAGATGCTGGAGGGCTGATCTTCAGTGCTGGAGCTGCTCAGGGTTGGGGCTTCTCGGACCCCAAAGCACTCACCAGTGGAGCACACGGTGGGCTTGTTGCAAAGAAGTCGTGCAGTCTTGGCGATCGTCGGTCCCTCGAGGTCTCGTCGCACTCACAGTTCTCAGCTTTGCTGTAGAGGTGAGTAGAGGTCAGAGGTGCCAGGGAAGCCGGGTCTCGTCGAGCTGGGTCGTCGGATTCGTGAAGAAGGACTTGCAGCAGACCGCAGTGTTCTTAGGATGGTGCCCGCTTGATGCAGGGTGACTACTCCTTAGCCACAAGGGAGAATCTTGAAGAAGGAAATCTTGATGTCTTTCGCAGAAAGTCGTGTCTTGATTCCAAAGATGATCTAATTTGAACAGGGGGCCCGCTCCCATCTTTATACTAAAAAAGGGGGCTGACCCGGTGACTAGGTCCTGCCTATGGGTGGGACTAGGAGGGGGGTGGTTACACCCCTCTGCCATGCTGGACTTTCCCCAGGCCAGGGGCTGGTGTGCCCCTGGAACTGGTTCTGACCGGCCTATGCGTAGTGAGCACCGGGGTGCCACTCAGCAGTCACCTTCCTGTAAAGCCCTGCCTACCCAGGATACACAAAACCATGTCTGGGACGGTGCTAGCACCGCCCCTGACAGGAAACCCTTTGTCCAGGCTCCCCTCGCTGGAAGGACTCCCAGCTGCAGGGGGTCAGACTCGTGTCTGTGGTGGCAGCATCCATTTTGTGGAGCTGAGGCTTCGTTTAACTTTAACCGGGGTTCACAGTTACATACTTGTCGTGTCCCTCTAGAAGGGTGGAATGCTAACCCCGTCGCCAGAATTGGCGAGGGGTTAGTATTCCAATTCGTATGACACCTTACTCGACATGTTTTGATAAAGCAATACCAAAGATAGCAATTAACCGCGAGGATTATAATGCACTTAAGAGTATATGGTATGCAATATCATGGAACAGCTATTTGGACTTGGTTCCGCAAGCTGCAGACAGGCTCAGCTCATGCCAGAGCACCATCTCACACGATTCCAAGCACTCTGCCTTCAGGATTGTCAAGGCCTGCCATAGGAGTGACTGATAGGAATCTGTGTGTCCATTTTAGGGTTAGGTATAGGTATACTACACCTACAGCAAAGGGTGATTACACGACTTTGCCCCAGCTGTCATGCAGCCAGTTGTGTCAAATTTAGGAGGCCAGCCAGGGGTGGCATAATACATGCTTCAGCCCCTGGTAGGCCCTGGGTACACCTATGCCCTGAGTTACAGGGTCTGATAAGGTGGCCCAGTACCAATTGGTAAATGCACCTAGGATACACGTTGTAATTTAGAGAGAGAACAGCCAGGTTGTGGGTCTGATTGGCAGGCCCACAGCCAGAGAAAGTCGTAAACCAGTGAAACAAAAGCAAAAAATCTGGGTGATCATAGGATTGCAGACCCTACTCTCGATATGGGAAAGAATTTCATCAATTTGCCTGATCACTGGGCAATCCCACCAAATGTGGCGGAAGTCCCCCAGAAGGCCACACCCCCTCCAGCACTAATCCGAGGCAGCCGGGTAGATACGGTGGAGCCGAGTCGGAACCATATACCACTGCGTGAGAGTCTTTAAATGAGCCTCCCGTAAGTGGATCGAGTGATTGAATTGGTTCATATCCCTCCACAGCGCTGACCATTCGGCGTCGGTGACATCCCTTCCAACCATCTCCTCCCATTGCTCCATATAACGTGGCCTAGGTGGCAATTCAGATTGAAGCAGCAACTGATATAGGAAGGAGATGGCTCCCTTCATGGTGGATGTCCTCAGCAGAAAAGCCTCAAATTTCCATGGAGGCCTCGTGGCCGCCTCCAGCACTCCTGGCGACGTGGCCCAATGTAGCAATTGGACATGCCTATACCTATCAGTTTGCGGCACCTGGTAGTCCCGCACGCAGTTAGCAAAGGTCAAAGGATCAGAGCCATGAAACAAGTGAAGCAGCGCCCTGCACCCACCCTCCCTCCATGCGTCAAAGGGTCCCTCAGCGAGCGCCGGTGGGAAGGCCGGGTTGAAATGCAATGGTGTGAACGGAGATGGAAAGGTTGTCCATCGCTCATCGCCAGCCAAGGTGTCCCATACCTTCAGCGTAGTGCCCGTGGGGGTACTGATGTAAGCATTCAAGGGGCGGTCTTTCTTCGGCTTCCAGGCTAAATCCCAGATGGACCGACCCGCCATGCTCCGGTCCATATGCAGCCAGTGTTTTTCTGAGAGCTGCTGCGACCATTCCACCATGACCCTCAGTTGGGCAGCCTTATAATAGAGGCACAGGTCCGGGAGACCAACCCCACCTTCCGATCGAGGTCGGCGCATAACCGTGAAGGACAGACGGGCTCGGCCCCCTTGCCAGATAAATTTCAATATCAGCGTTTTGAGTTGCCGGAAGTAGGCGCTATCCAGCGGAATAGGCAAGGCCTGGAACAGGTACAAATATTTGGGGAGAAGGACCATTTTAATCGCATGCACCCTGCCTAACCAGGAATTTAGGTTTCCACCTCTCCAATTCTGCCCGGGTCTTCGCCAGGAGGGGCGGGAAGTTGGGCGCGAACAGCTTACCCACCGTCGGAGTCAGGTGGACTCCCAGATAGACAATCGAACCTGAAGCCCAAGCCAATGGCGTCAACGCCCGCACTTGAGCAACATCAGCTTGCGATAAAGTCAGATTCAAAATGTAATAATTTACTTTAAATCCAGCCACACCCTCAAATTCAAGCAAATTTTCCCGAACACAGGGCAAGGAACCAGCCGGATCTGCCACCGAGAGCAGTACGTCGTCCGCGAAGAGCGAGATTTTATGTTGCTCTCCCGTGAACGGTATGCCCTTCACGCCTTCGTGTTCCCTCACCGCCATCACCAGAGGCTCAATACTGAGCGCGAATAGCAAGGGAGAGAGGGGACACCCCTCTCTGGTGCCCCGCGAGTGTGGAAAGAAGGCCGAAAGGTGGCCATTCACTGCCTCCCTCGAACGTGGGCTGCAAAAGTTCGCCTGTACCATAGTGATGAATTTATCAGAGAAGCCGAAGGCTCGCAGCGTATTAAACAGAAAGCCCCAATCCACGCGGTCGAAGGCCTTCTCCGCGTCCAGACCCACCAACACAGCCGGTATGCGGAACCTGTCCGCTTTTTCGATGAGGTGAACCATTCTACGAGTATTATCGTGGGTCTGGCGACCTTTAATAAAGCCAGACTGGTCTGGGTGTATAATCGCCGGCAGCAGATCTTGCAGGCGGCCCGCCAGAATCGCCGAGTATAGCTTTGCGTCAATGTTAAGCAGGGCTATGGGACGAAACGAAGCACAATGCTCCGGGTCCTTCCCTGGTTTCGGCAAAACCGTAATCACCGCCTCAGCCAGGGTCCCCGTGTTCATTCCGGACGTCGCCATATCATTAAAGAGAGCAACCAGAAAATCACACAGCTCGGTAGCATACGTCTTGTAGAAGACCGCAGTGTAACCATCCGGACCCGGGGCCTTGTGTAATTTCAAATTTTTGATGGCGGAGAGAACCTCTTCTCTAGAAATTGGTCCCTCCAATAGATCGTTCCATTCTCTAGATACTCGGGGTAACGGCAAACGTCGTAGGAACTCCCGCTGTGTTTCCGCATCCAGGGCGTCGCCCGTATACAACTCGGCGTAAAAGCGTCCAAAAATGTCCGCCTTCGCTCCATTCCGGTGTTGCAACACACCTGCGGCATCTCTGAACCCTCCTATGTATTCCCGCTCCCTCCTATCCCACAATTGCCGCGCCAAGTGTCTACCAACCTTGTTACCGCAAGAATACTATTGTCGCCCCAGTCGCAAAAGCGTAAGCTCGGCCCTATTGGCATAGTGCGCCTTTAATTTGCCCCTCACTGCCGTCAACGGGCGGAGAGTCACCCTCGAGGGGTTGAGTTTGTGAGCTCGTTCGAGCTCGACCACCTCAGCCTCCAATGCCTCACGTTCCTTCCTCCGCAGGGCGTTAATCTGCGAATTGAGTCCCAGGCATGTGCCCCTGATCGTAGCCTTAAAGGGGTCCCACGTGGTCGACAGTGAGGTGTCCGACGGGGGATTAAGGTCAAAGAATTCTCTGATAGCGAGTCGCAATGCTTGATGATTAGACACATCGTCCGTGATTACCAACGCCGGGAAATACCACTTCCGATGCGACGCATCAGGTGGCGACCAATGAAGGTTAAGCACCAAGAGACTGTGGTCCGAAACAGAGATTGGAAGAATGGCGGCATCCATCACGTCCCCGTCTAGGGACTGGCTAAGGAAAATGAAATCTAAACGGGAGTAGGAATGATGCACGTGGGAGAAAAATGTGTAATCCTTCGTGGTAGGGTGGAAAAATCGCCAGCCATCAACTAGTCCCAGCTCCCCCACCCCTTGCTGTGTCGAAGCAGAAAACACTCCCGTACCCGCCCTATGGCCTCCTGAGCTGTCCAAATCCTTGTCCCACACCAGATTAAAATCCCCCAACAAGAACAAGTGACCCTCTGCAAAGTCCCCCACCTTCACCAACAGATCCTGCAAATACTTATTCTGACCAACGTTGGGTAAATACACCACCACAAAAGTGCACAGTCGACCTTGCATAAGCCCTTTGACCATCAACCAACGGCCTTCTTTATCGTGACGGACCTCCACAGGTTGAAAGTGCAGCGCAGCTCGGAAAAGGAGTGCCACCCCCCTGTGTTTCGTAGCGGCGGAAGACCTATAAATAATGGGATAAGCCTTATGGCGGAGCCGCATCTCATCTTTCCGTGCCAGGTGGGTTTCTTGCAACCCCACAATGTCAAGGTGGTGGTCCACTACATATTTCCAAACCCTCTGCCTCTTCTGTGGCGAATTCATGCCCTTAACATTCCATGTCCCTATGCTAATCGGCATTACAGAAACGAACCCAGAGAATCGCTCTTGTCACTCCAATTGTCCCCTTCCCCACAACTGGGCCAATCCCGACACAAGGGACGTCCAACACTCGCCAGCCAACCACTACAATGTTATCTACAATGCCATTTTGCACATACACCCGCAGCCATTCATCCAACAGCCCCCCTTTCCCACCGTCATGGGACCCCCCCCCCCAACACCCCAAACTCCCCAACTCCCACCCCTTCCCTAGTCGAAACACAACCAAAAACAAGAGCAAAAGCAAAAGTGTGAAAGCAAAGACAGTACTCATCGTGTCCAGAATACCGGAGTCCGCAAGGGGCCTTCCTTTCAGGAAGCAGGCCGGGGGGACTAATACACTATCCCCCATGGCCACAGTCGAGGGTGCCTCCTCCAAGAGTACATTCATACCCCCAGACCAGAAGGCCAGAACCCCTCTGGCGCCGATCCATCAGCAAGAAAGAGGTCACGCCGCTCCGGAGCTTTGCTGCGTATTAGCCAATGTAGCCGAAGCCACCGATGCCACAGCGTTGCCCCGCTCCTGCAGGCTGGTAGTGAGGTCCGGTCGCCGCCGATCAGGGGAAGCGCCCACCCTATGCCAGGAAGACGAGCGGAGGCGCCTCCGAGACGGAGAAGTAGCTGTTTCCTGCGAAGGCGGCACATCCTCCAGGCCCAGAAGGTCCTTTGCCACCTGGAGCGTGCGAATTTGTGCGAGACGATTCTGCCACCGAAAGATGATCCGAAATGGATGCCCCCAGGAATAAGCGATGCCCCGCTCTCTCAGAAAGGCAGTCACTGGGCGGAACGCCCTTCTTTTCCGCAGGGTGGAGGCCGCTAGATCTTGGTACAGTTGAGGGCAGTGGTCCCTGAATTGCAATGACGTGATTGCCCTGGCCTTGCGGAGGATTCGCTCTTTCACCTGAAAGTCATGGACACATACAAGAATATCGGGAGGGGGGCCCCCCGCGCCTGGGCAACCCCACTCTATGCATTCTGTCCATTCGAATTTCCCGTGTATCCTCCTCATCCAGTATCTGGAGGAACAGGTCTTGGACATATCCACGCAGGTCTCCCGCCTCACCATCCCAGGGCACAGCCCGGATACGAATGTTATTCCTGCGTGAACGGTTTTCCAAATCCTCCGTGTGCGTCTGTAAGTCTAGGTTCTGCTCGGTAAGGCGAATGATATCCTGCTGCAGCAAGTGCACGTCGTTGGCCATACTTAGATCATGGTCCTCCAGGGTCGCCACCCTCTCGCCTATGCCGTCTACATCCCTCCGCACCTCCCGTAGATCGGAGGCCAATTGCGCGCGGAGCTCGGAGATGTCCTCCTTAATGGAGGCAAAGAGTTCAGTCATAAAAGCCTTCGTCACCCGCGCTTCATCGTCCGATTGCTTCGAAGATCCACTAGCTCCAGGGGATGCCGGCTGCTGGGAAGATTTCGAAGTGCCATCCTTCCCCAGGCGCCCCTTGCGCTGCGCGTTAGACATGGCGGCAAGCAGCACTCCACCCAAGCGCCACTCGGCCCAACAAGATGGCGGGCCTTGTCGCTCGACCCAGACTAGAACGGAGGCCTGTGATCTCAATGGCCAAGCCTCGAACTATAGGCCATAGCACCCCTGAAATGACGCTCACAGCTTACACAGCAGCTCGTTCCTTAGGCGTCACAGGCGAACAGGGCAAAGCTCAAGCCTGCGGGCGACCAAAAGTCCAATGGCGGCCATGCATGAATGTCGTCGCTATCCCGTAGGTCGCCTCCTTCTCACACGCGGATCCGACCTCACCGGAGCCCGCCGATCTGGTACCGCTCACCACCACCAGTCTCGGCCAGGGTACAGCCACCGCCCAGGCACACCGCTGCCGGCGTTCAGATGTCTCGGGCCACCTCTCGGCGACTACCACCGGTCGCTGTTAAGCCTCTTCCGCCAAGCCTCGTGGGTCTGCTGCACCTCACAAGCTAGGGTACTCCAAGCCACCCTTGTAGCAAGATCATCCGCTTCGCCGATTCAACGCGACTCTCCACCTTCACCCAGCTCCGGAGTCTCCAGGCGGGTTCTCAGGAGCTCCGCCCTCCTCCTACACCGGCCGCCAAGACCCAAGAGAGGCCGGGGTCGCGCAGGCCGCGGAGTTCAGTCGGTCTCGTGGACGATCTTGGAGTCTCTCCGCCCCACTGACGGCACCAAACCTCTCCGCCAGGCAAGGGAGACTTCCACACCACTTTTGAAGCGAAGTCGCTTCAAAAGTGATGCTTTGTCGGACTGCTTAGAGGTAGCAAGACCAGTCCTGACCGACCCATAGTTTTTTTTGTTTGTAATTTTCTTTATTAAACAGATATACGATCCACTCTTACATATTTTACAAGAGTCAATAAAATGTGCGTTGGTAGATGCCCAAAACATTATACATATGATAAACAGTCGTTTAGAGGGATCATCAACAGTTGACGTGATGCATTTCGATTTTTTTTTGTTTTAAGACAAATTAAAGTAATGAAAATGGAAGGAATCAAATAACCGAAAGGAATAAATAACAACCCCACTCCCTCCGGTACAATGGAATTAATGGACTGTGCCTGCGAGTCCTGGGTAAAGTTTCGCGATATACGTGCGATACGGCCCCCAAATGTCAATTGGGTGGGAGGCAACTGGGACCAGTGTGGAGAATTCTTCACTGTTGACATTGCAGTAGGCCATGCTACGAAGCCAGGCCTGAGAGCTTGGTGCGCGCCTAGAGCCCCAAAGCAGTGCAACCTCTCTCTTAGCTAATAAAAAGCCAATGGTCGCCAATTTACGGGTAGCGCGTGGGAAGTTCACGACATATCCCAGTAAAGCTATCTCAGGGGTGGGCGTAAGCTCCAAGTCCAGTATGTCCCCCAAAATACGATGAACCTGAACCCAGTAGTCATGAAGCAGGGGGCATGTCCAGGAAAGGTGGGAAAAATCAGCATATGGGCCTTTGCATTTAGGGCAACAGTGCGGCCTATTAGGGTCGATCTTGTGGGCTAGGGCAGGGGTATGATACATCCGTCTCAAAAACTTAAAGTGAATTAGCTTGTGTCTGCTATTAATGGATACATCCCTGGTGGCCGCACAGCACGCCGCCCACTGATTGTCAGTGATTGAGTTCCCAAGGTCTTTTCCCATGCGGCCCGCACTGCCGTGTCTGAGGAGGGAAGCGAGTCCAGGCATAGTTTGTATAACTTAGGGACAACATGTGCTCCCGTCTGACTCTGTATAATGAACGTGAGAGACGCCATGTCTTCGGGGGGAGGTGGAAACGTGCAGAATGCAGCTCGAAGCATAAACCAAAGCCTAGTCAGTATAAAAGAGTCCATAAATGATCGATCAGCAAAGCGCTGATCTTCCGTCATGGAAAACACATGCCTGTCTGGGAACAGGTCCCCAACCGTGCGTAACTGATATTTGGCTAATGTACGCTGAACCACAGACTCACCAGTGATCGGAATGATTGTACCCTTCTGAGGCGGAAGCCGGAAGGTTAGGCTTGAGCAGCAGATTACTTGTTGTTGCTTTAATTAAGCCTGTAAAGGTTCGATTTTAACTAAACTTGTCTTACTAGCACCTGCACATTTTAAAATACTGTATTGCCTCGTTTTTCTGTTTTTTTAAAAATTACTTCTAAAATTGCCCATTACCTTTGTAATTGCACCCGGAGTGAGCCGCTTCCTCGTGCAGTTTAATTGCACGACTTGAAGCTGTTTTAGGGCTCCCGGTCTGCCTTGGCAACTCTACCTCGAGGCACTCAATCCACGGCCGCCATCTTGGATAGGGGCCTGGACAGCGCTCTAGTCGCTGGGCGATTGAGGCCCATCTGCCATAAAAGAGCTCCTCACTGTTCTAGCAATCAATGATTGTACCCTTCTGAGGCGGAAGCCGGAAGGTTAGGCTTGAGCAGCAGATTACTTGTTGTTGCTTTAATTAAGCCTGTAAAGGTTCGATTTTAACTAAACTTGTCTTACTAGCACCTGCACATTTTAAAATACTGTATTGCCTCGTTTTTCTGTTTTTTTAAAAATTACTTCTAAAATTGCCCATTACCTTTGTAATTGCACCCGGAGTGAGCCGCTTCCTCGTGCAGTTTAATTGCACGACTTGAAGCTGTTTTAGGGCTCCCGGTCTGCCTTGGCAACTCTACCTCGAGGCACTCAATCCACGGCCGCCATCTTGGATAGGGGCCTGGACAGCGCTCTAGTCGCTGGGCGATTGAGGCCCATCTGCCATAAAAGAGCTCCTCACTGTTCTAGCAATCAATGATTGTACCCTTCTGAGGCGGAAGCCGGAAGGTTAGGCTTGAGCAGCAGATTACTTGTTGTTGCTTTAATTAAGCCTGTAAAGGTTCGATTTTAACTAAACTTGTCTTACTAGCACCTGCACATTTTAAAATACTGTATTGCCTCGTTTTTCTGTTTTTTTTAAAATTACTTCTAAAATTGCCCATTACCTTTGTAATTGCACCCGGAGTGAGCCGCTTCCTCGTGCAGTTTAATTGCACGACTTGAAGCTGTTTTAGGGCTCCCGGTCTGCCTTGGCAACTCTACCTCGAGGCACTCAATCCACGGCCGCCATCTTGGATAGGGGCCTGGACAGCGCTCTAGTCGCTGGGCGATTGAGGCCCATCTGCCATAAAAGAGCTCCTCACTGTTCTAGCAATCAATGATTGTACCCTTCTGAGGCGGAAGCCGGAAGGTTAGGCTTGAGCAGCAGATTACTTGTTGTTGCTTTAATTAAGCCTGTAAAGGTTCGATTTTAACTAAACTTGTCTTACTAGCACCTGCACATTTTAAAATACTGTATTGCCTCGTTTTTCTGTTTTTTTAAAAATTACTTCTAAAATTGCCCATTACCTTTGTAATTGCACCCGGAGTGAGCCGCTTCCTCGTGCAGTTTAATTGCACGACTTGAAGCTGTTTTAGGGCTCCCGGTCTGCCTTGGCAACTCTACCTCGAGGCACTCAATCCACGGCCACCATCTTGGATAGGGGCCTGGACAGCGCTCTAGTTGCTGGGCGATTGAGGCCCATCTGCCATAAAATGAAGCCCCCCTCTCGTCCGCGCAGCGGGCGGGCGCAGCGGGCGCGCCGATGGCGAGCCGGAGGCGCGCCAGAGGCAAGCCCGTCTGGGCCCGTCCGGGCCAAGCCGGGCACAGGGCCACTCACTATGCCCATTTTAGGGGACCAGCGACTTGAATATTCAAGGGATCTCCTCCTTCAATACCGTTCGATCGCATCAACCCTTACCCCTATATCGCCACTCGCAGAGGAAATTAGAGTGAAACCCAACCGTCACATATTTAAGCCGGTAAATCTAGCATTATTGAACTGTAGATCTGCATCTAAACACGCTCTAGAAATCAATCAGCTTATCCAGGATATGACACTTGATGTCCTTTTCCTCACGGAAACATGGCTGACTCCCCACTCCGAAGCCGACATTGTCAACATGCTACCTACAGGCTACCTTACACTGTATCAAAACAGAACAAAAGGAAAAGGAGGGGGGGTAGCGATCGTTTATAAAAATACTCTCACTTGCAGGATACAAGAGGGAGGAATCGAGGACTGTGAAAGTATCTACTTTTCACTCCAAATAAACTCCAATAAATCCCTTTCGGGATTTCTTATTTACCGTCCCCCCTCCAGCGTAGGAAACTTTGTCAGCTCACTGTTGGAGGCCACAATCTCCACCGGCATATCGACCTCCTGCTTTCTCCTTCTAGGAGACCTAAATCTCCATTTTGAGGATAATAAAGATAAAGCTGCCGCAGACATAACTTCAGAATTAAAAGCATGTGACGTCCTACTCAAAAATTCTGAAGCAACTCACACCAAAGGACACCTCTTAGATCCCCTTTTTTCTAATCTTCATAATCTAGAAGTTTCTCTCCCACTCCCCCTTCCATGGTCTGACCATTTTCTTATCCCTTTTATATGGCAAACCACTCTGGACACTCCCCAGATCCCAACCTCCAGACAACAGGAAAGAATCTGGTCCAAATTATCGTTTGAAAACTGGACGCAAAAATTAATTCTCGCTGCCCCCTCCGCAGATCCCGACCCAGAAAAAGCAGACAAAAATTTTAACAGCTGGCTCACCTCCACTCTAGACCAAGTCGCTCCCAAGAAAAATCTTAGGAAAAAAGGCCCTTCCTTTAAATCTCCCTGGTATTCCCAAGAACTTAGGAACCTACGAAAAATTTGCAAAGTTCAGGAACGCAAATGGAGAAAAAACTGGGACCCACTTATCAAAGAAGAATATAAAAAATCAATGAAAGTCTATAAACTAGCCAGGAAATCAGCACAGTCCTCCTTTTACGAGGAAAAAATTAAATCCGCCTCAAACTCTTCCCGTGAGACCTACAAAATATTCAAAGACCTATTAAAAGTTCCCAATCCCCCCCCCACTCAGGTACCTTCAGCTGCCAGATGCAATCAAATAGCAACTTTTTTCCAGAATAAAATCACAACCATTTTACAAACCCTCCCCCCCAAATCCGATAAAAACCCCGCAGAAACCTCTTCATTTCCAACGGCTGGTCCTATCCTTGACAGTTTCAATCAGTTGACTATTGAAGAATTTCAAAAAACCCTTTCATGTATGAAAAGTGGCTCTCCAAACGATCCAGCCCCCATTCACATCCTTAAACAAGTGGGACCTACCATCTCACACCTGGCCACCAACCTTATTAACGCTTCTCTTAGCCAAGGAGTGGTCCCCCATAGCTGGAAGCATGCTGTGGTCAAGGCCCTGCAGAAAAAACCAGGCCTTGACCCACATGACTTCTCCAATCTTCGGCCAATTTCCCTCCTGCCAGGGATAAGCAAGATCACAGAGAAGGTTGTTAACCAGCAGTTATCAGCCTTTCTCGAAGCCAACAACCTTCTTCGCCCCTCCCAAACTGGGTTTCGCCCTGGTCAGGGGACCGAGACCGCCCTTTTACAAGTGGTGGAGGAAGCCAGATGCATCTTGGATTCAGGGGGATCAGTGTTACTGATCCTCCTGGATCTAAGCGCTGCATTTGATACGGTTGACCATGAGATCCTGATCCAGCGATTGTCCAACTTGGGAGTAAGAAACATGGCGCTTTGTTGGCTCGCCTCCTTCCTTAGAGACAGAACCTTTCAGGTTTGCGAAGGTAACGAGCGATCTGATTTTTTCCCCCTCCAGTGTGGGGTCCCTCAGGGCTCTTCATTGAGCCCTACACTATTTAACACCTATATGGCCCCCCTGGAGGAAGTGGTTACCCCCTTTGGGATAAAAACCATCACATACGCTGATGATACCCAAATGGTGGTCTCATTCTCGCTAGAAAATGCCCAACTCAAAAACCTTCATGACTGTCTCGAAGGGATCTTCCAGTGGATGTGTGACTCAAGGCTGAAATTAAATGGCTCTAAAACCGAGCTTATGCTACTGGGACATCAAACATCACCTCTCCCTAGCACTATGTGGCCATCCTGCCTGGGTACCCTTCCGCAACCCAAGACTGAGCTTAAAAGTCTGGGTTTTTGGCTGGAACGGGACCTTTCACTGAAAACCCAGGCCAAAAAAACATCGGGCACTTGCGTAGGCCTACTCCGTTCGGCCAGGCAAATCCTCCCGCTGCTCCCAGCACCTTCTCAAAAACTTCTCATACAAGGTCTGATATTATCGCGGCTAGACTACGGCAATGCCCTCTTTCTGTCAGCCCCCGAAGCAACTATGAACATTCTGCAGAGAACTCAAAATGCCGCCGCAAGGCTCCTGACAGGCACCCCCCGTAGAATATCAGCCAAACTTGCCTTGAGGGCACTTCACTGGCTGCCGATCCGTGAAAGGGTCAAGTTTAAGGCCTTGTGCATAACACACAAGGCTCTACAAGACCAAGGTCCCTCGTTGCTTAAAATCATGCTCTTCCCATACAAACCAAATAGGTCTCTGCGATCCTCCCATTGCAACCTGGCCACGGTTCACAGAATCAAGAAAGCTCGAACTGGAGGACGCCGTTTCTCAGTCGCAGCTGCAATATCTTGGAACACCCTACCAATCCATCTACGCGCCGAACTTAACCACAATAAATTCCGCAAGCTACTCAAAACTCACCTTTTCCCACAATAATTGTGCACACCTTTCCTTTTTGTTTTGTTTCCTTTTCCGTTTCCCCCCTCAGTTGTTAGTACAATCTCAGCGCTGGGACGCCCCCGGGCAGCCATGCGCTCTATAAATCCCGTTTTCATTTCATTTCATTTCATTTCAAGAGCAGAGGAATATAATACCTCAATCTGTAGTAACCTACGCAGTTTTTCCCACGCCCAGCACGTGGTGGAGATTATTTGTATGTCCTGTGGGTCCCTAGGAAACCCCTTTGGGAGAACGGCATGAAGCGGAACAGGCAACACCAGGTCCGCCTCAGGTTTCAGATACAAAATTCTAGCATCTGGATGGAACAAGGGATAGGCATACGAACATTGCGCGACCAGATAATAAAGATAAAAGTCGGGTACACCAAAGCTACCCCTCTCATAAGGAAGAGTTAAGGCACACCAGGAAACCCGTGGATTTCTATCACCCCACACCAACCGCAACAATAAGGAGCCGAGTTGCGAGAAAAAAATTTTGGTGAGAGGAATAGGAATATTTTTGAATAGGTACAAAAACCGAGGGAGTATGATCATTTTAATAATGGCGATCCGGCCTGCCATGGATAAGGGGAAGCAAATCCATTGCTCCAGGTGGTCCTCTACAAAATCAAGGGCATGCCCATAGTTCAAACGAATCATGGACACCGTGTCAAGGTGGACATGAATTCCCAAATATTTCCCCGAGTCAGTGGTCCACTCAGGAGGAAAGGCACACTCCCATTGTGAGGTGGAGGGGGTAAGCGGGAAGACGACAGATTTGTGCCAGTTAACGTGAAGGCCAGAGTACTCTCCAAAACTGGTTATTTCCAATAACAGGGGTTCCAAATTGGTCTGCGGTGTACGAACATACAAAATCGTGTCGTCAGCGTATAAGGAAAGTAGGAGCGGCCCTGTGCTGAACTGGAGCCCCCAATGGAGGTGTTTCTCTTGAAAATGACGAACCAGAGGGTCCATCGCCAGAATGAACAACAGCGGGGATAGTGGGCAACCCTGACGTGTGCCACGTGAGAGTGTGAAGGATTCCGAGATGGTGCCGTTTAAACGCAGCCGTGCCGTAGGAGCAGTATACAATAATTCGACTGTAGCCACGAACATGGTGGGCATACCCATCCATCTCATGACCGATAAAAAATAAAAAGGGCCATTCTAGCGTGTCGAACGCTTTCTCTACGTCCAAAAACACTGCTGCGGCTGGGGTCGAGGGTTCGATCCTATGCAAAACAGAAAACAATGTCCTCAGATTGAAGGAGGTGGACCTGTGTGGGACGAACCCAGACTGAGCCAGTGATATAATAGATTCCATTAATAATGATAGGCGGATCGCAAGAACTTTAGCCAAAATTTTGTAGTCTAAATTTAACAATGAAAGGGGTCTGTAGGAGCTGCACAGGGAGGAGTCGCGTCCAGGCTTGGGGAGAAGAACAACAACCCTTAGCGTGGGCGGCAGGAAGCTGGCCTCCAGTGCCTCCGCGTAAACCTCCACTAGCCATGGGACAAGTTCCTCTTTGTATTCCTTGTAGAAATCAGCCAAGAAACCGTCGAAGCCCGGCGCCGAGGAACCCTTCAACGGCTTCAATGGCTTCAATGATATATTCTGGAGTGATGGGTATAGCGAGGAACTCCTGCATATATTTTTCTAAGTATACCATTGCAATCTCATTCAGATAAGGGCCGGGATTATGCCCCTCCCCTGAAAGTGTGGAAGTGTAAAGGGTCTTGTAATACGACAAGAAGGTATTGCATATGTCAGGGGTGGCGTGGTGTTGTGTGCCCTGATCGTCAACAATGTCAGTGATGTATGATGCCTGACGAGGAGGATGTAGTAGTTGCGCTAACAATTTGCCAGGCCTGTCACCCTCACCATACTGACGAGCCGTATAGTGCTTGTTCAGAAATTTTAACTCCCTGTCTGCATTATCCCGAAATTCCAAGAGTAAGTCTAGGCGTTTAGCTTCCTTCCTATCTGATGGGGCAATAAGTATGTCTTTCTCCATCCTGGAGATGTCCCTTTCAATACGGGTCAGGGTGGAACGAACCTCACGCAGTATCCCCACAAGTTTATCGATAAACACCCCGAGAATGGTGGCCCTAAATCCCTCCCACAACGTGGCCCATGTTTCCACAGAACCTGTGTTATTGTTGAAATAGTCATCAATAGCGCTACGGATCTCTTCTTTAAAGACCGGATCCGCCAGGGCTCTTCCAGGGAATCTCCACTGCCTTTCGTACCCACCCAGTCTGGGAATCTGTATAGTCAGTACAATGGGGGAGTGGTCAGACAACGTGCGCAGGAGTGTGGAGAGGCTGTATACCCAACCGGCCACGCCCGGGGAGAGGAGCCAGTAATCTATCCTGGTACTAGTGTTGTGAAACCCAGAATGATGTGTGAAATCAGGCGAGTATAGGTGCAGTCGTGCCTCTATATCTATTAGGGAAAAGTGAGTGCAAATGTCAGCAAGCGCCGATCGGGACCGGGGCTTGCAATCTGGGGAAGGGGAGGTACTATCCCTAGCAGGGTTCATTAACAAATTAAAGTCACCGCCCAGCACTAACAGATATATGTCAATGAAGTAGCGTCACCTGAAGGTCTTGGAAAAAGGCAGGAGAGTCTATGCTGTAGCCCAGCAGCACTCCGATTACCACCACATATCTACCTTCTCTATCTGTGGTACTGCTAACTAATACAAACGGAACACGTCTGTGAACTAGAATCGCAACCCCTCTTGCATACCTGCTAAAGTTCGAGAAAACTCTGTGGGCACCCCATCCCCTGGCAACGGAAGAAGAGTCTGTCGGTGCCAGGTGCGTTTCTTGAAGAAAAAGAACATCTACCTTGTGTCGTGATGCATAATTCAGGACCTGTTTACGCTTTCTTGTGGTGTTCAAACCGCGGACATTCCAGGACATTAGATTCAGTCTGGCCGGCCCAGACTGCAGTCCTATCCCGGCCATAAGTCAGGCCAGAGCATGAATGTAAATATGTGTGAGACTGTTATTCCACTCTCATCTGCATAACAAAGTCTCACAAAAAAGGATGAGCCGGGCCGGGATTATGCCCCTCCCCTGAAAGTGTGGAAGTGTAAAGGGTCTTGTAATACGACAAGAAGGTATTGCAGATGTCAGGGGTGGCGTGGTGTCGTGTGCCCTGATCGTCAACAATGTCAGTGATGTATGATGCCTGACGAGGAGGACGTAGTAGTTTCGCTAACAATTTGCCAGGCCTGTCACCCTCACCATACTGACGAGCCGTATAGTGCTTGTTCAGAAATTTTAACTCCCTGTCTGCATTATCCCGAAATTCCAAGAGTAAGTCTAGGCGTTTAGCTTCCTTCCTATCTGATGGGGCAATAAGTATGTCTTTCTCCATCCTGGAGATGTCCCTTTCAATACGGGTCAGGGTGGAACGAACCTCACGCAGTATCCCCACAAGTTTATCGATAAACACCCCGAGAATGGTGGCCCTAAATCCCTCCCACAACGTGGCCCATGTTTCCACAGAACCTGTGTTATTGTTGAAATAGTCATCAATAGCGCTACGGATCTCTTCTTTAAAGACCGGATCCGCCAGGGCTCTTCCAGGGAATCTCCACTGCCTTTCGTACCCACCCAGTCTGGGAATCTGTATAGTCAGTACAATGGGGGAGTGGTCAGACAACGTGCGCAGGAGTGTGGAGAGGCTGTATACCCAACCGGCCACGCCCGGGGAGAGGAGCCAGTAATCTATCCTGGTACCAGTGTTGTGAAACCCAGAATGATGTGTGAAATCAGGCGAGTATAGGTGCAGTCGTGCCTCTATATCTATTAGGGAAAAGTGAGTGCAAATGTCAGCAAGCGCCGATCGGGACCGGGGCTTGCAATCTGGGGAAGGGGAGGTACTATCCCTAGCAGGGTTCATTAACAAATTAAAGTCACCGCCCAGCACTAACAGATATATGTCTGAATGAAGTAGCGTCACCTGAAGGTCTTGGAAAAAGGCAGGAGAGTCTATGCTGTAGCCCAGCAGCACTCCGATTACCACCACATATCTACCTTCTCTATCTGTGGTACTGCTAACTAATACAAACGGAACACGTCTGTGAACTAGAATCGCAACCCCTCTTGCATACCTGCTAAAGTTCGAGAAAACTCTGTGGGCACCCCATCCCCTGGCAACGGAAGAAGAGTCTGTCGGTGCCAGGTGCGTTTCTTGAAGAAAAAGAACATCTACCTTGTGTCGTGATGCATAATTCAGGACCTGTTTACGCTTTCTTGTGGTGTTCAAACCGCGGACATTCCAGGACATTAGATTCAGTCTGGCCGGCCCAGACTGCAGTCCTATCCCGGCCATAAGTCAGGCCAGAGCATGAATGTAAATATGTGTGCGACTGTTATTCCACTCTCATCTGCATAACAAAGTCTCACAAAAAAGGATGAGCATAAAAACAAAAAATAAACCCCCCCACCCCACCTCCTCGCACCCCAAAAGAGGCAATCCCTGAGCAATCTAACATTGTGACTGCAACATATCCAAAACAATAGCAATATAGTGAAGCACTGAAACAAAAAAATATAACCCCAAGTAAGGAAAACGTGGAGGCATTTGCCATAGGGGGTAGCAACGCCACGCCTTGTGGGCATCCCAATTAGAAGCGACATCTGAAGTGATAATAAACATATGAAACTATGTAGAATCCACATCAAGTAGTCCAAACAGTGAACATTAGCTATGAACCAATAGTGTCAAGAATTCAACCCTGGCCGGTTTCAGTAAAGAGATCAGCACTGGCCTGCAAGTCCTCACGACGCAGAGAGTGTGGCACGGAGTTGGACGCCCGTGAGGATCTCTGTTTTCTATGGTTTGGCAAAAGTCTTGGGCCTCAGTGGGGGAATCAAAGATGCGGAATCTGCCATCAATATCGACCTTCAGTCTAGCTGGATACAGCATTCCGTATTTTAAACCCAGGCTACATAGACTTGCTTTAATTCCAGAGTATTTGCGACGCGACGCCTGAACCATCAAAGTAAAGTCTGGGAAGAAGGATAGAGTGCTGCCCTGCCATCGCACCTCTCCCGCCTCCCGCGCCGCAAGCAGCGTGGCATCTCGGTCGCGAAAGTTCATGATTCTGGCGATAATGGGTCGAGGGGGCTGTCCCGGGCGAGGTCTAGGGCCCAACGACCTGTGGGCTCGCTCGACCACAAAGCCATTTGTGAACGTGTATCTGCCGAACAGTTCAATGAGGAGTTTCTCAACAAAAGTGTCGAAGCGCCCCGTAGATGTTGTCTCCGCCACACCAATTATGCGTATATTGTTGGGTCGACTATGGCTTCCATGTCTTTGCTCTTGATTGCCACCTCTTTCAGTATTTTTTCAACCCGTTCTAGCCTCTTGAACGACTTTGCGGCATTATCTTCTACATCTGATATCCTGGATTCCGCCACATCCAGGCGCCGGTCGTGGGCCTGCACTTTGGATCCCATATCCGTGATTTTCTGTTCGAGGCTGTCAAAGCGGGTATCCAGAGCCTTGAATCCTGCTCGCATTTCGCCCAACATGGCGGCAACCATGGACGCGGCATCTGCTATATCTGCAGTCGCGGTAGCCCCAGTCGACGAACCAGGAGGAGCGCCAGCGGCAAGTAGAGGAGTCTTGTCAAAGCTCAGTTTTCTCTGGTTCGGATCTCTCTTCCCCATGGCCAGTGCAATGGCAAATGTACTGCGTGCATAAACAATGAGTAGTACCAAGCAGGGAGGCAGTGCGAAGCGCAGGGAGCACAATGCAAGTTGTTAAGGGTGCCAATGCCTAGGAAGGATCAAGAAAATGGCGTCACTCCGATTTTATGTGTCTCCATGCAGGACAGACTGTGCCAGGCAAACCGTTACCAAGGTCCCGGGGGCTAACTGCAGCGATGTTCCGGCCAGTGCGCCTCATCCACCTGCTCCACCACGATGTCTCTAAGAGGCAGTGGATAACGCCGATGTTTCCCCCACTGTATGTAATTCGGGGTAAGTGCCCACCAACAGGAGACCAATGTGTGCGGCCGGTGGGTGATTACATTCTCCTTTGTGTGTCTCACTCATGCGGGGCCGCAGCAATCAGTTGGAGGCGCCCACCGGAGCCCCCATCGCCACTGTCCACTACCCCGGCAACAACAGAGCAAGCCGTCCCGCCCGCCGAACGGCGCCCGCCGCAAGTCCACAAATCGAGACCCCGGTCCCCACGCTCGATCGCCAGAGGGCCCTGACCTCACGCAAGAGCCCGGCGCCCCCACCCAGGAGCCAGAGGAAGACCGGCGACCAGCACGAGAGCCCGCCGGCAGCCCGCGAAGGGGCAGAAGTCTCGGCAGGGGAGCCCGGCGCAGCACTCACCGGCTAATCCCGCGCAGATAGGGAAGATGTCTCCGAGGCCCGGGAGGCCTCTCCTCCGCCGTTCTCACCTCAAATATCGACCCTCAGGCCACCGGGACCGACTAGCTGGAAAGGGCGCTGTCACATTATGGATCCGCTTGCGATGTGGGCATAGGAGCGGCCGGATCACTTCTGAAATGCCGTCGTTGGGTGCCCTCATGGCGGTGCTTCACGTCAAGGCAGCCATTTCGGTCGCCTCCGTGGCCACGCCCCCCTGACGACCCATAGTTGACAAACAATTGGTCTGACCTACGTATATCCTTGGTCTTATCCAGATAGAATTTCAAAACCCTTCTGACATCCAGGGAATGAAGAGACCTTTTCGTGGAGTGGAAGGATTCTGAAAAAACGTAGGCAACGTTATAGTCTGATTAACATGAAAATCAGAGATCACTTTAGGGAGCAACTTAGGGTGAGTACGCATCACAACCTTAGCAGTATGAAATACAGTATAAGGTGCCACCTTCCACAATAGATGCTGCAGTGAAGCCTTATGAATAGGTTCAAAAGGTTCCTTCATCAGCCTGGACAGCACCACATTCTGCTCCCACGCAGACGAAGGACTCCGCATAGGAGGGACCACTTTCTTCAATCCTTCCAAAAAATCCTATATCACAGGAATCTGGAAGAAGGATGTCTGTGAAGGGCATTTCCTTAAGCAGTTAACGCTGCTAGGTGAACTTTAATGGAAAGGAAATTAAGGCCAGCCTGAGCCAAATGCAAAAGGTATGGAAGGATGACATCTTCCTTGCAGGTCGTCATAGTTCTTAGACGTGCACCAGATGCAGAACCTCTTCCACTTGTAAGCATAAGAAGTCCTAGTGGAAGGTCGCTTAGCCTCCTTCAGTATGTCCATGCAATCCTCAGGAAGATTCAGGTGGCCATATTGCACTATCTCAGGAGCCATGCCGCCAAACTCAACGATGAGAGTTTGGGGTGCACCCTCTGCCCCCCAAACTTCGTGAGAAGGTCCGGCTGACACGGCAATCGCAGGTGAGGCAGGAGAGACCGGTGAAGCAGGTCCGTGAACCACCACTGTTTGGGCCATTCCGGAGCGATGAGGATCATCTGTGCCCTGGACTGGGACAGCTTAATGAGCACCGCCGGAATCAGGGGAATGGGTGGAAAAGCATATAGAAAGCTGTTCAACCAGCTGATCCATAGCGCGTTCCCTAGCGTCCCCGGTTGGTAATACCTCGAGACGAAGTCTCGGCATTTTCTGTTTTCGGCAGTGGCGAACAGATCCACGTCTGGAGTGCCCCACCTGGCGAAGATGTCTGCAAGCGCCTCGTTCTTTATGACCCACTCGTGGTTTTCTTGAATCATCCTGCTGAGTGCGTCCGCCTGCGCATTCTGCACACCTGGCAGATGAGTAGCCGTTATCATCAGTCCTCTGGCTAGCAGACAGTGCCAGATTGCCTGCGCTTCTTGTGACAGTGTGCCAGATCTCGAGCCCCCATACTTGTTGAGGTAATACATTGTGGTCGTATTGTCCGTCTGTACAAGCAAGGAGGCTGTCTGGAAGGACGGATGAAAGGCCTTCAGTGCCAAGTGAACAGCTCTGAGTTCCAGGAAGTTGGTGTGATACGTGGATTGCACTTGGCGACCACGTTCCCTGGATCTGTAGTTGGTTTGAATGCGCTCCCCAGCCGTGGAGAGATGCATTTGTGACGATAGTCTGAAGAGGAATGTCCTTGTGGAATTGAACTCCTTTGACGAGATTCTTTGCTGAGCACCACCATCTCAAGGACTGTTGAGGATGAAGGGACAGCGTGATCCTGTCGTCCGAGCTCCCCCGCTTCTTGTCCCACTGATCCTCCAGACACTCCTGCAGCGGCCTCACATGGAGGCGTGCGTGAGGAAGATGCAAGAGGCCATTGACCCCAGAAGAGTAGACACCGTCCTCACTGTTTGGAGATGGAGCAGCCATGAGAGCCTGAGCCTTCCAAAGGATCGATAAGCATCTCTCCTCCGAAGGAGACACGCTTGCTGACAACGTATTGATGAAGGCTCCTAAGTACTGTAGGCACTGGACAGAGGTCGGGCCAGACTTGGACATGTTTATGTGCAACCCCAGTTGGTTCAGCAGGACGGACATCCTGTTGAAGTGCAATTGTGCTTCCTGAAAGGTGGAGGCCTTGATCAACCAATCGTCCAGGTAAGGGTAGAGAAGCACCTTGTTCTTTTGCAGGTGCGCCGCCACCACAGCCATGCGTTTTGATAGA
Organism: Lissotriton vulgaris; assembly: GCF_964263255.1. NCBI lineage: Eukaryota > Metazoa > Chordata > Amphibia > Caudata > Salamandridae > Lissotriton > Lissotriton vulgaris. Next base: position 104,056,763 of record NC_141686.1, read on the forward strand.
GTCCTGGGTGCAGACTTCAGACCAAACGGTAGTACGGTGTACTGATAGTGATTGGGGCCGACTAGGAATCGCAGGAACTCCTGTACTTCCGTGCAATGGAAGTATGCATCCTGTAGCTCTTTTGTGCAAAGCCAGTCTCCTCGCTGCAGCTGAGGATAAATCTGGTGCAAAGACAGCATGCAAAACCTTTCTCTGCGAAACTATTTGTTTGCTTGTCGCAAATCCAGAACAGGCTTGAACTAGTTATTGTCCTTCTTGCGCACCAGGAAGAACCTTGAGTAAAGACCCTTTCCCCTTTGAGACAGAGGGACGTCTTCTATTGCCCTTTTTTGTAACAGGGTATCGGCCTCCACTTGGAGCTCCCGCAGTTAGAACTGCGAACAAACCGGCAGAATCGCTGAAGGCGGGCTGAGGAAACAAAGACTGTATCCTTTGCAAACAATATTCAGCACCCACTTGTCCTGAGTAATTTTTCTCCACTCTGCCAAGTCATTTTGTATGCTTCCCCCCACCGGAGCGGGTAACGGATGAGGAGGAAGTAACACCTCAGGGCCAAGACCCATCTGGGCCTGTAGGCGTCACTGAGGCCTGCTGGCCACCTCTGCCCTTCTGGCGCTTCTGGAAAGGCCTTTGCTGGTACTGCTGCTACTGCTGGCCAGCTTGACGGCCTTGGCCTCTTCCCTGGGCACCGAAACATCTCTGGAAGGGACGCAAGGCTCTCTTCTGCTCTTTCAGCTTTTCCAACCCGACAGCAGTCAAGGTTTCCGCCTCCGCCTTCATGGGGGCCATCGCATCATCTGCATGCTTCCCGAAGAGCGTCGAGCCAGAGAATGGTAAATTGGCGACTCTCTGCTGTGCTTCCGGTTTCAGGGATATCAGGCGCAACCAGGCATGGCGTCTCTGATTAATCCCATGGCAGTATTCATGAGCCGCCAAGAGAGGAATCTGCAGCTGAGCTGATAATCTGGTTGGATACCATCATGCCCTTATTGATGATTTCCTGGAAGTCCTCCCTCCTGTCCCTAGGAAGGTGCTCCAGAAACTGCTGCAGGGACTCCCATAAAGACCGGTCATACCGACCCAAGAGAGCCGTGGCACTAGCGGCTTTCATGGACGTTACCGCCGTCCCACAGATCTTACGTCCTGCCGAATCCAGCAGACGGCTCTACTTATCCGGAGGCACAGTTGGCGACTGGGCTGTAGCGTGCTGCTTTCTGGCCGCAGTGACAATCACCGAATCCAGCACCGGGTCTGATCTGAGGAACGCCGGATCGGAGTCTGGGGCCCTATACTTTTTCTGCAGCCGTGAAGGAGCGATCTCTTTGACGACGGAGTCAAGAAGAGCTCCATCGCCGGTTCCTCCAGCCCTGGCACCAAGAACAACAGGGGGCTAGACAGCTGTCGTTTGTGCAGGGTCTCGAAAATCACTGACGTAGAAGGTGTGGGAACTGTGACAGTAATCCCCAGCTTTGCTGCCCCTCTCAGCAACACCTCTTAGAACGATATATAGTCATCGACCAGTGACACCCTCATACATGGGGAGTCCGATAAGGTGGGCGAGTACTCCCTGGCGCTGGAAGAATCCGTATGATGGGACCTTGATCTGTCCCTCCGGTGACGGCGCCTGGACCACGTTGACGATCGGCGGTCACTCCTTGACTGGTGTCTCCTTCCAGACTGTGACCTCGACCTCCTAGGCCTTGGGCGATCCACTGGCCGTACAGGAGGCGGGAGCTGAGGAGGCAGAACTGGCACAGCACGTTGTGGCGGCCTCGTAGGCGGTGACGGGACATGTGGCAAAGACAGAGACTGCGGAGAAGGCCACGGTGGAGGCAGGGGAGGTTGATGAGGGGGAACCGGAGGAGGAGGCGGAGTAGGACGACTAGGAGGGATCTCCTTAGGTAATGGAGGAGGTGTAGGAGACCTGGGCCTCGAAGGCGAGTAGCTCTGAGAGTATGCAGAGACCAGAGGCCTAACCACTCTCCTCTTTTTCTTCTGCGCAGGCCCTGATGATGTTCTAGAGGCCGACCTTTTTGTAGCCGAGCACCGGCGCGCCGCGACTGTGGGCTCGTGGAAGCAGAAGACAGGCTCAACATTGAGGCAGAGGACACAGTCCTGGCCCTAGATCGTCCCCTCGATGCTGACCTATCTCTCCTGGACGTCGAACTCTTTTTCGACGTCGAACGTCTCAACGTCGACTCTCGTCTCCTCGATGTCGACTCTCGTCGCCTCGACGGCGAACGGCGGTGTCGCCTGAACGGCGGTGCCTCTTAGACCCATCTCAACGTTGACTGTGTCATGACGTCGATGCAGTCCTCAACGTCGACCCCCTCGACGGAGACGCCGCTTCCCCCCAGAGCCCTGGGACGATGGGGAGCAGATGGTGGTCATCCCTCTCGACATCGACGTCAAAGCCATTGACAGAGATCTGTGCCTTTTTCTGGCCTTATCTTGACTGGGGAGCCCCCCAGAGGCCAAAGCACGGGCAGAGGACGAAGTCTCTCCATGCCCAGACCCACCTTGGTCCTGGTGTTCCCTTACCTCCAGGCCTTGGAGTCGAATTTTCTCCCTGTCCCTCAGGGTCCTCTTGGAGAAAGATTGGTAGATCACAGAAGGTGTGGGAACTGTGACAGTAATCCCCAGCTTCGGTGCCCCTCTCAGCAACACCTCTTGGAACGATATAATGTCATCGACCAGTGACACCCTCATACATTGGCAGTCCGATAAGGTGGGCGAGTACTCCCTGGCACTGGAAGAATCCATACCAGGGACATGAGAGGATGGTAGACAGAGGATACACACACTGTGAGAGTCTGATTTTGCCTTCTTCCTGGAACACTCAGGGCACTTGTCAAACAAGGCTGGCATATTAGACAGAAAAATGGGCCAAAACTGGCCCAAAACCCAAGCAAAAGGAAGAAGAAGCAGTCAGACGTAGAGTGAAACACTCAAAACACTTGAAAATTGCCAACAAATTGAAGAATACCCAAAGAGGGAGAGCTCAATGCTCCGGGGTCCTGCTAGCAGGAGCCGGAAAAAAGAACTGAAAGTAAAAGGACTTTGGCTGTGCATTCTGGGATACCAAGGGTCTCTGGAGAGTTCCTTAAAGGCACGGTATCCCTTTTCCAGACACATAATGGCAGCCTATGGGGGCTTGTCTGTCCATCCCTTCCTCTCTATCATTCCAAGGATTTTGTGAAGGGGAAGTTTCTCTGTGGGTGAAACTTGACAGATTGTGGTAAATGTGATATTGGTGGAATTCCATTGCATTTCTAGTTGAAGTACTGGACAGTGTAGCCTTGTAGGTATAGGCTGCATTATTTGTCTTTAAATTTCTCTTAAGTGTCTATGCAGAACTGCACAAAAGACAACTTAAGAGATTGTTTTTGATTGCTCCGGGGTCCACGCACATGGGCGGGACTATTCACTAGATTATGACTGTACACAGAGATCCCCTACTACAGAAACCGACTTACAAATCCATACAGACACTAGGACACCCACTCACTTACAGATATAAACAGTGACAGCCTGTGAACGTGGGCTTAGGGCGGGCCGGATAATCAGGCGAGGAGGCCGTATGTAGTGTGCAATGGTGGATCTTTAATAGCGTCAAGAACACAGTTAATACAGGTGATGGAAAAGATAGTATCGATGAACGGTCGTCCGCAATGGTTTCTTGTCTTCTCCCTCCGGTGATGGAATGGGGTCCGCCGGGATGAATACGTACTGGGTGGTCCTCGGAGGGAAGAGAAAGAGGACAAGGAGCAATTAGTCTAACCTGTCTCGCTATGACACTGTTCTACAACCAGCACCGGGAGTGTACGGGAGTAGAAAAAGACAGTGAGGGAAGGGTAGCGGGACGATTCAGAAGGAGAAGAGAGATAGGGTGTAGGTGAGGGGTCGTGAGGGTTCCGCCTATGTACAAAAGTGCTGTACAAGTGAGAACGTGCTATACAAACTCTTTACAGTGCAGGCCAGGCTTTGTGCTACTAAGGAGAGAGAGTCGAACACTATATACAAAGCACCTAACGTGCTACAGAGGTGGGTTCGGTAGTACTCACACGCTCCGCCGCAACTCCCAGGTGAGTTGCGGCCACTCTTCAGCCTCCTCCTCTGGACTCCACCAGTCTTCGCTCCACTCTTCTGCCTCTTCCTTCGTCTGGTCTGCTTCAACGCCGGTCCGAGCCTCCTGCCACGATATCGCTGCTCCGACGGCGTCTCTGTCCTTGCTTCCGCGTTTACCCTGTTCCGGTGGTGATTCCGAGGCGGGACTTCCGGGGTCAGGTGGTTGTGGTTCCGGGAATCACCCGTTCCTGATTGGCTCCTGGAAGACAGAGAGGGGAGGGGAGCTGGTCGTCAGGTTGGTGTCCCAGGACGGTACCTCAGGGGCTGTTGTGAAGGGTGAGTGTCCGGGAATGGGAGGTACGTGAGGGGTTGGCTTGAGTCCCGTATCACACAGCCCCTCAGATGACATATGTTAGAAATAGTATCAATTGGTAGTAGAGTACAAACAATAATTTCACTAATGCAGTAGCTTATTGTATGAAACACTTGCAATCACTGGATGATGTTATCAGTGATGTCACTCAAAATGTCAGGAGTGATGTAATATGTGAGGTCATAAGCAGTGCATTGCGGGGACGTAAATTATAGTTGTCAAGTAACTATAGCTGCTGAATTTCTATGGTTTTGTGCATGAACAATCTAAGCCTAACTAACGTCCATGTAACCTTTATTTGTGTGAATTCTTAGGGTTAAAAAAAAAATTCTATTTCCCAACCATATCGTCCCTTGTTTTTTCAGTGAATATAATATATATCTTTTCATTAAACCCAAGAAATTCACTGGAACAACCAAAGGTTAATGTGATGTTATAGTTGGGTGAAAGTTTTAGTGCCAATGCACAAATTACTACTTGTGTAACGATACATCTGTAAGAGACATTAGTTAGTGATATATTCCTTACCTTAGAATATCTCCAGGCGCCAGACTGGATCCGGAAAGTTTTGCTTAGCAGTACCCCTGCTCGTCAGGAGGTGGCGTCCTGCGGCTCCGCGTCAGTCACTGGCGTCGTAAGCACTGAGATGACGTCAAAGAGAGAACCTAGGCGCCACCATGCACGCTGACGTCAGTTCTGTACACGACTTTCCGCGCCAGGAACGCAGAGCCATGCAAGATACTGACCATTGGTGTAGAAAACTAGGGCCCTGAAAGGGATGACCTTAACACTAGTAATCAGTCCGCAGAACGGGGAGGATGGGTGGGGCGGTAAGGAATCTATCACTAACTAAAGTCTCTTACAGATATATTGTTACACAAGTAGTAACTTGTGCATCTGAAAGAGACACGTTAGTGATAGATTCCTTACCTTAGAATAGATACCCAGCAATACCAACCCAGGTGGTGGGTCTGCGAACAAGATTACACCAGAAAGTCAATGAGCACAGAATGGCCAAAGAAGCCTCCCCTTCGGACTTGACTGTCAAGGCAGTAGGGCTTGGTAACATGTATAGCGAGGCCCATGTAGCTGCCTGACAAATGTCCTGCAAGGGAACGCCGCTTCCCAAGCAAGTAGTGGCTGCAGTCGCCCTAGTCGAATGGGCACGCAGCCCCACAGGAGGCTCCTTCTTAGCCAACGAGTAACATGCCTTAATGCAGAGAACAACCCACCGAAAGATGGTCCGTTTGTGCACTGCCCAACCTTTTTTGGCACCCACGTAGCCAACAAAGAGCTGGTCATCCACCCGGAACCGTTGTGTGCGGCTCAGGTAGAAGGAGAGCGCATGTTTTGGGTCTCGACGGTGGAGCCTCTCTTCCTCTCTGAAAGGAGGCGGAAAGAAGGTGGGCAAAGTGATGGTCTGCCAGATGTGGAAGGGCGTGACAACAGTTTGCAAGAAAGGACGGGTCCTCAGAACCACCTTGTCCAGATGAACAGAAAGAAGGTTTAGAAGAAAGAGCCTGGAGCCCACTCACTCTTCTGGCAGAAGTGATAGCTACCAGGAAAGCCGTCTTAAGAGTGAGAAGACGTAAAGGACAGTTATGAAGGGGCTCGAAGGGAGCGCACATCAGGAAAGTCAAGACAAGATTTAGGTCCCACTGAGGCATAATGAAAGGCAGGGAGGAAACTTATGCGTAATGCCTTTAAGGAAACGGTTCACAACTAGGGACTTAAAAAGAGAAGGCTGGTCAGGAAGCCTTAGAAAGGCAGAAATGGCCGAAAGATAACTTTTGATAGAGCCCAGAGCAGAGCCCTGCAGGGCTAAAGAAAGAAGGAACAAAAGAACCTCAGAAAGGGGATCCACAGACTTCGCTGTGCACCATGGCACAAACTTGTTCCACCTGTAGGCGTACACTGTTTTAGTGGAGGGATGCCTGGCCTACAGAATGACATCACAGACTCCGGGAGGAAGATCGGAAGGTGTCAACTGTCACTGCTCAATCTCCACGCATGTAGGTGGAGGCTGGACAGGTTCAGGTGGAGGACCGTCCCCTGCTGCTGCTGGCCAGCTTGACGACCTTGACCTCTTCCCTGGGCACCGAAACGTCTCTGGAAGGGACGGAAGGCCCTCTTCTGCTCTTTCCGCTTTTCCAACCCGACAGCCATCAAGGTTTCCGCCTTCATGCGGGCCATCGCATCATCCGCATGCTTCCCGAAGAGCGTCGAGCCAGAGAATGGTAAATTGGCGACTCTCTGCCGCGCTTCCGGTTTCAGGGATGTCAGGCGCAACTAGGCATGGCGTCTCTGATTAATCCCATGGCAGTATCCATGAGCCTCCAAGAGAGAGGAATCTGCAGCTGAGCTGATAATCTGGTTGGATACCATCATGCGCTCATTGATGATTTCCTGGAAGTTCTCCCTCCTGTCCCTAGGAGGGCGCTCCAGAAACTGCTGCAGGGACTCCCATAAAGACCGGTCATACCGACCCAAGAGAGCCGTGGCACTAGCGGCTTTCATGGACGTTGCCGCAGTCCCACAGATCTTACGTCCTGCCGAATCCAGCAGACGGCTCTCCTTATCCGGAGGCACCGTTGGCGACTGGGCTGTAGCGTGCTGCTTTCTGGCCGCAGTGACAATCACCGAATCCAGGAGCCGGGTCTGATCTGAGGAACGCCGGATCGGAGTCTGGGGCCCTATACTTTTTCTGCAGCCGTGAAGGAGCGATCTCGTTGACGACTGAGTCAAGAGCTCCATCGCCAGTTCCTCCAGCCCTGGCACCAAGGTCAACAAGGGGCGAGACAGCTGTCGTTTGTGCAGGGTCTCGAAAATCACTGACTTAGAAGGTGTGGGAATTGTGACAGTAATCCCCAGCTTCGCTGCCCGTCTCAGCAACACCTCTTGGAACGATATAATGTCATCGACCAGTGACACCCTCATACATGGGGAGTCCGATAAGGTGGGCGAGTACTCCCTGGCGCTGGAAGAATCCGTATGACGGGACCTTAATCTGTCCCTCCGGTGACGGCGCCTGGACCACGTTGACGATCGGCGGTCACTCCTTGACTGGTGTCTCCTTCCAGACCGTGACCTCAACCTCCTAGGCCTCGGGCGATCCACTGGCCGGACAGGAGGCGGGAGCTGCGGAGGCAGAACTGGCACTGCACGTTGTGGCGGCCTCGTAGGCGGTGACGGGACGTGTGGGAAAGACAGAGACCGCAGAGAAGGCCGCGGGGGAGGTTGATGAGGGGGAACCGGAGGAGGAGGCGGAGTAGGACGAAGAGGAGAGATCTCCTTAGGTAATGGAGGACGTGTAGGAGACCTGGGCCTCGAAGGCGAGTAGGTCTGAGAGTATGCAGAGACCAGAGACCTAACCACTCTCCTCTTTTTCTTCTGCGCAGGCCGTGATGATGCTCTAGAGGCCGACCTTTTTGTAGCCGAGCAGCGGCGCGCCGCGACCGTGGACTCGTGGAAGCAAAAGACAGGCTCAACACTGAGGCAGAGGACACAGTCCTGGCCCTAGATCGTCCCCTCGATGCTGACCTATCTCTCCTTGAAGTCTATCTCTTTTTCGACGTCGAACGTCTCGACGTCGATACATCCCTCGACGTCGACTCTCGTCGCCTCGACGTCGAACGTCTGTGTCGCCTCGACGGCGAACGGCGGTGTCGCCTGAACGGTGGTGCCTCTTGGACCCATCTCGACGTCGACTGTGTCTTGACGTCAATGCAGTCCTCAACGTCGACCCCCTCGACGGAGACGTCGCTTCGCCCCAGAGCCCTGGGATGATGGGGAGCAGATGGTGGTCATCCCTCTCGACACCGACGTCGAAGCCATTGACAGATCTGTGCCTTTTTCTGGCCTTATCTTGACTGAGGAGCCCCCCAGAGGCCGAAGCACGGGCAGAGGACGAAGTCTCTCCATGCCCAGACCCACCTTGGTCCTGGTGTTCCCTTACCTCCAGGCCTTGGAGTCAAATTTTCTCCCTGTCCCTCAGGGCCCTCTTGGAGAAAGATTGGCAGATCGCAGAAGGTGTGGGAACTGTGACAGTAATCCCCAGCTTCGCTGCCCCTCTCAGCAACACCTCTTGGAACGATACAATGTCACCAGTGACACCCTCATACATGGGGAGTCCGATAAGGTGGGCGAGTACTCCCTGGCGCTGGAAGAATCTGTATCAGGGACATGAGAGGATGGTAGACAGAGGATACACATTCTGTGAGAGTCTGATTTTGCCTTCTTCCTGGAACACTCAGGGCACTTGTCGAACAAGGCTGGCATATTAGACAGAAAAATGGGCCAAAACTGGCCCAAATCCCCAGCAAAAGGAAGAAGTAGTCAGACATAGAGTGAAACACTCAAAACACTTGAAAAGTGCCAACAAATAGAAGAATACCCAAAAAGGGAGAGCTCAATGCTCCGGGGTCCTGCTAGCAGGAGCTGGAAAAAAGAACTGAAAGTAAAAGGACGTTGGCTGTGCATTCTGGGATACCGAGGGTCTCTGGTGAGTTCCTTAAAGGCACGGTATCCCTTTTCCAGACACATAATGGCAGCCTATGGGGGCTTGTCTGTCTATCCCTTCCTCTCTATCATTCCAAGGATTTTGTGAAGGGGAAGTTTCTCTGTGGGTGAAACTTGACAGATTGTTGTAAATGCGATATTGGTGGAATTCCTTTGCATTTCTAGTTGAAGTACTGGACAGTGTAGCCTTGTAGGTATAGGCTTTATTATTTGTCTTTAAATTTCTCTTAAGTGTCTATGCAGGACTGCACAAAAGATAGCTTAAGAGATTGTTTTTGATTGCTCCGGGGTCCACACACATGGGCGGGACTATTCACTAGATTATGACTATACACAGAGATCCCCTACTACAGAAACCGACCTACAAACCCATACAGACACTAGGACACCCACCCACTCACTCACTCACAGATACAGACAATGACAGCCCCTCAGATGACATATGTTAGAAATAGTATCACTTGGCAGTAGAGTACAAATAATTTCACTAATGCAGTAGCTTATTGTATGTCTTAAAGTACCATAACCATTCATGAAACACTTGCAATCACTGAATGATGTTATCAGTGATGTCACTCAAAATGTCATGAGTGATGTAATATGTGAGGTCATAAGCAGTGCATTGCGGGGACGTAAGTTATAGTTGTCAGGTAACTATAGCTGCTGAATTTCTATGGTTTTGTGCATGAACAATCTAAGCCTAACTAACGTCCATGTAACCTTTGTTTTTTTTGTGAATTCTTAGGGTTAAAAAAAAAATTCTATTTCCCAACCATATCATCCCTTGTTTTTTCAGTGAATATAATATGTATCTTTTCATTAAACCCAAGAAATTCACTGGAACAACCAAAGGTTAATGTGATGTTATAGTTGGGTGAAAGTTTTAGTGCCAATGCACAAATTACTACTTGTGTAACGATACATCTGTAAGAGACATTAGTTAGTGATATATTCCTTACCTTAGAATATCCCCAGGCGCCAGACTGGATCTGGAAAGTTTTGCTTAGCAGTACCCCTGCTCGTCAGTAGGTGGCGTCCTGCGGCTCCACGTCCGTCACTGACGTCGTAAGCTCCGAGATGACGTCACAGAGAGTACTTGGGCGCCACCATGCACGCCGAAGTCAGTTCTGTACACGTCTTTCCGCGCCAGGAACGCAGAGCCATGCAAGATACTGACCATTGGTGCAGAAAACTAGGGCTCTGAAAGGAATGACCTTAACACTAGTAATCAGTCCGCAGAACGGGGAGGATGGGTGGGGCGGTAAGAAATCTATCACTAACTAATGTCTCTTACAGATACATTGTTACACAAGTAGTAACTTGTGCGTCTGAGACACGTTAGTGATAGATTCCTTACCTTAGAATAAATACCCAGCAATACCAACCCCGGTGGTGGGTCTGCGAACAAGATTACACCAGAAAGTCATGGAGCACGGAACGGCCAAAGAAGCCTCCCCTTCGGACTTGACTGTCAAGGCAGTAGGGCTTGGTAAACATGTGTAGCGAGGCCCACGTAGCTGCCTGACGAATGTCCTGCAAGGGAACGCCGCGTCCCAAGCAAGTAGCGGCTGCAGTTGCCCTGGTTGAATGGGCACGCAGCCCCAAAGGAGGCTTCTTCTTAGCCAACGAGTAACAGGCCTTAATGCAGAGAACAACCAACCGAGAGATGGTCCGTTTGTGCACTGCCCGACCTTTTTTGGCACCCACGTAGCCAACGAAGAGCTGGTCATCCACCCGGAACTGTTGTGTGCGGCTCAGGTAGAAGGAGAGCGCATGTTTTGGGTCTCGACGGTGGAGCCTCTCTTCCTCTCTGGAAGGAGGCGGAAAGAAGGTGGGCAAAGTGATGGTCTGCCCGATGTGGAAGGGCGTGACAACCTTTGGCAAGAAAGGACGGGTCCTCAGAACCACCTTGTCCAGATGAACAGAAAGAAGGTTTAGAAGAAAGAGCCTGGAGCCCACTCACTCTTCCGGCAGAAGTGATAGCTGCCAGGAAAGCTGTGAGAAGACCTAAAGGACAGTTATGAAGGGGTTCGAAGGGAGCGCACCTCAGGAAAGTCAAGACAAGATTTAAGTCCCACTGAGGCATAATGAAAGGCAGGGAGGAAACGTATGCGTAATGCCTTTAAGGAAACGGTTCACAACTAGGGACTTAAAAAGAGAAGGCTGGTCAGGAAGCCTTAGAAAGGCAGAAATGGCCGAAAGATAACTTTTGATAGACCCCAGAGCAGAGCCCTGCAGGGCTAAAGAATGAAGGAACAAAAGAACCTCAGAAAGGGGATCCACAGACTTCGCTGTGCACCATGGCACAAACTTGTTCCACCTGTAGGCGTACACCGTTTTAGTGGAGGGATGCCTGGCCTACAGAATGATACAGAAAAGGGGGTGGTGATGAACAGAGTGTCTGAATTAAGCAGACCACTCTTACCCAGTCCAAAGATCAGGGCTTGATCCATCACCGTTATTTATCTCACTGCCCCATCCCAGCTCAGAACCTGGCTATATGCAAATGAGTCTGTCCCTGGCCCAGTGCATCATGGGAACAGGGCAGACCAAACTACCAAGCCAATTCTTCACCAGAAAGGAGACAAGCTACCGGGGACCGGTTTCTGGCATTTCAGCCTCTTCGGCCCGGCTTGCTTGAATCCTGATGGAGCAGTGAGAAAGGGACTCATGTCTGAGTATACCCTGCCACACCTATAGTGGCCAAAAACGATACAGAAAAGGGGGTGGTGATGAACAGAGTGTCTGAATTAAGCAGACCACTCTTACCCAGTCCAAAGATCAGGGCTTGATCCATCACCGTTATTTATCTCACTGCCCCATCCCAGCTCAGAACCTGGCTATATGCAAATGAGTCTGTCCCTGGCCCAGTGCATCATGGGAACAGGGCAGACCAAACTACCAAGCCAATTCTTCACCAGAAAGGAGACAAGCTACCGGGGACCGGTTTCTGGCATTTCAGCCTCTTCGGCCCGGCTTGCTTGAATCCTGATGGAGCAGTGAGAAAGGGACTCATGTCTGAGTATACCCTGCCACACCTATAGTGGCCAAAAACGATACAGAAAAGGGGGTGGTGATGAACAGAGTGTCTGAATTAAGCAGACCACTCTTACCCAGTCCAAAGATCAGGGCTTGATCCATCACCGTTATTTATCTCACTGCCCCATCCCAGCTCAGAACCTGGCTATATGCAAATGAGTCTGTCCCTGGCCCAGTGCATCATGGGAACAGGGCAGACCAAACTACCAAGCCAATTCTTCACCAGAAAGGAGACAAGCTACCGGGGACCGGTTTCTGGCATTTCAGCCTCTTCGGCCCGGCTTGCTTGAATCCTGATGGAGCAGTGAGAAAGGGACTCATGTCTGAGTATACCCTGCCACACCTATAGTGGCCAAAAACGATACAGAAAAGGGGGTGGTGATGAACAGACTGTCTGAATTAAGCAGACCACTCTTACCCAGTCCAAAGATCAGGGCTTGATCCATCACCGTTATTTATCTCACTGCCCCATCCCAGCTCAGAACCTGGCTATATGCAAATGAGTCTGTCCCTGGCCCAGTGCATCATGGGAACAGGGCAGACCAAACTACCAAGCCAATTCTTCACCAGAAAGGAGACAAGCTACCGGGGACCGGTTTCTGGCATTTCAGCCTCTTCGGCCCGGCTTGCTTGAATCCTGATGGAGCAGTGAGAAAGGGACTCATGTCTGAGTATACCCTGCCACACCTATAGTGGCCAAAAACGATACAGAAAAGGGGGTGGTGATGAACAGAGTGTCTGAATTAAGCAGACCACTCTTACCCAGTCCAAAGATCAGGGCTTGATCCATCACCGTTATTTATCTCACTGCCCCATCCCAGCTCAGAACCTGGCTATATGCAAATGAGTCTGTCCCTGGCCCAGTGCATCATGGGAACAGGGCAGACCAAACTACCAAGCCAATTCTTCACCAGAAAGGAGACAAGCTACCGGGGACCGGTTTCTGGCATTTCAGCCTCTTCGGCCCGGCTTGCTTGAATCCTGATGGAGCAGTGAGAAAGGGACTCATGTCTGAGTATACCCTGCCACACCTATAGTGGCCAAAAACGATACAGAAAAGGGGGTGGTGATGAACAGAGTGTCTGAATTAAGCAGACCACTCTTACCCAGTCCAAAGATCAGGGCTTGATCCATCACCGTTATTTATCTCACTGCCCCATCCCAGCTCAGAACCTGGCTATATGCAAATGAGTCTGTCCCTGGCCCAGTGCATCATGGGAACAGGGCAGACCAAACTACCAAGCCAATTCTTCACCAGAAAGGAGACAAGCTACCGGGGACCGGTTTCTGGCATTTCAGCCTCTTCGGCCCGGCTTGCTTGAATCCTGATGGAGCAGTGAGAAAGGGACTCATGTCTGAGTATACCCTGCCACAACAGACCGCAACTCCACTCGTGACGAAAAGCGTCGCTAAGCGAGTGCTACCTTGGAAATTCCAACACGCAGAATTGATGATATTGAGCGTTCTCTTCGTGGCGAATAGATCTAACCAAGGCTCTCCCAACTGCTGAAAGAGACCTTGCGCCACATCAGAGTTCAGACGCCATTCGAGATCCATCAAGCACCGGTGGCGGAGCTCGTCCGCCCTGGCGTTCAGAGAACCTGCCAGGTGTTGAACCATCAAGGTAATGCCTTGACGCTCTGGCCATGTCCAGAAGAGAGCCTTCTGACATAGGGTCCAGGACCCCACCCCGCCCTGTATGTTGCAATACCACATGGTGGTGGTGTTGTCTGTGAACACCTGCACTACCCTGCCCCGGACAGAGGGAAGGAATGCTTTCAGTGCAAGTCGGATCGCCCGCAGCTCCAAAAGGTTGATATGGAGCCGGGACTCCGGCGGGGACCTGAGGCCTCTGATCTAAGCCTCTCCCAAGAGGCCAGCCATCCCAGGAGGGACGCATCCATCACCACTGTGTGCTCCGTTTGGAGAAGGGAGAGTGTTCTGCCATTGACCCAATCGCGATTCGTGAGTCACCACTGCAACTGTTGAGCAGTGCCCTCCGAGATCTGGACATGATCGGACAGGTTGCCCCGATGCTGCGCCCACTGGAACTTCAGGTCCCACTGCCGAGCCCGCATACGCCATCTGGCATGTGTCACCAGCTGGAGGCCATCAGGCCCAGGAGCCATAGGGTCATCCTAACTCAAACCCAGGATAGAGGCCAAAAGATCGGAATCATAGACTGAATATCCCAGACTCGCTTCTCGGGAGGATAAACTCGAAACAGCGTTTAATCCAGAACCGCTCCGATGAAGGAGAGCTTCTGAGAGGGACTCAGGTGCGACTTCGGCACGTTGATGGAGAACCCCAGGAACAGCAGGAGGTCAGCCGTAGTCTGAAGGTGGTTGACGACTGCCTGAGGAGAGCCTGCCTTCAACAACTAATCGTCGAGGTAGGGGAAGACTGACACCCCTGACCTGCGCATATGAGCCGCGACCACCGCCATCACCTTTGTGAACACCTGAAGGGCGCTGGTAAGGCTGAAGGGGATCATAGCTACTGGAAATGCTCCTGGCCCACTATGAACTGCAGGTAACGCCGGTGGGCTGGCAGGAAGGGGATGTGAAAATAAGCGCCCTGCAAGTCTAGCGCCACCATCCTGTCGCCAGGGTTGAGGGCAGCCAGGGCCAGAGTCAGCATTTTGAATTTCTCCTTCTGGAGGAAGCGATTGACGTCCCGGAGGTCCAAGATGGGGCGTAGGCCCCCCTTGTCCTCCTACCAGAAAGTAGTGGGAATAACAACCACTCCCTTTGTCCTGCACAGGAACGCGCTTAACTGCCCCCTTGGCCAAGCAAATGATCCCCAGACTTGCGGTGGCACCGAGGCAGCATGGCTGGAGGGGAGGACTCAAATGGAAGGGAATAACCCTGGCAGCCTATCTGCAGCACCCACCTGTCCGATGTAATTTCGCACCAGTGGTGGAGGTGGTGGCGGACCCTGCCACCTGAAGCTCGGATTAGGAAGGCTTGGAGGTAGAAACAGCAGGGTTAGAGGTGGACTGACCCGCACGCTGGTTCCCAGACGTGCCCCTGCGGAAGCCATGGCTGCGGCCGCGCTGAGGCTGGCTCTGCACAGGCTTGTTGGCGGAGCTTGCCTGGGTGCCTCTGCCCTGGCCACAAAAGGAACGAAACCCATGAGTGGCAGGGCTCTTCGTAGAAAGACCCAAGGACTTGGCCGTGGCCCGAGAGTCCTTGAAGCGCTCCAGTGCACTGTCGCCTTCTCGCCGAAGAGGCGGGAGCCATCAAAGGGCATTTCCATAAGCGAGCCCTGGACATCGGGTGAGAACCCAGTCGAAAGCAACGAGGTGTGGCGCCGCAAGGCCACAGTCGTGGAAAGTGCCCTGCGCAAAGAATCAGCGGTGTCCAAACCACACCTGATGGCAAACTTAGCCGCATCCTTACCTTCAGCAATCGCTTGGGAAAGGACAGCCTGGACCTTCTCAGAACACCGAGGCAAGACCTGAGAAACTGAATCCCACACTGCGTGGGAGTAACGGCCCAACAAGCAGGCGGTGTTGACCGACCACAGCCCTAAGCTGGCCGAGGAGAACAACCTCTCACCAAATTGTTCCATCCCTATGTGCACCAGGAGAAAAAAGGGGGGGGGAGACAAAAGTCTCAAAAGTGTAGTCAAAAAGTGACTAAGGCACGTGCTCAATCCGGATTTGCGCTTGCTGGCACGGAAAAAGAAAGAACGGACGTCAGAGCGCATGGTAGCGCCTAAGTACTCTCCGTGACATCATCTCGGCGCATACAACGCCAGTGACAGACGCGGAGCCGCAGGACGCCACCTACTGATGCGCAGGGGTACTGCTAAGGAAAACTTTTCGGATCCAGTCTGACGCCTGGGGATATTCAAAGGTAAGGAATCTATCACTAATGTGTCTCTTTCAGATATAACATTTTAAACTAAAAATAAAAATGTGTTATGCACTGTTAATTACCTCCAGTTTTACACCACTAATGACATGTTCTACGACATCGTTGATAACATCACTGCAAGATCTGAAATTTCATCTTTGATAAAAAAAAAAGACTTCATGGCAGACGGTGTGAGGTATAGTTATCTTCTGCCACGAGGTACAGTTACTAGACTGAATAACCTGAAAAGGTAAGAAGTCTCATTCTGTTAAAACCTTGTGAATAGAGAAAGGCCTGTTGTGGGATGTTTCGGTCTGCCCAGTAGTTATTCAGTAGTTATTCAGGGATGAATAATCCCTGGATTAGTGTAGGTAGTCTTTACAAAGCATATTTTATATAGATGGTCCATGTTAATAAAAGAAGAAAAATAATATATATATTGTAGATAAAATGTTTTCGTACATTATTTTTGTATTCAAAAGAGCAAATAGCTGTAGATGATACTGATTCCACCATTAAATTGGTTTGGTAATTATTTGTCATATTTTACCTAGGAAATTAATTCATGTGGGTGAATTAATTGAGAAGAGGAGGCATCCTCATATGAAGTAATGGATACTGTTGTGTAATCTAGGGCTCTGACCTAGGTCTACAAGGTTGGCTTTCCCACCGACGGGTACTGAGTTCAGTGCACCATTGCTTGAGCAGGGAAGTCCAGGTTATTGTACTCCCACACAACCTTACTGGTGTGATAGCCATGCTCTTTCTGGGTTATTACCACTCCCATATAGAGTACAGGGATGCAGTGGTAATTCAAACTCAATTAAGTTCTTTAAAATAGCATACTCGAGCACTGCACAACAAAAAATACATTAAATATGTTTAAAAGTGTTTTTTTCTCCATATTCTCATCCTGTTGCTTAGTAAATGATTAATAACCACACAAAATATAATTAAAACAGAACAGATGCATGTTGCTAGTTAATTGTTCTAACATGATTAGAATTGTCCTAACACGCTACAAACTGCTTCTATGCACTACACTGAGAGCATGGAGTAGCTACCTTGCCTCTCGAGTTTCTTGGGGCTCAGTGCAATGCATGCCTGTTCAAGACTATTGCACTCCATCAAATCTGAATGCAGTTAGATACTCTCTTTCAGGTGGCATGTTCTGACTGCTTTGGAAATGTCCATGGTTGTTTTATATATTTTTTCTCTACTAGGTTTGTCATTAAGCTTGTGATGTGGGTACTTTGAACTGTGTATATCCATGTATGTGTTTTGATTTCAATGATCTAAAGCTATTCTATGGTATCTGTCTGGTTTTGAAACTGGGGGAAACAAGAGTAATCATTAGTGAAAGACAAAGACGCTATAATGCCTGGATAGTTGATTTAGTATTGTTTTTATATAGCACTTTGCTTTTGGCTTCTTGGTATGTTGAGCCCGTGCTTGGAGCTCACATCTGGAACAGAGTGTTTGTTGCACCCTGCTTGGTTCCTGTATAAGGCTGGAGCTTGTTGAGACAGCCCACTCTCAAAAATGTCCCCGATATCCTTGTATAGTATGACGAACAGGCTACTCATATCACCTCTTCTACTAGGTGTGCTTCCCTATGTTTGCAGTCACCCTGTGCTAGAACTGTCATAGTTTACCGATAAATGTAGCCAGAAAATGACTTTCTTTGTGCGTGGATATCCAAACTGTAAACCCTATTGAGGAATTACATTAGCTTACATCAGTTGGACTGGTCTCCAGAAACCTCTGGAGAGCCTGATGCACTGTTGTTACTTTTGCTGTGCTATCGAGCAGCAGTCTTGCCCAGTTTCCAGTCCGAAGAAATATTCGTAGTTGGTATGGAATTTTTCATTGAAAGTCCAGCCATTTACTTCTTTTTGAATTGAGTTTTTGAGTCACAATCTTTCTATTCTCTTTACTCTGACCTCAGTCTCTCACCCTGTTGCGCCTTTCTGTTAGCTATATCCTTCCCTTCTTCAGTACTCTGTTCGACCGCCCACTCCCACCCTCCTCTGTTCGTTTACCATTAGAGTTCTGAAAAGAACGGGAAGAGTGCCTATCAGTTTGCTGATATTGTTCTGGCTTTTTAATTTTATTGCTGTCCTTCAAATTCCAACCAACCTGATTGGACTCCTGAGTTACTGGATATCCAGTTTGTCTTTTCTCTTTCCCCCTTTGTTTCTTTTAACTTCAGTTACAAGTTTTTCTTAAAGGGACTCTAAATGTCACTTTTAGATTTTAAATGGGATTTACTGGCCTGTGTGCCTAAAGTATCACAGTCCACAGAGTTATAAACGTCAGATATTATTTTCAGTGATTCCCATTCACAATCTTGAACAGGAACTGCTGCAAGCTCTGGCTTAGAACCAGGGCTGACACTTCTCCCTTAGAGTTACCTATGGTGATTTATGAACCTATTGAAACATTAATTTCATACCGAAGTTTAGAGCTGGTGCCGCCCCATGCTCATTTTGTACTTGTTTTAATACTTCTGGTAGAACTGCTAGTGTGGGTGCGCCATGAGTGTTTGTATAGATCAGGGGTCGCCAACCTTTTCTGTAATAAGAGCCACTTACATTCAATGAAACTCATCGAGAGCTATTACTATTATTAGTGTTGTAATACTGACCACAAAGGTTACATCAGTGGCCACCATATGCAAGATTACTATTTACCATCACCTCAGTGCATCAGGCATGATTGGCATCTGTAATGTAAAAATGTCTTTGTCAATGTGGAATGCCTTTACATGGGTAATACATAATAGCCATAGCTGCAATGCCTCTGGCACCAAAGTGATACAATTTGTAAAAAGTCTATCCAATGCCAATTTATCACTCAAATATCATCTTTAAATATATTTTGGAAATTCAGCCATTTTTCTGCAAACATAAGCTTATGAGTTCTGAAAATAACCATATTTTCCTTTTGAATATACAATCTCTCTTTTGGGATATGTATATTATTTCAACCAAGCAAAAGCTGCTAATTTAATAGACTGGTCTTCACACAGGAGAGTTACTTACAGGTAGCTGGAGGGATATCAGTGGCTCACGAGCTACCTGTTGGAGAAGCCTGGTATAAATGTTTACAAATATACTTCCCCAGGTGGTGCTCTCTTCTTCAGGTGTCACCCTCCCAGGTGAAAAACACATCATATAACCCTATAGCTCACCGTAGTGGGCTATACCAGATATTAAAGTCCCACTTCAGCGCTAAAGGCAAGCCTTTAACAAGAGAGCGTGCCTTTAATAGCCGGTATAGCCCGCTACGGCGGGCAAGGTGGTTATTAAAACATACTGCCCTTTCAGGGCAGAATGCCCTAATTATAAAAACAATGGCCTATCTGAGCTTGAGGGGTTTGAAATCTATGAAGCCTTTGATTCACAGCTGTTGCTGTGATTATTCAACAGCCACATGCAGGGCCTCCGTAATTAACTGTTGAAAATCCACAGCAGTAGCTGTGAAAGGCTAAACTGCTTTAACGTGTTCAGCCAGGTCAGGGAGACCCAGGGGCTGAGCAGCATTCCCCTTCCACCTTCAGAGGCTCAAGTGATTCTGTTAGCTGAGGGAAAGCAAAGGCTCTGGTGTTCCCTGCAGCACAGCCTCTGCCTTTCGCTTTCACCTGCCCACTCCTTATATTTATGGGAGGCAGGGTAAAGAGAAAGACAGTTTAATAGAACATTGAATTGATAGCAATGGACCTATAACAGTTTATATAGGCTACTGCTGCTCTGTTGTTTTCAGTGGTGCTTTCAACTTTCCAATGTTCCAATCTGTATTCTGTGTTTGTCTTCGGGTTTTGTGTGGGACTAAACTGCTTTCAAGTGTTTGGTCTTGCAAGCAATCCAGAATGCAATTTCATCCTGTTTCGTGGGCATTTTCCCATTATAGGTTTTATTGTTTGTGGACTGCTTGAGTTGGTCTAGTATTAATGGGTCATAGCACATATTGTAGGAGTTTTTTGTATAAGCAGCGCTATACAAGTTAAGATTCCTACAACATCAGTTATGTTATGTTATTAAACTTATAGAGAACACAAATACTAAACAGTGTCTTGGTGCTACCATTCCTGAGTGAGCTGAGACCTCTATTTAACCGCTTTTCCGGTCCGTCACGGCTGTTGGTGCCGGTTGGCGGGAACTCAGCAGGGATTTAACGAGATGCTCTCCTGAACGCGCAGCAGACGCACGCGCAACGGGCGCACGCGCAACGGGCGCGCCAAAGGAAAGCCAGTCTGCGGCCGATCGGGGCTAGTGGTCACTCCTTCTGCCCAATTCCTTGGATACTCTTGTAATGAGTTGAAATTGTGTAAGGGTATTTTCGAAATCAATGCGAAGTCCAAATTTATTGTAGAACAGGCAGAAATATTCACAGCTAGACATGACTTTCCTGAATTAATTTTTGACTCCCCCCTTTCACAAATTCATTCTTGCCCACTCCTTTCCCCCCCACGGGCCAAAAACCTATTGAATTGACAGTGTTATTTAAACACTCGCTCCATGGTGAAACATCAAGTTGAAATCGCCCTACTTCTACAATCTACAAAGCCCGATTTACTTATCTTAACCGAAACCGGGCTGACCGATGATTGCGCCCCGGATATTTTAGTTGTGCAGCCGGACAAGCCACTGAGCTCCCGCCCTCAAAATTGTGCGATCGCGCACTCGTATGGAATGGCTATCACTACAATTCAGTTGGAATCCCCAAAATATCACGGTCTCCTCAGCTGGCTCACTGCATATTTAAACGCGAGCCTTTGCGCCCGCCCGTGAACCTTATCACAGCAATGAGATAAAGGCATAGTGTAATTGTAATTCTGAAGACAACAATGAGTTATTTAATTTTCATGAGGATGCTGCCCAGTATCTAGTGCTGGCATCGAAACGTCGTCGACACCTAATACACCATATGCAATTAGATTAAACAATATTGTAATGTGCAATGGTGTACTAAAGAATGATTTAAGTCTGTAAAGATTTACAAATACGAGTGTACAGACGTATCTCATCTTGCCCTTTGGCCATTCTGTTTTTCGTTGTTTTGTCTCATTGTTCCGTGGGTCACGGCTGTGCCCACTTGTCATCAAGTGTTTCAAACAATTTAATCTTATATATATATGGAAAATAAATTCTTGGCCGGCTGGACAAAAGACATACTACCAATTTAAAGTATGATTATTGTCTAAATGTGATTATTCCTTTGAAAATAGGGACCAATGTTCTCTATAATATTCTTCATTCTTCAGGCAAATCGATCTCCAGTGAAAGTGGGAGGTGGGGTTGCTACTATCATATGTAAGTAACTCCAGTTTACCACTTTAGAGACCATTGGTTTGCCCACAACTGACTTTTTTATGTTATAATTTGACTCTCCTCAGTCATCTTTTATTTGTGTTCTTTTTTTTTTATAGACCTACCGGCAATATGCCTTCCCTCAGGCACTGGGTGAGATGATATCTCCTCTCGTAATTAATCACGCCAGGATTCTTGTAATTGGGGATTTCAATTATTGGCCTAGCGACAATCGGGAGAGCTCTAGTTCAAGGGAATTTGTTGACCTTTTTCCGGGGATGAATAGTATCCCACATGTGAGGGAAGCCACTCATATAAAGGGACATACCTTAGACCAAGTTTGGACATTAAATCTGAAGATCTTCACTCCTTTAATAGCTCTGTGTGTCTGGCCGGAACACTATTTCATTACTTTTACTCTTCAATGCATTCTTTCTCCGAAAACCCCAACTAATTGAGAATCAAATGTTTAGAAATTGGAGACGAGCAGATATGACCCACTTTCGCTCACTTTTAGTGAGCACGTCCCCTCCACACTAGAGGTTTTTCAGACTCAGGCTGAGAGCATTCAATCATGGCTGGAGTCTGCTAGTGACTGTGTTGCTCCCCTAAAAAAAAACTAAGATCATTAGGCCGCACGATGCTCAACAGTGGTTTTCGGATGATCTAAAAATAAAGAAACTCTTACTTAGACAAGCTGAACGCCGATGGCGTCGTCATAACCTTCCAGACAAAAAAGCCCCTTACTTAGTCTTGATGGAAGAATATAAAAAATTGATTACACAAACCAAGGCTAACTATTTCTCGTAAAAGATTGTTAATGCATCTAATAAATCTAAAGAGATTTTTTCCATAGTCGACCAACTCTCGAAGCCGGACAGAGTTACGTTAAATCCAGTTCCCTCACAAACGCTATGCGATTCTCTTAACTTATACATTTTAGAGAAAATAGCTATTATCAAGGCCAGTATCTCTCCTGTGGCTTGTCTTACGTAGGATTCTAATATTTACCTGAGTTAACATTGTCTTGACCGAATTCCCATGATCTCAGAGGAGACATTTTTGAATCTACTAATTAAAGTCAGTTCTGGCTCCCCCTTGGATTGCTGTCCTTCCTATATTCTTCGAGAAGCTTTTACCACATGTCCTGACCCCCCTCGCTCATTCTTGAACAACTCGCTTGAGCTTGGCATTGTCCCGGATTCCTTTAAAAGGGCAGAAATTATTCCAATCTTGAAAAAAACGGGCGCCGATTCTTCAGCTCTCTGAATTTATCGCCCTATTTCCTTGTTACCCTATCTGAGAATTTTTTTAGAGGCGCACGTAGCTAATTATTTTAGCTCCTTTGTCGAGCATTTTCAACTTCTAGTTCCTCATCAAGCGGGTTTTCGACCTGCCCACTCGACCGAGTCGGTCATTCTCTCTGTCATGGATAAGCTCAGAGAAGGGGCAGATACAGATATCACCCAGGCCCTGATACTTTTGAATCTTTCTGCAGTGTTTGACACGGTTGATCATGGTATTCTGATCAACCGTGTCAGGAACGTGGGAATTCAGGGCCCAACCTTTAAAGTGGCTTTCCTCCTTTTTGAGCAACCGGTCCCAAGCGGTGCACCTCGCCAACTTCTCCTTTAGTCATAGAGACATTACCGGTGGGGTTCCTCAGGGCTCCTCTCTTTCCCTGCTGCTTTTTAATCTCTATCTTCTTCCTTTAATTCATTCATTGAGGAAAAGGAATGTCAGATTTTTTAACTACGCAGATGACCTTCAACTGGTGTTCAACATTAATCCATCTGCTTTGTCCGAGTCCAATGTTCAAGACACGATGGTCTTCATTAGCGACTGGATGAACAACAACCAGTTGAAGTTGAACCTGGAGAAAACTGAGCTTATTCTTACCGGTGGTCCAGCAAATCCTTGGCACTCCAACTTCTGGCCCCCGACATTGGGTAAATCATTTGTGCCAGCTGTTTCTTCTAAAAGTTTGGGGATCATCATAAGTAATGATCTGTCCATGAAAGCCCAGATCAGCTCAGTTGTTTCTGCCGGCTTCTTTCAGCTGCGTAAAAGAAAGAAGATTAGTAGATTTTTGAGCACGAAGCTGTGATCTTGGTCCCTCTAGCCCTAGTGATCTCTCGTTTGGATTATGCCAATTCATTGTATGCTGGTATTCCAGCATACCAATTGAAGCGCCTCCAGCTTGTTCAGAACCAGGTGGCCAGGCTGATTTTTCATCAGCCTAAATTGCATCATGTTAGCCCACTAATGAAAAGCCTTCATTGGCTTCCAGTGAGTAAGCGCTGTGCGTTTAAGATGGGTTACACCATCTTTAAAGCATTACATTGTAACGGCCCGGCTTTCATTTCGGCTCGCTTACGCCGCTACATTCCCACTCGAGACCTTAGATCTTCCCACCTGAATTTATTGGAAGTTCCATCTGCCAAACGGAAGAAGTATGGTGGATTAAGATTTTCAGTCCTAGCACCACAATTTTGGAACTCTTTCCCGGACGAGCTAAGGTCTCTTACTTCCTTAACCCAGTTCAGGAAACCGCTGAAGACCTTGTTGTTTATTCAAGCATATACTGATTAAGTGCTCTTCCTGTCCACTGCCTTGACCTCCACTTCAGCGCCATGAAACCGTCACTGAACTTATGGATCCCTAACAAAAGACTTGCAGCAGCATTCTGGATCATCTGAAGCTTATGTAGCTGCTTCTTGGGTATGCTAGGATAGAGCCTGTTGTAATAATCTAGCTTGGAAAGAACTAAAAATGTTACCAAGATTTTTCTGCTGGAATAAAAGATAGAATTTTCTTGATCACTTTGAGTAGATAAAAGCTGGATGAGCAGATGGCATTTACTTGCGCCTCAAAATTGTTTCTCATCCATGATTACTCCCAGATTCTTTGCGTTGGGAACTGGAGTGGGTACTGTCCTCAATTCTTCTGGCCACCAAATCTGTGACCAGCTTGGGAAGTAGTTGCCGAAGAGGATTATCTGTTTCTCCTGAGTTCAGTTCGAGACGTGAGCTCATCCAGGAGCTGACTGCCAGCATACAATCCCTAAATCTTTTAACCGGAGGCATGCTGCTTTTATAAACAGACAGGACGATTTGAGTGTCATCCGCATAAGATGTTAGTGCCAAACTGAAGGATCTAATTAGCACTGCTAGTTTTGATACGTAAATATTAAAAAGGGTAGGGCTCATTGAGTAACCTTGGGGAACCCGAGAGAGAAGGAGGGAGATTCGTAATTGCCCAAGGCATTTGATTGTGTTCTTCCAGATAGGAAGGAAGAGACCAGTGCTAGAGCATTATCCTTAACGCCAAGAGTATTCAAACGATTGAGTAACCGATTCTGGTTGACCGTGTCGAACGCTGCCAACAGGTCCAGCAAGATAAGAGCCACAGCACCTCCTTCATCGAAAACTGCTCTGATTTCATCTGTCGCTTTTATTAGGGCCGTTTCAGTGCTGTGGCCTGCCCCGAATCCAAACTGGGTCTCGTCTATTATTTTAATGAAGATAGATTGTTAACTAGTCATTCATTATTTTTTCCACTATCTTAGCCGGGAGTGGAAGACGTGAAATAGGCCTATAGTTATTCGGTTCGGCTGGGCCAAAACTGGGTTTTTTCAAGAGAGGTAGAATTGATGCTCTTTTCCAGATGGAGGGAAAAACTCCTTCCTTAAATATAGAATTGAAGTTGGTGGTTAGATTTGGTCAGAGAATATCAATAACCTGTTTAAATATCATAAGGGGAAAAGGATCGTAGGGAGTACCCGATTTGGCTTGTAGGATAAGAGCGGTTATTTCATCATTGGTTACTGGTCTAAATTCCAAATATTGGAGTGCTGGGAGAACGTGGTTCTACTTAAACTTGTGCCTCAGACCTGGGCCTGTTGTCAAAGGTGGCGTAAATTTGGTTCACTTTATTTTGAATGTTCTGGGCTAGTGAGTTACAAAAAGTTTGAGACTTGTTCTTTAACACTTGTAGTCAGTTTGGTAACCACCTGGAAAAGTTCCTTAGTGGAGTTTTTAGCCTCCTTGCTTAGCTTAGTGTAGTGGGAATGCTTTTCCTTAAAGATAAAATCTTTATAATCGGATTATGGTTTTATGCTGGGAGAGCTCATTTTCATTGTAATTTGACTGAGTTTGGCTTAACTATAAAACTAGGTTTGGAGAAACCGGTTTTCATAGATAAGAAGCCCGTGCCATGTCTACCCAAAAATGGTATTAATTCTTTGTCTAGTTTTGACGTAGCTAGTATGTGGGAGAATACGTTCGAGGAGGTATTTCAGGACCGTTTAGGCAAGGTGTCTAATTTTCAACATTTCATCAAGGTAAAAGACAATGATAATCCTATCAAGCATAAATTGCGCAATGTGCCTCTAAGTATTAGGGAGGAATTGACTAAGCATTTAAAAGGTCTTTGTGATCAAGGCATAATTGAGAAGGTTGATGCTACTTTATGGCTTTCACCCATTGTTCTTGCAAAGAAAAGGTCTGGGGATTTGAGGATGTGTGTCGACTTGAGGAGCTTAAACAATGCCATTTGGGTCAACAATTTTCCTCTACCTCGTATTGAAGATCTGATTGCCAAAGTTGGATCTTCCTGTTGGTACACCACATTGGATCTCAAAGCCGCTTATCATCAAGTGGAGTTAGATCCCCAGCATCGCCATCTCACAGCTCTTGTGACTCCTGATGGCGTCTTCCAGTTTTGCTGCCTACGTTTTGGGTTAGCCTCAGTGGCAGCTGTTTTTCAGAGACTTATGACTGAAATGTTCCAAGACAATCCCTATGAAGTGGTATTACAGGATGATATTCTGTTTTTTTTAAAACAGACGTAGAACACGATATTGCCGTTAATAAAGTTTTCAACACTAGAAAAGAGGTGTAACTTTACAGAAAAACAAATGTACCTTTAAAGTTAAAGAAATAGAGTATTTTGGCCACATCATTTCAGAGCATGGCATAAAACCCAGACCAGGTCTAGTTAAAAGCATTGTTGAAGCTACGGCATCACAAAATAGAGAACAGCGTATGTCTTTCCTTGTGTTTGCGAGTTTTATGCCAAGTATATGAAGGATTTTGCAAAGTCTACTGAATGCTTCAGCGCATTGTTGAAGGGAGCAACCTTTCTATGGTCTGAGGAATGTGAAAAAAGTTTCCTTGCCATCAAAGATCACATTGTTAAAGTCTCTGCTTTTAAGGATGTTACGTCCTTTAGAAAGAAAGTACTCCGTTATAAAAAAGAACATCTGGCGTGTGCTTGAAGTGTTGAAAAGTTCAATCAGAACTTTTGGGCCAGATTCTTTGTTTTAAAAACTGATCATTGTCCGCTCGTTAATATTTTGTCTGGCAGAAAGGTGATACGCACACAAAAAAAAAAAAAAAAAAAGGTGATACGCACCACAGCTTGTTTTGCTGTCTGTCTGCTAAGCTTTTGGAATACACTTTTGTTGTAAAAACTGTAGGGCATACTGTCTGTCTAGACTTCCCATCGGGGATATGGAAGAACAAGATTGGGAAACAGAAATTGAAGAGCATTTTGTGGCTTGGATTAGTCAAAGTAATTTGTCTTTTGCAGAAGATGATTTGGTAGCTGAGGTGGAAAAGGATCTAGTTTTCAATGAGGTCATGTCTTTGATTAAAATGGGTTGGCCCAAAAGTATTTAGCTGGAATTGGAACCTTATTGGAAGATCTGTGATGAGTTGTCTGTTGATGGTGGCAAGGTAGTTAGAGGTGATAAACTAGTTCCACATGAGTGCTTTCGGCATAAGATAATATCAGCTGCACATTTGGGTGCCACTATTACAAAAAGTAAAGTCAGATCAGATTTTTGGTGGCCAAAAATGGATTCTCAGATTGATGATTTAGTTAAACTATTTATATGATACAATGCTAGTGATAAGATCTCGGTTTGGGAAAGAGTGGTTGAGTCTCCTGTATCTCCGCCTGGGAAAGCTTGGCAAAGGTCAGGGATGGATTTTTTTTTAACGGTTCCATATGCTGCCTTCTAACATGAGATATTTCTTGGTGCTTGTAGATCATCTATCCAGGTGGGCTGAAGTTGAGCCAATTAGTGTTCCCACTTCTAAGAGTGTGATTGGTTGTTTAATCATAAACAAAATGTTTCTTAGAGAAGGCTATCCTGAAGAAATTTTAACAGATAATGGTGTCCAATTTGTTTCTCAAGAGATTAACTTATTTTTATGCGTTTGAGGTAATATATATATATATATATCAGAACTCCACTCTATCACCCTTCGAGTAATGGCAAGGCGAAGCGGTTCAACAGAGTTGTTCTCATGTTACCATGAACATCAGTTTATTTTAACTTATGAGGGGAAGAAAAGCTTCTTCTCAGGTTTACCAGTTTTGGATAGTCAGGACCTTTCATGAAGGTTATCATATGAAATGTGTGTGGGAGTCAGGAAACAAGAAGTCTACTGAAATTTGTTTTAAGAATTGTGAGTCCTTTGTTGGAAGAGAGACAGACTGAATGGTGGGGATTGGGCCAGAGTAAAAAATCCTGTTTCTGTCAGAAAAGATGTTTCAAGTTCTGGGAGCCTCAACAAATTGTTGAGATATGAAGAAATGCTGTGAAATTGACCCATGGAAACTGGTGGAATATGTCTCTCACAGCAAGGGATCCCTGTGTGCACTCTGGGTTGGTTGATACCACCAATAATGTTTTCCAGGGGGACAGGGTCTCTACTGGTGTGGGTGGTGCTGAGAAAGTAGATAGAAGGAGCACCATGGTACATGTTGGACCCAGTAGGTTATGTAATTTTATTTTATTTCATCCTTTACATTTCTGTTTAGCTTTTATCACATTATTTATGCTTAAACCTGCATTTCATCTTGTACCGTTATTTATCGTCTGTGATTCTGTGCCCTTTATTGTTCCTTCCACTTAATGGGAGTACGTACCTTTGGATTTGTTTTTATTAAAAAAGAGAGGTGTGGTAATGTTGGCAGAATGTGTTCATGGTGGGTGATATCTGGAATTTTGGGTACAGGCACGAGCAGGATGCCATTAAGGTTCTATGTGTGGCAGTTTGCTGATGCCTTGCTCGACGCTGCCGGTCTGGACTGCTCTCTGTTACCTCCATTAAACGGGATTCCTTTTGGAAACTCTTGAGTCCCTTCGTCCTTCTTTCACTTTCCTGTGTGTGGGTTCACCAGCAAACCAATTCAGGTGTTTTGGCTAAGTCAGAAAAAATGTCCAGGTGCTAGTATGCCTCAATGTGCAGGCTGTGCTGTCAATTTATTTATTAGCCTGAAACCGCCCTGAGGCGGCATCTATAACCTCAAGCTCCACTTATGACTAAAAAGTTTCAAAGGCATGTTCAGCTATTACAAATGTAACTCCCCGTCCTACCCCAAGCATCTGGTACATCTCTATTCTTCAGATACTGTGTTCCTAAGCCAACAGAATTTCACACAAGTTTGTAAAATTGTGCTAGAATATTACTTTAATAGTACCCGGTATGTCGCTCTCAATTTGGATGTCCAAATCATAGTCTGTCTTAAGGGCTTAGCCGCTAGTCTGGCATTTCAGCTTGAATATAGTCAATAGTCATTAGTTGTTCTTGCCACAAGCTTTCGAGCAGAGTTTTCACCTAGATCAGGAGAGGAGTCCTGAGTATTTGTGTTATGACCTATAGAAGCATAGGTTTCGAAAAAATAAATTGATAGCTTGCATTCCTGAGTTGCTGCAGGAATAGTTGTGGGCTGCTGAGTATGAACACCATTGCTGCCTCCCCTTTAATATTACTTAAAATCATAGCGGATATTGTGGCAAAGTTGCTAATTAGTTTCATCCCTAAGTCAAGGAAAGGGGCTGTCCTGTATTCATTTTTAATTTGTTTTAGCAGTTCAGGCAAAACAGGGATTGATGGGGTGCTGTGTGTTATGGTATATATATATATATATATATATATATATATATGGTAGCAAAAACAATACTTTAGGTTGCACTATCTTCAACTGGTGGAACCACATCAAGAGGAAAACACATAGTGAGAATTCTAAATTTGTCTTGGGGTCCCCTTTTGGTTTGTTTTTGTGCAATCCAAAGTGGAATTTTTCTCCGTTTGGGTACGTTACTCATTTATTATCATTTATAGTAACTGAACTAATCGCAGGCACAGCTATCTGTGGCTGCCCAGTTTGAAAAGACCTTGCTGGGGCAGTTGTTTATGTGCGCATAACATACTGCATTAGACATCTATGTAGTCTAAGTAATTATATAAAGCATGTACTGCACCAATAGTCAGTGCTGCTGTATTTGGAAATGGTTTGTAGCTGGTTAAGACTGGCCAGGTTGCCCCTTCATTACAGAGAGTACAGAGAGGACCCCGTCTTACATGTTGTTGTTGCCTGGGACTTATTTTGATGTTCCTGGTATGTTATTGGTATTTTTAAGTATTCATTAGGTCTATATGCAGATGAAGCTGCTGTTTCAGTGTATGCATGAAATGTTCGCTTGTTAGCATCGACTGAAGTGAAGGTTCCCCAGGAAAAGTTAAACTTCATGTGCCTCAACCATGATGGTAACCTCTCCAACCGTATTAACAAACCAATGCAAAGTTGTGTGCAGTTACAACCTGTCTACAATTTACAGGAATGTTGAGTGTCACTTTTAATTAATGTAATTCAAAGAATGTAAACACTACTGTGGGGTGACCCCTTTAAAGGTTCAAGCTTGAACAACCTACAGACATAGATAGCTGCTTCCTATTAAGCTGAGGAGGATAGATCCTTTTCAACGTGGGCGTCTCCATGCAGAGGTGAAAAGAAACCGTGGGCATACGAGAGAGAAACTTTTGAAGAGGAGCATTAATTAAATATTGGACCTAAAACGTTGGCAGCATCCTGTTTAACGGTTCCTACAAATGTAGGAGCACTGTGTATAAGACAAACTTCATAGTATATAGACTTCGTCCACAAATACAATCTGTGAGTGTCTGTACATTTCAAACTAGCTTACAGCACCACATCTAACCCCTAAACCAAACAGGGTAATACATGTTGTTGTTGACAACCTCAAATAGGACACTGATTCCAAAGTAATCTGTGGAAATATATCTAATCCTTTCTTTTGTCATTCTTGCACACCCAAGGTAAACACAAGAACTATACAACAATGCATTTTCAAACATTTATTGAAATGATTGTATTCTTGCATAAAAAAGTGTGAGCTGCGATAATTAGAAAGATGAGATGTTATAAAATCAGCAATATAAGAATGGTAAACAAGATGAACAACTCAACAGATTTGCTAATGACTGAGCCCATGTTCATTGACGCCGATGCCTGGTAACTAGGTCTGGATGGCTTTGGTGGGGGTGGATTGGCTCCTCCCCACTTGGACTTCCCTCTGCCTTAGGGTTCAAACAGCAGCTGTTTAATCCTCCTGCGCTGCAACCGAGGATCTTCTAGGGTATAACGATGGCGGATCCTTTTTCATCGCTGCTGATGCCCGGGTGTGCCGCCCTGGTGGTTGTTGGTGAAGTTGACTGGGGAGCATCCCTCCGTCCGTTGCCTGCCCTTTGGGATTGAACCAGGCTGCATGGTGTCCTGCTTCGCCTTCCTGTGACTGTGGCTGGGATGCACGATTCTTGTCCCCCCGACAGCAACAATGAGAATGCCGCAATCGCTGCTGCCCTGTACCACCGAGCCTGTTTTTCTCTCTCTTCAGCCAAGTCAGAACGCCCTCCCATTACCCGCGGTACAAACGGGGGTGGTGATGGACACTGCATCCGAACCAATCAAACGCTCACACCCAGTCAACAGATCTGGGTTTAATCCATCACCGTTCTTTAGCCCACCTTGCCACCCCAGTTCAGATATGGCCATATGCAAATCAGCAGCTGCTTTCCTCTTCCGGGGCTGCTGCCTAGGCACCCACGCTGACTTCCCCTTGACTACGATGACCTTAGAACGATCGGCGACCTACAGCCTTCCCCCGCCTAAGCTGGTGTCAGCCTTCCCCCTGATCCGGGGGTAGGTTTCCCTGTTAGATTGTTGACCGGATTTATGTTCTCCCGCCATTTGTCACAAAATTAATGGGGTCCATTCCTGGATCCTCCATCTTGCGGCCTCTTCAATTTCTCAAATTGACTCTTGCCTCCGGTCAGCGCCTTGTGCTCTCCAGTCTGACCATTGCCTAAATCGATCTCCCCGCTTGATCTACAACCTGCTTTACTCGTATCGTCCCTTTTATGCTCCCCTTCTGCCTCTCCTCCCTTCCCAGGTCTAATCCAATCCAACGTAGTGAGGGAGTCCGATGTTGCTGCTCTTTTTGACACTTTCCAATTTTGCAGATTCGCTTTCCCTAACTTTTTGGTGTTCTTCTGATGTTCTATCCTCCATGACTGTTATCCTAGTTCTGTTTTATATTCCTATCCGCTACTATTACCCCACCATTCACTACGCACCATTGGACTTTATTTCTATGTTAGTTAAGACTCGAGAAATGGATATAATAATGTAACTTGAGTCTTCTCTAGACCATGATTTGTTTCTTGTAACTGACGTAACTATGTAAAATGTAACTGACATAACTATGTAAAAATGCTTACCGTATGTAAAGCGCTCCGATACCTCCGGGTCTAGCCAGTGCTATATAAAACTCCTTCAATAAATAAACCATATTAATTGTTGCTAATGTTTGCCTACTCCTATATGTACCTACACTGTACTAAGAGCATAGTGATAGCATTGTTCTGCCAGATCAATTGGAATAGTCTAACTCCCATACCTTGGACTTGGGTATCAGATAGCCGGTCTCCATGCACAGGTTATCTTCCTTAGCAAGATGGAGGTCGGAGTGAGCAGGGCTGATAATTCCCAGCAGGTAACCTCTCAAACAGCTCTAGCATGGAAGCGGTTTCTATAATAAAACGCTGTTCTTATCAACTGTGGCAGAGGCGCAGAGCAGCTCATTTGGTTTCGTCTAGCTAAAATAAAGTGACTTCTAACGAGCACAGAAAGAAAGAAAATAGTGGTATTGTGTTCTTTATGTTCAACCTTAGAACTAACTACAGACTGCAAGGCGTCATTGCCTATCGCAAATACACATACAGCACAGTCCCATGTTAGCCCAAGAAGACAGGTAAAGGGAACTACAAGAAAGATGACAACTTAAGTAGTTACATTTAATATGGAGATTAGATACAAGCCACACCACAGTAGTTATAGTTAGGATTGTGTTTCCATAGGAAATATTGTTTTCGTGTGGCTAATAACTTGGCCGCCATTTGATGAATCTCCAGAAAACTTTCCAAAATAGTGTGCAGATTTTTGCGTAGTTTGGCCACGTTTTTGGAATGATGCGGCAAGTGGGGACTAAGAAAAATGGGGGAGGGTGGGAGTGCCCAACATGTAAAATCCTCATGCATATCCATAGTCTTCTTTAGAAAGTGCTAGATACTGCGTCGCAGATTGTGCTTTTTGTGATTTGTTGTAAATCTGCCCAGTAGTTGTATATATGGACGGTTTGGTTCGAGGGATTCTTGTGAGAGTCCTTTGAAACCAATTGGAGCTGATGCTATGCTTGTAAAACTGGTAAATAAAGTTAACATTTTTTATTTTTTAATAAAAAGCATTCCACACATAGCTTGTAATGCTCTCTGTTACTGTATTGCGATGTTTGGAGATCAACATCTTGATGAAATTAGACCCAGGGAACTAAAAGGTTTGAAACAAATGTATGTTGAAAAGACCACTGTATCACAAAGTGGGAGAACCAATACAAATGATTTAATGACACAGCCTTGGCCATTTTACTGATTAAAAATGGTAAATCTGTGACTATTAATGCACCTCTATAAAAGAAAAAAAGATAATATTTGTCCAGCACCACAACCGCTTCGGTTTCCTCAAGAGACCGCATGTTGAAAGTGTGGGTTTTGCCTAGCCTCACATTCGGCTGCTGTAGAACATACCGTGGGTCTCAACCTACCTTCCGTCACAAGCTGCTGAAGTCAGCATGAGATCTTGAAACTGTTCATATTAACTACACACATACTATGCATGCACACGTACTAGACATACATATTAGACTCAACGCAAACTTCTGGGTTTCACAGAACAGAGGACCGTTACACAAGAGCTGTCAGTAGACTGCACTCTTATTGACACAGATAACAAGCATTTACAAAGCAACAGGTCTCGCAATGACATTATTTTGAGCTATTGGCATTTTAAATGATATAGGTGTTTTTTTCTCCTTCATGAAACATTAAGCAAATGCTGTAAAGCAAAATGGCAATAGCTAACTTTTTTGTAACTGCAAAATCTATTGCATTGCATTTGTACTAGTGTGAGTTATCGGTATTGTAAATGGTACTGGCTTTTATTAATGTGATTTTTTTAACAAAATAAATATAATGCCTTTAAAATGTTAATACCCACCCATTTTGGAATAAGTACTTTGAGTAGATATTACATATACTCACCCATTCTGTAACAAGGACTCTGGATATTAGATTTCTGTTACTGTAGATATTGGTGTGAGATCACCATTACTGCAGATATTGCTGTGAGATCACTATCACTGCAGATATAGGTATGAGATCACTATTACTGCACATATAGGTGTGAGATTACTATGACTGCAGTTACAGTTGTGAGAGCACCATCACTGCAGATATAGGTGTGATATCACCATCACTGCAGGTAAAACTTAAAAACAAGAGACGCTCTGGGCATCAATTGTTGCTCCTAACATGGACACCAAGATCATACAAAGATGAGAGGGTTGCAGTGCATTTGCATTTCAGTTGCTGTCAGAGGGATTAGGGCACCTCAAAGTGGTCTCTTGATCACATACATTTCTCCGGTGTGAGGCACTTTTCCTGAGCATTTTTGCACTAGTGACTACATTTTGCATTAGTCTTAAACTGATATGTGCTCTTATTGTCAGCTGGAAAATATGTTGTGTACACTGCCAGCAATCAGCACACTCTGCAACTCGTGCAGGTACACATTCAGACACAGTCACACCCTTCCTAAACTGTGCATAGCCTGCATCCACACAATCTGCACCAGGCTCAGTAAGCAGTCTGCACAATGTCAGCGAGGGAGCCAGTACCAACAGCATGCGAGACACGCTGCACGCCGTGTGCACACAGCAATGTGCACACAGCAACTTGCACATTTACACTCTGCACGGTATGATAAAACTATATGAGACAGACAGAACCTGCACGGTGTGATCACAGAATGCAACATGTAGAAAAGGAGACACCCTCCGTGAGCTGCGGCGGTCAGCAAATCTGTGCTACAGACAGTAACCAGAACAGTCTGTTGGAGTCAAGAGCGTGCACAGCCAGTACCCAGAGCAGAATGTCATACACACAGCACCCTGACAAAGTGTATATTGTAAAACAGCCCGCCCTCGCCACTCAACATAAGACTCAAAGTCGTAGCCAGCAGTACTACACAGCAATGCACGGCCAGGTGCACCCACCACGGATGGTGCCCAGAACAACCCACAATTCATGCATGTGCCAGGAGTGCAGGTCCAGGTTGGTGAAATACCGCTCCTCGCGCACAGCAGTAAAGACAACAAAAACTTACCTGGCAGTGGAAGAAGGGGGGGAGGGGTCAGAGGCTCCGGCTTCCCCCCGGGATTGTAAAAGTTTTCCTGCCCTGCATGCTCCCAGAGCCCCAGGGGTGGAGCAGGTAGAAGAGGAGGAGCACCTCTCTGGACGCCCAGGTGGGGGTGACGCCTCAATCCTCCCCTCATGGGCTCGCCGCCCTGCTCAGCAGAGCCAGCATGCAGGACTTCCTTTCCTCCAGCCTGGGCTACAGGACAAGTAAAATTGTTTCCACTGCATACAAAAAGACAGCACATGACCACGGAGCGAGCGAGGGGGAAGGAGGGAGAGAGACAGCGTGGGCTGGGCGTCAGCAGAGGCTGCGGAGAGAGTGCAGATGCTCAGCAAGGAGGTCGAAGTGGATAGAACGTGGAGACAGAGGATAGGAGGGAGTTAGGAGGGAGCAGGAGTGAACTGCGGAATGAGGCAGAGATAGAGTGACAAGGGGACTCGGGGTGAAGCCAGAGGCACAGCGTAAAGGGCTGCAAAGAGTGGACTCGACTCAGTAACATTTATTTGCAGTGAGCGGGCAGGCAGAGTGAAACAACACTGAGTACGAAGAGCAGGGCTGACAAGGGTCAGACGCCAAAGGGGTGGAGTGGTTGGGACTTGCAAAAATAAACATGCGGCTGAGTGAAACAGAGGTGTTCACACTTACACGCCCCCTTGAGATAAGAAAATCCTTCACGACAGCCGTGAAGCTAAGGACCCAGATGGACGGGCCATCCAAAAGGGAGACAGGGTAGTAACCAAGAAGAATCCATTTCAATTTGAAGCCAGTGTTTAGCATAAACGTTGACACGACCCATTGAAAATGATAGGCGGGGGTTCAAGTCCCCTTCTGAAATCTCCTCTCTCACAATGTCTCCCAGAGCCAGTAGCGCATGCGCGCTGCAACGCTAGGCGAGACCTTAAAAGGTCTCATTGACTAGAAGATTACAAAATACTGTAAGATGCCACCATTGCTTTATGTGCTAACTCCAGAACAGAAAGATTTGTGGTCTGATCACTGTGAGGGTAAGCTTGGTGCGCCTCCTCTGTCCCTCAGGTCACAGGACAGGTCATGAACCTTGCACTTCCAGGGATCGGCCTAGGTACCGGGGCACACACTAGATTAGATTTACGCCAGTACCTAAATCAAAATATAGATGCCAGATACACTAGCAGTCGGGCACTTAGTGCAGGGTACACCAGTGGAGTAGCAAGGTCTGGTGGCACCCAGTGTGGAAAATGTGTCACTCCTGGCTTGACAAATGGCAAAAGAACAAGTTACTTACCTTCGGTAAAGCTTTTTCTGGTGGATACAGAATCTGCCTGTGGATTCCTCACCTTGTGAATATCCCCTGCGTCAGCAATTCGGATATTCTTTCGTAGCTCCTCACGCCGACGTCACAGAAGCACGGCATCACTCGCAGCTCAGCTGACGTCACTGAATCCATAATAGGACCCCGTCGGCGTGATGACATCAGTTCCGCCCTTTTTTCCGTGCCCTCGAGGCACACGGACGGACCGACAACAGTGTATATATACACACAGGGTACAAAGTAATCAAGGTAACGCACACAGTGTGAAGACAAAGCATTAGAGCAAAATAAAACAAGACATTGCCTTAAAAACAACATGCACAAAAGCAATAGCAACTATTATAGGTATACAAGGGTGGACAACGAGGAGGCGGGTGGGTCAGTGAGGAATCCACAGGCAGATACTGTATCCACCAGAAAAAGCGTTACCGAAGGTAAGTAACTTGTTCTTCTGATGGATACATCTGCCAGTGGATTCCACACCTTGTGAATAGATATCCATAGCAGTCCCACTCCAGGAGGAGGGTGTCCACCCTTCTGTACCAAGAAGTCCTGAAGGACGGAACGAGCAAAGTGTCCGTCCCTCCTCACCTCTTCATCTAAACAATAATGCTTTGCCAAATTGCGAAGGGAGGCCCAAGTTGCCGCCCTGCAAATGTCCTCCACAGGAACACCCCGAGACAAGGCAGATGTAGATGACTTTGCCCAGGTAGAATGAGCTCTCAAACCTTCTGGAGGTTCCTTACCGGCCAGGGAGTAGCATATCTTTATACACAAGACAATCCAGCTAGACAGCGTGCGCTTGTGCACTGCTCTGCCTTTTTTGCAGCCAACGAAACCCACGAAGAGCTGGTCATCAATTCGGAACTCCCTGGTTCTGTCAAGGTAGAAGCTCACCGCCCTCTTAGGGTCCAGACGGTGAAGTCTCTCCTCCTCCTTGGAAGGGTGAGGGGGGGATAGAAGGTAGGAAGGTAATGGACTGCCCCAGATAGAAGGGTGTTACCACCTTAGGCAGAAAAGCAGCCCTGGTCCTGAGTACCATTTTTTCAGCATAAATAGTGAAGAAAGGGGGCTTTGAACTTAGAGCTTGAAGTTCACTTACCCTCCTGGTCGAGGTAATCGCAATCAGAAAGACCGTTTTAAATTATAAAAACCTCAAGGGACACCTGTGCAAGGGCTCGAAGGGTGAACCCATTAAGAAAGTAAGGACAAGATTCAAGTCCCATTGAGGCACAATAAAAGGAGTGGGAGAAAAATGTATTCGTAAGACCCTTTAAAAACCTTAACACAATAGGAGACTTGAATAAGGACGGCTGTTCTGGCAGGCAAAGGAATGCTGACAAAGCTAAAAGATAACCTTTCAACTGTCGCTACAGCAAACCCTTGCTGAGCCAATGAGAGTGCAAACTGAAGAATGTCGGACAAGCGAGCCTTCAAGGGGTCAATGGACTTCTCTCCACACCATGAGACAAACTTGGACCACCTATAAGAATAGATAGACTTGGTGGAGTGCCGCCTGGCTGATAAAATAACATCCACCACGTCAGATGGGAGAGAAAAAGAATTCAGGTTGCCCCGTTCAATCTCGAGGCATGAAGGTGTAAGCTCTGGAGGTGGGGGTGTAGAACCTGCCCCTGCGAGAGGAGGTCGGCCCTGAGAGGGAGACGGAGCGGAGGGCACGAGGAGAGGTGGAGAAGATCTGTATACCACACCCTTCTTGGCCAATCCGGGGCGATCAATATGACTTGGGCCCGGTCCTGGCGAATCTTCCTCAGAACCTGAGGAATCAAGGGTATGGGAGGAAATGCGCAAAGGAATTGAGAGTCCCAACTCAACTGAAACGCATCCCCCAAAGCTCCCTGCATCGGAAACTGGAGAATGCAGAATGACTGGGAGTGAGCGTTCTCGTGAGTGGGAAACAGGTCCCCCCCGAGGAGTTCCCAACGTCCGGAAGACGTGACAAACTACCTCCGGATGAAGCCTCCACTCGTGATCGGCTGAGAACTGCCGACTGAGACTGTCTGCATGTATGTTCAGAACTCCGGCCAGATGATTTGCCATCAGAAAAATCTGATGGTCCTGAACCCAGGACCAGAGACGCAGAGCCTCTCTGCAAAGGCAATGCGACCCCACTCCTCCCTGCTTGTTGACATACCACTTCGCTGCAGTGTTGTCTGTCGGGTCTTGCACCGACTGACTGCGAAGGGAAGGGAGGAAGGCCTTGAGTGCCAAACGTATCGCCCGCAATTCTAGAAGGTTGATGTGAAGCAACATTTCCTCTGTAGACCAAAGACCCTTGATCTCCAGGTCCCCCAGATGAGCACCCCACCCTAGAGTGGAAGCATCCGTTATCACTGATGGAGGAAGATGGAGGGCTTTCCTTGAGACAGATTGCCCTCCTTGCTCCACCAAGACAGATCCGCTGCAGCTTCTCTGGAGATCCTGATTGACTCCCTGAGATCTCCGTTGTGCTGATACCATTGCCTGCGGAGACACCACTGGAGTGCCCTCATGTGCCAGCTTGCATGGTTGACCAACAGAATACAGGAAGCCATCAGACTAAGCAGAAGAAGGACCTTTAGGACTGGAACAACCACTCCATTGTAAAATAAAGGAATCATTTGTTGTATGACGAGAATCCTTTGTGGAGGAGGAAATGCCCGACACACAGTGGTATCCAGTACCGCACCTATGAACAGGTTGCAATGAGAGGGCACCAGGTGAGATTTGCGCAAGATTATCGAGAAACACAACCTGTACAACTGAGTTGTAATTCGCAGATGATAGAGCACCTTCTCTGGCGATCAGTCAGTCATCCAGGTAAGGGAATACTGGTATCCCCGACCTTCTGAGATGGGCTGCCACCACCGCCATCACCTTGGTGAAGACTCGAGGTGCAGTAGTAAGACCAAACCGAAGAACCGCAAACTGGTAATGTTGTGATCCTACCGTAAAACGGAGCTACTTCCTGTGCGACTTCAGGATTGGAATGTGGAAATACACAACCTGTAAGTCGATCGACACCATCCAGTCCTCTTGCTGCAGCGCTTGAAGAACCTGCGCAAGGGTGAGCATCTTGAATTTCTCATTGCTTCAAAAAGAGTTTCAAGATCCTGAGGTCCAAGATTGGACTAAGCCTGCCATCCTTCTTGGGTATCAAGAAATACCGGGAGTAGCATCCCTGACCCCTTTCCTGCTCTGGAACCACCTCTATCGCACCTTTTCTCAGTAACGTCAGAACTTCTTCCTGCAGGAGAAGTAGGTGGTCCTCCGTGCAAAATCCTTGACAAGGAGGGTAATTTGGGGAAATTTCCGAAAGGGAAGAGCATACCCATTCTCTACAAGATTGAGAACCCAAAGGTCTGATGTGACCGATTTCCAATCTTGTAGAAAATGAGTAAGTGGCAGCCTGCGTATCCGCTAGAACCTCACTTAAGTTATGCCTGTCCTCTTCAGGTATCTTTGGTACCAACTGCTTCGCGGAGTCAATAAGTGCGTGAATATAACGCTCCTGAAGGCATGTCGCATTAGTAGATTTTAAGGCCATGCTGGCCGATTGGTCCAATCTCTTTGACTCCCTATCACTTGGTACTTGAGGGAAGGCCCCGGTAGACTTCTTGGTGCAGGCTGCCTGAACTACCAGACTGTCAGGAGACGGATGAGATGACAAAACATCCGGATCTCCAGGAGCAACCCTAAACTTTCTTGCTACAGCCTTTGATACCGCAGGAGAGGAACAGGGCGTACGCCACACCTCCATTACCGGCTCTGTAATAGCTTCATTAAATGGTAGCATTGATTCCACAACTGAAGAGGGAGAATGAGGCACCTTCGTTAATATACAATATTTAAACTCTGCAGTAGGCAAACTCAAATCCAAGAGCTCCGCCGCCTTTTTAATGGCCGTGTGATACGGTGCGGCATCCTTTGATGGAACATCAGGAGTCGAAGAAAGCTCCCACTCCGGAGATAACTCCAGGCCACTTGCCTCTTTAAGCTCTACAAACAAGTCCTCAGACTCCTGCAGTTCTCCCTCCTCCATCTCCTCTGCTCGATACCTTTGCCCCTCCAGTAGCCTTTGAGCCTCCCGCCTAAACCTCATCCTCAGGATCGGTTTCGATGGAGCCCCAACCGACTCCGACGGAGCAGGCGCCGGCGTCATGCTCGGATCTGGAGGTACAGCCTGGAAAGTACGAGGTCGAGTCAGAATCGGAGCCGGTGAAGATGGTATCGGCGTCTATGACCTCGGAGCCTGGAAATACCAGGACGGCGTCGCCGGCAGAAAAGGCATGAACGGTGCCTGTGCATAAGTCTGCGGAGCACCCAGATTATAGGCCATTGGACCCATGGGACCAGATGGTGCTCCAGAGGGGTACATGCCCCTCGAAAAGACCCCGTACATCGCATTTAAATAATGCGTCGGGTCTTGACCCGGGCCAGGAAAGGGTGGGTATGGTCCCAGACACTGCTCCTGTTGTGGCACAATTGGAGTCGGGCCAACCGGACCCGAGGGAGGATCCATCGGAGTCAAAGACCCCTCAGGCAGTGGAGCCTCCTCCTCCTCCCGAGATGGGACCCGAGGGAGGATCCATCGGAGTCAATGACCCCTCAGGCAGTGGAGCCTCCTCCTCCTCCCGAGATGGAGAGCGTTGGCGCCGGGGAAGGATTCAAAGCCGGAGCCGAAGAAGCCACAGGAGAAGGCTCACCTTGCGAATCCGGATTCGATGCAAGAAGCGAAGGAGAGACATAGTCCTTCCGATGTCGATGTTTTGGAGACTTCGAATTCGGATCCGACTCTCTTCCAGAGTGATGCCGCGCTCTATGCTTATTCTTGTGCTTTTTCTTAGATTGAGACGCATGACCGGAAGACGACCTCAAAGCCGATCTCTACTTCGAGCGGGACCTCGAACGCCTCCTACCTCTCTTCTCCTTCAATTTCGCTAGAGCAGCTTCGCCTCTCTCTCTCTCGCAGCCCCTTCGGGTCAATCTTATTACAGCTGGAGCATCCTTGGACGTCGTGATCAGATGACAGGCACCATACGCAGTCCTCATGGAGATCCGTTATCGACATTAACTTTCCGCATGCTCCACAGGGCTTGAACCCAGATTTCCTCAATGACATATCGACAGGAAACAAGATTTAGCACGAAACAAGTATCAGTAACAGAGTAACCAAACGAGCTACTGAGGATCCTAAGAAAAACCATTAGCGTCGACGACGCGGAAAAAGGGGTCCTATTATGGATTCAGTGACGTGAGCGCAATGCCGTGCTTCTGTGACGTCGTCCACGTCGGCGTGAGGAGCTACTAAAGAATTTCCGAATGTTGCTGACGCAGGGGATATTCACAAGGTGAGAGGAATCCACTGGCAGATGTATCCATCAGAAATATGTGTTTAAAACTAATTTTTGGACCATTTTGCCACTCCTCTGATGACACCCGGGGCGGCCCGCACCCACCTTTCTATCCCACTGGGGTACACAATACATCACCCTGGGTTGAACGTTCCTGTCAAACACCTGGGTTGTGTCAATGCAGCAGTTATCAAATGTAAAGAAAATTGTAGACTTTTGGCAATGGCAAGAACAATAACAAACATCTAAATATTTAGATGAATTTCTTTTTTTATTTTGGTTTCAAGTTATTAAGGAGATTACTACTCCTGCTCAATATGTACCACAGTAAAAAATTAAGTACACAGGGACTACGCTTTTAATCCTTACTGTAAACATAGACCAGACCCATGCCACAACATTCAAGGCGTAAAAAAGTATTACTACATCAGGAAACATTCCAAAGCTTTTCCTGGTGCACGACACAGACGTCTACTTTAAACTTCTCATTTTACATGCATTTCCAATGTCATATTACCATTATACATTTTGAAAATATTTTCTAACTGTGACACTCCCTGCAATCTTGTCAATGGAAAATGCATGAGGCTGCTTTAGAAGAACCACCCACATTCATAAACCTCACTGTGAAGTCAACGAAGATACCCACTGAAAGGGATGGTATATTTGACAGGGGTGGGATGACTAACATTAAATGGGAGCTGGATTTTATTTCCCAGCAAATGTAAAATACCCAACTGAGCGAATAAGAACGGAAAATAAATTAATCTCCCTCCCTCGAGACCTCCGCAATCAATCTCACCTTTTGGAAACAATTCAATTTTGAGTGGCTGACCTAAAATCTAGCAGCAGGAGGCAGACACTGGAGTTTCCATGGTGCTAGACGGCATATAACCAGACCATCCAGGGCCAAAGTACGTAAACTGGATAAATTTTAGCACCAATTCTATAAAATTATGTAATTTCTCCAGAAATAAGAGGAACACATTTAACCAAATAAATATACACTGTGTTGCGATCAACATAAAAATTACCACGAGAAACCATATTTCTTTTACCGCATAATACCTGCTATGGACGGAGATAAAACAGTAGCGGGCAGGCTGATATTTAGGGGTGCTGTGGTGGTGCAATGGCCTAAAGCTAGATATAAATTATTCTCCCTAAAGTCTGCAGAATAGCTCACGGCAGCATGCTCCCACAAACACCATCCTCCTCTCCAACACAAGAATTCGTATCTCAGAAATTGGAATACATCAGGGTTCAGATGAACAACAGAGACTGAGTTAGTATAATTATGCCATTCACCTCTCCCCAGTTAGTGATTTAGATGATCGGTGGGCCTGGTGTCCGTATTCACAGGTTCTCAGCCAGTTGTTTGCAGGTGAGGCAGAAGCGGGAAGTTAGTGGAGCGCTGACCACTTTACTATATTCATAGATTCCAGGCCCTTCACTGGAAAGCAAACCAAAATAGAAACTTGGAGCATGTAATACATCGGTTTCCTTAAAGGCCATTGTACTGTTGTCTATGAACTTAAGTAGAGAGACCTCTATCGACAGTACTGGCCTCTAGCCAGTGAGGAAATCCTCTGGCTGCTTCTATGAAAGGAAGCACCACTTCCACCCAGCAGAAGGGCAGTCACGCATGCGCATCTTGGTTCAAGCATTGAAACACATTTAAGAGCTGGGAAAGTGAGAAGAGGGGGGCTGTGGCTTCGGATCCCGGTCAGGAGACATGCAGAATGGTTCCAGCCTCTCGCACTCTGGAAGCATGCAGTTCAGTTTATCCATCAACGGCACCGTTTGGTCAATGCCCATCTGGATGCGTCTCAAGATGGCCGACATCTCGTTCACCTTCTGGATCTGCTCGGCATATTTGGCAAAGCGCTTCTGTCGCTCCTGCATGAGACTGTAGAGTGTGTCGACAGAACTATCCATCTGTACCAATGGACCAGGAGAAAATACATTATGGTTAAAGGTGGACATTTTATCGTTCACTATTCAACTTTTTTATTTTTAATGTTTCAATGCATTACAAAAATGGTCACATACGTAGCAACAAACAAAAGAACGACTGAATAAAAATAAAAAAGGGTTTTAGATACAGGTTTAACATTCGCAATATCGGCCCTTAGTTTTTTCATGCGTTCTATTACAGAAAATTCCTTTAATTGATGTATCACCTTTCACTCTTATTATTTTGTGGTTTTTTTTATAGACAACCTTTATTAGGCTATTGAATTTATAAGCACAGGTGCACCACATATAAGAATTGTACAAACTGAGTCACAAGTTTGTTACAAAAGATACTATCCAAATGTCCAATTTTTTTTTCTTCAAAAAAATCCTCTTTATTGTTCCATTTGTAAGAAAGAAAAGCCGACGCGTTTCGTCCCAGATGGGACTTCTTCAGGGCGAGATGAGCTAAAACCTCATGGGCAATTCGGCAGGTCGTATAAAGGTGGACAATCGTAACGATGATTGCTGTGTTATATACAGTCTGGATGTATGTTTTGAAAATTCACTTTAGCTTTGAAGGAGACGAGGTTCCTGATCAGGATACGAAGGATAGAGGGCTGCGGTTTAGACCTTTATATGGCAAAGCAACCCAAAAGCTTATGTGGTGTCCAGGCGAGCACCATCTATCAGGTGTGCCCTAAAGGCCTGGTTTCCAATTCTAAGGCTAAGATCGGTATTCCAATATATCAAATAACCAGGTGCTATACGTACTGGAGGAGTCAAGACGTACATTGAAGGAGACAGTTTGAGCCGCCACAACCACCCCTCCGCGTGTCGGCAACAGACATATGAAGTTTTGGTTCTACACTGTGGATTGCCGACCAGAGCCATAAAATTGGGGATCAGAATTGGCCAGGAATAAAGGAAGGCTGTTATTTGATATATTGGAATACCGATCTCGCCCTGAAGAAGTCCTTTCTGAGACGAAACGCGTCGGCTGTTCTTTCTTACAAATGGACAATAAAGAGGCTTTTTTTGAAGAATTTAAAAAAAAAAAAAATTGGACATTACTCTTAGTATCTTTTGTAACAAACCTGTGACTCAGTTTGTACAATTCTTATATGTGGTGCACTTGTGCTTATAAATTCAATTACGTTAAAGTTCTGTATGGAACTATCACTGTGATGGTGGGTGTTC
Source organism: Lissotriton vulgaris (assembly GCF_964263255.1). Taxonomy (NCBI): domain Eukaryota; kingdom Metazoa; phylum Chordata; class Amphibia; order Caudata; family Salamandridae; genus Lissotriton; species Lissotriton vulgaris. Next base: position 104,101,363 of record NC_141686.1, read on the forward strand.
ACACAAATCCCATTCTAAAATATAAAGTGAAAATTACTATTGTGGTCATTTTGGTTAGGTGCATTTGTAAACAAGGTTCCACCGTCCATTTTGCTCTAATCTTTATTAGGCTTTTTACGGCCACAAGGTAGCCAACAGTGGACATGGCACAGATGCAGTACATTGTATAACAAACCCATATTGGGACCATGGAAAACCCAGAAAATATATATACAAATAATGATTGCTCTCCCAGACGTGTAAACATAAATGCATCGGGTAAGAAACTCAGCCACTTCCCCACAACGTCCGTGCTTTTGGGGTCAGCCCCTCACCTCAAATACCATGGTCATTACGAAAGGAGGGGTTGGGGGACGACTCAGCCATTTTGCCACCACATCACGGATTTGCAACGAGGAGGGCCGTACCTAGAAAGGCCCTTTCAGCCTTAGTGCCACCCGTACCCCTTAATTATCCCTAGGAGGATCAAAAGGGGGGAGAGAGAGGGGACTATCCTCCCCAGCAATGTCACTAGTCACTGCGGTCCAGTAGAGTTGTATCTTTGCAGAGAACCATACCATACAGAGGTAGTCTGCTGGGTTAGTCGTAGACCGTGTGTAGAACAAGTTACTTACCTTCGGTAATGATGTATGTGGCAGAGACATATGTTAGTTGTAGATTACTTACCTTAGCATTTCCCCCAGGCGTCAGTCTGGATCCAGGGATTCTTTTCTTTAGCAATACCCCTGTAGGTAGTGGTGTCGGTCGACTCCGCGTCCATCGTTGGCATCGTGGTCACTGAAATGACGTTGTGATGCCTAATTCAACGCCGCCCTTGTGTGCTGACGTCAGTTCTGATATGACTTTCCACACCAGAAGCGCAGAGCCATGAAAGACACTGACCACTGGTGCGCCACAACTAGGGCCCTGTGAGGGAGTCCCTATCCCTAGAAGTTAGTTCGCAGAGTGGGGACAATGTGCGGGGCAGTAAGGAATCTACAACTAACATATCTCTAACAGATACAGCGTTACCGAAAGTAATTAACTTGTTCATCTGATAGAAACTGTTAGTTGTAGATTCCTTACCTTCGAATAGATACCCCAGCAATACCATCCCCGGAGGACGGTCTGGGAACCAAGTTCACACAAGAAAGTCCTGGAGGACCGTACGGGCAAAATAGCTGTCTCTCCAAACTGGACTGGACTGTCCAGGCAATAGTGTCTGGTAAACGTGTGCAGTGATAACCAGGTTGCCGCCGGGCAGATATCAAGGAGTAGGACTTTGCGAACCAATGCAGTGGTTGCTGATGTAGCCCTAGTGGCGTGAGCATGCAACCCTACTAGAGGATCCTTCTTCGCTAAAGCATAGCAGATCTTAATGCAAAGGACAACCCATCGATAGATGGTACGTTTTTGAACAGCCTGGCCTTTCTTGGCACCCACATAGTCAATAAAGAGTTGATCATCGACCCGGAAGTCTTTGGTGCGGTCAAGATAGAATGACAGCGCACGATTAGGGTTCAGACAGTGGAGTCTCTCCTCCTCCTTTGAAGGGTGCAGAGGTGGGAAAAAGGTGTGCAAGTTGATGGATTGCCCTACATAAAATGGTGTAACCACTTTAGGAAGGAACAAAGGCCTCGTTCTAAGCACCACTTTGTCTAGATGCACAGAGAAGAAAGGTGGCTTGGAATAGAGCCTGAAACTCACTCACCCTGCGAACAGCGGTGATGGCAACAAGGAAGGCAGTCTTGAGAATGAAGAGCCTGAATGACAGTTATGAAGAGGCTCGAAGGGAGCACACATATTGATTGATTGATTGATTGATTGACATAAGAAATGTGAGAACAGGATTCAAGTCCCACTCGGGCATTATGAAGGGAGATGGAGGAAACAGATGAGTAATGCCCTTAAGGAAGATGTTACGCTAGGAGACTTGAACACGGATGGCTGATCTGGCAGCTTAAGAAAAGTAGATATAGCAGCAAGATAACCTTTGAGTGCGCCCAGAGCTGAACCCTGCTGGGCCAAAGAAAGTATATACAAAAGATCCTCTGAAAGAGGGGCAGAAAGGGGATCTACAGCCTTTGCTGTACAACATGCCACAAACTTGTTCCATCTACAGGCGTATACCGTTTTAGTGGAGGGACGCCTGGCTGCCAAGATGACATCACAGACTGTGGACGGAAGGTCGAAGCTGTCAACTGTAGCAGCTCTATCTCCATGCAAGGAGGTGGAGACTGAACAGGTTCGGGTGAAGAACTGTCCCCTGTTGCTGCAACAGAAGATCCTCTAAAAGGGGCAGTATGATCAGAGGATCGATGGCCATGCTCAGAAGCTTGGGGTACCAGATTCTTTGTGCTGAGTCCGGAGCCACAAGAATAACTTGGGCCCAGTCCTGCTTGATCTTCTTGAGCACTCAGGGCAGAAGTGGTACCGGCAGAAAGGTGTACAGGAGGCTGCAGTTCCACTCGTGACGAAAAGCGTTGCAGAGTGAGTGTCGCCTTGGAAACTCCAGCACGCAATACTGCTCACATTGCGTGTTCTCTTCGGTGGTGAACAGATCCAACCAAGGCTCTCCACACCACTGAGAGAGACATTGCACCACCTCCGAATGAAGACGCCATTCGTGATCGACCAAGCACCAACAGCTGAGTTAGTCTGCCCTGGCGTTCAGAGAACCCACCAGGTGTTGAACCACCAGGGTCATGCCCTGATGTTCCAGCTATGTCCAGAGGCAGAGAGCCTCCTGGCAAAGGGTCAGCGACCAAACTCCGCCCTGTTTGTTGTAGTACCACATGGCGGTGGTGATGTCTTAGAACACCTGCACCACTTTCCCTTTGAGAGGGAGAAGGAATGCCTTCAGTGCTAGTCTGATTGCCTGGAGCTCCAGCAGGTATATATGGAGCCCGGACTCCACCGGAGACCAGACGCCTCTGGTCTCCGCCTCTCCCAGATGTCCGCCCCATCCCAGGAGAGACGCATCAGTCACTACCATTAGGTCTTGTTGCGGGAGCTGCCTCTGACCCAACCACCACTGCAGCTGTGTCACAGTCTCCTCTGAGATCTGGACATAGTTGGAAAGATTCCCCTTATGCTGTGCTTAATAGAACTTCAGGTTCCACTGAAGAGCCCGCAAATGCCACCTGGCATGATCCACCAGCAGGATGCAGGAGGCCATGAGGCCCAGTAGCCTCAGAGTCATTCTCAATAAAATCCGGGATAGAGGCTGAAACATCAGTATCATAGCCCGAATATCCCGGACTCGCTGCTCGGGAGGATAGGCCCGAAACTGCAATGTGTCCAGAACAGCTCCGATGAAAGGGAGCATCTGAGAGAGAGTCAGGTGTAACTTCGGCACATTTATAGTGAACCCCAGCGAATGCAGGTCTGCCGCAGTCTGGAGGTGGGAGAGGACAGCCTGGGGTGAGCCCACTTTTAACAGCCAGTCGTTGAGATAGGGAAAGACCAGAGCCCCTGATCTGTGCAGATGAGCTGCGACCACCGCTATCACCTTTGTGAACACCCGAGTGGCACTGGTAAGGTCAAAGGGGAGCACTGTGAACTGATAGTGCTCAAGGCCCACCGTGAACTGTAGATAGCGTCTGTGGGCTGACAGGACGTGAATGTGGAAATGAGCGTCCAGAAAGTCCAATGCCACCATCCAGTCTCCGGAGTCAGAAATGACTTGAGCTAATGTGATCATCTTGAACTTGTCCTTCCGGAGGTAGCAGCTGAGGGCCCGTAGGCCTAGATTAGGACGCAGGCCTTTGTCCTTCTTGGGCACCAGAAAGTAGCAGGAATAGCAACCATGACCTACTTCTGGCACAGGGACCCTCTCTATAGCTCCCTTGGAGAAAAGAGCTGAGACTTCCTGGCGGAGAAGTGCCAAATGATACTCTGACATGCGATCGTAAGACAGTGGCATTGGGACGGGATTGTCTCGAAGCGGAGGGAGTGGCCCCTTCAGACCATTGGCAGTACCCACCTGTCGGACGTGATGGATTGCCAGTGGAGGAGGTGAAGGCGAATCGTGCCTCCAACTGGCTGAAGATGGTCCTGGAACATCGGACCAGGAAGATTTGGAGGCAGTGGAAGGGGGGGGGGTGGGAAGGGGGGGGGGGGGGGAGGATGGCAGACTGGCCCTCCTGCTGGCTCCCAGATCCGCGAAGATGCTGGGTTCCACGTCCGCGGCCACGCAGAGGCTGGACAGCTTGCGTGAAGCTGTGGCTAGACTGGACCGGACGTGGTTGGGCATCTTTTCCGTAGCCATGAAAGAGACAAAAAGCAGACTGGAGTGGACGGGAAGGCGCAGGGAGGACCTGGCCTGGCAGTTCGGGCTGGACTGTTCAGATTGGGCGCAGGGTCAAGACTGAATTGCATATGGCTGGGTCCAAACTGGAATGGCATGGTGAGCAAAAAGCGATGGTTTTAGGCCTAGATCTCTGTACTGGGGTGAATGTATGACATTGTTCTGCATTCTGTCCATCAGTTCTTTTTGCAAATAGAGTGGTCAATACATAGGCATGTAGGCTAGGCGCTCCACTTATGAAATTAGTACTCAAGAAAGGCCCTGTATGATTTTGACCATACAAAGGGAGCGATGGGATTGTCTAATAGCACAAATACTAAGGGAGGAGAACAGGACATGTTCTCCAGAACTAGGAAACCCTGAACGACTGAGCTTGAGCGGTTGCGGTTTCAGGGAAAACATGGCCAGCCAGACCCCAGGATGGGATATTGTGAAGCTATGCGATGAATGACAGTACGTGACCATTGCAGCACATACTTGTGTTATCAGTTTTGCGCAGCACTGACCTCACCCCCAATGAGATAGTGGCTGAAGGAGAAAATAGTTGGCACTGTGTTGTACCTGATGTGGAAAATTTAGCAGGATGGGCTGAAGGCTTAGCCACACAGATGAGTCCATGGCCACGTGACATGGCAAATGTTGAGGATTGTATGCCTTATGGTGAGGGGATCCAGACCGAGATTATCCATACATGCAGAAGTCTGAGCGTGTGGCAAACAAATGTCAGACAGCACAACTCCCAACATTCTGTCACTCCCAGACATCAGAGGACCCTGATACGCAAGGGACCTGGGGCACTTTATTATGTTCCCTGGCAATAAACGGCCAAGGAGAATCTCAAAACGTTGTTCCCACCACTTACAGAGTAAGCAGGGAAATGGATTAGAGCTTTTCAAAAGCAAACTGCAGGCATCATCTTGGCAGTAGGGAACATAAAAAGTTCACTTGGCTCTCTTATAGGAAATGAGACAGATACTGCTTTCCAGGAGGCTGGAGTGAGAAATGTTCCCTCACTGAGACTAGGTATAATATCGTGCCTTACAGGCATGGACTGGAGCATCACCACATTGGGAGACTTTTTTTACAGAGGGTGCACTAAAGTCACATGAAACATTTGTACGCATGCATGGTGCCGCTGATACGTTGTTTCTATTACACGCACATATTTCCAGATATATACGCACCGCACGGGCATTCGAAGATACTGAACCACCCACGAACACACTACTTACCATGCAATACTTACTGGGCAATGGGGCTCGACTGACAAAATGGCTTACTCACGGGATTCGAACTAAGAGAGCGATCTCATTGCAGCTGCTCCGTGACAAGTGGAGAGGAGATGTGGGATGTGGGCTGTGCATTTACAGCCAGGGAATGGGACACTATATTGTGGTTTCCCAAGAAGGTCTCTTGTAATCCCAAATTTAAATGTATTCAATTGATGTTGTTACACAGAGCGTACCCCACACAGACTGAGTGCTATGTTTCAGGGGGTGACTGATGACTGCCGGCGCTGCCACGCACCTAATGCGGGGCTGGTGCACATGGTATGGTCTTGCACTAGGCTGGGACATTACTGGGAGAAGATATGCAAAATATTGACGATGATAGCACCAATACGCCAGGATGACTCCTTGGAATACTGCATACTGGGTCTCTGACTCCGTGAAAAGAAAGGGAACCCAGCCTCGCGATTCGCTAATCTTGCACTCCTTCTAGCTAAGAGGGCCATAACTACACGATGGACAGCCACTAGGCCCCGTCACTACAGGAATGTCACTCAGAAATGCTGAGATGGGGTAAGGCAGAGGGGGCTGAACTGAAAAGGGAGGAAAGCAGAGGTCTTCGAAAAACACCGATCTCACTGAGCTGGTATGCGATGCAAGAGGAATATACTGCGATTGACATTTTGTCCTGCTGAAATGTGTTGGGTCTGTCACATAGGAGCTTGTTCCAATGTTATGGAGCAATTGGTCTCCTCACATTATCTGTGTGCTAGTCTGGGTAAGATGGCGGAACTGAGCAGTTTCAACATGTCAGACCTTGGAACCGATGTACACACACCTGTGAACACGATCGATACGCAAATACTGCTGTTTTAATTGAGGACCGAGCACGCAGAGAGGGAGGGGGTTTGGGTAATGATTTTTCTGTTAGGATATTATAATTGTACTGAATATTGATTGCTTTGATAGACAGTCATCTGGTCGACTGAAATGATGCAGACGAGAATGCGGAGAGTAATCTAAATTGACATACAATTGGAGGCTTATTTTAATAATCCTGGTCCGCCATGTATTGCATACAAGGACACTTATAGATGCCAGTCAATGTTAAGTATATCATACTGTATTAGATGTGAACATGCCATATTATACCATATGCTTGTTTGTCGTTATATCTTCCTATGATGGCAGACTCACTGTTCTATAAAATAAATAAAAATTGAAAAAAATGACGAGGTATAATGATTCCCCATTTAAATAAGTTAGGACAGTAGTTTGGGATCCGTTGAGTCAAATGTATCCAGGCAGGCCAGACATTGGGTCCCTCATGGCTCAATCAATACAGCCGAATGAGGACCCTGCTCAGTTTTTTACCAGAATGAAGGAGAAATGACCTCGAGAAGTAGGTCAGGGTTGGGAAATAAGAAGGGGAAATGCTGTGTTGGTTTACAATATAGTGAAGGAGGGTTTACTCTCTCATGTACAGGATAATCTACACAAATAATTAATTTTTGTAAGAAGAAGCAGGAGAAAGACAGAAACACGCAGGAGGTGACAGAGAAAACAGCAGCTAAGTAAGTGCAGCAAAAGTTGGCAAAGAAAGGAGCAGTGGAAGGAGCTGTAGTAGCAGCCAACCCTCAGATAACTAATGTTTGTGAGATCAGTCCCAGGGTCCACCCAACAACAGTACCCACAACAGAAGGATAGTATAAGGGTCACAAGGAAGTAAGGGAGGAGGAGGAATAGGAAGCGGCAAAATGCGTCCCCAAAGGATGGATCAAACATGCCATTACTGTCACAGGCATAGACACTTCATTAGAAATTGCAGAACTAAGAGATGGGATTAACAAAATGGAAGGACAGGTGTTTATAATCAGCCAGGAAATACAGTAGTGCAGCCGCAATCAAACCCACTGATAATATATGTACCTCAGATGCCACCACAAAATGTGCCGAAACCAGCAATGCCTCGGTTGCAAGAGAAGCTGCCACACCAAAGTTACCAAGCACCCCCAATGGTACCCTCCCTCAAAATGGACAGGGAGGTGAGATTGTGAGAGGAGGAAATCCTCTCCAGAAAAAATTATGTGGGAAGATATACACACCGAAGGTACCCACAGAGTAGTTCCATGCGTCCAGTATTGTCAGTGGTGCTCGTCCAGATGAGGAACCCACTATGACGGTAACTATAAACGACAAGAGATGTATATTCCTTACATATACAGGCGCAACCCAAACTTGTGTTAGACCTTCCAATTTCTAATAGATCAATTGACACACTAGGATTCTTTAGGGCAGTAATGAAGTTTCCATTTACTAAACCAGTGGAGATGGAAGTAAGAGGTAGTTACATTGATGGCTGTTTACTTTTCTCTCCAGCTAATCTATTGGAGAGAAAACTTATGGCCAAATTAAATAGAACTATTCATTTTGAGCCTGATAGCACTATGATTTGTCCTACTCATGGAGTTCTACCTTTCAAGATCATGGCTGTAACAGTTGATTCGTCTAATGTAGATCAAATCAGAACTCGACCCACTGATATAGAAGCATTTGCTACAGCAATGTATACAAAAATAGCAGAAACACCAGTTACTAGGAAGAGAGGTACAGTTACCTTGAGGTTTTTTTTACAGTGACAAAGGCAAGATTCTTGGATACCTGACAATGAAATGATATGGCAAATAGAAGCCTTAGAGATAACACAAACTTATGGCACTCTGATAGCCAGCGATCATAACCATGTCTTGTGGGCATGTGTTCTATTCAGTGAGCCAGGTAAAACTGTTAGGGAAATACTGGATGATCAACTTTTTGACAATTTTGGAAGTAAGGACGCCCACACCAGGTACAGCTTTTGATTCAGTTAGGGATCTTTCCCAAGTACCAGACACCTTGTGGACTAAGGTTCCCCATGATATAGGCCTTATTCGTAGAGCTACACCATTCAGAATTACATTGAAAGAAGGTGCGCATTTACTTAGGGAAGACAGTGTACTCTTTCTGAAGCAGACCAGGGCATTGCCACTTTTACACAGGCTTTAACCCCTTCACTGCGGCGGCTATTCCGCAGCAGTGCTAAAGGTGCGGGGCAGAAATGCGGCGGGCGCATGCTGGTGACGGAACTGCTCCGTCACCAGCGTCGGTTGCGCTGTGCTTATGACGGAGCGGTTCCGTCATGGCCCCACCCGCTCAATAGAACGCTCAGCGCAGGCGCGGAATTCGCGCCGCACAGGAGCGTCGGCAGGCCATGACGGAACCGCTCCGTCATCAGCACGGCGCCCCCGCAGCTGATGACGGAGCGGTTCCGTCATCAGCAGGGGAGGGGTTAATAGAGCAAGGAGTAACTTACTTACTTAGTATCCCTGTAACACCCCGATTTATCCGAGGGTAATATTTGACTTGTGGTTCAAGACCTGCGCCCCCTGAATGATGTAGTAGTATCAGAATGTCCAATTAATCCCCACCCTTTCATCATTTTGATGATTATTCCTCAGGATGCTAAATATTTCTCTGTTATAGATTTCAAGAATGCCTTTTTTAGCATCCCTCTCCATCCAGACAGCCATTATTTGGTAGCGTTTTCCTGTTGAGGGATTCAGTATTTGTATTCTCATTTACCTCAAGGGTATTGTAATTCTCTTAGCATTTTCAACAGCAAAATTTACCTAACATTCTCTGTGCGACAGTACATTGTTGCACTATGTCGACATATTAGTTTGCAGTCCTACAGAACAGCGGTGTAGGAATGATACCACATCTATATTGGTTACTCTCGCACAGAGAGGATACGAGGTAGAAAGAGACAAAGTTGACTATTGTAAGGAGGAGGTCTATTACTTACGACAAATATTGTCAGCTATTGGTCGACAAATAGCTCCTGAAAGCACAGCATTTGTACATCAATTGAGTGAGCCACAAACTGTTAAGGGAATGCAGAAGTTTCTTTGCCTCAGTAATTATGTGAGACAATTGGTCTTTGATTACAGCACTTTAATAGCGTCTTTTCTAGCTTCTATTAAACAGGCAAAAGACAGAAAAAATAAAGTGGACACCAGAAATTAGGGAGATCTAAAACAAATTGAAGACTGAGATAACAAACGCCCCAGTTTTGGGGACTCATGAATACACCAAGGAGTTTGACTTCTTTTTTATCATTGCAATGTTCAAGTGATGACAGCTGTCCTTATGCCGACATATCCTTTAGGACACAAACATATTGCATATTTTAGTGGACAGTTGGATTCAGTGATGATGCGAGGATATTATCTATGTGAGCAAGCTCTTGCCACTACAGCCTTTGCACTGCAGAAGAGCACCCACATTGTATGGGGGCACCTTTGACGCTCTATGCAGACAATGCAGTGTTCACTATCATTCAGAAGGCTAATACTACTTTAACCACACAGTGTCAGGATATGAGGTGATACTGTCACTCCCATCTTTTAAGATTGTGAAGTGTCATACAGTGAATTCTGTGACATTCTTTGCTCATCCTATACTAGATTCTGAGGTTGATGTGCCTGACTGAGCAACGTATAGACCTAGTGAATATAGTAAAGCAACAGAGGATCCTATTCCAGGTAGTATTGTCTATTTTGTCGATGGTTCCTCTACTATTGACTAGGGTACAGGAGTAAGATATACAGGTACAGCAGTAGTCCGAACACAACCGTATTACTCTTCAGACATGCCACATAGAGCAGTCAACACTACCAGCACATTATTCTACACAAGCAGCAGAGTTGAATGTGTCTCGTAAGCAAGGAATAGGAGAAGTCATCACAATCTAGTCTGATTCGGATTATGGGACTACCACTAAACATTCTAGCATTAAGAATTGGAGCAGGAGAGGTTTCTTGAAGTCAGACGTAAGTCCTGTTATGTATATGAATCTTTTAGAGGCTTCAATAGAGGCACTTGCGTTACCACAGGCAGTGGCAGTTGTGAAATGTGCGGCACAAACAAATGGACAGGATTTTGTGTCATGGGGAAATGCTGTAACAGATTGGGCAGCCCAGGATGCAGCTAGGCGCACCCCCGCCTGTACCTTCAGATTCACAACCTGTCCCTGTTTTGGTGGCCCAGACCGCCTCATTGTCGGATTCTGAATCTAACATTACCACAGATGGTATGCCTCATTATGCTGAGACAGTGCATTTTACATCTTCGAAAGTTGCAGGAAGCTCCGAAACACTTATGGGAGGCTACAGGTTGCTCCTAGTCAGGGGACAACTTAATGTACAGATAAACATCTATAGGCAAACCAGAGATGCCTCAGGCTTTACTTACGATCGCTTTTGATCAATTGCATTTACCAGCTCACATCTCAAGAGATCATTTGTCTATGCAAATATAAGATTGGTTCATTCCCAGCTTACATGATATGCGTACCATGTACCTTCTTAATTGTACCGTTTGTCAACAATTCTCTCCCAATCCCACATTGAAGGTGAGAAATTCTACCATTCTACGACCACAAGGTCCTTTTAAAGTTCTACATATTGACTTTGTGGAAATGTTCGATAAATGCAACAACTAGCAGTAGGTGGGCTCCCCAGCCGGAGAGCAATGCTTCCGCTGTCAAGATTATCTGAGGAACTTGCTCTAGGAACGGTCGTCCCTTGGAAAGGTTTTTGGTGTTCCGCCACTGCAGAGAGCGATGAGTCCGACCGTCTACCAACACTAGGTCCGTTAATTTACCTTGAGCCTTGTTCCATTGACGTGATAGGCACTCTTGTAGAGGACGCATTTGCAGTCTTGCATGGGGCACTATGAAAATGCAAGAGGCCATCATCCCTATGAGCTGCTTGAACACTCGTGCTGGAAGGGAGTGTTGTGGCTGAAACTTTGTGAGAAGAGTTTGCATGCTGGCTATCCTTACTGGAGTGGGATAAGCTGGCGCTCTTGAGGTGTTTATTGTGGCACCGAGGTACTGTTGTACGTTGGATGGTTGCAGTTAAGACTTGGTGTGGTTTATTGTGAAGCCCAAGTTGTGGAGCAGTTGGATTGTGGCATGAGTGTGTTCCACACACTGGTTGTATGAGCTGGCTTTTATGAGCCAGTCATCGAGGTACAGGAAGACGTAGATGTGTTGTCTTCGTAAATGTGCTGCCACTACTGCTAGGCACTTGGTGAATCCTCTTGGTGCTGTTGTGACTCCGAATGGGAGTACTTTGAATTGATAGTGCTGCCCGTCTATTACAAATCTGAGATACTTCCTATGAGCTTTGTGAATGGGAATGTGGAAGTATGCGTCCTTGAGATCTAGAGTAGCAAGGAAGTCGTTTTGTAACAGGAGAGGAAGCACTTGTTGGAGTGTGACCATGTGAAAATGGTCTGACTGTATGTATATGTTTAGCGGTCTGAGGTCCAGAATAGGCCTTAGAGAGCCGTCCTTTTTTGGGATAAGAAAGTATGGGGTGCAGAGGAACTGGTTCTATTGCACTCTTTTCTAGCAAAGATATTACTTCTTGCTTTAACAGTGACAGATGTTCTCGTGACATTGGACGCTGCTTGGGTGGTATGTTTGGGGGGGGGGGGGGGTAGATGTTAGCTCTAGACAGTAACCTGACTGAATAATTTGTCACACCCACCTGTCTGATGTGATGTTGGTCCAGGCAGGTAGGAATTGTTGCAGTCTTCCCCCCCACAGGAGTGGAATGTTGGGGGGGAAGGGGAGGAAAGTCATTGGGTAGGGGTGGAGGCAGAGAGGGAGTTGTTGGTTTTGCCTCTGCCTTTGTTGTTGTTACCCCTGTAACCCCCTCTCTGGTATCCCCTAGTAAATGTGGATTGGCTAGGGGTCTTGTAGGAAGTGGAGGGGCTTTTGGAGGAGTAGTCTCTTGCGTTGCCTCTATATGATGAGCGACGAAAAGAACGTCTGGGAGCTTGCAGCTGCAAGGCTCCCATAGATTTTGCTGTGTCGGTCTCTTTTTCATTTTCTCTAAAGACACATCAACATTTGGGCCAAATAAATGTGTCTCATCAAATGGCTGATTAAGGATGGAATTGTGTACCTCAGGTTTAAAACCTGAAATACGTAGCCAGGCATGTCTATGCAAAAGGGTACTGGTATTGATTGCCCTTGAGGCAGTATCTGCAGCATCTAGGGCACAACAAATGGAAGTATTAGTCATATTTTTACCTTCTTGTATGAGTTCATTGGCCCTATTTTTATACTTGTCTGGTAGATGCTGCATTATGGACTCCAGTTCATCATAATGTGCCCGGTCATATCTTGCCAACAACGCTTGAGTATTGGCAATGCGCCATATGTTAGCTGTCTGTGACGCTGTGCGTTTACCAGAGGCGTCAAGGAGTTTATATTCCTTATCTGGTGGTGAGGCCTCACCTGATGTCTGTGAATTAGCACATTTATGTGCATTAGATACAACTAAAGAATCTAATGGTGCTGGACCGCTAATGTAAGCTGGATCTGTAGAGGCAGCTTTGTATTTTTTCTCAATGCGAGGGTTGAGGACCCGAGCACTGACGGGTTTTTTAAATACCTCTGTTGCGTGCTTAATGACCCCTTTAAGCATTGGCAAAATGGCAGTGGACCTTTGTGTATTAACAAAAGTGTCCAATAGGAAATCTTCCTCCACAGTATCGGTGTGCAAGTCAACCCCATGGTACTGGGCAGCTCTTTGGACTAGTAGGTTAAAAACTATAGTGTCCTCTGGTGGGGATGGCCTAGATGGATATACATCGTCTTGGGGGACGTAAGGCACATCAGGGGTGTTATAATCATCCAATGGGTTAGGAGACTGAGGGGGACTATTGGTCACTGCTGGGTCATGTGCAACTCCACCTGTTTCATCAGAGTCCGTATTTACATCATCATCTGGATTAGTGGATGGTGTAGGCAAATGATGTGGTGTAGGAGGAGGAACAGTATGGGGAGGTGGTGGAGAAGGGACCCTTAATGGAGAGTTTGCAATGCCTCATCTTTGGAGGAAGAGGAGGTGTGGGTGCCTCCAGTGGTCTCTTCTTGGAGCTAAGAGCTAGTTGGCCAGTCTTAGGATCCTTTACAAGAGTCTTTTGAGTAGGATCTGGTGTAAAAAGCTCTTCTGTGTAGGGTAGATCCTTCGGGGTCAAAGTTTTTGGTTCCGGAGGTTTTTTCGGCACCGACTCGGTAGCTGGTCTAGGGTCTTTTGGCTTAGAAGTATGACCTTTCGAAATGTCTTACCTGAACGTGTTTTTTTTCGGTTATGGGTGTTTTTTCGGCTCCGAAGCGTGTGAGTCGGGGCCTTTAGGTGTTTTTTTACTTGGCTCCGAGTGCGGTTTTGGCATCGATGAGCCGGTGCCAGTCTTCGGCGCTAAGTGCTTAGGTGTCGGAGCAGTGGTCAGCGTGATTGAGGAAGATGGCTTCTTTTTCGGTGTCGGTATGGGATCGGCACGGGGAATATGTTGACTCGAGCCTGAGCCACCTGAAGGCTTAGTAGGCTTCTTTGCCGGGCCCGAAGGCGGGGCGTGGGAAGCAGTCTCTTGGTGTGCACCCGGGCCCGAAGGTGAGGGTGGGTGTCGAGGAAGGGTTGGGGTCGACGGTCTTACTTACGACCCGTTGAGCTGGAGTGATGTCCTCGACGTCTGAATCTTCGGAATCAGAGGAGCTGGCACTTTCTTCGGCCCACTGGTGTTCTGGCACGTCAACGCCTTCTTCAGATGTTGTCGGGAATCGACGCTGACGAGCGAGCCATTGTTCTTCGAGCTAGTCTGTCCCGAATCGTCTTTTTGGAGCGGAAAGAGGCACAAGCGGAACAGTCTTTGGCCTCGTGCTCCGGTGAGAGGCAAAGGTTGCACACCTCATGTAGATCTGTGTGGGGAAACTTCGACCCACATGGAGGACACTACTTGAATGGTGTCCTTTCCATGAGCCAGAGAGTAAGGCCTAAGTAGGACCGAAGGCCTTCGTCGACGACCGGAATCGAAGACTTCAAAGTGGTGAAGAATCGCGTTGATGTGGAGCGCGATCGAAACAATACCGTCGAACTGGGTGAGGATTGCACGCCGAAGGAAATTCTGTTCCAAACCGCAGCACAGGAAACACATCCGAAAGTAAATGAGAAGCACGCCATCACGGAGGTCAACCTTTAAGTTGTGCACATAGGTGATACAGTTTGTTAAAAAGTTTGTCCGGAAATGGAGAGAGGCCAAGTTCAATGGGCTTTTCACAGTGATGATGATGACGCAGACAGCCCTTAAAATGACAGGAAACCTTGGATTATCAATTAGATATTCAACTAAATCCACCATCAAGCCAAGTACTGCAAGCAATGTAAATGTACCAAGAAGGGGGAAGAAGATTGGCATCGTAAAAATACCACCTTCCTCCTCTGCCTATGGACAATATTCTGCTTTTGGACAATTTTTTGGTTCAACAGAATGAAAGTTATGTATTTTTCTTTTCATTTTCCGTCTCTTAACACTATCACTTCTGTTATTGCCCTTTATAGTAATTTATATTTTGGATCTAACTTCCCACGCTTGCGAAGAGAACTCGCTGTTCATGTTAATGTGTCTAATAATATCCATACTAGATTATTAGATAATATGTGGTATCAGCATACCAGACATAGATTCAGAAAGTACTAATGAATCATATTTCATTCGCTCTTTAATTCTTCATGCCACAGGATCAGATAGGCTACACTCAACTAAAGAAGTACCCCCAAGCACAGCTCTATGCCTTTTGCATCTTCATCTGTGTAGGTTTAAGGACCAAATGCAGCCAACACATGTTAGGGTAGTACAGTTTCTAATTAATGTCACAAATGCCTCTTCAGCAGAAGTTTTATATATCCTTACAGACAGGCCATCAATGATGAAACTGCATGAATGAAGAAAACCGGTCACCCTAACACTGTAGAATTGATAAAAAGGGTCTTAGGTTTAGGATTTTTAAGAGTAACACGCCCGCCCACTGAGTGCAATAGTTATTTAGTAAATCTTTTACCCCCAGATTGTGTCCGTAGGCCAGGATTTATAATTACCGGATCAGTTTATGCCCATGATCAATGGCATGCTGATATTGAATGCTCGTGTAGTGTCATGTCTTTATGGAATGGTACTGATACTAGTCAGGATGCAGTAAGAAAGTGTGCGCATGTATGGGATGATAATGTTGCATGTTACACTTGGATAGATAGTACAGTACATCCTCAGACAGTCATGAGATTAACATCGGTTTCTTTATGTTTCAGAGGAAATTGCATTGTTAATGAAGGCAGGAATAGCAACTGCAATGCCACAATAGATAAAAACAGGCATGCAGGGGGGCAGCTTCAGCTTCATGGACTATTATTGGCAGTGTAGAGTACGTTCAGCTACCACCGAACTAGAGTGCACTATGTACCATGGTCACTTTGTATGACCCTGATTTGGTCATTTCTGGAGTTAATTTATAAATGCTTCATGAACACCACATGAGCCGTTCAACGACTTTGTTACGTCATCACCGAAGGAGAAGAAATCCCAAGTATTATTGCACTACCACTTGGAATGATTTTCTCCAACATTACCGGTTGTTTAATGATGCACAGCTGTTCTTGGGAAGTATTCTGCCATTTGTTCAGGCAAAGGCAACTGCTTGAGGGCTACAGATAACTCAATAGGAACTTCATAAATACTATGAAAGATGAATTTAATGCCATAAAGGAAGAACTGCGTGCCTGGACCGGAAACAAGCATCCTAGGGCCGGTTTCAACCAGGATAGCTTGAATCGAGTGGCACAGTGAGCCCGGGACCCACGTCTGGGCATACCCTGCGCACTCAATCAATCATAGTACTTGTAGAGTGCGCTACACACCAGTGAGGGTCTCCAGGCGCTGAGGGGAGGGGGCTGCTGCTACTGCTCGAAGAGCCAGGTCTTGAGGAGTCTTCTGAAGGCGAGTAGGTCTTGGGTCTGCCGTATGTGGGTAGGGAGGGTGTTCCAGGTCTTGGCGGCGAGGTAGGAGAAGGATCTGCCGCCGGGGGTCGTTCGTTGGATGCGGGGGACAGTGGCAAGGGCGAGGCTGGCGGAGCCGAGCTGGCGGGTGGGGGTGTAGAAGCGGAGTCTGCTGTTCAGGTAGGCTGGTCCGGCGTTGTGGAGTGCTTTGTGTGCGTGGGTGAGGAGTTTGAAGGTGATCCTCGCATCGACGGGGAGCCAGTGTAGGTCTCTCAGGTGGGGGGTGATGTTGCTGGGGTGGGGGACGTTGACGATCAGTCGGGCAGAGGAGTTTTGGATGCGTTGTAGTCGTAGGTGTTTGGCTGGGATTCCCGCGCAGAGTACGTTGCCGTAGTCCAGTCTGCTGCTAACGAGGGCCTGTGTCACCGTTCTTGTTTAGGTCGGGATCAACTTGTAGATCCTGCGGAGCATGATATAGCAGGAGGAGGAGACTGCGTTGACCTGTTTAACCATGGAGAGGGAGGAGTTGAGGATGAATCCTAGGTTGCGTGCATGGTCGGTGGGTGTTGGTGCTGCTCCCAGTGTGGTCGGCCACCACGAGTCATCCCAGGCTGAGAGGGTGGGTCCGAGGATGAGTACCTCAGTCTTGTCCGAGTTCAGCTTCAGATGGCTGTTCCTCATACAGTCAGCGACGGCCTTCATTCTCTCGTGGAGGTTGGTTTTGGAGGTGTGTGGGTCCTTGGTGAGGCAGAGGATGAGCTGGGTGTCGTCGGCGTAAGAGATGACGTTGAGGTCGTGATGGTGGGCCACTTGTGTGAGGGGGGCCATGTAGATGTTGAATAGTGTTGGGCTGAGGGATGATCCCTGGGGGACGCCGCAGATGATTTCGGTGGCTTTGGATCGGAAGGGTGGGAGGCGGACGCTCTGGGTTCTGTCGGAGAGGAAGGACGTGGTCAAGTCAAGGGCCTGCTCTTGGATTCCGGCTTCTAAGAGGCGTTTCTTTAGAGTGCGATGGCAGACCGTGTCGAAGGCGGCCGACCGGTCCAGAAGGATGAGGGCTGATGTTTTGTCGTTGTCTAGTTGGCGCCTGATGTAGTCTGTGGCGGCGATGAGGGCTGTCTCGGTGCTGTGATTTGAATCTGAACTGGGAAGGGCCCAAGATGTTGTTGTCTTCCAGGTGGCGTGCCAACTGTCTGTTGACTATTTTCTCGATGGCCTTTGCTGGGAACGGGAGCGGGGAGATGGGCCGGAAGTTCTTTAGGTCCTTGGGGTCTGCCTTGGGCTTCTTGAGGAGGGCGTTAATTTCAACGTGTTTCCAGCTTTCCGGGAATGTCGCTGTTTCGAAGGAGAAGTTGATAACCTTCCGTAGTTAGGGTGCGATGGCTGCGTCTTCTTTCTTGAATACGTGGTGTGGGCACGGGTCTGACGGAGATCCTGAGTGGATGGAGTTCATGACCTTGCGTGTGTCGTCGTCGTTGGACCAGGAGGTCAGGTGGATGGCGCTGTTCACAGGGGAGGTGGGGTCTGGCGTAGTCGGGCAGTTGTGGTGTTAAAGCTGTCGTGGATGTCAGCGATCTTGTGGTGGAAGAAGATGGCTAGTGAGTTGCACAGTTCTTGAGAGGGTGGAATGTTGTTGGCCCTGGAGAGTTCCCTTACGATGCTGAAGAGCTCTTTGCGGTCGTGTGCATTGTTATCCAAGCTGTCTTTGAAGGAGGATCTCTTGGCTAATCTTATGAGGTGGTAATGTCTTCGGGTTGCGTCCTTGTGGGCTGCGTAGTTGGTCGGAGTGCGTTCGTGGAGCCATATTTTCTCCAGTTTCCGGCATGCGCATTTGGAGATCTGGAGTTAGTCGGTGAACCAGGTGGCTCTCTTGCTGGCGTGGTTGTTGGAGGGTTTCTTGAGCAGGGCGAGGGTGTTGGCGCAGTCGTCGATCCACTGTCTGAGGTTGCAAGCTGCGGTGTCTGGATTGGTGGGGGTCGGTGGGTGGGTTCTGGGTGAGGGTGGTGAACAACCGGTCTTTGGTGTCTTTGCTCTAGCAGCGGCTAGGCAGCTGTTAGGTGCAGTGGTGCGTGGTTGGTTTCTGTAAGATGAAATGGATGCATCGGTGGGCGGTCCAGTGGAGTTCGGTGGTGTGGTTGAAGGCGACATGGGTGCATGTGGAGAAGACGGGGTCCAGCGTATGGCCGGCGGCGTGGGTGGGTGCGGTGATGAGTGGTCTGAGGCCGAGGTTGGCGATCAGGGGAGGTGGAGTTGGCGTTGTTGTTGTTCTCGAGTTGGAAGTTCATGTCCCTGAGGAGGATGTAGTCCGTGGAGGCGAGTGAGTTGGTGCTGGCGAGGTCGGCGATGGGGTAGCTGAACTGGGCCTGGGGCCCGGGGGGTCTGTAGATGAGTGTTCCTCTGAGGGTGGTGTTGGGGTCAGTGTGGATCCGGAAGTGCAGGTGTTCGGCGGCATTGAGGGTGATTTCTGCGTGGGTTGCGACCTTGAGGATAGACTTGTGGACGATGGCTATTCCTCCTCCGGTTCCGTTGGCGCGATCCCTGCAGGTGATCTTGTAGCCGTCCGGGATGGCTATGGCGATGTTGGGCGCCGAGGAGTCGTTCCACCAGGTCTCGGTCAGGAAGGCCACGTCTGGGGCGGAGGTGTTGAGCAGATCCCTGAGCTCGATGGTGTGTTTGCGTGCGGAGCGGGTGTTGAGGAGTATGCAGCGGAGGTGGTTGCGTCCAGTCCTTGAAGGTTTGGTGGTTCTGTCGCAGGTGTAGCTGCAGGTGCGGCAGGAGAAGGGTCCATGGGTCTGTTTCGGGGCAGCCTGGAAGCAGGTGTGGTTTCGGCCGGAGTTGAGTGCGTGGAGGCTGCTGGCGTCGTAGTGGAGTCTGGTGTTGTGGCGTTCACAGGGTCCAGGGGTTCTGGCGCTGGGAGCGGTCCAGGCGCGGACGGGCGCACTTAGTGCAAGAAAGCAAAAGACACACAATTGATGAACGGAATGCAGTACAAATCAAAACATTCACCACCAGTCAAGAGATCGGAGTTAAATCCATAATTCTTTGGTCACCATGCCACCCCAGTTTGGACCTGGCCATATGCAAATCAGTCTTGACCCTGTGTGTCATGAAATCAGTCCAGCCTGAACTGTCAAGCCAGGTCTTCCCTGGACTGGAAACAAGCATCCTGGGACCGGTTACGGGTTCCTACCCCTCATCAGCAATGCTATCTTGAGTAAAGTGGCAAAGTGAGCTAGGGACCCATGTCTGGGTATACCCTGCCAACTTAGGGTGAATAAAGCAAACACAAAGAGATGATGGACGGAGTGCTGAAACTAGTTTGTTTGCTTGTTTCCAGTCCAGGGAAGACCTGGCTGGCACTTTGGGCAGGACTGTTCCCATGAGGAACAGGGTCAAGACTAATTTGCATATGGCTGTCTCTGAACTGGGGTGGCGAAGTGAGCTACAGAACAATGATGGGCTCAACCCAGATCTGTGACGGGGGTGGGGAGTGTCTGAAAGACTTCAGCGCTCCATCCATCATCTCCTTGTGTTTGAACGGTTCCTTACCCCAATGCCTCATGTAACAATCTAGAGGGTTCTTAACACTAAGCAATGAGCCTGTATCGCCCTCAAGGTGAACTCAAGCCTTCCTGCTAACACCACTCCGCTCGGAATTGCTGCTGGTGTGTAGATGGCACATAGACCCCAGCTCAATAAGAGATCTATAGAAGAGTAACTAAAAATAATTATGAACCATGAATTTGAGACCTAAGAGAAAGTCATGACTTTGATGCAAAATAAGTAAGCAGTTAGACGGTGCATCATGAAGATGATACAAAACTGATCCAGAAGTAGTTATGGGTAAACAATTCATAATTCTCTGCTAGTAAGTTCATCAAGATGGTGGTAAATATGCTACCTAATGTCATGGGAAATATAAGGTTGCAGCTTATTCTTCCTTCAAGGCATAACCAAGCACTGTACTAAACAGAGATCTGTTACTTTGAACTGTGAGACATGTTTGGGTCGTCTATAGAGTGTCATGGAGATAGGCTTTGCCTTCACACTGTGTTAAGTTAGCATGAGCTTATTAGAAGTTTAAACGCCATTTTACCTTTCTGCTGCTTCTGCACACGGCACATATTGTTATTAATGCTTTGAGCCTAGTAGAATCATTTGCTTCACACGAGAATAATAGGTTTTCCTATAGTATCAGCTTTGCTTGGTAAGCTATGTCTGAACAGCGAGTGCCGAGGCCTTCAAGGTTATTTCAACACAGTGGTTGCTGTTCGGTCTGATCAGCGCACGTCCTTGACATAACACATATGCAGCTGTGGCCAACTCTGGCTTTTGGCGCTTTTAATAATGCACTGCGCAGAGCATGCACACTCACTTAATGGATATTTGTATGCAGCGAGTTGGTGTAGAAGATGATGTGATCTCTTTCTACTAAGACCAGAGGTATGGGGCCGCCCTGCTAAAACCCAAAGAGACCTTCTTTAGATATAATATATTATACTAGCAAGGGAGGGTAAGACTTAGGTGTAATTTAGCCTTCTTCCCTTTAGCATGCTTTCTCCCTTTATATTTTATGGAATAGTAACTATGCTGATAACCTTGTTGCTTATAATAAGTTTGCTTGTATTAGCTAAGATACTGCGCCTGAGAACACAGTATTAGAAATAAATATTTCAAACTTGCACGTGTCCTCATTTATTCCTCTTTCTGGACTAGTATGTTAGTATGACGAAAGAGTGTTCATGTGTTCCAAGTGACCTGAGGTGTTCTAAGTTCATGTTCTGGGTTGTCTAATCATTGGGGGTGTGTAAGAACCAATGAGACACTGATTGCTAGTCTGGTAGGGGATTTTGGATACTAAGGTGAGTTTTGGCACACCCTAATTCACTGAGGTTCCAAGTCTCTATGCACAGTTCTTTGTAGGAGCAGAATCCCTGCGACATGGCGCCCAATCGTTGTTGGTCTTATTACATGACACTTGAGTCGAGCCGATAAAATATGGTCAGAGGATTGGTGGCCAATCTCTCTTGGCCCTTGTCCATTGCCCAAACCATCTGTCAGGAATCTTGGGGTAATAATTGATAACAAGCTCTCCATGGCTGACCACATAAATAAAGTAGTGCAAACTGGTTTTGGCATTATACGCAAGCTGAGGAAAATCTTTAAATGGATACCCCTCTCAGCTCGCATGCCCCTAGTACAAGGACTCATTATCAGCAGGATTGATTATGGAAATGCACTTCTGTCCTCAATAAATATCACTCTCCTGGCCCTCCTACAGGTCCTCCAGAACACCGCTGCAAGGCTGGTGCTGGACCTGCCGGCCCGCACCCCATCTCTGCCTTGTCTTAAGTCCTTGCATTGGCTCCCTATACAAAAGCGTATCAAGTTCAAATTATGTTGCCTGGTCCATAAATCCATCAATGGACAAGGACCAGCATACTTAGAAGGCAAGCTAAAAGCCCACAAACCAGCAAGAATGCGGAGATCCTCAGGCAAATCCCTTCTTACCATCCCGAGGGTTCGCACAGCCAGAAATGGTGACAGGGCATTTATTAAGACAGCCCCTGAAACCTGGAACTCTCTTTCTCTTCAGATAAGGACGGAGTCCGACTACCTCAGGTTTCGTAGAATACTAAGGACGTGGCTGTTCTAGCCCTGCCTACCTGTTAGCGGGTCCACAGCTGGGAGTTCTATGATCTTTTTCTTCTGCAAGCGCTCTGAGACCTTCGGGTGATTTATGCGCTATACAAATGCAAATTAAAGTAAAGTAAAGTAAAAGTTTTAGAAAAAGAATGTTGCTGCTTTAACAGCGAGATATGCCACAGATAGTGAGAACGCGGCTTCGGAATCTGACATGGGCGCTGATATTGTTGGACAGCGCGGCGGAGATTACCATAGTACGAGAGGCCCTGCGTCCACTACTAAAAGTGACAGCGACTGACCAATATGTTGTTGTGGAGACAGCGGACATTAGAGTAGCTCCCCCTGATAGACTATGGAATAGTCCTTTTAATTGAAGGTGACATACAACTTACCATTAAAGGGGTATTTTGGGAAAATCTTACAACTACCTATGACATTTTGTTAGCGGAGGCTGACTGGCCCCCACCTTTTGTGCTTGCGGCTCTGAGAGGGGAGGAGGTAATCCTCCCTAGTTTCGCGCACACAGTCTCTAAAGAGCATGCGCTATATTTTGAAAAAGAGTGGGCTAAGGCTCTTGCGCCGGCTTTGTACCGTACACATTGCTGGTGGGATACATTTTCCCCACACCACGAGATTCCTTTACGGTCTATGCCACAGCCTCAACCTCAATATCTCATCCGACGTGAAGCTAAGGCTTCCGTCGCGGAAATCCTCGAACAATTGGAATATCAAGGTGTGACTGAAACTAGTGCGTCACCGATGAATAACCCTCTTTTTACTGTATTCAAGCCTGACAGCTCGTACCGTTTGGTATTGGATTACCGGCATTTGAACTTGCATTGCCGTACCTGTGCAGTACAGAAAACCCACGGCTCTGCTTTAGTGGCTGGTCTTGTGCGTAGACCATTCAAAACCATACTGGACATATCCAACGTTTTTTTTGCCCACAATTTGGATGGTCTAAGTTCCCAATGGACCAGTTTTACCTGTGACGGCAAACAGCGCCAATTTAAACGCCTAGCGATGGGCTATAAGAATAGTCCTGGAGTACTTGCTGCCCGTATTGTCTCTCTCTTGGAGAGAGTGGACACAGATGCGTGTTCGTATGTGGATGACATTCATCTCACAGACGCCGGGCTTTGGGCGCATCTGTGTCGAGTTAACAGCATAATTTGTAACTTTGCGGACTTTGGTTACAAATTCAACTTTGCAAAGTCACACATTGCAGAGTATACAGTGTTGTTCCTGGGCTACGAGCTCAACAATGAAGGTCGAGGATTGGCTCACTTCTTGGAGAAATGCGCACAACTGCGCGCTCCTACAATCATGAAAAAATTACAGTCCTTGCTGGGATTTTTGAATTTCGGGCGTACTTATATTCCTGAATATGCCCAGCGTATCAAGCCTCTGTATGCTTTGATACAACCTGCTTTTACCAAATCTTGCTGGCTGCCAGAACATTCAGCTATTTTGCAGGCTGATCTTCTAGAATCTAATTTCTTACTGACTCATGACAACCACACCAACCTGGTGATGAGAATTATCCCGGGGTTTCATGTACCTTACTTTTAACGAAGGAGACACAGTACCTATTGCTTACAAGTCACACTTCTACACTTCGGCTGAAATGCGGTTTTCCTCTGTGGAAAAAGTTTTGACAGCAGTGCAAATGGCGATTCTTAAGGAACGTGCATTGTCGCAGGGAAAACGCATATTGGTTGTTACCCCGTATCCTGCACTAGAGGCAGTGACAAAGGCCAGTGTACTGAATTCTAAAGCTTTGCACCCACGGTGGATACAAGGGGCAGCATCGTTGATGTCTCCGCACCCACGGTGGATACAAGGGGCAGCATCGTTGATGTCTCCGGATGTCACGTTTATTTTTGATGCCTCCCTACAGTCGTAGGAATTTTTGCAGTATGAATTTGTTCATCCTGCGCCTTTGGTTACGAGGCCTTTGGAGGATTTCCATTGCATCATATAAACTGATGGTTCAGCGCAAGTTGTGCATGGGTCTAAGCACGCATACGTTTCCGCTTGCGCCATTGTGGTAGGTGCCATGGTGAATGATGAGTTCAAGTCCCGAGTCGTGCACACACAGACTTTAGGGGACTACACAGCACAATTGGCAGAGCTTCGTACTCTGATGCTTGCATTGGAGTACGCTGATCCTAGTGTGACAACTCTTATTGTGAGAGATTCTTATTATTGTGTCCAGTCTTACAATGAAAACTTGTTCTTTTGGATTCAGAATGATTTTCGTGATTCCAAGGGTAGCACAATAAAACATAAAATGATCTGGGTCTGAGTGGCTGAGCTTAAAGAACAGTTGCCACTCGTGTTTGTAATTCACACTCTCGGTCATCAGCGCGTAGGAGTCCACGCTGTTGGCAAATCATTGGCTGATGAGGCCGCGAAATCAGCAGTATCGAAATATTTGGTTGCAGCCGTTACACGTTCCAAAAGTAAGATCAATGATGATATCGAGGGGAAGTAAATATCCTAATGGATTACCTTCGAAGTATTCATACCACTTAAGTCCTGATAAAGTTACTTATGTGAAAATACCCGACGTTGGTTAAAAGTTAATTTCCAACGCGGACCGCAGGCCCAATCTGATTACTGCAGCCCATGAAGGTGTTGCGTCAGCGCATGCGGGCGTTTCGGCTACTGTAGCTCAGTTACAACGTTTCTGGTGGGGGCTGTACAGAGCGTGATTATGTCCTTCAATGTGACATTTGCCAGCAGATTAAGCCTTCGACTGCTACGCGTCTGCCACAGACACAGTTGTACATTTCTAATAAACCACTTGGATGTGTTTATTTAGATCACTGCGGTCCTTTTTCTTCTGATACTGCGTATAAGTACATCTTAGTAGCAGTTGATTCATGCACACGCTTTGTGTGGGTGTGGCCAAACCGCAGCCCTGATACACGAACTGTCATAAGAGACTTGCGTGTCTTTGTAGGGATTTTTGTCTGTGGTACCTTCTATTCGGATCAGGGTCCGGCTTTCGCCTCAAGGCGTATAAGGATGCCAGGACTTCGTTGGGGGTCCAAGTCAAGTATTCCTTTCCATACAGACCTGAGGGTAATAGTGTTGTGGAACGAATGAACCGAGATTTAAAGCAGTCTTTGACAGTTAGAGTTATAGGCACCCCCAGGAACTGGCTGGCCACCTCAATAGAGTGCAGCGTGCTCTTAATAATTTCCCTAGAAGGTCTCTGGGTGGGCAGACCCCATACGAAATGCTCTTTGGTATCAAGATGTTTGTACCGGACCTTGACTGTCTAGACCAGGCGGCTGTTGCTGCCTCCTTTGACGAAGATGAGCATTGCAATGTTTTACAGAATCAGTCTTGCAGTCTTGCAAAGGAACATTTGCCCTCCACCTCGGATGATGGGTTGCAGATCCTGGGAGTTGGCTGGCTACCCCAAGTTGGAGAACTGGTTCAAGAGAAGATCAAAAACAAGAAAGAATTTGGTCCCTCTTATCGAGCTCCGGTTCCAGTGCTTGGTGTGAAGGGGACAAGAACAGTCATTTTACCACCACTTCCAGGTCGTAAGGACAATAGGTACATCACCATTGACAATGTCAAGATACACAGAGTGGCCGATTCTTCTTAGTATGATACTGGCAGTCTCATGTCCTTCGATTTTGAGAAATTCTGTTTTGGCCTCGGCTTCTAATCCAGTGCCTGATGTTGCCCTCGAGATGCCTGCAATTTCTAGTCCTTTATGGAGTACACTGCCTGGTACTCAACTTAATCATACAGACTACACTTACCCAACTGACTTATCAATGCCTGATTTGCAAACTTGCTTGGTTACGGAATCCAGATTTTCATTTGACACTGATTCACACACATCGGGGAAACTTTCAAGAATTTCTGTTTTGGCAAGACTGTTCAAAAAACATTTTTTGATCCCCCTTGGACCTACATTTGGCTGGTGCTTTTTTCAATTTACCTTTTTATGTCAATAGGCTTTGGTTTGTATTTTTTCCGACTCATGAATGGACACTATGTCGAGGAGAGAACATGCATTCGACATATCAATGGAACATTGGCTCCCCATTCCTCATCACAAAGATTGAAGAGAGACTTGGCCTTTGTTAACATCACTGCTTGGCCAGTCTTAGATGGCATTGTATGGGATGCTGTTCGATTTCAAATCCATGGGCCCACTGAGGTTATAAATGTCCCTAATGTGCTTAGAGTTTCTATGGGGGGATGTGATTAAACAAAATATACGTTCTGATGATTGGGATGTTCAGGCAGTAGAAGCTTTGGTTTCGGATTTGAAATATTATACTGCCTTTTATGCTGACGATTTGTATTTAGAATCTGCTAATTACGGTGATTTGTATTGTTACCAACATTTTGGCAATCATTACCTCCATAAAGCGAATACCAGGAGGAACACTGAATTATACGCAATGGGAACATTGTCCAGCTCCTATACAAGGCCGTTCTGCTTCCTTTTTGAAAAGGTTCACTTACTTTACCGATTTTAATTAGTCGAAACCCAATGCGTTTTATTTTAAAATGACTGAAAAGTCCACATCCAAAGTTAGACTTACCGATACTAAATTATTGTATTCAAAGTCCTTTCTAGACCAGTTAGCTGTTGGGGGCTACGAGTTGTGGAAGGATACTATTGACCTTAAATCAGTTTGGGGTTCTAAAAGCTGGCAAGTGCAAGGTACTGAGGCTTTGCACCGTGCATGCCTCATCCCGAACCACATGTTTCTTCGATTTCACAGACAACTTGCTTTGGATTGGCTACTGCTAAAAAATTAAATGCTCCTTCTTTTCCTGAATTAGAAAGAATATTCCGGTTGGAATAATGCTACAAAATTTTCAATGAGAGAGTTAAAAACTCTTGTTAAATTCTTCTTTTAACATTTCCAGTTTGGATCGCAAAGGCTGGTTGATCTGGCATAAAAGTGCTGACTCTTGCCAGCATCGTTTTCTGGGTTTAGCGGAAGACTTTACACAGGTCAGGGGGGATCCCCGTTTTGAAAGTGGCCATTCTGTGACTACCTATTCTGTAGGCAAATTGTGTCAGAATTGCCTCAAACATTCTACCTTGGCGTCAGTTAAACTACATTTGTCTAAACTGACTGACGATGTTGATCTGAATGATTTTATTAAGGGCCCGGCTAACGGAAGGTCTAAAAGATGGATATATGCTATTTACAACGAAGTTTGGAAAACATCCCAGATTGAGGCGGCTACCCGCATTAGAGCTATAGATCCAGCCAATTTGAAAAAGTGCTAGCGGTTGTAGATAATAGCATAAACACGCTCTCATCCCGCATTTACACATTAGACAATATTTTATCATCGGTTGTTGATATTGTGCAAGATGAAGTGTCTGTTCTGTACCAGGGTCAAAATCAATTGCGTTCTATTATGCAGTTTGCATGGACACTGCAGACCCTGAAGGCAGGAAAAGTGCCCTGGCATTGCATGAATACGTCGTCCTTGTTTGCCCCGTTTAATTTAACTGACAAGCAATGTTTATTGTCGATGAAAGGTGCATCTTTTTCTTTGTTGCACATTGAAAGGTTGGAACCTTTACCGTTTTCTGTGGTGGAAGCCAATACTGCAACGTGGCTTATCCACGGATTAATAACTCTCCCGTTTCCTTTATTCAAGTTCGAGGGATGTATGAAGTACGTTGCCATTGGTAGATATGAGCCTCTTGGCAGTGCTTATCTCCATGAAGCTTGGTCGCTTCCAATTACCTATAGATACCCTAGGGAGTTTAAGGAAGTTTATTTGAATGGTGAAAATTGCACTGAAACACCGGATCACTCGATGTGCAGACATATCCAATTACACAGCTCCTATAATCAGAATGAGCCGAATTTGGCCTGTATTTTAAAAGGTACACTTGTGCCTGCTATCGTACCCACGTTCAAATTACTGGCAAACTGGAGTTATTTACTTTTAAATAATGAAGATTGTTGTGGGTTAGTAGCGGGAATTGCTTATGTTGTTACTGTCAGTGAAAGGGTGGTTTGCGGTAAAAATGTAATGTTTCCTCCTCTGCATGGGAGACTTGATGTTTCCATCTGGCCCAAGATTCCGACCTTGAACGCAGAGTTTCAACAAGATGAGTCGCATAAGAGCTCTATTGTCCCAAAAAGAAGTTGCCCTCACATTTGCTCGTAAAACATTCGTCATTCACGTGGCTAACACCCGCACAGAAGTGCATGCTTTATTGAATACCGATTTTCCCTTGCATTTCGTTGAGTTAATTCACACTATCTTCAATGCATCCTCCACAACTGGGCTGGCTCACTTTTTTAAAGTTGTAAGCAGTGGCCTTATGACTTCTTTTCAAACTATATTTGGTGTGTTTCCAGCGTTCTTCCATTCTATTTTTTCCAGCCTGTTTGGTGGATTTCCCTTACTGCTGGCTCTGGCTGCAGGCGTGCTTTTGCTGTTTTGCTTGTTTCAAAATGGATGCACATCCTGTGTTACAAGACGAGCTGTCTCGGCTGGGGCTGCTTCTCGCCCGAATGCTTGAGTACCATGGAGCGATGCTTCTTGCTACATTGAATGCAGCTTATGAATTATCGTTTACATGCGTCCAGTCTGTCTTTCATTGCCTGAGTTGGACTTCGAATGGGCCCTGTATTTGTGTCTCTGTAATACGGTGTCTCCCGATGGGGATTATAATCAACTTATGAGCCCCTTAGTTGCTCATGAATTGCTTTGTTCTGATGGAGGATTATGGCCTTTGCAGCGATGCATGGAATACTGGGTCGTTGGAATGTGTTCGCAGTGGCGCAAGATTTCTTGGCACGCAGCTTCACTGAAAACCCACAGAGTTGTCCTCTGATGGTGCTAGAGGCTCCGGTAATTGAGGAACATGTATGTTGTTTCCCTTTGTTAAATTGGATGGCAGAGTTTTTTTCGGATGAGAACAGTGACTTCCTGTTGGAGGCTGTTGCTGCATATTTTGCATATTCATTATTGGGATGAGATGTATCTTCTGTCTCTCTTCCATGACCTACGCCACTTATTGGACATCGGACATTTAAAAAAACTTTTTCATCAATTTTTGGCCCAGACCTATTGACTTCACTATGTCCGATGGCCGCATTGTTTTAATACATTCGACCTTCAAAAAATTGTTTGTCTCTATCCTTCTAGGAACGAATTGGAGACTTGTGTTCTGACTATTGTTCTTGAACTCTGCATTCCTAAATTTGCCCCTTATCTTCTCTTATCCGTGCTCGGATCAAGGGAGGGTGTCATGGAGATAGGCTTTGCCTTCACACTGTGTTAAGTTAGCATGCCATTTTACCTTTCCGCTGCTTCTGCACACAGCACATATTGACATGACATGACATGACAACTCCCTAGATGCCTTCTTTCTCACTGAGACGTGGCTACATGCTAGTTCTGGCCCAGGCACCGCCGAAGACCTACCGTCTAATTATGCCATCATTCGACAAGACCGATCCACCGGAATTGGAGGTGGGATAGCAGTCATCTTTAAAAAAATCGCTGCAGTGTATTTTGGAGCCCATTCCTTTACTTGCCTGTGAGGTTGCCCATTTCAATCTTCAACTTCAGCCGACCTTCACTTTCACAGGTCTTCTGATTTACCGTCCGCCTGGCCCTACTCTTCCTTGGGCCACCCAACTAGTGGACTGGATCGCCTCGGTAAGGGTGAATCACAACTATCTATCCATTCTAGGCGATCTAAACATTCACTTCGACGACCCGGCAAACAAACCAGGCATTAATTTAATTCATGACCTTGCTGCCATGAATCTCACTCTATGGAACTCAGGTCCAACTCACAAAAGGGGACACCTTCTGGACCCTATTTTCTCCAGCCTCCCCCAGCTACAGTGCCAACAGGCTCTGCCCTTAGATTGGTCAGACCATTTTCTAACAAAATTCCATCTGGGGGACCATACAGCCGTCAGCCCTCCTAGCGGGACTAGTAAGTCCCTCAAAAGAAATTGGAAAAATCTGGACATCAACCACCTCACGTCCATCCTAAGTTCGACCACACCAGAGGAATTATTAAACACCAGAGACATTGAAATTGTAGCCACAAATATCAATAAATGGCTCCTAGGTGCTTTAGACATTTGCCTGCCCCTAGCTCACAAAAAAACCACCTCCCATAACCCGCCTGCCCTATGGTACAACGAACAACTGAAGGCTTCTAAATCCAAATGTAAACGATTAGAACGCCTGTGGAGGAAAGATTACTCCCCGGCTGCCAGCTCACACTACAAAAGCGAGCTTAAGCTCTATCATAAAGCCTGCAACAAGGCAAGAGCTAACTATGTAGCAAAATCCATATCTGAAGCTACCAACAAATCAAAAATTCTTTTTAATCTTGTAAAAGAGCTAGCAGGCGCAAATACATCTTCCAAACCTCCTCCTCTTAATAGTCTTCAATGTGAGGAACTGGCGAAATATTTTACATCTAAGATTGAGACTATCCACCAGAATATAGCAACACAACAGCAGGCTCAATCCAAAAGTACGCAAAACCTCGGACCCAATACAGATGACATCTATGTCCAACCTCATCTGCCCTACGCGCCGCTTACTACTTGGCCCGAGATCGATGTCCAAGGTCTGCGGGACATCTTAGGGAAGGTTAAATCTG
The DNA here is from genome assembly GCF_964263255.1 of Lissotriton vulgaris. Taxonomy (NCBI): domain Eukaryota; kingdom Metazoa; phylum Chordata; class Amphibia; order Caudata; family Salamandridae; genus Lissotriton; species Lissotriton vulgaris. The sequence continues at coordinate 104,132,062 of NC_141686.1, forward strand.
GATCTCCTGCTGACCCCCTCCCGATCTCTATACTTAGACTCCTGGACACTCCTCTTCTTGCCGTGCTATGTCAAACCTTAAACTTATCTCTTTCCACGGCCACGGTCCGCCATCTTGGAAACATGCCATGGTTTCGCCCCTTCTTAAGAAACCATCAGCCGACCCCAAAATCTTGGCAAACTTCCGTCCAATATCCCTCCTGCCTGTTCTCTCCAAAATCTTGGAGAAGCATGTCCATGAACATCTCGCCAATTTTACGGAGGTAAACAGTATCCTTCACCCCTCCCAATCGGGTTTCCGTACCGGATTCTCGACGGAGACTACATTACTTGGAGTTGTGGAAAATCTTCGACATCTGGTCGATAAGGGTAACTATGCCGCGCTGATTCTACTCGACCTCAGCGCGGCGTTTGATACCATCTCCCACAACATACTGCTCGCTTCCCTCTCCAACATGGGCATAAGAGGAAAGGCACTAGACTGGATTGCATCTTTCCCGACTCTCAGGACATTTCAAATCTCTTCCAGTAATGCGGCATCCAAGGTCCATTTTTCTCCGTGCGGAGTTCCACAGGGATCAGTATTAAGCCCCCTGCTTTTTAACCTCTATGCAGCCCCGCTGGCCCAGATCGCTGAATCAGCTGGTCTTAACATGTTCACATACGCTGACGACTCTCAAATCGTTTTCTCACTATCAAACGATAACCATGACTTTCCCTCACGCCTACAGACTGGCCTTAGGAACATTTCCTCCTGGATGAATAAAAACATGCTTAAACTCAATAGAAGAAAACCGAGGTTCTGATAGTAGGTCCCAATCATAACCTCTGGAATTCCAGACACTGGCCATCCAAAATGGGCCCCCTGCCAACTCAATCACATCAAGTCCGCAATTTAGGCATTATCATTGATAATGGCCTAACCATGGAGCCCCAGGTGAACAATCTCACAGCTACCTGCTTCACAATCCTGAGATGGCTCAGAAAAATCATATGGATGCTCCCGGACGACACTAAAAAAACAGTGGTCAATGCGCGAATTACCTCCCGTCTGGACTATGGTAATGTCCTTTAGTTAGGGGCATCTCAGGCAGTCATGAGGCACCTCCAACTGGTACAGAATGCGGCAGCTAGACTGCTTTGTAAATGCAACAGGAGAGATCGTATGTCCAGTCACTTAAAGGCACTCCACTGGCTAAAAATTAACAGGGTCAAATTTAAGACTCTCAGCCTCATGCACAGGATAAAGTGGGGCAATGCTCCCAGATATCTTCAAACCCTCGTGCACACCTACACGCCTGCCCGATGCCTGAGATCTACCACCCAAGGTCTTTTCTGTGTCCCTAAAACATACCGTGCGAGGATGGGAGGTAGATACTTCTCCCTCCTAGGCCCAAAGCTTTGGAACTCCCTTCCTCAACCTCTCCGTCTAGAAACTCGGTACACTCACTTTCGCAAAGCCATTAAGACCTGGCTTTTTAACCAGTGACCTGTTCAGGTTTTCCTCCTATAACCCTTTCCTGTCTCTCTGGTTCAGTATTCTGCTTTAGCGCCGGGAAGCCCTTTTTGGGTATCTGCCGCGCTCAATAAGCCCAATAAATAAATAAATAAATAAATAAAATAATATTGTTATTAATGCTTTGAGCCTAGTAGAATCTTTTGCTTCACAGGAGAATAATATGTTTTCCTATAGTATCAGCTTTGCTTGGTAAGCTATGTCTGAACAGTGAGTGCCGAGGCCTTCAAGGTTATTTCAACACAGTGGTTGTTGTTCGGTCTGATCAGCGCACGTCCTTGACATAACACATATGCAGCTCTGGCCAACTCTGGCTTTTGGCGCGTTTAATAATGCACTGCGCAGAGCATGCACATACACTTTATGGATATTCGCATGCAGAGAGTTGGTGTAGAAGATGATGTGATCTCTTTCTACTAAGACCAGAGGTATGGGGCCACCCTGCTAAAACCCAAAGAGACCTTCTTAAGATATAACATAATATACTAGCAAGGGACGGTAAGACTTGGGTGCAATTTAGCCTTCTTCCCTTTAGCATTTTAACATGCTTTCACCCTTTGTATTTTATGGAATATTAACTATGCTGATAACCATGTTGCTTATAATATTTTTGCTTGTATTAGCTAAGATACTGCGCCTGAGAACATGGCATTAGAAATAAATATTTCAAACTTGCACGTGTCCTCATTTACTCCTCGTTCTGGACTGGTATGTTAGTATAACGAAAGAGTGTTCATGTGTTCCACGTGACCTGAGGTGTTATAAGTTCATGTTCTGGGTTGTCTAATCATTGGGGGTGTGTAAGAACCAATGAGGCACTGATTGCTAATCTGGTAGGGGATTTTGGATACTAAGGTGAGTTTTGGCACACCCTAATTCACGGAGGTTCCAAGTCTCTATGCACAGTTTTGTGTAGAGGCAGAATCCCTGCGACAAGAGTTTTGTCATTCCTCTCAGAGCAACTTTGACCATCCTCTTCATAGTCAGCCTTGCCCCTTGGTGACCCGGACCAGCATCAGCAGACTCCGGGCTGAAACAGCGGTGTCCCGGGCGGGTCGATTTCAATAGCGGCCATCTTTGCTTGGGGAAGCGTCACCACGCACCCTAGCGGACAGCATAAAAAGGGAAGGGCATGTCTCCGCGCAGCGGACGCGCCGAATCTGCGCCGGAGTCGTGCCAGAGTCTTGCCCGTCTGCGCCCGTCCACGACCAGGAAGTGGCCGTGGCTAATCACTATTCAGAGCCTGTTACACATTCCCCATTTAGGTATGATAAAAGAACTTTACTTAAATTAAGGCAACAGCATTGTGGTTTCCTTCATGCTATCCCCTCTGACCTCACAACCCGCACCTTCCCGTGCATGCCCTGTAAATCAGACCAGGTAGAAAGCACCTCTGTGATTCATTGTCCTCTTCAAAGTAACACTAAACGGGCCCCAACCTCTAGTAAAAACATTACCAGCAAAGCAGGCCTCATTAACTGCCGCTCTCTTGTTAAACACTCGTTGGATATAGCTCAATCCCTTTCAGATAACAAATGGGATATCCTCTTTCTCACGGAGGCATGGTTAGGAGATTAAACTAACCCCGCTCTGTCCCTTGCCATTCCCCCTGAGTATCACATTCTTTGCACTAACAGACAAAGCTCCAACCGCGGAGGAGGGATCGCTATTATTTTTAGATCAATATGGACCCTTTCCTCTTTTTCTTATAATCAAATAGAATCTATAGAAGCACTCCCTTTTTGTATCCATCTAGCAGCCAACACCACCCTTACAGGTTTATTAGTATACCGCCCCTCTAAGTCAAAGGTCTCTTTCCTTCCGGACTTCTTGGATTACGTCCTCCAGGCTAGCTCTCGCTATGCCAACTTCACTCTACTCTGAGATCTTAATCTCCATGTGGAGGACGCCTCCGACCCCACAAGTTCTAATTTTCTCACCACACTTTCAGATGGCGGACTAACCCTTTTGATCTCCTGTCCCACCCATAAAGCGGGTCACACTCTTGACCTCATATGCTCCAACCTTGCAGACCTTACAACTGGTGTTCCCTACCCTGTGATCTGGTCCGACCACTTTTTTATCCCATTTTCCATTACTCTACCCCATCTAGTAAGACCACAAGTATCAGCTAAAACCTTTGGTCGTAACTGAAGCAAGATTTCCTCAGATAGCCTAGGAGTGCAACTGGCCTCAACCACCCCCAGGGAGGCCATCGATTTAGATTCCAGGTTGAATAATTTCAACGACTAGATCTCATCTGCTATAGATTCTATTGCTTCTATTAGGCCTATCAAAACATTCCGTTCTGTCCCTTCCTCACCCTGGTATTCAGATGAACTACGAAAGTGTACGTCTGCCTGTAAACGCCTGGAGAGACGTTGGAGACAATCATACTCTCCAGACAGTAAACTAAAATATAAACCAGCTCTCAAAAACGATAGGAAAAAGATTATTGATCATAAAAGACAGTACCTAGAGGAAAAAATTAACAGAGCCCAAGGTTCTGCGAGAGAAATTTTCAATACTGTAAGATCTTTTACAAACCCCCTGGCCCTCCAACGACAGCCCCCGGTATCACAAGCCCTCTGTAATCGTTTATCAGACTTTTTTTGAGGATAAAATTGCCACCATTTATGATTCTTTTCCCTGCAATAACCGCACCGACCTCACTGATAACCCTCCAGTACCCTCAAATCCCTGCCTCGAACCTTCCCAGATCTTTTCAGATTTTGAAGAGATCTCTCTCGATCTTCTTTGGCAGAACTAGCAAAGTGTAGATCCGGCTCGCCAACTGACCCCTGACCGGCAATACAATATAAAGCCCTGGCCCCAATCCTCAATCCAGTTCTGAATAGTATCTGGAATGACTCATTAAGCACTGGCATTTTCCCAGACTCGTGGAAACACACACGTATTGTCCCCATCTTGAAAAAGGCCAACGCTGACCCTAATGAGCCAGCTAATTATATGCCCATTTCCTTGCTACCAGCACCAGCCAAGGTACTGGAAAAACTAGTACAACAGCAGCTGGCAAACTTCTTGGAAGCTCATGGGTCATTCCACAACTCCCAACATGGCTTCAGACGAGGATATAGCACGGAATCGGCACTAATCGAGATGGCTGACGCTGTTCGATGGAAACTTGACGCTGGATCGAGGGCGGTGTTGGTGCTGCTGGATTTATCAGCAGCGTTCGACACCGTCTCTCATCCTGTCCTCCTCGACTGTCTACACTCTAAAGGCATCCAAGGCCAGGCCCTGAAATGGGTATCATCTTTTCTGTCCAACCGTACACAGGCGGTGTACACCCTCCTTTCACCTCAGAAAACCATCCACTCAAGTTCGGAGTCCCTCAAGGCTCCTCCTTGAGCCCCCTTCTTTTTAATGTGTATTTCTCCCCTTTGGCCGAGCTGATTGCTCAATCTGGAATCAAAGCCACCTCATACGCGGATGACATCCAACTGCTATTTTCCTATGATACCATCTCGGAGTCTACATTTCATCCCTTAAAAGAATGCTTACGCAAAGTCGCATATTGGATGGATAAGAACTGTCTCCGACTTAATGCTGGAAAGACAGAGGTCCTTTTATTCCACCAATCATCTCCCCTGGACTCTAATCTGTGGTGGCCACATGACTTGAGCACACCTCCCACCCCCAAAGAATCTGTAAAAAATCTTGGAGTTAGGTGGGATTCCACCCTCTCCTTCCACACCCAAGTTCAAACGGTCTTGGCCGCCTGTTTCTCTAAAATAAGGATGGTCAAAAAACTTATTAATTTCCTATCCAGTAACACAAGGAAAACTATTGTCCAAGCCGTGATCACATCGCATTTGGACTATGCCAGCGGTCTGTATATCGGACTTGCTCCAGGCCTATGCCACTGGCTTCAAACAGTACAGAGCGCGGCAGTCCGACTAGTGTGTGGGATTTCCCTTCGAGAACATATCTCCCCACATCGCCGCTCACTCCACTGGTTACCGATACAAAAAAGAGTGGAATTCAAAGCCCTTACATTGACTCATAGGGCAATCAAGGGGAAGGGCTCTGCATATTTTTCCTCCTGCTTACGCCCCTATAAAAACATCAGATCCCTGCGATCCAGTTCTAAAAACCTCCTGACTACTCCGAGATTCAAAAAGATTCGATCAGGAGGAAAGACGTTTCAAGCATGCGCCGCTTCCCACTGGAATAAACTCCCCTTTCGTAAGGCATTAAAAACATACCTGTTCTGCTAACACTCATGAAGAAAGAGCTATCCCACCCTCTGAAGCGCCGGGACACCCCGTTGGGGTAGCTGCGTGCTATATAAGAGACACAAATAAATAAATAATACGATATCTGAACAGAGGGCTATATCTAGGTCTTACCTCAATGAGCAATCTTAAGCAGATTTAGAGATCCGAGTGAGAACGCTAGGGGCAAGCTTAGAGTTGGTGTGTCACACTGAGTCTGCTGCTGGCCCTGATTGAGGAGTTTTGGTATAACCGCCATCTCGCCTACCACTCCCTCTGATCCCAAGAGACACCAAGGACTCAGCCAGTTCTGATTCCAAGCAGAATTGTGGATCGGGAGAGGGGGTCTAGAGGGACCCAGGGTTCTGTGGCAGCGAGGATTCCTTTTCCCCTCAATCCCTCAGCATCAACATGATAGGGGCTGCTCCATGGAGGGGTCAAGCCGCACCTTGCACGCCACCCACTGTGCCACCTACTGTGTCAGAGCCGAGTGGATTGCGGTTGGCAAGAGCACCACCCAGAGAGTCAGAGCGGGGGATGCCACTAAGACTCACTGGCAATAAGGACAAGGCTAGCGTGGAAGCTGTAGTCAGAGATAGAGCCCGGACATCCCTGCGGAAGAATCCCAGCCAGGATTGGGTGCGGCTTGCAGGTGTTTTTCTGGGAGCTCCTGCTTGACCCTGCCCCCGTCTGCCCACCAGGACCCATCCTTGAACCCAAGGACCTGATGCAAATATTAAAGCCTGCACACAACAATATTCTAGAACCAATAGAGCATAGAGCGGAGCTGGGCAGTGTGGCTCTACACAGGAGGAGGACTTGGAGAAAGGAAAGAGCCACCGCACCTCCTTCACACCCCCACTCCCTCCCGGCTGCCGTTGCTGCTGCCTCAGCTCGATTCAGTTAAGGCATTGAGGGAGGTGAGCGCTGGGAGCTGGCTACTAGGCACTTAAAGCTCAAGGCTTTGTGGGCACTCAAGTGGGCACCCTAGATGGTGGCATCAGTGTCCACCAGAAGAGGGCGAGGGCAGCTCGCTATTACTCCAAGATTCACATGCTTCGAAGCCTACAAAGCCGCTAGCAGTGAGTCACTCCTGTAGCCTACAGTCCACCACTTCGCAGTCCACTGACCGTCTGGCTGCGTAGTCTAGCAGTCTGTCGCCCCATCCACCCACCTACAACTCGCCACCATAGTAGTTGTAATAATTGCCCTTTGCTGACCGTTGTGACATGGTTAGTCCTAAACCCATCACATTCTGCAAAAATACTGCTAGAAATTAGAAATGCTGTGAGCCACAATCAATGCACATGTGCTATATTCCCATCAGAGAGTGGGCAGGATCATCCAAGACAAGCCTGCATGTTATGCGGCTGCTCCATCTCCCTCCGAGCAAACACTCTGGCTGCCCATAGAAAGAGAAAATGTAGAACTCCATTGGTTACCCCCCCAGATAATACAGAGAGTTATAAGGGGCTGCTGCTGAATGCACCCTCCCCTCATCAAACACAGAATTGAGTTTGCAACACTAATTGAGGACTTGGAGCCTGACTGGGTCTTCATAACTGAAACTTGGGCAAAATGCAGATTCAGGAACCGACCTAATTGACGCTATCCCGGATAATTACTCTATCCAAAGGGTAGATAGGGTGGGCCACATAGGAAGTGGGCTAGCTATTGTTTTTAAACCCCAATACAAATGTGTTATTGAGTCAGACCGGAATACACACTCATGTGAGGCTACTAACTTTAAACTAATTCTCTCAGCCACCTGTACGTTTGGAGGCTTAACTGATTTAGAGACCTGAAGGACCCAGGGCGCCTTTTTTTTTACAAGAGATTAAGCAGCTTCTGGAGTCAGTTATAGTAGAGAAATGGCAAACAGTCCTAGGGGACATTAACTTTTTTCTAGAAGAGAGGGACAACTCCGACTCCAATACTCTCATAGAGATGCTTGATAGCATGGGCTTCATAGAGATGCTTGATAGTATGGGCTTTGCCCAACTAGTAACAGCCCGACTCACAAAGCAGGACATACATTGGATGGAATTTATCCAATGATTCACAAATTGCCTTCCAACATACAATACCTATTTGTTGGTCGGACACTAATGCAGTACGGTTCGACTTCCTCCCTCTAGCATTGAGTAGGGAACAGAGACCTCACTGTGCTAGTAAATTTAGAAGCTGGAAAGGTATCTCAGCCGCCACCTTGATTAACACCATAAAAAATATTCCCTGTACTATTCAAGAGAACTCTAATCTTGGGGCTGAGGCTTTTGCTACACAGCTAGAATCCACAGATGACATAGTGGCACCCCTTAAATCATATACCCAGAAAAAATGCAGCCCTTCACCTCCGTGGTACGACGACAAACTCAAATAATTAAAACAAGTTTGTTATTGTGCTGAGCAAGCTTGGAGGCTAACTTTAGATGAACGGGATAGAACATTATATAAAGCTAGTGTCAAGGAATATAAATAATGATTAACAACCACAGGGGCTGTCCACAAAACCCAGAACCCGGGACAAATACTAATTATATCAAACAAAAGGCTCAGGGGAAGAAAAATTGTTAAAAAAATGGAAAAATATCCATTGTGATAGTTAGAGAAGCTCAAAAGTATCAAAATTATGCATTTATTTATGTTAACAGTTAGAAAAGTTTAGTTTAGACATACAAATAATCTCATGCAAGAAAAACGCTGGTATACAAAAAAAGGGCAATACATATAGACCAGACAAGTGGCAACAACATTACATATCACAAAGAAAGGAACACTATAAACAAACACTGTGTCCTTATAGTAATTTAAGCCACAGAAAAGCGTCGACGGCGTTTCGACAGATACGTTATTTAGCGGTCATCTTCAGGACTCAAAAATATTCTTGAGCAAGAGATCTGTGCAATAAAAGATATCATTTTAGCAATAATACTAATAATGAATATTACAATAAAGTCAGGGTAGACTTCTCATGAGGAAAAGGGCGGCTGAGTGAAGGAAAAGAAATACCAGTGAAGGAAATTTGAAAAAAGGGTTAATAACCTTAATCCCCACCACTAAGTGAAAAGGGATCCTTGTACCAATGTGCATAAAACCAAGAAGGCATGTTTACCTTCGATTCTAAAATATGAGGCATAGACCGATTGAAAATTCAGGTCCTCCAGCATCGATATTCAGTATCTGGAAATTGCCACAAAAAACAGGTCACATAAACTGCACCGGTGAACCTGAAGCAAACGTGTGTAACCTAAACATAATTACACCTACCGCACTATAAGTAAATCACTGCACAGTAAAGCCTTGCTACTCGATAGCGTATTGTGGAAATCGTCAAGGACCTTAGGCTGGCCACCTAATGACCGCAGTGGTGAGGTAGAAATGTATTCACCAACACATCGTTTGTGGGCTATTGGAAAAATTAAACATAAATGGAAAAATAATTGTAAAAATAGTAATACCAGACTGTCAAGCAAATTCATAAATATTCAAGAGTGCAGTCATGTTATTTTATTGAGGTACAGCACACGATGTCTAAAGCACCCATACATCCCTAAGGATGAATGTACTATAGACGCCAGACTGGTATCATTTCGTAACATGCAACAAATATATTAGATTTGTATGCAAGATCCAAGCGTTTAGAGTATTTGAGACGCAGGTAAAATCTAATAGCACTCCGTTATGTGTGCGCAATCAGAAGTGCTCGGTCACGACAATCATTTAATATTAACGTACCGTGTTCGGAATTGAGAGATAGATCTTACCGCATAAACAACTAAGAACGCCAACTCGTTTCCACGTGCATGAAGTCAGAATTACGGCAAGCACGGTCGGCCAAATAGAAATGTCGTAATGGGATTAAAGGAAGGACAAGCAACCTGCCTAAGGCAGCGCCATCTTGAACTGGGCAAAAATTCACCATAACTATACTTAGTCTCGGCATAGATAACTTGAAATAAGAAATATATATCAAAATGTGTAAATCGTGTATAAAGAACAGCCGCTTTCATCACAAGAGGTCTAGGTACACATATAGATATAATTTTCCAAAAGGGGGCACATATCAGCAGATATAATATTTATACATTTGGCAAAAGTCACATTCAAAAAAACGATTATATCAGGATTCAAGCCTGTTTCACAGAGATGTAAATAGGAGACAGTTGCAAAGGCAAACATAGTATGTGCAGTGGATGTGGTACAGATCTTATACATTAATCACCACCGAATGACATTTGGCAAAAAAACCATTCAGAAAAACGATTATATCAGAATTCAAGCCTGTTTCACAGAGATGTAGATAGAAGACAGTTGTCAAAGCAAACATAGTATGTGCAGTGGACAGAATGACATTCCTCAATTGAGTTTAATCCATTATTCACGCTGTCACATCGAAGTATCCACCGGCACTCACTTCTGTTCAAAATGTTTGAGATACTCCCCCCCTCTCACAGGGACATGAATAACCTCTATTATTTGCCAGCGCATCTCTGAAGGAGCATGATTCTTTTCAGTATAATGCGCAACCAAAGGTGCGTTTTCAGTGGTACACCATATCCTGCTTTTATGCTGTGACAGTCTGGTCTTTATATTTTGGGGTAGTTTGCCCAATGTAAATGAGCTCACATGGGCACCAAATCGCGTGCACAACTTACTTGTGTTGCAATTTGAAAAATCACGAAGATCATAGGAGATGTTCCCATGTATGAACTGTTTGGTGTCACACATGAGACAGCCTCCACATTTGTAATGACCTATAACCTTATCCAGGCCCCATAAAGATGTAAGGGTCACAGCCTCTGCAAGAGGTAAGGCTGCCCGAACTAAATGGTCCCGAAGGTTTTTTCCTCTTTTATAAGAGAATAAAGGCAATTTGTTGGTAATTCCAGTGGACACCACCAGAGGCCAGTATCTTTTAATGATGGTCGAAATTTGGTTACTACGAGTACCAAAAGTTGTGACACATGGAATACGTTTCATTTGTTTTTTAGGTCTGGGTGTTAGAAGAAATTCACGGTGGTTAAACCACGCTCTTTTCATTGATCTTTTGATCAGTTTACGTGGATAACCTCGTAGTTGGAGTTTTTTTGATAGAATTTCTGCCTCACGAAAATAGTCATCTTTGAACCGACAATTCCTGCGAATCCGCAGGAATTGCCCAAAGGGCAAGCCATCCCGGAGTCCTCTCGGATGGTTGCTTGTATATTCCAAAAGTGTGTTGCGAGCAGTTACCTTCGTGAACAGTTTCGTGGAAAGCCCACCATCATGTGGAAAGATAGTTAAATCCAGAAAATCAATTTGGATTTTGCTGGAATTTGAGGTGAATTTTAAATCTACAGAACAAGAATTTAACCAGTTCAGAAACAAATCCAGCTCCACAGTAGTACCAGTTCAAATAAAGAAAATGTCGTCAATGTAGCGCCACCAGTGGCAAACGCTGTCAAAGAAAGGATTAACTTCTTTGTCAAAAATAAAACGTTGTTCAAAGTCGTCCACAAATAAAATAGCAAAATTGGGGGCATAAGAAGCCCCCATTGAAGTACCCTTAATCTGTAAATAATATTGTCAGTCGAATTCAAAATAGTTGTATGTCAAAGAAATTCGTAATAACTCAGCAATAAAGTCAGTAGGGACAGATACTGGAGCTGTCCGAGTGTTCAACACTTTTTTAATCACCTCTATTCCCTCCAATTGGGGAATGTTCGTGTATAAGGACTCAAGGTCCAAACACACCAACATCTGAGTTTCTGGACAAAAATTCATGGTTTCCAATTGTGAGATAATGTCTCCACTGTCACAAACATAACTGTATGTGGACATCGCCAAATCTTTGATAAACACATTTATGTATTTACATAGAGGGTCCAGGACCGACCCACAGCCAGAGACTATGGGTCGGCCTGGAGGATTAATCTGATCTTTTGCACTTTTGGTAAAGTGTAAAGGACAGGTGTCCGGGGATTCTTAGAGTTAAGGAAAACAAACTCCTTGTCACTTAAAAACCCTTTTATTTTGGCCATAGTGGTGATATTCATAATCATGGCCTGAATCTCAGCAAGAGGATTAGTACGTAATTTGAGATAGTGACTAGTGTTACTTAGTTGTCTTCTGACCTCGGCTTTATAATTAGCCATCGATTGTACAACAATCCCACCCCCCTTGTCTGCTGGCTTAATGATCACTTCCTGATTTTGTTTTAGTTTAATCAAGGCTTGGCGTTTACCAAGGGAGATATTGTATGGAATGAATTCAAAATCTTTATTAAGGGCAGATACATCTTTTAAAACCATCGATTCAAAGGCCAATAATTCAATCGGCATCTGGCTCGATGGTGGATTGAAAACAGATGGGGGACGCAGACCTGACTGACTATCCATCAGAGAGGTTTCTCTTTTCAGAAAAAAAGCCTTAAGTCGTAATTTTCTAAAAAATTGTAAAAGTTCCAACTGTATGTCAAGAAGGCATGTCTTTTCAGTAGGTACAAAACTGAGACCTTTAGTCAATAGCGAAATCTCAGCCGACGACAAAAGGTGCTCATACAAATTGAAGATAGGAATCAGTTCATTATTCGTATCTCTATGGTCATTCATTGTGGGGGACCCCACTGGTAGAACTTCCGGCGTGTTTGCCTCTCGCCTGCTTGGAAGTTCCACTGCTGTTGTTGAGCAGGGGGGCGGGCATTTGTTTGTTGGGGGCGCGTTTTTCCTCTGCCTCTCCCCCTTCCACGATGATCTAAAAAAGCTGGTGGAGTGTACGGGCTATTGATAGGCCCTGATCGTGTACTCGTATTAGCATCAGAGTCTTCAGTAGAGCTAGCTGAAGAATTAGAAAAAGTCACACCCATATTTCTTTTAAAGCGACCCCAGGTTGGTTGGTTTTCGGAGTACTGCTGTCTTGGCTGGGAAAAAAATTCATCCTGTAAATATGGGTGAAAGCGCATCTGGTCAAAGTTTGCAATATCTTTTTGAATGTTATTGTTTTTTTATTTCTTTCTATAGTTTCAAATTCTTCTATTGTCTTGGTTACCTTGTCAAGAGCTGCCTTAGCATCAGATACCACATTGCCTTCAGATAATCTTTTCTCGAGGTCTGCTATAATTTCCAGCTCCTTTTTACTATGCTCCATTGCAGTATCGATACCGTGTACCAGCCAATGGCGGGAACACGTGATACCGATATGACTGAAGCCTTTTACGGAATTTCGGGTCATTGGTAAAGATCACAGATACATTTCTGACCTGTAACCCCACCGGGATGACATCTGTCTTTAGATATTCGGTCATCATCAAAGCATGAAGATTTGTTCTTACATGTTCTTTACATGTTCTTACATGTTCCCGCCATTGGCTGGTACACGGTATCGATACTGCAATGTATCATAGTAACAAGCATTTACAATGCAATGGTTTTGCCTTTGTTAAAGTTTGAGCTATTGGCAATGCTCTTGACATTATTTTTATTTATGTTTTTTTTTAACATAAATAAATGGCATTGTCATTTGCAATGCCACTTGCTTTATCTTTCGCAAATGACACCCACAAACACCTACAGAGAGCCCCCACACACACCCACACAGAGCCCCCCCCCACACACTGTGAGAAAACATAGCTCCAGGACAGCACAACTCCGGGCCATAAACATGCAAAGCAAAAAACAGCTGTTAAAGCATGGAAATCAGCGAATTGCATATTCTACAGCAACACATTCTGTGGCAGGTCATGTGATCACTCATTAATCCACATGTCCCATGTCCTTTGCGTGTATCTTGCCACTTATATTTTGCAAAGGAGGGACGGATTCAAAGTGGACAGGAGCGACAGATATTCCCGAGAGGAAAAGAAAGCGATCCCTGTAAGGAAGCTCGAAGGGTCATTGATCGTGGTGGGTCAGTAATCCAGGGGAGGAAAGGAGAGCATTGGGATGAGGCAACGTCTCCTAAAATGCGGGAGGTGGCAAGGTAGGGGGCATCGGCGCGTAAATGGTGCCAGGGGGACAGCTTCTAAAACGGAGAGAGATACACAGTGTGAAGGAGTGCACCAATTCTTTATTCCCATTGAGAGGGGCCTCGTGATTGCCAAGGGGGGCGGGTATGGGAGCAGGAATAGCTGAGGTCGATTGATACATGTAGCGCAGTAGTCGACACCTCTTCTTGTAAAGTTTAAATCCTCAAATTTTTATCAAATAAAAAAAACATCCTTTACAAAATGATGATCCCCCCCACCCCGCTCCATGAGGCCTTTGTTCACAACAACAGCTGTGAAAGGAATACATTGAATTGTGGCTGGTTAATGCACTGTCATGCAACAACAAGTAAACATTTTTAAATATTTAAGTATTTCAAGACATTCGCTGTGGACGTAAGCACACTAGTTTATGCTTTAAGGAAATCCATTCAAGAATGGACTCCACAGATGCATGCACACCCATGTTGGTGTTTCTTTTTTTTTTTTTTTAATTTTTGAAAACCTTTATTGTGCAGTGATAAAAGAACAAATACGGGCCCACAACCATCCGGCCGGCCACGATATCATTTAAAGCACAATTGCAAGCAATACGGCGACACGGTAGCACAGTAATACGTTTTAGCTAGCAATTGAAATTACACTGCAATAAGCCGCGATACCGTGTCACAGGAGCAGTGAAGGTTAATTTTAAAGATTTTGTTGCAAGTATAAAAGCAGTCTTTTTCATTTTTTATAAAAGGATAAACCAAGAAAAGCAGAGTCCGTGCAATCACATCACGACATAAGCAGGCAAATTTGTCACGTCATCCAGCAGCAACGGAAGCCATAATCCCCCCCAGGTAGCTTGGCGGCACAAAAATTTATGAAACAGGATTTAACAAACCAAGTGTCGGCTACGTGTCTACCGCCACCCACCCCCTACCATTCCCAGTCACGGACCCAAGATGGAGAAAGAGAAGAAGAATAGAAAACGAAAGGAAAAACAAGGCCCATAGAAACTGAAACCAATAAACGAAAATCCCAACCCCCAACCCCCCACCCTACACGCATGCGGAGGCTACGGCCTACCCCCCCCCCAGCAGTGTGCCTGTCGCCCAGTAAACCCGAAATATAGAAGCAAGAAAGAAAGAAGAAGAAGAAAGGGGAAACCTTGTAATAACGGAGGAGGGCCACATCCAATATCTCCCGGACTCCCAGCCATAAATGTACACTCCACCCCATGTGTGTTAACAAGAACAATGAGCATCAAGTACAAAATATAGTGGGGAGAGTCACGACGTTTCGCATCAGTACACTGTAAGGAGGCGCTTCAGTCCGAGTCCAAACCGGCCAATAACGCACAAGCTGCCAAGGGAAATCCTTTAGCCCTGGCCAGTCCGCACACGTCCCCCCGGGCAGGACTCCTGTAGGGCCATCGTCACTAGCAGAACAAAGGAACAAGATGGCCGCTCTCGGCAGAGGAGCGATGTCCCGAAACAAAATGGACGCATCCAATCTCGATCAGTTCCATGAGCCCAAAGAGGTGGCGTTGCCAGGTGCTCCCGGTGTTGCAAAGCACCATGAAGTAGTAGCGGGGTTTGCTGAGCATGGGAAGCCAGGCGAACTAGATGCTGCGATTGCGGCGCCATATTCATAGGTAGCGAGACCACATCAAAAGGACATAAGGTCTAGCAGGGGAGGAAACAGTGTAGCGTCAGTGAAATGGGCAGACAACAAACAGCGTCCACCAACACTGCCAGAAGAGCAAACTTTAGAGCACTCGCGCGGCAACAATGTAGCCCAGTCAAGAGTCAGGAGAGGCAAATCGATACATTGAGGAATGCAAGCCGGCGATGCGCAATCCACCATGAGCGCGGCAGCTTCAAGTTTTCCACTCAGCAATCTAGAGCCCTCACACAGTACTGCCCGCAATTCGGCAAGTGCAGCAAGAACAGAGCCACAAGTTAAGGCAGCCGAAGAGTTTGTCGCCTCCCCGATCATAGGCGCGGCGCCAAGTGCAGAACATTGCTCAGGGCCACACAAAGCGATCCAGCCCTGATCTGAGGCACCGTCCACAAACACATCAGCAGAGCCAGCCATCTTTGCATCACCGCCAAGAGGTTCACAGGGGTACGTGGGCGTGAGCAGCACGAAACGACAGGGACCCAGGTTACCAACACAGTCCAGACCTGCAAGCAGTGGGCGATCCGTAGGAAAAGTTCCACCCCGATCGACACGGGGCAGGAGCAGGCTTGTGAGGGAGCTGCGGTAGTCAGATGCCCGCCATCATGGGAGAAGCGCGGCGCGCCTCACCTGTAAAGTCCGACAAAATCAGGCAGCGGAGAGAACTCTCAGTCGGCAGGCATGTAGATTCCGAGTTGAGGGCTAGTGCGGACATGAACAGAGAGTAGCGCAGGGTAGAACGCCAAAACCGCCCCGTCTCAGTCACCCCTCGTAGCGCCAACAGCCGCCATCTATACACCACAGCCCGGGTCCCAGTTACGGGGCTAGGAATGGTCGTCCAGTCGACACGGTGATATCTCCGGCTCGAGGGTAGGCAGGGACATCGGGGAAACGCCAACAGATGCAGCGCACTTTCGCCGTTCACCCGCTATCGCGCAATGGCAGGATAGGAATCAGGATAACGTCGCGGGGAACAAAGGCTCTCGGAGCCGGGAGACTACACGTCCGTCTCCGTCGCCATCTTGGCTCCTCCTCCATGTTGGTGTTTCTTAATAGATTTCCTTAAACCGTAAAACAATCCATCCAAACGTACACAGCAAGCAGACTTTTGGGGCGCTGGGGTGGGCAGGGAAAAGCATTGCCATTTCCAACTGGTTTCACAGGCGATGCCTACTTGTTTTGTCAATGTGTGTTATTTACTTTCTTCATTATGTGACGTTGTGATTGATTCAATCAATTACAAGGATTAATTATTGATGTTTATTTCAAGTAAGTGTCTGTAGCAGGAAAATGAAGCAGATGGTACAGTTGGCAGATGTGTCAGTGGTCAGGAGCAGGTTTACCTAACGTCAATACTCGCAAACTAGCAAGGCTGTAAACTGTGCTATCTAGCCAGCCTTCTTATTGCATATTGGACGTTAACCCGGGCTTTATTATCGTTACATACCTCCTCGACGTTTAGGTTTTAACCATATGGAAATTAATGTGCACTAGAAGGTAACGCCCACGACCAGCTTTGGGCATGGGCCAGTTGGACCCAGGCCAAGGGCGCCAAATATTCATAGGACGCAACAGGGAGCTACTTGACTTAACCTCATTCAAATAGCAGTTCGTCCATCCCACTTCATCAAACGGAATTGCCAAATATAACCCACGCACGCCGAATCAGTGATCATTCAAAAAGTGAAAAACAAAACTGATTAACGCCTAAACTTCCTGAAACAAGTTCATTAAAATGTAGGCAGTGCAAGTGTGTTTCATTCCAATGCCCATTTACGCGCCCTTTAGCCGTGTGTATATCTAACCATGTGTGTTTGTTTTCTAGACAGCTTAGACCTTCGTACAGAAACCTACCGGAGATGCCGAAATCCCATGCTGCCCTCTTGTGTACGCTCTCGGATCAGCCGCCTGTGCTCACTTTGAAACTACTTAAAGTTTCTTAGGAGGCAGTTTATCTCTCCCTACCTGCAGAGTTGCATTTGTCCCCCACGCACCCTGTTGGGGACTTTTAAGACCTACTGCGCCTGCACCCGCCACGCTCATGTCAGGATTGTGTTTACCTGTCACTAAGTCAGCAACGAGAGAGTGAGTGTGCGTGTTCTTGTGGCGGGGGATTGAAAACGTAGCCCTTGTATCAGGCCCTTCAAGAGTCGCGTGCCGTTTTAGTGTGCTATCTTCAAAAAATTCCAGAGTGTCAGCGCACAGCTCATCGGCGAACACTAGAGACTGGCTAAAAACTGCCATAAATACCCCCTCACCCATCCCCACACACAAAATACTATCCACCGCTAAAGCTAGTCGCAATGTCTACTGATGCCGTGACTAGTTGAGCCGGTCCCGTTTTTTTTCTTAGAATTCCGGAACGTGTAGTCTTATTTAACCTAGTATAAAAAAAAATATTTTAAAGGAGATAAGGCGTCCATTGACTGATAGCAAGAATACCTTTACGAGTCTATGTTCCAACCTGCTAAGTCGCGTGGTTTTCATTTAAAGGTGCTGTGCATTCTGGGATATGTCGTCCTTGTTTGCTATAACTGGACTGCATTACAGCCTATAACGGATGGTACTATAAAAGCCGGTGGTGGACAGGTGGTGTACTGCCAACCTAGCGAACTTTGGTACCTAATGTGCTTCAGGCTACCCATACATATATTGTGAGGAGTGGCCTGAAATGTGTTCTAATGGCATTGTTGCCGACGTTGATTTTTGTAAACCACGTTTCGCATTTGACTATTAATCGTGCGATTCTTGGGCAATCATTCAACCCGCATTGCCTACAAAAGCAGATATGCACCCAAAAATATGAAATTCAAATATGCGTGGCGCCGCTTGACCGTAAAGCGCTCCGTTGCTCTCAATGCACCCAAAAATATGAAATTCAAATATGCGTGGCGCCGCTTGACCGTAAAGCGCTCCGTTGCTCTCAAAATTCCGCCAATAGCAGCGCGTCCCGAGCAGGAAGGCAGATGCCGGACCAGATTCAGGGGCGTTCCCGAGAATTGGCTTTCAGCTGACGTAGCGTGACGTAGCCAAAAGCCAAAAATTCTCGGGAACGCCCCCGAATCTGGTCCTGCATTGACGGACAAACGTGTCTTCCAATGGCTAGCCTCCATTTATGGAGCTAGCCAATGGAAGACGGGGCGGATTCCAAGCCCCATACTATACTCATTAGGTTTTCGCCTGCGCGAAAAAGCTGCGCAGAGCGCAGCTTTCGCCAGGCAAAACCTAAAAAGGAGCTGGAAATTATAGCAGACCTCGAGAAAAGATTATCTGAAGGCATTGTGGCATCTGATGCTAAGGCAGCTCTTGACAAGGTAACCAAGACAATAGAAGAATTTGAAACTATAGAAAGAAATAAAAAAAGCAATAAAATTCAAAAAGATATTGCAAACTTTGACCAGATTCGCTTTCACCCATATTTACAGGATTAATTTTTTTCCCAGCCAAGACAGCAGTACTCCGAAAACCAACCAACCTGGGGTCGCTTTAAAAGAAATATGGGTGTGACTTTTTCTAATTCTTCAGCTAGCTCTACTGAAGACTCTGATGCTAATAAGAGTACATGATCGGGGCCTATCAATAGCCCGTACACTCCACCAGCTTTTTTAGATCATCGTGGAAGGGGCAGAGGCAGAGGAAAAACGCGCCCCCAACAAACAAATGCCCGCCCCCCTGCTCAACAACAGCAGTGGAACTTCCAAGCAGGCGAGAGGCAAACACGCCGGAAGTGCTACCAGTGGAGCCCCACACAATGAATGACCATAGAGATACGAATAATGAACTGATTCCTATCTTCAATTTGTCTGAGCACCTTTTGTCGTCGGCTGAGATTTCACTATTGACTAAAGGTCTCAGTTTTGTACCTACTGAAAAGACATGCCTTCTTGACATACAGTTGGAACTTTTACAATTTTTTAGAAAATTAAGACTTAAGGCTTTTTTTCTGAAAAGAGAAACCTCTCTGATGGATAGTCAGTCAGGTCTGCGTCCCCCATCTGTTTTCAATCCACCATCGAGCCAGATGCCGATTGAATTATTGGCCTTTGAATCGATGGTTTTAAAAGATGTATCTGCCCTTAATAAAGATTTTGAATTAATTCCATACAATATCTCCCTTGGTGAACGCCAAGCCTTGATTAAACTAAAACAAAATCAGGAAGTGATCATTAAGCCAGCAGACAAGGGGGGTGGGATTGTTGTACAATCGATGGCTAATTATAAAGCCAAGGTCAGACGACAACTAAGTAACACTAATCACTATCTCAAATTACGTACTAATCCTCTTGCTGAGATTCAGGCCATGATTATGAATATCACAACTATGGCCAAAATAGAAGGGTTTTTAAGTGACAAGGAGTTTGTTTTCCTTAACTCTAAGAATCCCCGGACACCTGTCCTTTACACTTTACCAAAAGTGCATAAAGATCAGATTAATCCTCCAGGCCGACCCATAGTCTCTGGCTGTGGGTCGGTCCTGGAACCTCTATGTAAATACATAGATGTGTTTATCAAAGATTTGGCGATGTCCACATACAGTTATGTTCGTGACAGTGGAGACATTATCTCACAATTGGAAACCATGAATTTTTGTCCAGAAACTCAGATGTTGGTGTGTTTGGACCTTGAGTCCTTATACACCAACATTCCCCAATTGGAGGGAATAGAGGTGATTAAAAAAGTGTTGAACACTCGGACAGCTCCAGTACCTGTCCCTACTGACTTTATTGCTGAGTTATTACGAATTTCTTTGACATACAACTATTTTGAATTCAACGGACAAGGAGTAGTTTCTGTCCTGTAACTCCAGTTCTGTAGTAGGGGTATCTCTGTTATAGTCATAATCTAGTGAATAGTCCCGCCCATGTGCGCGGACCCCGGAGCAATCAAAAATAATCTCTTAAATTGTCAAAACATGCAGACCTGCACAGACACTTAAGAGAGAATTTAAAGACAGATAATGCAGCCTATATCCACAGGCTACACTGTCCAATACTTCAACTAGAAATTCCACCAAAAACCACAAACAGCACAGCCTGTCCAGGGTTTTCCACAGAGAAAACCTTGCCTTTAACAGCAAAACCCTCTGGAATGATATAGAGGAAGAAGTGGACAGACAAGCCCCATAGGCTGCCATTATGTGGCTCAAAACAGGATACTGTGCCTTTAAGAGAACTTTCCAGAAGCCTCACAGTATCCCAGAATGCAGTGCAGGTCACCTTCAGTTCTTTTTGAAGGCGTAACACGCCAGACCTGTAGCATTTCTTACATGAATATCTCTCTCCACCGGGGAGGAGGGCGGGCGCTTATGACTATAACAGAGATACCCCTACTACAGAACTGGAGTTACAGGACAGAAACTACTCCTTCTGTAGTAGGGGATCTCTGTGTATAGTCATAATCTAGTGAATAGAATGGCAAGCCCATCCCCACACCACAGCGGCGGTGGAGAGAAGAGAAATAACACCACTACTGTGCGAACAGATTTCGCAGCGAAGCCTGCCCAACCGGAGCATCTGCCCTGGCATCAGTGTCCAGACAGTAAAGCTTAACAAAGGTATGGACCGACTTCCAAGTGGCGGCCTTGCAGATTTCTACAATTGGAACATTACGGAGCAAAGCAGTCGCGGCAGCTTTGCCCCTGGTGGAATGAGCCTTAGGTTTACCGCCTAAGGTCTTATCAACCTTTTGGCAACACAATTGTATACAGGACACAATCCACCTCGAGATGGACTGTTTAGAGGTAGCAAGACTGGTCCTGACTGATCCACAATTGATAAACAATTGGTCTGACTTACGAATATCTCTGGTTTTATCCAGATAAAATTTCAACACCCTCCTAACATCCAGGGAATGCAGAGACCTTTCCGCTGGAGATGAAGGATTCCGAAAAAACGTAGGTAAAGTTATATTCTGGTTACCATGGAAATCAGACATAACCTTTGGACGAAATATATGGAGAGTATGCATAACAACCTTAGCAGCATGAAATACAGTATAAGGTTCTTGGCAACACAACGCCGGAATTTCCCTCACCCTGCGGGCCGAAGTAATGACCACGAGGGACGCCGCCTTCCAGGACAGGCGCTGCAACGAAGCCTTATGAAAAGGTTCAAAAGGCTCCTTCATCAATCTGGACAGCACCACGTTCAATTCCCATGAAGAGGTCCGGCCTACACGGCCGCCGTATGTGAGGAAATAGAGACCGGTGAAGCAGGTCCGTGAACCACCACTGTCTGGGCCATTCCGGGTAAATCAGGATCATCCGCGCCCTGGACTGGGACAGTGTAACTTTTGGTACAAGGATGGACAGAGCCAAGACTATGAAGTGGGCAAGGATTATTTATTGGTAGCACAAAAGTCCATTCAATGAAAGAAAACAGTGTCTCTCCTGGGGGCTGTCCTGGGGCTTCGGTCTCCACCTTGGCTCTCTTCCCTGGGGTCCGTCTTCAGCTCTCACAGTGAATTACCCAAAAAGAAAACAAATGTGGCTGTTACTACACAGCAACAAGTAACACGTGATATGGGAGAGGGAGTGAGGGAGTTCTTTTCGTGCTTACACAGAGACCACCACCAAAAGCGTATGACACCCAAGGGTGTAATGCAACCTGGTGCCTTGTCCGGTCAGACGCCTCCCTTCCTACCCGGTCCCTCCCCGCTTGAAACTAAATAGGTTACGCAAACGGTTACGCACCTGCGGTAGCCACGCGTCCTCCTGCGCGTGGCTGGGCGGTGTGCATTATCGTTGGCCTCCTGGCTTTCTTGGCTCCTCTCACAAACTCCCCATCAGAAGGGTTCCTCGACGCTGAACAACTGCTCTGCGTCGTGAGTGGACGGTGCCGGGAACACAAAGTCCCCTCCTACGAAGAGAGGCTCACCACGGAGCGAGGCCTGGAAAAAGACCCAGGCGTCAAGCGCAGGCAGTATTCTGCGGCTGTAACCCATGACGTCGACCTCACTACGATGTCACCATCACTAAGACAGTGACTGCCTCTACGACAACCAACACTCAGACGTCAAAATGTCACTACGGTGTCAAACACGGAGACGCAGAGCCATCCCTAATGGTGACGTCCGGACCCAACAGAAGAGAGCAGAGCCCAAGCGACCACTGCTCCATGACGTCGAGGCACTCCATGACGTCGAGGCACCCCATGACGCCGAGGCACCCCATGACGTCGAGGCACCCCATGACGTCGAGGCACCCCATGACGTCGAGGCACCCCATGACGTCGAGGCACTCCATGACGTCGAGGCACTCCATGACGTCGAGGCACTCCATGACGTCGAGGCACTCCATGACGTCGAGGCACCCCATGACGTCGAGGCACCCCATGACGTCGAGGCACCCCATGACGTCGAGGCCCCCCATGACGTCGAGGCCCTCCATTACGTCGAGGCCCTCCATGACGGCCCGACGCAGAACGGAACCGCGTCATAGCTCAGACGTGCCCTTACTGGGGAGAACCCAGAGATCACAGCATGGGACTCGGTAGAGGACCTACCCTCTCCTTACCCAGAGGCTGAAGATGCCTTCAAACTCCTCTGTTTGAAACCTGGGAGCCGAAGCCTCCTAGAAAAGAAGGTACAGAGAAGACAGGTGTCAAAAGACACAGGCAAGCACAGAGTACAAACCCTGTGAGCTTCAGCTTTGGCCTTTAGTTCAGCTGCAGACAAAGCACTTGTCAGACTAGAAATAGTCTAAAGACAAGAAGACTGCAGAAATTCTGCCAAAAAAACACAGCAGAATGCAGATAAAGGTCAAAGACGTCGAGTGAAGCTAAAAAAATCCAAAATTATCACAAAAATTGTATAGAAAAAACTCAAACAAAAAGAGCTAATGCTCCAGGGTCCTGCTAGCAGGAGCCGGAAAAAAGAACTGAAGGTGAAGGGGACCTGCACTGCATTCTGGGATACTGTGAGGCTTCTGGAAAGTTCTCTTAAATGCACAGTATCCTGTTTTGAGCCACATAATGGCAGCCTTTGGGGCTTGTCTGTCCACTTCTTCCTCTCTATCATTCCAGAGGGTTTTGCTGTTAAAGGCAAGATTTTCTCTGTGGAAAACCCTGGGCAGGCTGTGCAGTTTGTGGTTTTTGGTGGAATTTCTAGTTGAAGTATTGGACAGTGAAGCCTGTGGATATAGGCTGCATTATCTGTCTATACATTCTCTCTTAAGTGTCTGTGCAGGTGTGCATGTTTTGACAACTTAAGAGATTATTTTTGATTGCTCCGGGGTCCGCGCACATGGGCGGGACTATTCACTAGATTATGACTATACACAGAGATCCCCTACTACAGAATATTATTTACAGATTAAGGGTACTTCAATGGGGGCTTCTTATGCCCCCAATTTTGATATTTTATTTGTGGACGACTTTGAACAACGTTTTATTTTTGACAAAGACGTTAATCCTTTCTTTTGACAGCGTTTGCCACTGGCGGCGCTACATTGACGACATTTTCTTTATTTGGACTGGTACTACTGTGGAGCTGAATTTATTTCTGAACTGGTTAAATTCTTGTTCTGTAGATTTAAAATTCACCGCAAAATCAAAATTGATTTTCTGGATTTAACTATCTTTCCACATGATGGTGGGCTTTCCACGAAACTGTTCACAAAGTTAACTGCTCGCAACACACTTTTGGAATATACAAGCAACCATCAGAGAGGACTCCGTGATGGCTTGCCCTTTGGGCAATTCCTGCGGATTCGCAGGAATTGTCGGTTCAAAGATGACTATTTTCGTGAGGCAGAAATTCCATCAAAAAAACTCCAACTACGAGGTTATCCACGTAAAATGATCAAAAGATCAATGAAAAGAGCGTGGTTTAACCACCGTGAATTTCTTCTAACACCCAGACCTAAAAAACAAATGAAACTTATTCCATGTGTCACAACTTTTGGTACTCGAAGTAACCAAATTTCGACCATCATTAAAAGACACTGGCCACTGGTGGTGTCCACTGGAATTACCAACGAATTGCCTTTATTCTCTTATAAAAGAGGAAAAAACCTTCAGGACCAGTTAGTTTGGGCAGCCTTACCTCGCGCAGAGGCTGTGACCCTTACATCTTTATGGGGCCTGTATAAGGTTATAGGTCATTACAAATGTGGAGGCTGTCTCATGTGTGACACAAGCAGGAACACCAAACAGTTCATACATGGGAACATCTCCTATGATCTTCGTGATTTTTCAAATTGCAACACAAGTAATGTTGTGTACGCAATTTGGTGCCCATGTGAGCTCATTTACATTGGGCAAACTACCCAAAAAATAAGGACCAGACTGTCACAGCATAAAAGCAGGATATGGTGTACCACTGAAAACGCACCTTTGGTTGCGCATTATACTGAAAAGAATCATGCTCCTTCAGAGATGCGCTGGCAAATAACAGAGGTTATTCATGTCCCTGTGAGAGGGGGGGAGTATCTCAAACATTTTGAACTAGACCTCTTGTTATGAAAACGGCTGTTCTTTATACACGATTTACACATTTTGATATATATTTCTTATTTCAAGTTATCTATGCCGAGACTAAGTATAGTTATGGTGAATTTTTGCCCAGTTCAAGATGGCGCTGCCTTAGGCAGGTCGCTTGTCTTTCCTTTAATCCCATTACGACATTTCTATTTGGCCGACCGTGCTTGCCGTAATTCTGACTTCATGCACGTGGAAACGAGTTGGCGTTCTTAGTTGTTTATGCGGTAAGCTCTATCTCTCAATTCCGAACACGGTACGTTAATATTAAATGATTGTCGTGACCGAGCACTTCTGGTTGAGAACCCACATAACGGAGTGCTATTAGATTTTACCTGCGTCTCAAATACTCTAAATGCTTGGACCTTGCAAACAAATCTAATATATTTGTTGCATGTTACGAAATGATACCAGTCTGGCGTCTATAGTACATTCATCCTTAGGGATGTATGGATGCTTTAGACATCGTGTGCAGTACCTAAATAAAAAAACATGACTGCACTCTTGAATGTTTATGAACTTGCTTGACAGTTTGGTATTACTATTTTTACAATTATTTTTCCATGTAGGTTTAATTTTTCCAATAGCCCACAGACGATGTGTTGGTGAATACATTTCTACCTCACCACTGCGGTCATTAGGTGGCCAGCCTAAGGTCCTTGACGATTTCCACAATACGCTATCGAGTAGCAAGGCTTTACCGTGCAGTGATTTACTTATAGTGCGGTAGGTGTAATTATGTTTAGGTTACACACGTTTGCTTCAGGTTCACCGGTGCAGTTTATATGACCTGTTTTTTGTGGCAATTTCCAGATACTGAATATCGATGCTGGAGGACCTGAATTTTCAATCGGTCTATGCCTCATATTTTAGAATCGAAGGTAAACATGCCTTCTTGGTTTTATGCACATTGATACAAGGATCCCTTTTCACTTAGTGGTGGGGATTAAGGTTATTAACCCTTTTTTTCAAATTTCCTTCACTGGTATTTCTTTTCTTTCACTCAGCCGCCCTTTTCCTCATGAGAAGCCTACCCTGACTTTATTGTAATATTCATTATTAGTATTATTGCTAAAATTATATCTTTTATTGCACAGATCTCTTGCTCAAGAATACTTTTGAGTCCTGAAGATGACCGCTAAATAACGTATCGGTCGAAACGCCGCCGACGCTTTTCTGTGGCTTAAGATACTATAAGGACACAGTGTTTAGGTTTATAGTGTTCCTTTCTTTGTGATATGTATTGTTGTTGCCACTTGTCTGGTCTATATGTATTGCTTTTTTGTATATCAACGTTTTTCTTGCATGAGATTATTTGTATGTCTAAACTAAACTTTTCTAACTGTTAACATAAATAAATGCATATTTTTGATACTTCTGGGCTTCTCTAACTATCACAATGGATATTTTTCCATTTTTTTAACAATTTTTCTTCCCCTGAGCCTTTTGTTTGAGATAATAAGGAATATAAATACACACCAGTGGAAGAAAAATCCATATACTGTACGCACATAATTGATAACTCAACATCCACTAAAGAGCTGTAAAAGCTGGTACAACAGCTCTCATCCTCCCAATCTATGGCAGAACCAGAAACATCCCAAAATGTGCAATCAATTGGCTACCTTCTTTCAAACAAACATCACAGACAAATATACCGGCTTCGACTCACACCCTGAAATGCTCATCATAACTCCGGCAGTCAGCAGTTCTATTGAAAATGCACCACTGTTGCCCGGTAGAGAGAATAAAGGCCTCTCAAAATTCTCTGACCACACGCCACTTCTCCTTGTACAATATGGCTGCTGACACCATAGTAGAACCCCTCTGTAAATTAATGAATAATATCATTCGATCCAGAATCTATCCCCATACTTGGAAACAGGCCATTATTAGACCTCTTTTGAAAAAATACTAATCTTGCTCCTAGGGACTGCAAAAAAAACTACCGTCCCATATCCCTGCTTCCTGCCCAGCAAAAATCCTGGAGCTGCATCTTAACAAGCAGGCTTAATGATTGGCAATTTGGATTTAGGAGGCATCATGGAACAGAAACGGCTTTAATATTAGCCAATTACTGCATCAGGCGCACAGTGGATGAAGGACAGGGGGTAGTGCTAATCCTCTTGGATCTGTCAACAGCATTTGACACTATTTCTCCTACTTTGCTGCTGGACAGACTCCGGGGTCTTGGCATCTCACATCAAGCACTAGCCCCCCTGTCCTCATTTCTGACAGGGAGATCCCAAAGGGTGAATTTCAAATCCTTTCACTCGGACTCCTATGTTCTACCATGTGGAGGTCTGCAGGGATCATCTCTGATCCCTACTCTTTTCAATCTGTATGTGGCACCCCTTGCAACTGTGGTCCATTCTTTTGGATTGGAGTGGTCTCATATGCAGATGATACACAGATTATGGTTACTATTCCTAAAGGGCTTTGTTCATTGTCAGAAAATGTTCTTGAATGCATGACCAGAGAGGCAGACTGGATGTCTGCTAACTTTTTGAAACTTAATGGGAATAAAACCAAAGTGATGATATTTGGATCAGGGGTATCTAAGTGGAACAGTAGCTGCTGGCCTCAATCCTCTGGATGCTCTCCTGCCCCGAGCAAAAAGGCTAGGAACTTTGGAGTCCTGATGGATATTGAACTAAGCTTCAATATCCAAGTGAATCGCACCATCTCTGCATGCTCCTGGCTCATAAGGATGTTAAAAAAAATCTTCCCTTTGGTAGCATTAATAAAGACTCTGCAAAAGCATAATCAATATTCATATTTTATAGTCACAGGACGTTAGACTTTTTCAAAAACCCATTCACCTACGGAAAAGCAAGAAACCCAGAACAAGGACCTCTTTCAATGTACGTTAAAAGCTATAAAGCCAAGGCGTAAAAAATATTAACAACAACTTTAAAGAGGATAAGCCTGCAGCAATAACCTTCTTCAATGCTTGAACCCGCTCAATCATTGATTACACTCTAATAAATAACTAATCATTTCCTCTGGTTAAGTCATTTCAAATCAACCCCAGTCCTGAAAGCGGTCACCTTCCCCAGGTATTCAAAATATAATTTGCATCTTTCCATCTGCAAGTAATCTTAAACTGGTCGACGACCAGCTTAAGATCACTTCTTAATTGTTATAACTCAGAGAGACTTAAATAGGGCAGCTCAGATACAGAGCAAATCATGGCCATGGTCTACTTCCTCGCAGAGAACAACCAGGGCAAACACTAGGATGCAGGAGATCAATCACAGGAGGAGGTAATAAGGAACCTATTAATCGCATTTCCAACCTGCCCAAATGCCGACTTCAAACAGCAAGACAAATCAGCATCCCTAAGCCCCAAAGACCGAATTGGCATATGAAGGAGCTGCGTGAAATAAAACAATTTTTTTTTAAATCAACTAAGAAGCAGGAAAGCTCTCTCAGAATGCAAAAACAGGCAAGTGCACCATCGTTCATCACTTTGGCAACTGAGAAAAACTTACAACAAAGAATGCTGGCAATAAAAAAAGATTATCATGAAGGAATATGGAACAAGCTCTTAAATTCTAGCAAGCAACACAACAGTAAACAATTTTGGGGCGAGAGAAATAGGCTGGTCTAGGCCCAAGACCATAATCATAACGCAGGAATCCACCTCCAGTAAGTGTGATTACTAGCAGGAGCAGTTCAAATAAAATAAAAATGTGGTTACCAGTGCCCGGCCTTGCTGGAGGTTAGCAGGACCACCAATTGAGCACAGTATGTTTTAGCAATCACTGCCAATACATAGAAAACTCAAACACCGACTCCTCCCATAGAATCCAATCAACTTTACAAAACCTCAGCATCCATACAGACCCTGAAGAACTATCAACAGATGTCAAGCAGAAACTGAAGTCAGAGTGTGCTCCAGCCTCCAACAGCCTTCTGAATGCACTCTTTAAGCAAGATGTTCACTTCTGGGCTAATTATCTAACATCTCTTTAATCGAATTTACAGCTCCAACACCATCTTGCCCTCATGGAGAGGGAACATACTCAACCCGATATAGGGATGGCAGTCAATCATCCCTATGAATTATACTCAGCCTCATCAGAGGTTGAAGCTAAACTTTATGCCTCGTGGATGCTTCATGAACTCCAAGCGTGGGCAAAAAAGAAACAGCTTATTTCAAAAACTCAAACAGGATTCAGGTAAAGTATGGAACAAAGCGGGGGGCGTGGCCAAGCAGCATGGCCGACAGGACGTGAGCTCTGCCAGCTCCCGTCCTGAGGACCCAGATATCCTGAAAATATATCCTACCTGGGCTGTTTTTTCCCTGTTTAGGGGACCCGAAGCTCCTCTCGCATTGGGGGGGGACCCTCGCTCCAGAGATGCCGCTGGCGGACGTATGCAAACTGCCCCGGAGGTAGTACGGACAATCTGAGGGCTGCATCACAGACTACGCGAGGCCGAGGTCTGGGCCTGCGCCTGGGCGGTGTTGAGGGGGCGATCCGTCCATACGTAGCGCCAGAGTGACCCGGAGGCAGACCGGGAATCGGCGGAGCCCGTTGTCAACTGGGGTTCTGCCTTGGAGGCGATAGTGTGCGGCTGACGGACCTCCGGACGGCCTCTGCGACCTGGCCGGCCTTGATCCCGAGGAGGAGAGCCACAGCGGCCGCCCCTCCCCCAGGCGCTGCACCGGAGTGGAGCCTCCGGCCGGGTGAGCGCCCCTGGGAAGCGATCTCCTCTGACTTCTGGGACCCCGGGGGCTAGCTTGAAGCCTGGGGCGGCCAGGGAGTGCAGGACATTAGGGGATACGCGCGATCAGATCTGCGCCCCTCCCCCACTCGACCGCCATCTTGCCCCTGCACCGAGGTGCTGGTTTCCCTGCGGAGAATGGGCCGGTCACCTGAAGGCCCGCTACCCTGTGATGGACTTCCATCATAGGCGCCTTGCTGGAGGGCGCCTCGGGAGCTTGAGGGTTCGTACCAGTGGCGGTGGGGGTGAGTGACAACGGTCTGTACATCCCGCTCGACGCGAGAGGCCTGCCTCATGTGCCGACCAGATTACCCCGGCCCCCACCAACTGACCAGTGGAGAGCGTGTGTGCTACTGCACGTTGCTTCCCGCCACTCTACGGGCCTCGGTCCTTTCTTGGGCGCTTTCTGAGGAGACGGAACTGGTGCCTCTGCAGCCGCAGCTGACCTGGTGGGAGTGGGCGGCCCTACGCCCTTGCTTGACGCATTTGAGGTGCTGGTCTACCCGGGCACCCTCCGAATTGCCGCAGCCTGGAGCTACCCGGAGGTGAGCTATAGTGTCTGACATTGTGACTTGCAGAGCGACCTAGCAGCAGGTGCCTGACCGGCGGTGGCTGAGGGGAACCCTTTGCGATCCACTGAAGGGGTTGTGTGACTCTTTTCCGTGATGGCGGCCCGCAAGGATAGGACCTCCAGGTCTACCCAGCCCAACACCATTGTACAGTATACTACTCCGCGGCTGCCGTCGCAGAGGATCACGCGCCAGATGGGTCAGGAAGAGGGTGTGGATGAGCCAGCGGAGCCTTCCCGAGCAGAGATATTGAACGCTATACAGGGCTCCCACTCGGCACTGGAGAGGCAGATAGAGACTGTGTCGATAGATGTCAATCTGCTGCAAACGGATCTCCGAAAAGTGGCGGATAGGGTCTCGGACGCTGAGGGTAATATTACTCAACTACAGGGGGAGGTGGCCTCCTTGCAGAAGACGGTCACGCACCTCACGGCCACGACACGTGCATTGGAGAGGAGAGCTGAAGACGCGGAGGGTAGGGCCCGTCGCAGTAACATCAGGGTCCTAGGTGTGCCGGAACGATTGGAGGCGGGAAATGCCGAGCGCTTCCTAGAGACCTGGATCCGCACCCAGTTGTGCCCACACGGCTTGTCCAATGTTTTCGTCATCGAACGGGCGCATAGGGCCCTGGTCCCCCCTCCGCGCCTCGGTGAGCCCCCTAGGGCGTTGATTGCAAAGATCCTGAACTATAAAGACCGAGACTGTATCTTGAAAGCAGCAAGGGAGGCGAAGTCTCTCACTATAGAGAACAGTCGAGTATCCATTTATCCGGACTATACTCAACAGGTGCAGGAGCAGCGGAAGTCCTACCTGGGAGTTAAGCAAAAGCTCCGGGAGATGAAGCTCCAATATATGCTGTTATATCCAGCCAAGCTCAAGGTGCTCCCGCAAGGCTGTGCGCACTTCTTTGAATCCCCGGCGGAGGTGTGGGAGTGGCTGGAGATAAGAGGTGATGACCTACCCCCCGGTGAGCGTGGTGGGTCCCGTGAGTCGTGGGGGACCCGTCCTCAGCGACGACGTCGAGGGAGAAGGAGACGCCGATCTGGATCAGGGGGTTCCGAGGAGCCTCGAGTTACATGGGGAGCTGAAGGTGCTCTGCTTATGAGATCTTCATTGGTGGAGGTCAGTCCGGAGTTCCCCGGAGCGTCCGCCCCTGGGGAAATCTTGGTCCCGGATACCCTGCAAGATACTATGCCGGATACGGACTCTACGGCTCCGGTGATCCAGGAAACTGGCCTTTCCGAGCCACAGCTGGAGAAGGCTCCAGCTTGAGGTACTGTCTTGTTTACAGATTGATCCCCTCCACTTTGAAGGGCCTTTTGTTAGACCTCTGGTCTTTGGGAGTTGCTCCTAACTTGTACTGTTTGCCCTTGGATGACTGGGTCGCACGGAGAAATTACATCCTATAGTAAGGAGGTATGCAGGATGGAGACCACATATCCTTGAATGGAGTACCGCCCGACTTGGGGCTAATACCAGCAGACAAGCCTAGGGACTGTCCTGGAAATCTGGGTCCCATGGGGATCTGGGAGGGAGGGGTGGGTGGTGTTGGTTTGGTTGTGTGTGGGTGTGTGTTGCGTGAGTCAAATGGGGTGGCTGTGTACGTCCTGGCACCGGCAGGGGAAGAGCAGGTTAGCATTTTTTTGTTGTTGCTGTCATCTTGCTCGTGAGGGGGAGGGTGGGGGGGCTGGGGGGAGTGTTTCTAAGGGGGTTCTGAGGTTGAGGGTTTCCGGAGGGTGGGATGGGATGAGTGCGGGAAATGTTACTGGCATTAAATGTACTGTGATTCAGGTTTCTATGTGGCTGGTCAGTTGGACTGGTTC
This sequence comes from Lissotriton vulgaris, assembly GCF_964263255.1. Taxonomy (NCBI): domain Eukaryota; kingdom Metazoa; phylum Chordata; class Amphibia; order Caudata; family Salamandridae; genus Lissotriton; species Lissotriton vulgaris. Next base: position 104,164,042 of record NC_141686.1, read on the forward strand.
TCCCGGTCTCGCTGCTGTCTGGGCCCGGTGGTGGCAGGTCACAATGTGTGAATCAAATCACAATCACCGACCATGGGTTTTACATTTTTAACTTGGAACGTGCGCAGCTTGGGTACTTGCACCAAGAGACGCAGGGTCCTTTCCTTCCTCAAGCGGCATGGGGTCTCCGTTGCGCGTCTCCAAGAGACCCATCTAGATGAGGAGGGTGCTCAGCGGCTGTCCAGGAAATGGAGGGGCCAGATATTCCACTCCTCCTTTTCTACGTATGCCAGGGGGGTTCTCATTTCGGTGGCACCTGGGATCCCCTGCGCTGTTCAATATGTGGAGACAGGCATTGAAGGCAGGTACCTGCCATTGCGGATCAGGCTGGATGGTAGGGAATTCCTACTCTTGAACTCCTATGCACCAAATATTGATGACCCGAGTTTTTTCTCCCACCTTCAGGAACTCATTGTTTCGGACCTAGATGCTCCCTTCCTCTGGCTTGAGGATTTTAATTGCGTGTTGGACCCAGAACTGGACAGGCATCCCCCTCGCTCTGGCACGAAGTTGCGCATGACAGCGCGCCTCAGGGAAGTAATGCATAATCTGGGGGCTGTGTATGTGTGCCACTCAGAGGCTATATACTTGTTATACCCCGACGCACGACACCCATAGTAGGTTGGACCGCGTCCTTGCGGCCAATGTGGTTCCGTCTCTCTCGTTGACGGTTACGCACCAGGCCCGCTTTCTATCCGATCATGCTCCGCTAACATGCATGGCGCAGTGGGCCGACCAGGCTGCCCGTCCCCGTACTTGGCGGATGCCGATGGACAGTCTACAGGACCAAGTGGGAAGGGAACATGTGGCAACTGCCCTGTCGGATTACATAGACTTGAATTGGGAGGGTGGTGACTTGCCCTACTCCACCAAATGGGAGGCCCTGAAAGCGGTGATACGCGGTGCCTGTATGGGCCTCACATATGGGGTCCGGAAGCAACTGCTCTCTGACTTACGAGATGCAGAGAATGTGCTTTGACAATGTCAGACCCTACCAGATCCCGGCATCTCAGACCAAGAGGCGGAAAAGGCGGCCCAGGTGTCCGTGCATGACATTCTCGCCCGCCTCGATAAATATAATTAGGGACAATACAGACAGCATCTCCACCGCGATTGCTGGCCTTGATTCTTCGGAGTGAATTCGCACCTGAGAGGATAGTTGCCCTACGAGCTCCGGCTGGTAGTATGGTGCACTCGGAGTCTGATATTCTTGAGGTCCTCCGTTCCCACCTGCAGACCGTGTATGCAGCTGACCCCTCGATCACGGAGGCCTCCTATTGGCCTTACCTCCAGGGATTGGTTTTCCAGACCCTTTCGAGGGAAGCGGCTGAGGAACTGGATGCAGGGTTGACGCTTCGGGAGATCAATGTGGCGTTAGCCGCCCTACCGCGGGCTAGGACGCCAGGCGGGGACGGTTTCCCACCTGAATTCTATCATTCCTTTGGAGACGTCCTGGCCACCCTCCTATTACAGGTTTATAATGAGGCCCTGGAGTTTGGCGCTCTTCCGCCCACCATGAATCAGGGAGAGGTCTGTATGATCTTGAAACCGGGTGGGGACAGTTGCGACCCCGCGGATTTCCGGCCTATCACCCTGATCAATACAGACGAAAAGATCCTCACTAAATTATTGGCTGCTCGTCTAGCCCCGCACATCGCTCACTTGATCCACCCGGACCAGTGTGGGTTTATACCTGGCCGCAACACGCCGATGAACTTGCGACGCCTGAATCATATCATTCACGAGGTACGTGGGAGGGAAGATCCACATGTCCTAGTGTCGATTGACCTGGCTAAGGCTTTTGACACGGTCAACTGGGGGTATCTACTGGAGATGCTCCAGATGGCAGGACTGGGGCCGGTGTTCTGTAATTGGATCCAAGTGCTCTATGGGGCACCTCGGGCTAGAGTCCGGCTAGGTTCGGCCCGCTCTGAGGAGTGGTCCTTGGGGAGGGGCACTCGTAGGGGTACCCCCTGTCCCCGCTCCTATTTTCCCTGGCAATAGAATCCTTGGCGGTCTTCGTTCGAACTGAGATGGAGCAATGGAGCATTAAGGTGGGCGATACCGTGAACGTGGTCTCCCTCTATGCGGATGACGCTCTGTTCTATTTGACGTCCCCGAGCGACTCGTTTCCCGCTTTGATGCAGATACTGGACCGCTTCGGTGCAGCCTCTGAGCTGCGCATTAACCCTGAAAAATCCCCGATTTTCCGGCTTGCGGGTTGTGCTTCCGACCCGGACGTAGACCCCCCGCACCTGGGGCTAAGATGGGAGCTAGAGGCATTCCGCTATCTGGGCATTCAGGTGGCCTTGACGGACGAACACCTGCTGGCCCGCAAGGCTGAACGGATGCTCCGAACACTACAACAATCTGTATCCTTTTGGAATACGCTTCCTCTCTCCCTTATGGGGCGGTTGGCGGTTGCGAAGATGGTGATGCTCCCTAGAATGTTATATATCCTGCAAAATACCCTATGCCCGCTTCCCCCGCGAATATTTTGCACGCTCAACTCGCTGCTCACATCTCTACTCTGGGTGGGCGGGCGAGCGAAGCAGAGTTGCTCTGCGCACTGTGGTCCGGAGTTGGGAGGAGGGAGGCCTAGAGGCCCCGAGATTTGACCTCTATTACTATGCAGCACAGCTCCTGCCAACCGCGAGGTGGTTCGCGGATGCGGATAACTGGGAGCTGCAACTACTGATGGGCAGAGCAAACGAGAAGACTTTACGAGAGGCTCTGATGCAGGGAAGGGGGGCAGATGAGGCCTTGCCCTATGTGGTGCGTCACACAGCGTGAGTTTGGCAGCGATTGGTGGAGAAGGTATTGCGGCGGGCCCCCTTCCATAGGGAGCTGCCGGTGTGGATCTTGGCCCCGGTGCTCCGGATGGAGAACGTGTCCTTCCAGGAATGGCGGTATGGCGGATATGAGACTCTGGCAGACCTCTACCCAGATGACTCCTTTCTGACCTTTGAGCGTGCCACGGAGTCCTTTGACTTGAGCAGGGGACAATACCTGCACTACAGGGGACTCCAAGAGGTAGCTAAGACGACGTGGCCTCAGTTCCCGGAGGCGCCTCCACTGACTCACACCCTCGACATCCTCCTATTGTGTGGTAGGGGAAAGCGGCTGATCTCCTTTTTGTACTCAGCCATGCGACGGGATTCGACCCCACCGACCGCGCTGTCCTGGGCGGCCTGGGAGGCAGACCTGGGGATGGCTCTGGAGACCGCGCAGCGCAAGCGTATTGCTCGTGTAATGCACGGTTCAAGCTGATTCACTTTAACTTAGTCCATCGCACCTATATGACCCCGGTCTCCCTGAATCGCATCTCTGCGGATAGGCGGGACAACTGCCCGAGTTGTGGGGCGGAGAGAGCTGAATTCTTCCATTTGGCTTGGGAGTGCCCGCAGGTCGGTAGCTTTTGGAGGGAGGTGGTGGACTAAATTGGCCATGCTACAAATCTCCGGATTGCTCTAGATCCGCTCCATTGTCTCTTGGCCCTGGTACCCAAGCCCAAAAAGAGGAACTTATCCTAAGTTTCTGCAGTTATTAGTGTTGGCAAGGCGGCTATAACTTGGATGGGGCAGAGAGCTCCCGAGATATCCCTCTGGCTAAAGGATGTTAGAGAGTGGTCCTTAGCTGAGGAGACCCATATGCAGCGCACGCGCCACGATGAAAAACTTCAGGAAGACCTACTTGCTTGGAGGATGATGTGTGCAGAGGGGTTGCCGGATAATGACTCAGATGCCACTAGTGCCGAATTGTTCACCCCTGGGGGGTCTGGATCCGAAGAGGATGGGGAGGGAGCCTGGTTGGAGGGCCCTGGCCCGGAGTAATGCCCTGCTGGGCGCGCACTAATGTTCCCTGTTATATATATCTGTGATTTGTCTTGATTCCCAAAAGATTACTTCTGAATGTGATGTCTGCACCTTTTTGGGTCTTAAATAGATAACCTGACTTCTGCACGTACCTTATTTTTGATGCCACGCACAGGGGGGCTGTTGTTCGTTCTACGTTAAACTGTGTTCTATTGAAAAGTTTATCTATCTGGAAAGATAGGAGCAGGGTTCCATGGAGGACGTAGGAGAGGGCATATATGAAAATCAGCGGTTACAATGATGTCTGCGTACTGTTTACAAACGACTATGATTAATTTTTCGCTTATCCTGAGTCTACGCCGCCCAACCTCCGGGATGTGGGCCTATATGGCTGTGTCTTATCCTGAATGTTACATGTTATTCATCTCACCTCTCGGTCCTTCTGAGAGGTTATGCCTGATTGTTTCTTCTATGTTTTCCGCAATAAATATATTTTTCAACAAAAAAAAAGTATGGAACAAAGCAAACCTGTCAGCACTACATCTTGGCAGAAAAGTAAATACAACAAAGGAATAATCTATTTACATGCTTCTTCAACCTTAAATCTGCTTTTGACAGTTTCCTTTGTCTGACTTTGGGCTAATGTGGCTCAATGAGGGTTTCCTGAGAAACTGTTAAATTAAATCATCGCCTCATACAGTGATAACTGAGTCCAGGTTAAAGTTAACAATGGCAATAGAGTCATATCTGAGATCAAAACCAAAGCTGGACTAAAGCAGGGGTGCGTCTTAGCCCCCTGCTCACTCAATCTTTATTTGCCCAACCTCGATCAACATCTGGGACAAGTTAAGGGTATTTCACCAAGACTGGCATCAAGGAAAATTAGTCATCTGCAATACGCTGACGACAATCATCTCAAGTCAGACACCTGATGGGCTACAAAGTCCAATAAATGAACTGGTTGGATACACTGAGCAGCAAGCGCTCGAGCTAAACTTAAGTAAAACAAAGGTGGTCCACCTGGTCGATTCAAATAAAGGTTTTTAAACTGGTTTGTTCAGGGTAATTGTATAGAAGATGCGGTCTCTTACAAGTATCTCGGAACTCTGATTGAATGCCAGCTGACTTTCAAAAACATTTTGCTATGACATGGGCCAAAGCACATGGACTACCTTTCGCAGCTTAGCTGTCAGTCATATCAGCACCTGCTTACAGTTATGGCCACACAGCTTCTACCGACGGTAGCATATAGCTTGGAATTCATCCAAGGAAAAGAAGCAGTCCTGCTAAACTTGTTACAATCATTTACAAATCCATCTTTCGTTTGCCTAGGTCAACCTCTCAAAACAACGTACAGCTGGAATTTGGCCTATTGAACCAAGAGCTGCAAAGAATTAATGTTTTTGTAAAGTTATACTGGATGTTTTGCACCTCTAAAAGAAGTTCCTTGAACAATTTGTGCTGGCAGGAACTAGAGTCTCAGATGACTTCAAATCTAAACAAATCATGTGGACCATACCTGTTGTCGTCAAAAGAAGCACTAGTTATAAAAGAACATCCTCCTTCTGGCTAAACAACGCCTTGGCAAAGCCCTGTCACAACGGCAAGACATGAACATGTTTGCAATGAAATGCCATGCTTGGTCAATTATCACTTCATACCAGCACTTAAAGCCCCAGGTATATCTGACAACTAATTTCTCACTAGCATTGAAACAACAGTTTATGTCCTTTCGCTTCGGGCAATTTGAAACCAAGGACCTCATTCAGTCTTGGAAGAGCCGGCCGACAAGCTTAAGCGGTCGTCTATGTGGGTACAACGAAGAGACGGAAATCCACCTTTAATGCACATCCAGCCTTTCTAGAACAAAGAAGGAAATTACTTAGATTACTCATCTTGCATATGCTCACCTTTAGGTAATCAGTAACTTGTTGGCTCAGTAGAGACTCAAATACTCTGGTGTGCCAGGGAACTAGATTTCTGTGCGGCGCACAAACTGCTTAGCAATTTTCTGACCCAGGGGCTATGGCCAAAGCACTTTAATTAAGAAGCTTAACACAAACCGTTACAGCAGATGAACTTTTGTTCTTTAACAAACAAACAGTGGGTGTTTTATTGTAATAGATGTTGATCAATTGTTTAATCATTTTAAAGTATGGTCTTTAATTAGATCTTAAAACGTAATGATTGAATTAATGATCAAGAAATAAATAAATACTGAAATACTGAGAGACCTTAGTCACCGCATTTGAAACACTTTGCTTGTGATGCAGTGTGTGCTCACCTCTTTTATACGCTTCACTAGAGCATTCTGATCAAATGCCACAGCCTCTGCGCACTGGTGGAGGTGCTCTTGATATCGGAGGCATAGATGCAGTACTTGCTGGGAGTCCAGTCTCTCCAGTTTGGTGTTTGTGGGTGAGGTTTGTCCACTGAGAAGCCCTGGAAGCAAAAAACAAACGGGTTTCAGAACAGAAGGTTTAATGGCACCCATTGTTGTACACTCAACAAATACCCCTATGAAGTAGTCCAAAAACTTGAGACACCAGGATACTAGGATTCTGTTCTTGGTGAAGCAGAGAGAGTTCCAGGGGTTAGAATTCAAGGTGGTGAAATATCTACTTCCCATCTCTGTCTTCTTAGCACAGAAAGGCTGAAAGAGCCATGCACCTTGGGGTTTTGTAGCCAACAGGTAGATTGTATGGGTACGCAGAGATTGAGAACAGGCTTGAGATTCTCTGTTTAAGCACTTCAATGTTTGTGGTATTGCACAATGCGTCAAAGTCTCCACAAGATCCTGTTTTATGTACTATTTATGTAGCACAGTAAACTTTTTCTTAAATGCTCAGTAAAATGTGCAATTAATTCTGAAGGTGCAAAGTATAAAGAAGAGAAAGAAGCAAATGAGTGGATGAACAAGTTTCTGTATGTAGGGACCCAATTCCCACAAGAACATGCAACAGTTTGCGATTAGGAGACTGGGCCTTTTAGTGTTGATTGGCTGAGACTTGTGAGTGTGAAACAATGTCTGGTTGCCTCACTATTTTCAGGGGTGTGTCTGTACGTGAGGTGGTGGTTGGACTTTGGGGAAGTTCCAAGCATTGGAATCTCACTGAAAATCCTCGGTATGGGTTAGGCGGTATCAAAGATGTCCGGATGCAGTGTCCCAAGTTTGGGATGGACTCTTGCAGTACAGGATAATCAGAGATCCAAGCCTAGACGGATTGGGCAGCTTCTACAGACCCACTGTTTTCCAAACTTGTTCCTGCAGTGACAGCCTATGCTTAAAGTAGATGGGATGGAGAAAGAAACATGGATCCATCGGCAGCTCAAGTCACCTCTAGTGCCACCAACCTATCATTCACACATTTACTACAATCAGGTATACAAGCAAGGCCTTCCCTCAAGGAAATCAGCTACACATTTTTAAGGATGAAATGAAATCCAGTATTTGCAAAGCGCACAACTACCAGAGGGCGTCAATGCGCTGGAGGCCGTCGGGAAGATTAAGCGAGCTATTGCCCAGAGTCACATGGTGCTGGGCTAACCTCCCTCCGGCACCAGGGATCGAACCGTGAACCCTGTGGTCTGGAGTCAAGCACCCTGTCCGCTGCGCCACTCCTCTTCCACTGGTTGATTAGAACTTGAAAACACAGTCCCCTCCATCCATCCATCACTTTTTTGTGTATTGTTGTAGTGAGCATTTTAGGAGTTTGCTTATGTTCAGAGTGATTAGCTCTGAGTGAATGATTTATATTGAATGAAGAAAGTCTTCCTTTCCTTTTGTGGCACTTATTGGTTGTGTTAACCCCTTCCGTGCTGGGCCGATTACCCTGCTGTGCTGGGGGGGCCCGCAGAGCACCCCGGTGCTCATGACGAGCTCAGCTCGTCATGAGCCACGGTGCTCCGGTGCTCATGACGAACTGAGCTCGTCACGACCACGCCCGTTTAATAGAACACTCAGCACAGCAGGGGAATTAGTCCAGCGTGCAAGCGTTCCACGGGCCATGACAAGCTCAGCTCGTCTTGAGCACCGGAGCACCGTGGCTCATGACGAGCAGAGCTCGTCATAAGCATGGGAGGGGTTAATGTTTTATGTAGATGTGAGTTATTGGTTGTGTAAGTCTAACAAGCAAGAGAAGGATCCTGTTAGATGGAAACTTACACTAATGAACATTAGTGTGTCAGTATTCCACCATGGGTCACTTAGGGAGCAAGTGATGAGAAGTGCTCAGCTTGTATTAACACAACTCCTGACAGAATTTTTCTATATAAGAAAGATAGTTAGGAATATTCATGAACTTTTAGATAGTTAAATACACCTATTGAACTTAACCCTCCTAGATGTGGGTAGTGGATACTATAATTTGATGACAATTGTGTTTTGCTGGAGTTTGAATGCCCTTTAAGTCCCTGCCAAAGTTCAGCAAGACTTCAAAATCTTGTACAGCCTGCAGCGGTCTGATATATGTATTGTTTATTGAAGGCATTGTATATGAAGTGCGCCTTCAATATGAGAGTATCAGTCCTAAACTAGTATTGGTGTGTCTGTTATGATGCTGATGTGTAGTTGTCCTAAGTGTTTGAGGGCAAGAGGACCTTGGTCTGGTGCACACTTTTTAAGATGAGCAAAGCTTGCCAACACCTGCATCACACACTTTCTGTATTTGTGTGCTGTGGCTGTATGGATTGGTTGACAGTAATTTGTTGTGCGTGCGCAATTTAATGCTTATTGTACTCTGGTGAGTGTTCTGAGAGTTTTGTGATGTTGAGAGGTATTGGTTTTGAATGGATTCCACACATGATCTCTAATGAACGAAGCACACCTTCATTCGGCTTGTGGAACTTTTTGATTTGCAGAGCGGGGTGTGTGATATCGAGCTATTGTCTCGGTGTAATATACGTTCACTAGAAGGCTGCCTCGGAGATGGAATACGTCTACATTCCGAGTGTATATTATGCCAGGAGCCTGTTGTGGTGCTCATTAGCAGTACAACTAAGCTTACATTAACACACAGCTCTTGGTAGGGTTTTTGCATGTATGAAACTTACTCATGCTTGTATATGAATTTACAGTAGTTAAAACATAGTAAGCCTTCCTACATGGCCAGAACCCCGTACTCTGGCATGACTGCGCAGGAAGAGCAGGCAGCATTGGATTGACGGTCATCGGAGACCAGCTGCCAAGACACATGACTTATAGCAAACAATAAGGTGGTTTGATGATGCTGAGGGGACCCTGTCAGGCTGTAGGCTTCCTACCTGGTAAGAGTGGTTCAGGCTGGTTCAGAAACTGGTAGCTATATCAGCCAGGGAAAAGAGGACCTGGGAAGAACGGACAGCAATTCATAAAAGACTTGAGGCCCCAAAAGTTTGGTGCAACTTGAGCACAACTAAAACAACTAGATTTAGACAGAGCGGAATATCCCCTGCCCTGCCTGCAACATAACTTCTATATGGGTGACAACAAATGTGGGAAATTAGCAGTGCATAAATTGCGCTCCAGGGTGATTACTACCACAGACCCAGCGGATGCAAAGATCATGGGGATGATCAGCTTGCAGTGGTATCTAGGGACTTTTATCAGACCCTTTACTCAAGGTAGCAAGTACATAATGACGCTGATATAGTTCTGATCTATAACAAGTTCATATAACCAATTTAGCCCCTGGATACGCTGAGAACATGGAAAAACCCATTAGAGAACAGAAGTAGTAATATCTTCCATTGCTCAGCTGAAGCCTTTTAAGTCTCGGGGCCCAGATGGATTAATGTTGCACTATTGTAAAACCTTCTGCCAGACCCTCGCTCTTTAATTCCTTCGCTGAAAGCAGGACGTTGTCGCCATTCATGTTACAGACATCTGTAGAAGTTATCCCCAAGCTAGGCAAAAATAAACAGCAGTGTTGTTCATATAGACCTTTCTCAGAAGCCTGGATATTGGTAATCAAAGATTAAAAGGCATTTGACAGTGTCCACTAACCTTACCTGATCCAGACTTTTAAACATTTTGGAATTAGGAACAGGTGCTGCCGTAGGATAATGTGCGGTTACAGCTTCCTCAGCGCCATGGTGCAGATGAGCGTCTCTTCTCCATTCAGAGGGGGACATGTGAGGGCTGCCTTCCACTGGACCAACATTTTAGAGATAACCCACTTATTTCAAAGGTTATCTCTAAAATGCTCTGAGAACATCTCCAGTTTTAGAATTAATTTACAGAAATAGCAGATACTTAACCTTACTGTCTTACCCTACACATCAACAAATTCTCTATGTCCAATTTCCAAACCTGGGCTGCGATCTCAATCTCATATTTGGGCTTACAAATTGCCAAGTGTGCCATGAAGATAGCAGCTATCAATTACTGCTTGCTTCACAGACAAGTTAAAGAAGATCTCTCTCTAGGTGGCAGCAGTACAAGCTATCTTAGTTCGGACGGATTGTACTTTAAATATGAACACCCTACCCAAGATCTTGTATTTGTTCCAGGCGCCCCCTCCACATCCACTACCTTAGACCCCCTTACACACTTAAGGCATTACACTCAGAGCTAAATAGGTTTGTTTGGGGTGGACAGAAGCCATGCACATGCACCATAAAGTGGCCTGCAATTCTATGGACTAGGGTGGTCTTCGGGTTCCTAATGTTATTCAGTACTATCAAGCAGCCCAATTGAGGAACTTGGTGGAATGAAGGGGTGGGAGGGAGGAGTCTGAAAAGCATTGGTACTTTATGGATCAAATGATTACAAACATCTGGAAAATCCCTTTGCTGCCCCAAAAACAGAGCATCCCCTATAACGAAAACTACCTTGGCAGTATGAGACAGAATGGCACAGAGCAGAGGTTTGACCTGGTTCCCCACATCCACGGGTCAAAAGTGGTCAGAAGCGGTCAGAAGCTGATTTAGAGCACTCTCTTATAAAGTATGGGAAAATATTTTTTAATCGTACCCGAAATACAGCAAGGGATGTCTCCCTCTGAGAAGCAATGACCGAGATAGAACACATTGGTATTTTACCCAGGTTTAGAAATGGTGTCCAGAGCGGAAAGGTGCGTGCACCGCGGTGGTAGACACACAGGAACACTCCTTCATGTTTTGTGGAATTGTCCTAGTTGACTCGATACTGGGAGAGGGCCTTAGATGATCTAGACAAAACTCCTGTATGGACTCACTCCATCATCCACTTCAGCATCTCCAGCTCCTGCACCGCCACCCGCCAACTTGACCGGGTCATTCTGAAGGGAACTGGACCAAGCCACAAATCTGTCCCAAAGACTGGACAATAAGGATTTTGTTGAAGGCTGCCTTGCCGCCAAGATGACCTCAACGACTTCAGGAGGAAGGTCAAATGAGGTCAACTGCTGCTGCTCCATCTCCAAGCATGGAGATGCAGACTGCGTAGCTCTGGGTGCAGCACCCTGCCTCACTGCTGCAACAGAAGAACCTCCCAAAGAAGTAGCTTGATTGGAAGACAGATGCGCATGCCAAAGAGTTCCATGTATCACACACTGCTGACCCAAGCTGATGCCACTAGGATGACTTGGGCCTGGTCATTCCTAATATTCTTCACAATATTCTTCATAACTCAGAACAGGAGAAGCAGCAGCAGAAAGGAATACACGAGTCACAAGCTCCACTCTAGGTGGAATGAGTCTCTGAGTGAGAGCCTCCTTGCAAACTCCAAAAGGCAAATGGAAGGTTTACAATGGCAAGTGAATCACCCTCAACTCCAACAAACTGGTGTGGAGTTGAGCTTTGGCTGGAGACTAGAGACCTCTGATCGCCACCTTTTTTTCAGATGGCCTCCTCAACCAGAACCCCAATATTGATGCATCCTTCACAGGTAACAAATCTGGTTGGGGTAAGGAGCGAGGACTGTCACTGGCCGTGGTCCAGCAGCCAACACTACATATATTTAGCAGCCACCACCAAAGCTGGATAGAAGCAGACATATTCTCCCAGTGTTGTGCCCACTGGGACTTTAGATCCCACTTCATACAGCATGTTTCATCAGAAGGATGCATGTAATCCCAGCAGCCTCAGAGCCAGTCACACAGATCCAGGAGAGAAGCTGAAACATTGTAATCCCAGCCTGAATGTCTTTAACTCTTTGTTCTGGGAGAAAAGAAAAAAAAGATACTGTATCCAGAATGGCTATGATGAATAGGAGGCTCTGCAAAAGAGCGATTTTGGCATGTTGATTGTGAAACCCAACAATCTTAGGGAGGTTCGCTGTTATATGGAAGAAATCTACGACTGCCTGAGGCGAGCCTGCATTCAACAGTCAGTCATTGAAATACAGGAGTACACCCGACCTCCCAAGGTATGCTGCAACGACTTTTGTGAACACTCGAGGGGTACTGGTAATGCCAAAACAGAGCCCCACAGACTAAAAATTATCCTGTACCACTGGTGGGCTTTCCGGACTAAGATATGAAAATAAGCATCCTGAAGAACCAACGCCCCCATCCAGTCTCCAGGGTCTACAGCAGACAGGACTTGGACTTGCATGAGCATCTTGAAATTGTCTTTTCACAGGAAGGATTTGTGTGGGTGGAGATCTAAGATAGGAGGTAGGCCTGTATACTTCGGCACAAGAAAGTAGCAGGAGTAACACCCAGTTCCTACATGCGAGAAAAAATTTCGGGGGGGTGGGGGGGGTGGGCTGAACCTTTAATCAGTAGGCAGAGTGGAGCTGCAGGGGCTCTTAGAAGGGGTGAAACACCTGCAAGGCCTAATTAACATTCAAATGGTCTTTTAAAGACCTGTGAAACGTTTGGGTGCGGCTCTGTGTGTGCCCGGGATCTGTCTCATCCAAGCCAGGTGAGTCCAATGGGTGATGCGCGCCTGTCCACCATGTTCATAAGGTATGGGGGTCACAACTGCTTGTCAAACATCCCCATCGGTTTTAAACTCATGATCAGGTTGGAGAAGGCATTAGGATTAAGCTTACTGGCAGACGTCTGCGCCACCAGCACTCTGGTGTGCAGTATTGTGTAATAAGTAAGGATTGCCTGGTGCTGGTCAATAGAGCTGAGTGATCTGCTTACTGATTGGTGGTCCCAAATGGGGGCTGGTGTCTTCTTAGATTTCAAATGCTACCTCTTGGACTTACACAAAGACTTTGATCAAGATGATCTGCTGTGGAAACGATTTTAGGAGCGGAAAGGTGACCTTCCTTTCAACTTCAACCGGCCAAAGTGTGGAGTTTTCTGATGATGGTGAAATGAAGTTCCACCTTGCAGTCCCTTATGGCCCTCCAATTCATTTGGGCGCCGTCCTCACAGACCTTGGAATTATATTATGGTCCCAGGTAGCCAGGCATACCTTATGAAGGTCCATCACAGACATCCGTTTTTAACATTCCCTGTATGGCTTGAACCAGGATGTCTAAGGTGACATTTTCCCTTGCACACTGGAAACATTTTGTGAAAAAAGTATTTGAAAGACTACGGAGTAGCATTGGATCTGCGTCCAAAGGCATAGAATGAGAGGGACTTATGTCAGTGCACATGGGTGACGCTTATTTATGTTTCCACGTATCACTTTCAGAGTGTAACGACGCAGATGCAGATACAACGACGCACATACCAGTTTGCTGGAGTGCTGCTTTGGAGTTTCCGTATCTTTTCTGACCCTTCGGAAACATTCACAAGGTGAGGAATCTGCAGTTAGAAGCATCCATCATAAATCTTTTCTTATAAAGGCTTAAACTGCCACAAATATCTAAAAACTGTGTCAGCACTTAAAGGGGTTAAAGCAGCGACAGTAGCTTTCATTGGGAAGACACCACCAGATTACTACATTTTCTACCCACTGTTGAGGCTTTTGAATTTTGTGTGAGATGAGGCAATCATAGAAAAAGCAAACAAAAGGAGATGATGGCCAGAGTGCTGAAACTTTTCAGACACTCTCCCCCAGTCACAGATCTAGGTTGAATCCATCATTGTTCTTTAGCTCACTATGCCACCCCAGTTCAGACCCAGCCATATGCAAATCAGTATTGACTCTACTCCTCGTGGGAATAATCCAGCCCGAACTGCCAAGACAGATCTTTCCTGAACCAGAAACAAGCATGCTGGGACTGGTTTCGGGGTAAAACCCCTAATCAGCCATGCTAGCTTGAATCAAGCAGCAAAGTGAGCAAGGGACCCACGTCTAGGCATACCCTGCCAACTTAAGGTGACCAAAGCAAACACAAGGAGATCATGGACGGAGTGCTGAAACTTTCAGACACTCACCCCCTGTCAGAGATCTAGGTTGAGTCCACCATTGTTCTTTAGCTCACTTTGCCACCCCAGTTCAGACCCAGCCATATGCAAATCAGTTTTGACCCTATTCCTCATGAAAATAGCCCAGCCCAAACTGCCTAACCAAGTCTTCCCTGGACCGAAACAAGCATCCTGGGACCGGTTTCAGGGTAACACCCCTCATCAGCCAGGCTAGCTTGAATAACTTAGCCACTGGATTCAAGCTAGCCTGGCTGATGGGATGATGGATTCAACCCAGATCTGTGACTGGGGGTGAGTGTCTGAAAAATCTCAGCACTCCGTCCATCATCTCCTTGTGTTTGCTTTGAATCATAAAAAAAGGCCAACAAGACAATCCAAATAGTCCACTAGCCAGCGAACAAATTAGCAAAAAAGAAAGGTCTTCTACATCCTGCAATACAAAGAGTAAAGGGAGAGTGTATGAACAGCTCCCAAGTAGGTTTTCCTTATGCATGATGTGTTTAACAAGCACAGGATTTTAGAGTAGCGAACAAACTGGAGCACATGGTTTTAAGAGCTTTGCGATTTCAGACGTTTCCATGCCGTAGAAGTCTTTATGGGCCATGCAAAGGCACTTAAAATGGATGCTTTTCCTCAAAGTCAACAAGTGCAGACCTCTCTGGGCATTTGAGACATGACCACATTAACAGAGATGTTTCACCACCGTCACTGCAAAGTTTTGTATTCCAAGAGTGGCGAAGAGAAAAACAGAGGTTTGCCTGCTTAACACCAGCATCCTACCCCATGGCCCAGAAACAAAGACTAAGTTGTCAGGAACTCTCATAGGAATGGATTGTCACATGACAAAAGAAAGGTCTAGAGAGAAAGGGCCTCCAGCTTGCCAATTGGTGCCACCAAAGCCTACAGCACCCCATAGTTAGTGAAAGAGTTGATCTCCTATTGCTTGTTCTAACCAATGTCAGTGTGGCATCCTGCCTCCTGCTGACCCTGGAACCCTTCTACTTTGTAAACTGGGTTGTTGATGTGGAATTCATAGCCACATACTGCCAAGCCCAGCACATTAATCAGCAACATTACCAAAACTCCCTTTTCATCAGACCCCTTAGTATTGTGCTTGCTGGCCTCTACATGGAATCAAATCAGTTGTTGCCTGCCACTTCATTGCAAAAGCCAAAGCAGAAAGCCTCCAAAGATGGGTTTTTACCCTTCGCCATGCATCTCAGGATATTGTACTAGTTTCACATGAATTCAACACTTAAGCTCTTTTAGTTTCAGAAATATAGCTTGAAAATGCAACTGTCCAGTTAACCCAAGTAGCAGCTCACCTGGTCAATCTGGGACCCCAGTGGGTCTGGGTGTCCCTGGTACCAACTGAAAATCTTCCCTGCAGCCAGTCGTTTGAGATATGGGCCCTTCAAATTTGGTACTTCTTGTGCCATCTGCTTTGGGCTCCAAGTCCAGTTAAGTGACTTGCAGCCCTTCAACACATCGCAACACTGAAAACATTTATTTTGAGACCAATTAAGGCCTCCATGTGGTCTATCCTGAGCCACTCGAAATCCACTTCACTCAAGACACCTAAATAACACTTACTTTGCAGGATTTTGGGCCACACTATGTTGCCAAGCCTGAACATTTTTCTCAGGGTAAGGTCGGCTCAGGCAGTATGTACTTGTGAGGTACTTCCCAGAAGACCTGAAGAAGGATTATGTAATAATGCTTTCATTAGTAACAGATTGGATGGTGTAAGAATTTGGCTGGAGTGGAGGGCCCAGTGACAGAGCAACTGGTAGTGGGACTGGAGCGGAGTCTTGTGACACAAACGGTTGGAGATGGCTCCATACCCCTTAACTTGATAACTAAGGTGAAAAATAATGAATAAAACATCAAGAGGGATGGCAGTACAAAGCTAAATTACCAACAAAAACTGGAAGATTCTGCAGCGCCATGCCCACTCCACATGGTATTATGTCGGCCTGAACGACAGCAGTGAACTACTTTGGTTATGTGGTTTGGGCATGGTACAATCTGAGTTAGTGTGCGCAACTGGATGTCCTTTATACTCCCTTGATACCACTGACTGAGCACCCGGCCCTGCCCTGCTCACCGGATGCTGGCGTATGTGACCGGTTGAGAAAGCTGCAGCTTAACAATATGGAGGCTGCGTTCCTGGAGGGCTCTTTCATTTTGCTTCAGCAGGATCTCCGAGAGGGCGATGTGACTATCCTGGATAGGTTCATCTATTAGCAACTGAAAGCAGCTTTGAGTGGTCTCTATCCATTGTTTCCAGCGGTGCCCCCCACAATGCCGGTTCTTGAGGTTATCCTTTAGAACTCTCCCCACGGAAGCTCATAACTAGAATACACTCTGGAATGCAGCGCACTGCTACGGTTTGGACTCTATTTCACGTCTTGCATGGGAAAAACTGTTGGGTATATCTATACCTGAGGAACAGTGGAGTTTCTGCTACACCCAATCAAGAGCCTTGTCACGCACCTACCCAACTGCAGGTTGCGATTGATGATTTTCAATTTCTGCATGGTCTGTATAGAACTCCGGAGTGGCTGTTTAAGCTAGGCTTAATAGATGAGGCATGCTGCGTCAGGTTCTCAGAGTCCTGTGTGGATTTTATCCATTTACTCTTCAATAGACAGATACTGGAAATCAGTCTCTGATGTAATTGATGAGATTGTACGCCTGCAGATAGCGCGCATCCCCCTTGTTGCATTGTTGGGTTATGTTAAAGATGTCCCCTCAGAACTGTGGAAGTCAACCGCAATTCTCCTCCTTTTGGGTTAAAGACGGGTGGAGATGTGCTCACTTCCTCAACTGGATGACTGGCTCGGAGATACGGCGTATTGTCAAGATCAATTAACGGCCGATTGGGACTGAATGCTTGCCTGATCACGTCCTAAAGCTATCTGGGCTCCTTTTGAATCATATCTGTGGCTACACGCTGCCGCGGAGGCTAAAACTACCTTGCATGATAGCATGATAGCAATTTGACACCTTGAAATCTCTCCCAGGAGCAGCACCTCTGAGTGGGTGACTGAGTGTGTAAGCTTCTTGGTCCCTGCTGGGTGGTGTGGGAGCCTTGAGTAAATTCCAGACCTCAACTAGTCCACATGGGGGGGGGGGGCTGACTGATGGCTCGCGTAGGTGGGGGTGGACCCAGACAGGCACGTTCATGCATATTCTCTGGCACTGTGATCTAATCCAGAAATACTGCCGTGCTATTCACACAGTCATGAGCGACACGTTGGGGATTGAGATCAAGCCAGAAGCGCCCAGGTGCCTCTTCAACATCTGGGGACCACCTGACCTTAACACACACGCAACACAATGGGTCACTCTTGCTTGCATGCTGGCTAAGATGAACATAGCACAGCTCTGGGGGGCCACCCACGCGCCTACAGTTGCCGACTGGAAAAATGATCTTGATTGGAGTATGTTATGAGAAAAGACTGTCTACGTGGCCCGGGGCTGCCCCCGGAAATGGTCTAAGGTGTGGGCCCCCTTTAATACGTACCGTGGTGACATTTGTGCTCCTCCCCGCGAACTGGACAATGATGATCCCCCCCCTCCCCGTGATTTCACTAAATTCTGATGTTGTAACTATATGCTTCTTTTCTGCAACCTGCTGTACCCTACTTTTTAAATGCAAAAACAACAATTGATGGACAGAATGCAGAACAATGTCATACATTCACCCCAGTACAGAGATCTGGGCCTAAATCCATCGTTTTTTTGCACTCCACACCACCCCAGTTCAGACATGGCCCTATGCAAATCAGCCTTGACCCTGTGCCTCATGGGAACAGTCCAGCCGAACTGCCAAGCCATGTCTTTCCTGGACCGGAGTCAAGCATCCTAGGACCGGTTTCTGGCTATCAGCCGTCTTCAACCAGGATAGCTTAACTCCAGTGGTGTGGAGAGCATGGGACTCGCGTCTGAGCATACCCATCCCACTCGGGGTGACAAATGCAAAAACAATTGATGGACAGAATGCAGAACAATGTCATACATTCACCCCAGTACAGAGATCTGGGCCTAAATCCATCGTTTTTTGCACTCCACACCACCCCAGTTCAGACATGGCCACATGCAAATCAGCCTTTTTTTTTAAAAAACTCTTTATTCACAGCTGTATAATCAAAACAATGACAGTAGTAAATCTTTATGGTACACCAGCTGGTATTTTCTATTTTACCCCTCTGAACACAACAACCCACTTCCTCTTATCGGTTCCTAAACGGAGAGCCGTCTACAATACAGGTAGGCCAATCATGGTGTACAACATATCAAAAATACTCCTCCGTATTGATAGGCCGCAGTGTCGTGGGACTACAACTAGGGATTAACCCGTCTCACCCTGTCCCTCCCTCCCCCCCAAACATTCCCCTCCCTCCCCGTCTCCTGGTTTCTTGTGTAACTCTCTACTTCTGAACTCAGGTTATACCGGCCTTCACGTATCATGATAAGTAGTGTGCCCTGAAACAGTCGTACGGGTTGCGGGGGTCGGCAGGCCACACCTCTGTAGTCCTTCACTCCCACTCTCTAACCCTGTGAACTAAACCCTGGTGCCGGGGCTAGATCCATCTCTTCGAGCGCTATAAGCATGACCTCCCAGTCCTGGGATATGGGATATTTCCTGTGACCCCGCATTTCCTCCCTTCTGAGGGCAGCCCCTTCTGCTCTGCCCCATTTCAATACCTCTAATTGCCTTGTGTGTAGTCCCGGTGCTCTTGGAGATTTCCATCTCATAGTCAATGCCCGTATTGCTAGTAACATGGCAAAATCTAAGAATTTCAGTCTGGCTTTCTGCGGTTTGGGCCGTCCACGCAGCCCTAGGAGACAGGGCAGCGCTTCAACCGGTACTGGTAGGTTCGTGGTCGTGTGGAGTACCCTGCATACTTCCGACCAGTATTCTCGAAGTCTCGTGCAACGCCAGAGCATATGGAGAAACCCAGCATCATCCTCCCCGCAGCGCGGGCATCTACGTGGGGCTTCCGGGAACATTAGGTGTAGCCTTTTAGGGTTGAGGTATGCCCTGTGCAATATCATCACTTGTATGAATATGAATCTAGCGTTTCGTGAAATCCTCCTAGGATGTTCTAGTGCTGCCTGCCACTCACTCTCTGTCAATATATTTTCCGTGTCCTGCTCCCAAGTATGTTTCAGTGTCGTGAGTGGAATCGCGGCATGTGCCCTGATGCCGGTGTACAGCCAGCGCACCAGGTGATCTCCTGTGCCCATGTAATACAGTAGGTGCACCAGTTCGTGTTGTGGAGGTCGAAGTCGCTGCAGCGCCCATCTGGTGCGTATGAAATGTCTAACAGTGGCGTGAAGCAAATACAAATGTGGAGGGGCACCGGTAGCCTGCTGGAAGGCGGCATGGTCTAATAAATTATCGTCTCCGAAAAAAAGCATTGTTCTACTAGTGAGTCTACCTTGTGGCGTCGGGATTCCCAATAAGGGGATATTATCCGCGTACGCGATTGTTGGGGCTGTGTATACCAGGGCCTTCAGGCAGCAAGCCAAACCCGTACGGAGGAGCGGGTGACCATCCGCAGGGATGCGGCTCCGCGGGAGTAGTAATGTGTGTAGTTCTCCTCTGTCCAGCCTGTCAGGTGTGTAGCCTATTTCGTGCAGGTTCCGCCCTACCGTCCAATAGGAAAGCCATTGAAGCCGACTGGCCAGGTAATAACTTTTGAAATCCGGCGCCCCTAGCCCTCCATCTTTAGGCCCTAGCTGTAGTTTCCGGAGACCTATCCGGCACCTCCCATTTCCCCATATTAGAGTAACTAGTAATGTATTGAGAGTGTCAAAAATAGACTGGGGCAAGCTAACAGGGAGATTGACAAAAAAGTATAGTATCCTGGGAAGCATCACCATTTTGGAGACTGCGATCCGCCTACCACCGATAATGGCAACGCAGTCCAGAACTCCACCGAGCTGCGGAGCCGTGTGATGGCCTTCTTGATGTTTCCGTCTATCTGGTCTTCAGGTGTTCTGTACACCTGGATCCCCAGGTATTTGAACGTAGTCGGGCCACTGGAATAGGATGGGCTCCGAAGGGGATGGGGGCTGGGTATGGGATGTCCCGGAAGTAAAAACCACGAGATATTTCCGGGTTAATGGTTAGGCCTGAGACCCTTGCAAATTTTTGGAATATGTCATGAATGGCCGTGTGATCCGCCTCCAGGTCCTGGAGGTATAGCAGAATATCATCGGCATAGATCGATATTAGGTCAGACGAGCTGGCCGCTCGGGATACCTCTGACCTTCTTTCGTGCGCAGAGCTATGGCCAGGGGTTCCAGAGCGAGGACAAACAGCATTGGGGACAGGGGGGCATCCTTGTCTGGTGCCCCTGTACACTGGGTATGTGGCTGATATGTGTCGACCCGTACGTGCTCAAGCCATGGGCGCCGTGTAGAGCAGTCGGATCCATGCTAAGAAGGGGTCCGGTAGCCCAAGCTTTTGTAAGGGCCGAAACATGAAGGCCCAGGACAGAGAGTCGAAGGCCTGCCTAAGGTCCAAGGCTATACATCCTGCTCTAGGGAGGGTCTGTGGGGTTGTCGCCATGATAGCATGTAGTCTTCTTGTGTTCATGGAGGTACTCCTACCCGGAAGAAAACCGCACTGGTCACTATGGATTAAGGTAGGGAGGTGTGCCTGAAGTCTCTGGGCTATCGCTTTGTTAAGGATTTTGTACTCGGTGGAGAGCATCGATAGGGGCCTGTAGTTGGACATGTCAAGTTGATCCCATTGGTGGCAAGTTGATCCCATTGGTGGCAATGAAACCACCAATGCCTGCATAGTGGAGTCAGGTAGATGGCCTTCCTCAAACGCCGTCCGGTACACCTTTTCTAAGACAGGTACTAGGGTGTCGGAGTAGGTTGTGTAAAACTCCACCGGGAGTCCGTCCATGCCTGAGGTTTTATTACGGTTAAGGGATTTAATAGCGGCGCGTATCTCGTGTTGCGTAATGGGTCCCTCAAGGTCCTTCTTAGCGCCCACAGTCAGTGCCGGGAAAGGGAGGTCGGCCAGGAAGTCAGACATTTGGCCTACATCTTCCTGCGTAGGTCGGGCATACAGCGCAGTCAGATGAGCACAGAATCCCCGGTTGATGTTACTCTGTGTGCCTACCAGGGTACCGTCTCGAGTTCGAATTTGGGTTACCACCGGAGTATCCGGGCGGTCTCTTATCAGACGGGCCAATAGTGCCCCCGAACGGTCCGCCTTCGTATGTTGTCATCGAAGGTATTCCTTGTGATCGATAACACTGAGCGTTTCTAGTGTATCCGCGTGTTCTATGTTTTCTTTCTGTAAGTCTGCCTTCCTTGTAGGATCAGTTCCCACCTCCCTCTACAGCAGCTGTAATCTAGACTCTATTTCGCATAATTTCTGGTGAATTTCCTGTCGGGCACCGACTAACTGCCCTATCGCTGCGCCACGGATCACCACCTTCATGGCATCCCACACCACCAGTTGTCCGCAAAATAGCTGACCAGTGTTTCAGATAAAGAAGTCCGGAAGGGGCCATCTTCCAGCAGAAGCGGGTCAAGGCGCCAGGTGGCATAAAAGATGGAATGTTAAAGGCCGGTGGTCGGAGAAAGTCTTGGCCAGATATTTAGGGGTCTCCACCTTCGTAACCACGGAGTCGGAACATAGAAACTTATCTATCCTAGTGTGTAACATGTGTATATGCGAATAATGGGAGTATTCCCTGTCCTCTGGGTGAAGTGCGCACCATATGTCACTCAGGCCCCAGCCCGCTGTCCATGCATACATGCATTGGAACCACCCATGACCTGATGAAAGGGTGTACTTGCCCAGAACGTGCAATAGGTTTCAGTCCTACAAAACCTTTTTCTTCTTTGTGTAAAACACTTCCTCCCAAAACATTCAAGACTAGCTGCGTTGAAAACATGCTACTGGGTACTGTAGTAAAGATGTGTGCTCTATGTACTGCTCATTTCCAATAAATAAATTGTTGTAGAGATATTACACACGTTTCCCAATTCATAAAAGTAGACAAATTTATGGTTCAGTTCTTTTTATTGATGTTTTCATAAAGAAAAATGGAAACAAACAGTGCCATCAGTAAATCGTGCGTTCTCTGGAGCTGTGCAAAGCCCCTTATCAGTATGAACACATTAAAGCACGTGTCAACTTCCCTCCCTCCCCCACCCACCTTCCACTCACTTTCAGGCTGGAAAGTAAAGTCTACGGTGTCTATGTGCAGTCTAGGGATGTTCAGGGGTGGTTGTGGGCAGGCGCGGTGCGTCCATTTGGGCGTAGGGGCGTAGCCCCACTAAGCCCCATGGACCTACCGTGTCGTCACTAAAAGCCCAATACAAATATTTTTAAAAATCGCGCTATCTGCCGGCAGGGAAACCGGGAGACACCCGACTTTCCCGGAGTGCGCAGGTGGGGGGGGGGGGGGGGGGGGGGGGGGTAAAGGGGGGAGGGGGGTGACGATGGGCCTGTATCAGCTGCGCAAGTGTATTTTTGGTCACAAGCATGCCGCGCATGCGCAGATAGTTTTCCTGTGAATTCCCCCTTAGAGAGAAGACCAGGGGCGTGCCGCAGCCCCCGGGGTTAAACAGGGCGACTGGGCGAGAAGTCATGGTGCCCCCCCAGCCAATCCTGGCGCTGCATACAGCGCCAGGATTGGCTGGTCAATACATAGCCCGGGTACATAACCCCCTGTATGGGTTGGGGGGGGGGGGGCAGAGCTCTCTCTCCCTCCCTCGTACTGCAGCCTCTGTTTGTATGGGGTTTGATTGAAGACTTGACCTCTGACCTGACCGGACCCAGGAATACAAGTCCCGAAGGAACCGCTCTGCCAGGGAGACCCGGTGTTCACACAACTCAGGTATGATCAGAATTCAGAGTGCTAGGATACGGCCCCGCCGAACCCCATCACCGCCACATAAATAGCTCCTGCCTCTTGTGTGGGCCTATTCCATGTGCACTTTCCATTTCAAGCGTGACCACTGTCTGCTGACTACTCACTGGATGTCCATAAGTTAACAATTGCTGCAGTGCTGAATTGTAAGCTGGAGGGCAAGCCTTTTTTCTGCTACTGGTTGGGGGCAAGTGGTTCATGCTGTGTCTGTTAAGTCTTTGACAACGAGGTACTGGGTTGCTTCGCGTGTGCCTGGGTACCACATCTGCTTATGGGGCAGCATGTGCATAGCAGGATGTATTGAGAGTGTGTGTGTGTGTTTGGGGGGAGGGTGGGGGGGAGGGGGAGGGGGGTTCGCTTCTGCCTCCCAAGCAGCATCAGACGCTGCCCTCTTTAGTGACTATCAACGCATTACAAAATGAGCTCGCATGGGAGAAAGCAGGGATTCCCATTTTGGTGTGTAGTTCAGTTGTAGAAATGTATACATGACTTTGGGCTCAATATGTATGTTCCGATTTTGGTGTGAAGTTGTAAAAATGTATACATGACTTTGGTGTGAATATGTACCATCAAAACTGCAGGGCCACACCAAAGGGGAGAGGATGTGGTCTGACGGTTAGCGCGGCCGACTTTGGTGCTGGGAAACCAGGTTCGAGCCTCTTATCGAGCCATAAAAATGTATACATGACTTACTTTTGTGTTAAATAAATAGATATTTTAAAAAACAAATAAAAATGATGTTCCGACTAAGGTGTGAAATTGGTGTCGAATAAATACATGTTTTAAAAACAATTAATATTAATCATGTATCATTGGTGCTGGAGTACAAGGTTCGAGACTGGTATTGAACACTGACAAGCTGTGTGCAAGTTATATGGTCATAACAATACATGAATGATGGATGGATGGATGGATGGATGGATGGATGCAGGATGGATGATGGGTGGGTGGATGGGTGGATGCATGAAGAATGATGGGTGGATGCATGAATGAATGATGGATGCAGGATGGATGGCTGGATGCATGAAAGAATGATGGATGGATGAATGGATGATGGATGGGTGGATGCATGATGGATGCAGGATGGATGGGTGGGTGGATGGGTGCATGAATGAATGATGGATGCAGGATGGATGGATGGGTGATGGATGGGTGGATGGATGGGTGGGTGGATGCATGAATGAATGATGGATGCAGGCTGGATGGGTGGATGCATGAATGAATGATGGATGGGTGGATGCATGAATGAATGATGGATGGATGGATGGATGGATGATGGATGAATGAATGATGGATGGATGAATGAATGATGGATGGATGCAGGATGGGTGGGTGGATGCATGGATGGGTGGGTGGATGCATGGATGGGTGGGTGGATGGGTGGGTGGATGCATGAATGAATGATGGATGCAGGATGGTTGGGTGGATGGATGGGTGGATGCATGAATGAATGATGGATACAGGGTGGATGCATGAATGCATGATGGGTGGTGGATGGAAGGGTGCATGAATGAATGATGGATGTAGGATGGATGGGTGGGTGGGTGGATGGATGGGTGGATGCATGACTGAATGATGGATGCAGGATGGTTGGGTGGATGGATGGGTGGATGCATGAATGAATGATGGATGCAGGATGGATGCAGGATGGATGCATGAATGAATGATGGATGCAGGATGGATGCAGAATGGATGCAGAATTGATGGATGGGTGGATGGATGGGTGGATGCATGAATGAATGATGGATGCAGGATGGATGGGTGGGTGGGTGGATGGATGGGTGGATGCAGGGTGGATGCAGGATGGATGCAGGATGGATGGGTGGGTGGGTGGATGGGTGGATGCATGAATGAATGATGGATGCAGGATGGATGGATGGATGGATGGATGGGTGGATGCATGAATGAATGAATGAATGATGTATGGATGGATGCAGGGTGGGTGGATGGATGGGTGGATGCATGAATGATGTATGGATGGATGCAAGGTGGTTCAGGACCGCTCGCTCGCTGCGGTGCAATATGCAAATTAGTTTACGCCGCACCACTTTCAAATGTCACCAGACGCCGCTGGTTGTTGGGCCAACTCTGGTAAGCGCAAGATACAGAGATATCTAGGGCCCGAGAGTTCACGAAAATCCTGTGCAAGGAGGGCTAGGAAAGGATTCCATAAGTCTCTGAATGTCGATCCCTGGCCCGCTAGCGAGAGTGTTATCTTCTCCATGTGCAATATGTGCCAAAGTTTATGTGGACAACCGGTAAGGGAAGCACACGTTTATGTGCCCCAGTGTTGAAGGATGTTCTGCATGGCGGCTCCAAGTGCTAACCATATTTGTCTGCCTAGCCTAGATTTCAGAGGGTATGTTAATAGGTTTGGAAGGCCAAGTATTATTTATGCGGGAAATCATGGCAGCTGGGTGTCAAGGTGGAATTCAATTTCGGCAAGGACTTGAGACCAGTATTGCTGTATCCACGGACAGTCCCATAAAATGAGTACTAATGTTCCGGGTAGTCCACAACCACGCCAGCAATCTGTACTTTGTGATGGAACCGACTTGTGTTTATGCACAGGAGTATAGTACCAATACGTCACAATTTTCGTGAGCATTTCAGTGTGTGGCACGTTACTGGCAGTGTGTCTGGCTCTATGGATTATTCCCTCCTATTCTTTGCTGCTTAGTCGTCTACCCAAGTCCTTCTCTCATCTGTCTCAGCCCGCATTGTGCATGTGCTTATTCCTGGAAATCAGGAGAGCATATAGTTCTGAAATCAATTACTTATCTGAGGTATTGGTGAGAAGCCATTTTTAGGACTCGCGACCTGCGGTGCACTGCGTAGCAGTGCTCACGCAAGTTGTGTGACCAATTGTAATCAAAAAACAGAGATTGTGAGCTGCCCTAGGAATCGCACACGCTCGTGCATGTGCGTTTCCTTTTTCAGCTCCCCTCACTGGCCTTTGCGTGCGTCTTATTGTAAAAGACTGCACGTAATTGGCCGAAGCACGCGCATAGCTCCTCACATGGCCTATTGCTGTCTATTACGCGCACCAAGCATGTAATCGACACCAATAGGCCGTCGGAGGAGCTATGATTGTGCCCACACAGGCGTGACGTGCACTCCACTTGTTTTCTTTGCATAAGTTATCATGCCTGGAATAAGATGAATGCATTTAACCAGGAAAAGAAGTGAAGTGTTCGGTTAACAAGTACTCGGAATCCCCAACGTTTGCCACTTTTCTTCACTGCAAATATCTCAATAAACACATTTTATTTCAATTATGACCTGAAAGTAACGATTCATTAAATCAAATAAAATAGCCAATGCTGATAAAATATACACACTTTACCTGGGATCGAACCATATGAATTGGCAACTGACGGTGAGCTTTTAAGCCGGCCTCTAGGGTGCAAACACACCCTTTCCAGGCAATATGTTTCAAAAAGACATGACCACCCCTTTGGGGCTTTTATATTGCGTTAACATGTCATAACTTTAAAGGCCAGTTTTACTGCCACAGTCTAGTGTAAAAGGCGTCCAAACCTTTCCCCATTTTCGTTATGCACCTCATGTGCGCCCCGTGTCGGCTGGAGGAGGAGGATATTTTACTGCCCTACTAATTTAAAACGATTGACAAAAAATAAAAGGCCAGCATAAATGTGTATTTTCATGTCTTGTTTGTAATTGTTCTGTCACTTGTCCATTTTCATTTGCTTGAGCCATTTCCAACCTACAAATTAAAACGGCTAGCACTTAATTGCAATTTCGATATTTTCCGCCATCCGCCCCTTGTTGTTTAGAAGGGCAGCCATGCTTCCCTTGTTTGGTATGCAGTTAATTAGTACAGAAAAAGATGATGTGAGAAATATATTTGTTTTTCGTGAATCCACATTTTAAAGTGATAGTTTTGTTGCCTTGAGATGAACAGGTGCATTACAGAATCTATTCTCAGGGTAGTGAAGTGTTGTTCTACCAAAGCCAGTGATATGAAATGAAACATACAAACATAAATTAGTTGTACAAAATCAGCCCAAGAGTTCGCTCGATTACGGTCCCATGAAATATAAATGCATGTATTTGTCCTAAATGTGAGGCACACAGCGAGGAATACAAGATGGGGTTACTGAAATCTTATTATAATTTGAAGACATTAACGATAAAAGTTTCTTTTTGCATGTTTCTTTGTTTTCTGAAACTAGACCTTGAAGAAAGAGCCGAGTGTTATGGGCATGGGTGTTTTCTGGGTGTTAGAACTGGCTATTTCTGGTAGGCTAAGGCTGACGCCAAAGCCAGGCAGAAACCACCATTCTAGTCAGGGCAAGGAAGTCACACGCCAAGATAACCCCTGCTCACCCCCTTGGTAGCTTGGCACAAGCAGTAAGGCGAAACTCGGAGGCAATGTGTAAAGCATTTGCGCCAGCGCACAACAGCAACAACATACTAGGCACACCACAAAAGGAACTCCACACAAGGTTATTATAAAAATAACTTCTGTATTGTCAAAACATATCAGATAGAATCACACATGTACATTGTGCCAACTGGCACGGGCAATATTTACAAGGGATTATTCACGAGACAGGGCCACATGGGCCACTGTCATAATCAGCCCTTAGTAGAAATGAAATACTGTCAGAAATTACAATAAAAGAATATAAAATCACTGTAGCACAAAGTAACAGCTAGAAATCACAACCAGTATCTACTGGTAACAGGTAAGTACCACCTACGCAACCCTAAACACCTTAGGAGCATGTCACGCAGGGGACCAGGACCTCACTAGGACCACCTGTGCTAAAAAGAACAACCACCTAAGTCTCAAACAGCATTTAGGGGTCTAGGAAAGAACACATTACCCATGATGCATACATTCAGAGGAGTAGTAAAGAATAAGGCACATGACGCAATAAAATACATTCAGAGGTGCAGCGCAAGAAGACACATGATGCCTAAAACATTCAGAGGTGCCAGAGCAATACAATAGCGCAAAAATCACATGATGTCTAACAACATTCAGAGGGGCAGGAATAACACATGATGCAAGCAAACACATTCAGAGGTGCAATAACCATACAATTGCACACTAACTCACATAAGCCACTACCTGTGGCAGTCCCTAGGCCAACTGGCTTTGTTGGGGCTCAGACGCCCTGAGTCTCAATGTCAGGGTGCGCTGCCATGCAGCGCCAGTCTCAAGAAAAGAAAGCCTAAACGTAGCAGCTGGCACTAAGTGCTGCGCAGCTGTGAAGGCCTGGCACCACTGTGCCCTCTCTGTCCCACACAGGGACTCTCTCCTGAAATTGCGCCTAAACGGTGCAGCTGCCCAATAATTGCTGGGCAGCTGGAGACATGAAAAGAAACTGCGACAGGGTCCTCACTGACCCTTGGGCGCAAACTGCGCCACGCTGGAGCCACACAGGCTCTTACACCATTATAGGCCCCTGGAGCCCTCGAGGCTCTGAACACATCGCTCGCAGGCAGGAGGGGCGGGCACCGGCAATGTGCCCCGACGCCCCCTCTCACTAAAAATGGCCAAACGCTGGAGCCAACCAGGCTCTTAAACACAATATGGCCCCTCTGAGCCACCCAGGCTCTCTAACAATTCTGCCCCCATGTTGGAGCCATCAGGGCTCGAAAACACGAATATGCCGCCTTGAGCCTTGCAGGCTCGTAAATACTGATGCAGCATTGGAGCCTCTTAGGGCTCTACGCACGTTGGGGCGACCCACTGCCAACCGGGGCCGCCCTTGAAGCCCTCGTGGCTTCGCACTGGCAATAGGCGCGAGCTTGCGCCACTGGGGGGGGGGGGGGGCGGACACCGACAATGTGTCCCGGCGCCCCTCCCTTCTCCTCTGCCCCACTCTGCCCGGCCCCAGCCCAGACTCACCGGGACTCCGACGCGGGGCGCCCGCCTTCTTTCTCTGTCCGGGGCTCCCTCCGCACACGGGAGCCCCAGCAGCAGGCGACGCCGCCTCCTCTCTTCACCGGAGCGGCGGGGCGGGACTTCCGATCTTCGACGTGCGGTGGGGGCGGGCACCGGCAATGTGCCCCGCGCCCCCTCCGCTATTCCTCAACTCCTTCGGGGCTCCCTCCAGCACACGGGAGCCCCGACGACCAGGCCGCCATGCTGCTTCGTCACCCCAAACACGGCGCAGCAGCTCCACGCGTCCCCGGGTGGGGGCGGGACTTCCGGCCGGCCGCGCTGGGATTGGCCGGCCGGCCAACCACTTCCGGGTCGCTGCGGGCAGCGCAGCAGCCCTTCTCCTTAGGCAGGCAGGCGGGGGATCACGATCCGAGGGGTGGCACCCTCGATAAAAATAATAAAAAGCGAATACGTGGCGTGGGCAGCCGCCGAAGGCCCTAACAGCGCTACCAGGCGCTTTGAAGAGGAAATGAAGCGCTCCCAGCGCTTAGCAGCGAAAGTAAAGCGCTCCCAGCGCTAAAAGTGAAATTAAAGCGCTCCCAGCGCTAAAGGCACACAAAGTCCAGCCAAAAGTCTTTCAGGGGATACAGCAAAGTCCCTCCAGGGTAAAGCAAAGTCCCCCATCCTTCCAGGACAGGCAGAGGGGTCCCCCAGAAGTCCTCCAGGCATCCAGGGGCTGGGCAGCGCCCGCCCCTGGTAGATTCAAGTCAGAAACAAGAACATTTTGGAAGGGGACACAGCCCCTTCTTATACACAGAAAAGTCTTTAAAGTCCTTTGAAGTCTTTGTGCAAGGGGGC
The DNA here is from genome assembly GCF_964263255.1 of Lissotriton vulgaris. Taxonomy (NCBI): domain Eukaryota; kingdom Metazoa; phylum Chordata; class Amphibia; order Caudata; family Salamandridae; genus Lissotriton; species Lissotriton vulgaris. Next base: position 104,193,764 of record NC_141686.1, read on the forward strand.
CCTGAGCCCGGTCTAAACCAGTTCTAGGGGTTGCTGGAGCACTGGGGTGTTTCTGGTTTCCTTCTGCCTGTCAGTATCAGGGCTAGAGGTGACAGTTGGCCAGCAGGAGGGGGAGCCAGCAGGGTGGCCAGGCAGGCACAGCCCTGCACTATCAGATGCGATCTCCTCCCACTTCCCTGGCAGCAGATGCTGCCTTTCATCCACGGGCCGGCTTCAGATAACCCCTTGGAGGCTCTGCAGACCCTGTCATCCTCAACCCAGACAGTCAATCCACAACCAGGCCCAGGCACTCTGGGCCAGGCTCACCAGCTAATCACACGCCAGCAACAACTTACGCAAATATGCCAACTTCTAAAAGTGGTACTTCTAGACTAGACACACTCATGCTGCATATACCATTACGCAGCATTCAATCTCACGAGTTCGTACATATCAAACTCGACCCTGCACTCCCCACACATCAGGAACTACCATGGGCATACACATTCCCCATTCATTCCTATGGGAGGGCAGGTCACTCACCACACATACACAGAGAGCTCAAGCACTGTACACTGTACCACAGTGAAAAAGTGTGCAGAGGCCTAAAATCACCAACACCAGGTTCCATAAACAGGCTAGGAAAAAGCAAAAAGTCTAGGGGTGAACCTGCCTAAAGGGCCGGGTCCAACACTGGGTTTTATCACAGTCGGTGCAGTCCCCAGCGCCTCCGGTCTGTGAGCAGTGCTGTGGGCGGAGCCTGCCCCACGGAGGGCGATGACCGCCATGTCAGCAACGTGCCTGTTTTCAGAGCGCAAAGCTGGCAGCAGGGTGCCGCAGTGAGCTGCCAAAACAAGAGTAAACAGAGGAGTGTGAACCCGAACTTAAATACTCCCCGTTGGGCTGTCCTGGGAGGACGTGCTCAGGCACAAGGGGGCTCAGCAGGCGCTGCACGTGCCAGTTGACGCGGTATAGGGGGGACCAGTGGATGGATATATCAGGACATTCCTGCCCCAAAAATGCAACGTTGGGGATGTGCTGGGGCAACACGTGGTTCCTACAGTAGCGGCCTCAGAGCAGCAACGGGCAATGCAGGCACCGGGAGGTCAGATTTACCAATCTAACTCCAGTCCTAGAAGATTTGGGCAAAGACTTTGCCGCAAAGTGCAACTTTCCCAAGAATAGTCTGTGGGGGCATATTTTTTGTTCTATATTCAATCCCAGAATATTTTTGGCAAAATGAAGGATTCACCAAGTTCTCCAAGTCGGCGTTAAAAACGTGGTCATTTTGCATTTCTCGAACTGCTGACTTGGGACCACTGATATATATATATATATATATGCAATAGGTCTCGCATTATTAAAAGTTTGAGCTATTGGCATTGCTAAAAATAATGCAACACCAATAGCTCAAACTTTAATAATGCAAGACCTATTACATTGCAAATGCTTGTTAATATTGGTTGCGATGTCTCTTTGCGTTAGGCGTTTTTTGGGGGTGTAATGTCAAAACTGTAGGTATTGCCGGTGCTTCGACTCAGGGATGCCATAATCTGTGGAGATTTGGTGAAATGAGAGGATCCCCTCCTCATCAAATAAATTACCTATTGAGAGGCACTCTGAGTGCCGCCACTTTGTGAATCTTGTGTTTCCCATTCCGTGAATCAAATCTGGGTTGTTGAGTAGCGGAGTCAATGGTGAGGGAAATGTAGTCAGGCCATGTCAGGTGTTAGTCTGATCCCACATCTCCATTGTTGCCTGCGTGATAGGGGATAGGTAAAGGTTCTGCTGCCTATGTGGTTTCTTCAGAAAGGGAGCCTTTGGGAGAGATGTGCCAGCTACTACTCTGTCCTGGAACAACCAGCATTTCTCTGATTTGGTGCAGCTCCATTCCACCAGGTAGCGCAACTGCGCTGTCTGGTAGTATAGGTGAAGGTCAGGGATCCTTAGACCTCCTTCACTAGGTGAGAAAAATCTAATGTCTTTCTTCATGCAGGGTTTCCGTCCCTGCCATATCAACTGCAAAAGCTCTGACTGAAGCTTGGTAATCATACTCACAGGTGGATGTAAGGGAAGGGTCTGGAAGAGGTACAGAATCTTTAGGAGGGTCGTCATTTTGATATCTGCTACCCTGCCAAGCCACGAAATTTGGTGGTGTTTCCACGTTGTAGATCGGTGCGGATTTGCCTGTGAAGTTTATGGTAAGTAATGTCAGCTGTGGCCTGCATGGTCAAAACTAAATCAATACCACGGTAAGGTATATGACCGGTTGACCATTGGATACGGTGTTGCTTTTTCAGTAGGTCAACCATCTGGGAGGGGATGGAGAGGCTGGGTGCTAGTGATTTCTCAACGTTGATCTTAAAGCCAGATGCCTTGCCAAATACCTCTAATTCACTGAGGAAAGCTTTCAGGGACGTGTACGCTTTGTCAAGAGTCACAAGGACATTGTCCAAATATAGATTTATGGCGTGGTGGTCACACCTGAAGTTTAGCCCGGTGATATCAGTGTGATATCTGACCCTCTGGGCCAACAGCTCCATGAAGAGGGCGTACAACAGGGGCAACAGAGGACACCCCCTACCTATCAGGAAGGAAGCAGAGGTGAAGCCATTAATCCTAACCGTTGCGGTGGGAAAACGGTAACAATTTAGGATCTGGGTCTTCACTTTCTTTCATAGGCCAAAAGGCGTGAGTAATTGTTCAGATAGGGCCAATGAACTCTGTTGAATGCCTTTCTGGCATCAACTGCTAATAGCATGTAGTTACCTGGTGCCCGGGAAGCTTTCTCTATAATGTGGAGCACCCGTTAAGTGCTGTCGCTTGTCTGTTTTGAGGGATAAAACCTGTCTGTCTGGGTCAATCAGTGAGGGTATAAGGGGTTTTAGCCTGCTAGCCAGGATGCCCAGAAATAATTCCAGGTCTACATTTAAAAGGGATATTAGTCGATAGGAGCTACATAAGATTTGGCTTTACCTGGCTTGGGAATCACAGTTATTGAGGCCGATCGCATTGATGCCGGGTTCGCCCCTGGTTCTGCAAATATGTTAAAGAGTTGTGTCAAAAGGGGCGCCGCTGTGGGACAGAAGATCTTATAGAAGGCCGATGTGAAGCCATCCGGGCCTGGAGACTTTGCTGACTTCAGCCGGGAGATTGCCGAGATAACTTCCTTTAGGAGGACGTCCGAGCCCCATGTAGATATTTGCTCACTGTCTAAACAGTCCAGGGGTTGAGGTGAGTATAAGTCAGAGTAGAAATCTGAAAAGGGATTGACTATATCTGTATCGTCTGTCACCACAACCCCCCCTTGTGTGTATCGATTGGGTCCCCTGGTTCTGCCGTTAGAGTCGCAGTTTGCGAGCTAAAAGCTGACTTCATTTGTCCCCGACATAGAAGGAATGACACAGTTGAAGGGCCACGTGTTCCGCCTGGTCTAATCTATTGCAGCCAGCTGTGAGTGCAGCATGGAAAGCTGACGCCATATTCTTAGGGCCCCAGTGCGTTGGTGCACGCGTTCAAATTCTCTAATTTGCTGAGAGAGGTCTTCCCTTTTCTCTTTCCCAACTTTGTTATCTGCAGCAGAGATCACAATGAACTCGCCTCGAACCACTGTTTTAAGCGATTTCCAGTGTAGTCCTGGGCACTTCAGGAGTGTCATTATGGGATAAGTAATACTCAATAGATTGTTGAATTTGTGCTATAACCTCAGGGCGTTTGCAGTAATGTATATCGCAAACGCACTGTCAGTAAGGTCGCTCCATCGGGGAGAAGGACAGCGAAAGTCTGATTGCCCCATGATCCAAGAGAGTCGCTGGGAAAATCTCTGACTGTCATGCGTGTGAGTATGTTGTTTGTGCCTAGAAAAGAATCCAGTCTAACGTATGTTTTATGTGCGTTGGAAAAAAAGGAATATTCGTTGGACTGGGGGTGAGAAACTCTCCAAAGATCAATTAGTCCCATCTCCCTCAATCAGAAGCGGCACATCCAAAGCAATGCCGCTGTTTGCCCATGACGCTGTGTTGATCTGTCTAATGTGTTATCGAACACAAAGTTAAGGTCCCCCCCCTTCTATTAACATTTTGTGTTAATCTGTGGACATTGCCTTGGACAGTGTCGTGTGGAGGAACTTCTCTTGTCCCTTGTTTGGTGCGTAGACACTGCCCACTACTATTGCCTGCCCTCCCCCAGTGAAAACCAGTTATGTGAGGAGCCTACCTTTAATTTCGGCCTTTTTACTAACTATTTTCCCTCTGAGGGTTCGGGCCCCCAATAGATGCAGATCTATGTGCTGCTGGTGGAGACGAAGTACCTCCTGCCGAACTGCTTCCAACTTCTTCTCGGTCACCCCCTTTGTCCTTTTGTGCTGCCATCCAGTCTCCAAGTGAGTCCACATCTTTTCTGACCTCCTTGATTTCCTGTGTGAGGTCTTTCTTGACTGTTTGTAAGTCCTCCCGGAGTCCTGAGAACAGTGACTCCATGTATGCGTGCATCACTGGTTCCTTGTGCGTTTTTTTCCTGGCAGGTTCTGGGAGGATTCTGCCCCCGGAGGCATGTTTCCCCCTATTCTCCCGCTAGGGCACGCAAGTATGCCCTTAAGAGAACGTCATTTCTTGGTGCAGTTTGAGGTAATTTTTGCCCTGTATCCTCCTCGCCACTGGCCTCTGTGTCTTGGGACCCCCAATGCCTGGTCGTGTCCTATCGCTGTTCCAACTGTGTGTACTGTTGGTGCTGCATCTACACCATCATAAGTGCAGCCCAGATCTGGTCCGCGTTATGGGAGTCTTGATTATTAACTAGGACTGTAGGATGTCCCGAGTGTAACGTTTATGGCTCCTCACACAGAAATTGGTGGGAGTTCCTGGGGTATCGTGTTAGTATTGCAGTGGATAATTCCACCCAGGTCCCTTTGAATGCTCCGCTGCCAGTGTCTTCCTCCCTCATCAGCAGCTTTAATGTGTTGGGGCTCCCGCTATGGCCCGGTTCCCTCTGGTCTTCCCCCGGGTCTGGTGTCGCTTCCCCGGTGGCGGGATAGTCTGACTACGGCATCCGCTGCCTTGATTTCCTGATGGTGACCCCCCTTCACCCCTCCTTGGTTAGGGCGCTTCCCCCGGGGTTCAGCTCCCACTCCTCACCTCCAGTGTGCTCTTGATGGGTGTCCTCGGCATGGCTGGTTGATCTTTGAAACTCCTGAGAGGGTTCCAGACGAGGTCTCTGGATTTCCTGCCGCTATCGGACGGCAATGCCTCGCATATCGCATTCCCACCTCAGGCCTACCGCAGGTCTGCCGGGTGCAGCCCGCCAGTCCCTGGTGATGGCAGAGTTCTGCAGCTGCAACTCTGGGCCTCGTTGACGTCGCTCTCAGGGACCAGTTTCAGCCCATAAGCTGGTAACCGCCCAGCAGCGCACTTTCGGGTCAGGTTCTTCTTCCTCGAGGTCTCTGGTACCTCGCTCACGGGTCCTGGGCTGGGCCGAGTGTTCCGCCATATTTTGCCAGCAGGAACTCAGTGTTTCACTGGCGGCAGGGTCCGCTATGCTGTGTCGGGCCCACAGCAGGTGGCATAGCTGAAGAAAAGCGTCCTACCTCGCCACAATCTTGGCCACACCCGTGACAATTTTAAATGACCGAAAAACAATACATGGTTGTATCATTCAACCACACATACTAACAAATTATACAATTACAAGCATAAGAGCATTAAAATTCCTCTGCTCTCGTTCTCTAGTGGTTACTAACAACCATTGTTTGTGGCCTGTGAGGGGAGAACTATTCCTCGCCTCATCCACTAGATTGAAGGGAGCCTGGTTTTTCCGACTGTAGGGACTGTATAAAGGAAGCAGTTATTTAAAGATTTCATTGCACTTTGAGCATGCAAAGGACAAGCATGATCACGCCCCAGGCAGGGCATGTATGAGGGTGTGTTGCAGCAAACTAAAAGTGTTAAGAACCACATGATTTGAACCAGCAGTAATATGGCATGGTCCTGCTGAAGAACCAAGAGAAAAAAGCTCTATTTGGAACATTATTAATTTTCGGAGAAGCACATCCCAGCCAACAGCGATAAATAACACAGTCCCCTCGTTGTATGTTGCTGGGAAAGCAAGTTTATTTCCATTCTTGGGCACTAGTGGTGGCAACCCATTATCAGGCGAGATAAGCACACACACAAATAAAAGCCAGAGAATAGAAAAATGTGTTTTGACTTGGAGACAATCACACTGGTCTGAAGAGAATGGGAATTTGTAATGAAATATAACTGCAAAAGAAAGGGCAAGTGATGACCACAAACTGCATGATTAAGCATGTATGGCACAAGCGGTGCAGCACTTTGATTTTTAGGATATTAGTCTCCATCCCCGCCTGTATACAACAGGTGCCTACAACACATGCTGTGAATAGGAGAACGGTAAGACGTTGGAGCGATGCAATATATTTGTTTTTTAAAGCAGTTTTAGTCAGGTTGCACCTCAGATGTTGCTACCGATGCTGGGGTGTTGTGGGCAGTTTGAGACAAAGCCACGTCAATGGTCGATCAGCAGCTTTCTTTAATACGACTCGTGTCTTTTACAAGGCAGGTAATGCAGTGTTGATTTAAGCGGGACAGTGTTGCTTTCGAAGATACTGCTAGGGCCTGCCATGCGGGGTCCATAAAGAAGGGAAGATTTCAAAGATACTGCTAGGGGCTGGCCACGCGGCGTCCATAAAGAAGGGAAGCTGTCGAAGATACTGCTAGTGGCTGGCCACGCGGGGTCCATAAAGAAGAGGAGCTGTCGAAGATACTGCTAGGGGCTGGCCACGCGGAGTCCATAAAGAAGGGAAGCTGTCGAAGATACTGCTAGTGGCTGGCCATGCGGGGTCCATAAAGAAGAGGAGCTGTCGAAGATACTGCTAGGGGCTGGCCACGCGGAGTCCATAAAGAAGGGAAGCTGTCGAAGATACTGCTAGGGGCTGGCCATGCGGAGTCCATAAAGAAGGGAAGCTGTCGAAGATACTGCTAGTGGCTGGCCATGCGGGGTCCATAAAGAAGAGGAGCTGTCTAAGATACTGCTAGGGGATGGCCACGCGGAGTCCATAAAGAAGGGAATGTGGGTTCTCACGACACAGGAGATGCGGCCAGCTGCAGCCACGGCTGTACTGTGCGGGAAGGGTTGCAAAAGTCCTGTCCTCCCAGCATTTACAACCCTATCCTATGAGCTCGGTCTTCTGAGCGCTTCTTCTTTGCGCTAGTGTTGAGGTTGGAAGTTGGGGGTAGGGGGTTCTGCATGCCCAGCCTTCAAACATACAACCGTGCATTTTATGTGCCGGTTTCTTCTGTTCTCGCGGCCTTCCCAGCAGCCCCTCCCCCGCTCGAGCCGCGCGTCGCAGCAGTGTTTGTGTGGAAAAGAACCGGCGCCCGCGCGGCCAGCGATGACCTCAGCTCATTCCTGCGCGGTGATGTCAGCCCCAGCTCAGCGCGCACAAACATTTGCTCAGACCGGACGCCTCCGGCAGTGCGGGACCGCTGCCAGCCTCTGTCTTGCGTGAGCTGTTGTTAGTGTGGAGAGAGTCGGCGGAAGGAAAAGCGATCTTAAGGTGTCTCCACAAAGCTAAACATGCCGTGACGCAGGAGGGAATGAGGTGCGAGAGCGCGCCTGTGGGAATTCAGACGATTCAACACTCCCTGAACTCGAACGCCTTGTTCACAGCGGTCATTCATCTCCATCATGCTGACAGTGCCCTTGAACTGACCTCAAGTGACGTAATTACACCCCTGGAGAAGACTGCTCAATGAACAGGTGCTTAAGAGTCCACAGTGAGACAGCGCTGTACGAGAAGATGCTCCACACCCCTGGATGTGAGCGTCCAGTGCAGTGTTTAATTTGTAAAAAAAAATATAAATAAATGCTGGGGCTCTCGACAGAAAGCAGATGGCACCAGCCCATTTCTCCTGTTAGCGCCAACTAAAAAAACAAACTACTAACCATGAAAGTGGGGAGAGGGTGTGGATTAATAGGCACCTTAGCCTTCAGAGCTAAGGAACCAAGTTCGAGTCTCGGGTGGGCTCAACATCCTGTGATTCTGGGCAACTCACTTAATCTCCCCTTAACCCGTTCCGTGCTCGTGATGGAACCACTCCGTCACGAGCCACGGGCCCGCTGTGCTAATGACGGAGTAGTTCCGTCACGCCACGGCCGCTCCGCCCACGCTGCATCAATTCCACGCCAGCGCGGCTGAATTAATTAGCGGACGGGGCCGTGACGGATCCACTTCGTCATGAGCACAACGCGCCCGTGGCTTGTGACGGAGTGGTTCCATCACGAGCATGGCGGCGCCGCGCGACCCCCTCACCGCCCCAGCGCGCGGCGGAATTACCGCCGCAGCCAAGGGGTTAAATGAATGTGTCCTTAGCTGCTGCTTATGAAAAGCGCTGGTGGTGACTATTAAGTGCTGGTGCTGATTACTGGAAACCACCAACTCAAATTAAGCACGGAGTACCTCTGCCTCTTGGAAGCTGTGAAATCCGACATCTACAGGTAGCAGCAAAACACGTTAGTATAAAAATGTGAGCAGAAAGTGGCACGCACTATCATTAATAACCCTGAAATTAGTAAATGAGACAGGCAGCTGTGCAGGTAGAGTGCTCAAAGCACGAACTAATCTTCGATTCAAAACAAAACTATCGATGACTTCAAGAAATGCAGAATTGACACGAGGATATTCAACAGTGGTAAACAACAACATAGACAGGCAGAGGTGACACCCTTACATGCCTCTTCCAGCGAGATTCCATGATTTTAGAGCTTTCCCAGTGCCCAGCAGCTGGGTCATGCACAGGGTGTCATTCCAAGACCCCCCCCCACTCTTTTTACAGGTGGCGCCGAACATCTCCATGGCAAGCTCATGTGTCACAAAGACAGTCCACGCCCACTGCGATACCTATCCAATCCTAAAGGCTGTGTTCTGACTGACATACAGAAATTCAGATAAATCCAAACAAGTAGGGCCTTTGAAGGGCAGGTAGGGCTGGGCAGAACCAATCACACGTGAGCCTCATCTGACCTGTGACATACTGTCTCCCAGCCCTTCTGGCCTTCGCCGAATTTCGCTATGAGCCGCTCCTTTCATGTAAGAGGTACATTTCCATGTATGTGTTCTTCTGCAAAGGGGAAGGGGTGGAGGGGAGGGGGGGAGGGGTGGGATTGCACCTAATACACAGATTGCACCTAATGCACAGTTGGGTAGACCACTCCATAAAATTGATATTTGACTTGTCACTCCGTGGTTCACTTCACGCAGATAATTCACTTCATGTGTATGAAGTGAACTGTAAAGTGAACCACGGAGTGACAAGTCCAAGGCCTGCCCTGAGCAATCCTGCCTCCAGCGCAGGGCACAGTGTGCAAGTGCAATGCCACTGCACAGGCCAGAAGAAGGCTGGAAGAAGGGCAGGGCCTTTAACTTAACCCCGGCGCTATCATAATAACTGATCTACAAGTTCTTCTCTTTTTACAGTTTTGGGCATTTTAAAGTACATTGACCCCTCGCCCGCTAGGCTGTGGTTCACCGCACTGGGGCAATTTAACCCTGTGCTGACACAGGCCGCCCCCGCTCCCAACCACCCTGAGTTAGTTTATGTAAATGCTTTGTCTGGGCTACAAACACACACTTTAATCTTCAGAGCTTGTCAGGGGCAAAGGTCAGTGCCTGCTCTACTGCACCTACCAGAGGCCAGGGGCCCTGTGCTTAATCTTTAATTCTTCATGTGGAGCGGGAGCTGGAGCTACCACGGTGACCGTCAAGTCACGCCACCCACCATGACCATGCTCGAGGAAAAAAAAACAGTTAGTTTTGCTACACTTTGGGGTATGGTTAGGTGTGGTGGTGGGTGGCCGGCCACTGGCCTGTCTGCCTGCCTTTATTAACTGATAGGGACGATGGGCCTGCTGCTACCGCTGATGACCCGTAGCGGGGTGCGGGTGTGCCGGGTCGTGGCATTCTTTTTTAAATCTATGTACGCTGCCTGCCGCACAGCCCTACCCCTGCAGAACCAAACCCAGCCCAATCAGTGTCCCGCCCACAGGCAACACTGAACTAAGGGTTGCCACCTAACTAAGGCAGATGTTAAGCCATTGCACCAGGCCTATTTGTTTTCTGCTGCTGGAAATACACTAATTTTACCCCCAGGGAGTGAGACCTCCAAGGCACTACAGTGAGCATTGTAAAATACCCTGCGCTTGTTCTTTCTTATGTTGCATTAAGATCTAAGTGGAGAAGGAACAGTTTCCCTGTCTATGTGAACCAATAACAAAAAGAAGAGTGACAATAATAGAAATCTGGTATGTGTATAACCCTCTGCAAAGGACATTTATTATGCAATTATTATTAGCAATTCATAACTGAAACATAGGTCCAAACATACATAAATTGCAACATATATTTTTGTGGCAGCTAAATTATTTGGTGAATCGGCTGATGTATTAATATGTCGATTTACAGAATAAGGATTTGGGGTGAGGCACAATCCAACCTACCCCATTACTCATCATGAATTAGGTGGCAAATTGTGACTTTTTTCCAATTGATGGCCATTAGAGGAATGGTGGCCATACTGTCAGCAGATCACCATGTCTGTGATCTTGTTTTCAATTGTTTTTGTTTTAAAGTCAGCCCTTTTGTCTTGAAAGAAACAGTGTTTCATTTAAAATGTTGTATTTTAAAGTTCCACTGAACCACTTCCCACTCCAAACTTTTGTTTTACATTCACAACAGGGAAAATGTCTTAAGATGACCACTTCGCCTTTGTGAAAGGTTACCAATTCTTCAAAGGTGGTTGTAACCCACAGAATTGTTTACGACCCAAATTATGGTCACAAACAATTGTTAAATAGCATTTTGAAATGCAATTTATTAAGGATACTGTACCCACCCCTTCCAAATTTCTATTCAGTATGCATTTCTAAACCCATTGTGAGATTTTCCAAGAGAGTGCTTGGCAATCTATTGTTTCTGTGATGGTTAACAAAGATAAGGTCCTTGTGTTCACCTACCAAACCAAAAACCTTCTGTGAGTCCTTCCCACACTTTCCCAAAATGTATACACCCACGCTCACTGCATGCCCTGCTTTCAGCAGTCTTTACAATATTATCAAAATGTAAATTTTTTTTAAACAATTCAACGGTTAAGAATATTTTCCCATCCACTGAACCACTCTTATGTTGCTATCATAGCTCATGGCCATGCCCCCCAAACAAATATTCCTGGCTACGGGCCTGCCTCTGCTCACCCCCATAGTAGTTCCTGCTTCAACGTGCTCTTAATACTGCCCACAAAAACAAGCCACACACCACCTTCCGAAAGAACACATCAAAACAGAACTCTTAACATACTCCCAACAAAGCCCAACCATGCAATTAACTGCTATCTACATCTCCAAAAGCACCTGCTATCATTGGCTACTTACCACTCATATACATTTCGCGGACAAGGAGCTGTTATGCCATCCAAAGAACAATGTAATTGATTTTTTACAGACCTCCAGTATCACCCAACAAAAAGCCCACAGCCAATTAAAATTGACATTCTCCCTACCGAAAACAGATTCAGCTCTGTGAAGGAAACATTCTGAAAGTTGCTTTGAGGTCATATTGATGGCAGACTGGACACTATAAAAGTATTTATTATAATAATAGCATATATGCAGCTGCCTTCATCCAAGGTCTGCGGTAAGAATATTGCTACTTTTTTCACTGCTTATTTCCAACAGACAATTTGTGCCGATCCAACCACAGATGTAAGACTTTACTAAATCATACATTTCTTGCAATAAACATATAACCCCCCCCCCCTTTGCTGAACTTGCATGAATTTCTTTTGATATGGAACTATCAGCAATTTTCCAGTTGTTGCAGACCAAAGCACGCATATCAGTTCAATTACAGCAGACAATCTGAGGTCAAAGCATAGCCTAGTTCAGCCTTCAAAGACCAGCGATACCAGTTTCGCCCACAGCACACTTCAAATGCCACAGAGCGATGAGTGAAATACATCAGCCTTAGGATTCTAATTAGAAAAAAGCCGGGCCTGGCTGGCGAAGAGGAGGTTCAAAAGGATGAACCCCGATGACAGCACACATCTGCTTTGGCACATGTTTGTTTCTACTGCAAAGAATAGTTTGCCACATACAAATGCATGTTAACTGAAGTCTAATATACCTAGGAATACAAAGACATGGTTGCCCTGAAGAAGTTCTAAAATATAGGACAAAGCGCATTATTGTAATTTTGTTAAAAGAGTACTAGTTTGGAATTAAAAAAGATGCATTCAATCTGACATTCTGTAGCCAACGACTACATATTGTATCAAATGAAAAATATTTGCAATGGTCTAGCTTTACCTATAATATACAGCAGTTCCATGCAGGAAGTGTCCGTCATATAAGACCTCAGTGTCCTTGGCAAATATTTGGAGACATGAATGCTGCTACCAGAAAAACCTGGTTTAACAGAGGCCGACCACGCTGAGGTCAGAGACTTGAGATGGATATCGGAAACTGACAGATTTTAAAGTTTCTATCTTAATTATAGTTATCCATGATTCACAACAGGGGCGGCTCTAGGCTCATGGTCGCCCTGTGCAGGGAGCATAGGTCGGGGCCCCCGGACGAGGGGGTCCGGGCGGGGCGGCGGGGGGTCATGGTGTTTGGAAGTGGAACAGAACCGGAGGCCACCAAATCCCTGCCTGGGGCCGCCACGCAAATATGTATCCATCCTCAGAGGATTATTATATTAAGAATATATATTGGCGTGGTGGCCCCTGGGGTTTGGTGGCCCTATGCAGGTGCACAGCTTGCACATGCCTAAGGCCGCCCCTGTTCACAACAAAGACTACTTGGCTGACAATGGAGAACAATATATCCATTGTAATTCTCAATCGGAGATCACTTAGTCACGTCTTGGGAGAAGGATCCTGATCCCTCTTCATGCAAAATAAAACTTCCCTGAGTTTGCCTCAAAGACCGATTGCCTGCCACTGGAAGAGACCAGGGCGGAGATCTGCAATGCACTGGCTTAATGGATATCAGCAGTAGAGGCCAGTAAGTAGACACTATTGAGAAGTGAGACTGTGTGCAGGGCAACCATGTAGTATTCTGTCATAACCCTGTTCAAAAGCCACTCCCCATGTGCCTGGAGACCCTCACAGTGACCGATTGCTGGTTTCCGCTACCAAGCTGAGACAGGCTGAGCGTTGCGAGTTAGTGGGCCGTGAGCCACAGCTTCATTCGCGGCTGAGAACTGAGATCCAAGGCGGCAAGCGCTGGCGGCGCTGCCCTCAGGGCCGGCCCTAGGCATGTGCAAACTGTGCACCTGCACAGGGCCGCCAAACCCCAGGGGCCGCCACGTCTCCAGTCGTTGAAGGGGGCCCCTCAGCTGAGCTCTCCGGTAGAGAGCTGTGTCTCTCTCTAAAGCAGCTGCTGCTGCCTGCAGCCTGCTCCTCTCCTCGCACTGACTGAAGAGAAACAAAGTATCAACTTCCAATGTTTCTCTTCAGTCAAAGCCATGAGCCAGGCCCGGAAAGAGGAGGGGGTGGGGGCCCCGAGATAGTGCATTCTCCTCAGGGCACTACTCCTTTGAGAAGGGAGGAGGCCGCCAGGGCTGTGAGGGGTGAGGGGTGAGGGTGAGGGGTGAGGGGTGGGGGGGGGGGGGTGGTTCAGGGTTTGGGGGCCTGCATGGGCTGGGGACCTCTTAATGTGATTGTGGCACCCTTAAAAAACTGCTTCCCTGCCACCCCCTACAAGTTATATCAAGACACAATCACAATGTTGATGCTGCCTCTGTGTTTCCACATCAGCATTTTAAAAGCATGCTCACCTTTTCTGGGTGATTTCAGCCAGCTCGACTACGCATGTTTAACATTGCGAAAGTGAAAGCGATTTGCACACCCCTCTTGAGTGGGCCTCGGTAAATGTGGAGAGCTGGCATGCTGGCATGTGGCGAAGACGCAGTGTTCTGCTATGTGCTTGTGCACAGGTTGGCCCATGGTGAATTATAATTATTAGAAAGAACGCTCCAGATGCAGAAGCACTTCCTCAGCCACCAAGTTTGGGACAAGGAACGAGACAGTGAGTAAGTGTATTTTTATTGTTGAAAGGTGAAACAGAGGTCTCGGTGGAATGGGATAACGGGCCTGCAAGGAAAGGAAGATTATCTGATCTCTGTTCAGACAGCCTGTAGGTCCTTTCTCCAACATACGTGCCTGTGTAATATAGTTTGTAATCACTCTGACATTTTTAGGAACTTTTATACATAATAGAAACTGTGTTTTCCGACAAGTCATGGTTCTTTTAAACAAAATACAATTTTAATTGCTTGCTTTATCGTAGTCCGTTTCACGCTCACCCTGACATCTGTTTAAGTCCTCCGAGTCATTTGTTATTCTCTCGGTGTACCAAGTCAACCTTCTCTCTGAGTTCGGTAAGCTGAGTTACAGTGACAATCGTTATGTACAGCACATAGAGGTGTCAAAATGGCATTTGTACAAACATTAATTTTATTGTGAGAGAAAAGCAGCCTCATTAAAACATGAATGCATGTGAGGGTGATGTGCTCTCTGCCCACCCTTGTTTGGGAGATATATTGTTGGTAGTTCTTAGTATTTAGTGTGTATCCTTGGCTTGGGATGGTGGCACTTTCCTAGTATGGCCAGAGTATATATGGATACTGGATGGAAACTGCAAACTGATAGTAGAGCACCTGCCATGCATTTACTAAAAATAAAAAGCTTGTCTATTAGGTCAAAATTATTTTGTTTGAAGAAAGTGATCAGCTTACGTTTTGGAGTCCAGGCGGAGGGGGAGAAGGGTGCAAGGCAGAGGGGAGAAGGGTGCAAGGCAGAGGGGAGAAGGGCGGAAGGCAGAGAGGAGAAGGGCGCAAGGCAGAGAGGAGAAGGGTGCACGGCAGAGAGGAGAAGGGTGCACGGCAGAGAGGAGAAGGGTGCACGGCAGAGGGGAGAAAGGTGGAAGGCAGAGAGGAGAAGGGTGCAAGGTAGAGAAGGGTGCAAAGTAGAGAAGGGAGCAAGGCGGAGGGGAGAAGGGTGCAAGGCAGAGGGGAGAAGGGTGCAAGGCAGAGAGTAGAAAGGGTGCACGGTAGAGAAGGGTGCAAGGCAGAGGGGAGAAGGTTGCAAGGCAGAGGATAGAAGGTTGCAAGGCAGAGAGGAGAAGGGTGCAAGGCAGAGAGGAGAAGGGTGCAAGGCAGAGGGGAGTAGGATGCAAGGCAGAGAGGAGAAGGGTGCAAGGCGGAGGGGAGAAGGGTGCAAGGCAGAGGGGAGAAGGGTGCAAGGCAGAGAGGAGAAGGGTGCAAGGCAGAGGGGAGAAGGTACAAGGCAGAGGGGAGAAGGTGCAAGGCAGAGGGGAGAAGGGTGCAAGGCAGAGAGGAGAAGGGTGCAAGGCAGAGGGGAGACGGGTGCAAGGAAGAGGGGAGAATGGTGCAACGGGGAGGGGGAGAAGGGTGCAAGGCGGAGGGGAGAAGGGTGCAAGGTGGAGGGGAGAAGGGTGCAAGGCAGGGGGGAGAAGGGTGCAAGGCAGAGAGGAGAAGGGTGCAAGGCAGAGGGGAGAAGGGTGCAAGGCAGAGAGGAGAAGGGTGCAAGGCAGAGGGGAGAAGGGCGCAAGGCAGAGAGGAGAAGGGCGCAAGGCAGAGGGGAGAAGGGTGCAAGGCAGAGGGGAGAAGGGTGCAAGGCAGAGGGGAGAAGGGTGCAAGGCGGAGAGGAGAAGGGTGCAAGGTGGAGAGGAGAAGGGTGCAAGGAAGAGGGGAGAATGGTGCAACGGGGAAGGGGAGAAGGGTGCAAGGCGGAGGGAAGAAGGGTGCAAGGTGGAGAGGAGAAGGGTGCCACGGGGAGGGGAGAAGGGTGCAAGGCAGAGAGGAGAAGGGTGTAAGGCAGAGAGGAGAAGGGTGCACGGTAGAGAAGGCTGCAAGGAGAAGGGTGCAAGGCAGAGGGGAGAAGGGTGCAAGGCAGAGGGGAGAAGGGTGCAAGGCAGAGAGGAGAAGGGTGCAAGGCAGAGGGGAGAAGGGTGCAAGGCAGAGGGGAGAAGGGTGCAAGGCAGATGGGAGAAGGGTGCAAGGCAGAGGGGAGAATGGTGCACGGCAGAGAGGAGAAGGGTGCAAGGCAGAGGGGAGAAGGGTGCAAGGTAGAGGGGAGAATGGTGCAAGGTAGAAAAGGGTGCAAGGCGGAGGTGGAGAAGGGTGCAAGGGGGAGAAGGGTGCTGCAAGGCAGAGGGGAGAAGGGTGCTAGGCAGAGGGGAGAAGGGTGCAAGGCAGAGAGGAGAAGGGTGCAAGGCAGAGGGGAGAAGGGTGCAAGGCAGAGGGGAGAATGGTGCAAGGTAGAAAAGGGTGCAGGGTGGAGGTGGAGAAGGGTGCAAGGGGGAGGGGGAGAAGGGTGCAAGGGGGAGGGCGAGAAGGGTGCTGCAAGACAGAGGGGAGAAGGGTGCAAGGGGGATGGAGATGAAGTGAAAAATGTGCCCCCCCGGAAACATTTCTGCGGATGCCCATGGAACGCACACTACTTTGTGAGAGAGAGTGGGAGAGAGTGGAGAGAGAGAGAGTGGAGAGAGAGAGTGGAGAGCGAGAGTAGAGAGCGAGAGTAGAGAGCGAGAGTAGAGAGCGAGAGTAGAGAGAGAGAGTGGAGAGAGAGTGAGGGTGGAGAGAGAGGGTGGAGAGAGAGGGTGGAGAGAGAGGGTGGAGAGAGAGTAGAGAGAGAGAGTCAGTGGAGTGAGGCAGTGGAGAGAGTATAGAGAGAGTGGAGAGAGAGAGTAGCGAGAGAGTAGAGAGAGAGAGTAGAGAGAGTGGAGAGAAAGACAGTGGAGAGAGAGTGGAGAGAGAGTGGAGAGAGAGAGGGGAGAGAGAGAGTGGAGAGAGAGTTGAGAGAGAGAGTGGAGGGAGAGAGGGTGGAGAGAGAGAGTGGAGAGAGAGCATGGAGAGAGAGTAGAGCGAGAGAGTGGAGAGAGAGTAGAGAGAGAGAGAGTGGAGAGAGAGTGGAGCTAGACAGTGGAGAGAGAGAGAGTGGAGAGAGCATGGAGACAGTGGAGAGAGTGAGCAAGAGAGTGGAGAGAGAGAGAGTGGAGGGAGACAGTGGAGAGAGAGTGGAGAGAAAGACAGTGGAGAGAGAGTAGAGAGAGAATGGAGAGAGAGTAGAGAGCGAGAGAGTGGAGGGAGAGAGAGTGGAGGGAGAGAGAGTGGAGAGAGAGAGAGTGGAGAGAGAGAGAGTGGAGGGAGAGAGAGTGGAGGGAGAGAGAGTAGAGAGAGAGAGTGGAGAAAGAGTAGAGAGAGAGTGGAGAGAAAGTGGAGCTAGACAGTGGATAGAGAGTGGAGAGAGAGAGAGAAAGTGGTGAGAGAGACAGTGAAGAGTGGAGAGAGAGAGAGAGAGAGAGAGAGAGAGAGAGAGAGATAGAGAGAGAGAGAGAGAGAGAGAGAGAGAGTGGAGGGAGTGGAGCTAGACAGTTGAGAGAGAAAGTGGAGAGAGAGACAGTGGAGAGAGAGAGTGGAGAGTGGAGAGAGAGAGTGGAGAGAGAGAGTGGAGAAAGAGAGTGGAGAGAGAGAGAGTGGAGAGAGATAGAGTGGAGAGAGAGAGAGAGAGAGAGAGAGAGTGGAGAGAGAGGAGATAGAGAGTGGAGAGAGAGTGGAGAGACAGTGGAGAGAGAGTGGAGAGAGAGTGGAGGGAGACAGTGGAGGAGACAGTGGAGAGACAGATAGAAGAGAGAGAGAGTGGAGAGTGGAGAGAGAGAGAAGAGAGAGAGGAGAGAGAGTGCATAGAGAGTGGAGAGAGAGTGGAGGGAGAGTGGAGGGAGAGAGTGGAGGGAGACAGTGGAGGAGACAGTGCAGAGAGAGAGTGTGGAGAGAGTGGAGAGAGAGTGGAGAGGGAGTGGAGAGAGAGTAGAAAGAGGGTGGAGAGAGTAGATAGAAGGTAGAAAGAGAGTGAGACAGAGAGTGAGAGAGTGAGTGGAGTGAGAGAGTGGAGAGAGAGAGGGAGAGAGAGAGCGGAGAGAAAGAGAGAGTGGAGAGAAAGTAGAGAGAGAGTGTGAAGGGAGAGAGGGTGGAGAGAGTGGAGATAGAGAGTGGGGAGAGAGTAGGGGGAGAGTGGAGAGAGAGTAGAGAGAGTGGAGGGAGACAGTGGAGGGAGATAGTGGTGAGAGAGTGGAGAGAGAGTAGAGAGAGAGACAGTGGAGAGAGAGACAGTGGAGAGAGACAGTGGAGATGGAGTGGACAAAGTTGAGAGAGAGAATGGAGAGTGAGAGAGAGTTGAGAGAGAGAGAGACTGACTGACTGACTGACTCAGAGACTGAATACTGACTGACTGAGAGACTGACTGGCTAGGAAACTGACAGAGAGAGAGAGCAAGATTGGCTGACTAAGAGAGTGACTGACTGACTAACAGAGAGAGAGAGACTGATTGAGAGTGAGACTGACTGGCAGAGAGAGACTGACTGAGGTAGAGAGATACTGACTGACTGAGGTAGAGAGATACTGACTGACAGAGAGAGAGACAGAGAGAGAGGCAGAGGCTGACTGACTGAGAGAAATAGACTGATTGACTGCGAGAGAGACTGGCTGACAGAGAGACTGACAGAGAGAGAGAGAGACTGATTGAGAGGGGGACTGACAGGGAGAGAGAGAGAGAGACTGACTGAGGTAGAGAGAGAATGACTGACTGAGAGAGACTGACTGACTGGGAGAGAGAGAGACTGACTGGGAGAGAGCGAGACTGGCTGACAGAGAGAGAGACTAAGAGAGAGAGAGAGACTGGGAGACTTACTGGCTGAGAGAGAGACTGTCAGAGAGAGATAGACTGACAGAGAGAGAGACTGACTGAGAGAGAGATTGACTGAGAGAGAGATTGACTGACAGAGACTGACAGAGAGAGAGACTGACTGACAGAGAGAACAGAAACTAAAGAGGGCCCATGGATTTTTGTTTACTTTTCTGTTGTCTCCATTTCTTGCTCTTTCCATAACACCTCAAGCAGTAAATATAAGAGGCCGTCGAAAGTCCAAGGTTAGACACACCTGTGATGTCACTGGGTGTGAAAGGGAGTGACATGTCGCTTTTGTCACCCATAACATTTTGGCGAATCGATGTCCGTGAGGGTCCGGACCCCCTCTTCCGGGGCCCCCACCTACGCTCCCTGCACAGGGCCACCATGAGCCTAGAGCCGGCCCTGCTGCCCTGTCCTACACGTCACCACTGCTGGGCTACCAAGCCATCACCGCGCTGCACCGTACCACATTGCCCCAGCCGGCCAGTGCCTAGGATTAGAAGGCAGAGCCGAGACAGGAGGTACTGAGGTCGTGGAGTGGGAGGCCCCGAGCACCGCCCAAACGCTGCAGCGCCAGCACTGCCCCACGCTGATTTGCTGCTTTGCTGTCGCCTGCTGCAACTACGCAGCCCTCGGCTCATACCCTGCTCTTCCAGCTCTTACTGCTTGCACCCTCACAGGGACAGAGACAGGGGATGGTGCTGGCGAGGGGGCAAGGAGGGGCAGCTGGAAGAGGTTTAGGAGCCTCGTGGAGGAGGCCAGCATTAGGCTGGTGCGGCCTGCTCTTCCCGGAGGATCTTGCCCCCTGAGTAGCCTCTGAGCAGCCATCCATCATCGTTTGCACATCCCCTCCCCCTTTGAGTAGCAGGGTGTGAGGGAAGGATAGCAAAGGGAAAAAGCCCCCCTGAAGTGCTTCAAATTTCAAGCTTAAGAAGCACCAGAAAAATAATAGTATAATAGCTTGAATAAAAGGTGATACCGGGATCGAATCAAACAGGCGGAAAAAAAACATCTGGATCACTTTGTGTAATATTGTGCATCAAAGCACCAAGGAGCATTAAGAAGCACTGACCCAACCGACAATCAGCACAACACCGACCAGGAAACAAGTAAAACAAGCTAATAAAGCAAATAAAGCAAACAAGCAAAGGAAACAGAAACAAGTTAAGCCGGCAGATATGAGGTCGGGAAGAGTAAGAAGGTCTATCGCAAAGCCTAGAAAAAAACAAAAAACAAAGGAGAAGTGATCCCTAAAAGTATCACAAAAATGGAAGCCTTAAATAAAGATTACAAAGATATCAGCATCCGCTTCACTGGTAGTAGCACAGATATCAGTATCCGTAACGTTAGCAGCCCAGCCGCTGCAAAAAACCTCAACAACACAAATCAATCGAAAATGGATATAAAAAGCGATGAAACAGAAGGGGACATTAACAGAGGGAGCGTCTCAGAAAAAGCCCAAGTACACACCAGCCAAAAATCTTCATACAAATGTACTTTTTTTGAAAGACTCCAGCAAAGCTATATACTAAAAAACCGAGCATATTAAAGGTCTTCAAACTCCACTACAACCAGGGATATTAGAATACCCATCAGGGATACCAGTACAACGAACTCAACCATCGGTAGCTACAATGGACACGATGGACAAAAGTATCAGAACAAAAGATCAGTCCAATAGCCCAAAAGAGAATAGAGACCAAGGTGGACGCCTTGTTAGGACAGCCTGCAGTCCAACAAGCAGTCCACCAAGAAGCTCTCTGAACAACAAAAACTCCCCCTGTCAAAACAGAGGCAGTTGGCTAAAGAACCTGCATCCACTACAAAAAAGGGGGAACTAAAGACCCCAGGGATCCACTAACTCTCCCCCCCCCCCCCGAGCAGGCCCCACAAAGTGGGAAGAATGCTCAGTCCACATCACCACAGCCAAAAAACAGCTCACCAATAAAGTCTATGAACGCAAAAACTGATACCTCGACAGCTTTTAGCCAACCATGGGACAATACCCTATTTGAGCACTTCCTGCCTCTTGAAAATGAAGACCCGCAAATAACAGAGTGATATGACTTTCCTCGCATCTCGGGACTAGGAGGAGCTTGTTGCCTCATACAACTTAAAATCCACTTTAAATCGACCTAGTGTGGAACCAACTAGTACGACCAGAGCAGGAAGCAGCAGCAGCCTTACAGAAACAATCTGGGCAATCTTATTAAACACCATGCAGCTTTCAGCCACAGCACTCCAATACC
Organism: Lissotriton vulgaris; assembly: GCF_964263255.1. NCBI lineage: Eukaryota > Metazoa > Chordata > Amphibia > Caudata > Salamandridae > Lissotriton > Lissotriton vulgaris. The sequence continues at coordinate 104,214,771 of NC_141686.1, forward strand.
AATCTGACAAATTAGACATGCAGCTCACAGTCCTCCAAACTCTAGCAGATTTCATCTCCAAGATAGATAAGAAACTTGCAGACCTTAATGGCCTCATTAAGAGGGGACAAAAAGCTGCACAAGGCACCTAAATTCCATAAACCAAGTGCATTTACGCCTCAATCATCAACAAACTATCCACGCTGCCAACAATGTTAGTAAATCTAACACAACTAAAAACAAAGACTATACCACATAACACTATTAAAACCATTGAAGCAAGCAAGGGCCCAAATTAAAGAGCAACTGGATTGGACACGAATATGTACAGGCACCAAAACGGAGGGAACCTACCCTCTAGCCCAAATCAAATCCCAGAAGGTTTTATAATATTGAAGTGTGCAGGCAAGGAAAAATACAAGCATGCACAAGCACGCCACAAACAAAGAAGGAAGGGTAAGAACAGGAACATAACCCCTTCGGGGAGAACCTACCCACAAAAACCCCTATGGAAATTGAGGCTACCAGGCACCCCTTGACCCCTACCTCGGATGAAAGGACGGATCACTGAATTACAGGACTTAATGCTACTCTGGACCCAAGCACGCAGCAAGCTTCAAAGTCTAAGACCCAAACGATCATAAAAGGCGATAATCAATGGGGGTACAACCAGACCAGTAAACAGTCAGAGTTAACAACAAAAGAATTTAACACAGTAACTTGCATGCAACAAAGCCCAAGAATTGAACAGAGTGGGGAGTTATTGAATATCCCGAGGGAATCAACACAAAGGCCATCAACGGAACACACACAAGGCAGAAATATGCAAATAAAAGATCAGGCACCTGTTGAGCCCTTAGAAGCCAGCAACGCCGACCAAGGAGCCAGAAATGACACTCACACCCTCTAAAGGCTATCACATCTTGAAGCAATTTTTCAACAGGAAAACCCAGCCAAAGATCTAAAAGAGACTTTCCAGAATATAAATTGAGGGAAAGAGTGGACACGCTAAATAGGGGGAACATATTGCGGATCTTGCACTCTATTAAAATCCTAGAAAAACTAAGTTCAACAGACCTGCTCTCAATTGAATTCCAACCATCCGACAAACATCAGTGCCCAGAAGCAACTAAAACAATATGGAAAACAAATGAGGCAGTCAAAAAAATCATTAAGGAAGTAAACATATTCTTACAGTGAGAGAAGACTAGAACCTGAAAAAAATAGCCTACCCGACTACGCTCCTAAATGGATGCAACAATGAACCATCACACATGGTCACATCAATCTTAAAGGGAGCTCGCAGCAGCTCTCCAGGATCCCATCTCATTAATTTTAAGACCACCAACTTAAGTGGAGGCCTTGAGCCAAGGGGCCCCAACATTACTACCAACAGACCCTAGTTGGACTCACATACAGCAAACATAACGGCTGATCGTATCCAATGACAAGGGAAGCCCTGCCCAATACCGCGATTGGTGGAGTCAAGTAAAAATCTGTATATGTATTTGGAATATCAATGGCCTGGTGAACAAGATGGAGGGCCATGATTAACTAAATTACTTAGATACATTTGACTTGATATTACTCCAAGAAACTTGGGAGGATCATGCGATAGAGCTACAAGGGTTCACATCACAACTGGTGCCAGCAACAAAGGGATCGAATTTTGTCCACCGCTCAGTCTGATGATTTATGCCTCAATACTCACAAAAAGGAGCCATTTGATCAGTAGAGGCCCACATTGCAGCCCCAAGTGCCATGCAGGCGGTAGCAACAACAATAAAGCTCAACGAGGAAGACTGGCCAATTATAATAATCAAATACGTATGTTCATCCGAAGCACAGCCTAAAAGCTGGTAAAGAACTAATCAAAGAATTGATAAGAAAAATAAATGAGCAGGATACACAGAACATCATCCTGGCAGGAGACTTTAACCTTCATCACTTTGGAACTACAACAAAGATGAACTAGTACAGGAACTAACTTTAGTGTTGGGAATACCAAACCAGGATCCAGCATGCTCAAAATCAAACAAGATGCTCAACCTATTTACTTCAATAACTCGAACAACTAAAAATGAGAGCTCTGAACGGTTGATTTAACAAGGGTAACCCACCGGTTCCAACTTTTCACTCCACAACCACCTCCTCTTACCTAGTCTACACCTTCGTAACTCTCCTTTTATTCCACATCATCCATTCCTTCAGAATGGGTGATAAAGTGATCACTTGTCGAAAGAGGTGACATTAAAAGTAAACAGAGAAAATCACATGGAGGCGTGCAAAAGCACTGGCACAGAATACATCGCAGACTTCAAACAGATAAGGTGCAAGCTCACTATGATTGAAGAGCTATCCAAAACTGCAAAGACACTCCTGCCAAGAAAACGATAGGAGAACTCAACCAACAACAGCTTCGGAGAATTTTATCACAGCTCTTGAGAAGAAATTTCCCACCAGGACAGGAACAAAAACAGCGGTTTCCTTACCTGGAAAAGCAACCACCCCTGGGTCAAGAAACCTTTAGCACACAATAAATCGAACGCTAAGGCAGTTACGCAAAACCCCTCAAAATTTACCCTTGCAATGCGACCTGCCGAAACTGAAGGCAAAATTAACAAGCATTTGCAATGCAATAGGACTCGCATTAGGAAAGTTTGAGCAATTGGTCTTGTAAATGACAATTTTTTTTATTTATTGGTTGGTTTTGAAAATAGCGAAACTAGTAGCTTTGTCATTTACAATGCCAATACTTTTAACATTTGCAAATGTGACACCTATAGCATTTGTAATGCAACATGTTTTGTATTTACGTGACTTAGATGTATTGATATTACAAATAACAATGGCTTTTAATTTTTTTAAATAATTAATACTTAAATAAAAGTTATTGTAATTTATAATGGCAATAGCAATAGCTTAAACTTTTGTAAATAACTTTTGTGAAGATTATGTTCAGTGTATTTTATTGTGACGAAAATCCAAGAACAGAAGTGAAATATTAACATCTTTTTGTGACATTTGTAATAAAGTTTGAAACATTGAGAGAACATATTTGAACCAGTTGTTGTTGAATGGTTGCACAGATTGATGCTGTGGTGGCGCGGAGTGATGTTGTGGTGGCGATAGTGATGCTGTGGTGCCCCTGAGTGATGCTGTGGTGGTGCGATAGATAGATAGAGTGAGGGCGATAGCTAGAGGGAGGGCGAAAGATAGATAAATAGAGTGAGGGCGATAGCTAGAGGGAGGGCGAAAGATAGATAAATAGAGTGAGGGCGATAGATAGAATGATGGAGATAGAGTGAGTGGGATAGACAGAGTTAGGGCGGGCGATAGATAGATAGAGTGAGGGCGATTGATAGACATAGTGAGGGCGATAGATAGGCAGATAGATAGAGTGAGGGCGATAGATAAACAGATAGATAGAGTGAGGGTGATAGATAGATAGAGTGAGGGCGATAGATAGACAGATAGATAGAGTGAGGGCGGGGCAATAGATAGAGTGAGGGCGGGGCAATAGATAGAGTGAGGGCGGGGCGACAGATAGAGAGAGCGATAGATAGATAGAGTGAGGGCGATAGATAGAGTGAGGGCGATAGATAGAGTGAGGGCGATAGATAGAGTGAGGGCGATAGATAGAGTGAGGGCGATAGATAGAGTGAGGGCGATAGATAGAGTGAGGGCGATAGATAGAGTGAGGGCGATAGATAGAGTGAGGGTGATAGATAGAGTGAGGGTGATAGATAGAGTGAGGGTGATAGATAGAGTGAGGGCGATAGATAGAGTGAGGGCGATAGATAGAGTGAGGGCGATAGATAGAGTGAGGGCGATAGATAGAGTGAGGGCGATAGATAGAGTGAGGGCGATAGATAGAGTGAGGGCGATAGAAAGAGTGAGGGCGATAGATAGAGTGAGGGCGATAGATAGAGTGAGGGCGATAGATAGAGTGAGGGCGATAGATAGAGTGAGGGCGATAGATAGAGTGAGGGCGATAGATAGAGTGAGGGCGATAGATAGAGTGAGGGTGATAGATAGATAGAGTGAGGGCGATAGATAAACAGATAGATAGAGTGAGGGTGATAGATAGATAGAGTGAGGGCGATAGATAAACAGATAGATAGAGTGAGGGTGATAGATAGATAGAGTGAGGGCGATAGATAGACAGATAGATAGAGTGAGGGCGGGGCAATAGATAGAGTGAGGGCGGGGCGACAGATAGAGAGAGCGATAGATAGATAGAGTGAGGGCGATAGATAGAGTGAGGGCGATAGATAGAGTGAGGGCGATAGATAGAGTGAGGGCGATAGATAGATAGATAGAGTGAGGGCGATAGATAGATAGATAGAGTGAGGGCGATAGATAGATAGATAGAGTGAGGGCGATAGATAGATAGATAGAGTGAGGGCGATAGATAGATAGAGTGAGGGCGATAGATAGATAGATAGAGTGAGGGCGATAGAAAGATAGATAGAGTGAGGGCGATAGATAGAGTGAGGGCGATAGATAGAGTGAGGGCGATAGATAGAGTGAGGGCGATAGATAGAGTGAGGGCGATAGATAGAGTGAGGGCGATAGATAGATAGAGTGAGGGCGATAGATAGAGTGAGGGCGATAGATAGAGTGAGGGCGATAGATAGATAGAGTGAGGGCGATAGATAGATAGAGTGAGGGCGATAGATAGATAGAGTGAGGGCGATAGATAGATAGAGTGAGGGCGATAGATAGATAGAGTGAGGGCGATAGATAGATAGAGTGAGGGCGATAGATAGATAGAGTGAGGGCGATAGATAGATAGAGTGAGGGCGATAGATAGATAGAGTGAGGGCGATAGATAGATAGAGTGAGGGCGATAGATAGATAGAGTGAGGGCGATAGATAGATAGAGTGAGGGCGATAGATAGATAGAGTGAGGGCGATAGATAGATAGAGTGGGGCGATAGATAGAGTGAGGGCGATAGATAGAGTGAGGGCGATAGATAGAGTGAGGGCGATAGATAGAGTGAGGGCGATAGATAGAGTGAGGGCGATAGATAGAGTGAGGGCGATAGATAGAGTGAGGGCGATAGATAGATAGAGTGAGGGCGATAGATAGAGTGAGGGCGGGCGATAGATAGAGTGAGAGCGATAGATAGATAGAGTGAGGGCGATAGATAGATAGATAGAGTGAGGGCAATAGAAAGAGTGAGGGCGATAGATAGAGTGAGGGCGATAGATAGAGTGAGGGCGATAGATAGAGTGAGGGCGATAGATAGAGTGAGGGCGATAGATAGAGTGAGGGCGATAGATAGAGTGAGGGCGATAGATAGAGTGAGGGCGATAGATAGAGTGAGGGCGATAGATAGAGTGAGGGCGATAGATAGAGTGAGGGCGATAGATAGAGTGAGGGCGATAGATAGAGTGAGGGCGATAGATAGAGTGAGGGCGATAGATAGAGTGAGGGCGATAGATAGAGTGAGGGTGATAGATAGAGTGAGGGTGATAGATAGAGTGAGGGTGATAGATAGAGTGAGGGTGATAGATGTGTGTGGTTGTGTGTGTGTGTGGTTGTGTGTGTGTGGTTGTATGTGTGTGTGGTTGGGTGTGGTTGTGTGTGCAGTTGTGTGGTTGTGTGTGGGTGTGTGGGTGTGTGGGTGCGGTTGTGGGTGTGGTTGTGGGTGTGGTTGTGGGTGTGGTTGGGGGTGTGGTTGGGAGTGTGGTTGGGAGTGTGGTTGGGGGTGATTGTGTGTGGTTGGGTGTGATTGTGTGTGTGGTTGTGTGTGAGGTTGTGTGGTTGTGTGTGTGTGGTTGTGTGGTTGTGTGTGTGGTTGTATGTGTGTGTGTGCATGGTCATATGTATGTGTGTTTACGGTTAGAGAAGGATGTATGTGGAAGAGAGCAGCAGATTAGCACAGCAGAAGAGAACAGTGAGTTAAAGAAGGAGGCGGGTGGACGAGAGCAGCAGATCAGCACAGGAGAAGAGAACAGGGAGTTGGAGAAGGGGGCGGAATGGAAGAGAGCAGCAGATCAACATGGGAGAACAGAACAGGGAGTTAAAGAAGGAGGCAGGTGGAAGAGAGCAGCAGATCAGCACAGGAGCAGAGAAGAGAACAGGGAGTTAGAGAAGGAGGTGGATGGAAGAGAGGGAGGGCGATAGAGTGAGGGCGGGGCGACAGATAGAGAGAGCGATAGATAGATAGAGTGAGGGCGATAGATAGATAGATAGAGTGAGGGCGATAGATAGATAGATAGATAGAGTGAGGGCGATAGATAGATAGATAGAGTGAGGGCGATAGATAGATAGAGTGAGGGCGATAGATAGATAGATAGAGTGAGGGCGATAGATAGATAGATAGAGTGAGGGCGATAGATAGATAGATAGAGTGAGGGCGATAGATAGATAGATAGAGTGAGGGCGATAGATAGATAGATAGAGTGAGGGCGATAGATAGAGTGAGGGCGATAGATAGAGTGAGGGCGATAGATAGAGTGAGGGCGATAGATAGATAGAGTGAGGGCGATAGATAGATAGAGTGAGGGCGATAGATAGATAGAGTGAGGGCTATAGATAGATAGATAGAGTGAGGGCGATAGATAGATAGATAGAGTGAGGGCGATAGATAGATAGATAGAGTGAGGGCGATAGATAGATAGATAGAGTGAGGGCGATAGATAGATAGATAGAGTGAGGGCGATAGATAGAGTGAGGGCGATAGATAGAGTGAGGGCGATAGATAGAGTGAGGGCGATAGATAGAGTGAGGGCGATAGATAGAGTGAGGGCGATAGATAGAGTGAGGGCGATAGATAGAGTGAGGGCGATAGATAGAGTGAGGGCGATAGATAGAGTGAGGGCGATAGATAGAGTGAGGGCGATAGATAGAGTGAGGGCGATAGATAGAGTGAGGGCGATAGATAGAGTGAGGGCGATAGATAGAGTGAGGGCGATAGATAGAGTGAGGGCGATAGATAGAGTGAGGGCGATAGATAGAGTGAGGGCGATAGATAGAGTGAGGGCGATAGATAGAGTGAGGGTGATAGATAGAGTGAGGGTGATAGATAGAGTGAGGGCGATAGATAGAGTGAGGGCGATAGATAGAGTGAGGGCGATAGATAGAGTGAGGGCGATAGATAGAGTGAGGGCGATAGATAGAGTGAGGGTGATAGAGTGAGGGTGATAGATAGAGTGAGGGTGATAGATAGAGTGAGGGTGATAGATAGAGTGAGGGTGATAGATGTGTGTGGTTGTGTGTGTGTGTGGTTGTGTGTGTGTGGTTGTGTGTGTGTGGTTGTATGTGTGTGTGGTTGGGTGTGGTTGTGTGTGCAGTTGTGTGGTTGTGTGTGGGTGTGTGGGTGTGTGGGTGCGGTTGTGGGTGTGGTTGTGGGTGTGGTTGTGGGTGTGGTTGGGGGTGATTGTGTGTGGTTGGGTGTGATTGTGTGTGTGGTTGTGTGTGAGGTTGTGTGGTTGTGTGTGTGTGGTTGTGTGGTTGTGTGTGTGGTTGTATGTGTGTGTGTGCATGGTCATATGTATGTGTGTTTACGGTTAGAGAAGGATGTATGTGGAAGAGAGCAGCAGATTAGCACAGCAGAAGAGAACAGTGAGTTAAAGAAGGAGGCGGGTGGACGAGAGCAGCAGATCAGCACAGGAGAAGAGAACAGGGAGTTGGAGAAGGGGGCGGAGTGGAAGAGAGCAGCAGATCAACATGGGAGAACAGAACAGGGAGTTAAAGAAGGAGGCAGGTGGAAGAGAGCAGCAGATCAGCACGGGAGCAGAGAAGAGAACAGGGAGTTAGAGAAGGAGGTGGATGGAAGAGAGGGAGGGCGATAGAGTGAGGGCGGGGCGACAGATAGAGAGAGCGATAGATAGATAGAGTGAGGGCGATAGATAGAGTGAGGGCGATAGATAGATAGAGTGAGGGCGATAGATAGATAGATAGAGTGAGGGCGATAGATAGATAGATAGAGTGAGGGCGATAGATAGATAGATAGAGTGAGGGCGATAGATAGATAGATAGAGTGAGGGCGATAGATAGATAGATAGAGTGAGGGCGATAGATAGATAGAGTGAGGGCGATAGATAGAGTGAGGGCTATAGATAGATAGATAGAGTGAGGGCGATAGATAGATAGATAGAGTGAGGGCGATAGATAGATAGAGTGAGGGCGATAGATAGATAGAGTGAGGGCGATAGATAGATAGAGTGAGGGCGATAGATAGATAGAGTGAGGGCGATAGATAGATAGAGTGAGGGCGATAGATAGATAGAGTGAGGGCGATAGATAGATAGAGTGAGGGCGATAGATAGATAGAGTGAGGGCGATAGATAGATAGAGTGAGGGCGATAGATAGATAGAGTGAGGGCGATAGATAGAGTGAGGGCGATAGATAGAGTGAGGGCGATAGATAGAGTGAGGGCGATAGATAGATAGATAGAGTGAGGGCGGGCGATAGATAGAGTGAGGGCGGGCGATAGAGTGAGGGCGATAGATAGATAGAGTGAGGGCGATAGATAGATAGAGTGAGGGCGATAGATAGATAGAGTGAGGGCGATAGATAGAGTGAGGGCGATAGATAGAGTGAGGGCGATAGATAGATAGAGTGAGGGCTATAGATAGATATAGAGTGAGGGCTATAGATAGATAGAGAGTGAGGGCGATAGATAGATAGAGTGAGGGCGATAGATAGATAGATAGAGTGAGGGCGATAGATAGAGTGAGGGCGATAGATAGAGTGAGGGCGATAGATAGATAGAGTGAGGGCGATAGATAGATAGAGTGAGGGCTATAGATAGATAGAGAGTGAGGGCGATAGATAGATAGAGTGAGGGCGATAGATAGATAGATAGAGTGAGGGCGATAGATAGAGTGAGGGCGATAGATAGAGTGAGGGCGATAGATAGATAGAGTGAGGGCGATAGATAGATAGAGTGAGGGCGATAGATAGATAGAGTGAGGGCGATAGATAGATAGAGTGAGGGCGATAGATAGAGTGAGGGCGATAGATAGAGTGAGGGCGATAGATAGAGTGAGGGCGATAGATAGAGTGAGGGCGATAGATAGATAGAGTGAGGGCGATAGATAGATAGAGTGAGAGCGATAGATAGATAGAGTGAGGGCGATAGATAGATAGAGTGAGGGCTATAGATAGATAGAGTGAGGGCGATAGATAGATAGATAGAGTGAGGGCGATAGATAGATAGAGTGAGGGCGATAGATAGATAGAGTGAGGGCGATAGATAGATAGAGTGAGGGCGATAGATAGATAGATAGAGTGAGGGCGATAGATAGATAGATAGAGTGAGGGCGATAGATAGAGTGAGGGCGATAGATAGAGTGAGGGCGATAGATAGAGTGAGGGCGATAGATAGAGTGAGGGCGATAGATAGAGTGAGGGCGATAGATAGAGTGAGGGCGATAGAGAGAGTGAGCGCGATAGATAGATAGAGTGAGGGCGATAGATAGATAGAGTGAGGGCGATAGATAGATAGAGTGAGGGCGATAGATAGAGTGAGGGCGATAGATAGAGTGAGGGCGATAGATAGATAGATAGAGTGAGGGCGATAGATAGATAGAGTGAGGGCGATAGATAGATAGAGTGAGGGCGATAGATAGATAGAGTGAGGGCGATAGATAGAGTGAGGGCGATAGATAGAGTGAGGGCGATAGATAGAGTGAGGGCGATAGATAGATAGAGTGAGGGCGATAGATAGAGTGAGGGCGATAGATAGAGTGAGGGCGATAGATAGAGTGAGGGCGATAGATAGATAGAGTGAGGGCGGGCGATAGATAGAGTGAGGGCGGGCGATAGATAGAGTGAGGGCGGGCGATAGATAGAGTGAGAGCGATAGATAGATAGAGTGAGGGCGATAGATAGATAGAGTGAGGGCGATAGATAGATAGAGTGAGGGCGATAGATAGATAGAGTGAGGGCGATAGATAGAGTGAGGGCTATAGATAGAGTGAGGGCGATAGATAGAGTGAGGGCGATAGATAGAGTGAGGGCGATAGATAGAGTGAGGGCGATAGATAGAGTGAGGGCGATAGATAGAGTGAGGGCGATAGATAGAGTGAGGGCGATAGATAGAGTGAGGGCGATAGATAGAGTGAGGGCGATAGATAGAGTGAGGGCGATAGATAGAGTGAGGGCGATAGATAGAGTGAGGGCGATAGATAGAGTGAGGGCGATAGATAGAGTGAGGGCGATAGATAAGAGTGAGGGCGATAGATAGAGTGAGGGCGATAGATAGAGTGAGGGTGATAGATAGAGTGAGGGTGATAGATAGAGTGAGGGTGATAGATGTGTGTGTGTGGTTGTGTGTGTGTGGTTGTATGTGTGTGTGGTTGGGTGTGGTTGTGTGTGCAGTTGTGTGGTTGTGTGTGGGTGTGTGGGTGTGTGGGTGCGGTTGTGGGTGTGGTTGTGGGTGTGGTTGTGGGTGTGGGTGTGGGTGTGGTTGGGGGTGTGGTTGGGGGTGTGGTTGGGGGTGTGGTTGGGGGTGATTGTGTGTGGTTGGGTGTGATTGTGTGTGTGGTTGTGTGTGAGGTTGTGTGGTTGTGTGTGTGTGGTTGTGTGGTTGTGTGTGTGTGGTTGTATGTGTGTGTGTGCATGGTCATATGTATGTGTGTTTACGGTTAGAGAAGGACGTATGTGGAAGAGAGCAGCAGATTAGCACAGCAGAAGAGAACAGTGAGTTAAAGAAGGAGGCGGGTGGACGAGAGCAGCAGATCAGCACAGGAGAAGAGAACAGGGAGTTGGAGAAGGGGGCGGAGTGGAAGAGAGCAGCAGATCAACATGGGAGAACAGAACAGGGAGTTAAAGAAGGAGGCAGGTGGAAGAGAGCAGCAGATCAGCACGGGAGCAGAGAAGAGAACAGGGAGTTAGAGAAGGAGGTGGATGGAAGAGAGGGAGGGCGATAGATAGAGAGAGGGCGATCGAGTGAGGGCGATAGATAGAGGGAGGCAGGGCGATAGAGTGAGGCAGGGCGATAGAGTGAGGGAGGGCGATAGAGTGAGGGCGGTAGAGTGGTAGAGTGAGGGTGGTAGAGAGGGCGGTAGAGTGGAAGAGTGAGGGCGGTAGAGTGGAAGAGTGAGGGCGGTAGAGTGGAAGAGTGAGGGCGGTAGAGTGGAAGAGTGAGGGCGGTAGAGTGGAAGAGTGAGGGCGGTAGAGTGGAAGAGTGAGGGCGGTAGAGAGGAAGAGTGAGGGCGGTAGAGTGGAAGAGTGAGGGCAGTAAAGTGGAAGAGTGAGGGCGGTAGAGTGGAAGAGAGGGCAGTAGAGTGAGGGTGGTAGAGTGAGGGTGGTAGAGTGGTAGAGTGAGGGCGGTAGAGTGGAAGAGTGAGGGCGGTAGAGTGGAAGAGTGAGGGCGGTAGAGTGGAAGAGTGAGGGCGGTAGAGTGGAAGAGTGAGGGCGGTAGAGTGAGGGTGGTAGAGTGGTAGAGTGAGTGCGGTAGATTGAGGGCGGTAGAGTGGTAGAGTGAGGGTGGTAGAGTGGTAGAGTGAGGGTGGTAGAGAGGGCGGTAGAGTGAGAATGGTAGAGTGGTAGAGTGAGGGCAGTAGAGAGGGCGCGAGGGCAGTAGAGAGGGCGCGAGGGCGGTAGGGTGGTAGAATGGTAAAGTGAGGGTGGTAGAGTGGTAAAGTGAGGGAGGTAGAGCGAGGGTGTGAGGGCGGTAGAGTGAGGGCGGTAGAGTGGTAGAGCGAGGGCGGTAGAGTGAGGGCGGTAGAGTGAGGGCGGTAAAGTGAGGGCGTGAGGGCGGTGGAGTGGTAGAGTGAGGGCGGTAGAGTGAGGGCTGTAGAGTGGGAGAGTGAGGGCGGTAGAGTGGTAGAGTGAGGGCGGTAGAGTGGTAGAGTGAGGGCGGTAGAGTGGTAGAGTGAGGGTGGTAGAGTGAGGGTGGTAGAGTGGTAGAGTGAGTGCGGTAGAGTGAGGGCTGTAGAGTGGGAGAGTGAGGGCTGTAGGGTGGGAGAGTGAGGGCGGTAGAGTGGTAGAGTGAGGGCGGTAGAGTGGTAGAGTGAGGGTGGTAGAGTGAGGGTGGTAGAGTGGTAGAGTGAGTGCGGTAGAGTGAGGGTTGTAGAGTGGTAGAGTGACGGCGGTAGAGTGAGGGCGGTAGAGTGGTAGAGTGAGGGTGGTAGAGTGAGAATGGTAGAGTGGTAGAGTGAGGGTGGTAGAGTGAGGGCAGTAGAGTGAGAATGGTAGAGTGGTAGAGTGAGGGCGGTAGAGTGGTAGAGTGAGGGCGGTAGAGCGAGGGTGTGAGGGTGGTAGAGTGAGGGCGGTAGAGTGACGGCCGTAGAGTGGTAGAGTGAGGGCGTGAGGGCGGTAGAGTAGTAGAGTGAGGGCGGTAGGGTGGTAGAGGGCGGTAGGGTGGTAGAGGGCGGTAGAGTGAGGGTGGTAGAGCGAGGGCAGTAGAGCGAGGGCGGTAGAGCGAGGGCGGTAGAGCGAGGGCATGAGGGCGGTAGAGTGGTAGAGTGAGGGCGGTAGAGTGGTAGAGTGAGGGCGGTAGAGAGGGCGGTAGAGTGAGGGCGGTAGAGTGAGGGCGGTATAGTGAGGGCGGTAGAGTGGTAGAGTGAGGGCGGTAAAGTGAGGGCAGTAGAGTGAGGGCGGTAGAGTGAGGGCGGTAGAGTGTGGGCGGTACAGTGAGGGCGGTACAGTGAGGGCGGTACAGTGAGGGCGGTAGAGTGGTAGAGTGAGGGCGGTAGAGTGGTAGAGTGAGGGCGGTAGAGAGGGCGGTACAGTGGTAGAGTGAGGGCGGTAGAGTGGTAGAGTGAGGGCGGTAGAGAGGGCGGTACAGTGGTAGAGTGAGGGCGGTAGAGTGGTAGAGTGAGGGCTGTAGAGTGGTAGAGTGAGGGCTGTAGAATGAGGGGCTGTAGAGTGAGGGGCGGTAGAGTGAGGGGCGGTAGAGTGAGGGGCGGTAGAGTGAGGGGCGGTAGAGTGAGGGGCGGTAGAGTGAGGGAGTGAGGGTCGTAGAGTGGTAGAGGGAGAGTGGTAGAGTGAGGGCCGTAGAGTGGTAGAGTGAGGGCCGTAGAGTGGTAGAGTGAGGGCGGTAGAGTGGTAGAGTAAGGGCTGTATAGTGAGGGTGGTAGAGTGAGGGCGGTAGAGTGAGGGTGGTAGAGTGAGGGCGTGAAGATGGTAGAGTGAGGGCGGCAGAGTGGTAGAGTGAGGGCGGTAGAGTGGTAGAGTGAGGGCGGTGGCGTGAGGGCAGTAGAGTGGTAGAGTGAGGGCGGTAGAGTGAGGGCGTGAGAGCGGTAGAGTGAGGGCGGTAAAGTGGTAGAGTGAGGGCGGTAAAGTGGTAGAGTGAGGGCGCGAGGGCGGTAGAGTAAGGGCATGAGAGTGGTAGAGTGAGGGGGTAGAGCGGTAGAGTGAGGGCGGTAGAGTGGAAGAGTGAGGGCGGTATAGTGAGGGCGTGAGGGAGGTAGAGTGGTAAAGGTACAGTGAGGGCGGTAGAGTGGTAGAGTGAGGGCGGTAGAATGAGGGCGTGAAGGTGGTAGAGTGAGAGTGGTAGAGTGAGGGCGGTAGAGTGGTAGAGTAAAGACGGGTAGAGTGGTAGAGTGAGGGCGGTAGAGTGGTAGAGTGAGGGCGGTAGAGTGGTAGGGGGAGGGCGGTAGAGTGGTAGGGGAAGGGCGGTAGAATGGTAGGGGGAGGGCGGTAGAATGGTAGGGGGAGGGCGGTAGAGTGGTAGGGGGAGGGCGGTAGAGTGACAGAGTGAGGGCAGTAGAGTGAGGGCGGTAGACTGAGGGCGGTAGAGTGGTAGAGTGAGGGCGGTAGAGTGGTAGAGTGAGGGCGGTAGAGTGAGGGTTGTAGAGTGGTAGAGTGAGGGCATGGCCGACATAGGACCGCCCCTCGCCCAGCCCTCCAGACAACACGGTCTACAGACTTACCTGTCTACATTGCTGCTTTGGAATCAGTGTCTAGTCAGATACCCAGGCTTGGGGGAGGGGGAGGGTTGCATCTGAGCATTGAGACACTTGGGTAGACGCATGTACATCCTTTGAACAATCCAGGTACCAGTCTGTGCACCAACAACCATGTATTCATTAAGCCATCCTGTTAATCACTTATTTAATCATTTGTGCATTCATTAACCATCCATGCAACCCATCCATGCATCAACTGAAGGTTGAGAACATACGTGCAGCCCGTGTATAATTTCTGTTGTTTTGCTGTTTTCAGCTAGGAAATATACATTAACATAGCTGTGTGAGGTCTCAGTTGTATCAGTCTACCAACACTGCAGTCCAAGGCTGAGGGGCCTTGGCGGCGGCCTGTGGTTCCCTGTGATGTCAGTGCTGCATGCTACCGATCAGAACTGAGGTGATTGGTCGGGCTAGGACGGACTTTCATCGGGGGTGGTGAGATCTCTCGTAGAATGGCAAGGCAGGCAGACACTGAGGTGGGGTGGGGGCAGGGCTGGTGAGAAGTTAGAATATTTGTAGTTCCCTTCTCCTGGTGTGGAGAGGGGGTTAGTTAGAAAGGATTAAACAAATAGTACCTTCAGTGTACTGTCTGCGGGACACAGTTATGTGTGCATGCCAGGCGTAAGGGCCAAGACATTTCAAAACACAGCACATTCCAGGGAAGTTCTTTTGGTTTTCTTGAGTTTAAAATAAAAATGTCACTTTGAGTACATATCTCATATTAGCTTATGGCCGCCTGCTAGCTCGGAGCCGAGCAGGATGCGGGCTTCTCCAAAGGGTGACGGTCGATTTAAATGTGTGCAGGAGGGGTGTGTGTGGGGGAAGACAGTGAACACAGTGAGATGAGCTGGGTGAGGGGTAGAGAGAAGAGAGCCATAGTGGTAAGCTGAAGGGACTGCAGTAGAGGCGAGTACAAACGGTAATATTGACATTAGGTCGGAGGGGGGAGGGGTTATGGGGACGGATAGGCAAGCATGTGAAGGGAGGGTTGGTTAAAAAGGATGGCGCGAGAGAGGAGTGCGGGTGGGTGATGCGGGTTTGGACGTGGGCAGCTTCTTTTCTATACTTACCTTTTGCAATCTTAGAAATCTTAGATCCGGCCAGAGGAAGGAGGGGGGGTCTCTGCCAGGATCCTGCGGTACTGGCTTCAATGCTTGTCCACTGGGAGGGTACCCGATGAGTTTTGTAGGCAATGAGCCACTGTGGATGCCACTTGCATTGTAAGGAGGGGCTGAGGCAGAGTCAGTCAGAGATGCGGCGTGGCATAGAGTTGAAAGGCAATGTGTTGTACACTATGTTTAACCAAGTTGACCTAGCCGTCTATAAGTTGAAAGGCCCTATGGTGTAAACAATCTTTGACCAACCCGTATTTGCGATTTACGGACAAACGGAAAAGGTCGCAAAGCACAAAAAACAAATTGTGAAATGAATAAAAAAAATTTGATGTAAAAAAAGAGAAAGGGACTCAAGTAAAGGAGCAATGGCGTCACGTTAGGGGCAGAAAGCAGGAGGGCAGAAGAGGGTCAAAGTGCGGCGTGGCCTCCAGTTCAAAGCCCAAGTGTTTTAAACAATCTTTCACAGAGCCATAGTTACCATTTACTCAGCTCTAACTAAACAAGTGAGAGCAATAAAGCGGCACTGCTGTGGCGGGGGGGTTGGGGGGGCAGGGGAGCGGCAGCCTTTGACGTCTGATGCCGAGGCATAGACAAATGGTGGCGCGCGATGTGCACGCGGGGGCGGGGGAGCGTCAGCTTTTGAAGTCTGATGCCGAGGCACAGAAAAATGGTGGTGTGTTATGTGGCTGGCGATGGTGTGCACGCGCATAGATCACATTAACTGTATGCGATCCGCAGCCGCTTTGGTAGACTTTTCTTTTCCGCTTACAATAATCTCACCGGAGCAATTAGGCGAGACCTAAAAAGGAGGAAATGGGACAAAAAAGGCAAGAGAATAAAGAACTTTGGGCAACTATATTACAGGTCTCTAAACTCAAGAATAGTGCCTGGTTCTGACGGACGATCAACAGCCTTCAACGACCAGCTCACCAAGGAATAAATTCCCATATAACAGAGGACAATTGGGCAAAATATCTACATAATCATTTTAACAACAATGAGCAAGAGAAGAACTTGGCTTGTGAAGAAACTCGATCCAACCGATGGGACAGAGGTGATATGTCAAGCGAAAAAAACAGACAAGTCCATCGAGGGCCCAAGCAACGATGCTACACTGAATAGACAAGTACACACCAGGATTGAAATGGCAGCAACGAAGATCACTACAAAATAAAAGCATCACAGATCAAGTCACAAATAGCAAAAGGAAAGCTAGAAGGAGCGCCAGGCCCTAACGAAATACCACCAATACTGTATAAACATGACGCAGATTATTGGAGCAGAGCACTTGTCCGAGTCTTCAAGGACATACAGGAAAACAAACAATCCCAGAATTATAGAAAGGATCGACAATCTGTCCCATCTACAAGCAGGGTGACAAGAGCAACCCCAACGACTACTGACTCGTTGCCCTAATTGACATAGAAGCCAAGTATTATGCGGGAATGATCCTGGAAGAATTAACATCCAGGGTATCGTCAAAATCAATCATCTCCATAAATCAGACTTGGTTCTGTAGAGGACTGGGAACTACAAACAACATTATAGCACTAAATCTGCTGATAGATGCGGCCAAAGAGGCAAAGCTTCGTAGACTATAGCGCAGCATTCGACCACATAGAACGCACAAACCAGAAAAGACCAGAAAAGTGGGGGACACCGAAAGCTTTCCTAAACCAGTTGATATTGCTACATACAGACACCTGGGTTAAGGTCAAGTTGGGAGCTGGGACGTACCTCTCAAGGCGAATAAACACCTCCAAAGGGTGCCTTCTAGCACCCCTGGTTTTAAATCTCTTCATGGATGACCTCCCTGGGGAGCTGTACAAGAGCATATTGCATGCCCCAAGGCTGAGAAAAACACCAGTGTCCAACCTTTTATTTGAAGATGACCTGGTGTTAATAAGTCATACACCAATTGGCTTGCAACACATCCTGAATACCACTTACAATTTTTCACAACGCAACGCACTAAACATTAATTTAAAGAAAACAAAAATCATGATAGTGAATTATTACAGGAGGAAAAAGATTAATTGGTATTTGGATGGGCATTGCCTAGACCGGGTAACTGACTATAAATACCTCAGAGTCTTATTGGACTGCAGAGATTCGTACAAAGCCAAACAGGAGGCCCGAAGGGCACCACATGCTCCCTAGCAATGAAGCCTCTGAGAAAAGTCCTGCCAGACTTAACCCTCGACCCTTTATTACAGGTCATTCGGGTAAAATTACAATCAATGCTAACGTGAGGGAGAGAATCAATGCAAGGGAGAGATGCGATGACCCTGGATCAATTAATCAGAGCTTACAGAGCAATTTTTTATCTACCAAACTACGTGTCCCCCACCCAAATACACCTAGAGTTTGGCCTAAAGAAACAATCAGTAGAAAGGCAGGGGCATATATAAGAAGTTGTCGCAAGATCAGAGGCGCTGAGCCAGGATCTCTAAACTGGAACATTTGGAGTAAACTGACATGTCGCAAAAACTCACCTGCCAGAGAGTATTTGTCGGATTCTTTAAAAAGATTGGGACTAACCAACCTGTGGGCAACCTCTATAGCTCACCTGTGGGCAACCTCTATAGCTCACCAGGGATTTAAAAAGGTTGTAACAAAAGCACCAAGAATGACATCTATCACAGAAGACAAGGAAACATTGTTTAAAAGGGCGCATGGCTGAAGACTATAAAGTTCTTAAATCTCAAATTTATATAAAACAGGAGTTAAAATGAAGTTAAAAAAAGGAAAATTCCTAATGCTACGTTTTGGCATTTTACCAAGTTCAAGTTCAAGTTCAAAAGACCTTTATTCGAATTTCATAAAATTCATAAAAGTACCACATTAAAACAATTCAATTACATGACAGATCAAAATTACAAAATTCATAATTATTAAAAAAAATCTAATACAACTCTCATAAGACTATTTTCAGGGGTTTTCCATCATTTTGCGTACACGTGTTATGTCTTAGAAAAGTGCTAGTGCGAAAAATTAGTTCATCTGTGTCCAGGGAGAGCAACATTGTATAAGACTCCCCCAACGAAAGGGGTCTTTGTTTTCTAAAATAAGGAATTAAAAACCAATTGATTTATTTTAAATAAAATTTACAGAAGAATAGAAAGTTCAAGTCATTCTGTTTACTAATACCATCACACGGACATGGATTGTATTGTGTTGTGTGTTGGTAACCCAAAGGAAAGCCCAGTAGGGATTTCACTGAGCCCGCCCTTAGGCGAAACAACAGTGATCTCTCCCAATTGGTCATGGGTAAAGTGAGGTAGGATGGAAGTGGTCTCCTACATAATTAATTCCCCATGTAACTAACAGTTGATTTGAGTGTTTCCCTTTCCATTCGTTCAGAATTATAAAGTGCATACAGTGCTTGTTTGACCTCAATTTTGTCTTTGGGCTCAATCCTGCTTGGGTCGGAGAAAAGATCTCCTCTGTCCACGGCACTCAATGTTTTAAAACTCTCGCAAGTCAGGGGATCGCCAGGCCATGGTCACATTTAAGACTGTTTTTTATAATATTTTGCGTTAGGGTGGCTGAGTTATTCCTCCAGATCCTGATCCAGAATAGAGCTGGTCTAGTTCTAATAAAGTCACATACATAGGGGAGGTTTAGTTCCTCATGACAAATAAATTCGGAAGATGAGATTGGGGCGCCCAGTATTTTTCTACAGAATCGGCTTTCTTCTCGCTGGATACTTGGACTTTTTCCCAATCCCCAGACCTCAGCCCCGTATGTAGCTACAGGTAAGCACTGTAATCTAAAAATGTTTAAAATAGCTCTGGTGGCACCTATTCTCTTTGGACGAGACAAGCTCAAAATAGAATTGGTGGCTTTCAAGAATTTGACAAAAAACGGGCCTCTGTGAGTTAATTCAGAGGTCCGGGGGGATATGAGAGGGGATGTGGAGTACGTCCTCCCTTATAATTATAATACAACAATAAATACTCCAAAGGAGACCCACTCTGAAATCCACTGGATCAATGTGGGTAATGATATTGAGGATAGACCCTACGGGTTGGGTGAGATTATACAACTAAACACTCAGGGTGTGTGTGATATGCTAATCATACCTATGTGGTGATAAGGGGGCAACACTAGTTGTTTTTAGTTACCCTCACACACCCTAGTGGTGTCATGCTTCATCATCGGGTCACCTGGACTCCTATAGGTTCAGGTGGGCTCAACCACAGTATTGGGAAGCTCTTATGATATTGAAGGCAGATGGATATAAATAAAATACCTCAGACAGTACCCAGGTATCCCTTTATTCGTGGGTCTGTATGGGTAATTAAAATTAAAGATAAAAAGGGTTTCGTCAGGATTTTTATGGTCCTATGACCCTAGTGAGATGCCAACATGTTTCAGTCCTAAATTGGCCATAAAGGTCCTGGACTTTCTTCAGGGCAAAAGAGGAACCCACTATGTGTGTGGATATTAAAGAGGCGGAATTCCCTACTCTTTACAATGTAGCAAGGGAAGATAGCTTCTCCTCGTATTAATGTGTAATGCCAGGCTCCATCCAATAAATGTTGGGCGAGGGCTTCTCAGTCAGCGAGAAAATGGGGCTTGTACACCGTGAACCGACTCTCTCGCGTCCCGGCTCGTGGCTGCGAGCCGGGACGCGAGAGAGTCGGTTCACGGTGTACAAGCCCCATTTTCTCGCTGACTGAGAAGCCCTCGCCCAACATTTATTGGATGGAGCCTGGCATTACACATTAATACGAGGAGAAGCTATCTTCCCTTGCTACATTGTAAAGAGTAGGGAATTCCGCCTCTTTAATATCCACACACATAGTGGGTTCCTCTTTTGCCCTGAAGAAAGTCCAGGACCTTTATGGCCAATTTAGGACTGAAACATGTTGGCATCTCACTAGGGTCATAGGACCATAAAAATCCTGACGAAACCCCTTTTTATCTTTAATTTTAATTACCCATACAGACCCACGAATAAAGGGATACCTGGGTACTGTCTGAGGTATTTTATTTATATCCATCTGCCTTCAATATCATAAGAGCTTCCCAATACTGTGGTTGAGCCCACCTGAACCTATAGGAGTCCAGGTGACCCGATGATGAAGCATGACACCACTAGGGTGTGTGAGGGTAACTAAAAACAACTAGTGTTGCCCCCTTATCACCACATAGGTATGATTAGCATATCACACACACCCTGAGTGTTTAGTTGTATAATCTCACCCAACCCGTAGGGTCTATCCTCAATATCATTACCCACATTGATCCAGTGGATTTCAGAGTGGGTCTCCTTTGGAGTATTTATTGTTGTATTATAATTTCAAGAATTTGCCCATGGCGTAGGCCGAGTGCCTACTCCATGAGCCGTTCGAACCGAAAACCAGCCCTAAATATGGGAATGTAGTTACAGATTCTAATTTATCTGTCCCTATATGTATGGTGTTGAGCTTTCGTTTCCCGGGCCCACATGGCATAATAAAGGATTTAAAAAAAAATTTACATGCAGATCTAAGCCCTCCATGTATTGGATGAAACTTTTAACATGTAAACGGAGGGCATTTGGTGTTCGGCCCATGAGGACCGCATCGTCTGCGTATAATAAAACTGGTAATGGTTACCCCTGGATTATTGGTACATCACTAGTCACTTGTTTTAGGGTTTTGGCTAGACCATTAATATAAATAATAAACAGCAGGGGTGCAAAAACGCACCCCTGTCTTACCCCCCTGCCAATGTTGATAGGTCCAGATACTTCTCCACCCATCCCAATCCTGACTTGTGCCTTGAGATCAGTGTGGAGGTAGGCCAGGATGTTAACAAGGATTTACAAAAAGGGGGTGGTGATGAACAGAGTGTCTGAGTTAAACAGACCACTCTTACCCAGTCCAAAGATCAGGGCTTGATCCATCACCGTTATTTATCTCACTGCCCCATCCCAGCTCAGAACCTGGCTATATGCAAATCAGTCTGTCCCTGGCCCAGTGCATCATGGGAACAGGGCAGACTAAACTACCAAGCCAATTCTTCACCAGAAAGGAGACAAGCTACCGGGGACCGGTTTCTGGCATTTCAGCCTTCTTCGGCCCGGCTTGCTTGAAAGGTGCAGTGAGCCAAAAAACGGTGTTGGATCTAGCCCTGATCTCTTGACTGGGTGAGAGCTTTCTGCTTAATTCAGAGACTCTGTCCCTCACCACCCCTTGTTGTAAATATTTTTGTCCACCCTAAGCGTGGAAGGGTATTCTCAGATGTGAGACCCTTGCTCATTGCACCATCAGGATTCAAGCAAACCGGGCCGAAGACGGCTGTAATGCCAGAAACCGGTCCCCGGGAGCTTGTTTCCTTCCCAGTGTAAGAATTGGCTTTTGTAGTTTGGTTTGCCCTGTTCCCATCATGCACTGGGACAGGAACAGACTAATTTGCATACAGCCAGGTTCTGAAACTGGGATGGTGCAGTGAGCTAAAAAACGGTGTTGGATCTAGCCCTGATCTCTTGACTGGGTGAGAGCTTTCTGCTTAATTCAGAGACTCTGTCCCTCACCACCCCTTGTTGTAAATATTTTTGTCCACCCTAAGCGTGGAAGGGTATTCTCAGATGTGAGACCCTTGCTCATTGCACCATCAGGATTCAAGCAAACCGGGCCGAAGACGGCTGTAATGCCAGAAACCGTTCCCCGGGAGCTTGTTTCCTTCCCAGTGTAAGAATTGGCTTTTGTAGTTTGGTTTGCCCTGTTCCCATCATGCACTGGGACAGGAACAGACTAATTTGCATACAGCCAGGTTCTGAAACTGGGATGGTGCAGTGAGCTAAAAAACGGTGTTGGATCTAGCCCTGATCTCTTGACTGGGTGAGAGCTTTCTGCTTAATTCAGAGACTCTGTCCCTCACCACCCCTTGTTGTAAATATTTTTGTCCACCCTAAGCGTGGAAGGGTATTCTCAGATGTGAGACCCTTGCTCATTGCACCATCAGAATTCAAGCAAACCGGGCCGAAGACGGCTGTAATGCCAGAAACAGGTCCCCGGGAGCTTGTTTCCTTCCCAGTGTAAGAATTGGCTTTTGTAGTTTGGTTTGCCCTGTTCCCATCATGCACTGGGACAGGAACAGACTAATTTGCATACAGCCAGGTTCTGAAACTGGGATGGTGCAGTGAGCTAAAAAATGGTGTTGGATCTAGCCCTGATCTCTTGACTGGGTGAGAGCTTTCTGCTTAATTCAGAGACTCTGTCCCTCACCACCCCTTGTTGTAAATAGGATGTTAACAAGAGCCTCATCCAGTCCATAGTTCAGGAGGGTTGCCCAAAGTTTGGATCTATTCACTAGATCAAAGGTGGATGAAAGATCCATGAACGCAAGCGGGGCGCTAGAGGGCGCACTTGCAGCATGGCCGCACTGCTGTGAGGCTCCTGCAGCCTGGAGAGTTGATCCAGTCATTTATCCTCTTTTATCGTCGCCTATTCCTCTTTTGGCCCTGGATCCTTGGAGGGGAGGCCACGATATGCACTCGGTCGAGTTTTGTGCGATTTGGAGCTTCCTGGCTGGAGTTGTGCGTGACTGCAGCTGTCCCCGAGAGACGCTCTCGAGGTGGCTTGCACTGCTGGCCGGCTCTCGCTCCTACATGAGCCCGCCGCGTGACACGTGGTGTGCAGGCCAAGACGCACATATCCCGGAGAGGTTCCCTGGTGAGCTGCTTCGCTGCGGGACCCGCTGCCGGACACTGGGCTCGGCGCTCCGATCCTGCCTAGGTACAGTTGGGGCTTTGAGGCGGAGTGTGTGGTGCTCCTAGGCTGAAGGGAGGCAGCGCTTCCACTGGACCGGCGGCCGTGATTTGAGGCGGCCATCACAAGGACGGGTGTGGCGGGGTTCTTCCACCTGCTCGTGCCCCCGTCTGCTTGCAAGCCTTCCCCGCCTGAATTATGTGCTACCGGAGGTGAGCTGTGCTGTGGGCGCCCTCCGGGTGCATTGCTGACTTAATGCCTCTGTGTCTTTTGGCGCCATTGGTGACACCGGACCCGTGAGCAAGGGGGGACGGCCATCGACGGTAAGCGGACTACGCTGCATGTCCCATTGCTGGAGCTAAGCTGGGTTTGTGCAGCGGGGATTTCTGCGCGCTGTGCCATTACGCTGTGACTCTCCTTAACATTTACATTATTGACCCCTGTTGCCGCCTGATCGCCTTCCTATATATGTTATTGGGGGACTGGGCGCCACTGCTGAAGGCACTGCTGTGTCCTGCACGTTGAATATGGCACGGACTGGGGAGAAGGATTGATGTGCTGCCTATATACCTGTGGAGCTAAGTTGCTGGTGATACCACACTGCGCTTTAAGTAGTGCGGGCGTGAATGTCCCCCACTGATCCTTGGGCTGTGCCTGATCTTGGTGGTCCTGGAGTGTGCTGCGGCCTGTGGGACACATTTGAGCGGTGCTGGGGCCTGGGAGCCGAGGCCTACCCTGGAGCATCTGTGAACTGTGTCGTACCGGCTGAGGTACTGAGGACTCAGCTCGTGGATAGCGTAGCGGTGAGCTTGGTGACTGCTTTGAATTACCTTATTGCCCCTAGTGGGTGCTGGGGCGGACCGCGGGCACAGTGCCATGGGTAAGCCGGACAATAAACAACCTAAACTGTCCTCTGATTCGCTGGCGGCCAGGAGGGGTGCACGTCTTGCACAGGATTCTGGGTGCTCTAAATCCCCCCCGCCTGTCACGGATGCTGCTCCGCCACCTGTTACCCCAGACTTTCAACAGATGATGCAGGAAATGAGGCAGGGGTTTGCCACCATCGTGGACAAAGTGGATAAACTATCTTCGCGGATGGACGCAGTGGTGCAGAAACTGGATGTGCATGAGGAACGCATAACTGCGGCGGAGCAGCGTATCTCGAACCATGATGATACTGCCGCTACACACACAACTCAGCTGGCGAGAACGGACAATATCCTACGGGTGATAGCTGCAAAGAATGAGGAGTTGGAGGCCAGAAGTCGGTGCAACAACATACGCGTGGTGGGTGAACCAGAGACGACAAATGTGGAGAAAATGGAGACGTATGTGGAGAAAATCCTACTTGGTGCGATTGGTGCGGAGGCGTTCTCTACCCAGTTTATTGTGGAGCGGGCGCACCGTTCCCTTGGGCCGAGGCCGGCCACGGGTAACCCACCGCGCCCTATCATTGCGCGCCTCCTGAACTATCGGGACCGGGACGCGGCTCTTCGGGCAGCCCGTACTACCCGTACGCTCTCCTATGACGGGGTCAACTTCACCATATACCCGGACTTCACGCCGGTGGTACAGGAGCAGCGGCGCAAATTTCTTGCTGTCAAGAAGAAACTTAGAGAGATGCAAGTGGACTATGCTCTGTTATATCCCGCAAAGCTAAGAGTCACGCATCAGGCGAAACAACATTTCTTTACAAATCCGCAACAAGCGGAAGATTTCGTGAAGCGCCTCAGACGGGAACGTGCTGCGGATCGGCGACGTGATGAGGACGGACAGGAGGACTTACATTCGGCGGATGAAGCTGTTTGATCCTACTCACTGCATGGCTGTTAGCTGGGCTTTGTACTTTTTGTACTGGTACTGCGAGGGGCAACTCGACTGACTATTTGTTTCTTGGCTTGGTACTATTGGAACTTACTGTGCAGAATAGCGGACTCAGTCGACTGATAGCTGCTGAGGGTCGTTGGAGGAACGTTGGCTGACGATGGTAATATGCTCCAGGCACCCACCCCCCCCTATGCCTGGGCCATACACACTATCTACAAGGGGGCTCATGGCGTGGTGTGAGGGGGTGGTCATGTGCACCTCTAGACTACACCCCGGAGGGTATACCCCACTCTTGTGGATGTTTCTAATGCAAATGATTTGTTGGGTGGGTGGGGGGATGGGCGGGGGGAGGGCTAGCGGTCCTGGCAGGTTGGGGTTGGTCAGGTGGGAGGGGGGTGGTTGCACTGCTTATGCAGTGCGATGGCTACTTGGGTCTGTGGCCTGGAGTACTGATGTTTGTGGTTATGCTTTTCATATGCATGACTTTTTGGACCAAAATCTTGGCTATCTTGGGTCCGCACGGGGTCTTGCCTATTTGGGTGTGCCTCGGGCAGTCCAGTGCCTTTTGATCACTATTGGTATTGCCATGTGGGAGGAGGAGGGCAATGTAAGTGTTCCATTGGTGGGGACAATGCCAATGATCTTTGGATGATATATATGGACTTTGCATTGTTACTGGTGCTGATCGCGCGTTTGGTTCGTGTGAGTTATTGGTATGGGTTGGGTGGGGGTTGTCAGGTTCAGGGGATGGAAGAAGTCGGGGATGCATGCGGTGTGGATCTGGTGCGGGTGGGAGTATATACTGGTTTAGGATTAGGTTGCTCCTTACCGGGGAGGCAAGGTTATCGAATGGATGACTATGTTGCAGTACTCATTGTACATGAGTGATGCCAGATGCCGCACTAGATAGGATATCGATATTGACCTGGAATGTACGTGGCCTTAATGATGCCAGGAAATGTAGGAATGTGCTACAGTATCTAGATAGGCATTCAATACAGATTGCTCTCCTGCAAGAAACACATTTGCGACAGACAGCTGATCCCACATTTGGTAGGCAATGGGCCACAGTTAGGAAATGTTCATCATACTCCTCATATGCACGTGGTGTTGTTGTGTTGATTAAAAAAACACTTTCTTTTCGGGAGTTAGGAGTGCGGGTGGACCCGGATGGGAGATATGTGATGCAGTGGGGGAGGCTTGGGTTGGATACTGTGCTGTTTGTGAACTGTTACGCGCCAAATGTTGATACACCTGCCTTTTTTCTTACGCTTTGGGGTCACGTTTTGGCTGTGGAGGCCTCGCATATTGTGTGGGGTGGTGAATTTAACTTAGCGATGCGGGTGGTGGAGGATAGATCTGATGGGAGTCACCAATACAATACTCAAGTTAGGGATGTGTTGCGGGGCATTGTGGAGGAGGCAGGGTTGGTGGATAGCTGGAGATATGCTCATCCGGGTGGTAAAGAGGGCACGCACTTCACAGCACATGCTCGCACTTGGGCACGTTTAGACTATATTTTTCTATCCAGGGGGCTTGTCGTAGGGATACATGAGGTAGAACATCTCCCCAGGGCGTACTCAGATCACAGCCCGGTTAAGATTGCGCTGACGATACCGGGGCTCCATAGGCCGCGACCCCCCTGGAGGCTGTTCCCTTCCACCCTGTTGGATCCCATATTTAAGGCGGAGCTTAGAGAGGAAATTGAGGCATTTTTCCCCAGGAATAGGGGGTCAGTGGATAGTGTGGAAGTGATATGGGAGGCGTTTAAGGTAACGATCCGTGGTGTCACAATCTCTAAGAGTTGTGGGGTGCTCAAGGCTATAGTTCGTACCATTTCAGGCTTAGAGGCCGATCTAAAGAAGCTAGAAAATAGAATGCTGACCAGCGCTGACCCGGAACTTAGACGTCAGTTTAGGGACAAACTATCAGACTATGAGGAAGAGGCAGCCAGGGAGGTGAAGCACAGGGGGAAATACTGGACTGCGAGGAAGTACTGTGAGGGTGAGAGACCAGGGAAGGTACTTGCTGCGCTCACGAGGCACCCCGAATTTAGTACAGATGTCTTGGAATTGGTCCTACAGGACGGTAGGAGTTGTCGGAACGCGACGGAGATTCAGGATGCATTTGTGCAGCACTATACACAGTTATACACTACACAACAAGCGGGTGAGGTTCGATACGGAGGATTCCTAGATGATCTTGCTTTATGTAGGCTGTCGGACGATCATATGGCATTTCTTGGTAGGCCCCTTGAGGCGGAGGAAATCAGAGACGCCATTATGTCCTTGAATAATGGAAAGGCTACAGGGTTGGATGGACTCCCGGCCGAGTTTTACAAATGCTATGTGGATATTATGGCTCCAGTTCTCAGGGAGGTATTTGAGGAGTCTCTGGAGGTGGGGATACTACCGGGGTCAATGAGGGAGGTGGCAATCACTTCTTTGCTTAAACCTGGCAAGAGTCCCCTGGACGTGGACTCCTACCGGCCCCTATCCCTGCTAAACTGCGATGTCAAAATATTGGCGAAAGTCCTAGCAGCGCGACTCTCATTGCTTATGCCCACCATTGTGCTGCCGGATCAGTCCGGTTTTATACCGGGTCACGCGACCTCGCATAACCTTCGAACTTTATGCGCTCTGATCCCATCGACAGCCCCGGATCTCCCTGTGGCCGCAATTTTTCTAGACGCTACGAAGGCGTTTGATTCGGTGGAGTGGAATTACCTTATAGACGTCTTATGTAGAATGGGCTTTCCCAGGATTTTTATTTCGTGGGTGAAACTGTTGTACACTCAGCCTGTGGCGAGGATGATTGTGAATGGTGTCCTCTCCCCCCTGCTCTCAATAACGAGAGGGACCAGACAGGGCTGTCCTCTTTCCCCCCTGTTATTTGCTATTGCCATAGAACCACTGGCCTGTAGAATTCGGCAATTGCATAAACACAGCGCGTTTAATTGTTATCAGCGCCAAATAGGGATTTCGCTATATGCGGATGATGTCACGCTGTATGTGAGGGATCCGCAGGCGAATCTCAACGCGCTTCTGCGAGAGCTCGTTGCATTCGGAGGTATATCTGGCATACATATTAATTGGCGGAAATCTCAATTTTTTCCTCTCACTGCAGCGGTTCACAGATTTCCGCTGGACTATCCCCTGGAGTGGTGCGACTCGGATCTTCGCTATTTGGGCATAGTGGTGTCCCTTGATAGGGAGGAAACGGTTAGGCTTAATTATGGCATCGCTATTACCAAATTGGCGGACAATGTTACCAGATGGATGTCCTTGCCCTTGTCTATGGCGGGTAGAGCGTCATTAGTGAAAATGGTGATATTGCCTCGCTTCTTATACTTATTTCAGAATATTCCCTATCACGCGGGCGCGTATTTTTTTAAGCGCCTCCGTTCGGAACTGCTCCGACTGTTCTGGGGAGGTAAACAACCGAGGTTGGCATGGTCTACTTTGATACTGCCCTACGATAAGGGGGGGGGTTTGACATCCCGGATTTTGAAGTCTATTATATGAGCGCACAAGCGCAATATGCCTATAACTGGATGCGTCCCACGCCATTTATGCCTCAGATAGCTGCTGAGCAATGGATTGCGCATCCCCTCCCGCTGGAGGGTATGGTGCTGCGGAACGTCGGTGATGTGGATACACAGCCTACCACGGTGACTTGCACAGTAGACGCCTGGGCACGAATTGCGAAGGCATTAGACCTAACTTTCCTTTACTCGCCGGCACTGCCTCTGGCCTATCATCCTGCACTATCCTTGCTACAGGAAATAGGGTTTCAGCGCATGTGTAAACGACTTGGTACGCTTACATGGGGGGGGATCTGTTTCGTGAGGGCAGTTTTCGTACCCGTGAACAATTTTTTGGTGGAGCGGCACCCTCTCCGTTGGATGTGTTTTACTATGTCCGACTTCGACAGGGCCTGCAAACACTGTTACCTGGGTTCCCGAGGGAGCCGGGAGTGGCTCTACCGCTACACGCGATGCTAGTGTCGGACGGACGTCATCTGGTCTCCAAGCTGTACGGCACCATTCGGAAACAGAGGGGAGCACCGGCTAGTCGGGTGCGAGAACAATGGAACCTTGAACTTGGAGTTGAAATTTCTGATGAGAAATGGGCTTACTGTTGTGGTGTGACTGCCAATATCTCTTCTAGCTGTCGTCTGAATATCATTCCCTATAAAATTATACAGCGTTGTTACTATACTCCGGCCAAGAAACTCAGATTCCACTTGGCAGAGGACGATAGATGTGTTCGGTGCAGGGCGGAGGGAGCTGATTTTCTCCACTTGGCATGGGAGTGCAGTGCCATATATGAATACTGGGTGCAGGTTCACGACGCCCTGCAGGTCATGACTGAGAAGGCGGTGCAGTTTGATCCCATAGTGATGCTACTAGGGTACACGAAGGAGGTGCCGGCACCTTATCGTAGATTTACAGATGTGGCTTTACTTTGGCGAAACGGCGAGTGGCCTGTCGTTGGGGAAGAGGCAGGGCGCCGAAATTCAAGGAGTGGCTGGATGATGTAACATATTGTCAGGATCAGTACAATATATATGCTGACATGATGCCAGTGCACTCTAGGCCTAAAGATTTCTGGAGTCCACTGCAGGTTTATTTGCTGACCAGGGTTGTGCAAGATACTGACTCAGAAAGTGAAAGTCGAGTTGGAGTGGGTTAGAGGCGCACCACTTAACGGACAACATGCCATACTTTTTACGATACGAACACCGTTATGGGGTGTGCTGACCCTGTGCCCTGCTGGAAAGGTGATTGGCTAGGTATGGTTGTCTAGATGTTATTGATGCGGAGGTTGGTTGATGGATGGTGTGTCATGGGTGATACGGGTTCTTCAGAGCTGCATACCACAGGTAAGGGGGAAGCGCTAACTGCATTTATGTGGTTCTTTGGCACTGTATTCTGCAGGATTGCTGTCCACGGTATTGTAACTCCTCACTGAACTCTATGAGTTCAGTGAGGAGTTGTACGCTACCCCCTGGCGCAATTTCGATCTACTGTCATCATCTGTAACGCATTATGAATGAGGCATGGAACAATGCTTATTGATATCTACTGCTGAAATGTACTTTTATTTGTTTCTGTTTTACTCGTGTACCAGATCTAAATGTACATCGCTGCTATTACCTGACTTCTCTTTCAATAAAGGTTTAAAAAAAAAAAAAGATCCATGAACGCAAGGTAAATAGGAGACGATTGGGCAACGCTATACTTATCAATTATCAGTTTTAAATTCAAGCATTGCTCCACCGTCCCCACCTTGCTCCTGAATCCCATCGGACACGGGTCCAATAGACCTGTAACTTCCACTCTACCACCCTATTATAAATGACTCGCCCCAAGATTTTTAAGGTATTATCCAAAAGGGAGATCGGACGATAATTCACTGGGTCTGACCTCTCACCCTTTTTAAAAATTGGGACTATGGTCTAGTTGCCCAGGTGGTGGGCATGGGCACTGTTGGCAGACAATTGAAGACATTAAGGAGAATTGGTGCCCATAGATCCGGACTATGCTTGATAACATCTATGGGCAGTCCATCAGGACCTGGGCCTTGTTCCCAAGGGTCTCTTTGATAGCTATTTCCACCTCATGGAGATCGATCTCTAAGCCGCGGAGCTGTCCAGGGACAAAGCTAGTTAATTCCTCGAGTGGTGCGGCATAGATTTTGGAAAAATGGGCCTCCCAGGAACTGCTGGTTATATTGCAACTGATTGGGGTTAATTGTTTGCCCATTTCTCGCATTTTTCTGACAGCTGACCAGAAGGGACCACTGCTTTTCAAGTTTGCACTTCCAACCAGCGACTCCCACTGTTCTGTCAGTAATGCAGCATTTCTTTCAGCTATTTTAAGTTTATAAAATTTCCTGGCTACCTGTACCTCCGTTATGCACCTTGGTTTGGTGGTTAATGCCCTGCGCAATTCCCTGTTTGCTAATGAGCAGGCGGAATCAAACCACCTTGGCTCTTCCCCTTCCTTTGGCAGTGGAACTGACAAAGAAGTTTTTATGGCTAGACACAGTTTACCAAAGTCAGCGATTATCCTGTGACAGTTCCCATCCATGGATAAACAGGAGTTGATTGACTGGGGATATTCTCTTTTTACACTTTCCAATATTGCCCCACTGTCAACTCCCCTCCATTTTAATCGCAGACCATCACCCGAGGGTGTAATGTCTCTTGCGCCATTTAAATTAGCATATACTTGGCTAGGGCCTAGGTGCAGAGTCACCGTGAGGGGGTTATGATCGCCAAATGATGTTTCCGTCACTGTGGATTTTGTTACGCAGTCTATTAAATGGGGGGGACATAAAGATAAAGTCAATAGTGGAAAAGCAATCCCTGCCTCTGAACATAGGAGCATGATATGTGCTAGGAGTGTAACCTGTATCCATAGCATTACTGAGAGTGTGCTCAGTTAATATGTTGGCTAATTCAATACCCCTTCGTTCAGCTTGATCTAAGTGATTTCTATCCTCAGTCCAGCAATTCTTTGAGATTTTCGCATTAAAATCCCCCCCCCCCGATTAAGATCCTTATCTCCTCATTTGTTTCTAAACTGGTTTCAAGATTTCGTAAGGTCTTAGAGAGTGCTTCAAAATTCTTGTTGGGTACAGAGTAAAAATCGTTATTGTAAAAATTAATTAAATAAATCCGGGTCTTTCGCTTGAATTCCAGGATCTGTATGTCCGGGTTCCCTCTTGATAAGTCTCTGATGGTGCCACCGGCCAATATCTTAATCCCAATAAACAAGCCTCCCACTGCGCGACCAAAATCAGGCTTAGGTGCGGTCACACTAAAACAATGGTTGCCTTCTATATGTAGATTCCCAACAGCCCATGTCTCCTGAAACATAATAATGTCTTTTCCATCTAATAGCTGGACCCATTGTGGGTCTGACAGTATTGATTCTAACCCCGCCACGTTCCAGCTAAGGATTGACAAGTCACAGTGGTTGGGGTGGCTAGCTGACTTGCTCCTAGCACTCATAACTATGCTCCGCTTAGTGTTAGTTAGTGTAGGAGTTACATCCTCTTGTATGGCTGTAAGTGTGACAGTATGGTGGTGCGCTACTATTTCCTAGGTTATGTTAGCTTGTGTTGGTAATAAATATTCCACATTGTCATTACTTGCTTCTTGGCATCCAATGTTACCTCCCCTGTTGCCCAGTCAATCCTGATCTTCTAGATTTGAGAAGGCGTGTTCAAACCGGTTATAGGTTGGGATGTTATATATGGACCTCAGCTCGTTCTGAGGCAAGTTCCGGTTTAGATTGGTCCTTAAATATGGCCTCTCACTAGGGTTATACTGGGGCATAATGGGAAAGTATGGGTGTGGCATCGGGTGTGCTGGGAATATGGCCTGGTGACACTGGGCGGAGCTGTTCATAAAGCTAAAATCTTGATTCTGTTGGTACAATGGGAGTTTATTCCTGATACCAAGATTTGGATCCTGATAGCACACAGCCGGGTTATTCCTGGGGTTGGAGCTTGGGGCTATTAGGTGTCTATAAAAGTAGCCCAGAGGGAGCAAAGTTGTGTTAAATTCCCAAGGTGAAGGCAGTGGGGCATTAGCAAGGGTTTTTTGAGCCGATTGAGGGGACCTGAAATTTATAATTATGCAATCCCCCTCAAACTTTTTTCTCAATGGGCCCACCCACCCCACTCTTTGTGTTTGGATAATCTCCCTTGCTCCTTCCATTGGGAAATTGCAATTTACGGATAACCAATGGAGGGTCCTATTTTTTAGGGTAATGGGGTTAACCTCTTGGTCCTTCCTTAGTTTGGGCACATTGACTAGAACCAACACATACGCCCCGCATTCAGGTGGTAGGCTGATGCGGGTAGGTATCTTCCTCGTGTTGGTTGCCATGTTTTGTTCAGGTTGGACTGTTGGGCGATTTTGGGTGTCATTCTTAGTTTGTCTGGTTGGGACCCGTTTGCTTTTATCAATATTTTGCGCAGTTCCTTCCAAACTAACTAACTTAGTCATATTAGAATTAGGGGCATGTTTGGCTGGAGGTAGATTTTTACTTGTGCTTGGTATTGACGTCGGGGGAGTGAGTTTATTGTGGGCATCTATGTTCATATTAACCCCATTATTTTTGGGCTTAGTTCTACTTAATATCCCCACATTGGATTTATTTGTTACAGTCTTCCCTATGCCTAGTTTTGTTACATGATCATCTAACACTCTCAGCCTCTTATCAATATTTAGGATTTGCTGGTTGATTGGCCCTAAAAGGGGAGTCAGTAAGGTCTCCATCCTCCCCAGAATCCTTCATTCCGTATCGCTACACTAGCTTCTGTAGTGTGGGTATCTATCTCATTAAATTGATCTTCCCCCTTATCCCTTCTCCGCTCTGCAGAAGCAGGAATCCTCCGACGTTGCTTGCGCCCACCCTTGTTTCTCTGTTTTTTTGGCGATAGCTCGGCGGCTATGTGTTTCAATTTTTTCTTAGCTTTTTGCCCCCTGGTTCGCACAGGAATACTGTCACTTTTGTCCCTCTCAGTATTTGATGTATCAAGGTCCGGACATGGATCAGTACCATCTAGATGTGCTAGGTCATTAGCCAATGGTACACAAGAGTCTTGACTTATGTTCATATCAGACCTGAGCATGGTGGGAGTTGATGATAGCCTGCTACCTGTGATGAAATGTTCAAGGGGGGCCGTGTCCACAATTATGCAGTTCTCATTAGAGTCTGTGCCTGGAAGCCCGGCATAGGATGCGGCAAGTAGAGAATCCAGTGAGTTATCTTGATTCAAGAGAGGGGGCAAGCTTGGTGGAAGCTAAAGGCGCCTTTCAGTATTCTGGATGGCTGTTGCGACAACATCAATGGTCTTCTGGAGCATTTTATCAATGGCAGTCAGACTTGGCCGCGGGGTGGTGGAAGTTGTTACTGCCATTTTATGCACGTCTTTTAGCCTAGGCACTGCCGGTGTTCTTTTCCCCATAATATACGTTTAATCGAAATTTACTGTGGGACAGATGGCTTCCTTCTAGCCGTGATTTATATTGTACCACAATTGTTTGGGCAGTTTAATGTACTCTTGTCACTGACCTGATAACAATGCAAATGGTCCAGGTGGAAATGGCCTGCCAAGGGGGGTAGCCCAGCCCGGCCACCTCTGGCCTCTGGCCCTTTGCCCGGGCTTAGCCCGGCGTCCAGCGACGCGGGTGCCGCGCTGTTCAAATGCGCTTCCTGGCGCTGTTGCTGATGTCACCAGGTCGCGCCGCCGCTGAGCCCGCCGGGAAGTGTAGTCCCGGGGCAGCGGCACGAGTAGTTCAGCAGATTGGTGACTCTTGGCGGTGTCGGCCTTCGCCTCCGCTGCCCCAGGGATGCTGACGCTAGTCCACGCTGCCACACAACCACAAGCAGGTGAGAAGCCCGCACCTGCCGCCTTGGAAAAGGAGGCCAGGAGAGCGGACTTGCCGCCTTTGTGGAACAGGAAATGAGGACCTTGTGTATCAGCCCTAGTCTAAAGGACAGAAAAAATGCACTTTACTCCATCCAATATTCAAACAGAGAGTGACTAGGACCAATAGGCAGGCAATACTAGAAGAGAGTTGTGTTTCTAATGTTTGCTGGAGCTTTTCTCCGAAGATACAGAAGAGGAATTCCGTCATTTTGACAAGTTTCCCAAATGAAAAAAATCACCCTGGAGAAACGATTCTCATGGCAGTGATGTCCTAGGATACAAAAAACAATAGAGTGACTCCTCAAAACCAAGAACTAGGGTACTGTAATCAATGTTCAAAGCAATTGCTCATCAGAGTTCTAAAAAGGTTGTAACAAAAGCACCAAAAATGACATCTATCACGTAAGACCAGGAAACATTGGCTAAAAGGGAGCATGGCTGGACAGTGGTTAAAGACTATAAAGTTCAAATTTATATAAAACAGGAGTTAAAATGAAGATAACAGGAAAATTCCTAATTCTACGTTTTGGCATTTTAACAATCCTCCTGCGCCTGCCGCCTTGGAAAAGGAGACCAGGAGAGATGACTTGCCGCCGTTGTGGAACAGGAAACGAGGACCTTGTGCAGGTTATCTGTATCTGCCCTAGTCTAAAAGACATAAAATGCACTTTACTCCATCCAATATTCAAATAGAGAGGCACTAGGACCAGTAGGCAGGCAAAGTTATGCTTCAACCCAGCCGAAACTCAGCTAAACTACCGACTAACAAAGTTTTTGGATACAGTGGAAAAGAGACTTAAACGCAAGCCACAAAGCGAACAGTGAATAGCAAAACAGCACTGATTATGTACACCCAGATATTCAGGCACTTTTTGGCACAATCAATCTGGCTGCGCTATTGGTTGAGTTGACAGCGCAGTCCACGTCTACATCCCAATGCACTGGCACTTTAAATTAGAAATGACTTAAATTCCCAACTCAACATTAGTACTGAGAACTGGGCACGGTCTTCCACTCGTACCGTATTATTAGGAAGCTCAATATAAAAGACTGTACACTGTGACATAATTTATTATTTGCTGAATAAATTGAGAGAAGGATGGTTTTTATGTGGTTTTTAAACGTGTTGATCATGTTTTTATATTGTGAGTGGTAATTAACTGAACAATAAAATTACTTACTTACTGTTCAAAAGCCTCAACGCTCCTGCAAATCAATAAGAGGGTCTAGTCAGGGCAAAATTACCTCCTCCTCCTCCTCCTCAGCATGTTAGCAGTCTTGCGTTTAGAAGCAAATCAGAATACAGGGCATTTTTTTTAAGAACTGGGGTACTGTGGCACATATGCTATGTCCTCCTGATCTATGGCCACCAGACTCAATGGAGAGGCAGTTATTTGCTCACCTAGCCCCTTACATTGGAGTGAGGATCTGGGAGAAGAATGTGTGTTTCTGTCAGCGCGGACACCAGCGAGTTGCAATTCTAGGTTATCGGACACTGGCGGACGCCTTTGGCCTCTTCCGTATGGAGGGCCAGACTTCTAGCCTTCACCCAGAGTCTCAGCATTCACAGAACCATTCTTAACAATCATTTTTGTAATCAATGTTTTTCAACCAGTTGACAAAACCAATCTATAGTGCCAGGACGCTTCTAGTGAAGCAGCAGTTTGCACTTTATACATTTTCCTTCATTCATTCATGCTTTAGATCTCCTTTTTTTCTTCCTAATCCACTTTTACAACCTCCCCACCTCATCTAGGCTACCTCCATCTTCTATACCTGCACCCTTCTCCCTTCTTACTTGTGACTCGCCATCCTCTATCTTCCTGCTATTTCTTTTTTTGACTACCCGGTCTTGGCAGGCACACCCTAAAGGCTACTGAGGCCCTTTCAATAAAACCTTTTACACTAAAACATAATTTTGCTAATTAGAAAATCTATCCATAAACTTTTTGACACTTCTCAATCCGCACCACCCACTCATGAACTGTACCAAACACTCTATACAATTGGTTCAGGTAGGAGACTGGTTTTATGGATTTATCAGGCATTGCTACAACTAAGAGACAGAGAAAGAGTATCAGACAACTGCCTGGAAGGATGATCTAGCTAAACCATTCCATGATTCGGAATGGCCCAAAATATTGGAATACCTCCCCAAAGTCCCTCAAGGGGCCCTTTTCACATATATACAATGTAATTAATATACTGAAATGGGCCTATCTCACGCCGGCTCAAATCAATTAAATGTTTATGGGGTCAGCAGTAGGATGCCCATGATGTAGACTGCCAAATGCAGAGCTCCTGAACATGTTATGAGTGTGTCTGTTAGCCGCTCCAATTGGTTTGCGGTACTTTCCATATTGCACACGGTCACTTACAGGGAAGTATACAATTCTCCACTTGTGGTCCGCTTAGGCTTACTGTCCGACCCAAACAAGACAAACACTACCAGATTCCTGGATATGACATTATTATTAGCTAAACATCATATAACACTTCACTGGAAAAGCTATACTTCTCCCATTAGCAAGGCCTGAACCAAACCAGCAATCCCTTGGTTACAATTAGAGAGTGCATCGCTACACAAGGAAGAAAGAGCAGGGTTGCGAAAACAGCCCATGGCTCAAGCATGGGATACCCAAGTAGAAGGTTTTAATGCACCCCTAAGGACGATTCCTTACTACCATAAACAAATAAGGCGAGACAAAGGAAGAGTCAGGGAGGGAAAAACATAACAATTTGATATCTGTTTTCAAAGAAAAAAAAGTTAAAATTGAATTATGTTTGCAAAACAGTTGCCTAACCAGTGTGGATAATCGAATGTTAAACTACACAATCATGTAACTGAAGTAATGTGTGATTTCTTAACGTGTACACAAAAAGGTACAATAAAAATTGATTAAAAAAAAAATTATATCGTTTTGGGGGGAAAGGTATTTCATAATTTTGACATTTCTCCATTTTGTCAGCCAAATTCCGTCAGGCTGATTTTTTTCATTTTTGAAACGTGTCAAAATGACGTTATTCCTCTTTAGCATCTTCGAAGAAAATCTCCAGCAAACATTACAGAAACAACTCTCTTCTAGTACAAATCTCCGATGATCCTATTCTTATGGCTCACCAATCTGTGGGTAATGAATGTCCTTCTGGCACAGCTTTCTGCTTGCACTATTTTCTTTCACTGTATTCTGATGGAATATTCGATTAGCAAAGATTCTCAGGGCAGTGGGTAAAAACAACTGATGCCTGGACGTGGGCAGCAAGGAGGGGATGAGCTGGAACAGCTGTTCCCTATGGGCCGTATGAACAGGTGGAGGCTCCGTAAGGGAGGCAATGCTGAGCGGGTGAGCGCTTGAGCTCCAGTCTATCTGGCTACAGTACTGGAGTATCGGACCACTAAGATCCTTGAGCTGGCATGCAAGGCAGCCCGGGACAAGAAGACCCGCATGATTCCCAGGCACCTGCAGCTCGCTATCTGAAACGACGAGGAGCTCAACAAGCTGCTGGGCAGAGTTGCTATCAATTATGGAGGAGTTCTATCCAGGCGGGTGCTACTGCCCAAGAAGACCAAAAGTCACAAGGTGAGGGTAGAGTCAGGAAGTAAAGCCCAACAGCCAGAGCTAAAACAATGAGAACCTGTTCTCCAATCCAGAGCTTTAAGAAGATTTAGTCCTCCATGTGGGGACTGATAACAATTTAGCCGAACCCTAGAGGCACATGAAGTTTGTATGTAGTGGTGAACTACAGACAATAACATAGGTTTCTCCCCAAGCTCTGGAACCTTCCTCTTTGTGAAATCTTCCTTTCTGTCCTGGAAATGAACAGATTACATCGGCTCACTTGATCCCACAAATCTAAGTGGGCCAGGAAGCCACTAATGAGGAGATATTACATCTTTATAGCCTAACTTTTTTTAAAGCTCTTAAAGGCACAGGTTTGCTATGCGTAAAACCAACTTTTATCATTACCCAATTTATGGGTTTTCAATTATGAACCCCGGAATGATGAAAGGCCTCCTTTTTCTTGCTGGGATTCAAACTCGTGACCTAATGGCCACATCAGGAACCAGCTTAAGCTTTTTGCATGACCACATTATGCCAGTTTAAATGTAAGGGACATGGGTGTTTGTTTTGAGTGTATAACATTTGCAAAGTAGAATTGGCCAGAGCCGAGCCATGGGTCTCAATTGACTTTTAGTGCCCATTCAGGAGCTGAGCCCTGAAATTGCTTGCATTGCAAATCACAGAACAAACAGCACGTAAAATATAACAGATGCTCTCTCATATTCAAAAAAGTCTATTTCTTTAATATTTGGAAACTTTGACATTCATGGGTCGCATTATAGGAACACACTCCGAAGTACTTATTAAAAGTGATCATTTTTTAAAACATGAACTGAAAGCAATTCCAGTTTAAGCCCCCACCCGTAGCGATAGTGCAATTAGTGAACTACAATGCAAGACAGTTGTCATGTGAACCCTGTATGTGGCACATTCTTATTGATAGAGCAACATTACAGTCTATTAAATCAGGAACAATACTTCTGTGCCATAGGTATTCTGAACTCACGTATTTGAAAGTGCTTTCATATGCGATAACGGAAGAAAAGGAGGATTGGTAAAATAAAAGTGTTGCCTAAAATGACACAGTTTGGTTAAGCATCAGAAGCAGCGATTAATCTAGATTTTCTGGTTTCACGTTGTACAAATCAGCCACTAAATGGGTATCTATGTGTCTCTCCTTTTTACCCCAAATGTTAATGCTTTTGTTTTCCTCTTGGTACTTTAGGCAAGTGCGAGAATGGCAGGCAAAACATATCAGCTCATCGCGTGATGTGCTTGAGGTTCCACGACCACCTCGAGTTGGGCTAGAGCCAGGACCTGCCTCAATCCTTCAGTGGCCTGTCCGTCCCTAATACGCACTTCATAGGGTTGGCGGGGCCCAGGCTTCCAGCTGGAGATCAGCTGGCGGAACGAGCGCGTGACCCACGTGAGGGTCAGTGTGCGTGGCCTGCGTGAGGGTCAGTGTGCGTGGCCTGCGTGAGGGCCCAAGGATGCTCCAGGCTGTCGCTATGCAAACGGTGATAAAGAAGGGAGCAAAGGTGTCGCTGTGCAAACGGTGATACAAGCAGCAGCAAAGGGCTCGAGACCATACATGCCGCCGGCCGCTGGCCTCCAGGGTTGGGACATTCACTGGCGGCCTACTCTGTGTGCCTCTTTGTTGAGGTGTAATCGTGGTTGAGTCAACTTTTTGAGAACTACAGTGGTCTTATTCGGTGCGTTCCGACTGCAAGGTCAAAACTGTCCGTTTCTAAACCTAGTAACTTTTCTTACCGCCTGGCAACCCAAAGAGCGAGAGAGGCAGCCCCTCAAGGACCCGTATGGTGGTGGGGACGGGTGTGAGAACCAGAACTGAATAACCCAGCGCATACACGCAGCTAAGAACTGCAAGAGAGCAACACAATGTGACTATCCTTTACGATTGCACCTTGAAAGTTGTACAAGAAAATCAAGGTTGGCAGCACTCAAAGCCAAAATGCATGTCTGAATGTGCGCACCGTCTATACAAGTGATTCACTTAAGTACAAATCGCTTATCTTCAAGCGCCCTCTACTGGTAACAAATAGGAACTTAAGATGTAAAATACACGTTCGACGCACTTTAGTTTCTCCAGTAGAAAATAGTGATTATAGCCTTCACTGGAGCAACGAAAATCAAAGGGAGGGACCTCTTGGTCACCAAACATTTAGAACACAGCCGTGGTTTTACAAGCATTTAAAAAGCAGGAATTATATGGCTCTAAAGCCAGTGATACTCAAAGTGCGGCCCTCCTGACCTTTAAATGCAGCCCCCAGGTCAACAGCAGCACCGGGCTGCTGTTTACTCGACTCAACAC
Source organism: Lissotriton vulgaris (assembly GCF_964263255.1). Classification (NCBI taxonomy): domain Eukaryota; kingdom Metazoa; phylum Chordata; class Amphibia; order Caudata; family Salamandridae; genus Lissotriton; species Lissotriton vulgaris. The sequence continues at coordinate 104,254,618 of NC_141686.1, forward strand.
CAGCATTAAAAATATGTAAAATAAACTTTCAAGCATTTAGTTTAGTTAGCCAGGAATCACACAATTGGTTAAATAATCCTCCACTCACATGGGGTTCGGTGCAAATCAAAGGATCAGGATAAATTTGGTCGAGTACTGGCATGTGCCAAATTCTATCCGCACTTCGAAGTTAAAGTTTCAGCAGACCAGTGATATCCAGTGCCTTCATCCATTCTCAGGTGTGGCTTAATGGAGTGGCATTTCTTAAGCCCGACATAAAAACAGTCGATCAATCAAGGTTTATAAAGCGCGGCTACTCATCCATGAGGGTATCAAGGCGCTGGGTGGAGGGGGGGGGGGGGCAAGAAGGGGCTGCTGATTCGTCGGAGCACCTGGGGTTCCATGGAAGAGCCAGGTCTTGAGATACTTCCTGAATTGGGTCAGCGACAGGGATTGTCTGAGGTGGAGAAACCGGGTGTTCCAGGTCTTGGAAGAGAGGTAGGAGAAGGGATCTTCCTCCTGTTCTTGTCTTGTGGATCCGAGAGATGATGGCCAGGGTCAGCTGGGCAGAGCAGTGGTGTCTGGTGGGTACGTGGAATGAGAGGTGGTGGTTCAGGTATGCTGGTCCTGCGTCATGGAGGGCTTTGTAGGCATGCATAAAGAGCTTGAAAGTGATTTTTTTGTTCACTGGGAGCCAGTCGAGTTCTTAGAGGTGTTCAGCAATATGGCTGCGGTGGGGATGTTGAGGACCAGTCTGGCTGCAGCATTTTGAATGCTTTGTAGTTTCCTGAGGAGTTTCTGGGTGACACTGGCGTAGCATGCATTGCCATTGTAGAGTCTGCTGCTGATGAGTGCATGGGTGACGGTTTTTCTGGATTCGGTGAGGATCCAACGGAATTACTTTAGGAGCAGGTGAAGCGTGTGGAAGCATGAGGAGGATACAGTGTTGATCTGACAGTTCATTGTGAGTGAGGAGTCCAGTATGATGCAGAGATTTAGTGCATGGTCCGTGGGGGTGGACGGGGTTCCCAATGAGGGGGGCAACCAGGAGTCATCCCAACTGGAGGGGGTGGATCCCAGGATGAGGACTTCTCCCAGGATGAGGACTTCGGACTTGTCAGAGTGGAGTTTGAGGCAACTGTTTTTCATCCAGGTGGAAACAGCCTTCATCCCGATGTGCAAGTTGTTTCTGGTGGTTGCGGGTTCATTGGTGTGGGAGGAAATCAGTTGGGTGTTGTCGGCATAGGACATGATGTTGAGTCCGTAGTTCCTGATGATGGGCGCAAGAGGGGCATGTAGATGCTGAAGAGGGTGGGGCTCAGGGTGGAGTCCTGGGGTACTTCGCAGCTGATCTCTGCTGGTTTGGAGAGGAATGGAGGTACTTTGACTCAATGTGTTTGAGCGGTGAGGAAGAAGTCGATCCAGTCCAAGGCCTTGTTGCTGATGCCGGCGTCGTGGGATTTGTGATTAGGGTGTGGTGGGAGACTGTGTCAAAGGTGACAGAGAAGTCCAGAATGATGAGGGCTGTGGTTTCGCCCCGGTCGGGAAGACAGCAAATGTTGTCGGTGGTAGCAAGAAGTGTGGTCTTGGTGCTGGTGTTGCTTCTAAAGCCAGATTGGGAGATGTCAAGGATTTGGTTTTCCTCAATGAACTCTAAGAGTTGGGCGTCGATGACCAAACCTTCTTGATGACGTTGGCTGGGAAGGGGAGCAGGGGGATGGGTCTGAAGATTTTGAGGTCTGTCAGGTCGGCGGATGATTTCTTTAGCAGAGGGTTGATTTCCAGTCGTCGGGGAAGGTGGTGGTGGTCTCGATGGAGTAGTTGATGGTGCGGCAAAGCATGGGGGAGGTTGCTGATCTATGGAAGATGTGGTGCAGGCATGGGTCCAAGGGGGCTCCAGAGTGAGAGCTCTTCATGGTCTTGAGAGTGACTCTGGTGAGCGGGATCCAGTTGAGTAGAATCTGTTGGGGTTTGGAGTGGTTGGATGCGGAGATGTCGGATTTGGTGGGAGGGTCTTGGGTTTCGAAACAGTCGGAGATCTGCCTGATCTTGTGGTGGAAGAAGGCGCAGAGGAGGTGGTGTGTGGTGATTGCGTTTTGAAGGTAGTGTGGGTTTCCAGGGTTGTTTTGTTCCTCCATTTCTTCTCTAGTCATCTGCAGGTGCGTCTGAGCTCGTGGAGGGCGGGAGTGAACCAGCTGGCTTTCTTGGAGTGTTGCTTGCTGGGTGCCCTGTTGAGGTGTACCAGAGTGTCGGAGTAGCTGGAGATCCATCGGTGGAGGCTGCATGCTGCAGTATTGGTGCAATAAGAGAGGAGAATATAGTCCGCTCCAATGCCTCATCTTTTGGAGTTATAAGGTTAAGGGACATGCCTTGGGTGTGTTATGTGGAACTGTAGGCTTTATGATGGAAAGGGCAAGAGAGAAACGGGACAGTCACACAAAGTGCAGAGTCACATTGATGCTCAATGCTAATGCCAATCCGTTTTCATGGTCACAACTGCAAGAAAGAAAATAACCTCTACGTAGCAACCATTTTCGGGGTAAGCATTTGATTTACCAGCTCTCCTGCCTTACCTAACTGAAACAGGTTACGGAGATCAACACAGCTTAGCTTTGCTTTCCTCTTTTATGTCCAATTAAAGTAATGCTTTCCTTGAGACCAATTCCCTGCACGGATATATAAAGAAAGTATAATAAAAGGCTTGAAAGCCAGGAAGACTAAAAGAAATCATGTAGCCAGGAAGACCAAAAGAAATCATGTAGCAGCAAGTTTCTCTTTTTAATCTAGTCTGCTGTAAAATTCTAACAAGAAACATTTAATTCCTAAGAGAGCAGAACAATCGAATTAAGTTTAAATGCCTATATCAATCACCAATTGCATATTTTGCATAGAAGTGAAAGCTTGGGAAAGTCAATGCTGGGTTAATACATCACTACATGAATGCAAAAAAAAACACAAATCAATGAATTCAAGGAGCTGTGGCATTAGTTTGCTATAATTGTACCACTTAAACTAATACACCCGACAATAATGGTTTGTAAAAGGAAATACTGGATACAAGACATGCAGCTATCTAGGAGCCCCATATGTTTCATACATTAGTACAAGAGAGATGGGGTAAGCAAATATGGTTGTATGCCAAACCATTTTATTAACGATGTTAGGGATGGAATGGGTATGCACTGTGTTCTTACCTAATGGTTGTCATGCCAAAGAAGGCAAGGATTGGATGGGCGTGGAGGCTGAGGCATTCTATTACACAGTCAAAGTGATTTCTTCGCTCTGTCCACTCATCTCTCTGCTCATAGTCTTTTCCTATCTATGCGTGTGTACATGTATGTGTACTACGAGTGTCTGAGTGGATGCTTAAGGGTACAGGGGTGCCTGTATGTGCGATGTGTGCGTGCTTAGGTGCCTGTGTGCAATAGTGCCTGTACATCTGTACGCTTGCGTGCAGAAGTGTCTTTAGGTCTGTTGGTCTGTATTAACCTTCCATACACCTCTTGGTTTGTCCCCTCTCCAACCAGAAGTGCTTATGTTTATTTTTAATATTTATGATGCACTAGTCGTGGCCAGCGTGGTCCGGACGAGTGAGCCATACTACTATAAAATGAATTCAGCATATGTTGTCCGTGCGCGTTTGTATGCTGTGGCTGAAAGTATGCTTAGTACCTTGTTTATGCGTGTTGTCTGTTGTTGGTTGGAGTGACTAGGTGTTCATAAGTGTGTTGGTCTCTTATGTATGTATTTATTAATTTATTTATAAAGTTTTAAGTCGAAGGATATTAGTAGATGTTATCTTGGTCATTCCTCTGCTTGTTCACTCCCAAGTTTATGCTTCCGGGACCCCGTTGACGCATTTCTGCATATATGCACCATCGATCACCGAATGAGTGTTGGATCCGACTGTATATTCTGTTTATTTTATTTTTATGAGCACCTTGGATATTTCAGCCCGGCCTTCCTATGGCAGACAGATCTGATTCTACAACCTCCGTGCGAGGTCTGTACACGGTTCCTGCACGTGTGCTAGTGGGTTTCATTTATGTAGGTTACTCGGCCAGCAAATGTGTCTGTTTGTTGGTCTGTATTTGTTAGAAAGGGTCAAACTTTCCAGAATTGGGTGGGGGGGGGGGGGGGTGGAGATCTTTCTCCTACTTCTGCCCTGCCCTCTGGAATACTCTGCCTTCTAACATTCGCAAAGAAACTAATTATACCCACTTTCGGAAAACTCTTAAGACCTGGATTTTTGATCAATAATTCCTTCTTACTGCCCCATGCTCTTGCTCTGTCCGCTATGGCGCCGGGAAACCCTTTTTGGGTAGCTGAGCACCTTACAAATTCAATAAATAAATAAATAAATTAGCTGCACGTCCGTTGTCAGCAAGTCTGTGTGAATTCTGAGCAGTCAATGATAAATTTGGTGTTAATATTCAATTTCTTTCGCCACCAAAAGAGTGGTTTACTCTACTGAGGGGATAAAAGTAATGTGTACTTTTCACCACAGGGTCTGGAGCTGTCAAATCATTCAAGGGTATTAGAAGAGAATACACAACGCTCTGACCGAAATCCTTAGCACCCCTACAGTGCTGGACCCCAAGGGGACGGTGCAGGAGTCCGAGGGGACGGTGCAGGACCCCAAAGGGTCGGAACCCCAAGGGGACGGTGCAGGACCCAGAGGGTGACGGTGCAGGACCCAGAGGGTGACGGTGCAGGACCCAGAGGGTGACGGTGCAGGACTCCGAGGGGGACCGAGCAGGACTCCGAGGGGGACCGAGCAGGACTCCGAGGGGGACCGAGCAGGACTCCGAGGGGGACCGAGCAGGACTCCGAGGGGGACCGAGCAGGACTCCGAGGGGGACCGAGCAGGACTCCGAGGGGGACCGAGCAGGACTCCGAGGGGGACCGAGCAGGACTCCGAGGGGGACCGAGCAGGACTCCGAGGGGACCGAGCAGGACTCCGAGGTGACTGTGGCAGACCCCAAGGAGACAGTGCAAGAACCCAAGGTGAATGTGCTGGGAACTATGGATGGTTGGGTGGACTCAAGGCATCAGAGGGTATTGGCAGGTCTGACGTTCATAACTGTCAAAAGATAGAGCCCACAGTTGGTTATTGCGCTGTGGCTGGGAAAATTTTGTATAGAGTTGCAGAGCAAAACACAACATGGATTGCCAATCAAAATGCCACTTGAGATCCTCATATAACACATGGCTTTATGGTGGTGTGCTCTGAACACCGATTTCTCTTAGTAGTTTGTATTGTTTCAATGACTGTATTTGCAAAAATATTTTTAAAAACTACATAAAAAAGTTCCGTATGTATCTCCCCAGTGAGGTTCCGTGACGATCGTAAGTGGTGTTTTCGACTCGCACGAATATGGTCGAGTCTGGTATCTATGAACCGCAAATGACGAGTTTAGTGGGTGTACGCGTTTTCGCTGTGCTAGCCTAAACCGTTCGTTTGTTTCGTGGGTTTCTACACCTGAGCCCACGGGTTCCATCTTAGATGCGGCATCCATTTTGTCTCTTGCCCTCAAGTAGCCAGCGAACGGACGCTGTCCGCTTCGCGACCCTGGGATTCCCAAACTCTTGCGGAAGACATGTTTCCTTTGAAAGTGTCTTTATGATGAGGGGGACGGCACTGTAAGGCAGATGGCCCCGCTCGAGGCTCATCTTGCCGTGCCGGTCTATTGTCTTAGTTGTGCATTCATTAAACACGTCCCCTTTGATGCCTGCAGCTCGTGTTTCCCGATACCACCCCTTTTACACCCTTTCCGATCTCCCCACTGTTTCTGTCTTCCTCTGCACCTGTTTTTGTCCCTTCCTCGATCTGTTTACTGTTGATTGGAATGTACTAATGGTGGGAAGATGGGCTTTTACAGTTGGGAACTACCAAACGTTTCTGTGCTTATGTTCCGGGCCTTGAATACATGAAAGCAACCCCTTATGGTCTTTACGATGGGAACCGAGTTGTAAACCTTTGTGTACTATGATATTCATTGCATGAAAACTGTATAAAAGGAGCGATCCACAGAGGCAAGTCGAATCAGACTCCTCGAACCTACACATGTTGTACTTCCTGTGACTTGTGTGTTCCCTGCAGTAATAAACCTCGAATCTTTGACGCCGAAGGAAGTGTCCCGTGTCTCTGTCATTTGTACGCCGGAACAGGTTACCCACGAAGGTTTCAGGTGTTATCCCTGGCACCGCTGGGTCTTAAGAAAACCCAGTCCTTCACCAGCACTAATTAGGAGTCCATGTGTCCGTCTATTTACTCATCCCTTCATCTGTTTCAATATCTATGGGTGCTTATGTGTGGGCTGTCCGTGATTCCATGTATGCATTTGTGACTATATGTTTTTGGTCTGTATGCAATGCATGGGTGCCTTTATGTCTGTTGACCTGAGCACCTATATGATCTCTGTGTTTGCACCATAGAACAGCCAAGCACATTGGTGTGTTTTATTCCGACCGGGGAGATTGAACACTTGCCCCGTGTCTGCCTGATCCAGTCTCACAGTGCAGTCACAAGAGGTCTACATGGGACAGTAAAGACACCCCTGGTAGTTGTTTGTCTTCCCCACAAAGAGAGCTGCCTCACAACAGTACTCCGCTTCTTGTACGTGTGGTGCGGTGGGCAGCAATCCGGCTAACATGGCGCCAGCACCTGCACGTCACCCTGTGCTGAAGAGCGACACACGCGCGGGTTCACGATGTCACAGCTCAGCTTGTTACCGGGTATTACAATGAAGCATGAGGACGTTAATAATTAGAAAACGGAGCTTACTCGTGATAATTACAAGGAAGCGGCAGCATAGCTGCCAAGGTTGCAGATTGCTCATGTGTGACACTTTCATACTTTCAGTGCAATTATGAGTGACATTCAACGACTATGAGTGACACTTTCTTGCGTGCAAAGTTAAGCAATGAAGACGAGGGAAACAAGTATCAGAAATTACACTTTTTTTTAAATGTACTGCATCAGGAGGCATTCGCCATCTTGGGATCGTAAATTTAAAAAAAAGGCAATGCATACATCATAACACTGGGCCGCCCTAGCATCCTTGATGATATCACATCATAACAATGTTTTTGAATTATTATTATTATTTTGCTGCTGTTCTACAGTTTTGGCAAAGCAAATCGGTTGAAAAGACTTTGACGAAGTTCGATTCTTTCTGAGTTTAATACACTGAGTATCATTATATTGGTAATCAAAAGAGATCGATATTTAATGCAGAAAAACCGTGCATAAAAAACATGCTTTTATATTTTGAGCGGTAATTCCGGAGACAAGTAGTTGGAACAAAAACATAGCATCCTAGTTAAAGGGTTGGAGTATCAGGAGTCTAATGTATTTAACTGGGGCTGAAAAGGAAGGGTACAGCTAGAGACTGCGTAATGCATACGAGTAAATGAGCTGCCAAGTAATGCCATGTCACGTGATACCCCCCTGCCAGGTCTGGCATTTACCTAACAACCCTTTAGAACTTGAAAGCTCAGGTCGCCCATGCAATATATGCGGGCCGCCCGGGTAAATCAACATAGTTTATGAGGGAGAGTAAAACTATAAGTCTCAGAATGCAAGTCAAAGTGGTGTTAACTGAAAGCATGACTAGTTCTATATGTCAGATCGTGGGTGCACTTATGTTGTCCCGAATTCTAGGTTTGCTTGTTATCTAGAACGCTAATCTTGGGGGTTGAAAGAACCATCATTAAAGAACCAATTGCCGCGCAGCACAGGTGTGATCTGGTCCAACATTACGAGAGTGACTTTCAGCCACTGGCACCACATATGCGAGGCACGCTGAATGCATACTCGTAGCAAGGAAAACCACAGGCCACAGCGTGCTTAGCACTGCTTCTGTCTGTTTTTAATGCAGATTGTGAGAACGTTGTTTCATATTTACTGCAGGCCTTTGAACAAACACCTGAAAAGGCGGTTTGGACGTTGCATTCTTAATGGCCTCTTCCGTAATGTTTGGGTGTATTGCCCACCCCTCCCCCCTTCCTCCTCTACTTCCAGAGCCACTGGGAACCCGGGGAAATATCAACAGCATATTCGTTACCAGCTCTGCTTCTTGACATGAAGAGCGCTGAAAAGAGGAGCGTCGCCCTTATAAGAAAGAGATCACGTGCAAGGGGAATACGCAATAAACACAAGTCTCCTTTGTTTCCCAGCTCTGCGTCAGTTTAACCTCCTGGCAGTTCAGCCTTCAGTCACCAACTGAATCTGTTCACCCATCCAACATTCTATGACATGTACAACATTCCACACAGACAGACTAGAGAGCAGGGGAAGAAAGAGAATATAGAAATAACCATACAACATTGAGCAAGTCCGGCTGGGCCCAACTCACTTGTCCAGCACTGGAGGGCAATAGTCATCAAGGCTCTGCACCGAGTGGCGATTATGGGCACGGACACCATTGGCCTCCAAACACACACTCCCTGCCGATCATAAATGTGAGCTTAGCTTGTGGTATGTGATAAGCACATGGATCACAGCGCCCGAGGCCATCAATACGGTCACCCCACACCCAAAGGTGCGCCGGAAAAGTACCTTTGCTGCGCTAAAAAGCCATGTCAGATTATACCTCTTAGTTGTGCGAAGCGCCGGCGTAGCGATGCAGTCAAGAGCCTTGTGCTACATACTCGTTGTGGCCCGCATCTTAGCCACGTCCCAGGCGGGGGGTGGATATGCTATCACTGTGAGGGAGGGGTCCGACAGGATTTTTCTAGTCTTGCTGCGCCGCAGTGGACGGCCATGGGGGCATGAGAGTGAGTCCGAGTCTCCTGCCTGCGCTAGATTCCCCCGCCGCTTTCTGCCTACTTCCTCGAGTTTGGACGTGACGGCACACCGCCGGCACATCCGGATTATCCCGGCCCCCATGGTGTCACGCCAGTGATACTATTTAGGAACTCAGGCTCAGCAAGCAGCACAAGAGAGCCCGGGCACAGGAGCCGCTGGTGGCGCGCCTGGCACTGGTGGCAAAATGCGTAACAATGCATTTCAGTGCGGTGATGCGGATCACCGCACTGAAATGCGTGAGTGTCACACCTGTTGCGTGACGCTTGGCAGGACTGCAGCAGTAAGTTCGCCTTGTATGAAACCGAAAGTGTGTGCTAATAGCACGCAATGCACCAGCGCCTTATCAGGGCCAGTTCCAGTTACTGGGCTATCTTCTTACAGCCCATCCACAGATCACCATAAAGAGCTGCGGAGACTAACGCAAGAGCTGGGTCTCCGCATAACCGAAACAGCGACCCCAACCCCCAGGGACAGCTTATGGACCTGTGCACAACTGACCTTCCAGAACCAGACTTTGTACCTGTCACCCTCAGATAACCAGCCACTCACCAGAGAGGAAACCTCTGGAGCTGTGCCTAAACTTATAAATCATGACCCTCCAGAGCCCAGCTTTGTACCCGTAAGCAACAAATAACTTTGTTACAAAAGAGGACACATCTGTACCTGTGCTCAATTGATGCAGCATGACCTTCTAGAGCCACGCTCTGTACCTGTAACCAACAGATAATCTGCCTGCCCTGCCACCACATAGGAAACGTCTGTACGTGCGAAGTCACTGAAGATGTGCCACTGGTTCCAGCAGTCTCTGTACCTGTGTGTCTCTGACAATGCATCACCCTTGGTGGCAACCTCTGCACCCTTGCATCACCAACCCAGTCACCTGTGCATCACTAAAACTGAATTAACCTCTGGGGAAAACTCTAAAACTGTGCATAACCGATAACCAGTCTGCAGATAAAACATCTGCACCTGTCAATCTGCTCCTACGGCAAGCTCTGTACCTATGTGTCACTGAAAAGACACCATCAGGGCCAACCTCTGCACACGTACGTCACTGAAAATGTGTCACCTCCAGCGGCAACATCTGTACCTGTAAGTCACTGAAAATATGTTATCTCCTGCAGCAAGCTCTTTACCTGTGCATCACTGAATACGTATCACCCTAGAGGAAACAACATCTGTACCTGTGCATAACCGATACAATATCACCCGGCAGGCAATCTATGTACCTGCAAGAACAGAAGATGATGGACGGAATGTTGCACAATGGCAAAACATTCACCCCCAGTCACAGATCTGGGTTTATTCCATCGTTATTTTGCTCATCAAGCCACCCCATTTCAGACATGGTCATATGCAAATCAGTCCTGACCCTGTGCCTCAGGGGAACAGTCCAGACCGAACTGCCAAGCCAGGTCTTCCCTGGACCGGAATCAAGCATCCTAGAACCGGTTTCTGGCTATCAGCCGTCTTCAGCCAGGATACCTTGACTCCAGTGGCTTAGTGAGCACGAGAACCACGTCTGGGCATACCCTTCCCACATAGGGTGAACAGCAAAAAAAACAAGATGATGGATGGAATGTTGCACAATGGCAAAACATTGACCCCCAGTCACAGATCTGGGTTTAATCCATCGTTCTTTTGCTCACCAAAGCACCTGAGCACACTCCCCGACGAGCCAACAGACGTGATGGAACACCTGCACTTCCACATACTGACCAGCCCTACCATCACCCTCCGGGAACTCTCATCTACAGACCCTCAGGACCCTGAGGACCCTTCACCGAGTCCATCACGAACATCATCTACCCGCATGCCATCGCATCCACCAACTGCACCCTGATGGGAGACCTCAACTTCCACCTCGACAACCAACTTGACCCCAACACCACATCCCTCCTAGATAACCTCCACATCGGACTCCATGAGATCGTGCCCGAACACACGCTCTCAGCGGGACACACCCTCGACCCCCTCTTCATGACAGGAACCTCTATCACTTTCAGCCACACCACCAAACTCCAGTGGACAGACCATCGTTGCATCCACTTCACTTACAGTACACCCACCATCCATAGACACCAGCGCCGGCTCCCACGAAGAAACTGGACCAAAATCACTGATGACCTGCTCCCCATCCTCACTCAGCAACTCCACCCGACCACCGCAGAAGACGAAACCCCCAACACCGCCGCCCGAACCCTACACAGAATGATCACTGACAGCGTCAACACCATAGCACCCCTCAAGAAGAACAACAACGTTCACACCAAGAAGGCCAGATGGTTCACCCCCCAACTCCGAGAGTCCAGGTGCACCTGCCGCCGCCTCTCATAGAGAAAGCAGTCAACAGCCAACTCGCCACCTTCATTGAAAAGCACAACATCCTCGACCCGTCACAATCCGCCTTCAGAAAAAACCACAGCACAGAATCCATATGGCTGGGTTCAAACTGGAATGGCATGGTGAGCAAAAAAACGATGGATTTAGGCCCAGATCTCTGTACTGGGGTGAATGTATGACCTTGTTCTGCATTCTGGCCATCACCTGTTGTTTTTGCATTTGTCACTCCGAGTGGGACGGGTATGCTCAGACGCGAGTCCTGTGCTCTCCAAGCCACTGGAATCAAGCTATCCAGGCTGATGAGGGCAGAAAGCCCAAAACAGGTCCTTGGATGCTTGTTTCCATGCCAGGGAGGACCTGGCTTGGCAGTTCGGGCTGGGCTGTTCCCATGAGGCACAGGGTCAATACAGATTTGCATATGGCTGGGTTCAAACTGGAATGGCATGGTGAGCAAAAAAACAATGGATTTAGGCCCAGATCTCTGTACTGGGGTGAATGTATGACATTGTTCTGCATTCTGTCCATCATCTGTTGTTTAGGTCGAGCTGCTGTCCAGCAAAAGACCTATTGTTATCCACTTGCTGGGAATGTGGGACAGGCGATGGGCACGCGCAGGGGCGTCTGCGATTTCATCGTGTGTACGCGCATGTACAACCACGCGCTGTGCACATCTCCTGTCCCAGTCTTACAGGAAGTCAGCCTCTCGAAATCGCACGCACACAGACACACACACACACACACACACACACACACACACACAGCCACACACACACAGCCACACACACAGCCAGACACATACACACACACACACACACACAGCTACATACACACACACACACACACACAGCTACACACACACACACACACAGCTACACACACACACACACACACACACACACACACACACAGCTACACATGCGCAAACAAGCCCCACTAACCGGGCTCTTTTCTCGCTGCGCTGCTACAGGCTCCATCACTTTGTCGCATCACCGGATTTCTCTCCTCTCCTCCTTATTTGGAATTCTCCTTCCCTTTTCATGGAACGTCGCGACCCTGTCCACGGGATGTTCTGGGAGTTGGAAGACCTTCCTCGCTTGCACCGTTATGCCTTGCCTGCTCTCTCCCGGGAACCCCAGCACTCCCGGAATCCCTGCTTTCTTCTGGGCTCTCCACTACCCACACCCCTCTGCCTCCAGGGTGCCGCGCTCCGGACGAGCTACGTCACCGCGAGCCTGGCACAAAGGAGGGGCATCTCCCGGAACCTCGCAGGCTCCAAGGAACTTTCCTGCCTATCAAAGCAAAGCCCGACTCTCTCGCCTGAGTTTCAGGCCTCGCTCGTAACATACGCACGCCTTCTTGTTTTGTTAGGCATAGGAGAAAAAGTGATTTGCCCAGAATCACAGAATGTTTGGCGTCATTACCGAGACTCATCCCCAGATCCGAAGTTGAGCGCCCTAGCCAATATCTTCCTCATATTGGCCTGACTGTGCTGCAAGAAGGGCGACGGCACATTCAAGGTAAGACAGGCCTGTGGATTATCACCCCCTGCGCCAGGGCCCATCTGGGTGGCGTTATAGGCAGAGCCACTGGGATAATGTGGCAAGGAACGGACAAACTCTGCAGTAGGGTTGACTAAATTATACGCCAAAGATGGCAAATTAAGTGCTACCTTGTTTTCTACTGGTAGGGTGCTTTGTCTCCGTTTTCCTTTTAATTGTGCTTTTGTGACTCTTGGCTCCCATTGGTCAAACTACTTCTGCATCTGCGTGATGCGTTTGCAAATCTGTGGCCTGGATTGTCACAGTATCTGCTAATGTTGGAGATATCGGTGCATGTCTGGATACCTGAGAATCTATGTGCTTTGTGCCTTTTGGATGGCTTGCATTGATTAGGTGGTACCGTCTTCGGAATGTAGCTTTTATTTGCTTTAGAGTCATCAGAATATATGTAGTAGCTTCTATATGCTCATGTTTAGATCATGCCTCACCTCCCCTCAGCACCTAAACCTACACATCAAACAGTGATTCCACACGCACCACGTGTCACGACACAGACACAACAACAAACTCCTAAACTGTCACCTTGAACCAGGCAATCATTGAACCCATTGTGCTCATCCAAGGTCCGTCACTTTTCCTTGCAAAATGCACTTTTTTTAAGTTTGTAATTTGCGAAGTATAGAGACCTGTGGCCTCCCCTTTACAAAAACTTGAGTGGAATTGAAATCCCAGTGAAAAATCATATTTTATTTCTTGGCGGCCCTGCGGCTACATGTCAATTGCAGAAACCTTGCATGAAGATAGTCGCCCAGGTTAGATGGTAGTGAAGATTGAAAAATTCCACCTTTTCAATCCTGCCATCTCCTAAAGGCGGCCTTAGTTCCCCATACACTGTCCAAGGCAGTCTTTAGATCTGACATTTGCAGGCTATGTGAGTAGTGTGCAGAAGCACAAGTTACTACTTGTGTAACGATATATCTGTAAGAGACATTAGTTAGTGATAGATTCCTTACCTTAGAATATCCCCAGGCGTCAGATTGGATCCGGAAAGTTTTGCGTAGAAGTACCCTTGCGCGTCGGTAGGCGTCGCCTGCGGCTCCGCGTCCATCGTCGGCGCCGTGATGACGTCGTCGGAGTACGTAGACGCCGCCTCCGCGTGCTGACGTCAGTTCTTAGACACAGCTTTTCCGCGCCATTTTCAGAGCTATGCTAAAAACCAACACTAGTGCCACTGAAACTAGGGCCCTGAAAGGGGATGACCTTAATCCTAGATATCGGTTCGCAGAACAGGGAGGATGGGTGGGTCGGTAAGGAATCTATCACTAACTAATGTCTCTTACAGATATATTGTTACACAAGTAGTAACTTGTGCATCTGAAAGAGACACGTTAGCGATAGATTCCTTACCTTAGAATAGATACACCAGCAATACCAACCCCGGTGGTGGGTCTGCGAACCAATAATCACACCAGAAAGTTCTGGAGGACGGAACGGCCAAAGAAGCCATCCCTCCGGACTTGGCTGTCTAGGCAATAGTGTCTTGCATACGTGTGCAGCGAGGCCTACGTAGCTGCCTGGCAAATGTCCTGCAAGGGCACTCCTCGGCTCAAGGCAGTGGTAGTCGCTGTGGCCCGAGTGGAATGAGCCCTCAGCCCAACAGGGGGTTCCTTCTTAGCCAAGGAGTAACACGCCTGGATACACAAGATGATCCACCGCAAGATGGTCCGCCCGGAACTGATGTGTGCGATCCAGATAGTAAGAGCGCGCACGTTATGGGTCCAGATGGTGGAGCCTCTCTTCCTCTTTCGAGGGATGCGGAGGCGGAAAGAAGGTGGGCAAGGTGATCGACTGCCCGATGTGGAAGGCTGTGACTACCTTGGGCAGGAAAGAGGGCCTTGTCCGCAACACAACCTTGTCCGGATGGACCGAAAGGAAAGGAGGTTTAGAGGATAGAGCCTGGAGCTCACTCACTCTCCTGGCAGAGGTGATGGCAACCAGGAAAGCAGTCTTCAGAGTAAGAAGGCGGATAGGACAGTTGTGAAGTGGCTCAAAGGGAGCGCACATCAGAAAAGTAAGAACCAGGTTCAAGTCCCATTGAGGCATCACGAAGGTGGAAACGTGTGTGTGATGCCTTTCAGGAATCGATTAACAGGGGACTTGAACAAAGAAGGTTGATCAGGCAGCCTTAGAAAGGCTGAAAGGGCAGAAAGGTAGCCCTTGATAGTGCCCAGAGCAGAGCCCTGCTGGGCAAGAGAAAGGAGGAAGAGAAGAACCTCATAAAGAGGGGCAGAGAGAGGATCCACAGCCTTTGCTGTGCACCATGCCACAAATCTGTTCCACCTGCAGGCGTATACCGACTTTGTGGAGGGACGCCTGGCTGCCAGAATGATGTTACAGACTTCAGGAGGCAAATCAAATGGCCTCAACTGTCGCCACTCAATCTCCAAGCATGGAGGTGGAGACTGGACAGGTTCGGGTGGAGGACCGTCCCCTCCTGCTGCGACAGAAGGTCCTCCTGAAGAGGCAGACGAACCTGGGGATCGACTGACATACTGAGTAGCTCGGGATACCAGTATCTTCGTGCCCAGTCCGGAGCCACAAGGATGACTTGTGCCCGGTCACGCTTGATCTTCTTCAGCACTCTGGGCAGAAGTGGTATAGGCGGAAAGGCGTACAACAGACCGCAACTCCACTCGTGACGAAAAGCGTCTCCGAGCGAGTGCCACCTTGGAAATTCCTTTGTTTTGACACAACAAGGGAAACCCAAAAGGAATCACACTAGGGTCCTTGGGCAGTAGACTATTGTACAGAACAGGGGACCCTAGTAATTGAGGATCACGTAAATGATAGACATATACTTAATAGTATATATGACCTCTGCCCAGCCGGACAGGTTTTTTATTATACAATTTTTTAGTATTATTCCATATAACATTATACAAAAGTGGGCACAGCCTGTGACCCACAAAGGACAAGACAAAACAAGTGACACAAACAATTATGTAGAAACGCTCAAACGCGGTCTGTACTCATTCATTGGTTATACAGACTAGATTACAATCATAGCCACCCATTGTTGTTCAGTATTTATGAGGTCAAATCAACATATGGTGCAGTTAGGTCGACGACGTTTCGATGCAGTTACAAAATACTTGCATCATCATCAGGACAGAAGATAATATGTCATGTTTGTCTGGAGATTCTATTGCAAACACAGAGCCTCTGTAGCGAGTTATACAATACATATAGAAAGGAAAAATTTGAGAAATTTGGAAAGAAACAAGAATAAAGAATTAATCTTTAGGAGCGACTAGGCATGAATGCATTTAATCTTTACAGTTTACATCACTAAACAGCAGTTTACGCAGTGCTGTGTAAAGGTTTGTAGTGACTAGACTGAACAGACATAGTGCATTGGGACACATGCTAGTGATCTTAAAACCATGTGACGGTGTCTGGTTTATTTACAAAGCGACGCAGTGAAGGGAAATGGATAAAAAACTGTTACATGTATTACATGCTTGAGGCCAACCAACGCGGAAGAACCTGGTTTCTGAAGTGGTATTAAAAGGCGGCGCAGTGATGAAAGTAACATATTAGCATGCTTGTGGCCAAGAAAGCTGGAAGAGCTTGCGAATTTGCATTGTCATTAAGATCTGGTAAAAAGTCGGCGCAGTGAGGAGAGATTCTAATAAAAAATAAACAACGCAGTGTGAATAACATGTGAACCGATGCAGACACATATTCGTGAACTATGAATTCTAGAATTCAAAAACGCGCTAAACTATAGCCGTTACCTCGTAATTACTTAGACTGGGTCCATAGTAGGTAGAATTTCGACACAGCAATAACCACTAATCAAAACAAGGGTCAAACCAAAGTAAGCTATTAGTTAAATTAAATTGTTGTCAACTAGTGCGAGTGGTACTAATAAGGACAGGAGTTTATACTCACGATGATTACGCTTTTCAAGGCGACTAGAGGAGAAACTACAACAAGGGAAATTAATTAGTTTAATCTGCCGACCGTGTGCAAGGGGATTTGACAGTGCCGGGTAACATATTAGAACTTACTTAATTCAGCATTTCCATGCGTATATTCTAGGTAGTCGGAACTTCGTCATAAGGATCTGGCGGGAAATAGGGCTTGAATTAGCTTAGTTACCTTAAAGAAATCTCGAATAAGGGAAGGCAGACAGCGGTACTCACTTGTTATTTCAGCATGATGGCTGGACGAGGGGTTTCTGGCGGTGATCGCTACTCGACACGAGAAGGAGCCTGATAGTTATAGTCCAGGAAGGACTATGCGCCAAAAACTATGATTATGGCGGCCATCTTGTAGTGGAGCTTACTCGATCTAGCAGTACTATGCATATACTCTGGTGATTCCATTTAGGGGATCTAATGGTACCAGGCAATAACATTAGCTATATAGACTAAAGTGAATCACGAATGAGGAATGGTAAAAAGCAGTAGTTACACATTGTGTTGCAGCACGCCAAAAACTATGATTATGGCGGCCAAATTGTAGTGGAGTATGCTCAGTCTAGCAGTTCTATGCATATACTCTGGTGGTTCCGTTTAGGGGATCTAACGGAAACAAGCATTTACATTGGCTATGTAAACTAAAGTAGCTCACGAATGAGGAATGCACACATTGTGTTAGAGCACAAGTGCTAGACAAGGGGGGTCGCTACTTGGTTAGGGAAGGAGCCTGGTAATTGGAGTCCAGGAAGGACTACGTGCAAGAGTCTCTAACTTAGGCGGCCATCTTGTGTGAGGTGAAGGTGCTCAGTGAACATATAGTGACAATTGGTGAAGAACATTTCATTTGCAAGCGTATTTACAATCTATGGCAAAAATTATGCAATTGTTCATAACAAGGAGGTCCAATCCTCAACTCTGTTTAGCCCTTTTCGTATGCTGTCAGTTCTCAAAATCCAGTGGAGCTCCACTTTATTCAAAAGTTGCGAAATGTCCGCTCCTCTTGGGGGGGGTTTGACTTGTGTGATCACTGTCCATGAAAAGTCATTCTCTGTGTGCCCTTTTTCCATAAAATGTTCCACTAAGGGTGCATTGGCAGTTTGGCTGCGAATCCGGCTTCTATGTTGTCCCATCCGGAGCTTGATCTTCTGGCTGGTTTGTCCTATATATATCAACATGCATGGGCAAAAAATTGCGTACACCACATTTTGTGAATTACAGTTTGTAAAATAGTGCCTTTCATATCTGATTGTACCATAGTTAAATGTTTTGCCTTCTATAGTTGACTCACATGAGACACATTGGCCACATTTTGCGTGACCTTTGAGAGATGGTAAGTTCCACAAATCATTTAGCGTATTCCTCGAATCAGATTGGGGTAGTGAGGCACAGACCAAATGATCCTTTATGTTCTTTGCTCTTTTAAAGGCAAACATTGGTCGTTCCAGGTTAAGAATACCGGCATTTAGAACTGGCCAATGTTTTAAGACACTTTTCTTGATGGCATTTGATGCTGGGGAGAATGTGGTCACACATGTGATTCTTTCCTGGTTACTTTTGGTACGAGGTTCTAATAGTGTCTCCCTAGGACAGTACCATGCTCTTTTAAGTGAGCGCCTTACTAGTTTGCGTGGATATCCTCGATTTCTTAGTTTGTGGCTCAGTGTTTTTGCTTCTGTGAAGTAATCCTGTTTGTAGTAACAATTCCTGCGAATACGTAGGAATTGCGGGTAAGGTAATGAATCTTTTAGAGCACGGGGGTGATGACTTTTATAATTTAGTAGAGTATTCCTTTCTGTCGGTTTTCGGTGAAGACTAGTTATTAGTCGTCCTTCAGAGTGTTTTATTTCGAGATCTAAAAAAGGCAGGGATTCTTTACTGGTCGTCATTGTGAATTTTAACCCTCCACTATTGTTACAAAGCCAATGTGTGAATTGGTCTGGGGAAGTGTCTGAGTCTCTCCAGATCATGAAAATATCATCAATATACCTCTTCCACAGGGCGATGCCACTGTGGAAGGGGTTTGATGTATCCAAGATGGTATGATTCTCAATATGGTCCATATACAAAATTGCTAAGTTGGGGGCAAAAACAGCCCCCATAGATGTACCACGGACTTGCCCATAAAATTGTCCTTCGAAGAGAAAAAAGTTTTTTGTTAGACATATCTCCAGGAGCTGGAGAATGAATTTAGATGGTACATTGTGCGGTCTTGGACGTGTGTCTAGAATGGATTCAATGACACGGAGGGACTCAAATTGAGGGATGTTTGTATAAAGTGATTCCACATCCAGCGTACACATGGTGCTGGATGTGGGATCAAATGGGTACTCCTCAATGAAATTGATCATGGACATAGTGTCCCTAATATAGCATGTAGTTGCGGGCACAAAGGGCTTGATAAAATGGTCAATGTATTGTCCTAACGGTTCTAGGATTGAACCACAGCCAGAAACTATTGGCCTGCCTGGGGGTTGCTCTAAGTTTTTATGAATCTTGGGGAGGCAATATATTACCGGGATTCTAGGAGCTTTAGTGTTGAGAAATTCAAATTCTTTTTTAGATAGGAAGCCAGCTTCTAAGCCTTCATTTGTTACATCAGTTATCAATTTCTGTATTTCAACAGTAGGGTTACGAGGCAGTTTGCAATAGTGTGCATGATTGCCGAGTTGGCGTAAAATCTCTTGTTTGTATAGCTCGGTTTCTTGAATCACAATCCCTCCACCCTTATCGGCCGGTTTTATGACCAAGGTTTGATTGTTTTTAAGAGTAGATATAGCATTCTTCTCTAGGGCAGTGATGTTGTAGGGGATAAAGGATTTCTTACTTTCCATTGCAGTAAGGTCATTAAGAACCAGTTTTTCAAAAGTAATAATTTCAGGTGGGACCATAGTACTGGTGGGTGAAAATTTAGATGGGGGTTTGAAAGGAGTAGTAGTCAATTTCTGGGGGCAGGGATTGAGTAAGAAGTAGCTATGTAATCTTACTTTTCTCAAAAACCTCAAGAGTTCAGTCTGGGCGTCTAGAAAGTTGGGGCGAACAGTAGGAATAAAGGATAAACCTTTACTTAATAATGAAAGTTCAATACTGGATAGCGTGTGTTTAGTCAAATTAAAAATAGGAAGAGTATTGGTATCGTCCTGCAATCTCGTGGTAACTTCACTTTGATTGTTATCGTTTACCATCGATAGTGTTGACGGCGAGTGAAGCGCTCGCCTGGCGGGTTCGGCCACCTTTGTGGTTGTTTGCCTCTCCCCTTCCCTGGGGGTTCTGGTTGTCCTTGGCCCCTTGCTAAAAAATTCCTGTTAGAGGGACCTGGGCTCTCACTTTGGTCTGAGTTCCCAGATGATTCTGCTGAACTGTCTGAAAATCCTACAAAGTTTTGCCGTCTATTAAACCTGCCCCACGGTCTTTGGTATTGAGGCCCGTTATAGGAGCGATTCGTATAATAGTCCTTGACAAGGTAAGGATATGCTCTCTCTTGGCTGAAGCTTTTTATGTCTTTTCGGACTTTGTTAGTTTTTTTGTCAGTTTCAAATTTATGAAAATCATCCACCGTTTTTCCCACATCCAGCACCATGTGTACGCTGGATGTGGAATCACTTTATACAAACATCCCTCAATTTGAGTCCCTCCGTGTCATTGAATCCATTCTAGACACACGTCCAAGACCGCACAATGTACCATCTAAATTCATTCTCCAGCTCCTGGAGATATGTCTAACAAAAAACTTTTTTCTCTTCGAAGGACAATTTTATGGGCAAGTCCGTGGTACATCTATGGGGGCTGTTTTTGCCCCCAACTTAGCAATTTTGTATATGGACCATATTGAGAATCATACCATCTTGGATACATCAAACCCCTTCCACAGTGGCATCGCCCTGTGGAAGAGGTATATTGATGATATTTTCATGATCTGGAGAGACTCAGACACTTCCCCAGACCAATTCACACATTGGCTTTGTAACAATAGTGGAGGGTTAAAATTCACAATGACGACCAGTAAAGAATCCCTGCCTTTTTTAGATCTCGAAATAAAACACTCTGAAGGACGACTAATAACTAGTCTTCACCGAAAACCGACAGAAAGGAATACTCTACTAAATTATAAAAGTCATCACCCCGTGCTCTAAAAGATTCATTACCTTACTCGCAATTCCTACGTATTCGCAGGAATTGTTACTACAAACAGGATTACTTCACAGAAGCAAAAACACTGAGCCACAAACTAAGAAATCGAGGATATCCACGCAAACTAGTAAGGCGCTCACTTAAAAGAGCATGGTACTGTCCTAGGGAGACACTATTAGAACCTCGTACCAAAAGTAACCAGGAAAGAATCACATGTGTGACCACATTCTCCCCAGCATCAAATGCCATCAAGAAAAGTGTCTTAAAACATTGCCCAGTTCTAAATGCCGGTATTCTTAACCTGGAACGACCAATGTTTGCCTTTAAAAGAGCAAAGAACATAAAGGATCATTTGGTCTGTGCCTCACTACCCCAATCTGATTCGAGGAATACGCTAAATGATTTGTGGAACTTACCATCTCTCAAAGGTCACGCAAAATGTGGCCAATGTGTCTCATGTGAGTCAACTATAGAAGGCAAAACATTTAACTATGGTACAATCAGATATGAAAGGCACTATTTTACAAACTGTAATTCACAAAATGTGGTGTACGCAATTTTTTGCCCATGCATGTTGATATATATAGGACAAACCAGCCAGAAGATCAAGCTCCGGATGGGACAACATAGAAGCCGGATTCGCAGCCAAACTGCCAATGCACCCTTAGTGGAACATTTTATGGAAAAAGGGCACACAGAGAATGACTTTTCATGGACAGTGATCACACAAGTCAAACCCCCCCCAAGAGGAGCGGACATTTCGCAACTTTTGAATAAAGTGGAGCTCCACTGGATTTTGAGAACTGACAGCATACGAAAAGGGCTAAACAGAGTTGAGGATTGGACCTCCTTGTTATGAACAATTGCATAATTTTTGCCATAGATTGTAAATACGCTTGCAAATGAAATGTTCTTCACCAATTGTCACTATATGTTCACTGAGCACCTTCACCTCACACAAGATGGCCGCCTAAGTTAGAGACTCTTGCACGTAGTCCTTCCTGGACTCCAATTACCAGGCTCCTTCCCTAACCAAGTAGCGACCCCCCTTGTCTAGCACTTGTGCTCTAACACAATGTGTGCATTCCTCATTCGTGAGCTACTTTAGTTTACATAGCCAATGTAAATGCTTGTTTCCGTTAGATCCCCTAAACGGAACCACCAGAGTATATGCATAGAACTGCTAGACTGAGCATACTCCACTACAATTTGCCCGCCATAATCATAGTTTTTGGCGTGCTGCAACACAATGTGTAACTACTGCTTTTTACCATTCCTCATTCGTGATTCACTTTAGTCTATATAGCTAATGTTATTGCCTGGTACCATTAGATCCCCTAAATGGAATCACCAGAGTATATGCATAGTACTGCTAGATCGAGTAAGCTCCACTACAAGATGGCCGCCATAATCATAGTTTTTGGCGCATAGTCCTTCCTGGACTATAACTATCAGGCTCCTTCTCGTGTCGAGTAGCGATCACCGCCAGAAACCCCTCGTCCAGCCATCATGCTGAAATAACAAGTGAGTACCGCTGTCTGCCTTCCCTTATTCGAGATTTCTTTAAGGTAACTAAGCTAATTCAAGCCCTATTTCCCGCCAGATCCTTATGACGAAGTTCCGACTACCTAGAATATACGCATGGAAATGCTGAATTAAGTAAGTTCTAATATGTTACCCGGCACTGTCAAATCCCCTTGCACACGGTCGGCAGATTAAACTAATTAATTTCCCTTGTTGTAGTTTCTCCTCTAGTCGCCTTGAAAAGCGTAATCATCGTGAGTATAAACTCCTGTCCTTATTAGTACCACTCGCACTAGTTGACAACAATTTAATTTAACTAATAGCTTACTTTGGTTTGACCCTTGTTTTGATTAGTGGTTATTGCTGTGTCGAAATTCTACCTACTATGGACCCAGTCTAAGTAATTACGAGGTAACGGCTATAGTTTAGCGCGTTTTTGAATTCTAGAATTCATAGTTCACGAATATGTGTCTGCATCGGTTCACATGTTATTCACACTGCGTTGTTTATTTTTTATTAGAATCTCTCCTCACTGCGCCGACTTTTCACCAGATCTTAATGACAATGCAAATTCGCAAGCTCTTCCAGCTTTCTTGGCCACAAGCATGCTAATATGTTACTTTCATCACTGCGCCGCCTTTTAATACCACTTCAGAAACCAGGTTCTTCCGCGTTGGTTGGCCTCAAGCATGTAATACATGTAACAGTTTTTTATCCATTTCCCTTCACTGCGTCGCTTTGTAAATAAACCAGACACCGTCACATGGTTTTAAGATCACTAGCATGTGTCCCAATGCACTATGTCTGTTCAGTCTAGTCACTACAAACCTTTACACAGCACTGCGTAAACTGCTGTTTAGTGATGTAAACTGTAAAGATTAAATGCATTCATGCCTAGTCGCTCCTAAAGATTAATTCTTTATTCTTGTTTCTTTCCAAATTTCTCAAATTTTTCCTTTCTATATGTATTGTATAACTCGCTACAGAGGCTCTGTGTTTGCAATAGAATCTCCAGACAAACATGACATATTATCTTCTGTCCTGATGATGATGCAAGTATTTTGTAACTGCATCGAAACGTCGTCGACCTAACTGCACCATATGTTGATTTGACCTCATAAATACTGAACAACAATGGGTGGCTATGATTGTAATCTAGTCTGTATAACCAATGAATGAGTACAGACCGCGTTTGAGCGTTTCTACATAATTGTTTGTGTCACTTGTTTTGTCTTGTCCTTTGTGGGTCACAGGCTGTGCCCACTTTTGTATAATGTTATATGGAATAATACAAAAAAATTGTATAATAAAAAACCTGTCCGGCTGGGCAGAGGTCATATATACTATTAAGTATATGTCTATCATTTACGTGATCCTCAATTACTAGGGCTACCTTGGAAATTCCAACGCGCAGAACTGATGACATTGCGCGTTCTCTTCGGTGGCGAATAGATCTAACTAAGGCTCTCCCCACTGCTGAAAGAGTCCTTGCGCCACATCCGAGTTCAGACGCCATTCGTCGGAGGCAGAGTTCTTCCACCCTGGCGTTCAGAGAACCTGCCAGGTGTTGAACCACCAGGGTCACACCCTGATGTTCCAGCCACTGCCAAAGGAGCAAAGCCTCTTGGCAGAGAGTCCACGACCCCACTCCACCCTGTTTGTTGCAGTACAACATGGCGGTGGTGTTGTCCGTGAACACCTGCACTACACTCCCCCGGACAGAGGGGAGGAATGCCTTCAGTGCTAGACGAATCGCCCGCAGCTCCAAAAGGTTGATATGGAGCCGGGACTCCGCCGGAGACCAGAAGCCTCTGATCTCCGCCTCTCCCATGTGGCCTCCCCAGCCCTGGAGGGACGTGTCCGTCACAACTACGTGCTCCGGGTGGGGGAGGGATCTGCCGCTGACCCAATCGCGGTCCGTGAGCCACCACTGCAGCTGTCTCGCAGTGCACTCCGAGATCAGGACATGGTCGGACAGGTTGCCCTGATGCTGGGCCCATTGAAACTTCATGTCCCACTGCAGAGCCCGCATCCGCCAACGGGCGTGATGCACCAGAAGGATGCAGGAAGCCATCAGCCCCAGAAGCCGTAGCGTCAACCTGACCAAGACTCGGGATAAAGGCTGAGAGATTGGAATCTGAGCCTATATATGCCGAACCTGCTGTTCGGGTGGGTAAACCCGAAACTGCGCCAAGTCGAGAACCGCTCCGATGAAAAGGAGCTTCTGAGAGGGACACAGGTGTGACTTTGGCACATTGATAGAGAACCCCAGCTGGTGCAAGAGGTCTGCCGTTATCTGGAGGTGGCTGACGACTGTCTGGGGCGAGCCCGCCTTCAACAACCAGTCGTCGAGATAGGGGAAGACTGAAACCCCTAACCTGCGCAGAAGAGCTGCGACCACCGCCATCACCTTCGTGAACACCCGTGGGGCGCTGGTAAGGCCGAAAGGGAGCACGGTAAACTGAAAGTGCTCGTGGCCTACCGTGAACCGCAGGTAGCGCCGGTGTGCCGGCAGGACGGGGATGTGGAAATAAGCGTCCTGCAAGTCCAACGCTACCATCCAATCTCCTGGGTCCAGGGCAGCTAAGACCTGAGCCAGAGTCAGCATTTTGAACTTCTCCTTCCGGAGGAAGCTGTTGAAGTTCCGTAGGTCCAAGATAGAGCGTAGGCCCCTTTTGCCCTTCTTTGGTACCAGAAAGTAGTGGGAGTAGCAATTACATCCTACTTCTGGCCCAGGAATGCGCTCGATGGCCCCCTTGGCCAAGAGGGCCGTAACTTCCTCCTGCAGAAGTCGCAAATGATCCCCCGATACGCGGTGGTGTTGCGGTGGCATGGCTTGAGGGGTCGTCTCGAAGGGGAGGGAGTAGCCCCTTCAGACGATTTACAGCACCCACCTGTCCGACGTGACAGTGCGCCAGTGGGAGTGGAGATGGCGAACCCTGCCCCCCACTGGCGTCACATGCGCCGAAAGGCACGGACTAGGAGGGTTTTGAGGCGGATGCTGCGGGGGAGAGTGTGGACTGGCCTCGCCGTTGTCCCCGACCGCCTCCACGGCGATTTCCACGGCCACCATCGCGCTGTATGTTAGTCTGCAGTGCGTGGCTGGCAGCACGTGTTGGGGCACCCCTTTCTTGGCCACAAAAGGAGCGAAAGGCACCCGTTTGCTGGCGCGGGGCCGAGAGGCCCAAGGACTTGGCCGTAGCTCAGGAGTCCTTAAAGCGCTCAAGCGCATGGTCTGCCTTGTCACCAAAAAGGCGACGGCCATCAAACGGCATGTCCATCAGTGTGTTCTGGACATCGGCCGAAAAGTTGGCGGACCTCAACCAGGCATGGCGACGAATCGCCACAGTCGTTGCCATCGCTCTACCTAGTGAGTCGGTGGTATCCACCCACACCGGATAGAATATTTTGCTGCATCCCGGCCTTCCACAAGGGCTCGGCCGAGTTTGGCCCGTACCTCCAACGGACACTCTGGAAGCAATTCCGTGACCGTATCCCACAGAGAGTGGGTGTAGCGGTCCAAGAGGCATGCGGTGTTGGAAGACCGCAGTCCCAGACTAAGGGAGGAGATTACCTTTTTGCCGTACTTCTCATACCTCTTGGATTCCCTGTCTGGTGGAGCCGACGGGAATGCGTTGTGGGAATTTGATGCCTGGATGACCAGGCTCTCAAGGGTGGGGTGGGTGGACAGGAAACATGGATCGCCCAGGGCCGGGCGGTGGCGTCTGGCCACGTTCCTATCTACGGGAGAACCCGTACCGGGCCTGGACCAAGTTCCCAAAAGAACATCGGTCAAGGCCTCATTTAAGGGCAGCAGAGGCTTGGCCGAGCTTGACTGTGGTTTAAGGACCTCAGTGAGGAGGTTAGTCCTCACGGCCACGACGGGGAGCTCAAGACCCAAGGCCTTGGCTGCCCTCATCAACACCACACTGTAGGTCGCCCCCTCCTCCGTAGCCACGGTAGGAGGTGAGACAAAGCCAGTGTCTGGTGATGTGTCCAGATCACCTGTCCAGTCCTCTTGAGACTGACACTCTCGGGTCAGAGGTTCCTCAGACCCCTCCCAATACTCCTCTTCACCCATCCCCTGATAGTCAGGGTTGTCAGACGATGAGGCCGGTTCATAGAAGGTAAACTCCCCAAACGGCGTCGAAAGCGGCGCCGTTCCGACGCCGGAACCGAGCGAGGGAGGCATCGGGGACGGCGCCACCCGAGGATGGCGCCAGAGGTGACACCTGAGGGACCGGCGCCGGTGAGGTCGTTAGGTCAACTGGCGACGACCCGGATCCCGAAGCGGATCCAGAGGGGCCCTGCGGCGCCGGGCCCAGAGGCACCGGCGAAGCCCACGACCCACTAGGGGCCCCAGACGGGTCCACTGGGCCCGAAGGCGCCGCGGAACCTGTCGGGGAAGAGAGGTTCCTCATGGCCATGAGGAAGCGCTCGATCTCCCCCGGCGTTGCGTCTTGCCCAGGGACCAGAGGGTGTGGAGCAGGCCGCGACACCCGTGACTCCAACGGAGCCGCGTGGGTGGTGTCACCCGAACCCCCGGCCGCGTCGCGCGAGCGTCGGGGGGAGTCAGAAGAGCGTTGAAGTCTCTTCGAATTCCTGTGCTTACCTGACGACAACTTCGAACCGGATGAGTGATGCCGACTCTCGGAGCTGTGATGGCTCCGACCCCACGACCTGTCCCTCGACCTCCTGTGGGACCGGGACCTCTCGCGGCGCGGGCCGACTGCCGGAGTTCGAGCCGCTTGCGGGACCGCTCCCGCCTAGCCTTCGAAGTCAGGGCCCGGCAGTCGGGGCAGGCCTTGTCGTCGTGGTCGACGCAGAGACAGTGGAGACACCGACGGTGAGGGTCTGTGACCGACATCAGACGGTCGCAATCCTCACACGTCTTGAAACCAGGCGTCCCTAGGCACCGTCCGGAGTCACAAGACTCAGGAAAAGATGATCAAAAGGGATCAAAAAAAGACTAGTCAAAAAGTGACTAAAGTACTGCTTTTTCCAGATCTGCGCTGCTGGCGCAGAAAAAAGAAGAACTGACGTCAGCAGGCGGAGGCGGCGTCTAAGTATTCCGACTACGTTATCACGGCACCCACGACGCAGACGACAGACGGGGAGCCGCAGATGAAGCCTACCGACGCGCAAGGGTACTGCTACGCAAAAATTTCCAGATCCAGTCTGAAGCCTGGGGATATATTCTAAGGTAAGGAATCTATCACTAACATGTCTCTTTCAGATTCAGCCATACTGCTTTTGCACTTGTTTTCACCCTCCCAGACATTGCTGGTGAGGGACTTTCAATCGAAGAATACCTGTTTGCAGAGCTATGAAGAGCACATACACAGTGAACAAGCTCTATGTCTGACCTCAAAAACATTACTTTCGAGATGAAAGAAACATTGCAGGCTCGAGTTGCACCCACGTCCGTCCACATGGACCAATCTGAGTACTGACAATTAGAGTTCCGTATTTACCATCCCAGCAGAGTCTATTTGTCTTCTTCAGGCTATTAGTGATTTGCTGACTGGCTACTGATAGTTACGCCCTTGACAATAGGATAGCCATAAGGTGCTCACGGACGCACGATCCCTCAGGATTACAAACTACAACAAAGTCGCTTATGCATTACTTTTAATTATATATATTTGGCATTTCTAAAACTCTCTAAGATCACTTCTACAGAACTTTCATTTATATATTTGGCATTTCTAAAACTTTAGCATGGAAGGCTTTGAGCTCATTAAGTGCAAGTGAGAACAAAGGGACAAATAGAGAGGACAGAATGCTACTAGAACGGGAACAACGATATTGCCCAGAGCAAGTTAAAAGTTATTAAAATGGCCTGAAGCATAGGCAGAACTTGAACCATATTTTTGAAAACTCCAGAAAAAGCGAATCTCTTTGGGTAAGCAGGGGAGAGTCGCACGCTGTTGCTGCTTCCACTGGTAGGAGAATTGTGAGAGGGGCTAAGAGAACAAGGTTGATGAAATCCCTGCAACATCCCCCTTTCATCAGCTCTCTGCCATCCTCGTGAGCTTCAAATGTTTCTGGTTCCTCACAAGGCCACTCCGGCTCACGCCTTGCTAAATTTTACATTGCCACAGCACCACTGAATGCCTCAGCACCACTCAACGCCACAGCATCACTCAGCGCCACTCAGCGCCACTCAGCACCACTCAGCACCACTCAGCACCACTCAGCACCACTCAGCACCACTCAGCACCACTCAGCACCACTCAGCACCACTCAGCACCACTCAGCACCACTCAGCACCACTCAGCACCACTCAGCACCACTCAGCGCCACTCAGCGCCACTCAGCGCCACTCAGCGCCACTCAGCACCACTCAGCACCACTCAGCACCACTCAGCACCACTCAGCACCACTCAGCACCACTCAGCACCACTCAACGCCACAGCATCACTCAGCGCCACAGCATCACTCAGCGCCACAGCATCACTCAGCGCCACAGCATCACTCAGCGCCACAGCATCACTCAGCGCCACAGCATCACTCAGCGCCACAGCATCACTCAGCGCCACAGCATCAGTCAGCGCCACAGCATCAGTCAGCACCGCTCAACGCCACAGCACCACTCAGCACCACTCAACGCCACAGCACCACTCAGTACCACTGAACGCTACAGCACCACTCAGCACCACTGAACGCCACAGCATCACTCAGCACCACTGAACACCAGAGCATCATTCAACACCAGAGCATCATTCAACACCAGAGCATCATTCAACACCACTGAACACAACAGCATCACTCTGTGCAACCATTCAACAACTGGTTCAAATATGTTCTCTCAATGTTTCAAGCTTTATTACAAATGTCACAAAAAGATGTTATTTCACTTATGTTCTTGGATTTTCGTCACAATAAAATACACTGAACATAATCTTCACAAAAGTTATTTACAAAAGTTTAAGCTATTGCCATTACAAATTACAATAACGTTTATTTAAGTATTAATTATGAAAAAATAAATAAAAGCCATTGTTATTTGTAATAACAATACATCTAAGCCACGTAAATACAACACATATTGCATTACAAATGCTATAGGTGTCAGGTTTGCGAAAGTTAAAACTATTGGCATTGTAAATGGCAAAGCTATTAATTTTGCTATTTTCAAAACCAACACATAAATACAAAATTTGTCATTTACAATACCAATAGCTCAAACTTTCCTAATGCGAGACCTATTGCATTGCAAATGCTTGTTTTGCATATGTCACCCGAGTGGGACGGGTATGCTCAGACGTGAGTCCCCTGCTCTCCATACACTGGAATCAAGCTATCCAGGCTGATGAGGGCTGAAAACCCGAAACTGGTCCTTGGA
Source organism: Lissotriton vulgaris (assembly GCF_964263255.1). Taxonomy (NCBI): domain Eukaryota; kingdom Metazoa; phylum Chordata; class Amphibia; order Caudata; family Salamandridae; genus Lissotriton; species Lissotriton vulgaris. Next base: position 104,284,237 of record NC_141686.1, read on the forward strand.
TGCTTGTTTCCATTCCAGGGAGGACCTGACTTGGCAGTTCGGGCTGGGCTGTTCCCATGAGGCACAGGGTCAAGACTGATTTGCATATGGCTGGGTTCAAACTGGAATGGCATGGTGAGCAAAAAAACGATGGATTTATGCCCAGATCTCTGTACTGTGGCGAATGTATGACATTGTTCTGCATTCTGTCCATCACCTGTTTTTGCATTCAGAAAAAACCACAGCACAGAAACCGCCCTCCTCGCCGCAACAGACGACATCCCTTCCCTACTGGACAAATGAGAAACAGTAGCCCTCATCCTCCTCAACCTCTCAGCTTCATTTGACACAGTCTCCCGCCACACCCTAATACGCAGACTCCATGATGCAGGTATCCGGGACAAGGCCCTCAACTGGATCTACTCTTTCCTCTCTGGCAGAATGCAGCGGGTCAGACTGCCCCCTTTCCTCTCGGACCCTACACCAACCACCTGCAGAGTCCCGCAGGGGTCCTCCCTCAGCCCAACACTCTTCAACGTGTACATGTCCCCTCTCGGCCCCCCATAGTCAGAACCTACAAACTCAACATTGTTTCATATGCAGACGATACCAAACTCATCCTCTCCTTATCCAACGAAGCCTGCTCAGCCAAACACAGCTTTCAAGAAGGCATGGAAGCCGTTGCCAAATGGATGAAGAGCAGATGCCTACAACTCAACACCGACAAAACAAAAGTACTCCTCATGGGCCCACACCCGACACCTGGTGGCCCCCCTCTCTCGGCAGCCCACCTGCCCCCACGGACCACCCACACAACCTTGGAATCATACTTGACTCAGAGCTCAAAATGGACTGCCAGATCAACTCCGTCACATCCTCCTGCATTCACATCCTCTGCCTTCTACGTAAGCCCTTCAAATGGATCCCCCTCAAGCACAGAAAAACCATAACCCACGTCCTCGTCACCAGCAGACTCTACTACGGCAACGCACTCTACGCCGGGATAAACAACAAGCACTGGCGTTGCCAATAGGTCTCGCAGTAGGAAAGTTGGAGCTATTGGTTTTGTAAATGACATTTTATATTTATATATCGTTATTGGCATTATCAATAACCATATATAAATATAAAATGTCATTTACAAAACCAATAGCTCCAACTTTCCAAATGCGAAACCTATTGGCAACGCCAGTGCTGGTTTTCTCTGTCTAGCGTTTTTTTGCCCACTGGTCTCTCTGATCCTTCATCTGTCGTTTGCTCCACCGAGTTCTGCTTTATGCTGTGCACACCATGGTCTGTATGTGTTACATTTGTTTACTAGCCTTTGCAGAATACCCCCGCCCATCTGATTGGTAACTGAGTGAACTAATGTCTCACAGCCAGTAGTTCCGACTGCAGTTCGCCTCAATGGCATGTGCGAGAGTCTCGCTAAAGGGCTGATGGAAATCTTGGCAGGGCTAGTAAAGCAGGCGAGCAGGCGTGCATGGCTGTATTCTGTAAAGGCGGGCCAGGGGAGGGCCCTGCGGGTCCTCCCCCATCCATCTGCGACAAATGATGTGAAACTACATTGTCTACTGGTGCGTGAGAGCCCGAGGCCAGATACTGCCAAATAATGGATACAATTCTCATAGCTTTTTGTTTTAAGGGTAAAGTAACCAACCAAGGAAAGTTTATTCTCACTGGCATGGCCAATACCTCACTCATCAACACACATTCATGCTCACAAACGCGCACAACACACATACACACCAACACATGGCCATTCATACCCTTTAGATTGCTTATATAAATATGTATTGAAATTAACAAATATATTCAATCATATTTTTGCATACTCAATCATACGCATACATATATATCAGTCTAGCTACATGTGCACATGTATGCAAATAGATGTACGTATACACGCACTCACACATTTGTCATATTTAGTTGCACATGCATGCATACAGAATCCAGCCATCATTCCAACACCTTATAATATACAAATCAGTATATACTTACGTATAATTAGACGTGCGTGTGCACAGGCAAACACACAGGGACTCTAGAGAGACTTTATTATGTATTTCGGCTAGTTTTACAAGTGCTTATAGGTTTCTAGAAAGCACTTTGTTTTCTGGGTGTGAACAATGTCTGGTTTGCAGCCATGAGTATACAATGAGTATCAAATGGTGAAAGATGTTCTGGAATGAAAACAAGATTCTTGAAATGAATCCACTCTTCTGGAATGATGACGGGTTCTGGATTACGAAGCAAGGGTTATGAAATGATGTAAGAATTCCCAAGACATGTCTCTTGGATGATGCCTGGTTTCTGGATCCGGTGAGTGCTCTGTAGTCAGAACAGGGTTCTTGAAATTGACTCGGTTCTGGAATATGATGGCATGCCTCTGGAATACATTGAATTGATATCAGATCTGGAAATATTTCACGACTTTGTAATGAAGGCACGAGCCGGGAAGACGACCTGGTCCCAGTGTGATGGCATGGATCTAGATTGATATTTGTTGCCTGATAACTCAGTGGCTATTTTTCGATGGGTGCGCACACGAGGTTGAACGTCATTGACCGAAACTCCCTCATCTGAATAAACAATTTGGGATAGATGCTCCCTCCTCCATGCCCCCACCATCCTGCGCATCATAGCCACCCTGACTCTTCTCCAGCCCAGAATGTGACCCCGCCCCCTCGTGCAGCTGCAGACATTGCTGGGTCCATTAATGGAAATTGTGTGAGGTGAATTGTAGTGGTGGTGGTTGCGGTGATACTGACGGGGGTGGTGTGCGCATACGGAACTCCTGGGCTCGCATCGACGACCCATTTGTATTGTTGGCACAACTCCCTATTCACAGAAAAACGTGACTTCCTTTTTAGAAATGAGAGGCATTCGCCCCCAAGGAGAGACGTGTTCTGGGAAGACTAAGGCGAGAGGGCGCAGGTGGAGGGTGGCATGGAAAAGAACAATACCGATCGAGTAAACATGGAACTGGAAAGAGGAAGGGTGTTGAGGGAAGGACGAGTGAAAAAAAACTCATCACTGGGAGAGAGGGAACAGGAGGGTGACAGCGAATGAGAGGATGAGACAAGACAGAAAAGGGCGAGAGACTGAAAAACATAACGGAGGGAAGCCGGATGGGAGCGGGAGAGCCTGGTGGGGGGGCCGGAATGCGAGCGAGGGGAGGAGAAGTGTGGCAGGCGCGCGGAGGGAAGCCGGATGGGGAGGGGGAGGAGAAATCCAAGTAAGGCTGTGTGCGGGGAGAGAGAGAGGAGGTGCTGGAGCTGGGGAACAGATGGCCGTGAAAGTTTATGGCCCAAAAGCGTGTGCCTGTGGCCACGTGAACTCGAAGAAAACCGCACCAAAAAACCCTTGGTTTGACGAGTATTTTGAGCACTTGAATTCTCTCCCTTTTCCATTCCTTCGGAATGGAAAAGGCGAGACCTAAAAATCTCACCCGCAAGCTACAAAACATCCAGATTGCCGCTGCCAGACTGGTCCTCAACCTACCATGACACTACCACATTTCCCAACATCTGCGCACTGTCCACTGGCTCCCCATCGAGGCCAGAATCATCTTCAAGATCCTCACCCATGCACACAAAGCCCTCCACAACACCGGATCAGCGTACCTCAACAGTCGAATCAACTTCCACACACCCCAAAGAACCCTACGATCGGCCCAGCTCGCCTACGCCGTGGTCCCCCGCGCGAAAGACCAGATCCCGAGGTCGGTCCCTCTCCATCGTAGCGGCCAGAGCATGGAAAGCCCTACTGCTCAACCTCAGGCAGACAACATTACTCCCCATCTTCACGAGAAAACTCAAAACCTGAAACCTGGCTCTTTGGTGAGTAGACCCCGCCTTGTTGGACCGGAGCTGCTCCCCCCCCCGCGCCTTGAGACACTTACGGGTGAGCAGTCGTACCACAACTGGGTGGCAATCGGCAACCCAGTTGGGAGCCCAATGATTAAGCATGCCACCAACTAGGTTGGTGGGTGAGGGGTCTTTTAAAAAAAATAATGGTTTTCAGGCACTTCTGTAAATCTGATTACAGGAAAGTCTGCCTTTTTCTCCTCCCTCATAACCAGGTCCGTCCACGTTGTTTATAGCTTATGCTAGGGCATAGGGACGTACCCCCACACTATCCTCGCACTCTCTTTTGTGTAACCACATATGACACAGTCACAATAGAAATATTTATGATCGCTAACTAATCAAATACACTGATCAACAATTGACGCATCATTCTTAAGCAATTTGGCTACAGGTAAACATTGTTGCTTTCTATATTTGGCATGCTGGCATTTCTAGCAATTCAATTACCCTGTCACCAAACATAAGATCCCAGGTATCCAACATTGTCGTTTTCTCAGGAGAGTAGCTATTTGAAATGTAACACATTCCTAATTGGCACCGGATTTCTACATACATTTAGAAGTACTTCTGTATGTGAATTTAAATATTTTTCCTAAAACCAACCTAGAACAAGCATTTACAATGCAATGGTTTCGCCTTTGGAAAAGTTAGAGTTATTGGCATTGCTCATGACATTTCTTTTTTTTTTTACTTATAAATAAATGGCATTGTTATTTACATTGCCAACAGCTCTCTCAGCCCACACAGCTCTCTCAGCCCACACAGCTCTCTCAGCCCACACAGCCCACACAGCTCTCACAGCCCACACAGCTCTCACAGCCCACACAGCTCTCACAGCCCACACAGCTCTCACAGCCCACACAGCTCTCACAGCCCACACAGCTCTCACAGCCCACACAGCTCTCACAGCCCACACAGCTCTCACAGCCCACACAGCTCTCACAGCCCACACAGCTCTCACAGCCCACACAGCCCACACAGCTCTCACAGCCCACACAGCTCTCACAGCCCACACAGCTCTCACAGCCCACACAGCTCTCACAGCCCTCACAGCTCTCACAGCCCTCACAGCTCTCACAGCTCACACAGCTCTCACAGCCCACACTATGCTGCTGTCTCTAACAGAAGCACTTCCCAAATTCAAAAGAGATCTCAGTTTCAGAGATTCATTCCCCAAATGCAACTACAGACATGTGCTTTCCCAAGGAAATATACTGCAAAAATAAAACAAGCACTTACAAGTGGGGCCGGAGACACGGACAGCGGGAGGGGGGGCAGGAACGGGCACACGGACAGCGGGAGAAGCCAAATGCCACTGGAGCTAGGTGGCCAGAGCGCCTTTCAAAAGTGGCCCGGATTGGGAAATGTTTTGCGTCATTGCGTACAGAAGGGAGCTGTAGTGATGCTGCTGCGTAGAAGTGCCTTTTAACGCCAATGCTGGCAGCAACACTCCAGCACAAGCCGGTACTGCACCCAGCTGCCCTGTCACCTATTTCCGGTCACCTCCTGACAGGGACATTTAACACAAATGACTTTACTTTTTCGAGTTCATGGTAATCCCCAGATAAAAGCGGTGCAAGGGGAGAACATTATGGTGGCTAGTCAGTTTGGTCTAGCTTTGCCACTGCATTAATGCAGCGGGTAAAACTTCTGATTAGCCGTCGCGGCGCCTTTGGTGGCCACTGGCCAGAGATTGGAGTTTCAACTTAAGTTTACATGGATAGAGACCGTAGCATGTTTTAGGTAAAAGGATGCTATCCACGTCTATCTATCTATTGGCTATAGAGATAACACACTACAGTGCGGCATGTGAAAGCGATTTGGAGACCAAACGAGTTGGCTACAAAATGTTTAACCCCACTAAAAGTACACTTTTCTCAAAATGCTACCTTTAAAAACGCCTTTCTTTGTAGCAGGCACCATTTATGACAACACAGTTCAAGTAGACAAATGAGCAAATATTCAAACGGCTAATTGAGAACATACCTACACGGTTCACAGAAGCACGTGGTTAACTGGCTAAACTAGCACACACATTAGTTAGTGGTCAAACCAGGTGCCTGTAGCACAACTCTCCACTCAAGATTCAGGCAGAAATTCCATTTTCTATCCAAAACAGAATACAGATGGGGCTGATATTTCATCATTTTGCCCTGGCAGCTCATAGGAGACCACATAACCGGACACAGAATACAGTAGAGAGGCATTAGGTCAGTGATCCTAATGCAGGCGGCTTGTTTATAGGCATTGTCACAGTTGTCCACACAAGTCAAACCTTGTTTTGCCTGTTTTAAACAGAGGTTAATAGAGGTCATAGGACGTTCTGAGAATGTGAGGTTTGCTGAAACCGAGGCCCGAGCTTCTTGTCTGTTCCACGTTCTCAACCTTATCTAGTTCGGCCAACTCTAGCGCTTTGTGGTCACGCAGAATGCCAACAAACAAAGGCCTCTAACAGTGGCTGCTGAGTGGCGAGTATAGGGTGTCGGCGCTGCGAGGGCACAGGACACAGGCTGTTGAAGTAAAAGTGCGGGCGGGGCGGGGCATGAACGACAGGGACCCGGGTCAGGAGCGTGTTATTGCTGCAGACAGTCTCCGCATCCTGGCCGGTTGACATTGTAAACCTAGACACAAGGGTTGTTTGAGGGGAGCCTGCCAGATTGACAATGTAAATGTGTAACACGCACACAGCCTGAGAGAGCGGGCGGTCGGAGGGTGGTAGAGCGCTGGCGAGGGGTCGGTGGCACGGAGATTGAGTTTCGTCTGAATTAGATCAGAGCTGTGGGAAACGGCACCTCCCAAACACACACTCGCGCACACACACGCACACACGCGGGGCGGGCAGCTGTGCTCCACTATTAAGGGCATCTCGCAGGAGCTAACTGCGAACTTAATTACTGTCTAACTCACCACAAGATGCGGGCCAGCATCTACCGTCTCCAGCGCCTACTATTAAAAGTCTCCACCGGCCATAAACTATTCTAGGAGAGGGCGTCAGAGCCGAAGGATGGCAGCAAGTTCCCATTCCTTTCCGTTTAAAATGAACCGAAGACTTTAAAGAAGAGGTACAGAGAAGGGAGTTTGGTTTTTCGGAAGCACTTAAAGTGGCACTGCGGGGCTTGGTGGCACTATGTAAACTAGCTAATGAAACCTCGCGTTTGACTCTCTGCTGGGATCAGCTAAAAATAATAGTAGGACTGCGTGATAATGAGTAAGATCATTCTATCTCTTCCTGTCCTCTCACAAGACCCTGTTTCTAATGGTGAACAAGCTTTCTGAACAGCAGTGCTTCCTCACGAGCAGTGTGAGAGGAGGGGAGCCGGGGGTGGGGGGTTGGGAGCGGACCTCTGCGTTCACTTCACGCACATCAGCCTCTGATAAATAGTGTAGGAGTTGCCTTTGAACATGAACTCACCCAGCTGGAGCAAGGAGGCCACTTCCAAGGAACAGCAGAAACACATCTGTTTCTGGCATGACTCTGCAACACAGGAGGGATGGTTATACAATGTCCTGCACAGAACCTCCACCATGAGGCAACAAGCACAAGCACCTACGAGCACACGGACAGCGGGAGGGGGGGCGGGAAAGGAACGGACAGCGGGAGGGGGGGCGGGAAAGGAACAGACAGCGGGAGGGGGGCGGGAAAGGAACAGACAGCGGGAGGGGGGGCGGGAAAGGAACGGACAGCGGGAGGGGGCAAGGATTAGGAAGGCACTCACCTGGACTTCCTCGGGCGGCGGGCGGCCGCGGAATGACGAACACAAACATGGACGCACAAAAAAAATAAACCCCGCCCACGGCCGCGATGACGACATCGCAGAGGCGGAGAGGAAAAAAATCTCGGGAACGCCCACGAATCTGGTCCGGCCATGACGGACAGATCTCGGTTCCAATGGCTAGCCTCCATTTATGGAGCTAGCCAATGGAACAGAGGGCGTAATCCCAAGCCCACTCTGTTGTAACATAAGATTTCGTCTGCGCCGAAAAGCTGCGCAGAGCGCAGCCTTCGGCCAGGCGAAACCTAAAAAGGCATCATGGGATTTCCTAGTTTTTGGAAAGAAAGTAAGTGATACATCACTGATGTTACAATCTTTTATTTTATAAGGATGTGGTTCTTAATCTGTGGCTCTTCCTGAAGGTGTGCAGAGTGGGGGAGCGTCTGATGTAGCCTGGGTTTCCAGGTTTTAGGACACGTGGGGTTCCTTGTTGAGACTGGTTAGACAGGTACATGTCAATTTATTAGGGATTAAATCTCATGCCGCATTTGGACAAATAGGATTAATGTCAACCTCTTCCATCACAACTGAGCATGGACAGAGTGTGTATGTGCACTTTCTAAGCGGTTTGCCGAATATGGTTCTAAAGAGGTGTTGATTCTTCACCTGTTTGCTATGTGCATCTGCAATGCTGCTGAGGAGGGTAAACGCTCACAGATACACCTTCCCCAATCACAAACAAGGACTGACCATACATCCGGCACCTCCATACACATTCATCAACAGTGAGAAGAGTAGATTCACATGGTCTAAGCCTGGACTGAGGCAGCAGGGGCACAAACGTACTGTAAGACCATATTTGTGTTATAATTATTGGCTGGGTGAATGGTGTTTAAGTGTGGTAGAGTAGAAAAGCAGTAGATCCTGTTTCATGTAATGGAAGGAGGGCAAACAGTGTAGAGGCAAAGTGCATCTTTTTTTTGAGGAACTGTGATGTCATATAATCCATGTACTTGAGTGTCTTTGGTGCCTAGATCATAGATGTGCTGGAGACCTCAACAAGTAAATGTAGAAAATACAGTGAACAATGGACTAGGACGTGCAGAAAGGGTAGGAGGGTTTAAGGAGACTGGGTACTTTTGAGTCTTAACAGACTGAGAAAGTGAGAGTATTAGTGTGTGCATTGGGAGATGATAAACACACTGTCCAAGACAAATAAATGTTAAGAAACAAACTGATTTTCTTTGAGTATGAATGATCTGTGGAGCTGGCAAGAAAATCAATTGTGCATGTTCTCAGTGAGGATGTAGGCAAAGGGGGAGACATATGGCACTTTACTTTTTTTGAGTGAGTAGATTTAACACTGTTCCTGCAATTATAAGTGTTGTGCAAATTATGTGATACATTTTCAGTGTTGTAACAATTCTGTACAATGCCTAAACACCCACTCACTCTTGTTCTGTGTCGTAGCTCTCCCATCAGTGTCATATGTCCACAATAGTTTACCTCTATATCCTTAGGTATACATCTCCATGTATGTTAGCAGTAGCTGCGGCTCTGCTCGCATTGCTCTGCTGTCTACAACTGTACTGGTGCCTGCATTTGGTATCGTTGTGCTGCTCGCTTTGCCTTGATTTGTACTGGCTTTAATTGTACTGGGGCCTGCTTTGGGTATCGTTGTGCTGCTCGCATTGCCTTGATTAGTACTGGCGCCTGCATTGCTCGCATTGCCTCATGGAGTTATCCTGCCACTGCATACATTGCCTTGCGTAGCGCTCGCATTACCTGATAGTCTAAAATGTAATTCTGCCTAATTGTGATAGTGCCTCTGCCCACAGCGTTATTACTGTTGTTGCCCCAACCGGTTCCGGTTTCGCTTCTGCTGCCATTTTGTTGTTGTTGTGCCTCGGAGCCCGTCCTCTCCACCCCGCTCCCGCATCCAAGCTGCTCCTCCCTCGCCCCTCCCCCTCCACTATCCGCATATGACAGATGCCTTTGCGCGCAGCGTTCACGCGCAGCGGTCACGCCGTATGCGCGCTGAAGGTGCGCCAAAGGTAAGCCAGTCTACGCCCGTCCGCGCCTGGACCGCGCCCAGCGCCAGACCCCCTGGTCCTCGCAAATCCCACTCCACCCACATAACATATGATGCCGCATCCCTCTCAGCACTCAACCCCGGCCGTCTCCAAGACTGCTACCAAGCCGCCCCAGGACACACCCATGGACCCTACACCTCCCTCTCCTGCAAGTTCGACTGCAACAAGTCCCATACCAAATCCACAAACTCCAAACAGAGCTTCGACACTAACCAACTAAAGTGCATCCTGCTCAACACCCGCTCGGTCCACAGACACGCCATTGAACTCTGGAACCTGCTCGACACTACATCGCCGGATGTCGCCTTCCTTACAGAAACCTGGATGAACGCCTCATCAGCACCCGACATAGCCATAGCCATCCCAGACGGATACAAGATCATCCGAAAGGACCGCACCAACCAAACAGGAGTAGGAATCGCCATAGTCCACAGAAACACCATCCGCATCACGACCAGTTCCGACGACTACCTCACAAACGCCGAACACCTTCACTTCCAGAACCACACCGACCCTAAGACCACACTCAGAGGCACCCTCATCTATAGACCACCCGGACCCCGCACACAATTCAGCGATGACATCACTGACTTCATCAGCCCACACGCCCTCCCCTCCGATAACAACATTTTACTAGGAGACTTCAACTACCACCTTGAAAAGAAAAACGACTCCAACACCACCACCCTTCTGGCCAACCTGGCCAACCTCGGACTCAAACAACTTGTCAATACCCCCACCCACTATGCCGGACACATGCTCGACCCAATCTTCACCTCTAGCAAGCACATCTCCTTCAATCACACCACAGCTCTCCACTGGACGGACCACAGCTGCGTTAACTTCAACTTCAAAAAGACCACGACCCACAACCGCCCACAACCTATCCCCTGAAGAAACTGGAACAAAATTACCACCGACCAGCTCTTCACATCGCTACACCAAAACCCTCCTGCCAAATCATCGGACCCAAACCAAGCAGCCACCAACCTCACACAATGGATCACCCACAACGCAGACGAACTACCACCCTTGAAGAATCATCAAATCAAGCATGGTAACAAAAAAGCCCCCTGGTTCAACGATGACCTTAAGAAATCCAAGAAGTTATGTCGTACCCTCGAAAAAGCCTGGAGAAAAAACCCTACCACTGACAACCTGACCACCTTCAAGAACGCTACCCGCAAACACCACCAACTGATCCGATCCACCAAGAAATCAGCATTCAAGGATCGACTTGACAACAACGCCCACAGCAGCAAGGAACTATTCAACATCGTCAAAGATTTCACCAACCCCACCGCCAGCACCAACGACATCACTCCCTCCCAAGACCTCTGCGATTCCCTAGCCTCTTTCTTCTACAACAAAATCGCAGACATACATAACAGCTTTGAAAACCAGTCCGGAGACCAGTCCACTGCACCCACCCCCGAACCAACACCCCCCTCTAACAACCTCTGCGCCTGGAATCTAATCACCACTGAAGACACCATCCGTCTGATGAACTCCATCCACTCAGGATCGCCAACCGACCCATGTCCCCACCACATTTTCAACAAAGCAGACTCCATCATCGCACCCCATCTCCGTGACGTCATCAACTGCTCCCTTAACTCCGCTACCTTCCCGGAAAGCTGGAAATATGCCGAACTTAGCGCTCTTCTGAAGAAACCCACAGCAGACCCCACTGAACTTAAGAACTACTGCCCCATATCGCTCCTCCCATTCCCTGCCAAAGTTATATTTGTTTAACCGAGTGCGACCTCCACCTACATTCATTAATTAACATTCATTATTAAAGTTATAGAGAAAGCCGTCAACAATCAGCTCGCCGCCTTCCTCGAAGCCAACAAATCCCTCGACCCCTCACAGTCCGGCTTCCGAGCCAAACACAGCACCGAAACCGCCCTCATCGCAGCAACAAACGACATCCGAACTCTACTGGACAACGGAGAAACAGCGGCCCTCATCCTACTTGACCTCTCCGCTGCCTTCGACACAGTCTGTCATAGCACCCTCATACAACGCCTCAGCAACGTCGGAATACAAGGAAAAGCATTGGACTGGATCATTTCGTTTCTCGCCGTAAGAACCCAGAGAGTCCGCCTCCCCCCTTTTAGATCCGAGGCCACCAAAATCATCTGCGGCGTTCCACAAGGATCATCACTCAGTCCCACCCTCTTCAACACATACATGAGTCCCCTCGCATCCATCGGACGCCAACACAACCTCAACGTCATCTCCTACGCAGACGACACCCAGCTGATCCTCTCCCTCACCAAAGACCCAAACACCGCCAAAACCAACTTACACGAAGGAATGAAAGAAGTCGCCGAGTGGATGAAGAACAGCCGGCTAAAACTGAACTCGGACGAAATGGAAGTCCTCATCCTAGGATCATCCCCCTCCCCCTGGGACGACTCATGGTGGCCACCGGCCCTGGGAACCGCACCTATACCCACGGACCATGCACGTAACCTGGGCTTCATCCTGGACTCCTCCCTCTCGATGACCAGACAAGTCAACGCCGTCTCTTCCTCATGCTTCAACATCCTACGCATGCTCAAAAAAATCTTCAGATGGATCCCCACCAAAACAAGAAAGACGGTCACCCATGCACTGGTCACAAGCCGACTGGATTACGGAAACACCCTTTACGCCGGAACCACAGCCAAACTACAGAAAAAACTCCAACGCATCCAAAACGCCTCAGCTAGACTCATACTGGACATTCCCCGTCAAGCTCACATTTCCGGTCACCTGAAAGACCTCCACTGGCTTCCCGTCAACAAGAGAATAACGTTCCGTCTCCTCACCCACGCACACAAAGCCCTCTACGACTTAGGACCCGAATGCCTCAACACGCGACTGTCCTTCTACACCCCCACCCGCCAACTACGATCATCCAATCAAGCCCTCGCCGCAATTCCCCGCATCCATCGATCCACCATGAGAGGAAGAACCTTCTCCTACTTAGCGGCCAAAACCTGAAATTCTCTCCCCACCCACCTCCGCCTTGTACAGAACTACCTCTCCTTCAGAAAACAACTTAAAACTTAGATATTCGATAAGTAAAATACCCCCCGCCCCTCCCCCAAGCGCCTTGAGACCCTCTGGGTGAGTAGTGCGCTATACAAATTTCTGAACTTGAACTGCCTGAATAAAAGCCCTTTCCACTGTACCAGTTCAACCATGTCACTTTCCTAGTGCCACAAGACCGAAATATTTTTAAAAGTTTCACTCAATTTGTGCTACTTCAGGCTTATGCATTTAGGCTTTAATCAGGATACCCAACACCCCTTACTGCATAAACAGTTCATTCATGGTTTAGTGAGGTGCATCTTAATCGTTCTGTGATACAACAGTGTGATTATTTGACTGTGTGATAACCGACGGCATGAAAATGCTTTGTTGACCATTTTCCTGCCTAAAAATACAGACCATGCCTTGGCCAGAGGTAGTAAGTACTGCCCCTGAGTACACTGTACATCCTTTAAAAAATTCCAGAAATGACAACGTAAAGTAATTTTGTCAAAGTCGACAGCCCACATTTGCAACCGGGAGACAGTCAGGAACAAATCATGTGAAAGCAGGGCTGACCTTTGAGAAGAGGCTGAAAGGTCGGGATCTCTTGCAGCTTAATGACTTCTGGGTCGTTGCTGACATTACGTAATGACAGGATTCCAGGAGTCACAACCACAATGTCATTCATTTTGGCTCTCTGCTTTGCCAAAGAAGGGGAAGCTGGTGAATGGGAAGCTGAAAAACAAAAGCAAGACCAATTTCAACAATTTTCTGTTACACTGAACATCAACTCAGAAGCCGCTTTAACCATTGGAAAGGTAAAAACATTCAAGAGTTCCTCCACAATCTACATGGAAATCTCAGCAAATGCCGGGGAGGGAAGCCGAACAGTACCTAAAGTAGCGACAGAACACTGGGACTAAAATGCAGAACCCAATAGTGGGGCTGGGAGAGATGCGTACTCATGTCCAAACTGATGCAGCCCTTTAAAAAGAGAAAGCTGAAGCTTCAGGCACCAGGAAAGTCCAGCAAAAGGGGTGGAAGTACAATACCTCTAGATTCATTCAGAAACAGCTACAACCTGAGCAACTGCAATCCCCAGCCACAAAATGTGCTACTAGGGCATCTCACTTTTCAGAAAAGATGGATAGCACCTATATTTGTAGGGTGAGGAGCGCTGGCCAAACCCTCATACATAGTCCTATAGCTAATTCCTGGGGGATCTGCAGTCATGGACTTTACCATACTAAACCAAAGTGGAAGACACAGTTCTATTACGGATTACAAATGATGGACACTGGACTGATTCCTGACTCTTCCTGTTCTCAGTAAAGTGTGGGGACTGGAAATAAAGATGAGTGACAGGCTCCAAAGGAGCGGAATCAGAACAATAATAGGAAAGGGCAGAAGTTTGAAAGAGAAGGTTGAATAAGCAGTGGCAAAACTAATAGGTTTTGCCCGTGAAACCGACTGGCTTTGCCAATGCTTTCTTGGGCATAGTAGGCTGTTGCAAAGGTGTGGGGATCCGGTGTGGCCGCCTCCAAATATCATTGCAAAAATATTACAAATGCATGCAAAGATGTGAATACATCCACATTGACCATCTCTGAATGCATCTGTAATATTTTAACAAAATCATTCTAAGATAGCTGTAAAGGATGAGCATACATCATTGGCCAACTGTCAATGGTTTTGTAAAAATAATAGAAACCCATTTCTAGATGCCCGTCACAAGTGTGTAACCGGGGGCAGCCATTTTGAAATTGGTAAAAAAAAAAAGAAAAAACTTTTTTAAAAACTCTTAAGATAGTCACCCACTGCCAATAGATTGCTAGGAGGTCCCAAAAGACCAACAAAAATACAAGTATTGGCAAAGCTGTACACCTTATTGAAGAAAGCAAAATGCTCTTTCCTCATCTGCGCTGCACCAGCAAATAAATCATTTTAAAAAGGCACAATGACTTGACCAACACTGGTGGGCGCATCTTTCTGCTGGTGCACGCAGGTGCATGTATGTGTGCGTATTTGTCTAAAAGCCTGCACATCAGCAGAATGATGCAGGCGCTGTTTGCTTTTTTAGGTCGAGGGACCGTTAAGCTGCGAAGCAGCTTCCGGTCAGGAGATCTTATGTTGAGTAGTAGGCAGTTTAGACCCGCCTCTCAGCTCCGTTCGCTTCCATTGGCTGGCTTCCTAAACAGAGGCCAGCCATTGGACGAGAAGTGAGTCACTCCAAACAAGCCCCGTCTTTTTCGGATTCGAGGGCGTAAGTTTTGCTGTTCTTTAGCTCGTGACGTCGTCCGTCACGCAGGACAGCAAAACACGCCCCCGGATTCGAAAAATTCCGGAAGCTTGAGGCCGCCATTTTTTTTTTGTCCGTCGCCGAGTCTTCAAGTGCAGAGGAGAGCCTCCTCCTCGCAGCACCGCAGTGAAGGTGAGCAAACAGCGCTTTCAGGAGCTGCTCGCCTCCCCCCTTCCCTCTGCCCTCCTCCGTGTCCGTCTTCAAGTCTTCAAGTGCAAGGTTGTCTCTGAGAGGCCTGTTCGACAGGAACATATAGCAGGACATCTCAAAGCATGTTCGTCAAACAAGGCGTGTTTTCCGAATAGAGTTCATTATAAAAAATGTACAGTCCGGTGTCGGTGGGTATAAAGTTTGCCTTTTTTTGTGCATCTTCTAATGCAGACTTGAGCTGTCAATCACGGTCACTCATTGAGTATGCAAATGTAATGGACGTTTGCGCACGTGCGTGCTTCCCCCGTGAAGCCATGGTAGAGCCACCACTTTGTTTATTTATTTTGACCTGAGGTAAGACAGACGCACTTGTCCTTCACAGAGCACGTGCGAGGCGATACCACCCCGCTTCTTAGGTGAGGGGTGTTCAGGGCAACCCTGAAGTGAGCTGCGCTCGCGGGTGTGTTATGAAGACCCCAGTCAAGCTTAGCGTGACGTAACGTAATATAACATAATGTCATATAACGTATAACATGTATATATCACATATGGCAAGTAATAATGAAACAGAACTTAGAGTACCGTACATATACATACATATAGCAAAGCCCAGCCAAGCTGAGCGTAACGTAACATAACATAACATGACACGGTATGCAGAGTGGACTCCTCTGGTATCTGAGAGGGTTATGATCATATGAGATGTGTGACC
Source organism: Lissotriton vulgaris (assembly GCF_964263255.1). Taxonomy (NCBI): domain Eukaryota; kingdom Metazoa; phylum Chordata; class Amphibia; order Caudata; family Salamandridae; genus Lissotriton; species Lissotriton vulgaris. The sequence continues at coordinate 104,300,085 of NC_141686.1, forward strand.
TCATTTCTTACAAAGCCCTCGAAAGGTAGTGGTATGGCCACACAACGTTATACATGAGCGGAAAGGCGCAGGCTCCGTCCGAGCGTCCCCTACACATCGTGATTTATATATGATGCGGTGCCGCCGCCCCCTCTGGGCTGGCAATGCACAGGGGAGCCTGGGACTGAATATTTGATTAAGGCAGGCGCGCATTAATAATTTCATACGCCTGAATATTTAAGCAAAGCAGGCTTCCAAAGATAGTTGAGATGACGGTGCAAATAAACCACCCACGTCACACCGCCCACAGTCAAGGTGTGCGTGTGTCGGGAGGGGGTAGGAGACATGGGGATACTGAGGGTCACATGAGAAGCAAGGAGTGGTAGAGTGGGGCACTGGCAAGAACGCTCCACGGAGGCGTGGGGGGTGCCCACTGGTGCGCGAGGGCTGGGGCGAGCACGCAGGGCACGCCGCTGGGGTCTTGTGCGAGCGCCGCCTGCTATGCCCCTACTGATGAATCAGACTGAATGTGGCTGAGCGGGGAGGGGCAGGGGGCTGCCGGCAGCTTCTTTTGTTCCTGGAAGCCAAGCAGGGTCACAGCCGCTTTGTAATACCGCTCGCAACGCGGTGTGCAGGGTAGAAACACCCACGACATGGCGGATGCGCCATTGTGACCTCTGTGCAGCATCATTTATTTGGTGATGGTTGCAGAAAAAAATACATTCTGTACAAAATTACACATGCCAGTGTGCCAAAGGTGTTTATTTCCCGTAGCAATAAGCCCCAGGCACGGCTTTGCAGCGTTTTGTTCACAGCCCACACTTTGTCTTTCCAGTGTGGTGTGGGATGCAATCGGACACAGCTCGTGTCGGTGTCTGTACAGGGCTTTGAATGGTCCTGTGAGGCGTCACGCCTAGTGCTTTCCGCACAGATCTTTCTTCCTTCAAGCGTAGCAGGCCTGCACCTTTGTGCCGAGGGATTTAGGGCGGAGGATGCCGCCAGCAGCCTGGCGTGCAGCGAAGCACAAAGGGATGCGTGACCCTGCACTGGGAGACAAAACCCAGCACTGCCTGGCTCTGCCGCTCTCTGGCACAGAGCCGATGAGTCATTAGGAGCAGCGGAATCAACCCCCTGCCACCCCTGCGTGTGCGCCTGAGCGTGCTGGTGTCTGCGCGTGCGTTAGCGTGTGTACGTGCGCCTGTGTGGGGGCATTGTGCAACGTGCTTTTTTCTATGTCCATGCATGTGAGCGCGCATCTGTGTGTGTTAATAGGAGTGCATGATCTTACTGGTGTGCGCGTGTGTGTACTTGTGTTTGTGTCTGTCCGCGACTGTGTATGCCTGTGCGAATACGTGTGTGTCAGAGTGCTCGTGTGCTTCTGAGGAGGTGAAATAAATACATTTTGTGTTTAGGTTTCACTGGTATGAGTCAGCAATGATAGATTTCCTTTCTCTCTGTGTTCATTTCTCACTGGGTTGTTTCCCCAACTTCTCCAGTCCCTGGTAGTTTGAGGCACTCTATCTCTTTCTATCTTACTACCTCACTCTCTCACTTTCACTACCTCACTCTCTCTCTCTCACTACCTCACTCTCTCTCTCACTACCTCACTCTCTCTCTCACTACCTCACTCTCTCTCTCACTACCTCACTCTCTCTCTTACTACCTCACTCTCTCTCTCTCACTACCTCACTCTCTCTCTCACTACCTCAATCACTCTCTCTAACTAACTCACTCTCACTCCCTCACTCTCACTAGTCCACTCTATCTATCTCACTACCTCACTATCTCACGACTCGCTCTCTCAAAACATCACTACCTCACTCTCTATCTATCTCACTCTCTATCTCACTACCTCACAACTTCACTCTCTCTAACTCACTACCTCACTCTCCCTCTATCTCACTACCTCACTCTCTCTCTTTCTATCTCACTAACTCACTTTCACTCTCTTTCACTACCTCACTCTCTCTCTATCTCACTACCTCACAACCTCACTCTCTGTTTCTATCTCACTACTTCAGAACATCCCTCTCCCTCACTACCCCACTCTTTCACTACCTCACTCTCTCGGTCTCTCACTACCTCACTCTCTATCTACCTCCCTCTCTCTCACTACCTCACTCTCTATCTACCTCACTCTCTCTCTCTCTCACTACCTCACTCTCTCTCTGCTAATGCAATAGGTCTCGCATATGCAAGCAATTAAGCTATTGCCAATATAAATGACAAAGCCATTTATTTAGGGATACAAAAAAAAAAAAAATAATGAGCAATGCCAATAGCTCTACCTATAATATTGCCGAGACCATTGCATTGTAAATGCTTGTTTAATTTATCGATCCAACGTGGGAAGGATGGCAGAACCAATAGGTGGGTTGGGGGCAAGACGTAAGCAGCATGGAAAGTGAGAAAGTACATGTACTCCCATGGACAGCTTAAAGTAAAAGAAAATAAGATCAGAATTGAAGGATATAAGTCAACCAGCAAACACTGCAGAGGCCCCGAGAAATCAACTCACCCACTTACTACAGCAAATCAGATTTTATCAGGGCTAGTTATTTTCAGGCCTACTGGCTCATTCTGGCGAGCTGATAAAGAACAGCTGTTCTGTTCTCTCAGAAAGTGAATGAGCAATAAAGATGCCTATAAATCTTGTTTTTATCTTGTCACATTTGATCTGCATTCAGAGACTGAACCAGGGACACACTGCGGGCCTCATTCTACTAGACCTCTCCACAGCCTTCAACACAGTCTCACATCGCACTCTCGCAGCCAGACTTCACGACGCTGGGATATGAGGAACCACCCTCAACTGGATACAATCCTTTCTCTTCGGCAGAACCCAGAGGATCAGAATCCCTCCCTTCCTCTACGAACCCACAGAGATCCACTGCAGATTACTCCAAGGATCATTGCTCAGCCCCACGTTCATCAACATCTACATGGCCCCCCCTCGCAACCAGCGTCAGACAGCATGGTCTCAGCATAGCATCCTACGCCGATGACACCCAGCTCATCCTCTCCCTCACGAAGAACCCGATGACAGCAGACTCTGCTTTCAGGAAAGAATGAAGGACGTCGCAGTCTGTATGAAAGAGAGCTGCCTGAAACTCAACTCTGAGAAGACTGCGGTCCTCATCCTCGGACCCTCCACCTCCGCCTGGAACACCTGGTGGCCCTCCGCAGTCCACGCACCCCTACGGAACACGCACGGAACCTCAGCATCATCCTAGACTCCTTCCTCAACAGGACCCGCCAGATCAACTCCGTCGCCTCCACCAGTTTCAACTGTCTCTGCATCCTCCCCAAGACCTTCAAATGGATACCCCTGAATGCAGAAGGACCGTCAACCAGGCACTCATAACCAGCAGACTGGACTACGGCAACACCCTCTACGCCGGAATCAACAGAACTCTTCTACACAAGCTCCAATCCATCTATAACACCGCAGCCACACTCATCCTCGGGATCCCACAGCACAAACCCATGCCCCAACACCTACAAGACCTCCACTGGCTCCCTGTCGAGAAGAGAGTAACCATCAAACTTCTCACCCACGACTACAAATCCCTCCACATCGGACCCAAATACCTCAACGAGAGAGTCGTCCTCCACGTACCTAAATGGAACCTATGCTCCGCCGACCTCGCCCTGGCGGAGACCCCCCGCATCTGCAGAAACAGAACTGGTGGAAGAACCTTCTCCTGCACACCTTCAGGAAGAACCTCAAGACCTGGCTCTTCGACTGAACCAGAGCTGCACCCTCGCCCCCACTAGCGCCTTGAAACCCTCACGGGTGAGTAACGCGCTTTATAAACACCTGATTGATCGATTGTCCACTCTCAGCTTATGTCTTACAATTTGCAGTCAATGAAAGAAAATTAAACACAATTCCACAATAAAATAAGCATCAAAGTTGGAGGATTTTGTCTGATAATTGCACTGGATAAAGAGAGTGAAATGAAAGGCTTAGAGATATCAGTTTTTTCCTAACACACAGCATTAAATTAACATGTAAATGAACTGTACTAACATTTCAAAATTTATTTTAGTAGCCATTAAAGCACTTTTTTGTAATTCTGTTTGATGAAAAAAAGTTTTGAATAGGATGAAAACAAATCAGAACTCTTTACTTGGTGATGTGCAAATCATTAACATTGTTGCTGAAACCCAATTTCCACAGATTACGGTTTATATTATATATAGTATCAGTAAGCCTGCATGTTAGTGGGAAACGTTTGTGGCCATCTTAATGGAAAATGTTCCGTTTGTAAAGACAGTGCGCTACCAAATCATGTTTTAGTAATACATTTATTAAACGTGAGTTTTGAAACATAAACTGAGCAGTAATAAATGTTATTTTAACTTTGAGAATACATTTAGGATATGGAACTCTGGCCATCTTAATGGAAAATGTTCCGTTTGTAAAGACAGTGCGCTACCAAATCATGTTTTAGTAATACATTTATTAAACGTGAGTTTTGAAACATAAACTGAGCAGTAATAAATGTTATTTTAACTTTGAGAATACATTTAGGATATGGAACTCTGGGGAAATTAAAACGAAACACACAATGCACATCACAAACTACAGTTAAGCAATACAGTACAGAAAGCCCCCAACTTTGTTATAGAAACTGGAAACGAGGTTAGAAGCAATTTACTCCTTGTACATGCCCCAGTACTAAGAATTTTAGTATAACCACAGCTATGTTGGCCTTGATATATAACTATGTTTCTGCACACTCCACTAAACCAAACAAGAGTCCACTGTATCCCAATCCCAAACATATTTGTATATCATTTGAACTGACTGTAGAAGTGCATCCAAATGCAAAGGTTAAAACAATTGACATTTACAGAGGTAACCAGTCGCATCTCGATTTTACACATTTCAGAAAATAAGGTGTTCCTCAGACTGGCAGTAGACAAAAGCCCAACTGTTAGCATGGGAACATACGACCCTCAGGGTGACGACAGCATATCTCAGACCTTTGGCCAGATCAAGGATTTAGCCTGAACAACCAGGTATTCTGCAAGAACACTGAAAGAGACAGGTGGTCTTACCTTAAGATGACAACCATCAAAATTCTAAGGGGAGAATCAGTGGTCATGTGCAGTGTGATATTTAAAGTATGAGGCTTTCGAAAGCACCAGAAAACCTTTACCAAATTGGCAAAGGCCCCGAGAGAGTGTTTTGGTATGATCTAGTCCACTGTGCAGTTTCTACAGAGGTGAATTCATTTGAGGACGAGTGGTTTACAAGGTTCTCAGATGAGAAGAACAGGGAGCTGTAACATGAGGTTAAAGGGATGCAGGGGACAAAGTAAGTCTTCATTTGTATTTTTGTTTTATTTTCCAAGCTCCTCAGCAATGGCGTCTGAAAAAGGCTACTGTTGGGATAGATGATACATTGTATGAACATGGGGCTCATACCTGTACCCTCAACCTCAGCAGAAACACCACCAAACAACCAAAGAACATAGACTAGGGTTCTGCAAAAAACAAACTACCACCTTCATCTAGCACTATTTTCATGATTTTGTGTGCTAAAGGGCTAGGCATCTTTGGAGAATGGCTTTTAACTGTGGGTTCTTCATGGTGGGCGTGGCCACCCTGAGCAGCAGAATGGCAGCATACTAGAGCGGATCCGCCGACTGAGCTTGAACAATCCGTAATTAATCCGTGCAGGATACGCTGACCAGGGTCCACTATACTGCGGAGGACGCCTCAATGGCCCAGGACACCACAATAGACTTTTGAGGGCGAGCTGGCGCTGGTCAACGGACAAATGCACGCTGCCGGGCAGAGGCCTACTCCATGGTGAGCCGAGAACTCATCCGCTTAAGAGTGCCGTGGATGGCGGAGGAGCGTCTCCTGCTGCCGTGGTGAGGTTTGGAAGCGGAGATCCAACCGTGGACTCCCCTGGGAGCCTCGGCCTGGTGGAGGCGGCGACGAATGTGCGCTGGGACAGGGTGAGCAGAGGGTCTGTTCTCGCGTCGGCCGACTTGGACAGAGGGGACAGTGTGGGTGGGGGACTGCTGCCAGCACCGAGTGCTTGGAGGCTCCAGATTAAACCTGGGGACTAGTCATCCTGTGTGGGCTGCGGGGCACACTGTGCATTCGGTGCTCTGCGGCTCGCTGAAGGCAAGCATCTGAGAGGATAGCCCGCCGCCTCCTATTGCCAGATAGGGGACCCATGCAGCCGCAATTTTATGCGACGAGACGGAGGCCTGTGAGCCTGCATACCAGTAAGTGACCTGATTATTCCTACCGCACCGGGAACCTTGGAGGGGCGGTGTTAGGCCCTGGTACACGAGCAGAGGTGGTGTGGAGCGTACTGGCATGTGTGGCGGTGGCTCGGATCGCCTCTGTGGGTCATGGACGCTTGGCCCCGTACTATATTGGCAGCCATTTTATGCAGAGAGCGGCGGGTGCACTGTGGTGAATATTCCTGCGGAGTGGAGGGGCCACAGAGACCTATATATGCGAAGGAGGCTGCGCAGACTATCTATAGCACTGTGGGGGGCGGGTGTGCCTGCCTACAATGTGGTCTCCCCTCTTGCCAGCTACAACTTAGGGTGCTTAACCTTTATTAATGGATCGCCATAATTGTGAGTAGACTGGGACGCAGCGGACAGGTTCAAGCGACAAGTTGACCCATTTCAACAGGCTGCGTACAACAGGAGTTTGAGGGCGACCCCAGGATAGAGTCGAGTAGCACCCAAGTGAAAGGACTTGAGAGGGCGAAGGTTAGACCCCTACATCGCGGAGTCGCTGAGTGGCGACATAAGTGAACCTACACTGTACGTACCAGTATCTGGGTTACAGAGTAAAACTCCTCAACAAGCGTAGATCACCGTCATGGGGAAGCCAGAAACGAGGCAACCGAAAATACTTTTTGACAAAAATCCAATAAATCCACGGATAGCGACACAGGTCAACAGGATCTACCCGGAGGTAGCGCAACGGACCCACCGCCCGCAGATGATATCAGGGAAATGTTTAAGGATTTGAAGTCCAGTCTGCAAGGCATAGACTCCAAGATGGACTCACTGGCGGAAAGGATGGACAGATTAACGCATTGTGTTGAGAAGCAAGAGGGTAGAATGGCCGTATTGGAGACAAGGGTTACGGAAACTGAGGAAGGACAGACGACATGGACAACAAGCTGCGAGGAATGGATGGAGTGCTACAGCTAATCAGTCAGAAAAAGGAGGATTTGGAAGCCAGATCGAGAAGGAATAACATACGAATTACGGGAATAGCAGAAACAACAGATATTCCGAATATGGATAAGTTAATTGAAGAAATGATGAAAGGCCTTTTTGGACCTGAGCTGTCTGCCATGTTCCTAATTGAAAGAGTTCATCATACGCTGGGTCCCAGGCCAAAGCCGGGTGCGCCGGGACGACAAATCATAGCGAGGGTCCTAAACTACAGAGACAGAGACACGATTCTCAGGCTTGCAAGGGAGAAAGGAGAAATTCAATATGAAGGGAATCACATAGCTCTATACCCAGACTTCACTCTCCAGGTACAGACGGCCCGGAGGGACTTCATACCGGCAAAGAAAATAATCCAGCAGATTGGGACCAGATACGTCTTGATCTATCCTGCCAAGCTGAGAGTTCAAGGTCACGGCAAGCCCACTTTTTTGACGGACGCCAAGGCTGCCCTTGCATATGCGAAACAGATGACGAAAGATCACAAACAGTTGGGAGTGCTGAATGACTCGCAGACTGAGAAGGCTATGAGTGACAATGATTGAAGGTCCGGGCCATAATCGCTGGAAACGCAGATAAGTGTCATACAGTTGGTAACGATACTGGGTTTCGCGAATTCTATGTGACCGGGGACAGGTGGTATTCACGAAAAAGGTGTTCCCACCCAAGTAATGGTGGGTGTACATGGTTATCTGGTAGACCTGGATGGTGGCTGCTGTGGTTCACCTTGGTCGGTGGCAGTGTTTTATAGTCTCGGCCACCCCACCAAAAGAGTGGGGGTGGTTTGCCTGCGTCCTCACGTCACCCCACAGGATGATTCCTTACATTCACTATTATGGTTTGTTTGTTTATTGTTTTTGGGGGACAGGGAGGGGCACTCACAACCTAATTGGGGGGTTGGTGTGGGTGGGGGAGGGAGGGAGAATTGTACTGTTTTATTTTCCTGCCATGTCCTGTATTGGAGCTGAAGAGTTGTTTTTGCCTAGATCGTATTGACATAAATCAGCTGCTTGATTGGCGACGAGCTCTTGCCTCGCCGCAGGTAGCCACCGGAGAACTGCAAAAAACACAGTTGATGGACAGAATGCAGAACAATGTCTTGCATTCACCCCAGTACAAAGATCTGGGCCTAAATCCATCGTTTTTTTGCACTCCACACCACCCTAGGTCAGACAATGGCTATATGCAAATCAGCCTTGACCCTGTGCCTCATGGGAACAGTCCAGCCCGAACTACCAAGCCATGTCTTTCCTAGACTGGAATCAAGCATCCAGGGACCGGTTTCTGGCTATCAGCCTTCTTCAGCCTGGATAGCTTGACTCCAGTGATGTGGAGAGCCTGGGACTCACGTCTGAGCATACCCAGCCCACTCGGGTCCTTGGATGCTTGAAGTGTAGTTCCTATATTCCCAATAGGCTCTGCGCATTGGAATAATATATCCTATAAATATGACATAGGACTTATGTCTACTAGGTCTCTATTGAAATATATTAGACTTAATTGTGAGTGCCAGCTAGCTCAGAGGTCACTAGAAACTTTCTCGAATTCACAAGAAGGGATTTAGTTTCTGACAACCGCATAAACATGAATAAACAACAAGAGAGAAAGGGCTAAATAGAATACTCTTCCACCCCTTGGGATAATCAATCAAAAACAACAAAAGAGTATCTTAAACTGTAAAATACATAGAGCTTGAAAGGAGAAACGGTGGGACAGACCGTCCACCAACACCCATCAGTGCCCCATGCAAAACTTGTTGACTGTGTCAGAGAAAAGGTAGAGAAATTATCAAGAGGAAAAAAGGAACCCTCAAGCGTCCACACAGGGTGGGGAGCCGTTTATCTTCATCGGGTTCCTGTGGTTAGTGTGTGTGAGGATACAACAATCCAAACAAAAAAGTGCAAATTTAAAATGAGTATAGAGCACTCCCTCAACCAACACTTTCAATAAAGGGGTGATTCGAACTCAGTTAAAATCAGTGTGTATAATCGGACAAATAAGAGTTAAGCAAATTTGAACTCTCTGTCCTAAAAATCGGTCGACATGTTTCAGCTATCTGGTCTTGTTCGACCCAGCATTCCTCAGGACCAGCAATCTAACAAGCATTTACAATGCAATGGTTTTGCCTTTGTTAAAGTTAGAGCTATTGGCATTGCTCTTGACATTATTTTTATTTATGTTTTTTTTTACATAAATAAATGGCATTGTCATTTACAATGCCACTAGCTTTATCTCTCGCAAATGACACACACAAACACACACAGAGCCCCCCCACACACACACCCACACAGAGCCCCCCACACACACACCCACACAGAGCCCCCCACACACACAGCCACACAGAGCCCCCCACACACACAGCCACACAGAGCCCCCCACACACACAGCCACACAGAGCCCCCCACACACACAGCCACACAGAGCCCCCCACACACACAGCCACACAGAGCCCCCCACACACACAGCCACACAGAGCCCCCACACACACAGCCACACAAAGCCCCCCACACACACAGCCACACAAAGCTTCCTACACACACAGCCACACAGCACAAGCGGGCAACAGGGGCACACGGAGGCACAAGCAGGCAACAGGGGCACACGGAGGCACAAGCAGGCAACAGGGGCACACGGAGGCACAAGCAGGCAACAGGGGCACACGGAGGCACAAGCAGGCAACAGGGGCACACGGAGGCACAAGCAGGCAACAGGGGCACACAGAGGCACAAGCAGGCAACAGGGGCACGAAAACAGAGGCACAAGCAGGCAACAGGGGCACGAAAACAGAGGCACAAGCAGGCAACAGGGGCACGAAAACGGAGGCACAAGCAGGCAACAGGGGTGAGTGAGCGACTCCGTCAGAACAGAGGAGCCTGCAGTTGGACAGAAGTTGCTGACTGACAACTAAACAGTACGAGAGGAGGTTTTGGCACGCTTAAGGTTAAGTTGTTGACAAGAATTTCGGAAAAGACTCAACATCATTTTGCTTTTCACTGGTTGGGGTTGTGCACGCTGCCTCCTACAGTTAGGACATTTGTACTACAGCCTGCACATGATGATTGGAGGTTTGGTGTGCTAGTAAACTTGTCCTCACCCGGAAGAGACACTTTAAGCCGTGGATGCTTTCACGCACTGTGAGCAGGGCTCACCGGGGGCACATGCTCGGAGCCTCTCAGACGCTTCTCTTTTGCTCACGATGAACTCCCTGTGGAAGGGCCTTGCATGGAGTTTGGTTTCGGAAAGGCTGGGCCTTTCCTGGTGCGAAGACAATGCAGCCTTGCTCGGGGGTGAAGGGAGCCCGCGGCCTTTTGTTGTCATGCATATCTCGCCTGGTGGGGGTCTGTTGGCTGCCATCGCCCCGCCCCCGCCTTGTGCAGGGTTTCGCATACCCCAATCCGACCCCCAACAACAACAACCTGTACAACGAGGACCCGTGCCATCTATAGCAGCCGGCATGCCTGCGCACTGTAACATTTATATAACGCTTACAACTATGGGGGGCGCAGATACACCGTCCGCAACCAAGTATTAATCGGAATGCACTTAAGAAGCAGACAGCTGACTTCTCGCTACCCTCACTCAACCCGCTCGAGAAGAAGGAATACAAAACTCAAATCAGGGTCCATTTCTTTTACAACCTGTGCGCTGGCATCACCAACATCTGCGCTCATTCGCCCCGCTGGGGGGAGCCCTGCAAGGGGGGCAACGGGGCAAGGGACTTTTGAAAACTAGCACAAACTACCAGAAAGGTTCGCCCCGTGTTGGCACACACGGCGCCTCCGGAAAAGAATATTCAGCACCAGCTGTCCTTAAAACTTAGCAAAAAATGCAAGCAACTTAGCAGCATAATAGACCACGCCGGCGGACTTACATTCGTCGGTCCTGCGGCTTCAACTGCCGGTGCATGGCTAGAGAAAATCCGAAGTAGCAGCCGGGGTCGCCTGTCTTGCGGATGGCGTCGTCCGTGTCCAGGTTGAAAGCGCACACCCAGGCGCACAGGGACAGGAGGTGCAGGGTCAGGTGGAAGAGCATCGCCCTGCTAGCGGCAGCCATGGCTGGGGGTCGTTTAGTCAGCGCCGGTCGGGATCCTGCACCTTGCTCTGTGCCTGCGCTCCTCCCTCTGCTCAGCTCCCGCGATGCTCCGCCCTCGGGTCTCCTCCCTCGCTCGGGTCCCTGCCTGCCACGCTCTGAATGGTGTCCTTGTTCTCTCCAGAGACTCCTCCAGCTTTTAACAAGTACTAGCTGCGCAGTCCGTAAGCCCGCCTCCTGCCCCTCTCCAGAGCCCTGCTGCCGCTGGCCTTTGAAACCATGCCGGCAATTACTGAAACCACCATCACGTTCAGACACCATCCTTCTTAACGCCATCTCCATTACACTTAAAACGCCAGTCACAGACTCGATGTAAAAACCTATCCAGGTTGACAACTCGTTTAAGTGTTTAACCCTCTTGCTGCACCAAGTGACGTCACAGCCATTTCCAGTAGTACAATTGCAGAACTTAGCCCCATGTCCACCGTACCAATTTAAGACACATTCCCTCTGCCTGCAGCATTTGTTGTCAACCCCCAACCCCAAAATGATCCCCCTCACTTGTGCAGTATCCAAGTGAGACCCACAACACTTACAACGGAATCAGAGGTCGCTAGAATTTATCGTTTGAAAATTCGACTTGCAGGCATATCGCTGTAAATGAAAATGACACGTTTCCTGATGAGAACCATGTCGATGGTTACATAATCTACTTCACGTTAATGCACGGTTCAAGTTGAACGAATAACTGCACAAAAAAGGTGCACCTACTACAACACTTGTAATAACGGTTAGAAATATATAACGTGAGCAGCAGTGGGAAAAAGACAGCGCTGACAGACTTCCGTGTGCTGCAATGTAAACGCTTTAAATAAACACTGTCTGGGTAAAACAAGTTCAGCTCGGAATTCTGCTGCTTCTGTCTGCATGTGTAAGGAGGCGAATGCTTTCTGAAGACGGCCACAGTGCAGGACTGTACACACTGCCATGGGTTTTTAAAAATTGCACAACGCATGGAGTGGCCGGCAGCCATGTGGTTGGGTTAATCTGCTGCCTGTCATGCATGGGCGTGAGGCGGGCGAAGGGGCGGGACAAACCAGGTGACAGCGGCACTAGGAAGCAGCACTGTGACACCTGAACACAGAGGGTAGCCACTGGTTTTGATCTAGCTGCCAAGAACCGGTTCCCCTCCCAGATGTCACGAGGCCCCGCTCCCTGCCCAGTCGCTTGTGAGCGGACTGTGCGTCCTGGGACCGCTCCAGTTTTCTGTCTTTTGGGAACGAGTTTGGGAGTGCAGAGATGCTGAACGCTGTGTTCGGAAGGGACCGCTTCTCCTATGAAAGGGTGCACGCACAGGAGAAGGTAGGGGAAGAACTTCAACTATTGCATGTTGTATTTGTGCAGCTTTCTTGGAGTGAATCTGTTAGCTGGGTGTCGGATTGCAGCATGTAACAATGCCCTACTCCTCGCAGCTACCTGCAATCGATATTATGGTTTGTAAGTAATCCTGTTTCTGTCAAGTTTCATTGAAATGCCGCCCCCGTGCTGTCTGTTGCTCCCTGTGCGTGGTTCCTGGGCGGAGACGCTACAAGCAGTTCAGCGGGATGCAGCGGCTGTCTAGTTTCGAAACTCTAATAATAAGCACCGGCAGCCTCACAGTGATGCAGGCGTTTGTTTACACGCGTGACTGAGGGGAGGAGCTGTGTCATCACTCACTGCTGGGAGGGGGCGGGAAAGGGGAAGGAGAGACACAGAAGACGGCCGGAGCAGGAAGGCGGGTGCCGGCAATGCCGGAACAGATTCGGGGGCGTTCCCGGCTTTTGGCTGACGTCGCCCCCGAATCTGGTCCGGCATTGACGGACAGGCCCATCGTCCAATGGCTATGCTCCATTTATGGAGCTAGCCAATAAATGACGAGGGCCGATCCAAACCACACTACAGTTCTCATTAGGTTTTTGCCTGCGCGAAAAAGATGCGCAGAAGCGCATCTTTTCGCCAGGCAAAACCTAAAAAAACTCACCCAGCGCGGCAGTACACCCCCTAAAGTGCCTACTCACGGTGGATGGATGTTCAAATGAGACTCATTTTTACCCACTTGTGTTCCATGTGGCGGTAAAAGACTGTTGTGCAATACCTCTTATCTGATGTTATGTTGTCCCTTTAATTCTTTTCAGAATGTTTCTGTATTCCATTGTATCCTAGTTTCCCCTCCCTAGCAACTATGGTAGTTGCTGATGAAGAAGTCCTGTGTAGGTTGTTCCCTACCTTGCTCCTGTGTTCCTTCAATAAACTACACTTTCAACTCAATTTGTGTAGCTTTCAACTTTACATCTGAGGTTTATGGAATCTGTAAAGAAACCGATAGACAAAATTCATAGCCATTCATTATTACCAATATTTCCTCAGTTACCAGTTTTTCACAATGTTTACTTTAAACTACCCAGTATTCACCCGGTGACGCAGTCTAACCCAAAATGTGTGTACTACAAAAACGTATTTAAAAATCTTTTGCTATTCTGCTAGAAGGATATATAGACTCTCACCATTGTTAACTTTATAGGTGGGAGTGGACTATTTATTTCAGTCCCTCATGTTACTCTACAGTATCCAGTAACATTGTTTCTTACTAGATCCTGGCTACTTGTTCCCGCCCGGGATCTTCTTTAAATGGTTAAATTTAAAATAAAACAGTTTTCCTTCGAGAAACCACGTACGGGCCAGCAATGCTACATGTCCTTAACCGTGTCTACATAGTGAAAATCACGCTTAATTGAACAGAAGAATCAGGATTGAACTAGGTAATAATTTGTTTTTGGAACTCACTCTGCTAGATTTCCAGTTTCATCCTAAACAAAATGAAGGATAAACCTTCTCTTTAGGATCTGTTGGGAACAAGCAGACAAGCGAAAAAATAGGTCATTTGTAATCTTTCTTTTGTGTAATCTCTCATTTATATATATATATATATATATATATATATATATATATATATATATATATATATATATATATATATATATATATAGATATAACACAATGGTATTAGCCTTAAAAAAGTGTTATAATCGCTTAGATTTACAATAGGTGATAGACCACTCCAAGTTTTTCCTCATGACTTACTTCATTATGCCTAAATATATATCCCCTTGAGTCCTTGGTTGAGGAACTCTTCACTACAGCATCTAGTTAGAAGCAACGTGAAAGTAAACTTAATCCACAATGGAACGGAAACAAATGTGATTATTTAGTCTGTATCTCGTCAAATTCTGGCAGTTAATTAGTTAAAAACCAGATGGCACCTGTCTTTTGCAGGAAGATCTGGTTTTTATACTGGAAAAAATTGCGTTTAGTGCCAGAGTAGCGCACTCAATGACAAATGTCTTAGAAGTATTGTATTCCCATGGGGTTTGGTCCAAGGCGTCCACCAGGACCTTCAAAGTCGCGTCCTATAAGAAGCAGGCAAAGGATCTGACTGATGTGAAACTTCTGGCGTATTTTAGTATTTTAATATTACACATCTATAGGAATAAAGATAAACTTTACACGAAGATAGACACCTTTTGGTTGAAATACGGTCTTGAATCTATTAAAGTTTAAAGACAAAAAGAAATAGATATTGACTTGGATAAACGTAGCATGGTCAAATAACAAGGTCACTGAAGCTTTAAATGTCCCAACCACCGCTGTCTCACGTGATCACGTGGTATTCAGTCACGTAGGTCACGTTGAATCGCGGAAGTGATAAGGAAGGTTGTGAACGCGGGTCGAGTTGTTATTCGAGCCGTGGATGAGCCAACAATAGGTGTTAACGCGGGGAGCCGCCAGCTAGTTGGTGAGTAAACAATGCGCGACAACACGCATTTTCCTGAACCCCGAGGTAGACTGCCATACTGGGCTTTCCACGTTTGCATGGCTATTAGCACTATGCGATTATTTAACACGCATTTTTCTGAATTCCGAGTGAGACAGCCCTACTGGGCTTTCCACGTTCGCATGGCTATTAGCGCTATGCGATTACTTAGATCGCCACAAATTAGCGCAATGCGACCTACCAGTGCACTTTAGTTTCTGGTTTGCTGAATTTCAAGTGCCATCTGGTTTTTAACTAATTAACTGCCAGAATTTGACGAGATACAGACTAAATAATCACATTTGTTTCCGTTCCATTGTGGATTAAGTTTACTTTCACATTGCTTCTAACTAGATGCTGACGTGAAGATTTCCTCCACCACAGACTCAAGGGGATATATATTTAGGCATAATGAAGTAAGTCATGAGAAAAACTTGGAATGGTCTATCGCCTATTGTAAATCTAAGCGATTATAACACTTTTTTTAAGGCTAATACCATTGTGTTATATATATATATAAAAATGAGAGATTACACAAAAGAAAGATGACAAATGACCTATTTTTCGCTTGTCTGCTTGTTCCCAACAGATCCTAAAGAGAAGGTTTATCCTTCATTTTGTTTAGGATGAAACTGGAAATCTAGCAGAGTGAGTTCCAAAAACAAATTATTACCTAGTTCAATCCTGATTCTTCTGTTCAAATAAGCGTGATTTTCACTATGTAGACACGGTTAGGGACATGTAGCATTGCTGGCCCGTACGTGGTTTCTGGAAGGAAAACTGTTTTATTTTAAATTTAACCATTTAAAGAAGATCCCGGGCGGGAACAAGTAGCCAGGATCTAGTAAGAAACAATGTTACTGGATACTGTAGAGTAAAATGAGGGACTGAAATAAATAGTCCACTCCCACCTATAAAGTTAACAATGGTGAGAGTCTATATATCCTTCTAGCAGAATGGCAAAAGGTTTTTAAATATGTTTTTGTAGTACACACATTTTGGGTTAGACTGGGTCACTGGGTGAATACTGGGTAGTTTAAAGTAAACATTGTGAAAAACTGGTAACAGAGGAAATATTGTTAATAATGAATGGCTATGAATTTTGTCTATCGGTTTCTTTACAGATTCCATAAACCTCAGATAAGAGGTATTGCACAACAGTCTTTTACCGCCACATGGAACACAAGTGGGTAAAAATGCGCCTCATTTGAACATCCATCCACCGCGAGTAGGCACTTTAGGGGGTGTACTGCCGCGCTGAGTGAGTTTTTTAGATTGCTGGTCCTGAGGAATGCTGGGTCGAACAAGACCAGATAGCTGAAACATGTCGACCGATTTTTAGGACAGAGAGTTCAAATTTGCTTAACTCTTATTTGTCCGATTATACACACAGATTTTAACCGAGTTCGAATCACCCCTTTATTAAAAGTGTTGGTTGAGGGAGTGATCTATACTCATTTTAAATTTGCACTTTTTTGTTTGGATTGTTGTATCCTCACACACACTAACCACAGGAACCCGATGAAGATAAACGGCTCCCCACCCTGTGTGGAAGCCTGAGGGTTCCTTTTTTCCTCTTGATAATTTCTCTACCTTTTCTCTGACACAGTCAACAAGTTTTGCATGGGGCACTGATGGGTGTTGGTGAACCGCATAAACATGACAACTTTGTTTCCCCAAGATAAAACTGATCTTCAGAGTCATGGAAACATTAGATAGATATGTTACTCAGTCAATCGTGCATGCTTCGTTACACCAGAGGTGCAGAGAAATAGATAGACAAGCGTTTTCAATAAAAAGGTTTTATTCTCAAGCATAAGAAATGAACCGCTACAATCGTAAAACTGGTTGCAAAATATAAAGCATATAGTAAAAAGAGTAGAATAAAATAATACTGTAAGAGCATTGCATGGTTCCTAAACCATAGATAAATACAAACATAAATAACAGAGGCTAAAAAGTACTTAACTGGTGCTTCTAAAATACGCCTACCCCGATGTACCTAATCTAAGCTTAGTGCGAGGGAAGAAGTAAGTGAGGTGTAGCATAAATTTAGTATTCCTTCGCTAAGAATCTATCCAAGATTTCTCTTAGGGTCTAATCAGCTCTATTTCCCAAAAACCCGCAAGGGTAGCTTGGAAACACTGGAGCTGGATTTCTCGCAGGGGAAAAGACAGCGTCTCTCTCAGTGCGTCTGCTAGAGGGTCAGCTTTGTTCGGCACTTGGTGTAGCAGGATGCGTCGGGCAAGTAGATAGTCGAACTGCTCCAAACCACCGTGTGTTTGCTATATCAAGTGTGGGCATATTTATACCATGAAAGTGCTGAGTTTGACGTAAAGGTGGACATAATAACGTCATCAAAGAGTCTCAGTTCTTTGAAAACTCCATGAGTTCTTGCACAAGTTAGTCTTCGAGCAAGGGGAAGTCCCTAGCTGCTGAAGCCGAGTTTTCCAAGAAATCGTTGTGGATTTTCAGAACTAGTGGAAGTAGCCCTGCCGGAATTGGACTGTATAAGCTATGTCTAACTATGGTTATGATTTCTATGCCTATATAAGGATATGGTGATCTATACCTATATAAGGGCATGAATCGGAAAAATTACAAAAGGATCCTAAAATACTATACAACACTGCAAGAGACACATTTAAGTTCTGCACTCACTAACACGCTCAGACATAATAGATGGGGGGGGGAAGTGGTAGAAGCTAATTACTCGAATTACTCTAGAGGTGTAGCCATCTTAATCCGCAGGAGTTTACAATGGAAGACACATTCCTCCTTAACGGACAACGAAGATAGATATGTGTTACTCCAGGGAACACTTTGCAACACTCTGGTTCTGATTGTGAACACGTATGGCCCTAATGCGGATAGCCCAACTTTCTTCCAGCATATCTGGCAGACACTCCAGACGTTGAGGAATGCGGCAATACAGGAGGGGGGGGACGAGGAGGTAAATTTTAATGTAGTTATGTCACCTACAGTGGACAGACAAGGTACATCTGTGAACATCACCCTAATGCTGCGGCAGTACTGTTAGACATTGTAGAGGACCTCCAGTTGGTGGACACATGGCGAACTCTCCACCCGACAGTTAGAGAAGGCACATACGTGACGACACACAGAAACGCTTGGTCAAGACTTGATTATTGGCTGGTCTCTAGGGACCTACATTCTTGGGACACAGAGGCTTCACACCTCCCACGAACATTCTCAGATCATGCACCTACGCAATGAAACTACAAATTCCACCACAATACATACAGCCATTTAGCTGGAGATTCCCGTCCAAGGCATTGCTGGACCAGATTTTTCGTGAAGAACTTAGGGAGAAACTGACTGAATACTTTGAGTTAAATGAAGGATCAGTGAAGTCCCTCTTCCTTCTGTGATTGAGTTGTTGTTGGCTTGTCAAGCTCGGAGATGAACCATGCGCTCTGGGAGTGGTAAAGAAACCTGAGTTGACTGTGTTTAGCATGGCCAACATCCCCAAATGACTCACACAGTATGATGATTCATAGGACCTATATATAGTAGTGTCTACAGGGTAGACTTGTTAGTTATATGAGAACTTGTTGGTTGGCTGAAGGGATATTAGTGAGCAAAACGTTAGATACTTGGTGGATCCCCTACCTGGCAGTTCAGGAGTGGTGTAATTTCAAATCAAATCCTTAAACCTCAGAAATGTACCAGTTATGGGCTGCTACACAGGCGATAACTTTAGTCTCTGCCATGAAAACCATAACTCTCTCCCCAAATAAACTGTCCATAAGCTGCCAATAGTTATACCAATATACAATTGTACCTAACAGAACAGTTTTTATAAAATAATAACATTTCTAAACCAATAAAATATACTGTATTTATAGTTATGTATTCGATAATGTCAATGTTAACACCGGCCCTAACAACGCTAGGATGCCTGGCTTCACCTGGGGGGTGCCCAGGAGTGGACACCTCACAGGAACAGGCCAGGAAGGGTTCCACAGCGGTATTCGTACAGCGCTTAGAGACCCCTGGGTGATAGGCGCTATACAAATCCAAATTACATTTACATTTGCAATGTTAAGGTAATATGTGCTGTCAGTAGTAATTTCATAGATGCCATTGTAATACCATCTGTCCTATAAGTGTGTAGTCATAAGTAATCCATTTTGAAGGGTAACTAATGTTTTGTTTTGAGTATCAACGTGGGAGTATTTGAAGAAATTCTGACCTTTTGATAGGAAAAAAGAGCTTGATGAGATTATGTATTATTCTTTACTATGAATTGTCAATACAAATACCTAATCAAACTTATGTCTAAGGTAGCATGAAATATTTTCTCCAGTTTGACTGGTTTAGGTAACATACGTTTTTCGTGTGAATATTTAGAGTGTTGTATGTAAAACTGAAATTCTTATATTCTTATATATGAAAAAGTATGAAAGAAATACATAAATACAATACCAATTTAACGTGCATCATCTATGACACAACATCCTCTTCTATGAGTGTTCATACTGATCACCTATCATTTAGATACTCTAAATAATTTGATTCTGAACAATTGACAGAATTATTGTTCTTGATTAACAATACATTTGACATAGCTTTTTATACCATGGTATTTGTTACCAGTTGGTAGGTCTGATGGGTTGTTTGTCTGGAAACACTTTTCTTTGATGCTAGAGATTCTTTTTATATCTTGGATATGAACGTAATACAACCTCTCCGCCTTAAGCACTTTTATAATTTAGAAACAATCACCATTAGCTACAACCTGTTGACAGGCATAGTTTGGGAGTTTTTTGCATTGAGTATTATTGCACTTTATGATCTTCTCACTCATTTTCTTAGTATAAGAAAATAAAGGCATATATAGTAAATATATTATTGTTACATAAAAACACTGTTTTCTTTTCGATCTATAGCAATTCACATAACACATTCATGTTGTTCTTCCACAAAATGTAAATTTGTACCTAACAAGAGTTTTGTAAAACAGTGTAATGCCCATCACCCTTCGTTAAATATTTTGAGCAATAACAGAGTGTAAAACAATTTTGCTGCAAAGGAATTGTTAGAAATTATTTGTTATTCACCTTCAGTCAGAAGAACACAAACCTGATTTATTAAGAGAAATCTTTTTACATTGGCACTGTAAAAATGTGATAGTGATTTTAACATTCAGACATTGACTTGCACTCAGTGGTCAATCGCAATTTAATAATATGTATGCAGGGCAGGTTCACAACCATGTTTCCAAGTGGCTGTTTAATTAAAATCTACAAACTTTTGTCAGGAAATGTGTACATAATATCACCATGGCCTGTTTTGATACACATTACTAAAAATTGTACAATTGGCAACTTTGAAAGAGAAAACCCAAGCTGTCATTTTTCACTATTTGCAATCAGAATCACAACCTTAGTGCAATATTATAATTTATTTCGTACAGTAATTTTGGTTGCCATACAAGAATTTTTAAGAAAGGTGGAAAGTGCAAGTTACAGGAGCTTGATTTTAAAGACTTCCAAATAAGAGGATTTAAAGCACAAAAATTACAGCAACACAGAGAACAGAAATACAAGTTGTCACACAAACTATAGCAAGAAATATGTTCATATTGGCTAAAAAAGAAAACCTTTCCATGGAAAATTTGTCTAATTTGCATTTTTATGTGGCGTTTATGTAAAACCATTGCCAGATCAACTGGGTGCTGTGTTTCTTCATCAGTGAAGTCGCCCGGTACGCTGTGGGAGGCTTTTAAGGTGGTCACTAGAGGGTACAGCATGGCGCTAAAGACGGGAGTACTAAGGGCTATACGAAACACACTACGAAATCTGAAACGAGACATTAAAGATTTAGAAAAGGAAAACCAAGAGCACCCTTCCACTACCACTCAGGCCACACTTCGGGCAAAGTTGACCGAATTTCAGGAAGAGGCGGAGAGGGAAACAGCATACTTACACAAATTTGCTCAGGCCAGGTGCCTTGGTGAGGGCGACTGGGCGGGGAAAACACTGGCTAACCTCCTTCGCGCCCGAGGGGATCTGAGTATATAACTGAGCTGCATGTGGGTACTGAGAGGGTGGTCAGAAATCCAAAGGGTATTCTTCAGACTATGACTCACTTTTATCAGTCGCTATATACCTCCCACGCAAACCAGTCACATTCAGACATCACAGATTATTCTGACACTTTCGCATTAGCGTGGTGCAACAATGGTGCTAGAGAATACATGGAACTTCCCATCACAGTGGAAGATGCGAGACAGGTAATATCTGGTGCCTTCTATAAGGAATATGTAGACATTGTTGCCCCCCGGTTGCTTCAGGTATACTTGGAGGCGATGGAAAAAGGCGTGCTCCCCCCACCCTTAGAGAGGCCACAATAATCACTTTATTGAAACATGAAAAAGACCCTACTAGGCCAGATTCCTATCGCCCACTATCATTGATCAATGTAGATGCGAAAATATAAGCTAAACTCTAAGCTAATACATGCTGCCACAGATTGCACTACCTGATCAATCCGGGTTTATACTGGGTAGGTCTACGTCACACAATCTTAGGGTGTTATTCGGGCTATTACATTACTTAGCCCCACATGTCCAGCCGGTAGCAGCGCTGCTGGACGCTACAAAAGCCTTTGACTCTCTTGAATGGAATTTCCCCTTTACCCTAATGTCTAGGATGGGTTTTAGTCCCATATTCATTAAACAAATGCAAATAATATAAACAAACCCAACGTCGAGGGTGAAGATGCCCTCTGTCGCTGTTATTATTTGCGATTGCTACTAAGCCATTAGCGACAAGGCTTCGACAACACCATACACAGCGTAGCATCGGCTTTACATCGAGAGGATTACTGATATCTATGTACGTGGATAACATGACCATTTATTTAACTAAAGCCAAAGATAATTTTGACATAGTGATGCGAGAACTGATCAGATATGGCGGGCTGACAGGGATACAGATTAACTGGGCCAAATCCGTGTTGTTGTCACTCACTGATAATACCGAACAATGCGAGACTGAATTTAATATTCAATGGGCGGCAGGCGAAACAAAATATCTAGGCATATGGATTAGCAGATCCATACAAGAAATATGGCTGGCCAACTACGGAAAGGTGATTGCTTGGATGGAAGGAAAGATACAAGCAATTGCCGCTTTCATTTAGTATTGCCATTTCGAAAATGGTCATCCTACCCATATTTATTTGTAAATATACCTATGCTGTTAAATACTCTCTTCTTTAACCGACTTCGAATGGGGATCCTTGAATTGGTCTGGGTGGGAAGACAACCCTGTGTCTCCTGGAAGCTACTGACTCTTCCATTTTCCCAGGGAGGCCTAGGGCGCACAAGCACAGTTTCTACATGCAACCCCATACCAACCACATGTGGCTATAGAATTAGATATAGCTGCGCCCACTCCGCAGAATGCAGCAGTTTACCATCCTTATAAACGGTCTCACTCAGACATAACCGCAGTTGAAAAAACACGATGGGCATGACGAAATATAGCAAAGCGGGCAGGCCACCAAGAACTTTATGCTTTGTCTATGCCACTGGGAGGCAATCCGTTAATTGGTCCGCTGATGGACAAGGCTATCACTGAACGCGCAAGTAGGGGCGGCTTAATGGTTGGACGAGATCTGTACCCAAATGATGAGTTCTTGTCTCTGCAGAGGATGTGTGAACCAGATACACCCTCGGCATCTGATATGCTGTTGTAGTACCAGCTCAGGGCAGCATGCAGGGTGCGATATGCTGAATTCCCTAGGGCTCCAGCCCCATTACCGGCACTGGAAAATATTTTGTCCAATAATTCCCCTTGTAAATTGATAATACGAATCTACAACTAACGCAAGAATCATCCCCCATCATTTTAAGTACAGCAAAAGCTGAATGAGAAAGGGAAGCTGATATTACGATTACAGACAGACAGTGGCAATTCTGCTGCTCTCAATCGGAGCATCTCTCGCCAAACTATAGGTTGCGACTTATACAATTTAATTACCTGCATAGAATTTATCGTACGCCTATACAATTACAATGAATGGGTCTACAACAAGATGCAAATTGTTGGAGGTGTGGGGCACAGGAGGCATCATTCCTCCATTTAGCATGGCTTTGCAGACCAATAGCGCAATACTGGTCGGAAATCTTCAGGCACATTGGAAACATTGTAGGTACACAATTGCAGGCTATTCCACTTGTGGCACTCCTGGGCTTTGTACTAGATGTACCTAAAGCTTTCCGTAAATTGATATCCATGCTGCTGTTGCTTGCCAAACGCCAGGTAGCGCTACATTGGAAGAAATCGCATCCACCTACTGTAGCGGAATGGATAAAGAAAGTCATTTATTGCAAAGACCAACTGTCGGCTTATTGGGAATTGTTGCCCAGCAGATCTAGACCCTTAGATGTGTGAGAGTCATACGTGACTTGGCTGGGACAAGGGGGCTCTGACCTTCGAGCAGGTCAACATATGTGAACAATTTTACGAACACGGCTCTTGAATGTAATACTCATCATGTAATGCTTACATTGATTCAACTGATGTCTCCCTGCACTTGTTGTGGGATGGGTTCTTATAGTTGTGGACAGATGGGGCGTAGGGCAGGTACTCTTAGGTGGATGAAAGCAGTTTAGATCTCAGGCTACTAGCTCGAGGACATGGCAGGGGGGGCGAGCATAGTTTATTAGTTTGTAAATATGTGTTTCTATATTGCAAATGATAATTTTCACTACTCATATTGAACACAAGTTGATAAGTCTGTATGTAAAAAAATCCTGACCCACTGCCGGGACCCTGGGATGTCGGCTTAAAGGCTGTGTTCTGAAAGGAAAAGTCATTACATCATTTGCTGCCAGTCCCTGGGTTGTAGGCATACAGCTGTGTTACTTGTGTGGAAATCAATAAAGGTTTTGAAAATTTAAAAAAAAAAAAAAACTGTGGGTTCTTCATCCCTGTGTACAACTCATAAGCTAAATCCAGATAAATCAAACCCCTGAAGGTAAGGAGACTTAGATCGTACACTGCAGCAGTCAACCATGCTTTATATTGAGAGCTAGACAAGACATGCATAATTTTGAGAAAGGGGAGATATAAAACAGATGTAGAAGGGGGTTAGTGAGGGAGGAAACATCTTTAGTTTTCCATCTACGTGTTTCACTCATGCACCTATAGCTTTTATTTCATGAAATGCATAGATTATAATAACCTTTAAAGTTACATTTAGCCGACCAAGGCAAATAGGAGTGTGCACAAGGTCATTCCTCTAAGAAGTTGGATCTGTGGAATGAGGAGACTAAAGGGCACAGCTCGTTACAAATAATTATGGGCTTTTGGACACTGAACTAGTGCCCATTACTAATAAGGGCCTTATCTGGAGGACAGGGGTAGCAAGATGAATCACAGGTTTATGCCTCAGTAATTTCCCTGACTTTCAGAAGTACAAAAGCAGGCACCCTGACCTATAACTTGATAATAATACTACTGATTGGATAATAAATCTAGCAAATGATTAGTCAAACTGCTAAGGGGAACAGCAAGCCAAAATCACACTAACTGAAGGTAAATTTTTTAATTCTTTAATGGCCTATATGCTTTCACATGACGGAGCTCGCAGACTCGCGACCTTGAGCTGTCTATTTGGCAGAGGCTGCATTTGCAAAGCAATAGGTCTCGCATTGACACAAGTCTGAGCTATTGACATTGTAAATAACAATGCCTTTTATTTATGTTTAAAAAAAAAAAATGCATTGTTATTTGCAATGTCAATAGCTCGAACTCACGTCAATGCGAAACTTATTGCATTGTAAATGCTTGTTTTTGTTTTTATACAAACTAACCACTGCCGCCACACGTGCACTCTCAGCTATTATGACGTGTACACTACCTCGCAAACGGTGATGGATCAAGCTCTGATCTTTGGACTGGGTAAGAGTGGTCTGCTTAATTCAGACACTCTGTTCATCACCACCCCCTTTTCTGAATCATTTTTGTCCACCATAAGCGTGGAAGGGTATACTCAGATGGGAGTCCCTAGCTCATTGCACCATCAGGATTCAAGCAAGCCGGGCCGAAGACGGCTGGAATGCCAGAAACCGGTCCCCGGTAGCTTGTTTCCTTCCCAGTATAAGAATTGGCTTGGTAGTTTGGTCTGCCCTGTTCCCATGATGCACTGGGCCAGGGTCAGACTAATTTGCATATAGCCAAGTTCTGAGCTGGGATGGTGCAGTGAGCTAAAAACCGGTGATGGATCAAGCACTGATCTTTGGACTGGGTAAGAGTGGTCTGCTTAATTCAGACACTCTGTTCATCACCACCCCCTTTTCTGAATCATTTTTGTCCACCATAAGCGTGGAAGGGTATACTCAGATGTGAGTCCCTAGCTCATTGCACCATCAGGATTCAAGCAAGCCGGGCCGAAGACGGCTGAAATGCCAGAAACCGGTCCCCGGTAGCTTGTTTCCTTCCCAGTATAAGAATTGGCTTGGTAGTTTGGTCTGCCCTGTTCCCATGATGCACTGGGCCAGGGACAGACTGATTTGCATATAGCCAGGTTCTGAGCTGGGATGGTGCAGTGAGCTAAAAAACGGTGATGGATCAAGCCCTGATCTTTGGACTGGGTAAGAGTGGTCTGCTTAATTCAGACACTCTGTTCATCACCACCCCCTTTTCTGAATCACTACCTCGCAATCACACATACGCACACACAGACTCTTGCACTCGCTCTCTCAGATGCACAACTTCAGTGGTCTACCCACGCATACAACGCACTATATTCAGACACCTTTCCCGCGCTTTCGCACACATGCACGGCGTCTAACTCACGGACACGCGCATCCTCCTTCATACTCACACTTTCTGGCACAGACTCTCTCCCGTACCCGTACTACGACTCTCACACGTCCTCCGCACCGTTTCTGACGAGCCTGTCCTTTATGCGCCCCGCTTTATATAAATTATCACACAAACCCTCTCCCTCAGACAGTTACTCTGCACTTGTGCACCATGGGGCATATTTACAGGCCCCTTGCACCACTTTTGCGTCACTTTTCACATGTTAAAAGGGGCTCAGGGGCTTGTAAATCTGCCCCATGTTCTCAGCAGCAACATGTTGTCGGACGGATTTCTTTCGAGTTCCACTCTGGTTTTCAAACCCTCGCGGCCACAATATATCCAACCACCTCTGAGCAGACTCGGTCTCACTGCTGTGCACCCGTGGTTGCACTGCTGTCCCCGCACTCCGAGAGACACCTCACTCCATGCCTCACTGTCGCTGCACCTCACTGGCCCTTTCAGCTGCACCCTGATCCACCCCCACCACCCCGTGCTGTCCCCCACTTGGCCTCTTTCCTGGTTGTGGCAAGCAGCCCTCACTCAAAGACTGAGCGCCAACGAACTCCGCTCTCTCAGGTATGAGGCTTCAATTGGTGCAGCAGGTGCAGTGGCACCGGTGGCCACTGAGCTCTGTTTATCGCTGTATCTTATTCATCCAGCTGTCAGGGGTGTAGTCTTCCTCTCTTACACTAGGACCCGAGACACGGCGGCTGCGCTACTGATCTCTCTGAATGACTACCGCAACCCTTGGGTGTGGGTGCCCCGCGTTGCTGTCCCTCTGTTTCCAATTAAATATATCCTGACAGCCACAGCGTGTGGGTGCCCCTCGGCCCGTGCCTTCTGTGAGCATCACACTCTCCATGACACCAGAGCATGTTCTGACCTCACACCACTGCACGCGATAGTGAACTCACACGAGCTCCAAGGTGCGCACGCAAAATGTGCGTCTGAGGCTTACTTCTGTCCTAGAGATGGGTAAGCACTTGAGGAAGAGGTAAGTGTTAACGAACCCGACCCTCAACAGCTCTTTCGGTGGAGCGCCAGCTGCTGCCACTGTCTGCGTGGAGATAGTGGGTTCTAGTCTGAGTGAGGCCAACCGAGTCTTTCAGTCTTCCGATGTCGAAAAAAGGAGTGACATCAACGTGAACGCAGATACATTGCTGATATGTATGGTGTGTCGAAGCTGCAATCGGGTGCAGTACGTGCCATGCAAACATGATGTCGTTAAGTGATGTTTCCTAGACTGCCTCATGTACCTCACTGTTTAGTCGGAGAATTAAAATATTGGGGTGTCATCCCTTTCAACTCCTACTACAAAACAAGTGACCAGCGAAACCGAAAGCAGCCCGGGCTTACAGTGAGAGGGCGGGGGCTGCCCGCGCATGCGCGCCCCGGCGCCAAAGCGGAGTGCGGCATCTGAAGTCCCGGGTCCCAGGAGGGGGGCCGGGTGAAGACCAGTGCTGCGGAGGGACCTCGAGACTGCAGAGAGAGACAGGGACACGGAACACGCCGGGTGAAGACCAGCGCTGCGGAGGGACCTCGAGACTGCAGAGAGAGACAGGGACACCGAACCCGCTGAAAGAGCCCGGTGAGTGGGGGGGATGTGTGTGCACGTGTGTGTGTGTGTGTGTGTGTGTGTGTGTGTGTGTGTGTGTGTGTGTGTGTGTGTGAGTGTGTGTCTGTGTGTGTTGTGTGTGTGCGTGCGTCTGTGTGTGTTGTGTGTGTGCGTGCGTCTGTGTGTGTTGTGTGTGCCTGCTTGTGTGCCTGCCTGCGTGTGCATGTGTTGTGAACCGGATTCGGAGCGCGTGTTCAGGCGCGCGACCTGATCCGATTCCGGCAGGCTGCGTGCGCGTGCCAGTCTCTTGTCCCAAGTCTTGTTAGTCCTTGAAAGCTAAACTGATTACAATAGGGCTCCACAGCGACAATCGCTTCGCGATTGCGTCACAGTGCAATCCCTAAAAAGGACAGTAAAAGGCTTTACAAGCCTATATCTAAATTGCACCCTTGCAGAACCCCATGCCTGGATTGCTTCACATCATCTTCTACTAATGCCTTGTACAGTCACTCATCCTCTTGCTTCCCAAGGTCTCACACAAGATACTCCAGGAGGGCCAGATACTCACCACAATGTCTGAATCAACCATCTTTCTCAGATTGCAGGCACTGATGGAGGAGCTGGTGCATTCAGAAGGGTCAGGCAGGGGACAATACTAAAAAGGCTTCTCCTGGAGACAGGGACCACAGAGTCCAAATGATCTATCCTCAACACCGTGGACACTGAAACAGCCTTTGACAGGGTTGATTGGGAATTCATGGCAGACACGATGATGACTGTTGGGATGGGGGTGGGTGGAGTTGTGCAGTGGATTCTAGCAGGATACCGTAATGCAGAGCCAAGATGAGAGTAACTAAACTCCACTCCCAATACGTGGATTTTGGTAGAGGCAGAAGACAGGGGGGGCCTCTATCTCTCTTCCTCTTTGACCTTACTCTGGAACGCCCGGCACAGCACTTCCCAGCTAATCCCCACATAAAACTGCATCAAAACTTGGGACCCAAGAAATAAAACTGACCACGTTTACAGATTCTATTTTGCTTTTAGTTACAATCTCCCTGGGCTCCCCCCCCATCCCCTCCTCAAACGTGTTAAATCAACCTTAAAACAGCAGTACAGGCACTAGTCATTTCTAGATTAGGATATGGATGCTCTACCCTTGCAGGGCTACCCAAAAAATATCTGGCCCCATTGAAAGCCTGCCTCAACACCGCTGCCAGACTACCAACCGGCTCAAAGAAATTCAACCACATCTCTCCCCACCTCAATGCGCTTAACTGGCTTCTCCTAGAGGCCAGTATACAATTTAAACTGGCCTGCATTACTCACAAAGATCTTTATAACATCTCCCCTGCATTTCTGGCCCAAAAACCTGTGGTATCAGGTGGACCCAGAAACTCCCGTTCTGCCAAAGACCTACAGCTGCAATCTGCACACTTCCGAAAAAAGAAAACCTACAACCGGGCCTTCACTGGGGCTGCGCCAAGGATTTGGAACTCTCTCCCACCTGGCATTAGAAGACTTCCGTCCTTGGCAAATTTTAAGAAGGAGACAAAAACCTTCTTAATGGGCAACTACCTCGCCTAATGAACACGTTACATTATTATCCTTCTATGGACGATACCCATTCCTGCACTCCTGGGCATTCCCCCAAGAGTTGAGACTATGTACTTTCCTGCACAATGTATCTACCGGTTTTAATTTCCTTCCCATATGTAGCTGGGACTTTGAGTACTTGTTTCCTTGCATTATGTATCCCCTTTTTTACCCAATTGATCCCTCCCTTCCCTTCGCTCTGTACACCACCCTTAATACTGTAAAGCGCTCTGATACTCTCACGGGTCTGGTTCGCGCTCTATAATACTATAAAATAAATAAAAACATTGAAACTCATCAAAAGGAATTCATATTTAAAATTAATATTTCCAAATCAGAACATAATAAACAGTTTGGCTCCTAAAACAATAGTTGATCAACTGCAGAAATTAACCCCTCAATGATGGGAGACTTAAAAGAGAAGTGAATGAGGAACCAAATAGGTGTAACTAAAATACACTTTTCCTATTGGGCCACATGAAGCATATAAAACGTCCATTCGTCCTAAGAGTCTGTACATTTTTCAAACAATGACTCTAAACATTCCCAGAGAGTACATCAT
Source organism: Lissotriton vulgaris (assembly GCF_964263255.1). Lineage (NCBI taxonomy): Eukaryota > Metazoa > Chordata > Amphibia > Caudata > Salamandridae > Lissotriton > Lissotriton vulgaris. The sequence continues at coordinate 104,329,726 of NC_141686.1, forward strand.
GGAATTCCAGTCAATACTCCTCCTATACAATCAAGAATGGATGAGTTAATAGGATTCAGGTGCTCACTGGAAAGTCACACTATAACAAATCAAATCTTGTCTCTCAACCACAGTGCTCTAAAAGGGGGAACATTCACCCAACTCCCCCAAACTCAATCCAGGGAGAGAAAGAAAAATCATACAGCTTTAAGCACACGCCATCAATTCAAGTGACAGTACAATGTATATTCATTAACATAATTATTTCTTAAATGGCTGTATTTTCAGCCTACTGCCCCCTTCTATACCCTTCTTTTTAGACAACACGTGTTTCGTAGTCTTAGGGTGTAACCCTATGACTTCATCAGGGCTGACCAGCTATATGTGTTTATCATAAGGTTTTACTCGACCCCCGGTTACAATTCCGACATGGAGTAACCAGTGGTCACTATCCACATTCCCAACTGATCTCATGTATATTTTTAACCAAAGCAGTATGCACTCGTACACCTTAATAGTATGGTCCCAGTGTAGAATCCCTTGTGGGTAATTGAGAACGTTCTGCTCTATCCGTATGCTCTGGTTCTGGTGTTCGCAATACTCCTATACCTGGCAGGCAAAAAAAAAAAAAAAGACTTGATGCATGATAGGAGACAATGCTCATTGCGTCCACGCCAAGGAGGTCTGGGGACCCCAAATTGTTCCATTACCATGCAGCAAAAAAGGCTATGGGGCGGGTGTAAAATCCCTATAGATTTGTTTGATTGTGATACCAATAAAACCTTTGAGCAAATGAAAGGAGTATGTGCTCCCCAAATCGGAGCTCTTCCATTACATGCAACTGGGACACTGGTGGCTCAGTCTTAGAATTGAACATGGAGCCATCAGAGCCCTCACCCCTTTCCAAAAAAATCCTCATATTGCTCAAAGGACAAACATGTCACTTAAAAAAGTAAATCTACACTCTGTTAAATAGTGAGGGGGTAGACCATAAACTCACATTCCAGCGTTGCTTGAGAAGAGGGATTACTTTTCGCCAGTTTACATCAGGAGCAGATATACAGAGATAAACTGCCAACTTTGCCTTCCATGCAGATGGTAGGGAAATGCTCTTAAGATTCTGTATAGGTGGCATTATACCCTAGCATGCTTTGCAAGGATGGGGGCAGGAGAAGCCCATTATGCTTGAGGGGTGCGAACAGGAGGGAACTATGACACACATATTCTAGTCTTGCCCTAAGATGAAGATTTTCTGGTCTATTTTTTTAAAGAGCATTTAATTAATCAGAGTGTATGTAGCCAGATACCTGAAGTGATATTTTTGGGACGTTTAGTCACAGATACATATCCCTTGTACGGCAGGCTGGGTTGACTAATCTTCCATCCACTGGTGGGCAAACAATAGAGCTTTGTTCTCTGGGGGCAACAAAAACACCCCTCAGAGCAGAACTGAGTGAAAACTGGTGGATTTTGGTATGGAAAAGCTTTGCAAAGCAGCACATGGTGAAGGAAGGGGCTTTACCAATAATGTCATTTATCGATGTTTTTCAGCACCGGCTACGACAACTCCAAGTTAGATCATTACTAATCCATAATGAAGCCCAAACATACTAAATTACAGATTCCATAATTGGTGCAATCCTAAGGAATAGATTTGACTTGATTGAGGCAATACAGAGGACTATTTCTAGGGAGACAGGCATGGGAGGAGGGTATTAAGTAGGTATGAGGGCAGAAGAGTTCATGCTGCCTTTTCACTTTATTTATTACACTGGAGATTGTATTTGGTTAGCCAAGTTTACATGCCAATAAAACGTGACATATTTGAACTAAACATGAACGCCCGAGTATCACTCGCATTGACCCACATCATGGAAATCGCATGAACATTGCTAACAAAACCTAACCATATTAATATATGAGAAAGAAAAAGAGAAAGAGAGAAAGAGAGAAAGAGAGAATGAGAGAATGAGAAAGAGAGAATGAGAAAGAGAGAAAGAGAAAGAGAGATAAAGAGAGAGAAAGAGAGAAAGAACCAACAGCCGAAACCCAAGAACTGTCCCTAGTCTTTTCTAGGACAGTACCACCAAGAAGAGGTGTTTTCATAACTCTTCCTCCCCAACAAAACTCCAACTAAAAAAACCTGGAAGTGTTCCTGTGGAAATATTTTCCTTGTATATTTTGTTTTTATAGAACCCCTTCAGTGTTCCTCTGAACCTCACCGATGCCTAAAGCTGATGCCCCCCGAGTTACTCACAGTTTAGTTCCTCTTCGTTAAGGTTCACATGCACACATTGTGAAAGAAGAGCAAGAAGGGATTATCATAGACCAATGAGTCTGCTTTGTGCCGCTGTCAAAATTGCCTCTTTCTGGCTAATCAAGAACTACCAAAACTGTGCAACTTACTTCAAGGTCACTCATTCACGTAAGTGCACTATGTACTGAGCACTGCCAAATGTGTGACGCCCACAGCACCCCTAATTAGGTCACTCATCATGCCTTTCATTTCCACTTTCAAATTAATAGGAAGAAACACCACAATAGGGGGAAACAGATACATGGGGTGGGCTTATAAAACAAGCATTGGCATAGCCAATAGGTCTCGCTTTTGGGACCTTGTAAGTATTTAGTTATGCAGCACAATATCCTTGGTGCAACAACATTAACTGTTGCATGGTTAAACACTTATAAGTTCCCAAAGAGGAGACCTATTGGCTATGCCAATGCTTGTTTGCAGTTTCAAATGTGCCAAGTAGTGCAAGGGCAGCACCACAGTAAGAAACACTGAACTCAGCCTCAAATACTTGGTGGCATATCAAATCTCAGTGCTCACTGCTGAGAAGTGAATTTCATATAGTCACATCATGTCTCTGGTCACACAGATGGTCAAGTATGTGCGGTGTTGAAATGCAGTCTGTCGACAGTGACCTCTTCAGATGGCAGGGCGAAAGTCTGAGGCCCATCTGCAATGCCTAAAAACTATGCATGGCTCTGTGTGCCTGAAATGCTAGCAGCCCTTACATGGATGAGTAAGGAAAGTAACAGACCTGCTGGTGTATTCGGGTCGAGGCGAAATTAATGCCATTTTCATTTACAATGCCAATAGCGTAATCTCACGCAAATGGACGATGGTTACAAACTTTTTTGAAAAGTGCTCTATAGAATCAGGAGGAGTCGGGGAGGGATATTGAATAGAGATAGAGCCAAGAAGGAAACAAGCATTTACAATGCAATGGTTTTGCCTTTGTTAAAGTTAGAGCTATTGGCATTGCTCTTGACATTATTTTTATTTATGTTTTTTTTAACATAAATAAATGGCATTGTCATTTACAATGCCACTAGCTTTATCTCTCGCAAATGACACACACAAACACACACAGAGCCCCCCCACACAGAGCCCCCACACACACAGCCACACAGAGCCCCCCACACACACAGCCACACAGAGCCCCCCACACACACAGCCACACAGAGCCCCCCACACACACAGCCACACAAGGCTTCCTACACACACAGCCACACAAAGCTTCCCACACACACAGCCACACAGAGCCCTTCACACACACCCACACAGCACAAGCAGGCAACAGGAGCACACGGAGGCACAGGCAGGCAACAAGGGCACACGGAGGCACAAGCAGGCAACAGGGGCACACGGAGGCACAAGCAGGCAACAGGGGCACACGGAGGCACAAGCAGGCAACAGGGGCACACGGAGGCACAAGCAGGCAACAGGGGCACACGGAGGCACAAGCAGGCAACAGAGGCACGAAAACGGAGGCACAAGCAGGCAACAGGGGCACACGGAGGCACAAGCAGGCAACAGGGGCACACAGAGGCAGAAGCAGGCGACAGGGGCACACAGAGGCACAAGCAGGCGACAGGGGCACACGGAGGCACAAGCAGGCGACAGGGGCACACGGAGGCACAAGCAGGCGACAGGGGCACACGGAGGCACAAGCAGGCGACAGGGGCACACGGAGGCACAAGCAGGCAACAGAGGCACGAAAACTGAGGCACAAGCAGGCGACAGGGGCACGAAAACTGAGGCACAAGCAGGCGACAGGGGCACGAAAACTGAGGCACAAGCAGGCGACAGGGGCATGAAAACGGAGGCACAAGCAGGCAACAGGGGCACGAAAACTGAGGCACAAGCAGGCAACAGGGGCACACGGAGGCACAAGCAGGCAACAGGGGCACGGACATTCTAGACGTGTGCAAGCCTCCCTGCCCTAGTGTCCCCATATCATGAGACCTTCAACCAGTTCAGGTCCTTTAGCTGGTAGAACAATGCATTTTGGGACATGGAGTTTCTCGTTTAGAGTATGAGCCCACAAACCACAGCATCCAGTGTAACTGGTAGAATAAAAAAAAATTAAAGAAAAGAAAAATCACACAACTTGCTGAGGGTGCCATATTTGTCATAAGGATGCTTGACATCCTAAAGTGGCCGGCCTTTCAAACTGAACAAGAGATTTGCACAGGCAGGTGCACGGGAGAGGTCAGCTTTAGTTTACATGATGAATATGTGGAAGGTTCTCCATCACAGAAGGTGTTTTTCAAAATACATTTGTTTTGTTACTAAGAAGGAATGTGACCAGGCAAGGTTAAATTATGTCCCTAAACCAGTAGAACACCCAAATTCTTTAATGCGGAGCGCCCCACCCAGCGTGGCAGCCACGTGCCCATGGAAACGAGTCAGCAATTCACAAACTGAACCCTGCGCGTGCAGCGAGGACAGCCGTTCCGACGAGGGGGGCGGATGCTGCGGGACCAGTTCTAAGAACAGCAGCAGGGGTAGGAAACCCACCACCTTGTGCAGCCCACGCCTACTTCAGCAGTCTGAGAAATGAGCATTACTTACGGCACGGGAAACACACACACGCGTGGGAAGGGGCCTCGCGCAGCCACAAAGCAGAATGGCAACACAGCAGTGCCCACCTCCCAGTTATATCCATCTTTCATTTCAACAAATCTGTATGGGGGGGGGAAGACGTTGGATGTGGGTCACATTGCTAAATGAAGAGTCTTTTTCTGGTCTTGCTTGCTTCCCTGCATCCCTATCACGCACCCCATAAAATGCGCCCTTGAGTAAGTGACACAGTAACAAGAGCACGCCGAGGTGGATTTGTGGACAATAAACATGTTAGAAACGTTGTTTCAGTGTCTAATACCTTCCGTAACCAGCTACAGTACAAAAGGGGATACAATTGTATACCGGAACTGTTTATTTGTACAGTTTTCTTTAAATTGCAAACTGGACTCTGCACACGCGTAAATAGTGCATATACAAAGCACATACCTGCACACTGCATGTCCTTGGTATGATGTGCAAAAACCCTGGCACTGTCATCTAGCAAACCGGGATTTTTTCCAAGTCGCCAAATACATCATATGCTGTCAAGGTCTTTCGAATTCCGGAGCGTTTCTGTTCACAAGAATATGCAACTTTAACCTCCGTGAGAAGCGGAGACAGTTTTTTTTCTATCACCCGCGACCTTAACACGCTAAAGCGCTGGGGTTTCACAGCCTGCTGCTTGAAAAGGCACGCCGAGTCAAGCAAGGGCTTCCCCGTCTCTCAGCACGTGAGCTGATCCGCCGCTCTGCGTCTGACTCAGGAACTGCCCACAAAATCATTCTGATGAAACAGTTCACCGCAGAACCGAGTCAGGTGCGTTAGACGTACACACGCGGACCGTTTCTGAAGTCCAAGAACACAGGCTCAATTACACGGCCCGCCCGCAGCTGCCAGGCCGAGGGGCGATGCTCGGGAAAGGCTCGCATGTAGTCCTGCCAAACCATACTGCGTAGGAGCGAGGCGACTGGTACAGACAGCACCGCCTCACATCCAATGAAGTGCACAAACCCGGGGCGCATTTGTTTTGTGCACACTCTGGTATTCCACGTGCTGCAGGCATCTTCATTTAATGCATCACGCACTCCGGAGGTGTCCGGGCGCAAGACACAGATCGGAGCGCTTCCCTTTCTCAGCAGGGGAAGACAAATTGTACGATGAATGCAATCGGGACACTTAGAAAGCGCTTTAGATCTCGCAACCGTTGTCGGCTTTAGAGCTGGTGGTGGCGCAACCCCAATTGCACCCCCCCCCCTCCCTCGGTACCGGTTTCCTGAAAGCAAGTACAAGGCTCTCCACTCCTCCTCCGGATGACGTGGCGGAGGCTCGGCCGGCTGGGCCAATCCCAGCGCGGCCCTGGCTGGAGGCACACGGCTGCTTCCTTCGGGACGGATCTCGCTGCGGGCAGCATCTCCGGTCTCCCTCACAACACGGGAGACCGGCAAGGCAGGAAATGGCTTCCCCAAGGAAGGCGGCGGGCCGGACATCTTCTTCCGGTGTTTCTAATGCAGGACCAGATTCGGGGGTGTTCCAGAGGACAGGCTTTCGGCTGACGTCGCCAAAAGCCAAAAATTCTCGGGAACGCCCCCGAATCTGGTCCGGCATTGACGGACAGGCCCGTCTTCCAATGGCTAGCCTCCATTTATGGAGCTAGCCAATAGAAGACGGGGCGGATTCCAAGCCCCATATACTATTCTCATTAGGTTTTTTCTAGCGAATGCTTACTTCGTAAGCATTGGCTAGGCAAAACCTAAAAAAAATTAGGGTGAGAGAGAGTGGTGCATTAGAGAGAGTTAACAGTGTGTTGAAGGGAGAGTGAGTGACGGGATGAGAGAATAAGCAGAAGAAAGAGGCAGTGAGAGAAGGAGAGTGTGGTGAAAGGGAAGAGTGAGTGACGGGATGAGAGTAAGAGCAGAAGAGAGAGATGCAGTGAGAGAAAGAGTGAGGTGAAAGGGAAGAGTGAGTGACGGGATGAGAGTATGAGCAGAAGAGAGAGAGGCAGTGAGAGAAGGAGAGTGTGGTGAAAGGGAAGAGTGAGTGACGGGATGAGAGTATGAGCAGAAGAGAGAGAGGCAGTGAGAGAAGGAGAGTGTGGTGAAAGGGAAGAGTGAGTGACGGGAGGAGAGTATGAGCAGAAGTCCTGCATCCTGGGAGCTGCGTGACTGCAGAGCCAGGACCTGCCGGTGGCACCGCTGACCCCTTGCCACTCCTCGGGTTACCCACAAAGCTCAGCCTGGGATGCGGCCCCACCGGTCGGCACTGCTGCTGCTGGCAGCGATGTTCCTGCATTGCGAGGCAAAGTTCGGAGAGAGGAGCGAGTCCCGAGGGAGGAGACGGTGTAATACTTGACTTGACTGGGCAATGGAAGGGACAAACTCAAGCTGAACAGTCCAAATAAAAGCAAGAAAATGTGAGGTACAAAGCCACTGGCAAGCAATGGGTGAAATGCATTCTCATGGACGCTTTCCGAAGGTCCAAAAGATGTAGGCTTCGAACAAAAAAACACAATAGGTACGCCTGTCAAAGACACTCACCTAGCCAACAGAAAGCGTGTGGGGCCACAACACACAGGGCCTCTTGGTAGTTGTGTGACTACTGTTCGAAACAGAATGAGGACATTCACATCCACCTTTCACTGCTGCTCGCTTCCTTTGAGCCTGTACACTGCTCTGCTGTCTTTTGGGAATGTTTGCGCTATGCAAACACAACACATGTACACACAGTAAAAGTGGCACACAGCAATGTACTCCATTTAGGGTTGAATTTATAAATAAGTGCAGGGGCCTAAAGATTTTTTAAGAGCCCGCCACTGGCACTTACAAATGCCATGTTTGAAAAATACCAAGGCTGTCTAAACTGGATTCCACCTCACACCCTTCTTCCAGCAAGCCACACTGCCTGTCTCTTCATCTCACTTCGCAGTTTCTTTTCCATTCATGCTTTCTCATTTATCACAATTTTCCTATTTTTTCTCTTCCTCCTTTCTTCCTCTCCTTCCGGTCTCTCCTACTCTAGATGAAGTCCGAGGATGAAAAACAAGCCTTGGTCCTTAAAAACGAATGACAGTGTCCACCACCCATTTAAAAAAAAAAAAACCTGCACAAACTCCTTCTTTTGAAATAGTGGGTTCAACTTGCTGCTGCTTAAGCCCTGCCGATAGCCTCACAGTGCACAAGACGGCGCTCCACATAATTATTACATTCATTGTCCAGGACTTTCTATTGTACTCACCCTGCATCAAAGGTCAGCCAACAAGTGGTAACTGGGTGTCCCAACCTCCAGCCTTACTGTCTACTCTGCCAACACATTTGGCCACTATTTACTTTGGCACAAGTGAATCAGGTGAAAGGCAACCCGATTCTCTTATACACTCATTCCTACTATTGAAATGCAGAAACAAATATACAGGATAGCTCTATAGATACATGATCGATCCTTAGTTCTTTTTTTTTGCATATTGAGAGGAACCTTAAAACGAATCTTCTGTTTATAGTATATTTAAGAGCATCTGCCTAACTTTCTTCACGCAACAGCCGGCTTGGCTTGAATACCTTATTTCGAGAACTGAGAAATTGATAATTTGAAGTTAACTCAATTAGATGGGATGTAGTGATATTGTCTTTACGGTTGCTAGGCTTTGTGGCCACCCACAAACTGTGGAAAGGCATGACCAATCGGAACAGAAAACATGACGCATAGTGTATACCCCGGGGGGCCGCACAGTGCATTCCGATAGAGAAGCACTATAGTAGGCCCCTGCTTGTGCGCCAGGGGCACTTAAAGGTCACGCAATGGAAACAAAGTGAAGCGAGGAGAGGTGGCGTAACACATAAAGCTGCCGACCTTGGAGCTGGAGAGCAGAGTTCGATCCTCAGCTTAGGCTGTATTAGTTCTAAATAATTAAAAGAAGATCCCTGGCTGGGCTGTATATTAAATAAACCCATCAGTAAAATTTCTGTCTAGCAGACTTAGACTATAACCAGACCAAAGAGCCTTATCTATCATAGGCACTCCCCCCCCCCCCTCTGCCCCACAAGTTCTCACGTTATCCCTGTGGCCCAAAGAAGAAGAGAGTGGGGCTTTTAATTAATATGTAATGCTTCAACCTAGCAGTGCCACTCGTGAACACAAAAAAGGCACTTTTGAATAAACACCTCAGTAAAATTACTATCTAGTAGGCCCGAGACTAGAACCCTGGTCTGCAGAACTAGAGAGGCCGAGCACTGCCCAGGTGAGCTACGGAACTTCTCCCACATGGTGGAGTTAATAGGGGCGTAAAGAGTATGCTGCCTCCCGTCCGCCGGAGGGCCCCCCCGCTCCCGATGCCACTGCTAGGCAGTACACATTAATGTTTTTTAAAAAAAAGTTGTATGTAGCGCTAACGAGACCCGAAGGGGTTAGAGCGCTTTACATGAGCACATGTTGCGTTAGATACGGACACATTCATGTTGTTAGGCACGGGGAGATTAAGGGCCCCATTAGGATGACGGGCGGACATCGTCCACCCGTCACCCTATCGGAGAACGGGACCGCCCGCCTAAAAGGGCGGGGGTCCCGTGGGGGGGAATTAGGATGTGCCAGCCACTGTAGCGGGCACATCCTGTAGTTTAAGCATTGTGGCGGGCGGTGCACTCTGCACCGCCCGCCACAATGCTAAAAATGCTTTTGCGCATTTGCATATGCAAAGCGGCAGGCACCGCGCGGTGCCTGCCGCCTTGCATATGCAAATGTGGGGGGGTACCATAGGTACCCCCCATGTCCCCCTCCACCTCTGTCATCACCTGGGGGCCCCGCAGGGGACCCCCCGCAGCAATTGCCGCCTGCCTTTCCGTGGCGGCATTGCCGCCGCGGAAAGGCCTCTATATAGCCATTGTAATATGGCTGGCGGTGTCCATTGGACACCGCCACCATATTGATCTATTACCACCGCGGTCGCAAGGCGACCGCGGCGGTAGAGCGGCGGACGGTCTTTCCGTCCGCTGCTGTCCCCTCCGCCCTCCTAATCTGGCGGAGGGGAATCAGGACATGGATGTCGGGCGGATTGCCTCCGCCAGGCAGGCGGTGGCCACCGCCAGCCTGGCGGAGGCAATCCGCCCGACATCATAATGGGCCCCTAAGCGTCCTGCCGAGACTCGAACACGGTTACCCAGCCTCGAGGTCGACCACTGTCAGTGCCTGAGTTTCGCAGGCTGTGCTTAAGGAAGGTGGGTGCCGGCTCAATGCCGGACCAGATTCGGGGGCGTTCGCGAGAACAGGCTTTCGGCTGACGTTGCGTGACGTCGCCAAAAGCCAAAAATTCTCGGGAACGCCCCCGAATCTGGTCCGGGATTGACGGACAGAGCCGTCTCCCAATGGCTAGCCTCATTTATGGAGCTAGCCAATGGGAGACTGGGGACGGACCATGCCCCACATACTATATATCAATAGGTTTTCGCCTAGCGAAACGATGCTTTCGCATCGTTTACGCCAGGCAAAACCTAAAAAGTGTAAACAGATGCAGCGTTGCGCACATGGTGAAGCAGTGAAGTAGCGGGCTTGCGCACAGGAAGGGCTGCTGCAGCGAGATTGGCACCCGATTGACAAACTGAAACACAGCAGAAGGGATGCTGGTAATGGAACGAGAACCAGAGTAAAAGGGAGAGTGGTAGGTGAGCACTGAAGGCAGGTAGCTGCGCGAGGACGCAAGAGTGAGACAAAAAGGGGCCAAGCGGCAGAGTAGTCACAGCACGGCCCACGGGAGTGACTAGCAAGTAAAAAGTGGTGCTCAACGCAAGAACACGCAAGAGCTCACTGCAAGAACACGCCACCGCTGGTTTAAGCACAGGCAACTCTGTGGTGGGGGAGGGAGAGAAGCGGGAGTTGTATGTGCGCACGCTTTTTCAAAAAGGAAATAAAAAAAATAAACACAAAAAAAAAACACATAAGGATTAGGTCGTTTGAGGGGACATGGATGAGTAGGGAAAGCAACAGACCTGCTAGTAGATTCGGGTCAAGGAGAGCACATGCACGTTTGGAGGGGGCGGCAATATGGAAAGAGTGTAAGCAGATGCGTCGCGCGTGCGGCACCAAAAGTTATGTTAGGTTATATTGCATTTGTAGCGCGCACTGTTACTCTAGAGCATGGGTACTCACAAACTTTCTCTCGCGGGCCAAATTTACAGTGTGGTTTGTGTCTGAGGGCCGCACCGGTGGGGTTTTGGGGGGGGGGGGGGGATCAGTGGGGTCGGGGGCGGGGCTAGAGCAAAAAAAACCTGTGACCATGAGGTTGATCAGAATGTCTGACTAATTATCGACAGACAGAATATCGATATACAAAAATATCGCAACACAAATATCGATGGACAAAATATTGGGATACTATCTTTAAAAAGGCAAGTACCAAAATATCGGAAAAAAAATATTGAATGTAAAAAAATATCGTTTTTTGTAAAATATGGTTATATTTTAATTAAATACAAATATTATATTAACAAAATAATAATTATGTATGTAATAAACATGTTTATAAATATAATATGTTATAAAATATTAACAAATAATGTAAAAAAATAGAATTATTAATAAATATATAATACATAGTATATTTTTCATTAATAATAACTCTAAATTAATTATTTTAATAACTTATAAATATATAAAAATATAATAATATACATATAAATGTATATACATACAATAGTAATATAAATTACAATAACATAAAAGTACTAAAAAATACATACATTAAATATATATAAATAATTTTATAAACAATTTAATTTTATAAATAACAATTAATAACAACATAAAAGTAATAATAATAAAATTATAAACATAGATAGCGTAAGAGTACAAATTACTATTCCAACTCCAGAGAGTGCAACAGTAGGGAAAGTGTTAGATAGCGTAGGGGTAAAAATTACTATTCCCACTCCAGAGAGTGCAACAGTAGGGAAAGTGTTGGATAGCGTAGGGGTAAAAATTACTATTCCAACTCCAGAGAGTGCAACAGTAGGGAAAGTGTTGGATAGCGTAGGGGTTAAAAATACTATTCCCACTCCAGAGAGTGCAACAGTAGAGAAAGTGTTGGATAGCGTAGGGGTAAAAATTACTATTCCCACTCCAGAGAGTGCAACAGTAGGGAAAGTGGTGGATAGCGTAGGGGTAAAAATTACTATTCCCACTCCAAAGAGTGCAACAGTAGGGAAAGTGTTGGATAGTGTAGGTGTAAAAATTACTATTCCCACTCCAGAGAGTGCAACAGTATGGAAAGTGTTGGATAGCGTAGGGGTAAAAATTACTATTCCAACTCCAGAGAGTGCAACAGTAGGGAAAGTGTTGGATAGCGTAGGGGTAAAAATTACTATTCCCACTCCAGAGAGTGCAACAGTAGGGAAAGTGTTGGATAGCGTAGGGGTAAAAATTACTATTCCCACTCCGGAGAGTGCAACAGTAGGGAAAGTGTTGGATAGCGTAAGGGTAAAAATTACTATTCCCACTCCAGAGAGTGCAACGGTAGGGAAAGTGTTGGATAGCGTAAGGGTAAAAATTACTATTCCCACTCCAGAGAGTGCAACAGTAGGGAAAGTGTTGGATAGCGTAAGGGTAAAAATTACTATTCCCACTCCAGAGAGTGCAACAGTAGGGAAAGTGTTGGATAGTGTAGGGGTAAAAATTACTATTCCCACTCCAGAGAGTGCAACAGTATGGAAAGTGTTGGATAGCATAGGGGTAAAAATTACTATTCCAACTCCAGAGAGTGCAACAGTAGGGAAAGTGTTGGATAGCGTAGGAGTTAAAATAACATAGTTATAAATAAAAAATAACATTTATTAATCAAAAAATAAACTATTACACAAATAATTACCAATTAATTGAAAATAATTAACAATTAATAAAAAATATTTAATAATTCCTACAAATTAATACTTAATTTAACATAATTAAATTACTTCCCACCCTATTCCCCTATAAACTCACAACCCACTACAGAACATATTTATCAAGTAATCAATATTTATCGATTAATCAATTAATTAAAATTAATGACCAATTGTTTAAAATTATTTAATAACTCCTACTAATTAATACTTAATTTAACATAATTAAATTACTTCCCACCCTATTCCCCTATAAACCCACAACCCGCTACATAACATATTTATCAATTAATCTATTAATTAAAAATTATTACCAATTTAAAATTAATTACCAATTAATTACATTTAATTATTCATTCCTACTAATTAATATTTATTTTAACATAATTAAATTACTTCCCACCCTATTCCCCTATAAACCCACAACCCGCTACTGAACTAAAATTCTAAATTTAATTAAATTACATAAATAAATACTTAAAAACATATTATATACAATATAATATACAAAAAAATTATTAGAAAATCGATATTAGTAACATCGAAATTATTTACATCGATATTACTACACATCGATATATTTAACTTCAATATGACTGATATCGATATTAAATAGTGTTGATATTACTTACCTTCGATATTGTGTTACATCGATATTTAAACTTCGATATAATTGTATATCGATATTTAAATTTCAATATTATGTCTGTGTACCCGTTGATCACAGGTCCCAGCAGCGGACGCCTTCGTCCACTGAGCCACCAGACCTGGCATACACACACATATACATATATATATATATATATATATCTATATATATATATATATATATATATATATATATATATATATATATATCTATATATATATATATATATATATATATATATATATATATATATATATATATATACACACACACATATATATATATATATATATCTCTTTCTCCCTCCCCCCCTCTCTCTCTGTCTCCCTCTGTCTCACTCACTCTGACTCTCTCCATCTTTCCCTCGGTCTCATTCACTCTGACTGTCTCACTCCCTCTCTTCCTCTGTCTCACTCACCCTGACTGTCTCACTCTCTGTCTCTCTCTCTCTGTTTTCTTCTCCCTCCCTCTATTTCCCTCTTCCTCACTCTATTTCCTCCCTCCCTCACGCTCCCTCCCTCTCCCCCGCTCCCTCTCTTGCTCTCCCTCCCTCCCTCGCCCTCCCTTGCTCCCTCGCTCGCTCTCCCTCGCTCACTCCCTCCCTCCCTCTCCCTCGCTCTCCCTCTCATTCACTCCCTCTCACTCTCCCTCCCTCCCTCTCCCTCCCTCCCTCTCACTGCCTTGCTCTCCCTCCCTCCCTTGCACTCCCTCCCTCGATCTCCCTCCCTCACGCTCCCTCCCTCCCTCTCCTGCTCTCCCTCCCTCTCCCTCGCTTGCTCTCCCTCCCACCCTCCCTCACTCTCCCTCCCTCACTCATTCACTCTCTCTCTCCCTCGCTCACCCTCGCTTGCTCTCCCTCCCTCCCTCCTTCTCCCTCCCTCACGCTCCCTCCCTCCCTCTCCCTCGCTCTCCCTCCTCACCCTGCCTGTGTGTGCTCGGGCTGTGACAGCTTCCAGGCGCACACACACAGCCGCCCAAAGCTCTTCACAGGTCTTTAAAAGACCATTCGTATGTTAATGAGGCTTAGTTCACCTCTCAGCACCCCTGTCGCCCCACTCTGATTATGGCCGGAATCACCCAGCCCCCACAGAGCAGCAGAGTCTGAGTCGCGCTCTGGCTGCACACATCTTTAAAAAAAATTTTTTAAAACTCGGGTACAATGTCTGCAAGGTCCGCGGGCCGCCATCGGCCTGCGAGACGTACTATAAGTACCCCTGCTCTAGAGTGTCTTGGCGTGGGGGGAGAGCAGGGGTAGAGGCGAGATTCAGATTAGTGGGTCTTGCTGAACAGATGTGTTTTAAGATGTTTTTTAAAAAGTTGAAACTCAGGAATGAGTTGAAGAACGGGAGGAAGCGCATTCCATGCCTCCGCAGCTTTGACAGAGAGTGACTGGCCACCCAGCCGCACTCTGCGGAAGAGCGGGACAATCATCCGGCGGCGACACGCCGATCGCAAAGGGCAATTTGGCACATAGAAAGCGAAACGCTTCCTAAGGTAAGAGTGATAGCTTTGAACTGCACCCGCTGAGTCACCGGCAGGCAGTGTAGTTCCCGTAAGTATTGGCACGCGCTGGATCTCCTTGAGGTATTAAAGAGGAGCCTAGCTGCGGCGTTCTGAATAATTTGGAGCATGCGCAGCCAGGCAAGCCAAGGAACAGAGCATTAGCATAATCTAGTCTAGACAGGATCAGGGCACGGGTGATCGTCTCCTTGGCTACTCTCGGAGAAAAGGAAAAATTTTACTGAGTGTTTTGAGAGTGCCAAAACAGACCCCGTCAATTTTTTCACGTGGTCGCTGAATCGAAGGTCCTCACTAAACCAAATCCCCAGATTTTTAGATGGCCCGCCCTCGGACTGCGGGCTGGGGTGGTTAGGAGGCCAGAAGCGGTGTCTGAAGTCTGCGGGGAACTGGCCATACAGGAGGAACTCCGATTTATCCTCGTTACATTTGAGGGAAGCCTGGGCCATCCAATGAAATACTTAGGCTAAGCACGTCTGGGCGGCTACCGTATTCAAGTGCGAACCACCCCAAGTAAAGAGCAGCTGCGTGTTGTCAGCATACGGTATTACTTTTGCGCCCAGCTCCTGAGCCAGACTGACTAGCGAAGTTAAGTAAATATTAAATAGGAGGGGGCTTAGGGTGGAGCCCTGCGGAACCCCCGTGGCCAGGTTCCTGACAGTGGAGGCGCAGGAAGCCATGCTGACCTGTTGCGAACGGGAATCCAAAAAGGATTTAACCCATTCCCAGACCAAGCCCGAAATCCCAACTGCAGATAGCCTGTCCAAGAGCCGCTGGTGGGGCACCGTGTCGAAGGCGGCAGAGAGGTCAAGTAAGATCAGGGCCGCCCTGCCGCCCCCGTCGAGACACTCTGATGGCCTCTGACATATCCACCAATGCGGTCTCAGTGCTGTAGGCAGTTCTAAATCCTGACTGAGCTGGGTGAAGCGCCCCTGATATTTCCACAAACGTCTCGAGCTGCCGAAAGACCACCTTCTCACAGACTTTGGCCAGGGCTGGAAGAAGTGAGATGGACCGATAATTAGCCGGCAGCAAAGGGTCCAATGAGGGTTTCTTCAGGAGGGGTAGTAGTTTAGCCTGCTTCCATTGGACAGGTACATAGCCAGACAGAAGGGGTAATTAACCATATCCACCACTGCTGGGCAAACTACCTCTGCTACCCCAGCCAAGACCCGAGCCGGGCAGGGGTCGGCAGGAGAGCCAGACTTAAGAGACCTTAGGATGGCTAGAATGTCTGCCTCAGTAGTGGGCAGAAATGAGGTGAGCTGGGCGGAAATCGCAGAAAGGTTCGAGGGGGACCCCGGAGAAGGGGTCTCCGCAGGTCCGGAAGGTGGGCCAACACTCTCCTGAATCTTAAGAATCTTATCAACAAAAAAAGTGGAAAGCTCCTTGCACCACTCCTGTGATACAGGTAGCGAACTTTGTTCGGCGCAGGGGGATAGGAAGCTCCGGACAATCGCAAAGATTTCCTTACTATTATTCCGGGCCAGCGCGATGCTCCCAGCGAAGTAATCACTTTTCGCCTTTCAAATGGCCATATAGTACTCTCTCTGTGCTAGTCGCAGGGTTGCCTTTGCTGTCGTACAATAATTCTGACCCCAGCTGAGCTCCAACCTCTTGCACCCCAGTTTCAAGTCCCCGAGCTTGGAAGAATACCATGGCTGCGAGGGAAGAGAGCGTCGAATGCTACCCTGATTAGCTTTGGAGCTGGCCCTAACCCCCTGACTAATCCAGTGATAAAAATTGGCAACTGCCCCTCTAAATCTGTAGCGGGAGCTGGGTTAGACTGACGTAAGACCAGTGAGAATGTTGGTAGATTAACCTTCTTGGATGGTGGCGCGGGAGGACAGGCACGGCTTCTGCCAGACCTATCATCCAACCAGGAGAACCTAATCAGGAAGTGGTCAGACCACGTTATAGGCTCTGGATCAGTGACTTGGATGGAGAAATTAGAACAGACCAAGTCAATAAGGTGTCCACCTACATGAGATGGAAGCAACACGTGTTGAGTCTTCTGGGCAAGGCTCAGGGAGTCCAAGAGAGGCCTTGACTCTGGAACGGATGGGGTATCCAAATGGTTATTGAAATCTCCTAATAAGAGAAATTTGGGGTAGAATAGGGCACGTGGGATAATAATGTCATCCAATGCTTTAAGGAAAGCTCCTGGGGGGCCCGGCGGACGATACACCAATGTCCCACCTAGAGTAAAATGTGGAGAATTGGTAAGGGCAAAGTTAAGCGGTTCCCCCTCCGCTCAATCTCGGATGACTTCACTGGTGAACGAACATGCAACCCTGAACACTAACGCTATCCCCCCCCCCTCTCCCGGCCCCCCCCATCGGCCCTGACAATTTTGTAGCCTCTAGGGATGGAGAGTGCCACTACCGGCGCGCAAGACTCACTGAGCCAAGTCTCTATAATAAAAAGAACATCCAATATGTCATCTGCTAGCAGTTCAAAAATGTCCCCCGCATGCTTGACCATTGAACGTGCATTAATAAGTGCTGCCTGAATTCTAGGTTTGCCCGAGATCTGGGTAGAGGGATAGGGCGCCTTGTTCAACAAACAGAAATTGCACGCCAGGCATTTCCTGGAGAGATTGTCCAGGACAGCCCCCTGCCTAACTGCATCACAACTGAAGCCCCTTACTTCAAGCAGAGCATCACAAGAGTAAATTAGCTTCCTCGCGGTCAGGCCGGGCACACATTGCCCAGAGTGGCTGGGGCTGGTCGCTACTGGGGCACGGACGGGCTTGCTTTTGGTGCGCCACCGGCGCGCCCGCTGCGCGCGTCTGCTGCGAGTCCGGACAGCCATGTGCAATAAATAGCCAAGTCCCACCCCCAGCTAGACCGCAGCAAACGGTCCCACCGGGATCGGGATCCTCACCGAAGATGGAGCCCTGCCCTAGACTCAAACGGCACAGCAGCCGCGGTGAGTGATGTTAAAAACTGAGGCTATTCCCAGCTAAGATCAGAGAATATTGCAGAGATTTAAAAATGCTTTAAAAAAAAAAAGGTAAAATGAATGGCAATAGAAAGGGTAACAGAAGACCTCACAGACCCTCAGAAAAGCTCACAGTCTGCCCCCAGCGCTCAAGCGGGACCCGCAGGAGCTGCCACCACCTACGAATGCCGCCAAAAGTAAAAAGCAGATGCAGCGTCGCCCGCGCGGCACCAAAAGTGAAAGCAGAGGCGGACCGAGGTATGCGCTTGTACGCGTAATCGCAAGCTGGTGGCCGCTTAAGTAGCACTTCCAAAAGCCGCTCTTACTAAATGTCTCGCCATAGTATCGCATGCGCTGGCTCAGGCGAGACCTAAAAAGGAAAAAAATGATTTGGTGTAACAGATGCAGGGCTCGGTGGTAAAGGAACGACATACCCAAGTCATCTGGAGATAGGTGCAACAAACACAAAAAGCATTTGTAGGAATACAAGAAGTTTGTTGTAAAGATGTACACAAAGGAGAGAGTGACCAGGTGGTACTGATCTAAAAGATGGGCGTCAAGAGAGGGACCAAACAGCGATTAGAATATGCTGTGCAAACAACACAGTGGTTGAAGGCACTCTTTTAAGGAACGATTTACATCTTTTTGTCTTTTGTTCCATTTAAGAGGGGGCCATGAACATCAACAAAGGGGCTAAGTGACCCTTACAATTAGGTATACTGTTGTGGAAGCAGCTAAACTGTAAGAGGGAGGAAGAGTAAGGAAAGTACTTTTCCACCATAAGACATCTCTTGTTATCAAAGAGTCACCTAATGCATTCGGTGTTGAACTGCTAGGGGTAAATGTGAAAGAAGGAATTATATCATAAGCAGGAGTTAAGAAGGCAAGATAGAAAAAACATATAATGAGTAATTCAAATTTAGAAATCCCTCTACACTCACCAGAAACCATCAGATCACTTTGCCTTGTCTCTGCTTCAGCACTTTGTTCTGCTCCCATTTTTCCGAAGTACGTTCAGACTTGAGATGTGTTTCTGTCTCTTTCTTCTTTAACACATTCCTGTGACCGAATAAAACATTAAACATGAGATCCACATAAACATTAGAATTTAAATGAAAGGGTTTCATCCTTCATGATGATTAACTCATAAAATGTTTAAATCACCAAGCAGTTATTTGCCTGTGGGAGTCTAAAAGGCATGAGAAAAGGAAAAAGGCTCAGACAATCATTTCACACTTAGCACCTGCAACAGTGAGGATACTAAAACGGGAGTCATACTCCATTGAAATATTAGCTAGGTTTAGAAAGGCATTGTTTAAAAGTGTGTACAAGCCAAGTCAAGCCAATAAACTTTATTCGATCTATTGAGATAGGCCATAAAAGTACAGGATAGTTTTAAA
Source organism: Lissotriton vulgaris (assembly GCF_964263255.1). Lineage (NCBI taxonomy): Eukaryota > Metazoa > Chordata > Amphibia > Caudata > Salamandridae > Lissotriton > Lissotriton vulgaris. Next base: position 104,348,929 of record NC_141686.1, read on the forward strand.
AAGATTTCAGTACAAAACGTGTGATTAAACATATCCAAAGACCTGGTCAAAATTGATAAAAGGACATTAAAAATATTTTTGTTTTTACAAAAAAAATCAAAGAACCTCAGATAACAACCTATATATTTCAGTCTACCCGAATTTCCCTGTGAATCGCCAGTCCTCATTTAAAAGTTCAATATGTACAGCAATAAATAGACACAGATAAGTTTAGTTAAAAACCACCTAATATACTTTGAACAGTTCAGTTCCTAGACATCGCCCCGTTAAGTTATTGGAATAAAAAAGCAGGATATACCATGGACCGAGGCAATATTTAATTTTTTCCCCCTTTTTAGGTCTCACCTAGCATTGCAGCGCATACGCTGCTCGCTTGCAAGGTCTAGTGTTGTTGGTTTTCGGTTGGGTTTCTTTGGAAGTGGGGTGGAAGCTCCACCCATGCTTTGTATTGGTGCACGTCATAAACGCTCGCTTTTTACTGGAAGTGAGACTTGTTTGTTCCCTCCCTGTCACTCTTTTGCCTCGCCCACCCGGGCAGGAGATTTTGCAGGGCGTGACCAATGTTCCCTCTAATTTTATTCCTCTGTGCGCTGCAGTGGAGGGTCTCTGTGCGCTGCAACCATGGCTATGTGCGCCAGGAACCGAACCTCGCGTTTCTGCAGCACCAAATGCCACTCGTTTTTGGTGCCCTCCTGCCCTCTGTGCCACTCGTTTTTGGTGCCCTCCTGCCGTCTGTCCCACTCGTTTTTGGTGCTCTTCTGCCCTCTAACCCATCGTTTTTGGGGCCCTTCTGACCTCTGCCCCACACGTTTTTGGTGCCCTTCTGCCCTCTGTCCCACCCGTTGTTGTGCCTTTATGCCCTCTGTCCCACTCGTTGTTGTGCCTTTATGCCCTCTTGCCCTCTGTCCCATTGTTTTTGGGGCCCTTCTGCCCTCTGCCCCACTCGTTTTTGGTGCCTTTCTGCACTCTGTCCCACTCGTTTTTGGTGCCCTCCTGCCCTCTGTCCCACTCGTTTTTGGTGCCCTCCTGCCCTCTCTCCCACTCGTTTTTTGTGCCTTTCTGCCCTCTGCCCCACTCGTTTTTGGTGCCTTTCTGTGCTCTGCCCCACTCGTTTTTGGCGCCCCCCTGCCCTCTGTCCCACTCGTTTTTGGCGCCCCCCTGCCCTCTGTCCCACTCGTTTTTGGTGCCCTTCTGCCCTCTGTCCCACCCGTTGTTGTGCCTTTATGCCCTCTGTCCCACTCGTTGTTGTGCCTTTATGCCCTCTTGCCCTCTGTCCCATTGTTTTTGGGGCCCTTCTGCCCTCTGCCCCACTCGTTTTTGGTGCCTTTCTGCACTCTGTCCCACTCGTTTTTGGTGCCCTCCTGCCATCTGTTCCACTTGTTTTTGGTGCCCTTCTGCCCTCTGCCCCACTCTTTTTTGGTGACCTTCTGCCCTCTGCCCCACTCGTTTTTGGTGCCCCCCTGCCTTCTGTCCCACTCGATTTTGGTGCCCTCCTGCCCTCTGTCCCACTCGTTTTTTGTGCTTTTTGTGCCCTCCAGCCCTCTGTCCCACTCGTTTTTGGAGCCCTCCTGCCCTCTGCCCCACTCGTTTTTGGTGCCCTTCTGCCCTCTGTCCCATCGTTTTTGGTGCCCTTCTGCCCTCTGTCCCATCGTTTTTGGTGCCCTTCTGCCCTCTGCCCCACTCGTTTTTGGTGCCCTTCTGCCCTCTGGCCATCTTGCCGTCGGTTCCGCTCGTTTCCCCAGCCGCTGTAGCCTCTCGTATAACTATTGCTGATAATCACGGGCTCCGATTAACAGCAATACTTAAACAAAATGCCACAGTCTGCCTCGCGCTTTACTAACATTTGTGTAGACACTTTCCAAACAAAGCGTGTGCTTTACGCTGTGTTTGGAAAGTGCCTACGCTTTTGTTATTAAAGCACAGGGCAGACTGTGGCCTTTCGTTTAAGTATTGCTGTTAATCGGAGCCCGTGAAGGGGCTCTGATTATCAGCAATACTTAAACGAAAGGCCACAGTCTGCCACACCCCCACACAGCAGTAAGCGCCACAATCGCCACCAGCCCCCCCCGCCTACTTACCTGAACTCCTCACGCCCGCTCCGCCGCCACAGAAAAGTGCCTCATGATCGCGCCGCTCGCATTTGAAAAGCGGCGGACGGCGCGACTCTCTAGGGACGTCCTGTGTGCGCACTCCACGCTAGGTGTGTAGTGTAGTTCCTATATTCCCAATAGGCTCTGCGCATTGGAATAACATAAACAGCAGTGTAGACGTAGGACTGAGGTCATCTAGGTCTCTACTGTCTATGTTAGACTTAATTAGTTTTGCCAGCTAGCTCAGAGGTCACTAGAAACTTTCTCGAAATTCAGGAAAGGGTTAACCGTCCTGATTTAGACAAGAAGGGATTAGTTTCTGACAACCGCATAAACATGACAACTTTGCTCCCCCAGAATAAAGAGTGTATCTCCAGAGTCGTGTGAAAACAATAGACAACTATTTCACTCAGTCAGTCGTGCATGCTTAGTTCCACCAGATTGCAGAGAAATAGAGAGACGGCGTTTTCAATAAAAGGTGTTATTTTATTGAGCAGTCTTCTTTCTCATGCAAGAGAAATGAATTGCCACAATTGCAATACTTATCATGAAGTAAAGTGCGTACAGTAAAAGTAGTATTATGAAATAATACTGTAAAAGAATTGAAATGGTTTCTTAGCCATATGATACTTTAAAATGAATAAAATATATACATACATAAAAACCTTGACTAACGAACTCAACTGGTGCTTCTAAGATACGCCTACCCCAGTGTACCTGACCTAAGCTTAATACATGGGAAGGAGTAAGTAAGTTGGAGTTTTAAGTTAAGTTAAGTTTTGCCAAGTATCGGAAACAAGAATTCTCTCTAAGGTTTCAATCAGCTCCGTACCTTGGTTATAGAATGAAGGAGGTCTTGTATCTCGCTTCTCAGGACTCGTTCTCCCAGCAACCCGCGAGGGTGACTTGGGAACACCGGAGCTGGATTTTCTCGGCTGGAGAAAAAGACAGCGTCTCTCTCAGTGCGTCAAGGGGAGGGGCGGTTTCTGTCGGCTCTCATAACAGCTGGGCTCTCGGGCAAGTAGAACGTCGCTCTGCTCCCAACTACTGTGTGTTTGCTTAAGGCAACGTTGGTATATTTATACCTGAAAGGTGCCGGGTTTGACGTAAGGTTGGACATAAGACGTCACTAAGAACTGACAGTTCTTTCTGGACTCTAGGAGTTCTTGTGCAAATCAAAACAAGAGCAGGCGCTTTTCCCGGGCTGCTGAAGGCTTGGTTTGTTTATAGAATTTGTTGTGCTTTCTGGGAGTCTATGGTAGTAGCCTTGCCGTGTTTTGGACTGCATGGGCTATCACTAAATATGGATATGATTCTTATGCCTTTATAAGGATATTATTAATTATAACCACATAAGGGCATGAATCGGGAATATCGAATTAGGGTCCTAGATAGCAATTCAACACCCACTCCTTGTATTAATGTCAATCATTACTAAATAATAAGCAATATAAACATATAACGATGCATGTGTGTTTTCCAACTCACCCCAAAATACATAATCACATTTGAAATGGTGTATGGTTTATACACGAAATTGAGTATTGGTACTATACGCTTTTCAAGCAGGGTTATCATTCAGTTAAATGCATATATATATCAGCTGAATGAATTGCGAAAATTACACATGAAATGGCTCTGTTTACAGAAAAGAAGGTCGATACCACTTCTTCACATATTTATACGATATTGTACATGTGCTAGAGGCGGAGGTAAATATTGTCTCTATCATCTCTAAAAATAGAAGCTCTGTTCTCTAAGAATAGTTCTACTTTAAGCAGAGTACCATGTGCCAGAAAAATGGTTAATATTTTTGAAGTGAAAGAAAAATAATTTTGCTTTCAGGGGAAGGGAGAAAAAAAAATAGTCCCAAATGTTTTTAGTAGCATTGTTTAACAAAACTGAAGGCCGAATTCAGAGTTCAGGGAACGCTGTGTGATCATTGTTTTTAAAGGTTGTTCTCGTTTTTAGGAGAGAACATCATATCAGACAGACTCGCAAAAAATTGGTCTACAACATCAGGTGAAAGTTCGACAATGATGTAACTGTGCAGTTTGGAGCGCGATTGCTATCATCGATGTTTGGATCAGCAATGCTCACAGAAGGTTGTACCTGTTTGGTGCTGCTTTCCTCTCACTTCACCGCTACCTACTCGTAATGGTGAAGTCTCAACGATTGCAGTCATCAGAATAGTTAGCTGCTGGGGACAACACGTTGCATGAGTCGTTTTAGGACAAAGCAAAGCGTCGATATCCATTGGTACTGCTGATGATAGAGTAAGACAAATGTCCAACACCATTCTTCTCCGCATAGCAGACATCGAAGCACAGGTAAGATGCAATCTTGCAAGATAGGTCTGAATGAAAGAAACCAGGTTGTACTCAGATCTCTTAGCCGGGCCAATCCAAGGACCTTAGTGATACGGTCTCGGTATCGTATTGCTAGGCTCGTTTCTTCCATCGTTGCTGGAGTCTTGTCTGTGGATTGGCTTGCCATATCGGAGCAGAAGGAACAAAAATAAAATTCCTGCCACGAGTCCCAAGATTAAGGGTAGGCCGCCAAAGACAGAATGGACAAAATTCGGGAAGATGCCCAGAACTGTTTCAAAGGGTGCTAACAGTCCCGAAAAAACGGTCTTAAATACATGTGCGATGCCACTGGTATCAGACATGTTTAAGATTTGACTTAACATTTCTACGAAATGCACGAGGCAATTTGTCGATAAAAGGGTATGTATCTCTGATGCCGTCCTTGCAACTTGCAGATCATACGTTTCTTTGGATGAGGTCAGAGGCACAGTAGTCTGTAAAAGAATAGACTTCATTCTGCTTAAAGTATCAATTCGAATAGAAGAGATGTTCACATAAGGCCATATTGCAGCCTCTATGTCTGGATTGCTGTTTGGATACAATACTTGCATACAGCAAACGACCCTGGAAGTAACAGTAACGAGATAACATTCTCCTGGCACCATTCCACAACAGCTGTGGTCATTTATTAAAACGTAACTTTGGTTGGAAAGTTGTCTGAAGAATGGCTCTATCTGTTTTGCAGGAGTGCCTTGCAGGTGACATGAAAGGTTATTTGAAGACCCTTCGCAAGCTCCATGCAAGTTAATACCTTGACACAGAAGTGTACCGCCTAGTGATTTTTTACAATTATTGCCACTAAGGAATACCACCTTTTTCCCTTCACTATATCATGTGTGTGTGTGTAAGGTAAATCCCAGGTTGATTTGATATACCCTTTAACGAACCTTTCATACTGGCCTGCTGGTATATATTCTTGGCAATATTTAAACTGGAAAGTTGTTATCGGAATTGTAATTGTTCCGTGTATTATCCATTCAATGACAGGTCACTCTGACATTGTCAATGGTAATCTCTCAAGTTTTTCAATGCTCAGAATCGTATAATCTGCTCCTTTTTGTGCCAAACTGATTTGTTTATCAGTAAGGTTAAAGATAGAAAATAATGACGTTACTTTGATTAGATGCCATGGCACGTAGCCTGAACTTAGGTTTTGCAACGTCCAGCCAAGCTGTACTATAGAACGTAATTGGGACTGACCATGTTGTAACATTAGTAAGTCTTGCTCTATTATATCAAAGGCAGAGGACACAATACTGTCCAGTGAATATATTCTGGAAGACAGAGTCGTTACCCCTTTGTCCACAACAGAAAGTGATTTTTCCAAATTTATACGATCAATTTCTCGTATTTTTTCTGCTGTCTCAATTTGTATTACTTTCCAAGCTTCGTTGTATGCAGCGTATATACCGGCCGCTATGAAACGTTTTGGACGCTGTTTGCGAGGTCCCATTATGAAATCTCGCAAGTCAGCACCTTCTTTAAGTAAAGTCAAGTGTTGCTTAATTTCAGCCAGTGTGGATTTCTGTAGCCACTCAAGGCATCATTTCCCTACACTGTATGTTGTAACTATCCCTGGATGTTGTCTCTGGGAATATCTTGGGTCTGGCCTGGTCATTTTTAACCCCTGTTTTTTGTTCAGGAATCTATCTTGACAGTTGTTTGTGTCTGTGGGCCAGATCAACCATTTTTTCCAATCAGGATTTGTTCGGTTTTGGTGAAAAATATAGGATACGTCTATTTCCACATCTGTAGTGCTATTGCTATCAGGTATGGGCTTCGGAATAGACGGTTTGTTTAAATCTTTTATCTTAGCTAGGCCAAGACAAGTAGTTTGTTGAATGTTATCATTCAGGAACATAATTTGTTCTGGGATCATGCAGGCTCTGAATAATGATTCTAGACCTTGTACCTGCCAATCTTTTGTTCCCCAGATGATTTTTGTTTCAATGATATTTTTCCAGAACTCAAAACCAAATGTAGACATTTTGTCATAAAATGTTTCAGAATAAATCAATTTAGCATTTGTCAACATTGGTTTAATTCCTGTTTTGTTTAACAGTTGAAAATAAAACGTTTCTGGATCACTATTATTAAACCCTGAGAAGTATGAACATTTCTCATAGAATGTCTTCGAGCTCCCTTTTGGCGGGCTTGGACAATGTTCCCATTGATTGTAATTAAAAACATTTCTAGGTTGTGCAGATTTATGCAAATAGTGATGACCATAGTGATTGTAACAGTATAATTCCTCATAATTTGATGAACCTTGTAAATAATCATGTTCTGTGAATTTAGCTGACATTACTAAATCTGACATTATATTATTTATATTTTCAAAGTCCCAATCATCAGAAAAAGAACTTGGTATCACAAAGTCACTTAGGGAAACCTTAAACTGGTGTGGATACTACAAGAGCTCAATCGGGCCGTACATATCATAGTCAGTTCTGTCCCATGCTATACCACCAGGTATTGAATTGGCTGTGATGTTCACTGATGATAGTTCTCTTTTCTCGATGTGAGAGGATCTGTGAGACTTTAGGACCAAGTTGATGTTCTGACTTGCTGTGTCCATTGTACTATATTTTCCATCAATGAATCTACCCAAGCACAAAACCATGATGAGCCAAAGCAGGAGAAAAAGTACATCTAACACAGTCCAAAATTCAATCCATGGTGAAATTAATATGTTTCTTTTAGTTGGTGAAAAAGCTCGATTATTTTTTCTTTGAATGTTTTTGTTGCTGGCTTGTCTCCATGTTCGCTTGGATCATCGGAAAAGTCATCGAAGTTGATAAAATAACCAGGTGCTGTTCTGTCAATTGGTGGGATTGCTTCCGGATTTCCATTGATCTTTGCATTTTCTTTTGTTACATTTGTACATTCTGATGCTACATCGTTGTAGATTGGTGTATCATTATGAATTGTTGCAATTTGGGTTTCAAGAGGCACAAGTTCCATGGCTTTGTTGCATAGTCCCTTGTTATTTACTGCAGGTTTATCAAATGTGATTAGTCTCTCAGTTTGAACCTCTTGGATTGTAGCAAAGTTTGGTCTTCTGCTATTTCTTGGTAGTCCACTGGGCCTGCTATTTATTATCGGCCACATGTTTGTGGTTTCACCAGATTGATGGAAACAATTCGGTTTTCCTTTTTACCAGCAAGTGGCGGTAGTACTACTGATCTTGTTCCGCTGACAGCTAAGACAGGTACTGCTTTTCTGTAAGAAGGTCCAAATTCCTTCTTGACCGCGATCTTTTTTCTGACCAGATCCCCAATCTTCGGAATCCAGACAAGTCTTGCTGGGACAGGTGGTTCTTCAGTGGTTGTTGGCTTAAACTTTATGTTACTTAGACTCTTTCTTGTTTCATTCAAGTCCTGTAAAACAGCCAAACGATCTTTGATATCAAACGTTTTTTCTTCTACCACTGAAATTTGACGATCCAGATCCTGGATTATCATTCTAGTACCAAACAATAGTTCGTACGGACTGATACCTCCTAGAGAATTTCTTGGCATGTTATTAAGACTACGTTGGACACTTATTAAATGTGTGACCCACCCATCACCCGAACCTAATACCCTCGCCGTTATAGATTGCTTTAGGTCACGGTTTTTTCTTTCCACTACCGCATTTCCCTCAGGATGGAAGGGAGAAGAGTACCGCAATGCGATGCCCATGCTGGTCATGGCCTCTTTGCAAGCTCGAGAGCTAAACGCAGGACCCTGATCAGAATGTAGCATACCAATTGCGTATGTGCCGATAAAGACTCGCAAATCTTTTATAACAGTTCTGGCATCAGCTGAGCGCTGGTGGTCTACATTTTTAAGTTAATTTTGTCCTAATAATTATGGGGACGCATTTCTCCGGTTGGATTTCTGCGTTATAGATCACCTGATGCTTTCTAATAAAGGTGTCCTGGCAATAGTCTGGTCCGGTTCACAATTGCGATCTCTTTTGTAGTCTGGACAATCCATTGCAAATTTGTAAATTTGCAAGCTCATCCCCGGCCACCAGTATTCTGATTGTAATTCTATTAAAGATTTCAAGATCTATTGGTGCCTCGGACCCAGTCCCATGTGTGCGTCTTCAATCAAGAAAACTCTCCGGTTAAATTTGGAATTACTCTATCCCCCACTCCAGGGATTTGAGCAAAAGGAACAGAGTTTGCATCAATTATGAATGTATTACTGAGTGGATAGTTGAGAGGTAATGCTGCATAATCGCCTTTTAGTGAGGCTTTTACTGCCAGCATGGTTTCTCCATCTATGTGTTTTTCTGAACGCTTTTTTGTGGCTACGGAAGCCGGTTGAACCGCTTCCGCTGTGGCTGTGTTAGCCAATGAATTCCCTGCAACGTGAACGCCATCACGTTGATGACTCAGTGTATGTATCACGTGAGTCTTTTGTAGTTCTTTCTGTAAAATAGCTACTTGTTCCCAAAGCGTTTTATGCTTTATTGTGGCACCTGTGTCATCTTTGTAACCGTTTTTGCTCCATGTCTGCATGTCACTGTTGTATGACTTGACGCAGTAATGCGAATCGCACACTATTAGTGTGGGGAATTCGCGATCAGCATTTTCAAGCGCCATCTTTAAAGATCTTCTTTCAGCTCATTCAGCTGAACAGTTTGAGTGATTCAGTTTTGGTAATCATAGGTCTGAATTTACCAGAGCGCCAGCAACCTTTGACAATCGCGCACGCTGCATTGTAGGATTTTTTATCTACATCGTAGTGTTGTGGGTATCTGTCCATATAGATTACGCAGGTATATTGTTCGAGAGGCAGAATTTCGATTGGCAGAGGATATTCTTGTTCAAATTCTAGATCATCTAGTTTTTTCAGTTTCGGGTCAAAATAGTATTTCACGTCTTCTGTAGCAAGAGAATTTTCCCATTGTATCCATTTTGGATCTAATGCCACTGTATACAGATCGCGTGGACTTGTTAATGCCTCAAGGGCTGATTCTGCTGTATAAACGGTTATTCTCTTGCCTTGGGCTAGGGCTCTTTCTTTTGCTACAGCAGTTTGAACCGCACTCAGATTTTTTTCTGTAGAACTGAATTTCATTTCAGCTTGAGTGTACAAATGTGATTTGTAAGCTATAGGTACCGTTTCTCCCTCATTAGAGGTCAGGTATGTGAATCCGCATCTTCCTGGGATGACTCGGATTACAAGGTTGCGTATGTTGTCGCAAGTTTGTAATTTTGTTTTAGCTAACATGTCTGTTTGTAGTGATCTTAAAATTTTTGTGTGTTTTTGAGTCCAATTTATTGGTTTGAATCAGGTTTTATTAATTCATAGAGAGGTTTAACCCTCTCTGGATAATTTAGAATGTATGTTCTTCCGAAATTCAGGAAACCTAGTATTGATTGTAATTTTTTCTGCGTTTTTGGTGCTTGGAGTACTGCACACTTCTCTAGGAAGTTGTCTGCCAGGCTTTTGCCTTCACTTGATAATTCATATCCTAAAAATAGGACTGTTAGATGGGCAATTCTAGACTTTTTAAAGTTGAATTTGTAACCCTCTGATGCGAACCCAAGTATTATGGTGTTCACTCTTTTTAAATGAGTCTCCAGGTCATCGTCTGTAAGATAGATGTCATTGGCATATGATAATGCCTCATCATCATATATTTGTAGTAACTCTGTTACCCTTGCTGAGAATAATCCTGGGCTATTCTTGAATCCCTGTGGGAGTCGGCAAAATTGTTTTTGCAACCCCATTATTGAGAAAGCGGTCAAATACCTGCTTTCAGGTGCAATGTTTTGACAGAAGAATCCATTAGAGATATCTAATGTCGTTTTATATTTTTTGCGCACAATGTTGTTCATTAGTGCTGCACTGTGTGAGTTTTGTACTGCAAAAGTTTTGCAGCAGGAGTTTAAATGTCTGTAGTCCAAAACTAGGCGATATGAATTGTCTGGCTTGGAGACAGGAAACAAAGGATTGTTCATTTGTGAGGTGCATGTTTCAATCACCCCTTGATATTCAAGTTGATCTAAGATCTCCCTGACTTGCTTTTTAGCTTCTTGTTTAACTGGGTACTGCCTTTGTGCAGTGGGTTGATTTTTTAACTAGATTTTGTGGGAGGAGAATCCTCATCCCATCCTACATGATTTTTGTATAATGCGGGAGCTTGGGGCAATGCCCATTTTCTTGCCAATGTGAATTTTTTATGAATCGGAATATGATTTGAGAAGGCAGGAATAATCATTTCTTCGCCATGAGGGCACTCCCTGACAAACTCTGGTGGCCAATCTTTTTCAGCTAACAGGATGTCATAGCCTTTTGAAAGTTTCTCCCAAAAGAGACCTTTTATTTTCCTAGTTATATCTCCCTCTATGCGTAATGTTATTTCATATAGTTTATGGGGCACACTGACTCGTGTGTCTGCAGTTTCCACTTGAACGTATTCATTCGTGTCCACTGTCTCTGGAAGATTCATCAGGATCTTGCGAGCTATTGTCACTTCTGCTGCGCTGTCTAGCATTGTCTGTGCCCACTCTCCGTTTTTCAGTCGTGTCCTCAGGATCTTGGGCATGTTTAAATTTAATACTTGCTACCTTCTTTCTGGGAAATTGTGATTTATTACTTTGATGAGCAGGTTCTTTGTCTTTGGACTTGACGTGCTCTTCCTTGTTTTCTGACCGTCCTCTTCTTTCCGATTTCTGTGAGGAAGTCTGAAAAGATCGAGAGGGACGTGTATCAATATCTTGATATCAGGTTTTCTCAATTTATCCCTATCTCTAAGGCTGTATCTTTTCTTAGAGAGTTCCCTTTGGGGAGACTTGCCTCCTCTGCCTGGAGACCTTACTCTCAGTTGAGGAGACCTTCCTCTGGACTGGAAACGTTTTTCCTTGGGAGTGGATTGTTTATTACCATCCCAACCCTTTTTTGGAGTATTTAAATTATTTTTAATAAATGTTTTTTCAGGATTTTCAGTTAGTTGGGGTTTTAACGGTTTCCCGCCCAAACTATCTCTTCCTAGCTCTTCATAGGATTTTTCTGCGATTCTAGCAAGTTCAAATGGTTGGTCTGTTATATCGGTTTCCTTCAATTTCTGGTGGATTGCCACACATGCTGCTTCTTCTCTTATGTTGGCCAATAGTATAGCCGAGACCTGCTTAAAGTCTTTTAGTAATTTCATATCCAGATTCAAGGCAGGTTTTGGACCGTATTAGTTTTGAATTTGTCTTAGTACATCTGGTATTACCGCCATAGACGGAACACCATGTGTTTTTGTGTAGATGGAAGCAAAGACCGTGCCCAAAGTGTCACAGTCCTCTTCATGTGGTGCAACCCCCATTGGGAGGCAGATAGTCAGAATTCTGTGTTACTCATGAGGTGTAGTATTAGGAAATTCTGCCTCTATTTGAGTTATTTTCTGAGCTAACCAGAATGGAATTTGTTCCCATTTTATGGGTGTTTTACCAAGACATGATTGTATGTTCTGTGGTGTAATTTTGTTTGTATTCCCCTGAAGAGGGGTCAGCTGTGGGATGTTAATTGTTGGTTGGACTGTTGCAGTCCGCATGACATATTGGACTAATTATCTATGTATTTTAATTAATAGTTTTAGCTGAGCTAAAAGTTCCACGTCTGACATGTTGTCAATGTCTGGATGTGGTGTGTAGCTGGCTAGGATCGGCCACATGGCTCCTGGTCTACCTAGTGGACCGTGCCTGGTGATGTGATTTTGATGTTTTAGGGCGCCTTTAAACCAGAGCAGGTGCTCTTGGTAAGTTAGTGGTATTTCAACGTCCTCGAAAGGAGTATATATCCAGAGGTTCCTCTATTTTGTAATAGTGGAAATCTTTTGTCACAGCGTGTGCTGCTGGAAAATGTATCCATGTGTAGAACACCTATGGCTGCCGAAACTCATGTGCCTCTATCTCGAATATGACTGTACCACCTCTGGATGATAGTCCATTTTCTATAAGTTTAAGAGTTATAGTTCTTATTATGTTGACCGGAATGAGTATAGCATTCGGGTCACCTTGCTGGAGACTTGTGTCTTCCTCTAAGAATTGAGTTGCTAATGCTTCTCTTTCTTCTACACTTTCCGCCATTTTATTGACTAAAAATGTTTTGTTGCAGAGCGAGTTTCAAGGAAACAAAGATTAGGTGCACAATATTTTGGAACACTGTATCCTTCAACGTTGACGGAACCAAGAACTAATACATAGGATTCTCATCCTACTAAGTTCCGGCGGATATTAACCTTTCACCCACTACAGACGTCTATTGGAGTTTTTACGGGAGAAAGGGGTCTGTGTGAAAAGCACGACTGAGTTACTCTAGTGTCTTGCGTTAGTTTTATCGCCTTACCAAACGTTGGGCTCCATGTAGTGTAGTTCCTATATTCCCAATAGGCTCTGCGCATTGGAATAACAAACAGCAGTGTAGACTTAGGACTGAGGTCATATAGGTCTCTACTGACTATGTTAGACTTAATTAGTTTTGCCAGCTAGCTCAGAGGTCACTAGAAACTTTCTCGAATGTTCATGAAAGGGTTAACCGTCCTGATTTAGACAAGAAGGGATTAGTTTCTGACAACCGCATAAACATGACAACTTTGCTCCCCCAGCATAAAGAGTGTATCTCCAGAGTCGTGTGAAAACAATAGACAACTATTTCACTCAGTCAGTCGCGCATGCTTAGTTCCACCAGATTGCAGAGAAATAGAGAGACAGGCGTTTTCAATAAAAGGTGTTATTTTATTGAGCAGTCTTCTTTCTCATGCAAGAGAAATGAATTGCCACAATTGCAATACTTATCATGAAGTAAAGTGCGTACAGTAAAAGTAGTATTATAAAATAATACTGTAAAAGCATTGCTATGGTTTCTTAGCCATATGATACTTTAAAATGGATAAAATATATACATACATAAAAACATTGAATAACGAACTCAACTGGTGCTTCTAAGATACGCCTACCCCAGTGTACCTGACCTAAGCCTAATACGAGGGAAGGAGTAAGTAAGTTGAAGTTTTAAGTTAAGTTAAGTTTTGCCAAGTATCGGAATCAAGAATTCTCTCTAAGGTTTCAATCAGCTCCGTACCTTGGTTATAGAATGAAGGAGGTCTTGTATCTTGCTTCTCAGGACTCGATCTCCCAGCAACCCGCGAGGGTGACTTGGGAACACCGGAGCTGGATTTTCTCGGCTGGAGAAAAAGACAGCGTCTCTCTCAGTGCGTCAAGGGGAGGGGCGGTTTCCGTCGACTCTCATAACAGCTGGGCTCCCGGGCAAGTAGAACGTCGCTCTGCTCCCAACCACCGTGTGTTTGCTTAAGGCAACGTTGGTATATTTATACCTGAAAGGTGCCGGGTTTGACGTAAGGTTGGACATAAGTCGTCACTAAGAACCAACAGTTCTTTCTGGACTCTAGGAGTTCTTGTGCAAATAAAAACAAGAGCAGGGGGTTTTCCCGGGCTTCTGGAGGCTTGGTTTGTTTAAAGAACGCGTTGTGCTTTCTAGGAGTCTATGGGAGTAGCCTTGCCGTGTTTTGGACTTCATGGGCTATTACTAAATATGGATATGATTCTTATGCCTTTATAAGTATATTATTAATTATAACCACATAAGGGCATGAATCGGGAATATCGAATTAGGGTTCTAGATAGAAATACAACAGGTGGTGCTCGCTGACGTCAGGGGAGGTGCGCGCGCACGTGCACGGTCTAGAGGGAACACTGGGCGTGACATGTTTCCCTGTTTGCACATAATGCTGCATTTCTGGGAAACAGTGGTGCGACGTTTTAAAATATGGCATTCATGACTTTTTTTAGAATCATGTTTTACATCAGTGGTGTGAAGTTTTAAAATTCGGCACTCATGGAGCGTTTTTAGAATTATGTTTTACATCAGTGGTGCGATGTTTTTAAATCAGGCACTAATGGCGTTGTTGCAATTAGCGGCACGTTTTTCACAAACATGCTTTGCACCTTTATCTCGCAAAACAGCGGCGCTGCATTCTGCTCTATATCATAGCTCTCCACAGCTAAACAAACAGCCAGCAGACCTTGTAGATCAAGAGCCCATTATATATGTTCATGTAGCACACGCACAGCAATGAGGGCTCTGTACAGCCCAGTAGTGTCTGTGGGGTGGAATGTTATCATTACACACAGAGCGCTGGCAGTACTGCGCCCAAAAGTTAGATATTAATTGATGTATCTGAGGAATGCTGTGTTCTACCTTGCGCAAAGCTGGCAGAGGCACACTTCTGGAGGCTCTATAACTTGCTGATTTTACTGTGTCCCCAGACCTCCCTTACCCCATTCTATACCAACACGTGATGCACTGCATCGCTGTGGCGCCACTCATAGAAATTTAGAGGCACAGTAGCCCTCTGTGATACAGAACTGTACTAAAAAGGAGCACAGACACAACACAACAGCAGACAATGTCATTAAAGCAAAAGGACATTGTCGTAATGACCAGAGCTGCTAAGCGGGAAGCTGGGGAACGATGTTCGAGTCACGGCATTGGCTTACCAATGTGTGATTCTGGGCAAATTAATCTCCTGTGCCTTCTAAAAGGTAATGTGTTCCTGTGTAAATGTGCTCTTGTGTAATGTAACTGGTTGTCTTGTAAAGGTCTCTACTACTCTCGAGTTCAGTTTGCGCTATATGACTTTGCTAAACAAACAGCCATCAGACCTTGTAGAGCAAGAGCTTATTATATCCGTTCATGTAGCGCACACACAGCAATGCGGGCTCTGAACAGCCCAGTACTGTCCGTGGGGTGAATGTTATCACTACACACACAGTGCTGGCAGTGGCCAGTGTCTAGACACACACCGAGTTAGTATACGCTCCTTAAACCTGTGAGGCTACTTTTCTGAAAACACTTCAACTCCAACTGAACTGGTACGATAACTTGTAGACACACAGAGACACCACCATATACAGCACTAGAAGGCCACACTCCTAGAAACTGCAACTTACACAGCATGGGAGCGGTAACCCCCGACCCATTGAGCCATTGCACCCCACAGCACTGAGAAGTCACATTCCAGCAGCCACTGCAACACAACCTGCAGTAGCATGTCCAGCTTTAGAAACCGAGACATTGCAGTCTACGCGCTTTGGGAAGTCACAATTTGGTGGGCACAATATTTTAAACAGTTCTGGAAGTTTTTGTCCACCGATACTATATGCAGCACAGTACAGGAGCGGCCACGCTTAGACACACAGAGACACTGCATTTCCACACAGCACTTAGATACTACTTTCTATACAGTACTGAGGTCATAAAGTTGCAGACACAGTTTCCAACAAAGCGGAAGGACGGGCCGTCCCATACTGAAACCTTATAAAACAAGGGCGAAACTACTGTTCCTAATTTAATAACGGTTACACCGCGACACAAGTTTGCAGTGTGGGCGTATTTCCTTGCTTGCACAAGGATTTATGCCACACTTTTGTATGCTAGTTTTAGAGATACTGTACTTTACGCACATCTCGAGCTGCCCCTTTTAAGCAGTCCTAGACAATACATCCACCTCATACTGTGCATGTGAAAGTAGGGAGGAGAGGGGGGTTGCATCCTCAAACTGATCGCCCCGTCCAATAATTGCTCCAGCACACAACAAGGGGCATGCAGAGATGCCTTTGTGTCGTTTCGTTTCAAAATGCTTTATTCGGTTTGTACAAGTACAACCATATAGCAACATACAACAATACTGTATGAAAACATATTTGTGTAGGTTGAAATAATGAAACTTATTTAAAATTGTATCAATAACCATGCCAATCTTGTTAAGCCCATAAGATATATCTCATTGATATACAGAGTTCAATTTGGTCACAGTATATTATTTAGCAGCAGTTAAGGTTTAGTGCGAAACACGCCAGGTATAATAGTGCAAATCAGAAAAGACCTTTGATAGGCATAAAGTGCAGTTGGTATGTGCAAATATGCAAAATTATAAGTAAAGTGCAACGTCTGTATGGTCTCATAGATATTAGAAATCATAGGTATTTTAGCAGCGGTTTGTTTTAAAAGAATTTGAAAAAAGACATTAGTGCAAGAAAAAGTGCAAAGCCGGAAGGTAATCATTATCAAGGATACAATCAACAAGTAAAAATACAGAGTGGATAAAATTCATATAAGAGAAATGCAAAAGTTTAACAGTAACTCACAGTTGTTCATTAGATGTGTTTACCAACGGGGGATAAAGGAAAGAAGGGGGCTCATATAATAATTGATTTCCTGTGCCCAATACATTTAAGAATATAGATGGCTACACGGTAACACACATTCGGGGAGGACAAGTCAAACAACAGTTGCATTGCAGCTCTTATATTGCACGTACTGTATTCCAAAAATAGTTGCTTCAGATAAAACTTTCTAAAACCAGTATAAAAATTACAAAATAGTAAAAAGTGGCAGATACTCTGTTTAGATTTCCCGTCGCATGGGCACGGGCATAACCCGGGTTTTTTTACAATAGGGAAAGCCACCAGATGGTGGACTATACCCAACCTCAGGCGTGCTAAAACAAAGCGGTGGGAGTTAATATTAACAAATGTGAGATAGGATGAAAATCCTATACTTAAATTATACTCCAAATGCAGTTTAAACGTACTTTGCATAGCATACTTCTTCATTCTGGCCCCTTTTGCGTGATCCATAAAGGTGGTTTTAAGGTCACGCTTCGTTAAAACTGATTCTGTTAAAATATCTTTAAAAATGTCCTGATCAAAAAGGATCTTGTACCAAGAGAAAATGTGTTTTAACCAGGGGATTTTCGAATGCTGATCCAGTTTAATACAGTCTACGATTACTTCCTGGGTGAACTTAGTTTCTTCTTTAGCCCATATGGATCGCCAAAGGGAAAGAGGACGCAATGCAATCAGATCTGTGGCATGATTTAAACCTAGCTCTCTATGAGTGATCTCATTTGACGCTGAAGCAGGGAGACATAGTAAGCGTTTCAAGTACCTGTTTTCCTCTTGCTGGATGGATTGGGCAATCTGGGGATTATATCCCCATATCCCTGCTCCATATAGGGCAGACGACATGCACCTTGAGTTGTAGATGGAAATCATCTCTCTTATTCTACGGCCCCCCAATTTAGAAGCGAATCTGAAGATACAATTTGTGTTTCTAGTCATCTTCATGCCTACACAGGATTGCTCGTTTACCCATCTCCCATCTCCTGAAAAGGTAATACCTAAATAGCAAAAATGTTGAACAGATTCAAGTTTATCCCCATCTAAAAAGAATGACTTGCTTTTCTTTAGTTTCTTTCCACAGGTCATGGTCATAGTCTTGCCCTTGTTAATTTTAAGCTTTCTGCCCTTAATAAAAATGTGAAATTTATCAATTAGCTTTTGGAGCCCATTCGCGGTCCTGAAAATCAGGACCGCGTCGTCCGCATATAAGAGGACGGGTATTTGTTTACCATTAATAATAGGGGCATCAGCTAAAGATTCTTGTAAGGATTGGTCAACCTGATTTATAAAAAGGGAGAATAACAAGGGGGCTAGCACACACCCTTGTCGGATCCCTCTACCAATTTTAAAAAAGGGGGTGCATTCTCCGTTTGATCCGAATCTGACTTTGCTTGAAAGACTGCTGTACATTCTGGCCAGTAGGTGAATGATCTCTGGGGGTGCGCCCATAGCGAGTAGTGTTGGCCAGAGCAGTGCGTGTTCCACTAGATCGAATGCAGAACTTAGATCGGCAAAGCACATGAACAAATTCCCCTCCTTGGCTCTTGTGTACTTGCCGATAAGTTTAAGGTTCACGCACTGCTCCATGGTTCCTATACCTCTTCGGAACCCATACTGAATAGGTGAAAGGACATTTTTATCTTCAACCCAGGATTCTAGTCTTACCAGAAGCACGCGACTCAGTATCTTTAGCGACGAGTCTAAGAGAGAAATTGGGCGGTAGTTCCGTGCTTCAGCCCTTGAACCCTTTTTGAAGAGTGGCACCAAGATGGATTGACCCCATGAGGTTGGCAACTCATCCTCAATAGCAGCATTAAAGTAGCGTGTTAGAATAGGGGCCCATAAATCGATCTCGGATTTGAAGAAGTCCACGGGGACCCCGTCTGGGCCCGGGGCTTCCCCCCCCTTACTCTTCTCAATTGCCTCAATCACCTCATTTAAAGACACCGAAAACAATAATTTCTCCCATTTAAAACAGGTTGGCATATCATTTAAGACATTAAGATTTGGAACAGGAATAAAATCATGAGTAAAATCAGAGTTAAAAATCTCAGTAAAGTGTACAATCCAGGCCTGGCAACTAACATATGAGGTTAGTTCAGGAATATTGTCGTTCTTCAAGAACGGACTATTTACAGTGTCCCAAAATAGTTTATGATCTTTGGTTTCTGCAGCCTGATCTAATTTTGCCCAGGCCTCGTACTGTAGTTCTTTCTTCCGGGTGGATAGTGCAATTGTATAGTTATGACGCTCTTCCCTAATCTTGCAAGAGTCTCTTGGTGTGGCATCAAGCGAAATTTTTAACCTTTTTAATGACTGAGCACAATTGTCATCAAACCACGCCGTCTTGACTTTTCTTGGTTTCCGGATATTGCGTGTCAGTGATTTCTCAATAGTTTTTGTTATAGTTAAAAATTTGGATAGCAGGGTTTGTGGGCGTGGTGTCGGGGATAGGCAGTACTTCACCTCTCCGCAGCAGTTTGTAATTACATTGGTAACAAATTTAGCGGGGTCAACTTTTGTCCACTTCACCCTCGTCCCGTTCGGTCTTCCTACAGCGATGTCCTGGATTGGTCGACCATAGGAATTCTTTTTGGTCCCCCAACCCAGCAATTCGACAGTTACGCTGTTGTGATCACTGACCATTTGTTCAATCACCCAGACATTAATATAGGTTACAGAGCAAGATACCATGATATGGTCAATAAAAGATTGGCTGTTCCTTCCATGGAATGTCGGACATCTGGCGTTGTTTGCATTCTTATTGCATTCGAGAAGTTCCAGATCGTATTTAGCCAATAAGTTATTCAGAGCGCTGCCAAGGTTATTATGAGGGAAGTGATTGTATACACATGTTGTTTCCCTTCCCGAGTACTCCTCCCTATGGCCGCATGCCCCCTTGAGTGCATAAGTACATGATTTGATATTAAAATCTCCTGTCCATAGTATGGCAGCTGGTTTAGGTGTACTAAGTAACATTGCATCAATGGCCTGCTCAATACCAGAAATAAACATTCCCTGTTTGTGCCCTGCAATATTGTTATAAAAATTCACTATTATTAAGTCTCTATATCCGCTGTGGGCCAAACGCAAAACGGAAGCATGATCTCCTAAGACTACTTGATCACTAACACAGAACTCAGTCAATGCGGTAGATATCAGAGTCACTAGCCCGCCCTTGGCTCGACCAGCCTGGGAAGCCACGGCCAACACATTGAAAGAGGTATATCCCTCGACA
Organism: Lissotriton vulgaris; assembly: GCF_964263255.1. Taxonomy (NCBI): domain Eukaryota; kingdom Metazoa; phylum Chordata; class Amphibia; order Caudata; family Salamandridae; genus Lissotriton; species Lissotriton vulgaris. The sequence goes on from NC_141686.1 coordinate 104,368,816, forward strand.
TGTACTTCAGCCCTATCCCAGAATGGGCGGTTTTTTTGCCATGCTCTTGGCGGAGGGTTTGGACTCCATGGGGGCCATTTATAGTATGCTTTAAACAACAGATATATAATACCTTGGTGATCGGTGCTGATTTGAACAGGGGGTAGTGCCCAGCCCAGACTCCTCAGGCCACAGAGGGCCCGGGCTTAGCGGGGGGAGGAGACAGCAGGCGCGGCGGTGGAGGCTCTGGATCCCTTTCAGGCGTGGCTGGTGGCAGATCTGGGTCCCAGGATGCGGACAGGCGAGCAGGAAGGCGGACAGGCGAGCAGGTAGGCTCGCGCGCTGGAACACAGTTAGGCGCCAACACCCGCTCCCCAGCAAGGCCAGCCCCTTAAACAGCGCCTCCGGGCGCCAAGCCTCGACGCGACTTCCGCTCGTGTCGCGGAGGCTTCTGGGAGTTGTAGTCTCAACTCCCCCGCACTGCGGCAGACCCGGTGTTGGAGGGCTGCGGCGGGGGGAGGAGACAGCAGGCGCGGCGGTGGACGCTCTGGACCCCTTTCAGGCGAGGCTGGTGGCAGATCTGGGTCCCAGGATGCGGACAGGAAGCAGGAAGGTGGACAGGCGAGCAGGTAGGCTCGCGCGCTGGAACACAGTTGGGCGACAACACCCGCTCCCCAGCAAGGCCAGCCCCTTAAGATCTGGGTCTAAGGATGCGGACAGGCGAGCAGGTAGGCTTGCGCGCTGGAACACAGTTAGGCGACAGTGTATTTATTGAGGCTCCTTATTTAAATTCCTTATTCCTTGTTTAGATTCAAGTCCTTAACTCGGACTATCTCTCCTCTCCACGCTGCACACCACCTCTCCTGCCCCTCCTCACCTCTCTCAGCTCTTCAGCATTTCAGAGCGTTTCGAAGCACCCAGTAGCCAGACCTCTGGCCTCGATGAAAAAAATCACTCCTCCACTCCTCCGTCCCTTCGCTCTCAAAAAGGACACAAAGCAGGCAAAATACCGAACTTCCACTCAGCCGCGGCAGCATTGGCAAAATGGGCTTTTTTCCGCGGCTTTTCCCGTTTTTTAGGTCTCGCCTGTCGATGCGCATGCGCATCGAGCAAGCGAGACTATTGCGACTTATCCACTCTTTATCTACACTGCAAGGAATCGTGGCGATTCCTTGCAGTGCCCGTGACTTTTAAGGTCAATGCGCATGCGCATTGAGCTTATGCGCATGCGCATTGACCTTAAAAGCGCGTGCACGTCCGTCTTTGTTTACCCGCTCCGCCCCCTCCCGCCGTGTCGCATTTCTCCTCCCCCTCCCCTCTCTTCCTTCCGTCTAACGCCGTCTAACTTCCTTCCGCGTAACACCGCCGCAACGGTCACATCCTGCCGTGTCGCACCTCTCCCCTCTCCGCCCCCTCCCCTGCCCGCCCCCTCCCCTGCCCGCCGTGTTACGGTGAAAGGCTTGTTTTTAACCCCGTGGTTCTGTTGACCTCTTTCCTTTTACATGTGTCTGACCCTTTAACTTCTTCTCTTTATGCCTTAATCGGACTCTGTCACGCAGTCTGTCTCTTTCCTTCTGTCTTGATTTTGCGGCCTCCCTCCCTACGACTGTCTCTGTCTCCCAGTTTACTCTTGTTTCTTTCCCCGTCTTGATTTGCGTCCCACGTTTGTCCCGCTTATGCCTCTTTTATGTCTATCCTCCGGCCTGTCTCTGTTCCCCTGGCATATCTGTGTGTCCCTCTGTATGCACCCACTCTATATACCCTAACACGTTTTTGCCCCCCCCCCCCGCCACCATCACCAGCCTACCTTGAAGGAACTACAGATCCCAGAATTCTCACCCCTTGAAGCAGCAGTGCACCCTGGAGCACCTTTTCACTCTGGAGTATGAGCTACATCGAAGCAGCCCCAGCAGCCGGCGAAACTGGAGCTCCCTCGGCCTCTGGTGCACTTACCACCCTGGAGCTCCCACAGCATCTGGTGCACTTACCACCCTGGAGCTCCCACGGCCTCGTAAGTACACTTTATTAATATTTACCAGCATACTTTCAGCCAGCGAGAGTTCAGGCTGTTTGTAGAATCACAGATCAGAGCAAACTGCACTCCCTTCGAGAGCCAGGATTCCGGAGCAGGCCACGTCAGAACAGACGAAGGCTTTCGTACTGTGGCCAGGCTGTGCCACTAGCACTTTATGGGGAAAATAGATGGGTGAAGTGCTCGAGTTCATCTGAGCGTTGTTCTTCGAGTGCATTCTAGTCCATCTTTTGTGTTTTTGCCCACCCACAGGCCGGTCGCAGCTCCCTCGGTGCCGCCCGTCCTCCAGCTGCAGAGCACAGCGTCACAGGCGCTGACCGGCTCCACAGAGTGCCCGCCTGCACAGGAGCAGCTCACAGCCAGCGGCCTCCCACATCCTCTGCAGGGCGGTCCTTGCCGCTTCCATCTAGGCCGCGGGACAACGCCTGCTTCACATGTACGGTGGCAAGCCTATTTTGTGTGCTCAATCCCCTACGAAGCACAGGTCAGCTTCTCTAAATTCTAATTATTTTGTTTACCGCAGCATATTGCTGTTCATTAGGTGGCAGCCAAAGGAGCTTGCCTAGAGCGCAGCCATCTTCGCGCAAGGCTAGCTCCATCCCTCTGTGTCCGCATATTTACAATAAAATACAAAATAGCCCTTCCCTGCCCTCCGTTTTGTTTCAGCCCTTCCCTGCCCTCAGTGTTGCTTCAGCGCTTCCCTGCCCTCCCTGTTGCTTCCGCCCTTCCCTGCCCTCCATGTTTCCGCCATTCCCTGCCCTCCATGTTGCTTCCGCCCTTCCCTGCCCTCCCTGTTGCTTCTGCCCTTCCCTGCCCTCCCTGTTGCTTCCGCCCTTCCCTGCCCTCCCTGTTGCTTCCGCCCTTCCCTGCCCTCTGTGCTGCTTCCGCCCCTCCGTGCTGCTTCCGCCCTTCCCTGCCCTCCGTGCTGCTTCCGCACTCCCCCTCACCCTCACTCACCCTCAACCCCTCACCCTCACTCACCCTCAACCCCTCACCCTCACCCTCACTCACCCTCAACCCCTCACCCTCAACCCCTCACTCACCCTCACCCTCACTCACCCTCAACCCCTCACCCTCACTCACCCTCACTCTCACTCATCCTCACTCTCACTCATCCTCACTCACCCTCAACCCCTCACCCTCACTCACCCTCAACCCCTCACCCTCACTCACCCTCAACCCCTCACCCTAACTCACCCTCACCCTCACTCACCCTCAACCCCTCACTCACCCTCAACCCCTCAACATCAACCCCTCACCCACCCTCACTCACCCTCACTCACCCTCACTCACCCTCACTCACCCTCACTCACCCTCACTCACCCTCACTCACCCTCACTCACCCTCACCCACCCTCACCCACCCTCACCCACCCTCACCCACCCTCACCCACCCTCACCCACCCTCACTCACTCTCACTCACCCTCACCCTCACCCTCACTCTCACTCACCCTCACTCACACTCACCCTCACTCACACTCACCCACCCTCACTCACCTTCACCCTCACTCACCCTCAACCCCTCACCCTCACTCACCCCCACTCACCCTCAACCCCTCACCCTCAACCCCTCACCCTCCCTCACCCTCACTCACCCTCAACCCCTCACCCACAATCCCTCACCCACAATCCCTCACCCACAATCCCTCACCCACAATCCCTCACCCACACTCACCCTCACCCTCACTCACCCTCACCCTCACTCACCCTCACTCACCCTCACTCACCCTCAACCCCTCACTCACCCTCAACCCCTCACTCACCCTCAACCCCTCACCCACCCTCAACCCCTCACCCTCACTCACCCTCAACCCCTCACCCTCAACCCCTCACTCACCCTCACTCACCCTCACCCTCAACCCCTCAGCCTCACCCTCACTCACCCTCAACCCCTCACCCTCACTCACCCTCACTCACCCTCAACCTCATGCTAAAGATTTACAAAAAAACCCATAAACAATTCTAAAAGCACTAACTCTAATGCTGCGAGACCTATTGCATTTCTAATGCTTGTTTTTCTTTTTCGCGATGTCTGCAGCGCTAACACATGCTGCTGTCGGAGCACGCCAGATCAGGAGCAAACCGTCGCCATTACCATCTGGGGGCGTGGTCTTTGTGAAGAGTGAACAGCTCCGGGCATTTTGTTCCCAGACTTTGGATATTTGCTTCTCTGCTAGTAGTTTTAAGAAAAATAACTGTATCCCTTTCCATGGTAGTTACCCAGAGGTTTTGGCCACTCACCCAGTACTGACATGAGTGAGGGTTGCTGGTACAGCATTGGCGCACCTCACCAGCTGCAGTATCACTGAAGCAACATGGGATAAGTTAGCACGAAAACGAAAAGCCCGAAAAACTCCAAGCCAATTTGCAACAAGTTGTGTCTGGTATGTGCTTTTTTTGTCCGGTATGGCAGGTATTGTATATGCGTTTGCTATTATTGCTAGTACGCTTACACGGCTGATGTTAAAGGGTGCTGTGTATAAAATAACTGTGGGGTAAAGTACTAGGCAATACTTAGCCATATTTTAACTCAGAATTTTAGCTGCTGTTTACATGTCAAGTGCCGCAAAGGTGCAAAAAGGCATATAACAAACGATAAAGGACTGTGTTTGTTAGAGTGCAAGCGCGATGGCCATATAAAAAAGGCTCCTTCTGGAGAATATAGCAGGAAAGTTTGTTAAAGGAAAGAGCAAAAACGTGTAATGGGTTATATTTAGAGAAAACGCTCGTGTTTTGCTGAAGTGCAATTGCTATGGGTGAACGGTGGAGTGGGGAGGGGGGGGGAGGGTAAGCAGTGGGGAAGTCGCATTAGAGACTTGCAAAGTGAAAGCGAAAGATTATGGAGAAGTAGAATTTTACTGCATGTTGTGTGTTGGTGCCCTACTTATGTTTCTGTTGGACGCTGTAGAGCTACTACTACATTACTACCTATTACAACACTACAATGTCTATAACTAATACTCTAAATACACATTATTGCTAACCTTGCTAATGCTAAAAATGCTATTATAACACAGCAACTATTCATTGCAATACTCACACTGCACACTACTGCTACATACAGCTCTTGCCACCAGCACTAACTGAACACAAGCTATAATCCACATATTTACTTCCATAAATACATGCAGCTCTTTATCTGTCAAATACATTCACTACACAACAAACAAAAACATTAAGCAAAATTGTCATTTATTGCCAATAACTCTAACTCTAACTGATGCAAGATCTGTTGCATTGCAAATGCATATTTTTATTTTAAGGATGCTAGCACGTAGCTTAGTCACAACTAGATCTGAGCCAGACTACAGACCTCAAGAAACGAAGAACATATAACACAGAATTGCTAGTGAGCATTTGTAAAAAAATAAAACGCTGGTCTAACCTGTCTAAAATTGCACATCTTTAAAATGGAAATGAGAAAGAATTTTCTGAAAACCTCGTAAAAACTGCAGAACATTAAAAAATGCATCATGATCTGTGGAGACTTTCCGTCAGAGCCACAAGGAGGGGGATTCTGGCCCCTATGTACCCCACACGGGTGCGCAGGAGGTACCGAAAAAGGTCCAGAAGGAACCTGGTCAGTAAGAATCGATCGTGAGAACTTTTGAGCCGTAAAAGATAGGGCTCAGTAGATAGCTCGGTTTTCAAAGGGAAATACTCACGCACACTGGGCTTTTTCAATTCCTCTGCATCCCTGTCCAACTGCTGTTTTTAAAAAAAAGTTCTTTCACTGAACACAGGTCTCCTCTGCACATATTCTCTGAGTTGGTAAATAAATCTGCCCTTCCAAAATCCGCAAGGCATTCCCTTACATACTTAAGCCAGGGAATACGATAAAAGTGATCCAGGGAAAGGCAATCAGTTAAAATATCCTTACTTAGTGCGATTCCCTCCCTAAGTCATAAATTCATCCACAAAAAGGCAATTTGGTCCCAGGGGCGTAGCTAGAGCTTGTGGCGCCCGGGGCTATCCCTAAGATTGCCGCCCCTGGGATGGGGGGCGATGGGGGTGCTGGGGGAAAAAGGACGGCGAGCACTTGAAAGAGGTCCGAGAGACACGTAGTATCGCCGCTAATAGTTACCTCGATCATGCAAGTTACATGCACATACAAAGCTACACAGTTGAATACACCGGTAACTGGCAGTACAAAAGGGAACACACTGTTGTGTTATGATCTATCTGTGGACTCAGAAAACCGCATGTGGTCAGTCAGCTCCACCTTGTCAACACAGACCAGATAGAAAGCACACTCTGGTGGCCCAAAGGCTGGAAGTGCAGCCAATGGTGGGGAGCTGAAAGCCGCCTGTCCTGTGGGCTGAGCCTGTAACCTACCCCCAAGTCTACCCAGAGCACAGGAAGGGAGCCACTACCGAGAGAGATACTGGCTGGGCGCCAGGGCAGGGCTGCCGAGCCTGCGAGTGACAGCCCTCCTCAGAGATGGAGTCAAGTCTTAAGGTTGCTTCCCTAACTCACGGGGTGCCCACTTCTGACGCCCCGTCCGAGGCCAGGTGTCTGGAAATTGTGGGTACAGAACCATTGGAGTTCTCCTCCCATTCCACAACAGATTTGCGGCAACACAAAATATTCCATGTATCAGAGTAGGTTTGACGTTTTAAGAGACTATGAGGGCCTCTACCCTAGAAGCTTCGGAGTCAGCCACTTAATGAATAGAGAAATGTTCTGACTCCTCTAACTGTTTCCCTACTTTGCTCTGCACAGACTCCTGTTTCTATCCGTTAGTATGGATGAAATGAAACTGCCTGAAGCCCATCAGCTCACATTTGTGGAAACAGAACTTTGCAGAGGGTTGAATAGTTAATGACAGGGAGAAGTTACTTTCACAGAAGTTGTAAATGAATAAGTGCCTTATGAATAAATTGAGGAAACATTATTAAAAAGTTATTCAATGAAGCCCTCTAGTCATGCTGGCAGGGTATACATTGCCGTTTCACCAAGTGATGCTGTGACAATGACTAAATGTTCCACGGGATTCAATTGAAACGAAAATTGCAATGTTTCCTTTAAGAGAAAAAGAAGCATTTTCAGCACAGATCTATCAGTTAAAAAAAGCTCGTTCTGGAGGTACTTTAATTATTTCTCTGTTTGATAGACTATTTGTACTGGGGTAAACTGGACAGTGCATTCAAGTTATCTTTCTTCCTAATGGCTGCAGAGGTATATAATCCTAACATATGTTTAAAGCTTTCATTAGCAGTTAATCAGTAATATAATCTCGACAGCATGACTGTATTGTTTTCCCTAATTATTTGTAATAGTTTACTGATTAACACCATTGAGTGTAAATATATACCCCATTAAATAAACATTATATTTCTGCTTAAATTGGAATAAATACAAGGTTAAAATATGTTTTAAACTTTTGCCAGATCTCTTGCCACAATTGTAAATTGTTTATACTTTCTACTGTTTGTCTGCTAACGTTTTTAACTCTGGGATAAACCACCTTAGAAGCTGGAGAAAAAAAAAAATATCTAGGACCAAGATGTTTTAGGTAGATTTGTTTCAATTAAACATTGCTAGAGTTTAAAATGTCTCATTAATTTAATAATTGTTGACATTTTTATATCTGAATCTCTGAGGGATAGAGTGAGAGTCTGTAAAATCATGCTCTATGTTATTTGACCTAAATTCTCTGTTGGCACAATAGGAATTGATAAGGTGACTGAGAATCTGTGGACCACGATATGCAAAGCAGAGTGATTTAAATTGTATTCTTTTACCGATATGCAGCCAATGAAGTGTGATGAGGACCGGGCGAGCTGACTGAGATTTAGGTATGCCCAGCAGAGTGCGAGCCGTGGCAATCTGGATGACTTGCAATTTCTTAGTGACCGATAGTGGACTGCCTATTTAAAGAGAATTGCCATAGTAAGGTCAAGATAGAATAAGACCTTGGACCACTGTTCTACTTGCTTCCATTTAGTATCAAAACTCATTAAGTTGTATAAACTGATCATTAGTCACTGGCAAAGAAAAATTGCCAATCACCCAAGTGCCCTTCTCTCTATCTCGTAGGCAGATTCGTCCTGCCACCTTTTAACCAGGGTGACCAAAAGACTCCATTTCACTGTCACATTCCTAACCTTTCCTGACCAGGGATTTCCTTTTAACTAATCATTGTTTTCAGGTGTTTTGGTCCGATTGATTCAAGTGAACTGCATTTCAACTCGCTGAGTGCACTGATATGTAAATTTAAAGCACATGACTCATAACAAAGAGGCAATGACTAAAATAAAAGAATAACAGTCGTGTATACATTGGAGATTATGGACTAGTACAGAAGTAAGCGCCCTTTGATTAGTGTATCAGGGAATTCCAACTCTGCTCCACTGAAAACCGGGAATGGCCGACATGTGGGATAAGGAAGAGGCCACCTCACACCCGGACACAGTCAGGCCACAAACAAACAGCCTGAAAAAACTGCCAACCCTGAAATATAAGACGTTCAATTTCGAAGAAGCAGTCCCCCTGTTGATACTGCCAAGGATTTCAGCATGGAAGAAAGCCATAACATATCTCACAGAGAGACAAAAATGAGGAATGAAACAAAAATCCTTCATGCGTCTAAAACTTAAAAGCGTGTTTATATTGCTCTCAATTATATTTTCCTATTAAATTAGCATTTATACAACGATTATTTTAGCACCTTAAATATATACATTTGTGCAATAAATCAGGATAATTATCGCATTATACACATCCGTTACTACAACAGTCAGCATGCAACTATCATATGTCTAGATGTGTAATCAATACTCACATGTGTATTGCCTCAATGTAAGTGTAATAAACAGAGCAAGGTTATCACACAATTCTCACCCCGCATCAGCTTCACACACAAATTCTTATATGCTTTTTATTACCCTCTTGTGGGCCAGATATTAACCAGGAATGTGAACGTGGATGCTACTTGTGAAGATGTATAAATTGGTGCTTCTTCGAAAGATAATGAAGCTGTAGCACATCGGAGTAGGCAGCACTTCCAAAGAAAATTCAAAAAGAATCTTCCAGTTCAGATTCAGATATACTGATAGAGCTCGTCCCATACGTAGAGGAGTGCGCAGTAATGGCACAGCCGAGAATCCTGGACTTCGGCCTCAATGTGAAAAATGTTTTCATGTTTAACTCAGCCAGCCACTCAGCCAGCCACCCACCCACCTCTCTGAACCTGCTGCTCCAGCTGTCCTCTTACCTCACTCGCCGCTCCGCTATGGCGGAGGGGTGGTTGGGTCGAACTTGAAGTTTACTTAATGACTTCTGCATCAAGCAGCCAGACTCTTCACAAGAACGTAGCGGTGAAGCGCATGACGCGTCACTGCTACGTTTTCAACGCGAGGGCTGGCCAAAATGTCATCCCAGGGCCGTCATTGGAAGCGCTTGGGCGCTACAAGATTGATGGCCCTGGAGGCTCGTTTGGACCAACAGACTGCAAGCAACCACAAACGCGTTACGCGGGACCGACTGTTGGCAATTTGGAAATTAAATAAAACAAAGAAGAAGAAGCAGGCCAGGTGCTCGCAGCGCGCTGCTTTGCATTTTCAAACTGGGACGTTTCACTGGAGACCCGTTGCTGCCGCGTCAGCTTTTATAACTTACTTGGGGGCACTGTTCCCAAATTAGTTATAAAGGCCGCCGCGGCCGCAATGGGCTACCAGTGCCACGTCCGCCCCAAAAACAGTGCCGCCTGGGGCGGACCGCCCCCCCCGCCTCCCCCTAGCTACGCGGCTGTTTGGTCCTTACTCAATACAACATTGATGTTAGAAATGGGGGTCTCTAATTGGCAAGTTGTTACCGTGTACAAGTAGGGACCCTTCTTCCTAGTCAGGGTAAGAGGGATACACTAAACAGAAGATGGATGAGAGGCAATATCAATTATTAACAAGTAAAGCAATGTAATATGCACACAGTAAAACAACAATTGGTAGTCGTTGGTTGAGGTCTTTCTGCTTCTCTATTTCAAATGCGCTTGGAGACAGCCAACGCATTTCGCCCAAACATGGGCTTCTTCAGGGCAAGTGCAGAATCAATAAATGTCTTGCCAGGGTAAATTAAATCATAAATCAAGTCCAATGTGGTATGTCCGTTGGTGAGCGAGAGGTAGAAACCTTAAGCCTGTGTGTCCAAGTTGGTCGTATGCAGTTAAGTCCAAGTTGGAAAAACAAATATTTAAGCAGCCAGTAGCGCTTCAGTAGAAGCGAAAGTTTGTAGAGCCAAGTGTTTAGGAGACTCAGGCCGTGTCCAGGTAGCGTCCTGTGCTCAGAGGGATGAGAGGCAAACTGCAAACTCTAGTAAAGCATCATTGTTAGACTTGGCATCTTTTGGTGTGTTTCCCCTGAGTTTTTGCTTTCTGACATCCCGGTTCTGACTCTGTTTGTGCTGGCTTAGTGTTACTGCGCACTTTTTTCACTACTAATCAATGCTAAAGTGCAACTGCTCCTGTGGTAAAATGTGTTATGGATTGGTGTTTCTATGATTGGCAACTTTGATTTATGTGTCAGTCCCTAGTAAAGTGCACTGCGTGTGCCAGGGCCTGTGAATTAAATGCCGTTAGTGGGCTGCAGCATGGGATTGTGCCACCCACACGAACAGCCCATAAAAGGTAACTCAGACCCCCACTGCGGAGTCTGCGCGCAGTTTGTTACTGCCATGTCGACATGGCCAGTGCCCACACTTGCCAGTCCCTCGCCTTCCCTTTTCTTACATGTCAGCCACCCCTAATGCCCATGGTACCCCTGTGGGCCGGCTGCAGTGTATGTGAAAGGTAGGACATGCCCTGGTGTGTGTGGCATGTCCTGATAGCGAGCTACGGACAATTTCGTTTTTCTCTATTGCAAGGCTACCTGTTTCCCATTGGACAGAATGGGGAGTCTGTGTATAACATCTTATAAATGTAACTGGCCCAGGGAATTAGGTAGGAAATTAATATTTAGTTTCCCTGAACTCAGAATCTAACGATGCATCTTTTAGTGAAGGTGATTTTTACATTCTGTGTTTGAAAATACCACTTTTAGAAAGTAGGTTTTTACTTGCTCAGTCATCCCGTGCGCCTCTGCTGGAATATGGATCGCCTGTCTGGGTTTTGGATGACAGAAGACTGGGGAACAGGAGTGGCTCCAGATAGTCTAGGTGGGTCAGGAAAGGGCTGAATAGACCCAAGCTGCAATTGGGGAAGGGGAGGAGATTTCCTTGCACCTCAAAGGGCCTGGTCTGCCTATGACCATGCAGTCTCCACCTCCTGCCAGGAAGTGACACCAGAGAAGGCAGAACTAGTTCTGGCTGGGCACAGAAACTCTCTGCCTAAAAGACCAAATTATTTTGGGATATAAATATTGGGGCCCAGACTCTGAACTTTTAGAACTGTTTTGGATCAAGAAGACTGCCTGGAAGAAGAGCTGGAGAAGCTGTTAGGAGGGACTACCACTTTGCTGTGTGCTTTGCTGTGTTGGCCTGCAGTGGCTGCTTCTGGATTGGGCAGAGAAAGGACTGGACTGAACTTTCTGCAATCTACTTTTGTGAGTTTTTCCAAAGACTTGAGGTAGAGATTTACCCCATGTTCAAGAAGCGTCAGGAACAGCAAAGACTTCAAGCTCTTCTGCCCTCGGAACACTGGGCACGGTGCGTTTTGTGCTGCAACAGAGAAAAAAGCAACATGACTCAGTCTACGACGCTGCTGCTGACTCCGTGTCCTAAAGGTATCGCAGAGGGCACCGCCGCAATGCCGCACCACGACCCTGGTCTCACCAACGACACCTGCTGACGTCGCCACCAAGCCGCTGCTCGCACCGCGACCTGTGGGCACTGCACTCCACACCACCTCGCTTCACAACGATGCCTTGGTATCCCCGACAACAACGCTCCATGCCAAAATCTACGCCACTGCTTGCACCGTGGTTTGAGGGCACCGCTCGTGAAGTTACACGATGCACTGCCCTCATACCGCACCGCAGCCTAGGCCTACCGACGCCAGCACCATTGACTCCAGTTTGTCAGCCGACGACATCGCTTCAGCCACGACGCCGCCGCTGCTTGCAATGTGACCTGACAGCATCGCTACGAGCACCTCCATCTCGTACCGCGACCCTGGTCTCACCGATGACGCCATCCGACGCCGCGACCTAGCCGCTGCTCACACCTCGAACTGCAGGCACCGCACTCCACACCCGACACCAGTGCTCAGGACTTCAACAGCGGGGAGTTCGACATGCAACACGTGTGACTTTAAGGGCCCCGAAAACTCCCGCAACGACCTCCGGAACCAACGCCTGCGGACGCCATGCTTTCTGAAGCTCAACGAGAGGTCGCTGACATCCTGCATTTCTAAAAGGTACTGTTTGCGGGTCTTCCTGGGACCGTCGTTGGCCCGTGAAGCTGCGGTCAGCCCGAACTGTTTGGATTTGTTTGCTTACGACGCCGTGATAGCCCCGAACGGAGCAATGGACAAACAACTATTTTTCAAGCATATTTTAATAATTGAAGACTTAAGTACTGTATTGTGGATTTTTATCGATTTTGGTCTTGTCTTAAATATATAAAAATATTGAATATTTTTCTGAACTGGTGTGGTGTCCTTTTGTAGTGCTTACACTGTATTACTGTTGGTTATATGAAAAAATGCTTTACACACTGCCTTTAAGATAAGCCTGACTGCTCGTGCCAAGCTGCCAAGGAGATGAGCAGGGGTTATTTTAGGAGTGTAACTCCCTTATCCTGACTAGAGAAGTGGTTTCGGCCAGACTTTGGCACATGCCCTAGCCTATCAGAAATCCCATTTCTAACAATAATGCTACACAATTTGGTGCTTACTTAATACAACATTGATGTTAGCAACGGGGGTCTCTAATTGGCAGGTTGTTACCGTGTCCAAGTAGGGACCCTGCTTCCTAGTCTGAGAAAGAGGAATACACTACTAAAATACCCCCATGGTATCTTTGCACGAGGAGTTACGCTTATCCCAGAGACAGTGTGTAAAGCATTTGCATACAACATACAGTAATATTTTGAAAACACGACAAAAGGACGACACACCAGTTTTAGAAAAATATCCAATATTTTATCTGTGCAAAACAAGACCAAAAACAATAAAGTTCCGTCCGGGGCTATTACAGTGTCATAAACAACAAATCCAAACAGTTCCGGCTGACCGCAGCATCACGGGCCTGCTACGGTGTCGGGAAGACACATAATACAGTACCTTTTGAGATGCAGGGCGTCGGGGACCTTGAGGTGATCTCTGAAGACCTAGCGTTGGCTCGGGAGGTTGGTGCACAAGTCGTTGGATCCTTGAAGTCACACGCTTTACAGATCGAACTCAGTGTGGTTGAAGTTGGGGATGTCGGCAGGCTTCGGTGCGAAATGCAGTGGTGCGGTGCCTTCAGGTTGCGGTGCAGGCAGCTGCTCTGTGACAGCATCCAGCAGCGACAGTAAGAGCAGGGCTACATTGCAAAGTGGGGCGGTGATGATTGTGGTGCTAGCAGGTCGCGGTGCAATCAGCGTTGGCGTTGTTTTTGAAGCGCTGTCATCGTTTGACGAACTGGCACCGGCGATGGTGGGCCAAGGCTGCGGTGTGAGACGGGGCGGTGCGTCGTGTAACTTACAAGTGGTGCCCTCAAACTATGGTGCAAGCAGCAGCACCGATGTCGACGTGGAGAAGAGGCGTTAGGGATACAGGGCGGCGAGGTGAAGATAAATGACACAAAGTACGGTGCCCACAGGTCATTGTGCAAGCAGCAGCTCGTTGGCGTAGTTGAGACCAAGGTTGCGGAGAGTAGTGCAGCGGTGCCTTCAGGACATGGAGCCGGCAGCTGCGTCATTTACGGCGCTGGGTTGCTTTTTGTTATGTTGCAGCACAAAACACACAGTTCCCAGTGCTGGTAGCAGATGAACTTTAAGTCTTTGCTGCTCCTCTTCTTGAACAGAGGGCAAGCTCCACCTAAAGCCCTTGGAGAATCTCAAACATAGAAACTGCAGAAAGTTCAGTCCAGTCCTTGCTCTGCCCAAGACAGAAGTAGCCACTGCAGGCCAACACAGCAAAGCACATAGCAAAGTGGTAGTTCCTCCTCACAGCTTCTACAGCTTTTCTTCTTGCCAGCTTCTTTGGTCCAATAGAGTTCTAAAGTCCTGGGGTAAGGGCCCCAATATTTATACCACATTTACTCTCTATTCTCTTTGGGCAAGGGTCTCTGAGCCCAGTCCAAACCAGTTCTGCCCGCTCTGGCCCAGCTACCCTACAGAAGGTGCAGACAGCATTGTGCAGAGGAGACACTGCCTATTCAGGTGCTAGTGAAAACTCCTCCCACTAATCTAAAAGCAGACCAGGCCTATTCAGTAAAACTATGAGTCACCCAGGAAAGGCAGGACACACCTCAATAGCCCTTGTGGCTGTCTGCAGAGAATGCACCTCCCCAACCTCTGTCACTCCAAAACCAGACAGTCAATACACAAACCAGTGGAGGCACACAGAATGGTTCGGCAAGAAAATACCCACTTTCTAAAAGTAGTATTTTCAAACACATAATATAACAAGCATTTGCAATGCAATAGGTCTCGCATTAAGTTTTAGCTATTGGCATTGCTAAATATTGCAACACCAATTGCAACAAAAGTCTATAAATTGTAGGCCACAAAAATGTGTATTTATTTTTGTAGCAATGGTGTCATGCTGCGCTTTAGATGATTATGTTTAAAAGTAAAGTGCGCCATACTGCGATTGATACAATAGTTAATTGTGGATGCGTTAACAATTGATGTGTGCACTGATGGCTGGTGGTGTGTGTGCCTGTAGAAATTGTGCACTGATGGCTGGTGGTGTGTGTGCCTGGTGGAAGTGTGCACTGCCGGCTGGTGGTGTGAGTGCCTGGTGGAAGCATGCACTGACGGCTGGTGGTGTGAGTGCCTGGTGGAAGCATGCACTGACGGCTGGTGGTGTGTGTCCCTGGTGAATGCGTGCACTGAGGGCTGTTGGTGTGTGTATGCCTGGTGAAAGCGTGCACTGGCGGCTGGTGGTGTGTGTATGCCTGGTGAAAGCGTGCACTGGCGGCTGGTGGTGTGTGTGTGTGCCTGGTGAAAGCGTGCACTGACGCCTGGTGGTGTGTGTGTGTGCCTGGTGGAAGCCTGCACTGACAGCTGGTGGCGTTTCTGCCCGGTGAAAGCGTGCACTGACAGCTGGTGGTGTTTGTGCCCGGTGAAAGCGTGCACTGACGACTGATGGTGTCTGTGCCTGGTGAAAGTGAACACTGACGTGTGGTTGTGTGTGTGTGTGGGGTTGTGTGTGTGGTTGGTTGGTTGGTTGGTTGTGCGTGTGGGGTTGTGCGTGTGGGGTTTGTTGTGCGTGTGGGGTTGTGCGTGTGGGGTTTGTTGTGCGTGTGGGGTTTGTTGTGCGTGTGGGGTTGTGCGTGTGGGGTTGTGCATGTGGGGTTGTGCGTGTGGGGTTGTGCGTGTGTGACTGTGCGTGTGTGACTGTGTGTGGTTGTATGTGTGGTTGTGTGTGTGTGGGGGGTTGTGTGTGTGTGTGTGGTTGGGTTGTGTGTGGGTGGGTGTGGGTGGGTGTATGTGTGTGGGTGTATGTGTGTGGGTGTATGCGTGTGGGTGTATGCGTGTGGGGGTATGCGTGTGGGGGTATGCGTGTGGGGGTATGCGTGTGGGGGTATGCGTGTGGTTGTGTGCGTGTGGTTGTGTGCGTGTGGGTGTATGTGTGTGGTTGTGTGGTTGTGTGTGTGTGTGGTTGTGTGTGTGGTTGTGTGTGTGTGGTTGTGTGTGGTTGTGTGTGTGTGTGTGTGGTTGTGTGTGGTTGTGTGTGTGTGTGTGTGTGGTTGTGTGGTTGTGTGTGTGGTTGTGTGTGTGTGGTGTGTAGTTGTGTGTGTGTGGTTGTGTGTGTGGTTGTGGTTGTGTGTGGTTGTGGTTGTGTGTGGTTGTGTGACTGTGTGTGGTTGTGGTTGTGTGACTGTGTGGTTGTGGTTGTGTGACTGTGGTTGTATGTGTGGTTGTGTGTGTGGGGGGGTTGTAGGTGTGTGGTTGTAGGCGTGTGGTTGTAGGCGTGTGGTTGTAGGTGTGCGGTGGTTGTGTGTGTATAGTTGTGTGTGTGTGGTTGTGTGTGTGGTATGTGTGGTTGGTTGTATGTGATTGTGTGTGTGGTTGTAGGTGTGTGGTTGTAGGTGTGTGGTTGTAGGTGTGTGTGTATAGTTGTGTGTGTGTGGTTGTGTGTGTGGTGTGTGTGGTTTTGTGTGTGGTGTGTGTGGTTGTGTGTGTGGTTGTATGTGATTGTATGTATGGTTGGTTGTGTGTGGTTGGTTGTGTGTGTGTGTGTGTGTGTGCGTGGTTGTATGTGTGGTTGTATGTGTGGTTGTGTGTGTGGTTGTGTGTGTGTGGTTGTGTGTGTGTGGTTGTGTGTGTGTGTAGTTGTGTGTGTGTAGTGTCGGGTGTGTGGGGTTGTGTGTGTGGTGTGTGGCTGTGTGTGTGGTTGGTTGTGTGTGGTTGGTTGTGTGTGGTTGTGTGTGATTGTGGTTGTGTGTGATTGTGTGTGATTGTGGTTGTGTGTGTGGGGTTGTGTGTGTGTGACTTTGCGTGGTTGTGTGTGGGGTTGTGTGTGTGGGGGGGGTTGTGTGTGTGTGTGGTTGTAGGTGTGTGGTTGTAGGTGTGTGGTTGTAGGTGTGTGGTTGTAGGTGTGTGGCTGGTTGTGTGTGGCTGGTTGTGTGTGGCTGGGTGTGTGTGGCTGGGTGTGTGTGGCTGGGTGTGTGTGGCTGGGTGTGTGTGTGTGGTAGTGTGTGTGTGGTAGTGTGTGTGTGTGTGTGTGGTTGTGTGGTTGTGTGTGTGGTTGTGGTTGTGTGTGTGTGTGTATAGTTGTGTGGTTGGTTGTGTGGGTGGTTGTGTGTGATTGTGGTTGTGTGCGTGTAGTTGTGTGTGGTTGTGTGCGTGTGCTGGTGTGGGTGTGTGGTTCTGTGTGTGGTTGCGTGTGTGATTGTGGTTGTGTGTGTGGTTGTGTGTATGGTTGTGTGCGTGCTTGTGGTTGTGTGCGTGCTTGTGGTTGTGTTATTCATTATCACATGAGAACAAAAGTTCAGGCTGTGTGCTGTACAAAAACTTCTCTCAGGCCTAACAAGTGCCAGGCATCGTGGGTTTGGCTAAAGCATTGTAATGCATTCTCCTGCATCACTGCACTGGCATTAAATGCCACACATTAGAGCCCCTAATTGTAGAGTCTTACGAGTGCAGCTTTAGCGCCCAACACTGAATAGCTCAGCTGTGAGTGCTTGTGTAGCCAGAGCGTCAGCCGGGCCCAATGTTGAAGCGGGGGCTGTGGTTGTCATGGATATACAGTAATGTCTGCTTGGGCCCGCCCTCACTTCACCTGCCGACACCTCTTTGCTTGAAATAGACTGCATGGTATGTTGTTGTTAAAGCACGGTTTCCTGTTGAGCCCAGAAAACGAGGTCCGCAATCCGTTCCAATACTGTCACCGCCCGTCAGTGCCACACACACCGGACCGGTGCGGACAGTCCAGAGGCTCGCTGGGATCAGCCGCTACCTGGGTAAATGAGCTCTCTAAGGGTGGGTGACACTCTACAAAATAAACATGTAATGCAGTCTGCACTCTTTTGTACCCAGGCAGGGTTCGAGCTATTTGCTGAAAAACGGTTGAAAAAAATCAAACGTGTAAAGATTAAAGTTATTTTTACCAGGTTAAATAATGCAAATTTTGTATAGTGAATGGGGAAAATAAAGAGTGCTTAATAACTCAAAGACTACGTTACTAAAGTAGTCTGTATTAATTATGAAGAGCTCTTTTTTCCCTTATGATAAGTTAACTGTATTCATACTGCTGAAAAACTAATTGTGTAATGTTTATTCCCCAATATTTAACCTGCTGAAAAAATAAGCGTGTAATGTATTCAGCGGCAATTATCAAGCTGTCTTTTGACCCTGGGCAAGTTTCACGCTATACAAACTACCAAAAAAGTGGATTTTGCCAGTCGTCCATGCGCTGATTTCAAACGCAACATCAAGGCGGCCGAAAGGAGAGAAAGGAGGGGTGAGTGCACTCCGAGGTGACAAGAAGGATTGGGCAAGAAGGGAGGGGGGAATGCCAGCAGCATAGGAGCCTGATTAAAGCTGACAAAAAGGGAGGGGGAGAAGGGAGGAGGGAGTAGGGGGCGGAGAGGTGGCTCTGAGGGAGAGCGATGTAAAGCCATATGGCTGCTTTGCGCACGTCTCGTGCACTGTAGCTCTATGCCAGCGATAGCACTTTGAAGAACTCCTTACTAAATGTCTCGCTAGCAGCACTATATGAACAAGTTATGTTACGTTAGGTCATTTTATGTTTTGTTATGTTATGTTATATGTCATGTGTTATGTCATGTTACTCATCTTATGTCATGTTATGTTAAAATATGTTACGTTATGTCATGTTATGTTTTTGTTATGTCATGTTTTTACGTCATGTTATGTTTTTGTTAGGTCATGTTATGTTATATTATTTTATGTCTCTTTGTACCCCAGGTTTGCCCCGAGATATAACCATGGAAACGTGGTAGCAGATCTGTAGTACCAAGTAGGCCTTTTTCCTGCGTTTCCAGGCCTCAGTAAATTAAATGTCCGCTAACATGATGTGCTTGGAACCTGTGCCGACTTCACCGAGTGAGTATTCATATATGGTGATGGATCGTGCGAGCCCAATTGGATGCATGATTCTTTAGTATCTATTTTAGACTGGCCTTGTAAAGCATGACCCTCGATGGAGGCTCATGAAATGAAATGAAAAATTATATTTGTATAGCGCATAGACTACCCGGAGGCCTCGCAGCGCTTTAACTGAAATCCAAGGTAGCAGGCTGGGGTGATTAACAGGCTTTTCCAAACAAGTGAGTTTTTAAAGACCTCCTGAATGCCATCCGGTTGTTGTTCTCTCTAAGGTCAAGCGGGAGGGAATTCCATATTCTCGCAGCATTATGTGAAAATGAGCGACCGCCCCAGCGAGCTTTGTTTATCTTGGTCGTGGTGGCCAGATGCAACAAACTGGAGCGGAGGGCTCTGGGGGGGGGGGGGGGGGGGGGAGGTAGGGAGTAGCTAGAGGGTACATTATGGCTGGACCTGTTCTGTGAATGGCTTTTTGGACAAGGCACATGGCTTTAAATTGTACCCTAGGTGCCACAGGAAGCCAGTGTAGCTTCCTTAAGGCATGTTTGGCCGACTGCCAGCGAGGAATATGGAAAAGCAGTCAAGCCGCGCAGTTTTGGATGACCTGGAGTTTGTTCATCACTGCCACCGGGGCTCCTAGTTAGAGAGCATTACCGTAATCCAGGCGGGAGAGTATCAGGGCTTGAACCATGACTCTCCTCGCCTGGAACGGAAGCAAAGGGAGCACTTTCCGGAGCATTCTCATCAACCCAAAACAAGTAGATGCAGTTTTAGTGGCCTGGGCAGTGAAGTCCAGTGGTTTATCAAGCCAGACTCCCAGGCTTTTTATCTGAGGTTTGTGGGGGGAGAGGGGGGCCAAGACACGTGGGCCAGACGGAAGACAGAATGGTAGGTGAGGGGTTGCCCAGTAGCATGATTTCTGTCTTCTCCCCATTTAGTCTGAGGCAGGAGGAGTCCATCCATTTAGCCACTGCCTCTAAACATGAGCCCAGAGTGCTGGGCGACCCCTCAGTGTGGTCCAGAGAGACCACCAGCTGAGTGTCGTCTGCGTAGGTGACAATACGAACGCCAAATGGATGAACTGTCTCCGCTAGGAGCCTCATGTAAACGTTAAAAAGTGTGGGGCTCAGGGCAGAGCCCTGAGGAACCCCACAGCTGAGTGGCTGCTTGGTGGCTACAACCTCCCCCTCAAACACCTGGAAGAAGCGCTCGCCCAGGAAGGAAGTGAGCCATGCCAGGGCCGCGCCTGACACTCCCATGCCCTTCAGTCGATGTAATAAGGTGGCATGGTTAACCGTGTCGAACGCGGCGCTGAGATCTAGTAATATGATGGCTGCTTTCCCTCCCCGGTCTAGCACAGTTCTTGCTTCTTCGGTCACTGCTAGCAAGGCAGTCTCAGTCCCGTGTTGGGGACGGAATCCCGTCTGAGAGGCACACAGCAGATTATTAGATTCTAAGTAATCTACTATGATGTTATTGATGTGCTTTTCTAGCAGTTTACTCATCCAGGGTAACAAGGAGATAGGGCGGAAGTTAGCTATGTTACTTTGGTCTAGGGTGTTTTTTTTTTTTAAAAGGGCCTTGACCATTGCACATTTCCACGAGGTCTGGACTGTGCTTGAGGTGATTGAGGTGTTAAGAACGTCAAGGATGACTGAGCGGATAACATCAATGACCATTGTAAGGAACTGTGGGGGTGCTGGGTCATTAGGGGATCCTGAGGTGACTTTAGGAATTTTTTTGTCTAAGGAGGCAGAATCGAAAAAAGAGTGAATTCTTCCAGCATACAGGAGAATTGGGGACTGCTATAGTGGCAACATCAGATTCAATTCTATCAGCGGCAAAAGAAGAATAGATGGTCTGGATCTTCTGAAAGAAGAAAGTTGCTAGATTGTTGCAGCGGGCTGGTGCCCCATCTAGTGACATTCGCTCAGGGGGAGGAGAGATCAATGAGTTAGCTATCTTAAATATTTCATTAGGAGTGTTAGCAGCCAGGTTAATTTTTGATTCGTATAACTGGACTTGAGCCGACTTAATTTCCTTTTTATATAGCCTAATTGCGGCTCTATAGTCTGCCTTCTTAAGCTGTGAGCGATCTTGTCTCCAGGTTCTTTCCAATTTACGGCATGATTGTTTTATATCCCTTAATCTGGGAGTATACCAGGGGGCTACTTTTTGCCTTTTTATGGAATGTAGGGGTTCCTTCGGGAGGACTAGGTCAAGGGAGTTAATAATCCAGTTATCAAAATTAGTACTGGCTATATTGGGATTTGTAGCTTTGGAATGTTTAAGGTCAACAAGCGCCGATTCCCATTTGGGGGAGGAGAGTATGGTCCATTTCCTACCCCAATGTTTTTTAGGATCTTGTGTAGGAGGGGAATTTCTAGTAGTCCATGTGAAGGGTATTAGGTGATGGTCGGTCCAGGGCAGTGGCAGAGGCGACTCAGTTTTTAGATTGTCAAGATTACTATAGATATGATCTAGAAGATGACCTTTAGTATGTGTAGGGAGGAATCCTTTTTGGGTCAGGTCAATAGCTTGGAAGTTCAGTCGAAGACTGTTAGCTGCCGGGTCAAGCGGGTCATCTAAATGCAGATTTAAGTCACCTAACACTGTAAAATTTGCCGAGGTGAGCACTAAGTTGGCAACTAGGTCAGTCATGTTTGAGACAAACTGGCCCAGCGATCCCCGCGGTCGATATACCAACAGGCCTGAGAACGTGTTGGTAGGGGATAGTTCTAATTTAAACAGTAGGTTCTCGCACACTGATATAGTAGAGGGGGTGATACGACATTTATACTGCTCTCTATAGATGATGGCTAGCCCTCCTCCTCTGCCCGTGTTGCGATCAGATCTCTTTATGGTGTAGCCTTATGGGGTAGCCCAAACTGTGGTAGGATCGGCTTCCAACTGGAGCCAAGTCTCTGTTAGAAAGAGGACATCGGGCTTATACTCTTCTATTAGCAGGTCCAGCTCTGTGTGGTGTTTGGGCATCGATCTGCAATTGAGAAGAAACATCTTCCAACAATGATAGGTGGCATATCTCTCTATGGTTTTAGAAGATGGTTTCCAATTGCATTAGTTACAACTGGACTTGTTGCCTACAGGGCGTACCGAATGCAGACAATTAGAGTTAATGGCTGGTCTTAATTCATGCAAGGATAAGGAGTTATAGGTAATTAAATTACCCACCATATTGCCAGGCATCGTGGGATCTGGGAGCGGACTGGCGCAGACTGGCTTCTCTTAGGCACCTCTTCGGCGCGTCTACGGCGCTCTCGCTGCGCGATAGAGACAGGCGGCTTAAATAGATTGGGGTCGTGGAAAGACTGGAGCGTCACCCTGCTAAGATGGCCTCCCGCTAATGGCACCACCAGGAAGTGAGAGCGCTCTGTTCTCCCTCCACAACAAACAGCATTGATCGCTGCGGTGGAACGGGGAGTCAGCGCACAAATTACCAGTGACAAATAACAATTTTAAAAGAGAACGTGGTTTAAAAACACTTGCAGCAATATTTACAATGTTTTCACCCAAAGCGCTAGCGCAGTAGTGATCAGGTTCCAGTTTTGATCGTGCGCGTCGGCGTAGTGGGTCTTAAATAGTCAGGGCTTCGAGAAAAGACTGGAGCGTCACCCCGCTAAAATGGCCGCCCGCTAATGGCACCACCAGGAAGTGAGAGCGCTCTGTTCTCCATCCACAACAAACAGCATTGATCGCTGCGGTGGAACGGGGAGTCAGCGCACGACATACCAGTGACAAATAACAATTTTAAAAGAGAACGTGGTTTAAAAACACTTGAAGCAATATTTACAATGTTTTGACCGGTTTCTGGCATTTCAGCTGTCTTCAGCCCGGCTTGCTTGGGAAGGCTCATGGAAGCCTTCCCAGGCTGGTCAAGTGCATTCCTGAGTTTTGTGTTTAGCAGGAGACAGGGCTGTGTTAGCATCGCAACAGTAAACTTTTAGCAGAGGTCTGCCCCTTCCCGAGCACCACCATTTTGCCTGATGGCGGGAGTGGAGAGGTGGAGATAGTGGCCCCGTTTGATGTGCAGAGAGGATCATCAAGTGGAAGGGAATCATGGAAGTGTGGACTAGTGGGACTGTGATTCAAGAGGCAAACCAAGTGCTGGAGAGCGTCTCCCTGCATCCTATTCGGTGTTGATATCATAAGTGGCATGCTGCGCCAACCCAGGAAAAAAGAGAAAGCATGGCCATGCCCGCAGCCTCCAAAGACTGTGCTTGACCCTCAATGTCCTTCACTGACACTGCCCGTGAACGGGCGGTGGCAGAAGACTGAAGACACCCCTGCACAGGAGGTAAGGGCGAGGGGAACAAACGGCACCGAACCTCCCGGCAAGATGGAAAGGAAACCCCTGAAAGTGGCACAAGAGTCCAACGGGTAGAGGCAGCGGAGGCAGAGATGGGAGGAGGGCTCAGGCGTGCTGACTGCAGATGAGAAAATGCACAAATACGTTCAGTTGTGTGCACGCGAGGAAGAAGGGGGGGGGAGTGAGGGGGTTGGTACTTCCCTAAAAAGTGACACTGGAAATCGAAGGTGTTCTGCTGTGGCGGGCGCGAGGAAGAGGGGAGAGGGAGGGGGAGGGGGGCGGGTTGGCGCAGAAAGAGAAGCTCAGAGCCTGGCAAGTGGGTGCACTTGCCAGGTCGACATGGTTGAATCCTTTGAAAGGCTGCTTTTATGGGTGGCACAATCAGAGCTGCAGGCCCACCAGCAGCATTTGATTTACAGGTCATGGGCAAACACAGTGCACTGTACTAGGGAACATGGAAACACCAATCCATAAATATAATGGACAGTAGGAGCACTTGCATTTTAACACTGAACAGCAGTGAGAAAGTGCGCATAGGAACTAAACCAGCAAAACGAGGTCCAACATACCATTGAAAACAGGAGACCAGAAAGCAAAAAGACAGTGGGAACATGCCAAAAGATGCCAGGCCTAGCAATTGAATACGCTCTTCAGCTCGCTCATAAAGAATACAATTAGAACTCCTACAATTGTAAGATCTAAACTGACTGGTAGCTGCCTATTGGTGACGGCCATGGTAATGTCTGTGTGGAAGGGAGCGTTACTTATACCTGTGCATTAGAAGGAAATCATGAATTTGCCGGCAAAAATATTGACTGCTATCAATGTTTCACCCGCCACTACAATTTCCACTACAGGCCTTAGATCCCACCTGGCACACTGTGTGTACAGCTGTAAATTGCCCCTAATTGAACATACTAAGTTTAATGCCGGGATGTACACAGGTCACAATATGGCTGTCTGGCATTGATGACAGGAGGGCCAATTTATAGTGAGGTGGAATCGCTTTATTGTGCATTTATAGACTCAAGAGCAACTTTTGATACTCTTGAGACAGTCAACATTTGGATCAAAATTCTTATTGTAGTTTGCTAGGATTGATGGTACACAAAGGTACTGCCCATGACGTGCTGGTGATTGGTAAGTAAAGTGGGTTCTCACACACGAAGAAATTCTATTTCATTGTTAGTGAGGCATTTTTTGTTAACTAATCAATCCTCCCCTGTACTCAGAGTCTCATCGTGGGAATGCATATGTACAAGAATCAGATATCGAGCTCAAATAAGTTAGCGTCTGTGGTGTAAAATTGGTAAGTTGTCTGGGAAGGTTCCCAAGCTGATGGAAGCAGTGATAAATTTAAGAAAGAAGAAGTGCATCTCTAAAAGAGATTTAACAATGGCTGATAGTAGAATGTCATCTTTATATGAGGTATTCTTGATGAAGTTATGAATATTGCTTAGACTGGCCTGTCGAGGAGATCAAAGCCTGTCCACTTGAGATTTGAGAGGCGAAGGATTGAGTGCCAAGTGGATGTTTGTTTCATGTTGTTAATGTGAGACTTGATTTTGCTTATATTCTTGGTGAAGAAGTGACTAATCAAATAGCACCAGTTAACTTATTCTGTAATTGGAGAGTCTGCGAGTGCAGTGATTAACATATTTGAAGAAGGCTTTGATATTGGTAGTAATTTTGTTGATGGGAGTCTTGCAAAAGGTGGCAATGGTTGTGGTGATGAAGTATATTTGTGTGGGCACAATGCTTTCAGTTGGCGGTGGGAAGTCATCACAAGCATTGGTCCATATCCATTTATCTATATATGGTGTGCTTGTTATCCAAGAGTTCATGGGTGTAACATGGTTCTGAAAGGTTTTGGTTTAAATGTTTGTATTTTAAGTAGTGTGAGTAGTTCTATATGGTGTTTAGAGTTGCGTTGACCGGAAACGAGCATTGGTTGCTCACTTTGCCACTGGATTAAAGCTAATTGTTATAAAAACAGGGGTTGACCCAAAATAGTCCAATAACGCGACTTGAAGTGGGAAGCTGTGCGCCATTGAGCGGAGCAAAAAAGAACAAATACTCTACGCTTTCCCCAAAGATACGGGCACTTGATGTCAGATTCGTTTGGATAACAACTTGGATAACAACTTTGAAAACACCCGCGAACGCACGCGTTGGTATAACTTTGGATACTATCATAATTAAAGTGCGGACCAATCGTCGCACGTCTTTTCTTGTCGAGGCACCACGGAAGGGTGCCCAATGATAGTAATTTTTAATTGACGTGCACTCTGAGAGACATCCCCCTATCACACCGTCCTGATGAAGACCCGTTGTTGAGGACTTGAACCACCCGTTATTTGGTTGGGTCGAAACGTCGACGACATTCCCCTTTGGGAGCCTGTACCTATTGACCCTTGTCCCTTGTCCCCCCCCCTCCCTTCTTCCTGGCAATCCTATTGCCATTGGTGCAATTTAAGGACCAAGGAATTGTATATAGCATTAGGCTAGTAAAAAAGAAGCATTTTTTACAAGCATTACCTAGGACAGGCTCATGTTTCCTTGTATATAAATGACCTACACTATTTCTCTGATCCTCTTGATCATTCACTTGAGCACATACTTTACCTCTTTCTCTGTGCACGGTCTCGTTTTAGAAAAGTGTATTTTGCCTTATGATTCATGTAAATACATGTATATAGATACATTGATTTCCAAACGCTGTTATATTGTATATTAAATTGACTGTCCTGATTGGACCTTTTTCGGTTTCATTGGCTTATTGGCACTTACTGTGTGATTTTGTGTTGATGTGGGCTAATATTATCCATTTAATTAAGACTATAGATTCAGTCTTGGTGTGGAGTAAATCAATTTGACCAAATGTTATGATTATTTTCAATGGTAAAATTATGTCGAGGACCAATTGTTGTCTATACTACTGGATTCAAGCTAGCCTGGCTGATACGGGGTGTTACAACGAAACCGGTCCCAGGATACTGGTTTCCGGACAAGGGAAGACCTGGCTTGGCAGTTCAAGCTGGACTGTTTCCATGAGGAACAGGCTCAAGACGTATTTGCATATGGCTAGATCTGAACTAGGGTGGCGAAGTGAACTGAAGAACGATGATGGCAGATCTGTGACTGGGAGTGAGTAAGAAAAGTTTCAGTGCTCCATCCATCATCTCCTTTTGTTTGCTTTGCATAAGTTCTATGCAGTCTCATTATACTCATTTTCTAGTCACTGCAGGTTTTGTTATCATTTAATTACTGGCATGTAGCTTTCTCAAGCGCCTCAGATATGTTCTGGAACGGTCACTTACCGAACTGCAGTTGGAAGCTGCCTGCTCCACCACTGGTTACCTTTCACTGCTTAAGAAGTTACCATAAGTCTCGTTTACCTTCTTCAACCACCTCCTGCTCCTATTTCAAGGTGATTTTACAAATTATTGTCCCAGCCGGGGCATTAAAATACTAGAAATTCTGTTAAATTTCAGTCGCTCTCACTATCTGCTTAGCACACAAAATCTCTCACCCACTACAACCCTGGGCTGGCACACAATCTGCACACAAGACCTTGGGCTGTTCTTACGGGCCGTAGAAATCAATTGAGCAGGAGGTGCAATTGCAACAGGAGCTAGTGGTGTGAGTAAATTCTCTGCACCAAAATTATAGCCATAACTTACTATCAACCCGAATGACAGTAGACATTTTCCTAGCCTCTAAAAGGTATTTGGCGCTCTTGCTACAACACTGCCATCCTAACCAACGTTTTCCAGGTAGGCAAGATCAACGTGGCAAATGACCATGCGGTAACCCTCAAAGCCCAGTAATCTATCAAACGAAAGATACTAAACATAAAAAAAATCAGCCACCACCTTTTATTAATAAAATCTGGAAATTTCTTTCTCTAACAGAAACAAAACATCGTTTAAGTCCCTGCAAAGATCTGACATTGCACGCCAGCAAATGCACAACTAATCATTTGAACAACCGATAAGGCGAATAGATTACATGCTCACTACTCACAAGGACCCTCCACAAATTCAATCCAGCGTACAATGTCCATACTGTCCTTCTTACAGGCTTTGCCGTGATTTCAACACTTCCGGGTCGCATTTCAACTAATCCCCTTTCTGAACATATTTTTTTGTGTGTGCGGACCTCGAAATGTGTATGGTGACCTAGGATTGGAGCAATGTCGGCACTGGAGCCAATACAAGCGTGGCGAACAGAAATCTGGACGTTCTCATTGGCTAAGGAGTCTGCATGTGCCTGCGCAGTATATAAACACTGTCCTATACTTCCTCGCTGATAGATGACGTAGGCGAGTCAGCCAGGGAATCGTATCTCCTTGTAAAATGGGTACCAAGCTGTAACAGTCTTAGCATAGTGAGGTCCTGCTGCTGCGACCCGTGATGAGTTTGGGGATGCCGGGTTGGCGAGAGAGAAGCTGCGGGGCGGCTAATGACGGTGGTCATTCAGCTGATAGCAGAGCAGTACCTGATTTCCTTATTTGTGCGGTTCAGGCCTGATATGTAGAAGGCTAGTCCTCCTGGGGGTTGTTTGAAGTGCGTTAAAAGTATGGGAAGTGAGCCTGAGTTTAGCATGTGCTCGGTTAGTAAATGTTTTGTTGAATTTTCATCAACATGTGATTACATATAACATTTTTGGTGAAACTGCACGCTTAGCTGCTAGTTAAACGCATTTTTATCTGATTTTCTAATTACAGATTGGTGGCATTTAGATACACCCGTAACTCGGGCAACTTAAGGTCTGCTTTAACTGTACAGGAAAGGTTTTTGTGTTGATATTTAAAAAAATTAAATAAAAAGCATGTAAATTGGGGGGGGCGTGGCCAGCCAATTTCTTAACTGTCTCTCTCCTCGTATTTCTCCTATTGGATGGAGTATTGCAGGAATTTTATTTCCATTCCGGAAACTAATATTGGACAAACCCAGAATCCCTTGCTTTGGATGCTGAATTGATTCTCAAATATTCTGTGGCCTGAATGTAGAAGTGGCCCCCACACCTTAAATAATACACTTAGGCCAAGGTGTGGTTGAATAACTCTTTATTTCCTCGGAGCACCGGGGAAACGCTCCCGCTCTTACTCGGGCTCGGCCGCTAACTAAAATGGCCGCCCTTCCGGTTCCGGTCTCCGCCTACTTGGTAACACTAGACCGTCACCACATATCTCCCCCTCCCCTTTAGCACCCTCAACAATATGTGATATGTACAACGGAACAGTCTTACTTGATGCACATGGTAAAGTCATCTTACTTCTTTGGAACTCTTACGTTCTCACCGCTTCCTTCTCACTCGCTCCACCGCTTGCTCTATGGGTAGTGTTCTGCCAATTTCTCTCGCTGTTACTTCCTTGCTCAGATTCCCGTTTACTCTTGTCCAGTTCTTTCCTGCTTTCCTTCTGAGTCGTCTCTTCTCCTGTTCTTTTGTCTTCTCCTTCCCAGGTGTTGCCGTTCTCACTCTCCTTTCTCTGCTCTTCTTCCCTTCCTTCACTTCCATGCCCTTGCACGCCTTCTTCGAGGTCCAGTCCTCCTTCCGTAGCCGTCTCCCATTTTAGAATCTTGTTACATTTAGCCATTCGGTCTTGTGACCACACCTTGCCATCGCTTAACAGTGCTGATCGGGCGTATGGTTCAATGACCTTGAGGGGTGGTGTGAACTTACTTTCTCCCTTCCTTTTCATCGTCGCTATTTTCACCCTCACCCAGTCTCCCTTCTCTAAGGTCCCTCCTTGCACGCTGCGCCTTTTGTAATGTTCTGCGTATACTTCCTGCGCTCTCTCCATGTTTCTTTTCACCACTGCAGGGGACCATTTGCTTTGTACTACCATGTGCCTCCACACCAAATTGTCCTTGGTGAAAGGTTCTCTTCCTTTCAACACTTTATTTTTTATTTTATTTATTTATTTATTTTTAGAGTTTTCTATAGCGCAAACTTGAACCGATTAGGTTATCAGAGCGCTTTACATAGCACAAGTTTCGTTACATGTTAACACAGCAGTTTACATAGAATCAGTTACGTTGCACATTTCAGTAACTTGAACCGAATAGGTTATCAAAGCGCTTTAAATAAGACAGCATTCGATGTCCAGTGCCCTCCTCCGCCGTGTAGCGGGGGACCACTTCAAGCCCTCCGAAGCCGTCGAGCTGTCGGGACTAGGCTCCTGGAATGTCCAGTGCCCTCCTCCACCGTGTAGCGGGGGACCTCTTCCAGCCCTTCGAAATCGTCGACCTGTCGGGACTAGGCTCCTGGAATTTCAGCTGTCCCTTTACAACTACTTTGTTTGAAGTCATGACGGAGGTCTCAATCCCAGCAGCAACCAGGTAAGCTCTCTGTCTCCAAGTTTCTCTCCGCGCTTGATGATAGTCTAGTATTATGGATTTAGGTGGCTCGCACTGGTCATGTCACGTGACAAACTTCAGGAAACCTTGTTTTGAAAGATTTTCTCAAGGCCATAAATTCCCCCAGCACAATTTTTCCATCTTAATTCTAATGCGTGGAAATAGCAGGATTGGTTAACCCTGTAAGTCCTGTGGAGAGAGGATGTGTGCTTTAATCCCCTCTATCTCCCAGGCAGATAGGGAATACAGAGATGTTTTTTCAGTGCGGTGACCCAACTTGGGCGCCATTTGGGGGTCAGGCAGAATGATGTTCGTCTGGGTCCGTGTTGGTTCGGCTGCTTTTCCCATTTCTGACCTCGTTCTGCTCTTGGTGCTGGGTCCAGGGCGATGCGGGGGGCTCCGCAGTCCTTAGTGGGGATCTCGTAGGGCCCTCAGCAGGAGATTTCGCGCTAAATGGCAAAAGTCCGTCCTGTCCCGGGCGCCGCCATCTTAGGGTCAGGCAGCTGGGGGGATACAGATGTCGCTGGGTTGACGTAAATAATTAATTTACTCTCTTAATTTCTATGCAGGTAAGTACTTAATCAATAACTCAGATCGGATGAAAAAAGACAGAGTCCGTGGTGTTAGAGTTTCTAAGGGTTTTATTCCTCATAAAGGAATGGTCAAGACCAGGATATCATGTTCTGACCACCACAGGGGTGTCAGAAGGGATAGAGCGCTACCGTTTATTAACAATACATAGCTTATATACTTGATTTATACCATAAGAAGTAATGTAAGAGGCGTAACAGCTGAGAGAAGACAAGATAACAGTATACACGTGTTACTAGTACGTAATCAAGAGGCGTGAACTAGGCGTGAACTGGAGGTGTGTGCTAGAAACGTCACTGATAGGTGACGCAAGTGGGTGGCACCAAGGGGTGGTGCTAACAGAATTGTTGCAATGTCAGCAGAAATTGGAAGCTTGGATGCGCGCGCAGCTGCATGACGTGTGATTGACGGGGTGCAGGGGACTTGACATTTACACTGACGGAAAGAGACAGAAGTCTGGCATGTCAGATCAACTTGTACTTTTATCGTATCTGATATCTGATGTTTAGGAACCATACTATCTGGGCGGAAAGGTCTCTAGGGCAGAAGCTATTCTATGCTAACTGTGGATGCGTGTATAAGCGCCTAAGTGTCTACATGAGAAGCGTGGGGCACGGGCCTTCCATGGAAGCATGGTAACAGAGGCTATGAATTACTTGCATTGAGACAGGTCGGCCCTTTGGCTCTGCAGCTGGAGAGGATGTTTACTGGAGCTAGTAGGCAGGAATGCATTCTCGAGGAGCGGAACAGATAACTCGAAGGTTATAGTCAGTCTTGGCAGAAAGCAGGCTGAGCTGAGCGCGAGGGGCCGCGCTGAAAGTAAGTCAGAGTTCACGGGTACAGAGGTAGCCTGGGCAGAGGCTGTCAGAGTCAGGAAGCCAAAAGAGGCTCGATGGCAGGAATCAGGGCCTACTCTGTCAGAGCAGGAAAAACATGTAAAGTGTACTACAAAAAGACGGTGGCATAACATACTTAGGAACGGACTATATAATCCATTCAGGGTGGATCTGAAAGAGGACAGGTTAACGTTGGACGCAAATGTATTTGCGTCTTCATAACTGGTACAGGAGGGAAGTTACATGCACTTCAAGCTGGTACATGGAGTCGGTGGGGTACGCGCTAGGGAACATAACATGACCAAAAAATTTATATTTCCTCATTCCCTCCTTGTTCCCTACGGACCCTTCATGAAATATCGATCCTCATGAATCGATCAGTTTGTTCTTGTAACATCATTTGTTCTTCCTTCTTTCGTTTACGTTTTGAGAGAAAACTGGAATGTTCAATACAAGAAGAGGCACACAGTCCACAAATCGCTGGCCCACACTGCAGGCACAGGCAGCAACTGAATACTAGGACTAGGCCAATGCCTAGGAAGGATAGGATCTTCCATCCCCAAGCTGTTAACGTTGTCCAGAACCAACCGGACCAAGTCCAGGTGCCTGGATTCTGATGTATCTGATTTGCAATTTTATGGAGACGGGTGATAGCTTGATATACAGATGGTGCGTTTTGTGGTATGAAAACACAGCAACTTGACCCGATGACCTTACAGGCTCCACCTCTATCTGCCAAGATGACGTCAATAACAAGACGATTCTGAAGGACAACAACCCGCATGGCGGACTGCTCTTCTGTTAAGTTACCTAAGGCGGAGGCAGTTTCATTTACTACTGCTTCAAGCGTTCTAGTTAATCTGCGTATTAATTTACTATTCTGAACAGGTCCTAAAAAGAAAAAGAATCCTTTATTAAAGTCGGTGTACTGTTCCCATGCCGTTTCTGTGTAGTCGACAAGTGGGATATCTCTTCTGTGTCTATTCTTTACTAGATTAGTATTTCTGTGGTAATCAGGAGGAGCTAGAAAAACAGATGGCAGAAGGAATGCAATGTAACAGGTACCATCCCAATCTGGAGGTAGACGTATGTATGCGGTATGACCACAAACAAAGTAAGAGTGACTAATAGCTTTGAAAGACGATTTTCCATGATCACTGAATTCGACCACAGTAGTGCATTTACTATGACCTAAGTGTACTGAACCTTTCTTCTTGATGCATAATTCACCAGTGACTGGCAATACTGACATAATTGGTAGAACTGGTGCAGCTTCGGACTCGACAGTAAGAATCATAAGGCTAATTGTATAATTACCTAATCCATATACTTCATTTTCTAGATCAGTTCCTATTCTAGTGGGGAGTCCCTCCTTATCTGGGTAACAGACGTCGAGCAGGACCAAGTTCAGGTTTCCCCAAACCCAACCCCCATCAAAAACAGCAATATCAGGATCTAAGGAATTAATTATTTTAAACCATGCTCCGCAGGAGCCATTGTGAGTGAACGGATACGGAAAGAGGGGCAGAGCTCCCTTGTAGTTCTGGTAGGGAGGGAGTCGGCCACATATCCAGCAATTTGTAGCATTGTTAGTTTGATGAGAATGATGTAGCATACTAATGAATGTATTGTTGCGCAGCGCAAGTCTGTAGGAAAGCTTGTGTGGAGGTAACTCACTAAAAGTGTGTTCAGCAGATACATTATAGGCAGAATGTTCACGCTTGAAAATAGGGTAATATATAGGTAACAGGATGCTAGCAACAACGATTAGAATACTGAGAATAAACATGATTAATAGTGTCACTATACAGTGACTACGAAGTGATTTACAATATGTACGTTTCTTGGCCTCTCTCTCTCTCTCTCTATCTCGATCTAGGGGATACATGTCAGAGACTATTTAACCGATTCACCTAGGGGAGGACTTAAACAATTAAACTGTCTGACTTGCTAGATCGGAGTTTCATGCGATATTGTTCTTGAGGAGTCTTTTCTCGTTCAGATTCTGTAAAGTCTTTTTGTTCGACACAGTCTTTGGTGGGGGTGGACGAGTCTCGATCAGGTTTCAGTCCAGAAAATTTTTTTATATGACTCGTGTGGACCCACCCCTTTCTTCCTTCTATTTTCACGGCCGTCCTTGTTGTTAGAAGAACGGTCTTCGGGGACTTCCAGCGGGGCTCCAGCGGACTCTTTCTGTCGAAGTTGCGAACTAATACAACGTCGCCAGGACGGACGTCGTGTGGCTTTACATCAGTGTTGTCAGGGAAGGCTGCGGCAACCTGTGAACGACATGATTGGAGTGCAGACATCAAGGAGGCAAGGTAATCTGTCAACATATTACAATCAACATCAGTAATCTTTTTCGGAATGGGCGTCCCCCACATATTCGGTGGTCTGCCAAAGACCACCTCGTACGGGGATAGCCCTGATCTCGAATGGGCAACCATTCTCATATAGAATAGTGCCACTGGCAGGGCGACTATCCAGTCGACCCCTTTCTCCTGACATATTTTGGCAAGGCGGATTTTTAGTGTCTGGTTATGCCTTTCTACAAGGCCTGCTGCTTCGGGATGTCGGACACAATGGAACTTCCACTGGTATCCCAGTAATAAGGAAACTTCTTTCATTAATGCAGATGAGAATGGCTGACCGTTATCTGAGTACACGACACGAGGCAAGCCGTATCGTGGGAAAAATTCACGAACCAGCTGCTTGGCAGTGGTCGGAGCAGTGTAATTGGGACTGGGTATGCTTCGGTCCAGCGGGACAGAGCACAAACAATTACGAGAACATATTTAAATCCTCGACAACGGTCCATCTGGATATAATCCATCTGGAGGACTTCAAAAGGGTGATCGGGAGGATGAAATCCACCTTGCTCTACGGGGACGCTTTTACCTGGATTGAACTGACAACAGATCATGCAAGTACGCACTTTCTGTTTTGCTGCTGCTCGTAAGTATTTATTGTTCCAGAGATTTTGTAAACTGTCTAACATCGCTTTCTCTCCTAGATGTGCAGGACTATGTGCTGTATTTATCATGACTTGAACCATAGAGTCAGGGAGAAACCATGTAGACTTTCCCTTCGTCATCCAACCTTGATCTGTCTGGATCCCTCCTAGTTCAATCCATTTCTTTATTTCTTCTGGAGTAGCATGTGTCTGAATATCGATAACATCTAGTGCGGGATCCCTGACTGACATGCAATTTGTCTGTTCAGTTGTCTTTGTCGTATCAGTTGTCTGAATGTGAGTCAGTGCTGTATGTTTTGCTGTCTGGTCTGCCAGGTCGTTACCCTGGGAAACAGAATCTGTGACTTTAGTATGTGCTTTACACTTCATGACGGATATGGCTGAAGGCAGATGTATTGCTTCTAACAATGCTTGAATGAGAGGACCATGTTGAATCTTGGCACCATGAGAGGTCAGAAAACCTCGTTCCTGCCAGAGCATGCCGAAGTCGTGTACGACTCCGAACGCATAACGGGAATCAGTGTATATGTTGACATTTCTGTTCTTGGCTAGAATACAGGCTCGGGTCAGAGCGATGAGCTCTGCCGCTTGAGCAGACAGTGTATCAATGCGATGTGTCTCTTTAACTTCAGTTTCAGTGGTCACGGCATACGCGGCCACTAATTCTCCTGTATTTGTTCTCATACATGAACCATCCACATAAAGTGTCAGGTCTGGATTTGTCAATGGAACATCTGTTAAATCTCGTCGGGGCTTTGTTACTGCATTAATGATCTCTATGCAATCATGCGGAGCTGGATCTGTCATATCTGTAGGTAACAGTGTTGCTGGGTTCAGGATACTGCAGCGTCTGATTTCTATGTGTGGCTGGAATAGTGTCAATTCGTAACCTGTCAGTCGTGCTATAGTCAAGTGTTGAGTTTGAGTTCTGTTTAACAGAACCTCTACAGAGTGTGGAACTTGTACTGTTAACTGATGACCTAGAACAATTGAGTCGCTTTGTCTGATTGCTAGCGCTGTTGCTGCTACTGACTTTAAGCACGCAGGGAGTGCCTGGGCTACTGAGTCCAATGTACTTGAAAAATAAGCGCAAGGCTTATGTGAACCTGCTTGGTCTTGAGTGAGGACAGACAATGCTGTACCGTCACGTTCTGTAACAAAAAGTGTGAACGGTTTGTTGTAACATGGTGTCGCTAAAACTGGTGCTTGGCATAGTGCTTTCTTTAATTCCTCAAAGGCTTGTGTATGTTCCTGAGTCCAAGGGAGGGCAGGCGAAGTTGCTGCCTCCTGCGTCGTTAACTGGATGAGTGGTTTAGCTAGAAATGCATATTGAGGAATCCATTGTCTGCAGTACGAGGTGAGGCCTATAAAGGCCCGCACTTCCTTTTGTGTCTGGGGTTGTGGCATATTTACAATTAACTGAATGCGATCGGGAGTGAGCTGTCTCCCCACTTTGGACAGCAAGTGACCCAAGTACACAACTTGCTGAACACAGAATTGTAGCTTCGAAGGAGACACCTTGTGCCCCTTGTCGGCCAGGAAATGTAAAACTGTCAATGATGCTTGTTCACATTCGGGCTCACTTCGTGCGGTGATCAGTAGATCATCGACGTATTGCAGTAAAGCGGTGTTAACTGGCATTTGAACACAATCTAGTTGTCTTTTCAGTGCTTGACTATAGATGCTGGGGCTTTCTGTGAATCCTTGAGGTGCGCGGGAAAATTTGAAACTTCGTCCATTTAAACTGAATCCGAAGAGATATTGGCTCTCCGGATCAATAGGTACACTGAAGAAAGCGTTCTTGAGGTCAATTACAGTAAAGAACGTTGCTTCTGAATCAATAGCAGTCAATAGGGAAGAGATATCGGGGACCACAGGGTACTGTGGTACAATGCATTTGTTCAGCTCTCGAAGATCAATCACCAGCCGATATACTGGCGGTGCATTGGGGTCTGTACGTTTAAGAATTGGAATGATGGGTGAATTACAGATATTGGAGTCGGTCTCTACGACCACTCCCTGGGCAATAAGCTCTTCAATGATTTTCAGTAAAGCCACTACAGCATCGGGTGGTAACTTGTATTGTCTGATTCTGGGTAGAACAACTCCTGTCTTGAGTGTAACACGATATGGAGTGATATGCATACAACCTACGTCGGCTGGGCCTTTTGCCCATAGGTGATCTGGTACATTTTTCAATCTGACATCAAAATCTCGTAAAACATAATGACCCTTGAAATCCCGTAGAAAGAGTCTAACTCCCTCCGGGGAACAGCATATTATAGCTCCTAGAGCCTTCAGTGTTTTAATTCCTAACAGATTTTCTGGGCATGATTTCGTAAGTAACAAGTCTGTAACTCGTGATAATGGACCCACAGCCAATGGTACTGGTTCTGATACTTCATTTACAATAGGCTGTCCTGAAAAACCAAGGGAAACATTCTGTGAGCCTGAGAGGGGTGCCCCTGGGACTTCATTGTGACTGATGGTAGTGCGACTTGCCCCTGTGTCAATTAAAAACTTTCTGTCTTTTCCCAATACGTGACTATGTACATAAGGACCTTCTTGATCTACAGGAATTTCAATAAGAGGCAAACCACCTTCCCTCTCTAGGCTGTTTCATGTATATCGGGGATAATCTGGATATGCAGATTGGGCATACTGGTACATCTGTTGCGAAACTTGCTGAGTCGCGGCAATGGGCTGTGGCTGTGGTACTGCTACTGTCTGTGCTGTATGAGATGGAGCATGCATAGGCTGTGTATTCTGCATCGGCTGTACATTTTGTGAAGTCTGTTGCTGGATCTGATCTTGTCTAGACGGATGCGGTCTTTCTTTAGTTTTACCTGTTGAGATGTTATGTTTCAGGACTGGGCATTCATGTACATAGTGACCTGGCTGTTTACAATAATTACATGTCCCTTTAACGGGAGCTGTATTGTGACTTGTCTGGGCCCCACCTTTTCTCTGACCGTCCGCTGGGACCGTCTGAGCTACCAACATTTTCATTTTCGTGTCCTTCATACGCTTCTGTTCCTGATCTTGTTCTTCCCTAATTCTGTTTTGATGATATTGTAACATTTGTAACATCTGGGATGGCGTATTTGCCTGCCAAGTACTTTCAACTTTATACACTCTATTTTTAACTAATGGTAGGGAATTCTCGACTAATTTTGATACGAAAAGGTGTGGATATGACTCGCTGCTTGGTTGTAGGCCACTATTTATAATGAAACATTTCTCGAATCTTGAATAGAAGTCACTAGTATCTTCATCTTGTTTCTGTTTACAGGACGAGATTGCGTCCCAATCTTCCTTTCTAGTTGTCAATAATCTTGGCAAAACCTGTACTATTAATCCGGGCAATGCTTTAGTCCTATCCCCAAGGCCTACCCCTGGGATTCGTTTGCTCTCTTCGTCTTCTATTTCTGCCCATGCTATCTTTGTCTCTCCCACCTCCCAATCCTTTTCCTTTAATTTCTCGTAAATGCCCGTGGGCAACAGTACTTTTAACATTTTCATAATATCATCATACGTGTAATCCCCCATCAGTAACATGTCTTTAAGTTCTCTGTGAAAACCTGCAGGGTCTTTATCATGACACGGAACTAGTTTCTTCATTTCTAACAGTTCTAACTTAGTCAGTGGTGTGTGAACATACACACGCTTCAAGACTTGATCCGTACCCATAACTGGGTGTACTTCTCGTAAGGGGTTCTGACTTTCAATGCCACTCAGGCATTGCATGTGATACGTTTTTCTTTCTGGAGGCGGGGCGGGAACATATTCAGAACTTATGAAGGTGTTACATTTACGTCGTTGTTCTAGAATTATTTGTATTAACTTGGTACTGAAACCTCTCCATCTATCCATGAGTAGTGCTTCTAATGTTTCGTGTAAGGGACCTGGATCGGAATGGTTGTTTCTGAACTTGATGAGGAGGTGCTGAATCATGTATACACCTGCTAATTTCTGCTCGTCTGGGGAAAGGTTCAAGAATGTCTGTGCTAACGTATCGTCATTATATATGTCTGGGTTTTCGGCCCATAACACGGCTGACCGGGCTAGTTCCTGTTCATCCATAGAATTGAGTACATGGTACCCCATTCGGTCTCGGAGCCTTTTATCAGTTTCCTGGAACTGATGTTCAGAAGAATTCGGGTTCGTTAACGCAGAGAGAAAAACTCTCTTGTGTTCTAGACAGATGCCTTTCCTAGGGTAGTTTCCCTTGCCTACATACGCTATAGTATCTGTAGTCCTTACTGGTTCTGCAAGTTCTTCTTCCTCCTCAGAGGAAGCTTTGTCATTCCCTTTCTGGTGTGCTGTTATCACTGCCCTTCTAATTTTCTGGTACATACTGGCTATGCAAGCCCCCCTGTCATGTTTTCCTTCGGCTATATTTTGACCCCACTTTGTTAGTGCATCTAATTCACTTTGATCTGTCTCAGGCCTGTCTCGTTCTCTTATTAGACAATTTATGAAAAATCGTAATATCTGTGCTTGAATATCAACTTTCTGCTTATCCATGGCATCCTTGATACTGTCAGGGTCTTTCCCTGTCTGAACAAACTCATATACTCTATCTAGCCGTTCCTTCATTCCTACATAACATAGCAAGATATCAGTGGCAGATCTTAACCGTAGTGATGCTAATATCATTAGATCGTTATTTCCGGGTACTGGATCATATCTACAAACTGACATGTTTTCCTTTAATGCGTCAAGGCGTGAGTGGGGAGACTGGAACGCGAGAGGACTCTGCGTGTCCCTGAAATTAAATCTGCGTGTTAATGGCGGAGTCCGAAGACCCGCGGTCGCACCTCCTGAAGCGGATGCTTGGGCATTATCTCCTTGCGGAGTCTGGATCTGAACTTGACTTTGTCGTTTAGTAGGATCAGGTAGGACTTGTTTCAGTAGGTCAATCTTGGGTGTGGGAAGTGGCGGAGCTGGCGGAACAGGGGAGGTCTGTCGTGGTACTGGCGGAACATGATCTGGGGGCGTAGTGCCACCCCCGTCCCTGTCAGTGGGCAGGGCACGAACAGGCAGATTGGCGTAAGCTGGTGCTACATCCTCTAAATATGAATTTAAGAATATGTCTTTAGTAGTCTTATGCATTACTTTAGTTGGAACTAATGGTGGCGGTAAGTTTTTCGGTATTTCTGATAGGGCCTCAGGTGTACCTTCGGCCGCGAGATACATTCCGTTTACAAGATTGTTTCGGGCACGATCTATTTGTTCTGTTTTTACTCGGATCCCTTCAATAACTAATTCATTTTCTTGAGCCTTTTCTGATTCTTTAAGTCTGTCTTCTCTACGGAGTGCTTTCTCAGCACGCTTATGTGATTCCTTACGCCAGAATTCTATGGCGTCTTTCTGGGATTGTCTAGCTTTCTTTTTCCATAATGCTTCTTCTACCTTCATGATGCACTCGGCATCCCATGTTCCGGTAACAGGCCATCTGTGTCTTTCGTCTAGGTGCTTGGTGTAATCGGCCCATAAATCTAGATACAATATGGCATCTAAGCCATGCTTGTGGTACATAAAGTTACCTGGAGTGTCCCTAGGGGGAATAGGAATTTCTTCCTCCAGTATCCCTTTCCTAGTTCCTATCTGTTTTAACTTGTTGAAAAACGGCATTATGCTTACTTATT
Source organism: Lissotriton vulgaris (assembly GCF_964263255.1). NCBI lineage: Eukaryota > Metazoa > Chordata > Amphibia > Caudata > Salamandridae > Lissotriton > Lissotriton vulgaris. The sequence continues at coordinate 104,408,224 of NC_141686.1, forward strand.
ACTGAATGCTCGATCCTTACTACTTAATACTGGTTACAACTTAATTGATACAAGAAGCACAATAATGCACATTAAACGGTCACATTCATACCACGACATTAATCACATGAAAACATTTGAGACATAGATGACTACCCCCCTATACTGGATGTACTGCTCAACAGTACAGATACACTGGTGTAACAGTGCAGAAATTCGGAATACTAGATATACTGCTAAACAGTACAGATACACTGCCTAAAAACAGTGCAGACCGGACTTGCGTACCCAAACCCGTCTAGATACGACCCAGCAATGGTACTCACCGGGAAGCACGGAAACAGAAGGCCTCGGAAAACTCGACTGGACTCGACTCGGTACTTCGGAAAACTTCGGAAAACCTCGGTAACCTTCGGAAAACTTCGGAAACCTGGTGGGCCTCTTGACACCTCGGACCTTGCTTCTTTCGGCTAGGCTCTGGTCGGGATCCTCCGCACTCCTCACCGCCTCGTCTGGGCACTGATCGCAGTCTTCGTCACCTCCTTGGGTCAGAGGGAGATGCAGGAAATCCTGCCGGTACGCGTAGGTTCCGTCTAACTGACGGCAGGGGACAGAGCTTGCAATGCGCCAACCGGCGCGTGAGGTGGGGGAGGGGTCCCTGTTCGGGCGCCAAAATGACGTAAATAATTAATTTACTCTCTTAATTTCTATGCAGGTAAGTACTTAATCAATAACTCAGATCGGATGAAAAAAGACAGAGTCCGTGGTGTTAGAGTTTCTAAGGGTTTTATTCCTCATAAAGGAATGGTCAAGACCAGGATATCATGTTCTGACCACCACAGGGGTGTCAGAAGGGATAGAGCGCTACCGTTTATTAACAATACATAGCTTATATACTTGATTTATACCATAAGAAGTAATGTAAGAGGCGTAACAGCTGAGAGAAGACAAGATAACAGTATACACGTGTTACTAGTACGTAATCAAGAGGCGTGAACTAGGCGTGAACTGGAGGTGTGTGCTAGAAACGTCACTGATAGGTGACGCAAGTGGGTGGCACCAAGGGGTGGTGCTAACAGAATTGTTGCAATGTCAGCAGAAATTGGAAGCTTGGATGCGCGCGCAGCTGCATGACGTGTGATTGACGGGGTGCAGGGGACTTGACATTTACACTGACGGAAAGAGACAGAAGTCTGGCATGTCAGATCAACTTGTACTTTTATCGTATCTGATATCTGATGTTTAGGAACCATACTATCTGGGCGGAAAGGTCTCTAGGGCAGAAGCTATTCTATGCTAACTGTGGATGCGTGTATAAGCGCCTAAGTGTCTACATGAGAAGCGTGGGGCACGGGCCTTCCATGGAAGCATGGTAACAGAGGCTATGAATTACTTGCATTGAGACAGGTCGGCCCTTTGGCTCTGCAGCTGGAGAGGATGTTTACTGGAGCTAGTAGGCAGGAATGCATTCTCGAGGAGCGGAACAGATAACTCGAAGGTTATAGTCAGTCTTGGCAGAAAGCAGGCTGAGCTGAGCGCGAGGGGCCGCGCTGAAAGTAAGTCAGAGTTCACGGGTACAGAGGTAGCCTGGGCAGAGGCTGTCAGAGTCAGGAAGCCAAAAGAGGCTCGATGGCAGGAATCAGGGCCTACTCTGTCAGAGCAGGAAAAACATGTAAAGTGTACTACAAAAAGACGGTGGCATAACATACTTAGGAACGGACTATATAATCCATTCAGGGTGGATCTGAAAGAGGACAGGTTAACGTTGGACGCAAATGTATTTGCGTCTTCATAACTGGTACAGGAGGGAAGTTACATGCACTTCAAGCTGGTACATGGAGTCGGTGGGGTACGCGCTAGGGAACATAACATGACCAAAAAATTTATATTTCCTCATTGTGGCCCCCGCCCGCCGGCATGCGATACCTCCTCACCGCTATCGTGAACGGGAGCAGCAATCTTTCTTCCGGTCCCAGCGGCTGGGTTCCAGCTTCCCCAGTGCTGCCGCCAGCCTCGAAGGGTCCCCTTACTGCCTGACGCCAGCCTCGACAGTCGCGGGCGCCATCTTGTCGCCTGCAGATCTCACGAGCAGGGAGAGAGGTAAGAACCCCAATTTTCGGCCCTTCTAGGCCCTTCTAGGCTCCGTCGACCCTCTTAAAAGGGGCACCGGACCTTCATGCGCAGACTGTGGCGCTGTGTTCCAGGATTGCTGGCCAGGATCGATGTTTATGGAGGGCGACCGCGGAGGAGCTCCGGGGCTCGCCTCCCTCTACATGCTTAGCCCCGCCTCAGATGGACTGTATCCTGTGCTTCCAGGAGTGATGCGGTATGCCCATAGAATTTTGGGCAGTTCCTTCTCCCAATCTTGACCTGCGCTGATTGCTGCTTGGATGGTTCCCATGATCACTCTGTTGAACCGTTCGGCCAATCCATTCCCTGCCGGGTGGTAGATGGGGGTGTGTTTTACCTCTATCCCGTTCCGAGCCATGAACGCCTCCCATTTGGTTGACACAAACTGCGGTCCATTATCGCAGGTTATCACTTTGGGGATCCCTTCCTTTATGAATATCGCATTCAGGAATGACAGCACTGCTTCCGTGTCCACTGTTTCTGTTACTTCCACCTCCGGCCACTTTGAGTACCTGTCTACCATCACAATGGCGTACTTCTGCACTTCTTCGATGTTGAGGATAGGTCCTATGATGTCAATGGATACCATTTCCCATGAGCTGCCGGGCGTTGGAAATTTGGAGCATGATTTGCACATCCTCACATACTTCTCCACTTGGGCGTCAATCGCAGGCCACCAGTATGCCTGCTTTGCCAGTGCCTTGGTCTTCGTGATTCCTTGATGTCCTTCATGCAGAATCACCAACAGGTGTTCCACCAGCTTCTTGGGAGGAATAACTTTGTCCCCCCTCAACAAGAACGTGGAATTCTCCCCAATCGACAGTTCTTCTCTCACCTCCCAATACTTCCTCATCTGGCTGTCTAAGTGTCTCTTGTCCAGCCTTCCATGTGTCACATACCCTTTGATTGCCTCCAGGGTTTCATCTTGGCTGTATGCTTCCGCCCATTCTTGTTCTCTGATGACTTGTTCCAGGTCCTGCATGGTCGCCACCATGTACCCTTCCCATCCGGGGATTCCTGTTCGTCCACTCCTTCCTTGGCTGCCGCTCTGCTTAAGAAGTCAGCGACTCTGTTCCTGGGGCCTGGTATGTACTCCACCTCGTATACATAATCCAACAGCCTTAGCGTCATCTTCGCTATTCGCGGTGTTGCATGTGCGTGTCCATTAGAGGTGAGTACTTTTATCAGGGGTTTGTGGTCTGTGCGTACCAAGAACTTGGCCCCCCATAGGAATTGCCTGAAACGTTCCATCGCCCATACTACGGCCAACATCTCTTTTTCAATTACACTGAACTTTTCTTTATTGGGCGCCAAGGATCTTGAGGGGAAGCAAACCGTAGAGACCTCTCCCGTACTTGATTTCTGCATCAGCACAGCCCCTAGCCCTCTGTCGCTGGCATCTGTGGTTAGTATTGCTGCTGCTGACTGGTCAAATCCCTTGAGTGGTATAGCCTCGCTCATTTCCTTTTTCAAAGCCTCAAACTCCTCTTGTTCTTCCTTGTCCCATTTAAACCTGTTTTTCTGCCTTCAGTAGTTGTCGAAGATGGTGGGTTTTTGTAGCAAAGTGTGGGATGAACTTGCTGTAAAATTCAGCCATCCCTAGGAATGACCTGACATCTTCCTTTCTTGAGGGGGCTGGTGCGTCTTTTATCGCTGCCAAGTTGTCCCTCTTTGGCTCAATACCTTTCTCACTGATTTCATGTCCAAGGTATGTCACAGATGGCACACCAAACTTGCATTTTCCCCACTAAGCTGTCAGTCTGTTGTTCTTTAGTATCTTCAGTACTGCATGTAGCTTGTCATTGTGCTCAGGTTTGGACCTCCCCGTTACGAGTATATTGTCCTGGAAGTACTGTACTCCTTCCACCTTTTTGAACATTTTATGCATCAGTTTTTGAAAGACTGCGGCCGCTGACGCTAGTCGAAATGGCATCCTCACGAATTTGTAACACCCGAACGGTGTGATGAAGGATGTGAGGTGGCTGCATGTGGGGTGCAATGCTACTTGATGGTATGCTGAGGATAGGTCCACCGTGGAAAACCACTTTATTCCTTTTGTTTTCGTGAGCATCTCGTTAATGCGTGGCAGTGGAAATTTGTCAACCAGTATGTTCTTGTTGAGCTCTCTGAGGTCCACGCACAACCTCACCTTCCCATTGGGTTTTTGTGCCACCACTAAGGGTGATAGCCATTCTGCACTTTCAATGGCCTTTATTATGCCACCTTTCTCCTATCCTACTAGTTCTTCTTGTACTGCTTCTCGGCATCGGAACGGTATGTTTCTGGCCTTCTGGCTCACGGGTTTGGCTCCTTCCTTCAAGTGTATCATGTGCGTGAATTTTGTTGATCTTCCTATTTTCCCACTGAACACTTCCGGATACTCTCTCTTCCATGCCTCTCCCTCGTATCCTTGTTCCGTATCCGTCAGCATTACCTTCTCCACTCCTCCCGGATTGAGTTTAATGCCCAGGGCACCTTGGTCTTTCCAACCGAGCACCGAAGGCCCCTTTTCCGACACATACAGCTTGTAGTCGGCTTGGCGTCCGCTGAATTCAAACAATAAAGGACAATATCCCAACATGGGTATCCTTTGTCCTGTGTAGGTGACTGGTCTCAAATCCATGGGATGTAGTTCCTTCCTTATTACCTCCTGGAATTCTTCTTCCCATACCTTTCTCTGCACGATCGTGATGGGAGATCCTGAGTCTGCCACTATGTCGATCATCACTCCTCCTATGTTCACTTTTAGTACCGGTTTGCTGGAATCTTTGCAGTCCGCTTCCAACACCCGATCCTCTATGTAGAGAACTTCTTCACCGTATTCTTCTCCTCCCTGCGCCTCCTCTTCGTCGGAGCTACCCTGGTCGATGTACTTGACTGCTGCGCCTCTGGGTTTTCGTCTGCAGACTTTTTCGTAATGACCAAATATGCCGCAGTACGCACATTTCGCTCTGAATGCTGGACACGCGTTGTCATGTCCCACATGTGATGTGCTACCACACCTGTAACAACTTGTTTTCTTCTCCCCACTCGTCTTCTGCGGCGCTCCCACATTCTGCTGGTTTCTTTTCGAGTATTGGCTTCTGGGTGGTCCCGTTTGTTTGGGTTTGTCCCCTTTGTTGTTCACCATCACTCTGCATACCGTCTGTTTGCTCCCCGTGTCCTTCCTGGCTGCTTCCGCGCATCTTTTGGATAATTCCGCCTTCTTCACCAAAGCCCATACTTCTTTGAGGGGCGCATCTCCATTTACCCACAATTTTTCTTGAACTGCTGTGTTTGACGTATGCATGATGATTTGATCTCTCACCAGTTCATCATGCTGGTCTCCGAACTTGCATGTTAAGGCCAATTTTTGTAGCGCTGCGACATATTCGTCAATAGTCTCGCGGCTCTCCTGCTTTCTCTGGAAGAAATTGCACTGATCTATGGCCACACACCCGACTAGTCTATTGTGCGCATCTAGATCTTTTATCGCGTGTTGGAATACGTCTGTGTCCGTCGCTTGCCTTGTTACCTTCACTATGTTGTCGTACACTCTTATACCTTCCGGCCCTAGATTGTGCAGGAGTATCTTCTTCCTCCTTGGGATGGAGTATTCTGCATCACTCTCTTCTTCTAGTGCCGACAAATAATTGAGAAAGTACCTCTTCCAGTCTTCCCACGGCATCGTGGGTTCTCCTCTTTTCGGCAGGAATGGCACCATGCTGGTGAGTGATGTGTAGGGTGTAGCCATCCTTTCGTTGTCCCTTGGCTGAGCTCGGGCTTGTCCGTTGTCACTGGGCAGGCTCCCTGGTGCTTGCCTTTCTTCTCTTCCTCTCTCATGGGTCGGGCTGCCATCGTCGCTGTCTGATGCCCCTCTGGAGTCCAGGTTTGCTTCCCGCCTTTTCTCCCTGGTCGGGTTGTTAGCTCTCCCCTTGACCAGTCCACCTGTTTGGCGCTCTTTGCGCCTCTCGGGTGGGTTGGGTTGCGGCTGCGCCTTGGCACCCGCGTGACTCTGAGTGTGGAGCGTCGCCTACCGGTGTGTTCCCCCTCCTTTGTGTGCTGCCCGGGGCTTCCTGCGTCTGCTCGCAGCTGGGCTTATCTGTCCCTGGCGCGCTCCACGGCTACCTGTCACTCCAAATCGGCGTTTCGCCTCTGAGCTGTGGCTGCTCCGACCTGGTCTGCTGCTCACGTGGCACCGTGCTTGCTCTTGTGAAAAGAAGAGACAAGGCTAATTGAAGAGCACGACCAGTAGTGGCGCCTGCTGTGTGTCACGTATTATAATTTCCTCATTCAATTTGCGACGGTGCCCCAGAAAGGAGGAATAGCCTGAAACCCCCAAGTCGGACCTAGGTCCCTAAATACAACACAACATGGGATCTGTGCACACGTCAATTATTATACTGTACAATATCGACAGTTGAATCATATACAAAACAACTCGAAGACAAAGAATGTCGATATAGTCTTGATTGCTGTGATCTTCAATTCAGAATTTTAATTTACAAAGCCCAGCCAACACGTGTTTCGTCAGGGTGATATACCCTCGACTTGGTCAGGGCTCCAATTGGGCAGCGATATTCCAATGTTTGTTGCAATATTTCTATGCTCTCCGCCGGTTGTACTTCCGTCCCGGCTGCCAGGCTCGAACGGATAAAAGATTATCACCACTTATATCCAGCAGCTTCTATTCAATATTGATGTTTTAACGTTGTAAGGCACGTTCGTGTGTGCAAGGACGAAATCCAAAATAGACGCCGCAGCTCCAGTACTGCTGCCGGTAGCGTCCTATCTGGTTTTGAAAACAGATAAATAAATGGCATTGTCATTTACAATGCCAATAGCCATACAACTTGTAATTACATTACACACACGGAGGGTCACACGCACACATACAATCTTACTACCACACACAATTTCTCTCTCCCACACAATTTGTCTGTCTCTATCGTGCACACACACTTACAATCTCACACAAACGCTCACACATGCAGTAAAGCGCAGTGGGCAGGGGGGCAATGAAAGTGACAAACGACAGGATAGAGAATGTAAAATAAATAAGTGAAACGACTTACCTTGCGCTCGCCTGTAAGTGGTTTTATTTATTTAGTTTACATGACAAGTAGTTTCTCACACCGGTACGCCCTCCAAATAAATCTCAAGAAAACTAAAATCATGGCAGTTAACTATCACAAACAGAAGAAAAACTGCTGGTTCTTAGATGGCAATCGTTTTGATCAGGTAACAAGTTATAAATATCTGGGAATACTAATGGTCCATAAAAGCTCCTTTAAACCTCAGCTAGAGTCCATGCGGAGAAAGGGAACTACAACTTATTTAGCACTGAAGTCATTGAAGAGACGACTTCCCAACTTTACCCTTGATCCCTTCCTACGGATTCTGTGGGAAAAACTGCTGCCAACACTAACATATGGGAGTGAAGCTCTTAAAGGCAAAGACGCTGCAGCCCTAGAAGGAGTAATAGCCAATTCTTATAGAGCAATTTTCCATCTTCCAAAATATGTCTCCCCTGCTCAAATACGGCTGGAATTTGGGGTCCAAAGACAAACAGTGGAAAGAAGGAGTGGTTATGTAAAAAGCCTGGCATAAAATCAGAAATGCAGAGGCAGGATCCATAAACTCCCACCTCTTGAACGCCTTACTTCGTCAAGGAAAATGCTCAGCCAGGGATTACCTGTTTGACTCCATTGAGCTACTGGGTCTGACTGAACTCTGGGCCGCACCAACAGATCATCAATCCTTCAAAAAAGCTGTGAAAAAGACAACGTCCATGTTATCTGTTTTAGAAGACAAAGCAATTTTTACTAAAAAGGCACATGGCTGGATAGTGCTCAGTGATTACTCAAGGCTCAAACCCCAATCTTACTTGAGTGCAGGAGTCAAAATAAGAACAAAGTAAATTTTTCTAAAGCTGTGATTGGGGGCAATTGCGATCAATCCCCACCTCCCACCTGGGGAAAGGAGAGGAGGTACGCCTACTTGCCATCTAAGCGGGAAGGAGGACATTATTCATGTAATCTATAACTGTCCCAACTTAAAGGATATAAGATGCACCTTGTTACGTCCCTTTTTCAGGTATTATGGTACCCAGTCCTGCAGGCAGGCAGTGAAGCTTTGCTTCAACCCTGTTGACGTTCAGCTTAACTTTCGGCTAACAAAATTCTTTGAGACTGTAGCCAAGAGACCCAAAAATTTATCGTTATCTGAAGTATGTAAAAAATAAGAGTACACTGGTATCAGAAGGGAGTCGCCAAAAATAAAAAATGAACAATAACACTTCACAGTTGTACCAGAACTTTTATTTATTGCCTAAAGGTTAAGGAAACACTTTTTATATGTGAAATGAACTCAATAACTTCCTATAGTTGCACTAGCATTTAAAATTTTTAATGCCCAATAGTTTTAACATGGACTTGGTTATGCTGCGTCTTGCAGCATGTAAATCAATGGTAGTTACTGCCAGCTTGCACTATTTGAAGTATAGGAATGTATGTGTATGGTCTTACAGAACAGCCAATTGCACAAACTGGGACTATTTTATTGAAGATCCTTTTAATGTTGTTTGTAAGGTTAATAATTTGTGCACAATGGGAATCTGTTTGTTATGCATTTGCAAAGATTTTAATTAATCAAGCAAAAATAAAATATTCCCTTACCTTACCCCTAATCCATTGGAAATTTCCTTCCAGTTATACATACCAAAAGAATAGCTATCCACACTAAATGTTCAAGATAAGTGATCACAAGCCATCGCTTAATTGCAAATTGAATGGAAAAAGACCAGTGTGACTTTCCATCTCAGAGAAGCACAATTGATTAACAAAGTGTAATTCTTCTAATAACCACCCCGTACTTTTTCAAGGACATGGAAGAAAAAATAAAAGAATGTACAATGTCAGGACGTACATGGAAAATCCCTCAAACAACATTCTACAAAGTCAAGCTGATTTAAAAACAAATGTCTGCACTCATGTTCATATTGTATAACCTTTTCCTCAAATGGTCCTAGAACATGAGTTCAACATTTACCGATTTCCTGCTATCACTAACCTACAGAATCAATAGTAGATCATTTGATGTGGCCCCTGATATTATGACAGTACTTAATTTTCATATATTCTCCATTATAGGATTGTTAACAGAGAAAATAAGAAACAAATGGGCTTTTGTAAGAAGGCTAATCTGTGAAGGCACTAACACGAATGTTCATTAAATCCCATATTCCTTCTTGCATCCTAAGCATATTCTGTTGTGGAAATGAAACTGGAGGGGGCTTGCAAGCTGAAAGGAACATACTTCAACACATGGGACGACATCTCGCACATAGACAGCACCCTAAAATAATCCCACCTATAACCGAGGCTATCACTAATAGTTTCCTACCCCATATGAGCAGTACTTCTCTAAACCAACCTGACCAAGTCCAGTCTCCCGTATCCTGATGTATTTCAGCAGCATTTTTGTGAAATTTTTAAATGGCCAAATTCACATTAGGAGCGTTATCTGGGATATATACACAGCAGGAGCTACCAATTAATTTGCATACCCCCTCTTATCTGCTAAAAGAATGTCTAATACAATTTTGAAGGGAAACAAGCCGGGTAGCTTGCATTTCTACAGTAATGTTACTGAGTGCACCAGTATTCACATTAATAACAGCTTCCACTACTCTGATGACTTAGCGCACCTGTACACTATTGGCCATAGGACCCTAAAAAGACACTATACCCTTCATTGCATCAATAAATTGCTGCAGCATGGTATCTGTCTGGTTAACCTATACTTCCCGTTTATTAAGTCGATGTGTCCTGTGATAATCAGACGGTGCAAGGTAAGTGGGAGGAAGTATAAATGCCATATAACATCTGCCTGACCATCCTTTAGGGAGCTAGACATAAGCCTGATTACCACAAACAAAAGAGGTGTTTTGTGAAGCCACAAATGATGGAGAACTAGTGCAATGTATTATCACTGTATGGGAGCAAATACTATTCCCAACAAGGGGCCCTTCACCTTGAACACAAAAGGGGGCGTTATAGGCATGCACAGGTATGAGTATTATAGCCACCTTGGACAGTTTTCTCTCATTAAAGGATAATAACATAGAGGAGTTATCATAGCCTGTAAATTCCTCCATCTCCTCCATAGTGCCATGGATTCCAACAGCATCTGGCCAGCATAGATAGTAAAGGTGATCCCTAAGCTGGCTCTGTACTGCTTTATTAGTAACTTTGATATAAGAAGCACTATTCAATTCCCACCAGGCACTACAAGACCCATTATAGGATAAGGGTAGAGGAATAAGAGGTGCCTTCCTTTTGACTGAAGATGGCAGGAAACCACATATCCAATAATCGCCGTTTCATGGACACTGTGGACACTGTAAACCAGCAGCAGCAGGGGGCAATTGCGAACACCGCCGTCACTAAAGGCACCAAAGGCTACACATACTTCTCGCGTCTCTGAGGATTGGAAAAGCAGCAACAGCGGGCCATTTGTCAAGGGAGGACTACGCGCCCCAGCAGGCAGCGGGGCTGAGAACCGCATTGCCGCCAGGCCCTCGACCCACAAGTGGATTTAATCAGCCCTTCATTTTTGTCCCGCGGGACGCGCGCCGGGCGAAGCCCGGGCCAAGGGTGGGCCCGTTTGAGCCAGTTCGAGGCCGGAGAAGGCCGGGCCGGGCCCACCCTCTAACTCCTGGCCTTGATAACAGACATTCAATCCTGCTGGGTAAGTCAAGTACTTGACTCTTTCTACTGGGGGCTCAAATTTATTGTCCTTTAGATATGGCGCAGGGCCCCACCAAAGACAAGATGAGCATGAAAGGTGGGGGCATGTTGGGTACATTGAACTACTTTTTCACAAAGCAATCTAACGTGCTTGCACAAGAGATAGCAGTAACAGAACGGCGGCTATCACTTGATGTGCACGCTCATTTTGGTCAGCTGGGGGATGGACACATGTCGGCTAACTCAGATGTACAGGGTTTGGCATTGGGTGATTGTTCTCCCCCTAGGTTGACCCACAGCTCCACAAGCGACTTGACAACCCCTGTAATAGAGTCTAGTCCACCAGTTGAATGATCCTAACCGATAACAAGGTCAATGACTGTCCCCCTTTTAAGTAAAAAAGACTCCCCACCCAAAGCAGAAGGAGCCTCTAAAAAGAAACGGGACATTGGCCATTTGACGAAACGGCCCCTCACCAAATCAAAGAAGAGGATGCTGGAGGAGGTTGAGCCACAATCAACGAAACCCGGCGAAGAACCCACACAAGTGCCACCTTATTTAGATCTTACAATGAACAATGACTTTTGGACAAAAGTAGGGGCTCTTTTCTCTGATCTTCTGGCTCCTCTTGAACATAAATTGTCTGCAATTAAAGCCAACTTATTAATTTTAACTAAAGCTTCCAACCGGTCTGAAGGGCTTCTAGGGGAACGACCAAGGGTTAATGACAAACATCTCCCGGTTACTTCAAATGGTCTAAATACTGTGGGTCCGGCTGAATCAGCGGCACTTTATCTTGGCGCTGCAGGCAAGGCCGGGACACTTGTGTTTGACCCCAAATCACAAGGGCCTGGCAGCGTGTCGGTGGGCACTACAGGGTGTCCCGTGGCTACTTGAATCGCCGGCCAGGGCTTAAACCCACGACACAATCCCCCACCACTCAATGATCTGAAAACATCTACTCAGCGTGCTGGAAATATAAGGCCCATTCAAATTAACCTACCACCCAAATCTAACCCCTATGTGGTGGTTCCAGCTGGGGTCCCTGTACCGAACAATGAAAGTGAGGAGTCCCATACCTCACTTAAGAACAAAGTTACAGAATGGCTCAATAAAAACAGACCTCTTCCGCCTACTGTAACCAGTGAAATCTTACTTGTTCGTAGGGTACCATGGGTGGGCAACAGGGTAAAGGACTTATCTGGGGATTGTGTACTAATACATTTTAAAGACACACAGACAGTGTCTCACATTTGCCAATGGGGCCAGTCTCATTCTGTCACAGCTATACAGTCCCTCCCCTTGTCCTACTTTTACCCTCCGGGCAATTACGCCCCAGCAAAGGTTTAGAGAAACACTGGAATTTGGTATGGCGTCGTAGGGCGGTTGGAATTAGCCAGAGCAGGTATAGAGATTCTCCAGGCCCTGTTGCAATAAGCTTACACAACAGATAAAGTAGCCTGAATCAGGTGGACTGACGGTGGCCCATAAAGGAGGAGGTGATAGACACCGATATGGCTGGTAAAGCGGTGGGTGGAAGTACAAAAGAAAGGGAAAGAGACAGCTCCAGTGAGGCCAAGTTGGTGGGAAAGCATAGGGAGGTTATATCCACACAATCTAGTCCTAGCAATAGCCATCTCCCCTCTCACAGAACTAGTGAATCTAGTACCCCTGCAGGTGAGGCTAATAATCCACAGATGCCCTTAGTGCACACAGTGACCTGGTTGAATACAGGTAGCATGGTTTCACCGAAGGCTAATGGCGGGGGTCCTGGGCCAGATCCACTTAAAATATTATCGTGGAATGTGGCAGGGCTCCCAAACAAACTGACCTGTCCTGACTGGGGATCTTTTGTGGACGAAAGCGATGTTTGTCTCTTTCAGGAGACATGGGCCCGTACTGACTTACATCGTATATATAGGCTTTGCTACATTCTATATACCGGCTGTTTGGGGTGGAAAAGGCCGACCGTCTGGGGCCTTACTATTTGGGTTGGCAGCCACCTTGGCTGTACAGCTAAAGGCTTAGATTCTCATTCTAAAGATATTCAGTGCGTGGTCCTCACATGGCCCAACACGTTTAACCTCATAGCTGCTGCGCCCGTCCAGCGGCCGACGGCACCACTACCTCGGGAGTGCTGCCGTCGGCCGTTGGACGTTCCAACTGCACCTGCGCAATGGAACGTTCAGCACTGGAGCTGGACGTTCCAAAGCAGCTAAGGTGTTAAACTTGCGTTGATTAACGTATACTCCCGACCTGTAAGTCCCACCAGCGAGTCAAGCATCGAGGACTTATCCCTTTTATTCCAACAATTCCGAGTGGTACTCGCCTGCTGGTGGGCGTAGACCTAAACTGCCACTATGAACCCCTCAAGGGCCTAAATGATGAAGCATTAATCGCAGAGGATGAGTATTGGTCTATTCCCGCGTCCCAGGCTCCTGCTCCCAAGTCATGGTCCCCGTTAACGATTCAAATTACGGCACTTACCTTAAACTACTCTTTACGAGCATGCAACAGCCGTACTCCCTCCAATATCCCACCCAAATGCACTTATAACAAACCAGGACAAACGTCTCTACTTGATTACATTTTGTTCGAGACAAGGCTATGGCCATTTGTCATTGACTTCAATGTTGTTATAAGAGCAAAAAGTGACCACAACGCCCTTATTCTAAAACTGGGTATACCCTATAGTAGGGGGAGTGAGCTTCTATCTTCTGACGCCAATGACGGCTATCTTACCGTCTCCAATGATAGGCGCAGAGTTAGCTGGCACAAACTAGTTGAACACCCGGAACTACTGGGGAAACTTTACAGCTCAATAATTCCCTTGCTTAGTGAAATTGCAATGCCAACCAGTCTACCACCATCATATGACTATCTATCTAAACTGGAGGCATGCAATGAGGGCGTCCTGCTAAACCTGGCGGAGCTACTTAACCCTCGGGTGTCGGGGAGGACAAAAAGGACACTGCGCTGCTCTTGGTTCAACCCGGCGTGCAGGAAAGCCAAAAAAGAGCTATTGCTGGCCATAAAAGAAAACGACAGGTTTACAATCAAAATCAGGAGGGCGCAATATAAACCCCTGATTAATTGCGCCAAGGAAGAGTGGGACCACCAAAAATGGTCTAGCTTATCTCAGGCGCTTGAGGCTAGAGATTCCCGTAGATGTTGGACCATACAAACATAGCCCCAGAGGTTTAGGAAGGGCACTATCAGACCCTATATTCCACTGAGGGACTAATTGACCACACTCAGGATCCAGTCGCCCAGGTCCCACCGACACTGCCCCATGAGACGACTGAGTTCACGGTATCAGAAGTCTGTAATGTCATTTCCAAACTTGCCTCAGGTAAAGCTCCGGGCTTGGATAAACTTCCGGGGGATCTCTTTAAGCAGGAACCGAAAATCTGGGGCCCATATTTCCAGATTTTGTTCAGTGCGATTTTGAGAGGCATGACGGTCCCACGTACTTGGCTGGGCGCAGAGATAGCGCCCATATTTAAAAAGGGCTCTCCTCTGCTCCCATCCAACTACAGACCGATCAGCCTCATTCATGTACCCCAGAAGATTTTTGCTAGACTAATTCTGGATCGGTTACAGAACTGGATAGAGGAGTCTGCAATCCTTAGCCCCTACCAGGCGGGCTTTAGGAAGAATACCTCCACTGTGGACCAAATTTTTCGTTTACAGCTCCTTTTTTGGAAAACAGTGCGAATAGAGAGTGGCAGCCTCTATATGGTATTCGACGACCTCCGCTCCGCTTTTGACCTTGTTCCTAGGGGCAAACTATGGGCATTCCTTCTCGATCTTGGTAGTCCCACCAGGCCCGGACTGGCCAATCCCCTGGTGCGGCGCGCGGTTGGGGGCCGGTTTTGGGCCCCGATTTTGTTACAGGGCCGTTTTTGCAGCATAGCTGCAAAATCGGCCCTGTAACAAAATCGGCCAAAAACCGGCCCTGGCAAAGAGCGCGGCGGCACCCCGGGGGGTGGGGGGGGCCGCCCGAGCACTCTGCCAGGGCCGGTTTTGGTTCCCAGTCCGGCCCTGATTCCCACGGACCTTCTGTCTATTCTGATGAGGTTACACGAGGCCAAGTTTGGCCAAGTAAGATGTCGAAAAATGGCACACTCTCATCTAGATTCTCTGTTGGCAGGGGGGGTAAGGCAGGGTTGTGTGCTTGCACCAACCCTGTTTTGCCTCCATGTCAACGGAGTAATC
Organism: Lissotriton vulgaris; assembly: GCF_964263255.1. NCBI lineage: Eukaryota > Metazoa > Chordata > Amphibia > Caudata > Salamandridae > Lissotriton > Lissotriton vulgaris. The sequence goes on from NC_141686.1 coordinate 104,423,280, forward strand.
AAGCACCTTAATGGAGTTCCTTATAATGATGCCCCAAAGCTGGTAGGGAATACGGTCCCTGCAATGATGTTTGCAGACGACACTCTCCTGCTGTCTAAAACTCCCATGGGGGTACAGAGAATATTGGATGGTTTTCAAGAATTTTGTACTATCCGAGGTTTGGAGATCAACTCTTTAAAAACTAAATTTATGATCTTCAATCCTCCAAGAACCACTCGGCCAAACCCTAGCTTAGGGACTACATTTTTGGAAAGGGTAACCATGTTTGACTATCTCGGGGTCACAATCAACGAAAATCTCACATGGGGCCCCCAGCAGATTAAGTCACAGTTAAAACTGGCCCAACTCGCGGGTGGCATTCTTAAACTATCCAACAAATCTACAATTAAACCTCTCGGCCCCCCCTATGGAGGTCTACAAGGCTAACGCTAGGGGTGCCATTACATATGGGGGTGAACTGTGGGGCTACTCCGTCAGGCCTGAAATCACCACAACTGAAAACAAATTTTTACGGGGGCTAGTAGCATTACCGTCCAGTACCCCACTTCTTTCCTTAAGGCTCGACCTGGGTATCAGACCAATTAAAGAAGAGTTAGCATTAAAACCCTTGAGATTTTGGCGCAGGCTCTGGGTTACCCCGGAGCTGAAACAATATAGAGAAGAACTCAAGGAAATTATGACCCATACAGGTTCGGGGAACTTTCCTTGGCTTGCATACATAAGGAAAGAATTTATAAGGCTAGAAATTACCGACCTATGGTCCGAACCAGAGCAGGGCTGTGCCAAAATTTTGCGCAAACAGCTCACGAATATATTCCGTGCTGACAGACTTGATGCTGTACAACCCAATCCACAGATTGGTTCTACAGCAGCCTCTTTTTTTTTTGGTCAAAGATATTTATTAATTTGGCGAATTTTTGGATGACATCTACCCTGTTCTGGCAAAAAAACTATACGTCCAGTGGGACATGGTGTACTACCACTGCAAGTGGACACCCTCGGCACCGAAAAATTGCCCAGCATGTAAATATGATACCGAAACTGAACTGCATGTGTTGTTTTTTTGTCCAGGATACCATAAGGCCAGGAAATATTGGCTTGTCCCCCATGTAAAAACTTAGGCTTTCAACAATGCATGCAGACATTTAGAATATTAAAAACTGACACAACTGGTCCGATTGTATTTGCCCTCTCAAAATATTTGGCTGCTATGTGGCTTAAGCACAGGCGGTTAATTACATGAACATTCGCCTGCATTTTTAGCCCGTGGCATACTGTTTCTTTTTACTATTTTATATGTTTTTATAACTGGTATTTGAAATGTATTTATTGTTTTAACTGTGGCTAATACTTATGAAATCCAACCAACTGATTGTTTGTGTGGAAAAACTCTGCTCTGATTGTTACATATACCATGAACTTTGATTGTCATCTACTGAGTACTGTTTTTATATATCTGTTTCTTTTATGGCACACTGCCGAAATAAAGATCATTTTGATTGATTAATTGATTGAATAATCTGTAGCATTATATCAAAGATGGGCATAATGTAAAACCTGAATTAATGTATTATTCACATATTGTAAGCGGTGTGCTTGCTAATGAGGGGCAAGGGTTATGTACTGATGCTCTGGTATTGGTGTGGTGACTGATGTCACTGATTTAGAGACTGGGTGGTTGTCCTCTAACCACCAGAACAACCCTAGCATTCCTAATAATATTATCAAAAGACACAAAAGCACAGCAATTTTCACTTTCTTGGTCCAAATTGTTGTATACTAGACACTGGAGCCTTTTCCTCCTGCCATAAATCAGAGGGTGATTTCCCAAACGGTCTCACTTCAATACTCCTAGTCTTACCCATACTGTATTATTTCTGTGGGATGTACAAATACCTGTTCTTGATGAGTGATGCTTCTCCTTATATTTTGTCTTTATGCTCAGACCATTCTCCTTTGTTTTCTCTTTTCCAAAAGAGAACCAATTCAAAAACACCTAACAGCCAAAACAAAGTAACGTGGTTAAGCCCTCCTAAAAATCTGTATCTATTCTACCAAAGAACATCAAGAGGTCCCAGTGTCCTTTACTTCAAAGCTTCACTGGCAAGCTTATGTACAGGTCCAGACGTTGGCAGTCTTGACCACCAGCACAGGTTGCTAGTTTTTTCATTCAAAGTCTACACCTAGGCGAATCACAATCCGGATAATCAAATAGAGGTATTGGTATCAATTTGGGCTCAGCAGGAGTGAAGTTGACCAGTGGATGTGCTACATCTCCTTTTTCAATCAGCTCACCATCATTAAAAGAACTTGCTGTGGAGGATTTCCTCACTTCACACAATGATCATAGAACAAAGGAAATGGCGATAGCAGCTGAGTGGGAAGTGATGCTGGCTGAGTTGTTACACACAGGAGCAGACATAGACGAAGTCTCACATACAGATAACGTTGTAGACTGACAGAGAATGCGCATTAGGCAGACCCTCCAGTTTTTCGCGATTCACGAAAAAATCGCAAAATCGGCAGACTACCTCGATGGCCGCGATAATAACCATATTGGCCGCGATATGTACAATAAAATGTCTCTACCGGGAGACAGCAAAACAAACAATGCCTTTTATTGGCTGTGTGCCCCCCGCCCCCACTCGTGTGTGTCTGCAGCTTCCCGGGGAGACACACAGACAGTCAGTTTTTGAGCTGCCAGCCGCACCCGCACCTGAGTACTTCACAGGTCTTTAAAAGACCGTTCACTTGTTAATGAGGCTTTGTTTTTCACCCCTTCTTTGACCCCTCTGCCTAGGGCTGGAATAATTAGCCATCCCCCATACTGGAAAGCACATGGCACAAACACATTCTGTAGACGGGATCAGCTTTTATCTTGGGTTTGTTTTTTCAAGTGAATACTGAAATCAATGAGGTTAAAACACTATTTAGAAACATATTCGTGCCAAGACTCTCTAATCATATGTGATCATGGTTCCAGCACATGAACCTTAGCTCCCATTAACTGAAAGAAAACATTCAATTACCTCTACTTTGCTTCCCATTTTAACCAACTTTAGTAAACCACATTCTAGTAAAACTAACCAAAAAGCGAGTTACTGAGAACTCGTGTTTTGTACAACCTGCGATTCACCATTACGTGCCGCCGTCCAATACCTGCTCCCTCCTGGCCAAGCTGTGAGAGGCAGACAAGAGGAAACGCTTCTGCACAGCCTTGATCAGGGCTGTTTATTAATGTCCAATTGTTTCCAGTTAAGGATAATAAATCATGAACAGCCATGGGGCCAAGTCGTTGTGAGGGTATCCGGGTGCCTGGGAACTGCATGTGCTTCAGAGGATGTGCACAAGTCAGCAGGAAATGCATGCAAAGTAAGGCCCTTGCACCACTGGACACTGGTCATCTGACAAGCTGCTGAGACATGAAAAAGAGTCTTGACTGAGGGTAGAGCTGTAAATTGCTGAAAACCTTCACTTCCTTCCCTCGCGCCTGTTGACATGATCAGACCCTACAGCATTTCGCAATTCCAGGGACCACGGCGAGACATGCCCTTAATTACATCAGCCACGCCCCTATGAGACCCCCCTAGTTTTGTCATCTCACTTAAAGCCCTGCACATACCCCTCTGCTGTTACTTAATTGCAGACTTCATTCCAAACCAAAGTCAGTTGCAGATAGAGATGTGCAGATTGACATAAAAGAACACTCAATCTGGCCCTAATGCAAACACTCCTCTTCGCCCACAGGTGTAGCACATTCTGAATGGGTCCAGGAAGCAGCGGTGCCCCGGTAGGGGTGCATACATGGGTGCTGGAAAACCCCAGGGAGAGGGCCTACTCTCACGAGGTGCAGATTGGACACTTTAAACATGCCTATTTCACAGTGGAGTACACTGCTAATTCAGTTTATATTGCTTAAAGACTGAAAAGGAATGATTATGAGTAAAATAAAGTGCCGCAATAATGCCGCTGAATTTGCAAATCTATGCTGCAATATCCTGGGGGGTCTGATTAGGCGCAGCCAGCGTAACGGCGCCAGCAAACGACCAGCAGGTGCTGCCTGATTTGTCCACACCACACTGCAAACAAGGTCACACAGTAGGTGGTTGGGAGTAGTAGAGCAAGTATACCTATACAAGGGTTAGCACAGAAGAGGAGACTGCCGGAGTGCCGGAGTGCCCAACCATAGTTGTATCTACCCCATTACCCCCCTTTTATTATGTTATGTTATGTTAATTAAATTTATGAAAAAGCTCGCGATTACCCTAGGGTGTCCTATGTTGTCCCAACATTGTTATCAACCATCATCCCACAACATAAAGTGTAGAATAGGACTGTGTCACAGCACTGGCATAAGTCCGGAAACGTAAAGTCAGAGAGGGTGGGCAATTACAAATGTACATCAGCCATGAAATGCGAACAGACACCACTTCTCACAAAACCACGCAGTTAAGGTTGATAAATGATATTACACGAAAGTTATAATAATAGCTCTGAAATGTACAGTTAGAGTTTCTTGCGGTCACATATGTACTTTGTAACTAATTGCCATAAATGTTAGTACAAAAATCTCAATAAAAAGATGTTTAAAGAAATATAAAAAATAGAACGAAGGCAATAGAGCTTTCTTAACGTGGTAGGCATGCTGCCAGTGTTTGTGTCCCATGCACTTTACAGCAGTCTGAGTGGCGAGTAGCACTTGCACCGGTCCTTTCCAGGGTGGCTCATGACTGGATTTGCTTTGAAAGTGACTGGTGAAGACCCCGTCTCCAGGTTTCAGATTATGACCTGAACCTTCAAGACGAGACGGGAGACTGGGCTTCACCTGTGAATGAATCAAACGCAATTCCTTTGTCAATTGGTCACAATAATCAACAAGCAGACTCATCTTTCCTCTTAACTCTCTTTCTGCTATCTCTAATTTCCAGGCGGTTATGTCCCACATCCTCCAGTGGATGAGCCAGAACCAACTTAAACTGAACCCCGGGAAGACGGAGCTCCTTCTCCCGGGCAAGAGCTCCATCCACTGGGGTCCGCACTTCTGGCCGGCAGAGCTTGGCCCCCCCCCCCATCCCTGTGGCCTCGGTGAAGAGTCTCGGGGTCACTATTGACTCCGAGCTATCCCTCAAGCCCCAGATAGGGATGGTGGTCTCTTCCTGCATGTATCAGCTGCGCAGGATCAGGAAGGTGGCCTATCTCCTGACTCCCGAAGCCCTGATCCAAGTCATCATGGCCCTTGTCCTCTCCCGCTTGGATTTCTCGAACTCTATCACGGTCTGCCTAAATCTTTTCTCCTCAGACTACAAATTGTTTAGAACCAAGCGGCGAGACTGGCTTTCGGGATCCCAAAATGGCAATCTGCCAGACCTCTCCTTGCCAAACTGCATTGGCTTCCTGTCATTTCGAGGGCAGCCTTCAAGATCGGCTGCCTCACCTTCAAATCCTTAACTGGTCCCTGCCCTGCCTTCCTGAAATCCCTTATCAGTCCCTACTGCCCCTCACGTAACCTCAGATCTTCTCACCTTCACCTCCTGGTTGTCCCCCCTATCAAACTCTGTAGATCCGGAGGTCGGAGATTCGCACATTTGGCCCCTAAACTCTGGAACTCTCTCCCTCCCCCGCTCAAATCCTCTAATTCCCTCATTCAATTTCGTAAATCTCTAAAAACTTGGCTTTTCCCACAATCTAGCTAACTCCTTTCGCCCCCTCAGCATCAGATCAGCGCCAGGAAACCCACGGTGACAGTGCGCTTTACAAGCCTACCTTAACATAACATAACATATTCAATTTCACAAAATTTCCTAGGTCTTGGCACACCCTACACATTTGCGGGACTCCCCATTACTACCTGGAATGGGGATAAACCCATTTTCGAGTGTTCAGTATTGTGCATGGAATACAAAGCTATGGGCAAAGCATCAGGCCATTTAATTTTGTTTCAGCACATATTTTTCCCAGTTTTCCTTTCAAGATACCATTGTATCTTTCAACTAGGCCTGCAGCATGTGGATGGTGGGCAGCATCACACATTTGCCTTATCTGCAATCCTTTTCAGACCAGGTCCATCACTTGGCCAATGAAGTGTGACCCATTGTCGCTCCCAAGTACTCTGGGCAAACCAAACCTTGACAAGTACTCATTCAGGTGTATTTTTGCAGTACTTAGGGCTGTGTTATCTTGTGGAGGGTAAGCCTCCACCCACCTACTAAAGGTGCAAACCACCACTAAGACATACTTAAGCTTGTCCACTTGTTCCATTTCTATGAAATCCATTTGCAGGACTTCAAAGTGCAAATCTGGAGGTGTCGGGACTGGGGCACCTTTTCCTGGATTATAAGTAGCGCATATCAAGCATCTTTTGACATGGGACTCTGCCACCCTGGGAATCAGTTTGTTGAACCGTACGTGGTCTAATGTTGCCACTATTCCTTTGGCACCAATGTAAGCTGGGCTATGTGTCATAGTAACAATTGCGTTAACATATCAATTAGGTAGCATCGATCTTTGTTAATCTGAGAGATCTATCCAACATCCGGTATCATCTAATCTACCATACATCTGCCATGTCTCTTTCTCTTCCATGGTAGCTTCCTATCTCTCTAACACATTCTACGGTATTGTTAAACATTGGTACTTCAGGGACCCCTCTAGCTGGTCTTGTAACAAACATTAAACTATATTCAGATCTGGCTGTTTGCCTGACTGTTTCACCTGCAAAAGCATTTCCCTGACCTACCTCATCAATAACCTTTTTATGGGCACGGCATTTAACAATGGCAGCTTTTTTTGGTAACATCAGAGTATCCAATAACTTTACTATAAATTCCCCATATTTTATCTTACTACCATGTGAGGTCAAAAAGCCTCTTTCTTTCCATAATTGCCCAAATGAATGGGCAACACCAAAGGCGTACTGGCTATCAGTATAAATATTTACAATCATATCTTTACTCAATTCATATGCCTGTGTAAGGGCAATTACTTCTGCTGCTTGTGCTGACATTTGCAATATTTTATATGACTCTACCACCGTTTTCAAAGAGGTGATGGCACATGCAGCAAAGTTTGTACCATCTTGTATTTTGAAACATGAACAGAAGGTGGCACCGACTATACGAGGACTCCGCCCCCGTCTGAGATACATGACAGAGGTTGAAAGGCGGTGAGCCGGGGCCTTGGAGGGAGGCATCGGGAGTCCCGTTGGTGAATACGGGTGGCCGGGTGCTCCCGACATAATCCTTAATTGACCTTCTGCAACACACCTTGAGGGGTATAAGAAGCAGCCATGACACGCCTGACTCCAAAATAGCGCCCGCAATGGACATTCGCCACGGAGCATAAGGTGGCATAGGGCCTGGTCACTGTGCACAAAAAGGAGCTGCGGCCGCAATGGAGATACCCGACATATTTCTGGAGCTGAGAAATACATGTGGCTGTAAGCGGAGTTAAGCGATGTTCATCCTCTCTTCGCCTCGTCTTAATTGTGCGGCACATTTTGAATGGCATCAGGAGGCGGCGGTGGGGGCCAGGATGCCCCTCCCCGCCCCCGGGCCACTGACCCCTCGAAGAAACGGTACGGGGTGAAGGGGGTCCCTTCACAAGTTTTATAAGCGAATGAGAGTGAAACCAGAGGCTCCCCGCCTGATCTTAAAATGGTGGCCTTCTTTCCCCCTTTGCAGCTATATCATTACAATACTCCACTCCTCTGAAGGCAAACGGACACTGGCGCTGGCCAAAGCTGCTCCATTGCACAACAAACACCCCCCCTTGAATGCGGGGATCGCACAGCTTTGACCCCTGAGAGCCTGTAAGGCGCCGCCTCTGACGATCTCTCTTCCTGCACCCCATACCCTAAATGGCGGCTGAATAGGCATAGAGGAGAAGTCTCCTACTGAAACAGCCTAGGAGACACCTCAAGAAGCTGCACGACTAACCTTGGGGCCCTGTGAATACATAGGGGAAAGATAAAAATGGAGACCGGCAGAATGAAACACCAGGGGTAGAATCCATTGCCGGACCCCAGGATGGCTGCCACAGTGGTCCTTTACCACGTTGTGCTACTACTCTTGGACAAAATCGAACATCGACCCGACCTCGAGCATATCCCCCATCCAGCTCACCCATCAGGGCATGGAATCTGTGAACGTGCCACTGACCGTTGAGACCTAGCAGTTTTGCAGATGCACGGTGGAGCTACCTTGATAGCTATAGAGGAGGTGGGCTGTGGACTTCCCCCTTAGCCATCACCTACCCAGCCGGACTTTGGGCAGACTTTCCTTTGTAGCTCCTCCGTATCTCCCTCCTACCCCTTTACCTTACTCCGCTACCCTTCTACACTCCTTTTATCTCGTCTTCTATGCTTTTTAAATGTTTTTTTGCAACAAATGTAACTTATAACTGATGTAACTTTGTAACATTGTGGAACCTCATGTAAAGTGCGCTCTGATACCTCCGGGTCTAGCCAGTGCTATATAAAACTCATAAAATTAATAATGTTGGACTTGGCCCTTTTTGCAGGCTCACCTCTAAACTTTTTGCATTTCTCCCAGCCTTTTTCTCTGTGTAGTGTTAGTGGCTTTAGGCCACTGGGCACTTTAGCCCTGTGGTCCAATGTAAAGTGCGTGCATGTGCGCTCTCTGTTACATTTAGTGGGAGTGAGAGTGGCCTGCCCTCCCATTGGAATGCATGGGGATTCCCTGCTCAGTGTGTGTCAGTGGTAATTCCTGTTATGAGAGTAGCAGTATGGTCAAGTCTGGTATGTATGAACTTGTGAGAATAAATGCTGCGCAATGGTGTGTGCAGATTTATTATGACTATGTGAGAAATGCCACTTTTAGAAGTTGACTTTTCTGTGTGCTATGTGTCCGCCTACCTGATGTGAATTGCATGTCTGGTTTTGGAGAGACAGGGAAGGCTGAGCTAGACATGGGTTGACTAGAGAGATCTGCAGTTGGAGTATGGGGAGGGGTGACCCTTTGATCTGAGCAGGGCTGTGCCTGGCAAGGTGAATGATGGCTCCACCCCCCACTGTGCGGCTGATGGCAGACCCCCTCTGCCTCAAAGGCAGGTTGCAGCCTTGTAAACAAAGTGCTCTAGGACCACAACAAACTGGTTCTGGCTGAGTTCAGTGACTTGTGATTTTGGAGAACAAAGTCTTTTGGTGGTATAAGTAAAGGGGCTGTGACCCCATTAAATTTTCAGTTCCGCCGTGCTCTTCCTCGATGATGTGCTGTTCCTGATCCTGCTGGGGCATGCTGCTGCTGGGGCCCAGGAGGAACTGCCTTGAGGGCTTGCCTCCCTGGGCCCTGCATTTCCCCCTTGATTGATGAGGACAAACCTCTGTCCATGTAACTAGAGGGAAAGGACTTTGAAACTTTCATCCATCTTGCTGAAGCAATTACCCAAGGGCCTTATGTGAGCTTGCCTCCTGCTGAAGTCTCAGGGACCTTAGACTTCACCCATCAGACGTCTAGATTCCTATTTGAGGGGAATTCTACTTGTAGGTGAGGTCCCTGTTGAGAATTCCAGAGCCTCTAGTTCTACTGAGGGGAATGTGGACCGAAAGTCATAGTTATCGCTAATGTGGGCCACCGTAGCTGAGAAGCTGTGCCGCTGAGTGCCCGCATTTTCCTGTGTCACCAAGTCATCATTATCGCTATTGTGGGCTGCCGCAGCTGAGGAGCTGTTGGCGGTGAGAGCCTGCATTTGCATATGTTACCAAAGTCATCGTTATCGCTATTGTGGGCCGCTGCAGCTGAGAAGCTGTTGCCGCTGAGAGCCCGCATTTGCCTGTGTTACCAAAGTCATAGTTATCGCTATTGTGGGCCGCTGCAGCTGGGGAGCTTTGGCCGCTGACTGCCCGCTTTTTCCGTCCTACGAGAATCATCGCTACCGCTATTGTGGACCGCTGCAGCTGAGGAGCTGTGCCGCTGAGTGCCCATATTTGCCTGTATCACCAAAGTCATCGTTATCTCTATAGTGGGCCGTCGCAGCTGAGGAGCTGTTGCCTCTGTGAGCATGCATTTGCATGTGTTACCAAAGTCCTCGTTATCGCTATTGTAGGCCGCCGCAGCTGAGGCGCTGTTGACGCTGAGAGCCCGCATTTTCCTGTGTTAACAAAAGTCATCATTATCGCTATTGTGGTCCGCTGCAGCTGGGGAGCTGTGGCCGCTTAGTGCCCGCATGTGCCGTCTTACGAGAATCATCGCTATCGCTATTGTGGGCCGCTGCAGCTGGGGAGTTGTGGCCGCTGAGTGCCCGCATTTGCCGTCCTACGAGAATCATCGCTATCGCCATTGTGGGCCGCTGCAGCTGAGGAGCTGTTGCCGCTGAGTGCCCACATTTGCCGTCCTACGAGAATCATCTCTACCGCTATTGTGGGCCTCTGAAGCTGAGGAGCTGTGCCGCTGAGTGCCTGCATTTGCCGTACTATGAAAATCAATGCTATCGCTGTTGTGGGACGCTGCAGCTGAGGAGCTGTGCCGCTGAGTGCCCACCTTTAAGCCCCGTACTTTCACAGCTGTGCAGCACTTAATGCAAGCTGCAATGTTTAGTTCTGCGCAATTACGCACAAGGATTCTGCTGCATTGGCATTCGCCCTAACACTTGGACATAGGGCATTTTGAGCCCCGTTGAGAAGGCCAGTTGGCCAAGGGGATTGGTAGGTTTGTAGGGCACCAGGCCCTAATGTGATGGATGTGGTGCTAGGAAATGTGATTTATGTAGTGTGATTTACGCACCCTGTTTTATGCCTCTAAATATGATTTATGATTATGATGTTTTACGTACTGTATTTATGTTTGAGTTATCCTCTATTGTGGTTTATGCTAGTGAGATTATTTCCTAAGGTGAGATATGCATAGGCGTTTATGGTCTAATATGTTTAGGCTTATGAGGTTGGCGCAGGATATTTTTCACGCCTAATGTGATACTGTGCATGATATGATTTATGTTTCAGGATGATGCTGAGTCCAGTTTTGCCAGTAATTACTGGTTGTGTTCTATGCTTATTATATGTTCTTCATTTACTATCTTTACTAGGTGATGGTTCTGACAGTGGTCCAAGTGGCCCTGTCATGTGTATATAATCCCCTGTAAATATTGCCCAGTGCCAGTTGGCACAGTGTATAATGTGTTTTATGATAATACAAAGGCTACTTTTTTTTATAACAGTTTTTATTGGCTTTTCATTAAGTTACACAAAAACATGCAATATTCAGTTTCCGTACGTAAATACATATAATAATTTTCCCGTTTACACAAGTCAGCATAGTATTTAGATATCAACGCCTGCTATTTCACATTACAACACATTTGTAAGTATTGGATGATTGGATCTTTGGAAGTTCCCTCCCCCATGGGTAATCCCTAGATTCTACATGATCTGAGTCCTTCCTCCCGCAACCATAGATAGCAAATAATAATAGTAGTCCTTCTTCTCCTCCCTTCATACCTTAACCCACATCCATTACATTTTCAGTATTTTAAGTGCTTCCCATCAAGGGCTTGCTTCGGGTTCAGACACATCTGATTGTTGGATTGTTGGGTGAGTAGAAAAATGATGAATGAATATTGTATAAATAATTTTGTTCATAAACCAGGAGACTTACATAGCTCCTGAAAGGCAGAGAACAGCTTTTTTTGCCGCCCTGCTTACTCTTGTTGTGTTGTGTTCTTTCAGAGCCATTATTTCACAAATTGCTTCTCACACCCCCCTTTTTTCCTATTTAGGAAAATCACGACCAGTTGGATGACTATCAGGGAATACTTTGGGCTCAAAGATCCGGTAGGAACAATCCAAGATGTTAATTATACCTATTGTCTCACATAGTGCAGATGCATAATATCTTAAGGTCCTGAAGAAAGCTCGGACTATCTGTCCCCTGAGCTGAAACATGTCGACCACTTTTGCACTACGCCATGACATAGCCATTTGTTAAGACTATGAGGCGTTGTTTTTACTCTTGACCCTGGACAATACTGAATAAACATATTTTTTGTCCCAGGAGTCAATTTTACAATCACTTATGTTTTCTTTTTTCACTAGCACTGCACTCCATTGGTCCTACCTTTGAAATACTGTGGTTAAGAATATCATCTTCCAGAACCTATCTCAGCATCATTACTAGGTGCAGTGTGAGAAATCATGGTTCATGGCCTACATCCCACATGACGACACTCCACCAATAAGGGTGGGCTGATGGGATTTTTTCTAACCCAGTGTTATCACTGTGAGGACATTTTGGTGTGATGGCCCCTCGGGCACGACATAGCACGTAGATAAGCAATTTGACTAGGTACCTCCTATTTGTTCTTCTAGTTGATAAAAGGGGTTTGAGCTACCGTGGTCATTAAACTTTCCCTTTCTGACCCTCCCACCTTCTGTTTCCAACATCTTGTGGAGGTTCACATAGGTTTCCTTGATAATCGTTCCATGTCCCCCAGATCTTGGACCATTTTTTGGGGCAGCCCCTATGTACATATACAGCTTTTTCTGCCACCATCGCTGCATCCATATCATTTCCCCATTGTGTGCTCGTGTGTATCAGTCCGGAACCCCACTTCCTAGCAATGTTCTGCTTTGTAAGGGCCATGCCAAGTGTCGCCCAGGTCTGCAACCCTCGATTCAGATCCGTAGGTGACCAGATATTTAGCAGACAACACCTGGATTCTGGCCGAAGTTCTATCCCACTTGCTTCAGACATTTCCGACAGAACATTTGCCCAATATGTTTGTATTCTGGGACAATCCCATAGTATATGAAAGAATGTTCTCGGGAACCCGCAACCCCGCAGGCAGTCAGGCTCTGTGATATGACCTAGCTTATGCAGTAGCATGCGGGAATGGTATGGAGGCCTCTCTTGCCGATGCTAGTGCGTACAACCAGTCTTCGTCATCTATGTCTCCTATTTCCACCTCCCACTTGCTACGGAGAACTACTGTGGGGTCTGGGAGATTGTTCACCAATTTGCGGTATGTAAGTGAGATTGCTTTCTTGTCAAGGTGGTCAGTGAGGAGTCTATCCTCCAGGGGGGAGGATTCGGCAAGTGTCGTACCTCGTGGGATGGCCCCTTGCAGAGCATGTTTGATTTTGGCGCATCGATACTGCTCGGTATCCGCCATTCCATACTTCTCTTGCAGATCTGTGAATGTGATGATCTCCCCTCATATCCACAAGGCGCCTATTCTGGAGATACCAATGAGGTCCCATTGCCTGAACCCCTTAGTATTTGCCAAGGTACCAAGGCGACGTGTATCCCAGAGTGATGTGGCCAGAGTGAGCACTCCCTTCCATCCCAGGGCATTGTGTGCCGTATGCCAAATCTTAACTGTGTGGGCCGTAGGGCCTGTGAACGTATGGCGCCGTTTGTTCATATAAAGTGCTCTCAACAGCCGATCTGGGGGAAGTATAGTCCTACAAAGGCTATTTTTGATATATCCTTGTGTGGAGTTCCTTTTGTGGTGTGTCTAGTATGTTGTTGCTGTGTGGTTGCGCAAATGCTTTACACATGGCCTCCAGGATAAGCCTGACTGCTCATGCCAAGCTACCAAGGGGGTGAGCAGGGGTTATCTTTGGCGTGTAACTGCCTTGCCTTGACTAGAGGGGTGATTTCTGCCTGGCTAAGGCGCAAGCCCTAGCCAACAAGACATCCCATTTCTAACAAATAACAATAAATGTTAGCATTCCGTCTTTTCAATAGGTCCGTACCGAATACGTTCTCAACACAATGTTTTGTGAGCAAAAGTGGGACAGAGGTGGTGAAGGGACCTATAGTAACATCTAGGGGGTTTGGAGATGGGGCTCTGGATGGGGATGGGGATACCTGAGAATCCCACTGATATATTCATTCTGCCGGAGAGGATAGGCCCTAGAAATCAGTTATGAACCACAGAGTTACGAGTGGCACCTATATCAACAAGGAAGTCGCCTAATTCCCCTTCTATATCCATGGTGACATATATGGACCAGCTTGATTTAACTAGAATCATGACCCTATTTCGACCCTTTCCATTGCTATCCTATTGTGAATACTCAAAGGTATTGTAATAAATGTCAGTAAAATCTTTAGTATAACAACTTCTGTCAACTTGTTGACCATCAAAATAATTCTGACGTCTAATGTCATTCTGACGCTGGGTGAAAACTTGCCAATTTGTGCCACCTCTCCCTGTACCCCTTGGCACCGAACTACCTTTTCCTCTTGCCACAGTTGCTTAGCCCCGTAAGCTAGGGCATTAATTCTTCCAATGACCCTTTTGAAAGCAATAGGCACACAGATTTTGTCACCTGTGGGGCCCCTGTGGGGCCGGCCGCGTAGTACATTGTATATTGCTACAGGAATGTACAAAACCTCTGATGAACCATAACTTGAGATCACGGGCAAGAGACCCCAAGAGGACAAACAAAGATAAAGATACGTCAAAGGAGGAGAAAGTAGGTGAGAAGAAAGGTAGGTAGCAGTAAGAATAAGAGTAGTATGTGCGGGCAGGAGGAGAGAATACAGTGGCACATCCTTTTGAAGGTCCTATTACCCATGAAGAGGCGTTACGCTTCTAGACAATCTGACTGTGGGAGTAATCTGTCAGGAGCAGGTGGAATTCAAAGAGTCACAACGCTCTAAGCTTAGTGGGCATGTAATGTGCATGCTCTACCGCGCAAAGGTATTTAATCAGAGGTTGCCAGACAGTTTTAAAGTGGGTGTCACGCGCTTGCAGCCGCGCTGTAAAGAGTTCCATAGTTATGACATGCCATAAGCGCACATACCAAGCAGCAATTGGAGGGGTCTCTGCTTTCTTCCAGTATAGTGCTATAAGCTGCTTAGCAGCTCCGAGCATGTGAAGCGCTAAAATCCAATCACTTCGTGTGAGTGCCTTCAGGCTGGCAGGTTTGATGCCCAGAAGGATCGTGCTTGTGGCTTCAGTCAGGGGGAATCCCAATACCCCTTTAATATGGCTAAGGACCTCCTTCCAGAACAAGATCAAGAGTGGGCAGGTCCACCAAATGTGTATAAAATCTTCAGACGCAGTCAAACACCTCCAGCACAGGGGAGATGCCGCAGGGAACATCTTGTGTAGTCATGTGGGCGTATAGTACCATTGTGTCATTATTTTATATGTTTTCTCTCGCTGCGGGATACTGCGATAGACCTTGGGGATATCTCGCCATAAGCGACTCCACTGTAGAGGTGTGATTTTCGTGGTGGACGCCAACTGCCATTGACGTTGGTAAGGGGGGGGGAGTCGTTTCCAGGGGGTGCTGCAGAATCTGATAAATCCGAGATACGAGGCCCTTTGATTCATCAAAGGAACAGGCCAGCCGCTCAAAGGAGGTGAATGGGCGAGTAGACACCTGTTGTATCTCCGTCGAGGAAACCCATACCGCAGTTGCGCGTACTGTAATCCCGCCTCCACTGGAAGACGAAACTCTTCCCTACACTGAGCAAATGTCTTAAGTGTGAAATGAAATGAAATGAAAAAGAAATTTCTAAAGCGCACTGCGGCCAAGCGGCTTCCTGGCGCTGAGGAGCACATCAGAATCTACAGAGGGTCCCAAGGAGGTTAGCCGGGGAATGCCTGAAGAAAAAGAAAAGTTTTAAGGGCTTTACGAAAGTGAGAAAAAATAGGGATAGAGCGAATGGAGAGAGGGAGATTGTTCCAAATCTGGGGGGCCAGCACAGAGAATCGGGTGCCCCCCGTGCGGGATTTGCGGAAGCGGGGGACGTGAAGAAGAGAGAGAGAAGAAGAGCGGAGAGAACGGCTGGGGGCGTGAGAAGAGATTAGAGAGTTAATGAAAAGCGGGGCAGAGCGAGCGTGCGCCCGGAAGGCCAAGCAAGCTAATTTGAACTGTGTGCCCCCCTCATACAGATCGCCGATCACTCTGCATCCCCCTTGTGCCCACTTAGCAAAAGCTTGTGTGCGATAGGTCGGAGGGAATAATGGATTCCCCTCGATAGTTGAATGCGGGGAGGGGAACGTCGTGAAACCTCTGCGCACCACCACCTTGCCCCAGATGTCCAGGACCGTTTTAGTGGGCACCGCTATATAGGCGCTTCTGGAGCGTGCCGCTCAATGGAGCCATGTGCGATCCCAAATGGTACGCCCAGTTTACATCCTGTCCATATGTAATCAGACCTTTTCACTCTCAGTTGTCCTCCATTCCATCACAAAGCGGAGATGGGAGGCCCAGAAGTAATCCATGAGATTGGGACAGGCCAGTCCCCCCCTGCCCCACAGTAGCATTAGGATCTTGTGAGAGAACCACGTCTATGCCCACCCCATATAAATGTGGTGAGTTTGCGTTGAAGGCCCCATATCTGATACTGCGGGATAGGAGTGGGAAGGCATTGGAATAAATATAAAAGTTTGGGGAGGATCGACATCTTGATGGCATTAATTCTGCACAGCCATGACATCGTCAAGGGCTTCCACCCCCTCAGTTCCTCTAGGAAAGCCCTCCTACATTCACGCCAGTTTGCCTGGGTCCTTGTATCTAAGGAGGGAGTCAGCTGTAGGCCGAGGTATCGGATGTGGCCAGTGGCCCATTGATATGGGGCGAGTTTCTCCAGAATTGGTATCTCCTCCTGTGGGATTGTAAGGTTGAGTGCCCAGGATTTGTCCTGGTTGATTTTGAGGCCTGAGGCCCGCTCAAAGGTCTGCAGCAAAGAGTGCAGCTCTGGGAGAGACACTTGAGGGCGCGACAGTGTAAGGATGAGGTTGTCTGCAAAGAGCGCCACCTTGTTCTGCCGGCCCCCAAGAGAGATGCCATGTATATCTGTTGTCTGCCTGATCAGCTCTGCTAGGAGTTCCACCACAAGGGCGCACAGCAAGGGTGACAAGGGCCAACTCTGCCGGGTTCCCCTATGTATGGTGAAGGGTTCTGTAAGTTGCCCATTCACCCTGATCCTCGCCTGTGGGGCAAGATACAGGGCCATGATTATAGATACCATTTTCTGGCCTAGCCCAACTCTTTGAAGCACCGCCCGGAGGAAGGTCCAATCCACCCGGTCAAGCGCCTTCTCCGCGTCGAGCGATAGGAGGCAGGCTGGTATGTTCCAGTGGTGTGCTTTCCCCACCAAGTGCGTGATTCTACGCACATTATCTGCCTCTGACGGTTGCGGATGAAGCCAACTTGGTCTGGCATGTGGGGATCTAGATGTTTCGCAAGTATTTTGGTATATATTTTCAGATCTGTGTTTAACAGTGCTATGGGACAGTAAGTGGTACAAAGCGTGGGATCCTTCCCTGTCTTGGGGATAAGAGCTATCTCTGCCATACCCATGAAGGGCGTTGGCCCATCCGTGTTGGATAAGGAATTGTACAGCCTCAAGAGATAAGGCTGGAGTTGTGTTCGAAATATGCAATAGAAGTATAGGGGTAGGCCGTCCGGGCCTGACGTCTTTCCAAGAGAAAGATCTTTTAGGGCTGCAGTTAATTCCTCTGCAGTGAGAGGGCCTTTCAGGGTTCTGGCATGATAGGGGTGGTCGGGGTCCAGGTGCATTTGTCCAGTACTTCTGTTATGAGGTTCGGTGACTGCGCCTCTGCCGTGTAGAGGGCAGCGTAGTAGGCCCGAAAAGCTTCGCATTTGGCCCGCTCCATGGTAACCCTTGATCCATCCGGCAGCTGTATATTGGGTATATGGGCCTTTACCACCCGCGCTCTCAAACGTTTCACCAGTAGTCTGCCCACCTTATCTCCCCCTTCGAAGTACCTCTGTTTCAATGCTAACAGGGAGTTTTCCTCCTTATTAGTACGCAAGATGCGGAGCTGCCCCCGAAGGTTTGCAAGTCGCCACCCGGATGTATGTGAGGGATGCTCCTGATCCTGTTTTTCAGCTAATTTTATGTTCTAGGAGAGGTTGTCCTCAAGGAGCCGAGCCTCTCATGCCCGCGCAATCGAGAGAGAGATGATGTGCCCGCGGATCGTGGCCTTGAAGGCATCCCACACTACGGGAAAAGGTGTTTCCGGGATATCATTACTTGCAAAGTAAGAGTCAATGGCAGTACGTATGCTTTCCACATCGGCTGGGTCCCGGAGGATACTCGGCGGCAAGCGCCACCACGGGGTACGGGTGGGGTAAGCGACCGGGTCCTGCAAGAGTAGCTCAATATGGGCATGGTCAGAGAGCGATATGGCAGACATCGATGACGTCAACATGTCCCGTACCAGGGCATGAGATATAAACAGGTAGTCGATGCGCGAGTATGAACGGTGGACGTGGGAATAATACGAATAATCCCGCACCCCTGGAGAGTGATACCACCATGTGTCTAGCAGGCCAAGGTCGGTAATCTGCTTCCGAAGACTTGAAGACATGGCCCCCGCCCCATTCAAGGGGGTTCGCTACGATCCATCCCAGGGTCCCAAACCAAGTTAAAATCTCCCCCCAGGATCACTGAGGGATCATCCTGCGGCAAGTGTTCCCACAAGAGCGTCCGGAGGCAGTTGTCCTGCATCTGGTTGGGTGCATACACATTGGACAATGTGAATAGGTGTCTCCCAATCCCAACACTCGCCCTAATGAAGCGTCCATCGGAGCTCCGAAAGGGTTTAGCCTCCCCCGCCTAATGCCACTCCTGCACAAAATCGCCCCTCCCGCTGTTTTGGTGTACGCTGCGGCCCAGAATTGAAGGGGATATTTAGGGTGTGCCATGCGCGGCACGTCAACTTTTAGGAGATGAGTTTCTTGGAGGAAGATGATATCAGGGTTGTGCTGGAGAAGGTAGCGCCATGTTTGCCGCCGCTTATTAGGAGAGTTGAGACCTTTAACGTTCAGCGATATGGCTTTTAAGGGCCATGGGAGGCTCCCAGTCATGTCTGAGCCCAAATTAGTCCTTCCTGCCACTGTAGAAGTGAGCTTGGGATAGGGGCAAAGGCGCAGAAGGGCCTGTCTCGATCAGCCCGAAAGACACGCTGCAACCGCAATGCCACCCTCCCGCCACACACCTAGAAGACAAGAAATGGTAGAGTAGAAATGTAGTATGTAGAGAAGACAGAGAAAATGGAGAATAAACCAACAATGGCCAACCGGGCCACAGTGTCCTGTTCCAGAGATGGGACATCCTACACCCCAAGTTTTGGATAGTTCCAGAGATGTCACTCTCACAAGAACAGTTGGGGTAAGCCTGCAACCGCGTTCAGATTCATCCAGGTGAGGAGCTCCGGCACCGCCTACGCTGCATTCAGGTAGCCAGAGCGATGTGTGGGTCTTTAACACAACCCTCCACCCCGGCGGGGGAGGGGGCGGTTCCTGGAGCAAGCCGTACAGTTCAGCGTGGAAGCCTGGTGATGTTATAAAGGGGTTGATGGATGCTGAGCAGATCCTACTGTGTCGCCCTCCAAGGACCTAATGTGTTCAATAATGTCCTGTTTGGCCTGCGAGGATGAGCGCTGGTCTAGGGGGGGAGCATTGACAGCGGCGTACTGTGGACCATGACGGTTTAGCAGGGACCCGCGTCAAAGGCGGGGGACGGGTGGGGCTGGCCAGACGTTGCCAAAGTTTCTCCTGGTCTTCCGTGGGGGCGTCAACCGTCTTTTCCATTCCATCCACCCATTTGCCCAGGTCAGTCACTTCCTTTCAGAGTTCTCGGACACAGGAGTGCACCTCAGAACGTAGAGAGCCAATCTCAGTCTTTAACTCGGACATAAAGGAGGCCATGAATACCTGCGTTACCGGCTGCGAATCCCCTCCAGGCGACGGTGTCATCTCGGCCGGGGCAGACGCGCCAGCCCTGCCCCACATTGCTATAACAGGGTTATCCTTGGGGATCGCCCCCGGGGCGTCTTTACCCCCCTTAGAGCGTGTCATCATGGAATGAGACGTATCCCTCAGCGTGTCGGTGTGCCAGGGTGGCTAGGATCTGTAACAGTGTTCACAGTGGTGTGAGGAGTCCAGGGCGCCTATTAGGCTTCCAATTCAGGGATCATCAGAAGGAGTCACAACGGCCGTGGTGTCCATCGCCCAGGCCCCCCACCGGTGTGAGATGCTTTCCGTAGACAGATATCACAATGGTCAGAGCAGAGGCGGACCACTCTGCTCCTGCAGGGAGACACAGCCCTGTTGCAATGCCTCAGTAGAAGGAGGTACGCTCAGCAGGCCTCTGCTCTATGTATACCAGGGCGTCCTCCGCCCGCTCCCCTAAAGGTCCCAGGGGGCGATCAGGACTCTGTGTGGCAGGCTCCGGCCCAGGCTCAATGCCTCAGTAACAGTCCCTGTTATGGGGGTGCCTCTATGTCAGCCCTGGCATCCCCTCTGGGTCGCAGATCACCGCTTCAGTCGCGTCTGCTACACGGCAGTCCCCCGCGTATCTGCCACCCAGGCTGGTACCAGTCATAGATTGCAACTCCTTTGGGGACAAGGGCAGGTAGCGCTGCTCGTCGGGACCCCCACACCTAGGACTCAATATGGCAGGCAGGTCTCCGCAGCAGCCACCCAATACCCATGTAGTGCACCTTCCCTGGGGTGATAGGGGTCCAAGATGGTCGGCCGCCCACGCTTAGGCCTGGAGGCCGATGGAAGGCGTTGTGAGGAGCTTGGGACCCGAGCTACAAAGTCACAGGAGCCTGATCGCGCACAGAGTGGCCCCACCGTTCCAGGGGGCCCACTAGGCCCAGCTCCCCGTTCTGTGGCTCTTTGGGGCTACCCTGTGGTGGCTGCCGGGTGGGAGACCAGCAAGTAGAGACCACGCAAGCCACCTCAGCTCCCCGCACCCCAACCGCAGAGTGCACCAGTGGATGCGTATAAGCACAAGCAGTTGCTGGGCAGGAGGCCTAAGTCAATGGCAACGCCCGTTTCCCCTGCACAGCAGTTCTCAAAATGGTCGGGCACACCTAGAAAGCTCCTGTGCATGTACCCACTAGCGCTGCTCCCACACTCTCCTACCAGATCCGCTGTCTCTAGCCATCTCAGTGTCTAGGCCGCGCAGCAGAGGACCTCATACAGCTACAAGGCAGGATGGCAGTTTGCAGACTTCCCTCCGGGGCCGTCGAGGTCTCTGTGCTTCCCCCTCGCCCCTGCCAGTAGCTCGCTACCTGGCCCCAGACCGAGGATGCCAGGTGCCTGGGAGGTCTGGCCGCTTCAGGATCCAGATGGCCTCAGACATCAAAATGGCGCCAGGACTCCATAAGGAAGGGCACCCTCGCAGAAAGCTGGACCTCTCCCGGGGCTGACCTCAGGGCGTCACGTCCCCAGTGCTCCCCTCTCGCCCCCACCAGCAGCTCAACCCCTGCCGCCAGACAGAGGGCATAGGGCGTTAGGGATGTCTGGCTGCTCCAGGGTCCAGGCAGCCTCTAGCATTAAAATGACTCCAAGTCTCCACCGGTTATGGCGCCCTTGTAGCAAGCAGGGTGTCTCTCAGAGCCGACCCCAGGGTGTCGAGTTCCTAGTGCCCCCCTCTCGCCCCCGCCAGCAGCTCACTACTTGCCGCCAGACAGAGGGTGTAGGGCATCAGGGATGGTCGGCTCCAGGATCCAGGTGGCCTCCAGCATAAAAATGGCGGCCAGGACTCCACAGGCCAGAACGCCCTCCCGCCGTTGGGCACAGGCAGGATCCTTCTAGGGATGATCCTGAAGTACCGCAGTCCTTGCGCTCCCCTCTCGTCCCCTCCAGCAGGCCGCCAGCCGCCTCCAGGCCGAGGGGGAGGAGTGGTAGAGACATCAGCCTGCACCCGACTGCTGTAGGCCTCAGTCCTCAAAATGGCGCCCAGGGCCCGCGGGTCAGGGCGCCTCTTCGCCGGGTCCGCTCTCTCCGTTTCTGGCTAGTACCGAGTACCGAGGGTCCTCAGGCTACAGCTCCGTCGCCCAGATGTCTCCGCCGCACGGCAAGTCCGTTTGTGGCCTCCCCCGCTGCTATATGGCTGCTGAAATTTGTGAATAATACTGGTGGCGGCCCGGAGCTCCTGCTGTGTACGTCTCACTCAATCAGCCGCTAGACCACCCCTGATAGAATATTATTTTTACAATGTTACAATTAAAAGATTTTGCAGAGCTCATGCTCTTTAAGGTTCAGATCTTTTTATTATTTTATCCATGAACAAACAGCTGTGAATCAGGTAGGCTCTTTACCCATGGACAGATCTGTACAGGTTTGATGGAGAGCATAGTGATAGATGAGAAAATACTGGAAGCGCGAATCGAGGGAGAGAGCGAGAAAGTATGTAGGAAAGAAGTCACAAGGTGCTATAAAGAGAAGGTCAGCTGGAAATAAAACTGTTTAGGAAGAGAGGGTGGGTAATAAAAGAGAAGGTAAGAAAAGAGAGGTATGGAATGGAAGAGGGAAGAAGATGGATGAGGGAAATCCAAAGGAGATAGTAAAAAAGAAGAGCAGAGAATGGGAGAGAAATACTGCACAGGAGATAGGAAATGCATAATGGAAAGATATTGATGGGATTGGAGACAAAAAGTAGGAGAGAAAAGTGACAAAGAATAGATAGAAAGAAAGAAGATGACAAAGGAATGGTGAAAGGATAGGATGGTTAGAAATAATGGAAAGGAAGAGATAGGAAGCAATTGGGAGGAAGGCGGAGTGAATGAGAAGGAGCAGTGAATGCACTTTTGGCAAAACTCAACGATGAGAGGGCCCAATGTTGCATATCCTGACAGGAGTCTGCATCAGGAAACCCACCTAAAATAGGACAAACTTCCCTGGCGTACTGATGGCAGGGACTCTCATAGTGGACAGACCGCCACCTATTATAGACTGCCAGCAGACTAAGCCCAACTATTAACTCTACCATTCAGGGTTACTTATACCGGTCATATTGGTAACAGTGGCGTAACAATAGGCCCCTGGCCTAAGAGGTCCTGACTGGCTCAGAGCGTGGGGGGGGGGGGCTCCATGTACTTTGCAGGTGGCCCCCCTCAAGTTTTGTTATGCCACTGGCGCCCAACCAGAATACAGATGGACCTCTCCAGGGAAGAAGTCTTGGAGTCTGCCAGCCAGCTTGGTGATGCATCCGGCTCGACCTCGGGGGACCGCTTACCTGTTCGTCCTGTGCTAGTACTGACTTGGACTCTGCTCTTGAGGGACCCTTCCGGGGCCTGCTCCTGACGCCTCACATGGCTGATGATCTCTGATCTCTGCCCCCTCATGCTCTGGTACTTACCCCCTGACGGGGGTACTGTGGTGTAGGGCCGCGGATAAAGGCCGTTCTGCACCATGCATGGGATATCCCTTACCCTTGATTGGTCGAAACAACATGCCATATGTTCACCAGAGATGACAGTCGGCGAATGGCGATCACATGTCTACCTGTCTAGGGTTTGAACGCCCCTCACAGCGGATGCAATGCATGCCATGGCTATGGGCACACAGTGGTACTCAGGTTACTAGTTTATTTGGGGTTTGGGCACCAAATTGTTGGCGTCCCCCGATAAAGGGGGTGGGGGGTGCCTTGCTTGTTACTGTTCACTAGGCACATGGCGCTCCTGTCATGCGTTCCCCTGGGCATCACTCACACGCCGCTGGGCTACCCTGCGTCCCACTCCGTCACCTCCGCGGTTTGCGGCAATGTCTGGAGGGACACCATTTACTACACATCTCACCCGATGGCTGCGCAAGTCCCTTATTACCATGTCCTTATTGGAATCTTAGGGCGATGCATTCCGCTAGCAAGTGTCGCTTGATACACTCTTATGTGATGAGGAGAGGGCTGGACATTGCTTTCCTTAAGGAACCCCGCTTAACGGGGTCAGAGCCTGCACACCTGCGTCGGAGATGGAGGGGCCAGGTCTTTGCGACCTGCTATTCTCCTTTGCCAAGGGCAGCTGTAAGGATTGAATAATAGTACAGGAAACGTTGCACTTATGAATTAAGTGTTTATTCATGGAAACAGGTTCAGATATAAGAAGCCCACAACCGACAGCTGCAGTGTCCTCGTCGTAACTGCCTGGAAAACAGTTGAAGACAGGAACGACGAAGACATGACAGCGAGAGGGCATTTAAACAATAGTAGAGTGCGAAGACACGCTTGAGATATATACAAAGATAAACACGGAAGTGACAAGTTGCTCTTAAAGGGGAAAGAGCAACTTGCAACCTTAACACCATCCCCCTTATTAAACAAATAAAAAAAACAAAGAATAAATAACAATCTGAATACAAATATAAATGACAGCAGAAAGGTTTAAACAAAGCAATGTACAAATGAGAAATCTATCACATAAAGAAAGTGTTTACATCAAATAGAAATCCTTGAATTTCTGAGGAACAGAAACATTGCGATGGGACCTTTGAGAAACCAGAGGTGAAGAGCAAATATCAAATGATGATTGCATAGCCAGTGGAGAATTACAAAGTGTAGATGAACTTTGAATTACAGCAGGAGAACAATCGTTTGATATTAAATCTGTACATGAATCAGAATTCCTGTCAGCATTAGTTAAAGATGAATTGTCAACACAGAAATCCATACCAGAGTTGGACTCATCTAAGTCAGAATCATAAAAGCCCTTTCTTTTTGTAGAAATGATCTTTAATGCTTGATCATTGGTAATTTTGATCAAACACCTTCTATTCCACCACCCCCTTCCTTTTAACAAAGCAGCAGTTTTAGACACTTGTATGACTTTAACTGGCAAAGTGAATTTAGACTCCCCTTTTTTAACTCTGCTAGGCTTTTTAATTAAAACCCAATCCCCAACAGAAAGCAAAATGTCTTTGGTATTTCTGGTATCATGATGACACAGCATTGTGTCTAGACTTAACAACCTCCTTGATTTTTTTGCAAATCATTTCCATGAGAAACATTGTTATTAGTCATCTCATTTACCCAATGGGGAAAAAGGTTTGAAATTGCCACTCTGTTACGTAACATTTTGAATGGAGAGACTCCTGTAGTGCTGTGAGGAGTGTTCTGGTAAGCCCAAAGTTTTTGCCTCAAAAATTCCTCCACCTGAAAACCAGCAGACAAAGCTGTCTGAACTCCTTCCTTCAAAAATCTATTAATACGTTCAACAAGAGCGTTTGATGAAGGAGAATAGAGCGCAACAGTAAGATGTTTGATCTGTAAACTCTGAACAAATTTTAGCATTTGATGAGATTTGAATTGAGTGCCATTATCTTCCATTATCTGTAACAACAAATCTAGGAGGACCTTCAATATCAAAAATATCCTTCAAAAATTTGATAACAGCACTAGTATCCGGAACAGAAACAAACTCAAAATACACCCATTTTGAAAAATAATCTATCAACACTAATAGATGTCTCTTATTCGCAGGAAGAAGCTCAAATGGCCCCGCAAAATCCAAAGCAACCTTTTCCCAAGGTGAATCAGGTAGTGGGACCATATGGATATTAGGTTCAAAGGTTCGCCAATGTTTATCAGAGATCAGACAGGTGTTGCAATCAGAGATCCACATCCTCACCTGAGAATCAAGACTTGACCACCAATAGAATTGTTTTAAATTCCGAATCGTGGCAGACACACCCATATGTCCTTCATGACTCTTCTTGAACAGTAGATACCTGAGCTTGAAAGGAGGAACCAAAACATCATGGCGAAATAAAGACCCACAGAAAATAGATAACTCATCAGAGACTTGCGCAAAGGGTTTAACATTGGCAGGGAGATTCCTCTCATGTGGCCAACCTGATCTGACATAAGACCTGACACTTTCAAGAAGAGCGTCTCCAGCAAGCTCAGAGATCCACAAATCCTTAGACAAAGGAGAATTATCATCCAACATGTCATCAACAAGGGCTACCACGCACTCCACTTCATCCTGCACAGTAGATGCCGCCTCCTCAATAGGCATCCTCGAGAGGCAATCTGCCCGACCATTCTTGCCGCCAGGTAAGTACTTAATAGAAAAATTGTACTCATGCAATTTGGACAGAATCCTAACCAGACTAGCTGAAGCCTTACCTGTACCGTTACCATTTAGCATGAAAATAAGAGGCTTATGGTCTGTAAAAATTTAAAAGTGAGTCCCCCAAAGAAAAGTCTCAACTGCCCAGGTGCAACCCAATGCTTCTTTCTCAATTGTACTTTAATTTTTCTCAGAGGATAATAAGGACCGCGAAGCATATGCAATGGTGTGTTCTTTGTTATCAAAATGCTGAGACAAGACAGCACCTAGGCCCAATTGGCTGGCATCAACAGTCAAACAACAAGTTTGCCCAGGTGACAAAATGGGTGCAGAAGTAATTAACATTCTTATTTCAGAGAAAGCCCTTTGAACTTCATCAGACCAAACAAAGTCAAGTCAAGTCAAGTCATGGAATTTGTATAGCGCACTACATACCCATAGGGTTTCAAGGCGCTTAGGAAGGGGAGGGGGATTACTTGTCAAATATCCATGTTTTAAGTTGCTTTCTGAATGCTAGGTGGTTCTGGGTAAGGCGAAGGTAAGCGGGGAGTGAGTTCCATGTTTTAGCAGCCAGGTATGAAAAGGATCTGCCTCCCATGGTGGTCTTGTTGATGCGAGGTACAGTGGCGAGGGCTTGGCTGGAAGAACGTAGTTTGCGGGAGGGGGTGTAGAAGGACAGTCGTGAGTTGAGGCAATCTGGTCCGATGTCGTAGAGTGATTTGTGTGCGTGGGTAAGCAGACGGAAAGTGATCCTCTTATTGACGGGTAGCCAGTGGAGGTCTTTAAGGTGACCAGAGATGTGTTTGTTGCGTGGGATGTCTAATATGAGCCTGGCTGAGGCGTTTTGGATTCGTTGGAGTTTCTTCTGGAGTTTTGCGGTGGTACCTGCGTAGAGGGTGTTTCCGTAGTCCAGTCGGCTCGTGACCAGAGCGTGGGTGACTGTTTTCCTTGTTTCGGAGGGGATCCAGCGAAATGTTTTCCTGAGCATGCGAAGAATGTTGAAGCAGGAAGAGGAAACGGCGTTGACTTGTCTGTTCATTGAGAGTGAAGAATCCAGGATGACACCTAGGTTCCGTGCGTGGTCTGTCGGGATGGGTGCTTTTCCGAGGGCTTCTGGCCACCAGGAGTCGTCCCATGCAGAGGGGGATGTACCTAAGATGAGGACTTCTGTTTTGTCCGAGTTCAGTTTCAGACGGCTTTGTTTCATCCATTCGGCAACTTCTTTCATTCCTTCGTGTAGGTTAGTTTTGGCGGTGCTGGGGTCATTGGTGACGGAAAGGATCAGTTGAGTGTCGTCCGCGTAAGAGATGATGTTGAGGTTGTGTTGGCGTGCGATGGCCGCGAGGGGGCTCATGTATACGTTGAAGAGGGTGGGACTGAGCGAGGATCCTTGTGGTACGCCGCAGATGACTTCAGAGGCCTCGGACTTGAATGGAGGAAGGCGGACTCTCTGGGTTCTTCCAGTGAGGAACGAGGTGATCCATTCAAGTGCTTTTCCTTGGATTCCGATGTTATTGAGGCGTTGTAAAAGGGTGCTGTGGCAGACTGTGTCGAAAGCTGCAGAGAGGTCAAGGAGGATGAGGGCGACTGTGTCTCCATTGTCCAGTAGAGTTCGAATGTCGTCTGTTGCTGCGATGAGGGCGGTCTCAGTGCTGTGTTTTGCTCGGAAGCCGGACTGTGAGGGGTCGAGGGATTTGTTGGCTTCGAGGAAGGCGGCGAGCTGGTTGTTGACAGCTTTCTCGATGACTTTGGCCGGGAATGGAAGAAGCGAGATGGGGCGGTAATTTTTGAGTTCGGTGGGGTCTGCTGTTGGTTTTTTCAGAAGGGCGGTGAGTTCAGCGTGTTTCCAGTCTTCCGGGAAGGTGGCGGAGTTGAGGGAGCAGTTGATGACGTCTCGGAGGTGCGGTGCTATGACGGAGTCTGCTTTGTTGAAGATGTGGTGAGGGCATGGGTCTGTGGGGGATCCTGAGTGGATGGAATTCATCAGGCGGATGGTGTCCTCAGTGGAGATTGGGTTCCAGTCGTTAAGGGTGTTCACGGGGGGGAGATGATCAGCAGATGGTGGGGTGGGTTGGTTTCCGGGTTGGTTGTCAAAGCTGTTGTGGATGTCTGCAATCTTGTTGTGGAAAAATGAGGCTAGGGAGTCGCAGAGGATTTGAGAGGGGGTGATGTCGTTGGAGTTGGCCGAGGGATTGGAAAATTCCTTGACGATGTTGAAAAGTTCCTTGCTGTTGTGGGCGTTGTTGTCAAGTCGATCCTTGAATGCTGTTTTCTTGGCTTTTCGGATCAATTGGTGGTGAGTGCGGGTGGCGCATTTGAAGGCGTCCTTGGTGCTGGTGGTTGGGTCTTTTTTCCAGGCCTTTTCAAGGGAGCGGCAGAGTTTCTTGGACTTCTTGAGATCATCGTTGAACCATGAGGCCTTCTTGCTGCCAGGTTTGCTTTGACGTTTTTTCAGTGGTGCTAAGGTGTCGGCGGTGTTGGATAACCATAGGGTGAGGTTGGCGGCGGCTTCGTTGGTGTTAGAAGAGAGGGCTGGGGAGTTTCGAAGGAGCGATGCGGAGATTTGGTCCGTGGTGATTTTGTTCCAGTTTCTTTGCAGGGTAGGTTGGAGGTGGATGTTGGGTTTTGGTTTGTTGTAGGTGAAGTGAACGCAGCTGTGGTCAGTCCAGAGGAGGTCCGTGGTGTGGCTGAAGGAGACATGGTTGCTGGAGGTGAAGATTGGGTCGAGTGTGTGACCTGCGATGTGGGTGGGGGAAGTGACTAGTTGTTTAAGTCCGAGGTTGGCGAGGTTGTCCACGAGGGTGGCGGTGTTGCGGTCGTTGATCTTTTCAAGGTGAAAGTTGAGGTCTCCCAGAAGGATGTAGTCTTTGGAGGGGAGCGCGTGTGGAGTGATGAAGTCCGTGATGTCTTCACTAAATTTAGCTCGGGGTCCTGGTGGTCTGTAGAGGAGGGTGCCTCTGAGTGTGGTCTTGGGGTCGATGTGTAATTGGAAGTGGAGGTGTTCGGAGTTGGCGAGGTTGGCGTCAGAGCTGGTTGAGATGCGGATTGATTTCTTATGGACGATAGCGATCCCTCCTCCTGTGTGGCTGGTACGGTCTTTGCGAGTGATCTTATAGTCTTCAGGGATGGCAATGGTGATGTCTGGTGCGGAGGAAGCGTTCATCCATGTTTCCGTAAGGAAGGCGATGTCCGGAGAAATGGTGTCTAGTAGATTCCATAGTTCAATGGCGTGCCTGTGGACTGATCGGGTGTTGAGAAGGATGCATTGTAGGTGGTCGGGGTCGGGGATCTGTGATGTGGTCGTGGCGGAGATGTTGACGGTGCCGCTGAATTTGCAGGAGTAGCAAGAGAAAGGTCCATGGGTGTGTCCAGGAGCGGCTTGGACACAGTTGGGGGCGCGACCGGGGTTAAGGGCTAGGAGGGTGGCGGTATCGTAGGTAATGCGGGAGGGCTGGGCAGCGCGAGGGGCAGGGGGTCTGGCGCTGGGCGCGGTCCAGGCGCGGACGGGCGTAGACGGGCTTACCTTTGGCGCACCTTCGGCGTGGCCGTAGCGCGTGGACACTGCGCGTGGAGGCATTGGCCATAAATGGATGGTGGAGGGGGCGGAGCGTGGGAGGGTCAGCAGCTGGGAGGCGGTAGCGGGGAGGAGGGGCAGGGAAAACAACAACAGCAAACAAGATGGAGGTCAGAGGGGAGGCGAGGCAGGGGCAGTAGGTCGCCTGGGACAGCGAAAATTAATACAATAATACACGTTGCTGCCAGGTGGGCAAATACAGCTAAATGCAGTGCAGGGCGGGCGACGCTACAAACACATGCAATGCAGGGCGGGCGGCGCTACAATCACATGCGCTGTGAGCTATGAGATTTTGAAAACACAGCGCAAATTGGTCAAATGCAGGCGATACCGCTAATTAACAGAATGCAGGCGATACCGTGATGTTATTCAGCAGTGCGAAGATCCCCAGGAAGACAGCAGCAGTACTGGGAGAGGAGCAAGGAGGGAGCAACCGGTCAGGAGCGAGTCCGGGCGGTCACAGGGGCTGAAAGGACGAGGTAGGCTCTGTGAACGTGGGTGGGAGGGTCAGCAGCTGGGAGGCGGTAGCGGGGAGGAGGGGCAGGGAAAACAACAACAGCAAACAAGATGGAGGTCAGAGGGGAGGCGAGGCAGGGGCAGTAGGTCGCCTGGGACAGCGAAAATTAATACAATAATACACGTTGCTGCCAGGTGGGCAAATACAGCTAAATGCAGTGCAGGGCGGGCGACGCTACAAACACATGCAATGCAGGGCGGGCGGCGCTACAATCACATGCGCTGTGAGCTATGAGATTTTGAAAACACAGCGCAAATTGGTCAAATGCAGGCGATACCGCTAATTAACAGAATGCAGGCGATACCGTGATGTTATTCAGCAGTGCGAAGATCCCCAGGAAGACAGCAGCAGTACTGGGAGAGGAGCAAGGAGGGAGCAACCGGTCAGGAGCGAGTCCGGGCGGTCACAGAGGCTGAAAGGACGAGGTAGGCTCTGTGAACGTGGGTGGGAGGGTCAGCAGCTGGGAGGCGGTAGCGGGGAGGAGGGGCAGGGAAAACAACAACAGCAAACAAGATGGAGGTCAGAGGGGAGGCGAGGCAGGGGCAGTAGGTCGCCTGGGACAGCGAAAATTAATACAATAATACACGTTGCTGCCAGGTGGGCAAATACAGCTAAATGCAGTGCAGGGCGGGCGACGCTACAAACACATGCAATGCAGGGCGGGCGGCGCTACAATCACATGCGCTGTGAGCTATGAGATTTTGAAAACACAGCGCAAATTGGTCAAATGCAGGCGATACCGCTAATTAACAGAATGCAGGCGATACCGTGATGTTATTCAGCAGTGCGAAGATCCCCAGGAAGACAGCAGCAGTACTGGGAGAGGAGCAAGGAGGGAGCAACCGGTCAGGAGCGAGTCCGGGCGGTCACAGGGGCTGAAAGGACGAGGTAGGCTCTGTGAACGTGGGTGGGAGGGTCAGCAGCTGGGAGGCGGTAGCGGGGAGGAGGGGCAGGGAAAACAACAACAGCAAACAAGATGGAGGTCAGAGGGGAGGCGAGGCAGGGGCAGTAGGTCGCCTGGGACAGCGAAAATTAATACAATAATACACGTTGCTGCCAGGTGGGCAAATACAGCTAAATGCAGTGCAGGGCGGGCGACGCTACAAACACATGCAATGCAGGGCGGGCGGCGCTACAATCACATGCGCTGTGAGCTATGAGATTTTGAAAACACAGCGCAAATTGGTCAAATGCAGGCGATACCGCTAATTAACAGAATGCAGGCGATACCGTGATGTTATTCAGCAGTGCGAAGATCCCCAGGAAGACAGCAGCAGTACTGGGAGAGGAGCAAGGAGGGAGCAACCGGTCAGGAGCGAGTCCGGGCGGTCACAGGGGCTGAAAGGACGAGGTAGGCTCTGTGAACGTGGGTGGGAGGGTCAGCAGCTGGGAGGCGGTAGCGGGGAGGAGGGGCAGGGAAAACAACAACAGCAAACAAGATGGAGGTCAGAGGGGAGGCGAGGCAGGGGCAGTAGGTCGCCTGGGACAGCGAAAATTAATACAATAATACACGTTGCTGCCAGGTGGGCAAATACAGCTAAATGCAGTGCAGGGCGGGCGACGCTACAAACACATGCAATGCAGGGCGGGCGGCGCTACAATCACATGCGCTGTGAGCTATGAGATTTTGAAAACACAGCGCAAATTGGTCAAATGCAGGCGATACCGCTAATTAACAGAATGCAGGCGATACCGTGATGTTATTCAGCAGTGCGAAGATCCCCAGGAAGACAGCAGCAGTACTGGGAGAGGAGCAAGGAGGGAGCAACCGGTCAGGAGCGAGTCCGGGCGGTCACAGGGGCTGAAAGGACGAGGTAGGCTCTGTGAACGTGGGTGGGAGGGTCAGCAGCTGGGAGGCGGTAGCGGGGAGGAGGGGCAGGGAAAACAACAACAGCAAACAAGATGGAGGTCAGAGGGGAGGCGAGGCAGGGGCAGTAGGTCGCCTGGGACAGCGAAAAATAATACAATAATACACGTTGCTGCCAGGTGGGCAAATACAGCTAAATGCAGTGCAGGGCGGGCGACGCTACAAACACATGCAATGCAGGGCGGGCGGCGCTACAATCACATGCGCTGTGAGCTATGAGATTTTGAAAACACAGCGCAAATTGGTCAAATGCAGGCGATACCGCTAATTAACAGAATGCAGGCGATACCGTGATGTTATTCAGCAGTGCGAAGATCCCCAGGAAGACAGCAGCAGTACTGGGAGAGGAGCAAGGAGGGAGCGAGTCCAAAAGCCTTGCCCTTGCGCAACAATTCCCTCAACGGTTGGACAATCAAAGAATATCCTTGGATAAAACGAGAATAGTACTCGCAAAGGCCAAGAAATGATCTAAGAGTGTCTTTATTCTTTGGGGGAGCAGTGTCTCTAATGGCAGAGATAAGGGAACCTTTGGGTTTGATGCCATCTTTTGTAATACAGTGACCAAGATAGTCTAGCTGATTGACCTGGAATCTACATTTTTCTTTCCTGAGAGTAATTTCAACATTCTTGAATGCAGATAAAACCCTTTCCAAGATGAGATTGTGCACTCTTGTGGATTTTGCAAATATGAGAACATCATCTTGAAAAGCTTGTACCTCAGAGAGACCTTTCAGAATGGTATCCATAAATTTCTGAAACACGCTTGCCACAGAGGCAAGACCAAATGGCATGCGTAAGTACTTGAAAGCAACAAAGGGTGTAATGAAGGTGGTAAGGTCTTGCCTCTCTGCGGCAAGCGGTATCTGGTGGTACACCGATCTAAGATCCAATAAAGAAAATACTTTTGCACCTCCCAAATTTGCCAACAAATCATACACCTTGGGTAGGGGGTGGCAGTCAACAATAATATTTTAGGGTGCGAAGATCCACACATAGACGGATCTATTTAGTCTTTTTTTTAACGATAACAATTGGACTTACCCATTCTGACGAGTCTGTGGCCGTAATGACACCCTCCTTGCAAAGTTTGTCAAGAAGAGCTTTGAGATCTTGCCTCACACTAAGAGGGATGGACCTCACTTTATGTACAATTGGAGAAGCATTTTCCTTGAACTTGATTAAATGCTCAAATCTTTTTATGTTACCAATTTTGTCACACAAAATCTCATCAAATTTGTTAACAACATTACTAACATTAGTCTCTGTATCCCTCTCAACAAAATTAATGGACTGTCCCGCAGGCCTAATGGGATTGTCAGAACCAGGAAAAAGAGAAATGCCTAGTCTAGCTAAGTCCTTCCATCCAATTATGTTCTTACCTTTAACAGCTACATATATCTTCGTAGTTATTTTCCTACCCAAACATGAAAGGACATCAATGAAATAACCAGACATATCAATGTCTTGTTCCCCAAATGCTTTCGGCTGAACATCAGTTTGAGATAGTTTCCTATCTTTCCAATTTTCCATAAACAACCAGTCAGGAATGATCGTGATTGGCGCACCAGAGTCAGCCATCATGTCAATAAGGACATCAGATACCATTTCTGTAAAAACAGAGAGGGACCCAGAGACCCAAAGGAGTAGGGTACCAAAAGACAAGTCTGTCAGAAATAATCCCCTTTGGGTAAGTATGAGAATAAACCGCAGTTTTCTATCAGACAAACATATATACATACAATAAGGAGCAATAAATGATTAACATGAATCAGACATACAAAAGACCTTGTACATTTTATTCATATGAAGAACAAATTAAAAAACACAGTACATTGTCAGAATAAAAATTCATAATAAAAATGTGGGACAGTACATAGGGAAAATTATTCCAATTAAAAAGCAAAGAGAGCCACCAGTATTACGGTAACATGTGATTAAGTAACTCCAGATCTATTAATTCCACACTTTTGTAGGAGTATCTTATCTCTTGTAGCCTAGTGCTCCTCCACCAGAACAGAGCATCGACGCGTTTCGGTTTATGGCAAAAAACACTTCCAAAGCCAAAAAACCTTCTTCAGGAAATGACAATAAAATATCCCACAGAACCACAATGTCTTCGTGGAAATTCAAAGCAAGTGTTGTTTTAGTTACGGCCACCTCTATTACTTCGCCACCTTCTCGGTGTGTCTCAGATTAGTAATCCGATGCGCATAAAACTATGCTGCATCACAATGATGAAAGACGGCAGAAAGTCACGTCTTCAAAGTTAGTCTTCCTCCCGGTCAGACCGCCCGCAGTCTGCAGGTCGGATAGACGAATTATGTAACGTGGGGTACTGCGTGGTAAGACCTCCCAAAAACGAGTAATAGTCAACAGTCAGTACATCTTGCTGTTGTTTCTTGAAAGCAGCAGATTAAACTAATTTCTTGGAGGCAGCGGCCAGCGCAAGTTTACACATCACAGGTAGGACAGCATCTCACTGAGATGCTGTCCTACCTGTGATGTGTAAACTTGCGCTGGCCACCATGCCCTTCTCTGTTTAACAAGATCGAGTACGACAAGAACAGCAGCACAGGCCCAAGGAGGTTATTGACAGGGACTACTGAACCTGCATGAGCTACATTTCTGTTAAATCACGTCTTCAAGATATAAAGATTATTCTGCTGCCTCCAAGAAATTAGTTTAATCTGCTGCTTTCAAGAAACAACAGCAAGATGTACTGACTGTTGACTATTACTAGTTTTTGGAGCCCTGAAGAAGTCTCAATGTGTGAGACGAAACGCGTCGGCTAAGAAGGGAATCCATTTGTGTTCTTGGATTTTTTCCTGACCTGTATTGTTAAAATAAAGAACTTTGGAAAAGAAAAATCTTACTGAAATCCGGATTCATTTATCACAGGACTCTCATATGCATTATGGACCTTTGAAATTAATGAAAGAAATACGTCTTGGATGGGTGCTGATTCCTTATTTTTCATTGCGATTTGGGTTTTACCCTTGAAGGAACAGACAGGGTTGTGTTCCTTGGATTCAAAAGCACCATCACTACTACTCTCAAGCCACAGGTTAAAGCAGGTGCATCTTTTCTTTGCCTCAACCCTTACCTTTGTGCAAATCAAATGGTTCTGAGCGGGGCTCTGTTTTATTGTAAATCCCAGCTCATAGACAGGGGTGGGAGATACATTCTCCTTAGTGGTACTCTGGACGGGGGGCCCCTGGGGGTGGAATGCGTCTATGCCCCTAATATTAACCAGCTGGCATTCCTGGAGTCTCTAGAGCCATATCTGGGTGCCACTCTACCAGCGGCGAGGGTACTTGGGGAAACTTAAATTCTATGGTGGATGTATTCCTAGACAGATCCTCCCCTCAACTCCTTGACTCTCCCATCAGGAGGTTGGCTGGCTATTTCCAGAGGTCGGAGGCTGATTGGGGCCTCCTGGACTCTGGAGACTCCGCCCTGGCCAGGCATGGGAGTGTTTATTTTACTCCCCAGTGTATGACTTACATGTGTGTTCAGATGCGTTGATGGTGTCCCCGTCCTAGCTCAACAGGCCACTTAATTGGAGTTCTTGGCCCATACTTTCTCTAACCAGAATCCGGTCTTGATGAGTTTGAGCTGGGGGTAGAGACTGGCCCCGATTCCTACATGGTGGCTCTGTCCAGAGTTGGTGCATGACTCGGTCTTCCGCGATTTCCTATGGGGGTGATTGGTGATTTTTTCAGTATAACCAGGTTACTGCGCCCGTAGCGGGGGTCGGGGAGAGGTTGAAAGTGGCGATCCATGGTCAGTGCATAGGCGCACAATTGGGGGTCGTAGATCCCAGGAGTCCAAGGTATCCAGTCCAGGTAGCGTGATCTGGAAACTGTATTCCTGCTTGATCCTTCTTGTCTTACAGAGCTTTTAGAGGCACAGGAGACACACGCCGGTTGGGTCTTTTTTCCCACAAAGAATGTACTGCTCAGTGACATGTAGAAGGAAGCGAGGCAGGTAGGTTATTGGCCTGGCTTGTCTCCTCGTTGCATCGGACACCTATCACCCACACGCTGAGAGCCACTGAAGGCCCTCCATTGAGCACACAGTCCGACATTCATGAGGTGTCCATTCAACACTACAGGCGCTTACATTGCTGTTCCGGCCTTCTACTGATAATACGATTGAAAGATTTCTGGCTGGGGCGACCCTACCATGCCTTTCCCAATGCGATTAGCGAGGACATGGTCCTTCCATTTCAGAGCCTCATATTAGGAGAGCCATGAAGGACCTGCCGACAGGGAAGACTCCCAGGGTGGCTGGTCTCCCTGCAGAGTTCTATAAAGCATTTAGCCCATTCGTGGTGCCCCATTTAGCAGAATTATATAAGGCGGCTTGTGAGGAGGGAGCCCTGTCTCCCACATGCTGGGAGGCATTGCTGATCTCCTCGTTCAAGCCCAGGAAGAATCCAGCAGAGACCTCCTCGTTCTGCCCTCTGTCGATGCTCACTATCGAGTACAAAATCCTCAGCAAGGTATCGGCCACTTGTCTGCAGCCCCACTTACATTTGATAATTCACAATTGTTAGAATGGCTTCATCCCACACTGTAACATTTCTCTGAATATGAGGCACAGCTGCATGGGTCTAAATTAGGTCTCAATGGTAGCTGCCCCAGAGGCAGTGGTCGAGTGGTCATTTCAATGGATCTGCACAAGGCGTATGACACCCTCTAGTGAATGTATATGCAAATGGTAATGCATTGCATGAATATGGGTCCAAAATGCGGCATATGGACAGCACTGTTGTATACTACGGCTTGAGCCTGGGTGAAGACCTGGCAAAAGATCTCAGACCTCTTTGAGATTTGCATGAGCACTAAACAGAGCTGCCCCACATCTCTCCTATTTTTGCTTTGGCCATTAAGCCGTTTGCTGGCGCCGTCCAGCAGCAGGAATGGGGTAGGGGCATAGTGCTCCATGACGGGGCTATAATATCTCCTATACGCTGACAACAAGGTCCTATTTTTGCACGATACCCATACTGATATACCCTGGTGGATCTTGATGCTTGGGAGAAGCAATAGGTTTGTGGACCAGCTGGGAGCAATCGAGTTTTTCCAGGTGGGTGGGAGCGAAACTGCTCCTCCACTGGGGGTTCAGGAAATTGGCATACCCATACAACCTCAGACGTTTTGATACCTCAGAATCCACATTTTTCACAGTGATGCAGATGTTAGGGTAGGTAACCTGGTCAGGGCAGGTGCTACTATCTCTGTGGGGAAGTGTGGCAGTTTGATGCATGCTGCGGATCCCCCTGATGGCACAGGTAGCACAAAAAGCCCAGGGTGCATTACTATTTTGTGAATCTTCCTGTCTTGATACCTAGATCTTTGTTCTGAAGTTTAGATACTCTAGTGCTGGTCCAATTGGCTGCAATGCAGGGCGTCACTGTGTACGCTCTAGCGCTCGATCAGGGAGGGCAAACTGGGGATCCCAAACTTTAGACTTTTCCACATAGTGGCGCAAGTTCAGGGCTGGATTGGAGCGGACCTGGGTAGTGGATGGTTGATACCCCTTGTGGTGTTGGGAGGGGGGTGGTATCCTGCCAGGAACCACCTCAAAAACTCCAGTGAATCGCGTTGCAATGCTGGGTGACGTATGCCAAGTCCTCAGGTTAGACGCTACCCTATTCTCCATCCTTCCCACTGGTGGGCCTTCCAACACCTAGAAGTGGTCCTTTCACCGGCGCAAGTTACTGGCCTGGACTGCTGCGGACCTACTCACGGTGGGGGATTGTTATGCTGAGGGAAGACTAAGAACTTAGGACAATCTAGTGGTAGACTCAGGCTTGCCTGCATCACAGTTTCTCACATATGTGGTGGTGGTGTGAGCAGGACATGCTTTATGGCAGCAATGGTAATCCACGTGCCAGTGCATGAGATTTTGCAAATCATCCTGGCTTTAGGAGAATGTTGTAAGGTGTTTTCTTGGCGTTACTGGCCGGCACTACTCCAGTCACAGGCGGATCTGGCTCTGCTCCGGGGCAGATGGGAGACAGCGGTGTATTGTGTGATGAGGGATGGGGAATGGAGACAGTCACTGGAAAGGGTCCATACGATATCGCATAACACCCTCTTTCGCTATACACAGTTCAGATTTTTACACATGATGTACCTTACACCACACCATCTTAATACAATGCGGGGCACAACAGACCAGTAATGCAGCCGATGTCAAGAACTGAATGCCGATTTCATCCATATTACTTGGTTATGTCCAAGAGCGAAACAGTTTTGGCAGGGGGTGGTGTCCGACTTGGAACATATATTGGATCATACCAACCCGTGGGGGCTGGATGTTTGTCTCCTGGGGTTGTCCCCTTCCCCGAAACTGCTAACAGTGGATGCCAGATTCTTACATTTGTCTTTGGTGTTGGTAAGATGGGCGCTGACAATGCATTGGAAATCTCTGGATAACCCACACCTTTTGCAGGTGGTGGACTGAGATGGAGCACTGGGCTAGGGTGAAGGAAACAGAGCTGAGGGCAGATGAGATTTGGGGTTTCAGGAGGCGCCGGATAGCTGATTATTGTTCGTCTCTCCTGATAGGGCATGGAAGGTTCAAGGGAACGTCCCAGAGAATAATGAACTAGTGTCACCATAGCAGGTCTTGGGATGTCGTGTGCTTGAATATCTTGGATCTGGGGGAGGGGGTATACCCATCCCCGCAAGTGAGGATGATCACTTGTACTATTGATCTGGACAATGGGGGCTACAAACTCTTCACCTAATGTTTTTTTACTGGGGAAGCAGAGGAGTTTGGAAAATAGTTGTGGGCCAATATGGTAATTACAACACCAGCTCTACGGGAAGTACTGAAAGAATAGTGATTATAAAGCACAGTTTTCGTACATTCATGTCGCCGCCACCCAATGCTATAATAGTGATCTGTACCAGATTGCATTAGTGGTTAGTTTGCTGCTGTACATGTGCATGCAGATCTGTTGTCCAACTCAGCTTAAATAACATTAAAAAATAAATGTTATGTAAGTGGTAATTAGCAATCTAATTATACACACACATCTGCCTTCATGATACAATATATATTTTTGAATGAGCGTACTTCTTTCTGTGAATGTATGGAATACAGGATGCAACATATCTGCTTCACTCTTGTTCTTCTGATATCACAAATATTTTCTTCACTATGTCTTTGTAAATGTTTTTGTTTGGTACAAGAAATATAGACTACTTTCATGTAGATCTCTTGGCTCAACTTGTGAAGTCACAAGAAATAGTAAAATTAACCTCTGGGTATTTTAGGACCATACTCCTGCTGGATCACTCTCTCAGCTTGGCTGATGCACCCTAGAGTGCAATGCTTTAATGATTTACTCATTTCTTTCCCTTTTTGGTGTAGCCAGTAGATACAACTGGCCAAGGCTTGGTGATTAGTGATCTGTCAAGTCCTGCTGGGATGATGGTACTAAAGACTGTATCTGCTCCATGCCTCACACACTAGATGGCTCATGCACAATGGCTATTATTACACAAGCGCTATGTAAAGGGGTTGGGTGCAGTCTAGCTTTAAGGGCTAGCTTAAGGTCTAAGAGGGTCTGAGGGTTGGGTGATGTACTGCAAGGGCCAGGAAGGGCCTATGAGGGTTATTAAATAATCTTTGATGGCAAGCAGAGAGCTCTCTTAACAGTAAAAAAAGGCTAGGCTAAGGAATGCAAAGGGGCTGATTTTGAGTGCGATTAGAGTGTACTCCACGGGATGGCTGAAG
The DNA here is from genome assembly GCF_964263255.1 of Lissotriton vulgaris. NCBI lineage: Eukaryota > Metazoa > Chordata > Amphibia > Caudata > Salamandridae > Lissotriton > Lissotriton vulgaris. Next base: position 104,462,799 of record NC_141686.1, read on the forward strand.
ACATTTTCTTCCCCCATCCCAGGAGACTATCACCCACCATATTTACAGTTGTCTGCCAGACCCGCAGATAACTCTACAGTTGTCTGCCAGACCTGCAGACAACTCTAAACATTGGCAGGAACCTCTGTTATGGTTCCTGCCAATGTTGTAAAAGTTTGAGTCATGGCTCCATTAAATATGAAGGCCTTCTGTTAAACTTTCACAAAGGTTTTCATTTTTGTAAAACAGGTTTTACCTGGCAGTGACAGACAGCAAAACAACAGCCATCCCATCATCCACTCTAAATTGTGCAGGTGCTTGGATGGCTAACATACTCCGTCAACGTCGGAGATGGACGAGGCTCTGTTGTTTTTTTTTGTTTTGTTTTATTGTCCTCATTTGCCTCTGGCACACCATTTTGCTTTTCTTACCAGCTGAAATGTCCAAAACCTCATATGCTGAAATGATTTACTAGAGGTGGATTCACTTGGAGACGCCCTGGAGTAGTGATTTGCACCACCCGACACCCAATACACACCATCATCAGGTGAAGGAGACTTACCACCCTGAAAAGGTGCTATCAGCCGAGGCGGAGAAGTTCTTAATCTTAGGACCCCTGCTCTAGTAAATTAAATAGTTGCTCTCACCAACTCAAAAGGGGTGCCCAAAATTCATGCCTTCGATATCCCTTGACTGACATATCTAAATTAGCACACTCCTCACAGATAATTAGGTCTCAATGGTAGCTGCCCCAGAGGCAGTGGTCGAGTGGTCATTTCAATGGATCTGCACAAGACCCATGACACCCTGTAGTGAATGTATATGCAAATGGTAATGCATTGCATGAATATGGGCCCCAAATGCGGCATATGGACAGCACTGTTGTATACTATGGCTTGAGCCTGTGTGAAGACCTGGCAAAAGATCTCAGACCTCTGAGATTTGCATGGGCACGAAACAGAGCTGCCCCACATCTACCCTAATTTTGCTTTGGCCATTAAGCTGTTTGCTGGCGCTGTCCAGCAGCAGGAATGGGGTAGGGGCATAGTGCTCCATGACGGGGCTATATTTTATCTCCAATACGCTGACAACAAGGTTCTCTTTTTGCATGACACCCATACTGATATACCCTGGTGGGTCTTGATGCTTGGGAGAAGCAATAGGTTTGTGGACCAGCTGGGAGCAATCGAGTTTTTCCAGGTGAGTGGGAGCGAAACTGCTCCTCTACTGGGGGTTCAGGAAATTGGCATACCCAGACAACCTCAGACGTTCTGATACCTCAGGATCCAGATTTTTCACAGTGATGCAGATGTTAGGGTAGGTAACCTGGTCAGGGCAGGTGCTACTATCTCTGTGGGGAAGTGTGGCAGTTTGATGCACACTTCGGAACCCGGAGGCACAGGTAGCACAAAAAGCCCAGGCTGCATTACTATTTTGTGAATCTTCCTGTCTTGATACCTAGATCTTTGTTCTGAAGTTTAGATACTCTAGTGCTGGTCCAATTGGCTGCAATGCAGGGTGTCACTGTGTACGCTCTAGCGCTCGATCAGGGAGGGCAAACTGGGGATCCCAAACTTTAGACTTTTCCACATAGTGGCGTAAGTTCAGGGCTGGCTTGGAGCGGACTCGAGTAGTGGATGGTTGATACCCCTTGTGGTGTTGGGAGGGGGGTGGTATCCTGCCAGGAACCACCTCAAAAACTCCAGTGAATCGCGTTGCAATGCTGGGTGACGTATGCCAAGTTCTCAGGTTAGACGCTACCCTATTCTCCATCCTTCCCACTGGTGGGCCTTCCAACACCTAGAAGTGGTCCTTTCACTGCCGCAAGTTACTGGCCTGGACTGCCGCGGACCTACTCACGGTGGGGGATTGTTATGCTGAGGGAAGACTAAGAACTTAGGACAACCTAGTGGTAGACTCAGGCTTGCCTGCATCACAGTTTTTCACATACGTGGTGGTGGTGTGAGCAGGACATGCTTTATGGCAGCAATGGCAATCCACGTGCCAGTGCATGAGATTTTGCAAATCATCCTGGCTTTAGGAGAAGGTTGTAAGGTGTTTTCTTGGTGTTACTGGACGGCACTTCTTCAGTCACAGGCGGATCTGGCTCTGCTCCGGGGCAGATGGGAGACCACGGTGTATTGTGTGATGAGGGATGGGGAATGGAGACAGACACTGGAAAGGGTCCATACGATATCCCATAACAACCTCTTTCGCTATACACAGTTCAGATTTTTACACATGATGTACCTTACACCACACCATCTTAATACAATGCGGGGCACAACAGACCAGTAATGCACCCGATGTCAGGAAATGAATGCAGATTTCATCCATATTACTTGGTTATGTCCAAGAGCGAAACAGTTTTAGCAGGGAGTGGTGTCCGACTTGGAACATATATTGGATCATACCAACCTGTGGGGGCTGGATGTGGTCTCCTGGGGTTGTCCCCTTCCCCGAAACTGCTAACAGTGGATGCCAGATTCTTACATTTGTCTTTGGTGTTGGTAAGATGGGCGCTGACAATGCATTGGAAATCTCTGGATAACCCACACCTTTTGCAGGTGGTGGACTGAGATGGAGCACTGGGCTAGGGTGAAGGAAACAGAGCTGAGGGCAGATGAGATTTGGGGTTTCAGGAGGCGCTGGAAGCTGATTATTGTTCGTCTCTCCTGATAGGGCATGGAAGGTTCAAGGGAACGTCCCAGAGAATGATGAACTAATGTCACCATAGCAGGTCTCGGGATGTCGTGTGCTTGGATATCTTGGATCGGCGGGAGGGGGTATACCCATCCCCGCAAGTGAGGATGATTACTTGTACTATTGATCTGGACAATGGGGTCTACAAACTCTTCACCTAATGTTTTGTTACTGGGGGAGCAGAGGAGTTTGGAAAATAGTTGTGGGCCAATATGGTAATTACAACACCAGCTCTACGGGAAGTACTGAAAGAATAGTGATTATAAAGCACCGTTTTCGTACATTCATTCCGCCGCCACCCAGTGCTATAATAGTGATCTGTACCAGATTGCATTAGTGGTTAGTTTGCTGCTCTACATGTGCATGCAGATCTGTTGTCCAACTCAGCTTAAATAACATTAAAAAATAAATGTTATGTAAGTGGTAATTAGCAATCTAATTATACACACACATCTGCCTTCATGATACAATATATATTTTTGAATGAGCGTACTTCTTTCTGTGAATGTATGGAATACAGGATGCAACATATCTGCTTCACTCTTGTTCTTCTGATATCACAAATATTTTCTTCACTATGTCTTTGTAAATGTTTTTGTTTGGTACAAGAAATATAGACTACTTTCATGTAGATCTCTTGGCTCAACTTGTGAAGTCACAAGAAATAGTAAAATTAACCTCTGGGTATTTTAGGACCATACTCCTGCTGGATCACCCTCTCAGCTTGGCTGATGCACCCTAGAGTTCAATGCCTTAATGATTTACTCATTTCTTTCCCTTTTTGCTGTAGCCAGTAGATACAACTGGCCAAGGCTTGGTGATTAGTGATCTGTCACGTCCTGCTGGGATGATGGTACTAAAGACTGTATCTGCTCCATGCCGCACTAGAAGGCTCCTGCACAATGGCTATTATTACACAAGCGCTATGTAAAGGGGTTGGGTGCAGTCTAGCTTTAAGGGCTAGCTTAAGGTCTAAGAGGGCCTGAGGGTTGGGTGATGTACTGCAAGGGCCAGGAAGGGCCTATGAGGGTTATTAAATAATCTTTGATGGCAAGCAGAGAGCTCTCTTAACAGTAAAAAAAGGCTAGGCTAAGGAATGCAAATGGGCTGATTTTGAGTGCGATTAGAGTGTACTCCACGGGATGGCTGGAGACATTTTCTTCCCCCATCCCAAGTGACTATCACACACCATATTTACAGTTGTCTGCCAGACCCGCAGATAACTCTATAGTTGTCTGCCAGCCCCGCAGACAACTCTAAACATTGGCAGGAACCTCTGGTATGGTTCCTGCCAATGTTGTAAAAGTTTGAGTCATGGCTCCATTAAATATGAGGGCCTGCTGTTAAACTTTCACAAAGGTTTTTATTTTTTTAAAACAGGTTTTACCTGGCAGTGACAAACAGCAAAACAACAGCCATCCCATCATCCACTCTAAATTGCGTAGGTGGTTGGATGGCTAACATACTCCGTCAACGCCGGAGATGGACGAGGCTCTGTTGTTTTTTTTTGTTTTGTTTTATTGTCCTCATTTGCCTCTTTTCTTACCAGCCGAAATGTCCAAAACCTCATATGCTGAAATGATTTACTAGAGGTGGATTCACTTGGAGACGCCCTGGAGTAGTGATTTGCACCATCCGGCACCCAATACACACCATCACCAGGTGAAGGAGACTTACCACCCTGAAAAGGTGCTATCAGCCGAGGCGGAGAAGTTCTTAATCATAGGACCCCTGCTCTAGTAAATTAAATAGTTGAGGGCATTTGAGCGGTGCTCTGGATGCTGGTTTCCGGCAGCTCGTACCAATGATAGTCGATAAAAAAGAGGTCCTTATGGCAATAGCCAAAATAGTATCTGCTAAAGCCCCTGGACAGGATGGTGTGCCAGGTGACCTTTTTAAAGCCAATCCGGACGGTTGGGCAATTTATTTTACTACTCTGATAAATGCACTGTTAGCAGGTTCACCTGTCCCTAACTCATGGAAGGCGGCTGAGGTGATTCCTATCTACAAGAGGGGCCCTAGGGAGGATCCTGCCAACTATCGCCCAATTAGTCTTATAGACGCTGGGCAGAAATTGGTTGGCAGGGTTCTCCTGGAGAGGATCCTCTTGTGGGTAGAGGAGAATAACATCATCTCTCCTTTTCAGGCAGGCTTTAGGACATGCACGGGCACTATTGACCAAGAATTTAGGTTGTTACTCCTTCACTGGAAGGTGGTTACCATTGGCAAAGGCGGTCTTTATCTGGCACTTATTGACTTAAAGACCGCCTTTGACCTGGTTCCCAGAGACCGCCTGTGGTTAATCCTGGAGGATATAGGGATTCCTCTACCAATCCTGAATCTTTTGGGCCGTATGCATGATGGGACCTATTCCCGTATTAGATGGGGATCTCAAGGCCAAAAAACTGATAGAATACCCGTGAATCGAGGAGTACGCCAGGGCTGCGTGCTAGCCCCAACACTTTTTTCGTTATTTGTCAATGGTGTGGTCTCTTTTTTGCTTGAAGTAAATGCAGATGCTCCGTTTTTGGCGGGTGATAAAGTGCCCACCCTGCTTTTTGCAGACGACACGTTGCTGGTCTCAAAAACCCCCGTGGGCCTGCAAAAGTTGTTGAACCGCTTCTGCTTGTTTTGTAAGCTTAAGGGCCTTGTTATAAATACATTGAAAACCAAGCTCCTTTACTTTAACCCAAGCAAGTCTTCCAGATCCACCATCACTCTCGATGGAGAACCACTGGAGCGTGTAAAAGAATTTGACTACTTGGGAATCAGAATTACAAAAAACTTGAAGTGGCAGCCACACATGGATAAAATGGTTCTAAATCATAGAAGGGTGGTTGGTGCTCTAGGGCGAGAACATCGTATGTCTATCTCCAAGCCCATTGCTCCTGCCTTGGATATCTACGCTGCTAAAGCTGTGGGCAGCGCCCTCTATGGTGCAGAGTTGTGGGGTTTTGACTGCATCAACAGCCTGATCGCATCTGAGAACAAATTCCTTAGGGAGCTGGTATCCCTCCCAAGGGGCACCCCCATAAAAGCACTTTTGAGTGATCTGGGCCGTCACTCCATTCAGGACCTAGCCAGGCTACGGCCTCTTTTATATTGGGCTAGGTTATGGCGGACCCCGGAGCTCTCAAAGTACTTAGATGGTTTGAAAGAGGTCATAAGCCTTAACGGCGCCCATACAATTTATTGGATCCGCAACTTAAAGAAGCTTCTACACGAAACTGGCTTGCCAATTGATTGGGAGCTTGGAGTTCCTTTATCCAAGGCCGAAATTAAGCGAGTTTACTGGAATTGGGTTGATGAGCAAGACCTAAGAAAACCAGCCCAAGGAAGGTTGACTAAAGAGTTTAGACAGTACAAACCAAAACCCCGCTTTGAGCCTTACCTGGATTTCATTAAGAAACCAAGAGACAGATCCCTGTTTATTCAGTTCAGGTTGGGAAATCTCCCCCTCCATGAGTACACCTGCAAGTGGAAGCCCCCGTACCAAACCTCACCTGACTGCCCAATCTGTAAAGGTGTCACTGAAAGTATCGCTCATGTCTTCTTTGCATGCCCGGCCTATGTAAAACCCAGACAGAAATGGCTTAAACCCGTGTGTCTATTGCTCGGGACCAGGGACCATTCCTCCGCACTTAGGATACTTAAGGCTGACACTAGTACAAGCCTAGTGTGCGGGGTTGCCAAATTCCTGAGCTGGGCATGGGTAATTAGATTAAAGGCTATGAGATGACCCTATTTTTAGCTGATCTTTTAATATACACAAAGCTGCTATTGTTTAATATGCCTTTTAAATTATTTATTGCAATACGAATGTTTTTACTGTAACCTATCTTATAAAATGTAACCCTTATGAATTGTGGTTTTTATATTCTGTAAGTGCTTTTATGATATCTTGCATATCAAAATAAAGCTTTGAACTAGAACTAGATTTGCACCATCCGACACCCAATACACACCATCACCAGGTGAAGGAGACTTACCACTCTGAAAAGGTGCTATCAGCCGAGGCGGAGAAGTTCTTAATCATAGGACCCCTGCTCTAGTAAATTAAATAGTTGCTCTCACCAACTCAAAAGGGGTGCCCAAAATTCATGCCTTCGACATCCCTTGACTGACATATCTAAATTAGCACACTCCTCACAGATAATATCCAGTCCTCATACCTTGGTGGAATTTGAGACACCCGCAGTTTACAAATCTTCTACAGGCCAACAGAATCGCATAAAAAAACCAAGTTCGTATTGTTTTTATTGCTTACAGTTTGGGAGTCCAACATCCCAAAAATAACTAGTAAAGCGCTTACCTTAATTTGAATCTTCAAAGAATCAGATAGCACTTTACTCACGACCTTCCAAAAGGGCTGAATCTTTGGGCAGAGTAAGAACACTGGCACTTATTTTTCCACATCAGACATTTAACGAAAGCAAGAGAACAAAAAACACACAACATTGAAAGACAGCAGAAGAGAACCATCAAAAAGGGAGAAAGCAGGAACCAGCAAGAGTGAGATAAAAGGGCAGGGAGTGTCTGATAGTGGATTAAAGAGGTATGATGTGAATTTAACACTATGCAGAATCGACATTTGATGCGCCAACATTTAATAGCACAGCTTCAAGCTTCTTACCAGAGCTTTGAACAGCAGCACTCATTCCTTTACAAATTAAGCACTGTTATACTAGTTTTAGTTGTGAGGGATGTGTTAGAGAGGAAACTGAATGTGAAGAAGTTGCGCTACTGCAGACATCAGTAAAGAGCGTCATAGAGTAAATAACTGTTAATGCCACAGTTCCACAATGATGCAAGACAGGTGAAGAGTTCACTAGTAAATAAAGTGCTTGATCAGCAAGGACTTAGTTATAGGAAAACCCATCTTTGCAAGTCTAAAGGAATTCATGGTCACAGCACACAAGCACTTATTTTGTTTTTGTACATGTCCTACTATGCAGTGTTCCCCTTGTTCTCCTGAAAATGTGGAAATGTTATTTCTTTCAGTAAACGCTGAGGTTTGCAGGTGATTCTGGGTAGGGAAACATTGGGGGATCCACGCAAGCCATACCTCCCTGGACTCTCCCAGGTCTCTAGTTTTCAGAAATGTGTGGGTTTGGTAGGTTTCCCTAGATGGACGCCAAGCCAAAGACCAAAAACTCATGTGACCCCCTTGCAAAACAGATTGTTTTGTGATAGGTCATTTTGATGTCTCTGCAATATGTTTTGGGCCCTTGCCTGTTGCAAGTACTTGGCCCACCCACACAAGTGAGGCAACATTTTTATCAGCAGACCTGGGGAAATGCTGGGTGAAAGTAAATTTGTGTCAGCCCGGTGATCCCACAACTTTTCCACAGAAATTTGAGAAAAATATGATTATTTTCAGCTAAATTTGAGGTTTGCAGACGATTCTGGGTAGGAAAACCTACCAACCCCACACATTTCTGAAAACTAGACACCCTGGGGAGTCCAGTGAGGTATGGCTTGCGTGGATCCCCTAATGTTTTCCTACCCACAATCCCCTGCAAAGCTCAAATTTACCTGAAAAAAATCACTTTTTCCACACTATTTTGTGTGAGGTCACCGTGCCGGCCCAAATGTCCTACCACGCAGTGTTCCCCTTATTCTCCAGAGTAAAATGATACTTCTCTTATGTGGGTGGGCCAAAGGCCTGTGACACAGAATGGCCAAAAACATATGGATTAAGGGTATAGCACCCGAATTCTAAGCGCTACATTAAAAATACATTGATTTTTAGCTGATTCTGCATTGGACAGCTAAACAAGTAAGGTATCATTTTACTCGGGAGACCAAGGGGAATGCTAGGTGGTAGGTCATTTGTGCCGGCACAGTGAACCCACACATAAATGTGTGGAAAAAGTGATATGTTTAACTAAATTGGAGGTTTGCAGGGGTTTCTGAGTAGGAAAACGTTGGGGGATCTACGCAAGCCATACCTCACTGGACTCCCCAGGGTGTCTAGTTTTCAGAAATGTGTGGGTTTGTTAGGTTTCCCTAGATGGCCGCGAGTCTGGGGCCAAAGAAACAGGTGCCCCTGCAAAACCAGGTAGTTTTATGATAGGTAAGTTTGAAGTCTCCACAGTACAATTTAGGCCATTTCCTGTTGCAGCCACTATGCCTTTCCACACAAATGAGGTACCATTTTTATTGAGAAACCTGGGGGAACACTTGGTAGTAGGAAATGTGTGTCAGCCTGGTGACCCCCCAACTTTCTCACACAGAAAAGTGAGGAAAATGTGATTTGTTTCAGCTAAATTTGAGGTTTGCAGGGGATTCTGTGTACGGAAACATTGGGGGATCCACGCAAGTCATACCTCACTGGACTCCCCAGGGTGTCTAATTTTCGGAAATGTGTGGTTTGGTAGGTTTCCCTATATGGCAGCTGAACCCTTGTTGGAATATAAATGTGTCAGCCGAGTTATCCATGCATTATATGTCTTAGGTTAGCATTTGCTGCACCATTTTATTTCCAGCCGCCATTTTGAGTCATGATTGAAATTTACTTCTGTCTCTTTCATGTTCTACCCCAGATGAAATCAGCTGCAATCGTTTTCATTTCTCCAAGGCTGAGCTTCGCTGTACTAATGAATACACTGTCTTTGTCTGTACATACCTTTCCCACTAGATAGGCCTGCTCCCACCCTTGGAGCGGCGGGTGCGGCAGGAGTGACCTTGATGCTGAGATACCATGTGCCCGGTCTCAGGATCAAAACCCATCCTTCTGTATCCCCTTTGTTCACCAGCTACCAACTGTAAATTTCCAGTCAGGGCGGGTTTTTATTGGTTTTGAACTATACTTATTGTATCACCATGCTTACTGTATAGTCAGTCCCTCTGCAGCAGGCAAGAAGCCTGGTCAGACCGGACTCCACTCAGGTGTACCCTGAGTAAAGCTTACTTAGTTTATTCTCTACTGTCTCATCAACGCTTCATTTGTTTGGAAGGCTGAGAGGTGGTTGCGAGCGACCCGGGTGACCCTAATCAGGTAACTTCCGTCACCCGGGGCCAAAAACCAAGGTGCCTTCCCTTGCAAAACTAGGTCGTTTTGTGATAGATAATTTTGATGTTTCCACAGTACGTTTTGGGCCCTTGCCTGTCGTCGGCACTTGACCCACCCACACAAGTGAGGTACCATTTTTATCGAGAGACTTTGGAGAATGAGGGGTGGGTGGAAGTTTGGTGACCCATGCAGATTCCAGAACTTTCCATCATAGAAATGTAGGAAAATTTGTTTTTTTTATTTTACAAAGTTTGAGGTGTGCAAGGGATTCTGGGTGACAGAACTTGGTGAGAGCCACACAAGTCACCCCATCTGGGTGTCTAGTTTTCAAAAATATGTAGGTTTGCTAGCTTTTTGTAGGTGGCAGAACTAGGATCCAAAATCAACAGCTAGGCAGTTTGTAAAAAAAGGGTCAGTTTTCACTGTAAAAATGTCATGTGTCCACGTTGCGTTTTGGGCCGTTTCCTGTCACGGATCCTAGGCTTACCCAACCAAGTGGGGTGCCATTTTTATCGGGAGACTTGGGGGAATGCTGGATGGGTGGAAGTTTGTGGATCTGCGCAGATTCCAGAACTTTCTATCACAGAAATGTGAGGAAAATGGGTTTTTACAAGATTTGAGGTTTGCAAGTGATTCTGGATAACACAGCTAGTTAGAGCCACACAAGTCACAACATCTTGAATTTTGAAAAAAATGTATCCCTGGTGCCTAGTGGGCTTTCTGCATCTGAGGGGCAGATAAAGGGCTATTGTCCCATCTGCTTCCGGGGGAGGGGGGGCAGAAAGACTGGCAATTTTTTTAGGGTGGGGGCAATGGCATGGCCATTCTGGGCAGCCCCCACCCCTACGTATATAAGAAACTCCCTGGTGCCTAGTGGGATTTCTGCCCCTTCCTTGGGGGCAGATCAGGGACTGCTGCCCCCATCTGCCTCCTGTGGGGGGCAAAACTACTGTGGCATATTTGTGGAAGATTAGGGGCATTGGCAGGCCCATTCTTGGCATCCCCCACCCATATGTTAATAAAACAATCTGTGCTGCCTGGTGGGCTTTCTGCCCCCTCCCCCCAGGGGGGGCAGAACAGAGGCTATTGCCCCCATCTGCCTCCTGGGGAGGTATAAAAGTCTTGTGCCTTCATTGTAGGGTAGGGGGGGCATTGGCATGCCCATTCTGGGCAGCACCCACACCTGGCCTATAAAAAAAGAATCCCTGGCATCTAGGGTGCTTTCTGCCCACCCCGGGGGGCTCATTGGGGGCTACTGAAAGACTGACTGTGTCGAAAGTTAATGGGGGACGCAAAGGCCCTTGCCCAAGATCCAATACGCCCTCCCTGGTAGCTAGTGGCTTGATCCCTGCTTGAGGATTGCCTTCCTGGGGCAATCTCGAAGTAGGGATCCACAAGGAAAGGGTACCATTGCAAAGGGGAGAGTTTTCCCTTTCCAACAATACATCTCCCAAGTGTTTCGGTGCTCAGGGGCTGAGATAGCCCCCAAGCACCAAAACATTGAAACTGAAACTAAGTTTCAGTTTTGTTTTCAATGTAATAACAACAGCGCGCCATGAGCACGATCATCATCACATTGAAAATAAGAAACAGGCCTTCAGGAGGTTGGGGAAGTTCTTCCCCGCCTCCCGAGGACCCCCCCAAAAAAGGAAATCCCTCTGCTGTTTGCAGCAGAGGGATTTAGTGCGCCTGTGCACAACATGACAGAATGATTTTGTCATAAGCACAGGAGCACTGGTACTCATGATGGAACCATTCCATCATGAACACCGAAAGAGTTAAGTGGCTGCTTGCAAGCTGCCATGAGAGACCAACTGTTTACCTGTGTTGGGATAGCAACTCTCCCTGCTGCGACAATAAACCTGCTTTTGTCTTGACAAGAGGAGTCTTGTCTTTTGTTATTATAGTTTCCACTCAACAACTGGCAAGCCAGATAGGAGTCCCATTTATCTTCAACTGACTGCTGCTGCTGGAATACAGCCTACACCCTCTGCTCAGATTATTGCACATCTTTGATGAGGTAAGCAGAGAACATGTTGCCTAAGGTTCTGCCTACTCACAGGGGCAGGTAGGACCCGGCATTGCCATCTTTAAGGATAATACAGATTCTGTTCCATGTTTTGTATATTGCATGACTTGTCGCTTTGGCAATGGTGAACAAAGATATAATATAAATATGTTTATTGCTTGCAATATTGTGTGGAAGTGTTGCCCAGTTTTAAGTGAAGGCGCTTCTTTGTCGGTAGAGTGTTTACCCCAATATAAAGTTGGAAGTGGTTTATGTGGGTGATTCGAAGTTGGGAGTCCAATGTGTGTTGGGATATTTTGACATAGCGGGATGGCTGAAAGGCCTATGTCGCTAAACTCTACCTGCAAGTGTGAACTGAACACTCGAATTACTGTCCTGGACCTATTGTCCAGAAGTCATTCCATAGTCTATGAGATGTATGTTTTGAGGGTTAACCTCTCTTGAACGCAGAGGGAAGTGACCAGTTGCTACCAATTTAGCTTACAGTTTAGGGCCAAAAAATTGTGATTAACATTTAGAAGTGTTTATATATTTTTAAATATGTTGATGATGACTGTGCTTGTAAATAGAAATGTAGCCACAGAGTGATGTTGTTGTATAATGTTGTATAATGTTCTGACATTAGATCTCAAGAGAGGCCCCTTATTAATCTTGACCATACGAATGGAGCAATAGGATTGCATTATCACACCAACACTAGAGAAGGAGAGCAGGACATGTTTTCTAAAGCTAAGAGACCCCTAGTAACAGAGCTTATGTGGTTATGGTTTCAGGTAATGCAAGGTCAACCAGATCTCAGGATGGGATCTCATGATGCTATAGGAGGATTGACACTACATGATAGACCAATGCAGCGGATGAGTGTTCAATCAGTTGTATGTGGCACTGATCTCAGCCCTAGTGAGATAGTCGTAGAAGAAAACCGTTGGTATAGTGCAGTACCTTATGTGGATAATTTAGCTGGATGGACTGATGGTTTAGCTCCGCAGTTGAGTCCATGGCCACGAGAAGGGTCCTTTAATCCACGTGACATGGCAAATGCTGAGAATAGCATTTTGTATGATTATGCAGAAATGTTTGCACGTATCACAAATATATGCCATACAGCACCACCCCAGCATTTTGTTACCCCGTATATCAGATACCCCTGATACGTAAGGGACCTGGAGCTCCTCATTATGTTCCTTGCCCTTAAATGGACGAGGAGAATCTTAAAAGGTTGTTACCACCGATTACCGATGGAGCAGGGAAATGGAATGCAGCCTTTGAAAAGCAAACGTAAGGCATCCCCCTGGCAGTAGGGAATATAGAGTTTACTAAGCCCTCTTAGAGGAGATGAGACGGATACTGTTTTCTATGAGGCTGGAGTGAACATTTTTACCCTCACTGAGACTAGGTATGATGGTTCCTAATTCATCTTAGTCCGGACAGTGATCTGGGATCAGCTGAGGAAGATGTATCATGATGGGCCCAGACATCGGTTTCCTCATAGATCAATCAATGCCGCTGAATGAGGACCCTGCTTAACTTCTCAGCAGGATGAAAGAAAAATGGACACAAGAAGTCGGTCAGGGTTGGGAAGTAACAAGAGGAAATGCTGTGTTGTTTTATAATGTAATGAAGAAGGGTATAACCTCTTATGTGCAGGATAATCTTGATATTATAGTGGCATTGGAAGCCAAACCCTGGACAGAGATACAGGCACATATAATACGTGTTTGTAAAAAGAAGCAGGAGAAAAAGACGAACAAGCAGGAGGTCACGGAGAAAGTAGCAGCCAAGTTGGTGCAGTGAAAGTTGGCCAAAAAAAGGAACTATGGAAGGAGCAGTAGTAGCAGCCACCAGTCAGATGACTGCAATGTCGGTGGTATCGGATCAGATCGGATCGGCTACTGTAAGGGCACAAGGAAGTAGCAGAGGAGGAATAGGAAGGGGCAGGATAGGTCCCCAGGGAATGGACCTAACATGTCATTATTGTTATAGATATGGACATATCATTAAAGATTGCAGGACTAAGAGATGGGATTACCAAAATGGAAGGACAGGGATTTATAGTTAGCTAGGGAATACAGTAGTGCAGCCGCAGTCAAACCTGCAAATCATATATGTACCTCAGACACCACCTCAAAGTATGCAGCAACTAGGAATGCCTCAGGTGCAACAAATGCCACCACAGCAAATTTACCAAACGCCCGCAATGGCTACTCCACCTCAAAATAGACTAGGGGGTATGATTGTAAGAGGAGGAAACCCCTTCCAAACAAATGATATGGGAGGATATATGCAATGAAGGTGCCCACAGAGTAGCTCCATGTGTCCAGTTTTCTCAGTGATGCACAGGCCAGATGAGGAGCCCACTGTGACGATAGCTACGAATAACAAGAGGTATGCACCCTCATAGAGATCAACCCAATCATGTAGTAGAGAGGGAGACCTTCCAATTTTTAATGGATCAACGGACACACACAAGGATTCTCTGGGGTGGTAATGAGGGTTCCATTTACTAAATCAGTGGAGATTGAAATAGGAGGGAAGTATATTCATGGCTGTTTGCTATTCTCTCTGGCTGTCCCAGCTAATCTATTGGGAAATGGCAATGGCACAATGGCAAAACATTCACCCCCAGTCACAGATCTGGGTTTAATCCATTGTTATTTTGCTCACCACGCCACCCCAGTTCAGACATGGTCATATGCAAATCAGCCTTAACCCTGTGCCTCATGGGAACAGTCCAGCCCGAACTGCCAAGCCAAGTCTTCCCTGGACCAGAATCAAGCATCCTAGGACTGGTTTCTGGCTATCAGCCGTCATCAGCCAGGATAGCTTGACTCCAGTGGTGTGGAGAGCACAGGACTTACGTCTGAGCATACCCGTCCCACTCGGGGTGAAAAATGCAAAAACAACAGTTGGTGGACAGAATGCAGAACAATGCCATACATTCACCCCAGTACAGAGATCTGGGCCTAAATCCATCGTTTGTTTACACTCCACACCACCCCAGTGGGACGGGTATGCTCAGACGTGAGTCCCGTGCTCTCCACAGCACTGGAGTCAAGCTATCCTGGCTGATGACGGCTGGTAGCCAGAAACCGCTCCTAGGATTCTTGATTCCAGTCCAGGGAAGACATGGCTAGGCAGTTCGGGCTGGACTGTTCCCATGAGGCACAGGGTCAAGACTGATTTGCATATGGCCATGTCTGAACTGGGGTGGCGTGGTGAGCAAAATAACAATGGATTAAACCCAGATCTGTGACTGGGGGTGAATGTTTTGCCATTGTGCAACACTCCGTCCATCATCTTGTGTGTTTTGCTGTTCGCCCTATGTGGGAAGGGTATGCCCAGACATGGGTCCCATGCTCACTACGCCACTGGAGTCAAGCTATCCTGGCTGATGACGGCTGATAGCCAGAAACCGGTCCTCGGATGCTTGATTCTGGTCCAGGGAAGACATGGCTTGGCAGTTCGGGCTGGACTGTTCCCATGAGGCACAGGGTCAAGACTGATTTGCATATGGCCATGTCTGAACTGGGGTGGCGTGGTGAGCAAAATAACGATGGATTGAACCCAGATCTGTGACTGGGGTGAATGTTTTGCCATTGTGCAGCATGCCGTCCATCATCTTGTGTGTTTTGATATTCGCCCTATGTGGGAAGGGTATGCCCAGACATGGGTCCCGTGGTCACTACGCCACTGGAGTCCAGCTATTCTGACTGATGACGGCTGATAGCCAGAAACCGGTCCTCGGATGCTCGATTCCGGTCCAGGGAAGACATGGCTTGGCAGTTCGGGTTGGACTGTTCCCATGAGGCAGAGGGACAAAACTGATTTGCATATGGCCATGTCTGAACTAGGGTGGTGTGGTGAGCAAAATAACGATGGATTAAACCCAGATCTGTGACTGGGGGTGAATGTTTTCCATTGTGCAACATTCCGTCAATCATCTTGTGTGTTTTTCTGCACATACACATGGATAGGATTTTGTATAATTGGTAAAGCTTAGCAGATTGGTCAGCTAAAGACGCAGTTAGGCGCACACCCCATCTGTGCTATCACATTAAAAACATGTCCCTGTTTTAGTGGCCCAAACTGCCTCACCATATGAGTCTGAATCTTACGATACCACAGATCTTGTTATACCTCATTATGCTGAGACAGCATGTTTACATTTTTGTGGGTTACAGAAAGCTGCTCCACAGCATGAGAAACAGCTATGGGAGAGAGCGGGTGCTCCCAGATAGGGGACGATTTAATCTATAGACAAATATCAACAGATAAACCAGTGATGCCTCAGGCTTTACTTATGATATCTCTTGATCAATTGCATTTATTAGCCCATATCCCGAGAGATCATTTGTCTATGTAAACACAGCAAGATTGATTTGTTTCTAATTTGCATGGTATGCTTACCATCTACCTTCATAGTTTTAATGTTTGTCAACAATCCTTTCCAAATCCCACATTGAAGGTGATAAATTCTACCATACCAAGGCCACAAGGTCCTTTTAAAGCTCTTCATCTTGACTTTGAGATAGACAGGTGCAACAACTATAGGTACCCCATAGTTGTTGTTTGTCCCGTTTCTCGTTGGGTTGAAGCAGGACTGAGCGTCCATTGTGATGCTAAGTCAGCTGCTACATTTCTGATACGTGTGGTCATCCCCTGCTGAGGAATTCCAGAAGGGATAAGATCTGATAATGGCATACATTTTGTTACTGCAATCTTTACACTTCTCACAACAATGTTAGGGATAAACCATAAACCATCTTCTGTTTATCATCCCCAGAGCAACGTTATTGTTGAGCGCCTTAATGGCCTGCTAAAGAATAAGATTAGCAAGATAAGCATCACGTTGCATAAAAAATGGTTGTATTGCTTGCCATTAGTACTATTCTCCCTTAGGAACACACCTAGTCCTGAAGTCCTGATTATCACCTGACACCCCATCAGATAGTGACAGGGAGACTTATGAATACACCAATACCTGCCACTGGAAGTAAGGTACAGGGAGAAAGTACAGTTGAAATTCTGAATGATGATATGCATGTCTATCTCTCTGAACTAACAAAAGCTGCAAAGTTAATTTCTAAACAGTTAACCAAAGAAAAGGAGACACACATCACCGCTGAGGTTGACCTCCCAATTGTGTATATAAGTGACGTGGTTTACCCCATGCTCTCAAGTTTGTCAGGAAGCCATGGATACATCTATCAGATGTTCAGATGAACCCTACATCATACCCAGTCCCCCAGTGATGTAAATGGAACAAGAGGGGGGAAGAAGGTTGTGATCATAAACATTTCACCCCCCACCACTGCCTTTGAACACATTTTTGCCCCAGCAAACTGAAAGTTATGTATTTTTGTTTTCTTTTCCTTTTTTGTCTTTTAACACTATCACTTCTACTATTGCTTTTCTATAGTAATGTATATTCTAGCTCTACTAGTTATATTGCACACCTGCGAAGAGAACTTTCTACTCTTGCTAATGTGTCCGATAGTATTCATAATAGATTGTTAGATATTATGTGGTATCAACATATGTCAGAAAGCACTAATTAGTCGTGTTTCGTTGGATCTTAAATTCCTAATGCAACAGAATCTGATTGGTTACACTCAACTAAAGAAGTACCCCCAAGCACAGCTTTATGTCTTTTACATCTCTACCTGTGTAGGATTACGACTGGAATGCGGCCAATACATGTTAGGGTGGTACAGTCTCTAGTTAATGCTACAAAATATGACTCTTTAGCAGAAGTTTTATATATTGTTACATACAGGCTCACTACACTACTGGATTTAAGCCAGCCTGGCTGATGAGGGGTGATGCCCTGAATCCAGTCCCAGGAAGCTTGTTTCTGGTCCAGGGAGGACCTGGCTTGGCAATTCAGGCTGGACTGTTTCCATGAGGAACAGGGTCACGACTGATTTGCATATGGCTTGGTCCAAACTAGGGTGGCATGCTGAGCAAAAGAAAAATGGATTAAACCCAGATCTTTGTGATTGGGGTGATTACTTGCATTGTTCAGCATTCTGTCCCACATTTCTTACTTTCGCATTAATGATGAGATAGCAAAAATGAAGAAAAAAGGTTGTCCTAGCACTGCCGAATGTATACAAATGGTCTTAAGTTTAGGGTATTTAGGAGCAACACGCCTGCCCACTAATTGTATTCATGTAGTAAGAAAGTGTACTCGTATATGGGATGATAACGGTGTGCGATACACTTGGATGGATAGTACAGTAAGTCCTCAGACAGTCATGAGGTCAACATATGTTTCTTTATGTTTCAGAGGAAACTGCACCATTAATGTAGGACAGAATATCAACTGCAGTGCCACAATAGATAATGCCAACATGTACCTCCAGCCATATAGCCCTATCCAATCCTATTTTGAAAAGAGACACTGATACTAAAATTTACAGATTCATTATTGATTTACGAGAAGTTAATAAAATTGTGGTGCCCAAATACCCAGTAGTCTCTGACATCACAAAACTCCTTACTATGGTTCCTCCTACTGCCACTACATTTAGTGTCATAGATTTGAAAAATGCATTTTTTTCAATACCTATTCACCCTGATAGTCGTTATATGTTCGGCTTCACTTTGAATAATAGATCAAACAGATTCTGTAGAGCTCCACAAGGGTATTCAAAGAGTCCTAGCAATTATAGTCAGGCATTGAAAAGACAGCTTGATTCTTTTCCTATGCCAAAAGGGATGGCTCTTATTTAATATGTCGATGACATCTTGTTGGCTACCGATACCCCTGAACAGTGTAAAGAAGGAACACTGACATTATTATCATTCCTTGCCTCTCATCATCACAAAGTCTCTCAGAAGAAATTGCAATTTTGTAGACAGCAGGTTACCTAGTATTTAGGTCACCTCCTGTCTAAGGAGGGACGTGCACTCACACCAGATCGCATTCAGACCATTTTAGGCACACCTGTGCCCCGTACTCAGAAGGACGACCGTGCATTGATTGGCCTTACTTCTTTCTGTAGGCAGTGGATCCCTAGCTTTTCATACATTATTAAACCCTTGTTGGCCCTTTTGACTAAAGACACTCCAATGCCTCTCCCATGGACTACTGAATGTCAGAATGCTTTCCAACAGCTACGTCAAGCTCTTTGTTCTGCACCTGTATTAGGAACTCCAGACTACAATAAGATTTTCACACTCTATGTACATGAGAGGGAAGGTTGTGCCCTCTCAGTTTTAATACAGACACACAGTGATAAACAACGTCCTTGTGCATATTTCTCAGCTGTCCTTGATCCAGTTGCTCGCGCGCTGCCACGTTGTTTCCGAGCGGAAGCAGCAGCGGCTGTATCCGTACGTCAGAGTGAAGGAATATTCTTGCCACATAGATTGTTTGTGTTAGTACCTCATTCAGTCGATGCCTTGCTAAATCAAACAAAGACACAGCATCTGACTAGTGCTCGCTTGACAGGATATGAATTGACACTATTGGCCCCTCATATCACGTTGAACAGATGTTTGACTTTGAATTCTCCTACATTATTGCCACTTCCAGTTACCCAGTCTAAGTCACAAGAGCTACATGATTGTATATCCCTTACTGAAGAACACACAATAGGTTGTGTTGATCAACAAGATACACCTTTTTTCTAGTGTTGATGAGGAATTGTGGGTTGATGGGTCCTGCTTGAAGTTGCCTGATGGCATAACATCTGATGCTTTTGCAATTACAACACTTCAGACAGTAGTTGAGACAGCTCGTATCCCACAGAAGTCATGTTCAAGCAGCCGAGTTGATAGCACTGACAAGAGCATGTGAGCTAAGTACAGACTTGCTTGTTAACATTTACACACTGATAGCCAATACGCCTTCAGCGTGGCTCATAACTTCGGGCAGCTATGGAAAGAAAGAGGCTTTCTCACTTCACATGGGACACAAATAGTGCATGGGGAATTAGTACATAATCTCCTTACTGCCTTTACCTATCCTAAGAAAGTGGCGATTGTTAAATGTAGCACACACAAGAAAGTGACCGGTAAAATAGGAGCAGGCAATGCCTTTGCAGATTACACAGCTCGGGAGACCGCAATGCTGCGAAGTACCACATCTATGTATGTAGTTAAATCATAGGCTGAATGTTCGCATGATGCCAGGCAAGAGGTCCTGGAAATGCAACAATCTGCCTCTGTTGATGGAGGGCGTGGCTTGCGCGCCGTGGGAAATGGCGGCGTGAGCCCGGAGCTCCGTGCCTCTTCCCCACGAAAATCCTGTAAAACGGGGCCGGAGAGCCCGTGTGTGCCCCGGCGCCAACTGAGGGCTTGTTGGTGACTAGCTGGGCAGGTTTTGGGCTGCTGGCGGCACTGCGGAGCTGAGAACGGCCGCCGATCGCAGCGGCCGCCGGAGCGGAGGAAAAGGAAGCGGCGCGCAAGATGGCTGCCGCGGCGGAGTCTTGAAAGATCGAGGGCTCAGCAGCGGTCCACACTGCCGGAGAACAAGGAAGGGGCGCGATCGCCGGCTCGGACGTCACCGGCGGCGATACCCCCCACAGAGAGAAACGCTCCTTCACCCCCGGCTGCGGTGCGCGGCGGCCGGAACAGCTGGAAGAGAAAACCGCCCGGGTGCGACATTGCAGGCGGAGCTAGCTGGCAACCTCCATAGCCGAGAGAGCGAGCGAATGAACGGAGATCCAGCCCTGGGCCCCGGACATTCCGGCAGGTGAGAGGGGGCCGCTCTGAGCGGTGGTCCACGGGGGAAGGAACACAGCGCGACGCATCTCGGCCCCCTCGCCCCACCGCAGAGGATTGCGGTGTGTGTGGGGACATGGCGGTGGAGCCCATATACCAGCGGAGGGACCGCGGCGGTGCCAGGCTCCCTGATGTGTGATAGGCTGGGATCGCTCACCCAGGAGGGGGAGGACAATCTACCACAGATCCCGGGGGCCAAGAATCACGACAGGCGCCACTCCTGGTGCGCGACATCTGCGAAGCGCGACCCCATAGCGCACAGGAATAGACCACGTGGCCGTGGCCCGGGGGGTCGCAAGCAACCGAGCAGGCCGTGAAAGACGAGGCCAGCCACAATGGGGAAGCCGAAGACCAAGGCGGAGGAGGCAGCGGCGTCTGATGCGGCAGAGGGGGGCCCCACCGGGCAGACGGACCTGCAGCGATTGCAGGATCGGATATTGGACGCCATAACGGCCACTCGAGACGCGCTCCACAACGGTATAGCGCAGGTGGCGTCGGGGCTTGGCTTGCTCCGGGCGGACCACGACAAATTAAAGGACAGGGTCAAAGATGCTGAAACGGTGATCAAAGACCTGGCGCCAGCTCACAAGGTGATGGAAGGGAAGCTAACGGAAGCCCTGGACCGCATACGCACCCTGGAAAGGCGAGCGGAGGACGCAGAAAATAGAAGCCGGCGCAGCAATGTGCGGATCGTAGGCGTGCCGGAGACGGAGGGGACGAGGGACATGATTGCCTACATGGAGGAATGGCTGAAAACAGTGGTGGCGCCGGAAGGGCTTTCGCCATTCTTCACACTGGAGCGTGCTCATAGAGTCCCCTCAGGGCCTCCCAAGCCCGGGCTTCCGCCCAGACCGATCATAGCCAAGTTGCTTCATCATAAGGACAGGGATCTGCTCCTGCGGAAAGCTCGAGAGGATGGCCCCTTCCAGATTGCGAACAGCAGGGTCACACTTTTCCCGGATTTCACCTTCGAGACACAGAAGCAGCGGGCCTCCTTCCTTACAATCAAAAAGGAACTGCGGAATGAGGGAATTGCGTACTCGTTGCTTTTCCCAGCCAGGCTCCGAGTGGTGGTGGACGACAAGGCGATCTTCTTTAGCACATCAGCGGAGGCCTGGGACTGGTGGGAGACATACAAAGCTGGGACAGATGGTGCCAGGGCACAGGAGGAGCGGGAGAAGGAGCTGGAACGCTCGCCACCACAGCTGCGGAAATCGAAGAGGCTGAGGAAGCGAGGGCGGGGGAAGCTGGGACCGACGGCCTCCCAGACTGAAGCAGAACGGCAGGCCGCGTTACTGGAAGTGGGGAAGTTGGGTCGAGCGGAGGGCCCCGGCTCTAGGGGGGCCACGGACTCGGACACTCATATCTCGGCCTCAGGTTCAGAGTCGGACCTTTCTGGGATTCATCGGACTGGAGGGCCGCTGGTGACGCCGCAAACGGCGGATGAGATCCTGAATATCTGAACTGCTGACAGAAGACTGTGGGTAATGTTTGGAAAGCTGGGAGGGAGACCCATGCCTACGTACATAGCGGGGGTCGGGGCACACCGGGGTGCTCAGAGCAGGGAGGCCATGGGAAATTAGGGAGGGAGCGAGGAGCTAGGCGGCGCAGCCCCCCTCTGGTCAAGGCCGCGCTCCGTAGGCCCTTAAGGCACCCACGGCTACGGCTGTGTAGTTAAGACCTGGGTCAATCAGGTGTGGGAGTTTGGATGGGGACTGATATCTCGGTATTGGGGCCTGTTCTGGGGGAGGGGGGGGGGTTCCACAGTTGGGGATTGTTTACCCTTTTTGAAGTTATTGACCCTGGGTACACCACGGGTAGGACTGTTGAGATGCTTTGTTATGTTAAGGGGGGGCACCACCACCATCGAAGGGCGGGAACTGGAGGGAGTGTTTCGACCGGATCACTGGGACAATGGCTAATGTGAATAAGCTGAACTGTATTACCTGGAATGTGCGGGGCCTACATACTATGCAGCGCAGACACAAAGTACATGCCTATTTAGTGCGGAGGGGAGTGCACATCGCCATGCTACAGGAGACGCATCTTACACGGCAGGAGGGGGCGGCGCTACAGAGGAGATGGCGGGGACAGGTTTTTCACACCAGCTACTCAGCCTATGCTAGGGGGGTACTAATTTGGATTAGAGCAGGCACACCTTTCCAGCTCACGCGCCAATGGGTGGACCAGGAAGGGAGGTATGTGGTGGCGGAGGGGAAGCTGGAAGGTAGAGATGTTGTCTTAGCTAGCATTTATGCCCCGAATTCGGACCAGCTGGCTTTCCTCGCGACATTGTCAGGAACGCTGGCTCACTCCCTGGCGGGCCCGGTCCTGCTGGGGGGTGACTTCAATTCCATTGCGGACCCCTCGTTGGATAGGTCCCATCCCCCCCTACACGATTCCCCGGTACACAGGCTATCTAGAGGTAGAAGGGAGTGGCAAGAGAGCTGGGAACTGACGGATGTCTGGAGAGGGCAACACCCGACTGACCGAGATTACTCATTTTTCTCCGGGCTGCATGACTTGCATGTCCGATTGGACACGATACTCTGCTCCCGGGGGGTGCTGCCTTACGTCACTGGATCAGAGTACCTGTCGAGAACGATCTCTGACCATAATCCACTCCTGATCCGGCTAGCGTGGGTGGCGGAGAAACCCAGGATCCCGATCTGGAAACTACGGCCTGAGACCTTGGAAGACCCCCTATTCGAGGCGGCCCTGGCGGAGGGGGTGGCCTCATATCTCACGGAGAATGAAGGGACGGCGACCTCCAGGGCGATGGAATGGGACGCCTTTAAGGTAATGGTGAGGGGTATCTGTATCAAGGATTATGTAGGCGTGCGGAAAGTGTTGCTGGGCGATTTGGCTAAGGCGGATGCCAAGCTGAGGGAAGCGGAAAGGGAGCGGCCCGGACACCCTGAACTCCAGGAGACACTCTGCGTGGCTAGAGAGGCGGTAGCCATTGAAGTAGAGAGGCTCCGAGCCTTTGACTACAAGCGATATGTGCTGCGCTCCCATGTGGACGGAGATAAGGCGGGCACCCTCCTGGCGTGGCTTTCGAACCCCACTAGAAGGTGCGCTCCCATACTCCAACTGAGGGATACGTCGGGCGTGGTGCAACACACTCAATTGGGCATACTTGACGGCTTCCAGAAGTATTACGAGGGCCTATACAAGAGTGCCCCGGGAGACCGGACGGGGCTAGCAGAACCCTTCTTGACAGGTCTACCCCTACAACGGCTGGAGGCAGAGCAGGCGAAAGACCTGGGCTCGGACATTGAGCTGGGGGAGATCAGGTCGGCGGTGCGGCGCATGGCACGGAACAAATCGCCGGGAATAGACGGGCTCCCCGTAGAATTTTATGGCAAGTATCTAGATATCCTGGCGCCAAGACGGTTGACCGTTTATAAAGAGGCCAAGGCAGCGGGCCGGTTACCGCAGTCAATGCGGGAGGCATTGGTGGTTCCACTGCTGAAGCCCGGTAGAGAGAGTAGTGACCCGGCGTCCTATCGACCACTCTCTATGCTCACCGCAGATTATAAGATCCTGAGCTCCATACTAGCAGCGAGGCTCCTGCCACACATGACGGGCCTCGTGCACGAAGACCAGAACGGTTTTATACCAACGCGAAACACCACAATAAATATCAGAAGGCTTGTCCGTCTCATGGACGGGCTGGACGGCGGGGCTGGGACGGAACTGGTCCTCTCGGTCGACATTGAAAAAGCCTTCGACAGTCTAGAGTGGGACTACCTCTATGCAGTAATGGAACGGTTTGGGCTGGGAGCTGGCTATATTCATTGGACGAAGGTCCTTTATGCGGAGGCGATAGCGAGAGTGAGGGTGGGATCATCGGTGTCCCTCCGCTACCCGGTTGAACGAGGCACTCAACAGGGTTGCTCTCTCTCGCCACTGCTATTTGCACTGGCTATAGAACTGCTGGCGGCTCAGGCCCGGACGGGGCGGCACTTCCGTGGAGTGCGGGCCCGAGACGGGCAACATTTCATCTCGCTATATGCCGGTGATTTACTGCTATTCCTCCATGACGGTGATGAGGACCTGCAGGGAGCGGAAGCACTACTAGAGAGCTTCGGAGAGATGTCGGGCCTGAAAGTTAACTGGCCCAAGACGAGTTTGTTCCCGCTGCTGGAGGGCGCCGCCCAGCCACAACACCGATCGGAGGCGGCCTGGGAGCCTGCCTGTATTAAGTACCTGGGGGTCCAAATTTACCATAAGGCGGAAGACTTGCTTGAGGGCAACCTGGGGCGGTGTGTGCGAGGACTGAGGGGCTGCATGACCTTCTGGGCCACATTACCGCTATCGGTGGCTGGCCGGATCTCCTTGCTGAAGATGGTTGCACTGCCAAGATTATTATATTACTTCCGGACGCTCCCGATCTGGCTACCTAGCTCCTTCTTTAGGCTGCTTAAATCTCTGATCACGACGTTCATTTGGGGAGCGGGACGGTGCAGAGTGGCGCTGGCCACGCTCTCTCGCCCGAAAGATGAGGGGGGATTGGCGGTGCCGGACTTTGAGCTTTATTGTCTAGCGGCCCAACTGCAGATCTTCACGCAGGAGGTAGCGAGGGTGTTTCGGGGCCCAGAGGACGACAACTTGCGGGGAACGCCCAGGCACGTCCTGGCGTATATTACTCTCCAACAGCAGCTGGACAGTCGGGATTTGTCGCTGGAACAGCGCACGTACCGTCAATGCTGGAACCGGGCACAGAGGAGAGCCGGAATTCGGCGCCCATATGCACCGGAGATCCCTCTGGGCATGCTAACAGCCCTACCGCATGGCGGCGACTGGTCGCATCTGCAAGGGTGGGAAGAAGCGGGAGTGCAAGTGGTTGGGGACCTCTACGAAAATGGCGCGCTACTCCCGTTTCAGGAATTAATGGAGCGCTTTGACATCCCAAGAGGGGGATTCTTGCTTCATGCTGCAGTAACCAGGGCAATGCAGGCCCACTGGGGTACGGGACTTGAGGAACCTGAGACGGCGGCAGCGTGCCAGTACACTATGATGGCGGCGGGAACGCTCAAGGCGGTAACATGCCTTTACAATCGGATGATTAGAGAGAATATCCTCCTCTTGCATCTCTGAAAGCCAAGTGGGAGGCGGACCTGGGTAAGGACATACCTGATACAACGTGGGCACAGCTGATCCGAAGGGCTCGCAACAGCACGAGAAACGCTAGATTCCAACTAATCCACTACTACCTATTTCATAGAGCGTACATGACCCCGGGAAGGATCAGGCAGTATTTTGGCACGGTAACAGCGTCCTGTCCCCGGTGCCCGGAAGAGGGGGCCGAATTAGTGCACATGCTGTGGGCGTGCCCGGCCTTGCGGGGTTATTGGCAGGAAATAGTGGTGGTGCTGAACGAGGTGACTGACAGTACCATAGACTATGGACCAGCGGAATGTATCCTGCACTGGTTTCCCCATACCCCCAAAAACAAACTCACGAGCAAGTTTATTGATATGGGATTGATGGTGGCTAAGAGGGAGATCACTAGGAACTGGAAGGCGAGGATGGGGCCAACTCCACGGAGGTGGCGGCAGGAATTTCTGAAGTGGGCGGCGGCTGACAGCACATACAGGTATCAGCTTGCGCGCAGGTCCCCTAGCCAGACAGCGGCTGATACTGCGACCTCATGGGAAGTAATGGTACAGGCACTCAGGGATAGCGAGGCTGACGAGGAAGAAGAGGCCCCCGAGGCAGGAAGGGCGACAGAGGCTAGCTGAGGACCTGGGAGCATCAGATATACAGGGGGGCAGACGCCAGTACTCCAGGAACGACCGCCATAAGAGCCTCAGACGGGTGGTGGTGAATGGGGTGGGTTAGGGGGGGAGTTTTAGGTTTTGCGCAGGGGGTGGGAGTTGGGGGTTAGCGCATAGTTAAGTAGGACTGTAAAAGTAGTCATGCACACGATCCGGACACCGATTACTCCTTTATTCTAAACGTCGGGCATGGAAGAGCAGAGACATCATCGCCGCCCAACCCCCGGGTTGTGGGCATAACGGCTGTGTACTGACCAACAAATCATATTGTATACCTGCTCAATTTTATGAAGCTACTTGAATATGTATGGGCCTGTACAGGTATGACTACAATAAAAATTATTTTAAAAAAAATTAAAAAAAAATCTGCCTCTGTTGATGAATTAGACCAATGGTCCAAGGAGGGAGCATTGCATAATGAGGGCTGTTGGAGAAATAAAGAAAAAGTAACCCACAGCCTATTTACACCCTATGATTCACATGGCACATGGGCCGGCACATGCTGGAGCATCCTCAATAGCAAAACAACTTATGCAAGTTTGGGATCATCCAGAGATTGTCTGTATGGCTAAGAGTCCAGTCCTGTCTGATCTGTTTCCAGTATAATCCTGGAAAGGGAACACAAACTCCAACAAGAGGGTTTGCAATACCTACTGCACCTTTTGAGGTCCTGCAAATGGATTACATCCAGCTTGAGCGCTGTAACAACCTGAAGTACATCTTGGTAGTGGTTTGTACCTTTAGTAAATGGGTGGAGGCATACGCTATGGAAGATCATACAGCTCTTACTACAGCAAAGGTGCTCCTAAAGAAGTTCTTTCCCTGATTCTGCATTTCCCGAGCTTAGTGGAGTGACAACGGACCCCATTTTTTGGGCAAGTTGTTGAGTATCTCATGAAAGGGTTGTAAATTAAGCAGAAGTTTCATGTTGCTTTTCACCCACAATCAGCAGGACTAGTGGAACGTTACAATTCTACCCTGAAACTAAAATTGGCTAAAATACAGGCTTCCACATCTTTGAAATGGCCTGGTGCATTGCCCTTAGCATTGCTATCCATTAGATCGATACCACATACACAATCTGGCCACACACCATAGGAGGTGGTTTTCGGAAGGCCAAATAATATTTGGGGGATTCCTAAGCTACACCCTATACATGATGTACCCTATGTATTGATGAATGACTATTTGTCTCAGTTAACTGACAGTTTGTCTTCTATTTATTAACAGGTTCGGGAGACTCTTCCAGACAGGTTGCAAGGTGAGGGCCATTGTTTACGGCCTGGTGACTTTGTGGTCATGAAGTCATTCCAGAGGACCAGCTCCCTAACACCGAGATGGCGAGGCCCTGAGCAGGTGCTGCTGGCTACCAGAACTGCAGTTCAGAGGACGAACCGGAAAAACTGGGTCCATGCGACACACTGCAGAAAAGTGTTGCAAGACCTAGTGAGCCCAGCTGCGTTTGCAGATCACTGCGATATCCTGGTCACCGAGAAAGAACAAGCCACGTCACCTGAAGAATCTGAGAAAGTCTTCCCAGACCACACGATTCCTGGTACATCCCGTTATCAGCTGCGACCCAGGAAGAAAGACACTTTGTTGCTGAAAAAGACTGTTTGAGCTACTGTCATGGGTGGTTAAAGACTGACTACAAAGGGGGGTGGCCTATTAGTGACTACTCTTCTCAACATTAGTGAAGAAACCAACGCCTGCCCAGGACCTTAGGGCACCATCTGTTTTGTTGTTTGTCGACAAAGTAAATATGCCTAAGGAGAAAAAACCAACTGCTGCAAGAGTTTGTAGCAAAAGAACAATAATTGCTACTGGACTTACTTTGACTGCTGTTACTGTTGCTATAATAACATGGATTGTAGAGGAAGTAGCTCCTGTCCGAAATCTATTGACTGCTACTACTCCTGTCCCCATTGAACATCTTTACTTTACTCTTCCTTATCATGAGCAGAAGCACAAAATCTCCTACCTCAATAACACTTTCATTCAGATGTTGCACCATACACACAATTCTACGAACGTTACTAACTGCTGGGTATGTGGAATGATGCCAGCGCATCAGAAACTAGGAGGAACACCTTTTATTCCTCTGCTGTTGGCTCCTGCAGAGCCTGGTTTGCACTATTGTGGGCTTCTCATATCACTAATATTGCTAATTTTGATGTAGGTAGACTTAAAGCTCAGTTGAATAAAATCTGTTACCCTGATGAGGAAGGAGATCCACAAGCTAAAGGAACTGTATGGGAAATGATGGAGTATCGTAGAGGAAATTCCTCCACACACTATGTTTCCCCAACACTTGAACCATCAAGGGAAATAGGCCTCCTGTTATTGCTGTTACTTGAGCTCGAGCGTATCTTTGTGTAAGCAGTATTGGCAATATCCCTGTGGGAAAAAGTGACTGTACTTTAGTGTTAAATATTACTGGAATGAACAATAGAAGTTTTTTGTCCTCACACAATACCTATTTCATTTGCGGAAGTAAAGGTTATTATCATCTACCTAATGGTTGGTTCAGCATCTGCTATGTGTCCTTTTTGCTTCCACCTGTGTTTTTGGCACCCCTGCTTCCTACCATAAAGACTATAAACTATATAATGATATTTCTAAGAGATAATTCAAGAGGACAATAAATAATGATGAGGTGGATCAAACTGATACTGCACTTCAGCAGTATATTGACTTTAATTTAGGACTATTCTTCTTTGTTGGTGTAGCCTTAAACAGCAGAAAGATCCGACGCTTGACACGTGTTATAGAGGCTGTAACCAATCAGACAGCAATGGCGATTGGAAATATCACAGAAGAACTACAAATTGCGAGAATTGTGACGCTCCAAAATAGGATGGTTCTTGATGTTATCCTGACTGACCTTGGTGGTGCATGTCGCATCGTCGGGAGTAGCTGGAGCGTTTATATCCCTGACCAGGCTCCTTCTGTTTTTGACGCAATCTCTAGGATGTACAAAATAGCCACTGAAATCCACCTGTATTCAGGGACTTGGACTTTGACTGGATGGCTATGGAACATGTTTACTGTATGAGGCTGGAAATTATTGTCAACCCTATGTATAATTTTTGCTATTCTTTTTAGTTGTTGCCTATGTATTCAATGCTGCCCAATGATTTGTTCCCTTTGTGTTTCTACTTGCACCTCATGTATATCGACTAAACAGAATGTTAAGAATGTAAATGCCCGATTAGCAAGTGATCAAGAAATTAATGAAACTATGCAGACCGATGTCAGTGACATTTTTCGTGTTCCTTCAATGTCTTCAGCATATGCTAAATGGGTAATCTGTGGAAATCTGGAATAATTTCTGTTAGCATAAGCTGAAACCATATTGGTTGTGGCATCTATTTTGTTGGCTTTGTAATTCTCCCATTCTCTGCTGCTCGTCTTTTTCCCTGCCTGTGCTGTCTATTTTAGTTGACTTCCTGACTCAGCTAAAAGGAATATGCATGCTAAAGAGTTTGTAGCTGCCAGAAGACCTGGTCTCACACTTAACTGTCAATCTCTTAGTGCTGCCATAAGCACTCCTGCTCCCCCTCCCACTTTGCTGACTAAGTGATTTCCCATCTGCCCATGTTTGTCGGTAACTATTCCTGTGTAGGCCTGTAACTTCTATTTGTATCCACATGCTTACCAGTGCCGAAAAAGCTGTATATAAGGCCTGTGTTCTGTGACCTAAATGTACGACCTCAGGCAGCACTTGAGAGTGCTGTGTGGACGTAGTCCCTCTCATGAGTGATTAATAAACTTGTTATTTGAATTCCAGCTTCAGTGCCAATCTCTATTTTGTTGGTCTAAGGACCCGTGGACAGAGAAGGGTGACCCCTGCACCGGTGTGCTCATTAAGAAGCACATTTCCACACTACTCTTGCACTCACTGGAGTGGGAATAGTAATATTTACCCCTACGCTATCCAACACTTTCCCTACTGTTGCATTCACTGGACGGGGAATAGTAAATTTTACACCTACGCTATTCAACACTTACCCTACTGTTGCACTAAAAGTATTATGCATTGTAATGGTATGCGTTGTAATGGTATGTGTTGTAATGGAAAGCGTTGTAATGGTAGTTTAAAAAAAATGTGTTGTAATGGTATGCGTTGAAAAATTATGCGATGTAATGGTAATTGCGTTGTAAAAACTGTGATGTAAAAGCATGCGTTGTAATTGTTTGCGTTGTAACGTAATGTATTCTCCTGGCCTGGAAACAAGCATCCTAGGACCGGTTTCAGGGTTTCACCCCTCATCAGCCAGGATAGCTTGACTCCAGTGGCATGGAGTGCCCGACATCCAATGTCTGGGCATACCCATCCCACTCGGGGTGACAAATGCAAAAAGAACAATTGATGGACAGAATGCAGAACAATGTCATACATTCACCCCAGCCAGAGATCTGGGCCTCAATCCATTGTTTTTTTGCTCACCATGCCATCCAAAGTTTGAGCAGCAGATAGTCTACCCTACTCATAATCAAAGCTTGGACAATATTCCTTCCCATGCTACCGAGGTCCACCAAAATAGTCTGTAAATAGGGCGAAAAAGTCCGAAACATCTCCTACACACAGCATTTACCTGGTCCTCTATTGAAAGAGGGTCATCAATCAGGAAGCCCAGATTCACTGCAATCCTTTTTGACCTGGGTGCACGGCCTACCAACGAGGGCCATCAAGAGTCATTCAAGACAATGCATGCCCCTTCAAAAAGCAAAAGTTCTGTTTTTTCTGCATTACATTTTAGACAATGTGCACATAAACACCTTGCTACTTTCGAGAGGCAACATACTAAGTTCCATTCTATCTCAGTATGCTTATCATCGATTTAAATAATCAGCTGAGTATTATCATCATAAGTAACAATCTCAAATCTGCAAGCCTTGACAATGACTGCCAGAGGTGACACAAAGATATTAAACAAAGTGTGTCTCAAGTAAGATCCCTGAGGAACCCCACAATGAAACATCCGAGAGCTAGATTTAAAAGGGGGCAGATGCACCGAATGAGATCTATTGCTCAGAAACATACTGAACCACTGGTAGTAGAACGTAGGTTAATTTCATGCAGCCTAGTAGCAGAAATGGACATACCACACCACAAAAAGGCCTGTAGAACTTGTCACTCGAGAGGAAATCACCAGAACTCAACCCACTGTGACAGAAGTGGCCTTCAGAAATCCATACTCCAGATACTGGTCCTAAAATTGAAGACAATAATATAGATGAGGCCTTAACAGTTATGTGCTGACTGTACACCACAACATTCCTCTTGTTCTTCCCACCATTTCATTTTATTTTTCACCCACTTTCAAATCACCCAGTATTGCATTATGAGATGCTCAGGGACCAACAATCTACATACAACTCCAACACAAAATCAATGCCAACTATCTCCTGCATAACCCCAAATCTGTATCAAAAAGCA
The DNA here is from genome assembly GCF_964263255.1 of Lissotriton vulgaris. Taxonomy (NCBI): domain Eukaryota; kingdom Metazoa; phylum Chordata; class Amphibia; order Caudata; family Salamandridae; genus Lissotriton; species Lissotriton vulgaris. Next base: position 104,494,481 of record NC_141686.1, read on the forward strand.
CTAATTATGTACTCTGGATCCAACAGGATCGATGCACTCTTCCGTCTCTTACTTCTTCTACGAATGACCACATACAACAGGTAAACTAAGGCAAGTAGTAGAAACAGCAAAAGGGGAAGGAATAATAGAAAAAGTTGAAAGTTTTCTTCCTTCCCGGTTCATCACTTCTGCTTGGCACTGATTTGGTTTCTAAAGGCAATACAAAAAAATCATACTGACAGGCTGTTTCAGTCTTTCATCTAACTGTAACTCTGTGTAACCAACTCTCTGTGTTCTGATATAAAGCGTGCTAGTCTTCAAACTAAAGTATATTGGAAATAAGTGTCTTCTATATATGTTCATTATTAGTAAGATAACTACCTTAAGCTTTGTAATGATATGCTTAGTTCCGACTTTACTCTTTGTGCTATAGGGAAAGCAATTTATAAGTATTAATATTCTGTAAATCCTGTTTTAGCTATTCATAGACCCTTCTCTAAGAACTTTTAATACCTAATGCATAAGCATGTTAGAATTAAAATAACAAGCATGAACATTGCCGGCGCCATCTTGCTTAACGTAGGCCTCTGCGAGCGCGTAAGCGGCAACCATTTTAGACATTGCGGCCATTTCATATACTGCTGGTCACCTGTCTGTCACCTTGACCCCACCATCATCCCCAGCGCTCTGACTAAGCCTGAACACACGTACTAGGGACGTAAAACCTTGTCAGTATGACAAGGCCCGGAGTCACTGCCCACGCTAAACCCACTTGTCCTTTCATCCTCCATGCACAGGCAAGCCCCCTTTTATAACCTCCTTCCCTGCACCTGGCCACTCAGTCCGGTCCCAGGCTCTAACCGACCCCTGTGAACATTGTTTATTGCCTACACATGGCAGGGCTTGTTTCACCAACAAAGGGGCCTGACTTAATCAATAACCCAAACCTTTAGATCTGACCGATCCAACGTACTTTTAGATCCTGTTGGAATGTTTTGATTACTAGCACGCTAGCGCTTGGGTGTGGATCGTTTTTGCACTGTTGAGGACGATTTTTAAAAACTGTGTGTTTTTAACCTGTGGGTTATTTTAAAAACTGTAAAGTGTCATATAAAATTGCTGTTACCTTGCCAGGCATAGCGCTGACTCCCCGGTCCACCTCAGCTATTTGATGCTGATTGAGTGGAGGGAGAAAGAGCGCTCCTACTTCCTGCTTGTCCCTCGGCGGGCGGCCATCTTTAGAGGGTGACGCTCTAGTCTTCCCTCCCTCCCTGACTATTTAGGGCTCTAAACACTCGCGCTCGTGCTGATTGATTACTAGCATGCTAGCGCTTGGGTGTGGATCATTTTTGCACTGTTGAGGACGATTTTTAAAAACTGTGTGTTTTTAACCTGTGGGTTATTTTAAAAACTGTAAAGTGTCATATAAAATTGCTGTTAACTTGCCAGGCATAGCGCTGACTCCCCGGTCCACCGCAGCTATCTGATGCTGATTGAGTGGAGGGAGAAAGAGCGCTCCTACTTCCTGCTTGTCCCTCGGCGGGCGGCCATCTTTAGAGGGTGACGCTCTAGTCTTCCCTCCCTCCCTGACTATTTAGGGCTCTAAACACTCGCGCTCGTGCTGATTGATTACTAGCACGCTAGCGCTTGGGTGTGGATCGTTTTTGCACTGTTGAGGACGATTTTTAAAAACTGTGTGTTTTTAACCTGTGGGTTATTTTAAAAACTGTAAAGTGTCATATAAAATTGCTGTTACCTTGCCAGGCATAGCGCTGACTCCCCGGTCCACCGCAGCTATCTGATGCTGATTGAGTGGAGGGAGAAAGAGCGCTCCTACTTCCTGCTTGTCCCTCGGCGGGCGGCCATCTTTAGAGGGTGACGCTCTAGTCTTCCCTCCCTCCCTGACTATTTAGGGCTCTAAACACTCGCGCTCGTGCTGATTGATTACTAGCACGCTAGCGCTTGGGTGTGGATCGTTTTTGCACTGTTGAGGACGATTTTTAAAAACTGTGTGTTTTTAACCTGTGGGTTATTTTAAAAACTGTAAAGTGTCATATAAAATTGCTGTTACCTTGCCAGGCATAGCGCTGACTCCCCGGTCCACCGCAGCTATCTGATGCTGATTGAGTGGAGGGAGAAAGAGCGCTCCTACTTCCTGCTTGTCCCTCGGCGGGCGGCCATCTTTAGAGGGTGACGCTCTAGTCTTCCCTCACCTCCCAATCTACATATTCCCTGCCCCCTCGCGCAGCGGTAACGCGCAGCGGGAGCGCCTTCATTGCGCCTAAGAGGCGCCAAAGAGAAGCCAGTCTGCGCCAGTCCGCATCCAGTTGCGTTTTGCGTGTTCTGCCCTGGATTTACATCATGGCAGGTACTTACTCCTACAACTCCTCTTTGCTTCTCTCCCTACGCCCCCCCACCAAGTCGCCTTGTAACCACTCATTCCTTCCAACCAACACTAAATATCATTGTAAGGTCTGTAATTGGCGCCCCCTTCCTTTACTCAGCGGTCACTCGTCCTTCGGACACAAATGGAGAATGTTTCTCCTTAATTGTCGGTCTTCACCAAAACACTTCACCGAACTGTACATGTTGATTGAAGAACTTAACCCCGATGCCCTGTTTTTAACAGAAACCTGGCTCCAGCTAGATAAAGACCCTACGGCAGTATGGGTCACTCCCCAAGGGTACACACTTAAACGATCAGACCGCCAGACTGGGAGAGGTGGTGGACTGGCTATTATATATAGGGACAGTTACAAGTGCCGCGTCACTCCAACCACCACACCAGTTTGCGAGAGTCTCCACTTCTCGTTAGAACTTTCTCCCACGACCACCTTCTCGGGCATCCTAGCATACCGCCCACCTGGCCCCCTCAATAACTTCATTACCAAGATAATAGATCTTGTTGCAAGTGTCGTCTTGACCTCTCCCAATCTCACTTTGCTTGGTGACATTAATCTATACTTAGACGACCCCCACAATTCATCGGCTAACAATCTCCGTTCCAACCTGAAAGCCATGGATTTATGCCAGAAGGGCTTTCATGCTACGCACAACAAAGGTCATCTTCTTGACCACATTTACAGCAACATAGATAACCTCTTGGTGGAAACTCCGATTCCTCTACCCTGGACCGACCATTTTTTAATTCCCTTCACTTGGTGTACCAACCCCCCCCCCTTCCTCTCAGAACCTCACCAAGCATCGAGGTAGGAAATGGCCCTCTCTTCCCCTGCCTGACTGGGAAGTGGCCCTTGCCAAAAATCCACCTGAGAAGGCAACCAATCCTAGTAAGGCAACTAATAATTTTAATTATTGGATTTCCAGCACCCTCGACCAGGTCCTTCCCGAACATGCCTGCAACTCCATAAGAAGACCTAAAGTTGCCCCATGGTATACACCTGCCCTTAGACTCAGGAAATTAGCCTGCCGCAAACTTGAGAGAGCCTGGAGGCAGGACTATTCTCAACCCAGAAAAGCTGAGTATAGGGCTGCCATAAAAATCTATAAAATGGAGATAAAGACAGCACAAGTTCTTTTTTATGAAGGGAAAATCAATGCGGCGGCGAATGCCCCCAGGGAAATCTTCAAAATCGCTAAATCCCTTATTTCGCCTCCTGCTGAGCATCCCTCTGCTGAAGGCGCTCAAAACCGTTGTAATGATCTGGCCGTCTTTTTTTCTCAAAAGATTCAGGCCATATACTCCTCATTTAACAACACCACGGATGATCCGAAATCCCTCATCACTACTGACCCCTCTGTTCCTTGTAAGCTGGAGGAAATCCCACTCCTCGACACCCCCGGACTTGACAAACTGATCCCTAAGATCACCTCTGGCTCTCCCAACGACTCAGCACCTCCTCAGACCCTCATCAAGGTCTTGGACGTCGTTCGTCCAGTCATCTTAGACGTTCTTAACGCTTCCATCTCTTCCAAATCTGTTCCACCATCTTGGAAATGTGCGATGGTGAAGGCTTTGTTAAAAAAAAACAACCTCGACCAGAGCAACTGGGCAAACTATCGCCCTATCTCTCTTCTTCCGTGGCTGAGCAAATTGCTTGAGAGGCACGTGAATAACATCCTAATGGACTATTTAGAGTCCAATAGCCTATTGCGTGCCTCTCAGACAGGTTTCCGTCCTCAGCACGGAACCGAAACCGCCCTCCTTGCGGTAACGGAAGAAGCGAGAGCCGTGCTGGATCAGGGAGGAAAAGTCGCCATCATTCTATTAGACCTCAGCGCCGCGTTCGACACGGTTAACCATGCCACGCTATTACATCGACATGGGCGTGTCGGGCGCGGCCCTAGAATGGCTGACATCCTTCCTGGATGAGCGTTTTTTTCAAGTCTTTGAGGGTGAAGCGGTGTCTCCCAAACACCCACTTAGGTGCGGGGTCCCCCAGGGCTCCTCCCTAAGTCCTACCCTTTTTAATGCCTACATGGAACCTCTAGACAGGATAGTCCATCCCTTTGGTGTGCGTATTGTCACCTACGCGGACGATACCCAATTGTTGGTCTCTTTAGACCACTCTGAGGGATCGTCCCCCACATTAGGCCCCTGTCTATCAATCAATCAATCAATCAATCAATCAATCAATCAATCAATCAATCAAAGACATTTATAGAGCGCACTACTTACCCGGAGGGTCTCAAGGCGCTTGGGGGGGGTGCTGCTACTGCTCGAACAGCCAGGTCTTGAGCTTCTTCCTGAAGGAGAGGTGGTCTTGGGTCAGGCGCAGGTCGGACGGGAGGGAGTTCCAGGTCTTGGTGGCCAGGTAGGAGAAGGACCTTCCTCCTGTTGTCGTTCTTCGGATGCGGGGGACGGCGGCGAGGGCGTGACTGGCTGATCGTAGATGGCGTTTGGGAGCGTAGAAGTTGATGCGGTTGTTGAGGTAGCTCGGGCCTTGATCGTGTAGGGCTTTGTGTGCGTGGGTGAGGAGACGGAAGGTGATTCTTTTGTTGACGGGGAGCCAATGCAAGTCTCTCAGATGTCCGGAGATGTGGCTGTGTCGTGGGATGTCGAGGATGAGTCTGGCTGAGGTGTTCAGGATCCGCTGGAGTCTCTTCTGGAGCTTGGCGGTGGTTCCGGCGTAGAGGGCGTTGCCGTAGTCCAGTCGGCTGGTGACGAGGGCCTGGGTGACCGTCTTCCTGGTCTCGGTGGGGATCCACCGAAAGATCTTCCGTAGCATGCGCAGGATGTTGAAGCATGACGAGGAGACGGCGTTGACTTGTCTGGTCATGGAGAGGGAGGAGTCCAGGATGAAGCCCAGGTTGCGTGCGTGGTCTGTCGGTTTGGGTGCGGTGCCCAGGGCGGGGGGCCACCAGGAGTCGTCCCAGGCGGAGGGCGAGGCGCCCAGGATGAGGACTTCCGTCTTGTCTGAGTTCAGTTTCAGGCGGCTGGTCGTCATCCACTCGGCTACGTCTTTCATCCCTTCGTGAAGGTTGGCTCTGGCGGCGGCGGGGTCGTTGGTCAGGGAAAGGATCAGCTGGGTGTCGTCAGCGTAGGAGATGATGTTGAGGTTGTGTTGGCGTGCGATGGCCGCGAGGGGGCTCATGTAGACGTTGAAGAGGGTGGGGCTCAGCGAGGATCCTTGAGGGACGCCGCAGATGACTTCGGTGGGCTCTGACTTGTACGGTGGTAGACGGACTCTCTGTGTTCTTCCGTCGAGGAAGGAGATGATCCATTCCAGTGCCTTCTCCTGGATTCCGACGTTGCTGAGGCGCTGCACTAGGGTGCGGTGGCAGACAGTGTCGAATGCCGCGGAGAGGTCTAGAAGGATGAGGGCCGCTGTTTCTCCGTTGTCCATCAGGGCTCGGATGTCATCGGTGGCAGCGATGAGGGCGGTCTTGGTGCTGTGGTTGGCTCGGAAGCCAGACTGTGAAGGGTCGAGGGATCCATTCGTCTCGAGGAAGGCAGCCAGCTGTTTGTTGACGGTCTTCTCGATGACTTTGGCTGGAAACGGGAGGATCGAGATGGGGCGGTAATTCTTGAGTTCGGTGGGGTCCGCTGTTGGTTTCTTTAGTAGGGCGCTGAGTTCGGCGTGCTTCCAGCTCTCCGGGAAGGTGGCGGTGTCGAAGGAGGTGTTGATGATGTCCCGCAGGTGGGGTGCGATGACAGCGTCGGCCTTGTTGAAGACGTGGTGAGGGCAGGGGTCGGTCGGAAATCCGGAGTGGATGGAGTTCATCAAGCGGACGGTGTCTTCGGTGCTGATCGGAGTCCAGGCGTGGAGGGTGGTGGTGGGGGCGGTGGTTCGGTCGTGGCGTGCGTCGGTTGAGGGCTGAAGCTGTTGTGTATGTCTAGAGGCTGTTGCCAGATGGATGCAATCTTCCTGCTTAAAGCTTAATGGGGAGAAGACAGACATCATCCTACTGGGCAACCCTTCTCCCTCTGCCCTTGCATCCATCTGGCCACCATGTTTAGGCCCGTCCCCGTCCCTAAGTCCCAGATAAAGAGCCTTGGGATCTGGCTCGATAAAGCACTTGACTTTTCGGTCCAGGCTACCAAGACGGCCGCCACCTGTTTTGGGCTAATGAGGATGCTGCGGAAGGTGCTCCCTCTGCTCCCATTCCAGGCGAGGAGGGTCATGGTCCAGGCACTGATACTCTCCCGCCTGGACTATGGGAATGCTCTTTATATGGGAGTCCCGACCTCCGTCACTCAGAAGCTCCAAGTCACACAAAACAGTGCGGCTCGCCTACTTTACAACATCCCCCGCTGGCAGTCAGCTAAGAACGCCCTAAAGGAACTCCATTGGCTCCCTGTGGCGGCAAGAGTGCAATTTAAGGCTATGTGTATTTTACACAAATCGTTCCATCGAACGGGCCCTGTAATTCTACACCCTATGGTCACGCCATATGTCCCATCCCGTTCCCTTCGCTCTTGCACCCTTCAGCTGGCAACGTCCGTCAAAGTCAAGAAAGCCCGCTGGGGAGGCCGCTCTTTCTCTCATACGGCGGCGAGACTTTGGAACTCCCTCCCGCTTTCTCTTCGGGAACACAACAACCATATGTCTTTTAGGAAGGCCCTGAAAACGCACCTGTTTGCTAACACCTGCTGAACTACCCTGAGCCCGCACTAAGTAATCATTCACAAGCGCTGCGAGGCCTCCGGGTAGCTACGCGCTATACAAGTGCAATTTTCATTTCATTTCAATGTCCAGCTGCGAGACAGAGATCATCTGTTACATCTGGGTGGGGGACGATTGCAGCAAGGTCTGTGTGGGAACTAGCTTGAGGCGGGGATTCGAAGGATGTTAGAATATGCAATTAACTGATGTCAGGAATGTTTTACCATGTAATAAATAGACAGAAAATAGTATAAAAGGCCATGCCACAGAGATGCAGTTAGAGCACCTCCTGACGATAGCCCCGGTGTCTGATGTGATGTGTTCTCCTCCGGAGAAATAAACTTGTTCTTCATCTTCCAATTTCCAGCACCTGCCTCGTTATTTTGATCGCTTTTCTTATGTGAATTAGAGGTGGTTTGCACCAAGCGGCATCGAAAGTCTTGGGAGTCAAAGCTGCTTTTTCACAATTGGCGCACCAACGTCGGACCCATCAGCGACACGTGGGTCCAGTGAGAGAGGTCCTAACGACAGAGTGAACATCTAAACGATCGGTAAAGTGCACCTGCCTGAAAGAGATCCTCGTCAGGCAGCCGATCAACTGAACTTCACAAGTTCCTAACAGACCTCTCTCGAGTGACCTGCGGTCCTGACTGGGAACTTACAGGAACGCCGCATTGTTTGGCGTGAGAGGACAAAACGGGCGCTGGAAGGGGACGACGAAGAAACTGTCCACAACAGTCCGGGTAAGGTCGTGAAAAATCGATTCTTGCTTGTTATTTGATTGTTTGGCTGGTCGAATAAGTTTGACCGAATACTAGTATTCCCCTTTCTTTGAGACATTCCCTGCATGCAAACAAACAGAGATTAGGAATACTCTCTTTCTTTGCAGACAGCGAAGGACACGTAATGCGGGCTTTTTGCCTAAATTGATTTGAGATTTTTGTTGTTGACCTTTGTTACGTCATGCCTGTCTTCTCAAAAATTGGTTGATTGTTTGGCCAGTTTATTAGAGGTCAGTCATCCGGCACCGCCGGAAGGCACCCCTAATAAGGACATGTATGTGAAATATGGACTAGCCACTGTAACATATAGCGAACTATGGCATAAAAGAACTAGAAAAGACCGGGAAAATCCGTGGCCACTAAAGGGATCTTTTTGACCCCAATAAAATAGAAACTCTAGGAATAGCTCTTCGCAGAAAGAGAACTACACCAGCCATGTTCGCCAGCTATGGTTTATGGCAGAAAGAAGCCACTCAATGAAAGAAAAGAAAGCTAGACTAGATAAAGAGATACTTAAAGCAGCTCACCAAGTTTGTAAAAAGTTAGAAAAAGACATAAAAGAAAGAAGAAACTCGATTTTCAATGGCCAATAGAATAAGTAAAACAATCCAAAAATGTAATTGATTAGGAAGATACAGTACGTGGAAACAACGTAAAAAGAATAATTAAGATATGTTTCATTCCACAACATAGGCACTTTCCAAGACCCTGGCGTTTTAGATATGAGCAATGAAAAGTATAGTAAACTCAGCCTCTTTTACTTCGCGGCCCCCTTTGACAGAGCAAAAGCACACATTGTTGTTGAAACATTTTTGTACTACTATTATATGGTCCCCAAGGAAAGTACTGTCTCAGATATTAGGTAACTGTGCATTCTGGTTCTTGAGGTCCTAGACATCCAAATTTATTTTTGCACACCAAGTGTTTCACCTACCTTCCCACCCACGTTCCCAGTGCTTAATTTGTCAGTTTCCATTGACATACATTAATACTGATTTGCAAAAGGTATAGGCTCCCTTGCTGTGTGCACCCGCCTGAGGTTAAAGGGTTTAAAACTGTTACCTTAGGAAGTAAATGCATAGGCATTGTAAAAAGCACCAGCACAAATTAAGACTGCACGTTCCACACTAAATAATATTTGCCGGCTGTCAGAAGAGTTTTAAAAATGTTCCTGAGCCTTACCAGGGGTATGCCATCCAGTCAAACATTAGACAGAAGTAAGAAGTAAATCTATTAAATAATTAGAGAGATGGGCTTCACCAAAATTGCTTGCTTTGCCAAAACAAGGGCTTGAAGAATCATCCCCAGAAAAGCTCACTTTAAGTGCCAACATGTGATGTCCATGCACAAGTTACATGACCTGAATGAACATTTAAGGAAAGTCTTGCTCTGCTTTAACAAACCACAATCTCCTTGAAAGAAAAGGTTATCTGTTTAGATCGTGACATGGAAAAGTTTTTCTAGCAATCGCATTTTAGGAGTTAGGCGCTGGTTTTGTAAGTCAGCTGGCCCTGGCAGTTACAAATCAATAGTTTCCTAGCATGACTGTGCCCTCGCGTTTTCTGAACTAAAACTGCACTGTTTTTCCCCCGTCCGCCCGAAAAAAGACCTCCATGCAAAACTTTAAAGGAATTTCTGTTAGCGATCTTGCCACTGTAACAAAGATGCACACCCTTAAAAACTAGGATACAACCAATGGAACTTGCCACCTCCTATAGTTTCCCTATTTTTGCAGATGGGGACAACCCCAAACCGACGTAGATCGTTTTTAATGAAAGCATTAATAGGTCGCCCCTCCCCTACTCTAAACTGAATGCATCTGACATCTGACCTCTTCCTACAACGCGGTCTGTAATGCTGCATTTTGAACAATCCATGTAGTGAACGTTCCGCCATTTGCCGCACTGAATATTTCTGGGCTTCAATACCCAGGTGCCAAAGACTGCATCTCAGAAAATGGGTCTGATTCATGGTGGAGTAAAACTCATCGTCATCACGCATATTGATGTGTTTTAGATGCTGGCCCCTCGCACCCCTTTGTCTTTAGGTTATAGCGGTGTTTTCAACTGAAGGTTGGAAAGGCTTAGTACACTGTCCTTTAGGCGAAAATAGGATAGTGTTATGATATTGCGCTTTGTGTGTAGGGACTATCTCTGAGTACGTGAAATGTTTGTGTAGTATGCACATGTGTGTGACATGTACGTATGGGCCCATGTGAGAATGCTTTTGTGTGACTGGGTTGCTGACAAAGTGACGTGCATTAGCGACAATGATGATTTTCGATTTATGAACTGACCAAATGAAGAAGTGAAGGGCCCCTGAGCTCGGGTTCGTACTATCTCCCACCAACTAGAAGCTAGCGACATTGTCATGTTTGAGATTTACTTCTTCTTCTTCAATCCACATAGAAACATAAGAGCTGTGCCATTGTACATCTGATTGGCATCCCTACTTTACGACTATACATCAACTCGAACTATTGCTGGTAGATATTGGGGGACCCCACCGTAAGTATTAGTACGACTGTACTTGTGTCTAGCCATCAGGAAAAGAAAGTAAGTATTCTCAGGTCATCTGCTTAGATCTTCTACTGTCAAAAAGGGGAAGGAAGGAGCCTGTCCTCTGGGTAAATTGAGAGGAACTAGGAGATGCGCAATGTGCATGAAAAAGTCCCTTTTTGTGTAACTAAGGTTGCGTTTTTCGTGCTTGGTGCATGTATTGTCATGTCCTATTGTATATTGTGTGTATACAAAGACTGTGCGTTTTGTGTTTTTCTTTGGTTTATGTGCTTAAATGTACGAATTGTCCTGTACTGTTCTAGGTGGTAAGTGTACTGGATAAACTTGTTGTAGTGCACTCACTCTCTCACTCTCTCTCTCTCTCTCTCTCTTTTTGAGCCTACCTACGCTGTCCAGGAATGACCATGCTGGGATCAATTCCATGTGACAACTGGGTGGACTCACTCTTAGCCGTTCACTTCACAGAATGCTGTGAATTTGCTTTTGAATAAATGACGACATTGTACCTCACAAGTACACGTCTAATTGGCTTCAACACAACAGTGTTTGAATAAATTGACAGAAACGAAATACTATATTTTGCCATGTTCCTACCCCTCCTTTCTGTAAAATTATGGAATTTAATTGGCTAAAAATGAAAGGATGGGTAAGACGACTGATGCCCCCTAATCTGACCCTTAAAAGGGAGCTATATGTCAGTGGTGTTTTGTTTTAGATACCTTAGTAGCACCACCATCATCGCTCATGTTACTGCACACACTGCACATAAGTAAAGTGACCAAACTTCCCCGTTTTACCAGGATGGTCACAGTTTTGTACCAGCTGTCCCAGAAACATTTCAAGAAATGTAGCTCATGTCCCGTTTTTTAAAAATAATCGACAAAAATAGGTGGGAGGTGTTTTCCTCGTTCTACGAAACAGGGATAGTTAGCCGTTGTTTCCAGGAAACAATTTGATTAGCAGACAAGCCGCCACGTTTAAAAATCGCAACTTATGTATGTTCTTACTGACTGTTCTGTAACTCTCTGCTAAGGAGCGCGCTCATCGCCCGAAGTAACATAGTAGTCCTTCTCCCAATTTTGTGAAATGTCCTTGATTGTTTTGGTTTTTAGAATTCTGGTCACCCTACATATGTGTTGTAACGACATTGCAAGTCCTTCATTGACTAGTGAAGTATCTAGGTTGCAAAGGATGGCGCAGAAATGAGAAAAATGTTTATAAAAATGATTTGAACTAAAGTAAAAGGAATGTTGTAGTAAGCCCTGCTGAATGGGTACTGAGGTCAAGCTGTTTAGTTAAAAGTAAGAAACATTGACAGGACGGGACAACGCTCAGCTCGTGTACTATTATGGTGCACAATACTAGGAAGGGTACCTGTAGATCCATGATAATAATGCATCACACCTTCTATTGTGGTTAACAAATCTTGAAGAAAACATAGCCCTGCAGGAATTTGTTTTGTAACGACGTTTTTTCCCTGGAAAAGTTAGTTTGAATTTGACAGACCATATGGTTAATAGTTTTAGATTTCCTGCCACAACCATATTTGTGAAAGAGAAAAGTACACGAAGGATAATATGTATGATTGGAATTCCCATGGGTGTTCGTAGACCTGCACAACAGTGAAAAGTAGGAATGAATAAGTGAACCCAGACAAAAAGACACAGAGTATCCACATTGTCTTCCTATTTAGTAGATAATACGTATTTTCTTAGCTGCTTGGGGTTGGAAGAGAAAACTAAAATTGTGTAACATCTTCCCTTACCAGTTCTCTAAAAAATCGTTTTATACTCACTGCTAGATTCAAGAATTCCCTCCAGTCATTGGAAGAGAGAGGTCGGACGCGATGCACAGCCTGACTGCAAGGAGTGAAACACATATAACTACGACCAAGGCGGAGCCGCAGAACCAAGATTCTGGACGAGGCTCTAACACCTACAAGAAAGAAAGAAAGAAAGAAAGAAAGAAAGAAAGAAAGAAAGAAGGGCTATTCAGGAGCCCCCAGCTTGTTGGTCTACTTGTGCCTGAAGTCTCAATCCACTGGGCCCAATTGGTGGGCTCATTTGTGCGGAGTCTCTGTCCCCCTTGGTCCATCTCCAGTTTGACCCCCACTCCACCCTCTCTTCCTTTGGCTCCCCCAAACCCCCCTTTTTCACATGGGTTTTCATCAACCTGATGAAGGAACAATGGACAAAGATAGGATAGGGTTAGTAGGGATGGACTTCATGGATAAAGAATAGGGTGCGGGTACCCTGTATAAGGTCACAATAATTGCAGCAATGCTTACTACATCCCAATCGCACAGCTGTAACACAATACGATGCAAACTTTTCTTGTTCAAGTCTTTATTCTGTGCTATTCACATTTCATCCAGCTTGACTTTAATCACGATAAAAACCATCAAAACGTCCATTTGCTTCACATGAAATAGTTGTGCCAATCCAGGCCTCTTATTATATCACGTCAGGACATTTACTTCATGAATTACAGCTCAAATCATTCTCCCAATGCATTTCGGGTCTTTTAGTTGCCCTTCGTCAGGGGGAGCTGTGTAGGTTTAAAAATAAGAAAAACCCATATTAATCTTCCCCATACATAACGCCAATGATTTCACTAGTATATATTTTTCAGATGTTCTTTTAAAGTCCAATCCTGTTAAATAAACAATAACCAGAACCTCACTTGTATTTCGTTTTTATCGAACCTTTACTGAACGCAGTGACGTCCCCCACTCCATCCTCGAAGATTAACCTGCCACTCCACCCGCGTTACTCAGTAAAAACTGATGTTTTACATGCTTATTTGCTTAAATTTAAACGTTGAATGCCACTCTGTTCCCCGTCGGTAAACATTGTAACCTCCCACAGTTCCACAATCTCAATTTTACCTGCTTATAATGCTGTGCCTAGCCGTTCTGTTATGTCAGCAGAATGCTGAGCAACTCTCATGTTGCTGTGCGTGCCTTATAAACTGTCCCTTACGCCCCAGTTACTCCAAATTAGTTGAATCGGCTCAACCTGGTCTAATTAGGAACTGCCAACCCGGTTACCATAATGTTCGAATCCCTTAACCCTCCTTTACATCCCTATTAACTACCTGTCCCATAAACCATTGCGACGGAGCAAACTCATGTCTTGAAAGTATACTTAAACGATGTTTAACAAAATAATGTCCTACACCCCAATTAACATCTTTTCTTCGTAAAAATCATACACGAAAATGCCAATCATGTATTAAAAATCTGTTCTTAACATGTATTCTTTTAGGCTCGAAAAAAAACCCCAAGCCATGTCCATAATGTCTTTGCATTGCAATATGAAACTTGATGCAGGAAAGATAACTCATGAGTCCCTTGTATTCCACCACGAATAAACTCGGTTGTATCGTGAAGAAGTTGATGCCTTATTGCTCGTTCGCCATTTTTACCAATTTCAATATTGGGTGCAACACTGCTTGTGGGGCAAGAGATTCGTTGTTCATGTACAAAGAAGAAGCAGTTGCACACCTACTTGTCACTTTTTTTGCCTTTGTATTCCAGATACACTCCTTTTGCGTGCAGACTGGGTCCGTGTCTCGCCTCAAACACGGATATAAATGGACACAATAATTGTAGCAATGCTTACTACATCCCAATCGCACAGCTGTAACACAATACGATGCAAACTTTTCTTGTTCATGTCTTTATTCTGTGCTTTTCACATTTCATCCAGCTTGACTTTAATCACGATAAAAACCATCAAAACGTCCATTTGCTTCACATGAAATAGTTGTGCCAATCCAGGCCTCTTATTATATCACGTCAGGACATTTACTTCATGAATTACAGCTCAAATCATTCTCCCAATGCATTTCGGGTCTTTTAGTTGCCCTTCGTCAGGGGAAGCTGTGTAGATTTAAAAATAAGAAAAACCCATATTAATCTTCCCCATACATAACGCCAATGATTTCACTAGTATATATTTTTCAGATGTTCTTTTAAAGTCCAATCCTGTTAAATAAACAATAACCAGAACCTCACTTGTATTTCTTTTTTATCGAACCTTTACTGAACGCAGTGACGTCCCCCACTCCATCCTCGAAGATTAACCTGCCACTCCACCCGCGTTACTCAGTAAAAACTGATGTTTTACATGCTTATTTGCTTAAATTTAAACGTTGAATGCCACTCTGTTCCCCGTCGCTAAACATTGTATCCTCCCACAGTTCCGCAATCTCAATGTTACCTGCTTATAATGCTGTGCCTAGCCGTTCTGTTATGTCAGCAGAATGCTGAGCAACTCTCATGTTGCTGTGCGCACCTTTTAAACTGTCCCTTACGCGCCAGTTACTCCAAATTAGTTGAATCGGCTCAACCTGGTCTAATTAGGAACTGCCAACCTGGTTACCATAATGTTCGAATCCCTGTCCCTCCTTTACATCCCTATTAACTACCGGTCCCATAAACCATTGCGACGGAGCAAACTCATGTCTTGAAAGTAGACTTAAACGATGTTTAACAAAATAATGTCCACACCCCAATTAACATCTTTTCTTCCCAAAAATCATACACAAAAACGCCAATCATGTATTAAAAATCTGTTCTTAACATGTATTCATTTAGGCTCGAAAAAAAAACCCAAGCCATGTCCATAATGCGTTTGCCTGTATAAGGTACCAGCGATAGATTAGTTAGTAAACAGGGAAAGGGATTGTGACCACAGAGAAAGAACGACCCCACCCTGTAACGTGGAATCTGGACCCGAGCTGGACGCATAGCTCCATCGCTGGTGCTCAATAGCGCCAACGCCAAGATGAACAATGGGAGCCTACCAGTGATGGCTCACTGTAAAAAGACACTGGAAAGAAGAGCTCATAGATTATATTAGGTTAAAACTTCTCTCCCAATCACCTTGTATTAGTTGTGCCCCAAATGGACAAGAAAAAGTTTTTTGTGTGAAATTCTACATCACTCGCATTCGCAGTGTCATTGGATTGATGATAGCATGGGAATGTCATACCATATGGAAGAGAAAGTAAAATATGTATTACAAGGATTGTACAACGCCAATTGCCATCATGAATATGCTTATTAGTTTTGCCCCCCCACAGTCCAGTTTTCAAAAGTACACTCAACGATCTCTATCCTTCAAAAGAACTAGTACGATAAACTGTTTTTTTGTGTTACAAAAAATGTACTGCCTCATCTAGGAATTTTGCTCATCACCAAGTTTAAACTGCGGTACAGCGAATACCTTTTTGCATACACCCTCTCCCAGTTTGTTGCCCTCACTTCATAAGTTATTGACAATACTGTTTGTGCTGATAATGATCTTCTTCTCCTATTGTCTGTGTATCTGCCTGTACAACATGTATGCCACCACAAACTACAATAATCAGTCCAACTGCATGTTTAGCTATGAGACATCTCGAAGGACTGGGGTTGGAAAATATCAATGTTTCTCTTGGTCCCAGTACTGACAATATGTGGTTGTTCGTTGGATGTACAATGTACACCGCCCTAGTGTTCCCTTTTCACAAGTACCTTGTGCCTCGAAAACATTGGAATAGATTAGCAAGCTGGCAAGGTATGTTCAAACTTAGGACTGTTAGAATTAAAATAACAAGCATGAACATTGCCGGCGCCATCTTGCTTAACGTTGGCCTCTGCGAGCGGGTAAATGGCAACCATTTTAGACATCGCGGCCATTTCATACACTGCTGGTCACCTGTGTGTCACCCTGACCCCACCAACATCCCCCACGCTCTGACTAAGCCTGAACATACGTACTAGGGTCGTAAAACCTTGTCAGCATGACAAGGCCCCGGAGTCACTTCCCGCGCCAAACCCACTTGTCCTTTCATCCTCCATGCATAGGCAAACCCCCTTTTATAACCTCCTTCCCTGCACCTGGCCACTCAGTCCGGTCCCAGGCTCTAACCGACCCCTGTGGACATTGTTTATTGCCTACACATGGCAGAGCTTGTTTCACCAACAAAGGGGCCTGACTTAAACAATAACCCAAACCCTTAGATCTGACCGATCCCACATACTTTTAGATCCTGTTGGAATGTCCAGCTGCGAGATAGCGATCATCTGTTACATCTGGGTGGGGGACGATTGCAGCAAGGTCTGTGTGGGAACTAGCTTGAGGCAGGGATTCCAAGGATATTAGAATATGCAATTAACTGATGTCAGGAATGTTTTACCATGTAATAAACAGACAGAAAATAGTATATAAGGCCATGCCACAGAGATGCAGTTAAAGCACCTCCTGACGATAGCCCCGGTGTCTGATGTGATGTGTTCTCCTCCGGAGAAATAAACTTGTTCTTCGCCTTCCAATTTCCAGCACCTGCCTCGTTATTTTGATCGCTATTCTTATGTGAATTAGAGGTGGTTTGCACCAATCGGCATCGAAAGTCTTGGGAGTCAAAGCTGCTTTTTCACAAGCACAAGCATATACACATATCATTTGTAATATAGTCTTGCTATAAGAATTTTTTCTATTCCCTCACAGTATCAAATCCCAAAAAATAAATGCAACATCCCCAATTAAGCAATGCTGATAATTAAGTGTTCAAAATTGTTTCTTCAACATGACTTGATTTCAGAGTACGGCTTTGTATTCTTAAATGCCCTCCACAAAAAAAGAAGCAACTGTTCTTGGCAAAATAAAATCCTGAATACTTGTAGTAAGGTCTTGGATGCAACAACATTATATCAGGGTTGCCTAGCAAGGATGCTGTGAAATATAAGAGATGTTAGCCCTAATAATCCAAGAGGGCCACCTTTGTCACCATACAGTGTGAGCTCAGGGATTGCTAATAAATATTATTCATGGTCAGGGCGTTGTCGCGTTCTCCAGCCTCAAGAAGATGACCCTTTCCTCATGATATTTCTGAACCTCTCAGCCATGTTTGACAGAATCCACCATCCTACCCTTATCTACATCCTGAAGTCTTGAATGGATTTTAGGAAAACGTCCTTCACTTGCACTTCACCTTCTTACCCAGTCAACACCTGGTTATTCGCATGAGAGCTTCCAGCTCCAAAAAGATCTATAGCACCAGCAGAGTCCTCCAGGGTTCCATTTTGTCCCTTGTGATCTTCTTCTTCTACATGGATCACTAAATGTACTCACAAATTACAGCATTTAGCAAAATACTGACAACAGAGAACTCTACTTGAAAGTCTCCTCCACTTCAGACATCCAACTGCTCAAACACTGCCTGTACCTTACTCAACTTTTGATTTCCAGCATGTATTTAAAGCTCAACTCCACCTTTTATAAAATTATGTTTAATCATCAAGATCGAGAAGCAACAACAAGTCCAGATCGGGCTCAACAACATCAACCTGGATGTTTTGAAGTCCAGCTTTCACCCAATGCCAAGCCACTTAGATTCACCCTGAAGACCCACTTCACCCTCAAAGAATACATCACCAAATAAAATACTGCCTCATTCTTGCTTGCTCTCTAAACTGTTACTGCTAGAAATCGACTTTAGTACTGCTATTTAAACCCTCATATTCTTGCATCTGGATAGTGACAACATACTACTCCATGGTCTTGTCTCCTCCACAAGGCCACATTTAAGGGATTCCTACCTGCCACAGCACACCTTAACAAGAGTTTGAAGAATTGTGACCATTCACCTCAACCCTGATAGAAATCCATTGACCAGTGCTCTTGCCTATCTGGAAGGTAAGCTCACCATCGCTAATGGCTATCGGCGGACTTGCCACCAGAACGCCATCAAATTGGAGACAAAGAAGCGCAACAAGGAGAAAATAAGGCAACAGGCCTTCTTTGTCTAGAAACTGAATATCCTTTTCCATCTATTCACTGAGCATCTTGATCAACATCCATGTATTCATCAGGACTGACGAACACTTTTAGGAACAAGCTGAACTCACACTACTTTAAAGAACACTATGTTAAGATGAAGTAACAGCCCATGACCTCCTCGTCCATCTTCCTATTCACAGTCCTTAATAGTGAGAGTACACTCCTAACCTACAGAAATTCCAAAGGAGATAAAAGTTTCAAAGTGCATGCTGGGTGGCCTCATGTTACTCCCTCCCATCATGCAATAGAAAACTGAAGCCATTCAGTTCCAACTTCCTGTTATCTTCTTTCTGCAGAGTCTGATGGGCAAACAACTAAGAGTGTTCTCTTTATCATGGGCGGTCCTGGTAAAGTGGTTTGAGTAGCGGGAAACTTGTTGAAAAGTTGTCTGTAACCACGCAATAAGTAGCAGCAAAGCAGTACAATCTTTAGTAAATTCCAACCCGATATTATCGAGTAAATTTGTCAGAAAAAGGAATTGGCACAGATTATGACTGCCCCCTGACTCCAACATGGTCGTGGTCTATCGAGAGCTATGTGTACCACAGTACTTTAGCAGTGGAGGCTGCAAGTAAGGTGTCTGTGTGATACCTTGAAGAGGTTATACTGTTGCTAAGCAGTTACAGTATGGAGAGCAGAACAAGTGCTACCAAGAAGAAATATATGTAGAAAGTAGAGAGCCTTGAGCAGGGTGAAAGGCAACCTGCCAC
Source organism: Lissotriton vulgaris (assembly GCF_964263255.1). Lineage (NCBI taxonomy): Eukaryota > Metazoa > Chordata > Amphibia > Caudata > Salamandridae > Lissotriton > Lissotriton vulgaris. The sequence goes on from NC_141686.1 coordinate 104,513,367, forward strand.
ATAGATCTCTATTATGGAGGGTATACAACGCTTAATAGAGCTGTTGGTCTAAGCAGTTTTCAAGACCAGAAAGGGCTTGACTTCAACCAAGACATGGTATATGTCCTCCACTAACCATGATGAAGTTGTAGAAGAAAAGGAGATTGAGACACAATTTGTCCAGGGTGTCGAATTAAGAGATGCCCTCCAGCATTTGAGACAAAACTTGGAATTTCCAGATTTTTCTAGCCAGAAGGATAAAGAAGATTTTTTATGCATTATCAGAAAAAAGATGCAAAAACAACAATTGATGGATAGAATGCAGAACAATGTCATACATTCATCATAGTACAGAGATCTGGGCCTAAATCCATTGTTCTTTTGTTCATTGAACCATGCAATTCCATCTTGAACCCAGCCATATGCAAATCAGTCTTGAACCAATGTCTCATGGTAACAGTCCATCCCGAAGTGCCAGGCCAGGTCAGGTCCTCATTGGACTTGTGGTGACAAAAGCAAAAACAACAATTGATGAATAGAATGCAGAACAATGTCAGACATTCACCCCAGTACAGAGATCTGGGCCTACATCCATTTTTTGCTCACCATGCCATTCCAGTTTGAACCCAGCCATATGCAAATCAGTCTTGACCCTGTGCCTCATGGGAACAGTCCAGCCCGAACCACCAGGCCAGGTCCTCCCTGGACTGGAAACAAGCATCATGGGACCGGTTTCGGGGTTTCACTCCTTATCAGCAAGGATAGCTTGACTCCAATGGCATGGAGAGCACCATACCCACGTCTGGGAATACCTGTCCCATTTGGGGTGACAAATGCAAAAACAACAATTGATGGACAGAATGCAGAACAATGTCATACATTCACCGCAGTACAGTGATCTGGGCCTAAATCCATTGTTGTTTTGCTCACCATGCCATTCCAGTTTGAACCCAGCCATATGCAATTCAGTCTTGACCATGTGCCTCATGGGAACAGTCCAGCCCAAACTGCCAGGCTATTTATCTAGTAACAGATAAAGGCCAGATTGGCAAACTGCAGTCCTTGCAGAATGCAGCAGCTCACGTGCTGCTAGATCACCCTAAACATCATCACACGACTGCCAGTATCAAACAGCTTCATTTGCTCCCTTTCCGGTAGCAAGATGATTTCAAAGCCCTCTGTCCCGTACATAAGGCTTTACATGGACGGGGGCCAAGGACATTCAACTCTTATTTTACTGGTACACGCTGCGACGCAGTCTTAGTTCAGCCAACACAGGACTGATACTGGTCCCTAAGATAAAAAAGCCAGATAGGTGTCAAGAGCTTCTCCCACCGAGCAGCCAAAATCTGGAATTCCCTCCCGACCACGACTAGGCTACAACCAAATAGGTCTCTTTTTAGGAAACTGCTAAGGACCTGGCTTTTCCCCTAAGCAATTAGGTTGGCAAGCTTGGGCATCGGTATCTTCTCACATCAGTGCCAAGACACCTCGGCAATCGCGCGCTTTACAAATTTATCAGTCAGTCAGTCAGGTCCTCCCTGTACTGGAAACAAGCATCCTAGGACCGGTTTTGGGGTTTCACCCATCAGCCAGGATAGCTTCACTCCAGTGGCATGGAGGGCACAGGACCCACGTCTGGGCATACCCGTCACACTCGGTGTGACAAATGCAAAAACAAAAATTAATGAATAGAATGCAGAACAATGTCATACATTCGCCCCAGTACAGAGATCTGGGCCTAAATGTATATTTTTTTGCTCACCATGCCATTCCAGTTTGAACCCAGCCTTATGCAAATCAGTCGTGACCCTGTGCCTCATGGGAACAGTCCAGCCCGAACTGCCAGGCCAGGTCCTCCCTGGATTGGAAACAAGCATTCGAGGACCAGTTTCAGAGGTTCACCGCTCATCAGCCAGGATAGCTTGACTCCATTGGCTTGGAGAGCATGGGACCCACGTCTGGGCATACCCATCCCACTCAGGGTGACAAATGCAAAAACAACAATTGATGGATAGAATGCAGAACAATGTCATACATTCACCTCAGTACAGAGATCTTAGCTGACCCACTCGGGGTGACAAATGTAAAAACAACAATTGATGGATAGAATGCAGAACAATGTCATACATTCACCCCAGTACAGAGATCTTGACCTACATCTACAGTTATTTTGCTCAGCATGCCATTCCAGTTTGAACCCAGCCATATGCAAATCAGTCTTGACCCTGTGCTTCATGGGAAAAGTCCTGCCCTAACTGCCAGGTCTGGTACTCCCTGGACTAGAAAGAAGCATCTTAGGGCCGGTTTCGGGGTTTCACCCCACATCAGCCAGGATAGCTTGACTCCAGTGGCATGGAGAGCATGGGACCCACGTCTGGGCATACCCATCCCACTCGGGGTGAGAAATGCAAAAACAACAACTGATTGATAGAATGCAGAACAATGTCATACATTGTGCAGGATTTAAGTGCCCTTGATAGCTTGCTGGCGAGCATTGTATTGTGCCTTCGCTGTTTGTTTTCACTTTCATCCCTCCATTTTGTGTTTTGCTCTCCCCTGACCCGCCTCTCTGATCCCGCCTCCCTGCTTACCCTCCCACACACGAATAGCTGACTCCCCTCAGCCCAAGCCCAGCTGTGACCGCCTGGATTCTGTCCGGAACGGTTGCTCCCCCACGCTTCCTGCTCGATCTATCTGCAGCCCTTACAGCCCGCAGCTGAAGCCTCTTGCACCCTCGACCTCCCGACTGCACCTGGTATCGTAGCCTCAGACCGCATAGTAGCGCTTTGAAGCTCTCACTCTGGAAGCGCTTTAGAAACCTAATTGTATCATCTGCCTCGCGTTCTGTGCATAGTCGCGCTTTGAAGCTCTCGCTCCTGCAGAGCCTTGAAAACTGCATTATATCATCTGCCTCACGCTCTGTGCTTCTTTCACTAGTCTTATTGCGCTTTGAATATCATTAGCGTGTAGCGCTTAGGAATCCCAACTGTGCTCATTGAATTAGCACTGTGTATTTTCTCTTTACATCTGTATTGTGTAACGCTTCCAAGGTTGGTTGCTCTGTGGATAGCGCTTTAAGTGTACACATTGTGCAGGATTTAAGTGCCCTTGATAGCTTGCTGGCGAGCATTGTATTGTGCCTTCGCTGTTTGTTTTCACTTTCATCCCTCCATTTTGTGTTTTGCTCTCCCCTGACCCGCCTCTCTGATCCCGCCTTCCTGCTGACCCTCCCACGCTCCGCCCCCTCCACTGTCCATTTATGTCAGATGGTCCCACGCGCAGCGTCCACGCGCTACGGCCTCGCCGAAGGTGCGCCAAAGGTAAGCCCGTCTACGCCCGTCCGCGCCTGGATCGCGCCCAGCGCCAGAGCCCCTGGTCCTCGTAATGCCCACCCCTCCCGCATTACTTACGATGCCACCACCCTCCTAGCCCTTAACCCTGGCCGCTCCCCCATCTGCGTCCAAGCCACTCCTGGACACACCGATGGACCCTTCTCTTGCAACTCCTGCAAGTTCGACGGCACCAACAACAACTCCTCATCTACGAACACACAACAGATATCCGATCCCAACCACCTACAATGCATCCTGCTCAACACCCGCTCGGTCCACAGACACGCCATTGACCTCTGGAATCTACTCGACACCATCTCTCCGGACATCGCCTTCCTAACAGAAACATGGATGAATGCCTCTTCAGCCCCAGACATCACCATTGCCATCCTGAAAGGCTATAAGATCATTCGCAAGGACCGTACCGGCCACATAGGAGGAGGCATCGCTATCGTCCACAAGAAATCCATCCGCATCTCAACCAGCTCAGACATCAATCTCGCCAACTCTGAACACCTTCACTTCCAGATCCACATCAACCCCAAGACCACACTCAGAGGCACCCTACTTTACAGGCCACCAGGACCCCGCGCACAATTTAGTGAAGACATCACGGACTTCATCACTCCACACGCGCTCCCCTCCGAGGACTACATCCTTTTGGGAGACCTCAACTTTCACCTTGAAAAGAACAACGACCGCAACACCACCACCCTTTTGGACAACCTCGCAAACCTCGGACTTAAACAACTTGTCACTACCTCCACCCACATCGCAGGTCACACACTCGACCCTATCTTCACCTCCAGCAAACATGTTTCCTTCAGCCACACCACAGCTCTCCTTTGGACTGACCACAGCTGCGTTCACTTCACCTACAACAAGCCCACATCCAACAACCACCCCCAACCCACTCTGCAAAGAAACTGGAACAAAATCACCATCGACCAGATCTCCTCATCGCTTCTTCAAAAGCCCCCCGCCCACTCCTCAAACCCAGACCAAGCAGCCACCAACCTCACCCTATGGTTATCCAACAGCGCCGACATCCTAGCACCACTGAAAAAACGACAAATCAAACTAGGCAGCAAGAAGGCCTCCTGGTTCAACGATGACCTTAAGAAATCCAAGAAACTCTGTTGCTCCCTCGAGAAGGCCTGGAAAAAAGACCCAACCACCAGCACCAAGGACGCCTTCAAAAACGCCACCCGCATACACCACCAACTAATCCGAAATGCCAAGAAAGCAGCCTTCAAGGACCGTCTAGATAACAACGCTCACAACAGCAAGGAATTATTCAACATCGTCAAGGAATTTACCAACCCCTCAGCCAACTCCAACGACATCACCCCCTCTCAAGCCCTCTGCGACTCCCTAGCCTCATTCTTCCACAACAAAATTGCAGACATCCACAACAGCTTCGACAACCAACCCGGAGACCAACCCACCCAATCCCCTGCAGGACCCCCACCCCCCTGAACATCCTCAATGACTGGAAGCCAATCTCCACTGAGGACACCATCCGTCTGATGAACTCTATCCACTCAGGATCCCCCACAGACCCTTGCCCTCACCACATCTTTAACAAAGCAGACTCCATTATTGCACCGCACCTCCGAGACGTCATCAACTGCTCCCTCAACTCCGCAACCTTCCCGGAAAGCTGGAAACATGCCGAACTCAGCGCCCTCCTGAAGAAACCCACAGCTGACCCCACCGAACTCAAAAACTATCGCCCTATCTCACTCCTTCCATTCCCGGCCAAAGTCATTGAGAAAGCTGTCAACAACCAGCTCGCCACATTCCTCGAAACCAACAAATCCCTCGACTCCTCACAGTCCGGCTTCCGAGCCAAGCACAGCACCGAAACCGCCCTCATCGCAGCAACAGACGACATTCGAACTCTACTGGGCAATGGAGACACAGTCGCCCTCATCCTCCTCGACCTCTCCGCAGCCTTCGACACAGTCTGCCATAGCACCCTTCTACAGTGCCTCAAAAACATCGGAATCCAAGGAAAAGCACTGGAATGGATCACCTTGTTCCTCTCCGGAAGAACCCAGAGAGTCCGCCTTCCACCATTCAAGTCAGAGGCCACTGAAGTCATCTGCGGCGTACCTCAAGGGTCCTTACTCAGTCCCACCCTCTTCAACGTTTACATGAGCCCCCTCGCGACCATCGCACGCCAACACAACCTCAACATCATCTCCTACGCCGACGACACTCAACTGATCCTATCACTCACCAGAGACCCTAACACGGCCAAAACCAACCTACACGAAGGAATGAAAGAAGTAGCCGAATGGATGAAGCACAGCCGTCTGAAACTGAACTCAGACAAAACAGAAGTCCTCATCTTAGGTTCCTCCCCCTCCGCCTGGGACGACTCTTGGTGGCCAGAAGCCCTTGGAAAAGCACCCATCCCGACGGACCACGCACGGAACCTGGGCGTCATCCTGGATTCCTCACTCGCGATGAACAGACAAGTCAACGCCGTTTCTTCATCTTGCTTCAACATTCTTTGCATGCTCAAAAAAACATTTCGCTGGATCCCTACCGAAACTAGAAAAACAGTCACCCACGCTCTGGTCACGAGCCGACTGGACTACGGAAACACCCTCTACGCTGGCACCACCGCAAAACTCCAGAAAAAACTACAACGCATCCAGAACGCCTCAGCCAGGCTCATATTAGACATCCCGCGTAAAGAACACATCTCTGATCACCTGAAAAACCTCCACTGGAAAAAACTCCCCGTCAATAAGAGGATCACTTTCCGGCTCCTAACCCACGCACACAAAGCACTCTACGAAATCGGACCCGAATGCCTCAACACAAGACTATCCTTCTACACCCCCTCCCACCAGCTACGATCCTCCAACCAAGCCCTTGCCACTGTACCCCGCATCAACAAAACCACCATGGGAGGTAGATCCTTCTCCTACCTAGCAGCTAAAACTTGTAACTCTCTTCCCACTGACCTTCGCCTTACTCAGAACCACCTAGCATTCAGAAAACAACTCAAAACGTGGATATTCGACAAGTAACTCCCCGCCCTTCTTCAAGCGCCTTGAGACCCTCTGGGTATGTAGCGCGCTATGTAAATTTTTTGACTTGACTTGACTTTACCTCAGTACAGAGATCTTGGCTGACCCACTCGGGGTGACAAATGTAAAAACAACAATTGATGGATAGAATGTAGAACAATGTCGTACATTCACCTCAGTACAGAGATCTTGACCTAAATCCACAGTTATTTTGCTCACCATACCATTCCAGTTTGAACCCAGCCATATGCAAATCAGTCTTGACCCTGTGCTTCATGGGAACAGTCCTGCCCGAACTGCCAGGTCTGGTCCTCCCTGGACTAGAAACAAGCATCTTAGGGTCGGTTTCGGGGTTTCACCCCACATCAGCCAGGATAGCTTGACTCTAGTGGCATGGAGAGCATAGGACCCACGTCTAGGCATACCCGTCCCACTCGGGGTGAGAAATGCAAAAACAACAACTGATTGATAGAATGCAGAACAATGTCATACATTCATCCTACTACGGAGATCTTGACCGTCCCACTCGGGGTGACAAATGCAAAAACATCAATTAATGGATAGAATGCAGAACAATGTAATTCATTCACTCCAGTACAGAGATCTTGGCCTAAATCCATGTTTTTTTTGCTCACCATGCCATTCCAGTTTGAATCCAGCCCTATGGAAATCAGTCTTGACCCTGTGCCTCATGGGAACAGTCCAACCTGAACTGCCAGGCCAGTTCCTCCCTGGACTGGAAACAAGCATCATAGGGCCGGTTTTGGGTTTCACCCCTCATCAGCCAGGATAGCTTGACTCCAGTGGCATGGAGAGCATGGGACCCACGTCTGTGCATACCCGTCTCTCTTGGGTGACAAATGCAAAAAACAACAATTGATGGATAAAATGCAGAACAATGTCATACATTCACTCTAGTACGGAGATCTTGGCTTAAACCCATTGTTTTTTGCTCACCATGCCATTCCAGTTTGAAACCAGCCATATGCCAATCAGTCTTGACCCTGTGCTTCATGGAACAGTCCAGTCGGAACTGCCAGGCCAGGTCCTCCCTGGACTGGAAACAAGCATCCTGGGGCCGGTTTCGGGGTTTCACTCCCCATCAGCCAGGATAGCTTGACTCCAGTGGCATGGAGAGCACTGGAACCACGTCTGGGCATACCCATCCCTCTTGGGGTGACAAATGCAAAAACAACAATTGATGGATAGAATGCAGAACAATGTCATACATTCACCTCAGTACAGAGATCTGGGCCTAAATCCATTGTTTTTTGCTCACCATGCCATTCCAGTTTGAACCCAGCCATATGCAAATCAGTTTTGACCCTGTGCCTCATGGGAACAGTCCAGTTTGAACTGCCAAGCCAGGTCCTCCCTGGACTGGAAACAAGCATCCTATTGCTGGTTTCGGGGTTTCACGCCTCATCAGCCAGGATAGCTTGACTCTAATGGCATGGAGAGCACAGGACGCACGACTGGGCATTCCCGTCCCACTCGGGGTGACAAATGCAAAAACAACACTTGATGGATAGAATGTAGAACAATGTCATACATTCACCCCAGTACGGAGATCTTAGCCTAAATCCATAGTTTTTTTGCTCACCATGCCATTCCAGTTTGAACTCAGCCATATGCAAATCAGTCTTGACCATGTGCCTCATGGGAACAGTCCAGCCCGAACTGCCAGACCAGGTCCTCCCTGGACTGGAAACAAGCATCCTAGGACCGGTTTCTGGGTTTCACCCCTCATCAGCCAGGATAGCTTGACTCTAATGGCATGGAGAGCACAGGACCCTCGTCTGGGCATTCCCGCCCCACTTGGGGTGACAAATGCAAAAACAACAATTGATGGATAAAATGCAGAACAATGTCATACATTCACCCCGGTACAGAGATCCGGGCGTAAATCCATCCATTTGTTGCTCATGATGCCATTCACGTTTGAATAAGAATGATGGATTTAACCCAGATCGCTTGACTGGGGGTGAATGTTTTGATTTGCTCTGCATTCAGTCGATCAATTGTGTGTCCCGTGCTTCCTCCCCCTAAGTGCACCGGGCATGACCAGACGTGGATTCCGGGCTCACTGTGGCACTGGATTCAAGCTACCCTGGCTAATGAGGGGTGAAACCCCAAAACAGGTCCTAGGATGCTTGTTTCCGGTCCAGGGAGGACCTGGCTTTTCAGTTTGTGTTGGACTTTTCCCATGAGACACAGGGTCAAGACTGATTTGCATATGGCCAGGTCTAAACTGGTGTGGTATGGTGCTCATATGAATGATGGATTTAACCCAGATCTTTTGACTGGGGTTGAATGTTTTGATTTGCTATGCATTCCGTCCATCAATTGTGTGTATTTTGCTTATCAGATAAAAGAGCTAGAAAGTTTACCTTTGCATAGGGACATAAGAAAGCTGGTGACTAACAAGTGGTGACAGGTGGACAGCCATAGATTTCCCTGTTTTCTTGCTAAAGGGTACCCTTTGCAGGGATGTGCAGAAGAATTCCCTTCACAAGTGACGGTGGACACTTTGAATGCAGCACTATCATCACAAAGAGTATCATAGTTGAAGAAACATCGCCTTGTGACCCAGAAGATAAGTGAGTTGAGGTGGCAATTAAAAGGGCGTATTCTACCCTAAATTTTTCAATCAAAGCATAGGCATATGCCAATTATGCCATACAATCTTTGCTTAACGATTTTAAAAACTGCAAATGGAGTGTGGTGTAGATGTGAAATCCACCTTTGCAATATTAAAACAACAATTCCTCTTTCTGTCGGACATCTCACTTTATTCACCGGATGCAGCAGTAGCAGCAGCAGGTTTCTCAATCGCTGCAAGAAGACAAATTTGGATGCGATCTTGGAAGGTTGATGCTTCACCAACAAATCTCTTGATGCACATTCCCTTCACAGTATCTAAGTTGTTCGGCAGTGAATTAGAGACATTGGTGAAGAAATTGGTTTAGGACAGAAAGCTGGTGGCCCCTTCAAAACCAACGAGGGGAAAATTCGGTTCCACAAAGTAGGGTTTCAGTACTGCCTTTCAGGCTAAGATGATGCCCTAGCCCTTTGGAGGGCCAAGACATCTCAGGAATGTTTCTCATGCAGACAAATCTGAGGCTCAAGCAGAAGTGCTTGCTGATCCTTGCTAGCCACCTACTAAGTCACGACTATTCTGGAGAAGAGCTTCCATTTGGAGGCAGACTGACTGTGTTCCAAGAGCAGAGAAACCATCCATTAAAGATCAATGAGTCATTCGCACTGTTTAGGTGGGGTGCCAGATTAAATTTCAATCTGATTCAGGCAACTACTTTCAAACAACTCTTATGCCGAAGGTTCAAGTGGACAATTGAGCATTAGTAGAGGAAGTCCAGTCTCTTCTACGGGAAAAAGCTGTAGTCGCCATTCTGACTTCACAGAAGGAAGAAGGTTGCTGCTCAATACTCTTTTTGGTCGAGTAAGCATTGGGTACTCCAGGCTGGGGTTAGGTCTGAAATCAGTGAACATCTTCATCACACATGTCCGATGCAAATGTATTTTATTACAGACAGCACTGTAGGATATGACAAAAGACCAGTATCTATCATCAGTGTATCTCATGGGTGCTTACATGCACATTCCCGTTCAGCACAGATCGCAGAAGTAGCTGCCTTTTGCAATGATGAACCATCATTATCAGTTCCAGGTTCTACCTTTTGGGCTGACCACTTGTCTAGGAGACTTCACCATGGCATAGGCACCTTTGGTGAGGCTGTTGCATTCAAAACGCATTTTAGTATTCCCATGCCCGAGAGACGGCCCCATTTATTCTTTTTGTATTTTTAAGGCCCAACAGCATATGAATGAGGTCTGTGGAGTATTGGGGAGTCAATGTCCTTTAATAAACCACAAAAGGTCTCACTTAACACCGATTCAAGATCTCCAGTACATCAGTGTAGATATGGGGAAGCTGTTCTTGCCAGATACCTGAAAGCAGAAACTGATTTCTTGAATTTCAAATTTGTTATTTTACAAAAAAATGTCAACTCGAGATTGGTTTAGGCTACAGGGTCTAACGGCATCCTCAGTAATAGGAACATTCAAAAAGATCAGACAGATGATCTGTTAGTGGTCCCATTTTGGAAGAGACTACAGTTGTTTTTCCTTCTCCTTCAGTTGGCATTTCAAGATACATGAAAGATACTACTGTATCTCTATCCACTGAGGTAGATTTGATTGGACTCTAGCTGGGGTATGGCACTTGAAAGAGAAAATAACAGGTTTGGGTGAGACGGATAGTGATAGCGTGGATGTCTCTCCGGATCCCACGTGTTGCAGATTGGCTCAGGGATGTAACCGAGTGAGCAATAGCGGAGGCGGTACGCATGAAGTCTGTACAGAAACATGAGAAGGTAGAGGATGATTTGCTGGCATGGGCTGCTTTGTTGACGGACTTAAAAAATGCAGCTAAATCCACATCTCAGGGAGCCCCTGGAGAAGGAGAATCCCCACCAAGGGGGTAGTAGTGCAACAACATCCAGATCATGTTTATGATAATCGTTGATGGGAAGAATGTGATAAAGAGTAGCAACCGGATAACCTGAACAGAACATTGAGAGGGGATAGTGGGGGTGTTGTTTGATATGAAATGAGAAAAAAGAAAACTCTGTTTCATATTCCTGTTAAGGCAGACTATGTAAGACAGTAAATGTTATGGTGTGGTAACCCGAAAAATGGAATACTTACGCATTCGCTTGTAATGTCAAGTTTTATAAATATCATTAAAACTTTATTGGGAAAAAAACAGGTTTGGGTGATTTGCTGGAGGTAGCTGATCTCATACAATTGGCAGACTTTTGAAAAATGGTCTTTGGTAAAATGATCGCCCTGCCAAAATTCCTAAACACACTCCAAAATATTTATTATGCAATGTCAGAAGAGTACTTTGCTAAACTTAATGGAGAAATTTGTAAATTATTATGGAATAGAGGTCATCCCAGAAAATCACTGCAAAACGTACAGCATAATCAATACAATGGCCGCACTTCCTGCCCAGACATAAGGGCATACTACTGGGCAGCCCAATTGATTATTATTCATGATTGGGGCTATGTGTCTTATTGCAATGTCTCCTGTTTCAAACCACATCATTGTTATTGTTATTGTTTTTTTATTTTTTTATTTTTGTAAACCTTTATTGTGCATGAAAAAGGGAACAAATACGGGCCTACAACCGTCAGGCCGGCCACGGCACATTTGAAGCACAAAGCGAGCAGTACAGGTTCTCAGTGACATCACGTTGCAACTAGAGTCAAGAAGCGCCACACTGAAATAATCCGTGCCACCGAGAAACAGGAGCATTGAAGGTTAATTTTTTAAAGTTTTTGTTCGAAATACAAAATAATGAAGAATAGTAGTCCAAGAGAGCTGAGTCCGCATAGTAACTTAAGAACATGAGCAGGCAACATCAGAGTTTGTAATAGCAGCGGGAGCCAGCACCCCCGAACAGTATGATGGTTCAAGTATAAACAGCAGGATCGTCAGTCAGCTTTTGCGCATCATGTACATAGCTACCCACTCCCCACCTACCCCTACCACGGACCCAGAGCAGAAAGAGATAAGAAAAGCGCAGATAGAGAGAAAAATTAAGGCCCATAGAACTAAATAAGAAATGAAATCTAACCCCCCACCCTACACTCATGCAGAGGCTATGGCCTACCCCCCCACCCCCCAGCAGTGTGTCTGTCGCCCCATAAAGAACCCGAAATTTAGAAACAGAAAAGGAAGAAAAGAAAAAGGAAATTAATACCAATAATACCTGAAATATAGAGAGGAAGAGAAGGAATCCTAATCTAAACTCTCATAAAACAGAAGCTCGGAGGAGGGCCAAGAACACTTAAATCCGGACTCCCAGCCCGCACCAAATCCACGCCCCAGCAAGTATAACCCACAGAAGAACAAGGCATTTGCATCCGGAAATGAAGAATAATAGCACCATTATAGTCACACAATGCATCTAAGGAGTAAGACAGTTCAGGTACAAGCTAGAAGAACAATTAAAAACCCAGGGAAGACGTCTACAGCAGCACTCACCATCGGACTGCCTGTCCACAGAATTCCCACCCCATAGATATGAACCAGCAAATGTGCCCAGCAATGAAACCTCATGTGGGGAAAACATTACACAGAGCATATTATCCAAGATATTAGTCCAGTCCGGGTCTCCGCCAGCCAAACAGACAAAGTCAGCGCAAGGAATGCCATCAACCCTGGCCCGAGCGTCGAAAACCTTCCAGAAATGGCCACCGCTGAAAGCAAGCCGAAAGAAGAACAAAGGACCAAGATGGCCGTCCTCGATGAAGAAGAAACATAGGAGAGCGGAATGGATGCCCCCAATCATCAGTAAGTCCAATGTCAAAAAGGATCAGCTTATCGACGCATACAGGAGGAGGCACATTTTGTCGATGAAGATATGAGGCTCCGGGGGCAGATTTAGCAGGGAGGACCAACAACCGAGGAGTCAGCGAGCGATGCAAAGGCAGCCACTGCAGAGGCAGAGTCCCAGGCTTCGGAATAAGGGGAGACAATGTAGCCGAGTCTCCATCGACGGGTAGAGCAGAGTCATTGTATCCAGGGATCGCCCGCTGTACTGGATAAGCCTGCCGAGACACAGTATCCACTTGAGGAGCATTTGTGGGCAGCAGGGGGTCCGATCGTCTCAGGCGCCCCAGTGTAAACGCCACCTCGTCCAGCTTGCGACCCAGCTGGCGAGTGTTCCGCTGCCATGCAGTCCGTAGGTCCGCAATGGCCCCCAGGATATCGCTATAGTCCAAAGCCCGCCGCGGTCCCACACAAAGCCAGCCTTGGGTCGATGTCAACGGTCCGCCGCGATGGGCAAGGGCAGGCGGGACAGGGCATACATGGGACAGGGAAGCACTCCCATCCCCGTCCTCAGGGACCGGCGCCATCTTCGTCTCCTCAAGAGGACCCCAGTGGAGAGAGAGCGGCAACGTTCGTGACACACAGAATCAGGCAGGGGCGTCGGTAAAAGTACGGCTCACTGTGCAGAGCGGCTCTCCATGATTGCCCCTCTGCCGCCGGACCATCAGGCAGATCCACGGCAGAGAAGGCACCGCAAAATGGTGTCGACTCAGCCCACCCGCATCACAACCAAGGAGGCGGCGGGGGAAGGGATCCTGTCCCGCCAGCACGCATCGCCACCAAAGCAGGAGTCTCGCCAGGTCGGGAGGGGGCCACACCGTCTCCCTTTGCAGGCCGAAGCGCCACTTCGAAATCCGGCTCCTCCACAATCCGTCCCCCGGACACCGGTGTAGCAAGATCAGCAGCGGCGATCGGGGCAGGGTCCAGGGGTAGTGACGGCAGACGGCTCGCGCAGCGAGTTCACCAGCAAACCAGCCAGCAGAGACCTCGGAAAAACGCGGTTACAAGCAGCGCGTTCAATCCGTCGTGTCACCGCAAGATTTAGTCAGGATTAAGCACAGGATGCCGGTGCGGGAGTAAGAAGGTCGCGGAGCCGGGAGCCTACACGTCCGTCCTGTCGGCCATCTTGGCTCCTGCCCCGTTATTGTTATTGTTAGTTTAGATTTGTAACGCGCTCAATCACCTACAGGCCTCTAAGCGCATTGGAAATAGATGTTGTTACAATAACTTAGCTTCACTCCTCCGAGAGACACCACTACAGGCCTACATTGCGGTCAGGGCTCTTCTGAACAACAGTGTTTTCAGAGATTTCCTGAACCGTAGGAGATTCACCTCCCTGCTTAGCCCCTCAGGCAGCTTGTTCCATAACTGAGGGGCCAAAACAGAGAAGGCTGTCCCTCCCTTGGTCACTAATTTATAGCGGGGGCAAACCAGTAGCTGAGAATCCGATGATCTGAGTGTTCTCTTCGGGCTGTATACTTCCAGACGGGCTTTAATATATGCCGGCGCATGGCCATAAATCGCCTTATGCGCTATACAGAGGCTCTTAAACTCAACCCTCTCTTTAACAGGGAGCCAATGAAGATTTTGGAGTAGAGGGGAGGCCTTTGTTCGTCTGGGTACTCCGAAGATCAGTCGTGCGGCGTCATTCATTACGACCTGAAGTCTGTTTGTCAATGTTTTTGGGAGGCCAAGATACAGGGCATTCCCATAGTCAATCCGTGAAATGACGGTTGCTGCTACAATTGAGCGCATCATAGAATGAGAAAGGAGGGGGGCTAACTTTCTCAGTTGTCTGATGATGTTCGTGCAGGTTCCAACAACGGTGGAAATTTGGCTGCACATTGACAGATCACAATCTAGTTTGATCCCCAAACTCTTCACGTTGGCACTAGGTTTTGGGGCTGATCCAAGCTCTGCAGGCCAATACAGATCACTCCACGGTGAGGTGGTAGATGGAATTACCAGTACCTCGGTCTTATCCGGGTTGATCTCAAGTAGGTTTTCCGTCATCCACCCCACGGTAAACCTCAAGATGTTTTGAGCTTGGATTTGTGCTGTCCCTGTATTATCAATGCTCAGCACAAGTTGAGTGTCGTCAGCATAGTTGAAGACTCTACAACCCATCTCAGCCAAGGACGCAATCAGGGGCTGCAGATAGAGGTTGAACAGAAGTGGGGACAGTGCGGAACCCTTCGGTACCCCGCACTCTAAGAACCCCACCTCCGATATCGACTCCCCAGCTGTATCCTCTGTGTCCTTCCCAAAAGGAAAGATTGCAACCACTTAAAGGCCAAGCCTTTGATCCCAAAGGCCTCCAGTCTTCCCAGGAGCAGGTCATGGCTGACGGTATCGAACGCCGCTGACAGGTCTAATAAAATCAGGGCGCTCAGTTTTTTGCCGTCAGCCATGCCTCTCAGTTCATCTACCACCGAGAGCATCACTAGCTCGGTGCTATGGTGTGCTCGAAACCCCGCCTGTCGTTCATGCAGTAAGCTATGGGATTCGAGGTACAGGGACAGGGACTTCAGCACATGTTGCTCTAGGACCTTTGCAAGGAAGGGCAACTGGGAGATCGGCCTGTAGTTCTTCAGGACAGCCGGGTCTGCGCCTGGTTTCTTCAGCAGAGGTCTGACATGCGCCTCCTTAAGATCACTTGGTAGGTATCCTGTTTCTAGGGACCTATTAAGGAGAGAAATAATCCGAGCGTCCAATAGCGGCCGTGCCACACGGAAGACACTAGGGGGACATGGATCCGCTGGGGAGCCAGATTTGGTTTTACCCATTAGCTGCTCTAGGCTCAGCTCATCCAGCTCAGGGAACTGTACCATAGAACAGTGAGCAGGATTATGAACCTCAGAGTGTATGGTATCACTATTCACCATACTATTCTTTATTTCCAGGATAATGGTCTTTACTTTATCTAGGAAATACCCCTGGAAGGTGTCGCAGTTTATGGGAGACTCCGAATTCTCCTGTTTTTTGTTCAACTCCGATAGGATTTGAAAGGTCTCCCTCTGGGTGTTCCTAGCCTTCTGTAGGCGAGACTCATAATACTCCGCCTTAGCTTGAGAAATGAGTTTTTTATACAGGTGGAGTGAGTCTTTGTATTGGTTCTTTGCTGTATCCTGCTTAGTTTTCCTCCAGATTCTCTCCCGAGCTCGGAGTTTCCTTTTTTGTTCCCTTAGCAGCGGAGTGAACCATGGGGCCTCTTTACCAGGTCCTTTGGTTAACTGAGTTTTTTCCGGTGCTATCTGGTCAATGGCTTTATTCAAGTTCTGGATTAGGTCTGTATATTCAACGTCCAGACTTCCATCTGTATTCGTCAGACAGGCCATTTCCGGGAGCACCGAGGTCAAGGTTTTTAAATCAACCTCAATCCATTTGCGGATCATATTTGCATTACTTATATGGCGGCAAAGGATTGAGGAGGCTGCTACTGGCTATACAACTGACCGTTGAAGCAAGGCATCAGGCTGAGAAATGCCTAGGATGGGGGAAGAAATGCTCAAGAGAAACCTCTTTATGGATAGGGAGGAGACTGAAGGAAATAGGTAGGCTAAAAAGCTTTAAGACTTGGGACCTTATTGGAATTTCAAGACTGGGGGACCTTCTAGTCCCTTTTGACTCCCTCCAGAGTGACTATCAAATTATGCCATGCAATACTATAAATACATCCAGCTGAGACATGCAAGGCGAGCTGAGAGAATATATGAATAACAAAGGAGGGAGGGAGAGAAACAGTGGATTTAGTCTCCCCAAACGTACTTGCTAAACAGAATAGAATCCACTTGGGAGGTGGTGGCGGTCCCTACAAGGTTGAGGAGCACACAGTGTTGTTTAAATACCCCTCACACACCAACAGGCCCCTTGGTGTCATGCTTCATCATCGGGGTCTTCGCACACCTCTACGGGATGCGGCGTACTACGACCGACGACTACGTGGGAGCACTTTCTGTGGACTATGTGTGAATGCGTGTGGGGTACTTAAATGCGAGTGGTGGAGTGGTGAAAGTGATACTTTAAAAAAATACGTGGCTCGTGGGGTAAAAAAGACTTTAATTAAGCCCCGGGCTGGTATTATTAAAAAGGGTGCAGTGTGAGGTTACTGGTGTATCATTATGTACATTAACCTCTTTTGTGCGCCGACATGAACAGAGAGAATAGACATGACAAACATCCTGGAAGATACCTCTCTATAGCGGAGACTGCTCCAGGAGGAGATTTCTGAGGAGGCTATCTCCTGGACATAAGACAATAAACAATAATATACCAGACAATCTAAAGCGACTAAGAAAGAACTGGGAAAGAGATTTGGGAGAGCTGGGCAATACGGATTGGGATGCAGCCCTAATGCATCCATGGTAGGTGGGTATCAAGTCACGATTATGGTTAATACAATTCAAAATCTTACATAGGATATTCTATGAAAGGGCCCGACTGCACAAATTTTTGAGGGCAAGACACTGAACTGTCTACGATTTGGGGTTCAGTAGAGTTCATTCTTTCACTAAATCTGGGACTGTCCCACCATTTGCCCATACTGGCCTGCCATGCTGGATGAACTGGGTAAGATCCCGAATATGCCTCTGCAGGCAGATCCCAAACATGCTTCTTGGCATCCCCACGCAAGACTTCTGCTTCTATTCTGTAAACTTAAATTGAATGGTGTCAAAAACTGACATTGTCAAACATTAGGGGGTGCTGGAGATGCCTACCCTGGGAGGGTATTGGACTTCTATATGGCAGCCGAAAAGGTTACGTATATAGTCAGAGCTAGCTAAAGGAAGTACGCCAAAATATGGGGTCCCTGGTGCTCATACTATGGAGTGGTTATGACAAATGGGGAAAATGAGTCCCCACAGAAATGATTCATATGTATTTCACTGTAGCTTGATATAAGATCCCTTGTACCAGACTGTATATTGGAATGCCCAATGTGAGAGATGGAGGTGTTGTACTGCCAAAACCACCACATCCACTACCCCCTCATAAACACCATCTTTTATCATTGTGTAAGAAAATACTGCTCCTACATAATCCGTGGGTCATAGCACTCCCTGATCCCACGGATCGGGATGGACCCGATGATGAAGTATGCCACCAAGTGGGTGAGAGTTCTACGAGAAAAACTTATTTTTTTCTTTTGTAGTGGAGAGTATCTTTGTTAATGACAGAACTTTGTCCTTTTTAAAAAGAAATAAGTTACTTGTAGAGGAGGCTGAACCCAGTTTGTCATCCCCCCTTTTGAATCATTTGTGAAAACAAGTCCATTGTTTTTTTTAAAAAAAGCAACTGGCGTTTTGGTACGTTTCAAAATGTTCTGATATGAGGCCACTCCAAAAAGATCCAGATGGTCGGAGTTCGTTTTTACAGCTTCATATTTTATTTTACACATTTTTATATAGAGCAGACTTTACCCAAAGGTGTCAGAGCGCTTTAAAATAGAACCGAGTAAGTTACTCAAGGAAAGTTTTACAAATGTACACGTTACAGAAACAAACGAGAAAGAAGAAAAGGGAAATAAAATGGAAGGCGATCACACAAAACACATTAGGATTAAGTTCATACAGGCCTAGATTACAAATTTACAATATTGAAAGAACTTCCTTAAGGGACATGAAAAGGGATGTATTTCCTCCACGTCCCTCTCGCTTCTCTCCATTACGCAATGAGGCCCCTGCGCCTCGGAGACACACCCCCTACCAAAATAAAAATGAATTTCCCCCTCCACAATACCTGTTCTTTTGTGTCTGTAGCCACTAGGGGGTGGGTGTGGTTCGCTCCCTCCTGCGGAGTTTCATTTTCTTCTTCTTTCGGTTTACTTATTTATTATTTTTTTAATTTATTTATTTAATGCATTTTTATAAAGCGCTGACTTTACCCGAAGGTGTCAGAGCACTGAACAATAGAACCAGTTACGTTACATGAGAGAACTGTTACAAAAATGGAACAAACAAAAATAGCAGGCCATAGAATCAAAACAACGCAGGCAAAAGGAACACAATATCAAACACATCAAGCACAGAATGTACAAACAAAAATATAAATATATATGGCAAATATATATGACAAATTTACAATGACTAAAGAACTTCCTGGCAAAAAATAGCAGGTCATAGAATCAAAACAACGCAGGCAACTCAGGCAAAAGGAACACAATATCAAACACATCAAACACAACAAGCACAGAATGTACAAACAAAAATATAAATATATATGACAAATTTGCAATGACTAAAGAACTTCCTGGTGGGGTCTGAGAAGGAGGGAATTAGTTCTGAAAATATCTTTGGAATAGAAGAGATTTGAGGTCCGCTTTGAAGATCTGGATGGAGATGATGGCAAGGAGCAAAGGAGGAAGCGAGTTCAAGCAGGATCTTTTCCGCTTTCCGAGAAGGTCTTGAGCCTCCAGACAATTTCAGTTTATTCGCCAGATAGCGAGGAGAGGAAGAGTGCAAAGCTTTGTGGATGATGCACGCCGTTTTGTAAAGAGCTCTAGCCTTGATGGGAAGCCATCGTAGAGAAGACAAGATAGGAGTGATGTGGTCACTGCCTTTGGACCCTGAAATGAAGCGAGCTGCTGAATGGAGGACGGATTTGAGGGGGGAGAGGTGAGATTTGGAAAGGCCAGTCAGAAGAGAATTACAATAATCCAGTCGAGAGAGAACTAGCGATTGGACCAAGGTTTTTAGGCCATTCTGTCGGAAGAACCAACAAATCCCCCATAGAAAAGCACAGGTGATAACGTGCGCTCTTGGCAATGGAGTTGATGTGTGAGATTAGGTTGAGTCTTTGGTCAAGTATGACACCTAAGGATTTAGCGCAGTCAACAATGACGGGTTTACTGTTTAGTAAATTCAACTGATCCTTCCAGGATTGAACAGGAGGCGGGGAGAGAGAGCTAGATAAGAGGAGGAATTCCGTTTTGGAGAGATTGAGAATGAGTTGGTCAACTAAGATCCAGTTGTGAATAGAGTTGAGAGTAGAGTTGAGTAGTGAGAGATCATGAGAGGAAGACACCTTGAGGTAGATTTGGGTGTCATCCGTATAGAGATGGTAGAGATTTGCTTAGGAGGTTCCCTAATGGTTCCAGATAGAGATTAAACAGAGTGAGAGCAAGGATAGAACCTTGAGGGATGCCTTGACCAACCACCAGTGGAGACGAGAGACTGTTCGCAATCTTGATCATTTGGGATCTGTCCGAGAGGAATGAGACAAACCATTTGAGTACTGTGCCTTCCAGGCCCATTCTCTGTTGAAGAGTGTTAACAAGGGTGTTGTGATAAACAGTGTCAAAGGCTGCAGAGGTCAAGAAGAATCAGAAGGCATGATTCCCCCGAATCGAGTATATGCAGCGTATCATTGATCACTCGCAGCAGGGCTGTTTCAGTGCTGCAATTTTGAATAAAGCCAGACTGGAACATGTCAAGGAGATTATTGTCCATAATGTGTTGGGAAAGTTGTTTTGCAACACATTTTTCTGTGATCTTTGAAAGAAAAGGGAGATTGGTGATGGGGCGGAAGTTATTGAGGTCGTTTGCATCTGCAAAGGTTTTTTTTAGAAGGGGGTAACCTGTCCTGTTTTGAGGACAACTGGGAGGGATCCTTGACTGAGGAAGAGATTAACTAGCCTGGTCCAATAGGAGAGAGTGTTGGCATAGAAATCAATGGCATTTGACACTGGGTATGGGGTCAGAAGAATGGTTGGAGGGTTTGGTTTTGAGGATGCATTTGAGGAGATCATCTTCCGAGATGGCGGCAAAGTTCTGCCAAGTGACTAAGGATTTTCGCTTCTCAATGGTGGTGGGGTGGGTGACCTGTTCCACCAGAGATTTTACCTTTTGATCAAAGAATATAGCAAAATCAGTTGCTTTCTTTGAAGCATCCTCAGGTTTGATGGTTTGGGGAGAACAATTTGGGTTTTTGATAAGGTCAAAAGTTTTTTGGATCTGTTTTTACCTGAATCGAGGAGGGATCTGAAATGTGATGACCAGTCTACACAGATGGGGGAGCGGTGGTAAGCTAGTCTGATTTAGAAATAACAAGGTCTAGAATTGAGCCCTTAGCGTGTGTAATTTCCGAGCTTGTTGGCAGCTGAGTATTCCACGCAGCCCCAGTGGAGATTGAAATCACCTAGGAAGATATGCTTGTCGCTTTATGAATATTGCTCACTAATGAAGTCGATGAGTTCCTCCATGAAGGAAGAGCAATTGCCGGGAGGGTGGTAGATGGCATGGAACCTGAAGGGTGAGCGGTGATGAACTTGGAGTTCTAGGGAAAGGCATTCAAAAGTGCGAAAGAGGATGGTGGGAAAGGCTTTGATTTTAAGGGAGTTCCTGAAGATAATCGCAACACCTCCCCGATCCTGTCTGTTCTGTCGTTTCTGAGGATAGAGTAGTCAGTAGGTATCAAAAGATCAAATGAAGTGTGAAAGGAGTCATTAAACCAGGTCTCAGTGAGCAAGAGCATGTCGAGATTGTGGTGGGTGATAGTGTCAGAGATTTCCAGTTTGTGTCTGGTTGCAGATCTGCAGTTATAGAGCATACAGTGTAGCTCTGAGGCAACTGTTTTGGTGATGTGTGTGTCTGGACTGATAAGGGGGATAGGGATAAGATTCTTGAATGAGGGTGTCCCTTGAGGGGGAGGCTGGTAAGTTCTGATGGAAGAGATGGTCTGATTGGTAAATTGAGTAGAATTGTTAGGAGAGGCGAGTGGAGGGGAATTGACGTTGGTAGTCTTGTAGCTAGCCAGTAAGTTGGTGATGTCCGTGGAGTACAGACTGTGGTTGGCTTTATTGGGGCGCGGGAACAAGGAACTCCTCTGGAGGTTATTCGGGGAGGGGGATATCTTAGCACATAAGAGTGAAATGGACGCTTCAAGCTGGGAAATGGAAGAGATGAGATAATCAAGTTTAGTTTCCAGAGAGAGGTGAGCTGAGCACGGAGTGAAGGGTGGCTCAATGGTTAAGGGAGGGAGTGGCCTAGGCGAAGGAGGACAGGGGGAAGTGGGGGGCCGGGGAGAGTGTTGGGGTGCGAGGGTTGAAGGTGGGGGAGGAAGTGAAGTAGGCGAAGGAGGACAGTAGGCTATGGGGGACTGGGGAGAGAGATGTGATGCAAGGGTCTGAGGGGGTAAAAGATGGTGGTAGAAAGGAGTGGATGGAGTTACAGTGATATTTTTACTGGTGTTGAGCAGCGGTGAAGAATAGAGATCATACATAGGAGGAGAAAATTGAGAAGTAGAAATGGATGACGAGAGGAGGAGGGGGGTTATGGGAAGGCCATGGATACGGTGAGATGAGAGGAGAAGGGGCTGTACAGGGAGGGGAGGGAGGGAGGGAGGTCCAAGGAAGGCCACAGGAATGGAGAGAAGAGAGAGGGTGCAGGACAGGTACCATGGGTAATGAAAGGTGAATGTGGGAGTACAGGCACCAGGCAGAGTGGGGGGTTTGAGATAAAAGAAAGTTGTGGGAGGAGTGAAGGACTGTGCGGTCAAAGGGAGGGAAGAGGGAGGAATTACCAAAAGGGGAAACAGGGTTGTGAATCATAGGTTGGAATGTAAGTTGTGGAGAGATGGGAGGTGTAAGGTAAGTGGGAGGGAAGATGATGGAATTACAAATAGGGGAGGCAGGGATGTGAGGCCTAGGAGGGGGGAGTGAAGGTTGTAGAGAGATGGGAGGTGTAAGAACAGAATTGAAGGTACGATGAAAGGGGAAGAGCGGAAAGGAGTGAGGAGAAAAGGGGAGGGAGGTGGAGGGTAGGGCGAGTTGAACTGTAGTTCAGGTTGTAAGAAAGGTGGATTAAATGGTGAACAGCCATGACAACACAGGGATTACCCCGCAATGCCATTACAACGCAGGGATTACAACGAAAGTCGTTACAACAACTTTCGCTGGAGGGCGGCGCTGTTGGATAGGGAATTGTTTAATTTTCTATCCAACACCTTCCCTACTGTCAACGTGGGCTGGAGTTGGAATAGAAAATTCAACTATTCCACTATCCAGCGCCCTCCAGCGAAAGTCGTTGTAACGACTTTCGTTGTAATGGCATGCGAGGTAATAGCCCGCGTTGTAATGCCATACAACCGGATTAAATAGGGGGAAATGGGTAGGAATAGGGGAGTTAGGGGGCGGGAGAAGGCAGTGGAATAATGGGGAGATGCAGGATGTAGAGGTGAAGTGGGGTGTAAAGCAGACGATGTAAGTGGGAGGTCCAGTTGGGAAGGGGGCAGAATGGGAGGGGAGGGAACAAGAGAAGGGGAGATAAGGGGTAGACCTGTGACTCCCGGTAGAGCGGTCTGAAGTAATGTAAGGGGGTCAAGGGGAAAGAAAGGGAGAAAGTAGACAAGCTAGAAGTAGAATAAGAGGAAGAATCTAGGGAGATAGTAGTCGCAGGGGTGGGACGAAGGGAGTGGAAGAGATGGACAAATAGAGAGAGACAGGCGTCTGAAGCTTGGATCATGACAGTGCCATTGTTATAAAGTGTAACGGTGAGAGAGCCATTAAATCAAGCGGAGGGAGACATTTGTAACCGCTTCCCGTGCGGGAAAGAAAAGGAGGAGGAGACATAGAAGGAATTGAAGTAGCAGGAGGACCAGGAAGGGATGTCATGAGTGAAGAAAATAAAGTCATTTTTTAACTTCTTCTAGGCGCCCATTATGGAATTGGTCAACAAAGAGGGAATCTGGAAATTGTTCAATAATATTATGCTTGAACCGTTTTGCTGCTGCTTTGGACAGATAAGGGGGATAAATGACTTTGAAGCAGTTGATTCCAGACTTAATTTGACTGGAAGCCATGCTAAGGAAATGAGGTGAAGAAGTGGTGTGGTGGATAGAAAAATCCCACTTTGGTTTGAAACATGTAGACCTAACACATACCACAGATACACTAGGTCCTATTAAAGCCTTTATTGTATCAACATACACTGTTTTTAATATTGTCCAGTAGCCTTAGAATAAATAATGTTTGGATAAGTCATACCAGGACAATTTTTAACCCACTGACTTTCTTTCTTTTTTCACATTCATCACTCACATACCCGCTCCACTGTATCTCAGGTGTCGCAGCACACCTTGACGGCACTCGGCTGTCAAGGTGGCCCCGATGATGAAGCATGTCACCGACCAGGTCGGTGAGTGAGGGGTTCCTTAAAAACAAAGAAGGACTTCTTCTTTCACACTAGTGTCTCATTCCACCAATATTGGCTGTCTAGCCTCATCTTTGGTGGTACTCCTTAATTTTGTTATATAGCTACCTAACCAGGGGATTGGGAGTACCCTTCCGTCCACCCAAGTGGATAAAATCCCTTTGCTCTCTAACCTTGTTAAATATATGGATAGAAAAATGGGCCACAGGGTAGTGATCGCGCAAAGAAGTAAAATATGAGGGGTGCAAAAATCCTTGGTTGATAATCGAGAGGATTGCTTAGAAATCAGTCATTTCGAGATGATGATACCACCCAGTTTTATTTTCGGGTACACAAATGTGTAGCCCCAAGACACTGCCTGTATTCCTCGCATCCCCGCCAAAATTACAGGGGACTCTGTGAGCTGTGGTGGCAGTTACTAACTAGGTGAACAAGGCCTCCCACTGTATTGAAGTGTGCTCCCAATTTTGAGCCCCAAATAAAGTTTCATCAGCGCTTCTCTCAATTTTGTGCCCCAATTAAAGTTTCATCAGCGCTTCTCTCAATTTTGTGCCCCAATTAAAGTTTCATCAGTGCTTCTCTCAATTTTGTGCCCCAATTAAAGTTTCATCAGCGCTTCTCTCCGCACATCCCGGAGTTTCGGGACTGCCGAAAAGCCATCTAACATGCTGTTTGGTGCCTTCCGCCCCTGCAGGCCGTAGGGCCCTTCGCGCCGTTCCCACCTGCCAGCAGCTTGTAGGCGGCAGCCTTACGCACGGGCCCGCACCTATCTCCACAGCCGCGGGAGCAGACCAGGCCACACCCCCACTCACCGCTCTTAACTCCCGCATTGTCCGCCGCACTTCGGAACCCGCATGGCCTCAGGCAGGGGAATGCTGTTACCCACCGGTCTTCCCTCGCAGCAACGGCAGCAGCGTGAGCACAGCAGGGCACCAGGATCTTCCCCGCACTCTCTCAGCGCAGCTCGGCCGTCCCAAGTCACATGCAGTGGCGGGCGAGACTGGCCCAGCAGGATGACCACTCCACCGCTCAGGAACTTCAGCAACTACGACAGCACCAACGGCCAGCACCAACAGCCGCAGCGGCAAACGCGATGGTCCGGGAACCTCGCTGCGGTCCTTTTCAGCAGACGCAAGAAAGAGGCTAGCCGACAACTGCATGCCAACTCCTGAGACCGCAGTCCTAGGCCTCCAACTCAGCAAAGAGGTAAGAGTCTGTTAGCGGGTAGATGGCAGGTGAAAAGCCGGGATTGTAGCGGGATGAATCACTAAAAGTGATCCCAAATCCAGGAGCTCCGTTAGGGTCCCATTGCTAGCCCCCCTTCTGGTCTCTGGTGTTCAGTTTCGGCTGATGGAGTGTCTCGGCGGGTCTTGTGGGCGGGTCTCCCCCTGTCCGTCTGCTTGCTGGGTGATCGTGCTGGCAGTGCGGGGCCCGCCACATTTACCCCCCTGTCCCAGGCCGAAGTCTGCTGGTGTTTCAGGTGAGATGGGGTGACTTGCTGCCTGTGGTGTTTTTCGTTAGTTTTGGTACCCGTTTGGAGGGGCCTCCTGTGGGCCATGGTTCGGTGCTCCTCCCTCGCAGTGTATTTTTGCCTGACTGGAGGTCTGTGAGGCTGGCCTCTGGCTAGTTTGGGAGCATGTGTGGGGTGGCCGGTCCAGTTTCTTGTGCACTTGCTTCACGGGCCTGCTTCAGCTTGTTTGGATGCCCACCTATTTTTCGCCTCGGCCTGGGGTCGGCGTTGCTTTCCCTGGGTCGAGTGGGTGTGGCCTGTTGCGATGCCTGCTTTTCGCCGCCGGAGGTTTGCGGTGCCTCTCTCCGGTCGGTGTGCGTCTCGGCCGATTGGGTTGCTGTGCTCCCGACTGCGGGCTGCTTCTTCATTACTGTGTTGCTCAGGTATGCTCTGCTCTCGCTCTGGGGTGCTGTTTCCTGCTGTGTGGCTGGTTGGGGTGCTGTGCTCCTGACTGCGGGCTGCTTCTTCATTTCTGGGTTCCTCGGGTGTGCGCTGCTTTCACTCTGGGGTGCTGTTTCCTGCTGTGTTGGCAGGTGCGGTTTTTGTGTTTGATGGATGGGGGTGTGGGTGTCAGCCTGCTGTGCGGCAGCATCTGGTCGTCCTCCCTGCCTCCTGCCTGTGCGTCCATTTCAGAGGTCTACTCTGCTGTCTTTTGTGTAGGTGTGGGGATTGTCTTGGTTCCCAAGTCGTCTGTGGCTCTTCGGCATCCGTGGCTGGGGTTTCTGCTGCTTTTCGGTGATGCTGCCTACGTTTGTTTTTTTGCTTGCTTTGCAGCCTCTCTGCATCTCTGTGCATACGGGATGGACGCAGCTTGCCTCAGTGGGTCTGGTTCGGTTGCTACGCGCCTCTCGGTTCCTGTTTGCGGTGCTGCAGGCTTTGGTGGTATGTTTTGAGCTTCCTGGGCTGCTGTGCGCCTCTGGTGGTGGCTCCTGCTGGTATGGTTGTCTGGCCTGCGTGGGGTGTGCTCTGGGGGTCTTTCCGCAGCCTGTGTGCGCCTCTGAGGGGTCTTGGGCCGCTGGGTGTAGCTTTTTTCTTCCTGTGTGGGCCCCCATGGGGCCTTAGGTGGTGGCTCCGGGGGTCTGGAGCCTGTTCCTTGCTTGGTCTCGGCATTTGGGCTAGGGGTCCCGGTCCTACCTCGGCGGTTGGAGCAGGCATGGTCCTCGGCAGGTTGGTGGGCCTCTGGTCTTTGTCTTGTGTCACTACCTTGGGTGGTTCTGGTGGCCCCAGCGGTTCTACAGGCTCTAGGCCTTGTCTCTATGTCAGTCGTGGTTCTTATACCACTTTCTTAATATATGGTTTGGTACGCCCCTAGGGCCCAACGTATATTGTGCTAATTTACTGTGTGCTAATTAAGTTTACTGAATGTACTTTTACCTCTAGCCTCATAAAAGGACTAGAGGGATGTGTTTAGAATAAATACATATATTTTATCTATAAATACACCTAGTGTGGTTCTCCTTTCATTTGGTCATTCACGAGATTATAGACTGGTAAAACAAGCTGCTTTACATTCCTTCAAGACTTAGCCTGAAGGCTGCTCTCCACAGCTACCACTAGGATAGCTTTCTATAAAGGATGTCTTTAAACCTACCATCAATAAGGGTCATTTGGACTGGTGCAAGGTGCCCACTAGAATAGTGGACATCATATGCCAGGCCAACTTCTCACATTGGTGTGCAGCATGTGGGATTCCAGCTTGCCATTGTTTTACCAGATAATCTCAAGCGATTGATCATTTGAAAACCAGTAACGGTACCAGAGATACATATAATACAAGCTTAAATACAGTAAGTTCTACTGAACTTAGAGTTGTGTGTCAAGGGCTTATCACACTCTTTCTACAACTCAAGAGAGTTTAGTAGGTAAACAACTATAGTAGGTAGTGCATACACCACACCTCACTAGTTATGTCTTCAAGGCCAGGAGAAAGTGGGTCCCTGCCAGATGTCAGAAAAGTACAGGCATCCAAGCATACAACATTCCCTTTTTAAGAGTTAAGGCCTCTGCGTACTATGAGGAAATTGAAGACAGGCCAAGTGGCCAACACCAAAACGCCTCATAGAGGTGTTACTGCTAGATGACCTTAGACAGGCATCAGAGCCTGAAAGGGTAGCAGTGGGGTGGGAACAGCATAGGGAGAAGGGGCCAGTGGTTAAAACCACCAGGACTCAGACTCAGATGCTGACCAGGCAGGTGACAATGTCCTAGACCAGGACAATCCAGCTCCTACTGGAGATGAAGAAGACCAAGGTGGCCCTATCTTTTTCCGAACAGGAAGAGTTGGGGTGTGCCTAGAAGGCCAAGAACTCCTTCACAGGAATCTAACCATTCTGCCATATCTGTAGGGACTTCTGTCTCTTCTCATAGGAGGGACACCTCCCAGGAGAAGAGAGAGAAACCAATGAGACTTGAAGAAGCTCAGCTGAGAATAAGGAGACAAAGAGTAGCCTAAGAAAGGGAGTCCCTAGAGCTTAAAAAAGCTAGAAAAAAGATGGGACTAGAGTCCCATGGTGGCAGCAACTTCCCTAGTGGTAGGGAAAGGTCTCATGACCATAGAAACGTAAACAAGATTGGCCCTCCCTACCAGAGTGGGGATGACATCCACAAATGGATAACTGCACTGGAAAGGGCCTGCAAAGTTCAGAAGGTCCCCCGGGAGCATTGGGCAGCTATCTTGTGGCTCTCCTTTGCAGACAAAGGTAGAGACAAGCTCCTCACTGTAAGAGAAGAGGATGCTAATGATTATACAGTCCTGAAGAGTGCTCTGATTGATGGGTTTGACCTAACCACTGAGTAGTATAGAATACAGTTCAGAGATACCCAAAAGGCTCAGACTCAGGACCGGGTTGACAATTGTTGATTGTGCTACTAAGGCTCTGGAGGGCTTGTTACTGGGCAGTAAAGTGTGTGATTATACAGGATTATACAACTTGATTATGAGGGAGCAGATCCCTAATAACTGTCAGAATCAGCTGTTGCATCAGCACCTGGAAGACTCTGATCTGACCTCGCCCCAAGAATTGAGAAAGAAGGCAGACAAATGGGTCAGAACCAGCATGAAGCAGAAGGTACAGATCCAAGGTGGTGACTAGAAGAAGCAAGATCCTAATAAGGGTGGGGAGAAGGGTAAAAACCAGAAGTCTTCACAAGGCCCCCAAAAATCTTGTAATGGTTGGGATTCCCAATCCTCCAAAAAGAAAGGCCAAAAGAAACCATGGTGTAAAATCTGTAAGCAGAATACCCATTAGACTGGTGAATGCACTGGAGCTCAAGACACAACTCCAGCCACCATTGCCCCTAAGGCAACTGTTCCCCCTAGTTCAGCTCAAAATGGTAGTACTCAGCAGAAGGGTGTAGTAGGGTTAACCCTGAGTTCTGAGATGGACTCTGGCCTAGTCAGAGTTCCAAGTCAGGCTGTACTGATCTGTGATGGAGGCATGGATATGTCCTCCTTTGTGAGTCCCAGCAACTTGGGCAAATACAGACAGCAGCCTTTGATAAATGGAAGAGAGGCTATGGCCTACAGGGATACAGGGGCACGTGTCACAATGGTGACACAAGACCTTGTGGACCCTGGACAGATCATACTTGGTGAACAATGCTAGCAATGTTAGGATCAACCATGCCCTAGCAGTTGTTAATTTCTCCTGGGGAGGGGTAACTGGCCTCAAGAAAGTTGTGGTAAGTGCAGACCTCCCTGTTGAATGCTTGCTTGGCAATGATTTAGATACTTCAGACTGGTCTGGAGTGGCGTTAAGGACCCATGCAGAAATGTTATGAATCCCTGCACATGTTTTTGCTGTGACTAGGTCACAGGCCAGAATGTCTAAAACTGAACAGGCCCTGGATTCTGGAATAATGGACCAGGTGCCTTCCAAGAAAAGGAGCAGTAGGGTTAAGGCAGTGCCTTCTCCCCTGACTCAGAGTGAAGATCAGTCTCTTGAGGGAGATGGTTGTGCTACTGAAGAAGGAACTGCCCCAGATGAGCTTGAGCCTGATCAGGTTAAGTTCTTGGGGACAGGGGGCCCTTCCAGGGCAGATCTGAGTCAGGAGCAGCTGAGCTACCCTTCTTTTGAACCCCTCAGACAGCAGGCTGCTGTTGAGGCTGCTGGGAATGCTAGTGGTGCCCATAATATTTATTGGGATGATGGACTCCTGTATTCAGAGAGTAGAGACCCCAAGCCTGGTGCAGCCAGGAGGTCGGTTATACCTTTGAAATTCAGGGGCTTCCTATTGACACTAGCCCATGATATTCCTTTAGCAGGCCAAAACAAGACTTGGGATAGAAGTGTACCTCACTTTCATTGGCCCCACGCCTGAAGACTCAAAGGAATTTTGTCACTCCTGTGTCACCTGTCAAACCAGTGGTAAGGAAGGTGGTACAACAAAGGCCCCCCCTGATACCACTACCTGTGGTGGGGGTTCCCTTTGAGAGGGTAGGGATTGACATTGTTTGTCCTACGGATCCTCAAACAGCATCTGGGCACAGGTGTATTATAGTGGTGGTGGACCATGCCACTAGGTACCCAGAGGCAATTCCCCTTAGGACCACTACAGCACCTGTGGTGGCAAGAGCCCTCTTGGGAGTGCTCTCAATAGGGGGTTTCCCTAAGGAGGAAGTATCTGACGGAGATGCAAACTTTATGTCTAGCTACTTGACTGCAATGTGGAAGGAGTGTGGAGTGAACTATAAATTCACCATACCCTATCACCCACAATGCAATGGTTTAGTTGAAAGATACAACAAAACCTTAAAGGGTATTATCAAGGGTCTCCCAGCCCAGAAAAGCTTAGGAGGAGATGGGACATCCTACAACCCTGCCTTTTATTTGCATACAGGGAGGTTCCTAAGAAGGGGGTTGGTTACAGCCCTTTTGAACTTCTGTTTGGGCATCCTGTAGGGGGACCATTGTGTCTGGTGAAGGAGGGATGGGAGTTACCTCTCAAACCCCCTAAACAGGACATAGTGGACTATGTACTTGGTCTCCGCTCCAGGGTGGCTGAGTACATGAAAAAGGCAACTAAAAACCTTGAGTCTAGCCAGGAATTACAGAAAGCCTGGCATGACCAAAAGGCTGTACTGACTGTTTACCAGCCAGGACAGAAGGTGTGAGTGTTGGAGCCTGTGGCCCCAGCAGCCCTCCAAGACAAGTGGAGTGGCCCCCATACAATTGTTGAACAGAAGGGAGAGGTTACCTATTTGGTAGACCTTGGAACTCCCAGGAGCCCCCATAGGGTGCTTCATGTCAACAGACTGAAACCATATGTTGACAGGGTAGACATGGGCTTGCTCGTGGCTACTGATGAGGGACAGAAGGAAGAGAGTGATGCACTCCCTGACCTGCTCTCACAGAACCCTGATGATGGATCAGTAGATGGTGTAGCCTTGGCAGGCAGCCTCACTGACCAGCAGCAAACTGATTGCAGACAGGTGTTCAATCAGTTCAGACATATTTTCTCTCTGACTCCAAGACAGACTACGCGGTGTACTCATGAAGTGGACACTGGGGACAGTATGCCTGTTAAAAATACGATGTACAGGCAACCTGATCATGCCAGGGACTGTATTAGGACTGAAGTCCAGAAAATGTTAGATTTTGGATGTATTGACCACTCAGATAGCCCTTGGGCTGGTCCAGTGGTCTTGGTACCTAAACCTCACACCCAGGGTGATAAGAGAGAGGTGAGGTTTTGTGTTGACTTCAGGGGTCTCAATGCAGTCACTAGGACTGATGCCCATCCAATCCCAAGAGCAGATGACCTTATAGACATGTTAGCCTCAGCCACATTTCTTAGCACATTTGATCTTACAGCTGGCTACTGGCAGATCAGATTAGCTGATGATGCAAAGACAAAGACAGTACTTTCTGCGCCTAGTGGGCACTATCAATTTGTGGTAATGCCCTTTGGTTTGAAGAATTCACCTGCCACTTTTCAAAGGTTGATGAACAAAGTTCTAACAGGCCTGGAAGACTATAGTGCAGCATATATAGATGATATTTGTGTCTTTAGCTCCACCTGGGAGGATCACCTGGTCCACCTGAGAAATGTTTTGGAGGCCCTGCAGAAGGCAGGCCTAACTATTAAGGCTACTAAGTGCCAGATAGGACAGAGTTGGGTTGTCTACCTGGGCCACCTTGTAGGTGGAGGCAAGGTTCAACCACTGCAGAGGAGCAAAATCCAGACCATCATGGAATGGGCTGCTCCAACTACCCAGACTCAGGTCAGACTGAGTACTACAGAAGATTTGTCAAGGGGTATGGTTCCATTGTGACACCCCTGAATGACAACTTCTAAAAGAACGCCAAAGAAAGTTGAGTGGACAGTTAGATGTCAAAAGGCATTTCATTATCTGAAGCAGGCCATGCGGACTGCACCAATTCTGTAAAGTCCTAACTACTCCAAATAATTAATTGTCCAAACAGATGCATCTGAGTTGGGGTAGGGGCTTTGCTGTCACAATTGAATGATGAAGGTCAGGACTAGCCAGTAGCTTTTATTAGGAGAAGGCTGACTCCTAGTGAGAAACGTTGGTCAGCGATGAGAGGGAGGCCTTTGCTGTGGTTTGGGCTCTGAAGAAGCTGAGGCCATGCTTGTTTGGCACTCACTTTACTGTTCAAACTGACCATAAGCCCCTCTTATGGCTAAAACAGATGAAGGGTGAAACTTTTGAGGTGGTCCATTTCCCTACAGGGGATGGACTATACAGTGGAACACAGACCTGGGAGTACCCATGCCAATGCAGATGGACTCACCAGATATTTCCACTTAGAACATGAAGACTCATCTGGTCAAGTTTAGTTTAATGTCCCTGCGTTTTGGGGGGGGGTGTAGATGAGTAGGATCAGCCTACTATGGTTACTCCCACTTTTTGCTGGTGTTTCACTGTTTTTCAACTTTAGTCTGGCTGGGGCCCTGCTATCCAGGACCCCAGCCTAGCTGCTTCCTCTCTAAACTGATGGCATGTACATTAGGTACACTCCATATTGGTTACTGGGTTACCTTTGTGAGTCCCTAGTATATGGTACCTTAGGTACTAAGGGCATAGGTACCCCAGAGGCCTACCAGGGGCTGAAGCATGTATTATGCCACCCCTGGGAAGCCTACCAAAATGGCACCACCTGTCTGCTACTGCAGCCTGGGTAAGGTGGTGCATGCACTCCTTACTAAGATATAGGTCACCTATAGCTACCTTTAATCACTGACACATATAAACTTCATCAGTCACTCCTATGGCAGGCCTTATCAATCCTGAAGGCAGAGTGCTTGGTTTTGTGTGAGAGGGTGCCCATGCATGAGCTGGGCCCCTCTGCAACTTTCGGAGCCTGTTCTCTGAGGCTTTTCTATAATGCAGCCAGACCATCTTCTCTTAAGTGCATTATAACCTCGCAGTGAATGCTAACTTTGGGATGGCTGCATGAAAACATGTTGTTTTTGGTGTCAAACCCTTTAGAATCCTACCCCCCCCCCTGCCAGTCCCAGCGGCGGGGGTAGAATTCTACCCTTCTGGAGGGAAAACATGTACACACTGACCTAACTGGTAATAGTTTAAAAGAACCCTAGCATCACAAAATGGATTCTGCAGCCACAGACACGGGTCTGACCTCCTGCAGCTGGACGAAAATCCGGCAGGGGAGACTTGGACAATAGGTTTCCTGTCACAGGGAGGTGTAACCACCTCCCAGACAGGCTTTAGCATATTGGGGCTGGGTGGGGGTACTCAGAGAGTGCTTTTCAGACAGCACTTGGGGCACTTTTGGTGTCCCTGTGCATATCCCATTTCAAACTGGTTGTACTCATCCTCTGCTCTGGTGCAAAACTGGACAAAGGAAGGGGGTGTAACCACCCCTCTTCCCAGTCCCTCCCATAGGTAGGTCCCCAGAGTATGTCCAACCCCTTTTCTTAGTATAAGTAAGGGACCCCTGGCAACAGGGCTTTAGATTACACCTGGACAAAACTCTGACACTGAATCCTGGAACTTCGACGCTCTACTCAAGACTAGAGGATGGAAGAACTCCTTTGGGGTCAAGGAGTGACTCCCCTGTTCAAACAGGCACCAAAGAAGCATCTTGCCGGTCTGCAATTCCGAAGCTCCCGCCGGACCCCTAAGTATTTGTGACACAGGACATGGACTTTCAGACTTCTCAGAGGCCGACACGGGATTCCAGCAAAGCTAAGACCCTCAGCCCTCACGAGTGACTGGGACTGGAATTCCTGGACACTGTGCACATTTGCTAGTGCATCGACTTCCCGAACTTTCCCGAAGTTGTACATTGGGCTACTTGTGGTCCAAGCCCCGAGCACCATCTGCACCGAAGATTGTGGGCCTACACTCCACGAGTGTTCCATGAGCCCGCTTCTAGCATTTCTGCTCGAGGCCCTTTTGCGATCTCTGGTGAGGTAATTCAGTTTTGACTCCATTTTGTATTCCGTCGCCATTTTGTGTTGCCCTCACTCAGGCAGCTTGGCAAACCGAGTGTTTTTGCCCTTTGTACTCCTACGTGTCAAATAACCCCCCTTCCTTGTTATGAAGCCAATTCCAGGAACTAGCCAAACTGACTAATCCTTGTCTAGACTGACTAATCCTTGTCCCAACTATCTGTTGGCCTTCAGTATTCTTTCCCTGCATTATCTTATTTGTTGGCCTTCGGTATTCTTTCCCTGAATTATCCTATTTCTCAAGTTGTCCTTTGAAGCACCCAAACACGTCTTGCCATTACTGATTGACCTATAGGTGCTGTCATTGATTGACTTATGGGGTTGGGCAAAAACACGACTCAAGGGGGACGTTCTGGTTACATGGTACCTTGTTTTGAATGTTTTCCTATTGGCTAATATTTGGTGCATGGGGAGTGTTTTTCTGTGGGTGTGTATGGTTATAAAAGACTGTGAGCCAAGGAGTGAAGTGGCAGTCTCCTGAGAACCTACTACTGGTGTACTTCTGGGACAACTGTGCAAAGCTGCAGCTAATAAATGTGGTTTTCTACGCTAACAGAGTATTCCGTGTCTCTGTACAACAAGGCAGGTGAACTAGGAGATTTCAGGCGT
Source organism: Lissotriton vulgaris (assembly GCF_964263255.1). Lineage (NCBI taxonomy): Eukaryota > Metazoa > Chordata > Amphibia > Caudata > Salamandridae > Lissotriton > Lissotriton vulgaris. The sequence goes on from NC_141686.1 coordinate 104,547,856, forward strand.
GCCCTGCGCCGCCAGGCCTTTCTAGGCCCGGTTCTTCACTGGTCCGTCGACTGGTGGGTCCCCACGAAGGTAACTGTACTTTCCTTTGGGCTTCCCTGGTTGCTCCAGACGTGCCCTGACTCCCCACCGAGTGGTGAGTCCCTCAGACCTTGCTGGTCTGCACCGAAGCCAATCTCTACTTTCTGCATCGGTTGCTGTTGCCAAGGCTTGTTGGGTCGAATCCGGAACCGACACTGCAGCACTCAACATCCTTCATGGGACAGCTCCAATCCAGCACCTGGTCGTCAGCAACGCCTCCTGGTCCTCGTGGCTGAAGAGTCAATCTTCACCTACTTCACCTGCAAGCACCCGACATCGGTGGGCATCCGCTCATCGCCTTCCTGGTCACTGGCAAGTTGTCCAGACTCTGTCCCCTCTGCTTTCAGGTTCTTCTCTTCCTTGATCCAGGCTTGGATCACTCCGGACACTTTCCACTTGGACGCCAGCAGCACTTTGCAGCAGATCGCCATTGAAAATGACGACAAAACCCAACACCAAAAGACACCTATGCACCAGGCTTCCCTGGGTGACGTAACTCGAGTACTCCAGTGCTCCCGTGGGTATTGACTCTAGAACTGCCTAATTCTAAAGGGGTTTGCTCCACGTCCTCTTCTAAGTGTCCTTAATCCTTAAAATTCCAACTGCGACTTTCCCTGTAGACGTTAATGGTGATTCGCGGCTATGGTCAGACACTGCACGCGTCCCCGGTGGGTCCCCTGTGTCACTACCTTGGGTGGTTCCTGGTGGCCCCAGCGGTTCTACAAGCTCTAGGCCTTGTCTTTATGTCAGTCGTGGTTCTTATACCACTTTCTTAATATACGGTTTGGTGCACCCCTAGGGCTCAACGCATATTGTGCTAATTTACTGTGTGCTAATTAAGTTTACTGAATGTACTTTTGCCTCTATCCTCATAAAGAGACTAGAGGGATGTGTTTAGAATAAATATATATATTTTATATATATACCTGGTGTGGTTCTCCTTTGAATTTGGTTATTCACATGCTTATAGACTGGTAAAAACAAGCTGCTTTACATTCCTTCAAGACTTAGCCTGAAGGCTGCTCTCCACAGCTACCACTAGGATAGTTTTCTATAAAGGTTGTCTTTAAACCTAACATCAATAAGGGTCGTTTGGACTGGTGCAAGGTGCCCACTAGAATAGTGGACATCATATGCCAGGCCAACTTCTCACACTGGTATTTCCTGCCCGCGCGTTTTCTCCGGCGTTAGGCGTTGTCGACCCTGGTTCATTCCTGGTTGTGTGGCTGTCTAGGCTTGCTGGGTACTGTGGGCTTCGCTACCACCTCTTGCTCTGGGCCTGCCGCAGTGAGTTGCTGTTTCTCGTCTGCTCCCAGGGGTTAGGAAGGGTCGGGCTTTGTTTCTGCTTTGCTGGGTGCCCGCCTAGGTGTGCCTGGGGCTGTTGGCTTGACTCTCCTGGCCTGTGGTCTGTGTTTTGTGGCGTTCTGTGGTCAGGTTTGGGCTTTGCCCTCTTTGGCTCTGTGGTTGGGTGGTGTTCTCTGCCTCCTGCTTCTCCCGTTTCTGGGTGGTGGGGGGCAGCACCGTGGCCCTGTGCATTTTCTTTGGTTGCTTTCTGGCTTCTCTTGTGCCTCTGCTTCTTTCGCTACTTTGGGCACTGGTGGCGGCCTTCTCTGCTGTCCTGGACTGCTGGCTTCTTTTGGCTGCTGGTGGGCTGTTGTGGCTGACCCTTGTTCCTGCCTGGGTCCCCTGGTTTTTCTTGTGTACTGTTCCCCTTTCCTCTTCCTTCTGTGTGTCGTTGCGGCCCAGTTGGGGTTGGCGTCTGGTTTCCACTGTACGGCATGTCCCTCGGGATCCGCTCCTGACTTAGGTTGTCCTGTGCGCCCCTGTCCTGTGGCTGGTGTGTTGCTGTTGTTCTTCCCGGTGTGGTGTTTGTCTTTTGACTCTGGGGTGTTCTTGCCTGCTTTCTTTTTGCATGTTGCGTTCCTGCGCATCCCCATTTGTCTGTGTCTTCTTTGGTTTTTTGGGGGGTTCCCTATTCTGTCTGGGCCCTTCCAGGTCCTGCCGTTTGGGATCTGGGCTGTTTGCTGTAGGGGCTGGGCAGGGTTTGCCCTGGTGTCTGTTCGGGGTCCTCCTTCCGCTGCTCCCAGGTTCGGATTGGGGAATGTTGGGGGTGTCGTTTTGTGGTTGGTTCCCCTGTGGCTTCCTTGGCCTGTGGGCCTCTTGCTGGTTTTCTTCTGTTGGCCTTGTTCCGGGGTCCTGGTTCGGTGGGTGGGGGGTCCGGTTTTTCTGGGGCCTCCTGCCTGTCCCCTTACTTTAGTTCCTGTATTGTTGGAGCTGGTGGTGGTCTATAATCTCCGTTCTGTGGCCCTGGGGTTGCGCTTTCTCCTGGTGCCTTCTTGGGCGTTTCTGGGGTTGGCGTCTTGCGGTTGGGGCTGGGTGGCTGTCGCTGCCTTTGTCTCTCTGCTTTGGTGGCCTCTTATGTGCATGTGCCTTTTGGGGGTCTGCCTGGTCTCCTTTTGTTCTGCATTGGCTCTTAGTTGGGGGCTTGGTGTGCTCGTGCGCACGTGGTTCCCTTTTCTTTTTCTCTGCCTCTGGTGCCCCAGGATGGCCTTTCTGGGCTTGGCGGTCCGGTTGCTAGGGTTTGGTCTCCTGTTTCTTTGTGGGGTGGTCCTTCCCTCAGTGGATGTGTCCTTTTTGGGGCTTCCCCTCCTGTTTGGCGGGCTCTCTGATGTTCCCGTTTTGTCTTTTATCTGTGGGGGGAAGCGCTTTATGTCTCTGCTGTTTTTTCGTCCTTTTGTGTCAGCTTGCTGGCTTAGGGTATCCTCTGCTCCTTGTTTTCTGAGTCTTCTTTCTTGCCCGTGTTTGGGGGCTGGGCTTGCCTACGGGTTTTGGTCAGCTGTGTTGCGTCTGGCCTTTCATGTTTGTTTGCCCTTCTTTGGTGCGTTGGGTTCCGATGTTCTAGGCTTGGACAGTTGGCCTGGTTTTTCTTGGCTTCGTATGTCTCATTGTGTAAAGGAGAGAAGCGAGAGGGACATGGAGGTAATGTTTCTATTACTTACCGGTAATCACATTACTCCTAGTCCTACTCTCACTTCTCTCAATTATGGCCGCCCTCCCTCCCAATGGCCCGGCCAACTGTGTCTACAGTGGCTTTGTACGTACAGGTATTATGGAGGGGGCGGTGCATCTTTATTTTGGGAGGGGGTGTGTCTACAAGGCGCAGGGACCTCATTGCATAATGGAGAGAAGCAAGAGTAGGACTAGGAGTAATGCAGTGCTTAATTTGTAAAATATGAAGTGCAGGTGCTCTAATGTTTGTTGGAGGCCACACCTACATTTCTCTGTCTCCACCCACTCCCTCCACTAGCTCCACCCACTTACTCTATTCGCTCCACCCACATCTTCAACTGGTGCTGCTAAACATTATGACGGTAATTTGATACAAATGAAACACGTGGTCAGGCATGAGAAGAGTGTGGAAAGGGACCAGTAAGTATACGGCCTTAGGCAGAGCGAGAAATAACTTAAACAGAGAGGAGATGGTCTTTTGAGGATAGCATGGTCTCAGAGTACTGTCTTGCACACAGCAACATTATAGTAGAGGAATTCTCTTGTATCGTTCGGAGGGTGTGCATTTGTCTTTCATGGCAAAAAAGCGTATCTATCTGCTGAATTTAAGAGAAAAAGTGGTTAGCATCTAGGGGAAGAACCTGTGGTGCTAGAAGGATCAGTAATGGATGATTTTATAATGTGGTGAGGCAGGAAAACACCCAATCAGGGTTTCCTGGTTCTCTAACTATTGTGAAGGTCTAACCGGCCCAGCATTCCAAAGGTGTTCTAGGTACATCCAGGCTTGTGCCGGACACCTGGAGCTCAATATTTCATCTGCCTCAAATCACACATGCAGTCTGGCTTTAAACATTATTGCCTAGCTGTGGACAGTTTAGAAAAGCACGACATTCTAATAATACCGCACTCCAAATGGGATTGTACAGCCACAAAAAACTCACTAAAAAAGGGACACATACCACAGAAATACTCGAGTCCTGAAGCAGCACTCATGCGGTGTAGAATGCAATAAGTGCATTGGGCTAAAAAATTATAATTAACTGTACATTTTGAGAAACTTCAGTTAAAAATTACCAATGAAGTATCTGCACGTCATTTTAACCTCAATAACAGTGATGGGAGCCACAACAGACCGTAATAGAGTTGAAAAGAAGATTCTTGGGTGAACAAATTCGGGGCCAGTCTGCATGTGAGAGCACAGGTTAACCTTGATGAGCCTAACCAGACTTGAGGGTGATGCTGCCTCCACTACCCCGGACGTTTTGGCGAAGCCACCTCGGTGTATAGGGCCCTCTGGTGCTTGACACGGGTCTGCTATGTGGGTAATGGGCATGAACAAGGATACAGCTTCAGCACCCAATGTAGGATGCCCATCCTTACCTCGTACATACCCACTACCCACCATATTGTTTGGTGAGCTGAATCAGTGTCAGTCAGTCTCAGAAAGAAACACGGGCAAAAGAAGCTCAAAGGTGGAAACATATTTTGATTTTATACAAAGTGCATTTTCGGTTTCTTGATAGCAGCTCGTCACATTTCTAACCTACTGTACACCTTTTTTCTTCGCTGACTGTGCATGTTGTCGAACACCTACTCTGGCGCAGAGGCAGACAACAGTGAAGGAAAAAAAAGTAGACTTGTTCTTTTGAACAGCTGCATTAGCCGGCTGTCTCTTCCTAAATAACAGTCCGGAAGAACAACCTTGTTCACACGCTGATGCCTATGGTGATGTGACACACGACATAGACATTTTTTCTCAACTTTATGACTAATGCCACGTTCCCTGGTCTCCTCGGTTGGCCCCCTCTTTGGGGGAGACCCACGATACCCGGGTACTTTCTGTTCTCTCCAAGTGCCCTTGCCCCTTAGTTAAATTTTAGTCAAACTGCAACACTTTCACTTAACATATCTCACACTCTGCAACACACTACGAACACACCAGTTTGTCCCTTAATTAGTTCAGAACCTGTGATGGAAGGAAGAGGGAACGAATGTGGCTGCCTGCCTATGCCTATCATTTAGGGAAGACCTGGGAACGTGAAACCAAACTGTGTTTCATTGGGAAACTAATTAGTACGAGCTGCGCGCCAGCCAACATGTTTGGGGTTAATGCAGTTCAACAGAAACCTGAAAGACAAATAGGCAATTTTCAACCACAATGTGTTTCACTATTGACCAGCCTTTCTGAAGTATTTCCATAATTTTATGAGCCCGGCTTGATAAACACATGGAAATTGTTCTTCTGTCCGCGTTCAGCAAAGGCTTCCAAAACAAACAACACCTAGTTAACTCATCTCGTGCGATTGATTTATTTGTCTCACCTGGGCATTCGGAAGCATTGTTTGACTTGAAATAAGCAGGGTTATCATCGTCGTTCCAGTGCGCCGCTGCCCGACCCGACCCGACCCATGAAGACGTTGAGCCTGGTCACTGTGGGCAGGGCAGCCTGTGCATGCATGTGCGTGGCCGCCACGTGAAAAAAATCTGTGCGCGTTGCGTGTACAGCCCCTACCTCCCATCAGTGAGTGTGTTCCGCAGCACGCCCACCGGTAACACTGCACTGTGAACTGAGGGCCGCACCCGCAGCTGCCATTTGCTGCTGCCATGATCAACAAATATTTATTAATTTATAAATCCTCTGTTGAGCTCAGCTTCAGGGCATGCTAACTTAACAAACTGCGGCTGCGCTGCAAGCACCGAGTACAGACTTACGTAAATTTAAAAAAACATCAATGTGTGACTTGACTTGCATGCAGATGCGTAGCCCCGGCCCTGACAATTAAGTGCCGGTGCTAAGCACCGGAAAGCACCGGCACAAATTAAGCACTGGAGTAATGTGATTACCGGTAAGTAATAGAAACATTAGTTTTGTAAGAGAAGAGAGTTGAGGTCAGTTTTGAAGGTCTGGGTAGAGGTGGTGGTACTGAGTAGTGGAGAATGCGAGTTCCAGATTCTGACCGCATTGCCTGAGAAGGATTAAGCCATTGTGCTTTCCCTTTTGAAGGTGGCGGGCCAAGCAGTAAATATTCCGCATTACTAGAAGGTCTACGGCCTCCAGTCTGTAGTGTAGCACTAGGTGGGCGCAACCACTGTGGCCCACACTTTGTATGGCCGCTATGTTATTTATTACCCTCAGGCGCAGGTTCAATGGTTTAGCCCGACGTAGTTACGGAGGGCACGTTCGAAAGCTAATAAAGAGCCCAAGGCCCTTGGCGTGGCAGGCAGTGTACTGACCACCAAGGTACAAGCGTGTGGTCTCCATTTTTGTCAGCCTGTAGGCCTAGCCACAACACCACATTGGGGACGAGGTGGTCTCGCCACCCCACCGCGTACCACACTCCGCCCCTCTGCACCGGGCGAGCCTGCCCCTGCGGCCCCTGCAGCGTGCCTCGCTCAGCGAGCTCGGCACGGCCCGCCGGCGGAGTGTTCCCGGCCACCCTGCACCCTGCACCCTGCCTCGTCAACCGGCGACCAAGCCGCACCGCTCCGCCACCCTGCGGCCCAGCTTCACCGCTGTCTCCGGCCTCTCCAAGCGGGCGGGTCCGCACACGCGACGCCTGCCAGCAAGCGGCCCCACCGCCTACAACCAGCGAAGTCAGCCTCGCGGCCTCAGGTGCGTGGACACAGCCTCAGTGCCCCAGCCGCGCTCCGGCACACGCCTGCTTCTGGCCCCGACACCACGCCAGCCCGTCAGGCCTGCCGCGCACCTCCAGCGTGCATCCCCTCACGCATCCCGCGTGCAAACGCTACGGCCCCTGCTATCTCCCACGCATCTCACGTGTCGTACCCTGCCATTTACCACGCATCTCGCGTGCAACGTTGCAGAGCCTCTCTACTGCCACTTGAAGTCGCCTGAAGGCGCCCCCAGCGTGCTCCTGGACTCCTGGCCCTCTGGTAACAGGACATCTCTGGCTGTCGTGCCCCCCACCCTCCCCAATGGCCATGTCTGCCGTGCCTCCACTGGAGCCCTTTGCGGTCACAGGCACGCCACCATCCTTCCTGCACCTGGGAGGAGAAGCTATTCACGACATCTCGAAGGACGTGGTGGAGGAAGGACCGCCCCGGAACTACACCACACTACGCGACACCATAACGGAATACTTCGAACCATTCGCCAGCGCGGATTACGAGAGGTTCCTACTCCGCCAGGTCCGCCAGCTCCCAGAAGAGTCAGTAGATGTATTCTATGCGAGGCTTAAGAAGCTAGCCAGCACATGTACCCTCGCGGACCCCGATGACGAGATTCGCGCCCAATTCATACAATTCTGTGCATCCTCGAAACTGCGTGAGAGAGTCCTAGAAACAGACAACATGCCCATGCGCAACATCCTGGCGTTAGGGCGATCTAAGAAACTATTGAAAGCCAGAGCTGTGCATATGGAACCGAAGCCCACTGTCGCAGTCAAAGTTGAAGCAGTGTGCACCATCAAAACTAGTACCACCGATACGCGCACGAATCCTCCCCGAAGAGGACGGCCAGGCCCAGCTCATTCACCCCACGACCGCGCATGCGTATGGTGCGGAGGAGCAACACCCCACAGCGGAGCATGCCCTGCACAAGGAAAGATCTGCAGCGTGTGTGGGAAAGCCAACCATTTCGCGAGCGTATGCCTATCAACACAGAGGAAAAAGCTCAATGGTCCGCCCCGAAGAGTGAGACAGAGAGAACCACTGCCTAACGCCTCCACCAACAGCGACATGGACGATGACGGTGCGGACGCAGAGTCCATACACGTGGTATGAATGCTCAACACCTTGGCCGCTACACCATCCGCAGAGCCTATGTGTACAGTAAACGTGCAAGATCAAGCTGTGGCAGCCCTAATTGACACCGGAGCAACGATCAACCTAATGGCAGCCAGCGTGTACCGGACATTAGACGCTTCACCAGTGCTCCATCCCACGAGAGTACAGGTGTACGCCTACGGCACCAGTCGACCCCTGCGCCTGTGCGGAGTCTTCCGGACAGCAGTATCACATGACTCCCATCAACTGCACACTAAAATCTATGTGTCGCAAGAGGGATCCGGATTTCTGCTTGACTGCAGAACCGCCCAAGATATAGGGCTGATCCACTTCGCCCTCACAATCCAAGCCCACAGCCTCGACCATCTCGTGCTGCAACACACCTCACTGTTCGAGGGGATTGGCTGTTTGAGAGGACTCGCCGTTCGCCTTCACATAGATCACTCAGTTGCTCCAGTGGCCCTCAGGCATCGACGAATAGCGTTCCACCTGCGACCCAAAGTGGAAGCCGAACTGCGAGTGCTTGAGAGGGCCGGAATCATAGAAAGAGTCAGCGGGCCCACTCCATGGATATCTCCCATTGTGTTAGCCAAGAAACCGAAGCAACTGGATGCCGTGCGGATCTGCGTAGACATGCGCATCCCCAACCTTGCGATCAAGAGAGAATGCCACCTGATGCCGACCATAGACGACATCATTGGCGAGCTGTCAGGATCAAAGTGATTTTCGAAGATGGACCTGAGGTCAGGATACCAACAAATCCCTCTGCACCCGGACTCCCGCCCGATAACGACTTTCTCCACCCATGCATGCCTGTGGAGATATACCAGACTCAATTTTGGGATTTCAAGCGCAGCAGAAGTATTTCAGAACATTATTCAGAACGTCATGCAAGGATTGGACGGCGTGCTAAACGTGAGTGACGATATCTTGGTCCACGTGGCGATGCTGGACGAACACATCCGGCGCCTCCAAGCTGTTTTCGTCAGGCTACAAGAGCGGGGTCTGACCCTTCACAGGGAGAAGTGCGAGTTCCTACGAAAGGACATCAGCTTTTTCGGCTACAAATTCTCTGACCAGGGCGTAGGACCAGACCCCGACAAAGTCAAAGACATCCATGAAGCTCCCTCCCCGACGTCAGTGACTGCCGTCCGCAGTTTTCTTGGGATGGTTACATACTGCGGGCGCTTCATTAAAGACCTATCTGACCTCACCGGCCCGCTCCGTGACCTCACGAAGTCCACAGCCACCTGGGAGTGGGGGCCGGAACAGCAGAGAGCCTTCCAGAAAACCAAAGCTGCACTATCGGCAGACACGACTTTGGCCTACTTCAACCCTCGCTACGAATCGTAGCTCGTGGTGGATGCCAGCCCGACCGGCCTAGGCGCCGTCCTGACTCAACAACAACCATGCGGGGAATGGGCCCTCGTTGCGTATGCAAGCAGGACCCTCACTGCGATGGAGCAACGATATTCACAGATTGAAAGGGAGGCCATCACCATCCTATGGGGGTGCCGACACTTCCATATCTACTTATACGGACACCCGTTCGTGGTGATCACAGATCACAAACCACTTCTCCCACTCTTCCAGGGATCATCTTCACGGCCCCCCCTTGCATCGAGAAGTGGGTGCTCCAGATTCAGGAATACCAGTTCACAGTGGAGTATCGGCCAGGCTCCAGAAACCCCGCCGACTATCTATCAATGCATGCCCGCCCGGTCACTGAAGCAGAAGCCGCAGAAGCAGACGCTACAGAAGAATATGTTAGAATGATTGTGGAGCGTTCGAGACCCCTGCCAATCTCCCTTGGAGATGTAACGCAAGCCACCAGGGACGACGACTGCCTACAGATCGCCATTCAAACTATCCAGTCAGGGAACTGGAAGTCACTCCAGAGCCCAGCGTCATTCCGTACCCTGGAGGCCCAGGCGACACTAAGAGCACTCTACCAAGTCCGAAGCGAGTTGTCCATCTCACCGGTAGGTTGCCTTCTAAGAGGCCCTCGCCTGGTTCTGCCTGACAGTCTCACACAGCAAGCGGTCCTTCTTGCCCATGGCGCACACCAGGGCATTGTGAAATCAAAAAATCGCATCCGAAACAAGCTCTGGTTCCCAGGGCTCGACAAGAAAGTCGAAGAAGTCATCCAACGATGTCCTGTGTGTCTGGCGACCAGCCTGCCCAACCCCCCAGCGCCTGTAATCACAGAAGAAGGACCGTCAGCCCCGTGGGTGCGGGCCAGCGCAGACTTTGGTAGCCTTTCCGGCGGAAAGTATATGTTTGTGGTAGTAGAAGATTTCTCAAGATACCCCGAAATTGAGATCCTACCCTCCACTGCGGCCTCTGAAGTGATCCCTAAGCTGGAAAAAATCATCGCAACCCACGGCCTAATGGATGAGCTACGTACCGACAATGGGCCCCCCTTCAACAGCAGTGAGCTTGCCGAATACCTACAATCACACCGCATCAAGCACCGGAAGATAACCCCAAGATGGCCTCAGGCCAATGGAGAAGTCGAGAGACTGATGAGAACTCTTAATAAGACGATCCAGATCGCAATGACAGATGGCCGAAACCTGGAACTAGCCCTTTTTCAATTCTTAAGGGAATACCGTCTGACACCCCACTGCACTACAGGGATTCCTCCAAGCCGCCTGTGTTTCAATAGGGCAGTCGTGGACACTCTCCCACACCATCCCATGTGGGCGTCGGCTCCAACTCCCAGCAACCGGTCCATGGAACAGCGAACAAAGTCCAACAGAGATGCATCGCGAAGAAGAAGAGCAGCAGACAGCCCCATCCAAGTAGGCGACTGTGTGCTGGTGAAATATCGCCATCCCGGAGGGAAATTCCACCTCCCCTTCGAGTTAGACCCATGGACTGTCACCAATGTCAACGGCACCATGATCACGGCAATGAAAGGGAGAGAGAAAGTCACCAGAAATGTGTCGTTCTTTAAAAGAATCCTGAATGGAGATGAGGATGGGTTCCCTGACTCTGCAGAGCACTACACAAGACCGACCCAAGGCCCACGAGACACAGAAGAAGAGGACACCCCCAGCGAGGAGGAGGTCCCAGAAGCAGACTCGGCTGCGCCAGCCCGGAGCGAACAAGAGTCACAGGTGGCCCAAAGCCACCCAGGAACTGCGGAAGCCAAAGACTCTGATGAACTGGTTCCAACCTCATCAGGCGAGCGCATCCAGAGCAGGTACAATCTGCGCCCCTGTCCGAAGCCATCCCAGAAGTACTATGACTTTGTGGCCCGCTGCAGACATTATTATTATTATTATAATTGCATTTATTAAGTGCGCAGCTACCCGGAGGTTTCCCGGCGTTGAGAGAGTTTAAGATGCACCTCAACCGGCGTTAAAAGTAAGACTGTTCGTTTTTGCATTTTGAAACTCCCAGAGACTATGATCGGAAATATTGATATATGATGTCATGTTTATTCTATTTTCACCTCAGGGTAAAGGAGGAATGTAGTGTCGCACTAGGTGGGCGCAACCACTGTGGCCCACACTTTGTATGGCCGCTATGTTATTTATTACCCTCAGGCGCAGGTTCAATGGTTTAGCCCGACGTAGTTACGGAGGGCACGTTCGAAAGCTAATAAAGAGCCCAAGGCCCTTGGCGTGGCAGGCAGTGTACTGACCACCAAGGTACAAGTGTGTGGTCTCCATTTTTGTCAGCCTGTAGGCCCAGCCACAACACCACACAGTCCAGAGATTTTAAGTTTATTCGCCAGGTATGGGTGATACAGGCAGTCTTGTAGATTGATATTTATTTATTTATTTATTTATTTATGCATTTTTATATAGCGCGGACTTTACCCGAAGGCGTCAGAGCGCTTCACATTAGGAACAGAAATGAAACATAATGAGAAACATTACAAAAGAGCAGATTACAAAAGCATACGTTACTTACATAAGGTAATAGTGACAATTGTGAGCAAACAAAATACATGAGGTAGTAAAAATTGTGAGCCACCAAAATTACATGAGGTAGTAAAGGTAAAAGTGACAATTGTGAGCAAACAAAATACTTGAGGTAGTAGTAAAAATTGTGAGCAACCAAAAATACATGAGGTAGTAAAGGTAATAGTGATAATTGTGAGCAAACAAAATACTTGAGGTAGTAAAATTTGTGAGCAACCAAAAATACATGAGGTAGTCAAAAGTGTACAAGAGGAAAGTGACAAGTGTGTAGTTATAAGAGAAAACAGAGTATAATTTGAGGTATAATACTGCAATAAATGCTAGGCACACGAACAAGCGTTACGTAGGCAAGGTGGCACTTGTGCAAGTATCAAAGGTAAAAACATGTGAGAGGTAGCAACCGTGTGTTACAAGGGCAAAGTGGTGTGTGCATGTTACAAAAGGGCACCGAACACAAGAACATGGAGAATACTGCGAAAAGGCAGACACTCCAACCACAGGACAAACACTGGGAAGGCACTTCCATGATCATGGAAAGTAGAAAATATCAGTAGTGGGAAGTCTTCCTCCAAATAGCAAGAGGACGTGAATTACTTTAGGAGGTGTCTCTGGAGGAGGAGAACTTGGAGGTCCCTTTTGAAGGCCTGGGAGGAGGCGGTGGTCCGGAGCTGAGGCGGAAACGAGTTCCAGATTCTCACTGCATTGCCTGAAAAGGATTGGGCCATTGTTCTTTCCTTCTTGAAAGTGGGAGGTTCAAGCAGTAGATTCTCCGCATTGCGTGAAGGTCTAGAGCCTCCAGAGAGTTTCAGTTTATTCGCCAGGTAGCGGGGAGAGGAGGAGTGCAAGGCTTTGTGGGTGATACAAGCGGTCTTGTAGATAGCTCTAGCCTCGAAGGGAAGCCAGCGGAAGGTGGATAACATCGGTGTGATGTGATCGCTTCTTTTGGCCCCATAAATGAAACGAGCTGCTGAATGGAAGACAGACTTAAGTGGGGACAGGTGAGATTTGGGGAGGCCAGTAAGAAGAGAATTGCAGTAGTCTAGTCTGGAGAGGACCAGCGATTGCACCAGGGTTATAAGGTCCTGCTCCGGGAAGAAGCGACGTATTGCCCAAAGAAGGCGCAGTTGGTAGCGAGCAGATTTTGCAATAGAATTGATGTGGTGAGTTAGATTGAGATTTTTGTCTAGAATGACACCAAGGGATTTTGCGCTGTCGACAATGATGGGTTTATTGTTGAGTAGATTCATCTGATCCATCCATGATTGAACCGGGGGAGGAGAGAGTGAGGAGGAGAAGAGGAGGAATTCAGTTTTGGAGGGATTCAGAATCAGTTGATGAGATGACATCCAATTTTGAATGGAGTCGAGAGTGGAGCTTAGGATGGAGAGGTCATGAGTGGAGGCAACCTTGAGGTAGAGTTGAGTGTCATCTGCATAGAGATGATAGTGAATCCCGGATTTGCTTAGGAGGTTTCCCAGTGGTTCTAAGTAGAGATTGAACAATGTGGGTGCAAGTATAGAGCCTTGGGGAACACCTTGACCCACCGCCACAGGAGAAGAAAGACTGTTCGCTATTTTGATCATTTGAGATCTGTCAGAGAGGAAGGATGCAAACCATTTAAGCACAGTGCCCTCCAAGCCCATTCTCTGTTGAAGAATATTGAGGAGGGTGTTGTGATTAACAGTGTCGAAGGCTGCGGAAAGGTCAAGGAGAATTAGCAGACAGGACCCCCCTGAGTCGAGTATCCTCAGCGCATCATCAACCACTTGCAGTAGGGCTGTTTCAGTGCTGCAGTTTTGGATGAAGCCGGACTGACAATTGTCAAGAAGATCATTGTCCTTGATATGACGAGAGAGTTGTTTGGCTACACATCTTTCCGTGATCTTCGCAAGAAAGGGAAGGTTGGTGATGGGGCGGAAGTTGTTGAGGTCATTCGCATCAGCAGTGGGCTTTTTCAGCAGAGGGGTGACCTGCCCAGTTTTGAAGGAGACAGGAAGGGATCCTTGCCAGAGGGAGATATTGATCAGAGTGGACCAATAGGTGAGGGAATGGGTATAGAAGTCAAAGGCAATGGCACTGGGAATAGGGTCAAGAGAATGGTTGGAGGGCTTTGTTTCGCGTATGCACTTGAGAAGGGCATCTTCAGATATGGGGTCAAAGCTCTGCCAAATGGTTAAGGATTTGCGCTCCTCTGGAGGTGTAGGATGAGCAACCTGATCCACAAGTGATTTCACCTTTTCATCGAAGAAAATTGCGAATTCCGCTGCTCTCTTTGTAGAATCCTCCACCTTGGAGGTTGGGGGAGAGCAGCTTGGAGTCTTGATGAGATCTAATAGTTTTTTGGGTCTATTTTTGGCGGAGTCAAGGAGGGTTTTGAAGTGCGTCGCTTTCTCAAGGAAGATGTGCTTGTGGTATTTGGATCTTGCTGTGCGAAGCAAGGCTAAATTGTCAGTGGAAGGCAATTGCCTCCATTGCTTCTCCAGGACTCTTAGCTGCTTCCTTTCCTCATAAAGGGATTTGTTGAACCAAGGTGCTGAGGGAGTGGGCCTTATCCTTTTGCTTTTAAGTGGAGCGACGTTATTAATTTCAGCTGCAAGAACTGTGAGGCATTGGGAGGTGAGATCGTCAACAGCTATGTTCGGGTCTAGCCTTGGAAGTGAAAGCAAAGCTGATTCACAGAGGGGACCGACATCAATGTTTTTGGCGTCACGGAACCAGGAGATGGCCCTTTTGGGTTGGCCAAGAGTTATAGAGTGTGAAAGTTCAAGAGAGAATGGGATGAGGTGGTGGTCAGACCAATCTACATGAATAGGGGTAGAAGTAGAAAGCATGCCTGCTTTAGAAATAACAAGGTCCAGGATTGCGCCCTTAGAGTGGGTTGGTTCAGTGCAGTGTTGGATAAGATCATTTGCCGAGAAGAAGGTGGCCAGTGAGTTCGCAGAGGAGTCTTGCGGTGCGCCCCAGTGGAGATTGAAGTCACCCACGATGGTCTGATTGTCACTTTGAGAGTATTGGTCGCTGATGAAGTCTTTGAGATCTTCTATAAACGAAGAGCTACTACTACGAGGCGGGCGGTAAATGATATGGAATCTGAGCGGTGAACGGTGTTGCAATTGAAGTTCAAGAGAAAGGCATTCAAAGGTGTGGGAGGAGCTGCTAGGAGACGCCTTAAGTTGGAGGGCGTTTCTGAAGATGACTGCAGCACCCCCCCCCGTGTTTTCAGTTCTGTCATTCCTAAATATGGAATAACCTGTGGGTACTAGGAGATCAAATATAGAGTGAGAGGTATTTTTGAACCAGGTCTCTGTGAGGAAGAGCATGTCAAGTTTGTGAAGGGAGATGGTGTCGGATATTTCAAGTTTGTGTTTAACTGCAGATCTGCAGTTGTGAAGCATACAGCGCAGCTCTGTCAAGACTGTTTTGGTGACGGGGGCACTTGGGCTCTGAAGGGTGATCGGGATATTGTACATTTGCGGGGGTGCTCGGGAGGGTTTAGGTGGACGCTTTGTTCTGACAGAGGCGATGGTCGGAATAGTGTAGACAGTGGGGTTGCTAGGGTATGCCTGTTGAAGAAGGGTGGCGTTCAGGGGCTTGTGTAAGTTAACGACGTTTGCAGACGAAAGGTTGAGCTTGGCTGTATTGGGGTGAGGGGGCGAGGTGTATCTCTGGGGAAGTTGGGAGGGAGTAGAGGTGCATGGAGGGGTGGAGATCTTAGAGCATAAAAGTGAAATGGCAGCTGTAAGCTGAGAGATGGAGGTGATCAGAGAGCCAAGCGTATTTTCCAGTGAGAAAGAGGCCGAGCGCGGAAGGTTGGGTGGCTCGATTGAAATAAGGGGGGGTGGAATTGGTGGTGGACGGCAGGGAGAAGTGGGGGGACAGGAGGTGTGTTGGGGGGTGGGGTTCACAGGTGGGGAAAGGTGGGGGTTGGGAGCGGGAGTAAGTGAATTGGGGGTTAAGGGAGAGTTGTCATTGTTGGTGTTGCAAGAGGGAGAGGAATTAAGGACAAATTTAGAGGGAGAAAGGTGCGGAACACGTCGGTAGGGAAGTAGGAGGGGGGAGGCCTGTGTGGCGTCATGGGAGTGTAGGAGGTTTGGGAGGAACAGAGGTGCATTGGTTGCGGAGGTCCTGTCAGTTAGGAGAGGTAGCACTAAGGGAACGGTCATCTGGCAGAGTGAGGGGGGTTGAGAGAAAGGGAAGTTGAGGAGGGGAAGTGGTTCTGCTGGGCCTGAGTGAGGGAGATGGAAGGTGTTCCTAGGAGTGGCAAGGGGGTAGTGCGGCAGTACTGGAGGAGTAGGAGGGAGGAGAGAGATGCAGTGGGAATGTGGCAGAAACGGGGTGAATGACGAGGGGATGAAGGGGTAGAGAGGAGGGATGGAGAGAGGGCTAAGGGGAGCATAGGGAAAGTTAATTGGGAGAGAGTGTTGGAGGAGAGGTGGACTAAAGAGGGGGGTGACGGGAAGAAGTATGGGGGAGGAGAATAGATTGGAGTGTCGTGAAGGTGCAGATGGGACGAGGAGCGTGTTAGCTAGTGGTAAGGCTGAAGTAATGCGGGATGGGACATACTGTGGGGGAGGAGGATTAGGAGATGAGGTAAGTTGGGGGGGGGAGGGAAGAGGGCCGACCTGCCCTTCTCGTGAGTGCAGCCAGTTGGAGTGGGGAGGGGTCGGCGGAGGAGAAAGGGAGTAATGGGTGGAGCTGGAAGGAGAGTCAAGGGGAGACCCGGTTGCAGAGACGGGGAGTAGGGAGGGGAAGAGGTGGTCAAAGATCGAGAGGCAGGAGTCTTTGCCTTGGATCATGACAGTACCGTTGTTATAGAGTGAGATAGTGAGGTAGCCATTGAAGCACCCAGAGGGGGAAATTTTTAGTTGTTTCCCATAAGGGATAGAGGAGGAGGAGGTGACGTTAATATGTGATTGTGTACTCAATTCCTCAGGGCTCCTTTAGGTTCGACAGGTTTTATAGGGGCGGAAAATGGAGAGCTTGTGTGGAAAATGGAATGAGGAAATACCGGGCTGAGGAAGCTCAGACATTTCACCGATGAGGCGCACAATCTTGATGACACCCATCCTGAGAAGGGTGGGCCCGAGACTTCTGGGGCGGAGTGGAACAGCCCCCGGGAGGACCTCAGATCCGCAGGGACAGGCCTCCCGCTGCACGGGACGGCTCTCATATCCACAGGGACAGAACTCCAGCGGCTGCAAGGGACGGCTCTGGAGTTTAGGACTGCCGGAGTCTCATAGAAAGTGCCTGGCGTCCCCCGCCCTCCGGCTCAGAGGGGCGAAAGTTACCCTGAGGAAAGCCCAGCGCCGCGGCACCGAGGCTCAGGAGCGGCCCATCGAGTGCTGGTTAACCGGAGCTGGGCGGGGCTCATGACCACAGGACGCACGAGGGCAGGGCCCCGGCTTCCCGGGGGTGGGGCTCTCGGTGGTGACTGCTCGGGCGGGGCTCGGCTGCAGCCGGCGCAGAGTTCACTCTGAGCTGGAAGTTGAGTGCAAGGTCCGGTGTCTGCGGAGCCGCCTGAGGTGAGGGGGGTCCCTGTGGTCGCTGCCGACCGGGGGTGTAGAGACGGAAAGTAGGCGCTGTGCGCGGGGAAAGGGCAGGTACCTCTAAAGGTATGCAGGGCAGGGGCGACTCTACGCGTCTGAGGAGGAACGCAGACCGCCAATATTAGGAAACCCCGCGTGCCTCTGCCCGGGCAACCCGGGACCCCGTGGGTACTGGAGAAGAGGCCAGTTCCTATGGAAGTATACATCCGCCCACAAGCCCCCCTGATCTTTAGCAGGCACAGGGGCCGAGATCCTCCCCATCACCAGGGTTACCACAAAAGTGCCGTGGCACCCGGCAACATGCCCCTACATCCGCCAGTTAACACCTCGCACCCTGCCAGTTTGGCACAGGGGCCGAGATCCTCCCCATCACCAGGGTTACCACAAAAGCGCCGTGGCACCCGGCAACATGCCTCCACAGCCGCCAGTTACACCTCGCACCCTGCCAGTTTCTCTTCTTTGCCTTAGACAGAAGTTGGGGCGGGCTGGTGCGCAGATATTTCGCCACATGGTGGACAAAGTACTAGTCACGCACCTGCTACAGGTTTTTTTTCACACCAAGTGCT
This sequence comes from Lissotriton vulgaris, assembly GCF_964263255.1. Lineage (NCBI taxonomy): Eukaryota > Metazoa > Chordata > Amphibia > Caudata > Salamandridae > Lissotriton > Lissotriton vulgaris. Next base: position 104,565,736 of record NC_141686.1, read on the forward strand.
TTACGCCCTCGCCTCTTATATGATCCATTCCTGTGCAGATGTAGAGATATGGTTCAATATTTGTATGTACTTATAAATTCAGCAGAAGAATGTTTTTTTTATTTAAAAAACATTTCAATATGACGTGAAACAATACACCGAGGGGTGATGTTGGTATACTTGAGCCAGAAAGCAGATGAGTTTGTGGGGGGCTCAGTTAATTTTATAAATATTATTGGACGTGGAGCAGCATTACAGTTAAGGATTATTGCGCACAAAGAGAGAGGCAAACAGGTTTTCGTCAAGGATCACGTAGTTTGCTTATATAAATTTGGGGATTGTGGGTCCATGACTTGTAATTGGGGCACTAAACCCACCTAGCTCCTGCAGTCTAGTTGTACTCCCTTGAACGATGCGCTCCCACATTGAATGGAACTCTGTATTGGAAATCAGTGTAAAGGTACCGCAAATATCTTTTTAGGCTGATTGCACCGTAGTATGTGGTACTTGTGCTTCGCACTTAAACAAACTTTGTGCAAAAATGCACACATTTTTAGTAGGGGATATTAAGTGCTAAACTTAGTAAATAGAAATTTTTTAATTTGCGTAATGACATTTTCAATGTTTTTTTCTTTTTAAACAGATTTTCCTGAAATATTTATCACCAGCATGCCACAATTACATATGTATCATCAGCGCCTTATGGCACACTTACAGTTCTAGCATCTTCAATGTAAAATCCACTGCAAAGTTCCTTCAACAGTTCAACCCCCCCTCTCTGCCTCCGCATTTCATGGTTCGGGTGGTCGAGTAGTCCTTTGTGATACAGTAGAGCAACCAAGGTATCCAATAGTCTTTCAGAGGTTGGGTTCATGTGATATAGGGTGTTGGCATATGGCCTCTGCATACATTCTCAGTGCGACTAAGGGGTTGGGGTAGGTGATTTCCACCCACCCACCCCTGGTGACGGTCGGGTCATGCTACAGTGGTTCTGGTTCTTTTTGACAATCTACTAGTGTCTTCCAAGCCTGTGCCACCTCCACTGAGTGCAATCCTCTCCTAGCCTCTCTGACAGGCTTCCCCCTCCTATCCAGCCCCTTACACCCTGTGTGCCTCCCAGTGTCTTGTGATTTCTCTCTGTGCTAGTATGAATGCCAGGTCTTGAAGTCTGCTTGTAACCTTTTCTTTTGGAGGTATGTGGGAACCAGGTCAGTAAGCAGTGGCTAGGCGAGCAAGGAACTTCTCTGGAGATGGTTTCCGGACCACTGTCTTGACATCCTCCCAGTAAGCAACCAGCTGGGAATAGATAGTCCCATATCTTGTGTTTAAGCTCAGCTTCTATCACCTCCCTCTTCTGGTTAGCTACAGCTACCAAATGGAAGTATTTATTGATATGTCCTTGGTTAAGGTATGCCCTATGAAGGATATATTGATTAATAAGTTTAAATCAGGGATTTCTGGATACCTTTGGCACCCTTTCGAGGATGTCTGTGTAGTCTTTTTCAGGTATGGGAGCCCCCATGTCCTCCTCCCATCGTGTCTTCAGAGTTTATAGGGGCCGAAGCATATACACCCGCATTGTGACCGCTTTTACAGTGCCCGCTGGCAGTGTAATATATTGACAGGTTTTGCCAGATTGTGGCTCAGACATACCAGTTTCCAATGGTTGCAGAATGCCGTTGTCACTATTCTAATGACATTTTCAACATACAGTCTGCAAATCATCCAGTTCTACACATCATGTGTTGACTGTACCCTGGCCTTTGACCCTTCTACTGCACTCTGCTACCTGTGTCCCAGGTTAGCTATACAAATAACAAACACATATGTACCGCTTTTTAGGAATATTTTTATTCTGTGCATGAAGAGGAATAGAATCCCCCCCCCCCCCAAAAGAAAAATAAGCACGATATTGGAGCCGCAGCGGTTAAGTCATATTGTAAGTGGAGAGATACGTATTATAATGCATGTGCGCTTACAAAATGACGTGGGTGCCATTTTTTATTTACATATCCAGAATGGATTGGTAAATAAAAAATGAAAAAGAACTAGGGCTGAACGTTTTTGGAGGGCGTGGGGGCAGAAGCACACCGAGTGAAAGCAAAACAGTGTGGGGAGACATGGACTTTGGGGGGGAAGCAAACGAGAGAGCTTTCAACACATGGACAGCAACACAGAGCATAGGAGCGAGTATTTATCAGAGGGGGGGAGAAACACACAGGGAAGAGAGCTGGTAAACATGTCTCATGATGTGCTTACGTGAAGAAGGTAGTTCCATAAAAGTGATCCGGTGAAGGACACTAGCCAGCCAATCTGAACGATGGTTGTTGGAAACCCTTTCAGAGGTCTGTGGGGCAAGCAGGGGTTACCAGGCCCATCTGTGAGGGTTGAGGCCTCTTACTTTCGATGTGTTGGCGCGACTTACTGTGGAGTCTGAGCACCTGTGCTAAATACCCCTTCAGCACTTGACTCTGTGCTAGCTTGGTCTGAGAAGTCCAAGGCTGCCTCGAGGGAAGGTGTGAATACAAGGAAGTGAAGACAGGCTTGCTACTGAAAATGTGCGCAAACTTGCCCGCTCTTTCTTATGAAAGAGCCTAGCACCAAGGTTTTAAGTGAGTTGTGGAAAGGTGATGGTCTATTTATTATATGGGATAAAGTACCCCTGACGTACAAGATAAGGATATTGCAAGTCACCTTAGGATTCCATAACCTTATAAAGAAACTCTGTTTTCGGCCTCATTCCTCTACATGGTTATGGTACTTCTCGGTGACTTGCAATAGCCTGACAATGTATGGCAGGGGGTACTTTATACCTTATATAGTAAATGCATACGTCTGCAAGGAGCTTTGTAACTGCTTGAATGTGGTGCGGAATTGTGGATCCGAGGTCCTCCCCTGACCTTTGACTTACTCCCGGAAGTCCGGCGTTGTGGATCCGGTGTTAGATGCTCACGGTAGCGCGTGCATGGAGGCACTCTGGCCTCTGAATACAGTTGGGCCCAGAAGCCATGGTCACGCCCCGGCTCACCTTCCTTTAAATGCCTGAGTCCAGGCCTTCGGCTTCACACGGCTGGAGGCACCGGCCGCACCGGTCTGGCCGCACCGGTCTGGCTGCATTGCTGCACGCCGCGCTCCCTGCCTGCCACCGGTCGTGTCAAGCCACACTGAACGACTAACTGATCAAGCTTTTCCGTTTAGGATTAAGTATTGCATTGGACACCTCCACGAGGCCTGGGTGCAGTAAAGAGTTTATTTTAGCTTTCACTTGTAAGTAAACACTAGCACCAGATTCACAGAACCGAGCACACAGGGCTGAGTGTGGCTTTGCAAAGATTCTGGGCTTTGATGGCCCTTCCAACCTCTAATGTCAGTGTCAACAATTCGCACAGCCTATTTAATTAATTACATATATTTAATGTATTTATTGATACGATTTAATGTAGTGTGGATGTTACCCGGAAGTGTTAGAGCTCCTTAGGAAAAGCTCTTTAGCGAAAGGACAGTACAACACACGAATCACAAGTGACACCAGCGATAAGTATTGAGTAACCCCGAGATAGCAGGTACCAGGCTACAGGGTCATACAGTGCTGATGGAGAGAGCAGGTTCGGCCGCATAAAAAGGCTCCGTTCAAAATCTAAGTCCGAGAAGGGAATTGCTCTGAAATAGCTTTCAAAGAGCAGAGTCTTCGTTTAGACTGTTACATTGACCCTAATGCTATTATCAAATATTTTTGGTTACATCTAAAGCTGCTTTTCCAAAGTCAGATGGGCAGCTATTTTACTGTGTGCAAGCTTAAAAAACTGACAGGGAGGCCATCCGGATGACGTTATTGGATTTTATCTAAAAATACTCGAGTGGCTGATGTAGATGTAAACGGCATGCAAGGTGATGTTTCCAGTCTAGCTTTTTGGGTAATTCTGTATGAGTTTTTACAAGTGCATACTACTGCAATACCACCATGTGTGTCAATCGACCCTTCACGTGATGTCTTGACCTTGTTGGACAATCCACCCAGCAATAGAAAACCATGAAAAACAGATAAAAACCAGTGGCTGCAAGGGGCTGACCCACACCGCCCTCTTTGTTCTGTTTGGGTGATTTTACTGCACAAAAATGCCATAGTAGGCAAATCCGTATTTCACAGTGAAATATATGTTCCATATTGCATGAAGATTACATCGTAATAGCAGCCTTTGCAGACCTGCACATTCTTTACTTAATAAGGAAAAGCTTCCATCCTCTTTGATCTTAGCCATAATTCCTTGTCAATTGGTTTATTTGTGAAAGCCAAGCAAATTCATAACACTAAATGCAATCAAGGTCGTAAATGCATTCGGTGCTGGCAGTGGGGTTCTCTATTTGTGTCATGTCTGTTGTTAAGCAGCTGAATGTTCATGAAATCTTAATTGGATTGAAGTCAGGGTTCACTCCTTTTGCAGCAATTTCAACAATCTGTGAGCATAATCGCTGCCTCTTGTTTAATCAATAGTATGTTCATGAAAGCTGAACATTCTTATTGCAATCCCTGCCACTTGTTTGCCCTGCCCTGTTGGCACAGCGCTGATTTCTACAGCCCCAGAACGTGTGGGTTTTTGAAGAAAGCAAAGGCTGTTTGATCTGAAACTCTATATTTGAAACCACATTCGCAAATATTTTTCTATTTTTTTCTCTCAAGACAATTGAACAATATAGTACCGTACTTCACTTACTGTTTTTAAGGACCTTTCACTAATTTCAGGCAAATTGCACCTAAATAAACGTACAATATTACGTTACATAAGGGGTAACGCGTAATATGTTCATACCTTGTCATCTTATGGTTCTGCTGACGTTCACAAACCACTTGGCTTTTGGGCCGATGGATTGGTTATAGGCTCACCAGTACCACTTGACAGCCTCAACCAGGGCCACATTACAGTTACCAGTTGGGTATCCTCTCTCCATTTAGTTCAGTACGTTTTTGAAGAACTGATGTCTAGCACTAATCTAAAGCTGTTTGCAGTTAGACTTAAAATGGCAATAACCAGCCAAGTTTACACTAGAAAATGCAATAAAAAAAAGACTTAATGTAAACACAGGTTCTTCATGCAGATTATTCATTTAAGTTTCACTTTTCTTTTCAAGAGGCCATCAAAAGTTGACAAGGAATGGAGCCTTCGTAATTTGAATTGTTGTCCATGTATTTAAAGCTGGTCTTTGATAGCATTCCTGTGGCTACGACTTTGTCACCACAGGGTGTTTGTCCGTAGTTTTATAAATGATACGGGTGTTGTTTTTTGAATTATCTAATTGCACGTAATGTATTTGGACTATTTTGAACTTTTTAATGAACTTTTATAAGGCTCTTTTTATGATTTATTAATGGGATGCTGCTATTATGTATGGTGTAAAGGCAGGGACGATTGTGTTTGAAACCATTGTGTTGATGCTGAATTGTGAATTATTTATGTATGCTTTTATGGAACCTTTGGTTTCCTAAATAAAATGTAATGTCTGACTGACATAATTTGAAAGATAATCACTGATTACACAAAAACATGTCTCCAAATAATGATATAGATCAAACACATACAGAGGAAGTCACTTTTAAACCTCCATGAACACACAGTACCACATCCACATTGACACAGACACACATGTATATTAGAGCAAGCCATAGAGGTACTCATTTGCACATTCTAAAACACAACAAATATACATTCCAAGAACTCTCCAGGTGGAACAATACATAAGCAGGTCCACACTGCCGGACTGGAAACATGGATGCTTAATCAGTACTGGGGGTCAGGGTTCGCTTAATATTTAGTATCTCTGAATTGTAGGTCATAATAGAGGTGGAGAAAATAATAGTATGTCAACACTCTTTTATTTCAATTATTGCCTCTCTGTGGGAAATCGCATATACTGAGTGATGGACGACTTCACTCTTTGTGTCCATACACGTTTTTACCTCTTAAGAATAACCATCTGTAGATAACAGTAACAGGAACTTTGCCTGCCAAATCCACCACTGACCTCCATGACTTAACCGTTCACACTTCGAAAGCCGCATCTCTCCTGGACTAAAATTAAATACATAGTCTCACAAATGTTCTGCGAACCCTAGAACCAACTCTTGGGTTTCAACCTTGATTTTTTTTATTTGGGCAAGGAAAGTTCTTCTCGTGTTTGCAGACCCACTTGGGGGGAGGAGGCGGAGGGGGGGGGATTTGATCTTGCCTGTTTCCCAGTTGCCGTGTGCGAGTTTCCTTGGTGTTCATTGATTGGGAATACAGTCCAGGTTTTTACCTTTCGATAACTTTGTCTCTTCCCTGTTCTTCTCCAAGCCAAAGCCCAGAGCATCATGGTGGACATCAGAATCCTTATTCAAAGGTCACTCACTACTTGGTATTTAAACCAGACCAAACACCGAGGATAGCTCCTTCTGTGTCCACGTTCTTTCAGGTTGTTTGCTCAGAACCAGCCTGTTCTGCTTTCTAATCATAGCTCTTTGTTCCAGTTTGCTACCTCTGTGCCTGACGAATTTGGCTACTCTCAGAGGTTTTTTGCTTCTCTGAGATTTCCCCTCTGAGAACTAGGCCTATTCCCAGCTGCTTCCTTTGGGTGGTACTGAATCCAGTTATCGTCAAGGTGGGCTGGTGTCAGTCTAAAAGGAGTTTTTTATTGGATTAGGGAGCACTCCGTTCACCCTGTTTTTCTATTATTCTCAATGGTGCTACGGTTCCAGGGTTTGTCAGTCCCTAGTGATTATAGCTTGTTTATGTTGGGTATGTTGGCCCAACGAACCATGCACTGTTCACTTGGTGCTATGCACCTAAACTTATTTCATTTGTTCAACAGAAAATAAACCTTATATGATTTCAGTTTCTTCTTTTTTTATTTTAACTTTTTATCTCTTTTTATCATGTATGTGCTTTGCCACATGATATTATTAGCAACTATTCATATTTCATTTACAATCAAAATAACAGCCAAAATAACATTAACATTTCTTATTCATGTTATGATTTACAGTGCCATGTAATATACATTTTTTGAGAGAGCCCAATGCATTTCGGCACTGCCAAAGTGCCTTCATCAGGGGCGAACCTGTAAAAATAAACAAAATAACCTTGTAATCACAGTTATTGGGTGCCCATGTGTGTTGTAGAGTATATATTGTGATTGTTTACCTTGGTACGTTGTACTCCATGCTCTAACCTGCGTAAACAAAATTATAGTATTTATAAAGACCTCCTATCCAACTGATCACACATCAATGATCCGTGCCAATATAAAGTCCAACTTATTTCAATCCAAACAGTCAGCTTACCGCTAGTGTTGTAACTTCAAAAACTCCCTAAGTGATAAACAAGAAACAAATTCAGTGTCCTGCTCGCTATTAGTACTTTACTGCAGACGCTTCAAAAGCTAATGAAAATGTGCCTACCTGATTGTCCAAAATTCTGACTTTCTGTAAAACAAAACAAACAAGACCGCATGTTCGATGTTTAAAAATCCAACCTTATAAGTGCTAATCAGAACCTCACGTCTTCCTTTGTGCCTTCCCACATACCTGTTCAATCCAAGTATCGCGCTCTCTCTATGAAGGATACACAAACAAACAAAAAACCATTCTCAATATCTCTCCTTACTGCCAGTAACCGGTTCAAATGATGTATTTCTCTCTGCTCTGCTCAAATACCAGCTTACCTAGTTCAGAAATCTTCCACTCCGTGTTACTCTAACTTGCTGTTACTTCCATAAGTGATTCAACCGCTACCTGCGTTACCGGTTCGCTGATGTATTCTCCCGCGGGTCGGCTACTATCAATGACACTAAAGACGGACTCCACCATCCCTGGCCACAATCATGTGGGCGCCATCTTTGAACGGCTATCTAAGCCCGATTTACCGTCCTCATTAATCAAAACTCATGTTCGAAACCGCTGTTTAATATGTGAATGTGGTGTATGTATTCGTGCGTGATACTGTGTTATTTTGTGATATCTAGACATAAGTGGTCAAAGTTAAAAATTTATAATTCAACCTTTTGCAATATGTTTTCTTATATCATAAATATGAACAAAGTCAAAAACAAAATAGTACAGCCTTTTCTCAACGTGCTCAACCAATTTACTGCATTTTATGATGACTATTTACTCCTCTAATTGGGTGCGATATTTTAAATATCGGTTATGTATTATCCCATTATTTATTGCTGTCTTTCTTTTTTATAAAGTATATTAAGTACATCCTGCTTGTTCTATGTACTATTTGCTAATTGCCTAAGACCATAATTTTGCCATTTTATCACGTTAATGTGTTGGAGGACCTACTGTAACTAGATTGTTCTTGTTTAACCGTAGAGGTGTGGTGGAATACAGTATAATATTTTCAATAGTTATCGAACTCTTTGCGATTAAGGTGGTGCCTTGATGTTATATCTTTAATGTGTAATGTTTATTTTATAAGTAACACGTTAAGTCATTTATCATTAAGACCAGTTGGAATTAACGTTTGCAGGTGTTTGATCCAGAATAATTCTCTCTGCAATAGCCTTTGCTGGTTGTTGATTCCTTGCTTCATTTGTACCTGTTCTATGATAGTAAATCGTAGTTTAGAGATGGTATGCAAGTTGTCCTTCCAATGAGCTGCTAAAGGTGATGTCATGTTCAGGTTCCGAATTCTGCTCTTATGTTCTGTGATTCGAACCTTTATTTTGCGTTCCGTCTTGCCCACATAAAGTTTACCACATGGACATTTTATGCCGTACACTACGTTTGCTGTGTTGCAGTCACTGTTATGTCTCAAGTTTATGGCTTTTCCTGTGGTTGGATGGGTAATAGTGTTGCCTGTTATCACATTATTGCAATGTGTACAATTTAAGCATTTACTCATTCCTTTGTAAGATGCTGTTGAGGGTCTTGGTGGTTTCTGCTTCAATCTTTCCCGCAAATTTTGCCCTCTGGTGTATGCATGCACCGGCAAGTCCTTGAATAATCCTTTGAAGTCTGGTTCATTCATTAAAAGTTCCCACCTGGTGTTGATTATCCTTTTGATCTCTTTTGATTGAGTGGTATACTTTGTTACAAAAACTATTTTTTCTTTAGTGGTTCTCTTTTTAGGCTGCAATAAATCCCTTCTGTTTAATTCCATCACTTTTGCCATGCTGTCCTCAAGTTCCTTACGAGGGTACCCTCTGGCTTCGTATTTGATGGCATGTTGCTGGATTGTACTTTTGGATACTTGGTTGTCTGAACATATTCTTTTGATTCTTATGAATTGAGATTTTGGTAGGTTTCTGATCAAACTCCTAGGATGGAAGCTGGTATATCCCAAAGCATTATTTTTATCCGTTGGTTTTGTGTACAATTGAGTTGAAAAGCCTGATGCTCCCTTGACAATTCTGACATCCAAAAAATCTATTGTCTGTGAATCTATCTTGTGCGTAAACTTAATTCTCGGATTGATTGAATTCATCACCTGAATTAATGATTCCAAGTGTTCCTTAGTGCTGTCCCAAATCAAAAAAATATCGTCAATGAAACGACAGTACATTTTCACATGTTTCCAATCCGCTTTGCACATGATGTTCAGATTCGAAGTGGGACATAAATATATTAGCATAGGCAGGCGCTCCCGCAAATCCCATAGACGTGCCAGTCAACTGGGCATAGTGATGTTCTTTCCACAGAAAATAACTGTTGTTTAAATAGAACTTTAATAGTTGTAACAAAAATACCTTGTGTGTTGCCAGTTCTCCCATTTTCAAAAGGGCCCATTCAATTGATTCCAGTCCCGCTTCATGGGGGATCGACGTGTAAAGAGCCACTACGTCTATGGTGCATAAGATCCACTCTGAGTGAAAGCCCTGTTCTGTCCAAGTTAGTTTATTCAGGAAATCCATGGCGTCACGTATGTATGAGCCCCAGTTCTGTACAAATTGTTGTAAAAAGTGATCAAGGAATCGGCCGAGGGGATCAAATAATGATCCACACCCTGACACAATTGGTCTGAACGGTGGGTTAGTGAGATGTTTATGCACTTTAGGAATCATGTATAACCTCGGTGTTCTGGGGTGCTTGGTTGTCAAATATGCTCTCACTTTTTGGTCAATCCAATGATTATCTTCTGCTGCTTGTAATATTTCATCCAACATTTCTTGCAGTTTGATGATAGGATCAGATGGCAGACGTAAGTATGTGCCTTGGTCAGAAACATGTTGGTCAACTTTGGAATCATAGAACTGCGCATCCATCACCACTAAGGCTCCCCCTTTATCTGCTGGTTGAATCATTATTTCTCTGTTGTTGGATAAATTCTGCAAAGTGATTCGTTCTTTTTTAGTCATATTGCTGTGCTTGGGTTTCTTGTAGTCCAATTTTTGCAAGTCTTTTTTAACCATAACTTCGAAGGTGTCTAACATCTTATGTGTGATAGGTGGTTGGAACACACTTTTTGGTTTGAATTGCTCTAGTTGACTTATTGAAGTTGTATCTGTCAGTTCAAGTGGTTCCATCACGTTGGTGAAATAATGTCGTAACCTGAGTGTCCTCATAAATCTGAAAAAAGCTCCCTCCGTTTCCATTTCGTTGGTTTGTGTGGTGGGTACATATGTGAGTCCTTTGTTCAGCACTGCAATTTGTTGATTTGTGAGCTCCATTGATGATATATTGATTATCCGATCACTTTCCTTCCGCTCCGTAAGGCTTTTCCCGCCTCTTCATCTCCTGGTTTTGCGTTTGCTGATGTTAATGACTGCGTGGGTGGTCGGTCTTGTTGTGGTACCTGTAACAAAAAAGGTGTGCTGTCGCTGCTCGTGGGAGGCACCCAAGAAAAAGGTCAAGATGCAATTCGAGAACATCACTGGCATAACGGAAAACAGGGCCACAGTTATGGCTTACACTGCCGAACAAGCAGATGAAATATATTCTTTAATCAAGGAAGTACGGAACATGGATGCCCATGGTGGCTCAATTAGCCAGCAGTTGAAACAATTAGAATATCTGACGCGAAGACAACTAAACCAAAGGATGCATGCGTCAACGTTGATTCAATACCACAAAGCCAAGAGAATACCGAGGGGACTACGTTTAGCAATAAAACCAATGCTTTTCCGCTTCAATCTGAACGCAAAGTTTATGGAAAAATGGTATAGCATTTTGAATAGGTGCTCACTAGACCTTATATTGCTTATCATTGAAGAATTGGCAAAGACAATCCGTGAATTAGAGGAGGAAATCTTCAATCTAAAAGCAGAATTAGAGATGAGACTTGAGGCAGACACTTGGAGAGTCAATTTAGAAGGAATCAATCAGAAATTGGACAAGTATGAAAAGGAATTACAAGAAGGAAAATTGCGCAAGTATAAACGGGACACCATAGATTACAAGATAAATGAAGTTTATACTTGGGCTGACATCTATGCTCGAAGACAATTTGTCCCCAAAAAAACCACATTAACAACACACTCATCTGAAGAGAGCATTGTTACGGACAACGAGACATCAATACGTAGGGGTCCAATCCGGGTCTCAACAGAAGGAGTCGAGAAGAAAGAAGGAAGGGACAACAACAAGTTCCTTCTACAAAGAGAAACTGCATGGATTTATTGTTTGCAATCTTGCAAACCATTTGGTCTTAATGACCGTATTGAACTAAGTTGCTTTCTATAAATACCCGGTGTGGTATTTAAGGACACACATCTCTTGTGCGCATTCATTACAATGTCATTTATTTTCCATGTTTATCCATTTGCATTCCTTCATCACATCTATGATACTATCCATCATTTTCACTTATTTCCATGTTTTTCACATCACGTCTTTGTAAATCATTTGTTGCATTTATTCTTGTTTCACACACTTGTCATCCTCTTGTTCATTCATCCCTTTCACCCCGTCCTCACGATGCCTGTTCCAAGATGGCTTATCCATTTCACCTAAGGTTTGTCCTTTTTCGATCTTCACTTTCACACGCTGTCAACTTGAGTCCTTAGTTTATGTTTACTCATCGCTTCCGCCGCGACTAACAAACACACCGGCTCGGTAGCTGCGCCCAGCAGTTAGCAGACACGGAGACCTCGGCAGTCCCACCCTTGAACCCTTTCTCTGTAAGCGTTAAGCCCAGTCCTTGCCACCCGACCTACCTAGTGCAAATACATGTCGCATTTACTGCTACTTTAAACGCTGACCTTTTTCAACCTTGTTCTTTTCAGCCCTTATGATAGCTGAGCAAACACGTGAGCGTTTTTCTTTGTTTTTTTCTTACCCCCCGTCCCCTGATTCGTTAAACGACCCGCTCCTACTCACCCGGGGTGCGCCCTTTTAATACACCTGCACTATTAAGTCACCCGGTCTTTTACCTTGTATCTACCTTACCTATCACATATGCACCGTCTGTTTTTCATTCGTTCCTATCACTATCACTGGGAAATGGGTGTTTTCTGACCCACACATTGAACATTGTTATATTTCTATGCATTTTGATGCAAACGCAGATCGTTCTTGTTTTCAGAGCTCCTTGAGAAAGGGCATCTGGCCCGAAATGCATTGGAGCGACTATGATCCATGATAAAGCCAGTCAAAGTTGATGAAATCAATCTACTAATGAAAGGCTAAAGACAGCATACTTAAATTAAAGAAATTTTGAAACTCAATGGTCTATTCATATTTGATGAACCAGAGGGAGTGCCCAAATACTGGGATGTGCACAGAGGCCGTGTACACACATCAATAAGGTCTACATACTTATATCTGCCATCTGATCCTATCATCAAACTGCAAGAAATGTTGGATGAAATATTACAAGCAGCAGAAGATAATCATTGGATTGACCAAAAAGTGAGAGCATATTTGACAACCAAGCACCCCAGAACACCGAGGTTATACATGATTCCTAAAGTGCATAAACATCTCACTAACCCACCGTTCAGACCAATCGTGTCAGGGTGTGGATCATTATTTGATCCCCTCGGCCGATTCCTTGATCACTTTTTACAACAATTTGTACAGAACTGCGGCTCATACATACGTGACACCATGGATTTCCTGAATAAACTAACTTGGACAGAACAGGACTTTCACTCAGAGTGGATCTTATGCACCATAGACGTAGTGGCTCTTTACACGTCGATCCCCCATGAAGCGGGACTGGAATCAATTGAATGGGCCCTTTTGAAAATGGGAGAACTGGCAACACACAAGGTATTTTTGTTACAACTATTAAAGTTCTGTTTAAACAACAGTTATTTTCTGTGGAAAGAACATCACTATGCCCAGTTGACTGGCACGTCTATGGGATTTGCGGGAGCGCCTGCCTATGCTAATATATTTATGGCCCACTTCGAATCTGAGAACATCATGTGCAAAGCGGATTGGAAACATGTGATAATGTACTGTAGTTTCATTGACGATATTTTTTTGATTTGGGACAGCACTAAGGAACACTTGGAATCATTAATTCAGGTGATGAATTCAATCAATCCGAGAATTAAATTTACGCACAAGATAGATTCACAGACAATAGATTTTTTGGATGTCAATTGTCAAGGGAGCATCAGGCTTTTCAACTCAATTGTACACAAAACCAACGGATAAAAATAATGCTTTGGGATATACCAGCTTCCATCCTAGGAGTTTGATCAGAAACCTACCAAAATCTCAATTCATAAGAATCAAAAGAATATGTTCAGACAACCAAGTATCCAAAAGTACAATCCAGCAACATGCCATCAAATACGAAGCCAGAGGGTACCCTCGTAAGGAACTTGAGGACAGCATGGCAAAAGTGATGGAATTAAACAGAAGGGATTTATTGCAACCTAAAAAGAGAACCACTAAAGAAAAATTAGTTTTTGTAACAAAGTATACCACTCAATCAAAAGAGATCAAAAGGATAATCAACACCAGGTGGGAACTTTTAATGAATGAACCAGACTTCAAAGGATTATTCAAGGACTTGCCGGTGCATGCATACACCAGAGGGCAAAATTTGCGGGAAAGATTGAAGCAGAAACCACCAAGACCCTCAACAGCATCTTACAAAGGAATGAGTAAATGCTTAAATTGTACACATTGCAATAATGTGATAACAGGCAACACTATTACCCATCCAACCACAGGAAAAGCCATAAACTTGAGACATAACAGTGACTGCAACACAGCAAACGTAGTGTACGGCATAAAATGTCCATGTGGTAAACTTTATGTGGGCAAGACGGAACGCAAAATAAAGGTTCGAATCACAGAACATAAGAGCAGAATTGGGAACCTGAACATGACATCACCTTTAGCAGCTCATTGGAAGGACAACTTGCATACCATCTCTCAACTACGATTTACTATCATAGAACAGGTACAAATGAAGCAAGGAATCAACAACCAGCAAAGGCTATTGCAGAGAGAATTATTCTGGATCAAACACCTGCAAACGTTAATTCCAACTGGTCTTAATGCTAAATATGACTTAACGTGTTACTTATAAAATAAACATTACACATTAAAGATATAGCATCAAGGCACCACCTTAATCTCAAAGAGTTCGATAACTATTGAAAATATTATACTGTATTCCACCACACCTCTACGGTTAAACAAGAACAATCTAGTTACAGAAGGTCCTCCAACACATTAACGTGATAAGATGGCAAAATTATGGTCTTAGGCAATTAGCAAATAGTACATAGAACAAGCAGGATGTACTTAATATACTTTATAAAAAAGAAAGACCGCAATAAATAATGGGATAATACATAACCGATATTTAACATATCGCACCCAATTAGAGGAGTAAATAGTCATCATAAAATGCAGTAAATTGGTTGAGAAAAGGCTGTACTATTTTGTTTTTGACTTTGTTCATATTTATGATATAAGAAAACATAATGCAAAAGGTTGAATTATAAATTTTTAACTTTGACCACTTATGTCTAGATATCACAAAATAACACAGTATCACGCACGAATACATACACCACATTCACATATTAAACAGCGGTTTCGAACATGAGTTTTGATTAATGAGGACGGTAAATCGGGCTTAGATAGCCGTTCAAAGATGGCGCCCACATGGTTGTGGCCAGGTATGGTGGAGTCCGTCTTTAGTGTCATTGATAGTAGCCGACCCGCGGGAGAATACATCAGCGAACCGGTAACGCAGGTAGCGGTTGAATCACTTATGGAAGTAACAGCAAGTTAGAGTAACACGGAGTGGAAGATTTCTGAACTAGGTAAGCTGGTATTTGAGCAGAGCAGAGAGAAATACATCATTTGAACCGGTTACTGGCAGTAAGGAGAGATACTGAGAATGGTTTTTTGTTTGTTTGTGTATCCTTCATAGAGAGAGCGCGATACTTGGATTGAACAGGTATGTGGGAAGGCACAACGGAAGACGAGAGGTTCTGATTAGCGCTTATAAGGTTGGATTTTTAAACATCGAACATGCGGTCTTGTTTGTCCAAAATTCTGACTTTCTGTAAAACAAAACAATCAGGTAGGCACATTTTCATGAGCTTTTGAAGCGTTTGCAGTAAAGTACTAATAGCGAGCAGGACACTGAATTTGTTTCTTGTTTATCACTTAGGGAGTTTTTGAAGTTACAACACTAGCGGTAAGCTGACTGTTTGGATTGAAATAAGTTGAACTTTATATTGGCACGGATCATTGATGTGTGATCAGTTGGATAGGAGGTCTTTATAAATACTATAATTTTGTTTACGCAGGTTAGAGCATTGAGTACAACGTACCAAGGTAAACAATCACAATATATACTCTACAACACACATGGGCACCCAATAACTGTGATTACAAGGTTATTTTGTTTATTTTTACAGGTTCGCCCCTGATGAAGGCACTTTGGCAGTGCCGAAATGCATTGGGCTCTCTCAAAAAATGTATATTACATGGCACTGTAAATCATAACATGAATAAGAAATGTTAATGTTATTTTGGCTGTTATTTTGATTGTAAATGAAATATGAATAGTTGCTAATAATATCATGTGGCAAAGCACATACATGATAAAAAGAGATAAAAGAAGTTAAAATAAAAAAGAAGAAACTGAAATCATATAAGGTTTATTTTCTGTTGAACAAATGAAATAAGTTTAGGTGCATAGCACCAAGTGAACAGTGCATGGTTCGTTGGGCCAACATACCCAACATAAACAGTCTAAAAGGAGTGGCACGCCATACCTCAGTCTAAAGCAGGTACCACCAACTCAGCAAGCCAGATTTGCAGCCCTTGACATCAGCATTGACAGCAATGTTAACTGTTTTTTTGCAGACTTAAGTGCCGGTCTGTGTGAAACAGACACCTTTTGCGTAATCAATGAAATAAGGAAGTAGGTGAAGTTAAGTTCTTTTGCAACCTGTGCTCCCCACAGTAGGGATCTCCTAGGTACAAGGCAGTACGGAAAGGAAAAGGAAAGGTAGCAGCATCCAAAAAACACTGCACAATCATTTCCCGCCTAAGTTCGACCCACTTGCAGCATTGCAACAGAAACATGATATTAATGTGAGCACACCAGAAGAGGTTATCCCTTGGGTAAACAAGTAGGCAACTTCATTCTGTATTATAGCTCCTCTGCAATTAGGTAGCCACCTTCACTTTGCACCAATCTCTCCAGTTCACCATACTGTGCCAGTAACGGGGCCTTGTACAACCATCTTATTTAGAGAACCTTCCTCAGAACCTTCCTCGCACCTCTATCTTCGCTCAGGACCACATTTCTGCTCTTGGTGATGAACCTACAGAGCGATTAAAAGCTTAGCTCTCGTCTTCCAAAACCAAATTAGTCACCCTCCCAATATGTCCAGTCGCCAGGTTCATTTCACTACTCATTATTCCGAGCGCCGTACGTATTCTGGAAGGAGGAGGAGCGGGTGACCTACTAGCTCATACAAAACCTACATCGATCTTGCCTAATAACAACGCTGGCTTAACTAGTCCCCACGCAATAGTAATTCAACAAACCTGGGAGACTCAAAGGGCTTTTTCAGTCGATGGCGCGACTAAAGCACACCAGGTAACAGGACTGCCCCATAATAAGGGGGTTAGCGAAACTTGTATCTCAGCACTCAGTGCACATGCAGAGCCATTGCAAAAATCTGCAACATTCCACTCAACCCTAGTTAGCCCTGGATTTGACCATAACGGCATTAGATACAATCAACAAGACCAGGGGGCGGACCACATAACGGAGAAACAGCCGGCTAAACTGGACCATCACCTTGTATTGATCAATGAAGTCTTGTCCTCAATGGTAAATGCAGCCATTATGAACCCGAAAAGCTAGACGTCCAGATAAGCCTACTTCACACAGTCGCCGGCCTGATATCAGGCACAGATTCCAAACTTGAAGCCTTGAACTCTTTAATTCAACGCGCTCAGGCAACTACCACAGCCACATTCAAGCCACAGGACTGTGGATGTAGCCCGGTGCTGCTTTGCCTGGAAGAACTGCCAGTAATAATGAACACACTGATTGAAGATCTAAAAGCAGGCACACGAGCATTGAACATTTGAAATCGGCAAATATAGAAATTACCCCATCCGGAACACAGACGACTGTCGACTCTAATGGCAAAGAACCCCAGCAGGAGATCACAATGATGTCGGCAGCCGAACCGAGCGGGGCAACAAGCAGGACACCACAAACAACTACAGACGAATGCAGCATCGCTGCCAAAGAACACGCAAACTTAAACAGCTTGCAGGTAACAAACCTTGAAACTGGCCACCTATCCCGGAAAAATAAGAAAAAATTAAAAAAGCTAAACAAACAAAGCAGAAGCAATCATAACCAAAACGGCTCAATCAGGCTGTGGTTACTGCCGGAAACCAGTGAAAATCCTGTGGACAGTATAAACAACGCCGTGCCTACTACAAATCAAAATCCTCCAACTCTAGACGGGAAAGACATTTGGCCGGATAACTCAACTAAAATGAATCCTGACCCAACCTTTGGCAATACGCACAAAGGCCTAGGCCAACGCTCCAAAAATTGGGATAGATGTGCCGCAATACCCAGTGGGCATCCCAAACTTCACGAGGAACAAACTACCCGGGCAGGCAGCCAGTCACTGCCTGAATTTGAGGTACCACAACGAGACAGCCCAACGCCGATCAACGCAATGGATAAAGCATTACAAAGCAAAAACAGAAGCTCACCAAAGGAAGACAATCGGAGAATACGCCGGAAGGACTCCAGTGACTCCAACAAGACAGCAGTAAACAAAACACGCGAAGTTTTGCCGCCGATAACAAAAAAGGGTACCACAAACCATGCAAACGACGCCGCAAACGCTGGATCACGTCAAACCCGTCAGGATCTAATTAGCCAAGATTCATCCATAAAAGGGATACATAAGTCACAAATCCCATATACACAGGACGATCTGAAACTATGCCTCCAGCCAGAGTATGCCTCACAGGGCAGGTGGGACATACTCAACCGCAGCAACCTACTAAAACTCTTTGTGAACATCCCAGGCCTGGAAAACATAAAGTCATCTGACATCGACTCTGTCTCCTTTTTCACGCAAGAACCAGGTGACATTAACGAATCTACAGAACTGTTTTTTTCAAACGCAGGCATAATCCACACACTAAAAAGAAACTACCAAATACTAGAAGATTGGGGCATAAAGATCACGAGTCGGCCGACAATAAAATACCCTATGCCTTTGAAATATGCCCATTTGCAGTACCAAACTGACCCTAGAACACCGGATATACAAAGAGAGAACCCGAAAGTAGAGTTGCCACTCCCACCCTTAAAAACACTCTCTATACTCCATGGGAGTGAAAGTGGAACAAATATAAAATTGGCAAGCAACGGATTACTCAAGGTCACCACAAACATTAGCAAAGGCACCCGGAGCTGCTCAATTCAGAACAACTCAAATGAAGATTGGTCTTGGGTGCCTCGTGCCTTAGCTCATAATTCCTAAACTCCGCACTGCTGCAATTAAGACCACACCGCCGCATTGGCAGGCCGATTTACCAGGTATAAATCGGAAATGGGAGACAACTGGGAAACAAAACTTATCTATTATGTCCAGGAATGTAGCTGGGATACTAAAATTAACACAACATCCTGCGACACCCCAACTCTTCACAGACATAGACATAATTTGCATGCAAGAAACGTGGGCTATTAAACCAGTTTTGATCAGGGGATTTGCAGACTATCACAAACCGGCTGTTAAAGAGAACATCTTCGGCAGACCATCAGGAGGCATCTCCATATATATCAGGCTCTCACGGAAGATACAATTTAGGGAAATTACAACAACGTCAAATTTGTATATGGCCGGCATCTTGAAATGCCTTTCAGCAAGTAAGGGCACACTGTGTATATTACTGATCAATGTTTACTATAACCCCAATGGACGGGAAAAAAGGAAAAACTCTCCAAGTTATTAGAAGACATTGAAAATCTCCTCTTACAATTTGCCCACATGGACTCAATAATTCTCGGGGATTTCAATACACATAACATTGGAGATAAATTAGTGGAAAGCTACAGTTCCCCCGCGACGGAAGCATTTAACGCCCTCTTGCATGCCTACCAGTTGGCATCTGCCCACTCCCTACTCTTAAAGGACTCTCCAGGAAACCTCTGTCCGCCAACTTACAACAATCTCACCACAGTTGACTATATCTTTTTAAGTTCTCGGCTACAGAGCGTTATGACGGGGTATAAAGTCGCACAGCGGAAGGAAAGTGATCATGCGGCTCTAATAACAACCTTAAACCTGACAGCTGACAACCACCACATACTTAAACAACTGGGATCGACAACCGGTATTGAACAGCACATATTGTTAAGAAGGATTAAATGGGATGCAGCCCCTATACATAAGTTTGAGGAATGGAAAAAAGCATAAGTGGATGGCACATTAAAGGAAACAAACAGGAGCATAATTAAAGAATGGGACCAGCTCGCCCACAATCTAGTAACACTCCTACAAGAAGGGAAAATAAGAAAAACCAACTACTACCCGAGGCACAACCTTGGTGACATACTTGCAATTCAAGAAAGCGCGAAACTAGTGCGCATTAAACAAAAGACTTACCTGAAAACCGGTTTAACTAAAGATAAACAACTCTTGCGGGAAACAGTAAAATCACATTCAAAGCAAGTTTGGGCGGAAAAACGGAAACAAACTGAAGCAAAGTGGCTAAAAATCTTCGGACTGTTGAGTCCCAGTAAAACGCAAGAGTTCTGGCAATACCTTAATACTCTAAATCATCTAAATTATGTATTCTTGCAGTGCTGCCTCATAACAAATGTTTTAGTAATGCACTAGTATATTTGTGGCAAGTCCACAATCTTACCAAAGCTTTTTTTTTCTACAGAGGAACTTGAGGGACGGTTGGCCTTTCCAACTCGCCTACCCCTTTTTTTTTTTCTTGCTTCCACGTAGAATTAGATTTTTACTCGCTACCTACGCTTATAAGCTCCATTAACAGCCATATTAGCTTCAGAAGATTACTCAAGAGTTAGCTCTTCCTCACATGACAACTATACTCACAACACAACAGTGTACCACAACAGTATAGTCTGACATGACAAACTATGATTCTCGCAGTATATAATTGAAGTTTTCGTTATACATGTGTATTGAACGTTGAACTATGTTTCCTGTTATAAGCAGATACATTTATATAAGGGAAAATGTGCATTACACTACAAGATACCTGTGTATTATTGCTGCTTTTATGTACATATAGGTGCATATATAGAGGTTTATGCCTGCTACTAAAACTTTAAGAAATGCCATGATAAAATGTGCATATTTCACTGCAAGATACATGTGCACATCAGCTCATAAAAATATTGCTGCATCCATGCACATATGTTTACTTATATTGAGAGGCTTTCTCCAGCCAGTAAAGCTTTATCAAGTGTCGTGCTTAAAAGTATGCTTAAGTTCATCTCCGTTTTTTCTAATATGAAAAAAAACAAAATACTCCTTTCACCCTTTTTCCCATCCCTCCTCTCTCTGACTCATCCTAAACCTTTCTGACTACTATGAACCCTCAAACATCCTTCTCAAACTTCCTCCTCCTTTTTAGGTCGAGCCTGTAAAGCGCTTGCGCTGTTCTGGCGAAGAGTTTTATATAAGGGCTTTCAGAAATCACCCCACATGCTCCTGCGTGTGCTTGTAGTTTTGCCCCAGGCTATTGGCCTCTGCGTGCGTCTTTTTAACAAAGACGGCACGCAATTGGCCAAAGCCTTTTTTTGTCCCACCCATGTGCATCCACGACCTAATGCTTGCTGTTACGCGCAGCAGCAGCATAGGTTTCCAATTATCGTGCCCAGACCCGGCCGCGATAATTGGAAACATATGGAGCTGCTCGCAACCGCGCGTGCACACCAGCAGCTCCCGCATCTCAGCGGCGACTTGTTTTAAATTATCGAGCCCTGGTGCTCTCTCTTGCGCACACCATTCGCGGGCTTGTGTTTTTTTAATTTTTATTTTTTACTGTGCTGGTTATCACTGCGGCACCCTTTCATGAGCGCTGTGCTCGTTCTGCTTTCATTCTTGTATTTATTTACCCTGCTCCTCCACCCCACTGTTCCCCCCCCCCCCTCCATTTCAATCAATCACGGGCTCCAGCTTGCACTTGCATAACAGTGGAGCCATGTGGAGAAGAACGGAGGGCTGTGCAGGTAGTCACCCATACCCTCGCCATAAGGCTGAAGAGCTGACGGCAGAGACCGGTGTACCTGCCTTACCCATTGCTGAAACTCACTGCTCGCAGCGCTTGTTTGAATGTATCTTTAGCGCTGCACACAGCTCGCGGAACGCCCTGGAATCTGCAAGGCCGATGATATTTGGGGACATGTTGGAGGACGGGCGATGGGACTGCTTCGGTGCCAAGGCTGCTGCTGTCCCAGTGACCGGGTGTCACGTGACTGCAACATTGTGTCATAAATTACGGCGAGGCCGAAGGACTGAAGTCAGTAGCCCGGATTAGCAGTATGGCGTTCGGTAGTTTAGTGTGCTAATATCGTAACTGTGCAGTGTGGTGTTTACTATAAGAGTACTGCTGCATCAGATTTCAGTGGATTGAAATGGGAGGTAGTGTGGTAATCTGCCTGGTTTCCCTCCCGGTATGATGGGGTAAAATCTGCCTGATCTTACTTTTTCGATGCACAGTTTGCATAAGACAGTACCTGCCAAACACCTACAGGCGGAAAAACCAACAGATTGCCATAATTCATTTGCACCCAAATCGATGTTTTCCGCACCATTGGAACGAGCACTGTGAGCCACATTTCCATGTCAAGTCAAGTCAAGTCAAGTCATAAAATTTATATAGCGCACTACATACCCAGAGGGTTTCAAGGCGCTTGGGGAGGGGAGGGGGGTTATTTGTCAAATATCCACGTTTTAAGTTGTTTTCTGAACGCTAGGTGATTCTGGGTGAGGCGAAGGTAAGCGGGGAGTGAGTTCCATGTTTTGGCAGCCAGGTATGAGAAGGATCTGCCTCCCATGGTGGTTTTGTTGATGCGAGGGACAGTGGCGAATGCTTGGCTGGAAGATCGAAGTTGGCGGGAGGGGGTGTAGAAGGACAGTCGAGAGTTGAGGCAATCTGGTCCGATGTCGTAGAGTGATTTGTGTGCGTGGGTAAGCAGTCGGAAAGTGATCCTCTTATTGACGGGTAGCCAGTGGAGGTCTTTAAGGTGACCAGAGATGTGTTCGTTGCGTGGGATGTCTAATATGAGCCTGGCTGAGGCGTTTTGGATTCGTTGTAGTTTCTTCTGTAGTTTGGCGGTGGTACCTGCGTAGAGGGTGTTTCCGTAGTCCAGTCGGCTCGTGACCAGAGCATGGGTGACTGTTTTCCTTGTTTCGGTGGGGATCCAGCGAAATGTTTTTCTGAGCATGCGAAGGATGTTGAAGCAGGATGAGGATACGGCGCTGACTTGTCTGTTCATTGAAAGTGAAGAGTCCAAGATGACGCCAAGGTTCCGTGCGTGGTCTGTCGGGATGGGTGCTTTTCCGAGGGCTTCCGGCCACCAGGAGTCGTCCCAAGCAGAGGGGGATTTACCTAAGATGAGGACTTCTGTTTTGTCTGAGTTCAGTTTCAGACGGCTTTGTTTCATCCATTCGGCGACTTCTTTCATTCCTTCGTGTAGGTTAGTTTTGGCGGTGCTGGGGTCCTTGGTGAGAGAAAGGATCAGTTGAGTGTCATCCGCGTAAGAGATGATGTTGAGGTTGTGTTGGCGGGCGATGGTCGCGAGGGGGCTCATGTATACGTTGAAGAGGGTGGGGCTGAGTGAGGATCCTTGTGGTACGCCGCAGATGATTTCAGAGGCCTCGGACTTGAATGGTGGGAGGCGGACTCTCTGGGTTCTTCCGGAGAGGAACGAGGTGATCCATTCCAGTGCCTTTCCTTGGATTCCGATGTTTTTGAGGCGCTGTAAAAGGGTGCTGTGGCAGACTGTGTCGAAGGCTGCAGAGAGGTCGAGGAGGATGAGGGCGACTGTGTCTCCATTGTCCAGTAGAGTTCGAATGTCGTCTGTTGCTGCGATGAGGGTGGTCTCAGTGCTGTGTTTGGCTCGGAATCCAGATTGTGAGGAGTCGAGGGATTTGTTGGCTTCGAGGAAGGCGGCGAGCTGGTTGTTGACAGCTTTCTCGATGACTTTGGCCGGGAATGGAAGAAGTGAGATGGGGCGGTAGTTTTTGAGTTCGGTGGGGTCTGCTGTTGGTTTTTTCAGAAGTGCGGTGAGTTCAGCGTGTTTCCAGTCTTCTGGGAAGGTAGCGGAGTTGAAGGAGCAGTTGATGACGTCTCGGAGGTGCGGAGCTATGACGGAGTCTGCTTTGTTGAAGATGTGGTGAGGGCATGGGTCTGTGGGGGATCCAGAGTGGATGGAATTCATCAGGCGGATGGTGTCCTCAGTGGTGATTGGGTTCCAGGCGTTGAGGGTGTTAACGGGGGGAAGATAGTCAGCTGATGGTAGGGTGGGTTGGCTTCCGGGTTGGTTGTCAAAGCTGTTGTGGATGTCAGCAATCTTGTTGTGGAAAAAAGAGGCTAGGGAGTCGCAGAGAGTTTGAGAGGGGGTGATGTCGTTGGAGTTGGCCGAGGGGTTGGAAAATTCCTTGACGATGTTGAAAAGTTCCTTGCTGTTGTGGGCGTTGTTGTCGAGTCAATCCTTGAATGCTGTTTTTTTGGCTTTTCGGATCAGTTGGTGGTGAGTACGGATGGCGTTTTTGAAGGCGTCCTTGTTGCTGGTGGATGAGTCTTTTTTCCAGGCCTTTTCAAGGGAGCGGCATAGTTTCTTGGATTTCTTGAGGTCCTCGTTGAACCATGAGGCCTTCTTGATTTTGTGTAGGCGTTTTTTCAGTGGTGCTAAGGTGTCTGCGGTGTTGGATAACCAAAGGGTGAGGTTGGAGGCGGCTTCGTTGGCGTCAGAAGAGAGGGCTGGGGAGGTTTGAAGGAGCGATGAGGAGATCTGTTCCGTGGTGATTTTGTTCCAGTTTCTTTGTAGAGTTGGTTGGAGGTGGATGATGGGTTTCGGCTTGTTGTAGGTGAAGTGGACGCAGCTGTGGTCAGTCCAGAGGAGCTCCGTAGTGTGGTTGAAAGAGACATGGTTGCTAGAGGTGAAGATGGGGTCGAGTGTGTGACCTGCGATGTGGGTGGGGGAAGTGACCAGTTGTTTAAGTCCGAGGTTGGCGAGGTTGTCTAAGAGGGTGGCGGTGTTGCGGTCGTTGATCTTCTCAAGGTGGAAGTTGAGGTCTCCCAGGAGGATGTAGTCTTTGGAGGGGAGCGCGTGTGGGGTGATGAAGTCCGTGATGTCTTCACTGAATTTTGCGCGGGGTCCTGGTGGTCTGTAGAGGAGGGTGCCTCTGAGAGTGGTCTTGGGGTCGATGTGGATCTGGAAGTGAAGGTGTTCGGAGTTGGCGAGGTTGGCGTCAGAGCTGGTTGAGATGCGGATTGATTTCTTGTGGACGATAGCGATTCCTCCTCCTGTTTGGTCGGTGCGGTCTTTGCGTGTAATCTTATAGTCGTCAGGGATAGCGATGGCGATGTCAGGGGCGGAGGAGGCGTTCATCCATGTTTCCGTTAGGAAGGCGACGTCTGGAGAGATGGTGTCTAGTAGGTTCCAAAGGTCAATGGCGTGCCTGTGGACCGAGCGGGTGTTGAGAAGGATGCATTCTAGGTGGTTGGGGTCGGGAATCTGTGGTGTGGTCGGAGCGAAGATGTTGACGGTGCCGCTGAATTTGCAGGAGTAGCAAGAGAAAGGTCCATGGGTGTGGCCAGGGGCGGCTTGGACGCAGTTGGGGGCGCGGCCGGGGTTAAGGGCTAGGAGGGTGGCTGCATCGTAGGTAATGCGGGGGTGGGCAGAGCGAGGGGCAGGGGGTCTGGCGCTGGGCGCGGTCCAGGCGCGGACGGGCGTAGACGGGCTTACCTTTGGCGCACCTTCGGCGCGATTGGGGCGCGGTCGCTGCGCGCGGGAACTACTGTCGTATATGGTGGCGAGGGGGGAGGGGTGAGGGCGGGTCAGCTGGGAAGGCGGGAGCGGGGTGGAGACTAGGGCAGGGCGACCAACAACAACAACAACAAAATGGCCGGTGGCCTCGTAGGGTCGATCAGCTGCACTTTACCTTACAAATCGATTGTGAACACAGTAACACGCAGCGCAGAGCGGCAGTGGGAAATGTGGTGCCAGGCAGGCAGCAGCGGCAAGGGCAAGCAGCGGAGCGGCGCAAATTAATAAAGATTATGCAAATCGGTAATTTTAAATCGGCGAAGGTATGCGGAATTAGCGCGATGCAAATTAATCAGGCAGCAATGTAGTGGCAGCCAAAGCGAGCAGCGGAGCTGCTTAACGATACCCAGCAGGGAAGCAGGTGAGTCAGGGAGCAAACAAACAATTGTTGAAAAAACGATACCAGGCGCTATGTTCCCTCGAGGCGCTCAGGGAGTGCAGGCTGCGACGGAGCGCGATCACCCAGGTAGGCAGAGGGTGTTAGGAGCAGCAGCTGGGGCAGGCAGTCGTCAGAGGCAGCAAGCGGAGCAGGAGGAGTGCAGCAATCAGCCTGGGGATCGTGGCTGGGAGCATAGGGGAGCGACCACAATGGCGCAGGTCCAGGTGGTCACAGAGGGGTGTGGGCAGGGTCGGACTGCTTTGCTTGTGGGTGGGAGGGGCTGCTGGGAGGCGGGGAGCGGGGAGGAGACACGAGTGATCAGACCCAAAATGGACGGGCGGAAACAGGGATAGCAATCACAGCGTCAAAGTAAATAAAAGCACTTCAAAGCAGCGCGAAATGCAAGGAGATGCCTTGCGTTTCAGTTATGTCCACAAAAGTTATCAAGACACTAGCTTCCAAATTTGTAAACTGGACCAACAGAGAAATGTTAATTTGCGGAATCCAAAGTTGACTACGGTAAACCAGACCTCCTCCTGGGAGCCTCGCAGCCACCCTCTCGCTCCGCCTCAGGCATATTATCTGCTCTGCTTCCATAATATCCCTAAAAACATGGCCCGAGGAATGCAGGGACCCCGCAGCCCATCTGCGGCACTGAAAAGGCCTCGAGTAAGTCCCTCCCTCCCTCTGCGAACTTGGTCTCTCTCGCCCTTCCTCCCAGCACAAACTCAGTCTCCCTCGCCCCTTCATCCAAGTGGGCAGCCCCCATTAGACCAGCATTGGCGTAGCCAATAGGTCTCGCCTTTGGTACCTTTGTAAGTAAAAAAAAAAAACTGAAGTGTGAGACTTCATGTTTACATTTATTGCATCCTAAATACGAAGTAAATGTAAACGTGAAGTGTTATACTTACTTACAATGTCCCAAAAGCGAGACCTGTTGGCTATGGTAATGCTTGTTTACTCATGTCACACCACTAACAAGCACATACAACCACTACTTACAAAAACAATCTACTACTTCTCCTTTCAAATCCATTACTGCCAAACTATTCCTTACTCTACTCTCCTAAACGCAGAAGAAATCAAAAGAACAACCTAATTAATGCACAAGAATAGAAAAACGACTACCAACCTATTCACTATTAACCTGTAATCTTGGGTTCCTGAGTAGCGTGCTACTTGCTGCAAATGCTTCAACGCCTAGTCAGCCTAATAAGTGTTATATAAAATACAATTTAGAATTCTTTGTCTTTTCTAACTTTGCACCCATAGCCAGCATAATCATTCGCTGGTTAGATGCTGTGCGGTGTCCTGCCTGCTGTATTTCAGAGTGTAATGCACCAAGCTACCACATGTAATATTTTTCAGGGTGATGTGTTGGTTTGGGCTTCCACAGAAGGGGAACAAACTGGCGCACTGAGAAAAGTCTTGGGCATACTAGAGAAAGCTAGCTTTACAATATGAATTGAAAGGTTTACATTTGTTTTACAGGAGGTTGAGTATCTAGGACATACAGTGTTGAGCGAGCGAATAAACACAAAAAGAAAGCAAATGGAAGTTACTGGCAAGACTGAGTCCCTTCAGTAAAGATCGGTTGCAATCTTTCATATGGCTTGATGAATATTATATTATGCACAATTTTTTAGGCATTTTATTGATAGAACTCTGCTTTTATGGGCCCTGTTAAGGGAAAGAGATGTGTGTAGTCTGAAGTATGTGAGGAGGCATAATAAAGGATCATGAATTCTGTCAAGTTAAAACCATTCGTTTCATGTTAAGAATCCATCACAGTGACTGATGCTAGAATGAATTGCCCTGGGACGGCGCTGAGGCAGTAATGTATGTCCAAGAAAGGGTGGTAGTGATTGCATAATGGACAAAGGAGCTGAAACTAAATAGTCAGTCATTTAAAGGGTAGCTCCTGCCTGATGATGGTGAGGGTCTGGGTGGCTCAATATTTCGAGATATAATCATTTGAATTGAGAACTAACAAGCCATTGCTTGAAATACATGAGACGAAAGAAACAAGTATGGAAACACAGTGTATAGCGAAGCGTTTATTACCGTTACAGGATACTCGTTACATAGAATATATGTTCTAGTCGTGCATAATGTAAATACTAATTGTTTGCCAAGGCTACCTTTGAATGTTGAGGCTGAAGTTGAGCAGGGCTCGACCAATCTAAAAAATCTTACTTGACCTGCAGGTCGAGAGAGTAGAATTTTCTACTCGACCTAATATCAATGCACTTGACCCACAAATTGGTTGCATACGAATTTTCTTCAAAACATTTGCAGCGCCAACAACCCAAGAAAACGTTGGGCAACCAAATTGTAAACCGCAAATTTTAATTTAATACCCAAGTACCTCCCTAAGATGTGTCTAGCCTCACAAAAGCAGTACAAAAGGGGGTGGTGATGGACGGAGCATCTGAATCAATCAAAAACACTCACACCCAGTCAAAAGATCTGGGTTTAATCCATCACCGTTCTTTAGCCCACTCTGCCACCCCAGTTCAGACATGGCTATATGCAAATCAGTCTGACCCTGTGCCTCATGGGAACAGTCCAGCCCGAACTGCCAAGCCATGTCTTCCCTGGACCGGAAACAAGATTCCGAGGACCGGTTTCTGGCATTCCAGCCATCTTCAGCCTGGCTTGCTTGAATCCAGTGGCAAAGTGAGCAAGGGACTCACGTCTGAGCATACCCTGCCACACTTATGGCGGCCAAAAGCGGTACAAAAGGGGGGTGGTGATGGACGGAGCATCTGAATCAATCAAACACTCACACCCAGTCAAGAGATCTGGGTTTAATCCATCACCGTTCTTTAGCCCACTCTACCACCCCAGTTCAGACATGGCTATATGCAAATCAGTCTGACCCTGTGCCTCATGGGAACAGTCCAGCCCGAACTGCCACTTACAGCCACATGTATTTCTCAGCTCCAGAAATATGTCGGGTATCTCCATTGCGGCCGCAGCTCCTTTTTGTGCACAGTGACCGGGCCCTATGCCACCACCACCCCCTTTTGTACTAGCCTCACAAAAAGCATAAACAGCTTTGTAATACTGGCAGGGTAACAGGCTGTTCTGACGACAACTTGAGTTCTGCTACACCGCACTCTAATAATTGTGTGTGCTTTAGGCGCAGCAGACTAAACTACTGCAGGACTGTAATGCAGACCCAGGCTCCATAACCTTCATAAAATGAATTAACTGAACAATGGATAATGAACAATGGGAGAACAGATGATGCAGTGGCCTAGGCCCCTAAAAAGAGATCTGTCTACCTTGCTCACCCACACATCCCCCTCCCTCTCTTCCTCTGCAAGTTACACAAGCGGCCATCGGCACCTTGGCGGTCAACTGCTGTACAATTCGGTAAAAGACTGCTATTTACCGTGAGTTACCGAGAAGGTAATTGTGGCACGCACAAGGGATTGAGGAACTGGAAAGTACTGATGACTGCCAGAAATGTGTCAGCTGCGGCACCTGTTCTAAAATGCCACCCCATAACACAGGTTCCTGATGGTAAGTTTCTCAGCCTACTAAAGTGGCTAAGCAGACGGTGCGGAGTCAAGCTTTGTGCTCCATCTATTCAGGCTCTACAGCCTGTGTGTCGCATGTGTTAGTTGGCCTGTCAGTAAGAAATACAAGACTAGCACACACAGACACACTGTTGAGTCAATAAATGGATGCGTATTTTTTTCCTGGGCAGGGGAGTTTCTTTACTGGCTGCAGGAAATTCAAGTTGCTTGACAATTTTTGTACCAATTAGTCAAGAAAACTTTATTCGGTTGTTTAAAATGACAACCATAAAAGCATTTTACATTATACACATATTAGCTCATATTAGCATAAAAAACAGTTAAAAGAATGACTTAACAAGAAAGAAATACTCACAAAAAGTTGCAGGCGTATTAAACATTCAGATTGATAAATAAAAGTGTTCCGAGGGCATAAAATATATCTTTTCAATTAACA
Source organism: Lissotriton vulgaris (assembly GCF_964263255.1). Taxonomy (NCBI): domain Eukaryota; kingdom Metazoa; phylum Chordata; class Amphibia; order Caudata; family Salamandridae; genus Lissotriton; species Lissotriton vulgaris. Next base: position 104,595,568 of record NC_141686.1, read on the forward strand.
ATACTATTATCCTTCCATACTTTTCCTAAATTTCATTGCCTGTTTTAAAAAACTACATACATACAGGGTACAGTCACAACTTAGCAGCTGAAGATAATAAAGTGCTGGTCTGAATTGAGAAAAGTTCAGTTTTTTTAGGCAAGGTTTTAAATATAGCCTCCTTGGTATATTGTAAAAGGGACAAAAAAATAAAGTGTGCCAGATCTTGCGGAGACTTTTCGTCGCAGCCGCAAGCCGGCAACACTTGTCCACGATGAGATCCTTTGGGCACAGCCAGAAGTAAATGAAATAAATCCAGCCTGAACCTTGTCAACAAAAAACGGTCATAACTTGACATTGGCCATGTTAGGTACGGTTCCATGAACAGGGTTGTTTTTATTAATACATGATTTCGTACACTGTCTTTCCTCATTTCACCAGTCTCCCTGTCTAGGTATCTGGAAGAAATAAAAGCCTTCTTCACAAAGATAACATCTAATTTGGTAATAGATTCAGGAGCTAAGAAAAGTTCAGGTCGCCCTAAATCAGTTAAGCAATTACTCAGATACTTTATCCAAGGAACCTTCAGCCTATTTTCCCATGTTAGCGCTTCTCTCAGTATGAGCTGAGTGAGTGGTATGTTGTCATTTAACCAACAGTTTAGCCAACATACTAGGGGATTTACTGCCATTTTATCGCATAAAAATGGGATACCTAGTTCTTCATGTACAGAAAAATTTGCCGTTCCCCTGGGGACTCTTAGTAACTGCTTGAGGAAATCGTTTTCAACTATCTCTAGGGCTCCTAGTGGGACGTATCCCCATATCTCACTACCATAACATGCAGTAGTAACACTCTTGGCCTGGTAAAGTTGGAGTAATGCAGCAACTGGAATATTTCCCATTTTTCTTGAGAAATCAAATATTGCCGCATTTGCCCTGATTACCTCTCCCTTTTTTTTTGTATTACGGGTCCCCAGTTCAATTGATGGTCGAACAGGACTCCAAGGTAGGAGAATGTATTTGTTACAGGGATTGGTACTCCATTAACATTTAAATGATTTGGCTTTTTGTTTCCCCGGCCAACCTTCATTACGAAGGATTTAGAGTTGTTTATACTCAGGTCTCTGAATTTCATAAAAGTGAAGAAAGAGTTTAGTAAAGTTTGAAGACCATTAGCAGTTCTGGATAAAAGGACTGCGTCATCCGCATAAAGCAGAACCGGCAGTCCCTTTCGTCCAATGTACAGATAGTCTGCGTTTGTACCTAAAAGGTGCTCCTCCAATTCATTTATAGATAAATTAAAAAAGGAACGGGGTGCAGAATGCATCCTTGACGGACTCCCCGGTACACTCCAAAATCTTTTGTCACATTTAAATCTTGTGTGTACCTGACATTTGCTTTCGTATCGGAGTGCATATCTTCTAACAGATTAATTAAATTCTGCTCCACGCCCATTTTCGCCATGGCGTCCCAGAGCTTTCTACGGCTTACACAGTCGAAAGCCGACGAAAGATCCATGAACGCCATGTGAATTGTTCCTTGTCGGGCCTTGGTATACTTCCCTATGATTAGGTATAAATTTAGGCATTGGGTGATCGTAGAATGACCGGGCCTAAATCCGTATTGGATTGGGGATATTATGTTATTTTCATCTGACCATGTGACCAGTCTATTTAAAATTACTCCCCCCACTACTTTGGCAACAGAGTTAATTAACGATATTGGTCTATAGCAGAGGGGGCTGTTACGGTCACCTTTTTTGAACACGGGCACGATGATAGATACCCCCCATGACTTTGGGCAACCACAAGTCACAGCCGCATTGAGTACGGCTGTGAGAACTGGTGCCCAGAGTGTTATACAGGATTTAAAAAGGTCCGGTGGAAGACCATCCGGTCCTGGGGCCTTGTTATTTGTCAGCCCTTCGATTCCCTTTGCAACCTCGTTAGTTGAGAAGAGCAACACATTTTCTTTAGATTTAACCGGAATGTGTTCAGCCTGCAACTCATTATTTTTAAAAATAGAACTAAAATGATTGACTCACTCTTCCTCTGGGATATTAGTACCCACAGTGGAGTTTCTAGGGTGATCAAATAGGGGTTTGTTTATAATATCCCAAAAGTTGGAGCTGTTTCTCAATGTTTCAGGATCTAGCAGGGACTCCCAAACGCTTTTCTTTACCTCTCTCTTGCGATTAGCGAGGGACTTTTTATACTTAACCCGCATATCCTTGATAAGCACCGGATCTCTAGGTTTTGTTTTCAGTGCTATCTTGAGCTCGCGGCTAGCCTTGGAGCAGTCTTTATCAAACCACTTTGGATTACTATTTGCATTCCCTTTGACTGGCACCGTTAACAGTGACTCTACTTTTAAGGCAACATCCTCAAATGATGCTAGAATTTGTTGCGGTGCGGATACAGGTGATATGCATACTGAAAGTTCAGGGCTACACATATTATTAATAGAAGTGTACAAGTTTTCACAGTCCACCAATGACCATTTTAAGTGACGCTTTCCATTTATACATTTTGTGGATCCACGATCCACACGTGTATTTCGTTTTTCAAATTTTCCCACCCATTTTAATGCATATAGGGTTATGATCGCTATAAATGCTCATTTGAATGCAGTAGTCCAGAACAACGTTAACAAGGTCAGCAGACAATAAAATATGGTCTATATATGATCCTGTTGCATGGCCTTTAAATGTGGGAATAGGGAAGAGAGTTTGGTCCGCCACTGTGGACATTGCTGTGATAAGGTTGTTTTCATTCATTAGCGCGTTTAGTTCTGTTCCACGCCGCGAGTGGTCAAAATGAAAACCTTCCAGGCTATTACAACCCAGTTGGCCAAATGTGGTCTCTCCAGGGTTCCCACACGGATGTGTGTTAAAATCACCTGCAATTATTATTTGGCAAGGCAAATATCCAACATTTTCCCTTAAGAATTCACATAAAGGCTGTATGTTACAATCGCCAGTCTGATTCACTGCATTATATAAATTAATCAGTATGAGCTTAGTTTTTCCCCTCTTTAGCTCTAAAACCTGGATATTTCTGTTTCCAGTGTAATGTTCAACTTTGAGACATGTAAGAGCCAAGTTGACATGTATTGCCAACCCCCCTTTTGCTCTACCACTAGCTGAGGGAACTGCTGGAATAAAGAAACTTTGATAACCCTCAATGTGTACATTTTTATCCACCAGCCATGTTTCTTGGAGACCTATTACTGCATGTTCCTTGACAAAAGACAGCCAACCTTTATCACTAGATTTGTCATAGATCCGGCTATGTTCCAAGATATTAAACTTTCATTACATGTTAGTGATGAACACAGAGTTTTATCTACATTTTCCTTTTCATCTGGGATAAGGGGCATTAGGCCTGTACAACTGCCTACCCATACTTCTACAGAATTATATATAGTGGGACTAGGATAGAAACAGGATTTTGTACATTTAGTAAACTTGTGGGTCCATTTATCTGAGCCGATGGACCCATCATCTCGATATTAAGTCCATGCGACGCAGGTACATGGTCCTCTTTTCCTAGTCCTACATCTCGTTGTGTACGATCATTATGGGCAGGAGTGAATGGTGTATCAAGTAGTCATTCCACCCCTTCCAACCCTCCCTGGTCATAGAAGGCATCAAACCTATTAGAAATGGGAATGTTGTACTGGTTGTTAAAATGGATAGGGTATTGATATTCTTGTTGGTGTATCTGTTGCGGACCATCCCATCTATCTGAACTATACCCCCAAATATTAGTTGGGGCACCTTGGCCCCAACCATTTGTTGTTCCGGGCCACACTGGCCTAGTGTAGGTGTAAGTTGTCTTTGGGTATGTCATGCTTCGCTGTTTTTTACCAAAAAATTCTAAGGTAAGTGGAACAATGGTGCCTCTCCTGTGCTGCGGAGGGAGAATGTTTGATAGAATATTTGGTAATACAGCGGAGTTTGTAAAGTTTAGAACTATACAGTCACCTTTGAATTTTTTTGGATTTTGCCCTATCCAGGGTACCCTTCTGGCTGATTTAAGGTCTCCTGCTAGCTGTTGTTTCCCGAAGGGGGCCAACTGCATGTTACCAGACAGCCAATGCAGGGCCTTACTTGTCAGTGCTGTGGGGGATTCTAGTTGACCTGTAGCCAAAGGGGGGACATTTGCCAGTACCAACACTAGGGGTGATGCATCTTCTATGAATTGTAGTGAGTCTTCTTCTGTACCTCATGTGGTCGATACAGATGGTTTTGGGGGCTGATCCTCTCTTATCATTGGTTGATTATGCTCTGTTACTGGAGCCTGTCCAGTGGGGTTGGCATGTAGTTCATTTGTACCTCCCTCCGTTCCTCTCGCGGTAAGCTCTTTTGTAGTAATGGCTAGATTTGTGACTATGGTTGATATATTTGTCACCTCTTCCGCTATCTTTTTCTGTACCGCACCTAATTTCTTTACATCAGCAGAGAGCTTATCTAGTTTAGCCACTACTGGTTTAATGAGTGCCTTAAATTTACAATCAATCATGTCAGCTACCCTAGTTAGAAACTCTTCATCCACATTTTGTTTCACAGTTTCATCTCCTTTCCCCCTATTTTTATCCTTAATTTTCGGTGGCGACGCAACCCTCTTCTCCCTGAATGAGACCCACCCCGATGTATTTGTGGTTTTCTGCACTTTCTAAACGCCCGTGTAACCGGTACAAGAACAGGGGGGGTCTTCATCTACAGTATTCACCTGTGCACCCTCCTGCACAGGGGGATCTAGTTCTGTATCATCTATCTGGGACTCGGTATCATTATCATGGGCTAAATCTTGGTCGGATTCTATGAGTACACTCTGGTTAGGTGTCCCACTATCATGTGTCTCTGTGTCTGGGATTTCATTTCCCACATCCTGAGATGGTATATTTACCCACGGTGAGTTTGGTGGTGGGCTCAGGGGGGAAAGAAGAGAAGATAGACTTAAGCCTAATGACTGTCTCCTTTCATTATTAATCTTGGATACTACATGTACCATATAATTGTCCATGGTATTTCCCACAGCGACTGGAATCTTTTTTGGCATCCTCAATAATGTTAGTAGCAATGCTTGAGTTTTATCGTGTAGGTGGGTTTGACAATATATATATCAGAAGTGCTATACAAGTAAGTCACAAAAAGAGTATATTCAAGAGCAAATAGTCTTACTGCAGCCAGATGAGTCGTGTTCAGCAAGGACAGTATAACGTGCCCAGTCCAGTCACGGCCTGTCTCGGACTGTCTAAGACTGTCCGCCCTTTGTCCGGGCTTAGTCCGGCGTCCCGCACGTGTCCCGCACGCGTCCAGCTTAGCGTCGGGGGAGTGTCTTTATAGGAGGAGGAGGAGCAGGGGGCGGTAAGAGACTCCAGGTGCGCTTCGATGATCCTGCGCGAAACCCTGGGTCTCGCCGTCCCGGCCCCTGTGTGGACAGCCTCACTCGAACCTGGCGGTAGATTTCTCCTTTCCTCAAAAGCACGGTATGCACGAAAAGCCAAGCAGAGTCATGATAACAGCAATCCGCTGCGAGCGGCTCCCGCGAAGCGGGGGCCGCGAGCTGTTTTATCAGGCAGGCAATCAGGGAGGAGCAGGGGGCGGGAAGTGACTCCAGGTGCGCTTCGATGATCCTGCGCGGAACCCTGGGTCTCGCAGTCCCGGCCCCTGTGTGGACAGCCTCACTCGAACCTGGCGGTAGATTTCTCCTTTCCTCAAAGCACGGTATGCACGAAAAGCCAAGCAGAGTCACGGTAACAGCAATCAGCTGCGAGCGGCAGGACTGTAATGCAGACCCAGGCTCCATAACCTTCATAAAATAATTAACTGAACAATGGATAATGAACAATGGGAGAACAGATGATGCAGTGGCCTGGGCCCCTAACCAGAGGTCTGTCTACCTTGCTCACCCACACATCCCCCTCCCTCTCTTCCTCTGCAAGTTACACAAGCGGCCATCGGCACCTTGGCTTGATCAGCTGCTGTACAATTCGGTAAAAGAACGCTATTTACCGTGAGTTACCGAGAAGGTAATTGTGGCACTCACAAGGGATTGAGGAACTGGAAAGTACTGATGACTGCCAGAAATCCGTCAGCTGCGGCACCCGTTCTAGAATGCCACCCCATTACACAGGTTTCTGATGGTTAGTTACTCAGCCTACTAAAGTGGCTAAGCAGACGGTGCGGAGTCCAGCTTTGTGCTCCATCTATTCAGGCTCTACAGCCTGTGTGTCTGTAATGTAGGTCTTGGCTCGCGTTGCTGCTTTGACGTGGGTTTGGCTCGTGGGTCTGACTCGCGTCTATCTCACGAGCCAAAGCCTGGGGTTGCTATTGTTATCTTTTAAAATGTGTATCCACGAGCCACGGTCCGTGCATACTGTGTTATGGTTCAAAGTGCTTTCCTCGTGCATGGACGGCTGAGTCTTTCCGTTTGCCATTGTAATAACCAGTGGCATCAAATTACCCAACCCCCACCTTTCTTAAGCAAACCTGGTACTCCTGATATAATTTGGTCTGAATGGTTCGGGTTATTTGAGAACCATTTAATCGCTATTGATGCTGCTGATTATTCTGACAAGAGAAAATTCGCTATTCTTTTTGGTTGTTTAGGTCAAGCTGGACAGCGTATTTTTAAAAGTATTGTTCCTATAGCCCCTCCCATTTCACAAGATGAGAGTGGAGATAATCCTTGGAATGTGTATATTGAAGCCATCGCAAGATTAAAAAATCAATTTTGTGATGAACCTAACTATGTTAGAACGACACAATTTCTATTCAAGGAAACAAAAAAAAGATGAGAAGGTAGAAGAATACATCGCTGCTCTCAGAGTGTTGGCAATCACTTGTGACTTTGAACCTTCTCCAGACAAATTTATTAGGGATCAATTTGTTTTTAATTGCGTTTCTAGGAAAATTAAACAGAGGATTCTTGGATGCAAGAACCCATCTTTAACTGAAGTCATAGACCTCGCCCTTAGTATTGAACGCTCTACTTTAACCAGTAAAGTCGTAATGGAACCATCAAAACAGGCGGTCAATGCAATAGACTGTTATGACTCTGATCAAGAAGAAACCCTGTGTGCCATTTCTAATAGAAACAGAGTACAATCTAGTACATTTATTCAAAAGAAAAAGACATTTTTATGCTATAGATGTGGTTCAAAAGATCATATAGGAAACGCCCCAAACTGCCCTGCACTCAAGAAACGTTCTATCTGTAAAAAAATTGGACATTTTCAAGGAGTTTGCAGATTCGCCAAGAAGCCCTCCAATGTTAATATGGTAGACTTTGATACATGTTCTGATTCTTTTAAGAACATTGTTGTAACTCTAGATTCTAACGGTGATATTGATTCCATTAAGGGCCCACTATGTGCAGCTATTATTGATAATGTTCACCTTCAAGTTATGGCAGATTCAGGTTCCCCATATACAATCCTTAGAGATTCAACCTTTTATGAAAAATGGGACAAAAGAGTCGAATTGATTGAATCTGATGTTAATCCACTGGCATTTGGTGAGAAGAATATTAACATGCTGGGGTATTTCGAAGGATTAGTCCAATGTCTGGGAAGGGAGACAGTCACTAAAATTTATGTAGCAGAAAAAGGTAAAGACATCGTGGGCTGGAAAGACTTAGCCAGGATGGGTCTTTATTTAGTTCCCGGTGATGAGAATCCCATCAAAGTTGGGAAGTTACCTACTTTTAAAATTGACCTACCCATTGCTGTGATAGATAACCATAATATAGACGTGCACGATATTATATCAGAATTTAAACCTGTCTTCAAGGAAATGGTGGGGAGTGTCAAGGGATTCGAACACAAGATTAGATTGATTCCTGGAGCTCAACCAATTGCACATAAAGTTAGAGCAGTCCCACTGAGCGTCAGATCAGAATTGAAAATAATGTAGGATGATTTGTGTAAACAGGGTATCATTTCTTCTATCCATTCTTCACAATGGGTCGCACCAATTGTAGTCGCCCGTAAAAAGACAGGAGAAATTAGATTATGTGCGGATTTGCGCTCATTAAATAAGAACATAATTGTTGACTGTCACCCGCTTCCAAGAATCCACGAGCTTCTGGCTAACATAGGCGATGCAAAATGGTTTTCGCTGATCGATCTGAGGTCAGCGTACCATCAGGTGTCTTTGGCGAAGGAATCCCAAGAACTTACTTCTTTTATCACACCATTTGGAGCTTTCAAATTCCTTCGTCTCCCTTTTGGTTTAGCGTCTGCTGGAAGCGTTTTTCAGAAGCTGATGGATGTATTATTTCAAGGGATAGCGGGTGCACAGGCATACCTTGATGATATTTTGATTTTTGCCAAAACGTTAAACGAACATAATATTATCCTCAGAAATGTTCTTTCAATTTTGATGTCTAGGAATATGACTGTTCGCTCAGATAAATGCAAATTTGCAGTCAACAAGATTGATTATTTGGGACATACAGTCTCAGATCAAGGTATCACTCCCAAATTTTCAGTTGTTAGAGCCATTGAAGATGCAAAGCCTCCCCCTGATAAAGATGCCTTACGATCCTTCCTTGGGCTAGCAGAGTATTATGCCAGGTTTGTCCAGTCATACTCCCAACTAGTCGAACCTTTAAGGAAACTTTTGAGGAAAGGGTCTAATTTTGTTTGGACACAGGAGTTGGACAAGGTTTTTTGTGAGATTAAGAAGTTGATTGTTTCTGCAAAAGCCATACATGCTTTCAGGGAGGATGCCATCTCCGTTATCACAGTTGATGCAAGTATTTCTGGTCTAGGAGCAGTGCTTACACAGAAGGTTAATGGTCAGGAGCAGACTGTGGCGTTTGCGTCTAGAGCACTTAAAGAATTCGAACAGAGTTATAGTACTATCGAGAGGGAAGCCCTGGCTTGTGCATGGGCTGTCCACAAGTTTAAAATGTACATTTGGGGTAGAAGATTCGAGTTGGTCACTGACCACAAGCCACTAATCTACATCTTTAATAAATCCAGTTCAGCGTCCATGTCTGCACGACTGAGGAGATTAGTCTCAAAGTTGCAAGAGTTTAACTTTTCCGTTAAGCATATTGTTGGTGGCAAGAATTTTCAGGCTGATTGCCTATCTAGAATGGCTATGGTCAAGGATGACGAGGAGGATTTTCTAGTGGAGGATGTCGAATGTGTAACCTTTGTGGATGCAGTGGATGAAATTAGTGATGTGATTTCCGAGAGTGATTGGAAGGAAGCCACTGCCTTAGACAATGTGTTGTTAAAAGTTATCGAGTTTACCACCTGTTGTTGGCCTGAACCAAGAAGTTTGAGCGCGATCTACGTAGTTTTGCTCAAATTTCTGAGGAACTTTCTGTTGAAAACGGTGTAGTACGAAGAGGTGAGAAATTTGTTCCTCCTTTTAAATTGAGAGAGTCTATTATTAAGGCTCACCAAGGGCATTTGGGGACAACTAAAACCTCTATGCGTATTAAACAACACTATTGGTGGCCTTCAATTGATTCCCAAGTAAAAAATGTGATTGACTCTTGTCCGGAGTGTTTATTATCCGACAAACATTGGCGCACATTAAAAGTTCCTCTACACCCGACGGATTTTCCTAACTCTCCCTGGGAGAAAGTTGGGGTAGATTTTTCAGGCCCTTATTCCATTCTCCAACAGGAGAATAGGTACATTATTCTTTTGGTGGATTATTTCTCAAAGTGGATGTACTTTGATTTTGTTAAATCTCCAGATTCAGACTCCACCATAACCTTTTCTCAAGAAAGTTTTTGATTTAGAAGGATCCCCCAAGTTTATCGTCACGGATAACGGGACTCATTTTGTCTCGGATAAAATGTGCAAATTTTTGAAACAATTGGATATTAAACAACTCAAAGTCTCTCTTTATTCTCCAGCTTCAAATGGTCTTGTCGAGAGGGGGAATAAAGTAATCAAAGAGGGTGTCCAGACGGCGGTTTCTTGCGGTTACAGAGTAGATGAGTTCGTGAAGCAAAAAGTATGGCACTATAATACCTCCCCTCATTGCGTGACTGGGGTTTCCCCATTTTCCTTACTGAGAGGCAGAGAGAATCGTTCTGTTTTTATTTCCTTCCTGGTTGCACCAGGGTTCTGCCGGTAGAACTATTGATTTGGACTTTGTCAAGAAAACTGTTCTCGAAAAACAGAGCCAGATGAAGTTACATTTTGATGGTACCTCAGATGGTAAATTGGTGGACCTGCTGGTTGGTGACTGGGTTTTAATCAAGAACCCCGGGAGAGTAGTTAAAGGACGTTCAAAATTTTATGCACCTGTTCAGGTAGTTAAAGTGAGTAAAGGAGCAGCTTTTCTGGGCAAAAAGGGTTGGTGGAACAAACATAAGTTAGTGAAAGTTTCTGATCACCAAGCTGAAATTATTAAAGGCAGGAAGTATAGTGATAACTCTGATAATTTGGATTGGAGTTTTTGGATGGATGCCCCTTCCATTTCTGGTGTCCCTAATCATTCTTCCACGCAGCTTCCTCATTCTTCCACGCAACTCCCTGAGGAGGGTTTACTGGATCCTCCAAACGTTATCATTAACCAGGAGGCCTCAACTCACAAGAAAGTTTCTTCTTTCGGCAGACACATCAGGGCCCCTGAGAGACATAACGAATTCATTAAATTCTAAACATTTGCTTTTCTTGTGTTTTGTTTCATTTTATTTATTTATTTATTTATTTTCTTCTTTTCCCTCTTTCATTTTGTTCACTGTTGTAAGGGGGAAGGTGGTGTAATGTAGGTCTTGGCTCGCGTTGCTGCTTTGACGTGGGTTTGGCTCGTGGGTCTGACTCGCGTCTATCTCACGAGCCAAAGCCTGGGGTTGCTATTGTTATCTTTTAAAATGTGTATCCACGAGCCACGGTCCGTGCATACTGTGTTGTGGTTCAAAGTGCTTTCCTCGTGCATGGACGGCTGAGTCTTTCCGTTTGCCATTGTAACCACCGGCTTCACGGAGACCAGACGTCCATGACGGGTGGAGTTTCTACTTGAAGATTAAACTTCACTTACCTGAATATTCTGCCTCCTCTTCATTTACGACCGTGTCGCATGTGTTAGTTGGGCCTGTCAGTAAGAAATGCAAGACTAGCACACACACACACTGTTGAGACAATAAATGGATGCGTATTTCTTTCCTGGGCAGGTGAGTTTCTTTACTGGCTGCAGGAAATTCAAGTTGCTTGACATTTTTTGTACCAATTAATAAATAGCCAGATCGGCGGAGCCATCTGCGAGGAGAGGGATGGACTTAAGGTGCAGAGGTGTAGAGCTGCACCGGCGCTCAGAATGGCGCACATAAATGCTCTCGCTCAGCCTCACATGAATAACTGAGCAGTAGCTACGCGAGGAGAAAATGATGCACTAACTGCGTGTTAATAATGCGCAGGTCGCGGTATCAACATCTGTGAAAGTAAAAATCTGCTCCATTTCAAAAATGTTTGTGTAGGAGAATCACCAATAGTACACTCTGGGCAAGATGTGGGAAGAGTCCGCCACGTTCTAGAGGGGCGGATGGGAAATTACACTCTGAAACAGAGCCTTTCAAGCTTTATAACCAAAAAAACATTGAATGTAATTTGAAAAGAAGACGTGTAACATTATTCAGCGCGTTTTTGAACATAGAGGCTCCGAAAAAATCCACTGTAAATGCAAGTCGCGGCCGGTGTAGGTGCGGTAGGCCCCACCATCCCTCACTGCCCCACCCCACAGTGCTTTCCTGCACCGGCCATGACTGCCCACCCCAACACCTCAATCAGAGCAAGAGCCCCTGAACCCGTGGCTGGGGCAGGGACACCTACCGTCCAGGGCCCCTTCGCTGAGAGATTGAGCTGTCCTTGACAGGCGGTAGCTTACATCACAGCCCGGGCAGAGCTCCACTCACAGGGCCTCCCTGGATGGCTTAACACCCGGGGTGCAGGAGAACGTCACCACTGCTCGGGCACCAGTGATGCTTATAGCTTAATGGCAGTGGAGTAGCCACCTACGGAATACGGCAGTCCTACTGTGCTCTGTGGTTGAAGATGCCCATGCAGGCCGGGGCTTGGAAAGGCAGCTTACACGCTTCTCTGGCAGTATATCCTACCACAGCTAACTGTAATCAGCCAATGAGAAGCGTGTAAACATGCGTAGCATATAATTATTATTATTATTGCATTTATTGAGCTACCCGGAGGTTTCCCGGCGCTTGCCTTGGGAACCCGTCCTGGCTTTTCCCTGTGAGATAGCCCCTACAGGGCATCCCCAAGGTGAAAGCCAGGCATCCCGCCGCAGGGGGCTGTTGTGGAGATTAAGCAAGCTTAATGCCCAGAGTTGCAGAGTGAGAACCCATGATTAGAGCAGGCACCGAAGCGAGAATTATCGAGTCCGTGGACATTTGAGCTCAAGAACCTGCCGCGTCTGGAATTGAACCCTGGTCCCAGGTCTGACCTCAGCTTCCGGGTCTGCCTGCTCTACACAGTGAGCCACACTTCTCCACTCCGGAGAGCACAAATTATCTTCTATCATCCGATTGGCTGATTGCAACTAGGCTCAGCAAATCAACACCTGTGCTTTGCCTGCATTTTCAGATAAGCATTTCAGCATGCTGCCCACTAGAGCCTTCTCCTGGCACTGCAGCAGCTGCATGGAACCTCAGGTTGGGACAGCAGCAGATGTCACTCGCCAGGCCGGTCAAGTAGGCCTGAAAACTGGCTCGCCCTTGATGGAATTGACTTGCATTTGCGAGGGGGCGAGTAAATTTTTCTAGCCCTGTTGAGAGTGATGAATGAATGGTAGCAGAGATGTGTTTGTCCTGTGATGGAGTGCTTATGGAGGAGGGATCGATTGAGGGTGTGAATAATGATGTGGAATTGAGTAGGGTACTGGTGGAATTGCCAAAAGAGGTGGTCCAATGAATTCAACAATGATATGACTTTGACAAACTATAAGTAGGTGCGGCCAGAATTGTTGGTAGTGAATGGTCTAGCATGTACAATGGATCGATTGGCAGGCAGATGAGATAACTGCGCAAAGAGTATGGTGGTAAGTCTGTGATGATTAGGAGAACTTCTTTATGTTTATTGGTTTGTATAGCGCTGAATCACCCATGAGGGTATCTCGGCGATTAGGACGGCACAGAATATCCAAAGAAAGAAAATAAAAAAAGTAAGTTTTCAGCAGCTTTCTAAAGAGGGGCAGATTCTGGCAATTGCGTAGATGGAAGGGTAGAGTATTCCAGAATACCGGGCCGAGATAAGAGAAAGCTTTGCCTCAGCTGAGTGCTTTCTTTACTCTGGGGTTACTGAGCAGAAGTTCAGAGCCTGATCTAAGCGTTTTTGGCGTGGTATATAAAACTAGTTTGCTCGTGAGATACGAGGGGCCTTGGCCGTTGAGGGCTTTAAAGATAGTACAGGCTATTTTGAATTGAACCGGCTTTCTCACCGGAAGCCAGTGGAGTTGGTTAAGGAGGGGTACCGAGGGTGTTCTGGTGGGAACGTCGGCAACAAGACGGGCAGCAGTATTCTGCACTACCTGAAGATTGTTGAGGTAGACTTCGTTGGCAGAAAATAAAAGAACATTACAGTAATCAAGCCTGCTTAGCACCAAGGCTTGCATTAACGTTTTCTTGGTGAAAGGGGAAAAATCCTTCTAAGAAGACTGAGGATGTTGAAACAAGAGCCGGCAGTAGTATTGGCATATGTCTCAAGAGTTAGTTTATGATCAATTCTGACCCCTAGGTTCTTGACCACTTCTTTAGGGGCAGGACCAGGACCAAGTTCATCCGGCCACCAGGTAGGCGACCAGGGTGCAAAAGCTCCTCCAAACAACATGATTCCGGATTTCCCCGCATTAAGTTGTAAATGGTTAGCTCGCATCCAGGCTGCAATGGATTTCATACCTTCTGAGAAAAACAGTTCAATATCCGGTCTATTTTTATCAAATGTGAGGAGGAGCTGTGTATCGTCTGCGTATGTAATGGGGGTGAATCCCAAAGATCGCAAGAGCCTGACCAGAGGGGAGACATAAATATTAGTAAAAAGGGCCGGGCTCAGGCAGGAGCCTTGCGGGACCCCCTTGGTGATTTTAGAAGTGGGGGAGTTAAAGGATCCCAGAGTGACAGTCTGAGTTCTGTCAGTTAGAAAGTTGGCAATCCACTTCAAAGCCAGCCCTTGAACGCCTATATCCTGAAGTCTGTCCAGTAGAATCGAAATTTGCCTAGCTTACGTAACGGTAAGTGTCAATTCTATTAAGGACACGGAGGCGAGGATTATGCTATATCTTCCTTCGCTTTATTAACATAAAGTCTCCACAGCAGCTTAGGAAAAGATATATAATAATAACAAAAAATGCTTTAAACATAAAGCATTGAAGAATGTTCAACAAATCAAACAACAACTCCCAAGAGTCTCTTTGTATAATGATAGTCCATAGTCCTTCCACTCTGTCCATCACCACTATAAATCCGGCCTTCTCATCATCTTCCTCCTCTTTCTTTGCGCAGATCACGCTTGAGCCTCATTGGTCCTGTTTTGCACCCTCGTTGCCTGTCGAAAAAGAAACAGCATCAGCGAGGTGGTCCAGGAATGCGACAATAAGGCGAGGAGCATTCAGTGACTAGTACAGTACCGACAATGTAAAGGAAAACGCTTTACTTACTGCCATACGGGTGGGTAGAGACACCACTGTAGCCTGGGTGGGATAATCCTCGCCTCCGTGTCCTTAATAGAATTGAAACTTACCGTTACGTAAGCTAGGCAAATTTCGATTCTATGTCAGGACCGGAGGCTTCAGATTATGCTAGTTCAAAGCTTACTTACCACCAACTGGGCCAAATCCACCACTGGCTTAAAATAAAACCTCTTAAAGGTGGAATCCGAGGACCAATCCGCCGCTCGCATTAGGTCCTCCAACCGAGCACCCACCGAGAATGCCTTAGAGGCCATGGCCCCCCCTGGCGGAGTGTGCTCCAAAGAGATAAGTATTGATGCCCGCTTCTTGCATGACCCACCGCACCCACCGAGCAATAGTGGGAGAGGAGACAGCTTTGTGTGGCTTCCGCAGGGCAATCAACAACTGACGCTCGCCCGGAGGGCGCAAATCCAAGGTCAGGTCCTCATATGCTTTGAGGCATTGCACAACACACAACTTAGGAGTGTCAAGAAAAGCTGGATATGAAATGGACCGCGACGACGTTTTAGTGCGTCGGCCCACGGTAAAAGTAACCCCATCCGGGGAAAAAATGCGTGCCGAGACATCCAGCGCGCGCACATCAGAGACACGTCTACAAGAAATCAAACATAACAACATGGCCAACTTCGCCGACAGCTCCTTAAGAGACAGATAGGAATTGGCCGGCCAAGACAAAAACAAATTCAGAACCAAATTGACGTCCCAAAGGACGGAGTACCTGGGTTCAGGAGGCAACGCGAGGCGGATAGCCCGCAGAAGCCGGCAAACAAAAGGATGTTCCCCTACTGGGTGGCCATCGATGTTGTCATGGCCTGCCGAAATGGCCGATCGAATAGCATTGATCGTTCTATAGGCCAAGCCCTTGTCGGCTAAATGCGCCAGGAAATTCAGCACGGGAACGAGGCCTGCGACCAAGGGATCCAAATCCCTTCGTAAACACCAACGCATCCACTTAAGCCAAGCGGATCTGTAACGCTTCGTCGTACTATCGGCCCATGCTTTGGAGAGCAAGTGCTCAGCCGACCCCGAAAGGCCTGGGAGCGACCAGCGTCTCCTGAGAGCCTCCACGCCACGAGGCGGAGAGAGTTCTGCGTGACGAGGGGATGAGGTTCCCGATCCGGATTTGTCAGGAGCAGAGGAAACAGGGGGAGTAGGATTGGAAAATCCCAAGAAAGTTCCAGAAGAACCGGAAACCACACTTGAGACCTCCAGAGTGGCGTAACCAACACCAACTCCGCTCCCTGGCGGCGTATTTGGGCTGCCGCTCGCATGATCATGGAGAACGGGGGAAACGCAAACGGCTGTTCCCGACTCCAATCCTGCAGAAAGGCGTCTGTGGCCTCCGCTAGAGGGTCCGGCCTCCAGCTGAAAAAATGCGGCAGCTGGTGGTCGAGACGGGACGCAAAGAGGTCCACCGAAAAGGGACCCCAGAGAGTTTGCAGCCACCGGAAAACCTCCGGATCCAGTTTCCACTGGCTGGCGTCCCTGAGATGTCTGGAGTGCCAATCCGCTACCTGGTTGGACTGACCCGGCAGGTACTCTGCCGTCACCGCAATGTGACGAGACAGGCAATAGTCCCAGAAGTCCCTCGCCAGGTCCGCCAAGGCGCGGGAACGAGGGCCTCCTAGATGGTTCACATAACGAACCGCCGAAATATTGTCCATCCGCAACAGGACACAGGCCTTGACCGAATCCTTGGTCCAACAACGAACTGCGAAGGAGCCCGCCAGGAGCTCCAAACAATTGATATGCAATCGTTGTTCTTCTGAAGACCAGGCGCCGCCGGTGGAAAAATCCCCGCACCGGGCGCCCCAGCCCGACCTGCTGGCGTCGGACTCTATGATCAGGTCCGGAGCCGAACCGAAGATCGCCAGACCATTCCATGCCTCCATGTGAGACAGCCACCAGGACATTTCCTCCTTCACTTCGTCCGTGAGGGGGACCCACCGATCGTAACACATCCCAGGGCGCAGATGCTGCGCCTTCAGACGTTGGAGAGCCCTGTAGTGCAGTGGGCCTGGAAAAATCGCCTGGATGGAGGACGAGAGAAGACCCACCACCTTGGCGATATGTCGCAGGGACGTACGATCCCTCGCGATCGTCTGCCGAAGCAGGTGTCGTATTTTTGTGACCTTCCGACCCGGCAGGCTCAAGACCGCCTGCACCGAGTCCACCACGAAACCTAAGAAGGTGATCTTCTGAGTGGGAACCAAAACCGACTTGGATCCGTTGATCACAAACCCCAGTCTCTGGAGCAGACCGACAGCTTGTCGCAGCTGGCCCGCCAACACCTCCGGGCACTGCCCCATGAGGAGGATGTCGTCTAAGTATACTAACATACGGACCCCCTGACTTCTGAGAAACTCCACTACCGGGTGGAGAACCTTCGTGAAGCACCATGGGGCCGACGACAGACCGAACGGCAGTGCGGTGAACTCGAACACTTTGCCGTCCCATAGGAATTGTAGGAAACGACGATGAGGGGGATGGATGGGGACGACCAAGTAGGCATCCTTGAGATCCAGTCTCACCATCCAATCCCGAGGGAGGAGTACGTCTCGAAGGAGGTGGATACCCTCCATTTTGAAATGTCGATAGACCAACCACCCATTGAATTCCTTGAGATTGATCACAGGTCGCTTGCCCCCATCCGTCTTGTCCACTAAAAAGACGTTGCTGAGGAACCCGTGTGGGTGGCGCGTTGATAGACGGATGGCCCCCTTGCGCAGCAAGTCCGAGACCTCCCCGTCTATCAACTGCGCATCGGACTCCGAAAAGACCATTGGGCGCGGGGGCATCGCTTGCGTGGGTTGGTCGTAAAATTCTATGTGGAATCCTCGTACGGTTTGTAAGACCCAAGCGTCGGCAGTGAGCAATTCCCACTCCTCGTAAAAGGTTGCCAGCCGCCCCCCAATAGGAACTTGATCCAAACAAAGGACACTTACCGGGGGCATTTCCTTGTCCGGAGTTCTTCCTGAACCCTCTGCCGCCGAAGCGTTGCCCTCTGGTGGGGTAGAAGTTGTTAAAGTTGGCAGAGGTCTGGTATTGACCTCTTCCGGAGCCTTGTCCTTTATTGTTGGTCTGCTGGCCACGGCCGATCGCGCGGCCCCTACCGCGACCGGCCCCTCCGGAGAAACGCTGGTGAAACACCCTCTTAATGCTGGACTGGGCCTTATCCAGCGACGTGAACGTGTTCACGAACTTGCCCAGCTCCCTGATGAAGGGTTCGCCGAAGAGGCCCCCCTGGGCCACAGCACCCGCCTCCGACGAGGCCAGGTCCCCCAACTTTGGGTCCAATTTGATCAGGAGCGAACGCCGCCTCTCCGTAGACAGGGCGCAGTTGGCGTTGCCCAAGAACACTATCACCCTCTGGGCCCAATTCGAAAGCACCTCCGGAGAAATGACGGTGCCATTCGCCTTAGCCTCCTCCGCCATATCGAGGATCTTCGTGGCGGGCCCAACCGCATCCAACAATTTGTCCTGGCAGGCCCGCCAGGACCGATCGATTCCTTTCCTGGGGTCCTTCATAAATTTCGCCAGGAAGGTGGCCATCTTGGGATCCAATTCCGGGGTCATGGCCACCTTCCCTTCCAAAGTTGGCCGAGGGCACTCCCCACGCAGGCAACCCCTCGCCTCCTTTTCCAGGGTCTTGCGCAGCCTGCCCGCTACAAATTTCGCCACCGTCTCCCCCGGTGTCCAGGCCGCTGAGCGGGGGTGGACGATCTCGTCCGGGTCCAGCATGCCCGACTCATCTCGAGGCATCTCCTTGGCAGAGGACGCCGGAAGCCAAGATCGGGTCGACTCCCCGTCGTCGTCGGTGTCCGGAGAGTCGTACACCGGAGAGGCGGGGGCCGTAGACACGTCCCCCGAAGCACTAGGGTCCACCAAGGGCGCAGGGGGCACTGCCGTTGCCTTCGCCAGGAAGGCGTCTCGAAGACGCTCAAACGCGCCCCTGTCCACACCTTGGGCCTCCGATGACGGCCCCTCCTTACAAGGCCTCTTCGGGGCGGGTGGCAACCCGCCGGACGTCCCCGGGAGATCGGGGGTCGGAGGCACATGCGCTGATGCCAGCTTCGCGCATTCTTCCACGATGCGGGCGGAAAGGCGGTCTTCCATGGGGCCTACCACCTCCGTCACGCAGCGGTAAATCGAATTGTCCACCGCCTGGTAAAATTCGTCGTCCTGCAGATAGGAGTAGGGTTCCTCCTCGTATTCCCCTTCCATCCTGGAACCAAGGGCAAATCTGGGGCACCCTGTAGGGCGGCAGTCGAGATAGAACTCTGATATGGGCAGGCCAACCGGCTGCGATCACGTTTTTGGCCAACTGACGTGGCAGGTGGGCTGCACCAACCCCCAAGCGCGCAGACCCTCCTCGCCGGGACCGGGTCTTCGCACCCCTCAAGCGCGCTAAACCACACTTTGAATAAAGAGGTGCACAAAGGTCACCCGCAGGTGGTTCACGCGGTCAGAGCCGCAATACAGACCCCAACGGGGCGTCAGAAGCAGGGAAGTACAGACCCGAAGCACCAGGTGTCAGAGGGGTACGCGAGGGCTGGCTCCTGCGCAAGCAGACTCCACGGCGCGGCTCCTGGCACTGCGGAGGCGCGCCGAAGGGTCGGCGAGACGACCGGCCGCCCCCTGGTGGTCTACTTACGCACCGCACACAAGTGGGAAAGAAAGATCGCGTAGGAACGAAAGAGCGTTCCCGCGACCGGGGACTCTGTAAGGGAATAAACCATGCAGTGAGTCCCCCCAACGATCGTACACAATACAATCAGCAATACCGAAAAGGGAAAAAACATGAAAAGCACTTATCTGGCTGCGGGAGCAGCGAAGAAAGAGGATGAAGAAGATGAGAAGGCCGGATTTATAGTGGTGATGGACAGAGTGGAAGGACTATGGACTATCATTATACAAAGAGACTCTTGGGAGTTGTTGTTTGATTTGTTGAACATTCCGTCAATGCTTTATGTTTAAAGCATTTTTTGTTATTATTATATATCTTTTCCTAAGCTGCTGTGGAGACTTTATGTTAATAAAGCGAAGGAAGATATAGCATAATCTGAAGCCTCCGGTCCTGACATAGAATCTGATGGGAAATGGTATCAAAAGTGGCTGACCGGTCAAGCAGCACCAGAAGTGCTGCTTGACGCTTGTCCAAGGCCATACGTACGTTATCAGTAACCTCAATAAGCGCAGATTCGGTACTGTGTTTGGCCCGAAAACTAGACTGTGAGGCGTCATGGTGAAAGGTTTCCATATACTCAGACAGGTGTTTGATGTGTTTTTCAATGAGCTTGATTTTCACGGGTAATGGGTTGGTAGTTGGATAATTCAGTGGTAGGAATCTTAGTTTTTTTTTCTTATAGGTATAACTTGAACATTTTTGCATGCTGGATGGAGACTGCCAGAGCTCAGAGAGCTATAAAGAATAGAACAGATGGGATTGGCAAGCTGGTCAGCAAAATTAGCCGAAATCTTAGCGGGGAGGATGTCCAGTGGGGAGCCAGATTTAGTGGTCGCAAGGAGGGATATGACTTCCGTAGGGCTGAGAAGGGGAAAGGAGTGTAGTTGTGCGTGACTTTTGTTTTTCTCAAAGGAACCAGTAGGAATATGAGTGGAAATGGGATTGGCCGAAATGATGTTCTGTTATATGGTATCTATTTTTTGAGTGAGATAAGATGCAATACTGTCACATAGCGACTGAGCAGGGGTATTCAGCATTGTCGCAGGCACTAGGACTTGTGTAGGATTTGACTATTTGAAATAGTCTTGGAATTAGTTCCAGCTTGTTTAAATTGATGAGCAATATGGATTTTGCGTGCCACTTTAATGTTTCTATGATAGGTTGCTAAAGCATTTTTGTAACTTGATTTATCTTGTTCACTATGGGAGAGTTGCCAGGTCCTTTCTAGTTTCTTACATCCGCTCTTTTCAGTGCGAAGAGCAGGAATACCAGTAAGAAGGAGAGGATTTAGGGGAGTGGGAAAGTGGCTTCAACGGTGCTACCTCATCAAGAACGTTAGTAATGATGGAATTAAAGTGGGATAGTTGATGTTCTACATCCTAGTCAAAAGTGTCTGTGTCCCAGGACAGAAAAGGGCACTTGCATTGGTTCCTGGTGGCCAGGAATGAATGAATAGAGATTTACTAGATGATGTTTGGCTAGTGCTAGGAGTGATGAGACACATGGTCAACAAGACACCTAACAGACCCATGGCATTACCCAAGCAGTCATGGCAAATGGTGGTCATGGAAAAACGTTGGCTGTTCCGGTAGCCATGGATTGGAACAGAGATCAGCCAAAACCATTATAAACTATGTCTCAAAGTGGCCTGAGGTGTGGTTCACAAAGGAGGTGAAATCTGTGAATGTAAAGGGATGTTTCAAGTTCATTTTTGATGAGGGAAAGTCATCCGGAAGAGTTGGTAACAGACAATTGAGTCAACAGACTTTGAGCTCTGTTTATGACGATGTGTTTTTGCTCATCATCAAACAGTTTTATCCACCACGGGGAAAATGGAATTGTGAACCGATTCAATTCAGGTTTGAGTAAATGTGTACAATCGTCCATAATTGAGAAGGAGCCTTATTATGGGGTGGCCACTCATGCCTGTAACCAACTTGGAGTGCCGATGTCTGACGTGTTCCCACATTTGGTCCGACAGATGGGTCGGTTGTGGGAGAGGACAGTACAATGGGTTTGGGGTAGAGCGCCATATGCTCCAGAACTAGACATATGGACAGTGCGCCCTTTTGAACAAATGTCCCAAACAATGGCAGTAGACGGATGGCAGAAGGGAGCTTGTGTTATGTTGTCGGATCTGTATCGGGCGGGTCACTTTATACCCTGCTGGACGCAATGGAGATATTTGATTTGAGGAGGCAAAAATGTCTTCAATATGCCTAGATAGTGGGCACGGCAGCTCTGGCTGTCGTTCCCCGAGGCCCCTGAGCCTACACAAACACTGGTGGCGCTCCTCTCTATGGCGGCAGCACTTAAGTTCATTACACATATCTACTGCGCACTCGGCGCTGATAGGCGACTCGCTCCACTCCATATAGAGAAAGTCTAGCAGCACGACAGTGGTGAGCCCTTTGTGCCTAAAAATTAGTCAAAGATATTCTCAGTATTACGCAGGTTCTCCATTAGAGTATGGTTTAAAATGACTCAATTTAATATAGTACAAATGATGTATCTATCTCCAAAAAAGACTATTTGCAATTTATTCCTCCAGGCCATCAGGATGTTCTAGATGTCGGTTTGGCATGGCTGATTTTCTGCACATGGTATGACGATGCTTGATTAGCATGCTATATTGGACCAGGATATTACGTCACCTTCGGGGGTGACCGGCTGGGCTGGGAGGTGTCATATACAGTTAAACTGTGTGCTAGGCCTCCTCTCCAATAATCCTAAGAAACAATTAACATGCTGCTTCACAATGTTGTGGTTAATAGTTGCTAAGAGGCGCATATTGATTAGCTGGATCACCCCTAGACCCCATAAACAGGAGGACTGGTGTAAAGATGTACTTCATTGGGTGAGAGCGAAGGAGGCTCATATGTGGGATGTGGTGGGAATGGCTAGGAGGGGGTACTGTTGGGCATGTTGCTGATTGTTTCTGACTAACTTTATTTTTTTTTACTGCATTATGATGCTGCTGTGTATTAGTGTTTAGCCTCTCCCTCTAGATACTGGATATTTGAGGAGAGACGATTACTCTTATTGAGAATAAATCCTGTTACTGTGAGTTGAATCCAGGCTCTGTAGCACGAGGGAGGGTAGGGTAACGGGTATCTTAACCGCGTGTGGCTCAATGTAAATGTTAAAGTTGTAAGACGACGATAATCTGTTCTACTCCTTGATGATGATCATGGTTGGTTTGCTTTCTGCAATTTGAAATGCGAATTAAGAATTTTTTTTTTTAAAGTGTGTACAATTGACTGCAAAATGGGTTGGAATGGATAGAGGAGAAGACAAGAATGTTGCGAAGGTATAGGACTATCCCTCATTCAATAATGGTGGGCTTTCCATTTTCATTCCTCAATGGTAGGTAGGATTCAATTGCACAGTAGTCACACCAGAATGGATGAACAGGATAAGAGTAAAAGATGATTGACAGGGAAAGGTTGTCGACTGTGGTGAAGCTCGACCAATGCAAATATGCGCATTACCACAAAAGGAAATTGAAGGGTGCAAGACAAGTATCGAAAGTGAGGGACTTGGTGTGAGTGAGATTTTGTACAATGAGAGGGAAGGGCAGATCCAAATAGTCTGAAACAAAGAGGGTGGTAAGTGTGAATCTAAACAATGTAATACTGGAGGAGGGGAATATGAGGAAAGTAGCAGTCGTTAATGAATGATTACTTCAATGAAGTGTTGTTCAAATGTAAGACGAGGAAGAAGTAAACAGTGGTATGCCAAGAAGCAACACCCTCCTGGCAAGAATGACACCTTCATAGACTACCTCATGGAAATCATCACAGCCAAGGCCTCTCAGAAGGCCAATGTCATTTTTCTTGGCGACTTGAAACTTGCACTGGAACGACCCCAAGGACCCGCAGGTCAACGCCATCAGAGACTTCTTGGCCGACCAAGCCCTTACCCAAGCCTGCTCCCTCCCTACTCACTCAAAAGGGGCAACTTTAGACTGGATCATCGCCAAGGAATCTGCGGTCAAACTCATTTCCATTGATCCCTGCGACTGGTCTGACCACCACGCTATCACCTTCTGTCTTTATGGCACCCACAAGTCATGGACACCGCAACCAGTGATCCCCAAAAGATGTATCAGGGACACCAAGAACCTGGATCACGAGAAATTGGCTGCCCGCTGTGCAACTGACCTCCCTCCCCCCCCCCATATCACCTCTGTCGACAACCTCACTGAACACTATTCCTCAACGATAGTCAATATAATTGATGACCATGCCTCACTAAAACTGAAATGAACACAGATCAAAGACAGGAACCCTTGGTTCAACGGATCCCTTAACAATGAGTGGAGGTCTCATCGACAAACAGAACGGAGCAGGAAAAAGCACCCTACCGCCAACCATCTTAAACTTCTCCGTCTGGCCAGAAACGCCTACAACAAAAAAATCATTAATTCTAAAAAAGAATTCTTCAGAGCTGAACTGGATAACGCTAAGAATAGACCTCGCAAATTATTTGAGCTGGTCAAACACCAATCAAACAAACTTGCGAAGTCATCCAAAGAAACCCCTATTTCTACAATCCCATGCGAACAATTCTCCTCCTTCTTCTGTGATTAAATCTCTGCCCTAGGAAAGGAACTCATATCTGCTACCAATTCCCAAACACCGCCTGTTCCACATCCCCACTCAGCGCTACCCCCGCAGTCTTCCCCCAAAAACCAAGCTTCATGGTCCAACTTCAAAGTCTATGATGAACACTCGATCTCTAAAACTCTTTCCTCCCTAAGCCCCGATAATCACTTCAATGACCCTCTCCCTTCAAATTGCCTTGCCTCTGTTTCGCAGGCTATCATCCCATCTTGGACGACCATAATCAACTCCTCTCTCCTACAGGTATCAATTCCTGACTCTCTCAAAGCTGGCCAGGTAGTCCCCATGCTTAAAAAACCCACTTTAGATCCTGCCTCTCCTGACAATTACAGAACTATCTCTAACATCCCTCTAATAGCTAAAGTGCTGGTAAAATGTGTTCAGCAACAGTTAAGCCAACACATCTCTAACTTCCACCTTCTAGACGACCTGCAATCTGGTTTCAGACCTAGGCACAGCACGGAAACCACACCCCTCCACATTGTCGATGAAGCCCTTCAGGCCCTTGACCATGGCAAAACCTGTATCTCGATCCTCCTTGACCTATCCTCTGCTTTTGACACGGTTAACCACGAAATTCTCCTGAATCGCCTCAATCTTAGGATGGGCTTGGATGGCACGGTGCTGGCTTGGTTCCGATCCTTCCTCCAGAGAATCCTGATCAACGGCAACCTATCCGCCCCCTCTCCAATCACAGTTGGAGTCCCCCAAGGATCAACCTTATCCCCTACCCTTTTCAATCTGTACCTCGAACCGCTCTCAGAGGTGCTGCCCACTTCCAATATCTCCTACCACATGTATGCCGAAGACACACAGCTCTACATCAATATCTCTTCTCCAGAGGATATCCGTTCCCTGAATGAGGCCTTATAACTAACTGTTCACCCGCTCACATCCAACCAGCTCAAACTCCACGCCAAAAAAACAGAGTTTCTCTTAATCTCGCCACCTAACGCCAATACAGATATTCAAGCTTGGACCAAGGCTATCAGAGCGCTAAACTGCTCTCCTACCAATCGTGGACTCTGCTAAATCCTTGGGAATTACCTTAGACGGCAACCTGAACATGCGGGGCCATATCAACGCGATGGCCATAAGCGCCAGATTTCACCTGAACTACCTACGAAACTTGAAACTTTTCCTCGACCCTCCTGATCTAAAAGCACCTATCCAGGCCTTAGTCATCTCTCGACTAGAATATGGTTGCTCCACTCTCGCAGGCCTACCCAAGACCTCTCTGGCACCCTTGAAAGCCTGCCTCCACACCGCCACCAAACTCCTAACTGGCTCTAAGAAGTTTGACCACATCTCGCCCCACCTTAAAGCTCTAAACTGGCTTCCTCTCGAGACCAGAATCCAATTCAAACTGGCTTGCATCACCCACAAGGCCCTCTATTACAAGCCTCTGCTTTTCTCACACAGAAACTTGTATTATCTGGAGGAAGCAGAAACGCCTGGTCCGCCAGTACCCTTTTGCTCCAACCCGCACGCTTCAAGAAAAAAAGAACATACTTTCGGGCTTTCTCTGGGGCCGCTCCAAGAATATGGAACTCACTCCCACCCGCCATTAGAAGGATACCGTCTGTAGACCACTTAACAAAAGAGACCAAATCTTTCCTAATGGGCAAATTCCTCTCCTAAAGCTCACACTACATTCACCCCCTCAACCTGACTTTACCTATCATCATTGTACTTTTCCGTGGCAGCCTTCTTTGTTACCCACCCTGCACTTCGAACTACGGGTGATGAGACCGCTTTTCTAGTTTATCGCATCGTTTTTGCTCTTTTCCCGTATAGTAGTCGATTATTATGATTGTTTTGTTTTACCATATACTGTTTCTATTTGTTCTCTTATCCCTGGACTCTCCTTCCCCCTTGTTATATATTCCCCTGATTCTACTGTAAAGTGCTCTGATACCCTCACGGGTCTGGTTCGCGCTCTATAAAACACTAAATAAATAAATAAATAAAAATGACCGAACAGAAAGGAGGACTAGGATATGTTTTAACAAAAACATGGATAGTGTTCACTACAGCTACGGGAAATGTAATCTGATAGTTCCTGAGCGTTGTTGCTATAGTCACATCACATGTACAGTCTTAAAAGGATTCATGCAATACCATGAATATTTATTTGTGTTGTATAGTCATAAGATATGTCAAGGCTATCGCTGAGTTTTCTGATGCTCACCACTTTTTGAAAACTGTGATATGTATATGTAGATGTGGCTCTTGAATTACATGTTTTACAGTTCATTTTTAAATGATTCATGGAATGAAATTGTCCTTATATCTGGAAGAAGTTAATTCCAAATACTTGGGACACTTTTGGAAAACGAGAATTGTTTCACTTCATCAGTGTTTTCACATTCTTCAAGATTGGTTTTGAGGAGGAGACTCTCCGAGCCCCTCAGTTGGCGCCACCCATCTGAAATCTACAGTTTGGGTGAGGTAGTTCGACTACCCTAATTTAGTGCCTTGTTGAAAATGTTCCTTACTTATTGGGGAGCCTCTTTAGATGTATTCGAATGGGTGAGATCTGGTCACATTTTTAGGGCTCGGCCTAGCGTACACTGCGCAGCAGTGTCGCGCAGCCAAGATCTTATGTTTCCCCAGTACTGGGCTTGAACCCGCCTTCTCTTCCATTGGCTAGCTTCATAAATGAAGGCTAGCCATTGGAAGCGATGTGTGTCACTTAGTTCTGTCCCCGGCTTGAGCTGATTTGTGGGTGTTTCTTGCTTTTTTTTAAGCCCCGCCCCTTTTTCCGTCATTCAGAGGTGGGCCATTGTGGGCGTTTACTTTAAAAAAAAAATTTTTTACAGGGATGTTTTTCGTCATTGCTAACGTCTCGGTTGCCGGTCCCGTGTGGTTGTATCCTGCCCCCCTCCCGCTGTCCGTGTCTGCGTTCCCGCCCCCCCTCCCGCTGTCCGGTCTCCGTTCCCGTACCCCCTCCCAGAACTACTCACACAGACACCAGGAATCTTGTTTGAATACGTGTTTATCTTCAGGGTTAGTCCATTTATGCTCGGGAAAGCGTCCCCGACACAAGCAAACTGATGCACGCTGCTGTAATTTAGGGAGTAAAAGCAAGGACAGCTCTTTTGCTGTAGGAGAGGAGTTTGCTGTAACTCGGTTCCTGTGCCTTCGCTACGTTGACGGCAGAACTGTCGTTGCCTTTCAGTTATGATTATGTTATTGTGTTGACATTCGGAGTTGCTGTTCGTGATTCCCTGGTGTCAGGGCTCCACTATCAGCGTTTCGCTGGGTCCACGGTGTCAATGATTTCCTGCTATCAGTTATACTATATGGTAGTTTTAGCTTTGTCCGGGCACCGCCAGCCTTGTCGGTATCAGCGTCGCTGATGTCTCTGCTGCTTTAGCTGTCCGAAAGCGAGTGAAGTGGAGGCGGAGCCACGTAGGCAAAAGCAGAGGCTTGTCATCACGCATGCGCACACATGCGCTGCCCGCACGGAGCTGCAGGTAGAGGAAAGGTGTTAGCGGAGTTGTGGAGCTGGCATTCTGAGCTGATGCAGTGAGGGCGCCCGACACCCTGGGACCTCAAGAGCCTATACCCAGTGCCCACGCGGGCGCCACAGCGTCAGCGACTGAGAGGATGCAGAACAATGGAGGACTGGCCCCCCGGCCCTTCAGGAACGGGCACAGCCACGTTTGGCAGACGAGAGGCAGCATCGGATAGTGCATTCAACTGCTGCAGTGGCATCCTCGCTCCAGCGTTAGCTGCCCACTGACAGCCACCAGAGCGGTCGTCCGCCAGTAGACCCCCCGCACTCCTCGACATCCACTTCCCCTTAATGGGTTCTCAATACAGTGTGCTGCTTGTGCCTATCCCCTTCTGTAGTTAGACTACTAACACTCTGTCCCCTTCCCGAACTTTAGAAATAACGGAAGTTTACTCTGACCGTAAGATACATCCTTCTCATTTTCTTCAAAGCCCGTACCCACAATGTGCCCTCCATGGTTTTATTTCAGAACCAGTCCAAATTTCCCACAAAATATCTTCAATTTCTGACCTACAAAAACCCGTTCTGCCCTGTCTTGACCTCCGCACGGACAGTGTTCGCCTTGCCTGGCCCACTCCAAGATCCCTTGCGCCTTCCTCGACCCCTCCTAGACACCCTGTTTCCAGCTTTTTTTCACCAAGAACATACTTGCCATGATTGGCCACCTTATACATGACTTTTTCAACACTGCTGATCCCAGCATGGGCTCCCGTCAGGATAACCTTCATAATTCCTGAATCCCCCTCCCCGACCCGCCAGCTGACACCCTCGAGTGGCATCTGTGGCCTTCCCGGCTCCTGATTAAATCTGCATATATTCAAGACCTCGTACCCCCTGGCAAACTCGATGCTCTGATCCTTTTTTTAATGCCCAGGATACTGTGTCTCTTAATTCTTTTAACTAACTCCAATGTCCAAATGCAGTCATTCTCTAAACTCTACTGCTTTCCTCACTCGATCTCTCTATTCTTTGTATCCTGTGGATTTTCTATTAAACAATACGCTCCTAGGATCACACCTGCCTTTCCTTGTTCAGTCTGATGGGAATGTGCTCATTCAGTTCATGGCCTCTCTCGCAAGTGTCAGTTTCGTGTCTCTTGTGAGAGTGAGTCTGGCAGGGAGAGGTATTGTGTGCTTACTGTTGTTCTGCTTCTTCCATGACAGTGCAAGCCTCCTCACACTGCCCACCAGCGCATATCGCCCCTTTTTCAGTCTGATGGGAATGTGCTCATTCAGTTCGTGGCCTCTCTCCAAAGTGTCAGTTTCGTGTCTCTTGTGAGAGTGAGTCTGGCAGGGAGAGGTAGTCCCAACAATAACTTGTGTCTGTAGATTACCCATCACCCCACAGGGAGAAGTATTTCGTCGCATCAACTCCTTGGTGCTACAGCTTATTTGGGCGGGTAAACAGGCGAGGATCGATCTCCAAACGTTGACGCTCCCATATGCAAAAGGAGGCTTTGGAGTGCCGGATTTTAAACTATATTATATATGCGCACAGGCACAGTATGTGGCTTACTGGTTCCACAAGGTGCCGTATTTAACGCACACAGCGATAGAGGAAGGAGATGCACACCCTATCCCTCTCACTGCCATCCTTTCACACAAACGACCACCGCTACACGCCCGTGACATAAATCCAATTGACACAACAGTGAGGGCGTGGCATGACCTTGGCAGAATGGCGCACAAAACCCCGCTATACGCATGTAACATGCCACTACACAACCATTCAGCGCTATCAGTCACGCATGAAAAGGTGGGAATGTCACTACTACAACAGGTGGGCATTGTGCAGATGGGAGACTTATATCAGGAGGGTAGGTTCATAGACACAACAGATCTCCAGTATATTCACAATAAATCACAGATGTTCCACTTCACGCATTATAGACTGAAGCGTGCGGTGAAGGACCTCTACCCTACCTTTCCTGAGGAGCCGGCCACAGTGGACACTCTACAGCTCCTCATTACAACACAAGACCTATCACACCTCACATCACGGCTCTACTCCTCAGCACAAGCTGAACTCCCACATTCTACGAATAAGGCCAGGGCTAGATGGGATCTAGTATTAGCTGACCCGCTGTCAGACAAAGATTGGGAACAGGCATGCGCACTCACACAGATTCTGACCCCCCAACAGCAATCTCAAACTTACGCATTTCAAATACATACATCAGGCATACTATACCCCTGCGCGAATGTGTAGATATGGTTTGCAGGATGATAGCAACTGCAAAAGGTGTAGGGCAGATAGTGCTGATTTTGTCCACTTGGCATGGTACTGCCCCAAAATTCAGGACTACTGGAGAGAGGTAATCACTAAGCTGTCCACGATGGTGGGGGTGGAGGTTGACTGTACAGTTCGTTGCTGCCTGCTGGGGATTATGCCGCATCTCAAGTCCTCTAAACGTAAATTCTGCGCGATCGCCTTGTTATTGGCCAAGAGGCAGGTCTCACGGTGTTGGCACTCCACTCAGACACCCACCACTCTGAAATGGATTCAAGACATGTCCAGCTGTAGGGACAAACTATTGACCTACGAGGAAAGTCTACCACTGCGATCTAGACCAAAGGACTTTTGGCTATATTTCACTGACTATCTGGCCACATTGGAGAGTGACATAGGAGGATGAAAGAGTTATGTACAGACTGTAATGGTGGGGATGGGTGGGGGGGCATGAGAGGTCCGGGAAAAATGACATGATACATACACAACTGTGCTTCTAGACGTGTACTGCTGACAGTGGAGGTCTCGTTATTGGGGTTAATGGTTTGGTTCTTTTTTTTGACTTTTCCTTTCTGTGTATGTTCTAATACACCAACAAAATTATAAAAACAGGCCTAATTTATGTGTTTTACGCCGCCGGACGAATGTTGTCGGCTGAATGGCTGTGTAATATTTGCATTATAACGCTCATTCATGATAACGCAGCCGGCCTCTGGGTTGTAGGCTCTCGGCTGTGTATACTTTTTATTTGCTGGTATGAATAAAGGTCTACCTAAATAAATAAATACATTTGTGTCTGTAGATTAGTAGATTCACAAGTTGTAGTAACCACACACCCTAGAGTGCCATTTTCATCCGGCTGGGGTTGGGGGAGGGAGTAGAAGTAGCTGCAGGCGGTCAGCATGGATATGCCTTTCCAAACTGTGGGTCAGTCTGAGGTCACGGAGAGAGGACAGCAAGCAAGGGCCTGATGCATAATAGAAACATGGGTCTGAGCTCTGGTAAGACAGGAACAGACACTACTGCCAATGACTGTTCTCTCTGCCATTTGGACAGTATGACAAAGAGGGGGCTGTTGTGCCCAACCGGCTACCCTGAGCACGCTATCTGGTAGCCAGCCTTGCACTCATATTGTAATGAATCAATTTCTGCAGACTGTGAAAGCCTCAGGGCTCAGTTCAGTAAATGTGATGGCCTTGTAGTGGAATGTGGGTGGCTGTCTGTGTGTGTGTGTGTGGCTCTGTCTGTGTGTGGCTGTGTGTGTGTGTGTGTGTGTGTGTGTGTGTGTGTGGCTCTGTCTGTGTGTGTGTGGCTCTGTCTGTGTGTGTGTGTGTGGCTCTGTCTGTGTGTGTGTGTGTGTGGCTCTGTGTGTGTGTGGCTCTGTCTGTGTGTGTGTGGCTCTGTGTGTGTGGCTCTGTCTGTGTGTTTGTGTGTGTGTGGCTCTGTCTGTGTGTGTGGCTCTGTCTGTGTGTGTGGCTCTGTGTGTGTGTGGCTCTGTGTGTGTGTGTGGCTCTGTGTGTGTGTGTGGCTCTGTGTGTGTGTGTGGCTCTGTGTGTGTGTGTGTGGCTCTGTGTGTGTGTGTGTGGCTCTGTGTGTGTGTGTGGCTCTGTGTGTGTGTGTGTGTGGCTCTGTGTGGCTCTGTGTGTGTGTGTGTGTGTGGCTCTGTGTGTGTGTGTGTGGCTCTGTGTGTGTGTGTGGCTCTGTGTGTGTGTGTGTGTGTGGCTGTGTGTGTGTGTGTGTGTGTGTGTGGCTGTGTGTGTGTGTGTGTGTGTGTCTCTGTGTGTGTGTGTGGCTCTGTGTGTGTGTGTGGCTGTGTGTGTGTGTGTGTGGCTCTGTGTGTGTGTGTGTGTGTGTGGCTCTGTGTGTGTGTGGCTCTGTGTGTGTGTGGCTCTGTGTGTGTGTGGCTCTGTGTGTGTGGGGCTCTGTGTGTGTGTGTGTGTGGGACGCTCTGTGTGTGGGACGCTCTGTGTGTGGGTGGGACGCTCTGTGTGTGGGACGCTCTGTGTGTGGGTGGGACGCTCTGTGTGTGTGTGGGATGCTGTGTGTGGGACGCTCTGTGTGTGTGTGTGGGACGCTCTGTGTGTGTGTGTGTGGGTCGCTCTGTGTGTGTGTGTGTGTGTGGGGCTCTGTGTGTTTGGGGCTCTGTGTGTGTGTGTGTGTGGGGCTCTGTGTGTGGGGGTGGGGCTCTGTGTGTGTGTGGGGCTCTGTGTGTGGGGGTGGGGCTTTGTCTGTGTGAGGGTGGCTCTGTGTAGGTGGCTGTGTGTGTGTGTGTGTGTGTGTGTGTGTGTGTGTGTGTGGCTCTGTGTGGGTGTAAATGCAATAGGTCCTGCATATGCGAGCGTTTAAGCTATTAGCATTGTAAATGACAATGCCATTTATTTAACGATTAAGCTATTGGCAATGTAAATGACAATGCTATTTATTTATGATTTTAAAAAAAAATTCATGAGCAATGCCAATAGCTCTACCTTTTAATAATGCCGAGCCCATTGCATTGTAAATGCTTGTTTTTGCATCTGTTCACCTGTCTGGTGACTACTAGCGAGTTTCCTTAATTCATCCTTGACAGAACTAGGGCGTTGACTGGTTTGATATCTTAAAGCAGTTTCATTTGAAATTGTGATCCTGTGTAAAAAAATTATAATGTCCAATTGTAAGTATTTAAGTGTAAAATAACTGCTCTATTTCTCTTAAGGAACATTTGGGATTCAGTGCGGTTCAAAGGGCAGATACTTGATTCTGTTTTGGAACAGATAAAAGTGAAGTACCTGACTTCAGCTAGAGTTGGTACACAAATCTAAGCATGCATGTAACTCATAATAAAAGAAAAGTAAAAGATTGCTGTTTTAGACTTTTATGAACTATAGAAAGTTTCACTGATCACAAAAACAGCAGTTGTGAGCTTGGTATATGAATCCTTTTCTTCAGAGTGAATGCTGTGAGTAGGTAAAAGGAGTGCATGTCAGAATAAACGGGGTGAGTACTTTGGGAGCATACAGAACGAAGGTGTGTGAGTACAATTACACACTTAAACGAGTAGTGACGTACTGAACACTACACTTATATCCCGATGAAGGCAGAGCAAATAAAGGTGCCAAAACCTGCTGATAAGGGAGGAACTTAAGATTGTCTTTCTGCCCACTTGTTTTCTAACTATGGTAGGTCATATTCATGTGTGTGTTTTTAGTTTTGACTTTTTGTGAAATTTTTGTTGGTGGCAGGTTTGATTCCAACCAAATTTGTGCAACATAATCACTCCTATTATAAAGAAAGGACTTCAGGGGACAAAATGTGGGCATATAATCATGAAGACATTGAATTAACTGAAGGAGCTTTCATTGGGAAATCACCAGAAAAAGGGACTGAAGGGATTTAGTCAGACAAGTGTGCACATGCCAAATAGGGTATCTATCCTCTGGGTGATTCTGGGCACTGGGCGATATCCTAACTAAGCCATGGGTGGGTGTTGGCTCCAGGTTTTACCGGTAAGCCAAATAGTGTACATTGACTGGAACCTAACAAAGGTGCTTTTGCGTTCTCACCAGGTTATACTTTCCCCAAAGGAGGGAAGGGAAGGAAAGGGTCTTCTCGTACTAGGGGGCTAGATGTCATGTATTATTCACCCATGTAGATGCTCTTCTTTCCCCAGCAGTGCTCTAACCTAAGACCATCCAGGGGTCTCCAACCTTTTCTGTACTGAGAGCTACTTATGTTCAATGAACTGTATTTAGAGCTACTAATATTATTAGTGTTGTACAATCTCTATTTTGTTATATGTATATTAGTTCAACAAAGCAAAAGCTTTCTAATGTAATAAGCTGGGCTGCACACAGGTGAGCTATTTAGAGGTAGCTGGAAAGCTACAGTAGCTCGCGATCTGCTGGTTGGAGACCCCTGCGTGACCTAGACCATGATAATAATAAGCCTGACCTTGGTAAAAGCAATTCTGGAGGCAAAGACACATTATTAACAGCAGTTGCAACATACAAGAAAGGCATGAGGTGCATAACGATAATTTTGTTTCTGTTTTCCCTACAGAGATGTGATCAGCTATGAATTTGCTTCTGAAATGATCGACATTCGGCGAACAGAATAACCTTGCAGCCTTTTGTTCTTCCATCTCTGGTGGGACGGTGTGTGATGCAGTCATGGCTGGACCCATTGACTGGAACCATGGGTTAATGCTACTACTTCTGACCGCGACCTGTGCCCCGCTGACCAGCTCTGACTCTCCTGCCTGTCCGTCGGAGATCTTGAAAAACACCACTGTGGATATTAAGCCAGCCATTACTAATGGGGCAACAGGCAGGGATCCTGTGCACGTGTCCACGGAGGCGAAATGTCTGGAAAAGTGCTGCTTGGCCAATACTGCATCAGGTAACTCTGACTTCCTCCATGTTATTCTAATAAAACTGTGCAGGAAGCACATCATATCATAATCTTCACCCTTGAGTGTTTTCCCCACACAATTAAGAATCAGCCTAACTAATTTGTTTAATAGAGGATCTCTAGCATTAAAGAAAAAAAAAGGTAGTTTAACACTCATACAACATGGATGACAAAACGCACAGCAGGCAAACCGGTTTAACAATCTAGAGTCATGTGGTACTCCAATAGGCTGAGTCTACTGGTCTGTTCACACAACCATTCATTTATCCTGGCTTGCTATGTGATATACTTGTTTTGTAAGGAAGTAGCAGATCCGTATCGTCGAAGAAAAACTATAGTATCCAAAAATGTACTTCCAAACCAGGCGATCTCCAAAATCCCTCCTCTAATTATCTCTATAGCTTGCAGATTGTCCATAGTTTTCTTGGAATCACACTAAAAGGAAAGAAAACAGATATTGGGGAAGCTGGCAGGAGAGGTAATATTACCTGCATGAATTTAATCGACGCAATAACATGAGATCAAACCGGATATAACTTGTATTCTATTCTATTTCATAATTTCCCATAAATCAGTACATGTGTGCACATTATAATCGTATTTCCTCACTTCCACAATAGTGTAGAGAGAATAAAATGCCAGTGCTACTGACTTTGATGCCCCAGTGTGCAGTATCCCTGTTTTGTTGTAGTCAGACAGAAGCCTGTTCATATTCTTATAATCTTACGTCATTTAACATTTATTTCACATATTCGGAGAGATTGTGTGTTTTTTTTTTTGTTCCTCAATTTCATACAGTCATTTTAATGAGACCATTTCTAACCAATACATGTTTCACAAAATGGTTCTCTTTCTCAAGGCTTTATGTAAATTATGTTCTTCCGATTCTTGTTTAAAAATCCGTCTTCACAGTTCCTTCGTTACCTCCAATTATGCCACGCCGTGCAAGCCCATGTTCTCTCAGGCGCTTCACCACCCGGATATAGTCCACTTGAGGTGAAGGTTGTCTTTGGGCGTCTAGGTCATAGGGCCATCACCGTGATCCATTGGTCGCAGGGGATCCATGCCCCCGACGGCCTTGAACAGGCGAGGCAGAGGTGGGAGGCCTGGGTGGGAGAATTGGAGGAGGATGAATGGAGAGGCCTGTATGGCGCCCACGAGCTGGCGATTTCATTGCGGTTGCGTATGGTTCAATTTAATTACCTACGTGCATACCTCAACCCGCAGTGCTTACATCACCTACATTCCGATAACCCTGTTGTATGCGCGAGATGTGCACTTCCAGTAGCAGATTTTTCTATGTAGATTGTGACTGTCCAGTGTTGATACCTTTCTGGGAGGGAGTGGGTTGGGTACTTCAATCCGTTCTGGGCTGCACCCTGGAATGCACACCCCATAATGTGCTGTTGGGGTTGGTGGAGGAGGTTGGGGGCCCCAGGCGGAACAAGTCTTTTTGGGGATGACCTGCTTGGTTGCTAAAAGAGAGGTTGTTTGTACCTGGAACCAGCAAATGCCACCGATCATCTGGAGTGGACTCATGGGGGTGGACTGGTTCGCATACCAGGAGAAGCTGGTTTTTGAAGCTCATGGTTGTCCTCAGAAGCGTGATCAAATATGGAGGACATTGTGGAACTGTCGATATGACCCTGTGCTGTTTTGCAATATTGATATCTGGGATTTTGTATTGTTGCGTGCATACAATTTTCTCTTTCAAACATTGATTTGTGTCTTGCTGTAAAACCTTCAATAAAGATGGCTATAATACATTCTTCATCTAAGCATGTTTTATATATGGATCCCCTAATTATGCTCATGATTGTAGTTTGAGGACCATATTAAGTCCCCTAAAATCCATGAAATTTCATGTTTACTACATTTTTTTGTGTTTTGAATTTATTTAAAGATGTGTAGTTTATAAAATTCCAAATCCAACGTTCAAACCATAAAGTTTCATTACTATGAATATATTTAATATCCACTGTCAAGATTGATGTATGAAGACCTTTTGGATCAAGCACCTCCTAATATATATACACACAACTGTAAATAATTTATATGCAATTGATTTTCACCTAGCAACTTATCTCCTGTTATCCACGCTGTTCTCCCCAGCCCAGATCGCTGGCCTATAACTTTTTTTTAAAGTTTGATTTAACTGGCCTATAACTTTAACTTGATAGCTAGGCTAAACCAGCAATAAATATTCCATCTGCGCAAGTCAGGAACTCAACCCCTACCTTGCATTTGGAGATAGGGAGGTCTAGGCAAGTAAGGAAGGACCCTTTTTAAATGCTTTCTGATGTAAGGGAGCGTGGAAAAATCCCTTCACTTGAAGCCCACCAATCCTGTTCAAGTTTCTTATGGAGAACCCGTCTAACTTCAACACCACTCAGATATCCTTCTTTATCATCTTGGTCTTTGTGTTCAGTGCGAGTAGTGATTCTTTCACTGAATCCGTCATTAAACCAAGAAACATGATTTGCTTTGGAACTTGCAGGCTTCATGTGGTTGATTACAAACCTCCACAGCTGTAAACCTGGAGTGCTGTCTGATCCTGGTCCTCTAATATCTTTGCTCCTGTACATGGCCAGCATGTCGCCCAGGGACGCTGTCATTCCTATTCCTCACAACTTCAATAGAATCCCCACTGGTTTGAAGAGCTTTGTAAATTTCCAACCGGCTAAGGAGAGGCTTGAAAAGACAGAGATTTGAACTCCAATTTCTTGTGACCCCACCAAGACTGAAGGAATTCAAGAGGAAGCCAAATGGGAACTGATAGGTATGCAGCCTTTGTGTTTAACTTTACCTTCCAGGTCCCCTGTGAAGGGAATCCTTCAGACAATAAATGCCTTCCATCTTGAAATATGTGTAAAAAATGAAAACATTTAATGACCTGAGTTTTTATTATAAGATGGTAACCCTCACTTCTTAGGTCTCGCCTGGCGATGCAGCGCGAAAGCGCTGTCGCCAGCGAGATCTATTGTTACCGACTTGCCTCTCATGCGGTACAGACCTGGGCACGCCCCGGGCTTTGGCGATTGCGGTCTGTGGACGTGCACGTACAGCCACGCACACATTTCCTGTCTGTTTCACTTTTGCACGTACAGCCCCTGTGATTACACCACTCCGGGCCACCCAGGCGCTACATGCACCCATACGCTACATGCAAACACAAACCCACAAAACGAAGCCTATTCATTTCACGTCGATAGCACTGATCATTGCCCACAGTTCGCTTTAACTTCACATTCTTCCATACAGATATACCCCCTCCCCCACAACTACCACACCCGAGACTTACCATTTCTTGTTGCACTCAAGCACCAGCTCCTGGGAGGAGGCCACAAACTGGAACTTGGAGGCCCGCTTGCCCACGCGCTGCAGTCTCTTCCACATCGAAGTCATTTTTATCTGGTCTGCAGAACACTCCTACTTCTCACCGACCACCACATATGTAACCCCCTTCCCAAGCAGCGTGGAGCCCCGGCTGCCGGAGTGCCCGTTCAGCACACGACCTCT
The DNA here is from genome assembly GCF_964263255.1 of Lissotriton vulgaris. Classification (NCBI taxonomy): domain Eukaryota; kingdom Metazoa; phylum Chordata; class Amphibia; order Caudata; family Salamandridae; genus Lissotriton; species Lissotriton vulgaris. Next base: position 104,633,195 of record NC_141686.1, read on the forward strand.
ATGCCAAGCCCTCGCTAGGGCGCAGTGCCCATTGCCAACTCCAGGCTCTTCACGAAGGTCACCCGGGCACTTCCACCACAGCACCGATACCTCCGGGACACCCCTTCCGCCGCAGTCCTTCGGCGTCACCGATGCACCCTGTTGAAGACGAGAGGACATGATGATTTAACCGCAGGCTTAAGTCAACAAATGTAAGACATTCAAGCTTTATCCTTGCCCTCTGCAATAACCCCTTCCGCACTTCATCTGGCTGATATTTTCTGACAAATGTCGCTTTTTTAAAAAGGGAACTTTGTCCTCCCCAGGTGCTGAGCAGCTTGTGAAGTCTTCCTTTACTCCCCACAGTGTTACTTCATTCTTCACGGCGAGCCCCCCTGGCCCAAGCAAGCCCCTGTGAAATGAAACAGTTTGCCTGGCTTTATTCCCTCACCCGGGCGTTTCTTTTGCTTTCTGGGGCTTCTTCTGGTCGCACGCTCCGGCTGCCCGGTTTCCTGTCACTAGTGAGGCTCGAAGATGTTAAAGGGAAGAAGAAAAGTGGGCCGGCCTCCTGCCAATCCGCGAAGCAAGGCAGGGCGGTGCCTGCTCGCTGGCTCCCCTGCCTGCGCAGGAAAGTTTTGACTGTGCACGCAGGGTGACAGGCCGAGGAGTGAGGGGCAGGGGGCTGCCCCACATGTGAGGCCCACAGGGCTCTCGCAGTACTTTATCGTATTGCATGCCGGTACTTGCACACTTTTATTTGCATGAAGTCGTTTGGAACAGCCACAAAGAAATCCCTGACTGGGCACCACCTCTATCCTTCGTCTTATTCTATCTAAAGTGATCGAGGGGGTGGGGGTAATTGTATTCTTTTGGGAAGAGGGAAGGGAGTTTATTACTTGGCTTCGTGAAGCAGCCTCCGCACTTCCTCTGTGGCGCCGGGGCTCTCTTTCAGCACGGGAGCCCCGGAAGGGGACAGGTGCTCCCTGCATCAGCCGCAGGGCACGCGAAAGTTGCAGGCACCGTGCATGCGCGGGCAGCCCTCGTCCTCCCAGGTCTCCTCCCTTGGCCGGATGTGAAGCTGCTTTCTGTTTTGTCACTCAGGAGACGAGACTTTTAGCCTCAACAAGGTAACGTTTTCAAATGAGCTAGAGAGCTTCCCAGATGAGTTTAGGTGTGTCTTAGCGGGCTGTTGAATTTTGTTTAAAAGCCGTTTCATATATGTGTTTTCAAAGTAGTTTCAGGGTGCAGGTTACCTTCCTCAATTAATTGCGCAACACCCATTGAACTCACCGGGCTTCAGCCCCCCGTCGTGTGTGGCAGCCCGGGATGAGACAGATCCCGGGCACAGACAGAGCTGCACCCGAACGTTTTACAGGTCTTTGAAAGACCATTTGAATGTTAATTATGCCTTGCAGTTGTTTCACCCCTTCTAAGAGCCCCTGCAGCCCCACACTGCCTACTGATTGAAGGTTCAGCCCCCCCCCCCGAAATTTTTTCTTAGCAACCCCCCCCCGCCCCCCCGAAATTTGGCTCTAGTTGCGCCTCTGTCGGTGATATACATGCTGTCTCTCGCGCCTTACTGTTTGCTCAGGTGATCGTATTTCAAAATATAGGTAACTTTTTTTCCTCACTCGTGCAGTGCCTGTCTCTTCCTGCCCTCGTCTATCTTCCTGCCCCAGTGTCCGTGTCTTCCCTCCTGCCCCAGTGTCCGTGTCTTCCTTCCTGCCCCAGTGTCTGTGTCTTCCTTCCTGCCCCAGTGTCAGTGTCTTCCTCTCCGTGTCTTCCTTCCTGCCCCAGTGTCCGTGTCTTCCTGCCCCAGTGTCCGTGTCTTCCTGCCCCAGTGTCCGTGTCTTCCTTCCTGCCCCAGTGTCCGTGTTTTCCTTCCTGCCCCAGTGTCCGTGTCTTCCTTCCTGCCCCAGTGTCCGTGTCTTCCTGCCCCAGTATCTGTGTCTTCCTCACCGTGTCTTCCTTCCTGCCCCAGTGTCCGTGTCTTCCTTCCTGCCCCAGTGTCCGTGTTTTCCTTCCTGCCCCAGTGTCTTCCTTCCTGCCCCAGTGTCCGTGTCTTCCTGCCCCAGTGTCCGTGTCTTCCTGCCCCAGTGTCCGTGTTTTCCTTCCTGACCCAGTGTTCGTGTTTTCCTTCCTGCCCCAGTGTCCGTGTCTTCCTTCCTGCCCCAGTGTTCGTGTCTTCCTTCCTGTCCCAGCGTCCATGGCTCCCTGTCCCAGCGTCCATGACTCCCTGTCCCAGCGTTCATGACTCCCTGCCCCAGCGTCCATGTCCCAGTGTATTTGGGCTTAGCTGACCTAGTTTTAGTTTCGCAACCAACAGGTATTCAAAAGCCACACCGCCTCCGAGCGAAAACCTTATGTTTCCAGAATGACCGGCAGATGAAAAGGTGGGAAATGAAGAGGAAAGATGTGTAATTATTTACAGTTATATGGACCCCAGCGTCCCTCAATATTTATTATATAAAACAGCAGCAATTACAAATTGATCAGCCTTTTTACAGCTACCAGCCCACCTTATCGCTGCCAAATTAGGCGGGGATCATTCGCCACAATAGACTGCCCCCCCCCCCCCCGAACTGTAAATCAAGCGTGCAGGGACGGGTCCAGATTAACGTCAGAAGTAAATCTGCATGCCACCTCCTTCACAACCCCCCCCAAACCGCCGTCCCCCTCCATCACACACCGGCCTGGCGACACGTCATTTTCTCTTAGGTGTTGTACATTATGGCCTGTCTCTTCAACCACGGATCTTTCAAAGGTTCAAAGCTCGGTGGGGGATGGCCAATGTTTGGTGCGGAGGCACCTTCTATGCAGGGGATTTCAATCACATTCTGTAAAATTCTCATGTGGGCTGGTGTTGGAGATGTCAGGTGGGCTGGGCACAGTCAGAAACAGTTTATGAAGTCTGGTGTTAGGCTACTGTACTTGTGATAAATGTTTGTCACTATTCTGTCCGGTTGTCTTCAATATGTTGGAGTTTCGCAGTTTCTTAGCTTTTCATCTTCGTATTGTAACTGTGTGTTCTCTTCTGTATGTATGTCCGTGTGCATCTATGTGAGTATATCCGCATATGTGTGTGTGTAACTCTGAATGCCTGTATGTGCTTGTCTGTGAGTGCCTGTGTGTGTGGTGTGCGCGCAAGGGAGCCTGTTACGGTGCAAGCCGGTTTCTGTGAGTTTCCCTATACAAATGCCTGTATGTGCATGTGTGTACTATGTTTCTGTTTGTCTGTGTTTTGTGTGTGTTTGTATGTGCGCACGCGCATGTGATGCTGTCTCTGCGCTGGTCAGTTTCTGTAAGTTTCTCTATGCAAATGTCTGTGTGCTGTTACTGTGTGTCCTGTGTTACTGTGCGTGTCTATCTTCTATGCGCGTCTCTTCCCTTTGGTTTTAGGTTTTGCTTAGCTGTCGACAGCCGCCGTCCCCTCTTTACAACCTGTTGGAAGGACAGGAACGGCACGCAGAATTAATGGGGTAGTCTTCGTTTCAAAAACTTTATTCGATACATAAAATGAATCATAAAAGTATTGAACATACAATTCATCATGCCTCATAGGATTGAAAAGTTCTGATTTTAAAAAGCACGATTTTTCCAGAATTAAAAAAGACATAATAATGACCATAAAAGAATATACAAGACATGATTTTCCCCAGGAAAAGTTATATACATGTAGTACTACCCATAGGTCTTCCTAATCTTTAGTGAGATTCTAATAAAATTTAACATGGAACAGCAGATTTCTACGGAGGATAATGATGACAGATATTCGTACCCTTCCTCATAAGTGCAAGGTTGCCTCCCCTTCAGGATTGGTTTGATAAACCGGAGTCTTGGCTCCTTATATAAGGAGCAAAAAAGGACCAGGTGTAGGGTGCTTTGTCTATCCCTATTATTACAAGGACAAGGGGGCAGCCTCTCACACCAACCCCCTTGTTTCGGGAATGCAAGCAAAAAGTGCAGAATCTCCAGCCTAAACCTTGTTAGTAGGAATCGCCATTGCACATTAAGGGTAAATGTTAGATAAAACTGAGGTTGGGGTTTACAGGCATAGGCAATAGCATTGTCAGTAACATTGACTATAGACGGTGGGTTCAGTGATTTCCAATACCTTGCTTTTATGTCCACCTTATAGTTTCCCTCTATTTTTTCCGGATTATCAAAATAGGAGCCCAGTCCAATCTTATTCAGCATATTATAAACATAAGACAACCAGGGAATCTGTTTTGAGTTTTCTAAAGCCATGCAATCGGTAATAATGTCTTTGGTAAGTTGCAGGTCTTCAGATTGCCAAATTTTACCCCATAACAGTAGAGGGGACAAGCGAATTGTATCAAAAACACTGGCCATACCGATTTCTTTGTGGCAGAAAATATTTGAGGAGCTTTTAGGAACTGATAGGACCCTTTTTATAAAGTTATTTTCCACCACCTGTATCACGGATGGCATTTCGGTCCCCCACACCCCTGCCCCATAAGTGGCTACTGATAAACATTTTGAAGTGTAAAGGGTTCTGAGGTGCATAATATGTTTTTGCCCCAGTTTACTACAGAAACGAAAAATACCCTCTATCGCCCTTGTCATGTTCTGGGCTCGAACCTTCATGACCGGCGTCCAACTTAGTTTGCTGTCAAACAAGTTACCAAGGTAGTTAAAGTTTCCCACTTTTTCAATTATGCGATTGTTTACCACGAATTTCCTAATAGTTGACCCTTTGGGGCCACAAGACATTACAAAAGATTTCTCAAAATTCACCTTTAGGTCAAGATCAAGCATGAATGTATTGAAAGCATCTAGACACACTTGCATGCTATTTCCTGTCAATGTCATTAGGACAGTATCGTCTGCATAAGAAAGCATGGGAATACTTTTACCATTGATTTTTGGGAAGTCACAACCCTGGTTTAGTAGGTACTGTTCTAATCCATTTGTGTAAACCAAAAAGAGAAAAGGCGCCAGGATGCATCCTTGACGCACACCTTCAGTTGAAGGTATTGGTTTTGTTATTTCCCCTCCAGAACCAAATCTAATAGATACAGTTGTTACTGCATGTAACCTGCGGAGCAATGTGACTAAAGGTTCCTCAAAGCCCATATCATCCATCATCCGCCACAACTTATGCCTGCAAACAGTGTCAAAAGCACTCGTCAAGTCCATGAAGGCAAGATGTACAGAGGATTTTTTTGCCTTCATGTACTTGCCTAAAATTAGTGCCAGATTAAGGCACTGCTCGTTTGTCCCCTTTCCACGTCTAAAACCATACTGAGAGTCAACTATGAATTCTGTAGAATCTACCCAGCTTTCTAATCTCTCCAGGATTACCCTACCCAGAATTTTACATGAGGCATCTATTAAGGAAATCGGGCGGTAGCAACGTGGATCAGACCTATTGCCCTTCTTAAAAATCGGCACTACAGTTGCCTCCTTCCATGTGCCAGGGATACGCCCAACCACAACAGCCTTGAAGACATTCAGTAAGATGGGTGCCCACAGACTGACATTGGACTTAAAAAGGTCCAGGGGGACAGCATCTGGGCCTGGGGCTTTTAGTGATGCTCCTTTCCCTAAGGCTTCCTCAATCTCAATCAGTGTAAGTGAAGAGCTGAGGGTCAAAGCCGAGGGAGGTGCCACCAGATCCCCTGTCCCTTCGGTACTTGCCATTATTGAGATAGAATTGGGGTTAAAAATCTTGGTAAAATGTTGAACCCATTGATCAGCGGTAACCTGCATAACTATAGATTCTTTATTGTCGCTCTTAAAGAGGGGACGATTTATGACCTCCCAAAAGAGCCTACTATCTTTTAGTTCTGCAGCCTTTTCAAGATCATCCCAAGCACTGACTTTTAAGTCCTGCTTTCTTTTTGCAATAGCATCCCTATAAGCCTTTCTGCTAGTCCTTACAAGCTCTTTGTTTCTTGGTTTTTGGCGCAGAGCTAGTTTTAACGATCGTTGTGTAGCAGAACACACAGAGTCAAACCATCTAAAGGCCTTTTGGCCTCCCTTCCCCTGGGGTTTTCTAAGGTGCTTTGCTACATGACCACACAACTTCTCAAAGCTTTCAATAACCTGATGGGGGTCAGATCCTGGGGCTAGACATGATTCCATTTCCGTTTCACAGTTAACAACAATGTCTTCCTCCAGTTTTGTCACATTTACCTTCCCCCATTTCAATGTGACACCCTGATTCTTATTATACTTAATCGGCTGTTCCCAGATCCTTGGTAATTCTTTTGTTGGCACGCACAATAACAGCATTAAGGGGTTATGATCACTTGCAGGATTCGCCACCACCTCCAACTTATCGACATACTTGAAAAAGGTGCTGGATACCAAAACAAAATCAATTGTGCTCATCTCCCCCCTCGTGCCCTGAAAGGTTGGTATATGCAGGGTATCTGGGGCAGACCAGGGGTCTACTACACGCAAATCATTTATGATAATAATATTATTCAAAGCATCCCCCTGGGGTGTATGTCTAAAGTGGGTCAGAGGCTGGGCATTCGAGTCCTCTAGTCCACACACATTCAAGCCTCCAAAACTGCACAACGTACAGTTGAAGTCGCCAACCCAAATGAGAGACGATGAAGGGTGCCTGCTGCGTGCTTTACCCAATGCATCCTCCAAACTTTGGATTATCGCGATGTCATGTCCATTGAAGATGTTATAATACCAATTAATTAATAGCACAGGTTCTGGGAAGAGATGTTCTAATAACAGCACTTGGTACCAGTTTGTCTCCACCAGTTTCGAGGTTTTCAGCTCCTGTAGTTTTGTAGATAATGCTGTCATTATTCCACCTTTTGCCCTCCCCGATGTAGATGGAACAGCCGAAACAGTAAATGATTGAAAACCCTCGATGTCACAAGTGGTCCTAGACCACGTCTCCTGTAAACACAGGATTCCATGAGCTTCCACAAAATCTAACCATGCCTCATCTTCCAGTCTGCTTGTTAATCCGGAAATGTTCCAAGATAGTAAAGATAATAATAATGATGATGGCCCTTGTATTCCATGGTTGCTTCCCAAAGCATCTCTTGTAGCGGAGGTGTTTTGTTCAGGCAATAATGACCTATTCCTCTCATAACCCATGGAGATGTTTCCCACAGGCGTGACAGCAGTCCCTGGCTGAGGGGGTCCAGTATTCACATTGTCACATTCAAGAGTCACCAGCACTAAATCATCATTGGTGCATGTCCCTAAGTCTTCATTCTTTCCCACATTCAGTGTAGTAGGTGCGAAGCCTTCAGTCCCGGATGGTAGTCAGTCTACCCCATCCATACCCATTAAAGGGTCAAAGCGATTCCTCAGTGGGATATTATTGTTATTATTTGGGAACCAACCAGGATAATCTGCGCCCTGGAACCTTGGTCTTCGTGGGTTATAAGGGACTTGTGTGAAGTTGCCCATACTTGGTGGCCCCATAAAGCGAACTGTCTCATGCCAAGGGGTATAATAGTTTTGCGAGCCTTGATTCATGTTCAGGTTGTGTGCCCAGCCCATGTGATGTTTGCCATTTGTGCTATAACCACGATGATAGGGGTTTTGGTTTGGGGTAGTCTGATAGAGGTTGGGATAAAAATATTCGAGACCCACACACTGAATATCCCCCACCCTACCAAACCTCGCCTTACTGCAAATGATATCCTTAACCCAGTTGTCTCTGAAGTTAATCAGGATGCAATCACCCTCCAGGTCTTTTTTACTTGGCCCAACCCAGGGGACCCTCCGCACACTTAAGATTTTCGTAGCAGTGTCCTCAGTTAAAGGCCTATTGGTATTTAGCCAGAATTTTGTTTTGTTTAAGAGGTCCTCGCTTTTCTCATATTTATTCTCTGGAATTAATGGAACACCTGTCAGGATTGCCATATAAGGGGCAGACTCCGGGGGTATATTTACATAAATCTGTTTACCTTGTAAGGGGGTTTTACTAGGGATCAGAGGTTTACTAGCTGGAGTTTCTTTCCCTTCAGTGTTAGGCAGGGTCGGGGCAGCTGTGTTAACCGGTGTAGTCACCGCCAAAGAGTTGCTAGACTTAGGGCCTGCTGTAGTCACCTGCTTAATTTTAATTAAAGGTGCTGGTGCTATACAAGGGGTGATACTGTTAGGATCTGTAGATGTTGCAGGTTTAGGTTGCTGTAAATGTATCTGGTTGTTCTTGGGGCCCTTTTTTCCTAAACTGGTATTATTACTATTAGTATGACCACCAGTAGTAACAGGTTGTTTGTTATTTCCTACCAGACTCTCCAGTAGAGCAGTGTTCTTGGATGTTAAAACCTCCAATTGATCTAATTTTAGATTTATAATTTGAGTTTTTTCCATCAGGGGGTTCAGCAGACTTTTTGTAAGCTTCTCAAGACTGGCCATGAGATCCTTATCTTCCTTATGAGATGTTTTTTTCCCTGAATTTGAAAAGCTTTTTTCCATGTTCGAAAGCTGGGATCCTATCTGTGATAATCTATCTTCAAAGGGATTTAAAAGCTTTTTAAGTGTTTCCCATACCACAGTCAGAAATTCAACATCTTTCCCTTTTATGACGCAGAATGGTACCCCACTAGTTTCATTCTCTATTACGAGATTATTGTTATCGTGAGTTATCGCCAGCGAGTCTACATCAACTTCTGGTGTCAAATCAGAAGGCTGTGTGTTAATCACTGGGGGCGGAGATGGTGGCTTGGTGGATAGCTGAGCCTTCGCAATCTTGGCCTTTTTCCTAGCGTATGCTGTTCGGTTATTACGCTTCCTTTTAGTATATGGGCCTTGCTGTTTAATGTCAGAAATTCCCCCAATCTGCTCTATAGATTTTGTTTTTAGCGCCATTTCCGGGGAATCTCCATTACACTCCTTCATTTCCCCTATTGACCCAACCATAGGCGTTTTTAAAGAGTTAGAGGATACTGATGGTGAATCCTCCTTCGGTATGGATATAGTGGGTACTGATGGCTGGTGAATATCTGCCATTGTTTCAATCAGGATAAGAGGTGGGCCAATTAAACGGTCAGGGGTTTTTGCGAAAGCTATGGACCCTAGTGAAGATTTTTTGGCCGCAGCTAACTCCTGTGACGGTCTCCTTGCAGCATCCAGTTCAATGGAAACTCGACGTTGCATTTTAGCAATCTCTGTATCTATGGCTGAGTGAGTCCTGGTAATAAAATCGTCTAGGGTACCATTTTTCAGTTTGGATTTGGCAGCCCTCTCTTTGTACTCACGGGATGACATGGTGAATGGTCACAAGAGAGTCCAAGGGTTAGGACCAAGAGGGATGGCCCAGTGCAGTCCTCTCAGTCCTCGAACGGCCTCAAACGGCCCGCTCTTAGCCCGGTCTTTGCCCCGGGCTGCGTCCCGCGCTGCGGGAGTCTGAGGATGTAATATAGGGGGGCGTGTTAGGTGGGGGGCGGGCCAGCAGGGAGAGCGGACCGGATGGTGGTTCCCGGTCTAGCAGGGGCTCCTGGTAGTTGGAGTCCCCCGCACACTCGCAGCCCCGCCGAGCCTCACGCCCAAGCCGCCTTGCTGCCTGAAGGTCCAAGCCCCACGCACTCCTGTGCGATGCGGCACCCGCGGAGCGGGTGTGGCGAGGTGTGGGCGAAGTCTCAAAGGGAATGCCGCCTGAAGAGGTATGCCTCCGTGGATGCTGGTTGAACAGAAATCCTGCCGATGAAAGGTGCAGGGCGCCTTAACAGCCCTCAGGTGAGCGGGGGCGGGCCAGCAGGGAGAGCGGACCGGATGGTGGTTCCCGGTCTAGCAGGGGCTCCTGGTAGTAGGAGTCCCCCGCACACTCGCAGCCCCGCCGAGCCTCACGCCCAAGCCGCCTTGCTGCCTGAAGGTCCAAGCCCCACGCACTCCAGTGCGATGCGGCACCCGCGGAGCGGGTGCGGCGAGGTGTGGGCGAAGTCTCAAAGGGAATGCCGCCTGAAGAGGTATGCCTCCGTGGATGCTGGTTGAACAGAAATCCCGCAGATGAAAGGTGCAGGGCGCCTTAACAGCCCTCAGGTGAGCGGGGGGCGGGCCAGCAGGGAGAGCGGACCGGTTGGTGGTTCCCGGTCTAGCAGGGGCTCCTGGTAGTTGGAGTCCCTGGCACACTCGCAGCCCCGCCGAGCCTCACGCCCAAGCCGCCTTGCTGCCTGAAGGTCCAAGCCCCACGCACTCCTGTGCGATGCGGCACCCGCGGAGCGGGTGCGGCGAGGTGTGGGCGAAGTCTCAAAGGGAATGCCGCCTGAAGAGGTATGCCTCCGTGGATGCTGGTTGAACAGAAATGAGGTAGTCGAAGTTAGTCCAGGTCCCCCCTCGTATGGAATGGCTATGAGAAGGGTAGAGGTTTCCAGTCTTACTGCAGAGCCGAGGGCAGCGCGTGTGTTGTGCAGTAGAGCTTAGAATATGCAGTTTGACTGTAGGGCGCACTTTGTTCAATATCACAGTCGGACACTGCTTGCTTTGTAAAAACAATAAGTATCAGGGCCCTCGTCAGGAGGTCACTGCAGATTGCACCACCAGTTGCCCCTGCCAGTGCTGCCAATAAAAGCACCGCACAACTGTGTGAAGAGCAGCTACTGTTTGTGCGTTTTATTACCCACTCCTGTTTTTTCCATTGAGATGAAATACCGCCAGTGCACGGGTCCCTTCAATTTGTGACTAACCATGTCTGCTTTGAGGTGGAGTTGCTGTCCGTTCAGTATTCTAAGGTGCTTTCATCTGGCCAGTCGGGGTGTTTGCTCTTTGACCTGATATATCTGAAGTGCCCTTTTTGTTGGTATTAATGGTGTGGTTCATTGCATTTTGTAAGCTATTAGTATTGTAAATAACAATGCCTTGTATTTGTTTTAAAACCCAAAACCTAAATAGAAGGCATTGTCATTTACAATACCAATAGCTCAGGCTCTCACAACTGCGAGACCTATTGCATTGCAAATGCTTGTTTTTAATGTATTAAAAGAGGTTGTTAATAAAACTTGGTGTTTATTTTGGCATTAGCCCTATTTTCCCTTTATGTAACAATGGCATGACCTTCGCTTCGATCAAATGCCGCTGCTGCTTGGGGAAAAGCACAAACGGCATGAAGACAAAGAATGGGGCAAGAGTAACATACTATTTTGTAACCCAGTACCGTTTGGAAAATCCAGGGATCTTGTAAACAAATACCATTGGTGGGGAAAGGGGGCATGTTTGCCTCCCAACTTTGCTGGGGAGAAAACAGTTTTTAACAGCTTACCACTATAGGGTCGGGATCATCATTGACTGCTCCAGAAACAGCCTCGCCAGTGTCCACCAGATTGTAACTGGAACACATATTAGACTGCCCTTTGCTAAGCCTCACGCTGAAAACATTTCTTAGATATTGCTGAGCTTTAACGAAAGAAAGTGAATGCTTGGCCATTCCCAGATAAAGATAGTACAAATTCTCCCTGAACAAATGACATGTGGCTTTCCGTCAGGAGAGAGATGTTTGTGTTTCCCAACAGACAACCGTTAACTTCATCATTGCAAGAGGGGCAGATTTACAGGTTGAACATAGACCACCGCTTCCTCCCTTAAATCCATAAATTGAACAAGGGAGTTGTTAGACGGGGACCTGGAGGGTCGGCCGAGGACAAGGGGAGAGGCCTCCGGAGAGGGCCGTCTCCAGCGATCGTACAGACAAGTAACTTCCCCCCCACAGATGGACACCACACAAGGATAAGGTCAACACTCTTTATATACGATTCTTGAAGCAAGGATATCAGCGATACAATGAGATCGGGACACGAGGGTCCTCTCAGTTCTAGTCTCTGAGGGGGAAAGGGTAGCGGGACAGTCTTGGTACCGATCTGGTACTGAGGTGGTACGATGAATAGCTCACAATCCTCGAGCTCGGAGTTCTGGAAGGTCGGGCCGCGGCAGCGCCAGCAGGCTCGGATGATAAGTCTCGCTTGAGAAGGGCAGCGCCAGCAGGTCCCGACGAAGATGTGGGTTGCAGAGGGCTGCGGCAGCGCCAGCAGGTCCCGACGAGGATTTAGGTTGCAGAGGGCCGCGGCAGCGCCAGCAGGTCCCGACGAAGATGTGGGTTGCAGAGGGCCGCGGCAGCGCCAGCAGGTCCCGACGAGGATGTAGGTTGCAGAGGGCCGCGGCAGCGCCAGCAGGTCCCGACGAGGATGTAGGTTGCAGAGGGCCGTGGCAGCGCCAGCAGGTCCCGACGAGGATGTAGGTTACAGAGGGCCGCGGCAGCGCCAGCAGGTCCCGACGAGGATGTAGGTTTTTTTTTTTTTTTAAACCTTTATTTGGAGACAAGCAGGGACAAGGGAAGTGCATACACAATACATACAGTCACATATGGCCATTACAATGGTACGTCAGAACCAAAAAAATGAGACACAAGCAAGTACAGGGCAACATACCAGTCAATACGTGGAGCAACATCGAAATGTACGGTGCAGATTAGAGAGCAATGATCCAGCATGTTCAGGCAAGCTAATAAGACAATACAGTGTGGACACATTCTGTTAGCGTATAGCAAATAAAAAACAAAGGAGACTCAGATAGAAGGGACACATAAAATAAAGGGACCCTACAGGGATACGATCTCAATTCCTAGTCATACACTTGTCATAAGGGGAGCTAAGCCCCCTAAAGCTCGCATGTGGAGGAGACAGCCCAGCCTCTCCCCCGATACTGGAAGATCAGCAGGTGTAATGTAAAATCCTAGCCCACCATGTTGCCGTCAACCAATCCCTTCACGGTCCCCAAGTTCAGAATCAGAGTCCTGCACAGCTCTGGTTAGGAGGTACACCTGGAGCGGACTTCAAAAGTCCTTCGGTCTGCATCTGACAGGCATCAAGTCAGAGTAGATATTATATTGATCCTGACAGTATATGAGGTCAGTCACCCAATCCTGAAAGCGCGGCACTCTGCCACGACCCCAGCAACAGGCAACCCTACGCTTAGCCAGCAGCAGGACCACATCAACAAATCTACGGTGAGAGGCAGGTACGTCCTTAGAGTAGACCAGCAACATCACTAAGGGGTCAAATTCCACCCCATCCTCCGCCATAATCTGCAGGGCTTCATGAACCTGAGTCCAATATTCCAACACCCCCGCACAACTCCAAGCCAAGTGCAGGAAGTCAGCGCCTTCCGCACGACACCTAGCACACCTGTCATCCTCCGCTAAATGAAACCGTAGTTTCCTCGCCGGGGTATAATAGTACCTCTGAACAAACTTGTAGTGGATAATTTTAAGGCGACAACTAGAGGAAACATTGGCCGTGAGCCCACAGCAGTACTTCCATTGCTCGTCGGTAATAGGGGCACCGAACTCAGCAACCCACTGCTCGCGCACCCGATTGGCCAGGACCGAACGCTGTCTGCGAATAGCACCGTATAATTTCGACACCAGGTGTCGCCCATCTGAAACCAACAGCACGTGGAGGGGGAGGGTAACCCCAGGCTCTGAAGGGAAATCTGGTAGCAGAGCACGCATGCCCTGCCGCAATCGGATAAAGTAGAACAGCTCCAGCGGGGAGCAAGCAGCCGCTCCGTCGAAACCGCCATCAGCATAGGGCAACGTAAGGGTAGCCCAAGCCACCCGCGGCTGCTTGCTCCCCCAGAACAATCGTATGAGCTCGGAACGAAGTCTGCGGAAAAAATAAGCACCAGGATGATACGGAAGGTTTTGAAAGAGGTAAAGAAAGCGGGGCAAAACTACCATCTTGAAAAGGGACGCCCTACCGGCCATGGAGAGAGGCAAGGACATCCACCTGGTGACATCATCTGCAAGTTTAGTAATTGCCACACCATAATTAAGCCGAACCGATTCTTCTCTATCCAAGGACACGACAATGCCGAGATATCGCAACTCCGAATCACACCATTCCAGAGGGTAGTCAAGGGGAAACCTAGCTACAGCAGTAGTGAGGGGGAAAAGTTGAGACTTCCGCCAGTTGATATGGACACCGGAGACACCCCCAAAAGCGACCAGCTCTCGTAAGAGCGAATTAAGGTTGTTCTCAGGGTCCTTGACATAGAGCGTAACCCGACGAGGATGTAGGTTGCAGAGGGCCGCGGCAGCGCCAGCAGGTCCCGACGAGGATGTAGGTTGCAGAGGGCCGCGGCAGCGCCAGCAGGTCCCGACGAAGATGTAGGTTGCAGAGGGCCGCGGTAGCGCCAGCAGGCTAGGACGATGGTTCACAAGGCGGGGCTGCGGCAGCGCCAGCAGTCCGTCAAGGATGAGTTCTTCAAGGTGTCTCTCGACTCCAGGATACAACTGCCTTCCTGCTCTGGAGCTGCCCCAGTTATAGGTCTGGCCTCCTTTGATGTCCGGACCCTCGCGCTTGGAGGTCGGGAGGTCCGGGATGAGGGAGTCCAGACACCCAGCAGGGGGGTGGAGCCAGCGCCCGGGGAGGCTGGGGGCGATCGGCACCTGGCGGGGGAGAGCCATCGACACTCCTCTCTCCCATTGACCTGCCAAGTGGTCCGTTCACCTCCTGGGTGGATGGTGGTGCCTCGATGTCGGGGCCTGGCCAGGCCCAGGGTTTGGGTCGAGCTGAGGCCACGCGGCCTCGTGGTGCAGTGTCCAAGATGGCGGCTGGGCCGGGCAATGGTGCTGACGGAGGCCCGGGTCAGCCGCTGCTGGGATGTTCGGGAGCAGGCGTCCCGTGGGGGACGGGTTGCGGGTTGCTTCTGTGGGTTGCCGGGGTGGTTCTTCTGGTGACACCGGGAGAGCCGGTGCTCGGACCCTATCATGCGGGGAGGGAGCGGCCCGTGCACGAGGCCTGTCCAACATGCGTCCCCCCCAGCTGAAGGCGGGGAGAGTCACCCATCTTCTTGGGTACTCTCCTCGTCGAGGCGGAAAAAGCGTGACAGGCCGTCCGCATTGGCGTGGTCTTGGCCAGGGCGATGCTGCACAGTGAAGTCCATCCCCTGCAGGGAGATGGACCATCGCATCAGTTTTGGATTCTCCCCCCGCATCTGCATCAACCATTGCAGGGGTCTATGATCTGTTTGTACCCTGAAATGGGTACCGAAGAGGTAGGGCCGGAGCTTCTTGAGGGCCCAGACTACTGTGAAGGCCTCCCGCTCGATGGTGCTCCAGCGCTGCTCTCGGGCCAGCAGGCGTCGGCTGATGAAGGCCACTGGCTGATCGACTCCCTCTGCGTTGAGTTGAGAGAGGACTGCCCCAATGCCATGATCTGAGGCGTCCGTCTGGACGAGGAATTTCCGGCTGTAGTCGGGGGCCTGGAGCACGGGGCGGTGCACATGGCGGCCTTCAACTTCTCGAAGGCCGCTTGACAGTCCGGAGTCCAGTTGACGGTTTTGGGGTTTTTCTTGGAGGTGAGCTCTGTGAGGGGCCCCACAATGCTGCCATAGTCTTTCACAAACCGCCGGTAGTATCCGGTGAGCCCCAAGAAGGCTCGGACCTCGGTCTGGGTGACGGATGGCTGCCAGGACTGGATGGCAGCGATCTTGAGCTGGAGGGGGGCCACCAGACCGCTCCCCACTTGGTGTCCGAGGTAGGTCACGGACCCCTGGCCAATCTGGCATTTGCTGGCCTTGATGGTAAGGCCGGCCTGCTGGAGGGCGCGCAGGACTTCTCGGAGGTGGTGAAGGTGGTCGGTCCAGTGACGACTGTACACAGCGATATCGTCCAGGTAAGCAGCACTGAATTCTTCGAGGCCCGCCAATACCTGGTTCACGAGTCGTTGGAAAGTAGCTGGAGCGTTTTTCATGCCGAATGGCATCACTTTGAAATGATAGTGGCCATCCGGGGTAGAGAAGGCGGATCGTTCTTGGGCTCTGGGGGTGAGGCCGATCTGCCAGTAGCCCGCTGTCAGATCGAAGATGCTCAGGTAGCGGGCAGCCCCCATACGGTCAACCAGTTCATCTGCCCGGGGAATGGGGTGAGCGTCGGTTCGGGTGACAGCGTTCAGGCCCCGATAGTTTACACAGAATCGGAGCTCGGGGGTGGTGCCCGGGGCGGCAGCTTTGGGGACCAGTACGACTGGGCTGGCCCAGGGGCTGTCGGGTGGCTCGATCACTCCGAGTGCGAGCATTTTAGAGACTTCGTCCTGGATGCAGGCGCGTACCCGATCCGGCACTCGGTACGCCCTGTGTCGAATAGGGGGACTGTCCCCAGTGTCCACGTCGTGGAGGCACCAGGGGGTGACCCCTGGGGTGAGGGAGAACAGGTTCGCAAATTGCAGCAGGAGGGCCCGACAGTCTAGGCGTTGTTCCGGGGTCAAAGCATCGGAGAGTCGGACCCCTTCCACTGAGCCATCTTTTTCACGGGTCCTCAGTAGGTCAGGGAGGGGCTCGGAGTCTTCTTCCGCCCCACTATCTGTTGCCATCAGTAGGCTGAGCTCCGAGCGTATGAAGTGTGGTTTGAGTCTGTTGGCGTGGAGGACCCGGAGGGGGTTCCGGGGGACTCCATGTCTATTAGGTAGGTGACAGGGCCCTTGCGCTCAATCACTTTGAAGGGCCCCGTCCATTTGTCCTGCAAGGCACAAGGTTCGACTGGAGACATCACCCATACTTGCTGACCGGGCTCGAACTCAATGGAGGAGGCATGTTGATCGTACCATTTCTTCATGTCCTCCTGACTGGCCTCAAGATTGGCTTTGGCGAGTTCCCTGAATCGCCGGGTCTGGTTGCGGAGGGTCAGGAGGTACTTATACACGTCCGGAGGGGTCTTCTGGGGGGTCATCTCCCATTCTTCTTTGACCAGGCTGAGGGGCCCCCGGACAGGGTGCCCGTACAGGAGCTCGAAGGGGCTAAAACCGAGGGATTTCTGGGGGACCTCTCGGTAGGCGAAGAGGAGGCACGGGAGCAGCACATCCCATTGGCGACGTAGGGGTTCCTCCAGGCCCATGATCATCCCCTTGAGAGTGCGGTTAAACCGCTCGAGCAGTCCGTTTCCTTGCGGGTGATAGGGGGTCGTGAACCGGTAGGTAACCCCGCACTGCTGCCAGAGAGATTTCATGTATTTGGAGATAAAGTTCGTGCCCCTGTCGCTGACGACTTCCCGGGGGAAGCCCACTCGAGAGAAGATCCCCATTAAGGCTCGGCCTACCACTGGTGCTGTTACGGTCCGAAGAGGGATGGCCTCGGGATAGCGGGTGGCGTGGTCCACCAGGACCAGGATGAACCGGTGCCCCTGTGCTGTTCGGGGGTCCAGGGGCCCCACAATGTCTATTCCCACCCGTTCGAATGGGGTGGTGACGACTGGGAATGGTTGTAAGGGTGCTTTGATTTTCCGGCCGCTCTTCCCGCTGGCCTGGCAGGTGGGGCAGGCCCGGCAGTGGTTGGAGACATCATTTCGCATTTTGGGCCAGTAAAAGTGTGTTACCAGGCGGTTGTAAGTTTTGTCTTGTCCCAAGTGCCCAGCAAGGGGGACATTGTGCGCTAAGTTCAAAAGGAAGTCCCTGAAGCGGAGGGGCACCACCAGCACCCGGCTGGTCCCCAACTCAGCAATTCTTTGCTCGCTGTAGAGTAGGTCATTGTCCCAATAGATCCAGTGTGCCCCTGCGGTGTCTCCTGCGCTCTGGGCGAGGGCTTGCTGTCGGAGTCCCTCGAGGGAAGGACAGGTCTTCTGTTCTTGCCGGAATTGTTCCTGGGTGGGTCCACCCTCTTGACGCCACTGGACCCGTTCTGGAAGGTCCTGGACCTGAGCGGGCCCTTCTTGGTTCTGTTCTGGGGGATCAGTACTGAGGGCGTCTCTCTCCGGGACGATCGAGGGAGGAGGTGCTGGCCATTCGGGTTCTTCGGGACTGGGGATGGTGCGGGCGGCCATGGACCGGGTCGTTACGCAGGCCCAGTCCGGGAGGCCCAACATCCCCAGGTGCTCTCTTCTCTCAACGGCTGCCCAGGGGGAACTTTCGAGGTCGTTCCCCAGGAGGCCGTCCACCGGGGCATCATCGCGGACAGTCACCTTCAGCATACCGGACACTCCTCCCCATTCGAAGGGGACGCAGGCCATCCGGCACAGGCTCTCTGAATTGTCAGCTGATCGGACGGGGCAAAGAACGTTTGGCAAGATCTGTTCCGGGGTTACCAGATGACAGCGGACTGCCGTCACACTGGCCCCGGTGTCACGCAGGGCTTCGGCCTTGCGCCCATTGATGTTCACCCACTGGCTGTATTTTCTCGTGTTGGCGGGTAGGGGAGCCCGCGGGATCATGTCTCTTTCCCCTAGGCAAACCAGGGTCATGGCGGCGGGTTCCCACTCGGGCTGCTCATGGTCGTATCTTCATAATCTTCGGGTGCTTGCTCCTCTCCCAGGGCGGCGGCAGCGACCTGGCGGGGTATGGGACTCTGGTTCTTCGGGCAGTTAGGGTCGTTGGCATAGTGGCCGGTCCGCTGGCACCGGTGGCAAGTAACGTTGGCTCGGAACCCTGGACGCATCGGGGGGTTTCCCCTACCGGCCGGGGGCGGGGTGTTGCTGGCGGGAGCCGCCGGGACGGCGTCTCTGCCCCGGCCCTGGCCTCCTCCTCCTCGGGGGCGCTGGGGACCTTGGTTGGTTCGGTTCGGCTCACTTGGCCCACTTCGGGCAACTCGAGTGCTTTCCCATCGGTCAGCTTCGGCGGCGAGCTGCCGAGGTTCAGTCAGTTTACTGTCGAGGAGGTGCTGCCTGAGCTCGACGAAGCAATTGTTGGAGAGGTGCTCCCACACAATGAGGTTAAAGAGTTGCTCGTAGGTTGTTACGTGGCTGCCCTTGATCCACCCCTCGAAGGCTCGGCTGAAATAGTTCACGTACTCCACCCAAGTTGTACCCGGGATCCGCTTGCAGTCGCGGAACCGCTGGCGGTACATCTCGGGCGTGAGTCCGTATCGAGTGAGGAGGGCGGCCTTCATGTGGTCATAGGATGTCATCTGATGGTCCGGGAGCTGCAGCAGGGCGTCGCGCCCTTCATTGACGAACCTCCCCCATAGCCCGGCTCCCCAGTCACTTTGATCAATCCGGTGGGAGGTCATGGCGATCTCGTAGGCCTTGAACCACTGCTGGATATCGTCGTTCCGATAATATTCTCTGACGACATCCTTAGGGATGTGGACTTTTGGTTCGGCAGTGCCCGGGGTGTTCGGGCGCTCGGGCACCCCGAGGTCTTTATTCTGTTTCCGCATCTCTATCTCTGCTAGCTTGCGCTCATGTTCGTATGCCAGTCTTTTCTCTTCGAGTTCTCTCTGCCTTTGCTTCTCTTCCCGCTCCTCTCGGAGCCGCAAGTGTTCTAATGTTATCTTTTGTTCCGCCAATTTCAGCTCTCCGTCCAACCGGAGCCGTGCCAACTCTAATTCATGGAGTCTGCTTTTCTCTCGTTCTTGGATCTCCTCCAGGGAGAGACCCGCTCTCCTTCCTTCCGTCGGAGTGGTGTTTGTTTCTGGCGCCTCGCGGTTTTGGTTTTGGGGTACGGCCGTACCCGTTTCTGCCCAAGATTCTAGGGCGTGTTTGAAGTCCTCTTTCGTGCTCAGCCCGGTGGTAGCAATGCCTAGTTCTATGCAAAATTGCTTTAGCTCTCGATGGTTGTACTCTTCTAGTTTCTCCATCTGGAATTTCTCTGTGGATCCGCTCTCTTTTGTTGACATTGTGGTTGAGTCGTGGGGGAGTTACTCTCTGTACGATTACGCGTTGGTTCGGATCTCGCCGCTGGCCACCAATGTTAGACGGGGACCTGGAGGGTCGGCCGAGGACAAGGGGAGAGGCCTCCGGAGAGGGCCGTCTCCAGCGATCGTACAGACAAGTAACTTCCCCCCCCACAGATGGACACCACACAAGGATAAGGTCAACACTCTTTATATACGATTCTTGAAGCAAGGATATCAGCGATACAATGAGATCGGGACACGAGGGTCCTCTCAGTTCTAGTCTCTGAGGGGGAAAGGGTAGCGGGACAGTCTTGGTACCGATCTGGTACTGAGGTGGTACGATGAATAGCTCACAATCCTCGAGCTCGGAGTTCTGGAAGGTCGGGCCGCGGCAGCGCCAGCAGGCTCGGATGATAAGTCTCGCTTGAGAAGGGCCGCGGCAGCGCCAGCAGGTCCCGACAAAGATGTGGGTTGCAGAGGGCCGCGGCAGCGCCAGCAGGTCCCGACGAGGATGTAGGTTGCAGAGGGCCGCGGCAGCGCCAGCAGGTCCCGACGAGGATGTAGGTTGCAGAGGACCGTGGCAGCGCCAGCAGGTCCCGACGAGGATGTAGGTTGCAGAGGGCCGCGACAGCGCCAGCAGGTCCCGACGAGGATGTAGGTTGCAGAGGGCCGTGGCAGCGCCAGCAGGTCCCGACGAGGATGTAGGTTGCAGAGGGCCGTGGCAGCGCCAGCAGGTCCCTACGAGGATGTAGGTTGCAGAGGGCCGCGGCAGCGCCAGCAGGTCCCGACGAGGATGTAGGTTGCAGAGGGCCGCGCCAGCAGGTCCCGACGAAGATGTAGGTTGCAGAGGGCCGCGGCAGCGCCAGCAGGCTAGGACGATGGTTCACAAGGCGGGGGTGCGGCAGCGCCAGCAGTCCGTCAAGGATGAGTTCTTCAAGGTGTCTCTCGACTCCAGGATACAACTGCCTTCCTGCTCTGGAGCTGCCCCAGTTATAGGTCTGGCCTCCTTTGATGTCCGGACCCTCGCGCTTGGAGGTCGGGAGGTCCGGGATGAGGGAGTCCAGACACCCAGCAGGGGGGTGGAGCCAGCGCCCGGGGAGGCTGGGGGCGATCGGCACCTGGCGGGGGAGAGCCATCGACACTCTTCTCTCCCATTGACCTGCCAAGTGGTCCGTTCACCTCCTGGGTGGATGGTGGTGCCTCGATGTCGGGGCCTGGCCAGTCCCAGGGTTGGGGTCGAGCTGAGGCCACGCGGCCTCGTGGTGCAGTGTCCAAGATGGCGGCTGGGCCGGGCAATGGTGCTGACGGAGGCCCGGGTCACCGAAGCTGGGATGTTCGGGAGCAGGCGTTCCGTGGGGGACGGGTTGCTTCTGTGGGTTGCCGGGGTGGTTCTTCTGGTGACACCGGGAGAGCCGGTGCTCGGACCCTATCATGCGGGGAGGGAGCGGCCCGTGCACGAGGCCTGTCCAACAGGAGTACAGAGTATACAACAACTAGACCTGACAAAGTCTAAAACCTACACCTTTTTCATTGTAGTTGCACTAATTAACCTAAAAAAGTCACTATCGATGGGTCAATGTCATGACTGTTAGCCAATTTCTGGCGCGAATAGATATAGGACATTCAGAAGATAGTTTATTTTTAGTAGTCATTTCAAGCAAGAGTTACTTTTAAATGTTTTATCTGTGGTTCCGTTATCATTTCAGTGCCCTTATTCTCTCCGACTCATTCAGTCTGGTACTGTCCGAGTGGGAGAGAGGCAGCCAGAATTTAGTGAGCTTCTATATTTTATTACCATCACAAGGGTCTCCGTGCTGTGAGCCCCCAGAGAGGAACCAGTGCATGATCTCCCAACAACCCAGAGGGAGGAAGAACTGAGAGCGCTATAACGACTGTAGGCTCGTAACATAGAAAGTGCTGGATCCATGTGAGGCTGGTCCCAGAATCTGTACATAGTCTGGGTCTGGTGGTTTAGTGGATTAATGCGTTTACTGTTGAACTCATGGTCACAGGCTCAAATCCCAGCGTGTCCCCTCAGCCTTTCATCCTTCTGAGGTTGATAAAATGATTATTATTGAATTGGGTAACATTAAACATCTGTTATTCAGCACCAAGATAAACTGGGTGAACGTGCGCTTAACAAATACACATGTCATGTAATGTTACATCTTTGATGTGACTAGGGGATCCACGTAGCCAGAGGCAGCTTTATTTCTGGAATAAGTTTAGTTACTTTTAGAAAGTAACCACTTCTAAATTGGCCGGGCAAGGCAGTCACCATTAGCAACAAGTTGCACTTCTCCTCGACCTGGATCAGGCAGCTTATTATTGCCTGGGGAACAGGGCGTAACAAGCGCATTGATACTTTTAGCGCTACCATTCAGCTGCCGGCAGCACCTCTTCCCGCTGCTAGGAGATAGTTATGGTGGATTTATTGTGGTGATGCAGACGCCAGCACTAAAATGCCTTCGTTTAACCCCTGATGCGTACTTGGCAGGGCTGCTTCAGTGCAGCAAAGAGGAGTTCGTCACGAGGCAGATCAGGATGTTTAAGAGAATACAGATTAGTTGCCTGGTCATGACATCATGGAATTTAGGGCCTGGTTAAAAGTCAGTTGGAATGAAATTAATGCACGTTTTCAATTTAAAAAAAATATATATCTTTATTGCATTTTATCTTTTCCGGTACATTAATCCACAAGTATCTGTACGTATCAATATATCTTGATGCACGTTTTCATGCGGTAATTTCGCACTACTGGTAAGGTTTTACTGCTACCGAAATTAAGTGATGGAGAAGAACCTGACTCGATTTATTTATTTTTGGCCAAAACTACCTGGAAAAATCGCATGAGGATTTAGCTGCAGCAGAAGCCAAGTCTCATTTCAATTTCAGTTTATTTCAAAAGTTGCATTGTTAATTCAAACCATTACACATTTCCGCGATTTATCTGTTCAGACATGGTGCACATTTTAAAATCAAACAATAAAACCAGGTGAAGATTTTCGACAAGAACTGTAAGGCTGATAAACTAAAATTTCTGAACATATCTATACAATCTCTTTGCTGATCGTCTAATGAGTACTGATATTGACGGTGTGCAGTGCCGGTCCTAGGCCTTCTGAGGCCCCGGGCGAAAAGGTAGATGTGAGGCCCCTCTAATTGCATATTGTGTCGCAAGAAGTGACATCACAGAAAGTGACTTCGCAGGACTTTTGATCTTAGTTATTTGTGGAAATATAGTAATTTCAGCCTCATTTTTCCACAAAACCAGGAATAAATATGGATAAATACAGATAAAATTGGCAACAAATAAATGTGGATAAATACAGACAGAAATGGCAAAAAAAAAAATACCAAAAAACCGTGAGCCCTATTTATAATGTACCACATCATACTGGAGAAAAACACATCTCACACCATAACCCCCAAACTAAAGCTCCTAGGCTCACTAGGTTACTACGTTACTGGGTTTCTGCAGTGATTTGCCATGGAAATATATATGTTCACAACAAAGTAATTGGTGAGAATGTATGGCAAATCACCAACATACTCAAGCACCATGTTGCACACGCTCATCTTTTTCCTCAAGCACCAAAAGCTACAAGCAAAGAGGTGTATTTATGACATTAGTGGCCTTGGGACACCTGCTTAGCACTCATCATGTTCCACAGTCAACTCTTATTCTACTTCATCTGCAAAGGATACACCATTAGATAGGCGGTTCAATGCACCTGACGCTGGCGCCTGGGGGCCGAAGGGGAAGGCACAGTATTTTTCTATCGAGAGTTATTGAGCGTGGAAGGGGACAGTAGCAGTGCTGTAGCATGCACCCATTGTTGTATATAGCGCTGCAAGGCCAATATGGGCTTTGGGCACGATAAAACGCACTGCGCTGCAAATCATGACGCACACGATAAACCGCTGCATGGTTATCAATGCATGGTTAAACTTATCAATGAGGCAAGAAAACAGCAGCTGAACGTCGCCTGTAGGCTTGGTAGTGAACTTAAGTTTCCCATAAATTTGGAAGATTCGGCTGTTAGCCTGACCTTAAGCAGGGGTTTTTTTTGTTGCAATTTTATAAAGCTTTACATGAGCACCAGTTCAATTACAGAATTCCAAGACCGTCACCTGATTCAGGCGGGACCACCGATTTTGTAAGCCATAAAATGGCTTAATGTTGTCTGTCGCCCGCTTGAAATTCCCTCTCCCTAAATAGAGCTCAATGTGTGACATTCATTCTCCTGATTACTTGTTTTTATTACGTTTTTTTAAAATTCTCCCGCTTTCTTCTTCTAAAATATTAGCATGGATGCATAAGGCCACAATCATTTTTTAAGCACGGAGATTAGGTGATATGCCTAGAATCAAAGCATGTTGAGCGAGGCGAGCCGACTTCGAGATTCAAACCTGTTTGCCCACTTCGAGTGTTCAGTGTTCCGGCAAACTCAAAAATGTGCAATATGCGGCAGAGCATTCATTCTCCTGATTACTTGTTTTTATTATGTTTTTTTTTTAATTCTCCCGCTTTCTTCTTCTAAAATATTAGCATGGATGCATAAGGCCACAATCATTTTTTAAGCACGGAGATTAGCTGATATGCCTAGAATCAAAGCATGTTGAGCCAGGCGAGCCGACTTCGAGATTCAAACCTGTTTGCCCACTTCGAGTGTTCAGTGTTCCGGCAAACTCAAAAATGTGCAATATGCGGCAGAGCATTCATTCTCCTGATTACTTGTTTTTATTATGTTTTTTTTTTAATTCTCCCGCTTTCTTCTTCTAAAATATTAGCATGGATGCATAAGGCCATAATCATTTTTTAAGCACGGAGATTAGGTGATATGCCTAGAATCAAAGCATGTTGAGCGAGGCGAGCCGACTTCGAGATTCAAACCTGGTTGCCCACTTCGAGTGTTCAGTGTTCCGGCAAACTCAAAAATGTGCAATATGCGGCAGAGGCAGATTCATTAATATATGAAGGCCCCAGTATCGCTCGCACGCTACGGTGAAGTATTGCAATCATTTACGCCCCACCACTTGCAAATGTCACCATGATCCGCCACTGGAAACTTATGAATGACGACAAGCGATGGACCAGGAGTCTCTCTGTATGCAATCATCATCATGTATATATAATATAGCAGGAGGTCTCACTTCTTACCTTAAGACGTTAACCAACTTATGCCAATCAACAACGAACGGGGCCCGCGTCCCGAACCGACTCCCGACTCCACCCGACTCCTGGCCAGGGACCACGCGTACGGGGTGCATGCTGCGTCACAGTGCTGATAACTGCAGAGCGTGGGCTGGCCAAAATGATGTCAAGGGCCGTCATTGGTAGCGCTTTCGCGCGCTACCAGATTGACGGCCCTGGGACCCACATCATTCACGGCGTGGCCTAGCACCCGCGCACGGCAGACTGCACCACCACCACCACCACTAAGGCACCACCAGGCTAGGTAGTCACTAAGCTAGGTGGTGAGGTGCGTGCACAGTGACTGACGGACTGCTTTACTGTAAATTATTGCCTCAGCTGCGCGAGTGCGCGCAGTGCTTTTTTACCTAATTTCATGACTGGCCGGCCGGCGGTGGGCCCCCTGTTCTGCGATCTACTGCGGGGCCGGCGGTGGGGCCCCCAGGAGCGCGAGGCCCTGGGCAGCTGCCCATCCCGCCCATGCCTAGGACCGGCCCTGACGGTGTGTATCAATACGGACTCTTCAAGTCAGCCAATTTTCATGGCGGTTTTTTTCTAACAAGAGGAAGAGTACAATGCTGCTAAAAAAACAGACTTCCCCCTTGCCACTGCACTTCCTCACGACTCACTACACACAGACGCCCCACATACATTTGTTGTAAATGTTGATGAAAAAAAAAGCATGGTCTAGGGATTCTGCTTGGTTTTTCATTGTCGATTACATGATGCTTTACTCATTAATGTACAGTACTGGGGTGCTTTAGGCACATGGAAACGACATTGAAATCACCCCCAGTAGGCCCTAGAGCTGTCTGTACACGGATTGGTGGATTAGCCATGACATCATAGTCCCTCTAGCACTGTAGACTGTTAAACTGTTTTGTTTATTATGTGTTTTGTTATCCATGTTGTATGAATGTATACATATTTGTACCAACGTGCTTATGTGTTAAAGTTCTATTACTAGATCGAAGGTTCAATTATGACTTTTTTTCTGTAAAAAAGTAACTCCTAATTGAACATTTGTTAATACACAAACACTTTCATGAAAATATTTTCTTTCAAGCAGCTTTATTGTATTGAGTGAGTAGGTTTATTTTTGTATTAATTTTCAAAGTGGTGACGCAGCAATTTTGAGACTGCCCATAATAAAAAGCTGACATTTCAGAACTACATGCGCTGACCTGCTCTACTCCAGGCCTCTTTCCAGCCGGTTTCCTCCAACGGCAACTCCTTTTCCTTTGTTTTGCACGTGCATGTTGTTCACCGGGATGAGCCGTGTTCCGCCTGTGGTGAAACAAGGTTTTCATGTGTGATGAAGGAAAACAACCATTTGCAAAGCCAATAGCACTTGACCTTTGGGACTTATTGGCGGTCATTGATGCATTTACTTGCTGTCTGTTCTGCAATCTGAAATCACACTGTGTTTTAACATAATTAATTTTTAACCTTTCTATTCTGTTTTTGCTCGCCTACCTTAACCTGTGCTTCCGGCTGCTTCCTCTGCCAGCGCCCCTTTCCACCACGGGTTTTCCCGCTTGTTGTGGAGGGCGCCGGCACAGATTTCAGGCTATCTCCTAATTGGGCGCCAGGGTCACAAGTTGGGTTAGCGTCTCTGCGCTTTCCCTATTTAATGCAATTGGCATGCTCCGCGCATAGCGGACACGCCGGCGGCGGTGCGTCCGCGCCACGACCGCGCCACGGGCCAGTGAGGCTGCCCTACCGGCCGCCTATACCCAAGTAAGGCATTGCAATGGTAGAAAGCTCTTGTTAGAACTAAGGCCCATAACTAAGCCTTGCCATCATACCTATGACCCTGAGGCATTTTTTGTTAGTATGGCTGGTGGATGCCAAAGTTGTGCTTTTAAAAAGGGGCCCATTAAAGAAGCCCCTGCCTGATCTTACTGTGTTTAAACCCTCCTCTAGCCTGATTGTTGAAAAAGGGTTTCTTATTAATGCCAGAACGCTAGTAAAAAATACTTCTTTTAGAGACTTTGTTTCAGCTAGAAATCCGTCTTGGGTGTTCATTACAGAAACCTGGGCCACGGACACCTCGGGACCCGACCTGGTTGATGCTGTTCCTACCGGCCTCTCGCTGTCCAGGATGAACAGAATTGGTCGCCGAGGAGGAGGACTGGGAATCTTGTATAAGGATTCTCTTATCTGCCGCACCCGGTCTCTCTCTCTACTCCCTCTGACCCTTTCCAGGCCTTTTACTTTTCTATTAATTCCCGTCCTTCTGATTCATTTTCTGGCCTCCTTCTGTATAGGTTATAAAATCCTGGATATTTATGTCACCCTTGAGTCTCTAAATTCCTGTATGTGCCCCCCAATTTTCTGGCCTCCTCTGGGGTCGGGAGTTTACCCTGGGAGCAGCTCCTGAGTTTTCTGTCTTTTCCATCTTTGTCTCTTGAGATTATGGTGCAGCTTCTAGACAATACTAAGTCAGGCTCCCCCTTAGACTCCTGCCCGCTTAAGGTATTGAAAGCCTGTCGAGGAAGTGGCTATTCCACCTCTTATGAAGGTAATGAATCTTGCCATCTTGGAGGGAGTTTTTCCCTCCCTATGGAAGACGGCGGTTGTAAAACCTCTCCGGAAGAAACCTGCTCTGGACCCAGGTGTCCTGAACATTTTTTGCCCCATCTCCCTACTTCCCGCTCCCGCAAAGATGTTGGAGTCCTATCTTAATCTCCACCTTAGCACCTATCTCAGGGACTCTGCCCTTTTGGATAGCTCTCAACATGGTTTCAGGAGACATCACAGTACTGAAACTGCTCTTACTGCAGTTGTTAACAATATACGCTCTCAGGTTGACAAGGGTCACACCACTCTTTTGGTCCTGTTGGACCTTACAGCGGCCTTCGACACTCTGTTTCCAGCTATACTGGTGTCTCGTCTTAGGGAGATGGGTGTCGTGGGCCCTGCCCTGAATCTTCTTGCTTCCTTCCTTAATGAAAGGTAACAGATAGTGAAACTGGGTCAGTTTCTTTCCGGCCCTAAACCTGTGCATTGTGGGGTCCCTCGGGGCTCTTCATTGAGCCCTACACGTTTTAACATCTATGTGGCCCCCCTTGCTAGGGTGGTGAGATCATTTAGGCTGGAGGTGTTGTCCTATGCAGACGACACCCAAATAGTGGTTTCTCTTACTCATTCAGTAAAGGACTCTGCCCAGACTTTCAGGAGCTGCATGGCGGCTGTTACTCAGTGGATGGTTCAGAACTTCCTGAAATTGAACAGGGAGAAAACTGAGGTATTAATCTTTAGGGCAATCAGGAAATCTGGTCGAGGGACTGGTGGCCGCCCTCACTTGGGGAGTGTCCCCGTCCAGGCCAGTATGGCAAGACCCTAGGGGTGCTAATGGACACTGCCCTTTCCTTTAACCGTCGGGTTAATAGGACAGTTTCCACCTGCTGTAGGATCATTAGAACCCTTAGAAAGATTTCCCACTTTCTTTCCCCAGATACTCGCAAACAGGCTACGCTAGCTTTAGTCTCCTCCAGACTGGACTATTGTAATGCCCTCTATCTGGGCATTAACAAGAGTCTTATTCATTGTCTTCAAATGGTCCAGAATGCTGCTGCGAGGATGGTTCTGAATCTTCCTAGATCTGCCTCATCCTCTGCAGCACGTGAGAAATTACACTGGCTTCGGATACACTGTAGGGTCACCTTTAAAATTCTATGTTTGTCTTATGGAGCCTTTTATGGTACTGGCCTGGAGGGTATCAAGTCTCTTGTTTATCTTTATACCCCCAGTAGATCCCTTCGTTCCTCTAGTAAAAACTTTCTTGTGATCCCTAGGTTTGCCAAGGCAAGATGGGGCGGTAAAGTGTTTTCCACTGTGGCGCCCCGATTGTGGATTCTCTACCTCCTGAGCTAACCGGGCAGCCCTCTCTCTCTTTGTTCCGTAAGGCCTTAAAAACCTGGCTTTTCTCTGAGGCATATTTGTAAGGCTGACTGTGTTGGATGACGCACGTTAGCGGCTTGATGCCCTTGGGCTAAGTTGCGCTTTATAAGATCCTATTCATT
The DNA here is from genome assembly GCF_964263255.1 of Lissotriton vulgaris. NCBI lineage: Eukaryota > Metazoa > Chordata > Amphibia > Caudata > Salamandridae > Lissotriton > Lissotriton vulgaris. Next base: position 104,661,944 of record NC_141686.1, read on the forward strand.
TATTCATTCATTCATTCACTTATTGGGTATTTCAAAGGTTTTTAGCAGTGCTGGACATTATTTCTGATGCTGAATGGCTAAAGATTAATAAAAAAAATGGTATGATGCGGCCATCCGCGTCATATTGTAGGCGTGCGCAACACTCCTATGCACGCCAACAATATGACGTGTGTTTTTTTTTCTTTTTATTTCCCTGTCCTAGTTTGGTAAAGACAAATAAAAGGCATGAAAGTGTGTGCTTTTTTTGTTTTTGTTTTTGAAAGCAGGTGTGGAAGCAATAAGGGGGAAGAAACCGCACCGGGCTGGAGCAGAAGCAGGACGTGGAGAGGGAGCCCAAGACGGGGCAGAGATGGGGAGTTGGAAACAAGCAAATGGGCGAAAAAGAACCATGTGGACTGTGGGAGTAGAAAAGCAAACAAGCGACATGGAGCGGGGATGAGAATCACGTGGGAGTGAGATAGAGCAACACAGACTGTGGCGAGAGAAGAGAAGCACACTAGGAAGACAGCTGGAAAACATGCCCTCTTGTGGAGTGCTTAAGACAAACGAAAAAAGTAGTTTCCTAAAAGTGAGCCTTGAAAGGACATAAGTTAATTGTCAGTGCTTCAGGGAAGGTACACACAAGCTGGACAAGACAATTCATCAAAAAAAGAGGCAAGTACATCCACTTGTAAACAATGGGCGTGTTGCAAGCCCCTCTGTTCTTGGTAAGCCCACATTATGTCTTTAACAACCAAATAGCAATGCTGTCTGGTAGGCGCAACCTAAAAAAGAATCTGGGCCCACCTTTGGGTGACGTTACAATCCCTCAGCTACCCCGCCACTCCAAATCCTCCTTCAACATAATCTGCACCTGGCACTTCCTCTACAATTGCTCCGAGTTGCAAGCATTCATTTCGAGCATTACCCACTGGACACCACCACGACTACTGCCCCTGCTCCACACATTACTCCACGGAGGAACCATTCCCATGCAGCATTACTCCTACACCACTCACCCTGTATCGCATACATGCTCCTCAACACAAGATCTCTCTGCAAGGATTCCACCAACCTCATTGACGCATTTCCTGGATATCCTTTTTCTCTCTGAAACCTGGCTCAACTTGTCATCCACTCACACCATTGCTGAGGTGATTTATCCTGGCTACAAGAGGGCACACTGGCATGGGCACCAAAAACCCGGGGAGGACTTGCGATCATCCACAGAGATATTAGCACCTGCACTACTCCCACGGACGAACCCACCCCGTTCATGGAACATATGCATTTCCGATTACAAGTCGGCCACACCACTATCATCACAGGCACCCTCATTTACGTACCACCTTCAACAACCTCCTCAAGGACTTCATCACTCCCATTGCCATCAGATGCAAGACTTCTTACTGCTCGGCAACTTCAACCTTCATATTTTTTGATGACCCACCTGACCCTAGCTCCACCACCTCAACAACATCTGACTCACACAGCTCATCCGATGCCCGACACACAATGCAGGGCACACCCTTGACCACATCTTCACAATCAACAGCAAGATCACCTTAAGTCTCCTCTCCCCGGTGTCATGGACAGAAGAATCCATGATACAATGCCACATCAGCTCATCCAGGAAGCCGAAGCCAGCCAGCAACTTCAGACGCTATGGAACAAGAGAGCAGAGGTGAACTGGACCCACACCCTCCCATCCAACCAGCCTATCCTCACCAGTGGCCTACAGAATTCCTTAACCACACTCAACAACTGGATCTCAGGCAACGCCAACACACTGGCTCCCCAGAGAAAAATGAGACAAGCAAGAACAAACACTCAAGCCTGCTGGTACACATAAGATCTAAAACTCCAAGCGTTACTGTAAGCAACTAGAGAGAAGATGGAGGACCAGCCGAGACAGCACCTCAAGAGACACCTATAAATATGTACTCAGAAGGTATCGTGTCCAGATCGAAGAAGCCATTAAAGCAGCCACTGATTGAGACTGAACTTCTGCTTCAACTCTGGCAAAGAGCTTTTTAGCATTGTCAGAGATTTTCCAACCAAGCGGCAGTCACCAACGCCATTACCCCTTCACAGAACCTCTGCAACAGCCTCTCCAACTTCTTCCATAACAAAATAATCAAGATCTACAGTAACTTTGCACCCCAACCCACCCCGGAAGCCCTCCTTGTGCAACTGCCCACCTCTGTCAAGAATGTCCATCAACTAGCGAACCGGAGCCCCCTCACCATAGAAGACCCCACCAGAATTATGAAAAACATCCATTCAGGGACCCCCACTGACTGCTGCCCTCATCACTTCTACGACTTGAGAAGAGCACTGATCAGCTCCAGCCTCACCACCATCACCAACACCTCCATCCTTAGAGGAATCTTTCCAGATGACTGGAAACATACAGAGGTCACTACTCTCCAGAAGAAGTCCTCTGGAGACCCAGAAGAACTGAGCATCTTGCTCCTTCCATTCCCGTCTAAAGTCATGGAGAAAGAGATCAACAGGCAACTCTCCTCCCACCTAGACCAGCACCACCTTCTGGACATCACTCAGTCAGGGTTCTGCAGCTACCACAGCACGGAAACTGCCCTCTTGGCAGCAATAGACATCCAGACCATCATGGACAGAGGGGAACCACCGCTCTCATCCTTCTCGACTTCTCAGCAGCCTTCTACACTGTATGCCATGCCACCCTCATCGCCAGACTTCAGGACTCATGAAAGGGTGCATCCGGAGATGGATCGCTTCTATCCTCTCCGTTAGAACTAAAGTCCAACTCCCCCTCCCTCCCATCTCCATACACCTCCGATCCAAACAAAATCATTTGCGGAGTCCACCAAGGATCCTCTCTCACCCAACCCTTTTAAACCTGTTCATGGCACCCCTCAACGGCATCCTAAGAACCCCTGACATCAACGTTATCTCTTACGTCAATGACACGCAGCTCATCCTCTCCCTCACTGACGAGAACCACACCACCAGGGCTTACTTCACCTCCTGCATGACCAATGTGGCCATCTGTATGAGGGAGAACTGCCTAAAACTCAACACAGACAAAACAGAGATCCTGATCTTCAGAAACAAGAGCATGAGGCTCCTCACGGTGGCTAGCCGAACTGGAACCCACGCCCACCCCCACAGACCACCCCAGAAATCTCTGTATCATCCTAGACAACTAATTCACAATGACTAAACAGGTGAATGCAGTGACCTCATCCTGCTTCCTCATTTTCAGAAAGCTCCACAAGATCTTCAGATGCCTCCCCACGTACACAATAGACTGTCATGTAGGCCTTCCTAACCAGCAGGCTAGATTACAGGAATGCGCTCTACAGTGGCATCTCCAACCAGCTCACTATTAGACTCCAGAGCAAGCAAAACACCGCTGTCGGACTTATCCTGGACATCCCTAGAAGCACCCGCATCACTGCCTACCTCCCTGAACTACGCTGGCAACCCATCCAGGAACCATACCAATTAAAGCTGCTCATCCACACTTACAAAGCCCTCCACAACACCAGACCTACATACCTCAACGACCGACTTCAACTCTACCTACCTACCTACCAACCAACCAACCAACCAACCAACCAGACAGCTACGTTCAGGCTCACTCGCCTTCTCACATATCCCCTGCATCCGCATAAGCAAGTCAGGAGGACGCTCCTTCTCCTACATCACCGCCAAGACCTGGAATGTACTCCCTCAAAACATCAGGACCGCCCCTTCACTACTCAACTTCCGCTAGAAAACTGAAGACCTGGCAGTTCAACTAAGAGCTCTGCTCGACCTATGCTCCTGCTCCAGCACCTCAAACCCTTACGGATGATAAGTTGCGCCATGCAAATTGATCTAACATAACATTCCAAGAGCACCACTCCTGTTATATTTATTTATATTTTTATTTATTTTTCAGATTAAAAGTGTATTGAGTAACCACATACGCACATGGTGATTCATGGGCGTTCCGTGTTTAAAGTCCTGCTGATGTTACAGGAACAATTTTCTCTTTTTAGAATACCAGCTGCCAAAGAAATTACCAAGAGTGTTTTAGGTATAATTGATTTTAGTTCACTGTCCTTTGTGTCATTTTTCAATGAGATAATTTAAGGAATCCATTATCACCTGCTGTTTGAAGAATCTCCACCCAAAGAAAGTTTTGCAGCTCTGAGGCTCTATCATCTCCACAATGACCTCATCCTTGCACTTCAGTTTCACAATTACATATCTTGGATTTTTACTCTGGGAGAGGTGTGGTGCAAAGGGAGAGGTGTGGCACAGCAGCCAGAGTGGCTGACTCCACAGTGCGGGGTTTATGGTTCGATCCCCAGCGCTGGCTGCAGCTCAGCATCTTGTGACTGGGCAATAGCTCACTTATTCTCCCCGATGGCCCCCAGCTCCTTGAAACCCTTAAGGGGGTGATCTGTTCACACTTTACAAATAGGAATTAAGAAGATTTTCACTAAAAACATACAAAGTCAAATTATGCATTTTTTAGGCCAGGCCTATCAAATAGCGCAGCTGTCTGGTTACGAAAGACGTACTGTGAGCTTACGAGCTGAAATGAGCTTATGTTGAATTTGTCACTCTCATTTGCTTGCTTATTATTTGATATCGTTCCATATTTCAGCTTGTCAATCTTGGGTTTGCCCCTCCCCTGGAGCATATCCTCTTTTCTGTGTCCCGGATTGTCTGGCTCTTGTCCTTCTACTGCTGAGTTTTAACAAAATATGCGTAAGCAAGGGGTCGCATTTAGGTTCAATGACAAACATCCTGAGCTACAATTATTAGTTTTAATACTGACTGCGCCAGACAAGTTTACATTACTGGCCACCATGTGCAATCTTACTAGCAAAGTGAGTGCATCATGTATGGTTTCCAGCAGTAATGTAAACGTGTTTTGTCAATGTGGAATACCTCTACATGAGTAATTCAAAGCAGCCATAGCTGCAATACCTCTGTCGCCAAGTTATTATTAGGAATACATCTCCCAAAACATCAGCTCGTGAGTTCTGAAAATACACACATTTTTGTCCCAAATACACACATTTCGATTTTGGTACACGTGTATTAATTAAACCATGGAAAAAATCCTAATTTAGTTGGCTAGTGTGAACACAGGAGAGCTGCTTATGAATAGATTGCATGCTACACGTTGGAGAAGCCTGGCATAAGCACTCCATGCGAGTGCCTGTGTTTCCAACTTATCTCCCTGGTGCTCTTCTCCCCCCTTTTTGCTCCATATTTCTCTTGCCCGTGTGCTTCTCTTCCCTCTGCTCTCCTCGTTGATTTCTTTGACTTGTACCTCTCTCCCCCACACAGGCTTGTGTTCCTCTTTCGCACTTGTGCATCTCTACCCCGTCCTTCTTCCTTTCTCTCGCCTGTGTGCTTCTCTCCCCTAACACACACTTATGTTGCTGTCTCTCGCCAGTCTGCTTCTCTCCCTCCCCACAGGATGGTGTTGCTCTCTCGCTCGTGTGCTTCTCCCTTTGCCTCTGTGTTGTCCCCTCAGTGTTCCTTCTTTCAGGCCCACTCCTCCTTTGAAAGAGTCAGAAGTATTTGCATTCAACAAATTACAATATCATGCTGCAGTGTGATGAACTGCAATGCCTGGTTTAGTTTGCAGGCCAAAGACCCGTTTTAAAGGAGCACAGGAACCTAGGATGGAGGATGCAGTCTGTTTGCACAACTAGCATGCTTAAGGCTCTAATTTGTCATCAAATGCTCACGAAAGGTTATCACTGGCTTCCGCCGTCCCTGCAACTCGCCTTCCTCTGAACTCCCATGATGAGATTGGGAAGTCCTGTCTTATCCTGCAGAATAACTTTTAAAATGTACATTTTGTCTTTGTGATGTTTATGGATAAACAAATAATCTGAAGCCTACATTTGTTGAATTCGCAGTGTGCGCGTAACTTCTATCCGCTGTTTACACAGAGTATTTTTCCTTTATTTTGTCAAATCTGAATATTATTCAGATTTTGATCACTGATTCTACTTAAGCCACAAAACCTACAACAAGATGCATCATTTTAATAAAGACACAAAATCTGCCAGCTGAATGATTAAGAGTAAAACATATATTGTAACAGTCCTTTAGGTGAACAGGAGCCTTCAAATATCCCAGAGTTTTGTTCATGGTGCTTTTTGTTCTTTACATTGTCATAGGCAGCTCTTTGAGAAAAGACAAATTAATTCCACGTGTATTATGGCTGGGATGTTCTTGCCACATAAACCCAGATGTGTAGTTGTATGGAACTGGTGGGGGTGGTAACCACACCCATAAACGCCAGCATCATGCATCTACGAGTTAATCCCTGCAAAAGGGGAAATAACTGCAGAACCGGTTTTCCCAGGTGGAATTGCACACCGTATATTCCCTTTTCTGATCACATTTACCACCTGCCTTGAGAGGGGTGCTGGCTTGGGAAGGTGGCGGAGAATAAGAGGGATCTTTTTTGCAGCATATTATGCTCCCTTTCTGATTTAGAAATGGTCAGGTGGAGTCCAGGGAACAAGGCCGGCATACATTGCAGCCCATTTCCTGGGTAATTTTACTGGCTTGATTTTCTAGCCAATAGAATCTGCCCTGCTGGTCCTACACCCGGTATGTCCGAATGCTGCAACAAGAAAATCGCCCCATGCATCATTGAGCCGAAATCCACATGGCAATTGCGCTCTGCCCAACTAGTAAATTGGGGCCAAGTGAAACACTTCTTTTTACCCGGTTAAGTCTTTAACCGACAACCCAATTTGTTTTGTCGCTGAAACCCCCTGTGCTTAGACTTGCAAACAAGGTCTCACCTTTAATTAAATAATCACTTTTCATTTTCAAATTTCCATTAATCTAAATGGGTACCAAACATTTTTAACAATGTTGATGGCACCCTTATAACTATATATTATTGTCATCAGTAACATCGCATGTGAAGTCAAAAGTCTCTTAAGCAAATTCCTCGTTATTTTTTAATGTCTAAATAAAGTCACTTTATACAGTCCATGTTGAGTATATTGCTGTAGGAATTAAATCATGGGATTCTACTCTAAGTCAAGTCTATAGTTTAATAAATAACACCAAAGCTTTGTTATTAATCCTATCATCCCTAGTTCTCGTCTTAAAGCCTCATTAGACACCCTTTTTCCTTACTGCCGAAAATATTTTCAAGAAGAGGGCTTCTAGGTCCTACCTGTTAGGTCTGTCTTTGTCTAAGACCTCTTGATTTTACTAAAATTGTATCAATATTACAGATACTTATATGGGCATTCAGACAGGCCACAGGAGCTATTGGTCTGTTGTCCTTAACGGTTTACCACAGCATTCAGCCTCAACAATTGGTCATTGGACTTCAACCACTGCCTATAATCAATTTGAGTATAGGCATTTTATTGCACACGTGCACACTCTTAAAAAGTGGGTTTCTTCAGTGCCAGGCTTCGTAAGTCAATCTCTGCTTTCATTTTTGCTTTCATAGTATGTTTTCTTTATTTTCAGGGCAAATAATTAATTAATTTGGACTGGCATTTATACTTTTTTTTCATTAGTTTTATACTTTTATTGTCTATTGCAAATGTTTGCAAAAATGCATGCTTGATAAGCCAGCCCTATTTGCTTTGTCAGTGTGTTTATTTTTTATTGTGTGGCAAAAGCAGACACTCCTGGTCATATAACAAACTGATTAGGACCTATACTTGCTTCATCTACTTTTCACAAGGGGCCCACCAATCTTTTTCTCGTGCTAACCAAGAAAATCATTAAACTGTTGCAATGAGAGACCTAGGTATATTTTATATTTGTGTTCCATTTGAGAGCGACCCTTCGTATTTTGACAGAAAACCATCCGAAGATCACATAACTCTTTTAAACAATAACATTTTTTTTTGTAAGTACAAATTGTATAAAATCTTCAAATATAATTTTGCAAAATCATTATTTTAACCTTTGAAATCTGACTGCGTAAAATGTTCAGGCTGTACTCTTAGTAGCCGCTCACAAGAGAGAGACGCCGCTGCAGACCTGCTTGACTTCATTCCAGCACCACCATTTTGAGGATTATTTCAGAGAGCCTCCTATCTGATCTTGGTAGTACACAACTCCAAGCATCTGAGAGGATCTGAAGCACAAATGATAAATGTCCAAGGGCGGCTTCCGTACAAGCCCTTTCGTTTCTGAAGAGCTGGTTTGACTACTTAGGCAGAGGTGAGGGGGTGGTCGGTGTAGGCTGTACATACTGATCGATTTTTCATACTCCCTGTTTCTGTACTGTAGTGGTGAAGCGGAGCAGGCTCTGAATCCCAGGCTGCTTTGTTCCTAAACCCAATTGCTCCGGAGGGATGGTACTGAACTCCTAGGCCCGCTCTTGTAGGTGTTTGATTCCAAATATATAAACATTTTCTTTATTCTATGAACTTTAGTGGTTTTGTACTGTAGCAATTATTGCAGCGAACTCTTCTGCGGATGCAGGTCACTTTTCAGCACATGTCGATACCCAAGTGGGGAGTAGGCTGGGGGGGCAGCCTGTTGAATTGGCATGGGCCAGGAGTTGCACTGCTGGGGTACAAGCCAGGAAGAGCATCTGCTTCCCCCAATGATATACCTGGATTTTGGGTAAGGGTTGCAGACCAGCCGGTACACCTGAGGATCTTTTTTGTGTAGATAGAAGGGAGCATAATTTTTTCTCGAATATTGAATTGTAAGTCTTAAATCTTGCCTTTGTAATGCTGTGAGAAACCAGAACTTGGGTGGTATCAAAGAACACTGCTTCTTCACGATGACCAACATCCCTCGGCCAGAATGTCTAGTATTCTGGAAGACCATATGGACGCCAGCAAATCCAGTATATACTTTGCCCGTGGTTCCTGCCGCTACTCTACGATCTTTAATCGAAACCTGTGTTGTAAATATTTGCTTTGTTGAGTAGGGACTGACTGTCACATCTCTTATGATTTCATACGCATGTCTGTATCCACCCAGGTGATGACGCTACCTTCTTCAGAGCTCTTTGCTGATTGGCTGCTCCATGAGAGAGGTGAAGTTAAAGCTGCTAGTACTGCAGCTCTCGTGCCAAATCGCTCATGAGAACACTTCTAACAAGCCCACTTGGTGGACACTTTCTTTCTTGCAAGATGCATGTTCAGAAAATACCCATTCAAGCCTTTATTTGCAGCAAGTGAACTTGAAACGTGTTAGGTCTGGCCTAAATACAGCATGAGCTGTCTCACCAGTATCCTGTTTTCCCAAGAAAAAAATGTAATAAAAATATATACACATACATACAGGGGCATAGGATCAACCCACTTCATCATTAGTTGTCTTGTACACTGAGGGACGGCATTCACCAGACCATGTGCACAATCGCCTAAAAAAAGAAGTGCACTTTGGTGCAAGGGCAGGGCTGCTGGGCTGCTCGGTCACTCCTTTATTTCTTTAATTTTTTACATCCTGCATACGTTTGCAAAAAAACACAAAAAATCAGTCGTGCCAAGGCCAGACCTATTGGCTTTGCCAATGCTTTATTTTCTAGTTGAAGTGAATCTTTCCAATTGCATACTGTGAACTCTGCAAGTGTCTGCCGTTTACCTGCAGTACCTCTCCACCCCCAAATACCTACCACAAAATATTTTTACATTCAACAGTCGGCAAAAGTGATGAACTTCAAAAAAAACTTAACAGATTAAATTCCCTTTAAATAAAAAGCAGATGAAGTCTTCAGATAAAGGCTTAATAAAGTCAGCATTTACTGAAAAGTTGGTCGTCCGAGCATTTGTCTCTGAAGTCCATCCTCTCTCTACAAATTGTGAATTTCCTGTTTTTATCTGTTGTTGGAATTAAAGGTGTCCTCCTTTTATTTTGCACGTTCCCAGCTGTTATGCCACTTTTTCCTCACATTCTTCTTTTTTTATACATAATTTGTGATGCATCGTGGTGTCGCTAAGGCCTTTTGTAAGGGACCAAACTAAAGAGTAATTGGAAAACATTTCACCTTGGCATCACCAAATATGCCAGTCGCCAGGCGGGCCCTCTTCCGTTGTTCATCGGTGTGACGCAGTTGCTGGGCACGTGCGGCTGCCGGGACAGGCGTCTTACAGGAAATGACGAGCTCGTTTGACAGTAGCGTGATGGGGGTAACTTGTTTGTTTAAACCTCAGCACGCCTTCGACGGTCTGGAAATTCCACATTGTTCAGGTAATGCGGGTGCAGGGTGAAGCCCCAGGGGGTGTCTCGCTCACGTCACCGATCGCTTTTAATGCCTTGGCTTCTATTTTTAGCAAATGTTCCTTTATTTTCTCTAGCAACCTTTCTACTGTGACCTTCCCTGTTGCCTTCATTTAAATAGATCTTTTTATTTGGGATAGGCACTAGTGGTATTATCATTTAACACTCGGGTATCACAAGCAAGCATTGACAAAGGCAGTAGGTTAGGCGTTTGTATTCTGCACATAGATGCACTACAACTAGGGTTGGGGAATATTGCCTTTTCCTCGCTGAATGCACTTTAATTATACAATATTTTTACACGAGTTACCAGCCAGAATTAAGTTTCTATTTGTAATGGTCAATTTCAAAAGTCATTTGGAAACTTGTAATTCTTCACAACCTTCGCTTTTTAATGTTCTCATTCCATACCCTCGGTGTCTGGCTTTCATCTCATGTGGTGGTTTGCATATGATGCCTAGAATGTGGTACATTAAAGATGGCGTCCGTTATGATCGCCCCACTGTCATGTCCCTTCCATCCACGTTTATGCATCACTCTATTACAAGTACAGCAGCATTACAATAATGAAAGATTGAAGATTGAGAGCTTTGAAATGTTCCATCAAAAGTGCTGCATTTTTGCCCTGTGCAGTAGCAAAGCTGAGATGTTTAGCTTTAATGTGCTAACGAATGCAAATTTAGGCATGCACGTCTGTACATTAAAGCCAGGCCTACTTGCTTTGTCAACGCTTGTCTGTATGTGGCAGCCCTGGCGCAAGCTTCCGCAGATGGACGCTGACTTTGGTAATAAAGTACAGCTCGTGTTCTCTCAGAGCTTCTTTTGTTTTCAAATTGCTTCTTGTGCCAACAAAAGTCTTTCCACGTCTGCATAAGTAGAAGGCAAGGTCTCTTGTGTTACTGGCTGTCTCTGCTCCTGCAATGTGATGGAGAGGAGTTTACCAATGTAGGACCTCACTCATGTTGAATGTAGAAACACTGCGATGGGGCACAGGGGCGCAACTAGGTCTTAATTTCGGGGGGGGGGGGCTAACATGGCAGATGAATGGGCGTGGCTAATGTAAATCAATGGGGCGGAGCTAAAATGGCAGATAATCAGGATTGGTTAATGCTCAGGTCAAGCTGAGAAAAAAATGTGGCGAATTCTGCATTTGAAACTGGACAACAATTAAAGCACATATTTTTGGTAGCTTGATGCATTGCCCCCAAAAACCCATACTCACCCTGAATCTTAAAATTACCCCTGACACACCAAAACACATACCCACGCTGAACCCTAAAATTAACCCCCTCACACCCTAAAACCCATACCCGCCCTGAAATCTATAATTACCCCTGGCACCCCAAAACCCATACCCATCCCTAAAATTATCCCTCCCCGGCACCCCAAAACCCATACCCACCCCACACCCTAAAATTACCCCCTGGCACCCGAAAACCCAATACCACCCTGAACCCTAAAATCACCCCCCTGGAGCCCCAAAACCCATACCCGCCCTGAACCTTAAATTACCCCTGGCACCCCAGAAACCATACCCATGCTGAACCATAAATTCCCCCTTGCCCCCTAAAACCCAAACCCACCCTGAACCTTAAAATTACCCGAGGCACCCCAAAACCCATACCCATACCGAACCATAAATTCCCATCTGGCACCCCATAACCCATACCCACCATGAACCCTAAAATAGCCCCCTGACATCCCAAACCCACACCTGCCCTAAACCCTAAAATTACCCCTGGCACTATAAAACACATACCCACGCTGAACCCTAAAATTAATCCCATGGCACCCCAAAACCCACACCTACCCTGTACCTTAAAATTACCCCTGGCACCTCAAACCCCATACCCATGCTGAACCATAAATTCCCCTCCGGCACCCCATAACCCATACCCACCCTGAACCATAAATTCCCCGCTGGCACCTCATAACCCATACCCACCCTGAACCCTAAAATTGCCCCCTGACACCCCAAAACCCACACCTGCCCTGAAACCTAAAATTACCCCTGGCACACCAAAACACATACCCATGCTGAACCCTAAAATGTCCCCTGGCACCCCATACCCACCCTAAACCCTAAAATAGCCCCCTGACATCCGAAAACCCACACCTGCCCTAAACCCTAAAATTACCCCTGGCACCCCAAAACCCATACCCATGCTGAACCATAAATTCCCCCGGCACCCCATAACCCATACCCACCCTGAACCATAAATTCCCCCCTGGCACCCCATAACCCATACCCACCCTGAACCCTAAAATTGCCCCCTGACATCCCAAAACCCACACCTGCCCTGAACCCTAAAATTACCCCTGGCACACCAAAACACATACCCACGCTGAACCCTAAAATGTCCCCTGGCACCCCAAAACCCATACCTACCTTGAACCCTAAAATTGCCCCCTGGAATCCCAAAACCCATACCCGCTCAGAACCCTAAAATTACCCCCTGGCACCCCAATCCGTAACCCGTCCTGAACCATAAAATTACTCACTGGCACCCTAAAACCCACACCCACCCTGAACTCTAAAATTACCCACTAGCACCCCAAAAAAAAATAAACACTACAAACTTACACTACGTTTGCATATTTGGAGGGGACTGTCCTCTTTGACGTTTCTATGTATGTAAGTCAAGAATAACATTCACAGTAACCTAGATATGCAGGCAGTAGGTAATGCTGTGCTGAAAATGCATTAAAGTTACTGGAACTTACACAAAAAACTGCTGCCTGCTCTTCTGATACTATACTGTGGAGTCTGGCTGATCAGCAGCACTGTGTCCTGGCATCCAGCCCCTCCCGAAGGTCTCACTGTGTAGATCAATGTGGGTCAAATGCACAGACAGTAGGGGGAAAGGGATGGCCAGTGCAGGTGAAGCTTTTCCTTTGTAAATTAATTCCTGCTGGCGCCATAGCCCAGGGTTTGCTGTCTGTGCACTTGTATGGAATACACATCTATACAAGTGCACAGACAGCACACCCTGGGCTAAGATGCCAGCAGAAATTCCTTTACAAAGGAAAAGCATCACCTTAACTGGCCATGCCTTCCCCCTGCTGTGCACATCTTCACACCCCATGCTCACAACCCATCAAGTGCTTAGGTGAAATCCCTGCCTTCAGGCAAGGATTTCACCTCTGCGCCACTCTAAAGGAAACACAAGAGGTCAGGCCAGGGGGGTCGGTTCACTCGCTGAAACTTTTCAGAGGCTCGCTTTCTGGCTCGGGGGGGGGGGGGGCTGAAGCCCGGTGAGCCCAATGGGTGTTGCGCGCCTGATAGGGCATGACCACAGCTAGTGACTTCTGGAGAAGTTCTTGAGGATAGACGGTGGTACATCAAGAGCAGGCCCCCTGGTAAATCACTGCTGCCGGTTTCAGTCACAGAACTGCCCTCTGGGTCTGTATGAAAGTGTCCTCGCCCTTTCTGTGGCTTCAGAAGACCAGAGTAAGTGTTTCAGTCGTGGCCGGCTGATCAGTTCGACTTGGTTTGTAGGTAGGAAACTGGTTACTGGTGCTTCTGTCCTAGTCTCTCCCAGCATTGACTCTGGATGGCTCCCTCTCCAAGCACATCTGACCTTCGTTTCTCCAGTTTGTTTCTTTGACTTGTGGTCCGAGTACTCCGGCTACCTTTGCTGCACCGGCACCACTTTACCATACCAGAGGTTGCGGATTGGGCTTTGGATCCGGGCAAAGCTGAGTCCCACTTCACCCCATAACCAAGGCTTATTACGCCAGTATACCTTTGCCCAAATGTCCCCTAGTACTACTCGGGTAGAGTTCTGCTTCTTGTTAGTTTGGATGCTGTGTTATGCCCATGTCCTTCGTGCAGCTTTAGTGGCCACCTCTGCATGCCCAAAGCAAGCAGATAATTGGAGCTCTGAACTTTTGCTTAAAAAAATATACACCACACGTCCAACTTGGGTATTCCACTGGCCATTTACCCATTCCTAGTTCAATTAAGCTTGATTTGTCGATGGGATTCATACATTTGTTGCCTTCCGCAGAGTATGACGAGTGTAATGGCCTAGATATCATTGTGACGTCCTGGGTCTAGTATACTGTCTTAGTCTGGTTTAGGATGTGGAATGTATGTGGACAGGTCAGTAGGGAAAGGATTGAGCTAGGAACAATATGGCTGCTGGTGGGGTGCTGCACTTGCGTTTCTAACTTGGCTGTATCTTCCACCATCTGCTTCTCATGATAGATATTTGATTCCTTTTGAATGCAACGTTTCCTAATTCATTGTCAGATGCTTCATTTTCCTTTTTGTTTCTGTTTGTAGCATCAACTCGACAGTCCCAATTTAAGCCATTACCGATGTACGTTCAGCTAGACTTTCTGTTTGTACCCATATGTCATCCAGGTGCTGTCGGGCTTCACTTCAATGGGAGGAAAACCACGTTTGAGTCCGTATTCGTCATTAACCTGTGTGTATTTTTTCTTCAGAGGACTGGAATTGCACTTTTGTGATCTTCGACTCCAGAAAGACTGGGACCCATCCCAACTGCTACCTGTTTCAATGTCCCACCAATGATGCCTGCCCGACGAAACCATCTGATGGAGTTACCAGCCATCGGCTCCTGCGAGGTGAGCGTTGCCTGATGTGCATGTACCCACGTATGCTAGTGTGGCACGACTGCTAGTTGTCTACAAAGCTGCCATTAAACAGCAGGCTTTGGGTTGTGATATTGTTCTCAATAGTTGTTGTAATAACATTTTTGTTGGTCATTGCATGCTGAATGGAAGGACATTGCTTTAGGATAAGGTCACCAGATAGGTCCATATCACTGGGGACACCAATCCAGAATTACTGTTTGGCCGACTTTCGTAGAAGTGCCTTGCGAAAGGAAAGGACAGACCTGGAACTTGGAGCCTTCTAGTCTCACGCCTTACGTAGAACACAGTTAGGACTAGGTTGCCCCCTTACTCCATGTCTTTAAGACGCCATATTTCTTCAGTTCCTGAACTTTCTTTCCACAGTTTAATGTGTTAGGCGAGTTGTAGTCCTACTTTCCTTGCCTTGAAATGTAAGAATTAAATGTGGTTCTAATCAAATTAGTAGTCGTCCAACTGAAATTCCAGAAGACTAAGTGTGGCAAGCTTTTTTTGGGGCCCGCTACTTTGAACTCTAAGTGGATTACAAGTCTTCACATGACAGAGATTTACTCAAGGCCATAACTAGAAGTGTTTTTAGCAGGACCTGGATGCAAATTAAGAACTGCTTTTGAATAGTGAATACAATAATAGCAAAAGGTAATGAGGATGGTGCACAGTTTGTTGAATTATTATGCATTTTGCCCAAACCAGAGCTTCGAACTCGCATTGTGAAATCATCAGTGTCTTTCAGATTCTGTTGAAACAGGCAACATCTAATCATTGCAACTTGTAATCCGAAAAGTTATTGTTTTTGATACAGCAAGTGAAGGTTGTTTGCAGACCTTTCTCACAGAAAGCAACCATGGTTGTTTCTTGGTCTTCTTGTTCTAACTTTCGCATGAGTATAAAGGATGGATGATGGATTCAATACAGCATCAGATTGTTGTAAAACCATTTATTTGATGGAATTCAACAAAATAAGGTTTCATAAAAGTTTCATGTTCCAACTGAGAAAGGACACACTCTGGGAAACAAGGCGATGGTCTAGCCACACACACTTTCTGTAAGGCTATCTTGAATGTTGCCTTTCTGTAAGATATTTGCACAAGGTTAATGGTTGTCTATTGTGTGGGCTGAAGTGTAAGTAAACACTGTTCCTGTTAGCCAAATAAATACCCAGTTTCATATATCCATTTGGTGTACCTGGTGTGTCAGGAGAAACTATCAAGGTGGGAGATACTCCGCTCTGGGCTTTTTACCTGTTAGTAGAAGTGGAGGTCTGAGTATATTGACGCATACTTCTCAGCCAGTTAGTTTTCTTTGTTCTGTTATGTTATATTCATTTTGACTTGTATAGCGCCAAATCACCGTCAGGTCTCTAGGCGCTATTAACAGGTGGAAAGAAACAACAGCTGAGTGAATGGAAAATACGTGTGGCGGTTAAAGATACGCAGTTCTTAAGATTTCTCTAAACAAGAGTGTTTTTAACGATTTCCGGAAGTGCAACAGATTTGATTCTTTGCGGAGAGGCTCCGGTAGTTTGTTGCAGATCTGTGGCGCACCAGCACAGAGAAGGATATCCCTCCCTTGGTGGCCAGTTTGTACCGGGGACAAAACAGCAATTGTGCATTGGAGGACTTTAGTAATCGTTTGGGGTTGTAAACCTCAAGACGTTCCTTGATGTAGGCGGGTGCTTGGCCATGGATTGCTTTATGAGCTGTGCATAAACTTTTAAACTCCACCCTCTGCTTTATGGGGAGCCAGTGCAGTTTGCGCATCAATGGGGAGGCATGGGTCCGTCTTGGTAGCCTAAAGATCAGTCTAGCTGCGTCATTTAGGACCACTTGTAACCTACTGGTCAAAGTTTTAGGCAAGCCCAGATAAAGGGCATTCCCGTAGTCCAATCTTGAGATTATTGTTGCAGAAACAATTGTGCGAAGCGTAGGAGTGGAGAGAAGAGGGACTAGCTTCCGTAGCGGTCTAATTAAATGTGTACAGGTCCCTACTACTGAGGAAATTTGGCTAGCCATTGACTGCTCATGGTCAACCTTTATACCAAGGCTTTTTACATTTGAGCATGGTTTAGGAATAGGACCTAAGTCCTGAGGCGAGAACAAGTCACTCCAAGGTGATTCAGCAACTGAAATCACTAGGACCTCTGTTTTGTCCGGTTTGATCTTTAACGAGATCGCTGTCATCCAACTCAGTGTATCTAAGGATGTTTTGGGCCTGGGTCTGTGCAGATGCCGTGTTGTCGATGCGGAGTAGCAGCTGAGTATCATCGGCATAGTTGAAAATTCTGCAGCCCATGTTTACCAGGGAATCAATTAGGGGCTGCAGATAGATGTTGAATAGAAGTGGGGATAATGCAGAGCCCGAGGGACTCCACACTTGATTGTACCCAGGTCAGATGTAAGGTCCCCTAATTGAATCCTTTGAGTCCTCCCAAAAAGGAAGGATTTAAGCCATTGATAGGCTAGATTTTGTATGCCAAAAGCGGCCAGTATCTCCAGAAGCAGGGTGTGGCTGACAGTATCGAATGCCGCTGAGAAATACATTTTGCGTGCATTATATTCGCACAAACAACCAACTGGTCCTTTAGGTCATGTTAAGAGAACCTAAATATTCTCTCCAGGTAAATATATTGCATGGATACTTACCAGGCTGTTCGGCCTCTTTTTAAATACATTATACATGCTTTGTATTCCCGCACACATCTAACTAGACCTGCAGGTCTGGTTAACAGCACAAAAATATTCTCACCTGGGTAGATATATTGCATGGATACTTCCCAGCCAGTTAGTTCTCTTTTTAAATAAATTATATATGCATTTTATTCACGCACACATATAAATGGTTCTATAGGTCATGTTAACAGCACATAAATATCCTCGCCCCGGTAAATATATTGCATTGATATTTCCCAACCTGTATCAGAATGTCTCATGAAGGGAGTATTTCAGAACGAAGAGTGGGGCTAAAAAATGTGTTATCACAACCTTGGCTAATCCCCTGGGTCGAACGGCCACAAAACTGCAGATAATGGGGTAAATGATGTTGTTTTTTTTTTTTTTTTTAGAGGCGCAACTGATGACACACACACCCACACCCACCCCCCGGTCGTAGCGGCGACGATAACACAAATTATATCCAGCTCAATCTTCAAAAAGAAGAGACCAAATTCACGAGAAGGAAAATAACTCTATTTAATCAACGAGTTATAAGTACAAAGGACGTGTTTAGACTTGTGCCTTTCTCAACATTCAGTGTTCTGACAGCACTTCTGTGTATATTTACCATATCATGGGTCATGGTTTCCTGTAACTTCGTTGATTAATAAACATCGAAATAGGACCAGTATTTAATACACAGTCAGAATCCGATTTTACGAGCGCCATATTAAAACAAGTCCCCTTCTATTCTGAATCCAAAAATAATGAATCTATAATAATTTACTGTCGAATTTTCGTATGACAGTAAAGAGTATTTTCAGCACAATTGATTACATAATCCAGAGCCATCAATTGTCCACTAAGAAATTATTAGTTGGTACAATTTTCGTGAATATAGCTGCATGTCTCCATAATTGTGCTCTGAATGAGCCTATATTTCACTCACTAGTCAATACAATATTCTGCACAAAATTATATGTACTCTCATATACGCATAAAATCATCTTAATCCGATCATTCATAGCATAGTTCTATTACATAAATCCTTCCTACTAGAAATTCACACAACAGAACGAGTTTATTAACACTTGTGCGCAAATTGAGTTCTATACTTCTCCCAGAAAATAGTTGATGGTATTGATTCATGATTTTACCTAATTTGTTTTGGCGTGCATAAACCATCACACAATTAAGCTCTTTATGAGCCTACATTCCTGCATAAATTTTAATTCACTTCAATAACTTCAGTGCTGGCTTACATGATTGCAACTGATTACCAAACATAAAAAAATCTATTTAAGAAAAAGGGGGAACTTTTGAACTCCTATAGCTGCCATGTCTTACAGTGTATTAACTTTCATTGATATTGTTATATTCTACCCTAAGTGGACCGCTAATTCTTCCACGGTATTTAGGCCGAGAGGCATCTTAGTTTGCAGGTTCACAATAGATCTGAACTATATTCTTCTTAATTTAGGTACTCTATCTCCACCTCTCTCATTCAGTGGGACATGATCCATGCAAAAAAATTGCAATAAGTTTCTATTGCTTTTATGATGAGTTGCAAATTTTTTTGTGACTGGATAAGTATGATCATTCATTTCGATTGCTCTTGCATGCCCCAAAATCCTACATTAACATCAAAATAGTTCTGAAGTGATGTTGCTTCCCACCATTTGCGTGTTTCACGTTCATACATTCTTTCTAATTTCATTTATTTATTCTGAGATCATCCTGTGTGACTGGGAACGATTCCTTTCTCGTGTCGTCACTTGCGTGTCCAGTTGTGAAAATTCCAATTGCTGCTTCACGGCATGCTGCGAACTGAACATTCTATTTTAAAGTTTATTTCAATACTTGTATTCAGACAATCCAAAATTCCTCTTTCTTGCTCCAGCTGCTATATTTGTACATCAGTTACAGCCTTATTGCAAGGCTGTGTTTTTGAAGGCGGGAAATAATCAAACGAGGATTTGTGGGTCCTCCAACTCACCGGTCCTCAGATCTCCGGCTGCCTTTGTTTTCTTGAATTGATTCTGCAGTGGTACTCCGGGGTTGTTTGAATTGTTGCTCCAGTCCACCAGAAAGCAACGCTCTGGAGTGCTAAGTGCTTTCTGGTGAACTGGAGCAACAATTTAAACCACGCCGAAGCACCGATGCAGAATAGATTCAAGCAAATAAAGGCGGACTGAGATCTAAGCACTGGTGAGTCGGATGATCCTCGAGTCCTCATTTGATTATTTTCCGGCTATAAAAACACTGCGTTGCAATAAGGCTGTAACTGATGTACAATTTAAACGACTGGAGCGAGCGAGAGAGGAATTTTGATTGTCTGTGAATACAAGTATTGAAAGAAATTTTAAAACTAAATGTTCAGTGACGCAGCATGCAGTGAAGTTACAATTGTCATTTTCAAAAAGGGGACACGCGAGTGACGACACAAGAAAGGAATCGTGCCTAGTCACACAGGATGGTCTCAGAAATAAATTCATGAAATTAGAAAGAGTGTATGAATGTGAAACACACAAATGGTGGGAAGCAACATTACAGCAGAACTATGTGGATGCTAATTGTATTTCTAGAGGTTTGAGGATATACACAGCACCAGCATATTACAATCCAGATCCCAATCTGCTGGAAGAATGGTCCGCATTTACCACAGAATCTTCAGTAGACCTGCTCAAAATTATTATCGAATTTTCCTGTAGTGATTGGGACAAATGTTTAAAAGAAATAGAAGAATTAGAGACCCTAATCTCCAGTGATAAAGATGCAAAAATTCAGGAAAAATTGAGAGAAGCAATGAAAAACAACTTCTAAATTATGAAGATAAAATTAAACAACGTAAACAAACCAAATTCAATTGTGATGCCGGTGATTATGAATGGGACAGAGTGCTCACCTTTGCCAGAAAATTTGATGCACCAAGAAGAGCACTATGGAGCTCAACAATGGAGTAAAAAGAAACATCACAAGCTGATATTGTAACTGACACAGAACAATCTGAAGACGAGGGTGTAGACCCCCAAACACGATTTCCAGGCCAGACATGTTTTTCACGAGGAATTTCAACTCCTAAAACAATCATGGCAACGAGGGGGCAGAGGCAAGCCCCCGGGTCACAATATTCGAGGAAGACGAAAGGCGAGAAGAGGGGCTTCAACCAGTATTAACAAAGGAATAGCCTCACAAACAAGAAGCAAACTGGGCTCCAAACATGTTTAGACACTGATGAATTAACAATTCTAAATCTGACCCGGAGACAGCTAACCAAATCTGAAGAATCAACTTTAAAAATGGAACTGACATTTTGTCCAACTAAGAATTTTGAGTATACCCAGATGCACATTGATTTATTTTTATTCATATAAGTTCTATAAAATAAAAGGAAACAGTTACCAACTGAAATCCGCAGTAACATCTCAAGCAACGGATATGCTAACAGTAAATGATCTTGAGACCTTGATTTTTCTAGATAATTCTGAGTCAACATCTCAAATGGAACAAGAATTTAGAGAAATTACGCAAGTAGAAAGATTTGGCATCATGCAAAAAGTGCAAAAACTAAGCTAAAAGCTATATCAATTATTTTTACAGGTGATGCTATGGTTGCCATTGATGTATTTGAAGAGGCGGTAAAGAAAGATTTGATGAAATTAAGACCTATGAATCTAAAGATAAGATGAAAAAAAAAACGCCTTATCAGCAACCCAAAAGGATCAGAGTATTTTGTGCAAACCGTCTGACAAAGGAGGTAATATCGTATTATCGTATTGCTGACGAAGGAATATTTCCGCCAAGAAGCAATACGACAATTGTCAGATAGAAACTGTTACACACTAGTACACAAAGAGGACTATAACTCCAGTTTTGAGGACTATAATAACATGATGCAAAGATAGTACAGCTGTGGGATGTTGAATCAAGATGAATTAACGTTCTTAAAGTGTCCACATCCAGTAACACCCACTTTTTACCATCTTCCAAAGATATATAAGGATAACAAGACACCATCCGGCGTTGAGAAATCTCGCTTGGAAGCAGTTCAGCGTTGGATTCTCCTCGCTCGCGTTTGCCAACTTACCGTTGGCAGACTAGAGTGGAGAAAAGCAGAGTGGATTTTTATTTTTTTTACTCTGCGAGCTCCACGGAGTCGGAATAACTCTGCAAACTACGCGAACGGAGCGGAGTTCACCGCCCAGTCCTACACTTTACTTGCACATGTGCACACTTGCCCACAGATGGGTCTTTTGTCTACACTTCTTGCACCATTTACGTCAAAGCCACTTGTGCACTCTTCTAACACGGCTCATGCATGGCTCATTCTGTTACATATTCACTTTGCATAAAGGTTCACAACACACTTCATTCAAACATACCTCACCCTCTTCACTCATACAAAGACCATTCAGGTACCACACCTGCACACATTCATACTTTTATGCCTGTAACTGAGCGAACTCAATTTACATGCCTTTGATACCCAAGGCTTTTGTGCTTCATAAAGACAATCGGAACGGGAACAAAACAATGTTATGGATGCAGCATGTTATGTGTTTACATCAGAGTAAACCAGCAACATGTTGTAATGGCACATGTAACCCCATTCATGGCGTTGTCTGACGGAGCCTTTTACATGTGTCACTTGCAATGCAATAATCCTGTCTATTTACCATTTGGCCAGTGAGCTGACATCTTAGGCCTTCTTCAGGACAAGAAGGAACAGTGATCATTAAAATCAAATTACAGAGGGCATGGCCAAGATGGCAGCCTGAGTGGACGGACAGCTCCGGAGCTCCCGCCGATAGCCTATTACAGCACCAGCCCTTGGGCCGTTCCAGCATCAGTCGGCCCAAGCACTTGTGGCGGCTTTGATCCTGAACCCCGGGGGCTGCTTTCCGGGTCGGAGGTGGCTGCTGCGGTGAAGTTTGCTGTCCACGACTTCCAGCCGACCGGCCTGGCGGCCTGGCAAGTGAGGAGAGTCCCGAGCGCCGAGGTTGACAGCGAGACTCCTGAGGGGTGAGGCGGCAGACCCGGTGGACCGGGGAGCATCGGTGCGGACACTGGGGCGTGAGTGTAGACAGCGACGGCCCAGAGGGCTGCGGTCTGACTGACCCCCCGCAGCTGCTGACTGGGTTGACACGGGGGGCCAGGCCCACGCCGCCATCTTGTGGTGAGGGCAGCGCCCCTGGACTGGAGGAGCTGAGAGCGGGTTCTGATGGAGCCCCGGTTAGCAGGAGGGCAGCCTCGCAGCAGCGCAGTGGGGGCTGGTCCGGTCGATCGCCCCCCGGCAAGAGTGGCATAGCGGAAGAGGCGATCTGGGACACCAGCGAAGCGTAAGGCCGCAGGGGCGAGTGGTGCAGTTGGGGCTTCCCGCTTGGCCTGCCTGACATCAGAGGCGACTGGTGGCGATACTGGTGATCTGCGGCATGCCGGCGAGCGGGGCTGCGGTCTCCCCAGCGGCTACAGGAGAGTGACGGTGACTGGCTGGACAGGAACTCGGAGAGGAGAGCATCGTGGTGTAAGCCTAGGAGGACTTCCTTGGCGCCGAGGATGAGGGCTGGACTACGGACGGAGCGGGAAGGAGCTGGTTGCAGACGTCGGCCTTGGCCAAGCAACGGTGGGAAGCAGCCGGGACTGCCATTTTGTGGGAATGCTTCCTTCTGGGCCCGGGCTCAGGGGATTGTGGCTGCGGCCTGTGGCAGAGGTGAGGACCCCTGGGGTATTGGGAGCAGAGGGCCGGTGTCCTCGGCGTGCTGGTGGGGTCCCTGAGAGCGGCGGTGACATTTGTTGGCGGCAACCGATCCGCTGAGGCGGTGCCACTGGGAAGGGAAGGCGCCGCAGGGGTGCGGGTCCCCCATCTCCGCCGACAGGTGGAGAGGCCGGGAAGATCTAGAAGCAGCATACCGGCCTGAGCAGTGGAGGTTGGCCGGGAGCCCTCCACAGTCTAGTAGCATGGTGCGGGTTCTGGAGAGACATGCTTTGTTCCCCGCTGGGGGCGATGAGGGCCTGCCCTTAAGTGAGATTAGCCGAGCCCCAGCTGAGAAGCATTATCAGACCACTGTTGACTCCGCCCTGGGGGGCAGCTGGTTCTACGCAGTGTGGAAGGGCCACTGAGGGACAGTGTGGCACTGCAGGAGGGCCCCATGGGTATGTCGAGACACAGCAGCACACAGTCTACATTTCGGGCTGGCCTACGATGCGGAGCTATGGGGTGTGACATGCCGAAGTGGTAAGGAGCCGTGTGTGTTGCGGGTCCACATTGGGGTGCACAGTTGGTGTTAAGGTGGCCTTAATGCGAGAGGGTGCGTCGGGTCCCATCAAGGACAGAGGAGGCAAGCAGGTGCTCCAGTTTAGCTCATACACAATGGCCCATATCGGTGGGTCCACTGAGGCTTGACTTGTCATGTCATATCAAAGGTTTTTATATAGGGCAACTTATCACCGCAAGGTCTCAAGGCGCTTACAGCAAAAAACGATTGACCGTAAGTGAGGCTAAAGCAGTATAGAAAAGAATTACTTGGGGAAGAGCCAAGTTTTTAGGGCTTGGAACAAAAATGATTTGTTACTAGACCTTAAGTATCTTTTGGGGACATACCAATTAAGTTTCTTTTGGAGGTATTTGGGTCTATTGTTATACAGAGAGTCATGCGTCATACTAAGGATCTTAAAATGGCTTCTCTGTCGAATGGGAGGCCAATGGAGCTTTTTCAAACATGGCGTGGAAGCTGTTCTAGGAGGCAGGTCCAGGACTAATCTGGCCGCTGCGTTCTGGAGGGTCTGCAGTTTTGCCAGCAAATCCTTGTTCAGTCCAGCATGTAGGGCATTGCCATAATCAAGATGGCTGATGATCAGGCCCTGTACCAAGGGTTTTCTAGCTTCTATAGGAAGCCACCTGAAAATCTTCCTAAGACTGCGCATTATTCCATAGCAAGTCCCTGTCACTTTGGCAATGTGGTTTTTCATAGACCAGGTGGAATCAATTATTATTCCCAAGTTACGCACTGCAGATTTAGGGGAGGGACATACTCCCAATTCCGATGGCCACCACTCTGTGTCCAGCATTTCTCTGCTTTACCGAACAAGATATTTCAGTTTTACTAGCATTCAATTGGAGTTTGTTGTTCCTCATCCAACTGCTTATCTCAACCATGCAGTCTTTAAAACGTGAACGCGTGCCGACGAGATCCATACCGCAGGTGATCAGCAGCTGGGTATCATCGGCATACGACACAGTTTCAAAGCCATAGGAGTTGATGATTTTTGCCAGTGGGTTAAATAAAAGTTAAATAGTAAAGGGCTTAAGATTGACCCCTGGGGTACCCCCACCGTTACACGGCAGCTACTGGAGACCCGAGTGTCTACTCGAACGGTTGTGAGGCGATCAGTAAGATAGTTTTCAATCCAATCAAGGGCCCTCCCTCTGATACCTATCTCCCACAGACGATGTTTCAAAGTGGTGTGGGAGATGGTATTGAATGCCGCGGAGAGGTCCTAGAGGATGAGGATAGCTGATTCGCCTCTATCCACCGCGAGCCTGATGTTATCCTCAATCTTGATGACCGCTGTCTCCGTGCTATGGGCAGCACGGAAACCGGATTGGGAGGGATCCAGGACTCCGTGTGCCTCAGTAAAAGCAGTAAGCCGTTTATTTACTAGATGTTCCAGCACTTTCTCAAAAAAGGGTAGCAAAGAAATGGCCGTTAATGAGAAGGTAAGGTAGGGTCATCGGTAGGTTTCTTTAAAATCGTCTTTACTTGTGCATGTTTCCATTTGGACGGTACAATGGCTTGTTCAAGCGAGGAGTTAAAAATTGCAGTGAGGGAGTTAGCTAGCAATGGCATAATTTTAGCACAGCGGCGCGGAGGGAAAGGGTCCGTAGGGGATCCAGATTTTATTTTACTTAAGCCCTCCAGGGTTTCAATGACTGTGATCGGATCGAATTCCGTCAAATAGGAAGGTTCCTTGCAGTCAGCCAAGGGGGGAGAGAGTATAAGACTATTGTTTTGCTGAGAATGGTCTAGGTCAGTATTAGGAAAGGAGGAATAGATTCTTTGATTTTATTATCAAAGAACTCTGACATCGACTCTACCGACTTTAGAGAGGGACTAAAAAGAGACTGTTCGGCACGAGGGGAGGTAAATTCTTTTAATATTTTATATAACTCTTTGCTAGAATTAGCCGAATTATTTATACGCTGAGTTAGATATGTCTTTTTTGCCGTTTTAATTTTTTTAACATAACATTAATGCAGTAATTTATACTTCGTTCTGTCCTCCTTCGTTTTTATTTTCCGCCAGTTGCGTTTCCATTTTGGATCCCCAGCAGTTGGGCGGGTCCACTGGGGCTGTTCGGGCACAGCAGGTTAGAGAGCACACTGGACCCGAGGGCGCGGAAGCTCTTGGATCAGGCAATGTCCACTTCCAGAGGGCGGAGGGATAAGACTGTGAAGGATCTATTTGCCAAGGTCCAAGCGAGCCAGTAACTCCACGCCATGGCTTCGAACTCAAGTTACCTCGGGGCAGGATCTTAGCCAATCACTAAAGCCTTATTGGAGTCATTGAGAGAGGACATCCACACATTAAAGAAGGAGTTCATAGAGGAAATTAATGAGGTTCGCAGGGATGTGGACGGAATAGGTGAGCGTGTCACCGAGCTAGAGAATAGGAGCGATGGGAAGGACACAGAAATAGCGGCACTGCAATAGCAAATCCTCCGGATACACGACCAACAGGTCGACCTTCAGACCCATCTTGAGGACCTAGAAAATCGTTCCCGGCGACACAATGTTAGGATTCGGAATGTGAAGCTAACCGATGAGACGAAGGATCTGTTTTGTTTCACGAGTGAACTCTTCAATCACATTTTGGGACATCCTCTGGAGTCAGAACATCGCCTTGACAGGGCGCATAGGGTGGGGCTCCCACGGGCTTCTTCGGCCCCACCACCGGACATCCTGGTCTATGTACAAGACTTTCGCACTAAGGAAGAGATCCTTCAGAAAGCCAGGCAAATGCATCCACTGTCCTTCCAGGGCCAGTCGCCCGTTCTGCTTCAGGATTTATCGCCCCTCACGTTGCAAAACCGCAGAACCTTCAAGCCTGTCAAGTCTCACCTGCAACAAAGTGACATCTCTTACAGCTGGGGCCACGCGTTCCGCTTAGAGTTTAAACTGGACAACAAACTTTATCAGCTGCGATTGGTGTCGGAAGCCTGCCGCTTGCTGGGCATTGACCCGCCTACTGAGGAGAGCGATGCGGCGAGCCATGTCATGGACAGGAATGACTCTAAGCCCCTATGGCAACAACAGGGTAGGCGGCGCTGGGTGAAGAAACCCCGGGCGGATGCGATTGTGGAGGGCCAGCGAGCCACAGTGGAGGCGGTGGCGTTGGACCGGAACCCATCCCCAACCGGCTGACTTTCGGGACTTTCCAAGGCCAACTGTTTGCTTGTTATATTTCTTAGGCCATTGGCGGGAGGGGGGTCGTTGAGTTAGACGACTAACCCCGATTCACTATACTTCCAATCACCTACGGAGGATGGACTCTACCATTGTGCTTACCTTGTTTTGTTTGGGGGGAGGGGGGGGGCAGTTGTGGGGGGAATCCGTTGTTCCAAGTCCACCGAGCGCCAACGGTTAAGATGGGTGCCCCTTGTCTGAGTAACCCAGGGAGGAGAGACCTCCAAGGCCAGAGACCTTCTCATGCAGGTGTGCTCCTTCAGCCTCTTATGACTCTAACCGAGTAAATGCCAGCTGCGGAGCTTAAAGTCCATACGTTAGATGTGAGGGGTTTGAATAATTCAGTAAAGCTCAGGACAGTCCTCTCATTCCTAGAGCACTCTCAGGCGGATATCTGACTCCTACAGGAGACACACTTGCTGCAGAAAGATTGCCATTGCCTGCGGTCCCGGAAGTTCCCACTACAGTTTTTCTCTTCCAGTACTACGAAGACTGCAGGAGTCTCAGTTTTGGTGGCTCAGCGATTCAGGGGCAGAGTATTGCACAAAGGTGCGGAGATTAAGGGAAGGTTGTTGACTTACAGGTTTTCCTTGGGCGCCTCCATGTTATACTATTGGGTCAGTTTACGCCCCCAATGAAGGTCAGGAGAGGTTCTTTCACTCAGCAATCACTGAAGATTCCAAAACTCCAGACCGCCATGTTATGCTGGGGGGAGATCTAAATTTGGTCTTTTAAACCACTTTAGACAGATCATCCCAACACACTTCCCAAACAGGTGCCCTCTCATCGGAGGGGTTGTCCCGCTTGAGCGAGTTAGGCCTAGCGGATTTGTGGCGCAGCTTTCACCCCCGGAGCCGGGAATACTCCTACTATTCTAATGCACACAAAACATATACCCACTTGGATTACATGCTAGCTTTGTCATCCGTGTATTCGCTTGCGACCGCAGTGGATATTGGGACTGCTTCCCTATCGGATCACGCACTGGTGACAGTTGCCCTCTCCCTTCCCCCTACCCTGCGCACGACACGGATCTGGCACCTTCAGGAGACATTATTACACCGCAAGGAGGTGGTTGCACGGATACAGCGAGTTATTACGGACTATCTATCTCACAATAGCACTGCAGACACCACACTTGCGACACAATGGGCAGCGCTGAAGGCTGTAATAAGGGGCGAGTTTATAGTAATTTCAGCGGCAGATAATGTCGAATGCGCGCATAAGCGGGAGGAGCTCTCTCAGCAGACTAGGGAGCTGGAGCAAATGCACCAGAGAACGGGAGCTCCTCGAATTTGGAGGCAACTTAAGGCGGTTCGGCAACAACTAGCGGCTATAAATCCGGATCGGGCAAAATTTGCGGCTCTGCTGCTAAAGCACGCATATTACACTGGTGGAGATCGGTGTGGGCGCCTACTAGCTCACAAACTGCGCTAAACTAGATGGCGTCAGAGTGTGCAGGAAATTCTCCGGAAGGACGGTAGGCGCATCACAGAGGATGCTGATATCGCCTGTGCCTTTAGCGAATTCTACGCCGACCTCTACGCCGGTTCCCCAGCAGGGGACTTCGCCGGAGAGGCCTTTCTCGACTCAGTTTCCCTCCCAGCCCTTACGAAAGATCAGGCAGAACATCTTGAGCGTGACATTAGGCCAAAAGAGGTTATCACAGCCATCTCCCGTCTTAAGTTGGCGAAAACGCCTGAGCCAATTAGCTTTCCTGCCAGCTTCTAGAAGACATTTTGTGCACAGGTCGCTCCCCTTCATACATGACTTTTTATTTCCTTTTCAGAACCCGGGGCGATCCCGTGGGACCTATTGGAGGCTTCTATTGCGGTCATTCCTAAGCCAGGAAAGGATCAGTCGCAGTGCGGGGCATACTGTTCTATCTCTCTCCTTAATGTTGATCATAAATTGTACACGGGAATCTTGGCTGCCCGCCTTGCGCCTCACATGGGAGGCCTAGTAGCCCCGGATCAGGCGGGGTTTATCCCGGAGCGCCAAACTTCTGACCACACCAAGAGGGCCTTGCATCTTGTAGAGAAAGCTACGCCTACGCAGAGGGAATTCATGATGCTTGCTATCGAAGCCGAGAAAGCGTTCGATATGGTCCATTGGTCCTATTTGGAGAAAGTTTTGGAGAAGGTGGGGTGGGAGAGAAGTGCCGTCTGTACGTCCTAAAATGCTACAAATTCCCAACGGAGTGCCGTGTTAATGGCTGCACCTCCCCCCGGTTCGCCATTGAACTAGGCACGGGTGTCCCTTGTCGTCTTTCTCTTCGCCCTATACATGGAGCCATTGGCACAGAGGTTGAGGCTTAACCAGAGGGTAAAGGGAATAAAGTTCGGAGGTTACGTTCATACAATTAGTCTTTATGCTCGGCGTCCTCCTCTCGTTGTCTCACCTGACGGAGTCGCTGCCCGCATGCCTCGAGGACCTAGAGTTATTTACGCAAGCGGCCGGATTCAAGGTCAACATGGGCAAGTCGATGGCACTCGACCTGTCCTTGGAGAGATCCACCCATGAGTTTCTGCAGGGCTTGTTTCCCTGTCACTGGGTGATGGAGGCGATCCCGAACTTTGGGATCCCGCTGGCCCCCTCGCTTCAGGCCACAGTAAGCGTTAATTACGCCCTGTTGCGACAGAAAATTAGGCGGGAACTGGGGAGGTGGAAACACTATCCTTTGTTTTGGCTGGGGAAAGTGGCAGGAGTTAAGATGACAATCCTCCCCCAGATCCTATATCTGTTCTGCACCATTCCCCTGCGACCACCACTGGGTTGGATACAACAAACACAATCCGAACTAGCTCAGTTTATTTGGAACGGGAGGAAGCTGCGTCTAAAATTGCGATTGGCGACACTTCCCCCAGAAGGTGGGGGACTTGGTTTACTGGATTTGTTGCTCTACTTTCAAGCTGCTCAGCTGCGTCTCCTTGTGGAGTGGAGTAGATGGGATGCTGAAAAGCATTGGCTCTTTCAGGACCAGGCGATGGCGGGCCACCCGCTCCAGAGGATTCCCTTCCTCCGAAGGCAGCACAGACCTTCCAATCTGTATGCCTCATACCTCACTAGGGTTCCCATGGAAGTCTGGGACCAAACCAATGTTAAGCACAAGCTCACCACCTTTCCGTCCCCACTTACCCCTTTAATGAACTATCCTGATTTTACTCCAGGCATGGATTCGGTGGCCTATGCGAGATGGAGGCCAGCTGGGTGTAGGTATCTCTTCCATTTGTACGCAGTGGAGGGAGTTCTGCCCTTTCCTCATTTCAGACAAGAGTATGGGATGCCAGAGTCAAAGAGGCTTCGATACCTGCAAGCGCGACACTGGGCACTTAGCGAGCTAGTACGTTCTATGGCTGATAGGCGGCTGCTGCCGCCATACGAACATTGGCTAATTACACGCAAATAGGACACAAAACTAATTTCGGATTTGTACAGTATGTTGCATGCTAAATACACTCACATTTACAGCCCGGGTAAGGCGCGCTTGGAGAGGGAACTGGGGAGAACACACAGCCGTAAGGAATGGGAAGGCATATATTATAGAGCCAGGCACTCTGCATACCACATAGGGCTTACTGACACCCTCATTAAGATTGTAACCTATTGGTACTATACTTCTGAGCGGCTGCACGAAATGGATCACACTAGAGAGGCGACTTGTTGGCAGGGCTGCGGTAAGGTAGGCACACTGGTGCACTTACTCTGGGATTGCGTTCATCTTCGGGTGTACTGAAAACCAATATCCCACGATTCCCCTCGTATGTATTGTTGGGTCTGCCAACCCAGTAACATACCTGTTGCACTCCCGCAGAGGTCGCTTGATTGCTATTGCGCTAGGCTCCGCTATGCAGAATATACTCGCGCACTGCACATGTCCCTACATTCCATGGTTGGCTCCACCGTTTCTGGTTCGTGTTGGATATGGAGAAGCTTTCTCTGACAATGGCAGGGGAGGGGGCTAAGTACGCAGAGTTGTGGCAACACTTTTTGTCCCTGTTGGCTCCGAATTCCGAGGTCACCTGTCTCTGCTACCTATGCTTACTTCGTCTCTCTGATATGGAGCGGCCGACGATGGGCTAGTGGGTATGCACACTTAAACGAGTTGAATGGTGGATTTGGAATACAGGGGGTGGGTGGGTGGGGAGGAGAGGGGAGGGTTGGGGTGGCGGTTTGGGGGTTCTATATGGCTGTGTTTTTTTTATTTCATTTGTTAATTGTTTGTACATGCAAAGTGCTTTTCAGCAAGCCTCATCCCGCAGCGCGGAATGGTCTTGTCCGTTCCGTTTCAGCCTTGGACTCAGCTACGCTACGAGTAATGGGGGCTATATGGGCAAATGGCTTTTGTGTATGTGCGATTATCTTTCAATAAAAAGATTTAATACTAAAATCAAATTACAGCTAGTAATGTCAGGAGAAAAATACACACAAGACAATTGAGTGAAGCCACACTAGCCTGCCTGTGGCTCAGGTTCTTTCTCACCTGGACACATCCATTGAGCAGAAAATTCTTTGTAACTAGGGGTGCGCGAAAATGTGCGTAATTTACATAATTACTTGACCTCTTCAAAACCTTACGCGAAAGTGCATGTAATTACTAATGCAAACCCATCATGTGGCAGTATATCTTGGTGCAAAGAAAACAAACCCCGCGAAAGCCAGCTGCCTGTGTCCTAATCTCACTCGCTGTTCCTGCGTGCTCGCGGAAGTTCTGGTGTTTCACTTAACAAGTGCAACACGAAGTTACTTGAGAGTACACCAGTGTAAGAGATATTTCACCCATGCCTTTGTCTAACATATTAGCCAAACCTCCTCATCCTTTAGGTAAGGGAAATGTATTTGCTGCAGTGAATTTGATGGTTCAGTCCAACTGCTGCTCCAATGGTGACTTTCATTCTGGAGCATTCATGATATCTTGGTTATTGAAAATAGCCTTGTCCTGTGGTCCACTTACTTTATTGCGTTATTTTCGAGGACAGGACCTTGTGTTTTGGCGCAGTGGCAGGATTGACGCAAGCATGACATTGCAAGTCCGTAAGCTGCATGATGAAAGCACGTCCAGCTCCCGGTGTGCAGTGGAGCTCTTGGCCACCGAGAGCCATCCTGGGCCTTCAGGGGCCTGCCACAGAAGTGTCATTCGGTATGGAGCTTAAGCAGGTCCCTTCTAAGCTCGGTCTTAAGCCTCTGCTCTGCCTACCTGTCCAGGCGCTACACCCCAGACCCCTTCGCTCTTGCCTCAGCAGCTCCCACTTCCACCAGGCACCTCCTCTACTAAAACGATGGCAAGGAAGAGACGGGTCAAGAAGATGGGCAGTGTTCAGGAGGTGTGGGGGCTCCTGGAGGGCTGCTGAGACACCCTAATCCAAACTAGTTCCCTGAGCTGAATGTTGGCCGTTGAAACAAAGCGGCGATCAGCAGGTGAGGTGTTCGAATCCCAGCAGGGCCAACTCAGCCTCCCATCCTCCGAAGGCTTGTAAATTGAGTGATTAATAGTAACACTATTCAATCTATTTATGGCTGAGCTCTCAGTTCAACTCAATGGAAGCAACGCGCATGCACCAAAGCTAGGTGGTCACCAGCTATCTAATCTCCTATATGCAGACGATTTAGTACTTATCAGTCGGACACCCATAGGTTTACAACGTCTGCTGGACATTACATCTCAATACTCGGATACTAACAAACTAAGCATCAACCAAGACAAAACAAAAGTCATGTGTATAAATTACCGGAAAACAAAAACAAAACACAATTGGCACTTGGCAAAATGCAAGCTTGAAGTCGTACAAGACTACAAATATCTGGGGGTTATGATCGATAGCAAAGGCAATTACAAAGTACAATTTGAGGCAATAAAAAAGAGGGGGCTTATGACAGCAGTAGCACTAAGAAACCTGAAGAACATAACCGCTGGCCCGAGCTTCCTCCCTCTGACCAAGGTGA
This sequence comes from Lissotriton vulgaris, assembly GCF_964263255.1. Lineage (NCBI taxonomy): Eukaryota > Metazoa > Chordata > Amphibia > Caudata > Salamandridae > Lissotriton > Lissotriton vulgaris. Next base: position 104,694,824 of record NC_141686.1, read on the forward strand.
TACAGGCCAAACTCATACCATCTATCACCTATGGAAGCGAAGCCATGAGAGGGAGGGATGCGGAAACATTAAATGGTACCATCGCCAGAGCGCTAAGAATTATATACGGGCTGCCTGGATATACATCTCCAGCGCAAATGAGGTTGGAATTTGGTATACAAAAACAGGAGCTGGACAGGAAAGGAGCCTTTGTTAAAACCTGGTTTAAGATCAAAAAAGGGCAACCAGAAACTTTAAATTTCTATTTGTGGAGAGAAGTAGAAACGAAAGTAACTTGCCCAGCCAGACTGTTCTTGGACACTGCACTGGACCAGTTGGGCTTACGGCAACTCTGGGCAACGCCTGGGACCATGGCAAGCTTCAAGAAAATCGTAAATAACACTGTTAAAAAAGAGTCAATCTTACAGGACAAAGCGGCCTTGACTGAACGTTCGCATGGCTGGCTAACTATACAATCTTATAGTAAAGCGACTCCGCAAGCTTACCTCCTCTCTAACTTTTCCAGAACCATTAAAGAGAAGTTTCTGAAATTTCGGTTAGGTCTGCTGCCGACAGCATACCACCTGCCCCCTCCAAAGCCAGCAGTGTGCCGCCTTTGTGGGGAAGGAGAGGAGGACATAGTCCACATTATAACCATTTGCCGCGAGCTGATGCAGGAGCGCCGGCAACTACTCAGACCAATTTTCAACAAAAACCAAATACGGTCATGCAGACAAGCGGTGCTTGCAAGCTTCTCTGGCCAAGATACTCAACTAAGCTGCTGTCTGGTAAAGTTTTTAATTGCAGCTGACCTACATTTTAAAAAAAAGTGCACACAACCATAACAGTGTGTTAAGCATACAATGTCAAGTTTCTTTCTCCACACCCAAACCTCAAAGGAAACCATTGAAAGGCTAACTATACGACATACTTTGCACAAACCAACGGAAGCCGAGGCAGCACTATGCACTTTAAATCGGCGCATCCCGGTCTGTCATCGTTCTGAAGTCAAGATTTTAATAAGGGGGGTACTTTTATCTCACGGACTGCCACTGATATTCGCCGGCCGAAGTGAAGAAACAAGATTATGGACTACCGAGGCCGGGGGTGTGGATTTTCTTCCCAATCTTAACGCATGTTTTTGTTTAACTATGGCTATCAGCTTTTTTATAAAGAAAATTGAGGTTTTATTGTTTATAATAGTGGGTCAATCATTGTAATGGTTTTAATTAACTGCACAATAAATTTATTACTTACTTAAAAAAAATAGTAACATCTGTTAGCTAAAGAGCTTAGAAAAGGCAGGTGTGTCATGAGGCACTACATAAAAAAGCTATGTTGTGTTGTTTGAGATCTGTTGAGTATTTAGAAAATATTATTGTCTGCTTTTTTCTCAGTGTAATTTGTGTCTGCAGTAGTTTACCACCGCACCCAGTTTTATGGATTTTGCTTTATTCATTGCTCACAGCCAGGCCCGTCGCCCGAGGGTATCTGGGTCACACCCAGCTCCCAGCGACTGCTGAGTGGGTGAACAGCCAGTCCGCCCTCTTGGTAAACAGAGAGACAGCCTCCCTGTACTCTGTCCTTCCAGCAGAGAGGGACTGCTGTAGACAGGCTGGAGCGGGTGTGGACTTTACCAGAGACCATCCAGGAAGGCATGGATACAGCATTCACGTCACCCCTGTGGCGTTGCGTGTGTTTCTCTGCAATAATACAAATCTGTTTCAACTATAATTTGTCATTTGTGTTATTTTTAATAACACTTGAAGTATTCCGGGGAGCCATCTAAAGTTTCACCAGTTGGTGTGGGTTTTACTCTGAATCGGCCATGACTTGGAAAGACAGCGAAATGAAAACAAGCACTGGCAATGCCAATAGGTCTGGCTTTAAAAGAGTGTTGTATGGTAATGTGAAGCATTATATGTAAATAGCATGCAAATAAATGTATTTGTGATGAGAAGCATAGAATTGTAACATTCTATTGGTGTAGGTTAAAAGGTCAGGTAGAGTTGCACTGTAAAGCCAGACCTAAAAATGCTCGTAGGTTAATGACTACCCTACGCCCATCTGTGCTGCTGCCAGCTAAAAACTACTTAAAGTATCTAGTTATGTAAGATACTTTAACAGTATTACACTATTGTGTGTGCCCCTGAAAGTCTAACTCGGACATCTCGATAAATAAACAAAATGATCACCCCTGTGTGGAAGGCAAACACTTTTTTGTGGAAGCACACAACTTCTGCTTGAACCAAAATATGTTCTCCTGGCTCCCAACATGTTGGCTGAGCCAAAGCTCCTCTCTAGTTATGCTCACATAATTGTCTGGCGACAGCAGTACTGTCAAGCCAGACCATGAAAATGGTGACATATAGAAACAATGGATTTCAAGTATAGTATCCTAGTGTCATTTACTTTTTTTTTTAATCATCTTTATTGAGTTTTGTAGCATTACATAGCATGACATACACAAAGACCGTTCAGGTTTACTTCCATTGCACCGTACAAACATCAACCTAGGTTCATTCATCTCACGTCGGAGCTTAGACCCAGGATAGTACAACAGTTAGAAGGTCAACAAACCTAAAAGTGAAAATAAACCATCTTAACTTCCAGTCTGTACCTCTGGTGTGGGTTAAAACATATTGGGAGCTATAGGATTCTTTGGTAGCCCAGGTAGACGCGCAGTATCTTTTACTGTTGTGCTGCCAATATGCCTTTCAGTTCTTCCACAAGCAGCTGGGCTTGTATGTCTAACTAGAGGAGTAGTACACCTTGTCTTGTGCAGGGGCAGGACTGATAATGTTGTTTTATGTCGCAGCCTGGTCCGAAGAATGGGCGGCTCTGTACCAGCCCACCAATGGTACATATGGCTTCCTTATAAAGGAAGGAACTGTTGATTTTCTATACTCTGAAGCATGCATACACTGCATAGGGGTAGAGCCAGAATATTCCTTCTTATGTTGATATATGTGTTAATTGGTTTGCTACACAGTTTAAGCATGTTCACTGGGATAAAGTAGGGAGACAAATGTAGGTCTGTATAGATAACAACATTAAACTTCTATTTTACCCCCTACTCAACCAACTACTGTGCCACCATCTTGTAGCGCTTGGCAAATGTTAAGTCGACAGATATTTAATGTATTGCCACTCCTAAATTATGCTTTATTAATGTCCCAATATCAGTGTTATTGGAAAAACCCTTTTAGCCAGCAACAGGAGGAGGCGTGGTATGTGCACTTATGCGCCCATGACAATTTGGCTTGCCCTCTGGGGCTGGCCAAACCATCATGCACACTTTGCATGTTCTCCATCCAGGCTGCATTACAGCCAGGCTGGAGAACAGACCCAGGCTTCCACTCCCTCGCTGAGCGCTGAACCACAGCACTCAGACCAATCACGACGCTGCTATGAGCAGCACCGTGATTGGCTGGGATAGACTGGGAGCCTGAGTGCTTCCTGTTGCAGCGTCCTCAATGGAACAAGGGAGGAGACGCGGCAACCAGGTAAGTGTTGTTTTTTTTTTTTTTTCCCCTCCCACCACACTGCCAGAAACCCACCCCACCCCCACAGCAGCCGCCAGTGCTGCTCTGTGGTATTTAAGAAAGTGACTGGCTGTATTTAATTGCTTATTGCTAGAATTGATCTGTTTACTGAAAACTGTATTTTCTTGTTTTAGATAAAGCATTACCTGGAAACTCACACTCGAAAGCTAAAGACTCAAAACCAACATACGTGGATGGAAACAAAAAGAATGAACTTTTCCTGGATTTAAATCATCCTGAACCTATTAATCAGGCCGAGCCTTTGGCTATTGGTAGTAGTATGAACAAATCCATCACCTCTAAGATAATGGTCCTGGCGGAGGACATTGTGAACCATTTAGATAAGATTGATCCTTCGCTCCAAGAAGAGAAAGGCCAAGAAGAAGAGAAAAAAAAAGACCGCAAACCTTCATCCTATCAAAAGCCAGGTATAATTTTTCAGCTTCCAACTACAGGTGCTGCTGCTGCTAATATTATGACAACTACTCAAGCCACCACTACAACGACAACTGCACCTCTGACCACGACAACCACAACTCTGTCTACAACCACAACCATACCCACTACTACCCTCAGGGCCACTACTCCCAGGCCCCCACCCCCACCCAAGACCACTCCCACGACCACAACTACTTCATTGCCTAGTACTACAACCACAAGCTTGCCTACAACCACCACTCTGCCTACCACCACATCCACTGTCACAACAACTCTCCCTATTACTACAGCCAAGATAACATCTTTGCCCACCACAACCTCTACCACTCTGACCACCACCACTTCTACCACAACTCGTCTGACCACAACCTCCACCACTACCACTGAACCCCCACGAACTATGGCTCTAACTACTACACCTGTTGTAAAACTTCGACCTGCAAACAGTCACCTCTCCAGGACAACATCTTCAAAAGTTATTCGTTTAACCTCTACTGCAGAATCCAGAGTCCTCTCCCCCGAAGAAAGACCGCAGGCCCCTCTCCCCAAGACACGGAATTCCACTGCAGAAGGTGCCAGCAAAACCAATGTTTCTTCTCCAATGAGTCCTTTTGTGGGGGTGGATTCTGTGACTTCTTCACAGAATTTTAATCATGGCTTCAAAGGTTATGAAGAGAAAATCGCAAAAGATCTTCCTAATCCGGACTCTAAAACTGGTGACAGGAGTGGCTTGTTAGCGGCACTGGTATTTGGGGTTGTTTTCTTTGCAGTTGTTGTATTTCTGATCACCAGGAGAGCCTTGGAAGCTATGCGCAGAAGACACTATTCCAGACTCGACTATTTAATCAATGGGATGTATATTGATTCCTAAAGACTTGGTTCTAAATCTGGAATCTTTTGTGTAAGGATTCTGCACTTTTAGCACAAATGAGATCAAAATGGAAAGCAAAGATTTAACATGAGGGGCTTTAGGGAGACTTACTGGGAACCGGGAAGACATGAGGGAGACCATCAAGGAGCAGGTGGGACATAAAGCAAACTTGAGGGGAGAGAAAGCAGTAACAGAAAGGGGATAGGGACCTCTCAGAACATGGACTGGAGGCCTGGCAAGGACTGAGTGAGTGCTTGGGTCAGGATAGAAAGCAAGGAGCGGATAGATCAATGCATGGTTCTCTAAAAATGTAAACCAAGAAATGAGAAACCACTTAGGGTAACACAGGACGCCTCCTATTGATCCCCTGTCTCCAGAATCTTGTCCGGCCCTTGGTACAAATGTTGTCAGCAACTTTTTGAGTCAGTTGCCTGTACCATGATTTACTTCCACATTTTTCTCAGGGATTTCCCATTGTTGATAAGTAATTAGGACTACATCAGATTCCTTGTATGGTTAAAATGTTCCCTCTCATCAGTCACCTTTGATCAACCAGACTACATTTTCAGGTTCCAGACATTTTCACAAATCTTTGTCCATCACCCATCTTTTCTTCAGTACTTCAGTACTTCATGATTGAGGATTTTTGCTATGTTTTTCTACCTCAAATCTTGTTATCTAATTTCTTTGGTTTTTCATTGGACTGGTATTGCCCTGGGGGTTCTCATTTCAAACTCGATTTGCAACTTCATTCTCCGGCACAATCTGAGCACTCTTGATACCTGTTCAGATATAGTGATCAATCGATTAGTCATTGACATGGAACTGTTTTCCTATTCAGTTCGTGTTGCTTTTCTCAATGGTATGGAGCAAGTCTGCCACGTTTGAGGAAATGCCTGGAAAAGCCTGCCATCGGAGCCATATCTACGGTATCGCTGACTGACTATGACTTAGGAATTTCGAGAACTGGGATATGAACTGCCTGGGGTCGCATCTAGCGGCTATGCAGGGGCGATATTTTTCATTTGAGTTCAGACATTATTTTTTTTTATCTATCTCAGGTTGTAGTCTTGTTTCCTCAGTGGGAAGTTTCAGAGATATCAATATGTTTTTTATACGGTAAATGGTAGAAGAATGCGAGATGTCTCCATCCCGGTGTCTCTTGCCCTGAAACCTGGAGTTGGTCCTCGGGGACATAGGAATAGCAGCTCCCCAGATTGTAGCAGTGATCTCGGGTTCTCTGAGATGGCTTGGTGCTCTTATATAAACCCTTCTACAATTTAGAAACTTGTCAAAAGAAAAGTGTGAAGCTCTCCACTCAACACACGTCTCTGGTGTGTGTATAGCTGCTTTCACTCTCTGACCTGTAACGCATCTGCTACAACCCCTGGCTATGATCTTGGGGTGTTACCCACATTTAAGAGTACACCTGGAGGTGCAAGACAGGCTGCACAACGAAAACTGCAGAAAGATGCTAGAAGAAGACTTCCAGGGAACTCAGGAATTGTATAAACCCTTTTTTGATGTACTTGGTACATGTAACTCTGACCTATAGGGAGAGAGACATTTCACATTTACAGGAGTCTTGAAAATGTTTATCAAAACAAAATGTTGATCTATTCCTTGATTTTGGTAGATTTATTGCATTTCTCTGGAACTATGTGTGTGTTTAACCAAGGCATCTGTTGCTTACCCTACCTCCAGCCTGCAGGTAAGGGGCAATTGAAATGCTGTGATGGCCACTGAAAAAAATCAGTTCTCTTTTAATCCTGTGAAATGGCAGTTGTACAAGTACCTCTGGTGAATCCTGGAAAAAGGCTATTTTAATGAACCTAGTGGAATCTGAGCAATAAGTTCTCCTCATTTATTCCAAAACGTGGGGTGAAGGATAATGTTTTTTCCATGAAAAAGGGACCAGAAAAAGTTGCACAACAATGATGACCAGGGATGACTAGAATTTCGATTCTATAGCTTTAAAACGAAGCGGCGTCAATCCTCTGTTTTTAATGGTCTGCTCGCTGTGTTAATCAATATAATGGGCCAGACCCAGGGCTGATCTGAAACGGATTCAATGGCTGCCTTTCATATGACATTGTTTACATTCTTCTAACCGGTCTGGGGCCGACACTGACTTTAGGGGAAAGAGGTGATGATTTCAGAGGGGAGTCTGGAGAATGTGTGCGTGCCATTAAAACGTGCCGCCTTAAACCGGTTTGTGTTTGCGCTTCTTTTGTACATTTGAATTGGGAGCGGCGGCCAAGAAACCAAACCTTGCAGGAATAAAGTGCCACCATGTCGGACTGCCCCCCAGTGACCAGAGCAGAGGAGCCAGGAAGGCAGAGCCGAAACCAGTCAGCTGATGAACAAGTTCTCGCACCCTTAAGGGGCATATTTAAGAATCCAAGGGGTGGCTGCGGGTATTGTAAACTGGAATAAACTTGCAAATCATGTGTGAATAAAATACTCGCTCGTACAGAGCTTTACATAAAATACAAACAGTGGTATTGTTGAATTCGATTATGTGTAACCAGTGCTATAAATGGGAAGGTACGGAGTACTGGCACTTTTTCTATTTTGAGCGGGAGATTACCTGCATTTCTCAAGAGTGAAGGAATACGTTTAATTGTAGAGTACCGGCACTTCGCAAAACAAACAGGTACTCCTGGTACAGGGTATCTATTTATTTATTTAATGCGATTTTATATAGCGCGAACTTTACCCCAAGGTGTCAGAGCGCTTTACATAAGAACTAGTTGCAAAACATAAGGACTAAAGATTACATGCGTTACATAAAAGATACAAACAGAAAAGATTGCAAATGTACAAGATGTAAAGTCACACAAAGAAGAGACTAGTGGTTAGAGTTATCTCTAAATACATAGGGAAGGGATACGGATGGATATACTCTAAGAGTCACATAGGTCTATTATTCCATTTCAAGCACTCTGTAATGAATACGGGCTCCTTGTCATCTCTAAATTAGCCCGACCGGAAGAAATCCCAGTACGCACCCAATCATGTCTTGTCAAAGGACTTGGATTTAGAAAGTGAATTTAATGTATAAACATGTTACCACTAGATGGCGCAAGAACTCCACAGTTTGGTGAAATTGCCCAGCATTCAAATGTTGTCTATTACTAGTTGTGTGCCATAACCCAATCTCTCGACGCTTAGATAGGGTGGCAAGGTGGTCCAGATTTGCCGGGACCGTCCCGAGATTTGATCATCTCTCCTTGCAAATTTCATTAAATTCTTCACTTGTCGAAGTTTTAGGTGTTTCAATGCACGATTAAGCACAAGACTTCTCAGAAATCACTTATGCTGGACTGTGAAAGTTGTATTAATGTATTCCCCGCAGTGCTCCGCTGTCCGTGTTTGCTACGTTGGTGAGCGCTGGCCTATACGTCATTCTGCCCCGTTGGTCGATGAAAAATTTTAGTCCTACTTCTATTTTCGGGAAATGTCCTGGTTTTTAGATTTAGAAATCTGATCACCCTACATTTAAGTGAACTGGGAGCATAGCTGCCAATGTTTTAGCTTGCTGTGTGTGACATATTCATAATTTCAGTGTAATTATGAGTGACATTTCAATGACTTAGTGACACTTTCTCGCGAGTAAACCCTAAGTCTACCCCCCTAACCAAAACGAGTTGGACTAGTAAGTGTGCTGACGCACTAGTGAACTCCGCTGTGAGGAGACCGACTGCGGGACTGCAGTTCTCTTTATGCATCATGAACAGGGCCGGCTTTAGCGCTGGTGGCGCCTTGTGCGACAATGTTTGTTCTTTTTTTTAATGCATCCCGTTTTCCTTTAAGGAAAATGGGTTGCATTTAAAAAAAAAAAAGTTGCTTTATTTAAAAGCAGTCGCAGACATGGTGGTGTGCTGAGCCCAACAGGCCACCATCCCGGGAAGGGCCTGTCATTCTAAATGGGCTCGCAGATTGCGAGAGGCTCATTAATATTTATGAGCCTCTCAATTTGCGACCCCGTTGGGATGTAATGTAATGTAATGTAAGTGTGTACTTATATAGCGCGGCTGTCACTCCAAGGAGCATCTTGGCGCTTTTAGCCCGAAGCCTAAGGTGGGAGGCCGGCAACAGTCAAATTCGCACATCTGTCTCTTCTATACTGAAGCACAACTGTGTCTAAACCAAAGTCATACAGGGATTCGCATACAGTGTTAAACACACTGTTGTACGTGCCAAATAGCACCTTGCAAATTGTGAACCGCAAATGCGAAGCAATTCGGCAGGTCGTACATCTGGCCCAAAGTCTCCATAACCAATTTCTTTCAGATGCATTGTTAGTTATCTAGCGCCACGCATACCATTGTAGGGTGTCAGAGCACTTAGCATCACACAGAGACAACCAATCATACGTGTGTAAATCAGTGTATAGGAATTTTTACATAAGCCAGAGGACTACAAGGTGTAGAAGTGACATGTCATCCATACTGATGGGCAGTATAGTTTAGGAGTGCTTGGTGTGGAGAAGCACAAACTCAGAGTCGAAAAAGAAACAAAATAGTTTGGAGTGTTCTTTAATCATAAGAATCGGTTTCCAGCCAAATTAACCCTTTAATCAATGTTCTAAAATATACTTTGCAGTGTGTATGCAGTTCTATGATAAAAGTTAATAGCTCACTGTTGTATATTAGGACTTTAAGTTGTAAATTGCAAGTAACAAAAGGATGTCTCTTTTAAAAGCATTAACCTGCTGATATGTTTACATTATGTACACTCTCTACTTGGTACACGGTCTTTGCAGCAGGCATATTAACCCTCTGCACTAACTTCAAATAAGTCAAAACCTCAACTATAGAAAACGCTGATGTCTCTCCAGGAAGATAATTAATCACAGGAGTTGTCTCGACATTTTTGAGAGACCTGGTAATTACCGGAGGAAAGGAACGTGTTGTATGAGGGTCATTCCTACTATTCATGACGAGCTCAGCTCGTCATCAGCACAGCTCCACTGTGCCTCATGACGAGCTGAGCTCGTCATGAGCATCGAAGGGGTTAAAAAAACATAATAAACTTGCAAACACAGTCCCCTCAGGAAGCCAGCCCCGGTGCGGTGGCACCGGTCGCACCGCCCTAGAACCGACCCCGATCATGAATGAGATCAATCATCATTTTTAACCTCATTCCGACTGCACACCAGCAAAAAAAAGCAAATTTCATAGTAATATAAAGTCAGTGCAACAGATGATTCAGAGTTCAGGCATGCACCAGTGGGCCCCCGTGGCCGGCCCTCTACGGCTGAAAGAGTCAGAGGCTGGCCTGCAGCACAACCAACAGCACCGCTGCACATTATGCAGTGCTGGCACTACAAACTGACTTACTGTGACTGGAGATAGTGCTCTCCGGCTGGGCTGCAGAACCATCACTCCGGCGGCCTGGCCGCTTGTTAGATCTACAGCTTCATTGTCACCTTTGCTTAGGTCATTGTTATGCCTGATGTAAGTTGATTCTGTTTTGTATTGTGAGGATTTGAGTTTCACTTCCGTCCAGGCAGTTGAAGCTGTGCAGGGTACTGGGCTGCACTTAAATATCTTTCAAGATGCTTTAGTTTTACCCTTTTTTTCTGATTTTACACCGCCGGTGGGGGTTGCGCCCCAGTCGGGATCATACCGCAACAGTGGTGCGAGCAGCCTGGTGTGGTGCAGTAATCCTAGCAGAAAGATACCACCACAGGAATGATGAAGAAAGGAAGTCAGCAGATAAAAATCCAGAAAGTATTTTTTTTAAGATCAAAGTAATAAGGAGCCCACAGCACCAGGTCTGAGAAGCACAACAGCCAGGCAGAAACTGACATAACTGTCCTGGACACTTATATCAATAAATCACAGTTAACTTTGAAAGGAAACATGCATCCGCACGCAGACAAATGCATCTGCATGCTGATGCACATTTCAGAGGAAAATAGAATACAGGCAACAATGTCATTCTGGCACGCGCAGATTGCTGGACTTGTGAGTGGTGGGAAACGTGGAACACCACTCACGCCCGTGCACTGGCTGTGTGCGAGAACATTTACAGAAAAGCAATCGACATGGTACAACACCTCCCCCCTTACAAAAATAAACAAAAGTATGAACTGTGAACATAAAAAAACAAAATCAATTAGTCCACATAGAAATCATTAAACTTTGCAATCATACCCACATTTCATGCAAATCTCTGCGGGACAGAAGATGATGCTCCTTCTTTTGACCATTGCAAAAAACACAGTTGATGGACAGAATGCAGAACAATGTCTTATATTCACCCCAGTACAAAGATCTGGGCCTAAATCCATCGTTTTTTTGCACTCCACACCACCCTAGGTCAGACACTGGCTATATGCAAATCAGCCTTGACCCTGTGCCTCATGGGAACAGTCCAGCCCGAACTACCAAGCCATGTCTTTCCTAGACCGGAATCAAGCATCCAAGGACCGGTTTCTGGCTATCAGCCTTCTTCAGCCTGGATAGCTTGACTCCACTGATGTGGAGAGCCTGGGACTCACGTCTGAGCATACCCAGCCCAATCGGGGTGAACATTGCAAAAAACACAGTTGATGGACAGAATGCAGAACAATGTCTTACATTCACCCCAGTACAAAGATCTGGGCCTAAATCCATCGTTTTTCTGCACTCCACACCACCCTAGGTCAGACACTGGCTATATGCGAATCAGCCTTGACCCTGTGCCTCATGGGAACAGTCCAGCCCGAACTACCAAGCCATGTCTTTCCTAGACCGGAATCAAGCATCCAAGGACCGGTTTCTGGCTATCAGCCTTCTTCAGCCTGGATAGCTTGACTCCAGTGATGTGGAGAGCCTGGGACTCACGTCTGAGCATACCCAGCCTGACCAGTCACCAACAGGAAATAAAGAGGTAGAGCCATCCAAACTGGTACTAATCCATCTGGATTCAGAATAAGAATTGCTAGAACTTGGCCCAGCAAAATCAGATCCTGCGAAATCATAGAAGTCAGAATCCTCCTTTTTCTTATGCAAGTAATTTTTAATGCCTGCTCCTTGGATACTTTCACCAAGTCCCTTTTGCTCCACCAGCCTTTTCCTTTGAAAAATGCAGATCCTTTGGATTCTATTTCAACCACTACAGGGAGGGACCATTTGGACTCTCCTTTCTTCGCCTTTTAAGGAATCTTTACCAAGACAAAGTCCCCAACCTTCAAATCACATGCACAGACCTTGTGTCTGCGATTAAAAGCCACTTTGGGCTTCTCTTGTTTTTTAGCAACACTAGAAGCTACACCTTCTAACCATTGACGAGACGCTTGCTTGTTTATGTTCCTGACCCAGTCAGGACAAAAAGAACAAACAGGTAACTTTTTTCTCAACAAGAGATAAGGGGAAACAACAGTGGTGCTGTGAGGGGTAAGTAAATAAAACCACAGTTTTTTTGTAAAACTTATTTTGCATCCCAACCCATTGTAGGGGCTGTCTGGACACCTACTTTGAGAAAGCAATTCATTCGCTCAACAAGTCCATTGACAAAAGGAGAGTAAAAAGCAGTGGTTAAATGTCTGATGGAACGTTCATCCATAAAAGCACACATCTTTCTTGTTACAAAATGTGTGCCATTGTCCGAGACCAATTCTTTAGGTACTCCTTCAATGAAAAATACACTCCTAAAGACCCTGATAACTTAATCTGTGTAAGGATGCAATGTGAATTTGAAATAAACCCATTTGCTGAAATAATCTATGACCACCATAAGAAAGCGTTGTCTCGAAGGTAACAGCTCAAAGGAACCTGCAAAATCCAACACAATCTTACTCCAAGCTTCTTTAGGCAACGGATCAGTCATTAGGGGTGTCTCATGTCTCTTCCCTTGCTTATCAGACACTTGTCAAACATTTCAACCTGTGCCTCCAACGACGGCCACAAAAAAATGTTTCAAAGATTTGCAAGTGCTTCAACCCCTAAATGACCAGCGTCCGCTCCCTTGATAAGGGAAGATCTGAGAGAAGGGGGCGGGACACAACGCTCTCCTCTCACTAACGCTGGCCCATTGCCAGTTCATCAGCCACTTGTATAAAAAGACACAATGAAAACTCCACACTTCTTGCTTTAGGCCAACCCTTTAAAAAAAAATCAGCCACAGCGACCAAGACAGAATCCAATGTAGAGGCCTTCAGCCATTCTTTATGCGAGACAGAAGCAGAATGGGAAACAACTTCATCCACTAAAGCAACAACACACTCCTCATGACTCATGTCCTCTTTAGACTCATCCTGAATGGGCAGTCTAGACAGACAGTCTGCTCTTACATTTTTCCCACCAGGTATGTATTTTAAAGTGAAATTGTGTTCTTGTAATTTAGATAATAACCTTACCAAGTAAGAAGAGGCCTTTCCAGAGCCATTCCCATTCAATAAATTTAACATAGGTCTGTGATCAGTGAACATGGTGAAATGCTGTCCCCATAAAAATATTTTAAACTTTTCCACAGCCCATGAACAAGCTAATGTCTCGCGCTGTATAGTGCTATAACGTGACTCCGCAGTGGATAGGGAATGCGAGGGAAAGGCAACTATACGCTCTTCGTCCTGAATGTTTTGTGATTGAACCGCACCCAGCCCAATCTGACTGGCATTCATTGTAAGGATGCACTCCTTATCAGATTGAAAAGGAGAAAGTGCAGGCGCTGAATTGACCCGTCTGTCATCTTTCCAAATAAACTTCACACCTTTCTTTAATAACTCCCTCAATGGTTGCACTGTGAAAGAATACCCATCCACAAATCTTGAATAGTATTCACTCAAACCCAGAAATGAGCAAAGTGAATCCTTATCTCCGGGAATGGGTGCATCTTGAATAGCTTTGATCAGTGAAAGTTTTGGTGAAATACCTTTTGCACTCACAAAGTGACCCAGATAATCAAACTCCTACATTAAACTGGCATTTTGTCCAACCTTAAGGTAATATCAAACTCAGTGAATTTACCAAGGACCTATGTCAGTACAGGATCATGCTCAGCCATGGTTTTGGCAAATATAAGAACATCATCCTGGTAGGCCTGCACACCAGTGATGCCTTTCAGAATGGTGTCCATCAATCTCTGAAAAACACTAGCGGCAGATGCCACTCCGAAGGGAAGTCTGGTAAACTTGTAGGCCCCAAAAAGTGTAACAAATGTGGTGAATATTTGAGAGTCAGTCTGAAGAGGAATTTGATGAAGCAGACTTTAAATCCAGCAAGGAAAATTGCTGCGCACCACCAATTTTTGCCAACAACTCCTGAATTTTAGGTAAAGGGTGACTCTCAATGACAATGCATTTGTTAAGGCTGCGCAAGTCTGCACATAATCTAATACTCTTATCTTTCTTGCGTACAATAACTATGGAACTGACCCATTCAGATGCTTCTGCCTTAACAATCACACCGTCTGATAACATTTTATCAAGCAAAGACTTGAGCTCATCTCTAATGTTCAATGGAACAGGGCGAACTTTGTGAGTAACAGGAGTAGAGTCTTTCTTCAACGCAATATTATGCACATATTTGTTCAGACAACCTAAAGAGTCACTAAATGCCGCAGGACATTTCTTTTTCCATAATGACATACCAGACATCTCAATAGAGTAAACTGGGGCAATGGGAAAATCATGAACCCTGACTGGAGGATCAAGACCAGGAATTGAATAAATACCCGATTTTGCAATATCCTTCCACCCAACATTGGCTTTACCCTTCTTTGCAACATAAATCTTAGTTTTTAAGGTCCTACCTAGACATGAATGAGATCATAGAAAAATCCCACTGTATCAATTTCCTGTTCCCCATAGGCTTTGGGACATACATCAGAGCGATGCTGCTGTGCCCCATCACCCCAGTTAGAATGGAAAAACACATCACAAATAATGGTGATAGGAGCACCAAAGTCACACATCATGTTCGTAGTGAGGGTCCCAGCTATAGCTCCCTGACAAATGGGATCCTTAATTTCTTTATCTGAAACCTGCAACACATCAAGACGGAGTAATAAATTGGAAAGAACAAGAGTCTCAGTGTCCAAAGATGTTTCCACACTATTAACTCTAGTCTGATTTTTCCCCATTCTACGTACAGTATGAAAATGACCCCCTTTTTTGCATTTAACACAACGTTTCCCAACAGCTGGACAAAGAGGTGAGTTACCTATATGAGATCTTGCCCCACACCTGAAACACAAGGTCACAGTTTTGTTAATGTGCTGAGTAACTTTGCCTTTGGGTTTTAAAACCTTGACATCCACATCATTACCAACATCATGCACTGGAGTGGAAGCAACCATTTCCTGACCCATAACTTTAGAAGACTCAATGGAGCGTTCTATGCCATTGGCAACAGTCAAAACGTCACTAGGAGATGGATCTCTGAAACATAGCAACTTCTCCTTTATCTTATCGGATGAACAGCCATACACGAACTAGTCACGTAAGTAAATATCCAAAGTTGCAGTTAGTAGCCAGGTGTCTCAAAACTGATAAATAATCCTCCATGGATTAATTACAGGTTTCTTTTCTTTTCACAACATTGAAGCGTTCTAGTAAATTGCTTGGCTCATCACTGAATTTCTTTTGATTCCAGAAAAGCATCCCATTCATCTTCCTCATCTCGCGGTGCTGGATTTCTGGGCAAATTGTCAAATACTTGTTGGCCTTCACGACCCAAAAAGCTTAAGAGAATCGCTGCTTTATGCTTGGGAACCTACTCATCAGCACCAACAGCAATTTAATATTTCTCAAAAGCTCTGATCCAAAGTATCCACTTCACAGGAGGTTTGCCAGGGCGCTCAAGAAACAAAGCTAACTGTACCAAAGAGTTGGGCGCAGAATTAGCAGCTGCCACAATTATTTGTGAAGATAAAAGTAGTAAATGAAATCGGAGTACTCACAAAGTGTGCCGGTCACCGTTGTATACAGGCAAGACTCTCCCGTTTGATCACAGGTAAGTTGAATCTTTAAAAATAGGTACCAGATGCCCTCTGTGGGTGCAGAAAATGACCACTTGAGGTGAGTATACCGCTCAAGATAATGTTGTGCACATCCAGAGGTAAGAGACACTTTTTCTGTGAAGCACTGGAATCCGCACAATAAAATATGCTGGGAAGAAACTTTAACATGTAGAGGTAAAACCACAATCCCCTGAACAACCGTACCCTCTAGAAATGAGGTGTGAACCTCCTGCTTGTCTTGATCCAGCGACAGCAGCTTGAAGAAATGAGATGAAAAACTTCTGCATGCTGTCGGTGGCTCCTGACGTCACTATGCTGCATGGTGTGTTACATTGTAGCACACTAGTAGCGGCTAACGAGCAGATGAGTCCGCCTCCGAGCCTGCTGGGATACAGCGGCACTGCGCACTACCACTGCAGCTTTCATTATTGGTGCATTATAACAGAGCTCGGCTTGAGGATGCGGATCTAGCCCTGATCTCTTGACTGGGTGAGAGCTTTCTGCTTAATTCAGAGACTCTGTCCCTCACCACCCCTTGTTGTAAATATTTTTGTCCACCCTAAGCGTGGAAGGGTATTCTCAGATGTGAGACCCTTGCTCATTGCACCATCAGGATTCAAGCAAACCGGGCCGAAGACGGCTGTAATGCCAGAAACCGGTCCCCGGGAGCTTGTTTCCTTCCCAGTGTAAGAATTGGCTTTTGTAGTTTGGTTTGCCCTGTTCCCATCATGCACTGGGACAGGAACAGACTAATTTGCATACAGCCAGGTTCTGAAACTGGGATGGTGCAGTGAGCTAAAAAACGGTGTTGGATCTAGCCCTGATCTCTTGACTGGGTGAGAGCTTTCTGCTTTATTCAGAGACTCTGTCCCTCACCACCCCTTGTTGTAAATATTTTTGTCCACCCTAAGCGTGGAAGGGTATTCTCAGATGTGAGACCCTTGCTCATTGCACCATCAGGATTCAAGCAAACCGGGCCGAAGACGGCTGTAATGCCAGAAACCGGTCCCCGGGAGCTTGTTTCCTTCCCAGTGTAAGAATTGGCTTTTGTAGTTTGGTTTGCCCTGTTCCCATCATGCACTGGGACAGGAACAGACTAATTTGCATACAGCCAGGTTCTGAAACTGGGATGGTGCAGTGAGCTAAAAAACGGTGTTGGATCTAGCCCTGATCTCTTGACTGGGTGAGAGCTTTCTGCTTAATTCAGAGACTCTGTCCCTCACCACCCCTTGTTGTAAATATTTTTGTCCACCCTAAGCGTGGAAGGGTATTCTCAGATGTGAGACCCTTGCTCATTGCACCATCAGGATTCAAGCAAACCGGGCCGAAGACGGCTGTAATGCCAGAAACCGGTCCCCGGGAGCTTGTTTCCTTCCCAGTGTAAGAATTGGCTTTTGTAGTTTGGTTTGCCCTGTTCCCATCATGCACTGGGACAGGAACAGACTAATTTGCATACAGCCAGGTTCTGAAACTGGGATGGTGCAGTGAGCTAAAAAACGGTGTTGGATCTAGCCCTGATCTCTTGACTGGGTGAGAGCTTTCTGCTTAATTCAGAGACTCTGTCCCTCACCACCCCTTGTTGTAAATATTTTTGTCCACCCTAAGCGTGGAAGGGTATTCTCAGATGTGAGACCCTTGCTCATTGCACCATCAGGATTCAAGCAAACCGGGCCGAAGACGGCTGTAATGCCAGAAACCGGTCCCCGGGAGCTTGTTTCCTTCCCAGTGTAAGAATTGGCTTTTGTAGTTTGGTTTGCCCTGTTCCCATCATGCACTGGGACAGGAACAGACTAATTTGCATACAGCCAGGTTCTGAAACTGGGATGGTGCAGTGAGCTAAAAAACGGTGTTGGATCTAGCCCTGATCTCTTGACTGGGTGAGAGCTTTCTGCTTAATTCAGAGACTCTGTCCCTCACCACCCCTTGTTGTAAATATTTTTGTCCACCCTAAGCGTGGAAGGGTATTCTCAGATGTGAGACCCTTGCTCATTGCACCATCAGGATTCAAGCAAACCGGGCCGAAGACGGCTGTAATGCCAGAAACCGGTCCCCGGGAGCTTGTTTCCTTCCCAGTGTAAGAATTGGCTTTTGTAGTTTGGTTTGCCCTGTTCCCATCATGCACTGGGACAGGAACAGACTAATTTGCATACAGCCAGGTTCTGAAACTGGGATGGTGCAGTGAGCTAAAAAACGGTGTTGGATCTAGCCCTGATCTCTTGACTGGGTGAGAGCTTTCTGCTTAATTCAGAGACTCTGTCCCTCACCACCCCTTGTTGTAAATATGCTGGGATACAGCGGCACTGCGCACTACCACTGCAGCTTTCATTATTGGTGCATTATAACAGAGCTCGGCTTGAGGATGCGGAGAGGCGCTATAATTCATGACTTTGTATTTCAATGCGGTGGTGCAGACCATCACACTGAAATGTGTTAGACTAACGCCTGATGCATGGCACTTGGCAGGACTGAAGGAGGCCCGAGCTTACTGTCTGGCTCAGCTCTTGGAGTCCGTTCACGAGCAGAGCCCAGCCCTGAAAATGTATACTATGTAAATCATACAACAAACATCAAGTAAGATACGGTAAAGATATTTCGAAATTCTAAAATGTTAAAATTGTTTTTTTAGGTTGTAGCTTTGACAATAACATGTCACATACCACTGCACCGACAAGTACCTGTTAAAAGTGATAGTTTTTACACGTGAACCATTAGTAAACTAAGAGGCAAGACAGTTATGTAAACCCGGTATGTTGCCTTGATTATTACAGAGCTCACATTATAGTTTATTAAATCAAATATAATTGTTTTTTACAACTGGTATTCTGAACTCTCGTATTTGAAAGCACTTTCTTATGCGATAATGATAGGGGACTTTTGATTAAATGAAATATTTGTCTAAGATCACACAATTTAAGTGGGTAAGCTGCAATTTATCAATTTTTCTAGTTTCACTTTGTACAAATCAGCCACTAAATGGATAATTATATGTCATACGTTTCTATGTTAACGCTTTGTTTTAACCTCTTTGCACATGTTTGTGCCGTTTTTATATAGTGCAAACTCCATCCGAAGGTATTAGAGCTCTTTACATGAGCACTTGTTCCATTACACCAGGTCACATACATTTTTTAAAGACATGCAGAAAATAAGCAGTTTGCACAGAATTGCAGGATGTTGAGCAAATGCTGAGAATTGAACCTGGTTCCCCATTTCCAAAGTCGGCAGTTCTGATTGTAACTCCGCATTTTGGGTAGAGGGAGGCAGACAGAGGCCACTTCAAAGCTCCGCACGCTATGGGCTCGAGGTTCCAACAGGACTCCAAGCTGAGCCAAACCCAGGCTTCAGACTCCAGCCCGGATCGAGCTTTCAGTGGCTCGCTCACCTCTGTTATCTACAGATCTCCTGTACACTGCCACAGTATACTCCTAGAAGGCTGTGGGATCTTTCATCCACAACCAGGCATACAACAACCATTCTACTAATAGGGTTTCAGCGCACCCCATCTCATGTCTTTGCTTGGGCTACTGCAGCTTACAAGGCACACAGTTCTTCAGCTGATGTGTGCTGGGCTTCCCTGAAATTGTGCCCTCAGTGACTTCCTCTTGCAAAGTATTTCACAATTCATCCAGCGGTTCAAGTGAATAAAAAATGTACGGGAACTGTGATTCTGATTGTGATGGCGTCCGAGGCAGGGAAGTTTGGGGCAGGCCAGAGAAATGGATAAATGTACAAATTATTCTGCAACTAATTTGAATGCCTTTGCCTTCAGGTAAATACATCTATCTCTATATAAAAACGAAAGTATGTCTGTCTGTTTTTCCTTTTTGCATTACTACACCATTCATCCGATCGGCATGAAACTTTGGGTAGTTGTTGAGTACACTCCCGAGAAGGTTTCTGGCAAAAAAACAACATTTGTTAAAAGTAGTTGAGTACACACCCGCGAAGGTTGCTGGCAAAAAAAAAACCATTTGTTAAATATCGGCCCACGGCCCCCCAGGGCCCTCATAATCTTTCCAATACTGAACGTTTACAGTTTCCGGTGCGACTCGCTTTTGCAATGACCATCAACAAAGCACAAGGACAATCGCTGCAAGTGTGTGGACTAGATTTGGAGAATCCGAGCTTCTCACATGGACAACTGTATGTGGCCAGCTCACGCATCGGAAAACCTTCTGATTTATTCGTGTACGCACCACACCAAAAAACAAAAGATACCGTGTATCCACAAGCACTCGAATAAGTAAACAGAAATAAAACAACACTTTAAAATCTTTTCCTTATTAAAATGAATACGTTTTAATAAAAATGACACAATGTAAATTGAATGTTATAACAAGTTTCCTTAAATTTCCTTTCTTCTGAGATCGCAGCAACAAGCGACGGGTAAGCTAGTAATATATATATATATATATATATATATATATATATATATATATATATATATATATATAAACGAAAGTATGTCTGTCTGTCTGTTTGTCCTTTATGCATTACTACACTATTCATCCGATCGCCATGAAACGTTGGGAAGTTGTTGAGTACACTCACGCGAAGGTGTCTGTCCAATTTTTTTTTTTTAAATCGGCCCCCCAGGGCACTCATAATCTTTCGAGTACTGAAATAGAACGAATCTGCGAGCATCGTCGACAGTTTTGACCCACAAACGGAAATCGATTGGTCAATCTACATCAGTAGCACAAAAGAAAAAGGCATTACGAGCTTCAGAAACAGACGAGCAATGGGGAGCAAGATTAGGAGCTGTTCGAATACAAACTGCTCAAGCCCGTAATTCTCAAACGAACGAGCAACGAGAATCAAGATTGGAAGCAGATCGAGTACGCACTGCTCAAGCCCGTTCTTCTCAAATGAACAAGCAACGAGAATCAAGATTGGAGACAGATCGATTACGCACTGCTCAAGCCTGCTCGAATGAAACAGGAGAGCAACCAGAATAAGATTGGAAGCCAATCGAGGACGCACTGCTCAAGCCACACTTAGAAACGTTAAAAAAAATAAAATGAATACGTTTCAATAACACAATGTAAATGTAATGTTATCATAACGAGTTTCCTTGAATTTCCTTTCTTCTGAGATCACAGCAACGCGCGACGGGTAAGCTAGTGTGAAATATAACCCTCATGCTAGAAACAGAAAATAAATGCAAGTTGAAGTAATTGGTGGGAAATGCACTCTTTTATGTTCTGAAAGCTCATTTGGTTAATTAATTCACTGCAGATATCTGTGTGTGTAACCAGAGAATCATAGTACTTAATCCTAGTTGGTGCACTCGGGAATAGTGACATGTATTTATACCGCTATGAGGTCCCAGCCTGCGACTAAAAGCACAGCCAATATGCAAGACATTATTTTAAAATTGTATTACAAACAGTATAAGATAGGCTGCTGCAAAATGTGCAGAGAGACCTAGGCCCTGATTACGAATTGGTCTGAATTTTCTGACCCTTGGGTAAACCTGTTTGCGTGACAATTGTAATTCGGAGTTTCGAGACAATGGGTAGATAGCAGGTATTGAATCACCAGGGTCTATTGTTGGGCAAGTTCCCACATTTAGGACCCTGTTAGTTCCCTGCCCTTTTAATTTTTTCCGCGTCCCCACCCCTCTTTCCCTCCCTCCGCCCTCTCAATCCCATCCGTCCCATATGTGCAGTAAATTAATAATGATATTGCCATTACGTGCTATGACACTCTGCCATTGTATGCACCGAGATCCTAAACAATAGCCGTGATGCTATTATCACACCAAGTCGGGGCACGTTACAACTATAGATACGCATTCATTACGGACTGCAGTACTATTGAAACAGTAATGTAACCCAGATTGCATATGACAACTGTAACTGCATATGATACGTCCTTTGTTAACCTACAAAAAAAATTAATAAAGGAAATGTAAACAAAAAAAGTACCTGGATTCCAAAAAACTCGTAATCGGGGCCTTAGTACGTGGGTTCAAAATATATATTTGTACTTATAACCAATCAAATTTCACCTAGTGAAAACCTTTTTTTCTTTTTCTTAAAGGTTTCCATTAAAGGGACGCACTTCAGAACTCCGCTGATAACGCCCTTACTTTACCTCAAAAAGAATAAATCTTTGCCACTGTCAAGCCTCAAATGGCATATACTAGCTCACAAGCAGCATTTAGATTTATTGATTAACCAATTGCTCACATTTACATTTCTTTCAGGTAGCAAGCATCCTGGCGAGAAGGCTGGTTTCTTCTTTCACTGTCTGGTTCTGTCTTGCCTTTACAGAACAGGTAGTGGTGGGTGAGCTAACAAATTGACAGGAAAAGCCGAGCCAAGGGCGATGCTTTGTGTTCTCCACGATCAGTTTCCACAGGTCATGGTGCAGGGAGCGGCTTCAGTGGCAAAGCTGTGGCATCATAGGCAATATGAAGCGAGGCGATGCAAGATGTGGTGCCGTGCTCATCCGTTGCGGTGCAAGGAGCGGCTCAATGCTTGAGATGGCGGTGAGACATGGGTGACGTTGTAAAGTGGGGCAATGTTCTGGATGATGTCTTCAGGTCACGAAGCTGGCAGCGTCATCATTGTCAGCACCGTAGCTGTTTTTCTCCTGTTGCGGCAAAAAAGACACAGTTCCCAGTGCTGTTGGCAGATGAACCTAAAGTCTTTGATGTTCCTGAGACTTCCAACAGGAGGCAGGCTCTACTTCAAAGCCTTGGAGAAACTCAGGCAGTAAGTTGCAGAAAGTTCAGTTCAGTCCAGTCCTTTCACTGCCCAAGTCAGAAGCAGCCACTGCAGGCCAGCACAGCAATGCACACAGCAAAGTGGTAGTTCTTCCTGAGAGCTTCTCCAGCTCATTTTCATGGCAGGTTCCTTAGTCCAAAAGAGTTCTAAAGTTCTGTGGTCAGGGCCCCAAAACTTATACTAGTTCTGGCCTTTAAAGAAGGCATACTTCAAAGTCTTGCTCACAGAAGGGGCACACTCTTGACCAGATATTCTCGTCCTCCCCTCTTGAGGACATAGAGATTACTCCCGTCTTATGTTCAGACCATTTTCTTGCCAAATTTGTGATCAAGGGCATAGTCAAACCATTGCCTATCCTGGCACATCAACAGGGTTGTGTCCATAGGGCATATCACCGAGTAACCCCAGAGATGCTGGCTCAGGCAGCAGTGGTCCACCCTTGCCCCCTCTCCGGCGATCTGGACAGGGATCTGCAGACCCTGCAGGACTGGTTTTTTGACAGGCTAAATGATCTTGCCCCGGAACTGACATCTCGCCCGACACCGAAACGGGTCTCTGCGCCTTGGTTCACCGCTGCACTGTCGGCTACGCGGCAGCAGTGCAAGGTAGCCGAAAGAGCGTGGCGGGCACAATATGATACTGTCGCCAAGCAGACCTACAAAATGGTGGTTAAGGCTTATCACCGGGACATTCGCCTGGAAAAAAAAGCATATCTAGCCAGAAGAATAGAAGCTGCTTCTAACTCCTGCAAGGAGATTTTCTCCATTGTGAGAGAATTCACTTCTCCATGGTCCAACACCTCGGACGAGAAGCCATTAGGTACCTGGGCTACGGGCCTTGCTGATTTCTTTACGAGCAAGATCCAACGCATTCAGGAGACATTCCTGACACCAGTGTCCACGGTCCACATTGAACCTGACATCACCATATCGCCACAGGCCGGGCGTGACGCTGAGTGTGTTTCCACCGATCTCTGCTACTGACTCCTTAGCTCTAATGGGCAATTTAAAGTCGGGCTCACCCCTTGACCCTTGCCCTGCTAAATTTCTAGCGAAAGTTGCGGAGGTGATTAACCCACTGGCCAACCCGCTGTTAAATCTTTCGCTGACGCATGGAGTGGTCCCACAAGCTTGGAAACAGGCGATGGTGATTCCCTTGCTCAAAAAGCCAGGCCTAGATCCGAAGGCCCCAGTTAATTATAGGCCCATCTCTCTGTTGCCGGCTCTCACGAAGATTTTGGAAAAACACGTTCAAGGTGTGCTTTCCAATTTTCTTGAAACCAACGAGATCCTGCATGCCACCCAATCGGGCTTTCGTCCCCATCATAGCACTGAGACTGCGCTCCTTGAGGTCTCAGAAACCATTAAAGGGGTTCTGGACTCGGGGGGCAAAGTCATGCTGGTGATGTTAGATTTGTCGGCGGCGTTCGACACCGTTCCCCATGATGGTCTTCTCGCCAGACTCTCTGAGATAGGCCTACGGGGGACGGTGTTCGACTGGTTTTCTTCCTTTCTAGCCGGCCGCCGGCAAACGATCTGGGTTCCGCCGGACTCCGCCGTGATGCCGCCTCTGGGAGTCGGGGTCCCACAGGGCTCTATCTTGAGCCCGACCCTCTTTAATATCATTATGACCCCGTTGGCGGCGTTGGTGGAGTCGCGAGGCGCCCAGATCGTATCCTACGCGGATGACACCCAGCTCCTCTTCTCTTGTAAGAGAGGAGGTGACTTTGATGGGGAGAGTATTCGGGATTGCCTTGGGGCTGTTTTTCAATGGTTCCATCTGAACAGCCTCAAGTGCAATTCCGATAAGTCCGAGGTACTTTTCTTTGGGTGTGACACAGAGCCAGACTGGCAGGCCTGGTGGCCAATGAATATGTTTCCTCCGTCCTGTTCCTCCCAGGTTGCCAAGAATCTGGGGGTCAAGATGGATAATAGGCTAACCTTGAAATCCCAGATCTTGGGGGTGTCGGGCACTTGCTTCGGCATCCTTAGGATGCTGCGGAGGTTTCTTCCCCTGCTTTCCGAGGAACACAGGAGATTGACAGTCCAGGCTCTGATTGGGTCCAGGTTGGATTATTCCAACATTCTTTACCTGGGCCTCCCAGAGTACTTGCTGCAGCGGCTTCAAGTGGTGCAGAATGCCGCTGCTAGGGCAATTTATGGTCTGAACAGGCGTTCCAGTGCCTCGGGCCTGTTGAAAACTTTGCATTGGCTTCCCATCCGCAAGCGGATCGCCTTTAAGGCTCTGACTCTGGCCTATAAAGCTCTTCACAAGGGGGGAGCTATGTACCTCCAAAAGAGACTGGTCTTTTATCAACCGACCAGGTCTCTGAGGTCGGAATCCCTTTACTTGGCAGTTGTTCCACGTGTAAAGAAAGCGCGCCTCGGAGGCCGCTCTTTTGGATTGCTGGCGCCACAGCTGTGGAACTCTTTGCCGCTTGCTCTGCGGGGAGCCACTAGCCTGATGGCTTTTAGAAAAAGCCTTAAAACTTGGCTGTTTACTCAGTAGTCTGTTTATTGTGAGTTTTGTCTGGCACTCTGGTTTTTCTTTTGTCTGGTGTTATGTTATTCTGTCGCAGTTTTTCCTTTCTCCAATAAAGCGCCGGGACACTCTTTTTGAGTAGCCGAGCGCTATATAAATAAATAAATAACATAACATAACATAACAAGATCCACTTTTTTCCTGCTCTGTCCCAGACCCTCTCCAGGAGGTGGAGACTTCTTTGTGAGGACAGGTATGGCCCTATTCATATGTCAGTTGCAATTCCTCCCACTTGTCGTAGCCTGGTGATGAGTCATCAGGATATGCAAGGCACACCTAAGCTCCCTTTGTGTATTCATAATGAGATTTGAAAGATTAGTATCCACGTTTCTGAAGTTCTTCATATCCTTCTTCTTTCTGATGACCGCTACTGCTGTAGGTCTATTGTTTACTCTTGCACAATTTTTGGCAGGAGCACCCTTTGGGACCGTAAGGGTCTGGCTAGAGTGTATGCAGGAGGCCCCAGCTGTCAGTTACACAGATGTGGATTCCACAGGCAGGCACAGATGGTTAAGCAAGACAATTTCCACTTTCTAAAAGTGGCATTTTCAAACACACAAATTAAAATCCATCTTCACTAAAGATGTATTTTTAAATTGTGAGATCAGAGATCCCAAACTCCAACTTTCTATCATCTTCCAATGGGAATCTACACTTGAAAGATGTTTCAAGGCAGACCCCAAGTTCACCTATGGAAGAGATAGCCTTTCAATAGTGAAAAACTAAATGCACAGTATTTCACTATCAGGACATGTGAAAACATACCTCTGCATGTCCTACCTTTTAAATACACTGCACCCAGCCCACGAGGCTGCCTTGGGCCTACCTTTGAGGTGGCTTACATATAATAAAAGGGAAGGTTTGAGCCTAGCAAGTTGGTGTACTTGCCAGGTCAACATGGCAGTTTAAAACTGTGCACACAGACACTGCAGTGGCAGGTCTGGGACACATTTCAAAGCCTACTTGTGTGGGTGGCACAATCAGTGCTGCAGGCCCCCTAGTAGCATTTGATTTACAGGCCCTGGGCACACACAGTGCACAATACTAGGGACTTATTGGTAAATCAAATAAGCCAATCATGGATAAACCAACTAGTAACACAATTTAATCAGAGAGCATATTCCCTTTAGCACTAATTAACAGTGGTAAAGTGCCCAGAGTCCTAAAGTTAACGAAAAATGGGCCATAAACTGGATGCCAAAAAGTCTGGGGGGGTAAACCTGTTAAAAATGCTTCTCGCACCCGATGGTGTCATACTCTCTATGCCTAATCCGCTAACTTGCAAGGTGCCCACAAAAGACATGGGCCCTGTAGGAGAGTAGGGTCTGCTTCCTATGGTCACCCCCACTTTTTGCTGTGATTCTTTTCGACTTTAGTGTGGCTGTGGGCCTGCTAATCAGACCCACAGCCCAGCTGTTCTCTCTCTAAATTGATACCATGTACTTTAGGTACATATCAGATAGGTTACTGGGTCACTCTTGTGAGCCCCTGTATAGTGTACCATAGGTACCCAGGGCATAGGTACACCTTAGGCCTACCAGGGGCTGCAGCATGTATTGTGCCACCCCTGGTTTGCCTCCCAAACTGACACCACAGGTCTGTTCACACAGCCTGAGTAAGGTGGTGTAATCACTCCTTACTCAGATATAGTATACCTATATCTACCTTTATATATAGACACATATACACCTATAAGTCACTCCTATGGTAGGCCTCGACAATCCTGTAGACAGAGTGCTTGGTTTTATGTGAGAGGTTGCCCTAGCATGAGCTGAGCCCTTCTGCAGCTTTCGGAACCATCTCCTTATAGCTGTTCTATGATCTAGCCATACCATATACTATTAAGTGCATTATAATCCTCGCGGTTAATGCTAACTTTGGTTTGATCAAAACATGTTGCGTAAGGTGTCAACCACTTTGGAATGCTACCCCCCGCCAATTCTGGCGGCGGGGGTAGCATTCCACCCTTCTAGAGGGAAAAGACATGCAAGTTACAGCTTTACCCGGTTAAAGTGAAACAGAGCCTCAGCATCACAAAATGGATGCTGCTGCCACAGACCCGAGTCTGACCTCCTGTTGCTGGGGGAAACTCTGGCAGAGGAGGCCTGGACAATAGGTTTCCTGTCCAGGGTGGTGCCAGCACCTCCCCAGACAGGGGTTTTGTGTATTGGGGCAGGGAGGGCTGCATTCAGTGAATGCATCTAGATACTGCCTGGGACACACAAGGTACTCCATGCATAGCCCGGTTCAAACCAGTTGCTGGGGCACTCCAGCCCCAGCTCTGGCGCGAAACTAGACAAAGGCAAAGGGGTGTAACCAACCCCTTCTCAGGTCCACCCATAGGAGGGACCTAGTCAGGTAATCCAGCCCCCTGCCTTAGTATAAGTATAGGAGCTGTGTCCCCAGGACTTTAGATTATCCTGGACAAATCTTTGAAAGACATATCTTGGACATTCGACATTCCATTCTGACTGGAAGACATCTCCCTTGTGGTAAAGGAGAGACCACCCTGTGCAAACAGGCACCAACAGCAACTTCGCCGGTCTGCAGTTTCAAGGCTCCCGTCGGAACCTGAATACTCTGCGACTCAAGAACTGGACTTCCAGACTTCTCTGACCCCGATCCACAGCAAAGCTGAGACCCGTGGCGGACACTAGAGACGTGGAACCAGACATCTTGGACATCCTGCATTTTGCTACCTGCACTCCTTTCCTGAAGCCTCAGTAAGTTGTGCATTGACTTGTATTGCATTTTTACCTCTGACCTCATAAAGAGTGCAGAGGGGTTGTGTTTAGATTAAATAAATATATATTTGATATTCCTTGTGTGGTGTCCTTTCATTTGCTATTCAAGGGATTATATAGGGTGAAACAACTTGCTTAACTCGCTTACTGAAGTCTTAGCCTGAAGACTGCTGGTTCATGCTACCACTAGGATATATTTCTATAAGGCTGACTTTACAACCACCATCAATAAGGGTCGATTAGACTGGTGCAAGGTGTCCACTAGAACTAGTGGACATCATATGCCAGGCTAACTTCTCACAGGCCCAGATTGGAAACTATAGAGAGGAATTCCATTCCACATAATTAGAAGAGGTCCGATGACATGCACACAAATGTACTTGGTGCGAGAACAACAAACTAAATTTTACCGGTCAGAATATCCAGCAGGTAAAATTACTGTGGGAATACACTGCATTGTAGCCAGGATCCCTTCAATGACCCCAGCCCAAAACTCAGACAAAGCACAGGGTAGCATTACTTACTCCCCCACCAGCCAAAATTGTTCTTTACCCTCCTCACCATGAGCTTACAGCAATCTTGTGCACTCTTCAACCACGGGTGGTAAATGTGTGTGTTAAGCCCCCATGGAAAAGGAATTTCCATGCAGAATCACACCTTGTAAATAGCGGACCGCAAATAATTCTCATTCCATGTGGTTTAACTTGTAATTGTATATAATTACTGATACAGAGTGTGCCCCTCTGCAGTACTGTTCAACCTGTA
Organism: Lissotriton vulgaris; assembly: GCF_964263255.1. Lineage (NCBI taxonomy): Eukaryota > Metazoa > Chordata > Amphibia > Caudata > Salamandridae > Lissotriton > Lissotriton vulgaris. Next base: position 104,723,394 of record NC_141686.1, read on the forward strand.
ATCGGGCCATGGTGGGCTTCTTAAAGAGCCTAGAAATTGATCAACAGGGATAAAAGGACCAGTTATCATATACCACCAGGGGAGTCCCTTTTTTTTTATATATAACTTTATTTTATTGATTTAAGCAGACAGAGGTAATCAAGGAAAAAATACCCAAGGACCCGAATACAACACATTTGGTGCAATCACGAACATAAGCTTCCAAACTCTGCTTATAAAATTGGCAACCCAGCTAGCAAGCCCCAGGGGTGAATGATTGTCCAAGTAACATGCGAATCAATGATAGTACAGACAACAATAAAGGGCATTTTCCTGAAAACATATCGGTCTGTAAAGCCCCGCCCCTACCCATCCCCACCCCGGAACCGGTGTGCCATGCACCATATAAAAACAATGGATTACGCCTGTTGAGATGTGTCCGCAGGGGGCGGAGCATCTGTGAGCCGGAGCAACCTCAGATATTTGGGGCAAGGTCACCTCGTTGAAATCCTGCGCTAGCAGTGAGAGGATCGGTTTCCAAACCGTGTGGAAGGATGCTGTGGAGTTTGTGATAGTAGCTTGTATACGCTCCATACCAATGAAGTATCACAACTTATGCAGCCACCCAGTATGTGAAGGGCGGGTCTAAGTACCCCAAAGGGATAGGATATGGTGTACAGCTGCTCTCAGGGCCAAGCCCATCTGCTTCCCTCGCATGGATTTGAGTGGAAAGGTAAGCGCGTTGGGCAAGTCTAAGAGGGTGTATGCGGGAAAGCGGGGGATCTCTGTTTCAAAGTAGGTGTCCACATCTTTTAGCACCTCCTCCCAGAACCCTTGTACTTCCCTACACTCCCAAAGTATGTGTGTCAGGGTGCCTGTTACCCCACAACCCCTCCAACATTCAGAGCTATGGTCTGGAGCAATTTGTTGCATTCTGGCAGGCGTTAGATGCCAATACATGGCCACTTTGACCGCTACCTCCTTGCTCCCTACATTCCTTGCTGTGTGGTGGGCCCTATCGTGGATATGCTGCCATTCCTCCGGCGAGAGAGTCCGCCCCAGCTCTGCTTCCCATCGGCGCTGACCAGCTGACTTGTCTAGTGGTACTGTCGGGTGTAACATGGTATATAATTCAGAGATCATTTTACGATCCGAGTGTTTGGAGAGGAGCCATTTCTCGTAAACTGTAAGTTTACGGTTAACCAAAGGGTGTACTTCAGGATGGAGCAGACAGTGACGGATCTGAAAGTATTGGAACCATTTAGGCTCCTTAATGTCGTACCAATCAGCTAGATCGGAGTAGGGTATGAAGCCCTGGAAATCAAACAGGTGGCCTGCTGAGCTGCAAGATGATGCGCGCCACTGTGGGAAGGCCCGCGCCTCCATGCCCGGGGGAAATTCCGGGTTATAAAAAATGGGAGTAAGGGGCGAAGGGAACGAGGTGAGGTTCTGTCGCAATGCAACCGAGTCCCACACCCTCATCACCGAGCGGGTGATGGGAGACCGACGCATATACGAGGGACGATCTGCCGGTTTCAGGAAGGGTACCTTCCACAAGGAAAGGCGGGCCATGGCTCGATCTTGAAAGAACCATCTCTTTTCAGATTCTGGTCTGCTCCACTCCACCAAATAGCGAAGTTGGGTTGCCTTATAGTAAGTCATAAGATTAGGAATTCCTAGACCACCCTCGGCAGTACACCGAAAGGCCAAATCTCGACGAAGTTGCGGCCGTCTTCCAGCCCATATGAAGTGTAGTATCTCGGACTGTAGCATGCGTATATAATGCAAGGGGGGCGTGACCGGTATCATCTGGAAAATATACAATATTTTAGGCAAGATAGACATTTTTATTGCCGCTATCCTGCCCAGCAGCGACAGAGAGTATGTTGTCCAGCTGCGTAGGGTGGTCGTAACTTGTGAAGTAAGGGTGGAATAATTACGGGCAAGAGTGGTGTTCGTGGACTGCGTCAACACAATCCCCAGATATGGGATTTCACGCCGTGTCTGCAGACCCCCATAGTCTTGGGAAGCATCAACCGGGGCGTCCCCCAAAGAGCCCAGAGGCAAAAGCATAGATTTCCCCACATTGACTTTAAAGCCCGAAGCCCTGCCAAACTCTGCCAGCTCCCCCAGAAAAGCAGGAACGGAGCGTCGGGGTGCAGTAAGAGTCACCAGAATGTCATCGACGTATAAACTGACCATGTGTTGCTCTCCCCCGAAGGGGACGCCAGATATCTGGGGATTGTCCCGGATCAGCTGTGCCAGGAGCTCGACGTATAACACAAAGAGCAGGGGGGATAGAGTACACCCCTGCCGTGTGCCTCTCCGAATGTCAAAGGGTTTAGAGCAGACCCGTTGACCCTGATCTTTGCCTGTGGTTTGTCGTAACAACTCGCCACCCAAGAGCGATAATGATCCCCAATCCCAGTCGAATGCTTTCTCAGCATCGACCGTGAGCAGCAAAGGGTCAAGATCCGAAAAATGGGCTCTATCTATCAAATACATGATCCGTTTGGTATTATCACTACTTTGTCGATTGGGGATAAAGCCCGACTGCTCCGGTTCGATTATGCCCGGGAGGCGTGGGCCCAACCTGGCTGCTAGGACACATGTGAATAATTTCAAATCGAGATTGAGGAGGGAGATCGGCCTATATGCCGCGCATTGGGTGGGATCCTTCCCAGGTTTGGGAAGAACAACGACCTTCGCTTCCAGCATCTCTGCTGGGATCGTCCCCGGGCCCCTGAAGGAGTTGAACAGGCGCGTCAGAACAGGCGCTAAGGATTGGTAGAATGTCTTATAAAACCCAGCGGAAAAGCCGTCATGGCCTGGTGATTTCAATGGTTTGAGGCGGGATATCGCGCCAATCACCTCCTCCACCCTAATGGGAGCGTCTAGGTCTGTTGCCCCTGCCACGTTAAGAGTCGTGGTCGCAGCCTGACTAAGGTAGTCCTCACTCGCACCATCAATAGTGGGCTCCATGCTATATAAGGAGGTGTAGAACAATCGGAAGGGTTCAGCAATCTGTTCGTCACTCTAGACCCGACTCCTAGGGTATAAACAGCCTCAATCCTGGAGCCTTCCGTGAGCGCCCGAAGCTTGCTCGCTAGGAGCCTCCCTGTCCTGTCACCCCTTACATAGAAGAAGTGTTTGAGTCGGAGAGCCGCATACTCGGCTCTATCAAGATCTAGGCTGGCCAGTTGCGTTCTGGGCGCCTTGAGGCGCCGCCACATGCATGGGGCTTCGGTCCGGCTATGAAGCCGCTCGAGTTCCAGCACCGTGGCTGCCAGCTCCTCTCTCTTCTCCATACATGTGCGATTATCAATTGCTGATATCGCGATAAGCTGCCCCCGCACAACCGCTTTGAGAGCACCCCAGAGGGCCGATAGTGGGGTGTCAACAGTGTCATTGGTAGCTAAGTAGTCTGTGATGCATTTCTGCACCTGCCGGCAGGTGTCCGGTCGCTGCAACAGAGATTCTCGCAGCTTCCATTTCCCTTTCTGTTTGCCCGTAGGACACAAGTCAAGAGTCAGCTGTACCACCTCATGGTCAGACAGTGCCGCCGGCGTGATCTCCACCGCACAGACCAGAGCTTGGACTTTGGAAGACCCTATAAAATGATCGAGGCGAGCATAGATATGGTGGACATGTGAATAGAAAGAGTATTGTGTGCTGTGGGGGTGTGCTTCCCTCCAAATATCTATCAAACCTCCATGCTGCCCCTGCCTTAGAAATCGAACCCGTAGCCCCTTGCCTGTGACCTGACCTATCCCTCTCTGGATCCATAACTATAATAAGATCTCCCCCCATAAGGATCTGCCTGTCATGGTGACGGAGGACATCTGAGAGTGAGTCAATAATAAACGGCTCCTGGCCAGAATTCGGGGCATAAATAGAACCTACAACTATGGAGGTGTCTCCCACCCACATCCTATACGCCAATAATCTCCCTTTTGTCTCTGCTACTTTATCCCCAACCCTGCCCTGAAAATGCCTTGCAAGAAGAATGGCCACCCCCCCCCTTTTTCTCTGAAGTGGAGGAATAAAATTGGTGGGGAAATGCCCGGGACCTCGTCCTGTTCCAGTCCTTGGGTAGCAAGTAAGTCTCTTGCAAGAGACAAATAGCAGCCCCCGAGTTCTCCTGATAGCTTAGAACCGCCCGTCTCACGCGCCTGTGGCACACGTTAACCCCGTTATAGAGAAGCGCCAGGAGACGCTTTAAAACCACCCAAGGGTCCCTTTTCAATTTGCTCTGCTGCTGCCACTTTGAACTCACGAGCTGCATATTGTTTGAATCAGTCCAAGGGGACTGCAACGCTGCTTTTGCCGCTACTCCCGCAAACCAGCTAGCGGGGATGCGGATGTGGAGGACTTCAACTACCAGCATCCCCCCCTAGGGTGCACGTTAACTGCGCCATAGAGAAGTGCTAGGACGCGCTTTAAAACCACCTAAGGGCACCCGCAGCGCGGGTTGCGCGCAGTCATGCCCGGGCGCTGCCCGGGCCAAGGGCGGGCCCATCCGCTCCCGTCAGCGGCCGGAAGAGGCTGGGCTGGGCCACCCCTCTGAGGAGTACAGTTCTTCCTTTCCATCACTGAGAACACCCAGGGCCATAAGTAGTAACCAAGGTACCGTTTTTGCACACACACGAAAATGGAAAAGCAAAAGGTTGTGGCTGGTACTTTGGACGTCTTTTTAGTAAGGGCAGAATCCCTTTTATCTCATGAAATTCACTTGACAGAGCGGCACCTTTCTTTAGATCCCGCTACATTACAGAGGCACCTAACAACTGGTGTATCTTCACCTGTACTGGTCGACCAGGAGTTTTTATCCAACCTTTCCACAAGCGCTTTACATAGCACTGCCCCCTTACCCCTCGCCTCTGATGCAATATCGAGCACTCCAGTTGCCCAGAATAGAGCTACTAGGTCCAAGACAGCGAAACACGCTGATGTCCATAAGAATGTGCCACGGGCTGACAAAAGAAAGAGGGTTACTGTGGCAAGAAAAATCAAGGGCAAGGAAAATATTGACACTCTTTCTCCCATAAAATCTATTTCGGTTGGCATGCAAACTGAGATGATCCTGCCCCCGTTAATGAAGCGTACAGTCAACACCAACTCAAGGGAAGTTATGATTTATCTGCCTGTAGAAGCAAATGACCCTGGACTAGGACCAGCATTAACATGTATTTGTGACCTGGCTGAAAAAAAATGTTCTATGTTGTGGGATAAAATTAGTACGCTTGAGTCTGCAATTAACACCTTAAGTACTAACATTATGGGACAATCATCAACTAGAGAGGACAGGGAAGATGCAAGGTTAATGAGGGGAATTTGCCCATCTACTGCTCAAGAAGGGAACACTGCCAAAATAAATGATAAAACAGCTACAAAAAACATTGGGAGAGACAGTGGGGGTGGAACATCTGCAGGGTTAAATATAATAGCTACCCATGGTTCACAAAAGGGGCAAGTGTTATCTTTAGATGGAGTCAAGGGTGCTAGTGCTCCTACTAGAAGCGAGAGAGCTAACGAACCTAGGGATTCCCTAGCTCCAAACAAGGAGACATTGCGACTCCCCCCAGCCCCCATGTTTTAATTCTGACAGGGGTCCCAGTACTAAGGATTGGCCAGAAAGAAAATTGGGTAGACCTAAGGAACAAAACTGTAGATTGGCTGGCAAGACAAGTGGATGTCATTGAGCACCTAAATTATATTCTATCCACAATTGATCAGAGTGCTCTGATAATTATTGGGGGCGATTTTAACCTCAAATTTGAACCGGTGGCAGGATTCGAAAATATCTTTGACGATGAGGATAGGGCAAATAACATCCCAGCACTGGAGAGCAGCCCTGTAGTGCCATGCACATGTGCTGTAGCTCAGCTACTGCAGTTGATCTCCGCCCACGAACTACGTGCCTGTAATGAGCATCTACCCTCCGATAGCCCAAATCAACCAACATTTAGGCGGGGTAGCTCCAAAAGATATATAGATTACGTATTGGTCTTTATTTCATTTTGGTCCATGGTACATGATCTTGTTGTAGAAGAACGAATGGAGAGTGACCATTACCCTTTGTGTCTGACGCTCTCTGCTTCTCTCTTTCAGTTAATTCCCCTTGTGAGAAATGACCCTATATATATTCCAATTGAGCCTGTGCTGGCAAATAACTGTAGAGCACTTGAATGGCCTTTGGTACTAGGGAATGAAAAGACTGTCAAAAAGATTTACGAGACTTATGTAGAAATAGTCTCCCCATATATCAATCTACTGTTAAAGGAGATTCTAATCATGCAGCTACATGATAATATGGTAGAGGGTCTTGAACCAATATTGAGCAAGACTCTAAAACCTTCTAAAAAGGGAATATCTGATTTACCTACCCTAGGCCACCCGTGACACCATAAAGATTGCTGTAATGCAAAAAAATATTTGATTGAGGTGTAGTGTAGTTCCTATATTCCCAATAGGCTCTGAGCATTGGAATAACATAAAAGGTAGTTTAGACGTAGGACTGAGGTCGACTAAGTCTCTACTGAATATGTTGGACTTAATTAGGTATGCCAGCTAGCTCAGAGGTCACTAGAAAATTTCTCGAATGAACAGGAAGGAGTTAACTTTCCTGATAAGACAAGAAGGGATTAGTTTCTGACAACCGCATAAACATGACAACTTAGCTCCCTCCAGAATAAGGAGTATATCTCCAGAGTCGTGTGAAAACAATAGATAGCTATTTCACTCAGTCAATCGTGCATGCTTAGTTTCACCAGAGTGCAGAGAAATAGAGAGACGGGCGTTTTCAATAAAAGTTGTTATTTATTGAGCAGTCTTCTTTCTCATGCAAGAGAAATAAATTGCCACAATTGCAATACTTATAAAGTAAAGTGCGTACAGTAAAAGGAGTATTATGAAATAATACTGTAAAAGCATTTATATGGTTTCTGAGCCATATGATACTTAAAACGGATAAAATATATACAGTTACATACAATGATAAAAGTTGACTAAACGTACTCAACTGGTGCTTCTAAAATACGCCTACCCCGGTGTACCTAACCTAAGCCTAGTACGTGGGAAGGAGTAAGTGAGCTGCAGTTTAAGTTGTTAGTTTTGCCAAGAATCTGAATCAAGAATTCTCTAAGGGTCTAATCAGCTCCGTACCTTGGTTTTAGAATGAAGGAGGTCTTGTATCTCTTTCTCAGGACTCGATCTCCCAGCAACCCGCAAGGGTGACTGGAAACACTTTCTCGGCAGGAGAAAAGACAGCGTCTCTCTCAGTGCGTCAAATGGGAGGGTCGGCTTCCTTCGGCACTCGCATCAGCTGGACTTTGGGTAAGTAGATAGCCACTCTGCTCCAAACCACCGTGTGTTGCTTAAGGCAAATGCTGGTATATTTATACCTGGAAGGTGCCGTGTTTGACGTAAGGTTGGACATAAGACGTCACTAAGAACTGTCACTAAGACCTGGCAGTTCTTTCAGGACTCTCAGGAGTTCTAGGACAAATCAAAACAGAAGCAGGGGGAATTCCCGGGCTGCTGGAGGTTTGGTTTGTTTAAAGAACGCGTTGTACTTTCTAGGAGTCTGAGGAAGTAGCCTTGCCGTATTTGGACTGCATTGGCTATGACTAAATATGGATATGATTCTTATGCCTTTATAAGGATATGATTTGTTATAACCACATAAGGGCACAAATCGGGAATATTTAATTAGGGTCCTAGATACGTTCACAACAGAGGCAATAAAAAGTAAGGATATGTGTGAGAACTGAGGTTACCAATTCCACGGGGGTAGCTTGGCGCGAGCAGGAAGGCACCCGAAAGCTTAGGTGTAAAGTAGCAGTGCAGCACACACTCACACTGAGACAGGAAACACACGCAATAAAGGACACCACACCAGCTTGTCTTTGAAAAGCAATATACTTTTATCTAGATCAAATGCAGGACTGACAAATCATTCATTGTGATTACTTCAGCATTACCTCATTAGCAACATTTCATTGTAGGCTTATGCAAATCCATTTCATGGGGACTCAGGCAACATTTCATTAATGAAACATAGGTAAGTAATTCATTCAGGGAGAAATCATTTAACAGTAGTATAAGAACCCCTTCGAGCATAACCTCAGCATTGGTCTGAACAAGGTCTATAACAACAGTATGGCACACTCGGCATTAACCACTCCGCTACTGCTTAAAGGCAGGCTGTAAAGAACAGTCCCCTAGCCCGGGGTTAACTCTATTACAAGGCACTCACTACAGGCTTAAATAGTGTTCTGGCCCAGTTCAGGGGGGATTGGTAGGCCTTTACCCGCTCACCTTAATGTTCATGGGCCCATGGGGGGTTAAACAGGGCCAACAGGGCCCAGGCCCAGCTTTCCTTGGGGAAGGGGCGGTCACGGGGCTTCCTCCTGGATCCTGGGTGGCCCCGCTTCCACTCATGCCTGCTGCCCTCCTCCCCCGGCGGTGTGGAGCGAAGTGGGCCTCTTGCAACTGGTGCGGGTGAGAGGGGAGGGCCCCTGCCCTCTGGTAAGCCGCACACGCCCCTGGGACCGGTTCCGGGCCTTCAGACAGCTCCTGCGGCCTCGGGACTAGTCGGGACGCGGCTGCAGCGGGATGCGGTCCCTCCGACCAATGGCGGCGCAGTGCTGACGTGGGCCAGGCCCCAGAGCCAATCCAAGGCTCGCTTGCTATGGGCTCGGCCAGGCGACCAATCTTGGTGCAGCGCTGGCGAGGGCGGGGCCTGTGACGACGCCTCCGTCACGTGATGGTGGTGGCGGCTTCGGGCCTAGCGCGGCCCAACGCTACACTACGGCGGCCGTTTCCTGTCTCCGGGGGCCGCTGCGACCACCCAATTGCGGGGGCCTCTTCAGGCAAGCGCCAGGCCGCGTCGGTGACGGCGAGGCCCAGAATGCTTCCGGACGGCGGGGGCAGCGCCAGCAATCCACGGGCCGCGGCGGTGATGACGGCAGCGCTTCTCCCAGCAGGGCCAGACCCCAGGTACTGGGCTGCGGCGGTGATTGGGGGGGAGTAGAGATCGACACAATTAGCACTCTGAGGGGCAAAGCGCTTTGGGGGCACAGCGCGATGATGCCAGATGGCGCTTCCAAGGGGCACAGCAGGGAAGGACTTGGAAAGTATAGCGCTCGGGGCTTCACAGTGCTTTAGCAGGCAACAATGTCTAGTGTCTCAGTGCTTCTCGGGGGCACAGCAGGAGAGCGCTTTGAGGGCAGTCTCTGGCAGTTTGGCTACACAACTGTGGCAGGACAGCACAGGGGGGCACAGGCTGAGCAGGGGAGCACGTGGATGATACAGCGCTAATACTTGCTTGATTCCCCAGCAGTCCTTTTTGTAAGTAGGTGTTCTCTTGGCGCTTGAGGGCTTCTGCGCCCTTCTCAGGTAGTTCCTTGGGGAATAGGTAGAAGGGGGGGGTTGAGTTGGTGGCTTAGAGTCAGGATGGTTCCCTTAGATCACTGCAGGTGGTTCCTTGGCTCCCCCCCCACGCTGGGCCAGATCAGTGGGTTTGGCAGAGTCCCTTGGACTTAGAAGGCAGTGCCTAGGCCCAGTTACTTCCAGTGGTATAGGTTCCTCCCCTAGGCCCTACTGCCTAAAACTCCTGCAGAGGTTCCCCCAGGTCCAGTGATGCCCCAACTGGCAAACAGGTTACCTCCTTTCCCTAAATACCTCTAGGTCAGGTGACCACTCTCTAAGGCGGCAAAGTGAGACCCCTAGGGGCAGAAAAGGAGGGCTGATATTGCTACAGTATCTTAATGTCCCGGTTCTCGATGAGTTGAAAGCCAAGGCCGACACCAACTCCCCTCAAGCTCTGGTTCTCCTGGATTTATCCGCTGCGTTTGACACGGTCGATCATACCATCCTTCTTGACCGTGTCAGCGCAGCGGGCATTCGGGGCTCCGCTCTTTCCTGGATTACGTCCTTTCTTTCAGGACGCTCACAAGCTGTTCACCTCTCCGGTTTCTCTGCCTCCCCCCTCCCAGTGTCTTGTGGGGTTCCCAAAGGTTCCTCTCTCCCCCCTCTTCTTTTCAATCTTTATATTCGCCCCCTTATTGTTTCTCTTCTCGATCTGGGGGTCTCTGTGTATAACTACGCAGATGACCTCAAGCTCGTTTTTGATTTTTCTTCCTCTTCTCACTCCTTATCTTTTTTTCGCTCCACTCTGGTTTTCATTTCCGGGTGGATGAGCGCCAATCACCTCAAGCTCAATCCAGATAAGACTGAGCTTGTCTTGACTGGTGGCTCATCCAACCCCTGGTCCTCTGCTTTTTGGCCCCCTATTTTTGGTCCCCCTCCTACCCCTGTTCCTTCCGTCAAAACGCTGGGCATTAAGGTCAGCCATGACCTGTCAATGCACGGCCAGGTCAGTTCTGTAGTGTCTTCTTGCTTTCTTTCCCTCCGACTGATTCGTAAAATTTCCCGTTTCTTTTCCCTCGATTCCCTCAAAATTATTATTTCGGCCCTCATCACTTCCCGCCTTGATTATGGAAACAGCTTGTTCGTGGGTATCCCTGCCTACGAAACCCGTCGTCTCCAAGCAATCCAAAATCAGGCTGCCCGACTTATTTTTCATTTTCCCAAAACTCACCATATCACTCCCGTCCTCAAATCTCTCATCTGGCTCCCCGTTCTACAGAGATCCCTGTTTAAACTAGGGTGCCTAGTCTTCCGGGCTGTTGATCGCTCTGCTCCGGCGTTCATCAATTCTTTGATCTCCATTCACACCCCTGCCCGTACCCTCCGCTCATCTACTTCTGCTCTCCTCACTGTTCCCCGCTTTCGTAAATCTCGCACTGGTGGAACCAGATTCTCTGTCCTTGCCCCCCGGTTCTGGAACTCCCTCCCTCTCTCCATGCGTTCTATTCCCATTTTTTCACACTTCCGTAAAGCGCTCAAAACATTTTTGTTTGCCCAGGCCTACCCCTGCTAACTTCCTCGGCCCTGTCTGTTCTGTTCAGTAGAGCTCTCAGCGCCAGGAAGCCGTTTGGCCACCGTGCGCTCTACAAATACCTTATTTCATTTCATTTCATTTCATTTCACTCTCTAAGGCGGCAAAGTGAGACCCCTAGGGGCAGAAAAGGAGGGCTGATATTGCTACAGTATCTTAATGTCTCAGCCAGCTCCTGGCTACTAGTATGCTACTAAAAAGACCACTCCGCAGTAGCAGGGGCCTGTGGCAGCCATGTTGGTAGGAGAGAGCACCTGCACCTTGCCACTGATAAGCAGTGCTAAGATGCCCAGAGACCTAGGTCCAACAAAAAAGGTGATGGAAAAAAACAAGGCAAGGGCGAAAATAATGGGGTAAGACCACCCTAGGGCTGACAGGTCTAACAATATGGTAATCCTAAAGGGGAAAAGGAGGTATTATAAGGAGGTATTATTTATGGCTAGAAAAAGCTGGGACAACAATATCTGGTCCGAGCTGGTAAATTAAATGATCACTCTACGTTCTAGGGTCTGATATCAAAAGGTAATAGAAAAGGGGTTTGCAACTGGGATCTTTTCCTTGATGCTAATACCTGGGTAACCTATTTTTCACATCTCTATTCGACCGCTAATATTGATGCAAATTATAATAATGATGACCGGATCAACTATTTAAGTGAGAGACCCCTGTGCTTTAGTATTGCAGAAACACTAGTAGCAATAAAAGCAATAAAACCAGGGAAGGCACTGTGGCCAGATAAAATACCGGGTGATTTATGGAGACATGAGAAGGAGAAATGGGCTCTCTACATTAGCCTCCTGTGTAATGCTGTTGCATCAGGCGCACCTATTCCCGAAACATGGCGAGGCGCAGAGATTGTAACCATTTTTAAAAATGGGGACCGCCGAAACCCGTCACATTACAGGCCGAATAGTTTAATCAACGTCTTACAAAAGGTTTTTGCACTACAAATTTTAAACAAACTGAGTACTTGGATTGGAGAAAATAGTATCCTAACGAAGTACCAGGCAGGTTTTAGAGAACAGATCAGCACAATTGACCAGGATTTTAGATTTCTTTGTATAATTTGGAAGTATATCGCAATTAAGAAAGCGCATTTGTATAATGCTTTTGTAGATCTTAAGGCAGCCTTTGACCTCGTGCCCAGAACCTCTTGTGGAAATCTGTAAGGGATCTGGGTGTCCCAGGGGAAATCCTGGTGCAGATTATTTAACTGCACAAGGGCAATTTTTCAAGGGTTAGATCGGGCCCAAATAGCAAACTTACAGATCGTATACAAGTAAACAGGGGTGTAAGACAAGGGTGTGTGCTAGCCCCTACGTTGTTCTCGTCGTATGTGAACGACATCCCTGAATTCCTCTTGGGCTGCGAACATGATCTCCCAAGTTGGGGGGGGCCCTTGTACTGGCACTTCTGTTTGCCGATGATATGATCTTGATATCTCAAACACCTAAAGGTCTGCAAAATTTACTTAATACTTTTGAAATTTACTGTGAACTCAAGGGCCTTGAGATTAATTCTACCAAAACAAAATATATGGCAGTTAATCCTCATAAAACTTTTAGAAAAGATGTAACTGTCAAAAATGAAGGGATAGAATATGTTAACACACAAAAGGAGGTCCTAGGGGAGTATTTTAATGACCCATCTGCTAAACCTAGATCCGGCCGTTAGTTGTGGCGTGTGATAGTCGGCTGTCTGCCTGGAGAATGAGGTGGTTTCACCTAGCTTTTAACTTATACCTTTCATTATTGTTTTTAGAGCGGTGTACCCACTACCTGAGCTGGTGCCAGGTGAGGTGGGCTGTTCCTCCCCAGCAAATGGGTGAGTAATAATTAAAAAGAAGTTCTGACAAAGGATAATTGTCTACACTCGTTGTTACCTTTAAAGAACAACATTGTGATGCGAGCACGTCATTACTATTATCTTTATTGATTGTGCCTTATGTTTGCTTTTTCTTTCATGTATCCATATTATTTCCCGGCTGAATATTGGGACTTACAGTTGGGGAGACGCACTTATCAGGTGATATCTTCACTTTTTATATAGCAGTAGCACTTTCAAGGTCCTGAAGAAGCAGCAGGAGACCTATTGGCTCCGGTGACTGCAGAAACATGTCGACCTATCATCTCAGGGAGTAGTCAATATTTTATACTACACCTTGCACTGTTTTTATTAGTTTAGGAGTGGAAGGATATCTATTAAAGTTGTTTCTCCTCTCACTACCTAATTTTAGAGCTTTCTCTTTTCTTTCATCACTTGCACTTTTTTCATTCTAGCACTGCTATTCAGTTCCCACATTGTGACACACCCTAGTCACATCTGAGTTGATGTATTTGGGACCCTTTCTACCTGGCTATGTAACATCTGCAGTCGGTAGTTTATGGGTCACCATGTGTTATCCAGAGTAAGAGATCCCAGATGATGAAGGGCGGTCTCGATGGTGGACTGATGGGAACTCGCTCACAGTATTAGCTTTTCTCATTTTCAGTTGGATACATGACTGTTCTAGCCTTTGACTCACTGCTAATTTCTGTTGGTGGGATAGAATATGTGCCAAATTTTACCTATTTAGGTATTACTCTAGATACTAAATTGGCTGGACAAAAGAAAAACAATTTTAATCCAAAATTCAGTCCCAATAATGCGGAATCATAATAGTAGCCAATCGAAAGCTGTTTCTCCTGTATTGAAGCTATATAAATATAAGGCACAATCTGCTTGCCTTTATGGGGCTGAACTGTGGAGTTACGCAACAAAGAACACCTTTACGGTCCAAGAGAATACATTTTTAAGCGTACACCCTTATTACCTGTAGTAATGGATTTACACATTCACCGCACTGATGAGTATGCGGTTTTGCTGCCATTATTGTTTTGGGTCCGTCTGTGGTCAACAGACAAGCTTGTCCATTATAGAGAAGGTCTACAGGAAATTTTTAGAATCAGAATTAGTACAAGGTTGGCATGGTTGAATCCTATCCAGGATTGGTTTAATAAACTGGGATTGAAACACTTTTGGGAGGATCCAGAAGGTCTGACTCTGGGATCACAAAAATTGCTGAAACAGACCTTTTGGACGTTTGTCCAAGATTCTATGTCACACAACTCTAAATTAGGCACCTTATCTGCCTAAAGGTACCTAAACATAAAGCCTAATAGTAAATTTGATTCTTTCATGGATGAAATTCAACCAGAACTTGCGAAATCTCTTTATTTAAAATTTCGCTACGGTATTTTGCAAATTAATGCAAACACTACTAAATGGGTGCGTAGTGCAGAAAAGGAAAATAATGGTTGTTGTGAAATCTGTCACACAGGTGCCAAAGAGAATGAAACACATGTGCTATTCTTCTGCCCTACCTACATTTATGCCAGGAGAAAATGGATTAAACCCATCTGTCGGCTCCTGGGAACCAGATCTTGTAAAGAGGCGGAAAGAATATTGCACACAGATGATGCACAACCAGTTGTGTTTAGTGTAAGCAGATACCTTTTCTGTGTAGACCCAATAAGAAAGAGAAGGGATTTGAAGTTCTAGCTCGTCCCAAATTAAGTGTGTGCCCATTAAAAATTAAGGCCAAACCAAGATGTGAACTGTAAGTTGACTAGTATGGTACCTTGTACATATTGCTGAAAGTTATTAAAGGTATTTTAAGTAGGAAGTAACACCCCTTACAACCTGTGCCCTGACGTACTGATAATATTGTGAGTTATGGCAAAATGGTATTGTTGAGGGGATTGAAAGTTATATTTATTGTTTTAACCTTCAAGAAAACCTTTATTGTGACATCGATTATTATCTAAAATTGTGTCTGACGGGGCGGGTTATGATCTGAATGAACTGTTGAATGATTTTTTTTATATAATATGTAATCTTTTATGGTTTTTTATAATCGAAATAAAGATTATTGATGATGATGTACCACCATATCTTCAAATGCATTGCAGGGGTACTTCACCACACTTTAACTTCAAAAAAAGACTTGGTATGCAAGAATCCATCGGAATGTAATGGTAAAAACAGTGATATTTTATTGTAATATTTTAAAGCACTTTCCTAACCTTTGAGAAACCCAAAGCACAGATAAGTCAGAAACAGTGATGTGTTTTATTTTCTTAATGCTTTGAACCCATTCATAACCCGAGACACTATTTAAACAGACACTGAATACAAAAAATAAATGATGTACTCTGTTATCAGGTTTTATCATTGATACTAATTGATGGTCCAGGTCTCCAAACCCTGTCAGCTTTACTAATTACAGATATTGCCTTAAGCAAAGTGTAGTGTATGTGCTATATAGGTTCCGTAGCACTGTGAAGCTCATATGTATTTTTCCTTCCACTCAGGCGGTTTTGGATTTGATTGCATACACCTTTGAGCCTCATAGATGCCTGGATCCCCACGTTTACACATCCCCAAGTGTAGCTCACTAAATCTCTGTGCAGTTCCTTAGCACCGTATTGTATGTGGTTCGAACTGTATGTATGCGACCACTCCTTACATGCAAGATACAAGCTTGCGCAGCCACATCTATTCTTACAGGTCTCGCGTACACCCTTGAGTAAGCGCAGCTACACATTTGTTTGACAAAGTTTCAGCCATATCCACACACCAAAACATTTCACCCATGACAAGACAGCACTCACTCATCTGTCCTTCTATTAGAATATAATATTTAAGCAACTTATTTCTCACAAATTCATGCAGAGGCATAGTAATGATCCTGGTCCTTACACATAACATAAAAAGCGTATATGGGCCAAATGACAAAAGTGTATTATTCCATCTATCTATACTGCTCCACGGAGTTGCGTGCTATCCTATCCTCTCCTCTTTGGTATAAGCACTGTATAAATACAACTACAATACAAACCAACATACTTTAACCCTACATTACTGTGAGGCCATAATAATGCCAATACAGAGCTTGGCAAACCTGTATTTTCATAACCCATCCCGGCTTTCTATACACTTACAGATTTTCCTTAGACTTTGATTCAAAGTTGTATTTTAAATTCCAATCCTTGGGCAAATGGATATTTGCACGCAGACCCAAATTCTGAGTTTCACCAGTTACCAATGTCTGCAAATTTGTCCTGACAGATTTCACTCAAAAAATCCTAAGGAAATCTGTTGGGATATAATGCTAAGACAAAAATGCAAAACATGCAGTGTGATAAATAACAGTAGTAGGTGTGTGGTAAACACCAGTAGTAGGTAGGTCAGCACCAAGATGCTTTTGGTGCACTTTATAAGTTGCAACTCAACTCATACATTGCAGGTATATGTTATCAATGTATTTAGTGGGTGCCTTCAGGCACTAAACTTGGCCATTGGCAATTTCACAAAAAATTAAACAGAAATAATGGATTGCCCTTTGGTGATAATGCATCGTCACCTGAGGGATAGCTAAGATGTCTGGTGCCTTACCTATGGCTAAAGTAAGACTGAGACAGTTCAGCTGCGTGAAGCCTGAACATCTGGGGCCTCATTTATGAGGCCCCTTGCGCCATTGGAACTTCACTTTTCATGAAGTTCCGTGGCGCAGAAGCCTGCGTGGTATTTATCAGGCAGCAGTACGCCAGTTTTTGTGGCGTACTGCTGCCTGATAAATATCAGTCCCTTTAACGCAGTGTTCTGCGTTAAAGGGGCGTGCAATGGGTGTTGCTGGGGGCGTTCCCAGCAACATCCATGGCCTTTTGACACTGCCCCAGATTTACGAGAAATCGTAACTCTGAAGCAGTGCCAAAAGCATATGCCTCCCCAGGGGAGGCGTAAGGGAGGCGCAACAGGAGGAAATGTCTTTATTTCTCCTCGTATTTCCTTTTTCTATGTGTGCTGCATTCTACAGCACACATAGAAAGAGGAAAAGCCTCTTGTGATTATTTTTGTACAGAAAGGTTTCCCTTCCTGTACAAAAATAATCTTCCCCGCAATGCAGGCACCCTTGCACCATTGTGCAAGGGCGCCTGCGCTGGCGCAGGCAGCCCATTGTGCGCTGGCGCAGGGGAAAAGGACAGGAATGTGCCGTATCTTATAGATACGTGCAAAAACAACAAGTGATGGACCGAATGTGGATCAATGTCACACATTCCCCCAGTCAAAAGATCTGGGCCCAAATCCATCGTTTTTTTGCACTCCACACCACCCTGGGTTAGACAATGGCGATATGCAAATCAGCTCTGACCCTGTTGCCCCATGGGAACAGTCCAGTCCGAACTACAAAAGCCATGTCCTTCCCAGAACGGAATCAAGCATCCGAGGACCGGTTTCGAGGTAACACCTCTCATCAGCCCGGCTAGCTTGACTCCAAGTGGTGTGGAGTGCCTGGGACCCACGTCTGGGCATCCCCAGCGCACTTAGGGCGGCAATTGCAAAAACAACAAGTGATGGACCGAATGTGGATCAATGTCACACATTCCCCCAGTCAAAAGATCTGGGCCCAAATCCATCGTTTTTTTGCACTCCACACCACCCTGGGTTAGACAATGGCGATATGCAAATCAGCTCTGACCCTGTTACCCCATGGGAACAGTCCAGTCCGAACTACAAAAGCCATGTCCTTCCCAGAACGGAATCAAGCATCCGAGGACCGGACCGGTTTCGAGGTAACACCTCTCATCAGCCCGGCTAGCTTGACTCCAAGTGGTGTGGAGTGCCTGGGACCCACGTCTGGGCATCCCCAGCGCACTTAGGGCGGCAATTGCAAAACAAGAGATTACTAAGTGCTTTGTGCCTGTTCTGGTGGCTCAGTGGACCGATGCATCCACTGCAGGGGTTTGTGTTCGATCTCATAGACACAGGTTCAAATTCTGGCGGGGCCTTTCATCCATCTGAGGTCGATAAAATGAGTACCATTGAGTTGGGTACCAATAAACATCTGTTATTCAGCGCCAAGA
The DNA here is from genome assembly GCF_964263255.1 of Lissotriton vulgaris. Lineage (NCBI taxonomy): Eukaryota > Metazoa > Chordata > Amphibia > Caudata > Salamandridae > Lissotriton > Lissotriton vulgaris. The sequence continues at coordinate 104,741,241 of NC_141686.1, forward strand.
GACTTATGGGTGAACGTGTGCTTTACAAATATATATGTTTGCGGTGTGTTTAACATTGCACTAGATTTTGCGTTTATTCAACTTCGTTCATCTACACAGAACTTCTCAGTAACTTGCAATACCCTTCAGCTGTATGGCTGGGGGTATTTTATTCCATCTATAAAGTGCACTCTCTTGAAGAACTCTTGACATTAAACGTCATCCCCAACAAGTAAGACATTTCTGATATATAACCTACGCTCCAGACAGGTTATCATCAAGTGGGAAGGGATGAGCGGCAGCTGGCCATGCCCAAGGGTTAAAATAAACCATGATGTCGAAATACCTCAGTGGCGCAATCAGTCTATAATACAATTTCCAGGGTGTGTGTGTGTTTTTAAGCCTCTCTGATTTCCTGTTGCGGAGTGTTACTACATCAGTTTGCAGGTGTAGTCTTCGATTTACAAAGGCGTATAATACCCCCTAACCTCAACAGTTTAAACTTCACCAAATACGCAAATTGTGGTCAAATTCTGGGCAAATCACTTAATCTCCCCGTGCCTAAAAGTGTAAAGCAAATACAGGGCTCATGTAAAGCGCTCCAATACCTTCGGGTCGAGTTGGCGCTATATAAATAGACACAAAAAAAGTTTTCTGTCCCAGCTGTCGTGCGCGTTGATGAAAGTGAAACTAAAAGACTAGAATAGAAAATGCAGAGGTGCAAGTTTGTGGCCAGCGTCAGCGCCCTTTTGGCAGTCTTCCAAGGCAGCAGTAGCTGTGTGTGTTTTTCTCACGTTCAGTACAATTCCCACTTTCGGAGACACACAAAGGCACCGGAAACAGGATCGATAATTGAACCTCCGAGAGCAGGTCTGTGCAGGGGAAGCTGCCTCGGGCTGGGGGTGCTAGGGGGAGGGGGCGCAGGGCAGATGGCTTTCATCTGTAGTCTGCACACGTGTTCCTTCAGAACCGAAAGCAGCGTCAGGAGGAAGAGCCCGCGTGGTTTCACTTTCAGGCTCCGCCGACCGGAGGGTGCAACGCCCGGGAGATGCCCCGGGTTCGGTGAGGCGCAACCAGGAAGCCGGGAAAAGGGAGCCAGGAAGTAGGAAACCGAGGATCCGGCGAGGGCAGAGACAAGAGGAAATCAGGGGACGATCGGGGGTGCAAGGGAAATCGGAACCCCGGCAGGAGAAGATCAGGAGCTAGGAAAAGATCGGGAGGCGGAGAGTTGAGGCAGGCAGGCAGGCAGGGGAGGAGAGGAGGAGGGGGGAGGAGAGTAGTGGTTTCACTTTCAGGCTCCACCGACCGGAGGGTGCAACGCCCGGGAGATGCCCCGGGTTCGGTGAGGCGCAACCAGGAAGCCGGGAAAAGGGAGCCAGGAAGTAGGAAACCGAGGATCCGGCGAGGGCAGAGACAAGAGGAAATCAGGGGACGATCGGGGGTGCAAGGGAAATCGGAACCCCGGCAGGAGAAGATCAGGAGCTAGGAAAAGATCGGGAGGCGGAGAGTTGAGGCAGGCAGGCAGGCAGGGGAGGAGAGGAGGAGGGGGGAGGAGAGTAGTGGTTTCACTTTCAGGCTCCGCCGACCGGAGGGTGCAACGCCCGGGAGATGCCCCGGGTTCGGTGAGGCGCAACCAGGAAGCCGGGAAAAGGGAGCCAGGAAGTAGGAAACCGAGGATCCGGCGAGGGCAGAGACAAGAGGAAATCAGGGGACGATCGGGGGTGCAAGGGAAATCGGAACCCCGGCAGGAGAAGATCAGGAGCTAGGAAAAGATCGGGAGGCGGAGAGTTGAGGCAGGCAGGCAGGCAGGCAGGGGAGGAGAGGAGGAGGGGGGAGGAGAGTAGGGGAGGCACGGCCTAGCGGCCGTGCAATCAAGTAGTGAGGGGGCGGAGCTGGGGGAGGCTGTGAGAGAGAGTAGGCGGCTGGGGGCATGTGCACGCGCATTTAAGCTCAATGCGCATGCGCATTGAGCTTAAATTTCTCGTGCACTGCAAGGAATCGCCACGATTCCTTGCAGTGTGGATAAAGAGCGGATAAGTGCCAATACTCTCGCCTTGCTCGATGCGCATGCGCATCGACAGGCGAGACCTAAACAACAAGTGATGGACCGAATGTGGATCAATGTCACACATTCCCCCAGTCAAAAGATCTGGGCCCAAATCCATCGTTTTTTTGCACTCCACACCACCCTGGGTTAGACAATGGCGATATGCAAATCAGCTCTGACCCTGTTGCCCCATGGGAACAGTCCAGTCCGAACTACAAAAGCCATGTCCTTCCCAGAACGAATCAAGCATCCGAGGACCGGACCGGTTTCGAGGTAACACCTCTCATCAGCCCGGCTAGCTTGACTCCAAGTGGTGTGTCATAAATGAGGCCCCTGGGGCCTAATTAAGATGTCCGACTGCTATTGTTTTGGGCACAAGACCGTCGGACAAGGAGTCGACAGTCTCAACAGCCCAATAACGACACAACCGCCGTGTAGGCAGTCGGAAACATGCCTTTTACTATTGTTGCTTGTTCTGCAGCCCGTAAAAGGGCTGCAGCAGTAAAAGGCATGTTTTTAAACATCCATGCACCGTATGCCAACACCATGTGCTGCCCGGCATACGGTGCAGGGATGCTTGTGGGGGCACCACAAGCGCCCCCCTGGCCACATAGCAAAGGCCCACAGGGAACCGGGGTCCGGCTAGGAGACCCCAAAAGTCCCTTTCCGACAGCCTTTTAATGGCCGTGGGACAGCCATGAAAAGGCAGTAAGAAACTGACATCCTAATTTCTATGGCGGTGTCTTCGCAGGCACCGCCTTCATTGTAGGGATTAGGCTCCGACCGCCGCCCTGATGGTCTCCTTGAGCATGTTGGAGGCAGTGGTCTTTCCACCAACCCAAATCATAATTGTAATCTGCCATTCGGACCAATACCCGGGCTGTCGGGCGGACCACCACCAAAGGCCTGTTGGTGGCAGTCGGCCCAACATTCTAATGAGGCCCCTAATGTTTAACCAGAGGTACAGCTTGGCCACCTAACGCAAACACCTCTATGATCAGTTTCTCAGAGTGTGGCATGAAACAGATATAGAATTTACTTTTACAAATGCCTTGTGCATTTTTTCTTCGGAATGTTGTCTATGCAGAGTAAGTACACCAGCACTCCCCTTGTATAGGGATTGTATGGTTCTGTCCTGCCTCTACTCGTTTAGTTTAGTTTGTCAGCTAAATGCTTATGAAACCTTATTCAAACTAAGTCTGGGTCTGTGAATAGCAGCATACCTCGGATATTGGGTATAATACGCGAGCTTTGCACGTGCACTGCACAATAAAAATACTATTGTGTGCACAGCTCGTTCTATGACAAACTGGTAACCATGATATCTGCCTTGTGTCACTCTTTGGCCCAATTCAAGGTTGCCCCTTTTTCTACATAGGGATGGCTAATAGCTAATTATTTTACACATTTAGAAACAACTAATATAGAGATTTGCGTCATTTTTCTCATAGGAATTTTGGAGAAAATTTGTAACGTTGCATTTTCTAACATGCATTGCCTCTGCAGTATTTAAAAACAACATTTACATTTTAGTTGATTTGACACTTCATGTGCTAGGGCTTCATAACAGAACTGAAAGCATGGTTGTTATTTTTGTCAAAAGTATTTTTATTGTTCAATGAGAAAAAGGGGAAAGGGAATCATGGAAAAGAAACATGCGACAATCCCGCAATTCAGCCCACGCAGGGGTTTGTAAAACATGAGTCCAGGAGCGACCCAACTGAGTCAGGCCGGGCTGTCGCATACAAGGCAATGTCATCAGCTGGACGCCCAGGGTAGTGCTACGCTGCAAGCATATATGACATTAGTCATTAACCCTCGAGGGCGGTAGGCTTAAAGGCAAAAGTGCGCCAGAGGCTATCAATGGGGCGCCTTAATTAGCCCTCCATCAGGGTGGAACACTTGGCACATGAGAATGCTAGGAATCCTGCAGTGGATTTAGGGCTCTATGCTCTCAATGTAGCAGAGCACTTAGTGGGATGTAATAGTCAACAAAGAAGACATAAGGAACTACCCCCCCTCCCTCCACCTCCCTCCCTCCTCCCTCCCCTAGTGGTGGTAGCAATAAAGCGCAGTCAAAGAACCAGTTGAGTAGCGACAGGGGTTCAAACCTGGAACAGGTGGAGCTTACGGACGCTGGGCGGGCAGACTTCGGATGGCAGGCCCCTGGAGAGGAACTTCACCAACGGGCCCCAGCGAAATTCAAAGTTTTTAAAGTCATCTAGAAAGATATCAGCCATTCTTTCCAAACTGAGTAGCTTCCACAACCTCGAGTGCCAGAGCGAGGTGGCCGGGGCCTCCTTCTTTTTCCAGGCTGCCACCAAAGTAATTTTAGCTGCCCCAATACAGAGCCACAATATTCTCTTATCCGCCCTGGTCTGGTGTTCGAGATCGGGAACACGAAGGCCCAGCAGGGTGGCAGCCATCGTGGTAGGGATAGGGTATCCCAGAACATCTTTAATTTGGGCCAGGATCTCTTCCCAGAATGGGCGTATAATGGGGCAGTCCCACCAAATATGCTGGAAGTCCCCCAGGAACCCACTAGCCCTCCAGCACCTATCTGAAGTACACGGGAAGATCAGTTTCAATTTGGCGGGGTATAAGTACCAGTGTATCATTGTTTTCATATGCGCCTCCTAAGCTCCACCGAGTGGTTAAATTTAGCAATATCGGACCATAGGTGAGACCACTCGTTATCAGAGATGTCGTGTTGGAGGATCCCCTCCCACATATGCATGTACCTGGGCCTAGGGGAAGTGGTGGTGGTGAGGAGGTGTAGATAGATGAAAGTGATCGCCCCTTTCATGGATGCTGTCCTGGTCAGAAAGTTCTCGAATGGTGGGAGGGGTCGGGTGGCCGCCTCCCGCACTTGTGGCAAAAGTGCCCAGTGGAGTAATTGGGCATGGTGGTATCGTTCAGTCTCTAATATTCCATAGTCCCTCTTGCAATTCTCAAAGGTAAGTGGGTCATAATTGTGGAACAGGTGAGTAAGAGCTAGACATCCTCCATCTTTCCACGCCTTGAAAGGCCCTTCATGGGATGCCGGAGGAAAGGCAGGGTTGAAGTGAATGGGTGTGAAGGGTGAGGGAAAGGTGGTCCATCTATCATCAGCGGAGATAGAGTCCCAAACCTTCAGAACGGTGCTAGTAGGGGTGCTGAGGTAGACATTCTTTGGTCGGGCACATTTGGGCCTCCACACCAAATCCCAAATCGACCTCCCTGCCACGCTCCTATCCATATGCAGCCAGTGCTTTTCTGACTCTTGTTGTGACCATTCAACTATAATGCGGAGTTGTGCAGCTTTGTAATACAGATGTATATCCGGCAGTCCCACCCCTCCCTCCCTCCTCGGTCTGCGTAGGGTGGCGAAAGATAGCCGCGCGCGCCCTCCTTGCCAAATAAAGCGCAGCAGCATCGACCGTATCCGCCGAAAGAATTCTGCGTCCAGATCTATAGGAAGGGCCTGAAAGAGGTACAGGAGCTTGGGGAGGAGGGTCATTTTGACTGCGTGTATCCTCCCTAGCCAGGAGATGAGCATGGGTTTCCATCTGGCCAGTTCTGACTGGATCTTAGTAAGTAGCAGGGGAAGTTAGCAGCGTATAGTTTCCCCAGTGTGGGGGTCAAGTGGACACCCATGTATTGAATGGAGGAGTTTGTCCACGGCAAGGGGGTGAGCGACTGAAGGCTGGGGACGTCCACCTGTGGGATCGTAAGGTTGAGGACGTAGGACTTATCATAGTTGACCTTGAAACCTGCTACTGCTTCAAAGCGCTGTAGTGCTGCCTGTACCTGAGGGAGAGAGTGAGCCGTATCCGAAAGGGACAGCAGAACATCATCCGCAAAGAGTGTGATTTTGTGGGATTCCCCCGTGAAGGGTATCCCGCGGATGTCAGAGTTAGCTCGTATAGCAATAGCCAGGGGTTCAATGCTAAGGGCGAAGAGCAGCGGCGAAAGAGGGCAACCCTGTCTAGTGCCCCTGGAGTGGTCAAAGAATTGAGAGTATCGACCATTCACTGCCACACGGGATTGCGGGGAGCGATAGTTCGCCCGGATCATCGTTATGAATTTAGAGGAGAAGCCGAATGCCGCCAGTGTCTTGAAGAGGAACCCCCAGTCTACCCTGTCGAACGCCTTCTCGGCGTCCAGTCCCACTAGGACCGCAGGGATATGAAATTTGGTAACTTTTTCGATAAGATGGATCACCCTCCGGGTATTATCGTGAGTCTGGCGCCCCTTGATGAACCCCGATTGATCCGGGTCTATAAGGGCCGGCATGAGGTCGTTAAGTCGGTGTGCGATGATGGAAGAATAAAGCTTTGCATCCAGGTTTAGGAGGGCAATCGGTCTGTAGGACGCGCATTGACTAGGATTCTTACCGGGCTTCGGGATGACGGAAATGAGTGCCTCCGCCATGGTTCGGGAGGTCTCACCTTCCTCAGCCATTTGGTTAAATAGTTGCACCAGATGTGGACAAAGTTCAGAAGCAAAATTTTTATAGAAGATGGCCGTATACCCATCTGCACCCGGAGCCTTGTGAGGCTTCAGGGCCTTAATGGCTGTCATCACGTCGTCTCTGGTGAAAGGGGCGTATAACGCCTCATTCCATTCTGCTGAGACATGAGGCAGTGTCAGCCCTTGCAAGTATTCGGCTTGGGCAGTGTCCCCCAGGCATTCCCCTGTATAAAGGGACTTGTAGAAGTCCCCAAAGAGCTCCGCCTTCGCCTCGTCCTGATGCGTCACCTCGCCTCGTGTATCCTGAATACCTCCAATATATTCACGTTCCCTCTTATCCCGTAATTGCCTGGCAAGGTGACGCCCCACCTTATTACCCTGGGAGTAAGAGAGCCGTTGTAGTTTCAGTAGGGTATATTCGGCTCTATTGTCATAGTGGGCCCTGAGTTTACCCTTGATGGCCGTCAGTCGCCTGAGCCCGTTCTTGGAGGGATTTTCCTTATGTGCCTGTTCTAGGGTCGAGAGCTCTGCTTCTAGTTGTTCCTGTTCACGACCTCGCTGCCGGTTAAGAGTGGCGTTTAGTGCAATGCAGTGTCCACGAAGATACGCCTTGAAGGCATCCCACGTGTTGTATATGGAAGTCTCCCCCGAGGCATTGAATGTGAAGTACTCATTGATAAGTTCCGTAAGGAGGTGCAGGAGGGTTTGTCCCTAACCAGAGAGGCAGGGAAGTACCACTTGGTGCCGCCCTCAGTTCGCACCCCCCACTGGAGTCCTATCGCAAGCAGGCTGTGGTCTGATACAGAGAGCGGGTAAATCTTGGCTTCTCTCAGATCCCCCCTCAGCGACTGACTCACGAAGAAGTGATCAATCCGGGAGTAGGTGTGGTGGACGTGGGAGTAGAAAGTGAAATCCTTAGACTGAGGGTATAGGGAGCGCCAGGCATCAATAAGGCCCAGGACAGAGAGTCGCTGCTGCGTGTCGGGGGAGAACACACCTGTGGCTGATCTGTGGGAGTGTGTGCTATCTAAATCTGGGAGCCAGACCATGTTGAAGTCCCCCATAGCAATCAAAGGTCCCTCCACGAAATCAGCAACAGCTTTCAGTAGTGTGTGCAGAAAGGCATTTTGCCCCATGTTAGGTGCATATAAAACTAAAAAAGTGCAGAGCCTACCCCTCAAAAGGCCTTTAACCATGATCCAACGACCTTCCCTGTCACCCTGTACCCCCATAGGCTGAAATTGTAGGGCCGATCGGAACATAAGGGCCACCCCTCTGTGCTTCATAAGTGCGGAGGATCTGTAGATTAATGGGAGCATCTTGTGTCTAAGGCGAGAGTCCTCCTTTTTGGGCAGGTGAGTCTCTTGAAGTCCCACTATATCGAGGTGGTGGTCTGTGATATACTTCCAGACCTTCTGGCGTTTTTGGGGGGAGTTAAGTCCCTTCACATTCCAGGTTCCTAAAGCCAAGGGTGTCATTGGAAGGGTCTACCAAACAGCATTACAGAAGGCGGAAGTCCCCGATTACCCTGGTGTGGAGCCAGAGGGACAGACATCTCCTTCCCATCCCGGCCCCTGTGACCCATTGCAGCACACATGCCCCCGCCCATGGCCAAGGCAATCCAGCCCACAGGTATCGCCCAAGTCCAGCAATTCCTCCCTCCCCGCCCAACCCGTCTCGCCAGTATAGCCCCTAGGACAGGCGCTATAGATCTACCCCTGCTACCACCACTGTTCCATCCCTCCCCCCTCCCCAACATCTCCCCATAAAGAACATAATACACTAAACAAGATAGAAAGAGTCTGAGGAATAGGGGAACATGGGGCCATTCACGAACCTCCAGAACGTGTCGTTGGGCTCCCTCATGGTCATGGAGAGAAAGCGCAAGTGTTACCTCAGGGTGGAAGCCCCCTCCGGCACCTGCTGTTGGCCTCCTCGGACTCACGAAGCCATTGCATCTTGCTCTGTCTCTGCATCAGTGACCTGGGCCACCGAGGCGACCGCTGCTCCTCGTTCGTGCGGCCTTGCGGAGAGGTCCGGTCCCCCAATACACAGTGGCTTTTCCACTCTCTGCCACTCCGTCGAGCGTCGTCGCCGTCTTCCAGATGAGCCATCGCCCCAGACGCCGATTCAGAGTGATCTATGCCCAAAAGATTCATCGCCGCCTCCAGAGAACGCACTTGGATTAGCTTATTCTGCCAGCGGAAGATGAGGCGGAACGGGTGTCCCCAGGAGGTCCGGTCCCCCAATACGCGGTGGCTTGCCCTTTCTCTGCCACTCCGTCGAGCGTCGTCGCCGTCTTCCAGATGAGCCTTCGCCCCCAGACGCCGATTCAGAGTGATCTAGGCCCTAAAGATTCATCGCCGCCTCCAGAGAACGCACTTGGATTAGCTTATTCTGCCAGCGGAAGATGAGGCGTTCCGACTCATCTTCCGCTGGCAGAATAAGCTAGGAATAGGGCACCAGGAATAGGGCACTTTCTGTTCCTGAAGAAATGTGGTCACAGGTCTAAAGGTCCTGCGTTTCTGCAGGGTAGAAGCTGCCAGGTCTTGATATAGCTGGGGGCGGTGGTCTCGTAATTGGAGGGGAGCCATATCTCGTGCTTTACGAAGGATCCGTTCCTTCAATTGAAAGTCATGGACACACACTAGGAGGTCAGGGGGTGGTGCCTGAGCTCCGCGTGGCAGACCCACCCTGTGCACGCGGTCCTTGCGAATGGTCTGAATGTCCTCCTCTGCCAGGATGTGTTTGAAGAGCGTTTCAACATAGTTCCTCAAGTCCGCTCCCTCGCCCTTCCAGGGGACCGAACGGATGCGGATATTGTTGCGATGGGACCTATTTTCTAGGTCTTCTGCGTGGGTCTGTAAGTCCAGATTTTGTTCCATTAAGCGGAGCACGTCCTGCTGGAGTTGGTGGATGTCTTCAGCTGTACTCACGTCGTGCGCTTCCAATGTCGCTACTCGCTCCCCCACTTCGTCCACGTCCCTCCGCACTTCACGAAGGTCAGAAGCCAGTTGCGGGCGTAGCTCTGCTATGTCCTCTTTAATGGCCGTGAAGAGTTCTCTCATGAAGGCCTTGGTGGCAGGTTCATCAGTTTCAGATTTTTTGGGGGGGGTTTTGTCCAGGCAGATGGCGCCGTTCCCTTCGGGATTCCCTCTTTCCCCGGCTTTTCTTTTTTCATCCTGTTGGACGCCATGGCTGCTGGAACGCGCCCCTAGGATCACTCTGAGTGCAAGCTTCTGACCCCAGGAGCAGGGGGTGAGCACAGGCGATCCAACGTTGGTCAGCTAGTGGCTCAGTCATCCATCAGTTGGACTCCACACTCCCTCAGCCAGATGCCCGTTCTTCGAGCTTATGGCGGGCTCCGTCCAGCGTCTCCCGCTCTGAGGGTCAGCTCTAGGCCACAGAGGCCCACTCCGCCACCGGTGGATGGAGCAGAGTCACACTCTCCCGCAGGACGGACAAGCAGTAGGGGGAGACGGCGGGGTGGGCCACCTCACGAGTGCCGTTCCCAGCACTGGTCACTCTCCGTATCTCGGCCACACCCCACAACGCAAGTTTGTCCGATTAAGCCGGATGGGGGAGTCGTGTCAAGACGTCTCACCTTGTAAGTTGCCGGCGCCCTTCTGTTCTCACTTTTGTATGTAGAGGGCTACGAGTGGGCCCGGTCTCTTCACTAGCTAGGCTAACCACCAGGTCTCAGCAGTCCACTGAGCACCTCACTGCTTGCTTATGATCCTGGTGTTCCTGCTTCTGTATTCCATCCCTCAAGCGGTCTGCAGGTTCGCCTTGGGGGGCCCGCCGCAGAAGCCAGGGCCCCGCTCCACAAGTCTGCCCCGAGGGTCCTTAGGTGCTGTAGGCCTGTGATCCCCGGGCTCGATTTTCGTGCCGGCGGCTCCCGCGTCTCAGGACTCACACGGGGCTCAGGGACGCTGCCTCAGTGTTGCCGGGGGGAGTCCCTGTCCTGATGTGGCCCGCGGTCTGCTCCAAGTCGGGCATAGGTAGGGAAGCAGGGCTCAGATCACGATGGTCCCAGACGGGCGATGTCAGCAGGCAACGTAGCCCGGAGATCCCTGGGCTAAATTTCCGCGCCTCCGGGCCGCCACTCAGCCACCTCGCTTCCCGCCTCTCAGCACGCTCACCGGACTCGGAGGCTCTGCTTCTCCGTCGCCGGGAGACGGCGACTTGATGGCGTCTGGGGTCCGTTCCGAGCCGGCCCGAGCTGGGGAAGCAGGGCGCAGGCTCGGACAATCCCAACACGGGGCGACCCAGCCCTCCACGCCAGGCGAGGTCCGCTCCGGCTCCGGTCTCTCTTTTCCGCCCGCCTCGCACTGCCGTAGGCACTCTGGGAGTCCCCGTTTTCGGCACCGGGGCCCAGGGGGGAAGGAGCGGCAGAGGGTCTCGGGCCTCGACAGTCCAGGAGGGTGCTATACAAGGCTTTAGATGGTTCAGCGCCGGAGGGACTTAGAAACACGTCCTACTCCGCCGCCATCTTGGCCATGCCCCTCAGTGTTGTTCTTTTTAAATACCCTATGAACGGTCTCAATTTCTGTTTCAGTGGAAGTGATCTACTAACAAGAAATTGCCCATCCGCCACACATTTGAGATGTTCTGGAGCCTGTAGAAATATGTGTGCCCATTGCATGATTGAACACAATTCGTTGCAAAGTTATTATAAAAGCAACAACCTTTTTGCCAGTTTTTTAGGCATAGTGGCTTCCGGCATGATTATAGCTGTCATCTCTCATTAGAACTGCTCAATGTGGTGTGGTAGCAACCAATATTTTATTTAGATTTATGATACCACGGAATACTGGAAGAGACTGCGAAATGATTATCACTCACTTATTCAATCTCAACAGGAAAGAAAGATGCATTAAGAATCAAATCTGGGATTTGAAAGTCACAAATTCCGAAATTTGGTGGGTTAATGCACTAAGCGTGATATTCTGCGACATAAACTTGTGTGCAGCCTCTAACAAGCATATGTCGCAATGTCCCAAACAGCAGACTGAAAACGATGAAATCAAAGACATTTAATGAGTTCAGTGTCATTTTAAGGGAATAACTGAAAAAAGGGTCAACTTCTTGAACTAGCTTTCCAAAAACTGGTTCTATAGTATTTTATTTATTGAAATCTAAAGAAGCTGCTTTAGTAGCTTATTAACATTGACAAATGTATTAAAACATGTTTGTCTTCTATCGGATTTGACCAGTATGTTTAAAATGCACAAAAGATCACTCTAGCCTCTTCTATTGGCTCTAAGAATAGCTGTGCCCCATTGTTTGACGTGTTAGCCTTGCCATCAGTGGTTGACCTGTTAGGACCACTGCCAACACCCCCGGAAGTTAAGCTCTAGTTGCACCCCTGACCAGTTCCCAACCCCTCCCATCAAGCCCTCAATAATCCTTCAAGGGGCCCCGCTGAGACTGCCCAGCATGGATTCCAACCACAAGCCTGGAGTTTGCACGTAGATTAATGCTGCAGACACAATAATCGTTTATGCTGTGTCACACATGCCCTTGTCACCTTTACGTCCCATGATACCCATCCCTTTCTATCCATAAAGGCTGGCTCTGTCTGCTCTTATAGAGCTGCCTATCCACTTCATGAACCCACCCAAAAGCTGATGTCTCTGCATAAACACCAACACGTCCAGAGAAAAGCCCCTTCTGCCTCTTTCTGACAACTTCGATGATACCTAATTTAGTGCTGATCTCAAACGCTTCTGTATTTGTCCAAGGCTGCCTTCCAAAATCTCTTTCTGGTGCCCTACAATTTCCTCCAAAAGGGAAATATAACCTTACTAACATGGTGGCCATTCAAATCCTACCAACCCCATTGCTAAGTCTGTCCTTTCAAATGTAGCCACTTCCCAGAGATGAGTGGAGACCTGGATCAGTGGGCAAGTATCCCACATTCCCTCCCCTCCCCACTCCACTTGCTGCACAAATACTGGAGTTCTATGCCAATGTTTAGGGGGAAAGAAGATGCCTGGGAGACAGATCCTCATTATTTACTGATTTGATCATAGTAAGTTAGCATTTCAACAAAAAAACATGTAAAGCTCTACCATGTCGTGCTAGGTCCCCGCTGAGACTCCAAGGATTGAAGGAGCATTATATCTGACTCCCTCCTCCAAGTCCCTGTCTGCCTGTAAGGGTTGAATGCACACTGATGGCCAAGGTAAGAAGCCCCACTACTATGGGCTTAGGAAATCAGAGGATTTATCCCAACCATGATTTTTCAGTGTGGCAGGTCAGTGGATAGATGAATGAGCATTCTAGACAACCACTATGAACTTATTTTATTTATCTACCTATTATAGTTGCTGCCTGTTAAAATAAATATAGTCTCTTCCAATGCACGACTCAAAGCTGCTCAGAATTGTCGCTAAGTAAATAGAGGGGCCATGACCTCGCTCTGGAGCCTATTCATAAATTGCATTTCATAGTACTTTAGTTGTACCACAAAATGCTATTCACAAACCTTTGAATATAAATCTCCACCTCTCCTATCTATGTGAAGATCTTCACACATCCAATTTTACTACTTAGTAGTACATATGGGAGGGGGTAGTTGAAAAATAGGGACTTCTTGCTACATAATAGGCAGGGTCACACTGGGACAGAAAATAGGTTTGAACACCTAAATAAAAGTGGCCTGGATTAGAAAATCAGAAAGCGGAAAAAAGAGACCTGCGTTTACAATTTGGGTAAATATTTGAACTTTTACAGACACACTGTATATATGTGTATTGCAGCGTATGGGAGACTGAATGTATTTGTGCTTGCTGCAGGCAATATCAGGGAAAGATTACCCTATACTCCAGTCCAACGCTCATATAGGTGGCTGAGTAAGGAAGGTAAGGAGAGGGTTTAGGAAGAGCTTGAGGAAGGACATGCATCCACACACCAAAGAGTGAGCTCATTACTATTCAGAAACTGCACATTTAAGGTTACCACTGCCAAAATGGACCCAAAACACTAATCAATACCCCAGCTCAGAGGTGAATTCCAACAACACACAAGGCCAACCACAGGTATTGCAAGACCCTCCCATTGAAAATAATGGAAGTATCAAACTGATGCGGGGAGTCAGGGTCGGTGGTGCTGGGCCACGTGTAAACTAAAGAATAGACCATCGCCCATTACGTTTGTAAGCTTTTATGCCGCTCTGAATGACAACCCTGCGATATATGAGGAAATGTTTCAGTCCCTACTGATGGTTGGCGGCGATATTGTGATTGGAGGGGATTTTAATATTCTTATGATTCCGAATTTAGACTCTACTACTGGTGGGAAAAAGCAGTTGAAACCTAAATCATTTAAGACAATCATGAATAATGTAAGGACCTTAGATCTTGTCGACCCTTGGCGTTACATATATCTTCACAAAAGGGATTTTACTTACTGATCGGGAAGGTACAAGTCATTTTCTCGCATTGATTTCTTTCTTGTCTCTTCAAAACTTAAAAGTCTATATCACCGGATTTTGCATAATGGCTTTTCCGACCATGCGATGTTAGCTGCTGAATTTGTGTTGGATGAAAGCATGACTGTCTTGAAACGATGGGTTTTTAACAAATCTTACTTGTCTGATGAAATATGGGTTACTTCTCTTAAAAATGAAATAAACGAGTATATCGAACGAAATTTGGGGACAGCCCCCATTCATGTTGTATGGGACTCACTGAAGGCGTTTATTCGGAGGGTTGTCATTGGAAGGGACGCAAGGGAATCAGCTATCTTTAGAGATACAAAGAATCTATTGCAGCAAAAAATACAGGCTCTAGTAGATCAAAAGTATAACAATCCCTCTGTCAGGATACAGAATCAACTGAATGCTGCAAAACGTGAGCTGAGTGCACATTACTTCGCAAGAAGTGAGGAAATTTTTTGTAGACAAGCTCAAAAAATATACGAACATAGCAATTTTACAGGCACATTTTTGGCTTGGCAGGTTAAAGAACAAGCTGCAGCCAATGTAATTCGTTCTCTCAAATCTCCAATTAGTGATCTGGATACCTCAGATGCGGGAGAGATAGGGGCAATAATGTTGTCCCATTATGAGAATATCTATACTTCACATCACACCACAGATCAACATAGATTAAACAATTTTTTAGATAAATATCGTCTCCCTACTCTTTCTCATCTGGACCAAGAAGCAATGGCAACATTAGTTTCGAGGGATGAATTAGAGCTGGTAGTTAAAAGTCTCCCATGCGGTAAGGCCTGTGTTCCAGATGGACTTCCTGCTGAATTTATTGCTATGTTTTTTAGCTCCCTTTCTGAACTTCTCCTTTTATTATCAAATTCTATATTGGAGGGTGGCCCGATCCCAGCGTCCTTCTACGATGGAACTTTTGTCAGCTTTTTGAAAAAAGGAAAGGAAGCTAAAGACCCAAACTCCTATAGGCCCATAACATTACTGAATTTGGATTATAAAATTATCACAAAACTGCTTTCTATTCGTTTCAATCATGTATCTTCGCAATTGATTCATGCAGATCAGAATGGTTTTATTGCAGGCCGTCAACTTATCACTAGTACACACTTTCTGATTGAGGCACTAGATTGTTTTGAAACATGAAAGGTGCCGCCTTAGTTCTCCTTTTAGATGCAGAAAAGGCTTTTGATTTGGTGGTCTGTGATACACTTTTTTTATTTTACAATATTTTGGTATTCCCTCACAAATCATCACCTTGATTAAAAATTTGTATCAGGGTGCCAAAGCTCATATTCTTGCCAATACATCTATGGTGGGCTCGATCTCAATACAAAGAGGGAAGAGGCAGGGTTGTCCACTGTCCCCCCTTCTTTTTGCTTTTTTTATTGAGCCTTTAGCGGTTGCAATCAGGAAATGTATGGATATTTCCCACCCTATTGCTTTCATGGATAAGATCAAATTATATGCAGATGATATAATGCTGCTTTTGAAACCTGAGATGCATTCGCAAATACAGGCTTTTTATGTGTTTGCAGAGTTTGAAGCTTTGGGGGGTATCGAATTAACAAAAAGAAAACTGCAAGGCGCCACCCCACATAAGGGACGTGGCGCCGTTAGTGGCAGCCAAAGGGCCACGAGGTAAGGAAAAACCCTTCCGGGTCGCACGACCCGGAAGGGAGAAGCGAAGGGTAAAACAGGAAACGCGTCACCAATAGGGTAGAAGGGACCGGAAGTAGTCTGGAGCACGAAGCTTAAAAGCCCGCGCCTCATGTGAGGACGCCCTCTTTTGTCCACTTGACCTCCCAGGAGTCGGACGTCGCAGAAAGAAGTTACAGCGGAACCAGGGTGCGTGAAATTCATCTGACTTCAGGTTTAGGTGAGTGGGCCTCGCAGTGTGAAAGAGTGTGGGAAGATGTTCCATGCGAACGATGCGTGAGTTGACGGTAGCAAGCTAATCCAGAATGAGAATTTATTTAACACCGCGGCGAGTTGAGCGGCGGGTTGTGGGGTTTTCTAAAAGCGTTGGAGCGCGTAAGTTTGAGGGGGTCAGCTGCACGTTGCATGAGAAACTGAGCGCGTGTCCTCTCTAAAAAATAAATAACCAAGCTGCCCACCTAGAAGCGCAATATACACTGAGCATTTGAGGCAGAGAAGAGTAACTAATCAGCCAGTCCGCAATAGGGCGAGGGGAATATCCATCGAAGGCCGAGTACTGGCCTGTTTGCAGCGGTATAATTGGTGGGCTCAGCGGCCCTACAACGGCGAACTAAATACAGCCTTCTTTCCGACAGGCACAACGTTGGGGCAACCGTAGATTAAGGGTAGGTCATTGGCATGTAGCGCTAACACTTTTTATCTTTAAGTGCAGAATGCCGCCGAAACGGTCAACGAAAGGCAAAGTGGCCACGGCCAAAAGTGATGACTACCTTGCATTGACGGAGCTGCTGGAATTCACTAAGGAGAAAGGCGTCGATTGGGCGTTAAAAGCAATGATAGAAGGAGCAAGAGCGGATGCCCAGGAGGAAAAACTTTGGGGGGGGGTATCGAATTAAGAAAAAGAAAACTGAGATTTTATTCTGTGGTACTATAAATCCCGAATTGCACCCAGATATTCAGAGCTGTATTAACAACAGACCCAAAAGGTATCTGGGCGTCTATTTTTCGCCTTTAGTTCACGATTTGTACTCATTGAATTTTGAACCTTTAATTCAAAAAGTCTGCGATATGTTTTCGCGATGAAATGTATTGCCTTTATCTATTCTAGGTCGGGTGGCATTAATTAAAATGTCAGTACTCCCCTTATTTAATTTTTTGTTCTCCACTATTTCTTGTTCCCTACCAGGCTCCTTTTTTTCAAAAGTCAAGTCCTTATTTTCAGCCTTTGTGTGGGTAAAAAAGACACCTCGAATAGCTATTAATACCCTATACGTAGATAAAGAACAAGGAGGTCTTGGCCTACCAAGCCTTAAAGACTACTATTATGCATACTTTACACAGTATCTCTCAAGATTTAAACATTCAATACCCAGAGAGGCATTGTTTATAAAAAAATTCTTTGACTTAATTTGTAAAGAGACTGAAATTCCCTCCCCACTCTCGATATTCAAATCACCCAAATTAGTTAGATATAAGGTTTTGAGTTGGTTTTTCAAAAAACACGATGTTATGCTGAAAAGGTACTCACTCTCCCTCCTGAACTTAATAACTCCAATAAGCGACGCGGTCTCTGGTTTCGGGATTAAAATGGGGCCAGAAACTATACATAACTGGGCCAGATCTGGCTTCATAACATTATCGAACTTTGTGAAAAATTGAGTTTGGTTGACTCCTAATGAGATGGCTATCTTAATTTGTGGAAACGTTCTTCTTATGGGTTCATATAACATACTGTATAAGGCTCTGGCTCAAATCGATCTAACACAGATAAATCAATACTCACACTTAAGAAATGATCTTTTTTGGTCCCCACTTTTCAAGAATCCCGGAAAATGGAGAAGAAGCTTAGCGCAAAGCAGGGAGGAAGATGTAAGCGCCAAAGCAATTAAAAAATAGCAGAAGCATGAAAGTCTTAAACTAACTGATAATTCTTGGAAAACCTTAAATACATTTAATTTTACTGTCCTGAGAGGTGCCAATTGGCGACGAATGCTCTTTTTTAGGACGTGGCTCTTATATTACACTCCCGCAGCCATTGCCAAAATGTATAGTAGTACGTCGTCTACCTGTTTTAGATGCACTCAACCGGACCTGGCTAACTGGTCCCACATAATGGCCTTTTGTCCTAAAATTAAGGCATTCTGGAATGGAATTTTTTCCTTGCTTTCTCTTCATTTACATTGTACGATCACTAGCTTTGAAAATTCAATTATATTTGGATTTGATCCAGAGCTTAATTTGGTTGAGTCTTTGGCGAAACTTATGTATATCATAGTAGCAGTGGCCAGATCACTGATTCTTAAATATTGGAAGACAGATACAGTTCCAACTGTAGATGAGTGGTATCAAAAAATCAAGAGAGTCAGAAAAGTGAATTTATATTTGCTCAAAGGATTGGGGCATTGCGTAAATGTACCAAAATTTGGGAGTCCTATTTTGATTAAGTTTACTTTTTGATTATGGTAGTTGAAACTCGATGTTTGTTGTCGGAATCTAAATCTCCATGCTTTCTGTATGCCCTCTGGAGATTGTATTATGCCATTTGTTTAAATTCAGCTTATCATTATCTATGTTCGATATATTCTAATGAATGAAATGTCAAGAACTCAATAAAAAAAAGGAAAAAAAAAGAAAATAATGGAAGTAGGGACTTCAAAAGAAACCTTGGAGAAAATGTTAAATTACATTTAATTGTTGAAAATAGTTTAAAAATGTATGAATACATAGAATATAATGTAAAAATCTAAAAAGAAAACATATTTATTAGTTATAAAATATTTTTTCATTTAAAACTTATTGTCATAATTTTTAATGAAGTATAATGACATTTGTTCCAATTAATTCTTTGCATTCTTTTAAGAAAAGCAAATGCATATTTTTTTACTTAACCACTTCGATGCTGATGACGAGCTCAGCTCGTCATCAGGCTTACCTGCCGTGTGCTGATGACGAGCTGAGCTCGTCATGTAACGCGGTATTTCGAAAAATGCCGCACACAGCAGGAAAAGCCGCCGCATCGATGCGGTTAAAGTATGAATTTTTTTATTTTTTATTTAAACTGCAGAAAAATAATATTTATTTCAAATATTTCAATTAATTAAAGATATATTTCAATGAAGGTAACAGTGGTTTTTTTTTCTTGTAGTCTACATTTAAAATAAATATATACAATTAATGTACATTATTATTTAATATAAAATATTTTTACTTATTTTTCCCAGTTAAATACTTTTTTCTTTTTTCCAATTGTTTATATAAGGGTAACTTCACAGTCACAGATACACTTATTAAGGCCTATTTTGTTCAGATGGTATTACATGGGAAAAACTAAAAAAGTTTATTAAACTTGGAAAAATCTCGTAAAATATCTTTATGTTAAATTTTATGGTAAACTAATTTCATGTATTTTAAATATAGAAAAGAAAAAAATGTTACATCAGTAACTTAATTTTAAATAAAATCTTTAAGACTATTATAATGATGATCAGGTATCTTCATGCAGTCAGGGATAGAGCTTTTCCTCCGCAATAGTAGCTGACCACTTGTGTGCTCCAGGAGTGAGAGATGAATTAGCAACTAGACAGGGCCGTCTCTAGAACGGTGGGATCGCTGCCACCACACCGGGCGCTGATTTAGGATGGGGGCGTCATTTTTACAAGCATACTATCATTTCAAAACTCAAAAGCACCTGCTGCCGCGTTCTTAGCCTCCTGCAATTTTCAGACATCAAATAAAATGTTAAGATAACTCTGGTGATTAATCGTTTGCCTGGAAAGAGACCAGAGGTTTGTCTAGTGTAAGTTTTGACTCATCCTAAGGTAGCGCAGAGGGTTAAAATGAATGTGTACTATGCAGATAACAAAGTGCATATAATGTAAATAGGTCAGTGGGTTGCTGCTTCTGTAAGAGAGCTCCTTTTGTAACTTGTCGTTTATAAGTCAAAACCATAATATAAACCATTGAGCTATTAACTGTCCTCAAAGAGCTGCATGCAAACTGCAAGGTATATGTTAGAGCTATATGTTTGTTTGCCAACTTTCATCATCCTAATCTGGCGAAAAGGGTTAATTTGGGTAGAAAACAATTCTTCATATTAAAGAGAACCCCCTAGCAATGATGTTACGTTTTAAATTCTGAATTTGTGCTTTTGGAGAATAAGGACTCTTAAACTTTATTGCCTACCAGTATCGATGAAATGTCACTCACTCAACCTTGTAGTCCTGTCTGATGTAACATTTCCTATACACAGATTTACACACATATGATTGTGCAATGTGTGTGTGGTGTAACATGCTCTGAAACCTTACACTTATATGAGCGATGCTATAAAACTAAATGAATCTGAGAGACAGTGGTTATGGAGACTTGAGGGGCACTGTTAAAGGGTTCTAGTGAGGGAATCTGTGGCAGAGGTGGTCATTGGGGAGGCACCAACAGACATTGTCGCACAGGGCGCCACCAGTGTTAAAGCCGGCCCTGACTAGAATATACTAGCAATAATTAGTGTGATCCTGACCTTCTATGCATACCTAGAGCCATTGGAGTTACTGCAGAGGCATGGCCCCATGAATATGAGAGACCCTTCCGCACTAAAGGGACTTCAATTTCTGTGATCACCCTGCATACTGGCGGCGGCGTCTCGCTGTAATGCAGAGGAGGCTGACTTTCTGCATCTGGTGAGGTTTTAGGAAGCCGGCTCTTTATATGATATACCAAAAATAGGTATATTGTGCAAAGAACCCAGGTATTCCTTTACTAGTGGACTGGGGCTTGCTCTAGCAATCCCACGGTACTCTTCTAAGAGGTAGTGTGGTCGAGCAGCCTTAGGCTTATCAGAGAGTAGTGTTAAACATCTACAAAATACACACATGTTCAATAAATGATGCACAAGATTCAATAAGGAGATCCACAGCAATTTAAGAAAATAAGACATATCTTTATATGTGTTTAAGCACCGGAATCAATACGATCAGGTAAATATGTTTTTAAAGAGAAATGCTTTTACGTTTAAATAGTCAACAGTGCTTTTTTCTAAAGCTGCAATGTTACCCTAATGGAGGAACAATAAAGTAAGGCATTCAGGTACAGTATAGCGTCTTATGAGACCAATATCCTGAACTTAAGGTAGGTATGGGGCAAGGTCCAAGGCAGCACCAACAGGTCACCTCCAGCGACACTAGGGCGGCTGGGTGCAGTGGTGCAATATAGCGTTGGGTGCTCAATGTTAGTAAATGGGGATCCGATTGCGCAAAAAGAGGTTGCAGATTTGGACTGGAAGGCCAGTTGGGCTGAACCAACCAGTGGGTTAAACTCTTGCCATGCTAAGGGATGTGGAGACATTGGTGGTCCTCGTCTCATCGGGCTGGGTGCTGAGGGTCTTTGAGTTGTCTGGTTTCTTTGTCCGGTAGCACTCATGGTTGAGGGGCCAGGCACACAGAGGCTACAAGCTTCATTGGTGCAGTTGACAAAGGCCAAAACAAAAATGGACTCTGTCTCCTGAGGGCTTGAGGACCACGTCGACTCGGGCTGGGGGGCTCAGGTGGGGTGGTGCTTTGAGGCAGCGGGTTTTGGGGGGTCTGGAGTCCTTACGGTTCTTCTTGGAATGCCTGCAGGATGCAGGAGAGCAGGTCTACAGCTCCACAGGAGTTCCTGGGTCTTTGTTGAAGACAGGCAGTCCTCAATGACTTAGGGAGACATGACAGCTTGCAGGACAAGACAGCTTTGGTGCAATTCATCAGGAACAGCAGACAGTCCGACAGGGCTGGGGTCAGGGCAGTTGCTCCTTCTTCAGTCTTTGCTTTCGCAGCTCTTCAGTGTCCTTCATAGGTCAGCAGGATCTGCTTTTCTGGTGCCAAGCTCTCCCTAAATACATAATGTAGGGGCGTTAGGGGAGTGTAGGGTAGTAGCCGATGGGCTACCTACCCCTGGGTTCACTACACCCCCTCATGACCACTTCCTGTGAGAAGTGGGCCTAACACTGTCCCAGAGTTCCTACATTTGCTATCACCAAGGTAGTTAACTTTGAAAAGTCAGCTCCACTTCAGGTAGCCCATCTTAGGGGTAGAACTAGCCTGAGGGTTGGCACACAAATTTCCCCATCACCTTTCCAGGGACCTGAGGGCTCAGGACAAAGTGGGGCGGCATCCTCGCCTGTGAGGGAACCCAAATTTGCATACCAAAGGCGGTTAGCTCTTTGAAGCTCCCCCGCCTTGGAATTCTAATCTGAGGGTCATCCTGTGGAAGGGGGGGTAAACACTCTCTGCTTTTTTAAATGTTTTTATTTATAAAGTTTTGTATAGCGCAAACATGACCCAGGCAGGTATCAGAGTGCTTCACAGTTAGGGTAGGTAGGATACAATAGTGGCAAAAGAACATTGGTTACAAATAAGTGCAAGGCGTGAGCATGACCCTAGCGGGATTCAGGGCACTTAAAATTGGAGGTCGGATGGATCCAGTAATGGGAGAAGAGCAATCAATATATACAATGCTAATATGTGCTTAGCCTGCCAACACTGTTAATCACCGGAGTACAACCATGTAATAGATAATCAAGGCATCAGAAAAGAGGGCAGAATGAGGCAGCAGAGCCAATGCCTATGTGACAGAAACTTGATCACTAGAAATTTTTTTTCTATTAGTTTTTGAAAGAAGTGGTGGATGGGATTCGACGTACTTCCTGATCAAGTAATGGGAGAAGATCATTCAATATATACAAGACAAATATGGGCAATGTTATTCCCAGGTGTACACCCATGTAATAGACAATCAGAGCATCAGAAAAGATGGCAGTAATGAAGCAGCAGAGCCAAGGCCTTAAGGTACAAACTTTTTTTAGGATTTTTTACACTTCCTTTTTTGAAGAAGCAATGGAAGGGATTCAATGGACTTCCGATACAAAAGAGTTCTAAATCTTCGGGGTGTTGCAGGGATTCTGCACATACACAGAACTATGCGCAGGAATATGGGACCTCGGTGTATGGGGCTAAGCCTTCCCACCACCTTAATGCCCACGAACCTAGGACCGACTGGCTATAGTGTCTCACTCGCTCTCCTACATACTCATGAAGAAGCAAATGATTAGACACCCCAGAACACAACACTCCCTGATCTCTCAGGAATCGTGGTAACAAGACACACCTCTCGTACCTGCCCACAAAAATAATTGACTGAAACACGATTATAGTTTTAAGTGTTTATTTTAACTATTGCGCTCTAAAATGCAGTATTCAAGCCACAACCAGCAGAAAAATGCATATAACTAGTACAGTTAGCATTGCAGCAAGGCCATATATCATAAAGGGAGATGTCATCTTGTAAGACAGTGGAAAAAGGACTATAATGCCTAGCAACCCTCCCCTTGGTAAGAATATGTATTATTATATAATAGGAGATATCTGGGCTTTGCCTTCAGACCCCATACCTTAGTGCCTTGATGGTGTATCTACATCATAGGAACAGGATCGCTCTTCTCCCTGGAAAGTTCCCTCTCCAAGTGTATGTTTCCTATACATGCATCCCCATAATATCAAAGTACGCGTTTCCAACAGCAGCTGCATTAGCATGTTTAATCTAGGTGCTAGGGAATGACCAGAACAAAATAACAAGGGGCATTGTTTATCGACCTTGCTCACAGTGTTCAGACTAAACTCCAGGAACAGGCAAAGAACCAACGCGGCAGACAGTTCTCATGTGAATCATGTAGTAACATGCGCAAAAGCAGCATCATGTCTGCTGAGCTTACGCTAACTTAGCGATGTCTACAATGTCCCTATCGGCCCCGTAACAAAGGGTAAAACTAGAGAAAGCTCAGTTACTCGTTTTTTTGTGGAAAATCTGTTGTTTCAGGAGCAGTGAGCTTGCACTTCGCGACAGACAGCACCCACTGATAATTCTAATTTGTGAGCCAGATAAATGTGGGTCTTTAAGTGTTACGGGGAGCGATGAGAAGGAATTCTGTTTTGGAGGTGTTGAGTATGAGGTCGTTTTCAGTGAGCTAGTTTTGAGTGTTCTTCAGGTTGGAGTTGAGTGAGGTTAAGTCTTCCAGGGAGGAGACTTTCAAATAAAGTTGAGTGTTATCCGCATACATATGAAAAAGAATGTTCGCAGGGTTCAAAGCATTAGCTAATGGTTCCAAGAATAAATTGAAGAGAATGGGTGAAAAGGGCGGACCATGTGGAACTCCCATAGGTACTGTAGGAGGCTGAGATAGGGATTGATTTACCTTGATTCTTTGAGATCTGTTGTGGAGGAAGGAAGTAAACCACTGCAATACCAACCCTGATAGTCCCTTCCTGTGTTCTAGAGTGGATAGTAGTTTGCTGTGGTTAACAGTGTGGAAGGCAGAAGATAGGTCAAGGAGAATCAGGAGGCAGGATTCATGTTGGTCTAGCAACTTTAAAATGTCCCCAAAAGCAAGATTGATGTTGATCGAACTGTTGGAATTTCTCAATGTGAGAGCAGAGTTGAGATTGCACACACTTTTCTAGAAGTTTCGCCAGCATGGGGATGTTGTAAAGAGGTTGGAAGTTATTCAGATCAGAACTGTCCGCATTAGGTTTTTTTTTAGAATGGGGTATACTTATGCTGCTTTTAGGCAGATGGGTATCGTGCCTTGCAATAGTGATGTGTTTACAATATTTGCCCAAATGGGGAGGATTGCAGCCTTTATTTCTTGGAATATGGGAGGTGGTAGAGGGTCGTTGAAGTGGTTGGATGTGTTGATCGCAAGAAGAGGTTTTTTTTTAAAATATATATTTTTATTGAGAGTTCATGAAGACAGAATCAACATTTCAAAACACAGTGATAAAAAAAGATCATACAGTACTGGCACAAAAATACAGTAACATGTTCAAATTTCATCAGTTCAAAGCATGATTTTAAAGTGCAATGTGCATAGGTAAAACCAATCTAGCAGACTAGTATTAAGAAAATGGGATTCAGATTGGCTATTGTCAGAGAACAGACTAGGATTCGAATACACTCCAGAATTTTTCATATTTCTTAAGAGCCCCTGATCTCAATGCGTATTTTCTTTCCCTGCCCTGGATTCGTAATAATGTTGCCTTCCATGCCTGAAATGTTGGTACTAGATCTGTTTTCCAGGACTGCAAAATAAGGGATTTAGCTATTAGAGAAGCCATAAAGAGGGGCTCGTCGTGTGGGGTGTGAATTGAGGAACAACCTAAGACAGGAATTAAATCATCGAATACTATAGAGTCTTTGAGCTCGATGGAGAGGTATTTTTATATTTCTTTCCACAGTGGCTGAATTTTTGAGCACTCCCAGACAATATGCTTCCAGGTACCTTTTTCTTCGCACCGAAAGCATTTGTCGGCAATTTGGGGAAAGATATTGTGAAGGAAAGAGGGGGTTCTATAAATTAGCCATTTACTATAAAATTGCATACGTTTAAAATTGGCACCGCGGAAAATGGTTTTATTAAATTTGTTTATTTTATCCCATAACTGTGGGCTAATTTCAATGTCTTCCCTCTTTTTCCACCTCTCAATGATCTTACTGGAGGATTCCTGTCCATTGTTTTCTTTTAGGACTATAATCCAACTGCTCAACTTCTTCTGTATTTGAGTATTCAAAGCTGTGGAGACATTTTGTTTTTGAAATAGATTCCCTATATCAAGCTCTCTAAGTTTTGAAATAAGCATAAGAAAAGACCAGTTTAGAATTCTGTGGGAGTGTTGTAACTGTCTATAAATTTCATCCCAAGACTTCCACCTGTTTCCCATAAGGAAGTCTTCGATTTTCACGAAGCCATTCTCCTTCCAGAGATTTATTGTATTATTATCCATGCAGCCCTCTTCTCCTAAGCTAAAGTTGGTTAAATCTGTTGTATTCCCTATTATAGGGATACAATAGAATTTCAGAAACTGAGATTTCTGTTTAAAAATCCACTGAAGAGATTTATATCTGACTTTCTTTGGATCTTTCATGATTCTAACTGGGTCGATGATTTTTGATTCTGACAACATCCTCTTCATAAAAAAATGATCTGCCTCGTGGGTTTCTGAAAAAAAAAAACTAAAACTGTGGTGTGCAAAAGACGCAAAGTAATATTCTCTAATATTCGGAAGAGATAGACCTCCTTGTGCAGATGAAAGATATAAAGTGCTAAGGGCGAGCCTGGGAGATTGTTTTGCCCAAAGGAAAGAGGAGATCAAAGTGTCTACTGTTTTAAAAAAGGAGACCTGAATAGCACAGGGTGCGGCGCTGAAAAGAAAATTAAAAAGAGGCAGAACCGACATACATACTAGGGCTGCCCGTCCCATTAAAGACAAGGGTAATAAATTCCAGCGATCTAAAAGGGACCCCACCTTCTTTAACAGAGGTAAATAGTTCAGCGAATACAGATCTTCCAAATTATTTGATATGAATATTCCCAGGTATCTCTTTGGGGATGTGTTATATATCTGCCTAAATTCTGGAATTAAAGTGTCTACAGTGCAATTGGCTAAAATCATTTCCGTTTTGTTAACATTAATCTTGTAGCCCCCTAATCTTTGGAAGTCAGACATTTTTTTTACATTTTCAATTGACTTGCAGGTTTAGAATCTAAAAAAAAGGCAATGTCATCTGCGTATAATTTTATATTTGTCATACCAGCTACTGGGGCTGTGTCGGACCTTATGTCCCTGATCGCGATTGCCAAAGGTTCAATGAATAGCGCAAATAAAATTGGCGACAGGGGGCATCCTTGACGGGTGCCTCTAGTGACCCGACACATCCCAATGCTAGTATTATTAATGATAATTTGTGCCCTAGAATTCATATAAAGTTGTTTTAAAAGAGAAATAAAAACAATCGGGAAATTAAACTATGCAAAATAGCAAAAAGGCAATCCCATGACACTAGATCGAAGCCTTTTTCTGCGTCTAAAAGCCAAATTTGAGCCTTCACCTTGTTGGTCTTAAGACAATCTAGTGCCTCCAATAAAAATTTGGTATTTGAATCAAGATGCCTGCCTGCAATAAAACCACACTGATCATGGGCAACTAGAGATCCTACTATTTTGTTCAATCGGTTCGCTAAAAGGTTTGTAAAAATGTTATAATCCATGTTTAAAAGGCTTTTGGGTCTATAAGAATTTATGTTTTCCTGGTCCTTTCCTTTTTTTAAAATGCTGACCATCACAGCTGAATGAAAAGAGTCCGGAGGGGACCCTCCTTTAAGTAAATGGTTAACTAAAAGCAGTAATTCTTTACGAAGGGTTCCTCCAAATTATTTTTTTAATTCGTTAGGAAGACCATCCTCACCATTAGCCTTACCGTTGGGGAGGGAGGCTATCACCTCGTCTAATTCTAACATTGTGAAGTCCTCTGTGAGGAATTTCTTCTCCCATCATCAATTTAGGTATTGCAAGTGGCTCTAGAAACTCCCCAATGGAATCAGATGTAGCTCCTTCAGTTGATTGGTAGACACCCTCATAATGTTTCAAAAACAGCTCACCAATGGAGGTGGTGGTCTTAGCATGTAATTTAGTGATAGGGTCAGTTAGTTGATCTATCCTATTTCGGACCTGCTTTTCTTTGGCTTGCCAGGCCAAGAGCTTCCCTATGTATTCACTCTCCTCATATATCCTTTGGGCAGAGAGATTGCTAGTAGTTTCACCTAAATTGTAGTAGAAGTCATTCATCCTGGACTTTGCCTCAGACATGTTTTGCCCAGTGAGCGTTGATTTGCCTCAGTGAGTTCGATTTGTAAATTGGCTTTCTCCTCCTTTCTTGCCTTCTGCTTTGGTATTTCTTTAGATGTAATTATCCCTCGCAAGTGAGACTTAAATGTGTCCCAGGTCGTGTTTAATGGGGCAGTACCTCTATTCTGCACAAAAAACTGCTCTATATTTCCTTCAACATCTATACACCATTGTTGGTCTAGAAGGTTCAATTTATTAAAAAAACATCTTCTTAAAGGCCTTGCTTCTTGTAATCCCAATGTTACCTCCATGTAGAGTGCCGCGTGGTCAGAGAAAGCATTTGGTAGGTGGACATAATAGTGTGGCTCTAAAACATGGGAAGTTAAAAAGAAATCTAATCTAGATGCAGAGTTGTATTTAGCTGAATAGCATGAATATTCTCGTTTGAGGGGATTGGAGACACGCCAATAATCAATAATATCAAGGTCAATTTTACAGCTTTGAATGGCCATAGCGACTTGAGGTTTGTTTTGGCGGCGATCTTTTTTGGAAGAATCCAATAAAGGGTTTTGTAGAAGATTGAAATCTGCCCCCCATATTATAGGCCCGGGAAGTCCAGTTATAGCATTCTTTAACTGTAAAATTGGTAGAGAGTCATCAAGAATAGGTGCATAAATTGTGGCAAAAATTATGTTTGCGTTTCTTAATTTGCCATGTGCAACTGCCCATCTACCTCTGGGGTCCGTTAGTGTCCCTTCCAGACTAAAGCCTACATGTCTTCCTATTAAAATACAAACTCCTCGCTGTGCCAGTCCAGCTATTGACGATATCTTGTGGCCAACCCAGCTCTTGAAAATTTTATCTGCCTCAGCCTGAACTTTATAATGAGTCTCTTGTAAATAGAGAACGTCTGGAATAAGATTTTTTAGCCAGCACTCAAAAGCATTTTTTTTCAAACATTATTAAGACCATTTGCATTGAAAGAAATAAACTTCAACATACTACTTGTTCTTTGAAATGTTAAAAGC
The DNA here is from genome assembly GCF_964263255.1 of Lissotriton vulgaris. Classification (NCBI taxonomy): domain Eukaryota; kingdom Metazoa; phylum Chordata; class Amphibia; order Caudata; family Salamandridae; genus Lissotriton; species Lissotriton vulgaris. The sequence goes on from NC_141686.1 coordinate 104,769,503, forward strand.
ATCTTATCAAAAACAACCGGTAGTAAATCAATATATTCACAGAAGTCTTAGACCTCAGCATGTGCAAAAAAAGCAATAAGCAGCATATACATAAACCTCTCTTTGTGCAAATATGCAAAAGAGCAACACAGATGTGCACTAGCAGCAAAAGATGATTGCAAGAAGAGTGTTGTAGATGTCACTTTCACTCAGGGGTGTAAAGGTGTGCCAAGAGGCATTGTTCTTGGGGCTAAAGCTAGGGAGGATGAGTAGCTCCAGGTGGGCAGGTGTAGCAGTGCACCCAGAAATTGGAAGAAGAACCCTCTTTGATTCTAGGTCGATATTTATGCTTTATGGTTTATCAGCAAAGAAGGCGGCCAATTCGTCACAGGTAGGACAGCCTTCACCAGACTCAGGGCAGATGGGCGCCTTGAACGATTGTTGGTTAACAATTTCAAAAAGTTTCTTGGGGTGGGTTTTGGCTTGATTAAGTTGGGATCTGAAGAAGTTGGCTTTTGTACTCTTGATATTTTTGTTGTAAGAGCTCCTGACAGCTCTAAGGTGGTTTAGGTGTTCAGTAGATGGTATGGATCTCTAGGATCTTTCCGCTGCCCTTAGATTATGGCGTTCCAAGTTTAGGAAATTTTGGTGGAGGCATTTTTTTATTGTAAAGGGGCTATAGAATCCATGATACCAAAATTAGACGAATTATAGAAATCATTGGGGACATGAACATCATTCATTTCTGATTGGGAAGTCCAGGCCTTTGTACAACAGGTTGCTAGCTCTTCAGTGTTGATATTTCTGAGGTTCCTTTTACATTGCTTTGTTTTCTTGGGTTGATCGCCCTTCAAGGACACCTCCCTTTTATTAAAAAAGGAGATGCAATAGTGGTCGGACCAGTCGCATTGGATAATCAAGTCCAGTGTGATGGTGTTACCTTTGGATATGATGAAGTCCAGAGTTTCTTCCTTGTTGTGAGTTGGGCTGTCACAGAATTGTGTCAGCTCATGATCCAATATGAAGGATTTAAGACAGTTCACTGTGCGATCATTTGGGTTAGACCAGTGGAGGTTGAAGTCTCCCAAGAAGATTTGGGACACTAGAGGGTCGCCATTTGATGACATGATTTCCATTAAATGCTCAATGAAGGAAAGATTGTCTCCAGTGGGGTGGTGAAATGTATGTGTGTAGTTTGCAGACAGGGAGGCTTTTGCTGGAAATGTTGATGCATAGATATTCGCTGGAGGTTGGAGTGGTGGTTTCTCATTGTAAAACCGAGAGTGTATTTCGGTGTATATAGGCTATTCCTCCACCCTGTTTCATAGATCTGTCCATAGGAATTATGTCAAGGCTAGGCTGGACTAGAAGGTCAAGGATAGGGGTTGAGGAGCAGTTTAGGCAGGTTTCTGTGAGGTGAATGATGTCACATTTGTTAGTTAGGATTAGATCATAGATGTCGGACATGTTTACTCGCTGATCTGCAGTTGAGAAGTACGCATTTCAATTGGTCAGTCGAGTGTGAAGTGGGATTCTGAAGGATGTTGATGCACTTGAGGTTGTCAATATTTATACCTCTCAGGTTGTGGGAGGGTTCTCTGTATGGGTTAGCATGAATGGCTTGGATTTGCCCCGTTCGGGACTTGTCAGAGTCTGATGGTTGGGAATAAGAGAGGAGTAGATCGCGGATATTACTGGTCGAGAGATCAGTCTTCAGTCTTCTGGGGCGGGAGGAGGCATTTGGGAGGGGTAAAGTTTTCAAAGTATGGTAAGAGGTGTGTGTGACAAGGGCAGGAGCTGCACCAGTAAGAACGAGGGGTCGATTCCCTATAGTACTAAGCGTTCTGAGCTGAGGGTGATATTTGATAGTTATGGCTTTAAATTCCTGGAGTTCATTTGTGAGAAGTTGCAGGTGGCTAGAGATCCAGATGAGCGGCCCAGTCTGAGTGTTGGATGTTGGTTAAGGGTTGTGTGGTGCATTCCAGAGAGGAGATGGGGCCTCAAGGGATAGCTGAAGGGGCCGGAGTGACAATGAGATGGTCAAGAAGAGCGGGTGAGTAAATGCGGTCTTGTGGATTAGCTAGGAGAGAGGGACCGTGGATGTAAGGCGGATGATAGCGCTTATGTGGGGAAGATAGGATGTGGACGAAGAGAGGTAGAGTGGGTTTGGTGGAATAGGTTCCAGGAAGTGCGGGAGACTGGTCACAGACTAGGCTGAAGGCGAGTTAGGGAAGATCAAGCAAGGAGGTTCACCAGGAGAGAGATAAAGAGGTAGAGCGAGAGAGGATTCCCCAGCAAGGGTCCAATTATGTAACCATGTGGAGATAGGGGAAGGGAATGACGCTGTAGGTCCAAAAGCTGATTGATTCACTGATATTGTGGACATTGTAGGCTACGTCAGTAGAATGAATGGCACAGCAGGCGTGTGGAAGGATTTGTGTGGTTGGTGTCACTCTTGGCGTGAGGAGAGGTGTGAGTGTGAAATCATTTGGAATAGGATGGTTTAAGAGGGGATGAGAAGACTTAGAATTCACAGCAGGCTTCAGAGTGGGGAAGATATTATCCATCTTAGCTATATTGTCATTTGAGGCTTGAATTAGGATAATACTGTTGTTATAAAGGGAGATGGTGGCATTTGCATTGTAAAAGGTTGAGGGTGATGCTGATAGTTTGATGCCATGCAAAGTTTTCCTGGAACCCGTTATACGAAGCATGGAATAGAAGACGTTCCTCCATCGTGCCATTTCCTGGAGAGTAAGATAAGGTCATTGGTTATTTCACCCTTGTTGGCACAGGAGTGAAGGTCAGAGATAAGTGTTTTGGTCGGGTTTTGAGTCACCGTTGTTTGTGCTTTTTGATCGCGTTTTTAGAGAGGTTAACAGGGTAGTTGATCGGGAAGGCATGAAGACTGGTGGGACAAGCTTTGTATCATTCTTGTGCGGGGCCAAGGTGAAATTATTTTGAAGGAGGGAGCAGAATTAAGAGCTCTTATGCAGGTTGACAGAGATAGCTTAATGAGGGGGATCCTCATTGCAACATTTAGTCAATAGTTGGAAATCAGGGTTGAGGATGAATCAGGGACTCCTTAATGATACTTTGCTTGGGGTGAAGACTGGTCATTGATCATAATCAGATGAAATAACAGGTAGACTGTGCCGAAAGAAGCTACGCATAAAGGAGGTTCATAGTAACGGGAGGGGAGTGGGTCAGAGCTCCACTCAAGATGGCTGCCACGTTAGTATCATCATGATGTTGGCTGTGCTGAAGATGCAAAAGTGAGACCTTTTTCAATTAATTCTATTGTGCTAATACAAAGTAGGATCAAAGAAATTAGTACTATTATGCCTGGGCCACAATAAGCCTGAAGGGATGAGTGTTGGATTGTCTCAATTGTGTGATCCTCCACTAATAACTGAGAAAAAAAATCGAGCTTCAATAAGTTACAGGCATCAGACAAAGACAGTCAAATATGGCTGCCACTATTATATGGTTCTATGCAGGTAGAAGGTAGTCCTGCTTTAGTTTCGCTTTTCACCCTGATGCCTTTCCAGGTGAGGGGGTGCCATCTTCTGAAATTATATCAAGTTGGTGTAGACGTAATTCCCAAAATGGAGGAGTTATCGCTGAGTGCCCTAATGATAGATCAAGGGCACCTCCGCAGGAGCCGAGTGTGTCCTGGGTCTCCACTTACAAGAGACCATGGAACAAAGAGCAGGGGCACTTCCCAACCCTGGTGAATGAGGTGCCAGGACCACGCAGGGATCTCATGTGTGGTCCCCGATCAAAACATGGGTATACAGTGTGTTTAACAGTAGACCAAGTGCAGTAGCGATACGGGTGCAGAGGGTGAGAGCCAGCCAGACTAACTTGACCCCGCGACGCTGATATCAGTTGTGGGGTCCGTCAAAAGGAAGGAGGGTAGCTGCAGGCTTAACTGGAAACATCCACAACGAAGGTGGCCGTACCCGGAGGTCAATGTCTGCAGCAGCCCCAGAGCATCAATTGTCGACTGCAGGCCCAGAGCCTCGGTGGTCGATGGTAGGTAAGACGAGAGCCTGCCAACCTCTAGAATGCTACACCGTTCCCCTGCAGAAGCTAAGCGAAATCCAACAAATAGGCAGGCAGGGACAGTCGTTTTGCGGGTGAGTTACGCAGCAAGCTTTGTTTCTGACCTCCTGAGGGCAAAGGCCCTCACCCTTGGGGGTGTCAAAAACTTGTCTCTGGTGGCGGGCTGGCATAAACCAGTCGGTCAGCACACCAATGGCTGATAGATTTTCCAGCCATGGTGCCCTCTGGGTGCACGTATTAATAAATCCAACTTTGGAATCAGTGTGGGTTTATTAATACAAGATGTTCGATACCAAACATCTCTGTTTTCAGTGAAGCCATTGTGTAGCTGGGGAACTCGTTCCAGTGTCCAGCACATGCTTTTAAAATGGCTTCCATGATCACTTGTAATGGCAGTAATGAAAATGACCTGCACAGGGGCATGTCTGCTCTAGCAGTTATGCCCTCACATAGTGCACCCTGCCTTAGGGTTGTAAGGCCTGCTGTAGGGGTGACTTACCTGTACTGCATGCAGTGTCTGCAGGCATGGCACAAAGGCGGTGTGCCATGTTGTGTTTTCACTTTTGTCTGCACCAAGACGTGCACCCTGCAATGGCAGTCTGTATGTGTTTGGTGAGGGGTCGTTTAGGGTGCTACACTTCGTGCTGCAGCCTTTAAAGGACCCTCTTTAGCCTCCTTGTCCTGGGTACCATTTACTAGGGACTTACAGGGAGTGCCAATTGCGGAAACAATTGCACAGTTTTGGGAAAGAGATCTGACACTGGGTGCCTGGTTAGTAGAGACTCAGTGTACTTTTAGTAAAATCACATGAAATACCAGGCAAAACATGAGGGTGAGCATGTCAAAATGGGGGCCTTTTCTACGATGGTCCTGCCCTTTACTGTTGCAATACTGGTTGTCTGTCCTCCGGGTGGGAAAAGGAACCACCGATAGAGAGTTTGAATGCAATTACTACTTTGCTTGCTTGGTCTTCACAATCGTGGCCTGGAACGTTACTGACCAGTTCCTAGATTTGACTCTGATTCTGGCACGAAGACAGATCACAATGAGCTGGAAATCGGCTCATGGGCCCAATATCTATGGATGTATGACGTTAGCACGCATACTATTACCACGCATACCTTTACAACGCGGTATTTACAACGAATACCGTTACAACGCATAGCGCTTTGAGGTGCTGGATAGTGGTAAGTATAATTTTATATTCCAACTCCAGTCCCCGTGGACACTAGGGAAGGTGTTGGATATAAAATTAAACTTATTCCCTATCCTAGAGCGCCCCCCAGCGCAATGCGTTGTAATGGTATGCGTGGTAATGCCTGCATTGTAATGGTAGTGCGTTGTAAAAAATGCGTGCTAAACGTTGTATACCAATATCTATAGATGAAGGCTGGAGCTGCTGAGATTCAGCAGACTATGAGAAGGAAGTAATACCATAGATGTGCAGATGGTGCTGATCTTACCAGCCTGGGAATGCTATTATGGGGGTTCTTGTCTCGGGGGTTCCCACTCCGGTGGCTGCTTCACCAACTTCGATGTGAGCCCGGGACAACTGCTATGAATGGCAGGTGGCCTCTAGGATTGGTGAAGTCTGTGGCATCTGTTTGGCTGGTAAAGTGCCTGGAGGTGACTTTGGGTATGGGTTTCCAGACCTGGGGAGGACTCCCTGTGGCGGGGAAAACAGGGTAATGAATTTCTGGGTTTATGCCTCCTTTTTCTTGCGATATTGACCTCCGCTTTGGCAGTCCCATTATGTTTTGTTATGTTATGTTAATAACACTTCTGTAGCGCACAGCAGCCCCAGCCGAGGGGCGTCTCGGAGCTTCAGACAGAGTACACAAACACAACACAGCAGAGCAGAGACAGCCGCGCACAGGACAAAAAACGAAGGTGGATGAGGGAACAAGTGAGTTTTTATCGCCCTCCTAAACTTCAGAAGCTCATTAAGTTCACGAATGTGGGACGGGAGAGAGTTCCACAATTTAGCGGCCAGAACTCTAAAGGATCGCCCCCGCCCTACACAGCCTAAACCGAGGGACCACGACCAAGTTTTGTCCCAAGGATCTTAGAGAGCGCGAAGGCACATAAGGCGTCAGACGGTTATCAAGGATCTGAGGGCAGGCCAGCTTAAGGATCTTAAAAGCTAGGCACAAGGTTTTAAAATGGATCCTCTGTGCCATAGGTAACCAGTGTAGAGAACGGATGGTACTTTCCGCAGAGCAGAACCTCGGTAGACCCACCAGTGCTCTGGCTGCGGCGTTCTGAACACGTTGCATCCGGGCGATTTCAGCCTGGTTGGCCCCCCAACAGGAGCGAACTGGCGTAATGAAGCCGAGACAATATGGATGCTTGTATAACCAGCTGCCTAGTAGCGGCATCAAAGAACCTCAAAATAGGCCTTAATCCTCGTAGGATGCCAAAACAGGTGGCCACCACTTTTTGTTTTTTTTAAACAGATTTTATTGACAGATCATATAAACAGCTACAGAACTCTGTACTCCAGAGACATCTGTCAGGTATCAATCAAGTTGTACAATAAGGCAATCGGTCATTACTTTTCATGAGCAAAACAATAGGAACAATTACAGGAAACTAGTCCCCCCACCCAGTGCCCCTTACCCTCATCCCTAACTACCCCCCCCCCTCCTAACCCAACCGGGACCTCCCCTCCCCCACACGGTAGTCGATCGATCAAGCCATTCACACGCATCCATCCTGTCATCCCACTCATTCATAGGTCCGGATCTGGATCCTGCTCCACTGGGGGCTCTAGCCAGAGTCCCCTGTAGTCTGCCCACCTTTTCCATATCTTATAGTGCTTACTAGGGCAGCCGCGGGCCAGGAATATGGGCCTCTCCATCCCCATACAAAAGTCCAGGCCTCTCTTCCAAGCGAGAAGTGATGGGGGTTGCGGGTCCTATCAGGCCCTTGCTATGTCGCGCTTAGCTATAGTTAGTCCCAGCAGTAATAGATGTCGCTTGTACAGATTGCCCCCCACTCCCTCCAGGACGTGTAGTAAGCCCAAACGTGGGGTACACGGGAGCACCCATCCGAGTGCCTCATCCAGACCAGTCCAAACACCACGGCAGAACCTCTCCAGGTGCCCACAACTCCACACGTATGAAGAAACGTACCTTCCTCGCTCCCACACCGGGTACACACTGGGGATGCAATAAGTCCCGCCCTCCATAGCCTCTGTCGTGTGTAGTACACTCTATGGAAGTATTTAAATTGAATCAATCGGAGGCGAATCGAGATGGCTGCGCCTCGAGAACTCGCCAGCACCTCATTCCAATCCTCTTCCTCCAGGGGCCTCACATCCTCCTCCCATTTCTCCTTAAGTGTACATAGGTCAGAGGAGCAATGTATGATCAGGGATTGGTATATGCGAGAATTTTTTTGGGAATCCAATTCCCCCATGAAGACCCGGGCCTCCAGTGGACTAAACTCCGGAAGTGCAGTCAGGCCCACCAGATCCGGAGTCAGGGCGTGACAAAATTGCAAGTATCGAAAAAATTGTGTGCTAGGCATGTCAAACTCCGCTCGCAACTCCTGAAACGATTTAAGCGTCGTCCCAGCCATAACGTCGCCCAACCTAGAAATGCCAATAGCATCCCAACCCGCAAATCCCTCCAGGGTAGCAAGGCCCGGGAAGCGGCCATTGCGCCAGAGGAGTGTCTTCTCAGTCAGGGTTCGCCACCAACCCATCCGCCTCAGTGCCCGCTGCCAGACGTCGAAGACAACCTGTGTCATTGTCGTCAGGGCCCTTCGCATTTTCGGCGCATAGAGCAATGTGTGAAGCGTATGGGGTTCCATCAGTAGTCTCTCCAGCGCATAGGCCGGGTCTCCCCGTCCCCATACCACCAGTCATTTAGGACGAGAAGATGAGATGCCTGGTAATAGGAAAGCACATCTGATGTCTCCAGTCCCCCCCCGTACGTGGAGCGAAAGCATGCGCGCAGAGCCACCCTGACAGAGCCACCCTCCCAGAGGAACTGTCCCAGGACCGAGTTAACGCGCTTAAACCATATGGGCAGGATCGGGTATGGATGGTTCTGCAATTGATATAGCAGCCTGGGCAGGGCCACCATCTTAAATATGGCCGACCTGCCATGGATGGTCAACGGCATTCGGGACCACACCTTAATGTCCGCCTGCGTCCGTTCCCAGACCCGCATATGGCCGCCACTTTTTTAGTATGGGCACAAAAACTGAGGGCAGGATCTAGCCAAACCCCCAAGTTTTTTACCTCTGGAACTGGAATAGGAGTTGCGCCCAGTTCAGGGGGCCACCAAGTATCACCCCAGAGATCAGTCCTCTTGCCCACGATCATGACCACAGTTTTTTGGCATTAAGCTGGAGACAGTTGGCATTCACGGAATCTGGGGGCGTCAAGGCCGGAGTTCCCACTAAGGACGACCGCTAGCTGCGTGTCGTCAGCATAGGAGACCATACTCCTACCCCACTGCTTGACGACAGCCGCCAGCGGTCTCACATAAAGATTGAATAATGTGGGACTCAGCGATGAACCTTGAGGCACACCCAGCTTTAGAGGATAAGACTTGGACTCATAAGGCGGGGTGACAACTTTAAAGGTCCGATCGGCAAGAAAGGAACTGAACCAATTGAGTGCAGTGCCTGCAACGCCCGCCTCTCCAAGACGTTGGAGTAGGATCCTGTGTGAAACCGTATCAAACGCGGCACTAAGATCGAGTAATACTAGTGCCGCAGTTTGACCAGAATCCAATACAGATCGAAGATGTTCAGTCATAGAGAGCAAGGCTGTCTCAGTGCTGTGGCCAGCACGGAAGCCATTCTGGGAGGAGTCTAGAGTCCCTGCCCTCACAAAATGCTCAGACAAAACCCCATTTACATAGGACTTTAGCAGCCCAAGGGAGGAGAGAGATCGGGCGATAGCTCTCAAGTTTAAGGGGGTCCATAGAGGCCTTTTTCAATATAGGTGTTACAACAGCCTGTTTCCACTTAATGGGAACAACACCAGAGGCAAGAGAGAGATTTATAAGATGGCAAACTGGAGGAAGGATAGTGGCAGCAGAATTTCTGAACTTAGCTGGTCTCAAAGGATCCGCTGTTGAGCCAGATTTTATCCTAGCGGCCAGCGTAAGAAAAGTCTCCATCGATAGGCGAGGAAGAGAAGTTAAGGTCTCACCAGTGGTCAATGTTAAGCTTGTGGGCTCCACTCCCGGCACAGTGATGGAAACAGCACGATAGATGGCTTGAACTTTTTCAGTAAAAAAAGCTGCCAGATCTTCGCAATGTGCCACTGAACATATTTACGCTGCAGGAGCTCTTGTGGCCGTCAGGTCCTTAAGGACCTTGAAAATTAATTTGGACGGATTGGGGCTGTTTTTAAATTCCTGAGAATAGTAAGCTGCACGGGCTCTGCAGACAGCTCTATGATAGATTTTGATTTTAGAGAAGTACAGAGTTTTTTCCCCAGTCTCATAAGATTTCCGCCAGTCACTTTCTGCCAATTTACACTCTTTTTTTAGCAGCACCAGGGAACTGTAGTATCATGGGCTGGGTTCTCTAATACGAACTTTAGTCCCGGCAGCAGGAATCAGTGCATCCAAGGCCCGGGAGACCCAGTCACAAAACAGGTCATACCCCGATTCTACATTAAGAAAGGGGCCTAACGGATGAGCCTCCAAAAAGTGATGAAAGTCCTACAATTTAAGTTTCTTCCAGTGACGTTTGTGCACTAATCTATCCAGGGGTTTAAAGGGATGCTCTTTGACCAGAAGGAGGATTTTTACTAAAAAGTGATCGGTCCAAACAACTGGGCAAGGTCTAACCATCTTGCCCCCCTTCAAATTCGTAAAAAACGGGTCAAGGGTATGGCCCCCCACATGGGTGGGGGAGGAGACCAGTTGATTTAGCTGAAGAGCCTCCAGATCAGCTAAGGTACTACTAATGGCAGATAAATGGCCACAGTCAAAATGAAGATTAAGGTCTCCAAGTATGCAAAAATTTGCGCAGCCCATGGCCAAAGAGCTAACACATTCCAGGAGAGCCTTACGAAAAGCAGTGTCACAACCTGGGGGACGGTAAATTAGGAGGCCAGAGAAATTGAAGTGATGGCTAATGGAGATTCTAAAGAAAGCACTTTCACAGCCTACCAGATCCACCACCCTCCAGTCACATGGATAACAGGATTTAACGGCCACAGCAATGCCCCCTCCCCTAGATGTCCGATTTTGAGTAAAGATGGAATACTCAGCGGGGAGAGCAAGATTCACAACTGCAGAGTCCGCTTCCTGAAGCCATGTTTCCGTCATAAAGAACACATCAGGTGACTCATCCCTCATGAGATCATAAAGTTCATTATGGTGCTTCCTAAGGAATCTGACATTCAGATTCCAGATGGAGATATCTTGGGGGACTGGTGGTCTAATACAAGGGTTTTAATCGGAAAGGGCTCTACCAAGGCAGTAATGGAAGAGGGGGCATTGAGAGACCACGCCCCACATGCACACTTATACGGACCACACAGAGGACTGACAGGCCCATGAGAACAACATGGGACTGAAAGCCCAATGAATAACAGCTCATGCCTGGAAAATCGACTCATCTGGGACATTGCCTTAATGAAGAGCAGAGCTCACACGTGCAAAGTACCGCCACGTCTGCGCCTACTTAGCGCTGACGGGCGCAGACGGGCAGGACTCTGGCACGACTCAGGTGCAGTGAAGGCGGGCCCGCTGCGCGATACCGCTGCGCTATAGAGGCTGGCTGAAATAGAGTTACCGCGTGTATGCAGCAGCACTAGAGCGCTCAAGATGGCGCCCACAAAGCGGCACAACCCCTCCCAAGATGGCGGCCAATCCTCAGCGTTGTAGAGCCCCCAGAACCGGACCCGCTAAAACAGCGGTGAATCAACAAATTACAATGCAGGTAAGGGGGTGATTGCCCAAATATAAAAACAGGGATAAACAAATCTAAATATAACAAAGATACAAAACGGGGATATTTTAAAAAGTGTGAAGCGCACCTACAACACAGCTTGAAGAACGCGAGTCCGCACGCTCTGAAGAGCAAGTGTACCTTATCAAGGCAGAGCCAGATGAAAAGCCGCCTTAAATAGGGCTACCGCGTGTATGCAGCAGCACTAGAGCGCTCAAGGGTTCTAGGGTTTTCTAGGGTCATGTCTCCGTCTGTAGAACTTGCCTTCTTATTTTGTTATTTCTTATCATTTTGTTTCATGTGTTATTGTAATTAAAAATGTCATTAAAAATATTTTGTTTTTAAAACGTCTTGAATAAGTGCATGAAAGAATAAAGAGATTTTTTATCATGTTTTTGTCTCTGAGGTACGGCCCCTTTTGGGAAAATTAAAGACCGATTGAAAAGTAGCGAAGTTATGGAAAGGTTTCCTAAAACTATGTCACTGGTACTCAGAAAAACATGCGACTGCCTGGGTCCTAACTCTTCCTATGTCCGGCAGTGTTTGTGTGAAGACTCTGGGTTGAGTCTCTTCCAAGCACTGCAGCATGTACTGAGAACTGATCACCGTACAATAAGTATTCACACAATTCAAATTAGGATCCTCGCGAGCTCTCCAGGTCTCCGGTACCACCGGGGATACCAAATGCAGAGTCCTGACCACAGCCAGTCAAGAGAGAGAAGTAGAATTAGGGGTACCATTGCGCACACAGCCTGGCTATAGCAGCCAGCCAACTCACCATGGGCCATATTCCTCAACACATTTTCCTATAGACACAGAATGGGCAAAACCCTTTGATGCATCTGGCCCCATGTCTTCAGACAGGTTGTGCACGTAGCCCAAAATTAAGAGCTAATGCTTGGTGATGAAGTCCACACAACTAGAGTACAGAAAGAGCAGCTGCCAGGCCAGTCTAGGTCAGGCAAGTGGAAGAGGATCTCAGGACCTCTTCACAGGCCTTACTTCAGTCTTCCCTGTTGTACAGCTGCCCTGGTGGCTCACCACAGCAGAAGGTCAGGCTAGCTAGCAGCAGCATGAGAGCGAGCAGGCCACAGGGCTACCGTCATCTAGAGCATTGTGGTGGAAGGAGAGGCCCTGCGGCACCAACAAGCTCTGATCCAGAGTCCCACAGTGCCAACGTCCACCATTGGTTCCCCACAGAGTCCTCTGTCAGTTCAAGAAGTAGCAGACACGCCCACAGCTTCAACAGCTTTAACCAATGTAACGCAGGCAGCTTAACATAGTTCTTAACAAATCACAGCAGTTTGGAGTGTAAATTAAAGACGGTGTCTATAGTAGATGACTGCACCAGTGTGCTCAGCCCCAAGCCTTTTCAGCACTTTCCACTTCTGTTAGCAGTGCCTTCCGGGTCGGGCTCAGGAACCAAAAGCAGCCCTCGCAAACGTGGTCAAACAAGCACCACTCCTTTTGTCTCCTCACTCAGTCTCACTCTTTCCATCCATCCATCCCCTCCTCTCTCTCTTCTCCCTCTCCGATTGCTTGTCCCCACCTCCCTCCCTCTTCCTTTTAAAGCCCTCCATGCCTTCTGTGATTCCCCCTTGGGGAGCTGGGAAAGTGACAGGAGCACCAGGAGTGGTCCTGGGATTTCAAAACTGTACTCCGTGGGTTCCAGCCCATCGGGGAAATGCTGTGCCGAAAAAAGGCCTGTCCGGCCCTGAGTGCCTTCTGAATCTAACAGACTGAGCTTCTTCCAGGTGTGTGTTCTCAAAGATGTAGGACTCCAAGAGTGGAGTAACAGCCTCATCCCTATGTGCCTCCAGAGCACTTTCACAATCCCAGGTAATCTCTGATTTCCCCCAGCAGTGTCTTATTACCACTGAAAGTCTCCAGAAGTCAGAAGTTCCCAAATCTCCCAAGTGCCCTCTCGGCGCTAGAAGACTCCAGCAGTGGCCAATCCATCCAGTGCCTTGCCAGTGCTACAGGTGATATGCAGATGTACGGACCATGCCACTCCACTAATGTCTAATGGTACCAGGTAAATGCTCCCTCAGAGCTGTTTGAATCTGTGCAGGTCAGCTTTCCCTAGCAGTACACTAGGACCTCAGCAGTGAGGTTTTTTTCCAGGGCCGGAAGCCACTCAGCGTGACCCTCCTTAACACCTTCTCGCTGTTTTAGGGTCTCAGCTAGAATAATCAGCTTTTTCTCAGTGCCAGAAGGGATACATCCAAACGATTTCTGCGTTTGCGTTTTATGTTTTTTTCACCATTTCACTGGAAAAACCCTGAGATTTCGCATCTTTTTGTTAGTGGGGACTCACAGATTTCAGAACTAAGGTGCGGGCATTTACATTGCGTTTGTACTAACGTGATGGCGCGTGACTTCTTTTTCTCAACCACATTGAGGTGACTGAACTAAGCAGGAAATCCCATCCGACTCGCGGTCACTACACGTGCGCTGCTGCGTCACGTGGTTTACATTCAGCGAGCCTCTACCACTGACACTGCTGCACACAGGGGGGGCCAAAGCAGAGAGAGTCGTGAGTGTCGAGAGAGACTGCGGGGCACAAGGAAAGTAGTGTGTGTATTCAGAGGGGGCAGAAGCTGAGATTTTTTTAATGAAATTATAGCCATTATTCAATCATAAAAATGGATCAAGTTCCACATGTTTCACAACTGTATGAGCCCAATGCTTTTCAAGACCACCTGCCTACAATTCTTCCCACTTTTTAGCCAAAATGGAGTCAACAACAGATTCGGAACCACAAGAATATTTTTTCAGCGCGTCTCCTATGACCAGACCGCAGTGTAAAATGAAATTTCAAGACAGGATAGGAAACAGTGTGATCGTGAAATGGCGCCATAATGTCACCAAGGACCCAGAGCGTCTGAAAGTACGGTAATCTGTTTATGCCCGTCTCCACAAAATCATTATGTCGCAGAGTGGGAGCAATGGCACACGATCAGATCTACGTGTTTAAATGCACACTGAGTGTCGATTTAGGATTCCAACTTTTGCTGAACACCGGGGCTTGGAACCCTTCCATCTGTTTTTCCATCGAGCTTCCAGCACTCCATTCAACGGGGTTGACTTCTGCCAACAAATTCCCAAGCTCCTTGCAAAAGGCAACTAATCACTAAAGCGTTCAAGAGAATTATTTTTCTCTGAATAGCTGGCCATTTTGCCAACACGTTGTGCAACAGGGCCCTTTATGAGTACGTTCTCTCATTTAGTATGGCTTGGAATAAGGTGACACGTTGCAGAACATTCGAGAAGGCATTAGGAGCCTTCCTTCATGTGTCCATCGCCTCATACATCATGTAACCCAGCAATGTCCCGAAGCCCAATGAGAATTGAGGTAAAACAGTAAAAAGTGGCGTTCTTGCCAAGATATAAATCATCTGTCATGGGCTGGTAGGGGGCCTAATGCTGGGCCAGGCTGTCACATCTGTTCCGGATAGGGCTCCTACCAATTTTTCTACATTGGGAAGCGGGAACGATAAATTTGACTGGGACATAGTGAGCAAAAGAGCCAGCCAGGGAAAGAGTAAAAGCGATGGAATGGTTGAGCGGCGGAAAAACAGTGTGATTGGAAGCGAGAAGGAGCGCAAAAGACTGAGCAAGAGAACGAGAGAGAATGTGAAGCAAAAAGCATGCGGCGAAGCGGGAACCCCAGACGGAGAGAAAGAGCATGAAATAGCAAGAGACAAAGCGAGACACTTACTATGGCCTAAGTATGACATCACTGACTTTACCAGTTAATTTTTTATGAGGGACCAACTATCCCTTTCTAGTAAGAGTAAAAAACATACAGAACGGTGCAGAGTACATTGTAGAGTGTGCTAAAACACGATCACAAGGGCATGGAGGAAACAACCAGGAAGGCCCCAACCCAACCCCTGGGAAAGCTTAGTAAAGAAAATTCCAGCTCCCATCCTGGTAAATTAATCATAGAGTGAGGCTTATTGGTTTAGGTCAATTATTTGTTAAAGATCTCTGCTCCTCTTGACACCAAGGACATCGCTGTGTAAGGCTTGCAGTGGATTCAAAGGTAGGTGAGGTAAGTGGGGTCATGGGCACTGAGTTGGTAGGTTGTATCATGTCGTGGGGGTGCGATTGTTTAACAATAAAAGATTCTCACATTCACCATTAAATGGGTATGTTATTATGTTCTACAATTGAAGAAGACATTGCAACAAGGCATTGGTAAGTGCTGTATGTTTCCTTTGAGCTGAAGCAATAGATCAACCGTCTCCAGGAATGTAAATGCTTGAAGTAGTGACACAAAGGGAATCTCTATTTCCGTGTAATGAGACTCTCAAGCTGCTATATAGGTCCTAATTTAAAGATCATTATCCTCTAAAAACTCTCCAATATCTGGAGAAAATGCAGATTAGAATCCACTGGTTGAATTCTCCCCACCATGCTATCCCCATAATGGCCAATCTCTTACACGTTCCACGGTTTTGCCATGCTTCTCTTGGTGAACACTATTTCTACCATGACCAATTGCTTACCTCATACACGGTTCTGCCATGCTTCTCTTGGTGAACACATTTGTCACCATGGCCAACCTCTTACCCGTTCCTCGGGTCTGCCTAGCTTCTCTTGGTGAGCACCCTTTCCACCATGGCCAATCTCTTACCTATGCTTCGGTTCTGCTTTGCTTCTCTTGGTGAATACTCTTTCTACCATGGCCAATCTCTTACACGTTCCTCGATTCTGCTATGCTTCTCTTGGTAAACACTCTTTCCACCATTGATCAACCAGACTATGGAATCTACTTCCAGCTATTTTAATTAACTTTTGTGTAGATCTTTTGTTCCATAACGCTCTTAGCACCTGGGTTAACACTAAGTTGTGAATCTAGTGCGGTCAGGTTAAGTGCTGAGATGCCTTGTTGAGGTGACGGGTTCACTATTTGTACTCGAGCGAGTTACATTTCATTCAGTCACAGAGGAAATTCAGCCAGTGGATTATACGCCAAATTTAGACTTTTGTCAAAAGATTTGAGGATTGAGATTTACCAATACTCTAAAAACCCATGTTTTTTGTGGGCAGGAGACATAGTAGTATTATGTTAGTTGTAATTAGTAGTAAGTTGAAATGGTTATAATGATTATTAGTGTACCTATCACGAACAACCAAGAAGCAGATACAACAGAGGAGAAGCGGTTGATAAGGATCACAGTTTTATCATTATAACCGAATAATCTAGAGCTGTTGGGCTCAAACTCGATTGAGACTGATGAGAGAGCAGTTCGAGAGAGGCCTTGCTTCAATCAGTTTTTTTTAGTTAGTTCGTGTATCTTTAGCTGATTTGCAGCTTGACCAATTGATAATAAAGGGAGGTCTATAGTAATTCGGGGGGGGGGGGGGGGGGGACTGGACTGGGAGACAAAAGCAGCCTCTGCAGAAATTCTTATACCAACCACATAATGTTTTTTTGTTGTTTTTTTGTTGTTGTTGTTTATTTTGCTTTACAAACAGTTTACACAGCTATGTGCCTACAACCCTGGGGCCGACAGCATTACCGATGTCTCTCCATATATATCTAACACAGCCTTCAAGACGACATCCCTTGGGCCCGGCGGCCTTACTGGAGTCTAATATAATTGTATTATTATACTGTTTATTATTAAACTGTGGGTATATATCCCTGGTCGCTAATAAACTTTTATCACCCCATTTAAACCCAAAAACTCCCCCTTACCCCTCCTCCCATCATGTCCTATAGTGGCAATGTAGTCATTAGAAATTCCTCTAATCCACACCTGAGCAGATTACATGTGTCTTTTAGCCTTTACAGTCTTACTACATCTGTCTTTTAATTGAGGCGGTGCCGTTCTCTACCCCAAGTGTTAGCTACTCAATCTAACCATTGTTTCGGAGATCCGCACCTCCCGAGTCCAAACAGCTCACAAATGGCCCCCAAATATCTATTGGTCTAGACCTGTTAGGCAACAGTTCCCAATAATTTGTTAATTGGTCCCTGCAGTATATTACTGCATTCAACCATCCAGCTATTGAAGGGGGGTGGCGCTTTTTGCTCCAATGCATAGCGACCTGTCGCTTTGCGAACAGCAGCAGCATTGCCAACAGTTTGCAGGAACTCTCTTGTACAAAACCCAGCAACGCTAACAATGGAGCTAGGTGTATGGGATGTTCGATTATATCCCCGACGTGACTGCCAATTTCAATCCAATATTGTGCTATGGGTCTGCAATACCAGGCCAAGTGTGAGAATGATGCGTCTGGTGCCCCGCACCTCCAACGTCTTGTATCTTGCTGTATGCCCATGCAGTGTAATTGTGATGGTGTGCGGTATACTCTATGTAAAAAATTAAAGTGTATGAGCCTCAGCCTATAATTTGGCGATACGTTTTCTAACTGTGAACAACAGTAGAGCCATTGCTTGTCAGTTATCGTAGTATCGATTTCTCTCTCCCATTGTGCCCTAGACGAGCTAGTGATGACGAGTGAAGTAGTCTGCATCGTTCTATATATTCCGTTCTATATATTCGAGTTATCAATTTACAAGGAGACGGGTACGATAACACATCCTCTAACGCCGCCAATGTGGGAGGTTCCTTCGCCGCCCTTAATTGGTAATATAATAGCATATCTGATGCCGAAAGTACCGGTTGCTTGCACATTTGTTGGAGGGAAAGAAACGTGTCATTTGGATACAAATCGCTGCCTTTTGTAAGATCCTGTGCCCGCGCCCTCTGTGTAGTGGCTCTATCTGTCAAAGGCGCCAGTAAAGGGTTACCCCCCAATGGCATGGATGGGGCATATAATTCACTGTGACCTGCCCTTTTTGCTATACTCCTCCATGCCTGGCGTGTTGTTTCTACTGTATCGAGTTCCATATTTGGCCTTTTATAAGGGTGATAAACCGCCGTACTTAGCGGAGCAGGTGCGACTTTGTCAATTTCTATAGCTACGTGTGGTTGATAAGGTGTGGGGTGATACCAGAAGTGGAGATATTGGTCCTGTGCGCTATATGCATAGAGTTCGAAGTCCGGCGCCCCCAGACCACCCTGGGTGAAAGGCAACGTTAACAAGTGCCAAGAGACCCGAGGTTGCCTGCCCGCCCATATCAGCCCAATAATACTGGTTCGAAGACGTTTGAAAAAATGAGTGTTAAGTGGCATTGGTATATTCACAAACAGGTATAGAAGTTTTTGAAGTAGCACCATTTTCGTAATGGCAATCCTGCACGTAAGGGACAGTGGAAGCTTTTTCCATCCCAGGATCTTTCTGTCAATCCAGCCCATGGCTTTCCCATAATTAGCTAACCAAATCTCCTGGACATACCAACCCCATTTTGCCCAGAGTGAATGACAGTAGGGAACAAGTCCAATTCTCTCTATAGTCCTGTAGAAGGTTGCCCCCTCATGCTGCAGTGACTGGTGATCTCTGAAAAGGGTGGAAGGTAAATATAATCTCTGAATTTAATCAAGCAAGTATAGCGCATGAGCTTCACTTTCTTCATATAGGTGTGAGGCTTTTAAGTGGCCCTCTGGGTGTCAGACCCATTATTAATTAAAAAAGGAAATTGAAGCCAGGCCCTATGTTCATGTCCCTCGCTTCAATGGCACAAACAGTGATCGATATCTGAACACTGAATTTAAACAGACATATTCTGATGTAGTTCCTGTTCATAGTCCACGTTGTACTTAATATTGCATTTTCTAGCTGAAAGAAAGTAGGATCTGCTTTCATGATTACCCCCACTTTTTGCTGGTGTTATTCTGTTTTCTGACTAATCTGACTGGGATACATTTAAAGTTAAAAATTAGTTAAATACATTGGTCTGGCTCTAATACCAACGGACCAATGTATTTAACTAATTTTCAACTTTAAATTAATTCTGATTTTTATTTATTCTTTTTATAGTGTGATACAACCAACTACAATTGATTTATTCCATAATCTGGGTCACACTATTAATCATTTCTACAAGTAAGTAGAATGTTGAGCTCGAATTATAGACCTTCTAGACCACAAAGTTAGTCATTTTTATCAATCTGTTCTGGTCGCCACACCGACATCTACAAATGTTTTCAAAAATGTGATTTTAAAGGCAATTAGAACAATTTGTATGTCACGAATATGGAGGTCTAATAGGTGATAATATGTTATTTAAAGCAACACAAAAAGATATAGTAAGTTAATGTTATGTTATGTCATTTTTTAGGGGTCAACTATACCTTACAAAACCTTCGTCCTGATGATGGTCTTGGGATAATATCATTAAGACCGAAACGTCGACACACCAGTCCATGTCTGCATCAATTGTAATTCATTGCTTCTGATTTACTGTTTATTTTTTACAAGAAATCATTGTCCATAAATATACAGACTGGATTTTTATCTTGTGTATTAATGGAGCGAATGTTCTCCTCCTTGTTCTTGAGATATGGTATCAATTGAGTTGATTTTGTACCCATATAATATTTTTACTCAAGAAAACAAATAATAAGTTCTTTTGAAATATAACCTATTGTGTTGCTTTTTCATTCTTCATTCTGTCCTTACCCAGAGCTAGTGTGGTAGCTCTGTTGGCCCCTTTACTAAAAACAGGGTGACACTAAACAATTTCAGCAACTGAAGTTTTCAGTCTTAGAATCTTAATAATAAAGACCTCTGTGGCTGTCAGTACTCAATAAAAGTAAAACCCTTGCTGGTACCTTTCACTATACATATTGTTTGACCGAGCCCACAAGGGTATATTGGGTTACCCACCCTCCTTCAGCACCCCTGCATGAGGAGGGCCCCTCTATAAATAATAATAATAATAATAACCCTGTAGTCGGTTCTCCAGTAAGTGCGGTCAGCCATTTAATACATATAGTGGATATCAAATCAAATACGAGATGTCTAACTATATATTGGCTGCACCGAAACCGGTCATGTTTGGTATCAAACACGGTGGAATCCTACCTCAACACCGATTATTATTATTATTATTATTATTATTATGTTTCTTATATAGCGCCTGAATCGACCCCCGAAGGGGTATCTCCGCGCTTGCCTTGGGAACCCGTCCTGGCTTTTCCCTGTGAGATAGCCCCTACAGGGCATCCCCAAGGTGAAAGCCAGGCATCCCGCCGCGGGGGGCCATTGTGGAGAATAAGCAAGCTTAATGCCCAGAGTTGCAGAGTGTGAACCCATGATTAGGTCAGGCACCAAAGCGAGAATTATCGAGTCCATGGACATTTGAGCTCAAGACCCTGCCGCGTCGGGAATTGAACCCTGGTCCCGGGTCTGACCTCTGCTTCTGGGTCTGCCTGCTCTAACCAGTGAGCCACACTTCTCCACAGTTCTCTTCCAGTGTTGGAAGTAGGATCCCATGTACTGGGGGCTCCCCTAGGGAACCCTTCTGGTATTCCTGGTACCAGCCTTTTAGGGTCTAACAGCAAGCTAGTGCTGCTGCCGGCCACCGACACAATTCTGTCCTCCTGCTGCAGAGCTAAGCTCGAGCAGGGGGAGGTAGATCAATAGGTTTCCTGTCACAGAGAGGTGTGACCACCTCCCAGACAAAACTTAGTGTATTGGGCTGGGTTCGGGGTGCTTACCAGCGCCACCAGACTGCTTTGATGGGCACATTTGATGCCCTCCTTGATTACTCCGATGTGTGACCCAGTTCAGGAAGCCGTTGGCTCCCGCACTGGCACTGAACTGGACAAAGGATATGGGAGTATTCTCCACTCTATCCAGCCCCTGCTCTGGGAGGGATCTTTGAATAGTCCCAAGGGTACTTAAGGGCTTTTTTGTGGGTGGCTCTTCAGATTCGGCGTGGTATGAGATTCAGATCTGAAACTACTTCAATTATCTGGGCACCTTGGACTTCGCCTGGAAGCGAGACAGCATCAAGGAAGACTCCTGCTGCTCCTGGTCTCGTCATCCTGCCAGTTTTCTGCTTCGTCTGTGCCTATGCTTCATCCAGGTTCTTCTCCAGGCCTGTGGGCATCAAAGACACCCAAAGTAATATTCCTTGTAGTTAAGGTGTCACTCCCCTGCATTTGCAGGCACCGCAACCAAGCTGACTGCTCTGCTGCTCATGATGTCCTACAGATCCCAAAAGATTCAGCAACACAGGTGGTGATTCTGCAACTTCCTCAAGACCTGCACAGTCGACTCAGCAAGTTTGAGGCCAGCATCCCTTGGAACCGCAGGAACAGAACCCCTGTGCACTGCGTTGACTTGCTAAGGCTTGTTGACTCTGTCCTCCAGTGATGTTCGGGTTACAAGAAGCTCCAGCCTCCAGCATGTCTTCCTACCAAGATCTTCGTCTTCACCGCATCCTCTGCACCATGGGCCTGCATCTTTGGGGAGCAGCTCAAGGTCCTCTTGCAACTCCTGTGCCTTCGATCTGTGGGTCCTCTTGAGGGTCTCCTTTAGCTTCAGTGGGCTCTACTGCTTGCTTGGGCCTGCTCTGACTCTCCTGTACTTGGTGAATCCCTCGGACCTTGTTGGTCCCAACGCTGCAACTTTTTTTTAGTTTAAGTCAAAGTCAAAGTCAAAATAATTTATATAGCGCGCTACATACCCAGAGGGTCCCAAGGCGCTTGAGGAAGGGTGGGGAATTATTTGTCGAATATCCATGTTTTAAGTTGCTTTCTGAATGCTAGGTGGTTCTGAGTGAGGCGAAGGTGAGTGGGAAGTGAGTTCCAGGTTTTGGCTGCCAGGTAGGAGAAGGATCGTCCTCCCATGGTGGTTTTGTTGATGCGAGGTACAGCAGCCAGGGCTTGGTTGGAGGAGCGTAGCTGGCGGGAGGGGGTGTAGAAGGAAAGTCGTGTGTTGAGGCATTCGGGTCCAAGTTCGTAAAGTGCTTTGTGTGCGTGGGTTAGGAGGCGGAATGTTATCCTCTTATTGACGGGGAGCCAGTGGAGGTTTTTCAGGTGACTAGAGATGTGGTCTTTACGCGGGATGTCTAGTATGAGTCTGGCTGATGCGTTCTGGATGCGTTGTAGTTTTTTCTGAAGTTTTGCGGTGGTACCGGAGTATAGGGTGTTACCGTAGTCCAGGCGGCTCGTGACCAGTGCGTGGGTGACCGTTTTTCTAGTTTCGGTGGGGATCCAGCGAAATGTTTTTTTGAGCATGCGAAGAATGTTGGAGCAAGTTGATGAAACGGCGTTAACTTGTCTGGTCATCGAGAGTGAGGAGTCCAGGATGACGCCCAGGTTCCGTGCGTGGTCCGTCGGGATGGGAGCTTTTCCTAAGGCCTCTGGCCACCAGTAGTCATCCCAAGCGGAGGGGGAGGTACCTAAGATAAGGACTTCAGTTTTGTCTGAGTTCAGTTTCAGACGGCTGAGCTTCATCCACTCAGCTACTTTTTTCATTCCTTCATGTAGGTTGGTTTTGGCGGTGTTCGGGTCTTTGGTGAGTGAGAGGATCAGTTGAGTGTCATCAGCGTAGGAGATGATGTTGAGGTTATGTTGTCGTGCGATGGTCGCAAGGGGGCTCATGTATACGTTGAATAGGGTGGGGCTGAGTGAAGATCCTTCTGGCACGCCGCAAATGACTTCAGTGGCCACTGACTTAAATGGTGGAAGGCGGACTCTCTGAGTTCTTCCGGTGAGGAACGAAGTGATCCATTCCAGAGCTTTCCCTTGGATTCCGATGTTTCTGAGGCGCTGTAGAAGGGTGCTATGGCAGACTGTGTCGAAGGCTGCGGAGAGGTCGAGGAGGATGAGGGCGACTTTGTCTCCATTGTCCAGTAGAGTTCGAATGTCGTCTGTTGCTGCAATGAGTGCGGTCTCAGTGCTGTGTTTTGCTCGGAAGCCGGACTGTGAGGAGTCGAGGGATTTGTTGGTTTCGAGGAAGGCGGCGAGTTGGTTTTTGACAGCTTTCTCGATGACTTTGGCCGGGAATGGAAGGAGCGAGATGGGGCGGTAATTTTTGAGTTCGGTGGGGTCAGCTGTGGGTTTTTTCAGAAGGGCGCTGAGTTCAGCGTGTTTCCAGCTTTCCGGGAAGGTGGCGGAGTTGAGGGAGCAGTTGATGACGTCTCGGAGGTGTGGTGCTATGATGGAGTCTGCTTTGTTGAAGATGTGGTGAGGGCATGGGTCTGTTGGGGACCCTGAGTGGATGGAGTTCATCAGGCGGATGGTGTCCTCGGTGGAGATTGGGTTCCAGTCGTTAAGGATGTTCAAGGGGGATAAAGGTACGGTAGAAGGTTGGGTGGGTTGGTCTCCGGGTTAGTTGTCAAAGCTGTTGTGGATGTCTGCGATTTTGTCGTGGAAGAACGAAGCTAGGGAGTCGCAAAGGGTTTGGGAAGGAGTGATGTCGTTGGAGTTGGCAGTAGGGTTGGTAAACTCTTTGACGATGTTGAATAATTCCTTGCTGTTGTGGGCGTTGTTGTGTAGTAGTGTCATATGGATACTTCGTTACATATATTGCGTTAAGTTAGCATGAGTGTATTACATGTTTAAACAGCCGTTTTTCCTTTGGCTTCAGTTTTGCACACAACACCTACTTGTTGTTGTCGCTTTCACCCTAGAAGCGGTGAGGTGGTTTATTTGGAATAATATGTTATTTCTATGCTATCAGCTTTGCCTGGTACACTTGGTACAACTGTCTGCACACTGAGAGCTGAACAGTCTAAGATTAACCTAACACAAGGTTGCTGGAAGGCCTGATCCTCGCACCACATTAGACATAACACAAATAATGTTGATGCCAACATTTTGGGCTCTACGCGGGTTTAAGATAGAGTTACACGGAATGAACGACACACTTGGTGCTGCCCATGAAGAGAGCTGGTAGCTGTTGATGTGATCTACTCCTACTGACATTTAGAGGTATGGGGCCGCCCTGCTAAAGCCCGAATGAGACCTTCATTTATATAAAATAATATGATAAATAGGGTGCGCGAAATATAGGTGATATAGATTTCTATAGATTTTGCATTATAACATGCTATCACCATTTGCTTACTATGGATTAGTGACTATGCTGCTGACTCTGATTTTTATAATCTGCATTTTGGTATTATACAAGATACTGCGTTTGAGAACTTTGCATTGAATAATAAATATTTCAAACTTGCACTTGTGTTCTTTGACTCTCAGTTTTGGTTTGAAATGATTATATAACGAAAGAGTGTTCATGTGTTCCACGATTCCTGAGGTATTCTAAAGTTCATGTTCTGGTTTGTCTAAGACATGGATCATTCCATAATGAGCCATGAGACACTGTAGCTAGCTAGGTAAGGGGATTTCTGATACTGAGATGAGTTTTGGATCATCCTAACTCACTGAGGTTCTAGATCTCTATGCACAGTTCTGTGAGAGAACGGAAACCCTGCTACATGGCGCCCGTACGTTGTTGGCCTTAAACATGACACTCGAGTAGTATATCATTCAAACCTTGACACCTTCATTACCGTTTCCGGTAAACGGTGGTGTCGGAAAAACCTACCTATTTTTTAAATGGGTCTTTTCAAGCTTGAATTCTTCTAAAAACGGTTTCTTTGAATTACTACCCAGTTGTGCGACAGAGTGTTCTTTGTCTTTTTTTCTCTTCCTGTGCTACCATGGCCGTGGACATACCGCAGCATAGCCGCGTCGCGGTTCGCGACCACTTGCGGGCATATAATGTCCCTGTGGAAGGCTTGGCTGTGGTTCTAGTGGTGAGTGCGGAACATGCGTACCCGTACGAATTGTTTTATTCCTGGGTGACATTTCCAGAAGTGGACGCTAATTCGGGTGTCTTCCATTCATACACTGCCTCGGCTGTACCGGCGGCTTATGCTCCGTACAGGGCACTGGAAGTACCTATCGATGCTTGGCAGCACGGAGTTTGGTTTGGTGGCGCCCTACCCCATTCTTTAACGGCTCCGAGGTTAGGTCCTTTGTCCATTCCGGGCACAAATTGGCCCGCTTTGGGTGGATTTACTCCTCACCCTAATCGCGCTACTTGCAGTGTAGCTGAGCTGCGGCGTCTTCATGAAGTCGCAGTTGGAGTGATTAGGGCGCTGGTTCATTACATTGGTCGTAATGTTCATGGCGCAGCCCCCGCAGGTGCGCAGCTTCGAGCGGAACAGGCTGGTTTGAAAATCAGTCCTGTCTTGGTGAATTCCGTTATGGGCAAGAAGCCCCAGGATAAGGATGATTTTCCTTACTGGCTTGCCGAGAAATTCGACCAGCTGGAGGCTGTGTTTCCTAATACGACTCCGGGTGAAAAACACCGGATTCTTACGCTTAGTTTACCGAAAGATTTAGCCCCTGAACTTGCTGACTGTGAAACTTGGGGTAAGACTTTTGCAGCGGTTTACTCGAGGTGCTATGGCACCCCGTCTGTGTCAAACCTTTCTGCGGTCCTTAAACGTGTTCAGGATGATCACGGACCGGAGTCGGCGGTTGAATTAGGTATGCGCCTGAGCGGCTCGTTTGAGACGGTTTGCGGTCTTATCCTTGCGAATGTCAAGGGGGATGCAGTGAACTTTCAGGTGGCCAATGCTCTGGCGTTAATTCCCGATGCCGAGAAACCCCGTCAGCTGGCAAGAATTATTGTGGCGGCTTATAAAATGGTTGGCCGCACTTCTAAGGGTTTAAAGGCTTTTTCTGAAAAAGAGAAGAAGCAGCCCCGGGGACAGTCTTCGGAAACGGGTGGACAACCCAAGTCCAAAAAACAAAATTGGCCTAAAAAGCAGAATCAGGGTAAGCAACAACAACAGCAGACACAGGTTTCTAGTCCTACGCCTTCGCAGCCTGCGCAGTCAGATCGAGTTTATGATTTGCGCGATCGCGCGACGATTAAATCGCCTGAGAGATTTCAGGCTTCTGACCAACGCTCTCCTCGTTCCTTTCAGGACTCATCGGCTCCGTCAACCGGTGGTGGAGGGGGCGGCAGGGGCAGGGGTGGCCAGCAAGGACGTGGCCAGCCCCGCACGCGAAGTGAAGGGGATCAGCGGGACGACTCTACGCCAAAGAGACCGCAGTTTGCCAAGAAGAAAGTCGCAGCCTTAACGGCGCATCGATATGCCCCAGATAGTGAGAACGCGGCTTCGGAATCTGACGTGGGCTCTGACCTTGCTGGACAGCGCGGCGGAGATTACCATAGTGAGAGAGGCCCTCCGTCCACTGTTGAAGGTGACAGCGACTGAAACTTTTATTGTGATTGAAACGGCTGATACACATGTTGCTCCCCCTGAAAGACTTTTTGAAATTGTCCTGTTAATTGAAGGTGACATGCAGCGAACTGTAAAAGGGGTATTTTGGGAAAATCTTTCGGATACGTATGACATTTTGCTTTCGGAGGCTGACTGGCCCCCACCTTTTGTTCTCGCAGCTCTGCGAGGGGAGGAGGTGATCCTCCCCAGTTTCGCGCACACTGTATCGAGAGTGGAAGCGCTGCATTTTGCAGAAGAGTGGGCTCTGGCGCTTGCGCCGGCTGTGTACCGAAATCAGTGTGGCTGGGATAAATTGTCCCCTAGCCATGAGATTCCTTTACGGTCACAGCCGCAGCCACAACCCCAGTATCCCATACGGCGTGAAGCTAAAGCTTCGGTCGCGGCTATCCTTGAACAATTGGAATATCAAGGTGTAATTGAAACGTGTGTGTCACCGATGAATAATCCCCTTTTTACTGTTAACAAGCCGGACGGCTCATATCGTCTGGTTTTGGATTACCGGCATTTGAACTCGCATTGCCGTAACTGTGCGGTACAGAATACTCACGGCTCTGCCCTAGTGAATAGTCTTGAGCGCAAACGGTTCAAAACCACGCTTGACATTTCCAATGGTTTTTATGCACATAGATTAGATGGTCTAAGTTCCCAATGGACCAGTTTTACGTGCGGCGGCGTACAAAAAATGTTTAAACGACTCCCAATGGGATATAAGAATAGTCCTGGAGTGTTTTCCGCCCGCATAGTCTCTCTTTTGGAGAGCTTCGATCCAGTTGCATGTTCGTATGTGGATGACATTTATCTCACAGACGACGAACTTTGGGTGCATCTGTGTCGAGTAAATAGCATAATTTGTAACTTTGCA
Source organism: Lissotriton vulgaris (assembly GCF_964263255.1). Taxonomy (NCBI): domain Eukaryota; kingdom Metazoa; phylum Chordata; class Amphibia; order Caudata; family Salamandridae; genus Lissotriton; species Lissotriton vulgaris. The sequence goes on from NC_141686.1 coordinate 104,796,475, forward strand.
GACATGGGTTACAAGTTTAACTTTGCAAAATCACACATTGCGGAGTACACAGTGTTGTTTCTGGGTTATGAACTTAACCACGAAGGAAAGGGGTTGGCTCCTCACTTCCTGGAGAAATGCGCGCAGTTGCGCTCTCCGACAACACTGAAAAAATTACAGTCTTTACTGGGTTTTTTAAATTTCGGGAGGACATACATTCCGGAATATGCCCAGCGTATCAAGCCTTTATATGCCTTGGTACAACCATCTTTTTCCAAATCATGCTGGCTGCCTGAGCATTCAGCCATTCTGCAGTCTTTGCAGGCTGATTTGCTCGCTTCTGACTACTTACAGACTCGTGATAACCAGACCAACCTGGTGATAAGAATTATCCCTGGGACGGTGGGTTTCACGTACCTGACTTTTAATGAAGGGGATACTGTACCTATTGCTTACAAGTCACACTTGTACACTTCGGCTGAACTGCGTTTTTCCACGGTGGAGAAAGTTTTAACGGCTGTGCAGATGGCAATTCTTAAGGAACGTGCCCTGTCGCAGGGAAAGCGCATGTTGGTTGTTACCCCGTGTCCTGCCTTGGAGGCGGTCACGAAAGCCAGTGTACCGAATTCTAAAGCTTTGCACCCTCGGTGGATTCAGTGGGCTACATCCTTGACATCCCAGGATGTCACGTTTATTTTTGACGCCGCTTTACGGTCGCAGGAGTATTTACAGTATGAATTTGTTCATCCTGCTCCTTTAGCGATGCGGCCGTTGGAGGATTTCCATTGTATCATTTACACTGATGGTTCGGCGCAGGTTGCGCATGGCTCTAAACATGCCTACGTTTCCGCTTGCGCCATTGCAGTCGGTGCCATGGTGAACGATGAGTTCAAGTCCAGTGTTGTGCACACGCAAACACTAGGGGACTGCACCGCACAATTAGCAGAGCTTCGTGCTCTTATGCTCGCATTGGAGTACGCTGATCCTTGTGTGACGACTTTAATCGTAAGTGATTCTTACTACTGTGTCCAGTCTTACAATGAGAACTTGTTCTTTTGGATTCAGAATGATTTTCGTGATTCCAAAGGTAGCACAATAAAACATAAAATGATCTGGGTCCGAGTGGCGGAACTTAAAGAGAAACTGCCGCTCGTGTATGTGATTCATACTCTCGGCCACCAGCGCGTGGGGGTCCACGCTGTTGGTAATTCGCTTGCTGATGAGGCAGCGAAGTCTGCGGTATCGAAATACTTGGTTGCAGCAGTCACGAGGTCCAAAAGCAAAATAGATGATGACATCTTGGCGACTGTTGCTGCCACGGAGAAGGGAGGTAAATATCCTGCGGGGTTCCCTTCGAAGTACACATACCACTTAAGTCCCGATAAGGTTCCTTATGTGAAAATTCCTGAAGTTGGAGAGCGTCTGGTTCCCAACTCGGATCGCAGAGCTTCTCTGATTACAGCGGCTCATGAAGGTGTGGCGTCTGCGCATGCGGGCGTCTCGGCCACTGTAACTCAGCTACAACAGAGGTTCTGGTGGCGGGGACTGTACAAACAGACGCACGAATATGTCCTTATGTGTGACATTTGTCAGCAGATCAAGCCTTCTACTGCTGCGCGTCCGCCTCAGACACAGTTGTACATCTCTAATAAACCGCTTGGTTGCGTTTATTTGGATCACTGCGGTCCTTTTTCTTCTGATACTGCGTATAAATACATCTTAGTAGCAGTTGACTCATGCACACGCTTTGTGTGGGTATGGCCGCATCGAAGCGCTGATTCGCGTACTGTCACTAAGGATTTGCGTGTCTTTGTGGGAATCTTTGCTTGTGGTGCTTTCCATTCGGACCAGGGTCCGGCTTTCGCCTCTAAGGCGTATAAGGATGCTATGGTTTCGTTGGGAGTACAGGTGAAGTTTTCAAGTCCCTACAGGCCTGAGGGCAATTCTGTAGTAGAAAGAATGAACCGCGACTTAAAGCAATCTTTGACAGCCCGTGTTATAGGCACTGGTAGAAACTGGCTGACCCACCTCTATGGCGTGCAGCGTGCGCTTAATAATCTCCCTAGAAGGTCTCTGGGTGGGCGGACCCCGTACGAAATGCTCTTTGGTATCAAGATGTACGTCCCTGACCTCGATGGTGCAGACTGCCAGGCCCAGGCCGCGGCCTTTGACGTAGATGAACATTGCAATGTTTTACAGGATCTACAAAAGACCAGGGACAGTCTTGCAAAGGAACACTTGCCCTCCACGTCGGATGATGCGTTGCAGATCCCGGTAGTTGGCTGGCTACCCCAAGTTGGAGAACTGGTTCGAGAGAAGATCGATAACAAGAAAGAGTTTGGTCCCTCATATCGAGCACCGGTTCGAGTTCTTGGAGTGAAGGGCACAAGAACAGTCATTTTACCACCACTTCCAGGTCGTAAAGAAAACAGATTTATTTCTATTGACAATGTCAAGACACACAGGGTGGCCGATTCTTCATAGCATGACACCGGCTGTATCCTGTCCTTCCATGGTGAGGCACTCTGTGCTAGCTATTACATCTGGTGCAGATCAGGAGGTGTCCCTCGAGATGCCTGCTATGTCCAGTCCTTTATTAAATACTATTCCTGTTACTAACATTGATGAGCTGACCTATGCAGATCCTGCTGATTTATCTATGTCCGATTTACAAGCTCGTTTGGCTAACCAGTCCAGATTCTCTTTTGCATCTGTTTCGGAACTTTCAAAGAAGCCATCGAATATTGCAAAATATGCCACGTTGTTTAAAAAACATTTTTTGATTCCACCTTGGACATACATTTGGCTGATACTATTTTCATTTTATCTTTTTATGTCAATTGGTTTTGTGTTTTATTTTTTCCGCCTGATCGATGGCCATTATGTGAAAGAAAGAACAGGAATTCGGTACCTTAATGGAACATTGGCCCCTCTTTCCTCCTCACATTCAGCACACAGACTAAAAAGAGACTTAAATACAGTAGAGATTACTGCTTGGCCTGTCCTTGATGGGATTGTGTGGGATGCGGTTAAGTTTCAGATACATGGGCCCACAGAAGTGATTAATGTTCCTAATGTGCTTAGAGTAAACATGGGAGATGTGATTAAGCAAAATATTCGTTCTGATGATTGGGATATTCAGGCCGTAGAAGCATTGTTCTCTGATTTGAAATATTATGCGGCCTTTGATGCTGAGGATTTGTACTTGGATTCTGTTAATTATGGTGATTTGTTTTGCTATCAACATTATGGAAATCATTTCTTACACAAAACAAGTTCCGGGAGGGTTCCAGTGAACTACACACAGTGGGAACATTGTCCTGCGCCTTTGCAAGGGAGCTCGAGTACATTTCTGGGAAAATACTTATATTTTACAGATTTTAATCAATCAAATCCTGAGTCGTTTTATTTTAAAGTGAAACAGAAATTCATGTCCAAAGTCAGACTTACCGATACAAAATTGCTGTATTCAAAGTCCTTTCTTGACAGGTTAGCTGTCGATGGCTATGAGTTATGGAAGGAAGCTATTGACCTTAAATCGGTTTGGGGTACCAAAGATTGGCAGGTACAAGGCACTGAGGCTTTGCATCGTGCATGTCTCATCCCGAATCACATGTTGTTTTTAAATTCTACTGTTTCCCAGACAACATGTTTTGGATTGGCTACATCTAAAAAATTAAATGCACCAACTATCCCTGATTTGGAAGAATATTCAGGTTGGAATAATTTCACTACATTGTCCATAAGTGAGATGCGAGACCTTTTGCACAATTCCTCCTTTAATATTTCCAGTTTTGATCCAGAGGGGTGGCTTTTGTGGCAAAGAAGCTCTGATTCTTGCCAACGTCGTTTTTTGGGTTTGTCTGAAGGTTTTAAACACATCAGGCCGGATCCCCGTTTTGAAACAGATCACACGGTTACTACTTATTCAGTAGGCAAATTGTGTCAGAACTGGTTACAACATTCCACTTTGGCTGCAGTAAAACTGCATCTGTCACGTCTGAATGAGAATATTGAACTGAATGATTTTATAAAGGGCCCGGCTAGGGGTAGATCTAAACGCTTTCTTTATGCTGTATACAATGAAATTTGGAAATTTTCACAAGTTGAGGCAGCTAAACGCCTGAGGGCTATTGATCAGGCAAATTTGGAAAAAGTGCTTGCAGTGGTCGATAACAGTATTAACATGCTTTCTTCCAGAATTTACACATTGGATAATATTGTTTCTTCTGTTGTTGATATTGTACATGATGAGGTGTCCACGTTATACCATGGTCAAAATCAATTGCGTTCTATAATGCAGTTTGCCTGGACCCTACAGACACTTAAGGCTGGTCGAGTTCCCTGGACCTCATTGAACGTTTCATCCCTTTTCGCCCCTTTTAATCTGACTGAAAAACAGCGCATGCTTTCAATGCGTGATGCTTCATTTTCTATGTTACATATTGAGAAGCTAGAATCCTTACCTTTCTCTGTTGCTGAAACCACTACTGCCACGTGGCTTATTCATGGATTAATTACATTACCATTTCCCTTATATAAATTTACTAACTGTATGCGGTATATTGCTATAGGACGTTATGAACCACTAGGCAATGCATTTCTACATGAGGCATGGTCATTACCATACACGTATAGATGTCTGAAGGATGGAAAAGAAGTGAATCTTAATGGTGAGGAATGCACACAGTCACCTGACCATTCATTGATATGCAGGCACATTCAGTTACACGGTTCTTGTAATCAGGACCGCCCAAATTTAGCATGTGTTTTAAAAGGCACGCCAGTTCCAGCAGTGGTTCCCACATTTACATTATTGGCTAATGGTAGTTATTTGCTTTTAAACAACGAGTTGTGTTGTGGGTTATTAATTGGTGTGGCTTATGTGGTAACTGTATCAGAGCGTGTGGTGTGTTGCAAGAATGTTCTATACCCACCCACGCATGGGTCTTCAGATGTCTCCATCTGGCCACGGATTCCAACCTTGGAAGCGAAGTTCAATGGTTTAAGCAGAATAAGGGTCCTTTTGTCTCAAAAACAAGTGACCCTGAGTTCGGCCCGGGAAACTTATGTCCTTCACATAGCTAACACCCGCACAGAGGTGCAGGCGCTTTTAAATACTGATTTGCCGTTTCATTTCTGTGAGCTGGTGCACCAGATTTTTAATGCTTCTTCGACGACTGGGCTTGCACATTTTTTTAAATTGGTAAGCAGTGGCCTCGTGACTACGTTTGAAAAAGTTTTTGGTATCATTCCCACGTTTTTCCACTCTATTTTTTCGAGTTTGTTTGGTGGACTACCTGTGTTGCTGGCTGTAGCCGCTGGCATTTTGTTGGTGTTTTTCTTCATAAAACATGGATGCCCATCCTGCGCAAGAAGCCGTTCAACGCCTCCTGACACTGTGCCGTAATCGGATGCTCAATTACTATGGAACTTTGCCGCTTGCAGCATTAAGCACGGCCTATAGATTGTCATTTCGGTTCACCGACTTCACGTGTGTCCAACCTGTGTTTCACTGCCTGAGCTGCGAGTTCGATTGGGCCATTGATTTGTGCCTATGCTTAAGGACTGCTCCTGACGTCGATTTTGATCAGCTAATGCGTCCCGTTGTGGCTCACGAGCTGATTTGTTCTGGCGAAAGAGTTATGGCCTTGGCAGCGATGAATGGAATATTGGGCCAATGGGAGATCTCTGCAGCGGCAAATGCCTTTCTGACACACAGCGTTCTGGTGAACCCACCGAGTTGTCCTCTGACGTTACAGGAGGATCCGATGCTGGAAGAGCACGTATGTTCTTTCCCATTGCTGAATTGGATTGCTGAACTATTTTCGGAGGATGGCAGTGATTTCTTGCTGGAGGCTGTTGCAACTTACTTTGCATATACTGTCCAATCATGAGAGGCCTGGGAGGATTGTTTTGTTATGGAATATGACTTTCCCCTTGCTGGATTGGAGGAGTGAACTGCACTCAACTGATGGAGAGTTCAATCACGTGATGTCGCTGAAGATAACGTCGATATGGCACGTGACTTTGGATATCGGATAAGTGCCTTGTTCTTTTCTCATACAGACATTTGAATTAATGAGCCCTGGTCCTACATTCTATGATTTTGAGACCTAGCCGATGACTTTTTGGTTCGAAAGTTTTATTTTTAATTTTTGATTTGAGGCCACTGTAGGCATTCATACATATTCATTCATACATATTTTTTTAGCTTATTTTAGCTCAAAATTATTGAACTTTGCTTTCATTTTGTGTATCTTGTTTATGATTGCCTTTTCCCTTATGTTTGACGGTGCTCGGATCAATGGGGGGGTGTCATATGGATACTTCGTTACATATATTGCGTTAAGTTAGCATGAGTGTATTACATGTTTAAACAGCCGTTTTTCCTTTGGCTTCAGTTTTGCACACGACACCTACTTGTTGTTGTCGCTTTCACCCTAGAAGCGGTGAGGTGGTTTATTTGGAATAATATGTTATTTCTATGCTATCAGCTTTGCCTGGTACACTTGGTACAACTGTCTGCACACTGAGAGCTGAACAGTCTAAGATTAACCTAACACAAGGTTGCTGGAAGGCCTGATCCTCGCACCACATTAGACATAACACAAATAATGTTGATGCCAACATTTTGGGCTCTACGCGGGTTTAAGATAGAGTTACACGGAATGAACGACACACTTGGTGCTGCGCATGAAGAGAGCTGGTAGCTGTTGATGTGATCTACTCCTACTGACATTTAGAGGTATGGGGCCGCCCTGCTAAAGCCCGAATGAGACCTTCATATATATAAAATAATATGATAAATAGGGTGCGCGAAATATAGGTGATATAGATTTCTATAGATTTTGCATTATAACATGCTATCACCATTTGCTTACTATGGATTAGTGACTATGCTGCTGACTCTGATTTTTATAATCTGCATTTTGGTATTATACAAGATACTGCGTTTGAGAACTTTGCATTGAATAATAAATATTTCAAACTTGCACTTGTGTTCTTTGACTCTCAGTTTTGGTTTGAAATGATTATATAACGAAAGAGTGTTCATGTGTTCCACGATTCCTGAGGTATTCTAAAGTTCATGTTCTGGTTTGTCTAAGACATGGATCATTCCATAATGAGCCATGAGACACTGTAGCTAGCTAGGTAAGGGGATTTCTGATACTGAGATGAGTTTTGGATCATCCTAACTCACTGAGGTTCTAGATCTCTATGCACAGTTCTGTGAGAGAACGGAAACCCTGCTACAGTAGGTCTTTGAATGCGGCTTTCTTGGCAGTCCGGATTAGTTGGTGGTGTATGCGGGTGGCGTTTTTGAAGGCGTCCCTGGTGTTGGTGTTTGGGTCTTTTTTCCAGGCCTTCTCAAGGGAGCGACAGAGTTTCTTGGATTTCTTGAGATCATCGTTGAACCAGGGTGCGTTTTTGGTGCCTAGTTTGATTTGACGTTTTTTCAGAGGTGCTAGGTTGTCGGCGCTGTTGGTTAACCATTGAGTGAGGTAAATGGCTGCTTGGTTGGGGTTCGAAGAGTGGGCAGGGGGGTTTTGAAGCAGTGATGAGGAGATCTGGTCGATGGTGATTTTGTTCCAGTTTCTTCGCAGAGTAGGTTGAGGATGGTTGTAGGTTGTGGTCTTTTTGTAGACGAAGTGAACGCAGCTGTGGTCCGTCCAATGGAGAACTGTGGTGTGACTGAAGGAGATATGTTTGCTGGAGGTGAATATGGGGTCGACTGTGTGACCTGCGTGGTGAGTGGGGGTATTAACAAGTTGTTTGAGTCTGAGGTTGGCAAGATTGTCCAGAAGGGTGGTGGCGTTACTGTCGTTGCTTTTTTCCAGGTGGAAGTTGAGGTCTCCCAATAGGATGTAGTCCTCGGAGGGGAGGGCGTGTGGGGTGATGAAGTCAGTGATGTCTTCACTGAATTGTGCACGGGGTCCTGGAGGTCGGTAGAGGAGGGTGCCTCTGAGTGTGGTCTTGGGGTTGGTGTGGATCTGGAAGTGAAGGTGTTCGGCGCTAGCAAGGTTGACGTCTGAGCTGGTTGAGATGCGGATGGAATGCGGATGGAATTCTTATGGACGATGGCGATGCCTCCTCCTGTTTGCTTGGTGCGGTCCTTACGGATGATCTTGTAGCCTTCCGGGATGGCAATGGTGATGTCTGGGGCTGAGGAGGCGTTCATCCAGGTTTCTGTAAGGAAGGCGACGTCCGGAGAGATGGTGTCTAGTAGATTCCATGTCTGTGGATTGAGCGGGTGTTGAGCAGGATGCATTTTAGGTGGTTGGTGTCAGGTCTGTGTTTGGTGTTAGTGGATGTGGAGTTGGTCTTGATGCCGTCAAACTTGCAGGAGTTGCATGTGAAGGGTCCATGGGTGTGTCCAGGAGCGGCTTGGGCGCAGTTGGGGAGACGGCCGGGGTTTAGAGCTAGGAGGGTGGAGGCGTCGTATGTGATGCGGGTGGGGTGTGTGGTACGGGGGGCAGGGGGTCTGGCGCTGGGCGCGGTCCAGGCGCGGACAGGCGTAGACGGGCTTACCTTTGGCGCACCTTCGGCGCGACTGGGGCGCGTTCACTGCGCGTGAACGCTGCGCGAAAAGGCGTCAGACATATGTGGATATTCGGAGGGGGAGGGGCGAGGGGGGGCAGCTGGGAGGCGGGAGCAGGGTGGGGCTCAGGTCAGGAAGTCAAAACAACAACACAAATACAATTAAAATGGCCGCAAGGGTTCTAGTCACAGGGTTGGGGCTCAATGCAAGTGAATAGCGCTACGCTGAAGGTAATGGCGCTGGCACAGTCAGGCACAAATTTGCATGCAGCAGAGAAATAAGGGAAAGTAGAAGCGCACCTTGGCAGACAAGCGCTACGGAAAATTTCTCGGCACTAATATGCAAATGAGGAGCAATGCAAAGCCGTCAAGCGCAAGCAATGATAAAATAAATGGCAAATCAAGGCAAAGCAGTCTAGCGCTACGATCTGTTGGCAGCAAAAATACAATTATATTGGTGCAAGCGAGCAAGGCAGGTAAGCCACTTATCAGTCTGGCGGTATGGGCAGCAGGGAGCAGCGTTAGGAGCGACCTCTTCTGCGAAGAGCAGGGCGGTCACAGCGATCGGAAGGTAGGGAGAAGAGAGCAGTATCCGTGGGAGGGGGGGCCAGCTGGGAGGCGGGAGCGGGGTGGGGCTCAGGTCAGGAAGTCAAAACAACAACACAAATACAATTAAAATGGCCGCAAGGGTTCTAGTCACAGGGTTGGGGCTCAATGCACGTGAATAGCGCTACGCTGAAGGTAATGGCGCTGGCACAGTCAGGCACAAATTTGCATGCAGCAGAGAAATAAGTGAAAGTAGAAGCGCACCTTGGCAGACAAGCGCTACGGAAAATTTCTCGGCACTAATATGCAAATGAGGAGCAATGCGAAGCCGTCAAGCGCAAGCAATGATAAAATAAATGGCAAATCAAGGCAAAGCAGTCTAGCGCTACGATCTGTTGGCAGCAAAAATACAATTATATCGGTGCAAGCGAGCAAGGCAGGTAAGCCACTTATCGGTCTGGCCATGTCTGTTGCTGCTGCCAAGGCCTGTTGGTGCTCCAGCTGGACACCGACCCCCTGGTTCTTGACTGCCGACGTGGGACAGCTTGTGAACGGCTCCTGGACTTCCACAGCTTCGCCCGGTCTTCACAGTTGCAGCGAGAAAGTCACCATCATCACTCCCGCTTCTTCTGTTATTGGTGATCATTGGTCTTCTGTGCTTCCTGGTCACTTCTGACTAGCATAGACTCTGTTCCCCCTGCTTGCACGTACTCCTCTTCAAGAATCCACTCTTGGGTTCCACCAAACATTTTCACCTTCTTCACCAGCGGCATCTTTCCTGAAGTCCTCCATTGTGGCCTACGACGGTTTCCGATGTCACTTCGCACTTATGCACCTGGTTATCTGGTGTAGGGATCCTGGTTCCTGGGGTATGCACGGATGGGGTGACTCTCCAACCTTCTATCTTCCACTAGGCTTCTTCAGGGTCCACTGAGAAGGGTCCTTCTTCTTAAGTACTGCAACCACGACTTTCCCATTGACTTGCATTGAGTAGGTGACTGTCTTTCCACTCTGCACACAGCCTCAATAGGGTTACCTGGGTACTAACCTCAGGTGGTTCCTTGTGTCCCTGGCTCTTCTGAGTCTTCTGATTCAAGCCCTGACTTCGGTCACAGTTCGTTTTCCACTTCTTTAGTATATGGTTTGGTCTCCCCCTGGAGACCCTGTGTATTTGTGCTTACCTATCTGTTTACATTTAAAATATTGTGTGCACTGTGTTATTGATAATTAATTTACTGTTAATTAATTATTAATTGGTATTAATTTGTATTATTAATTCGTTTTTGTTATTGTAAATTAATTAGTTGTTAATTAATTATGAATAGGTAATTAATTTTAATAACTAATATTTATTTGTATTTATAATTGATTAATTATTACATAATATTAAATTGGCAATTAATTTTAATTAATGTTTTATTGGTATTTAATAAATTTTTATTCATATATTAAATCATTACTTTCCCTACTGTTAAATTCACTAGAGTGGGAATAGTAATGTTTTACCTCTACACAATCCAACGCTTTCCCTACTGTTGCACTCTCTGGAGTGGGAATAGTAATTTTTACCCCTACGCTATCCAACACTTTTCCTACTGTTGCACTCTCTGGAGTAGGAATAGCTATCCAACGCTTTTCCTACTGTTGCACTCTCTGGAGTGGGAATAGTCATTTTTACCCTCCCGCTATCCAACGCTTTCCCTACTGTTGCACTCACTGGAGTGGGAATAGTAATTTTTACCCTCCCTCTATCCAACGCTTTCCCTACTGTTGCCCTCACTGGAGTGGGAATAGTAATTTTTACCCCTACGCTATCCAACGTTTTCCCTACTGTTGCACTCACTGGAGTGGTAATAGTAAATGTTTCCCTCCCGTTATCCTACGGTAAAAATATTGTATATTTCTTATTAATATTATGTTAATATATATATATGTAATAAAAAATAAATGTGTATGTTTTTTAACTTACATTAATTATTTAATAATTTTAAGGTTATTTAAGTATTTTTAAGTATGTTTTAGTTAGTTATATTTATTATTTCATTAATTTTAAATTAATTTTAAGACATTTTAAAAAATTCGATATTTTGACTAACTATATTTTTTTAAACGATATTTTTGATTCGATATTTTTGTACTTACCTGTTTGTAGGTAGGAATTCGATATTTTTGCATTCTTTATTTTTTCTTGGAAATTTTGGTCATTCTATATTTGTGTATTCAATATTATGTCAGTGATCCCTTTGCGGCATTCAGATGTAGCCCAGAAATAAGCCCAAACTGTGAGAACACTTCAGCAAGGGGTTGCATGTTCATACCAAGATCTTTAAAAAATAACAGTATATCGTCCGCGTAAAGCCAGACTGAATGCATCACTGGTGGTAACGGTATGCTGTAGGGGACCATCTCGCAGCGCAAACGCTGGGCCATTGATTCTAACGCCAACACAAATAACAGAGGTGACAGGAGGCACCCTTGATGTGTTCCCCTATAAATAGGATATGCAGGCGATATAACCATTCCCGACTTAGCTTAAGGTATCAAACGCTTGCCTTATATCTAAGGATAAGCATCCGGCCAACGGGAATGACCCCCTCACTGCATGCATCAGGGCGTGTAACCGACGAATATTAAGAGAAGTACTACGCTTGGGGATAAAACCGCACTTGTCTGTATGTATTAATTTAGACAACAGAGAGAGTAATCTGGACGCCAAGAGTTTACTTAGAATTTTATATTCCGTATTGAGGATGGATAACGGCCGATACGACGCCAAGTCAATGGGGGTCTTATCTGGTTTTAGTAAGGACGTAACTATGGCCTCCTTAGTAGTGGGGGGCAGCGTACCTTCCTCTAGGGAGGTGACATATAATTGAAGCAGCTTCGGTGCCAATACGTCCACATGGGTGGAGTACAATTCCACAGGTAGGCCGTTGGGCCCTGGGGTCTTATTACATGCCAAGTATTACAGCAGGCAAAACAAATCTGGCAAAGTATTAGCCAGTTATCTCAAGATCAAAAAGAAAAGAAACAAAATTGATCGTGTTAAGGACAATCACTCTAATCTAGTATTTAAAGATGAAAAAATCCTGGAACAATTTGTACATTTCTACAAACAACTATTTAACCCTGAAAACATCCCTAATGACCCTGGCATTAATCATTACCTTTTCAACCCCTACAAGGATTTTGATAAATCCATAGATTTCACTGACTTAGAAAAAGATTTTACTACGTGTGAACTTCGTAGTGCTTTGTCTTCCCTTAAATCAGACAAGACTCCAGGGCCTGATGTATTTCCTGCTGAGTTTTTCACTCATTTTCTAAACTAATTGTACCTAAATGATCTCTTCTCACCAATTCCTTCTTTCAATCAGGCAAATCTTCTGTTTCTTTTTTAGATGCCCTAATTTTTCTCATTCCACAGGAAGGCAAGGATTTACATCAATGTAAAAATTACTGGCCAATTTAGCTTGTTAACATTGATTATAAAATATTGTCTAAAACTTTAGCTCTCCGCCTGGAATCCTTTTTGCTTCATTTGCTCGGAAAAGAACAATCTGGATTCTCAAGTAGCGATTTTTTGCGAATCGCTATTTGAGAGTCGCAAAACGCTATGTAGGATTTGCAAAGAATTCTGCAAATCCAACATATTCCTTAATTGCGAATTGCAAATTGCGATTCACAATGAAGAAATACCTCCCCATTCGTTCCTATGGACCTAGAGCCCCATAGGAATGAATGGGAAGACATTCTCAATTTGCGATTCTCAATTAGAGAATGCAATTTCAAGGGTGCCAGGGTGTCAAAAGGACACCCTGTTGCATCCCTGAAATGTGCATGTGTGCACATGGGGCACACATACATGCCCTAAGGGCATGTATGTGCGCCACATGGCACTTTGAAAATGCAAAAAAGTGAATTGTTCAAAGAAATCGTAAATTACCACCAACTTGAAGTTGGTGGTAATTTGCGATACCTTATGGCCAAATTGCACTTTTTCTGGGCCTCTTACATTGCATTTAAGGAATCGCAATTTGCGATTCCTTTATTGCAATTGCAAAAAAGGGAATCGCAAATTTGCGATTCCTTTTTTGGAAGGTTGTTTTCCATTGATACATCCCACTTAGCTAAATTGCGATCGCACACACCAAAATTCTGCGAATTACGGCATTTGCGATCACAATTTTGAATGATACATATGGCCCCTAATCCTTTAGCCGCAGTTACACTTGACGCAGAGAAGGTATTTGATCATGTTAATTGGTCTTTCATTTTCCATTCTTTAAAATGGTTTGGTCCTAAAATTATTTCGCTTATCTCCCTTCTATATTCCTCCCCCCCAAGTGGCCATTTCTGTTAATGGGCATTCTTCTTCCAATTTTCTTTTGGGCAGGGGTGTTCACCAAAGTTGCCCTGTGTCACCTTTTCTCTTTAATTTGGCTCTTGAACCTTTCCTTCTAGGGTTAGAAATAATCCTATAATACAGGGCTTTTTACAGAATACTCAACAAATTAAGACAGCAGTATATGCTGAAGATAGTCTTTTATTGATATTCTAACCTCAAACTTCCCTTCCTGCCTTTCTTCAAGATGTCTCCTCTTAGTCTCTCGTCTTGTTATTAAAGTAATCATGACAAATGTGAAATCTTACTCTTATATAAATACACTTTCAGAAATTCTTTTCAGCAACTAACTTCTCTTGGAATACTCCCAAACTCAGATACTTGGGATTATGGTTTTCACAATTGCTCAAAACCTCTGTTTCTCGGAGTTAGAGGAATGTAAACTTAAAATAACTACCCTGGTCAACCGCTGGCATCCTTTAAATCTTTCCTTATGGGGTTGTTGTTTAGACACCATTAAAATAATGAGTGTACTTATTGTTCTCTACCATTTTTAATATCCCCTTATCTAACCCACATTTCTTTTTTAAGCAAATCAATTCTATACTCTTATCTTTCTTATGGAATAAGAAGAGACCCAGGCTTTCTCTAACAAAACTAAAACGCCTTACATCAGATAGTGGAATTAACTCCCCTGATTTTCAAAAATATCAATCAGCCATTAAGACAATGTGTTCACTGGATCCAAGAAACCACTAGCAACTCTCCCTTATGGGAACATTTGGAGGAGTTGCTTCTCTTTCCCTTTTCTTTTAGTGAAGATTTGGCTTCTCTAAAAAAACTCAATATCTATACTCCCCCATTTTTAACACCTTCCATGCCGAGGACGTAATAGTTACATCCTCGGCTGCAGTGCTGCTGTGCTAAGGGCGTAACCATTATGTCTTCGGCACAGCAGTCGGAAATCCCTCTGCTCTAAGCAGCAGAGGATTTCTTTTTTTATTTTTCTGCCTCAGGAGCTGGGGAAGAGCTTCTCCAGGTACCTGAGGCATTTTTTTTTCAGTGTAGTGACGATCGGCGTGGATGGCACTCTGACGTCAATACACTAAAACTGAGAGTGAAATGAGCCAATCGGCTCATTTCACTTTCACTGCTTACGTGCTCCTAGGCTATCTCAGCCCCCCTACCCCTGAGCACGTAGACAGATGGGAGAGGTATAATAGGAAACGGGTGAACCTCCCCATTCTAATGGAATCCTTCCCTGCTTGGGGATCGCGGCAGGAGGGCGATAACCAAGCAGGGAGGGGGGAGCGGCCCCTTGTGCAAGGGCATTTGCTCCCCCATATAAATTTGGCTCGGGGGGGGGGCAAAAAGCACCCTGGATGCCAGGGATGTTTTTTTGTGTGAAAACGTAGAGGTGGGGGCTGCCCTAAATAGGCAATATAATGCCCCACCCTCCCAAAAATTGGCACAGTCATTCTGCCCCTCCTAGGGTGCAGATGGTGGCAATAGCCCCCATTTGGGGGCAGAAAGCCCACTAAACACCAGGGATTTTTTGTTTGGAATACATGAGTGTCGGGACTGCCCAAAATGAGCATGCCTATGCCCCCCGCCTCCAATCAAACAAGCATCTGCAATACAATAGGTCTCGCATTTGTCAGAGTTAGAGCTATTGGGGTTGTTATTGAATATCTCTTTTATCTACGTGTGTTGGTTTGGAGTGTAGTGGATGAATGAACAGAGACACAGTTGCAACATTGCCTAGAGGACTTGGAATGACGAATTACCACTGGGATCAGAGAAGCAGCTGTAACACTGTGTAGAGGAATTAGAATGAGGAATTACAGATGAGACCAGAGAAGCAGCTAGCAGCACTGCATAGAGGACTTAGAATAAGGAATTACTGACAGGACCAGAGTAGCACCTATCAGCGCCACATAGAGGACTTAGAATTGATATTGAGATGTATTTATAAAGCGCTCGTTCGCCCGGGGGCTTCATGGCGCTAGAATGAGGCATTACCACCGAGATCAGAGAAGCAGATTGCAGCAATGCCTAGAGGACTAAGAATGAGGAATTACAACTAGGAAAAGACACCGCTGCAGCACTGCCTAGAGGACTTGGAAAAATGAATTACCACTGTGACCAGAGACACAGCTGCAGCACTGCTTAGAAGACTTACAATGAGGAATTGCCACTCAGACCAGGGAAGCAGCAGCAGTACTGTCTAGAAGAGTTAGAATGAGGAATTACCACTGTCACCAGAGACACAGCTGCCACACTGCCTAGGTGACTTAGAATGAGGAATTAGTGACAGGACATGAGTAGCAGCTGGCAGGGCTGTCTAGAGGACTTAGAATGAACAATTACCAACGGGACCAGAGAAGCAGCTGGAGCAGTGTGTAGAGGACTTAGAATGAGGAATTACCACTGGGACCAGAAAAGCAGGTAGCAGCACTGGTTAGAGGATTAAGAATGAGTAGTTATCACTGGGAACAGAGATGCAGCTGCAACACTGCCTAGAGGATTAAAAATGGGGAATTACCACTGGGAACAAAGAGACAGCTGCAGCACTGCCTAGAGGATTTAGAATGGACCAATTACTTACAGGACCAAAGAAGCACCTGCAGCCCAGTCTAGAGGACTTAGAATGAGGAATTGCCACTGGAATTACTGCTGGAAAAAAGACACAGCTGCAACACTGCCTAGGTGACAGAATTATAATCATGGCCAACAGCAGTTTTATTGTTGTATGAATAGATTTCTATAAAAGTGTATATCGATATTTCTAAATATTTAATTTAACATATTAATTTGACCTTTTTACTGCATGACGCAAAAATTATTGGTAATAATGCAGAACTTGTGTTAAAAGGAGCTTTTAGCTCTGAAAAGGCTAGAGGTACTATGTTGTACAATATATGTATGTTTTTTCGTTCGTAGCACATTGACTGGTGTTTTGATATGAACATGAATTCATGAATGGTTGCAGGGTTCTAACTCATGTGAACTGCTTCTGTCTTGTTACAAGAGGAAACGGAGAACTGTGAACGCAATTGCGTTTTAAAGTGCCCACGCATGCCATTAACCCCTTCACTGCGGTGGCTATTCCGCCGCAGTGCTAAGGGGGCGGGGCGGAAATGCGGCGGGCGCATGCTGGTGACGGAACCGCTCCGTCACCAGCGTCGGTTGTGCTGTGCTTAGACGGAGCGGTTCTGTCATGGCCCCGCCCGCTCAATAGAACGGTCAGCGCAGGCGCGGAATCCGCGCCGCGCAGGAGCGTCGGGTGGGCCATGACGGAACCGCTCCGTCATCAGCACAGTACCACCGCGGCTGATGACGGAGCGGTTCCATCATCAGCAGGGGAGGGGTTATTATGTTTATACATCACTTTTATTCAAAGCCCGTAGCAACTTGTTGGAGGAAAACAATACCTTCAAATGCAGGGTGAGCTGGCAGTTATCACAAAATGTACTGTGGAAAGAGAAACACAAAGTAGAAAAACCAACAATAATGGGACAGCAGTCTGAAATTAGAGACTGGAGCACAATATGGTGGTGGGGCAGCCTTATTACTCATGTGTAATAAACGAAAAAGCAGTTTCTCCCAACATGGAAAACTAATCTGAAAGGTAATGCTCCCATGTTTACTAATCCGGAAGAGACCGCTCCCAGGCTTCTGTGGCAGTCTCGTGATGGAAGCTTAGCTGGCGAGACATAGTCCTGTTTTTATTGCACCTTTGAGGTTGTGAGAACCTCTGAAAAAGATGTCCGTAAAAACAACAAGCGTGGTTTTTGCAGGCTGCCACGCAGTTACAAGCATGGCCTGATATGATAAACTCTGGACCTCACTGGTGAGCGCCGATACTTTGAGCTGATATTGTTGTACATAGCTCAAACTTTAAATAATGTGAGACCTATTGCATTGCAAATGCTTTGAGGTGTAAGCTGGAGAGTCTTAAATTGTATTATGTTTAAAGGTTTACTTTCAGTATTGGTTTTCGGAAGTTCTTGTATCTTCGGCTCAAAATACAGGTATTAAAAACACCATTGGTTGCTCTGGCTTCCTTTGTGTTCCGAGAATAATAAACATACAGTAAGAATCCTATCAGGATCTACCTGGCTATTGATTTTCTTTGTACTTGTACAAGTCATGCATTTCCACAATGGTAGGCAGTGAGGTATTGTAGCTCCCAAATTTGTGAAATTACTTAGAAAATTCAATATAACGAGCACGCCCAAAAAATGTATCTAACCTCAGGTATACACAGACTATAGGGTTATGTTCAGGTCTGTGGAGAGACAATGAGAGGGGAAGTATGGAGATATTTGCCACAAGCTAAATGCAGTTGCTTAAAAATTGGGCCATACCTTTATGAACAATCAGAAGCCACTGATCGAGTCACTTTAGTAGACACATGGCGGTGGTACACTGGCAGCTGAAACAGACCTCGAAAAGTGTTCATACCAGCCCCTCAGCGTACTGCCTGCGTTTTGCAAGGGAGTTTGAACTCCTACAGAAGGAACCGGGGTGGGGAAAAATATACACAACTCTGCAACAAAATAGTTATCGTCCCCCCACGGCCGTTTGTCACCTCTAATTGTACCTTGCCAGACTACAAGAATATAGATTATAAAAACAGAACATACCCTCTGTGGTCATTGTAAACAATAAGGCGATTAACAAATCAGAAAACGCTTCTGGGCTTCAAAAAGTAGGAAATTGCTACAATAGAAATGCTTCAATTCATTGCGGCACCAAGGCAAGGCACTGGCATATATATTTTTCCCAATAGCGCCTTACGCTCTGTATACCATGCTCTAGGCATATGGTCTGGTACTGCCTAAATCCACCTCCTCTTTACCAAGAACCCTTGGGTTGGGGACCCTCCCTGCTCCCATGGGGCTCACCGCCCCCTTCTCCCTCAAGGCAAACAATTCAAACACCACACTGTTTGGATTAGGGGTTGTAAACCCCACCATATTTTATTACATAAGATAAGCAAACATAAAATTAATATTATTTACATTATGTACACAATACGCAGAAAGTACAATACATTGATAGGTACAAAATGTCAATTGGCTAACCTTAACCTGTCTCTAATCCTTAGCCATTCCGATAGTAAGCTAAGCAATGAAGATATTCTCTTTCTGCGTATCCCTGTCAGAGGCTACTGCACATGAAATGACTGGCGGCCCCAGATCCAGATCAAGCTAAGTCCCAACCTCTTACCGGAGTGACCTTGCACAAGGGGCCCAGCTTACCGGATGGATACCTCCCCGGGCACCCCCCTATGCCCTCAACATTAAACTCCATAAAGGGGCCGCTGCAGTTATGCATCCTTGCGCCCTTGAGTGCATGCGAGTGCGGGGATTGGCCAACGAGCCTACTGGAAGCAAGACTTCCCTTCCCTCCGCATCCCTCCAGCTTAAAGCCTGTAATTGCCCCTGGAGTTCCCTGAGAGACACTCTGTCTCCCCCTCGGGAGTCCCCATTTACCATTGGTGATGCCCGCTAAGGACCAAAAACTATGCTCACCAATAATGGCCTTATCAAGGGAAACACATGCAAAATACGACAAAATATAACTCCTGAAAATTAAAAAAGATTAGTTAAGAAAAAAACTTTTATTTCAACATTACGACAATTCCATTAAATAGACATTACTCCTCCTGAAATGGAAAAACATACAAATTACCAAATATGTCTGCCTTAGGGGATGGTGGAAGGGGAAAATGAATTGTTGGGGTCTCCGACTGAGGCCCTGACCGGTCGCTCACAACTGCAGGCTGGGGAGCTGTGAAAAGAGAGACCATCCGCTCTGCTCCCCAGCCTTTTATACACTTGAGGCGGGCAAGCCGGTTCTGACCGCCTTGCCCAACGTTGCCCGATCCCGTGAACTAGTAAGTGCTTCCAGTTCACGCAGGCAACAGCCAATCACCATTGGGCTAGGGGAGGCGGGACGCCATGTCACTATTGGGCACAGCGCGCCCCGCCTCCCACGGATGCGGGGAGCAGTGCGACCGCCATACTGGCGGCGTGCCCCAGTCCGTGCCCGCCTTTCAATATGGTTTGGTACTGCCTAAATCCCTCTCCTCTCTACTAAGAACCCTTGGGTGAGGACCCTCCCTGCTACCATGGGGCTCATCCCCCCCACCCCCCTTCTCCCCTAAGGCAAACAATTTAAACACCACACTGTGTGGATTATGGGTCGTAAACCCTGTCTGTATTTTATTGCATAAGATAAGCAAACATTACAATTAATATTATTTACACAATACCCAGAAAGTCCAATACATTAATAGGTACAAGATGTCAATTGGCTAACCTTAACCTGCTTCTAATCCATAGCCATTTGTATTGTAAGCTAAGCAATGAAGATGTTCTCTTTCTGCGTATCCCTGTTAGAGCCTACAGCAAGGTCAATGACTGGCGGCCCCAGATCAAGATCAAGCTAGGTCCCAATCTCCTACCAGAGTGACCTTGCGCAGGGGGCCCAGCTTAACGGATGGATACCTCCCCCGGGCACCCCTACGCCCTCAACATTAAAATCCATAAAGGGGCCGCTGCAGTTATGCATCCTTGCGCCTTTGAGCGCATGCCAGTGCGGGGATTCGCCAACCAGCCTACTGGAAGCGAGACTTCCCTTCCCCCCACAACCTCCAGCCTACCGGCTGTAACTGCCCCTGGAGTTCCATGAGAGACCCTCTGTCTCCCCCTCTGGCGTCCCCATTTGACAATGGTGATGCCCTCTAAGGACCGAAAACTATGCTCACCAATCATGACCTCAACGCCACATGCCAGTTTAGTTGCCTGACTATCTGGCCTCCTTCCAAGGAAGGTCATGGGCTGTTATTTGCCATGCAAGTAGGTTTCCCCATGAACAGCTCATTAACCCAGTCCAGAGAGGTGCTTGCCATCCAGTAGGAAAAAACGTCTAAACCAGGATGCACCCATGCGCTATTGTCTGTAGTTTCGGGTCCTGAATAATTTAACAATTGGGTTATTAATCCTTTTCACTGGGTGATCTAAGGACCCCACAAACTCGCCTCTTCTCCACTGGAATTAGAATCATGTACAACCACACCATAGTGCCACTTCTGTGAGCAGGGTCTCAACTACGCCCTTCCTACCCAGGTGCACCAGGACATACCGCCTAGGTGCAAAAACGAAAACACACGCTGCAGGAGGTACCTGATGCCACCACATCCCTGGTTTGGCAAAAAGCTTAGCCCCCCTTTCCTGTAGAAAGAAAACTTTGAAACCGACCTGCCGAGTTCTAAGCTGATAATTGGCTGTAAGAAAGAATTGTTGCAACCTTTTAAACCTACGAAAGGCCAATAACCTATACGTCCTTTTCTAAGTGCTCCCAGGCGGGTACCTGCCCACCACAGATGCTGAGGAACGATGGGCTGCTGTATGCTTCCCTCCTGCGGGACAGGATGTAGAAACTGCAAGACAAACCATGAAGAGAAAGGCAACCGTTAGTGAGAAAATGACAACAACCTCTAGAGCATATGCAGTCGCACATAGCGCTTATAGAAATCTGAGGACCATTTACCGATCCTCTGTACCTTGCTCCTGGCAAACTCTTTAGCTGCAGCTTCAATGGCAGCCCTTATCCTGAAAGAATGGGTCCTTAAAAATGCCTGGCTCTCACCGGCCTTCTGTGTGGCCAAGCCCATGACCCTTCCTGGGTTGGAATTTAGTGAGCGGGGTCACTTCTTCCTGAATTAGTAAGGCCCCCCGCGCCCCTTGGTCTGCAGCTCAGGAATGCCTCCAGCCTGGCGGTGGGGCAGCAAGTGCTCCCTCCTCCCTTGCAACACAATTACTTTCTTTTTTTTTTGTTTGTTTTTTGTCCTCATTGCCCAAGTATAATAGAGATTTGGGTCTCAAGTCCCAATCAGGAATGGATAGAAACCGCCCAATCATCTGTATATCGGGACGGATCACTCTACGCCTTGCCATCCTTACTCACCCATCGGTAGCTATTTCGTTACGCCCCTGTGTGCCACTGTCAGAGTATTTGGCAATATGGTATAGAGGCCTAATCATCAGACTTTTATAGATTCAACCCATTTCTCATATGGAATCCAGAAGTTATTTTGCTTACTTTTAGAAAATCTGTCTAATGCATTTGTATGTTGTATAGAGGCAAACCATTCTATTTTACTCTGAGGTACCACTTTCACCAATTTTTTCATATTTCCCTAAGGGCAAGTAATATGAGGAGGAAGATCAGTTTGTTTGTATTTTTTATCTGTGATACGTAATTAACAAGAACCCCCCCAAAAAAATGAAAATTATGCTTACCTGGAGCGTCTCTCCAAATATAACCGAGATTGTATTACTCACTTCCAACCAAAAGTCCTGGATCATTGGACAATCATAAAACATATGGCTGTCATCGCCTTTCACTTTACCACATTTAGGACATTTTGGCACTGCTCCATTCCCCAATTTGGATAGTTTGTATGGCGTCCAATAGACCCTGTTGAGCCAAAAGAGGTGGTTCCGCCTTAAATTTGCTGGCCGTACTGTGGAGTATAAAATGTTACAAGATACTTGCCATAATTCTTCAAACTGCTCCCCTGGCAATCTCTGCTCCCACAGTTCTTTTGGCAGGTTAAAATCACCATCGCTCAGCTCCACCAACAGCCAATATCCTAGTGCCACCTCTTTTTTCTGCTTTACTCCAGCCGCCAGAGATGATTCCAGTTTATTATACTGTCCAGCTCCAAGACCCTCCATACGACTCCAACTCAACATTTGGAGATATTTAAATCTTGATAATCGTCCATTCGTCACTATTTGGGCCTCTTCCCATGATATTAAAGCGTCATTTTTCATCACCAAGTCCCAGACTGTCCTTAGTCCATTCTGGGGATCCTGGTGAGTCAAAGATTGGCGCCCAACAGCTATAGTACTTGATCTTTAGTTCCCTCCTGACTTTATACCACGTTATAGCTAATCCCTGCAGAGTTTTTAGTTGAATCTTTTTAAAGTAGCGAGGGTCCCCATATTTATGTATAAAGTCAATGTCTCCTCCTTTTACATTTTTTAGCATCGCTTTATACATTTTACCTATATCTTACTCCTCTGCGGCTTTAAACAGACTTTTCCCTCCTTTTAGCAGGAACACCCAGGCGTAGTAAGATAGATCCGGCAGCTTAAGTCCTCCTTTCTCATATTGTCTTCTTAGTTTCTTCCAGGAGATACGCACTCCTCTGGAGGCCCATATGAAGCTGGTGATTTTGGACTGAGCCTTTTTAAGCCATTCTTCCTTAAAGGCCATCAGGATATGTTGGAATAGAAAGGTAATTTTTGGAAGGATGGTCATTTTGATGATGTTTACTCTTCCATAAATTGATAATGGTAGATGTGACCATACCTGCAGCAGTTTCCCGATATCCTTATTGATCTTATGGAAATTGGTTTCAGGTATTTGTTCTATATTCTGCACTATTCTAATGCCCAAGAATCTCATTTCCTTTTTTACACATTCTACACGTGTGTTGATGTTCCAGACCATTATAACAGTTTTACGCTGGTTTATTTCGTATCCTGAAATCTTGCCGAAACCGGCTGCTAACTCATACACCACTGGTAAAGCCAAATCCAAGTTCAATGTATACACCACCAGGTCATCGGCGTATAGACCCACTTTCTTTTCCCAGCTTCTTGCTTTAAAGGGAATTATTTTAGCATGTTTCCTGATCTTCTCAGCAAGTGGCTCAATATATAAATTAAAAAGTAGTGGGGATAAAGGGCACCCTTGTCTTGTCCCCCTACAGATATTTAATTTCTTAGATAACCTACCATTTATTAAAATTTTTGCAGATGGGACTTTATAGAATTGCATTATGGCCCTACAGAATTTTCCTCCTAAGTTAGATAACCTCAAGACTTCCTTCAAATAGCACCAGTTAACTCGATCAAAAGCCTTGGTTGCATCAACAGTAATAACTGCTAATGGAACTTTATCTACAGAGGCTAGATCAATAGCCCCTATAAGATTATATGTAAGATCTTTAATACTCCTCCCTCTCACAAACCCTTTTTGATCCTCATTTAGGAGTGCTCCCACCAAACACAATTACCTTCTGTTCTGCCCTCCAGCTCAGTTTTGGACCTGGTAACTGATATCAACCAGGAATCTCCCTGCACCTTTATGCGTCTCAGGTTCCCCACTCCTAAAGGTACCATAAAATGTGCTAGTGGGGTCCCATCTGACCTTTGCTTTTGCAAAAAGGAAAATCGGAGCCATGTGTCGCCCTGCTGATGCCACTGTGCGCCCCTCATCTTTCATTGTTCTCCAGTGGCCAAAACTGCTCCACTATCATGCCAGGACTCCTCCCATCCCTATCCCAAATAATAGTAGCATGCCCCAAACGCCCATTCGTATGCCTTCCTGGTCCTGGGTGGTAGGCTGTCTGCCACAAGGTCCTGTAATTGGGGGCCCCAAGCTGCCCAAGTTGGTCTGGGAAAGGCATTGGGTTCTCTGCCGCTTCTGGGTGCTGGAACCTGGGTTCCTGCATTTCTAAAAAGAGAGGGCGCATTATCAGCTTGATTCAATTCTCCTGTGACATGTCTGCCCTGCCCCCCCCCCCGGTGCAAAATATTGCAGCTCACCATCAGCACATGTCTAGTAAAGCCCTGACATCGCTAGTCTATGGCAATGCTTCCACTAAGCAAATACCACATCTGCATATTACACGTTAAGCCAACTGTGCCAAAAGCAATCCTTGACCTGTAAGTCGGGGTGCGGTTACCACCTAGACTATTTTCAGTGGCCCTCATAGGCTATGTACCATGGACCAGCGACTTTGCTTCCAGCCGACCGTAATTATGAAAGGGAACCTCCTCTACCATGTCTAGCTTGGGATATTTGCAAGTACCCCGTATTGTGGGAAATTGCTGACCTGCTTCGATCCCAAAGTGCTGTTATGTAGGAAGAACTTTTGCAGTGGACAATTTCCTGTACCCTAGACTGCTGTGTCACTGCCATCCTCCTGATTATGCCACCTCCTGATTATGTTCCGGGTCCCAACAGGGCCCCCGACCTGTATTGTTCTACCTAGCACTTTGACCTGCGTCGATTGCCTTAGGAATGGAGAAAATGTTTGCTATTGAGTGCCCCACTGACCCTGCAAGTGAAGGCCACATTATATAATGTATCTAAAAACATGCATATTATAATTATGTGGGATTCTGGGTAGAACCCTGACTGCAACCGTGAACAACCGTGAGGTACATGGCCTCAGACAACTTAAAGAGTCCCAACATTTTTTGGGGGGCGATATAATCCCGGTATTACAGATGGGGCTGAGTTTTTAAATGGAGGAGCCTCATCGTTATGCAAATAGCATTCCCCTCCAACAAAGGCTTTTTTTTATCTTTACTTGAATGTAATGCGCACAACTGCATAGTCACCGTTTGGAATTGATTGCCCAATTCCCCATTTCACGGTAATCAAGAAATTAGCTTCTTTCTATATAAATAGCCATTCTTTCCCCGGTATTACCCAGTTTAGTAGTAGTAAAGTTAGGACTCCTAACTTTAGGACTCCTAAACTGAGAAAAATCCTAATTTTAAGACTTTCACTATTCACAGAAGGCATTTAGGAGTCCTAAAGTTAGGAGTCCTAACTTTACTACTACTAAATTGAGAAAAATCCTAATTTTAAGACTTTTGGTATTCACAGAAGGCATTTAGGAGTCCTAAAGTTAGGAGTCCTAACTTTACTACTACTAAACAGAGAAAAATCCTAATTTTAAGACTTTCGGTATTCACAGAAGGTATTTAGGAGTCCTAAAGTTAGGACTACTAACTTCTGTGAATACCGAAATGAGTAAGTGCCTTCTGTGAATACCGAAATGAGTAAGTGCATTCTGTGAATACAAAAATAGTAGTAAGTTTAGGATTGAATCTTAAGTTCATTCTGTGAATCGGGCCCAAAAAGAGCTGAAAGGGCATGAAAGGGCCCCAAAGGAAACAAGTACCAGAAAGAGCACCACAAGGTGGAAATAAAGAAAGGAAGTGACACAGAGAGATGCGTAAGAACAGAGAATAAAGAAAGGAGAAATGGCAGAGCCATGGCCGAGCGCACAATTTCGCAGATCTCCCATTCAACATATCAGAGCCACAAGTGGGAATAAGATGGGAGCGATGGGTCACAAAATTTGAAAGATACATGGAGGCCACTGATGTAGTAGAGGCCAAGCAACTAGGTCTGTTCCTCAACCTAGTGGGTGATGAAGTGGATGATCTATTAGTGACTTTGCCAGCAAATGAAATATCAACATATAAAGACCTCATCAAATGCCTGACCAACAAGTTTGACCCTCAAAGAAACATTGATTTCGAAAGATACACCTTCACAATAGCATTCCAACAGACAGACGAGTTGTTGGATGACTTTGCGACGTGACTAAGGAAGCTAGTAACGCACTGCGAGTTCGATAAATATGACAACAAACAAGCAATTCGCCTACGCATCATCGAAGGGTGTCGCGACACAGAGTTCCGCACAAGAATTTTGAAGGAACCGACATTATTAGAGAACATCCTGTCACTAGCAAGAGCAGAAGCAAGGGCAAAGCAACACGCAAAGCAAATGGAACGACGAGTTGAACAGGCGCACCGCATGACAGAAAACAGCCGCGCCGGCAACTGGAAGAAGGGACAAAACGAACAAACAACAAAGAAACAACAAGAATCACAGTGCTACAGGTGCGCTTGGAATCTCCACATAGAGGCGCATGCCCAGCGTTTGGTCAAACTTGCAGAAAACGCAACCGAAGCAACCACTTTGCCAGTGTGTGCCAAGGGATGCAGTTTAGAAATGAAAGAGGAAGACCGGGAAGACCACGGATGACGACGAGCAGGCATGTCAGGCACATTGAAACAGCAAACAGAAGCTCATCATTAGAGTCAGGAGGCGAGGAAGGAAAAGAAAAGGTGGAGCGACTTTACCTCATGCCCACAGATGAAGATAAAACTGAAGAAAGCATCCGCCTGGTAGATAAGAAAACAATCAAAAAGACGGAGTCTGTGACAATAGACGTAGGACCACACAAAGCACGGTTCGTGCTTGACAGCGGCGCCACATGTAATGTAATGTAAGGAGGCTTTTGTATAGCGCATGCTATCACTCCAAGGAGCATCTTGGCACTGTTTGTCACCCCAGCATAGAAAAGGGTGAGTAAGCTAGAACAACTCTAAGAGATTTAGGCATTACACCAATTCTTTACAGGCCGCGTCGGAGAGCGTAAAGACCCAAGTTTTTAGGGCTTTCCTAAACAGAGATTCTGTTGAGATTTGACGCAGTGCAAGAGGAAGTTTATTCCAGGCTCTAGAGCCTAAAACTGCAATGGATTTTCCACCTTTGGTCGCTAGTTTGAATTTTGGGACCACTAATAAGTTGAGGTGGGAAGATCTCAAATTTCGGGATGGACGATGTCGTTTGAAGAGGCTGGACAGATATCTAGGTCCTTTTGCGTGATAGGCTCTAAAGGTAATAGTCAAGATTTTGAACAGCACGCGCTTGTGGATGGGCAGCCAGTGGAGGGTACGAAGTGCTGCAGAGGCCGATGATTTCCTGGGCCAGCCCAGGACAAGACGGGCGGCGGCATGCTGGACCATCTGCAACTTATGGAGCACGGTCTTGTTGGCTCCAGCATATAGACTGTTGCAGTAGTCCAGTCTTGATGTGATAAGTGCCACCGCCACCGTCTTTCTCGTGGACAAAGGAAGGAGGTCGAAAAACTTCCTTAGCATTCGGATGATATGAAAGCAGGAGCTTGCTACCCCAATGGCTTGTTGCTTGAATGATAGGGTATTATCGAATTTGATACCTAAATTGCGGGCAGAGGAGATGGTGTTTGGGGGAGCTTCCGCGCCTTCAGGCCACCACTGCTTAGGGGAGAATAGATTTTGCGAGCCGAATGGAAGTATTTCTGTTTTACCAGAATTACATTTCAAGTGGTTGATCTTCATCCATTCGAACGTCGCAGTTAAGCATGATTTGAAATGTTCTTCTGCTCGTGGAGACTCCCTGTCAAGTACCAAAATGAGCTGCGTATCGTCAGCGTAGGAAATAGTGCTGATCTGATACGAAGAGATTAACTCGATCAGGGGTACCATATAAAGATTGAAAAGTAGTGGGCTCAAGGTAGAGCCCTGTGGTACCCCTGTTGTAATCGATTTTTCCTCAGATCTGTATTGGCCCAGCACAGTGATTTGTCGTCTGTGGCTCAGGAAATTTTGAAACCATTCAAGCACTACTCCACCTATCCCTGCGCTCTGGAGACGGTCAATCAGAATGGTGTGGGAGACCGTATCGAAGGCCGCCGATAGATCGAGTAATATCAAGACGGTCTTCTTTCCAGAATCCATAGCGGAGCGCAGGGATTCAGTGGAGAATAAGAGTGCCGATTCGGTTGAGTGTTTAGACCTGAAACCCGACTGATTCGGATGCAGGACATTGTTTTCTTCCAGATAGGTGGTGAGTTGGTTATTAACGAATGACTCAGTCAATTTGGATAACAGTGGCAGTAGTGAGATAGGCCTTAGGTTGGTGAGGGTGGTAGGGTCAGGTAGAGGGTTTTTTTTGAAGGGGTTTAACCGCGGCTAATTTCCAATCTGTTGGAATCTCTGCTGTTGCTAATGAAGAATTGATGATACCATTCACTATGGGATTTACCTCATTTACCAAAGCTTTTAAAAACATAGGCGGACAAGGGTCAAATGGTGATCCAGATTTACTAGATAGGATGGCCTGACGTGATTCCTCCAAGGAGATGGGGGCAAAAACATTGAAAAGAGGCTTAGGTGGATCATTTATTCCATTTGCTTCTGTAGATTTGCTTTCCCGAGAGGATGAATTTAAGGTTGGAGGTGGAAAATCCTTAACAATAGCTTGAATTTTATTGTCGAAATAGTCTGAGATAGAATTACACAATGATAGCGAAGGTGGGATATCCTGGGCAAGAGCTTTAGGATCAGTGAAACTATTTACAATCTTGAATATTTCTTTCTGATTGTTTCCCGAAGATGCAATGGCCTCTGAAAAGTGGGCTTTTTTTGCTGATTTAATGGCGATATGATAGTGTTTACGCGCTGCTTTATAGATTTTCTGGTCATCTTCTGAATATTTTCTGCGCCATCTGCGCTCTAATGCTCTCACTTTGCCTAGTTCACTCTTCAGAGTGGAAGAAAACCAGGGGGCACTTCCTTTGATTTTGTTACTCATGGGGGTCATTTTCTTCAGCATTTTCTTCTTCATGTAACATCATGTGTGCATCGGAATATGACAAGATAGAAATAAAACCAGCCCTACAACCATCAAGAGTCGAGGTGTTCACATGGGGTTCAAGGAAACCAGTGACCAACCTAGGAAAATTCATAGAGAACTTAACATACAAAAGCCAAACGACAAAAGAGATTCATGTGTTGAGAGGGGATATTCCAGCACCGTGCCTGCTGAGCAATATCACAGCACAAGTGATGGGCCTGCTTGAGATGACATATAATATGTCAGAAAAGGGAAGCATCCTAAAAGAATATCCAAGACTACTAAAAGGACTGGGGAAGCTAAAAGGGAGGCAAATTACGCTACATATCGACAAAACAATAAAACCGGTAGCTCAGCACCACCGGCAAGTACCAATACACCTGCAACCACAAGTTAAGGAAGAAATAGAATCATTGCTGAAACAGGACATCATAGAGCCGGCAGAAGGACCGACGTCCTGAGTGTCACCAATAGTGGCCGTGCCAAAGAAAGACACATCAAAGATTAGGATCTGTGTCGACATGAGGGTACCGAACACAGCAATTGAAAGAGAAAGACACCCTGGACCTCACCTTGACGACATGATCAGCTGCCTGACAGGAACAAGACAAAAGACAAAAGATTGCAGCAAGGCCTTTGAGGAAATAAGAGAGGCTGTGAATGCTGTAGATCATCTGGCATACTTTGATCCACTGTTGTGCACCGAACTAACAGTAGACGCAAGCCCAGTGGGATTGGGGGCAATACTGGCGCAACACAGACCAGGAAAGGACTCACCAAGATGCGTAGTGGCCTATGGGAGCAAAAGCCTATCAGACATTGAGAGAGCATACTTGCAACCGGAGAAAGAGAGTCTGGCAGTTGTGTGGGCCTGCGAACATTATCACATGTTCATATACGGGAAACAATTTATGGGACTCCAAACGCTAGGATACCACCACAAAAAGAGAGGTGGGGAATAAGGCTAATGAACTATAATTTCAAAATAACACACAAGCCTGGCAAAGAACATAAACCAGCTGACTATATGTCCAGACATCCATTGCCACACAAAGCTGAGGCCACGACGATGGCAGAGGAATATCTGAATTTCATCCTGAAACACAACACGCCAGCCTCAATAACAATGTCCGAGGTGGAAAAGGAGACAAAACGAGACCCCACCATGCAAGCAATCCAGAAAGTGACAAGACAACAAAGGTGGAGACACATAAACAACAATAGCATTCTGGATGAAGGGGTAATAAAGGAGGAACTGCTAGCATTCAAGAAAATTAACGAAGAGCTCTCAGAGACCGAAAATGGCATCATGATGAGAGGAACAAGGATAGTGATGCCCCGCACGCAGAGGAAGCAAACAATAGAACTGGCACACAAGTCACACTGAGGTATAGTGGCAACTAAGAAATTGCTGAGAGAAAAGGTGTGGTTCCCGGGGCTAGATAGTATGGTTGAAGCGATTGTCATGCGTTGCCGCGTCTGCCAGGTGATGGGGCCACCACCCAAACCGGAGCCGCTACAAATGTCTGAACTTCCAAAGGCGGTGTGGACCGAATTGGCGGCAGATTTTTATGGAGCACTAGAGATAGGAAACTATCTATTGGTCATTATAAACGAGTTCTCCCGTTTCCCAATAGTCAGACAAGTAGCATCCACGTCAGCAAACGCGACCCTACCGGTAATGGAAGATGTATTTGCAGCATGGGGCTCCCCCCAAACACTAAAAACTGACAATGGCCCTCCATTCTCGGGAGAAGAATTCAGAAAGTTTATGGAATACCTAGGAATTAGACACCAAAAGATAACGCCTCTGTGGCCACAAGCAAATGGAATGGTGGAACGGTTCATGGGGACCATAAAGAAGGCCGTTCAAAGAGCGAAAATAACACAAATATCAATAGAACAGGCACTATGCCAGGTACTGAGGGACTACAGGAACACCCCTCACAGTTCCACAGGCCAATGCCCGGCCGAACTAGTTGTAGGTCGTTCGAGCAAGACCAGGTTGCCACAAATGGAAGCAACGATGAGCGTGGACCGAAGCGACATAGCTGTCAAAGATGAGGAAGCGAAAGCAAAAATGAAGGCCTATGCTGATCACCGGAGGCATGCCTCCAAACCAAAAATAAAAGAAGGCGACACAGTGGTAGTGCAGCAATGACAGCAGAGGAAATCAAATAGCACATTCTCGAAAGAGCCGCTGACTGTGATGGAAGTGAAAGGACCGATGATAACAGCGGCGGCGGGGTGGTACAACATCACAAGGAACAGTTCGCATTTCAAAGAACTGAAGACAGAAGAAGAAGAACCGCTGACACCAACTACAACAGCAGTGAAGGAAGAAGACAATGGACAAGGGAACAAAAGTGAAACAAGACCGAGAAGAACGTGCAAGAAACCGCAGAGACTGATCGAAGAGATGTAATGTGACAAGGTCTCTCTCTCTCTCTCTCTCTCTCTCTCTCTCTCTCTTTATCTCTCTCTCTCTCTCTCTCTCTCTCTCTCTCTCTCAGCAGTTACCGCAGGCTACGTCATGGAAAATGTTTGTTTGTAACAAAGGGGGAGATATCGTGACCAGGCAGCTGGGCACTAGGACCCACAGGGTCAGGGAAACTGGTGAAAGGACACCGGACACTACATCCGGTCAGGGGGGCAGGACACAGATTCCAGGGAGTGGGGACAGGAGGAGGACGACATATACAAGCTGTGCTGGAAACATATACTAAAGGTACCTGAACGAAGACTGTGTGTTGTGTAGTCTCTGGGGGACCCTCCACGACACTACAAGTGGGAGGCCCACTAATCTAATCTGTAATGCATATCGACCTATTAAAAACACTTGCGCTCCCCGGAAAGTCAGGACAGACAACCCCGCCATGTGGCGGACCATCACGAGAGCTGGTGCTAGCAAACAAGTGATACAGTGAATCATTTTTGTCCACCATAAGCGTGGAGGGGTATACTCAGATGTGAGTCCCTAGCTCATTGCACCATCAGGATTCAAGCAAGCTGGGCCGAAGACGGCTGAAATGCCAGAAACCGGTCCCCGGTAGCTTGTTTCCTTCCCAGTATAAGAATTGGCTTGGTAGTTTGGTCTGCCCTGTTCCCATGATGCACTGGGCCAGGGTCAGACTAATTTGCATATAGCCAAGTTCTGAGCTGGGATGGTGCAGTGAGCTAAAAAACGGTGATGGATCAAGCCCTGATCTTTGGACTGGGTAAGAGTGGTCTGCTTAATTCAGACACTCTGTTCATCACCACCCCCTTTTCTGAATCGCTAGCAAACAAGTGTCAGTGCTGAGCACCTGGAAACCACCAGTTCAAACCACGAACTGGCCCTAACAACCATTGACCTCCTATCATTTCGGGACCCCCTCTCATGATTGACCAAGCAATCCAAACCCCAGAAGTGTGGGGAAACAATGCGAAACTGCTTCAAGCTAGTGTGGGTCAATTGACATTGCTATTCAATAATGTTCCATTTCAATAGAGGAAATGACAACAAAAAAGAAAGGCACGTTTACTGAGGTAGCTCATACACCACTGTGTCCAAAAGACTTGCAACGAGTCGCGCGGAACACCCGCAAGGCCGGCCCGAACATGCCATAAATACACCGGAGTATACTTGCGCAAATTAATACTTGCTCTAGACACTGAGACTCCGTGCAAAGCCGACACTGCACATGTCCCTCAAATCCGGAACTAGGCAAAATCAAAAAGAAAAACAAAAAAATGTGCCCGGGAAATACTGGGTGATCTAGCTGTGCTCCCCCACCGATGATCTCCTAATCTTCTAGGGCAAGCTGACTGCTCCACCTACCCGCAGGCTCCCATCCTGCATATCCCAGAATGCACAACAAAACGTACTGGACCCGGCTGTGCTATCTCTCCCCTAGGTGGATGCGTTTGGCATGGACAATGACCCGCTACACATCTACAACGGCCGCGCCGTATTCACTCATGTAGGTGAGCTACTGGGGGCCTTCCGGGCCATAACACCAAGCAAACATGCTTTGCAATGTAACCACAGCGGAAATAATTTGCCCCACGGACACAGGTGACATCAACCCAAACTCGCTTTGCTCATGAAAACCCGGTGCCCCCGCCATTCTGCCGAATACCCATAGTGATTGCCAGCCTCTGGGGTCAAATAAGCGGCATCTTCTACAGTACAGTACCTTCAATAAAAAACTTCTCTGCCACTTACTGATTTGCCCAACCCATCTCATGTGGCGCAGCCATTTACTGACCCCAACATTAGTCAAATGGCTGCCCTCCCACCCCAGCGAGAATGCGCTCAGCTCCCCGACCAGGTGCACAAAAATACTTGAGTTTATTTATTTATTTATTTTGGAATTTTATATAGCGCATGGCATTACGCACACCGGCGTGTCCCCGCGCTGAGAGAGAGAGTGAGGAGGCAGAAGTTCCCGTGAGCATACCAATACCAGCAAACCACATGTGGCTAAGGCAATGCATTCAATGACCCTGGAACAGAAAGGCAAGCCACCCCTTCTGCCATGGTATGATCGCAGTGCACAAAATCGGCATTCCCAGTAAGGACCCACACCCATCAACGATCTCACCTGAAGGCAGTGTGCCGTATCCCAAAAACACCCATTGGCCACATCTGGGCACTTGGATACATTCTATCTATAAGTAGACCAAGGGACCCCAAGTAGGAAAATGTGCAACAGGTGTTCTATTAATCCCCTTGCCAATATTGTTGGCTTGTGCAGTAAATCTGCGCTGTCGAGGGGAAGAATGGTGCAAACCCAACGGGAGCCGCAGCCAGTATCGTACCCTCCCTTCCGACCTGGGCAAATCCATAATTCCTCCTTGAGAAATTTCGGCTCCCCCTCTACCACTGCTATCCAACCACACTCCTTATGGGTACCTCCACTCGCTCCTGTTACCAGGCTATGGCATTTGAGAGGCGCAAGGGAAAAAAAAAATCGGACTTTAAAACGACATATGGTAGCCCCTACGTGAGTGAACTAACAGCTTTTAAATAGGGGTTCCTACAGAAGTCATGCCTCCTTGCTACATTCACAGCATCGCAATAATAAGCTACACCAACAACAGTCTTGGAGTCTGTGCATATTGGTAACAATCCTTGGCCACACGCGCTTTCTAATTCCCAGCATCGGGCAGCCCACACAACTCAAGCATAGCGGGGCAACCTCCCCTCAGGCTATCTCTAGTTTCGGGCTGCAAAGCTCCTAGTCTTCACCCCAGAAAGGGTCATCTCCCCGCCAACATGCCCTCTCACCTGGGCATCTCGGGCTGAAGCCGCTCCCGCGCCACACAACGCAGGTCGAGTGAGTAGGACTCCAACCCTGTGCTGCTCCCAGCCGAAACGGCCCGCTGTAGTAACGCATCAAAAGGAGGATCTCCACCATCAGATAAAGAATCGTTGGGGTCTCCGACTGAGGCCCTGACCCGTCGTTCACAACTGCAGGCTGGTTAGTGGCGAAAAGAGAGACTGTCAGTCGTCTGTCTTGTTTTCGTCTGTCAGATTCCTTCTGACAGTGGTGAGTTTTTGGATACAGAGGTGGTAGCCTCATTACTCCACATTCATTTTGAGTTTTTTAGTCGCTGTTTAGGTTGTCCTATTGATGCGTGACGCTTTGTCACAGTTGAGGTTGTATCACAAGGTCAGCGCTGTGATAGGCCGTGGGTTGCAGGCAATTTGGTTTGCAGAAGTGTCATCAAGTTTTATCGCAGAATCTAGTTTTCGTCTGTTAAAATGTCTTCTGGCAGTGATGAGCTTTTGATGGCTGCTGCGGCGGTTGCCTTCGGACAGTGATGAGTTTTGGGTGCCTCCCGGGGCGGTTGCCGTCTGGCAGTGATGAGTTTTGCATCCCTGCCGGGCGTTTGCCTTCAGGCAGTGATGAGTTTTTGGATGCTGTGTTGCTGTTTCAGTTTCACAGGGTGAGCGCTCCGATGGGCCGCGCGTAGCGGTCAAATGGGTTTGCAGAAATGTCTGCAAGTTTCCTGATCAGTGGGTTTTCTTTTTGATCCAGTCCTTTGTAGAATGTCATGTTGAGTTTGAGGAGGTGGTCGTCCAACATCTCAACGCCTAGGTCTCTGTGGAGGTCTGCTGTTCGTGTGAACATAGGAGCACTTACTGCAATCCGTAAGGCCTTGCTCTGTAGTCTCTGTAGGTCTTTCCGAAGCTGCGGGTGGCAGCCACTACAAACTGGTGAAGCGTATGTCATAGTTGGTCGAATTATTGCGGTGATTGATCGCACCTTGCTCTGCATGGGCATCGACTTGGTCTTCAGAAGTGGGTATAATGCAGTCAGTTTGGTTGCTGCTTTCTAGCAAGTCTTCTCTATGTAGTTTCTCCAGCTGAGTTTGGATTCCAGAGTCACCCCCAGGTAGGAGCTGCTGTTTTCCCATTTGATCTCTTCCCCATTGAGGAGGATCTGTGGATGTTTCCTGTTCAGCTTCCTGGTGAATAATGTTGCTGTGGTTTTTGCTTGTGTTCAGGGTGATCTGCCAGTTGCTGTACCATTCAGAGAGTCTGCAGAGCGATGTCTCAAGGTTCTTATCCACTTCTTTGTCGCTGAAGGATTGGGAGAGGACTGCAACATCATCGGCGTAAAGGGCAAGATCAGTCTTTTTTAGGGCCGTGGGGATGTCGTTTGTGAATATGTTGAAGAGGAATGGTCTTTGGATTGATCCCTGAGGCACTCCAGCAAGAATTGGGCATGGCGTTGACCATTCTTCTCGTACCGCCACATGAAAGGTCCGTTTTGACAAGTAGCTAGACAGCAGCTTAGCCAGGAAACTTGAGTTTGATAAGTTTGTAAACAGTCCCTCATGCCATACTCGATCAAATGCTTTGGCTACATCCAGAAAGACTACTCCAGTAAACTTGTTGATGTTGAATCCACGGCTAATGATGTTGGTTGAGTGGTCTTTCCGGAACCCAAACTGTTCTTTGGTGAGGAGGTTTTCGCTTGTCGCAAAGTCCACAAGACGGGCGAGAATAACTTTTTCAAAGAGCTTTGATAGGCCAGATAGCAGACTTATGGGTGGTATTTTGCAGAATCCGGTAGTGGTTTCCCAGCCTTGGGGAATACGACGACTCTTGCTTCTTTCCAGGCATTAGGGAAATACTGGTGTTGCATACACGTGTTGAATATCTCTGCAAGATGATCCACTGTGGTATCTGGGAGCATCTTGTTTGCTTGGTTGGCTATTCTGTCCTTTTCTGGTGCCTTGCCATTTTTCAGTGTTTTTACCAGGGCCAGTAATTTTCCCATTGAGCATTCCTCAATGTTTGCAGCTTCTGTTTCTGGTGGATGCTCCCGGTGGTGTTTAGCGACCTCTTGCTCAACTTCTACTGCAAGTTTGCTTGCCTGGTTAGGCCTGAAGGGTGCCTCCAGTGTGTCAGCGAAGACCTCAGCCTTGTCCCTGTTGCTGCATGCCAAGTGAGTCTTCCCTTGTATTGGTGGGTTTGGTTCCTTCTTCCCAGTCAAGCGTCCGGTTATTCTCCAGAGAGAGTTGTCCGAGTCCTTCAAGTTAGCTGTAGCCGCTTCCCACTTTTCACCTCTGTGCTGGCTTATTTGTATCTTCAGCTGTCTTGTCAGCTCATTGTACTTCTTCAGCAGGTCGGGGGTGCAATTCCTTTGCCACTCTTTCTGGGCTCTGTTCTTGTCAGCTATCAACTGATTGATGCCCTTCGTGAGGTCGTAGATAGAGCATCGTTGGAGTTTCTGCTCAGGAATGCTGCACTCTATAGCAGTGTGACTGCAGCAGTGAAGTGGTGAACCGCCTGGTCAATGTCTTCAATGCCGCGTAGGGGGCCAGTGACCAGTGTCTCCTCCAGGCATCTCTTGTATAGGCTCCAGTCCGCCTTCTTGAAGTTGTGCCTGGAGCCCTGTTGCTGGTCTTCAAGTACGTCTCCAACTGTGATCAACACTGGGTTGTGGTCGGACATCAGCGCTGTTAAGGTTTCAAGCTCCATAGACTGGGAGAGATTCTTCATGAAGACCACGTCCAGAACATCCGGTTTGTGCAGCGCAGAGCCTGGATAGTGTGTTGGTTGAGTCGGGCCAGCCACTACAAAGTCCTCCTTCTTTGAGTGGGCAAGTAGGGTTTGTCCTTTTCTGTTTACCGTGCGAGAGTTCCAGCACTGGTGCTTGGCATTAAGGTTGACTCCAATTATTGTTGTGATGCTTGGGTCCAATAAAGCATCCAAGTCCTTTGGGCTTAGCTTGCCTGGGGGTGAGTAGGCGGCAATCAGGCATAGGGGACCTGCAGGTGTCTGGATTTGTACACCGGTTGCTTCAATACTCCCCACTGGTGGTGGTGAGATCTCGTGGTGCTTCACTTTTGTGCTGGCAATCACAGCTGTTCCTCCGCCCTTGGCTCCAGTGGTGCAATCTGTGCGGTACACCCTGTGGTTTGCTATGTTGACCTTCTGGCTTCCTTGGAGGTGGGTCTCGGAGATAAGCGCTATACTCACATCCATGGTTTCCATCAGGTGCAGGAGTTCTGCAGTTTTCTTCTGTATGCTGTTAGCATTCCACATCAAGAAGAGGGTGTTTCCTTTAGATTTTGCTGCCATTACGGGTATTTTCTTCATTGTGAAAAAGTCCGGCGATAAGATTGGCCACCATTATCACCACAGGGTGGATGTTCATGTCTGCAACTGTTTTCACAATCTTCGGGATGAGTTCCTGCCAGTTGATGGCTGAGCCTATTTCACAGGATGGTGCTGGGGCAGTTGTTGGTAGTGGGCTTTCCTGTTTGGGTCCTTTTGCTTCTGCGCATGTTCTTCCATTCACGCGCGCATTGCTATGGCTGTTGGTTGGATTGCCAGTCGGGAGCCTGTGTGCCAGTGCGGGTTTGTGAGTCTTCCTTTGTCCCTGGTCCGTTGTTGTTGAGTGTAGGGAAGTCTTTTGTGGTTGGGGGAGGTTTGCACGGTCCATCCTTCTTTGCCTTCTGCAGGTAGGGACAGCCGTGATAGCTTGCTGGGTGGGGTCCTGTGCAGTTGGCACATATTGGTGGTTCGGTTTCCCGGTTCCTTGTGCATTGGTTAGAGGTATGCTCGCCTCCATAGCATACGCACTTTGGCTTCTGATGGCAGAAAGCAGAGGTGTGCCCCAAACGCTGGCAGTTGTAGCACATGACTGGTCCTTGTTTCCCTCTAGGCGCTTCTGTGGTGACGGTGCAGTTGTAGAGCTGTGTGACTGCTGAGAGGTCTGCTGGCTTCCCATCATGGCTTGCCGACAGAGTTACAACAAAGAGGGGAAATTTCTTGTTCTTGTCAGCTGGAAAGGCAATCTGTGTTATGTTTTTGACTGGAAGTTCAAGTTCCGATAAGTCCTGAATGATGTGCCCAAGGGATGTGTTTGCTGGGAGTCCCTGTAGTACAAAGCGCTGGACTTTCGCGGTGGTCAATGAAAAGGTGTGGTAATCCATTTTCTGATCTGTAAGCATGCTGGTCACACTCCTGTAGTCCTCTGGTGTGGTGAGCATGATCTTGGCATGGTCCTGCCGGGGATTGATGGTGAAGGGGGAGGTGCAGTGTACCTCCAGTAGTTCCACAAGTACCTTGTGGGTGGCTAAGTTCGTCAGGATGATGGGAGGGATCCGTAGTCACTTAGTGGGACCTGGAGAGGTCTCAGGTTCAGATGCCTTGTGG
The DNA here is from genome assembly GCF_964263255.1 of Lissotriton vulgaris. Classification (NCBI taxonomy): domain Eukaryota; kingdom Metazoa; phylum Chordata; class Amphibia; order Caudata; family Salamandridae; genus Lissotriton; species Lissotriton vulgaris. The sequence continues at coordinate 104,834,844 of NC_141686.1, forward strand.
TCCTGAGGGAGGGCGTCACTGTCCTGGGTATTTTGAAGAGCCCGATAGCGGTTTGAGGTTGGAATTGCGCTGCTTGCAGGGGTGCGCGGGCAAGCTTTGATGCTTTCTCTGGTGTGGTTGGGCACGAGTTGCGTCCTCTCTTCGTCTTAGTGTGCCATTCCATGTCGCCTTCGGTGGTAGTGCCGGATTGACCAAGCAAGCAGAGCGCTGGAATGATAAATTGTAATCTGAAAACAGAAGTAATAAAGCAGAGGAAATGAATCTACAAGCAGAGCACAGCAATGACAAATTGCAATCTGAATACAAAGACAAGCTGAGGAAATGGATCAAGCAGAGCGCAGCAATGACAAAACTACAATCAGAATACAAACTCAAGCAAAGGAAATCAACCAAGCAGGCAGAAGGCAGCAAAGACAAACTGTAATCAAAATGCAACATCAAGCAGAGAAACCTAATCAAACAAGCAGGGCTCAGCAATATCACACTGCAATCAGAATACAGAGCCTATCATGCATGGGAAATGAGACAAGCAGCATAGCAGAGTGGAAAAAGCTCCCGCCAAAAATTGGAGTAAAAGAGATTAATCAAACAATGAAGCAGGCCAAATCTTTCACAAAGGATAGAAAATGGCGCCTACCAGGCATATTCTTCTCTCGGCGCTGCGAGCAGGAACCAATTCTATGTCATGGTCACCATCCGAAAAATCAGCTGCAATCAGGAAATGAATCAACCGGAAAACCAAGAGGATGAGGGTCAGCTGCAAGCAGGAATCTTCAGGAATCCTCATCGCCGACAAATCCAATGGCCAAAATCAGGTCATCAGGAGACCAAATGGCGGATGCGGGTCAGCTGCAACGCAGCTGTGACGTAGCCGGAAATGATGGTAAATCAAATCCTCAGCCTTTTATATGCTTGAGGCGGGCAAGCCGGGTCTGACCGGCTTGCCCGACGTTCCTGTGAACCGGAAGCACTAATAAGTGCTTCCGGTTCACGCGGGCAACAGCCAATCACCAGTGGGCTAGGGGAGGCCGGGGCGCCACATCACTATTGGGAGCTGCGTGCCCGCCTCCCACTGATGCAGGGGACCGGTGTGACCGCCATACTGGCAGCGTGCCTGAGTCTGTGCCCACCCTTCAATTTTCGTTTGGAAACAATGTAGTGTAAACAATAGAGCTGCTTCAGGCTGCAGTCTGTTGCTTCTGGATGGAGGAAGAGGAGGGGAGCGAGGCAGGCCCCACCAGCTGAGTAGAATGTGTGTGATAGGGGAGGGCAGGCCCATTAAAAGCACGCTGCTTAACGCATGGTGCATATCAGAGAGCAAATTAAATAACAATGAATTGGTGAAAGAATGTAATGCTGAATGAATGAAAGCGCAGTAGAAAAGACACAATATTGCAAAGATAATTCCTGTACGAGGCTAATTAATTGATCTGGTTGCCTTCCAGGGGCAAGTTCAGCCGCGGTGCGTCCATTGGGGCGTAGGGGCGTAGCCCCACCAGCCCCATGGACCCGCGGCTGCAAGATTAATTAAATTTGTGACTGTATTTATTTAAATTTAAATTTCAGGATTTATGCCGGGAATCTGGACAGCACCCGACGGAAACGGGAGTTCAGGGGGCAGGCTGGGCCGTGCGGCTGGGCTGGGGGCCGGTCCAAGTGTGTGAGTGACAGTACTGACAGTCCACGAATCGTGTAGTCGTGCGGCGGGGCTGGGCCGGGGCCTGGGCTGATCTAAGTGTGTGAGTGACAGTACTGACAGTCCACGACTCGTGTAGCCCACCGAGACACTGCAGGCATACTGCGCAACTACTGCTCGGGCGTAAACTTGCCCGAGCATGCGCATGTATGTTCCCCCCATGCTGGCAATAGTGACACGGTGAGGGTGCTGGTTAACAGGAGCCCCGGCGTTATCAAGGGCAACAGGGCGAGCAGTTAGTGTGCGCCCCAAGCCAATCCTGGCACTGCATGCAGCGCCAGGATTGGCCGGTCACCGCGCAGCAGGGCAGGGCAATCCATCATTGGATGCCGCGCGTGGGTGGCTCAGCCGCACTGCACAATGGCCAGTCACTGGTGCCTGACTTCTTGTAGTCATGCAGTGATTGGCCATTTGCGACGCGCGGCGCTGCTGGTGACGACGTGGTTGGTTCTGGTTCTGGGCTGGGCCCTGGGACTCGCCTCGTGGTTTTCTGTGTGGAGTGGTCGCATTCTTGTGCTTTGCTTTGCTCCGACTCCGAGTCTAATCGTCACGGTCATTCACCGGTCCGTCACGTGCCACTACTGTACACTGTACACACTGTACAAGAGTACTCTCGTCTCGACCAGGGCTGGTCTCGACTACTCTTCTGACTTCTTTTAGTGAGTATATTTTATATCTTGTGTGGAGGACATATTGATAAATTAATGTCATCATCATGATGAAGTGTTCCATTCACAGGATTCTTCTGTCTCTGGTGCTGCTGGCTAGCTACAGACCTTTCACATGAATTTAAACGGTGGTGTTCCTAGCTCAGTCTTCGTTCATAATTTATGAACGATAATAAAGAATATTTGCATCGTAAGGCGCGCATTGCCAAAACTTACCTGCACAACAGTTATGGCGCTTCTCGTGCTGTGCACTGCACAGCACGAGAAGCGCCATAACTGTTGGGCTGAGAGGCCTTGGCTCCCCTCCCCCTGTCGGGCATTTGACACGGTGGACCATAAGATCCTGATCCAGCGCCTACTTAACCTAGGAGTGAGGGACACAGCGCTTTGTTGGCTCTCATCCGTCCTGAAAGATAGAACCTTACAGGTCTGTGAAGGGAATATGCGATCTGACCTTTTCCCCCTCCAGTGTGGGGTTCCCCAGGGCTCTTCATTGAGCCCTACACTATTTAATACATACATGGCCCCCCTGGAGGATGTGGTCACTCCCTTTGGGATAAAAGCCGTCACATACGCTGATGACACCCAAATGGTTGTATCATTCTCCTTAGAAGGTGACAATCTTAAAAACCTCCATGATTGTCTAGAAGGAATCCATGACTGGATGTCCAACTCAAGGCTGAAACTTAATGGCTCTAAAACCGAGCTCATGCTGCTGGGACATCAAATGTCACCTCTTCCCACCGCTATGTGACCATCATGCTTAGGTCCCCTTCCACAACCCAAGACGGAACTCAAAAGTTTAGGTTTCTGGCTGGAACAAGATCTATCTCTGAAAACACAGGCAAAAAAAACAGCCGGTACCTGTGTGGGCTTACTTCGTTCAGCCAGGAAGATTCTCCCACTACTCCCCGCACAGTCACAATAAATGCTTATTCAGGGTCTAATCTATCCAGATTAGACTACAGCAACGCCCTCTTCTTGGCAGCCCCAGAATCCACCATTAATGTTCTTCAGAGAACACAAAATGCCGCTGCAAGGATTCTGACAGGAACCCCCCGTAGAGCATCAGCCAAACCAGCCCTAAAGGCACTCCATTGGCTGCCGATCCGAGAAAGGGTCAAATTCAAGGCCCTATGTACCACCCACAGAGCCTTGCAAAACCAAGGCCCCCCGATGCTTAAGGCCATGCTCTACCCATATAAACCCAACAGGTCCCTACGTTCCTCCCAAGGTAACCTGGCCACTGTCCACAGAGTCAAGAAAGCCCGCACTGGAGGGTGCCGCTTTTCGGTGACAGCTGCAACTCTGTGGAACGCCCAGCCAACCCAGCTACGTGCTGAACCCAACCACATGAAATTCCGGAAGCTACTTAAGACCCACCTTTTCCCACAATAACCCTTACCCTTCCACCCCTCTGCTCCCCCCCTCAGTTATCTATGCAATCTCAGCGCTGTGAGGTTCCGTGACGATTGTAAGTGGTGTTTTCGACTCGCACGAATATGGTCGAGTCTGATATCTATGAACCGCAAATGACGAGTTTAGTGGGTGTACGCGTTTTCGCTGTGCTAACCTGAACCGTTCGTTTGTTTCGTGGGTTTCTTCATCTGAACCCACGGGCTCCATCTTAGATACGGCATCCATTTGGTTTCTTGCCCTCAAGTAGCCAGCGAACGGACGCTGTCCGCTTCGCGACCCTGGGATTCCCAAACTCTTGCGGAAGACACGTTTCCTTTGAAGGTGTCTTTATGATGAGGGGGATGGCACTGTAAGGCAGATGGCCCCGCTCGAGGCTCATCTTGCCCTGCCGGTCTATTGTCCTAACTGTGTATTCATTAGGCACGTCCCCTTTGATGCCTGCAGCTTGTGTTTCCCGATACCACCCCTTTTACACCCTCTTCGATCTGTTCACTGTTCTCGTCTTCCTCTGCACCTGTTTCTGTCTCTTCCTTGATTCGTTTACTGCTGATTGGAATGTACTAATGGTGGGAAGATGTGCTTTTACAGTTGGGAACTACCAAACGTTACTGTACTTATGTTCCGGGCCCTGAATACATGAAAGCGACCCCTTATGGTCTTTACGATGGGAACCAAGTTGTAAACCTTTGTGTACCATGTTATCCTATGCACGAAAACTGTATAAAAGGAGCGATTCACAGATACAAGTTGAAGCAGACTCCTCGAACCTACACGTGTTGTACTTCCTGTGACTTCTGTGTTCCCTGCAGTAATAAACCTCAAATCTTTGACGCCGAAGGAAGTGTCCCGTGTCTCTGTCATTTGTACGCCGGAACAGGTTACCCACGAAGGTTTTAGGTGTTATCCCTGGCACCGCTGGGTCTTAGAAAAACCCAGTCCTTCAGTTGGCGCCCAATGTGGGGCTGCATCAGTGGTACCGGTCCAAAGCCCGACGATCGTGAGGAACTTCGTGTGAAATCTCCGAGGGAAGGTGCACCCCGCTTCATCGATCCTGTTGTCGAAACAAGTGGCCCGACGACTTTTCCCGCGTAGATCCCCGCCTCCTGACGGCTGCGACGGACTGCTGCCCTGACTGTAGACCTGTTTTGGCGCCTGGCGTAGACCTTGGTACAGCGAGACGATTGATGGGCCTTCCTGGTGACGCCATTGATCTTTGAGTTAAGTATTTGTGGGTCGCTCCCAGAGTCCTTTGTTGTGGGTGCTTAGTTGTTTGTGGTTCTTAGTACTTTGTTCTTTGTTGTGATATTTGACGTCTGCAGTCGCCAAAAACCGAGGGTTTTTGCTCATTGCAGGGATATTGTAATCCCGTAATCCTTGACGTTTGTGAAACTCGGTTAGTGTGCACGATGCCTGGCCGTAGTACTTTGTTCAGTTGCTTTAGAAGTTGTGGTGCGGATTCCCGACTGGAGGACTCGTGTCCGATACCTCCGGTTGGAACTCCAACTTATGAGTTATATAGCCGCCATGGTTTGGGCCCAATTACGTTCAATGAGTGTTGGGTTCGTTACACTAAGAAAGACGGTGTCCTTAGTTGGCCACCTCATGGCAGTTTTGAGACCCCGATTTTAGATAATCTTGAAGCTAAATTGTTCCAAAGAAAAGCAAGGCCGGCCATGATTGATTCCTTTCGGTTGTGGCGTAAAGAAGCCAAGCAGAAAGAAATCAAGCAGATTAAACGTAATAAGAGAGAAGGTATTGTTACAACGGTAAGAAACGCAGAGCAGTTCCAGCGAGATAAGGCGGACAAGGAAAAGGAAGTTTTCGATAGATTGCAGCGTATGACTATAGATAAGTGTTACCCCGCTTTACCGACGGGTACAGATAAGAAGGAGGAGTCAGTAGAGGACCCCTTGTTGTCCTATCTCTTGCAGTCACCACCTCCGTACGCACAGGGTACCGTAGCTCCTGTGGTTCCCCCTGTCCCTGTTCCCCCACCTGCTCCCGTTCCTGTTCCACAACCTGTCCCCGTTCTTCAACCTGTTCCTGCTCCATTACCTGCTCCTGTCCCTACTGCTCCCCCGCTTGTACTTCCTCATACTCCTGCTCCCGCTGTTTCTACTGTTCTGGTTACCCCTGCTGTTTCTTCTGTTCCTGACACTTCTCTTGTTACCCCGTTGTGTTACTCTTCTTCTCCATCTGTTCGACGTCGTACCCCTTCTGTTGCTGCTAACTTCTTTAATTCTCTTGGACCCGTTCTTGAGTCCGCTGGTTCTGACGGTCCTCAAAGGCGAAGTCAGCTTCCCGGTAGTAGGGAACGTGACTCGCTGTATAATATGGCGACGGGTTGGATTAAATACCCCCTTAGAAATCCTCCACGTATAGTGCTTGATACGTTTTGTCAATTCAACGTACCGACACAAAGGTTCGTGTTTGAAGAACTGTGCAAGCTTTTACGTGATCAAATATCGGCTGATGCATCTGACGATGTATTGACTGCTCTGACTAATCTTCAGCTTCAGTTTGCGAGCGGAATACTGGTGGGTAGCAATGTTCGACGTGCTGTCGAGCAGTTGTTGTCTTTTCGTCCTTCTATAATGCCTCGGGCATTGTTTCTAGAAGACATTGAGGGGCCGCTAGCAGCGCCTGGTCAGTATCCTATGCGCGAAGTGCCACCAGTGTGGATGCCGGGTGATGCTACTCAAATCAGCCGATCCTGCCACATTTCCAGAGAGTGTGGATACACCTCCCATGGAAACGATCGGAAGTTTTGCAGGTAAAGCAATCTTTGCCTGACCCTCGCAAAAATTTTGCAGGATATTATAAAGAATTATCGCAGCTAGTGTATGCTACGATAATGAATCTTGCTGACATTGATATGTTGTTCGGTAACGTGGTTCCGCAACCGGTTTGGGCGAAAATTCGTCAAGAAAATCATGTAGCAGAATTAGGTGGTGATTGGGCTGCTCTTATAGCGGCGGATACACGACAAATTGGTGGGGCCAAGCCTGAACAGCTAATTACGGCTTTGCCCCAGAGAATTATTACCCTTATGAAAACGCTTATGCCAGCTATGAAGGTGAATTGGGACAAACTGTCCGATTGCAAGCAGAAGAAGGATGAGAGTGTCTCTGATTTCTTTACGAGATTTGAGGAGGCATTCATTGACCATAGTGGTCAGGATATGGGTACTGAGGGAGGTCAGCGATTGTTTGTGGACAAGTTTGTCTCAAATTTGTTGCCGGACCTAAGCAACAAATTACGAAATTCAGAAAGTGCGTGGGCTGTTTCCACTTCTGCTCAAATATTGGCCACGGCCCAATATTATGAGAATAGAGAGAAAGAGGAAAATGATCGAGCAGATAAAAAGACGAAAGAACTCAAAACGAAGGTGTTGTTGCAACAAGCGTATCCTCCACGTTCGAATCAGAATGATTCGCAACAGCGAAATCGATCACAATCTCAGTCGAATAGGTCGCAATCACGAAATGACTCCTCTTTGCAGAGATCTACATTAGGGTACAATCAGTGTGCCTATTGCAGGGGAGAGGGTCATTTGAAATTTGATTGTCCAGTTTTGCGTGATCGAAATAATGGTAATTCATCTAGAGGAGGTCGTAGTGGTCCTCAACAGGCATCACGTGGTAGAGGTCGTGGTGCTCAAAATGATCGTTTCAACAATTCTTCTGATTCTAATAATTGTTTTGATCAGCGCGGATCGTCGCAAGGAAGATCTGCGCAGTACAATGTGGACGATTATTAGGTCGATCAGGACGCTGACGACGGTAATTACTAGGACAGCCATAGACAAGGAGAGGGAGTAGTATCAGTTCCGGTTGATCAGAGAGGGCCTTACGTCGCAGTTGCCACCTCGGGCGTCGTTGAGCCTTTTCTGTTGGACACTGGTGCAGCGAAAAGTTCCATCATGCATTCGAAACTCCCTGGCGCACATTTGTCTGGCTTAACAAATGTTTCAGTTGGATTCTCTGGCGCCCCTGTTAGCAATCCGGTTTCGTGCCCTTTGCCTCTTACAATTGGGCCTCGTGAGCTGAAAGCCCCTTTTATTTTAACTACTGGTTGTGGTGAAAATCTCTTGGGCCTGGATTTGCTAAAACGTCTGTATGCGACTTTGTATTGTTCTCCTGCGGGAGTAAAGCTTACGTTGGGTGAGAGAGTTGTCTCTCCTATGTACTTATCCATCGACAAGCTTCCACCGGAATTGAGTTTTCTTTCTGCATCTTTGTGGGCGACAGGTCCCAATGACGTGGGCCTGCTTGACATCTCCCCTTATGTTGTTCACTTGAAATCTAATGTGCGATTGCCACGTATTCCCCAGTATCGTATCTCCCTTGATGGTGAGCGAGCACTGTTAGCGATCATCTACGATTTGATTGAGAAAGATGTTATTGAGGAGACTCGGGGAAACGTGTGCAATAGCCCTGTGCTGCCCATTCTGAAGCGCACTGATCCATCAAAGCCCCCTGTTTATCGTTTTGTTATCGATTTACGGGAGGTGAATAAAATTGTGATTCCTCAGTTCCCTGTGGTGCCTGACATTACGGCTCTACTGACTCAGATTCCAGCCTCTGCATCTTGGTTCTCAGTGATCGATCTGAAGAATGCTTTCTTTAGCATTCCGATTGCTGATGGGGAGTAGGGACCTTTTCGGTTTCTCTCTTGGTGGCCGCAGCTTTAGGTTTAAACGCGCTCCTCAGGGCTACTGTGAGAGTCCATAGATATACAGCCAAGCCTTGAAGGGCCAACTTGATGCGTTTGTGTTGCCGGCCGGTGCGGCTTTGATCCAATATGTCGATGACTTATTGGTGGCTGCAGATACTCAGGACATTTGCAAATTTGCTACGGTGTCGTTGTTGCAGCATCTCTGTGACTTACATCACAAGGTGTCACCTTCTAAACTGCAATATTGTTGTCAAGAAGTAACCTATCTAGGTCACTTATTGTCAAAGGAGGGAAGAAGGTTGACCCCAGAGAGAATTGCAGCGATTGCTCGAATGACTGTGCCAACAACTCAGAGAGATGTGCGTGCCTTTTTAGGTATCACGTCATACTGCAGGCAATGGATCCCAAATTTTTCATTGCTAGCGAAACCATTGGTGGCTCTTACGTGCAAGGATGTTCCAACTCCTTTACCATGGACGGAAGAATGTCAGAAAAGTTTTTCTGAACTACGTGACGCGTTGTGTTCGGCCCCTGTGTTAGGTACCCCTGACTACAGTAAGCCGTTTACACTATACGTTCACGAGAGGGAAGGTTGTGCGTTGAGTGTTTTGACGCAACAATTCGGCGGTAAGCAACGTCCATGTGCATATTTTTCCTCGACCTGGGACCCAGTAGCTAGAGCATTGCCGAGTTGTTTGAGAGCAACAGCGGCAGCTGCGGTGTACATCCGACAATCTGCAGGATTGGTCATGGATAATATGCTTACGGTGATGGTCCCGCATGCAGTTGACACTCTCTTAAATCGTACAAAAACTCAACATCTGACGAGTGCAAGATTGTCTGGGTATGAGTTGACGCTTTTGGCAAGTCACATTCAAATAAGACGTTGCAATGTCCTGAACCCGGCGACTTTGTTGCCAATCAGTATGGAATCAGACGAAGTAGCACCTCATGACTGCTACCTACGAACGGAGGAAGAAACAAAAGGTCGTGTAGACCTGAAAAATACTCCATTGGAAGATCCCGATGGGACCCTGTATGTGGATGGGTCGTGTTTTAAGTTGCCGAATGGCGATGTGACAACTGCGTATGCTGTGGTGACATTGAGTACTGTTGTGGAGACTGCGAGATTGAATCAGAACTCTGCTCAGGCGGCAGAGCTGATTGCTTTGACTAGAGCGTGTGTATTGTCGAAAGGGAAACGGGTGAATGTGTTTACGGACAGCCAGTATGCATTTGGTGTTGCGCATAGTTTTGGACGGTTATGGAGAGAGAGAGGTTTTATGACATCGCATGGCACGAAGATTCAGCACGGACAGCTCGTGAATGATCTTTTGGATGCACTTACATTGCCCAAGCAGGTGGCGATTATTAAATGTAGTGCACACCGTAAGGTGACGGATGATGTTGGTCGTGGTAATGCGTTTGCGGATGAGATTGCTAAGGAGACTGCCCGGAATCTTAGCACTAGAATGTATGTGACGAGTTCGGTTAGGTGGCCTACAGAGACTGGTATGTGTGAGGACACTATTGAAAGTGTGAAAGCGATTCAGAACGAGGCCACTGAGTCTGAAAAGACGAAGTGGAAAGAGAGTACGGGAAAGCTGGATGCGAATGGTTGTTGGATTGATTTGTCGGAGAATAAGAGGTGGATGTTGCCGGATGCGTATATACTAGCTGTTGTGACGATGGCACACGGTTTGGCACATATTAGTGCGAAGGATATCTGCAAGTTGTTGTCCCCTGTATGGAAGAATGATGGTATCGCTAAGTGTGCGGAGAGATTGGTTAAGAATTGTATGATATGTATGATGTACAATCCTGGTAAGGGAACTCCTACACCTCCTGGCCATTTTGCTCCCCCTTCATGTCCCTTTGAGGTGATTCAGCTAGACTTCATTCATATGGAGCGATGCAATAACCTGAAGTACGTTTTAGTTGTGGTTTGCGCATTTTCCCGATGGATCGAAGCCTACCCTCTCAAAGACAACACTGCTTTGTCCACTGCAAAAATCCTACTGAAGGAATACTTTCCTCGGTATGGAATGCCACGGATTGTATGGTCTGATAACGGAAGTGAGTTTGTGGGGAGTGTGATGAAGAGTGTGTGTAAGGGCCTTGGAATTATACAGAAATTCCACAGCGCCAATCATCCCCAGTCAGCAGGTTTGGTTGAAGGGTATAATGGCACCCTTAAATTGAAGTTGGCGAAGATTCAGGCTACGACTGGTCTCTCGTGGCCTGACGCTTTGCCTCTAGCTCTTCTGTCAACTAGGGCGACTGTACACTCCCGAGTAGGGCTTAGTCCCTACAAGATTGTGTTCGGCCGCCCTGCCAATGTTTGGGGGGTCCCTAGACCCAGTGTGTTTTCTGATCTTGAGTACCCAATGTTGATCGATTATCTTCATGATCTGACTGCTAAACTGAGGTTAATTCACCAACAGGTCTTTGAAGCACTGCCGACGCAGACGGAGGGTCCAGGCCACCAGCTCCAGCCCGGAGACTGGGTGGTGACACGAAATATTGCTCGGAAGCGTAACCTTGAGCCTCGTTTTACCGGACCCTACCAAGTGCTCCTTGCCACGAGGACTGCTGTTCGTTTGGAAGGACGCAAGAATTGGGTGCATGCCACCCATACCAAGAAGGTACCTATACCTTTACCAGCAGACTCGTGGGTGAGGAAGGGCATTGGCATTGCCTCGTCTGAAGCAGAAACTGTGCCGACTTTCGTTCCTTTTAGTGACGCCCAGCCTGTTGGAGAGTCCTCAGTGCAGCAGAACGACATTGTTGAACATTTGTCATCGCAAAACTCAAGATCTGAACAATTGACTGATCAGCAGAACTCTGTCTCATCATCGGATCAGCTGTTTGACGAACAGACTCGTCCTGGGAGAAGCCGATATTTTCTTCGATCCAATATCAGAGACTAATAAATATTTTTGCTTTCTCCCCTGACATCCACGTTACCCCATTTGCCGTTACAGAGTTTGAACACACTTGCATAATTGTGATTTCGTAAATTTTGAGCCTTTTCCCATATATGTGTTTTGCTTCCACAGCTAGGAGATTTTGTACATATTTGTAAATTAAAGATACCTTACATCCGGGTGGACCGTAGGGCCGCGCGGGTACTTCCTTCTGGTTAGTAGGTCTTGACACTAGGTCGAAGACCGTCGGTTCCTAGGAACTCCTGGGGATTGACTACTGCTACACAGAACGAAGTGCGTCAAAAACGTTGCGGACGGTTTTAGAGGATGGCTTTCTCGAAGCTGTCGGAATTGGAAAAAGCTCAGGCCCAAAGATTCAAGTTGCAACAAATCGCTCGTACAAAATGCTTCATGTTTCAGGTGTTCCTTCTGTTTTTAACTGTTTCTTCGTTATTGGTGGGTGGGGTATATTACATGATACAGTCATTGTTGCCTTCTGCCTCACCTACCCCTTCTTCTGAACCTAAACTTACCTCCACTGTTTCTCCTCATTCCTTCCACATCCTACCCCAACACGAGCAGATTAGACGTGCGGAATTCATGAACAATTCCTTCGTTCAGCTCCTTCATCAGCATCAGTTGGTGATGAACACTACCAATTGTTGGGTGTGTGGGTTAATGCCACATACCACCGATAAGGGAATTCCGTACCTGGTCCTTCCTTACAGTTCCCAGGGTTCAGCTCGAGCATTCCAAACAATGTTTCGAAGCGCACTAGATTCTTACCCCAATCGAGAGCCACGTTCTCCACACTTTGGCCCCGGTCCGTACCATAAGCCTTTGGCAATAGCGATTGCTGATTTAGATAGGGATATCTATGAGCCGTCGCTCATCCCAGAGGACGAGGTGCGAGCCTATAGGGATCTGAGTGAGGTTGAGTATAGTGCGCTCGTAGGCGAAAGACAGCTTAAAAGCTCGTCTCCAATATGGATCGTACCCCACCTTGGTAATTTCTGTCTGAAAGGTCGTGGCCGAAGCCCGAGAGCTCACCTTGGAGAGAGTGCTTGCTCTGAGACGTATGTCTTACCAATGCTCTCTTCTCCTGTTCTCCTGACTGCCAAGGGTACGTACTTTGTTTGTTATGACCGTGCATATACATGGTTGCCCCTTGACTTTGCGGGCACATGTTATATTGCAAACTTGTTGCCACCGACTTTTACAGTCGCCTCCGATTACCACAAGACCAGAATTGTGAGGGGCGTGATTAGCAAAGAGGACACTGCCGGTCAAGAGGCAGGAGACTTTTTCAAGGGTTTCTTTCCGTTCTGGGGACCTATGGTCAATAGTAGGAACCTGAGACAGTTGACTCGAGTGGTGGAATCGACTGCTAATATCACTGCCCGTGCCCTTGGAAATATCACAGCAGAGCTTCAGGCGGATCGATTGATGACGTTACAAAATTGTATGGTTTTAGATGTTGTCTTAGCAGATCGAGGTGGAGTATGTAAGGTGATCCATTCGAGCTGTTGTATTTTCATTCCAGACAACGCTCCGACTGTCTATCAGGCCATCTCGAAGTTGCATAAGATCTCTGAGTCCATACACGTGGACGTAGGGGATTGGACGCTACTTGGGTGGTTTTGGGGCCTAATGTCGACTTGGGGTTGGTAAATTCTGATGATCATCGGGGTTGTTGTAGCATTCCTGTTCACGTGTTGTCTTTGTGTGCAGTGTGGTCCTGCCTTATGTGGCCTCTGTGCTACGACGTGTATAAGGCAGCCGCCTGTTACCAAAGGAACTCTGATGGATAGAATTATGTTGCAGCAGCATCTGGATGGTTTGATGAATATCGAGATCGATTATGATTCCGACTAGTGCTTGCCTACATGAGGGCAAAAGGAGCGTCTGACGTTCCGTGACGATTGTAAGTGGTGTTTTCGACTCGCACGAATATGGTCGAGTCTGGTATCCATGAACCGCAAATGACGAGTTTAGTGGGTGTACGCGTTTTCGCTGTGCTAACCTGAACCGTTCATTTGTTTTGTGGGTTTCTTCATCTGAACCCACGGGCTCCATCTTAGATACGGCATCCATTTTGTTTCTTGCCCTCAAGTAGCCAGCGAACGGACGCTGTCCGCTTCGCGACCCTGGGATTCCCAAACTCTTGCGGAAGACACGTTTCCTTTGAAGGTGTCTTTATGATGAGGGGGATGGCACTGTAAGGCAGATGGCCCCGCTCGAGGCTCATCTTGCCGTGCCGGTCTATTGTCCTAACTGTGTATTCATTAGGCACGTCCCCTTTGATGCCTGCAGCTTGTGTTTCCCGATACCACCCCTTTTACACCCTCTTCGATCTGTTCACTGTTCTCGTCTTCCTCTGCACCTGTTTCTGTCTCTTCCTTGATTCGTTTACTGCTGATTGGAATGTACTAATGGTGGGAAGATGTGCTTTTACAGTTGGGAACTACCAAACGTTACTGTACTTATGTTCCGGGCCCTGAATACATGAAAGCGACCCCTTATGGTCTTTACGATGGGAACCAAGTTGTAAACCTTTGTGTACCATGTTATCCTATGCACGAAAACTGTATAAAAGGAGCGATTCACAGATACAAGTTGAAGCAGACTCCTCGAACCTACACGTGTTGTACTTCCTGTGACTTCTGTGTTCCCTGCAGTAATAAACCTCGAATCTTTGACGCCGAAGGAAGTGTCCCGTGTCTCTGTCATTTGTACGCCGGAACAGGTTACCCACGAAGGTTTTAGGTGTTATCCCTGGCACCGCTGGGTCTTAGAAAAACCCAGTCCTTCAGTTGGGACGCTCCCGGGCAGCCATGCCCTATACAAATCCCGCTTTCATTTCATTTCATTTCATTTCGTCGGTTGCTGTAGGCTAGGCTGGACTCAGGGATGGGGCCGGGCTGCAGGTTTTAAGGCCTACCCCATCCGAAGTTATTCTGCTCTGTTCTCCAGGCAAAAACGTTGCATTACGAGTCTCCGTTGGTATTTTTTGGAAGTGTCCGCTCTCCCAGCAGGTGCGGGGGAAGATAGCTTCGAAGAGACACTGCTGGCCTGCAGAGGCCATATCCCGCACAACAACTGAAGAATGCACACAAAGCTTACTGTTTACTGATCTGCAGCCCTGGGCCGCCAGCGGTGTGTAGTTCTTAACCTTGTGCTGAAGGCGAGCATCTGAGGATATCTGGGTATCCAGAAATTGCCCCCTTTCCCTTATTCAGATCACAGATCCACCCACATGCACCTCACAGCCTGTTATTAATAATAAATCACTGACCAGTACACTTTATTTCAGCCATGACGTTTCCTTTCTTCCTTTCCCTACTACTGTAGAGCTTTCAAGTGGGTCTTTGTTTCCCTCATCATAGATCAATGTTATTGTTCTGTTGATAGTTTATTTATAGTACTCACCCAAATAAAAGTATTATTCACTAGCTATATGGAGTCTGTGACAAGTGGGTTGAGTGACGCCAGAGATCGGTACAGATGTTTGTCCTGGGTGCTTTATTAGAACAGATGTTTGCTCTATTTGCAACTGCCCTCTGGCACATTTTTCAAATTAAAATGTTCAATGTTTTAAAAGCACGCATATTGTATAGTTAATACGTGCACAGTTTTCAAGTACTGCTCCACCCGCTGTCTTGAGCGGGTTTAGAGTTTAAGTTTAAGTAGCTTGTTTCAAATTCATATCTGTGACAGTATGAGAGGTGTGTGAACTTTTCATATGCAGGATACTGTCCGCAGAAATATATATGACCCAATAATGGATCACAGATGCACCATAAGTTGAAAATCAATTGACTGACTTTGCATGCCCCTTCGTGGTTGTATTGTAGCTGGGTATTGCCTGCCCTATGGAAGCCCTCTATGAGCATGCCCTTTTGTGCATGAATAGCCCCGTTGTCATGGCACTTTAAAATCTCTGCTTTTGTTACAAAGTGCGAAGCTTCTGTACACACCCAAATTCCTCCTGAAACTGTATTTCTGCAATTATTATATTTTACTTTTCTGGCAGGAAATTAAAGAGAGATCTAACATTTTGGAATCTGGCACAGTGCTGCAGACTATGTGGGATTCAGAGTGTGTCAGATCAGTGCTGTATGCAGTTTGTGCTAGGGTCCTTGGGGTTTGGTGAGTGTCAGGGGGCTAGTGGATTTGCAATTTCTCTTGGAAGGTGGCTGGTGCATTGTGTTTTGGGTCAGTGGGGTTTGCAGAATGCTGTGTGGGTTGGTGTTTGCTGAGTATGTGAGGGGGGTTAGTTGGTTTGCAGTTTGTCAGAGGTATGGGGCTTTACTGGATATGTTGGGTTTGCCGTGTATGTGTGTAAGGTGTCGAGGCGTCCACAGAGTGAGACGTGATCAGCAAGGTTTACAAAGTGTGCCAGGCAGTGCTTAATTTGTAAAATGATAAGTGCCAGGGCCCAACGTTTTGCTGAGAAGCTCACTACTGGGATTATTGAATGTCGGGGGATGCCAAATACCTAGGCAGCTTCCTCTTGATAATAGGACGGAATGTATGAAGCTCTGTGGTTATACTGAATAAGCAGCTACCTATGTTATGCCATCTATTAATGTAATAACTGCACTTTCACAATTGCTTTATTAATCTTCCTGCTTTCTCAAATTTCGCTCGCTACGGTGCTGTATGCAAATCACTTTGCGCCTCACCACTTTAAAATCTCACCTACCGCCCCTGGGCAAGTTCATTCATCATTGTGTATGAATAGCTGTTATTGTTTATAAATCTACAAGCTGTTTTTATATAGAGAGCATGGTGTTCAAAAAGCTCCTAAAAGCATAATGCAGTCTAAAATGATTTCACTCTTCCAACCAAGCACACCCTTGCTCTCTAGCAGTCCCCGTCTGATAATGAGCTTCGCTCCTTGGAAAAAGACTCTGAAGCGCTATTCACACGCACATGTAATTTTCCATTAGTTGTCAAGCTGTTTGGTGCCTTGGTTCCCAACGCATTCATCATCCCACCACATAATAACACAGCTGTTACACCTGCATTTACAATCATTGCTAAAATACTTTCAGCCCTCTTTGATAAACTTATTCGACTTCTTGACGTTCCTGCAAGGTAGAACAGAGTGAATGCTGCTGTTGTGCTTCCACTCGTCTTCTCACAGGAAAGTCTGCGCGTTTCTGGGGAGAATGTATAAAAACACTAGCTTTCGGGGTGTGTAAAGCATGTACCACTCCATAGTGTAGCTCTGCCTGGAAACTTCTGCCCAAAATAGGCCCGGCAAGCAGGCATAGAGCACTGCTAACACATAGAAGCCCTCACCATCGCCGGCGTCCCGCGAGTGCCGTGGGGTGGCAGCCGCAGTGAAAGCGAGCATGGTGCGCAACTAGCACATTAGAATCTGCCCCCATTGCCGGCATTCCGCAAGTGCATATGCAAGTAATCTGTTGGTTTTTAGGATTGTTGCTTAAGGATATTATCCTTGAGGAAATGTATTTTAGTTTGTTTGGTTCTTTTACAGATATATCAGAGTAATTCAGTGGAAGAAAGGATTGTTATTCTATTATCCGGGTCTGGTGGCTCAGTGGACTAATGCGTCCACTGCAGGGGCCTGTGTTCGACCTCATGGTCACAGGTTCGAATCCCGGCGGGTCCACTCAGCCTTTCATCCATCTGAGGTCGATAAAATGAGTACCATTGAGTTGGGTAACAACAAACATCTGTTATTCAGCGCCAAGATACCCGTAGTGGTGAACGTGCGCTTTACAAATACACATGTTATGTAATGTTGTTGAAGGAAGCTGAACAAAAGATGAAGAAGATGGAGGACACAGAGTCTTTATATGGATTGAGCATTCTTTTTTATTGTGATGTTTTAAGTTTCATTCTGGGAGCTTTCAAGTTGTGTGTTGCTGATCAGAAGGAGTTGATAAAATATGACACAAATTTCCCACCACCCAGCGTTTCCCTCGGTCTCCTGAAAAAAAATTATACCTCACTTGTGAGGATTCTGGGTAAGAAAACATTGGGGAATCCATGCAAGCTACACCTCCCTTGACTTCCTCGGGTGTCTAGTTTTAAAAAATGTCTGGGTTTGGTAGGATTCCCTAGATGGCCAACGAGCCTGGGACAAAAAACACAGGTGACTCCCTTGCAAAACCAGGTTGTTTCGTGATAAATAATTTTGATGTCTCCACAATATGTGTTGGGCATTTGCTGTTGCAGGCACTAGGCCTACCCACACAAGTGAGGTGCCATTTTTATTGGCAGACTTGGGGGAATGCTGGGTGGGCGGAAGTCTGTGGCTCCCCGCAGATTACAGAACTTTACAACACAGAAATATCAGAAAAATGTGTCTTTTTTCACAAACTTTGAGGTTTGCAAGGGAGGAACCTGGTGAGAGCCACACACGTAACTCCCATCCTGGATACGCCTGGGTGTCGAGTTTAAAAAAATGTACAGGTTTGCTAGGTTTCCCTAGGTGCCGGCTGAGCTAAGGCCCAAAATCCACAGCTAGGCACATTGCAAAAAAGGGTCCTTTTTCTCTGGGAAAATGTGATGTGTCCACGTTGTGTTTTGGGTCATTTCCTGTCACAGGCACTAGGTCTGCCCACACAAGTGAGGTACCATTTTTATCAGCAGACTTGGGGAAATGCTGGGTGGGTGGAAGTTTGGGGTTTCCCGCAGATTCCACAACTTTCCATCTCAGAAATGTGAGGACATTTTTTTGGGGTGACAAAATTTGAGGTTTACGAGGGATTCTGGGTAACAGAACCTGATGAGAGCCACACAAGTCACACCATCCTAGATTCCCCTGGGTATCTACTTTTCAATAATGGACCCACTTTTACCTTCTGCCTGTTGCTTGAATCTTGGTCCGGGAGGGACCACGTCAACCAGCCTGCTTTGCCCCTTGTGGCACCTGGCCGCGGGCTCTCGCAGTGCAGGACCCGCTTTTACCTGCTGCTTGTTGCCTGAATCTTGGTCCAGGAGGGATCACGTCAACCAGCCTGCTTTGCCCCTTGCAGCACCCGGCCGCCAACATCATCAAGCAGCACCAGGAGGCATTTCAAAGCCGTCCGCGGGCTCCCGCAGTGCGGGACGTGTGCTTTTCGGCTGCCTGTTGCCTGAATCTTGGTCCGTGAGCCACCACGTCAACCAGCCTGCTTTGCCCCATGCGGCGCCCGGCAGCAAACGTCATCAAGCAGCACCAGGAGGTGCTTCAAAACCAGCTGCGGGCTCCCGCAGTGCGGGACCCGCTTTTACCTGCTGCCTGTTGGCTGAATCTTGGTCCGGGAGCAACCACGTCAACCAGCCTGCATTGCCCCTTGCAGCACCAGGCTGCCAACGTCATCAAGCAGCACCAGGAGGTGCTTCAAAACCGGCAGCGGGCTCCCGCAAGGTGGGAAGCACAGGGGCTGGACCGTCTGCGCCCGTCCGAGCCCAGAGGAGGCTGGGCTGGGCTTTAAGTTTCATTCTGGGAGCTTTCAAGTTGTGTGTTGCTGATCAGAAGGAGTTGATAAAATATGACACAAATTTCCCACCACCCAGCGTTTCCCTCGGTCTCCTGAAAAAAAATTATACCTCACTTGTGAGGATTCTGGGTAAGAAAACATTGGGGAATCCATGCAAGCTACACCTCCCTTGACTTCCTCGGGTGTCTAGTTTTAAAAAATGTCTGGGTTTGGTAGGATTCCCTAGATGGCCAACGTGCCTGGGACAAAAAACACAGGTGACTCCCTTGCAAAACCAGGTTGTTTCGTGATAAATAATTTTGATGTCTCCACAATATGTGTTGGGCATTTGCTGTTGCAGGCACTAGGCCTACCCACACAAGTGAGGTGCCATTTTTATTGGCAGACTTGGGGGAATGCTGGGTGGGCGGAAGTCTGTGGCTCCCCGCAGATTACAGAACTTTACAACACAGAAATATCAGAAAAATGTGTCTTTTTTCACAAACTTTGAGGTTTGCAAGGGAGGAACCTGGTGAGAGCCACACACGTAACTCCCATCCTGGATACGCCTGGGTGTCGAGTTTAAAAAAATGTACAGGTTTGCTAGGTTTCCCTAGGTGCCGGCTGAGCTAAGGCCCAAAATCCACAGCTAGGCACATTGCAAAAAAGGGTCCTTTTTCTCTGGGAAAATGTGATGTGTCCACGTTGTGTTTTGGGTCATTTCCTGTCACAGGCACTAGGTCTGCCCACACAAGTGAGGTACCATTTTTATCAGCAGACTTGGGGAAATGCTGGGTGGGTGGAAGTTTGGGGTTTCCCGCAGATTCCACAACTTTCCATCTCAGAAATGTGAGGACATTTTTTTGGGGTGACAAAATTTGAGGTTTACGAGGGATTCTGGGTAACAGAACCTGATGAGAGCCACACAAGTCACACCATCCTAGATTCCCCTGGGTATCTACTTTTCAATAATGGACCCACTTTTACCTTCTGCCTGTTGCTTGAATCTTGGTCCGGGAGGGACCACGTCAACCAGCCTGCTTTGCCCCTTGTGGCACCTGGCCGCGGGCTCTCGCAGTGCAGGACCCGCTTTTACCTGCTGCTTGTTGCCTGAATCTTGGTCCAGGAGGGATCACGTCAACCAGCCTGCTTTGCCCCTTGCAGCACCCGGCCGCCAACATCATCAAGCAGCACCAGGAGGCATTTCAAAGCCGTCCGCGGGCTCCCGCAGTGCGGGACGTGTGCTTTTCGGCTGCCTGTTGCCTGAATCTTGGTCCGTGAGCCACCACGTCAACCAGCCTGCTTTGCCCCATGCGGCGCCCGGCAGCAAACGTCATCAAGCAGCACCAGGAGGTGCTTCAAAACCAGCTGCGGGCTCCCGCAGTGCGGGACCCGCTTTTACCTGCTGCCTGTTGGCTGAATCTTGGTCCGGGAGCAACCACGTCAACCAGCCTGCATTGCCCCTTGCAGCACCAGGCTGCCAACGTCATCAAGCAGCACCAGGAGGTGCTTCAAAACCGGCAGCGGGCTCCCACAAGGTGGGAAGCACAGGGGCTGGACCGTCTGCGCCCGTCCGAGCCCAGAGGAGGCTGGGCTGGGCCACCCCCTTAACAACCGTGGGAAGGGATAAGAAGTCTTAGCTGAACAACTTCCAGGTACTGTGGTGTAGTTGCGCTATCTCTTAAATCATTTCATGCATAGTGGTGTTCGTGATATTGTCTATTCTTATTCCCATAATGAATAAGTGCACAGAAGTTGCTGGCACCCTGGATGCTTTCATTGTTAGGCCTGAATCTATGTTTAGTCATGAAATAGAAATGACTGAGAGGCGACTCTCTTCAGGTCCTTTTAGTTTGCAGGTGCGTTCTTCCCTATGCTGTACTTTCCCAGGTGATGCCTTGCAGCTTCCTTCATCCCCCATTGTACAAGGACAGCAGCAGCTATCCCCCACACCAGTTTTGGATTCGCCGTCTTTCAAACTTAGTAATAGGCAACGTATAATCACAAGGACTCGGACCCAAACCTCTAAATCCCATAACGAGGTCAAGACAAAAGAGCCATCGGCGAAGCAAAGGAGAGGTGTGGGCTCACACAAATCTAAACAACAGAAAGGGACTTGTCACGCCAATAGTGAGATAAAACAAACTTGTACCATCAGTACACAAACAGATGCTGTTTTTCCTGTACCCACTAGTAGTGTCCCTGGGGTGCAGGTCTGGACATTGCTGGGGAGACCTTGTTGGACATCGTTCTTGCACGATTTAAGGAACTATTAACAACAACTTTGTTACACTCTGGAGGCGTTTAGAACAATTGAATACTGCAATGGACAAAATGATTGGTCAAAAAGAGTCACTGCAGATTTCTGTTAGAACGGGAGAGGGGCCAGGCCGAGAAGAATCATCCACGCTACCAGGCGAGCTTAGACCGCCAGGGGAGGGCTTACATAATGGGCCAAAGGAAGCGAGCGGAAAAGAGGCCTGTAGCACTGAGATAGCAGTAACTACTGCTCCACAGCTAGCTAGGTCAGACACTCTGCAGAACCAAGCTTGGAGGCTTCCCACTGGCCCTAGGGGTCTAACTAATCTAAAAGGGCCCTGTAATTCCGTCCTCCATATGGCTGACCCAAACGATAAAGGACCTGTCCAAACAGTGTCCGGGGTGGACAGGATAGGAGGTGGCCCTCGGGAGCTACTGACAAAGGCCCTGGAACTCTGATGTTTCCGACTATTAATCTACCTCCAGCTTCCCTGCCACATGCCCTTATATTGACTGGATTACCCGAGTTAAAAACCTGTCAGAAAGAAACACAGTTGGATCTAAGGGATAAGTGCTTTTTCTGGTTTGCCAGACACGGGCAGTTTTCCTATGACCGTGCAGGAGAGATCTTATTGGTTCGTAGAGTTGGTTGGTTGGGCACGAGACACAAGACAATGCAAGGGGATTGCATTGTTATTAACTTTAGCAACCCTCAGGCAGCTCACATCCTGGCTGGCCCCTTCACTAGTCTCCAAGCGCCATCTACGGAATTCAGGGATTTACTTTGGAATATTTTTATCTCCACTGCCGTATCCAGAATAGGCCCAAAAATAGCTATGCTCCTGTCCCTCCTACAGCTTGGCTCAGGTTGAGCGGAATGCTCTATGAACCCTTTACACTCTCAAGGGGCACGCAACAGGGCTGCCCGCTATCACCTTTATTATTTATTCTTGCTATGAACTCCTGATCCACCACTGTCAAGAAAAACACCAACACAGAGGCCTGCAATTCAACACGGGCCCACTATTAGTATCGCTGTACGCTGATGACACAATTCTTTACGTTAGGGACAAGCTAATTTAGATTCTCTCATCCATGAAATACTCCGATTTGGCTAGTACTCGGGCCTTGGCATCAATTGACACAAGTCTGTGATCTTCCCCATCACCCCCAGCACGAAAGCGTGGGAGCTTGAATTGCCTCTGGAATGGTGTACGGATTCCATCAAGTATTTGGGCATCCATATACACCTAGATGCTGAACAGATCGTCCGCCTCAACTATGGACAAGCAGTCTACACTCTAGAGACAAGTTTTATTTTATTTGTTTTGGTACTCTACTGAGGACCACAAATTTTGTACGGTAAAATTCAGTTACAAATACTTTTAAAATTTCATGTTAATACAAAGCTAAAAGAGGTTTTAGGAATTTATAAAAATTATAACAAACTAATTCATTGGGGGGAAATTTACATACTGTGATCAAGTCCTTTACGGTAGTGATACTGCAGTTTGTGTATATTGGATACAGATGTTTTGTCCTAGCTGTCACTACTTTTGGGTTAGGGCATGTGAATAAAAGATGTTCTACATCCTGCTCCCCTCCGTAGCAGAGGTTACATAATGAAGATCCATTTAGGTGCCATCTTGATGTTATGGTGAGCACTGGTAAGATGCCGAGCCGTAACAGGATGATTGTTCTCCTAGCGCCATGCGAAAGATTAAAGTCTATGTATTGTTGCACTTGCTTAGGAGCAATTGTTTCCGCAAAGCTTTTATACAGAGTCAATTTGGCGCAGTGTGAAAAGTCAAGATCGTAACTGAGTCTAGGGGTAAAACATTTTAAAAAAAAGTTTCAGTTGTGATGGAGTCGACGTAAACAACAGGTTAACCTTGATCTCAGCTAGTTTAAATGCAGTGGACATGTTGCTGAAGATTACTTGTTTTGAAGCATCACGGTCAAAGGTCTCGACTTTAAGTAGTGAACGGAGAGTTCCATCTTTTGCATGCAGCAGGTTATATGCCCACCTGATGACGTTTGCGATGGCTCTTGAATAAGAACTTGTGATTGAGAATTCGAGGCGAAGAGCTTGTACCGGAGTGGATTGTGAGACCGTCAGAATTTTCCTCAGTATCTTCCCTTCTTTTTGGTCCAGGAATGACCACTGTTTTATAGGAATGTATTCCAGTGCAAATGATAAAACTGGAGGTATCTTAGAACTATATACTTTGAGAAGGGATGAAAAATGTCTGTTACCTGAAGCAGTGTATAGTCTTTGAAGGGCTGCGGCATGCACCTCGGATTTCCTAGTCAGGTTGTTAACCTGCGAATTGTTTTTTAATGTCTTAGTGAAAATCCTGCCCAAGTAAGTGTATTCCTCAGTCTCTTCTATTATTCCAGCACCGAGTCTCCAACAAAATTTGGTACTTCTTTTTCTTCCTGAAAAGGAAACTATTTTAGTCTTTGTGAGATTTGGAATTAAGAAGTTTTCCTGAGTGTATTTGTTCAAAGTGTCTAAAAGTCTTTGCAGACCAAAGGGCGTGAGATCTAACACTACAATATCGTCTGCGTATAAGAGGGCGTGAACATTTTGGGCAGCGATCTTTGGAGGCAGACTTGGCACTTGTTGCAGGTGCTGAGGCAAATCATCAAGGTATAGTGAAAATAACAGAGGGGCTAGGAGACACCCCTGCTTGAGGCCATTTGCTGTTGGAATGATGTTGGTCAGGCCCTTTTCACACCCCATTTGCACTTGACACCACGTGTGCGAATGTAGTGCAATTATGATTTGTAATAATTGTTCGGGAATTCTTAGCTTCCTCAGTTTTTTCCAGAGAGATGGTCTGTCTACTCGATCAAATGCGGTAGAAAAATTGATGAATGCTGCGTATACCGGTTGGGATTTTCCTACTACGTATTTGTCGAGGATTGTTTGTAATATCGCGATGTTATCAATAACCGAGTGCTTTGGCCTGAAGCCGGCCTGATATAAGGGGATTAGATCCTGAGAAAATGCCTAATTTTTTAGTTGATCCAGCACTTCAGCGGCGAAGATTTTCCCCGTGGCATCTAATAATGCTATTTGGCGATAATTACCAGCCTGATGTCTTGATCCTTTTTTAAAAATCGGTATTATGATACTCCACTTCCAGGATTTTGGCACTGTTCCTGTTTTAAAGATGAAGTTAATAAGGGGAGAGAGCAGCTTACTCCAGCCCTTAGGGTCTGCCTGTAAGACCTTGATTGGTATTTGGTCTGGGCCGGAGGCTCCTGTGGATCTCGCCTTTCGGATGTGCATTTCTATAGAGAACGGAGAGGCGGATCCGATCGGAGCGTTGTTTCCTTCGCTATTGTTCCCAGTGTTTTCAGCCTCTTCATTGGTCATATTTACTCTGTACAAAGCTGTCAGGTAGATTTCCCATTCTTGAGGTGGAATTGGGATGGAGTGCTGGGCCTTTTTTGTTCCGGTTTCCTTTGCAATTAATGACCAGTACGATCGTTGGTTGCGCTGTTTTGACGCAATTTGTAAGTCGACCCAGTTTTTATCCTGCATTATTCTTTTTAAACGACGCTTTTCACGCTTGAGTTGATTTTTCAGTTTGTTAATTTCTACCTGCCTTGGAATTGAACGGTCCACATATCGAGCTCTAATAAGTTTGTTTAGTCTTTTTGCAGTTGCTGAATTCGAGGTTTTATTTTTGTTTTTATTCATTACTGGTACAGCTTGTTGCAATTTGTTTTGAAAGACTTGCTTTAGATTGTCGATAATGGATTCAAAGTTTGTTATTAGGTCAGTGGAGTATTCTATGGATAGAAGATGGTTTGTGTCAATTAAGGTAGTTATTTTGTCTAACATAGTTGAGTTCCATTAGATCCGCCTTTGGTTTATTTTTGCCTCTAGTGTGCTATGTTTGTACATAATTTGACTAGGTAAGCAGGTGCTTATTTTCCATTGCGTATGTAATAGCAGGATTGCATGGTCACTCGGTATACAACGTTTAGCACGCATTTTTTACCACGCACTACCATTACAACGCAGGCATTACCACGCATACCATTACAACGCATTGCGCTGGGGGGCGCTCTAGGATAGGGAATAAGTTTAATTTTATATCCAACACCTTCCCTAGTGTCCACGGGGACTGGAGTTGGAATATAAAATTATACTTACCACGATCCAGCACCTCAAAGCGCTATGCGTTGTAACGGTATTCGTTGTAAATACCGCGTTGTAAAGGTATGCATGGTAATAGTATGCGTGCTAACGTCATACATCCTGGTCACTCTCATCAGTGAAGTAGGTGCGAAGATGTGAGGCGGACTCAAATGACTCCATGCTACAGATCATATAATCTAGGATTGAAGGGGTACTATTTCCCCGTCTTGTGTGAGATGCAGGGATGTCACCTTCCACGTTCCCGTTCAATATAATTCCATTTAGTATTGGAAGTGACGCTAATAGCATTTTCCCCCTTTTGTCAGCCCTGCTTCTGGTCGGGAATGTCGGCACCAGTATTTCTAGAGCTTCGTCTTTGTACCAGTTCGCCCAGTTGGAGATTTCGGTGTTTGATATTTTACCGTTGAAATCACCCATGATCAGGTATGGCAGATAAGATTGGGCTTCGATTATTTGCAGAATGGCGTCAAAGGTTTCCTCAAATAGAACATCATTCTTTGGTCCGGGGGGAACGTATACATTGAAGAGTAATAGACCTTTTTGAGGGTCTGAGGAGTAAGTCTCCATCCTAATCTTTATACACTGGAATTGCTTAGAATTGGTAACAACAATCTCTTGGGCCCAGAGATACTCATCCCTTAGTAGGATTGCTATCCCTCCCTTAGCGTGACCCCGTTTGGGTTCCTGCGCAGGGGTATCGTAAACAAAATAACCGTCCTGGTTAAAAGTTTTTATTGACCAGGTTTCCTGTAATGCCAATATATCCGGCCGATTTTTGTGGCTTCCGTCATTTTATCTGTAGTTTTCCCTGCCATGTTCCAAGATGTTATCGAAAGGCCATTGCTAAACGGATTGAGTCGTGTACTTCGCATTTTTCGTACCATTCAGCGACTCAGAAATCCATAGCCATGACTGGAGCGTTTTTGCTGCCTCCTTTGCTTCTGTGTCGTGGCTCCAAACTTCTCTTTCCCCGTTCTTTACTGAAATCCTTAGGTTTTGATTTGAATTTGAGTTTGTTACTGAGTCGGCTGTGCTATAGGTAGTTTTGTTTTGAGTAAGGAGGTTTTCCCTTGGGGGGCCTTTGAACCATTTTTTCGGATTGTTGACAGTGGTTTCCTGTGTTGGGATCAAATCGTAGCCACATTTATGTAAGGTCTCCTGTTCTCTTAGGATGATCCCTGGTAACACAGGTGACCGAAATACTACCACCGCTGTTTTGGTATTTTCTTTATCTGGGAAAATTACTAAATCAATCTCTTTTCTTGTTAGAGTTTGTAACGGAGTAATACGTTGAAGAAGATTGACTATTCTACCTCGATTTAGTGGGGCACTATCTGTGGGAAAGAGCTCTGTTATTTGTAAATGTTTTGACGATGTTTCTTCCCCGTGTGGGGCGTTTTTGTAGTAGTCTTCTGGCCCTTTAAAGCGCTCCCTTGACCCTGAAATTGTTGGATTGAAGTGAAATTCTTCGGCTCTTGGATTTAAAGTGGTGTTTTGTTGAAGAATTTTATTGTCTGCATTTACTGCCATGTTTCGATTTATTCCCTTTGTGGGAGTCAGTATTTTCGTACTTTCTTCTTGCTCAAGCTGGGATGCAGGGGGGATTATTGCTTTCTGGAATTTGAGCCTACGCGCTTTCTTCTTTTTGATTCTTCGTTGCGGCTTTCCTCTTTTTTCCCAGCTCCTTCTTAGTTCTTCTTGATTTTTTGTGTGTCCCTTGCTTGTTCGCCGTCGAGGATGATATTAGCCTTCTTTCCTTGATCAGTCACCGAATTGAACGTTGTTATTTTATTTTTGGTGTTTGTGAAAATAGGATATTGGTTGTGGAGTTTATTTGTATCTTCGCTGAAGAGTTTCTTTAGGGAATATATAGTTGGCTCCTGGTGGTTATTCTGAGTTCCCTTGTGTGATGATCCTTTCGTTTGAGTACCGAAGTCGCTTTTACCCTGGTCTTGCTGCGTGTTGATGATATTGTTATTACTTGTTGCCTCTTGAATGGTAACTGGGGTTTCTTGTATTTTTGTGGACTCGGTGTGGTCTTTTTTTCTTTTATCTTCTACTAGGAATTTTAGTATTCCTATTTGGACATCCAGAGTTTGATCTGAATTCTCCAGAATGTGGCCTAAGAGTGAGAGGACAGACTCTAAGATTTCTTGCAAGGTAAGAAGTGACTTAGACACAGGAGTATTGTAATTGGTTAAGCTGGAAGATTTGAACATGTAAAGGTCTGGTGAGTAATCGAGGTCAACCGAGGATTTTTGTAGTGTACTAGTGAGTATCTCCTCTGGCCTTATTTGTGATTCGAGCTTCTTATCGTCGTCCTTGACAATTGTTTCTAAACGTGAGTTGTTACAATCAGTACTGCGTTGGATGTTTGATGGACTGGGGGTAATTAGGCCAGATAAGTCAGATTCCAGGGGGATTCCTCTATAATAGGTGGACTGTTTTTTTTGTTCACAGTCATAATCAGGGTGTGTTAGATTTTGTTCGCCTGATTGATCCTGTGAAACTCCCGATGTGTTTTCTCCACCCTCCTTCAACTCAGGTTTTATTCCTTCGTTTTGTAGTTGACTTTCTATTTGCTCATTGGTGGTCAGTGTAGAAAAATAATTAGTTATTGCAGGAGTCCTTGTAATCCGTCCATTTTTCACCGCTTTATTGGAGGACTTCCTAATTGCCTCTTCAGTTCCCATTCGTTTCATAAAAATGATTTGCGACCTTAATTTCTTGAAAGCCATTTCCTTAACCTGGGGCGGCAGTTGTTCCACCTTTCCGGGGGGGTAGTTATTTTTGGCTACCCCGCGTGTTACCTGGCTAGTTGTCGGTTGTGAAGAGGCGCCAAGATCTCTCTAGGCGCAAGGCAAATGGCTGGGTGGACACTCTTCGGGGGCGCGGGCGCTTTGGGGGGGGTCACTGGGGCGGGGAAAGGCAGCACTGACCGCTCAAATCACCACCACCCCCTTCCCCAAAACCCAGGCGCCCCTCTCACCGTCCCGCTGCCAGAGGCCTCCACTCAAGCTGGCCGTCTCCTTCCTCTGAGTCCACCAGTTCCCGGGCTCCGAACTGACACCTCTGGCCACCTCAGTGCTGGTGTGCCACTGGCACTTCAGAGCGCCACTCTGATCCTCTCCTCCCACTCCGGTCCGCCTCAGTACGTTCTCCGATCTCCTCCGCTCCGCCGGTCGACGGCAGGCCTTCAGCTGCACAGACCGATGTTCGCCACTAGGGCCGCCGCCGCGCTCTGGTCGGCGGTCCGTCTCTCTGGTTCTGCTCTCCGGCGCCCTCTTGCTGCAAAATTCTTGTTGCTGTTCATTGAAACCTTAGATGCCGGTTCTGTAGTTGGCTCGCCGAGGGAAATTGTAGGCTGAATGGAGCTGGATGGAGCTCCTGGTGCTGCCTCAGCGGTGTTGTTTTTGCAGCACTCCGCACAGCACTCACACCCGCAGGCAGCTCCTCACAGGTGGGGGGCCCGAGGCAGATCAGGTTGGGTCACACTCGACTGCCCTCGGCAAAACAAACAGCATGAGCCAAGCTGCTGTCCTCTCCTGCCACGGCGCTCCACTCAGGGGAAAGTGCAGCCAGACAGCCAGGCAGGCAGGCGGACGAGCAGGCAAGCAGGATACCCGCCGCCGCCGCCGCCGCTGCCGCTAGGGGTTTGGTGAAACTTCGCTGCCTTCCACGGCAAGGTCCGCAAAACGGAACGAGACACAGTCACAGTCTAGGCGCGGCTGGTGCGCGACTGGGGTGGCCCTGCAAACTGTGAGCCGATGCCAGCGCCGGTGGTACCGAAGGTATAGGAACGGTACCGAAGCAGCAGCACTGAAGCAGCGGCGTTGTTTCCCCCGTTGGTGTGACCTCTCTGGCTCGGCGTTCTCGCAGCTCTCTGGTGCTCTCTAGTGGCTCACAACAGACCACAGACACTCTAGAGACGCAAATCGACAAGTGGCTCAGATTGCCGCTGTACATCGCCGGCCGGGTAACACTGAAAATAGTTGTTCTCTCTAAATTTTTATTTCTTTTTCATAACATTCCCATTCCCCTCCCAAATAGTTTTTTTAAGCTCCGTTCACACTTGATACGACTGGTCTGGGGGGAAAAGCGGGCTCGTGTTCGCTTGCCGGTTATGACTCTTCCCTACGAAAGATGGTGTTCCCGAATTACGTTTATATTATTTAGTTGCCCAGTGCAGCTATGCACATGCCTGGTATCAACCAGATGCCAGAATCCCTTATCTTCATCCAGAGGCTGATCTTGTTCTTCCCGACCAATTGGCGTCTATTCTCCCCAGGGGCCTTCCCCGTGACTCAAACGGCATTCAAACGGTCTACACGACCAGTTAGGCCTGGGAAAAACTCAGGCGGGTCATGGACACGGCCATCTTATATTCTACCACCTAGCCACTCCCTAATGTCTGCTGGCTGCCGATCACAGGTGAGCGACTGATACAACGCACCTTAACTAAATTTGACGTTACTAAAATTGGTGACCTGTTCCCTGATGGCCACACTTTCGAAACAGATGACGAGTCTTGGTTCCCTGCCGCCACCTTTATGGATACATTTGTGCTGGTGTGGGTTCGCTCTGCTTTGTGCGCCACATTCCCTGATTCCCCCCTCGAACCAAAATCATTCACTCCTCTCTCACTGGTCATCGAGAACGACGGGGTGTCCCCCACATCTCCAAGCTATACAAAGCTTGTGCTGTCCTTGTCCCACTCAATGATGACAAGATTCGCAGAGACTGGGAGGGAGATTCGGATAGCTCGATAACAGACGAACAATGGGCAGCATGCTGCGTAGTCACGAAAAATGTCTCCCTTAATAGCCGACACAAGTTGATTCACTTCAAATTTCTCCGCAGAATATACATTACTCCGGCAAGAGTCCATAAAATAGACCCCTCCAAGCCCCACAACAAATAGACCCCTCCAAGCCTGCATACTATTGTATGCTTCTGGGATATTGTCCACTGCATATCGAATGTTACATCGAGTATGGCTACACTCTCTGATGTGTCTTTCCTAACCAAACCAAACTGTGTATGTACAAACTCCTTCATCGTCCTTGATCAATGACTTTGTATATCATTATGTATCATGATACTCTATGACAAAACGCTACATAAAGTTATTTTTTTAAAGACTCTGCTCCAGTTAACTGGCCTCTAGACCAACCTATGGTGTCCCCATACCCCAGATCTCTCTTTTTTAACATTCCAGGAGCAAGTAGGTTTGCGTCCCTAGAGGAGGTGGATTGACTTGTGTGGAATGGTGGTCCTGGCCCGAATAGCGGGCCTAGGTGCTCTGGCATGGAACTAAAGGGCTCTAACAGCCTGATTCATGTAGCTAAATTGCACTCGCAAAGGGCCAGATTCTCAGAATCTGGCCCTTTGCGAGCGCAATTTTTGCATTTGGTATTCATGATACCAAATGCAAAAATCGCTATTTAAGAATTCGCATATTTGCGTGGAATGGCATTTAAGGAATCTCTAATAGAGATTCCTTAAATGCCATTCCACGCAAATATGCGAATTCTTAAATAGCGATTTTTGCATTTGGTATCATGAATACCAAATGCAAAAATTGCGCTCGCAAAGGGCCAGATTCTGAGAATCTGGCCCTTTGCGAGTGCAATTTAGCTACATGAATCAGGCTGCTAGTGTTGAGGATCAGCTATGGTCAATCCCGACCCTCAACCTCATATAATTAAGGCTTGGACACCGCTGGCGCTGCAGATCAATGCAGTTACATTAACCCATTCTCTGAGAGCCTGCAATGGCCGCACCAAGTCAGATAGACCAGCGCAGCCAACCTTTAACAGATCAGGGCAATTTTCCCTGCTGGATTACATCTAAGTTGAAGCAAGATCATGGAAGTGGATTGCTGACTTAGCTGTCCTGTCACGGCAGGACAGCGATCACAATGTCCTGAAATTAAAGCTGCGGCTTCCAAATTTCGACAAACCAATAGATAGCAGCTCCCCGGGAGCTAATAATTTAATCCTGGCTAACAATAGAAGGAGAATCAGATGGGGGCACTAAAGCAATCACCTGATAAGATAGCCACACTTTTCTCTCTAACCATATTGCTCATTCAGGAATTGGGGGATATTGCCAGGGCAAAGAATGTTCTGCAATCGATTGATAGAATAGAGGCGCTGCACTTAGAATTAACAACCAGTCTGACAAATATATTTAACCCCCGTCATATTCCAAAGCAAAGCAGGGCTCCCATCTGACCTGGTGCAACTGCACATGCTGTAAGGCTTAGAGAGCCCTCCTGGATGGTATCATAAGTAATAGCGCCTCGTTCGCTTGATCCGAGGTCTATCGTTATTGTGATTCCATGAAACAAGCTAAGAAGAATTGGGAGACAGATAGATGGGGCGCCATCAGCTTAGCCCTTTCTAATAGAGACATTAAGTCATTTTGGTCATTAGTTTGCTGAGAAAGCAACATAGACCAGCCTGCTCTAGAACCAAACATAGCTGCAGCTTCCTGGAAATCGCATTTCCAAGCCCAATATTTTATGGTGGCCTCTCCACGTCAATCCGTGGGTCATCCTCTGAAGAAGGCAATGGTATCACTCTAGCTGAAGTCCACAATGCTATCAGGAAGCTCTCTCTTGCAAAAGCACCAGTTTTAGATAAGATTCCAGTGGATTTATTTAGGGCAGAACCAGAAATATGGGGACCCTATCTCTGGATTGTTTTTAATGCTATAGGAGCAGATGAGGGTCATACTATGGCACTTATTATGCTGGACCTCAGTGCCGCGTTTGACACTGTAGCACATTCCATCTTGCTACAGTGTCTAAACAAAGCCGGGATCACCAAGGCGGCACTGGGTTGGCTGAAAGCATTCCTCACAGACCGCTGCTTTCAGGTTCAGAGAAGTACCTTCCTCTCAGACAGCATAGACCTAGAGTAGGGGGTGCCTCAGGGCTCTGCCCTGAGCCCCACCCTGTTCAACCTGTACATGGCTCCCTTGGCAGACGTGGTTCAATCGTACGGTGTTGAATTAGTCTCCTACGCCGACGATACCCAACTGCTTATCTCCCTTTTCCAAGCTCCCACCATAGCAGCTGCCAACTTCAAAACCTGCATGCAGGATCTTGCAGGTTGGATGAACCAACACTGCTTGAAGCTAAATGGCTCTAAAACTGAGGTTTTAGTGATAGGAGGTAATGATGCTAGCTGGACAAAAGAATGGTGGCCACCTTGTCTTGGTCCCTTACCCACCCCTTGTAAGGAAGCAAAGAATTTGGGTATATGGGTTGATCCTAAACTTTCTTTTGATGGTCATATTCATAAAGTAGTAGGGAAATGCTTCGGGGTTCTGAAGACCCTTAACCGTACGCTGGACCTTCTTCCTTTAGAGGCCAGACGAACTATGACCCAAGCCCTAGTGACCTCCCGGTTAGACTACGGCAATGTGCTACTTCTTGGAACTACGGAAAGAACATCAGGAGATTGCAGGTTCTACAAAACACGGCAGCACGACTAGTCCTCAGATTACCCAAAAGAGCAGCCTCTAAACCTACCCTGGCTGCTCTACACTGGCTACCAATAAAAAAGAGGATCTTATTCAAAGCGCTCTTGATGTGCTATAGGATCACCTCGCACAAAGCCCCCTCTTATCTGACGGATCTAGCCATCCCCTATGAGCCTAACAGAACACTACGCTCTAGGGGAACTGGCCTACTTAAAATCCCCCGGATAAAAAAAGCCAGAATGGGAGGCCGCTCCTTTCGTGTGTTAGCGGCCAACAAATGGAACGCTCTTCCAATTAATATCAGGCTAGCGGACACTGAAACTAAATTTAGGAAACTATTAAAGACCTACCTATATACACTTTAGGTTTCCAGCCCTTCGCTCACTTCTGTCTCTCTCTCCACAGCGCGGGGATACGCCGGGATGGCGTCACCATGCGCTTTACAAACCCCTTTATTATTATTATTATTATTTTATTATACTTCGAGGTATGGCGATCCCGGACACCTGGTTAGGGGCTGTAATCTACCCCATTTTCCAAAAGGTTTCACCTCTATTGCCGACCACCTATAGACCGATCAGCTTGATCGATGTCACCCAGAAACTGTTTGCTAGGATTCTCCTTGATCGCCTTCAGGTGTGGATGGAGGAGAGTGAAATCTTGAATCGCTATCAGGCAGGTTTCAGGAAAAACATCTTGACCATTGACCAAATATTAGGGTTGCAGGTACTATATGGGAAGACGGTATCAATGGAGGGTGGCAGCCTCTATTTGATATTCGTCGACCTGAAAACAGCCTTTGACTTGGTTCCCAGAGATAAATTATGGGAGGTTCTCAAACACCAGGGAATCCCCCCTTATCTCTTGGCTCTTATATCTGCGAGGCCTCAGGGTAGTTTATGCGCTATATAAATGTAATTTTCATTTCATTTCATTTCATTGATCATCATATTGCACATGGGCAATTATGCCCAAGTAAGGTACGGGAAACTTTGGGAATTAACCCCTCATTTCCAAGTCAATAGAGTACTAAGGCAGGGGTGCGTGTTTGCTCTAAACCTCTTTTGCCTCTTCATCGATGCTTTGGTCACCCATTTAAATGAAGTAGTTGACAATGATGCCCCTAAACTGGCACATAGCAAGGTGCCAGCTATGACGCTTGCGTATGACACCTTGCTTCTTTCTAAGTCACCCATGGGCATCCAGAGGGTTCTGGACAGCTTTGTAACCTTCTGCACAACTAGAGGGCTGGAAATGAACACGCTAAAAACCAAATTTATGGTTTTTAATCCAGCCAAATCCTCCTGTCCTAATCCCTCTTAAAATGGTACCTTGCTAGAGAGGGTGACCATTTTTGATTATCTTGGTGTCACACTGTCTGAAAAGTTTGACTGGCGCCCACAATTATCTAAAGCTAGCCTCAAACTTGCCCAGACGGTAGGGGGAGTATTAAAAACCTAAAAAAGCTTTTCTTGCAAACCGGCTGCCGCGATGGCCGAGATTTACAAAGTGCAAATTAGGAGTGCTGTATTGCATGGGGCTGAGCTATAGGGGCATTGTCCCCCTGGTGGTCTGTCCAAAATCGAGGACAACTTTATGAGACAGCTGCTGGGTCTTCCACCTTGTACCCCACTCATCCCCTTAACCTCATAGCTGCTATTACACATTCCTCCCCAGTGCTGCGCTGTCCATTAGAACTAGTGCTGAATGGACGGTCAATGGTCGTGCGCAGCACTGGGGAGGTAGCGCTGCTGACGACCATTGGCCGTCAGCAGCACTTAAGGGGTTAAGCATGGATCTTGGTATTAGACCCATAGCAGAGGAGATAGGTCTTCGACCGTTAACATTCTGGCGCAGATTGTGGGTGACCCCAGAACTTGCAGACTATCGGATGGAATTAAAGGAGATTCTAGGTTCTCCGGGAGTGGGTAACCTGTCTTGGTTCGCATATATTAGGGACACATGTCACAAGCTAAGTCTGCCAAACCTATGGAGTAACCCAGAAGTAGCATGTCAGGCTATTTCACGTCTCGCACTAGTCAAAGCTTATAAATTGCTCAAACTAACCGACATACAGGGGAATACTCTATTAGGTCATTTAACAGTCGACTTTCTAAACATCAAAGCTGAGGACCACTTTGAGCACTTTTTGGATATTATTCAACCTTTCTTGGCAAGGAAACTCTATTTCCAGTTCTGAATAGGGACTCTTCCGCTTCGTGTCTTCACCAACAAGTGGTCAATAGACTTCCCCTTGGGGTGTCCTGCATGTAACTGTACTGATGAGACTGATATCAATGTTTTCTTTGTTTGTCCTGGGTACAAAACAGCTAGACGGAAATGGTTAGTTCCACTTTGCAGGAACCTGCAGTGTAGGCAGTATGTGGAAGCATTCACATTACTGCGTACGGACTCTCACCTTCCTATAGTTTTTGCAGCTTCCCGCTTTTTGAACTCTATGTGGCTCAACCGGAGGTCAATCCTAAATTCAGCTGTGCAAGTCTAAACCTTTTTAAATTGTTCATCTTGTTATTCTTTATTTACATTGTCTTTTTAACCATTTAATCGATGTTTTATTATTATTTTCTTTTTACCTGCCATATTTTAAAAATTAACACCGATGAATAATGGAAATTTAAAGATATCAACTTGATTTGGGGTAGTTGGGGGTCGCGGACTAGTACCACCTTATTTGTATCAATTTCTCCCCGTTATGATGAATTTTATCGATGTTTTAACTGAGTTTTGTCTTATTTTATCCTCATATATTGCTCTTTTTCCATGTATTTTATGTATTATTGTCTGTATTGTTCACTTTTTAAGGTCTGATTGACCGAAATAAAGTGTATTGGAACGGAATAATGTAAGGTTGGCTAGGGCCCAAAATCCACAGCTATGTTCATTGCAAAAAAAGTTTTCACTGGAAAAATGTGATGTGTCACGTTGCATTTTGGGCAGTTTCCTGTCGTAGGCACTAAGCCTACCCACACAAGTGAGGTGCAATTTTTACCGGGAGCCTTGGGGAAAAACTAGGTGGGTGGAATTTTGTGGCTCCCCGCAGATTACAGACCTTTCCATCACAGAAATGTGAGGAAGATGTGTTTTTATTTACAAAGTTTGAGGTATGCTGGGGATTCTGGGTAACAGAACCTGGTAAGAGCCACACAAATCACCCCATCCTGGATTCCCCTAGGTATATTATAGTTTTAAAAAAATTACAGGTTTGCTAGGTTTCCCTAGGTACCGGCTGAGCTAGGGATGATTTTTACTATTGTGATATCAGTACTCAAATTGGATCTTTTCCCTCCCTCCGTTTAGTTACAATCTCTGAATAAACTTTAATGCATCATTATTTCTGTATTTGCTTGAACCTAATAAAGTTCTTCTAAACTCAAACAAAACACAGAATTCAATACTGTTTGGCATAATACAGACTTGGATTAGAAAGAAATAAGTAATACAATGCAAATGAGGTTTATACAGGGGGTCCGCACACGTTTTTCCCCGATACCCTGAAAATAGTTAAACTAGGCGTGTCTACTTTCTTGGGCAGAAGGAACAAGGTGGGATGGGGCCTGAAACGTGGGTCCGGCTAGAAATTAGAGGTGAACGTTTTAACACTTTTACAAAAGCACAATTCAAATGAAATCCACCCTAGATATGGGAGTAGATTGTTCAAACACATTTTAAGAGCGGAGTTTTTAGTGGTGCCTGGAAGGGCTGCTGTCGGCTCCCATGCTTTCTTTCCATTGATACAAACTCCACCAAGCCGGGCCGCCCAAAACGGAAAGAGGGCTGAGTGACACACCAGACCCTATTAATAGCAGGGATTATAAAACTCAGAACTCCCCCTAAAATGTGCTGGGAGATATACTGTGTCATGTTACAGAAACGGCTTCTTCCAATGCACGCACATTTGGGCTAATGCGACCCATATGTCGACCGCAGAACTTGGAAAAGCACTGCTGAGAAATGTGAGCTGCGCACAGGGACCTGCGTGCGTTCCATTCCACCTCCATAATGTAAGTGTATCCTGACCTCACCCCTTCGTCCCCGGGGCTCGTGCGCTCAGGCCGGCGGGACACGTGTCCGTCGACCATAGAGGCGGACGCGGCGTAAGGGCAGAGCGCCGCGCCTGTCACACTGGAGGTGTTGGAGCCTAATTTGAGGGGGGGAAAAGTAATTGCATGTTGCGGCCTTAAATTGCGCGGCTCAGTGTGAACTAGCGTGGTCCGATCACGAGAGGGTTAAAGCCGTACAGAGCGATAATATCTCATTACACAAAAGTGCATGTAGGAACATTAAAATATTCCCTGATGTGTTAGCTACAGCAGCGTACGCCAGTGCCAACATAAATGTTGCACACCATGTCTTTATTAAACTTTCTCCAGCTCTGCTGCTCTTCGCTGGCATGCGCTCATTGCTTCGGCGTCCTGCAAATCGTATTTTTAATTCTCCTGTAGTAGGGTCACTTGTCTTCATGGATTTTTGTGGGGTGTTTACCTATTTACCTATGAACCTCAAAATATGTGGAACCCTATGTTGTGAAGCCCGAAGACAGCCTATCAAAAATATTTTTGAGCGTAGTCACATTTCCAGAAGTAAAAAACATTCGGCCATTTGTTGTAGTTTTAAAAATGTGCAAAGGTCTGAACATTATACTAGTAGGACTATAAACAAAATCGAATGTATTCATTGGTAACATGACTTTCCTGTCTGTTTACTTTTATTATTAGACAGGGATCGTTAACTCTAGGACACATTTAAAAGTGTTTTCTATTTATATTTGCTGTTTGAAGTAAATACAGGTAAGGGCTAAAAATATCAGCTTTGGGAGATTTTCTTTATTTTTTTTTACCTGCCCGGACAGTAAAACACCGGTGGTCCGTAGAAAACCTGCTAGGTGGCAACTCCTTACATGGTAAGAAAATGGAAGGTTGGAGGGAGCATTTTCTTGATTCTACAAGAGGGATCTTGTGGGCAAAGGAAAGAGGATAGTCCCACTCACTTAAGTGTTTGCTGTCTCTTTCTAGTAGTCCTGCTTAGATAGCCAGGCCCATTTTCTGAAATGATGAGAGTCCTGGCCTACAAAGGTGAAAGCACTTCTCCTGGGTCCAGCTATTGTAATATGTTATGTAGTTATGAAACGTTGTATATTCTTTATATAGTTCACATTCACCAATTACCTGGGCTGCCTCTGCTTTGGTATTGAATTTGTCTGCAGCTGTAGGTTGTTCTGCGGGGCACGCCTCAGTGGAGGGTGGCATGGGGCTTGCCCTAGCTCCATGAGTAAGTGTGGTGTGGAATGCGTGAAGGGCTTACCCTTCAGATGGAGTCTGTGTGGAGTGGGGTCTTGCGATCAGCCATCCAAAGCTGGGTGGCAATTCGACTGGACATTGGTGTAATAGTGACTATAAGAGCTACTGAGAACAGGCTCTTGCACTATCATCAGTGTCACTAGCACCCACTGTCCAGCTCCAGTGACAGTCACTTGGACTTTAAATATATTATTATTACACAATTCAATGGACCTCGTTTTATTGACATTATTATAACGGATACTCTGGGGAGCCACACTGAGAGTAAATAATGACCTGCAGGCGCGCGCAGTGCTCTGCAGCGCTTTGAGTCGGCCACTGGCAGAATGTGCCTGGCCTCTTCCACAGCACTGGGTCCCCTACGCTGGATCCCGATACGAAAGTATCAGGCGCAAACGGAGATGCTTATTTTTTCCCAAACAGTCCTCAACCGAGTAAACCGGGTGGGGAAAAAAGTTCACTGAGTAGAAAGGTGCGTAATCAGGACTCAGACCTACCATTTCCTCCTGGGGTGATTTCTCCTTCCTATCCCTTACTATTCGGTAGACTGCCAGGAAGTAGAGTTATCACCGTGTTGTTTTTACAGTAAA
The DNA here is from genome assembly GCF_964263255.1 of Lissotriton vulgaris. Taxonomy (NCBI): domain Eukaryota; kingdom Metazoa; phylum Chordata; class Amphibia; order Caudata; family Salamandridae; genus Lissotriton; species Lissotriton vulgaris. The sequence goes on from NC_141686.1 coordinate 104,873,505, forward strand.
ATGTAGCGTTTCGTTTTTAATGATGTTTGCTTCAGCGACGCAAAAACACGCCAACGGGTGTGTTGAGAAGCAAAACGTCTCTCAGTGCTGCTCTGTGGTTCTCAGCCTCGGGGCACCAAGGGTGGGGGTGGCGGTGCTCAGTACGTGGCCTGGAATGATAATGAGGGTCCTTTCAGCCAATGACAGCTGCCATTAATTGCCGTTTAGCGCCTTCTTCCCTGCCTCTGATGGCTTAAATGTTTTTTTGTGTAGGACAAACTGCCTCAGGAGTGTCCACTTGGCACCCCTAAACAAGTGCAACCACAGCCTGTCAATGGACACGCCCCCCGTGCGACAGGCTTGTTGTGGATTGACTGACTGCAGGTTTAAGCTAAAGAGGACATGGGTCGCGCGTGACATTCTACCAGCCTTAGGGTGACCCGGCGTCCCGGATTTGCTCGGACAGACCCGGTTTTCAGACAGATGTCCGGGCAGATTTCAGGAAATATGTCCCTGTTTTTAGAGAGAGTTGGCTGAAAGCGCGCCCTTCTCTAGCAGACCGCAAACCTGGATGAAGCGGCACGTTGAACAGGTATTTGGAACTCGGACGCTGTACAGCACTCATATTCAAAAGAAATAATAATTAAAGAAAATCTTTTATTTACATCTCGAAATATAAGGCAATACAAATAAAAAAAACACTATCAAATATAAATGGCCCCAGTTACGCCCCTCCCCACATAGTTAAAGTGCTTGCACTACAAAGAAAAGTTTGATGTCTTCAAGGACGATCAAGCCTCACACATTTTATTATGTGCTGTGCAGTGATTAATTTGTAAAACAATAAGTTCTGGTGTCCAGAGTTTAACTCAGACGTAAGTGACTGACGCTATTGGATGTCGGCATGCCCAGTACCAAGGCTGCATAGTCTTCATCACCTCGTGCCTCTTTAGTCCACCACCACTGACTCCCTGCTCCTTTATCTGACTCTTGCAGGCTCCTGCTTTTCCCTTTCGTCACGGTTTCACCTTCTTTCTCTTCCTTCTTCGTCTCCGTTATGTCTTTTTTCACTCTCTTGGGTAAAAGTTTGATAAGGACAAGGACAAATAACTGCCGGTCCTAAAAAATGAGCGACAGTGTGCCCCACCCGCAGCGCCCAGGTGGCAAAGGCAGGCCCAGATGTGGGTCCTATGCTCTCTGTCCGGGCTTTAAGTGGGATGAAAAAACTGGGGGGTCTCTCAAAGGGGCATGGCCAGTGTAATCAGGGGCGTGGCTTTAAAACACTTCCGCTAAAAATCTGTATTTAGTATAGTGTGCCGCCCAACTTGTATTTTGTTGTTTCTGTCACTGCATCCAGATGTGATACAACAAGTAACATCATACCTACAAGTAAGGACTATTGGCTTTGTCAATGGTTATTAGTTGCATAAGATAAATAAGCTGCAACTAAATCTTGTTACATAAAATACTGAAAAAGCTTCCAATTGAAGCCCTGGTGACCCTACCGCAATGCTGCTGCTCTTGCGTTTCAGAAAGAGAAGGGAAATCCAGAGAGAAAATGACTCTCTTTAAAGGATTTCCCTTCCCCCACAAAGCTCACCTGGCATGACGTCATGCCGTAACTTCTCCATTAGTGAGAAGTGAGCGGTGTGAGCAGCGCATATCCATGTGCTTGTTGTCTGGAAACGGGTCTCTATCTGGCTGTTTTGCGCCCTGGCACTTTTTTCCGGACTGCAGTGACAGTAAACTGCTGTCTCTGCAGTCTGGAAAAAAAACGGACCCTTTATGCCAGGGCTCAAAACAGAGCCTGATAGAGACCCGTTTCGAGGCCTCTTTTAAAAAACTCCCGGTGCTCAGACCCCTTGAGACCCGGCCCACTTAAAGCCCTGCTCTCTGTGCCACTGTAGCCAAGCTTCAAGCTGGCTGATGAGCCCCAATGAGGCGAAACCAGTCTTGTGCTGCATGTCTTTCGGCTCAGGGAGGACCTGGCTTGGCAGTTTCTGGATGAATTGTTCTACTTGGAGCATATAGTTGCGTAAAAACTGTGGTATCATGATAAGCAAAAGAATGATGGTTTTGAAGGCTACCCCGAGTGATTGCCAGTGGCTAGACCTATTGCACCTATTCCTACCATTACCTTTTCTGTGTTCGATGTAATGAGCCATGTGGCAAGAGTATGCCCAGGCGTGAGTCCTGTGCTCACTGTGTCACTGAAACCAAGTTACAACCAAATGACAAGCCTTAATCAAGACAACACCGTTTTTGGGTTGCTTGTGTTCCAGTTCACGTAGGACATGGCTTGACAGTCCAGACAAATTGTTCCTCTTGAAGAAGGGTCAAGACTGATTTGCATAAAACTGGGTCCAAACTGAGGTGGCCTGGTGAGCAAAAGAAAAATGGTTTGGATTGCTCCAAGCTATTGCCAGTGGACAGACTTATTGCAAGCATTCCACCCATCACCTTTTACGGATTTGATGTAACATCCTCAGTGGCAAGCATATTAGAGGTGGGTGATCCAACAAAGTAACAGGGAGAGCCAAGCCAGTCATTGGCACGGCTCTTGGAGCCCATGCACGACCTGAGCCCTTTAGGCTAGGCCTTGTGTTGCACGTCTTAATTGAGGATATGTGTGTTGCAGCGGTCAGAGCTGCTGACGCCAGAGTGCGGGCCTGTGGTTCGATCACCTGTGACAGCTCAGCTCAGCATCATGTAACTCTGGGCAATACCTCACCAAATCTCCCTGACGGCCCCTGCGCCTTGAAACACTTGAGGGGCTGGTATGTTTGCACTTTACAAATACAAATGTATTTATTTCTAAAATAAATGTCACATACAATATGATAAAGTCCATTGCCGTCCCGGGACTACAATTCCCGGCAGCCCCAGCGGTGAGGCACACACCAACGACGAGGGCAGCAAGTGCCAGGAGTCGCATAAAGCCAGCACAGGGCTCCGGTGGAGCGGGAGCCCTGTCTTGCAGGAGGCGACCTGTATTGCCCAGCCGACACCGCCAAGAGCCACGATTGGTAAAGGGGGACTTACCTTTGCTCGCCGCCACCGCCGAGAGTCCAAACGCCAGCAGTAGCGCCATCGCCGACCCGGGACTACAATTTCCGGCAGCTCCAGAGGCGCACACCAACGACAATGGCAGCAAGCGCCAGGAGGCGCAAAAAGCCAGGGCAGCGCCGGGAGAAGCCCAGGACAAGGTCGGGGCCGTCTGGGGCCAGAAGAAGCCGGACCGGGCCACCCCTCTTGCGTCTGCCAAAAGAAGCGACGGACATAAAGGTACTATTGTAATCTCTTCGGCCCCATGAGACTAATAATTATTTGTCTAGTCAATTATTAACTTTACCCCTAGTATGGACATGTAAAAAATACAAACACAATTGCTGCATATATTTTATTGGATTTAACGCACCGGTTCCTCTAATCTTAAATATCACTTATTTTCTACTCCTTTTCCTACCTGAAATACCACAAAATGGGCAAAAGGGTTTTTTCTGCCAAGAAACCACCACCACCCCAGCATACACCCATTCTTAAACCAACATCAATATATAGGATGCTAGAGAAAGCCCTTGGGGCTGTAGCCTTTGAAATCGAAAGAACGGAAAGGCGTCTATCGATTACACCTAATTTAGATACTGACCCACTGATTTCTGATTCCCCTGGTGATACAGAAGCATCATTATTCGAGTTGTCAAGTGATTTACCTTTAAATGTAGATGCTACACGCAGAGAGTCCCAGATTTGTAGCACCCGCCCACGGCTAGAAAGAAACACCAAAACAAAGCTGAGACCAAAAGTAAAGCCTCCAACCAAACGGAAAAAAATACATGACAGCACTGTAGATACAGAAAAGTCCCCGATGGTTAGCTCAGTAGCAGACTCCACTGTGCAAACTAATGACCAGCCTGGGTGGGTGACATCCTTGGTAATTAATCTACAGATTCAGATGAGAGCTATTATCAAGGAGGAACTTAGGCCTATACTAGAAAGGCTGGAGGGTCTGAAGGTAATCATGGATGTTCGGGCATCATCTAAGACTAAGGCTAGTCTTGAGAATAAGATAAGTAAAAATACTACTAATACTCCTCCGAGAGACAAACCTAATACCCCCATAAACAGAAGAGTACTATCTCCAATAATTAATACAATTCCAGGTGTCCCACAACAGGCGAGGATTACTAGGGAAAAAGCAGTAGCCAACCCCACCTTAAATCAAGCAAAGGAAAAAACGGCCCAACCATTAGTAACAGGAAGTGCAGGGGAAACAGATAAGTTTACTGGTCAAGGACTGACAGTAGTATGCCCACCTCACTAGCATAATGACCAAACATTCAGCCTACCAAACATAAATCTTCCGCCTGCATCAGCCCCGTATGTGTTAATTCTGGCCAGGGTACCTGAACTAAGGAATGGTCTGACAGAATCCCACCAAGAGTTAAAAAACAAAAGTGTTCACTGGTTAACCAATCATTGTAATTTTTGATACGAAAACTCATAAGAGATCTTATCTACTAGAAGGGTGGGTTGGATTGGTGCACGTCACAAAGATATTCATGGGAATTGTATAGTTATTAATTTTAGAAATCCTGCAATCACAGATAGAATTTTAGCATCAGTGTTTGGGATGAACACGGGTAATATCTCTCTACTCCCTTTGTTTTTTTTTACCCCCCAGAGCCCCACAGCAGTATGACCACCGTCATCAATTGGGATGGAGATCTCTAAATAATAATCGCTTCTCAAGAAATATAGGCCAAAACTGGAGAAACCACTCCAACTTTAACACCTGTACTGGAAATAGGTTTAGCCCCCTTGAAGGGGTGGATTGACTGATCGAAGACCCAGAAGTGGCACAGGAGGTCAACCCTGTTAACTCAGATAATTCTGATGATGGGGTTCGCCCCCCTGAGCCCTATACCCCTAGACAGGAAGGATTGGTCGGAGAGTACTTGAGCGGTTCCCGAACCAGCCCACTCTAAAAGGGGGTGGGTCAGTATTGTCAGTAGGACCCCCTCGTCCTATAGCTGTGAGGAGTATTGAGATGGCAGCTACACAAACAGCTTTACACCCAGGATCCAAGAATTGCCATCCCCTGTCTTTGGAAACTGGTAATAAGATAACCTCTAACCAAGAGATTACAATAGCCTTATCCTGGAACGTAGCAGGAATCAATAGTAAAATAGATGATCCTGAGTGGAGATCATTTATTGTTGAACATGATATATGTATGCTACAGGAAACATGGGCGAGAGGAGAGGTCACCATGCAGGGGTTTGCCTCTTTTTACATCCCGGCAATCTCCGGTGGTGTAGGAAGACCATCGGGTGGACTAATCACATGGGTAGGCGTCCATCTAGGCTGCACGGCAGTTCAACTAGATACATGCTCTAGAGATATACTATGTGCACAATTGCAGTTTCCTCTCCACAGTCCTATCATTTTAATCAATGTATATTCAAGACCCACATCTAGAGGAAAGGAGTCTACCACCCTTGAGGAGCTAGATATAGTTTTATCTAGCATCCCTGCAAAACACATGGTTATATTAGGAGGGGACCTCAATTGCCAGTACGAGCCCCTTGAGGGCTCATATTGTGATAGTATTCCTGAGGAGGATCTCCTTCTTGAAATACCGGAATCTAATTGTCCACCGGTGACCAAATGGACACCCTTGGTAATACAGATGAACTGCCTTACCCTAAACCACTCACAAAGAGCATGCAACGGCAGATCGCCCTCTGAAACATTGTGTGGCTACACATTCCATAGCCAGGACCGAGGGTTCCTACTGGACTACATCCTGCTAAATACCAATTTCTGGGACAGGATGTCTGATTTTAGAATTCTCCCCCGTATTGATAGCGACCACAATGCGCTAGTAGTCGACCTCCAAATAGTTAGCTCTAGGAGATCGCACTGTGTTGATACCCCTGACGATTCTAGGTTAACTGTCTCAAACTGTAGGAGGCGTGTATGTTGGTTTAATTTTATCCAATCGCAGGAAAACATGAGCACCCTCTACGATGCTCTACTACCGGTGTTTTTAGAAGCCTCTACCCTATATAATTGTAATAGGGACCTTATGGACAAAGAGGCGATTGGGCTAAACCTTGAAAAATGTAGAATAATTTTACTAGATTACTTTTACCCCAGCAAACCAAAAAGATCTAGTAGGCCTATGCCCCACCAGTGGTATAAAATATCTTGTCGTAAAGCTAAAAGCTGCACTGGTGGCATCAATTAAATCAAAGCATCACCCCCAAATCAAAACCCTGAGAAGGGCTTATAAAGTAGCTGTTCAGGGAGCTAAACACAGATGGGAAATGGAAAATTGGGACCTACCAAAAACTTCTCTTGGGGAAAGAGATATGAGAACTTTTTGGGGAGTTGTCAACTCTGGCTCAACAGTACCCAGAAGAGCGCTAGAACCTAATTTAGGAGAAGAGGTCTGGCGAGAACACTTTGAATCTCTGTATAAGGAGAAGGAGATTTCAGAGGTGCTCCCAAGTAACCACCACTCTGATGATACCCTAGGGCCGATTATAACCTTACAGGAAGTAAAGGCTGCAATAGATAAAATAGCCTCAGGTAAAGCCCCTGGTTTGGATAAGATCCCAGGGGATCTCTTTAGGAGCGAGCCATCCATTTGGGCCCCTTATCTTTGGGTCCTCTTTAATGCAATTTTGATGGGTATGAAGATCCCTACAAGTTGGGCGGGCGCGGAGATAATCCCAATATTTAAAAAGGGTTCCCCTTTACTACCAAGTAATTATAGGCCATCAGTCTAATTGATATCCCTCAAAACATTTTTGCACGAGTCCCACTCCTCAGACTTCAATCCTGGATGGACAATGAGAGTATTCTTTCTCCGCTCCAGGCAGGGTTTAGGGAAAAATTGTCAACCCTGGATCAGGTATTAAGACTACAACTACTTTATTGGAAGACGGTTTGTCTGGAGGGGGGTAGTTTGTACTTAATATTTGTGGACCTGAGGTCAGCTTTCGACTTGGTGCCAAGGGAAAAATTATGGTCTGTCTTACTCGAGTTGGGGGCCCCGGTGTATCTTATATATCTCATTAGACGTCTGCATGAAAACAACTTTGCACAAATAAGATTCGGTAGGGATGGAAAACTGACAGCACCCATGCCTATTAAACGAGGTGTACGCCAGGGCTGCGTACTCACTCCAACATTGTTCAGCCTTTATATTAACGGTCTGATTAATGCCCTGTCACAAGAAAGAGACCTAGATGCCCCAAAACTAGCTTCACGTAGGATCTCAGCTATGATATTTGCCGACGACACGCTCCTGGTGTCTAAATCTCCTATGGGGATTCAAAGGGTTTTGGATAGATTTCAGTTGTTCTGTGAAGAAAGAGGGCTTGAGATCAACCTCCAGAAAATAAAATTTATGGTGTTTAATAAACCAAAGAGTACTCGTCCAAATCCTTTACTTAATGGTGAACCCCTGGAAAGTGTAACATCCTTTACGTATCTCAGCATTACAATCACTGGGACCATGGACTGGGGGGCACATATAGTGAAGGCAGCATTAAAATTAGCCCAGTCAACAGGGGGCAACTTGAAGGTCTTCAATAAATCAGACAAGAGTGCTATCAGCCCGGCGCTAGAAATATATAAGGTTCAGGCATTGTTGCATTGTATGGCGCAGAACTCTGGGGCCACTGGAAGCCTAAATCCCTCATGCAGGTCGAGAATCAATACATTAGGAATCTAATTAGATTGCCACGTAGTACTCCTCTAATTCCATTACGTTTAGACCTGGGACTGATGGAATTGGAGGAAGTCCTATGTCTCAGACCCCTTCTATACTGGCGTTGCTTATGGTCGACACCTGAACTCCTCCCATATAAAGAAGAATTGTCTGAAGTTCTAGAAATTAGGGGTGCTGCTAGACTTCCCTGGTTTTCCCACATTAAACATCTGTCAACTGACATGGGTCAGGGGGATTGTTGGTCTGATCCAGAGGTAGCATGCCCCCAAATCTCTAAGAAACAAATGAAGGCCAAATATGAGAACTATAGAATGGCCTTACTACATTCTAACTCCAATATAGGTAGACTAATCACAACCTTTTTGGAAATAAAGGACAATTCTGTCTATGAAAAGGTTCTTTTGCCCACATGCATCATTGTTACATTTTGCAATTTCTTAATTGCGAAAATGAAGGAATCGCAATTAAGAAATCGCAAAATGCTATGCATTAAAACATTGCAATATTTTTTGCGATTCGGTATTTTTCCTTAATTGCGATTCACAATTTGCGAATCGCAATTAAGGAAAACCCTTCCCATTGATTCCTATGGGCCAAAAGGCCCATAGGAATGAATGGGAAGGCATTCACAGTTTGCGAATTTCAAATTGCGAATCGTAAAATGTGAATGCAATTTCAAGGGTGCGGGGGGGTCCAAAGAACCCCTCCCTGCACCCCTGAAATGTAACTTTAAATGCATTTTACACACACACATGCCCCTAGGGCATGTGTGTGTGTAAATTAAAACTTTCAAAATTGCAATTTGTGCATATTTGAAAGTTTTCGGTAAATTAGCATGAAGTTCAACTTCATGCTAATTTACCCCTTCCAAATTGCGAATTCACAATTTAAAAATAATCATGCATTGCATTTAAGAAATCTCAAATTGCGATTTCTTAAATGCAATCGCAATTTTAGAAATCGCAACATGGTTGCGATTCCTAAAATTGCAAAATGCATGATGCATTCCAAATTAGCCAATTGCATTCGCAAACGGCCGAAAATTGCGATTCGCACCGTTTGCGAATGTAATTGACTTTGATGCATGTAGGCGAAAATCTTTATTCTTTATCTGCAATTCAGATTTGGGGTTCTGCCTCTCCGTTGTTTCACTTCAAAGTGGAAAACGCAAAATAAGGACAGGTGCCCTGCTTGTGACCATCCCGTGGAATCTGAGTTACATGTTTTCTTTGGCTGTCCGGGATACAGCAAAGCGAGAAAAAGATGGCTGGTGCAGATCTGTAGAAATCTGGGCAGTAGACGCTGCGCTGAAGTGTTTGGGATATTGAAATATGATTTCAATATCCCAATCGTTTATTCAGTTGCGGGGTTTTTGTTTTCTATGTGGTGTGCAAGAAGGGTCTTTCTCAAACCACTAAGCGAGCCACCAGATTAGAATTAGTAGTTGTCAGGTCTAATTTTAACAATTGATAAAATCTCCCCTTATAATGTTACATATCATTTAACGGAATTTTTTTGCTCTTTTTTCTTTTTTAATGTTTTCAGCTTGATTTATCTATTTTTAAAGCACTATGCACTTTAAATGAAATCTTCTATGGATATGTGACGTGCCTTCATTGTATACTAGCCACTCTGCTTTTTAAAACATAAAATTCTTGAACTTAGGTATTTATATAATGTTATTTTTGTAGTGTCTTTTTTAATTCTCACAAATGTAACGAGTTTTTATTCTAGCTCTCCTGATGTATTTTTGTAAATGAACGCTGTAAATTCTGTACTTTTTAGGTATTGTTGACCGAAATAAAGTTACTTTGACTTGACTTGAATGTGATAGTCTCTTCAAAATTAAAAAAAGTGTATTTCTCTAACATGTAGAAACGTTTACATTAATATATAACAGTATGCCCTGCACTAATAAAAGTGATAGTTTTTAAACATGAAACATTAGTGAACTAAGAGGCAAGACAGTTGTCATGTAAACCCTGTAAGCAGCACAGATTATTATAAGGCAACAATATAGTCTATTACATCAAACACAATAGGTTTTTGTACAACTGGTATTCTTAACTCAAATATTTGAAAGTGCTTTCATACATGATAATGAAGGAAAAAAATTAGTTTTGGCGGAAAAAAATATTTGCCTAAGATCACAGTTTAAGTGGGAAAGCTGTGATTAATTTAGGTTTTCGAGTTTCACTTTGCATAGATCAGCTACTAAGTGGGTATCCATTTGTTTTTTTTAATGTTGGGACGTGACAGGCTGCTGGAGTCAGACGCCACCAGCTCCTTTTTTAATCTGCACAAATTTTGTTGTTCAGGTCTCGCCTCTCAATGCCATGCGCATTGAGAGGAGCGAGACTATAGGGTTTAAACAGAGTTTACCTAGCTGGCGATTTGATGCTGTGCCCGTGCGCTTTTAGGTCAATGCGCAAGCGCATTGACCTAAAATGCGCGTGCACAGCATCAAATCGCCAGCCATCTGTTCCCCAGCAGCTCTTCCCGCTCCGCCCCACAAGCTTCCCCCAGCGTGTTCTCTGCCTGAGCCGCACTCCTCCCACACCTTTGAAGTGAAGCTTAGCTTCACTTCAAAGGCCCATACTGCATAACACTATCTCCCCGCTCCGCCCCCTGCTGCGACTGTGGCGCATTTCTCCTCCCCCTTCCCCACAGCAATGCCCACCGTCTTTCAAACAAACGAGAGAGAGAGCAATGCGTCGAGCTTGCAAATAAATGCTCCTAGCTGCCTTATTTTGCCGACAGGCACTTCATTGCACAATGCACACACTTCTAATTGCGAAGCACACCGAGCTTGGTTGATGCTGGTCGTGTCTGTTTGTATTTCACTGCATTGCGCTTTTGCACACCAGTCTAGAGGACTGTCATGTTTATTTTACATATTTAACGTGCCCTGCATTACTTGGAGTATATAAAACAAGAGCTTTTCAAAATCACTAACATGATTCATGCCGTACATACTATCACTGAAACGGCCACACGACGGAGTTCTTTGTTTAATTAAGTTGTGGAGGGTATATTTACCAAGTGCAGTTATGTGGCGTCGAGCTTGCAAATAAATGCTCCTAGCTGCCTTATTTTGCCAACAGGCACTTCATTGCACAATGCACACACTTCTAATTGCGAAGCACACCGAGCTTGGTAGATGCTGGTCGTGTCTGTTTGTATTTCACTGTATTGCTTGTGATGTGCTCTCTCATCCAAGCAGCAGCACACGATGCGCCAATGCGTGTATACACATTTTAAAGTAAATATCCCCCCAGTGTTTATTTATAAATTCCCAAATATTGAATGCATGCATTTTTTTGATTTTCATCACTGCAATAGGTATGATCATAGAGGGCGTGGCTGCCTCCTTTTCGGAGCCCCTCCGCCCTATCCAACAGGGCAGCGCATGCAGTGCTGTTTTCTTCCTCCCTTTTTTGGGGGAATGTTCTGGTAGCGGAAGGCAATGCTCAAATCTGCCGGCGACGCTGCTCTGCGGTTCTTTGTTCGTAGACCTCATTAAACATGCAGTGACACTGGCGGGGTTTTGTACTATTAACAATGCCGTTATTTGTTCTTTCAGTACACCGAAATCCTAGTAGACCTGTATAGTACCATAAGTGGTTATTGCCAATGAACGCAACGTTGTGATATTTTCTTTGTTTTTGGAAGTAGCGCTACATTACCCACAGCAAAAAAACGGGATGAACAGGGATTTTTTTTAGCATCGCCGAAGCTAATGTTTGTGGGGAAAGTGTAACTGATGGCATCCGTATTATAAATATCTTAAGCTGGTAATATGCATAAAACGCACCTGCCCCCAAGGCAAACAATATCGACAATTTTGAAGGATTATTATTTTTTTGCACGAATGGCATGTTTTGCGTGCTTTTGTTTCACGGAGTCCAGTATGATGCCACTCTATGCATGTGCATGGTTTTTAAAGGATTTTGAGGGTTATTTTTCGTACAGAAAATGTTTAACTTATTCAAATATCAGAAGGCCATTTCTTACAAATTGAAAGTGCGTAGTAAAATGTATGCACGGTTGCCATGATGCAAGCATTTCTCACACATAGCATTGCGCTTTTGCACACCAGTCTAGAGGACTGTCATGTTTATTTTACATATTTAACGTGCCCTGCATTACTTGGAGTATATAAAACAAGAGCTTTTCAAAATCACTAACATGATTCATTCCGTACATACTATCACTGAAACGGCCACACGGCGGAGTTCTTTGTTTAATTAAGTTGGGGAGGGTATATTTACCAAGTGCAGTAATGTGGCCTAACGACCAGAGTTGCCATCTAAGTCACGTAAATACAAAACATTTTGCATTCCAAATGCTATAGGTGTCACATTCGCGAAAGTTATAACTATTGGCATTGTAAATGACAAAGCTATCAATTTAGCTATTTTAAAAAACAAAAAATAAATAAAATATTTTTCATTTACAAGACCAATAGCTCCAACTTTTCTAATGCGAGACCTATTGCATTTCCAATGCTTGTTTTAACACTGTGTTGTTTGTTAACAGCTTGCTCCTTACCTTTATTGCCTGATACCCTCCCGCAGCCCCGGTCCGACACGGCCTGTGCCGTTTGTTCGGAGGGCTGGCACCGGAAACTCCTTCTCCACTTCCGGCAGATGTCGGAGTTAGCGCTGCAGTCTCTGGTGGCCGCTAGACTACTTAGGGCACAAAGCTAGCGCAAGCGCAGTGGATGTGGCAGGCTGCTTGAGTCAGACACCGCCAGCTCCTTTTTAATCTGCACAAATTTCGTTGTTTTTAACACTGTGTTGTTTGTTAACAGCTTGCTCCTTACCTTTATTGCCTGATACCCTCCCGCAGCCCCGGTCCGACTCGGCTTGTGCCGTTTGTTCGGAGGGCTGGCACGGGAAACTCCTACTCCACTTCCGGCGGATGTCGGGGTTAGCGCTGCAGTCTCTGGTGGCCGCTAGACGCCTTAGGGTACAGAACAAGCGCATGCGCAGTGGACGCACACAGCGGGCGCACCGGCGGCGCGCCAAAGGCAAGCCCATTTGCGCCCGTCCGCGTCCAACTGGGCACATGGGCCACAACCCCTGCTCAAATTGTCGCTCCCTTACCAGGCATAAAAGGGACATTTTTGATCTTTTGACTAACAAACTACCTGACGCGCTGTTTCTTACAGAGACATGGCTTCATGATAGCTCGGGCCCTGACATCGCTGAAGCTCTACCATCCAATTATGCTATTTTCAGAGCAGATAGACCAAATAAAATCGGTCGAGGCATTGCAATAGTCTTTAAAAACATGCAAGTTTGATCCACTAAACTTACATAACTGTGAGGCTGCTTTCTTCAAACTTTCTCTACACCCGAACTTCACCTTCACAGGCTTACTAGTCTATTGGCCACCGGGGCCTTTGCCTTGGTTGGCTCTACAATTTCCTAATCTCGCAGCCTTGTTACTCGTGAACTCACCTAATTTCTCTATTCTTGGAGATCTAAATTTACATCTTGAGGACACTCAGAACTCGACGAGCAGCAACCTTATAGATGATCTAGCTGCCATGAATATCTTGCTCTGCATCTCAGGACCCACGCATAGAGCCGGCCATCTACTTGACCCGATCTTCTCCAACCTCCCCCATATACACTGTTCTCCTGCACTCCCCCTACACTGGTCTGACCATTTTCTATCTAGATTTAGTGTCACCTCCCCTATTGCCCCGGTCACCCTCAGCACAACTTCTAATATCTACAAAAGAGACTGGAAAAATTAGACATGAACACCTTCAAGCATGTCTTAGATGCTCTTCTTCCTCCTGATTTCACCAATATGGAAGATGTAGAAAACGCATCTAGAAAGATTGACGTCTGGCTTACAGATGCCACTAACGTCTGTCTCCCCCTGTCTCAAAAAAAAATTAAAAGACCACAAAATTCCAGCTCCCTGGTTCAATGAATCGCTAAAAATTGCAAAGTCCAAGTGTAAGCGACTGGAACGGAGTTGGAGGAAAAATTACTCTCTTGAGTCTGGAGACACCTACAAAAAAGAATTAAAACTATATCAAAATGCATGCGCCACTGCTAGGGCCAGCCATGTCGCCAAAACCATTTCTGAGGCCACGAACAAATCCAAAACGCTTTTTGCACTAGTTAAAGAGCTTGTGGGCTCCGAAACTACAGCAAAACCGCCCCCCTGAGCAGCAACCAATGTGAAGAACTAGCTCAATTCTTCACACTAAAAATAGAAACCATCTATCAGGACATAGCCAAACATCGATGTAACAGACCTCCGCTTTTACAGTCTACCACGTTGAATATCACGAATTGCTTCACATCTCCTCAACTGTCTCACACCCAGGAATCCCTGAATGCATGGCCATATCTCAATCAGGAGGCCCTAACCAAGATTTTAGGAAGTTTAAAATCGGGTTCACCTAATGATCCACTTCCCATTCCAATACTTAAACAACTTGACATCTCCCAACTCTCCATGATCTGTAAAACCCTTAAACTCTCCCTGCGAGACTCTATTGTCCCGGCCAGTTGGAAACATGCCATGGTGACACCTCTTCTGAAAAAACCCACGGCCGACCCTAATGTCCCTTCCAACTTCCGCCCCATCTCTCTTTTGCCAGCCTTTTCCAAGATTCTTGAGAGGCACATTCACTCTCATCTTGCCCAGTTCATTGAGGCCAATCTAATACTTCACCCTTCACAATCTGGCTTCCGTCCCGGTTTCTCCACCGAAACAACTCTGTTGGGAGTTACGGAGAACTTACGCCAGCTCTTAAACAGATGAGACACAGTGGCACTGATTTTACTCGACCTCAGCGCCGCATTTGATACCATCTCTCACACCAAACTCATAGAGACACTAACCTCTATGGGTATAGGCGGCTCTGCTCTGAGCTGGCTGGCTTCCTTCTTCACTCACCGCACGTTTCAAATCTTTTCCAACACAGCAACCTCCAAAACTCATGCATCTCCCTATGGAGTACCCCAGGGCTCTGTACTCAGCCCCCTTCTTTTTACCTTATACGTCACACCATTGTCCTATATAGCGAAACAAGAAGGTCTTACTCTTTTCACCTATGCCGATGACTCCCAGATCGCATTTTCTCTCTCGAACCCTGATCAGGGCCCCACATCCCTCCTGCAGTCAGGTCTGAGGAAAATTGCAGACTGGATGAATCACAATCTACTGAAATTGAACGGAGGTAAAACTGAAGTTTTAATTCTGGGTCAAAAACACGACCTATGGAGCTCCAAACACTGGCCTTCTGAGATGGGTGCCCACCCTCTCCCCTCTGACCATGTCCACAACCTAGGTTTTACCATTGACAATGCTCTGACTATGCAACATCAGGTAAACAAGATTTCGGCCATCTGCTTTACTATACTGCGATGGCTTAAGAAAATTATCTGGATGTTGCCTAGCGACACCTAAAAATTCGTGGTCCATGCCCTCATTACTTCTCAGCTGGACTACGGTAATGTCCGATACCTTGGGGCTAACAAGGCTGTGAAAAGACGTCTACAGCTAGTTCAAAACGCCGCCGCAAGACTGCTGTGTAAAATCCCCAGATCGAGCCACATTTCAGGACCCCTCCATGAATTACATTGGCTCAGGGTAGAGAGTTGTATCAAATTCAAAACCCTGAGCTACATGTTCAAGATCAAATCGGGCTCAGCTCCCCATTACTTGCAATCCCATGTCCATACCTACATTCCCTCACACCACCTTCGATCCTCTTCCCGGGCCTACTTTATCGTGCCCAGAATTAGACTCGCTAGAAAGGGAGGCAGGTCTTTTGCTTACTTAGGCCCTACTCTTTGGAACTGAAATACTAAGACTCCAACGCGTTCAAAACCCTGCCGCCAGGGCTCTGGTAGGCCTACCTAGATTCTGCTCGGCCAAAAAAACCATTCAAAAGCTCCACTGGCTCCCTGTGGCTCAGCGTATCAAGTTTAAGTGCCTTTGTCTTTCGTTTAAAATTCTTAAACTTTCTTCTCCCCAGATCTTGGAGCATCTCATCTCTCCGTATATTCCTACTCGCTCTCTGAGGTCCTCTAACCTGCATTTGGCTATAGTTCCACGCTTCAAGAGGTCCAGATCCGGCGGCCGCTCCTTTCGTGTGCTTGCTGTCAGGTTGTGGAACTCCCTCCCTGTTCATATTTGTGCGATTGACAACCTCTTGGGTTTTAGGAGAGCTGTAAAAACCTTCCTCTTTCCTCTGGATCTCTAATATTGTTGTGTTTGTTCATTCTGGTATTGCTTTGTCCGGTTTCTGTTCTGCTAGCGCCAGGACACCCCTTTGCTGAGGCATCTGTGCGCTCAATAAATTCGGATAACATAACATAACTCTTTGCCCCCGAGTATCCATACTGAAACCAACTACGTCCGCTTTCGCAGAGCCATTAAGACCTGGCTTTTCAATCAATAATCTCCAGTAACTGCTGAAATGGTGGCTTCCGAGCACTTTGCCTGTCTAGTGCCGGGAAACCCTTTTTGGGTAGCTGTCGCGCTTATTAAGCTTAATTAATAAATAAATAAATATGTTAAAGGTCTTGTTTTACCTGGTTGTGCATTTAAGGTCCCAGAGACAAGACAGAGTGTCAATTTGAATACCCACAAGATGGCAAAAGACAAACCTGTAGATGAACCATTCTTTTCTGCATCTTCCTTGGGGCATTATTCATCCTGCAGAAGGTTGAACACATGGAAACAGTCTCTTTCGCTCTATCTCTCTCTCGCTCTCTTTCTCTCTCACTCACTTAACAGACCGTGGCAGAAAGTAAGGATTCAGTAATGGAAGACTACATGGACTTCACTGAGAACCAGTAGGTTTACGCCCCGGCACATACCAGTGGCGTATCGCAAACTGATGCCCCCCCTGCAGAATGTGATATGGAGCCCCTGAGTCTCACAGATATTCTTTGAACTTGGGATGAATGGGGCAACTTGTAGGCTTGGCGTCCCCCTGGAGGCTGGGCGCTGCAGGGGCTGCAAGGCCCTGCAGTACGCCCCTGGCATGTACAGATATAAAGGCATATGTCCTAGAACTCGAATCACCTACCACCAGTGACTTGGCTCCCATAGCCTGGTATGAACCAGCAGTAGCCACCTTCAACTATGGACTTGGTTAAACTTTTGGTGATCTCCTACCCAACAGGTTTTGTGGTTTGCTGATGAAGATTGAGAAAAAGAGATATCCTGAATAAGATGGCCATGTAACGGTAGAGCTCTTTATGAGAGAGAACACATTCTATCATTTGAAAACGTATTCAAGGGGATTTTACACCCATAATATGGTGGAGGCTGAGCAGGAAGCGACTGAGGTACCAAGGGAGTTAGCAGTATGCCTTACTGATTGTTTCTTTTTGCACTCCGCTAGGAGATCTGTGACAATGCCTACTCCTTTTCCTCTCTGACGCCGTTGGGTGGAAGCAGAGCCTGGGGAGGACATAGCAGACATAGCAAAAATCAAGGGATTTGTGAAACTCTGCAGTGGCCTTGCAACAGCTTAACCTGTACCAGTGCCATCTGAGTTGGGAGAGATTGGAGGGATCTGAGGTGGCCTCTGCCAGCACATGGGGCCTGGCAGCATGAGATGGATGATTTGGAAGGAACCTCAGATACTCAGCCTAACAGTGAGTAGGAGATGAGTGGGTGGATGGGAGGCTGGGCCATAGGAAATTGGAAGCATGAATGGATTGTCCTTCTGTCACAAGCGGAGCAAGATCCTATTGTGGACACGGGGTAGCAATACCCCTGGATGGTGGCAGACTGTTTGGAGCTCCACAATACTCTGGATCCCTATGATCGCCTTCCATTCCATCTTACCATTTGAGATATGTATCACAGGGCTGTGGATCACCTATAATATTGTTCCTAGCTATACAGCCCTGACTATGGAGTACCACTGAATTGATCTACGGTGACAATTGAATGATTAGCATTAGTGGCTGGTGACTCAGCAGAGAGAGAGATACTGGGTAATGTGCAGCACTTAGTACAGGAACACCTGATCCATAAAATTATTTACGTAATCAAATTCCTCCGACTGCACCTATTGCCAGTGGCCACTGATGGACGTAAAAGCCTGGCATAGACTCTGAACTGGTAGACCAGTGTAGAATGAGCACACTGAGCACACTAACAGTTGTAGTAACTGCTGGCACTATGGGAAGAGAAAGGAAGATACCAAGGGCAAGGTGTACGCAGCTTTTTTGATCTTGCAAACAGTCCGATTAGCAGAATCGGTCCGTTTTCAACTGCATAAAAGCCTTTTTCAATGTACAGACCCTATTTTGAGATTCAATAACCTGTTACTGAATTACAAAATTAGTTTGCAATTCAGTATTAATAAGAGGCCTGTTAAGTGTGTCTATTCCTAATAGCAATTTGCAGTGGTATGTGTGAAAGTTTTGCCGCCACAATACGGTTGCAAAACATTCTCATTGTACCGTCTACTTCAAGTAGGTGGTAACCCATTCACAAACGAGAAGGGGTCCCCAAAGGACCTATTCCCCTTTGTGAATGATTGTTAAAATGTTTTTTAAGAGTAGGCATTGATTCCATGGATCACTGCCAACTCTTAAAAAGTTAAAAGAAAACTTTTCATTTTTTTACTTTTTGAAATGCATCCCGTTTTCCATTAAGGAAAATGGGCTGCATTAAAAAAAATGCCTTATTTAAAAGCAATCACAGACATGGAGGTCTGCTGACCCCAGCAGGTCATCATCCCTGTGATTGAAGAAATGCCCAGTGAGTCGTAAATTGTGATGTACCTCATGAATATTAATGAGATAGGTCTGTTTGAGACCCATTGAGAATCGCAAACAGTGTAAAACAGACTGTAGTACATCGTCATTTACGATTACCTGATAGCGAATCGAAAAAATTCACTACCAGGTCATTACAAACACAAACATATGTACGTTTGGCCCCAAATCTTCACAACAAAATTGACCAAACATTCTTGCTTCAAAGAGGTCCCACAGAAATAACTAGAACTGCATATACCTGAGGCTCCCTAAATGCAATTACCATCACTACTGTCACAACAGATGTCACTCTGCACATGAAGCCCCAGAAGCGACTTAAACAGAGTTGTAAGTGTGGTTACAAAACAGAACACTCACGCAAGCTCCTGCGTTCTACCACAACCACGTGGGTTGGGACGATAAATCTCCTTACCACATTATACCTGTGAGGTCCACCCCACAACCACAAAGACAATACCCCATTAAACATGAGGCCAAAAAACAAGTTGCCCCTAACCAATAAATAATTCCTTGTTTAAACCAGACTATTCATATTGTTTAGTCTTAGATTACAGATACTTGAGCACAAATTCAAATCCACATTAGACATTTCAAATGAGTTTTTCGCCCAAAACATAGCATCTGAAAGCAGGTACTTGAACGCATTCAGCGCTTTTGGTTCTCAAAAACAGTTTGGTTTATTGCCCCAAGGGTATAAGAATAGCCCTGGGCTGTTTTCATCTCATGTAACAGAACTTTTACAAGACTTTGACAAACAAGCATTGTCCTAAGATACCCTAACGGATGATGACTTAACAATACACTTGTTCAGAGTAGATCGCATAATTTTGGGATTTGCTCCTGAGGGCTATGAATTTATTTTAAAAAAAGCAAAGATTGCCCATCTCAATGTCCCGTTCTTGGGAGACGAGCTTTCAAGCGAAGGCAGACGCCTGGCCCCATTTCTTGGAGAAGTGTGCACTTATACAACCTCCAAATACATTGAAAAAAACTCCAGACAATATTGGGTTTTCTAAATTTTGACAGAACCTACGTACCAGATTATGCGTAACGGGTAAAACCATTTAACAAATTCATTTCTCCAGAGTTTTCAAGTACACATAGGACATCTACACACACAGAGATTTTACATTCAGTACAAGCTGACATGTTAGCTTCAAAACACTTGCACACATGTGTCAACACCACAACCTTGGTGATCTGTATAACTGCGGGTACATCAGAATACACATATGTCACATTCAATGAAGGAGACACTGTACCAATTGCATATCAATCACATGTATGTTCACTTGCAGAAATGCATTTTCACCAACAGAAAAGATCCTGACGGTGGTACAGACAGCTGTAGTTAGAGAAAGATTACTGGCTTAGGGAAAACTCCCATTCCAGTCTTAGAGGCTATCAGAAAAAGATAGAGTTCCAAACGCCAAAGCTTTACATCCAATATGGTTACAATGGGCCAACTCACTCACAGCAACAGATGTAGATGACATATTTTACTCTACACTACAAACAAAGCATACCTTCAATACGAACACGAATATCCACTGCCCACTGGAATAATACACATCTACCAGTCTTATTTTCTAATCTACACTGATGGTTCTGCCAAACCTGCAGCAGGGGCAAAACACCTATACTCTTCCATTTGCACAGCGGTAAAGGCTAAAATGAGGGGATGAGAATTCCAGCCTCATAAAACATGCAGTCACTTGGTGATTGCACTGCACATCTGGCCAAACTGAAAGCTCTAATTCTGGCACTAGAGAATACAGATCCAGAATTTCCCACACGTATAGTGTGTGGTTTGTATTATTGTGTCCAGTCTTACATTGAATACACACAGTACTGGAGCCAGAATGGATTCAGACTTTCCAAAGGGCACACAATCAAGTATGTGATGCTTTGCGGTCAGGTGGCTAAGCTTAGAGCTAGCTTGTCACGGGGTCATATCATACACACATTGAGTCACCAACATGTATAATACACATTTCAGGGAATTTAATAGTTGACAAGGCCAAAAAATGAAACAATACAAACTGCTGCAGCCGCTGCAATAAAGCGTTAGAGTACGAGAATAGATGGAGGCATCTTGACGGCTGTCAATGCTGAGCGCAACGGCACCCACTTACCGAAAGGTTTTCCACTAAAATGCTCCTACCAGCTAAGCGTGCAAAACATTACATTTTCTCATATTTCTGAAGTGGGGGATAGAGTAAAACCTAATTTAGATCGTAGATCAGGACTGATCCTAACAGCACATTGGATTCTAGCATCTGCTTACGCAGGGCTGGCGGCTACAATTTCATTATTGCAGCACCCCTACTAGTGGCCAGGTCTAAATGCTATGGTCCTGATTTAGATCTTGTCGGATGGATTACTCCGTCACATAGGTGACCGATATCGTGTCTGCTGAAATATAAACCCCATAGGATTTTAAGAGAGTGTATGTCCCTCGATAACGCATCCCGAATCCCGTGGCTTAGCTATATTAAAACTAGCCTGGAATGGGTAGGGGGTGCTGATTTATTTTTAAAGCCTGAATCCATTGTTAAAAGGGATGTGGAATTAATTAGGGTAGCCTTCTTAACCTTAAGAAAATTGGACAGGGATGAGCAAGAGTTGTTGAAACCAAGTGTTCGTATGTTTTTAATGTTCAAAACAACCCCGACAATGGAATCTTATCTTATGGGGTTATTATCAATACATGAGAGGTTCTTACTAACTAGGTTTCGGATGAACCTTTTTCACCTCCTGTAAGCTAGTCACAAGGGTTGCAGTAGAGGTCAAATGCTAGCTCCCTGTGGTTGCACGGGCAGTCTCCACAGGATCTGCTGCATTTTATGTTTTTATGTACGTTTTATGAAACCCCTCGAAGGCATTTTCTGGTTCCCATTTTAAAAAGAATGAATTTTACCCAGGCTCGTCCGGCCCTTATGTATCTCCAACTGTTGAAAGAGGACTGTGTTATTTTTATTGTGGGGTATTTTAAATCTACTGTGAAAACCAGGGCATGTAAGGATGTTTAGATAATGGATGATCTATCTAGGATCTATTAGTTGTGAAGGCTCAGTCTGCGCCATCAAGTAAATATGATAGAGAGATATGTTCTCCTGGCACATTGCACTTTATGGTTACTGATTAATTTGGGAGGATGGGTATCGGGTCCTATTTATAAATTGCGTAGTGGGTTTTACTTTTTAAACTGTGTTTTAATGTATTACTGTTTTTATGTATATGTAAGTTTGTAACTTTTATGGTCTTCCTGTGTGAAACTGAATAAAGTTTATTTGATTTGATTTGATTTGACTTGCAAGTCTTAATCAGCACATATGCAGTAGCCACATTCCATTCAGAGCAGTGTTCAGCGTTCACTTCCAGGGTTGATAGAGACACCATGGGAAAATTGAGTCTGATGGTGTAGTAATCCTCCCCTATAATCCTGAGGGAAATGCAGTAGTGGAGAAAGGAGAAACAAAACGTGATATTAAACAGTCTTTAACAGCTAGAGTCTTAGGATCCGATTGTTGTTGGGTTTGCCACCCGTATGGGCTCCAGAGAGCCTTAAATAATTTACCTATAAGATTCTGGGGTGGTCGGACTTCCTATGAATTCCTGTTTGTGGTTAAGATGTGGGCTCCAGACCATGACAGGCGGAAATGCCTTTTTGATATCAGTAAACATTTGGATGTTTTACAGGATCTGAATGATTTCAGAGACGCTCAGAGCAATGTCTAGCAGGAACTTTCCACCACTTGTGAAGTGAAGGAAGCACTGGCAACTCCTGGTTGAATTCCAAAGATCGGGTATCTAGTGTGGGCGAAGATAATTGACATGATAAAGTTCAGCCCATCTTACAGTGCGCCTGTGCCCGTCTTGGCTGTTGAAGGTACCAGAACTGTACCTTTACTGCCACATGCCGGTAGCAAACACAAGCAATTTGTGTCTATTGATCTCATCAAAGTTAAGTTAAGTTAAGTAGCTTCATAGAGCACACGGGTGCCTCAGCAAAGGGGCGTCCCAGCGCTAATAGCAACAGAAGGGCAACAAACGGCAGAAGGGGCCAGTAGTAAAGGAAAGAGAGGAGTCTAATTGTCTTACAAAAGCGCAAATGGAAGAAAGTGAACGGCAGAAGGAGGCCTATAGTGAAGGGAAGAGGTGAGTCTTGATAGCCTTATGAAAAGCCAAGTAATTTTCAATGCTCCGAATGTGTATAGGAAGTGAATTCCAGAGTTAAGCTGCCAGTGGGCGAAAGGAGCATCCACCAGCACGTACCCTCCTTACCCGGGGAACAACCACCAGGTGATTGCCTATCGAACGGAGTTGGATGGTGGGTGTGTGTGATGAAAGCAGGTTGACCAAGATGCCAGGACAGGAAAAATTCAAGATCCTGAAAGCAATATAGAGGGACTTAAACTCCACTCGTCTGGCCACCGGCAGCCAGTGTAGCCAATTAATAGCACTGGTGGTGGAGCAGATTCTAGGAAGGCCAAGGAGAGTTCTGGCAGCTGCATTTTGGACCCTCTGTGGTCTCATAATCTCCGTCTTATTTGTCCCCAAGTAGAGCGAGCTGGCATAGCCAGTCTCAACAGAACGAAGGCCTGAACGATCACCTGCCTGACGGATGGATCGAAAAAACCCAACAGCGGTTTGAGCCAACGTGGCATTCGGAAACACGTCGCTGCCACTTTCTTAGTTTGGGCCTGAAAGCTGAGAGCCGAGTCGACCCAGACGCCTAGATTTTTCACCACCTGTTTGGGGGCGGGTGCACAACCCAAGGTAGCAGGCCACAAACGTTCACCTCACAGTCAAGATCTTTCCCTACCAGCAAGACCTCAGACATGCTGGCATTGAGTTGGAGGCAGTTGGCAGGCATCCACTCCGCGATAGCAGTAAGACCACTCCAAAACTTATGAGCGTCATGCAGATAGTCATCCGAGAGAGCAACTACCAACTGCGTATCATCTGCATTTGATACCTCTGTCAGCCCTCTACTCTTGGCCACCGCTGCTAATAGCTGGACATACAGATTAAAGAGTTTTGGGCTCAAAGCTGAGCCCTGCGGCACACCCTGCTTTATAGTATGAACCCTGGAGGTGAAAGGGGGGCTGTTTCCCTGGAAGGTCCTCTCCGGAAGAAAAGCTGCAAATCAGTCCAATGCAGGGCCCACAATGCCAGCCTCCTCCAACCTTTGCAGCAAGATCTGGTGAGAGACCGTATCAAACGCGGCACTGAGATCCAATAGGATCAGTGCCGAAGTACGTCCCTCATCCAGTGCTGCCCTCAGATGTTCGGTCACTGCTAAGAACGTATACTCTGTGCTGAGACCCAGACGGAAGATGCAGTGAGAGGACTTAAGTATGTTGTTCTCTTCCAGAAAACCTGACAAGATGGAGTTTCTATAGTTTCTATAGGCTTCAGAGACCTTGGAAGCCCACGGCAGGAGAGAAATAGGACGGAAGTTCTCAGGTTTAGCTGTATCAAGGGTAGGTTTTTTTAATAGGGGAACAACCCTGGCCTGCTTCCTAGGGACAACTGCCATAGACAGGGACATGTTAATCACCTGGCCCAGAGGTGTGAGAAGCACAGGTAACAGTCTCATAAATTGATCAGGCTTCATTGGGTCAGCAGGGGAGCCGGATTTAACCTTGCTGCATAATGAGGGCAGCACATCCTCGGAGATCGGCAGAAAGGCGGCAAGCGTGTGAGTGGGATCATGTGGCCGGTTCTACATAGTAGGCCTCAAGGACCCCTGGGTAGTTACCTGCCACCTGCCACCTCTCACTACCTTACAGAAAGTCCACTTACAAGCTTTGAAAAACAAAGAAGTTTCTTCCTTATATGAGCCAGTTTCAAGTAGAAAACGACGGAAAAAGTACCTGGGCATATACGTCACCACTAATAAAATGGAAGCTCTAAACTGTAACCTTTATAGAGTTCTCAAAGAATTTAGCACTGACATAGAAAGATGAAAAGTGCTGCCCTTGACACTACTAGGCAGAGCGGCTCTATATAAAATGATAATACTGCCAAAATTCCTATACATCCTCCAGAACACATACTATTCAGTCCCAGAAGAAGCTTTTGTCAAGATAGATGACGCACTGCGAACATTTCTCTGGGACAGGAAACCCTCTAGAGTGGCTCTAGCCACGTTGCAACGTAATCAATACAACGGAGGCATATCATTACCAGATATTGGGGCATATTACTGGGCTGCACACTTAATAGTGGTCAACGACTGGGAGCATATGTCGGGAGATCACCCCACATATGCAGTGGAATGCATACAATTTGAAACACGCCCACACAAACACAACACACACTACCTCTATGGATGGAAGGGAGTTGCAAAACTATTAACAGCCACACGGGTGGTGATAACCGCATGGGGAAAAGCAGAAAGACAAATTAAGTGAAATAATCAAGTTACAAGAGAAACCCCTCTCTGGGTGAGAGGGATGCTCAAAGAATTTGCAAAACTGAGCGGGTTCAAGAGGTGGGACTTGTTGGGTATCTCCAAAATCTAAGATATACTAAATTGAAAGATATTTGCCACTTTTTCCTTCCGTCTAAAAGAGTATGACTTGCACCAGAAACAATATTATAAATATTTGCAGCTAGCACACGCATGGGGGACGTAGCGACTTCATACAGAAGATCTCCCCGAATACGCCCAGTTAGAGAGAAGACTCCTCATGGGCGAAATTAATGAAAAAGCAGTCCCCTGGACATTTCAGACCATAATAAACAACAAACCAGACACTCTCCTGAAAATAAGGAAAAATGGGAAATAGACCTGGGAGTCCTAGATGAATTAGAATGGGAAACTACGTTGATACAAACCTTATCCCTCGGTGGATATACATTTGGATTTAATTTCATTACTTTTCCTCTTCATTTGGATTAGTTTTATGACTGTCTTTTTCCTGCTTCTGAGCAGACACTATCTCCCAGAACGCTCTACTGTTGAATTGGTAAATTAGGTTTTGAAGCCTCATTCGTCATCACACAAAGTGCAAAGAGTCCTTTCCCTGGTGAACATTTCAGCTGTTCCACTTCCTGATAGAATTGTGTGAGATAGGGTATCTATTGAAATATTTGGACCGACAGAAACTCAACAAGTCCTATCTCTATTTAGTATATCCTTAACCCCTTCGATGCTCATGACGGAACAGTTCCGGCATGAGCATTGGTCGCGCTGTGCTCATGACGGAACCGTTCCGTCATGACCACACCCGCGATTGAAATGTTCAGCACAGGGGGAGAATCGGCGCCGCAGGCAAGGTGTTAAATGATGTTAGCACTCCTGGTACTATCTCTGATGATTGGGACATTAACACAGTGCATGAAATGCTTGCTAATTTAGAGCATTACATGGTTTTTAATAGTGAAGAAATATATGATGGTACAAGTTCTCTTTTCACCATTATGGTCACCATTATTTACATAAAGAAAGTACGTGCAGAATTTAATTACACCCAATGGGAACACTGCCCAACACCACCAAAAAACTGAAAGCTCTAATTCTGGCACTAAAGAATACAGATCCAGAATTTCCCACACGTATAGTGTGAGGTTTGTATTATTGTGTCCAGTCTTACATTGAATACACACAGTACTGGAGCCAGAATGGATTCAGACTTTCCAAAGGGCACACAATCAAGTATGTGATGCTTTGCGGTCAGGTGGCTAAGCTTAGAGCTAGCTTGTCACGGGGTCATATCATACACACATTGAGTCACCAACATGTAGAATACACATTTCAGGGAATTTAATAGTTGACAAGGCCAAAAAATGAAACAATACAAACTGCTGCAGTCGCTGCAATAAAGCGTTAGAGTACGAGAATAGATGGAGGCATCTTGACGGCTGTCAATGCTGAGCGCAACGGCACCCACTTACCGAAAGGTTTTCCACTAAAATGCTCCTACCAGCTAAGCGTGCAAAACATTACATTTTCTCATATTTCTGAAGTGGGGGATAGAGCAAAAACCTAATTTAGATCGTAGATCAGGACTGATCCTAACAGCACATTGGATTCTAGCATCTGCTTACGCAGGGCTGGCGGCTACAATTTCATTATTGCAGCAGCCCTACTAGTGGCCAGGTCTAAATGCTATGGTCCTGATTTAGATCTTGTCGGATGGATTACTCCGTCACATAGGTGACCGATATCGTGTCTGCTGAAATATAAACCCCATAGGATTTTAAGAGAGTGTATGTCCCTCGATAACGCATCCCGAATCCCGTGGCTTAGCTATATTAAAACTAGCCTGGAATGGGTAGGGCGTGCTGATTTATTTTTAAAGCCTGAATCCATTGTTAAAAAGGATGTGGAATTAATTAGGGTAGCCTTCTTAACCTTAAGAAAATTGGACAGGGATGAGCAAGAGTTGTTGAAACCAAGTGTTCGTATGTTTTTAATGTTCAAAACAACCCCGACAATGGAATCTTATCTTATGGGGTTATTATCAATACATGAGAGGTTCTTACTAACTAGGTTTCGGATGAACCTTTTTCACCTCCTGTAAGCTAGTCACAAGGGTTGCAGTAGAGGTCAAATGCTAGCTCCCTGTGGTTGCACGGGCAGTCTCCACAGGATCTGCTGCATTTTATGTTTTTATGTACGTTTTATGAAACCCCTCGAAGGCATTTTCTGGTTCCCATTTTAAAAAGAATGAATTTTACCCAGGCTCGTCCGGGCCTTATGTATCTCCAACTGTTGAAAGAGGACTGTGTTATTTTTATTGTGGGGTATTTTAAATCTACTGTGAAAACCAGGGCATGTAAGGATGTTTAGATAATGGATGATCTATCTAGGATCTATTAGTTGTGAAGGCTCAGTCTGCGCCATCAAGTAAATATGATAGAGAGATATGTTCTCCTGGCACATTGCACTTTATGGTTACTGATTAATTTGGGAGGCTGGGTATCGGGTCCTATTTATAAATTGCGTAGTGGGTTTTACTTTTTAAACTGTGTTTTAATATATTACTGTTTTTATGTATATGTAAGTTTGTAACTTTTATGGTCTTCCTGTGTGAAACTGAATAAAGTTTATTTGATTTGATTTGATTTGACTTGCAAGTCTTAATCAGCACATATGCAGTAGCCACATTCCATTCAGAGCAGTGTTCAGCGTTCACTTCCAGGGTTGATAGAGACACCATGGGAAAATTGAGTCTGATGGTGTAGTAATCCTCCCCTATAATCCTGAGGGAAATGCAGTAGTGGAGAAAGGAGAAACAAAACGTGATATTAAACAGTCTTTAACAGCTAGAGTCTTAGGATCCGATTGTTGTTGGGTTTGCCACCCGTATGGGCTCCAGAGAGCCTTAAATAATTTACCTATAAGATTCTGGGGTGGTCGGACTTCCTATGAATTCCTGTTTGTGGTTAAGATGTGGGCTCCAGACCATGACAGGCGGAAATGCCTTTTTGATATCAGTAAACATTTGGATGTTTTACAGGATCTGAATGATTTCAGAGACGCTCAGAGCAATGTCCAGCAGGAACTTTCCACCACTTGTGAAGTGAAGGAAGCACTGGCAACTCCTGGTTGAATTCCAAAGATCGGGTATCTAGTGTGGGCGAAGATAATTGACATGATAAAGTTCAGCCCATCTTACAGTGCGCCTGTGCCCGTCTTGGCTGTTGAAGGTACCAGAACTGTACCTTTACTGCCACATGCCGGTAGCAAACACAAGCAATTTGTGTCTATTGATCTCATCAAAGTTAAGTTAAGTTAAGTAGCTTCATAGAGCACACGGGTGCCCCAGCAAAGGGGCGTCCCAGCGCTAATAGCAACAGAAGGGCAACAAACGGCAGAAGGGGCCAGTAGTAAAGGAAAGAGAGGAGTCTAATAGTCTTACAAAAGCGCAAATGGAAGAAAGTGAACGGCAGAAGGAGGCCTATAGTGAAGGGAAGAGGTGAGTCTTGATAGCCTTATGAAAAGCCAAGTAATTATCAATGCTCCGAATGTGTATAGGAAGTGAATTCCAGAGTTAAGCTGCCAGTGGGCGAAAGGAGCATCCACCAGCACGTACCCTCCTTACCCGGGGAACAACCACCAGGTGATTGCCTATCGAGCGGAGTTGGATGGTGGGTGTGTGTGATGAAAGCAGGTTGACCAAGATGCCAGGACAGGAAAAATTCAAGATCCTGAAAGCAATATAGAGGGACTTAAACTCCACTCGTCTGGCCACCGGCAGCCAGTGTAGCCAATTAATAGCACTGGTGGTGGAGCAGATTCTAGGAAGGCCAAGGAGAGTTCTGGCAGCTGCATTTTGGACCCTCTGTGGTCTCATAATCTCCGTCTTATTTGTCCCCAAGTAGAGCGAGCTGGCATAGCCAGTCTCAACAGAACGAAGGCCTGAACGATCACCTGCCTGATGGATGGATCGAAAAAACCCAACAGCGGTTTGAGCCCCCGTGGCATTCGGAAACACGTCGCTGCCACTTTCTTAGTTTGGGCCTGAAAGCTGAGAGCCGAGTCGACCCAGACGCCTAGATTTTTCACCACCTGTTTGGGGGCGGGTGCACAACCCAAGGTAGCAGGCCACAAACGTTCACCTCACAGTCAAGATCTTTCCCTACCAGCAAGACCTCAGACATGCTGGCATTGAGCTGGAGGCAGTTGGCAGGCATCCACTCCGCGATAGCAGTAAGACCACTCCAAAACTTATGAGCGTCATGCAGATAGTCATCTGAGAGAGCAACTACCAACTGCGTATCATCTGCATTTGATACCTCTGTCAGCCCTCTACTCTTGGCCACCGCTGCTAATAGCTGGACATACAGATTAAAGAGTTTTGGGCTCAAAGCTGAGCCCTGCGGCACACCCTGCTTTATAGTATGAACCCTGGAGGTGAAAGGGGGGCTGTTTCCCTGGAAGGTCCTCTCCGGAAGAAAAGCTGCAAATCAGTCCAGTGCAGGGCCCACAATGCCAGCCTCCTCCAACCTTTGCAGCAAGATCTGGTGAGAGACCGTATCAAACGCGGCACTGAGATCCAATAGGATCAGTGCCGAAGTACGTCCCTCATCCAGTGCTGCCCTCAGATGTTCAGTCACTGCTAAGAACGTATACTCTGTGCTGAGACCCAGACGGAAGATGCAGTGAGAGGACTTAAGTATGTTGTTCTCTTCCAGAAAACCTGACAAGATGGAGTTTCTATAGTTTCTATAGGCTTCAGAGACCTTGGAAGCCCACGGCAGGAGACAAATAGGACGGAAGTTCTCAGGTTTACCTGTATCAAGGGTAGGTTTTTTTAATAGGGGAACAACCCTGGCCTGCTTCCTAGGGACAACTGCCATAGACAGGGACATGTTAATCACCTGGCCCAGAGGTGTGAGAAGCACAGGTAACAGTCTCATAAATTGATCAGGCTTCATTGGGTCAGCAGGGGAGCCGGATTTAACCTTGCTGCATAATGAGGGCAGCACATCCTCGGAGATCGGCAGAAAGGCGGCAAGCGTGTGAGTGGGATCATGTGGCCGGTTCTACATAGTAGGCCTCAAGGACCCCTGGGTAGTTACCTGCCACCTGCCACCTCTCACTACCTTACAGAAAGTCCACTTACAAGCTTTGAAAAACAAAGAAGTTTCTTCCTTATATGAGCCAGTTTCAAGTAGAAAACGACGGAAAAAGTACCTGGGCATATACGTCACCACTAATAAAATGGAAGCCCTAAACTGTAACCTTTATAGAGTTCTCAAAGAATTTAGCACTGACATAGAAAGATGAAAAGTGCTGCCCTTGACACTACTAGGCAGAGCGGCTCTATATAAAATGATAATACTGCCAAAATTCCTATACATCCTCCAGAACACATACTATTCAGTCCCAGAAGAAGCTTTTGTCAAGATAGATGACGCACTGCGAACATTTCTCTGGGACAGGAAACCCTCTAGAGTGGCTCTAGCCACGTTGCAACGTAATCAATACAACGGAGGCATATCATTACCAGATATTGGGGCATATTACTGGGCTGCACACTTAATAGTGGTCAACGACTGGGAGCATATGTCGTGAGATCACCCCACATATGCAGTGGAATGCATACAATTTGAAACACGCCCACACAAACACAACACGCACTACCTCTATGGATGGAAGGGAGTTGCAAAACTATTAACAGCCACACGGGTGGTGATAACCGCATGGGGAAAAGCAGAAAGACAAATTAAGTGAAATAATCAAGTTACAAGAGAAACCCCTCTCTGGGTGAGAGGGATGCTCAAAGAATTTGCAAAACTGAGCGGGTTCAAGAGGTGGGACTTGTTGGGTATCTCCAAAATCTAAGATATACTAAATTGAAAGATATTTGCCACTTTTTCCTTCCGTCTAAAAGAGTATGACTTGCACCAGAAACAATATTATAAATATTTGCAGCTAGCACACGCATGGGGAACGTAGCGACTTCATACAGAAGATCTCCCCGAATACGCCCCGTTAGAGAGAAGACTCCTCATGGGCGAAATTAATGAAAAAGCAGTCCCGTGGACATTTCAGACCATAATAAACAACAAACCAGACACTCTCCTGAAAATAAGGAAAAATGGGAAATAGACCTGGGAGTCCTAGATGACTTAGAATGGGAAACTACGTTGATACAAACCTTATCCCTCGGTGGATATACATTTGGATTTAATTTCATTACTTTTCCTCTTCATTTGGATTAGTTTTATGACTGTCTTTTTCCTGCTTCTGAGCAGACACTATCTCCCAGAACGCTCTACTGTTGAATTGGTAAATTAGGTTTTGAAGCCTCATTCGTCATCACACAAAGTGCAAAGAGTCCTTTCCCTGGTGAACATTTCAGCTGTTCCACTTCCTGATAGAATTGTGTGAGATAGGGTATCTATTGAAATATTTGGACCGACAGAAACTCAACAAGTCCTATCTCTATTTAGTATATCCTTAACCCCTTCGATGCTCATGACGGAACAGTTCCGGCATGAGCATTGGTCGCGCTGTGCTCATGACGGAACCGTTCCGTCATGACCACACCCGCGATTGAAATGTTCAGCACAGGGGGAGAATCGGCGCCGCAGGCAAGGTGTTAAATGATGTTAGCACTCCTGGTACTATCTCTGATGATTGGGACATTAACACAGTGCATTAAATGCTTGCTAATTTAGAGCATTACATGGTTTTTAATAGTGAAGAAATATATGATGGTACAAGTTCTCTTTTCACCATTATGGTCACCATTATTTACATAAAGAAAGTACGTGCAGAATTTAATTACACCCAATGGGAACACTGCCCAACACCACCAAAAGGTAGTTCAAAGACATTTGCACAGATGTCTGCATATTTTCAGTTTATAATCCAACAGACCCACAGTCTTATTATTATAAACTCACACCACCTCCAGCAAAGAAAAATATGCTCCCCCTCACAAAGTTGATTTATTCAGCATCTTTCATTTCCTAGTTATCGACACAAGGGTATGACTTTTGGAAAGACTATATTGATTTAAAATCTGTATGGGGAACTAGAGATTGGCAGGTTCAGGAGAATGAGGCTTCATTTAGAGCAAGCCTTATACCACACCAAATGATTTTCCTAAATAAAACTGGGCAGCAAACGTCCTGCCTCAACTTGACCTAGATTAAGATTATAAATGCACAAAAAATTCCCACCTTTGCACATTTTGCAAATTGCAAAAATTCACTAATTACACAGAGAACACGTTTGACAACTTGCTAAGAAATGGGACATACAATTCTTTACGTTCCAATCCGAATGGATACTCACAGATATCACACACGTTTTCTTGACAACACAAAAGGGTTTGGGATAAATAGGCCAGACAGAACACGCAGAAGTGGTTATAACATACAGTGTTTGAAAGTTGTGCGTAGATTAGCTAAAACATTCAACATTGTCTGAGGTGAAACAGCGCTTGTCTCTTCTTTTTTCATTTTTTTTTTTTAATTTTTATTGTAGCAGCGAACAACAACATGTCATGGTACAATGCAACATATTTCCCATCTTGTAATCCACACTGTGCACTTACCAAACTTCATACACAGCCCTTATGCCAACAACCCGGTCCGGGCAGGTGGCGGTAGGCGGTATATCACAGAAAACATTGCGATAGGCATTAAGTCAGGAGTCTCCCAGTTGTGTCGTTCAAGTGTACCCCACGGTACAATCTCCGAATCAGTGTGTAGCCTGATGCCTAAATATCAAACAGAGTCTTCAGTCCATTGCAGAGGGCATTCCGTATTGAATGCTGTGGTGGCCGGAGTGAGTGGAAACACAAGCGATTTTGCCCAATTAACTTCCAACCCCGACAGCGCCCCATAGTGTACTACCTCCCTAATGATTGAGGTCAAGTTGTTTTCAGGGTCCCGTACATACAGCAGAGTATCTTCTGTGTAGGTCAATACTACTATCTTGTACGTCGGGAATCCAATACCCTCATTGCCATGATACTCCTGCATGGCGCAAGTTAAAGGTTCCGCTACCAGGGCGTATAGCAGAGGAGGTAGGGGGAAACCCAGCCTCGTACCTCTGGAAATAGGAAAAGGGTCTGTGACCAGGTCCCCAATGCATACACGAGCCGTAGGTTTATAGTATAAAATCCCTAACAACTGTAAAAAGACCGCCCCTAGCCCCATTCTCATCAGCACTTGTCTCAGAAATGCCCTCTCCACCGACTCAAATGCTTTTTCCATATCCAGGAAAACAGCCACCGCTTTATTCTCCTGACGAACGTGCTGCATCATGCCAAACACCATACGTATATTATAGGTTAGGTTTCTGGTCGGTATGAATCCTGCCTGTTCTGGGGCGACTATGATGTGGGACATAAGAGCAAGTCTAGTAGCCAATATTTTTGCAAATAATTTAGTATCCACATTGAGAACGGAGAGGGGACAGAACGAACTGCATTCATCTGGGGGCTTACCCGGCTTAGGGATGGCAACCAGTAGGACCTCCCTCATAGATCGGGGGAGAGTGCCCATAACACACATATCATCAAACAGGGCAGCTAGGTGGGGGAGCAGCAGATTCAAAAACGTTTTGTAGAAAGCTAGGGTTAAGCCATCAGTCCCGGGGGCGCTACCAGCTTTCATACTGCCCAATGCCTCAGTAATATTGCCCCTCTCTATCGGGTGCATTAGGAGTTCCCTGTGCGCATCTGGGAGGAATGGGAGCCGTATATGTTCCAGATACTCCATTATCTGCTCTTCTGCCCCTTCAGACTGGGACCTTTACAGGTCTGCGTAATACTGTCTAAAGCGATCAGCCACATCTTCTTCTGTCAGTAGTACCCCAACTGCCACCCTGATTTCAGAAACCTGTGTCCTACCCCGGCGTGCTTTCATTAACCGTGCCAAGACAGAACCCGGCCTATCTCCCTCTCCATATGACCGTTCCGTTGCGTACTTGCCAAATGATTCACCTCACTATCTGCAGCGTCATGAGATTCCTCAAGAAGTGACTTAATCTCTCTGTCCAAAGTCTCTCCCCCTCCAGCAAGCTGCCGCTGTTCGAGGTCCTTCAGTTTAGATTCCAAATCAGACAGCCTCTTCCGAATTGCTTTAAGCACACCCGAGTGCTTAGCCATCACTATACCTCTAATGTAGACTTTAAACTTTTCCCAGACAGTTTGGAAGCTATTGACTGAGCCAATATTGGCATCAAAAAAGGTCTCTATTGCGACAGCCATTTCCTCCTTAAATAACGGATCCAGTAGGGAGTACGGGGGAAATCACCACGTGAATGGCGGCAACCTCTTCCTAGGAGTATCCAAGACCAGCACCAGTGGTGAGTGGCACTTGTCTCTTCTTTCTGATGCCATAGCCCTACAGGATTTTGTGTTAGGTCCTCGAAAGTTTTATGTATGCAATATACAATATACAATGAAGTGTGGAAAGTTTCACAGCAGGAAGCTGCTGCACGACTTTGTGAAATTTACAGAGAAATTTAGAAAAGGCTCTAGCAGTAGATGGCAATTGTATGAGTACATTATTCACTTAGGATATAATCTCTGGGTAACATTGTGTAGTTTGCTACTGACATCATACAAAGTGACATGTCCTCTTTGCAATATTGGAAATCACAGCTTAGGTCTATTATTATGCACACACTACGAACAGGTCGCGATCCATGGAAACACCTGAATGTCACTGGTTTGTTTTTACTATACAACTTAACAAAAAAACAGACCATTATGGCTAAAAAAGATGTGACATACTGTATGTTACACATAGAAAAATTACCATTTACTGCTGCAGAGGTACCAAGTGCAGATTGGATAATAATACACTGCCAATTTCAACTTTTTACTTCAAATACTGCTTGCAACATCATCATGTAGGCAGATATGAAGCGGTAGGAGAAGGGTTTGTACATGACGAGGCATGGATACTACCTTTCACTTATCATTTTAGGAAAGGTGCAACTAAGGATTTTGTTAGTGATACAGATTGCAAGAATACTTTAGGCCTTTCTCTAGTTTGCAGGGAGGTCACACTTCAAGGAGCATGTAAAGCATCCAAGGCAAACTTGTCATGTTATCTGAACGGTACCACGGCTGCTGTGATTCATACGGCATTCAGATTTCCCTCTACTGGGAGTTATTTGATGCTGATTTGACTACTCAGCATCAAATAACTCTGCTGTCGGGTGAAACTGGGAACACCATATCTGGGGACGGTTTCTGTGGTTGTGACCTGTTCTACACCAGTAATGTTTCCACATGCCCATACAGTTAGGGATGTGACAATTTGGCCTTTGATAACATTTTTGATTGTGCACTTTGATGCTTTAAGCAGATTTAAAGCCTTATTGTTTCAAAAGGAAATGGCCTTAACATCTGCACAAGAGATGTTTGATCTTCAAGTTGCAAGGTCTTCCTCTGAGATGCAATCACTACTTCTCACCAATCTCCCACATCATTTGGGAGAGCTAGAAAACTGTATTTTCAACATTTCCAATTCTGCAGGGATCGCACACTTTTTAAAAACAATTGGCTCTGATTTGATTAGTACCTTCCAGAAAGCCATTTTTGTTATTACATCGTTCATACACTCCGTGCTTGGAAGCATTTTTGTAGGCTTACCATTTGTCTCATCCCTAGATGTTGGGGCACTGATTTATGGTTCAAATATCTTTATTGAATTTAAACACAGAAGCATTTACCATACAATTAGTTGTCATCAACTTTGCTCATAACAGTACAACTTGGCAGCGCCTACTGAGAGTTTAAATATAATATTCTAGACAGTACCTGTCAAGTGCTCATGGGTGGGATAGAAGTGAAAAAACAAACAAAGAAAAGGAGAACAAGAACCCCCCCTTCCCCCAGTGCCCCCCTCCCTCTTCCCATCCATTGCTCCCAAGGCTTCCATCCTCTTGTCAACCTCCCATTCCCCCCCTCGCCCATGTCAAGCCCTCAGTAACCAATTTAACATTCTGCCTTCCGTGGATCTGTGAGGCGGAGCAATCTAAGATATCGGGGACATGTGACTTCTCGGAACTCTGCAGCCAGTAATGAGAGAAACGGTTGCCCAAGATCGTCGTATGCGGACCCCTCTCCCGCCATAGTGAGGGACAGTTTCTCCATCCCAAGCACGTGCCAAAGTCGGTGGAGCCATCCAATAAATGAGGGCTCAGTGGGGGGACACCAATGTATGAGGATATTTTGAAGCACTGAACCTAGTGCTATAGCAATCTGTCTGCCTCTGCGAGATTTTAAGGGGTAGGTCAGGAGATTAGGGAGACCTAGTAGTACGTACGCCGGGAAGCGTGGGATTTCAGTCTCAAAGTTTTTATCTATTTCATCTTGAGCCCAGTAAGATTGAATGTGTGTGCACTCCCACAACAAGTGTACTAGATTACCTATCTGGCCACAGTCTCGCCAACAATTCGCGTCACGAGCGCGGTCTATGGCATGTAGTCTCTCTGGGGTGTAATACCAATATGTAGTGACTTTGGTGAGTGTCTCCATAAGTCCCATATGGTATGCAGAGTGTCTAGCTCTATAGTAGATCTCCCCCCATTCTTTGTGACTAAGAGTCCTGCCTAGTTCCCTCTCCCAACGCTCTCTGCCTGGATTGTGTGTATATACCTGCGTATTCTGTAGCATCTTGTAACGGTCAGAGATGAGTTTGGCGTCTGTCTTGCGGGTGATGAGCCATTTCTCGTACGTGGATAAGCGTCTGTCTGCGCTGGTGCGGACCTGAGAGTTCAGCGCCCAATGCCGTGCCTGTAGATATCGCAGTCGCTCAGTTTCCGGGAAGCTGTACTCCTGTCTGAATTGGGAAAAGGGAATGACCCCCTCGGTCCCATACATGTGGCATAAAACCCGACAGCCGGCCGGCCTCCAATGTGCGAAGGCCACTCCATCCGCGCCTGGGGTGAAGTCGGGATTATCGACCAGCGGAGTGAGGGGAGACGGAAAAGTTGTGAAGTCATGGGAGACACTGGTGGCATCCCACACCTCCATGACGACCCGAGTTATGTGCGAGGCATATAGATTAGGGGGCCTGTGGGGTTTGCACAGGAAAGGAATTTCCTGTAGTGGTCTTCCCGCTATTGCCTGGTCTTGAAACAGCCAGTGTTTCTCCGATTCCCATCTGCTCCATTCAACCAAGTGCTGCAGCTGGGCCGCTTGAAAGTACAAATGAAGATCTGGGATGCCCAGACCCCCCATCTCTGAGGCGAGCGTCGCCATTGCTCTCCGCATCCGTGGTTTCCGGCCATTTCAGATAAACTGGGCCAATTCAGATTGCATCAGTCGGATCCAGCCGGCTTGTGGTCGAAGAGGTAGAGTGCGGAAGAGGTAGAGAATCTGGGTTAGGATAGACATTTTAACCGCCACGATCTGGCCCAACCAAGAGATAGGGAAATGCTTCCACCGGCCAACTTCGAGTCGGATTTTCCCACGCAGAATGGCGTAGTTGGAAGCAACCATGGTGCCGAGGGAGGAGGCCAGCTGTATCCCCAGATACGGAATGGAATCCGTCGCCCATTGAATGGGAAACAGTTCCTGCAGGTACTCCCTCATGGCAGGGACAACGAGAGATCCAAGGCTATCGATTTGTCCGTGTTCACTTTGAATCCAGCCACCTTGGCAAAGGCGTCAAGTTCTGCCATGCACACTGGTAAGGCTGTCTTTGGGTTAGTCAGTGAAAGCAGTACATCATCGGCATATAGGCTGACTTTGTGAACAGTGGGCCCGATTCACAGAATGAACTTAAGACTCAATCCTAAACTTACTACTATTTTGGTATTCACAGAATGCACTTACTACTTTAGGCATTCACAGAATGAACTTACTACTTTTGGTATTCACAGAAGTTAGGATTTTGTCTTAAGTCTGTCTTAAGTTTGTTTTAAGACAAACTTAAGACAAAATCCTAACTTCTGTGAATACCAAAAGTAGTAAGTGCATTCTGTGAATACCAAAATAGTAGTAAGTTTAGGATTGAGTCTTAAGTTCATTCTGTGAATTGGGCCCGTAGCCTCCAAACTTGATCCCTTCGATTGCCGGGTTCTGTCACACCCTCTGAGCCAGAGGTTCCATGTAGAGGGCAAAAAGAAGGGGCGACAATGGGCACCCCTGTCTCGTGCCTCTTTCGATATAAAAACTGGCAGAGGCATATCCATTCACTCTGACCGAGGCCGTCGGGAATCTGTAGCAACTAAAAATAAAGGTGTGAAACTTTTTTCGTATCCCCACTCTCTCCAGCACCTGCTCCAAATAAGGCCAGTGGACACGATCAAAGGCCCTTTTGGCATCAATGGTCAGCATCATGTATTCCCAAGGTACCCTAGTAGCCTTTTCTATGAGATGGAGGACTCGCTTGGTGTTATCTGACATCTGACGGTCAGGTATAAATCCCGCCTGATCTGGGTTGATAAGACCGGTCATGTAAGGGCCTAATCTGGCAGCCAGAATCCTGGTATATAGCTTAAGGTCAACGTTAAGAAGGGATATCGGGCGATCCGCCACGCATTTGGTTCTATCTTTCCCGGGCTTAGGGATCACTGCTATGGAGGCACCTAGAAGATCTCTCGGTAACGCTCCCTGTTTAACGATTGAGTTAAAAAGTCGAGTAAGGAGCGGGGCGAGCACTGTGCATAACGTCTTATAAAAAATAGCAGGGAAGCCATCTGGCCCTGGGGCTTAGGGATCACTGCTATGGAGGCTCCTAGAAGATCTCTTGGTAACGCTCCCTGTTCAGCGATTGAGTTTAAAAGTCGAGTAAGGAGCGGGGCGAGCACTGTGCATAACGTCTTATAAAAAATAGCAGGGAAGCCATCTGGCCCTGGGGCCTTCGCCAGCTTTAGGCGAGAAATGGCGGCGATAACCTCTTCTGTGTGGCTATTTCTATCCAAGTGTTCAGCCTGGGACGCCGTCAGTGCGGGCAGAGAAACCGAGTCTAAAAGGAAGCTCCAGCAAAGCTGTCAACTGGGCCCTCGGTGTAGAGCGCAGCATAAAAAGCGCAGAAGTTATTGGCTATCTCTGCATCCTCTGATACGCAAGTCTCGTCTGCTCTGACTATCTCTTTGACCCCTTGTTGCTGTCGGACCTCTCGCAATCTGTTGGCTAGCAGGCGCTCCAAGTGTAGTAAGCATGCTTCAATCATACGGCTGCATATTGCGCCCTGTCTTGGTCTAGCGCCACTAACTGATGGCGCATCGTCTTAAGCTGTCGCCACACTCTCGGAGCTCCGGTCCTTTGGTGCATTCGTTCCAGTTCCCGAACATGCTGTGTAAGATCGTCCCGCTTACACTGACGTTCCCTATTGTCAGCGGCTGAGAGGGCGATAAATTCCCCTCTAACCACCCCTTTCAGCACTGCCCATTGGGTTGAAAGGGTCGTGCCCGGAGTCGTGTTATGAAAGAGGTAGTCGGCAATAGTGTCTTGTATATGTTTTACAACATCAGGCCTGTGCAAGAGTGTGTCTCGAAGGCGCCAAACCCTGGAGGGGCGCAGCGCAGGCGGGAGGGTAAGAGTGGCTATTACCGGGGCATGGTCGGAAAGGGAGGCCACCCCGATTTCGACCGTGGCCGTAAACCCACACACTGGGGTGGAAACCAGCAGGTGATCCAATCGTGCGTAAGTTTTGTGTGCGCTAGAGTAATAGGAGTATTCCCAATTCGTGGGGTGGAACTTGCGCCAAAGATCATGTAAGCCTAAGTCGTGTAGTCGCCCATGTCCCTCTGCCGATAGTGCACCTACTTGGTGAGTGCGCTGACTAGATCTGTCTAGTAGGTTGTCAAACACAAGGTTGAAGTCGCCCCCAAAATGATATTACGGTCCGGAGTGGCAGTGACCTCCGTAAGGGCAGCCTGTAGGAACTTCTCCTGGCCTTCATTCGGGGCATATATGGAGCCGACAGTGAATGTCATTCGGCCCAAGGCGAAGCGGTAGGTCAGAAGCCTCCCCTTAATCTCTGCACCCTTTTGCAACACCTCTCCCTTGAATCGCTGCACCACTAAAATCGGCACTCCAGCTGTTTGGTAAGGCAGGAGGAAAAGTACTGTGTGGGAAACTTACGGGACCGCAGCCTATGGCAATCGCGCGCCAGTAAATGGGTCTCCTGCAGTAAGCATCGGTCGGCCTGGGTGTTCTCTAAACATGACAGTATTGCCCTATACATTACTGGGTTGTTAAGGCCTCTCACGTTGAGGGTGAGAATCCTAAGGGTGGAGGCAGGCATGTTTAACAATCAGTAAGACGAGGCTTATATTAGGGGCGCTGAACATAGTGCTGCAGAGGTAATCAAGTTCTAGGCACGGGAGGGTAGCTATTATGCAATGAACGATATATGTGCCAAATAAGAAGCGAAACGGGAGCACTGGATACCCCCCCCCAACCCCCCCCACCAATACCCAAACCACAAAACCTGTAAAGGAAAAATAAACAAGCAATGCTACATTGTCCGTCAACCATGGTTGATCGGTGAAGGAATTCGGGGGTTGGTCACCATCAAGAATACCCCTCCCTACCGCCAATGGCCTGTGCCGCGGGAAATCATACAGTCGGCCATATATCAGGTCCGCAGTTAGTTAGCCTAGGTGTTGGAGAGATCCGTAGTAACTGCCTCCAGGGCCGACCTCCTGCCCTCCATGACCTCTGCAGCTCGGGGTTTCCGAAGGCGGAGTCTGCGGCCTTGTAAGAGCCATTGGGGTTTGGAGCCATCAGTCCCCTCCTGGGAGTTCTCATCTTCCCCCTCGGACTCAGGCAGGTCAATCCCTAGTAGCTTGTTGGCTTCCGATAGAGAGCGCAATTGGTAGAGTTTGTTGTCCATACGGAACACCAACGGAACGGGTGGCCCCAGCTATAGGGGATGTTGCGCTTTTGGAGATGCATAGTAATGGGACTGAAGGTCCTCCTCTTCTGTAGGGTGAGGGCGGACAAGTCCTGGTAGAGCGGTACAAAAGGGGGTGGTAATGGACAGAGCATCTGAACCATTCAAACACTCACACCCAGTCAAAAGATCTGGGTTTAATCCATCACCGTTCTTTAGCCCAATCTGCCACCCTAGTTCAGACATGGCTATATGCAAATCAGTCTGACCCTGTGCCTCATGGGAACAGTCCAGCCCGAACTGCCAAGCCATGCCTTCCCTGGACCGGAAACAAGCTTCCGAGGACCGGTTTCTGGCATTCCAGCCGTCTTCAGCCCGGCTTGCTTGAATCCAGTGGCAAAGTGAGCAAGGGACTCACGTCTGAGCATACCCTGCCACACTTATGGCGGCCAAAAGCGGTACAAAAGGGGGTGGTAATGGACGGAGCATCTGAACCAATCAAACACTCACACCCAGTCAAAAGATCTGGGTTTAATCCATCACCGTTCTTTAGCCCACTCTGCCACCCCAGTTCAGACATGGCTATATGCAAATCAGTCTGACCATGTGCCTCATGGGAACAGTCCAGCCCGAACTGCCAAGCCATGCCTTCCCTGGACCGGAAACAAGCTTCCGAGGACCGGTTTCTGGCATTCCAGCCGTCTTCAGCCCGGCTTGCTTGAATCCAGTGGCAAAGTGAACAAGGGACTCACGTCTGAGCATACCCTGCCACACTTATGGCGGCCAAAAGCGGTACAAAAGATGGTTGGTAATGGACGGAGCATCTGAACCAATCAAACACTCACATCCAGTTGGCAGTTCGGGCTGGACTGTTCCCATGAGGCACAGGGTCAGACTGATTTGCATATAGCCATGTCTGAACTGGGGTGGCAGAGTGGGCTAAAAAACGGTGATGGATTAAACCCAGATCTTTTGACTGGGTGTGAGTGTTTGATTGATTCAGATGCTCCGTCCATCACCACCCCCTTTTGTACCGAAGTCCTGGTAGAGGACAGGGGACTGACCCTGAAACTGCAGAGGGTGTAGTTGCCGCACTTTTTGAAGGATGGTTTCTTTAGTGCGAAAATCCTGAACACAGACCAAGATGTCCGGCGGAGGGGCCGACGGCGCTCTTGGCGGCCCCACCCTGTGTGCTCGGTCAATCCTCAGCTCCGTCTCCAGCGGCCTACTCAAGATGTGATAAAGAGGGCTCTGGAATACGAGAAGAGATCCTTCGAGTCCTCCCCCATCTTCACCCCTCTGATGCGAATATTATGGCGTCAGGACCTCTTTTGGACTGCAGGTCCACCTGTTGGTCATGGATCTGGAGGATCTCTTGTTGCAAGGCCGCTATTTCCGCGTCCTTCCCATCGCTTTTACCTTCTAAGTCTGCAACCCTTTCCCCAATTCCGTCCATCTCTCGCCTGACCTCTCGGAGTTCTGACGCAAACTCCTGCTTGAGGGTGTGGATGTCGTTTCGTAGGGCTGCAAAAATGGATTCGAGGAACGCTTTAGTGATGGGTTCCATCCCGTCTTCTTTCCCCGGCGTTGGACCCGGGGGACCCGCCGCCATGGTGGATGCCTTAGGGTCTGGTTGGGCTTTAGCAAACAAGTCTTTAATGGTCTTGTCCTTCCTGTTCTTGGCGGTGGACATGTCGTACTCCGACGGGATACAGGTGTGTCTGATTAGAAACCTCCTTATCACCTCTCGGCCGTCGTCCCCGAGCTGGTGTACTCCCGGCCTGTCGGGGGGGGGGGGGGGGGGGGACAGTGCGCTCGGTTGGACTGTAAAACTATGTGAGGGTCTCTTCACCACCCAGGGCCCAGAGTACCCCGATGGGGGCTCAGTCTTGCTCCGTCGCCTCCAGTCTCAGCGTCCACCTCTCATCTCCAGGGACACAATCCTGGAGGGCAGGCACCTTGAACCTCTACCCCCGGCTTTAGACCACCTCCCGGTGGAAGCTAGTGTCCACACTGCTGTAACCCCCAGTAGATGAGGGTCACGTTAGCCCTACCGCCGTCTCGCGGATCGTGGGAACTCTCCTCTGCCGCACCAACACCAGTCGGAAGGCCAATTCAGGGGGCACCAACCGGAAAGCAGAGCATTTGTCCCCTCTAGGGCAACTCTTCAGGTCGTCCTCTCTC
Source organism: Lissotriton vulgaris (assembly GCF_964263255.1). NCBI lineage: Eukaryota > Metazoa > Chordata > Amphibia > Caudata > Salamandridae > Lissotriton > Lissotriton vulgaris. The sequence goes on from NC_141686.1 coordinate 104,916,480, forward strand.
CAGCGCACCAATGAGACTGTGTGAACCCCTCATGTACCAACCATCCCTTAGGCAATGCAATTCCAGGCCCTGCAGCTGCCTATAACGTCCTCGGGCCCGCTAGTCTCTGCAGACGGTATGTGCCTGCCCCAAAATGGTGGTCTCAGCCTCCAGTCCTCAGGCATCAGCTAGTCTCCTCCCTCGCGAAGCACCAGGCCCCACCAGGCTCATCGCCCATCCGAAGCCGTTCTCCTGCGTGTTCCCGCCCGGCCTGGGCACCGCTCCTTCCCCGTAGTCCGGCGGTCAAAATGCAGGTATTAGGTTCCGTGCTGCTCTACTCACTTGTCTCGCCGTCCAAGATCCGCTCCGCAATCCAAAATGGCGGCCTCGGGTCTTGCCACTTCACTCCACCAGGGAAGACCCACCAAGCTCTGCACCTTGCCCGATTACTAGGGGAGCCGGCTCCGAGCTGGCTCTCCGCTGCCGCAGATCACAACACAGCCACCCACCCCAGCGGGGCAGTTCAATTCCCCGGGGTAACCGCACAAGATGGCGGCCCCGGCGGGCTCTATCGCAGCACTGACCTTCCCGGGTGCAGGGGCGGCCGCAGGGCACTCCCGCCGGAGCCTCTGTATTCTAGTCCGCTTATATCCCGCTCCGGTCTCAGGATACCTCCGCTCAAAGAGCCCCAAGCGGCGACGCTGACCTCGGTTGTCTCCCGGCAGCTAGGGACCTCGTCGGCCGCACTGCAGCGGCAGATTCTCTACCAGGGGTGATTCAGGCCTCCCAAAGTCACCCGGTACACCGTCTGCACCCCTGTGCGGAACCAGACCTTCCCGTGACAAAAAAGCTGGGCCGACTGGAGCTATGGCGGCAGGGTAGCCGGTGCTGGATTAGGCTGTCGGCGGGAGCTCGGAGCAATACCTCTGCTCACTCCGCCATCTTGGCCACGCCCTTGGGGGACTTATTTAAAGCTATTTGCTTCGCAATGGGTGTTCTGCCATGCAGTCAAGTGGAGATGGCACTACCACATGACCTACTGTGTCATGAGAGAATGATACAGTCCTTTGGCTCACCCTTGCTACAAGAACTTAATGACAACTGGTTCTTGTTTTTTCGGCCTGTCTGACAACACAGCTTGCAGCCTGTATTTCAGTGTGAGCTGTGCTCTTTCGGGTGTGTGTTGTATATATGCTTGGGGATCCAACTAGTCCAATCTATAAACATTGCGCTGCGCTTGGGTCCCCTAAGTATTCACTTGTACAAATGCCCTGCACAATAGCCGTTGCTTCAGAACGCACATTATGAGCCTTCCTGTGATGCTTCTACTCCTGGTGACTTGGCTTCTTGCTCATCCTCTGCAGATGCCCTACTGGCTATTGCTCCTTTAGCGGCAGCTGAGGGTGTTGGATTTTAACTTATTTGTTCCAAGGAGCGGGCGAGGGGGGTGCCAACGGAACTATTGTATGCAGATGTTGGGAACAGCAATGTTTTGTCTACTCCTCAGAACATTTAAATGATATGGCAGTTTTGAGCAGTGGAGATTTTTTTTAATTGAGCTACATTTATGTTTTCGCTAACTTGCTTTTAGAAGGAAGTCTTTTTATTTACCTTTTTCTATTGTGGTTTTAAATACAAATTGGCTTTCTATATGCTTTTATTATTAAAGAAGCAAAATGCTTTTATGATTTAGGTTTTGTATTAAATCTATATTTTTAGTACATGTTTTAGAAAGCTTTTTAGACACTTCACGTCCAAGGAGTGCAAGGAGTGGGTATTCTGTGGTCACATTAGGCCTGGGCAGGAACACCACCATTTTACATGCCCATGTTTAAAGCTGACATCTTTTTCTTGAACGTTGACATTTGATTTGTATTGATATAAAATACCTTTGTTTACATTTACACATATTTGTAGGCATATTATCAGAGACTTGAACATTCTGTACGAAAACGAAAGTTCCCTGCACAAAATGATTTTGTTTATTATTGTTCTCTCAGTGACAGCTTTGTCAGGATAGAATCAATAATGACGGCCTGACTGGGACTTTGGCATGGCAATATGGGTAAAGTTTATTATAGAAATGGCATCACTCCTATACCTAGTTAGAGGAGCATTTTGCTGACACTGTTGAGGTCACCCACGGCCGGAATTCCAGGCCAGCTTCACGTTTACCTCCTAAAAAGGATAGTGCCCAGGGGGGGGCGTGGCTACGCAAGCGGAGATGGCGGTCGCAGCTTGCTAGAGCTCCCGCCGGCCCGCCATTAATCCGACGATTTATCCTGGTCCCCAAGCCCACAAACCCGCAACTAGAACGAGACTGCTATTACTGGAGGCGCCGGGGACCGTCCGGTGTGCTCGGTGGTGATCCCGCGCCCCTGGACGGAGCCGAGCAGTGAAGGGCGAGGTGCGGCCTGGTGGACAGCGGAGCAGCCGGGGCCTCGATTTTGGCGGAGCTGTAGAGTGAGCTGCTTGGCCCGGGGGCGGGCGCGGTGTTCGCTTGCCCTGAGGCTGAGAAACTGCTGACGATCCTTCTCCCGGGGCCAGGCTGGGCCGGGGAGAGGTACAGGCGCACCGAGTGGGCAGGAGCAGCGGAGGCGGCCTGGTGGCCCGGGCGCAGCCGGGATCTCGATTTTCGCGGCCCCGGGGCCGGCGGCCTGGGAAGGAGACAGACGTCCTGGCGATCCTGACTGGGGGCAGACGGACGGAGGTCGATCCGTGGACCGGCTGGCAGCTACAGTGAGTAGTGGCCCTCGAACCCCCCCCCCCTCTCCTCCCCCCGGGCACGCAGATCGGAGACGACACCGGCGCGGTGGCGCGGGACGCAGTGGGTCCTCGCACCTTCTGGAGGAGCTACGCCTGTCACAGAAGACCCTGGTCGTCGGCGGCTGGGGGGGCTGCTCCTGGGGGTAGGGGCTGAAGTCCGCCCTATTTTCTACCTGACACTAGATCATACCAGAGAGCCTTTTTTTCGGGACATCCCTCCTAGGGGCCGGCGACTCTAGTGGCCCTAATACACCTAGACGATCATGACCAGGGGAGGTAGCAGCTCCACTAAGCAAGTGACCATCGACAAATTTACGGGGCCCGGTGGGGGCCCTGGATCGTCGGGGTGGTCCATCTGGAGGAGGGCCGGACAATGCAGCCCTTATGGCGGCCATAACTCAGTCAAGAGATATGCTGGACGCCAAGATAGGGGCAGTTGGCGCGGATGTGACCCTGTTGCGCCAAGACCTTAGATACGCAGTGGCACGGATCACAGAAGCCGAGTCCAGGGTGTCGGTGGTGAAAGAGGATGTAAGTGCCCTAAGAAGAGAATGGCGGCGATGGAATCCGCACAGCGGACTACAGCGCTCCGTGTGGAAGATGCAGAAGGGCGGGCACGGCGTAATAACCTCCGCTTCCTTGGATTTCCGGAGCGCTGTGCCAAGGGCAACATGGAACAATTTCTCACACAGTGGCTGGAGTCATGGATGCCCCCAGGGTCGCTATCTGCCTGTTTTATTATCGAAAGAGCACACCGCGCCCTGACGCAAAGGCCGCCTGAGGGCGAGCGGCCTAGGGCGGTAATCGCTAGGCTGTTGAATTATCACGACAGGGACGCTATACTGAGGGAAGCTAGAACTAAGGAAACCCTCCTGTATGAAAACCAAAAGATCATGATTTTCCCTGACTACACTAAACTCGTACAGCAACAGCGCCATTCTTTTGTGGCGGCCAAAGCTAAGTTGAGAGGCCTTAAGCTACAATATTCCCTGTTGTACCCGGCGCGCCTGAGGGTGATCTTCCAATTACGGACACTGTTCTTTGATACACCGGAAGACCTTTTCAGGTGGACAGATGAAACAGTGCAGGTCAGACCGAATTCTCAACCAGGACTTCATCCGGGCACCCCTGAGGGTTCACCACGGGCGCAAAGAGACCAAACGACAAAGAATGGGCGACCCAAACGCTCCAAATCACGCAGGCGCGCGGCATCGGTGGATGGCACACAGGACACTGGCAGAACCGAAGATTCGGAGCTGTCTGGAACGGATCACTGAAGACTCCGGAGCATTGGCTCCATATCCTGCTAGTAATGCTGTGACTCCTGGCTGAGTGCGCCGAGTCGCCTGAGACCTTTGAATTGCTAACTGTATTGCAGCTCTGAGACAGTCCTGCTTTTGTCTCCTAATCGTGGGTAGAGTTGTGGTGGGGCGGGGGGCTTGGGGATTACGTGATAGGGGATACCACTCTCCCAGTTGTAAGAAGGACACTGAGGGGAGGGGGGTGAGTTCACTGTTTTTCCTTTTGGGGATGTTGGGATCCATTGGTATGGGTGGGCTCGGGCCCTCTGTTTTGGTCTCGAGACTACCCATGCCGCGACAGGTACTTCATGGTTCATTGAGGTATAGGGTGGGGGGAGGCGGGGGATGGGCAGTCGGAGGGGCGGCTGCTGAGTTGGGGATGGGAACTGTTGCAGATTATGGGACGAAGGGGTTGATGGTTTTTCTTGGGGTAGTTAGTAAAATGCATGTGTGTATCGAGATGATGTTCCGTGTGGTGTGCGGTGGGTGGCGCTGGACTGAGGAGCTTTCATGGTGGACTCCAACTGACTATGGCTGAATCGACTCATAGACTCCCTGTAGACTCTATGCGGGTGATTACGTGGAATGTCAGGGGATTACTAGACAAGATTAAACGTGGGGCAGTGTTACGCTGGGGGAAAAAAGAAGCTGCATATATATTATTGCTTCAGGAAACTCACATGATGGGCACAAAGGCACTGGGTCTGCAGAGGTTTGGTTATCAGCAGGTTTTCCATGCGGGGTTCTCCAGGGGATCCAGGGGAGTGGCCATATTGATACACCGCAGGTTGGCATATGTACACGAGAAGCAGTGGGTGGATCCTCAGGGTCGCTACCTGTTTGTTAAGGGCATGGTGGGCACGGAACCCGTAGTATTTGGGAGTATATACCCGCCCCCCCCCCCCTGCAGTGGGCCCTGGCCGAGAGGCTGTTTGCAGTGTGGGAAGACGTCTCTGGATCACTGGCAGTGATTGGGGGTGATTGGAATGACGTGATGGACGTATGTGTGGATCGCCGGAGGCGTCAGGAGGTGACCGAGGCCAACCCCCCTTCCCTTCCACCCACCAGATTGCATGCAATGAGTGAGGGGCTAGGCTGGGTGGATGCTTGGCGACATATGCACCCTGTAACCCGTGAGTATACATATCTATCGGCGGTGCATGGCTCATTCTCGCGGCTAGATTGTATATTTGTACCTAGAGAATACTTGTGTAGGGTAAAGGGCGCTGACATCTTGCCGAGGGGCCTGTCCGATCACTCCCCAGTTTCAGTTAGAATAGACCTACTTCAGAAACGGCAGCCGTTTAGATGGAGGATGTCCTCGTGGCATCTCCTGAAACCGGCATATACTAAACATTTGCGAGAAACCATAGATCACTATTGGCGGGACAACCTAGTAGAGGGTGCTGACATAGGTGTGGTGTGGGAGGCTATGAAACCTACCATACGGGGAGTAGATATCGCATGGTGCTCAGCGGCCCGTCGGCAGCGTCAAGAACAAACTACTGAGGCGGCTGCGCGAGTGGCGACCCTAGAACAAGAACACTGTGCTGGAGGTGACGAAGTCGGTCTACGGCTGCTTCTGCAGGCACCGCAATCGTACACGTCCCTATTGCTAGATGAAGCCAGACAGGCGTGGCTGGCCACGAGAAGTAGGGTGTATCAATGGGGGGACAAGTCGTGCTCAATGCTCCATAGATTATGCCAACACAACTTCCAACCCCTCATGCTACCGGGTCTCATGAACGACAATGGGGAAGTCCTGACCGACCCGAACGAGTTGGCAGCGAGCTTCGCCACGTACTTTACGGCTCAGTATGCCCCGTGCGACCAATTGCCTGAGGGCGACTTGGCCCGCTATCTCGCAGAGTTACCGCACATACCAGTGTCAGACGAGACCAGAAAGGCCCCCTCACAGCGGAGGAGCTGGGAGACGCTCTGGGGCAACTCAATGCCGGTAAGGCCCCTGGACCGAATGGCTACCCATGTGAATTTTTAAAAAAAATTTCATGTGCAGTTGGGGCCACACTATCGCCGAGTGCTGGAGGCGGCTCGTGCACGGGGTACGCTGCCCCCAGACTGGTGCCATGCTGAAATAGTGGTCTTTCAGAAGCCAGGTAGACCCCCAGATAGCCACGATTCATATAGACCCATTTCCTTAATTAATATTGAGGCTAAAATATTGGCCAAGGCTCTGGTGAACCGCCTGGCTCCACATATCACGGACTTAGTCCATTCAGACCAAGCAGGTTTTATGCCCCACAGGGCGACGCAACATAATATCCGACGCGCACAGGCGGCGATCGACCCTGTTGGGGCCTTGGGGGACCAGGCGGCGTTGTTGCTGGCCGATATCAACAAGGCCTTCGACTCGGTTAGCTGGTCGTACCTATTTACGTTACTGTCTTGGCTCAACCTAGGCCCGGTCTTCCTGTCATATGTCAAGCTCCTCTATACAGACATCACAGCCTCGGTGCGGGTCGCCGGGGCGGTATCAGAGACATTCCGCATTGGCTGAGGGACCAGACAGGGTTGCCCTCTTTCCCCCTATCTATTTGCACTGGCCATGGAGCCCCTGGCTGCGAGAGTGCGCCGTGATGCGCAGATACGAGGCTTTGTGTGGAATGCCAGCCTGTCGGATAAGATTGCGTTGTACGCGGATGATGTCCTCTTTTTCCTTACCGATTTGCAGCGCTCAGACCCACGTGTCTTGGAGGTCATGCACCTATTTGGAGAGGCTTCGGGCTTATATCTAAACCTACATAAATCCACATTATGGGTGCTGGCTGGAGACATAGTGACGGATCCCTGGGCTTCGGGATTACGAGTGGCCACGAATGGTCTGAAATACCTTGGGGTGTTTCTCTCAGACTCAGCTGACACTGCCTGGGAGCGTAACCTGCTGCCCGTCTGGGAGCGGGTTCAGACGGATGTCAAAACTTGGTCTCGAATGCCCCTGACAATCTTTGGCCGATCTGCCATTTTCAAGATGGTTGCGCTCCCGCGCCTACTCTACCAACTACAAAATCATCCGTATCCTATCCCACCCCAGTGGTTCAAGCAGGTTAACTCAGTGCTGGGTCGCTTTCTTTGGGCGGGAGGTGCCGCCGGGGTGGCACTGCGCACATGCTTTTTGTCCACCTACTGTGGAGGCTTGGCCACCTCGGATCTGCAGTCGTATTACCAGGCCGCTCATCTCATTCTAAACGAGTGGTGGTACGGTGACGGTGGGGATCCGGCCTATGCCCTAGAACGTGCTTTGATGGGCGATAACTCGCTCCACACCATCCTATACTCACCCCGACTGCGTCGTTCGCTGCCGAGGGTTACTAACCTTGTCTTTGCTGTATGGCGACAGGCCTTGCGTCGCATGGGCTGGTGGGGCAGACTGACCGCAGAAACGCCACTATGGCGGAACGGTATGCTACCCGAACTTTCTAAATTATCAGGTTTCGATGGCTGGGATGCAATAGGTATCTCGCAGTTGGGCCAGGTGTTGTCTGGAACGACGCTCAAGTCCTTTCAGACCCTTAGTACCGAATTCGATATGCCCCAATCTCAATTTTTTCGATACCTACAATTCCGACATGCACTGACGCCCAGTATTACCAACCTTGACTCCCTCCCTGAATTTAGCCCGATCGAAGCGAAGGTCTTCATGGGTGACCTTGGGGACAAAAAAGTATCACGCATTTACCAGACAATGGTCACCCACTGCTCCTCCACCCTTCTTCCACTGAAGACGACCTGGGAGGCAGATATCGGTCCCTTGGATGAGGACGACTGGCGGGAGGCCTTAGAATCCCCGAAGGGGGCGGCTATCGCGACTCATACAGTTCAAGATTCTTCATAGAGCCTACTATACCCGAGAGCGTCTGTGGAAGGCGGGCCTGATCGGGTCCCCAGAGTGTCTGCGGTGTGGGGCTGAGGTGGGTACGTTACTCCACACAGTATGGTCGTGCTCTAAGCTGGTTGGCTTCTGGAGGGGTGTTTGGGGATGCCTGTCTGAGGTGCTGGGCTGGACCCTCCCCCGTACTCACCGTCTGGGTCTATTGCACATCCTGGAAGGGGTAGGTGGGAATATCTATGAGCGGCGCCTGCTCCTCCTGGGGCTAGTGGTAGCCAAAAGAGACCTAGCCCGAGCATGGAAGAACGTGAGGCCCCCTCCCTGAGTGCATGGAAGGCTGGTATGGACTTCTGTATGGGCCTGGAGAGACCTATATTTGAAGCACAGGGATGCCCCCGCAAGCATTTTAAAATATGGAAGAGGTGGGCAGACTACAGAGGCTTGACACTGGACCCCCCGGCGGAACAAGAAGAAGATCTTTAGCCCCATACGGTCCGGTAAAACCCAATATCCACACACACAATAGCTACATCAAGAGCTTACATCAGCACAGTTAGTACGCACATGCATGGGGTTAGGGTGGGTTCCAGGGAGTGTTCTGGGAGTTGGGTAGGTAGATAAATGAACGAGATGAAGGTGGGGTAAATGTTTTCTGATATCCTTGATTGTATTACTTCTTGCTTGGACACTCAGTTTTATGTTGCGATTGTACCAAAATGTCTGGTGGTATCGTCCTGAGTGTGGGATGCCACTATATTTCATATGCTCATCTTTATCAATAAAATTGTTGTGAAAAAAAAAGGATAGTGCCCAGCTCTACACCAAGACAGGCTTCCACATTAAATATACCCACAGGTAACTGGGTGTTAGATCACCCTACAGGGATTCTGGCAGATTCCCCACCCTAGGCACACTAGGATAGGGAGCTATAGTTAGGAGCATAGTCATCAGTATTACATTATGCAAACATATATTCTATGTGACAGCACAATTGTTGAATTGTTCATCTTTACTGTTCTCGTGATGCTGATTACTCTGTTATGTTTCCTTCTAGTGATTATTGGAACACACATATTTTACACAAGAATTGTATTGCTTAATCAAATATTAAAATGCCAATTCAAGTACTTCATGTATCTATGTTGGGCATGCATGAGTTACCAAAATGAAAGGGTGTTCTGTTCTGTTTCCACAATTTCCTTTGGGAGTCAGGTTTCTCATATTCTAAAATTGCACATGCCACCTGGTACCTTGCTAGGTTAGAAATACAGATTGTGCACTGTGTGCTAACCAGGACTCAGGCCAACATTTCATGATGGTGGGTGTCTATTCAGTCTTGCATAGTTTTGATGTTTATGTTGTCCAATAAATGCACAGTTTTACTGAGAAAGTATGAACTGTATACCAAAACAATTGATCATAGGGGTAGTAGTGCCCTATCAAGCGGAGACACCAAGCGAGGAACAGTGTATCGGATCCCTTAGTGTAGGCCACTTCATCCAAAAGACCTCTGTAACTTGTTTTAATTGAAAAAGCGCATACAGAGTCAGTAGGAGCGCCTCGAGGGAGTGCTGCCAGGCGGTGACGCAGGCCGTTGGAGGGGCAGGGTGGGGGTAGTAAACTCCGGATGATGGCCTAACGGAGGTAAGTATACAAATAAATAAATAAAACAAATTTCATTGCGAGCGCTGCATCGCATTTGGCAACTCAGGGCGGGCTACTTAATTTGTTTTATTTATTTATTTGTATACTTACCTCTGTTAGGCCATAATCTGGAGTTTACTAGCCCCCACCCTGCCCCTCCCCCACCCTGCGTCACCACCCGGCAGCACTCCCTCCAGGAGCTACTACTGTACAGAGTAGCTGTGCCGCAACCGAAGCCTAGAACTCAACACACAGCTATTAATGCATGCCCACTCATTTCTAAGGACAGGCATGCAAAATTGCAGCAAGCAAGAAAAGTGGCCAAAGTCGGGCGGAGAACACTAATTTCCTCTTCTTCTATTACTTTAGCAAGTAGTGCAGTGATAGAGCAAGGTGGAAACAAACATTTTTGTATATCCCTTGTGAGATTAACTTTCCATAACCGTAATAAGTACTAAATGTGTGGTTTTGAAATTAACCAACATAGAATAGAATGCACACACAAAAATACATGTGGGATACTAATTTGCATGGATTTGCAAAGCATAATTTACTAATTTGTCGTACATTGTGTCACAAAGAATACGCATTTGTTATAATCTAATTGAGAATTGCATGGATGTGCTTTTGTCCGATTACTTGTGGCATTAATCGTGAAGATTGGTAAGTTAAACCACACATATATGTTGCTTGAAGCTAGGTAAATACTAATCGGGATTTCATTAGAAAGGGGGAAGGAAACAGAAAGGGCTTTATTTAGTAAATTTACATTTATTTGTGTTTGTTTTTGTAATAGTTCCTAAATTAAGGCCTATGCGAGTAAATAAAGATGGATTCTGACTGAAATTCCAAGATGGCGGTAGAAGTGCACAGGCGCCAGATCGGAGATGCGAGCTGCTTGTGACTGAACAGTATGGGTCAAGGACAGCGTGGCCATTTTTGTGGGGCCTAAGCCAAAAGATGGTTAAGTCAGCATATTGGTTCGTGGGAAAACTTCAGCAAATTACAATTTAAAGGACACTTCGAAAAAAGTAAAACTTTGGACAAGGACCCCAGTTTGCCGCAACGTGAGGATGACTCTGCATGAAAATAAAATGTAAAACGATGAGGTGATGCTCATTTGACTCCAAATTGACCAATCACAGATATTTTAGAACTTAAGAGTTACACATTTAGATCGATAAGTTAGTGAAAAAAGGTGTAAAAGAGGACATTTGGGACATTGAAGAAAGCTCGCTTTTTGACTTGACCGTTGCACCTCAAGATGCTGTCGGTCTGCACAATTTTTCCTATGGCGCAGGGACTTTGAAGACTTTGAAATTTTTCTCAACTTTAATTTTTGAATGGGTGCGAAGTCCAGAGAAAGAGAGAGACAGAGAGGTTTTCGTTTGGAACTATTACATTCTACTCTGATGTCTTTGCTTCTATATTTGGATAACATGCCTCTAACTTATTTCTTTTAAGCTGTTATGCTAATAAATGAATGTTATTGAAATGTAACTTTTCATAACTGAATTATTTTCATTTTAATAAAACGAAGAGATCATGCTAGGAGATTAAAATTTCTAAATAAAAAATAAATAAATGGAGAATTAAGCAGTTCTTGATTTCCTTTTAGTTAACTTTTACTAGCAGATCCAAAATAACAAATGAATAGTGGGGTGTTTCTAACATTCTTACTTTTAGAAAAACCAAGGTATCAGAAATAAAACTGCAGTTGTAAATAATGTATAAAGTTTAGTTCAGGCACTCCGCTATGGCACTGCGACTCCTCTTTTTGATCCTTACTGAATCCTCGGAGCAGAGTAAATGTGTGTATGAATGCAGATAGGAATGATGGGCCCAATTGTCAAAAATAGTAAGTAGTCCCGTGGGTGATGGTTTTATGAATAATTTTTGGAGTCGCGCTGCACCAGTAAATCTTGGTAGCAGAGCATTGGTTGCTATAGGTTAACTAGGATATATGATGTGTAGATTAGAAAATATAGAATTGTGATGTACAGAAAATTTTGGACTAACATCTGTTGAGTTCGTACTGCGTTATATGTAGTCTAGAAAAGGCTTCCGGGTAGTGTGGGAAGCTGGTTACTCTGTCTGCAGGCAGAGGAAGTGTGGCAAGTGAAGTCGCACATCGTATAGTCTGTTTCAAAGTGGTAACATCGTCGCATGTTACAGGTTTAGGGACCTTTACGTGTAAAAGTGGTGAATGTATAGCGAGGGCAACCTGTACAATTTTGGGTTTGAGTATAGGGATCATTGCATATTCTGTCTTAAAACTCTACCCGAGAGAGTAATAAAGTTTAACCTAAGCTTGAGAGAAGGGTAAGGTAGAGGGAAGTGCTACTTTATCGGCAAAAGTAAAAATTCTGTGGTAGAAAAGAGGTAATCACTGTCTACTGGAAATACAGAATTCTTGTATGATTGAGGAATCTATCCTTTTGGTTTTAGTGAAACAGATCAATGGATTTGTTTTATGTAGTTACTAACTGATTTTGCTGTATAAAAAGTGTAAATACAGTGTGCCGATAAATTTTGTAAAGGAGGGGTCAGGCGAAGCTGCAGAAGCCGGAGCAGGGCTGACGTCAGAATTGTCACCCTGGGATTAGTCCATGTGACCAAGACAGAGTAAGGGCTGATTGGTGCATCAGTGAAAGCAGCAAAATAATTGATTGAGCACTAATGAAACGTATCTTGTTCTAATTGGTGCGATAGTGTGAACCACGCTGCAATAGGCTGGTGTTACGAAGCAGTTTACGGAAGTGTGCGCGATCTTTTGATAGACAGGAGAATAATAACAAAATGGAATTTTATTACGGAATGGAGAAAGAGAAACCTTCATGGTTTCAAAAACTGAAAAATGTATTAAAAAAATAAAGTAATTGAAACTAGAGAGGGAAAAATAATTCCTCAGCCGAAAACGCCTGCATCATACTTGATGACAAAATATGGCTACCATACATGAATATGGTTATAGAATTGGGCAAGATATACCATAAATGATGGTGCTTTAGCTTTCCCAGAAGAAGGATCTTTTAGTCTTGCAATATTAAGAAACTTGTGAGACAAAATGATGAAGCTTCAACCAAGACCTAGACCAACACAGTTTGAAGCTTTGGCTGAATGGGAAGATGAAATGCATGATTTAGAGCAAGAAATGTTCAGAGACTACCTAGGACCAAGGAATAGAGGTTTTAGATTTTGGAGAGAAACGCACAAGACTAGAATGCGAAGATGGAGAGATGCTAACATGTGTGATGGAATGTATCCGGTTAGATTGGTAGATGAGGAAAAAGGGCGGAAATGTACAGAAAAAAGGAATAATATAGAAACAGGAAAAAGGAGTTATGAAGATTGTGGTCCTAGGATGCAGTATTGGAAGAGATCCTAAATAGGAGACCACCGCCATACCAAGCAAATTCTATGGGTACAACCCCAAGTGCTCCACAGTTAGAGGATAGACTAGCAGAAACTCCAAAACGATCCTAAAATTTTAGAGATCTCCCAGAAAGAGTAGAAATGAGATACAAACCGGATGTTCCATTAATTGGGACAAGATATACAGGGACACCTAAACAAGGAAATGGAATGGAGAGTATGGGAAATAGAGTAGAGCAACAAGTTGAAGCATATCAGAGTACTGCTGAATATATATGTTCAACAAATGAATTAGTTGAAAAGAAACACTTGAAATTTTACCTGCGCTGAGTTGAAGAACGCCGAGGATCTTTGAAGCTCTCTCCTTTGGTTTTCTGCCCCGTGGTCCCATGGGCTTTGCTACTGCCTCCCCTCCTTGCCGCCACCGCTTCGCGGGTGCTGTTTCATCTGGCTGGAGGTGTGTCAGCAGTGGGGCGGTTGGGCTGACTGCACACAGGTGGTGGTAAAATCGCGCTGGAGGGACTCGCTCTCCCAGGAGTCCCTGCACGGCCCTGGTCACCTGGCCTGCGCACCCTGTGAGCCCCGCCCCCGGACCGGCAAACGAGATAAAACCTATGCTCTCCCTTCTGTGATTGGGACACTTGAAATTTTACCTGGGCTGAGTTGAAGAACGCCGAGGATCTTTGAAGCTCTCTCCTTTGGTTTTCTGCCCCGTGTTCCCGTGGGCTTTGCTACCGCCTCCCCTCCTTGCCACCACCGCTTCGCGGGTGCTGTTTCATCTGGCTGGAGGTGTGTCAGCAGTGGGGCGGTTGGGCTGACTGCACACAGCTGGTGGTAAAATCGCGCTGGAGGGACTCGCTCTCCCAGGAGTCCCTGCACGGCCCTGGTCACCTGGCCTGCGCACCTTGTGATCCCCACCCCCGGACCGCCATATCCTCTATTTGTTTGGACCGGCTCCACGTTCCGCGGGACGCGAGCGGGACGCCCGGACGAAGCCCGGACAAAGGGCGGACAGTCTTAGACAGTCTGAGACAGGCCGTGACTGGACTGGGCACGACATACTGCCCGTGCTGATATAAAGATAGCCCCTTAAAGTAAGACATATTGCGTTTGATCATTACCTTACTGAGGAACACTATCTAGTCTTAGCCTTTCGTATTGTACATTAATATTGTATGGTATTGAAATCGCACTGTAATTAATATTATACAGTATGCCAAAAAGATTCCTGACACTGTGTCTAACACTATGGATAATTATTTGGTTCAGGTAGTAACAAAAATTAATAGTGAAAGAAGGCAGTCACTAGGATTAAGCCAATTCTCCATTCCTTGAGCCCACCGCCAAATTCTCCATGGATAGATATACCATCCCAGGCTGTAGGCAGCGAAGTCCCTGACACTGATCTTCGTGACAGCGAAACTTTTAATCAAAGTGTACTTTTAGAGGTTGACCCAGAAACTGATCAAGAAACTGACCCCGAGTCACAGGTTGATGTTATAGTAGAAGATTCTCCCACACAGGTGGACGCAATAGTAGAGGAACCTCCCATCCCCGTGCCTGTAATTAGGGCGGTTAGAACATGTAGAAAAATCCAGTCTAATCGCGGAGGGTCACGATCAGGGAGAAAAAGGGTTGCATCACCAGTGAAAACAAGGGATAAAAGTAGGGGGTATGGGGAAGATAGTGACAAACAAATCATGGATGATGAGTTATTCAATAGGATAGCGGACATGATCGACTGTAAGATCAAGGCCATCATCAAACCGCTGGTGGCAAAAATAGACAAACTCACCGCTGAAGTAAAGAAATTGGGTGGGGCCCAGAACAAGATAGCGGAAGAGGTGGCTAACACAACAACCCTAGTCTCAAATCTAGCCCACACAAATAAAGAGCATACTGTGAGTGGGACAGAGGGAGGTGAAAACGTGGCTCCGACTATCCCCCTTGGACAGGTACCAGCAACAGAACATAACCAGCCAGAGATAAGAGAAGATTCCTTACTAAGACCAACTGTAACGACCACACCAGGTTTAGAAAAAGATTCCTTACAATTCATAGTAGAAGCCTCACCCTTGGTGTTGGTACTGGCAAATGTACCTTCTTTGGCACCTGGCCAATCAGAATCTTCAACGTCCCTGATAAGCAAGGCTTTGCACTGGCTGTTAGGTAATATGCAGATGGCTCCCTGGGGAAAACAACAGTTAGCAGGGGAGATTAAGATGGCTAGAAGGGTAGCCTGGATAGGGAACAGCCCAAAAAAGTTCAAAGGAGATTGTATAGTATTGAACTTTTCTAACCTGGCTGTACTCCCCAATGTCTTGTTAAATATATTCCCCCCTCAACGTAGGAGTGGTACTATCGTTCTACTTACTTTAGAATTTTTTTATGGAAAACAGCGAAGCGTGACATATCCCAAGACATACCCTAACACTACAAGGCCAGGGTGGAATGCAACGACAAACAGATGGGGCATAGGTGCTCCTGTTAACGATTGGGGGATTAGTTTAGAAAACAGGTTTGGTGTTCTTTCAGGGTTAAAGGACTGTGATTGACTCAAGAGGGATCAAACCTCGGCATATAATAGACCACATAATGCCCCTAGAATGTGTGACCTTTTAGTTCAGAGAATGAACCCCACAAGCAATAATCCCATGCACGAGAAAAATAGGATGGACGATTGTAAAAGTCTATGGTATCTGGGAAGGGCAAATGGCTTTGATCAACCTTTTAATTTAAACATTCCAGATCCATTTAATTATTATGGAAAAGAACTACCAGAATTTCCAAAGGTACTGGGTAATCCGCCCACTGACGTAACATCTATCCCTAGAATAAAGGGTGGTACCGAACGTATCTTAGGAGCGATTGATCCAACCAGCCTAGTGGTTCGTCCTTCAGATACAGATCTAGTAACATCAGGGACCACTGGAAATGCTACTATGGCTCCAGGACAGATTTATTGTAGCAGAATAAGGGAGGCAAAATTAATTTCATGGAACATCGCAGGAATAAAAAAGAATTTACCCGACCCAGCTTGGCATCAATACCTTGATAATGGGGATCATATTTTATTCCAAGAAACCTGGGGGGTAGAAAACTTTCATAAAGTTGGCTATAGGTCCTTTTTTATGCCAGCTGTAAACACACATGGGGGTAGACCCTCTGGGGGCTTGATGACCTGGGCCAGAATCACAATGGGGACTACTTTTAAACAAATAGATTCAAATAGCCCCGATATTCTGATCATAGAACTGAAAAAGCCAAAAAATGGGTCACTTTATGTGATATATATATAGAACAGGCCGCATAACCCATGTAGGGAATCAGAAGTAATAATCCAGCTATGTAAAATCATTTCGGACCTAGGCCACAACCCTATGTTGATTATCTGTGGCGATTTTAATAGGAATTTTGAGCCCATATTGGGCTTGGAAGACATTTACAGGGATGAGGACAGCGCTAATAACATCCCCTATGTTGATGTAAATTACAAAGTAGCCTGCACAACTAGTGCCCTACAAGTACTGAGTATGACACTGGAATATGGATTACGTGCATGTAACGGACGCTTGCCCTCTGACTGTCCTAGTCAGCCAACGGTCACTAGAGGGGGCTGTTCAAGCCACCTAGACTATATTTTAGTCTCCTTGGCCTTATGGCCAACGCTGGTTGACATAATGGTGGATAAGCGTATAGAAAGTGATCACTTTCCACTTTCCTTGACTGCTCAGAATCTACTTTTTGCCTCATCTAATATTAGGGATAGCAAAGATCCCAAACCATCACCTGAACCTATAGAATCAAATAATCGTAGGTCTTTGAGGTGGCCTGTAGTCTTGGGCAATGGGGGGAATCATTAAACAGATTTACTAACTTTTTGTCAAACACATGACTGTTAGCTAGCTGATACAGATACTGATAACTCCCCTATGATAGAAACCCATGGTGAATTAATTACCCAACTTGGTGGAATCCTAACAAAAGCTATCAAAAAGTTAGAACCTGGTCGCCATCCTCCCCCACAGGAAAATCTCTGGTATAACAAAGCTTGCCGAAGTGCTAAAACAGATCTTATTAAAGCAGTGAAGGGGAATCAACTAGATGTTGTTAGAGCTAAAAGGACTCATTACAAAAAAAACGTCCAATTAGCTAAGAAAGAGTAGGATGAAAGACTATGGTCAGATTTGCTCGAGGCTTGTAAGTCAAATGACCAGACTTCCTTTTGGAGCCTCATTGCAAGAGGCACCAAAGGGGCTACAGAGTCAAAAGATAGATTCCTTGAGGAAAGTACCTGGGTTAAACATTTCTCCCTGCTTTACTCTTGTGAAGTAGATGAGGAAGATTGGGCAATAAAACAAATTAAGCTAGCCCCTTATGATAGCCCTTTAATATTTAGTTTGAATGACACTATCCTAGCAATCAAGGCGGTGAAATCAGGCAAAGCTCCAGGTCCAGATAGAATACCCGGGGACCTCTGGAAGCACGAGGATTTTATTTGGGCACCCTATATTAACTTGCTTACAAATAAAATAGCACGGGGCTCCAATCCCGGAGACCTGGAAGGGTGCAGAAATCGTGACAATTTTTAAGAAAGGCGATAGGTCTAATCCATCACACTATCGACCAATTAGTTTGATTAGTTTGATCGATGTTCTGCAAAAAATCTTTGCCCGTCAAATTCTTAGTCGGCTTAACGCATGGGTCGAGGACCATTTTATTCTTACAAAGTACCAGGCTGGCTTTAGAGCGAAAATCAGTACAGTGGACCAGGTTTTTAGGTTTTTATGCATACTTTGGAAATACATTAACATAAAGAGCTCCCACATATATGTGGCCTTCGTTGATCTAAAAGCTGCTTTTGATCTTGTCCCCAGGGGGAAATTATGGCAAACGCTAAATGATATGGGTGCCCCATGGAACATTCTTCTGATTAGATTACATGAAAATAATTATGCAAGAGTGAGATGGGGGCCCAATGGGGAGCTAAGTGAGAAAATAGATATAGTGAAAGGTGTTAGGCAAGGATGCGTTATGGCGCCAACCCTATTTTCTCTTTATTTTAATGACATCCCAGACACCCTCTTGGGCTGCGAGCATGACTCTCCCAAGCTGTGTGGTCAAGCCGTTCCGGCATTATTATTCGCGGATGATACGATTTTAATCTCCCAAACCCCTAAGGGACTTCAGAACCTTCTTAACAAATTTAGGTTGTATTGCCAGGATAAGAAACTTGAAATCAATTCTTCGAAAACTAAAATAATGACAATCAACCCACATAAAGGTTTTAACAAAATTTTCACCATAAATAATGAAAGAATTGAGGAAGTCCAAAGTTTTAAATACCTGGGTATCACCTTAGACAGCAAAACAACTAGAAATTTCAAAGATCAGACTAGTCCAGAATCAAGGCCCTATTTTAAGGAAACATAGAAATAGCCATTTTAAGTCAATCTCGCCAGCAATTAGTTTGTTTAAGTACAAAGCGCAATCGGCTTCTCTTTATGGGGCAGAACTGTGGGGACATATTTCGAAAAGCACCTTTTTAGTTCCAGAAAATAATTTTATTAGACAGCTCTTAGGTGTACCTGGTTCTACTCCCCTTATCCCTCTTTTATGGGACCTTAACTTTTGCCGTTCTGATGACCATGCCCTTTTACGTCCTCTGCTATACTGGGTTCGTTAGTGGTCCACTGACGAGCTAATTGACTACAGAGAGGCGTTAAAAGAGATAATGTCTATAAAAAACTCCACACATTTAGCATGGCTGGCTTACATTGAAAAGTGGTTCACAAAACTGGGGCTATGTAGCTTTTGGTCAAACCCGGATTCAATTACACATAGTTCAAAAAAACTGCTTAAGAACAGATATTGGGAATATAAAAGAGATTCCCTATTGGAAAATTCCAAACTGGGGACACTGTCACTTAAGTTTTTTTAACTAAAAATGGATATGAAATTAGAAAGCTTTATGGATGAAATCTACCCGCCTATGGCCAAATCATTATATCTAAAATTTCATTACAGTGTCCTTCAAATAAAATATAGGACCTCGAAATGGCACTGTAACAAAGGCCCAGCGGGCAGTTTTGGCTCTGACCTATGCGAACTATGTGAAATGGGCTTGAGGGAAGATGAGGCTCATGTGCTATTTATATGACCTGCTTACTTACATGCAAGAAAAAAATGGCTAAAACCAATATGTCAACTTCTGGGCCTCCGCCATATCAAAGATTGTGAAAGAGTCTTTAAAGGAGACACTTCACGACCAATAGTATTTAGCTTGAGCCGTTTCCTCCTATCAGTAGCGATAGTTAGAAAGAGGAATGGCTACCAAATGTAAATAGATAGCTGGTATTTACGAAGAACAGCTACTGAAATGCACTTTGATTTGCACTTTATATTGTAATCGGACTAATTATTACAATTGCAATGTATGCTAAAATAGGTGTGCTATATGTAATGATAAATACAACTAGATTAATAATTATTAGTGGGGCGTGAAATGGAATTTGTTTTTTTAAACCTTTAGTGTGTTTAGAGTGTATTGTCCAAATTTACGATAGCGACAAGGGGAACTGGTCTGATAGTAGTGATTAGTGTTGTGCTTCTTTTTAACCCTGGTCCCTTGTTTTTATCGAGCTATGTATTAACTCATTAAATTATTTAACTTTATTTATTAACTGTTCCTCGATTCATGGATGTTAATCTTACTATGACGTACTGTTGCTGATAGTGATTCCTCCTTAATTATAATTTTCCTCGGGCGGTTAAATATTGTTAAATATTGTACTAGAGTATGTAAGAAATGTAATGTATTATTCTAAACTGTTTCTTTTAAGGTTGTCAACCGAAATAAAGAAAAATGAAATGAAGATGAAATGCATGATTTAGAGCAAGAAATGTTCAGAGACTACCTAGGACCAAGGAATAGAGGTTTTAGATTTTGGAGAGAAACGCACAAGACTAGAATGAGAAGATGGAGAGATGCTAACATGTGGGATGGAATGTATCCGGTTAGATTGGTAGATGAGGAAAAAGGGCGGAAATGTACAGAAAAAAGGAATAATATAGAAACAGGAAAAAGGAGTCATGAAGATTGTGGGTCCTAGGATGCAGTATTGGAAGAGATCCTAAATAGGAGACCACAGCCATACCAAGCAAATTCTATGGGTACAACCCCAAGTGCTCCACAGTTAGAGGATAGACTAGCAGAAACTCCAAAACGATCCTAAAATTTTAGAGATCTCCCAGAAAGAGTAGAAATGAGATACAAACCGGATGTTCCATTAATTGGAACAAGATGTACAGGGACACCTAAACAAGGAAATGGAATGGAGATTATGGGAAATAGAGTAGAGCAACAAGTTGAAGCACATCAGAGTACTGCTGAATATATATGTTCAACAAATGAATTAGTTGAAAAGAAACAGAAGCTTACTAAAAAAATAGAAGCTGTAACTGTTCCAGTAACAATAGGTCCTGTAATCCCAGTGTTTGAAAACCAGAAAGTAAAAGAGCAATCTTTAACTATTCCTTTAAATCAGAGTTTACAAAAAGTAAAAGAAAAAGTTTATCCAGATTTGTCAGCAATTAAAAGTACTAATCAAATGACACCGCCAGATTTGACTTTTAATCAGAGTCTTCCGTATAAATTCCCAACAGGAGCAGAGTCAGATTCTGTAACTCCTGAGAAAAGTGTAGAGAAAATCTATTTAACACAAACTCCAGTAGGGCCAACAGAGGAAGATTTAAGAGATTGGATAAAAACCTTGAAACTGAAAGAGACAGAATAAAAACTGCTAGGTGTAGCCAGGTTAAAAGTTGATATGGAAGAATTAATAATTGGAACAATTGGTACAGATAGATTGAAAAATTATCAGGATGATGAGATCACGTTTATGTGTAAAAGTATTACGTGGAAAACAAAAAGCATGCATGAAAGGTTTGAAAGCCTAGCAAGTGAAATGGATGTGGATTTTACAAAATACAAAATTTTGCAAAAACCGTATAGAGTGGATTTTACTGACAAAGATATAGAAAACATGAATACAGCAGGAAGGATTACTCAAATAAAGGAATTAATTGTTTTATTGAGAAAATGGGGAGATATGGATAAGTGGAAAATGATTTGGACAAAGAAAAGAGAGGAAAGCAGTGACAAATACACATTAGCATTCCCGTAAGAGAAAAAGAAGAGGTGGTAAAAGAATTTCCTACGAGAGAAATGCATGGAGGAGGGTATGTACATGTACCTTGGAGCAGACAAGATATTTTATCATTCACAAATGATTTTCCCTGATTGAGAGAGAAACAAGTAGAATGATATAGACAATTAGATCGATTTGTGAAGGTCTCAAAGCTTTTATGGGAAGATTTAGATGGGTTGTTTGACTTAGTAGTATCAGCAGATTTATGGTCAGAATGTAAGATTACGGTGGATTGGCCAAAAGAGGAATATCCGCGAGATAAAGTAACAGGTGCTCCTGGACATGAAGTGATGCAACAATATGAGCAAGTGCTAGTGTTTTTGGAAAAATAAAATTCCATGAAAAGAGACAGATTGGGTAAAAATAGGCAGGACAATACAGGAGGCCAAAGAGTCAGTTCATGCATTCTATGAAAGACTATTATTGGTATTTAAACAGTACAGTGGTTATGAGGAATTGAACGAAAAAGATATCATTTTGTATATCGCTTTGTGTTTGGATTGAGATCAGAAATAGGGGATATGATTAAGCATAATTTGATGGTATGGCAGTCATGTTCTGTGGGCGAAGTCCTGAGACATGCAACATATTGTAGTGATGAAATTGAGGTAAAACAAAGAAAACCCAAAGAGAAAGCAGTGTGGGCACAACTAAAGGTTGCAGAACATCAAGTAGCTCAGTTAGAGAATTAAAATATAGAAGGTAATATAAATAGAGTGAAAGGAAATTCTAGCAAACCAATGTTAACTTGAAATACAGAAGAATTAAAGAAAAAATACCCATGTCATAATTGCTGTAGGTTGGGGCATTGGAAGAAAGAGTGTAAGTATCCACCGAGAGTTAATCTGGAAAATACATCATTGAAGAAACTTTGGTGTGGTAAACAAGAAATTAAGAGAGATATGAGATAGGTGATGCACTTTCTGTCTCACCTAAGAGTGCCGAAGGTGTGTTGGACTGGGTTGAAGGATAGTAAACAGTAAGGGGATCCAAAAGTTACACAATCAAGACAGGCGAAGAGCAGTAGATAGACATGCTATGGAATCACTTCTAAATCATTGCCAGATACTGTGACCTCAAGGGGCCAAAGAGAATTGGGAGGGTTGAAGTCTTCCTGCAGAATTCAAAAGTGACACCGACAAAGATAGAAAGTGAACAACCGCATGATTTGAACAATGCATAATATGGCTAACACGAGACAGCGAATTATTAATATTGGCCTGTTCCCCCATCCTGTCCTCCCCATGTGGGGGAAGTAACAGAGCTTGCCATTGATTTCTAATCACACTTCAGATAGCTTAAGCGTTATAGGGTGGTACTAATACTTTATTCTATTGTGCGAAAAGGCATTGGTTTTTATGACCCCCTCAACCCCCATGTACAGGCAGTTCTCCTATACATGATGGAAAAATATGTCCATAATAGTCCTTGGAACAGGAAGAACACAGATATTGATTATCCTCCTTGAGTACCGCTCGAGAATAGTAGGGCAATAGTTCTTGATAGTCATGTTAAGGTGACAAGCAGACTGTCAATTAGGACAACAAGCAGCTGCAGGCTTGAACCATGGCTTTCCATGGATTCTGTTGAGAGTTTGTGATTTCAAAATTGCAGCTGATGACATGAGAGTGCAGAGTAGTTTTTATTTGAATCCTATTACTAAAGATTGGATTAAGAATGGAGGTGCACCGAATTTACTTTCATTGAAAGTCATTAACTTACAGGATAAGGCTAAGAAGGGTATGCTGGTACCAATCCTACTGAGACATAGACCTAGCATGTTGCTCCCACAGGAGATGCATTTGAGAGGTGCCAACTGCTGTATGTTTGGCAGAGGAATGTATCCTTCCCTAGCACAGGCTGGATACACATTAGACTCAAGTGGAGAAGGTCATCTTGCTGAAAAGGCACTGCCTTTAGTCTGTGGAACACATGAACTGACCCACAAGGCTGCAGTTTTGCAGACACTGGACTGTGGGATAGTGAGAAGGCTTATTAATATTTGCATTCATACCTCCGATAATAATTAGGCATTAATTGGCTATGAACCGATAATAATGTAGTTACAAAAGTCAATATGGGGCATGATATGAACCAGACAATGGATGCGGCACAAGATAGATCAGGTTGAGGTTCAAGGGGACGAACATGGTTGAAACAATTTATCTAAGCAAAGAGAATGATGGACTTGTGGCGTGAGACTCAAGTTGATGCGAAGCAGTACACCTAGGGGCATATTCACAAGAACGTGTGATAACCATCGCAATAGTTACTTAACGCAACTTCCAACATCGCAGTCTATCTCGGGAAAATTACGCCTTGTTAACCAAGCATTCTCAACACCGCTGTACCATGTGATAGCATCCAGATAATGTGTCAAATGTCTGCGTAAAAATCAATGCCACACCGCAAAACTGTGAAACGAGAACGCAAAAAATCCTACGATGAGGCCAATTGCGGTACAAAAAGCAGCAAAAACCAGCGACAGGCCTGCAAATCCCAAGCGTCTGGCAGGAAAATGCACTATAAAAGCTACAAATACAACACACCAGAAACAAACTAAAGTGTGTAGCAGCATAGATTGAATTGAATTGAAAATTAATTTGTATTGCGCAGAACAATAACCCGCAGGTATCAAGGCGCCTAGCAAAAGGTCAGGAAAGACCAGGAAAAAAGAAACATTAAGACCTTAGACATATGCTTGCTTGAAGAGAAGGGTTTTCAAGGCAGTGCGAAAATTCTGTAGGGACGGGAGGGATCTCAGATCCAAAGGAAGTTCGTTCCACCACTTAGGAGCAAGGGTGGAGAAGGCTCTGCCGCCCCACATGGCTCTTCGTACACGGGGGGCTGCTAGAAGCAGTTTCCCAGAGGAACGCAGGTTTCTTCGGGGGACATAGTGGGAGATGATGGATCCTATTCCAGTGTCGCTCTTTTTGGCAATGGCTCTGTAGGTCATACACAGGACCTTAAACCGTATACGCTGTTCTACCGGCAGCCAGTGCAGTGTTTTCCTGGCTGCAGTGGCTGAAGAGCGTCTGGGAGTGTCCAGGACAAATCTGGCTATGGCGTTTTGGACTACCTGTAAGCGCTGCAGCTGTCCTTTATTAAGTCCAGCATACAGCGCGTTACAATAGTCCAAACGCGAGCCGATAAGAGCAACAGCTATTTGTTTTCTTGCCTGGAGGGAAAGATATTTCCTGACCCTACGGAGAGTGTGAATCAGGCCCCAACAGGTGGAAACAGTTCTGCTCACCTGGCTGCCTAGGTCAAGGGCAGGATCTATTAACACCCCGAGATTTTTAGCAGAGGATGTGGGGGAAGGGCAAGTACCAAGGGAGTCAGGCCACCAATTGGCTGACCAGATGTTTTCTTTTCCCCCAAACACCATCACCTCCGTTTTCTCCCCATTCAGTTTCAGAGAGTTCTGGATCATCCACTTACCAACCGCCTCCATGCAAGATCTAAATTTGGAGGCGATTAGTTCATCTGAATGGGGTAGAGAGACGAGGATTTGAGTGTCGTCTGCGTACAAGACTACCTCCATCCCGAATGATCTTATTAATTTGGCTAGTGGGGTAACATAGATATTAAAGAGGGTCGGGCTAAGAGCTGACCCTTGAGGAACCCCACATAGCACAGGACGGGATGGAGATAGGAACTCCCCAAGCTTGACTCTTTGTTCCCTCCGCGTGAGGAAGGAGGTCAGGAGATCCAGAGCTGCGTTCTTCACCCCCACCTCCCTCAGCCGTGATGTAAGTACCGAGAGGGAGAGGGTGTCGAAACCCGCAGTTAGATCTAGCAGGACCAGGAGAGATGCCTGGCCCTCATCTACTGATGTACGGATCTTGTCAAGTACAATGGTGAGGGCTGACTCGGTACTAAATTCTTTCCTGAATCCATGCTGGGAGGAGTCTAAGCATCCAGAGCTTTCGACAAAGGCAGCAAGATGTTTGTTAAGATGTGTCTCAAGCATCTTAGCAGGAGCAGGGAGCAGGGAGATAGGCCGGAAGTTTTTTAGGACCCCAGATCCAAAGAGGCCTTTTTCAACAGGGGTTTCACTACCGCCTTCTTCCACTCTGCAGGGAAAGTACCATCTCTAATGGCAAGATTCATTATCTCCACCAGGGGTGGTAAGAGGGTCTCCCTACACTGTTTAATGACCTTCAGTGGGCAAGTATCCAAAGGTGATCCGGACTTAGTCTTGGCTAACAAGAGCTCAAGATCTTGCAAGGCCAGTGAGGGAAAGGTGTCCAGAGTGCAAGGAGGGGAGATTTCAGTGATTGTCGAACTCATCTCTACACTAGGTATGGATGCACTGAGAACAGCTCTTTGTTCCTCAAGGGCTAGGTGAATATCCTGGATTTTAGAGTGAAAGAAGGAGGCGATCTTATCACAGAGATCCTGCGAAGGGATGACAGGGTCAGGGACTTGCAGTCTGACCAGAGAGTCAACGGTTTTAAAGAGTTCCTTCGGGGAAGAAAGCGAGGAGGTTGCGAGCACAAAATATTTTTGTTTAGCCTGCAAGATTTCCGCCTTGTATTTTTTAACCAGAAGTCGATGAGCTTCCTTATTTTTGAAGTCCCAACTAGCGTGCCATAGCCTCTCCATTCTCCTCACTTCTTGCCTAAGAAGCCTAAGGGAGTCGGAGAACCAGGGGGCAGAAGGTCTCTTTCTAGCGCGGCGTCGGGATTGTTCTGGGGCCAATTGATTCAAGGCCTCGGTAGTGACCTGTTCAAAGTGAGCGACTGCAGTCTGTACGCTATGTAGGCCAGTGATAGCAAGGTTTGCAGCCCAGGGCACGAAGGAATTGCTATTAATATTCCTGAGATTTCTAGTAGTCTCTATTGTATGGTTTCCTAGTTTACGGGAATTCACCCTGTGGTGTTTCAAAGAAAAGGGACCGCCAGATGGTCAGACCAGGAGAGATGAATCGGATCCTTGGTAGTCAAGCGAGGATCATTGGAAAAGATGCCATCCAGGGTGTGTCCTGCATGGTGGGTAGCTCCCGTGACACGTTGCGTAAGCCCGCAGGATTCTAGGGCCTCGGTGAGACAGGAGGTATCAGAGAGGTCGTGCCGTTCTAGGTGGTAATTGAAATCACCCATGATGGAAAGATTGTCTTGGCCAAAATAGGGTTCAAGAGATTGGAGAAGGTGGTGCGTGAAGTGTGTTCTCGAGCCGGGGGGACGATAAATTAAAATACCGTTGAAGAAGGGGCGTTGTTCTTCCTTTATTGAAAAATAAAGAGCTTGAAAACTGTCAGGGAAATCAGTCAGGGGTACAATATGACATTGAAGGTGATCTTTGTAAAGGATCGCTATCCCCCCTCCCACTCGTCTCTGCCTATCGAGTCTGGCCAGGCAGTAACCTTCCGGGACGGCCTCTATTAGATCAGGGTCAGAGGAGTCCTTAGCCCAGGTTTCGGTCACAAATACTAGAGTGGGCGTTCTGACCAGTACCATCTCCTTAAACATAACCTTGTTCTTGATAAGAGAGCGGGCATTAACCAAGATGCCCTCTACTTCTTCTGTATTAGAAGTGGATGTAGTGGGGTGTTCAGAAGTAAGGTGAATGGGAACGGGGTTGGGGGGTCCTGACGAAAGGTAGCAGCCACAGCAAAGTGGGAGCAGGAAATCATCCGGTTCATAGGTATGATAACAGCGTTTATTACCAGGTTTAAGGGCCAACATATCGCGAAGAGAATAGCTGCAAGAGGGGGATGACATTTTACCAGAGTCCAGGGCCCAGCCGTCCAGCGCGTCCTTTTTACGGACGGGCGCAGACGGGCTGGACTCTGGCGTGACTCCGGCGAGCATACGGCGCATCCGCTGCCGCGTCCGCTGCGCGTAGCTACAGGGGACCTCTTTTATAGCAACTAGAGCGTGGGGCGCGCCTACCCGCCCAAGATGGCCGCCAAACAGCCCTCGCCTCCCCGGGACCAGCTCTCACCGTCGACACTCAGCTGAGAGCGGCCCAGGAGGTATAGGAAGGTAGGGAACAGAGATCCTACAACAATTCCGCTTTTTAAAATCTAGCACTGGTAAAATGCGAGCGTCACTCGGGACGCGATTTAAAATAGACCTTGTCCTCTGTAATTAAATCTAAGCAGAGCAAATCAGGGATAGAGGAGAAGAACCTCCGGCTTCCGCCTCAGAGGGTGAGAAAATGAAACATTTGGCTATCCCTACCTGAGCCCCCTTTATAGAAACTAGAGCGCGGGGCGCGCCTACCCGCCCAAGATGGCCGCCAAACAGCCCTCGCCTCCCCGGGACCAGCTCTCAGCGTCGACACTCAGCTGAGAGCGGCCCAGGAGGTATAGGAAGGTAGGGAACAGAGATCCTACAACAATTCCGCTTTTTAAAATCCAGCGCTGGTAAAATGCGAGCGTCACTCGGGACGCGATTTAAAATAGACCTTGTCCTCTGTAATTAAATCTAAGCAGAGCAAATCAGGGATAGAGGAGAAGAACCTCCGGCTTCCGCCTCAGAGGGTGAGAAAATGAAACATTTGGCTATCCCTACCTGAGCCCCCTTTATAGAAACTAGAGCGCGGGGCGCGCCTACCCGCCCAAGATGGCCGCCAAACAGCCCTCGCCTCCCCGGGACCAGCTCTCAGCGTCGACACTCAGCTGAGAGCGGCCCAGGAGGTATAGGAAGGTAGGGAACAGAGATCCTACAACAATTCCGCTTTTTAAAATCTAGCGCTGGTAAAATGCGAGCGTCACTCGGGACGCGATTTAAAATAGACCTTGTCCTCTGTAATTAAATCTAAGCAGAGCAAATCAGAGATAGAGGAGAAGAACCTCCGGCTTCCGCCTCAGAGGGTGAGAAAATGAAATTAGATGCACCCTAAACGAGCGCAGAGGCCGATGCAAACCCCACAAGCCCAACAGACCACCAGCAAGGAACAACAGGGTCCGGGAAGCCAAGGGAGAAGAGGAAGAGGAAGACGGGGTGCAGTCCGCAGGAAAACCAGATCAGCGTCACAGAGGTGACAGAACACTACCATCAACTGACCCACAATTAGACTACCCTGAATGCAGTCTGAGTGTCGAGGAGGCCAAGAGGCGCTAGCATGATGTGACAACCTAAACCAGGCACAAACCCTCTGCCAACAGGAAGTCTGCAACGGCAACAGGAGGTGGGAGTCTTGTGCCACAGGAGGAGCTGGAGGAAACCGAGGCCACAGGCATCAGTGTGGAGACGGTGCAAGGAGTAGGGAGTACAGACACAGCTCGAGAGGACCTGACACAACATCAACAGGGTAACAACCAGGGACTGGGGAAGATGGGCACAATGGCACACATGCACAAAGAAGTCTAGCACTCTGCACAGCCACAATGACCCTGGATCATGTCCATGTTCCCACTCCAGCACACACATAGCAAGAAAGGCACACCCACATTGACGACAATTTGGTACAGTGCGCAAACCTGACACTGCATAACAGAGGACACAACTGGGTCCGCTCACGCGCAGAAACAGGCCTACTACATCTGACAGAGCTGGACACTGTAAAATGAAAATGTACACGTACAATCTCACATCGGTCATGTAGTCCACATGTACACGGTCCTGCATCTAAATCCTGCACCACCAAAACAGTCACAATGTACATTGTCATACAGTCTGCATGTAAACAAGAACAATGCACCAACATACATGTCAACACAATGTCAACATGCATCACCCCTTCACATTGCAGAGGGACACACAACACCTCCAGCAGAGCTCAGTAGACCACACATCAGTGACCCGGAGAGGACCACCACAAATTCGACACCGATGCCCTACAACAGCCCATGGACATCCCACCCAACCCACCACCAGGACCAGGGCAGCAAAGCTACTCAGAGGAAAACACAGACCCTGCAACAGACCAAACAGCAGGAAGCACCCACAAGCACTGCTGGCTCACAACACTTCACCGACCCACACATGGCACACCAATGCCAGGTGTCAGTACGCCAAAAGGAGGTGGCCGACCAGGTGCGGGTGGGGTCCAACCCATGGAAGGCGAACCAGATCACATACTTGGGTGTCTAATATCCTTCAGGGATCACCTACACCCCACAAAGGAGACCCACACTGTCATAGAGACACATGGTGATAGTCAAGTCAAGTCAAATGATTTATATAGCGCGCTACATACCCAGAGGGTCTCAAGACGCTTGAAGAAGGGTGGGGAATTACTTGTCGAATATCCAAGTTTTAAGTTGCTTTCTGAATGCTAGGTGGTTCTGAGTGAGGCGAAGGTGAGTGGGAAGTGAGTTCCAGGTTTTAGCTGCCAGGTAGGAGAAGGATCTACCTCGCATGGTGGTTTTGTTGATGCGAGGTACAGTAGCAAGAGCTTGGTTGGAGGATCAAAGCTGGCGGGAGGGGGTGTAGAAGGAAAGTCGTGTGTTGAGGCATTCGGGTCCAAGTTCGTAAAGTGCTTTGTGTGCGTGGGTTAGGAGGCGGAAAGTAATCCTCTTATTGACGGGGAGCCAGTGGAGGTTTTTCAGGTGACCAGAGATGTGGTCTTTACGCGGGATGTCTAGTATGAGTCTGGCTGAAGCGTTCTGGATGCGTTGGAGTTTTTTCTGAAGTTTTGCGGTGGTACCGGCGTATAGGGTGTTTCCGTAGTCCAGGCGGCTCGTGACCAGTGCGTGGGTGACCGTTTTCTAGTTTCGGTGGGGATCCAGCGAAATGTTTTTTTGAGCATGCGAAGAATGTTGAAGCAAGATGATGAAACGGCGTTGACTTGTCTGTTCATAGAGAGTGAGGAGTCCAGGATGACGCCCAGGTTCCGTGCGTGGTCCGTCGGGATGGGTGCTTTCCCAAGGGCCTCTGGCCACCAAGAGTCATCCCAGGCGGAGGGGGAGGTACCTAAGATAAGGACTTCTGTTTTGTCTGAGTTCAGTTTCAGACGGCTGTGCTTCATCCACTCGGCTACTTCTTTCATTCCTTCATGTAGGTTGGTTTTGGCAGTGTTAGGGTCTCTGGTGAGTGATAGGATCAGTTGAGTGTCATCAGCGTAGGAGATGATGTTGAGGTTGTGTTGGCGTGCGATGACCGCGAGGGGGCTCATGTATACGCTGAAGAGGGTGGGGCTGAGTGAAGATCCTTGTGGTAAGCCACAGATGACTTCAGTGGCCTCTGACTTGAATGGTGGGAGGCGGACTCTCTGGGTTCTTCCGGTGAGGAACGAGGTGATCCATTCCAGTGCTTTTCCTTGGATTCCGATGTTTCTGAGGCGCTGTAATAGGGTGCTATGGCAGACTGTGTCGAAGGCTGCGGAGAGGTCGCCCAGGGGCACGCAAATATCAGTCACACACCCACCTTAGCTCTGCGTACGACGGCCCAGTCTACACCACATGCGTACGTATTGAGAGGGTGAAGACAAAGCTACATGTCAAAGTTCTAACCCGATGCCTGCGGTGACATGCCTGCGTCCACTGTACACAGCACGTTGTGATGTCATAGGGCCCAGGGCCCTCATGCATATAACAAAACTACAGGGACACACGCAGATATAATGTTGAACTGGCTACGGGCACATGCGCCAGGCCCCTTTATTGGCAAGGCCACATGTACAGTGACGCCTGTGCTGGATGTGTGTGGGGTGAGTGTAAGTCAGCCCGCAAGGAGTGCTTGGTGCTAGCAACAACCAGAACAGTGGACACCAGTGCAACGGAAACATAGAAAACTGCATAACACAGTTAACTGCTGAGCAACATGGAGGGAGCCGGAGCAAGTACAGAGGTCACCCAACATACCAACAGAAGTGTCCGTGAGTTGCAGTGCACTGAGGTTGGGGTACTAGAGCTGAGCGCACTCATGTGATGAAAATTACTAGGATTGTGCCCATTCGGGATATTCCTGATGCAGATGCAGTCGGGTGTGTTAGACCTGCATCATCTTCCACATCAACGTCCCAGGTCTCCCACACTCCCTGAGGTGATATTGCTGCGCAACTTCTCCACAGCACAAAACTCAATCAGTGACGGTCCATGGGTTGCGGTACACTGAGTTATTGGCACCTGGAGTGCAGAGCAGGGTAACTGGCAGATGATGGTATCCACGACAGGTGTGAGCAACTCCGTTAGTCTGTCAGGACCACTATTTCGACTCTGGCAGATGGCGGTTGGAGGTGGTCCTGGAGATGGTGGTGTATGCCTCCTGCGGCGATGCCACGTCCAGGCCAGTCTTGACTCGATTGGATGTGTGAGCCTTGGTGTACCACTGATGAAGCCAGAGGCAGCGGACAGTGCAGGGCCGCAGACACATGGCATTGACGACCCCAAGGCCAACGCCTCAGAGGCCATCAAATATTGAATCAAACTGGGTCCCTGACATGAGCTGCACAGAGTTAGTGGCCCCGGATGCATAGCGGCCGGCACAGGCCCCCTGCCATGGGACGGTGACTTGCGGTGCACTGAGGTAGGGCCACGCGGGCTGGGCGGTTACTCATCGATGTCAAAGGTGAATGTGGCGGAGGGTTGAGGGGGACAGTGGAAGGTGTTCTCCAGGGCATGAAGCGGAAGGTCTGATTTTATCCAGAAGCAGCAAATGGTGGGGTGGCAAGCGACAGCCTTGTTGCCAGAACAAATTCGGTATCAGCTACAGGAGGATGAAACTACCCCTAGTTCATAGCCTCAGACGCCACCAATGTATGACCCGTGAGTGTCCATGAATGTCGGGAACAAACTTAGTGGCACAGGAGCTGAGAGGGGATGCAGTCTGCGATGATGCAGGTACACTTATATGAACTCCGCCATTGCTAAATCAAGACTCTGTGACCTACTGGACCACTGTGTAGGCCAGAGGCAGCGGTCAGCAGTGGCCCACAGCCACGTGTTGTTGGCTCGCGATGCACAGAGTTAGTGACATCAAAGCAGTTGTCGGTAGTGTTCATTCACCCCCGTAATGATGAACCTTTTTTGCTCCTGACTGCAATGTGTCATCCTCTTACACCTCTCCTTGCTTGCAATATGTACTCTGCCATTGAAAATTCGATGCTCAGTTCCAATTGTGCGGCCACCTCAACCCCAGTCTAGGCGATAGGCATTCCCCGCACTGGGTCACAGAAACTTGTGGTGCTGATGCTATACATAGACTTGGTGTCACTACATCGAAGGGGGTACAGTGATGTAAAGTCTGCATTACCATGTGTGCCCGGCCATTGCATGATCAAGCCTCAGTTCCAAATGTGTGACCTACTCAAGCTTAGTGTGGCCCGGGAGCAGTAGTCCGAGTGGGTCCACAGAATCTTGCGGCTGTGATGTACTACTAAGACCTGGTGGCACCACATCGAAGGGAGTATAGTGACATCAAACGTCCCATGTACATATGAACTCACCCATCAGGATATCAAGACTCAGTTTCAAATGTGTGACCTACTCATGCACAGCGTAGGCCGAGGGCAGTAGTCAGCGTGGGCCCACAGACAGGTGTGGTTGTGATGCTATGCACAAACTTGGTGGCACTACATCGAAGGGAGTATATTGACTTAACCTCAGCCTTAAATAATGTTCCTTGCCATGGTGTAATCAAGACTCAGTTCCAATTGTGTTTCCTACTTGTCCGCTATGTATGCCGGTGGAGTACGTCAACGAGAATGGAGTTCAGCGGGCCTGTGTCGCAGAGGCCGTGATGGTCCGAGGAGGCAGCCAAGGTCATGGGCCTGGAGCTTGCACCAGCACATGGTGGGCCCTCTTCGACAAATGCTGGTGGCGGCCAAGACGGTTTCGGGGACCAGCGGCCCGGGGTGCAGCAGACGCACAGGATCACAGGCACCAGCGCTCATGGTGTCGGCTTTGTGGCGGGATGAGAGGCGCTGCCCTGGCAGAGACGTTGGGCATTCCAGAATTGAACTATGCCCAGGGTTACATGTCTTTTATTAACACTCCTACGCTGGCCTGGCTTACGCCGGGCCAGCCCACTCCTCTCACGCTTATAAGGGGGAACGTAACAAGCTAATTTTCCTTAATCTCCCACCCCGGCTGGGGTGACATGGTTGCTTTCACTGTCCACTGCACTCCATACACCAGTGGGGTCTGTCGACATGGATATGTGTGTGGTTTGCATACTGCAGTTTGTCCAGCACAACCACGTCACACTTGGCATTGTGTACATTCATATTCAACGGTCACTTGCCTCCTTCACTCATGTGTGGTCCCCAGGTCTTCCCACAGTCTGCTATTGTGTAGCTGAGGCCTTTGTTGGCTATGGTACATGGCTGGCATTGTGTACATTCACATTCAACGGTCACTTGCCTCCTTCACACATGTCTGGTCACCACCTCTTCCCACATCCTGCTATTGTGTGGCTGAGGCCGTTGTTGGTTAAGGTCCATGGCTGGCCAAGGTTCCAACAGTAAGTCGTGCTGTTGTGTCTGGCGGGTGTGCATGTTGTATGTGAGCTTGTGACATATGCATCCCCAGAGTTGTGAGTTGCATGATTGTGAAGTTGAGGTGTGTGGTGTGTTCATTTGGTATTTGCCAACGACCTTTACATTTCCGTGGGTGCCATCCTGGTAGCTCAAGTTGATGATAGACTGTCGGAAGGTGTAGGAATCATGCACACTGCCTGGGGTGTTGGCAGCAACGTTGGCGCGGATTCCTCGGTGGTCCAATATTGCCAGGACATTGGTGAGATACATGCACTTTCTGTTGCGCTTCTTGTGTGCAGTGTTGCCAGGGGGCACAAGTAGGACATGTGTGCAGTCAATTGCCCCCTGACACGTGCGGGAAGCCAGCTGTGGCGGTGATGCCTTGCCTGGTCTCCGGATGTTCCTGCGCAGTGTGTGGGAAGTATAGATGGTGGGGTACCAAGCTGATGATGTCATCCATGACCGTTGTGAGCGACTTGGATTGGGCTGGCTGTGTGACTCCTCCGAAACGTGTGGATGGTGGTTGGAGGGTACCAGTGGCCAACAGGTGCATCACAGCCAGCAGCTTGGTCTGAGGTGGGATGTTGGTTGTCTGCTGTGTTGGTACCATCAGCCTGTGTACAATGGTGGTCAGGATGTGGAGGAGAGTTGTCCTTTTGAGCCTGTAGTGGACAATGACATTCTCTGGTGTTGGGTCTGTGAGGTTGGTGCGTTTTCGGAGGGTCGCTGTCTTTGTCTGCGCTGCCTCTGTATTGGTCCGGGTGGGGGTCCTGGGGTTGGTGGCGGTGGGTGTTGTGGCCCTCTTGAGTGTCCGGCCCGCATGTTCAGTGTCTCCAGGGCATCTGTTGTTTTTCAGGTGTGGCTGTGGGCCGGGCTCCCTTTTGTGGTGCAGGCTGTGGTCCGACTTTACACCAAGTCAGAGCAGTTGTTAGTTTCCTGCTGCTAACGCACCTTATCACCTATTTTTTGATTTTATCGCCGATGTGGCTGGTCGTTGAGAATGTTGCGGAGTGGTGTTGTCGCAGCTTTTTGCTCGGGAACGCCTACTCTGCATCTCATTAGCGATAGTTGCGGGGGTCATCTGTGGCGATGTTTTTTGCAGCTGCTATCGCAGGTAAACTGGTGCTATGGGCTGTTAGCACCAGCTTGTGAATGGGTTGATGAATTTATCTCGACTTTGGCTGCGATAAAGTGCTGTTAACTCGGCGATAGCTCCTTGAGAATATGCCCCCTATTATTCAGGTGTTTCTGACTCCTTATCTAGGTCTGGCTACTCATTGACACTGACTCAACACTTCCACAGAGTAATGTCTGACCATCCGCCTTTGTGGACAGTTAATAGGAGTAAGGTATGAGCGATAGAGGCTTGAGGCCAGGGAGTTTAAAGATTTATTAATAGTGAATAAACCAGCGAGAATGCACAGAGAATATTCTCATGGATAATATTGTGTTGGTACGGTCTGGAGTAGTGTTCTGGGAGTCATACAAGGTTGTAGTTTCGGAATAGGCAATCTCTAGTTTGGCAGAAAAAAGGATAATACATATATAAAAGGTCAAGTATATTGAAAGTAAGCTATCGGTAATGCAACTGGATCCCAGTGTGAAAAGCAGATTGCTGGTCCAAAAGATTGAATTTCAGACTTTGACAGCAAATTAACCAAAGACACAAAATGTGATTATGCAGAAAAGATTTTATGAAAGTTGTGGCATGTAGGATAAATATTTTGGAAATGTAATTAATGAAGATGTGGTACAACTCATCAACAGAAATAGTGAAATCTTTCACCTCATGCTAATGTTACTTTTATATGGCAAGACTAGTGAACAATGATACTAAACTGAATAATTTTGCAAATTAACTAACTGGACCTACACGTTCGGTAAATTTAAGGGCTGGATTGGAGTAGAAACTATCGGCGAAGGAGGTGGCTTCAGCCATTACTGAGGTCCATAGGGGAAAGGGACCCAGCTGCAATGGTCTACTAGCTGAATTTTGTAATCTGCTATGAAGTGAGGTAGAAGAACATATGCTTTAACAAAAGAAGGGAACTCTACAGTTTATGTATGGCCACTGTAGTACTAATTCATAATACTTGAAAGTCTAAAACTGATTTTGAATTGTATAGACCAATATTACACTCTCATTGGTCTCAATCATCCCAGTCAAAAACGTCATGAGTTCACCATCAGCGTGGACTACAATAAGTCCAATCTTTATGTCCTTGAATATGATGGATTTAAGGCTCCTCCCCCTTGTGTGGCCTGTGTTTTTTCCTGTCACATATTACATCACTCATGACATGGTCTGTGACATCACTGATGACATCTCAAATGACATCACTGATGACCTCACTCATGACATCATCCAGTAAATGTGTGTTTCTGTAAAGTTTAAATATGTTTTATATATATATATATATACATATTACCTACTGGCGGTCGCCAGTAGGTAGTTATAGTTAGGACCTAGTTTCCATAGGAAATCCTCAACATTCTATTTGGAATAACTTTGGCCCTGGTGGATGAGTCTTTGCGAATTTCTCAAAGAAGATGTCTCGGTCCGCTGCGCTCCTTCCCTGAAAGTTTGGGGGGGATTGGTCAAGTGGGGGCTGAGATATAAGGGGGGTCCCAAAACGTGTTTTCTCCATGTTATTTTCCATAGGACCTTTAGACTCGGCTACAGGTCGAACGGCTGAATGGATTTATAAGAAATTTGCCAAAACTGTAGAGTCTTGTTCACAGATTACGCTTTTTTTGGAATGGTGTAAATCCGTTCAGTAGTTGTTGAGAAAATTAAAGTTAAAGTCAATTATATATCTATAGGCGCGCACACGTGCGCGCACCCAAGCGGCTGCGCGTGAGCGGAATTTTTTTTTTGCTGCGTGACGTCTGTTAACGTTCGATTCGAAGGAAATCAGGAAGTTTTGTCCGCCATTTTGTCACTGCGAGTAAATATATTGTTCATTTCAAAGCGTTGAAACATGGAAAGGGGAGAGGGTAGAGATTGTCTTGCTGCGTAGGTTTTCTCGGGGTGTACAGTAAGGCCCTTAAACGCGAAAAGATATATTTTTTTTAGGGAAAAAAATAACGGGGTGCACGCACCCGGTCGCGCACACCGATTCACAAGAGTGTGAAAATGGAGATAAATCAGAAGTTTGAGTGCTTAGATATAAGGTGGCTCTGAAAAGAGCCCTTGTGTTAATTGAGTGTTTTCTGCATTTATAAGTAAGTACCGATGCAGAGCCTGATGTTGCAGAGGAAGATTCTGTTTCCCTCATTCGTGAAATGAACACCGTCTCTCCTATAGACGTCTTGCATGTGGTATCGCAAGTTGTTGTGGTAAATAGAACCCATGCTATAATCTCTGAGGAACGCAGAAACAGATTTATTTACATGTCTCCTTGCTTTCTCAAATTGTGCACAATGTTGATTGGACCAATTCCATTTCTGTCTTTGGCATATATTGGAATATACCAAGGCAGATCGAGGAAAAAGTGTCATCAATTATCGAAAGGTGTCTTTTAGAAGCATTTCCAGACCTACCCCAGTGATTGTGCCTAGATCGTTCCCACCACAGTGCACAATTATAAGGTCTGGTTCTGGGAGATGCATAAAAGTTTTCACCAATGGAATCAATTGGTGACATTTCAATCCTCTTTTGGAAATCCATGTTATGTGTACATTTGGTAAGCCGAGGTTGCAAATTCGTCTGCTTACTGCATATTTTTCACTCCAGTGAATATAACTGTGTCCTATTAGCCAGACCTTCATTTTCAAGGGATTTGTAGTCGTCCTCCGATCGGTTCTGGAAGTGGAATGGTAGTTAGAAGTTGAAATTCTAAATAAAGAAAAAGGAAGAGGCTGGGTGTGGTTTAAAAAATAAAAATGATTGGTTGATTGTAACAAGTGGAGATTGAACATGTTAATGTTTATGTTAAACGAAAAGTACTATTGGGTGTGAAAAAACAAGATATGTAACAGAGCTGTGTATTGGCAGGTGTTTCTGGAGGGAAAATAGGGTTCTTAGTTTGTTGTAGAACGTTAAGACATGAACTTTTGACCTGTGCCTTCAGCAAGGTGCAGAATGAGGTGTAACCATGGAAACAGCCGGAGATGGCAGTTGGTGATGGGTTCACTCTTTGGTGCCTCTGCATCTGAGTCTGTTCTCTGGTGGCAGGCGGAGAACTGTTTGTTATTGTGGAGATGAAAGGGTGATAAGGAGAGAAATACGACATAGCGTCTGGCCTGTAGAAGCGTGGGAGCAGTGATTAACTCTGAGTAAAGCGGAACTGTGTCGGTGCTTAGTAACAGTAAAAAAAAAATGTTAACAGTGGTATAACTGTCTTTACGGTGCGCGACCTACTAAGAAAGAGTTCACGGGCCGTAATTGGCTTGCAGGTTCTAGTATCAGTAAGTGAGGTCGAGAAAAGAAAACATTCAGGACTTTATTTATGAAGGCCTTGCGCCACCGGTGCGTTACTTTTTCCCATTTTAAAAAATGAGGCACTGGCGGCGGAAGGTCTTTATAAATAAGGTCTTCAGTGTCTACAGTTAAGGTTATGTGGAACCCATGAATAGTTTTTCAATATGAAATCATTTCAGTTGAGATTATGGATTAAAAGAGAAACCGTGAATATTTGAAATGTTTATTTAGAAATGTACTGTTTTAAAGGCAAATCATTATGTAATATGAGTACAGAAATTGCAAAAAACACAGTAATTGGTATTGTCAGTAGTACATGGAATACAAACGCTATAGTTGAAGAAAAATGAATATAGTTGGAAAAAAACATTGTACACTCTTATAAGGAAGTATGTTATATTTTAATAAATGAAAGAAGGTCTCTGGCCTTTCCGTTTAGGAACGATATATGAAAATGCAAGTGGTTATACATCATTACTTTATGAATCAGCTGTCAAACAACACGAAATCATAATGTCCACTGTTAGTAAAGCAAATAGGTCTGTTCTTCAAAAGAAAATATGGAAAAGAACGTGAAGAATATAGAAAACCAAAAGGAAATGAGGACGTCAATGGCTTGTATGAGAGTTATTGAAGCATTGTTTAGGCAAAATAGGTAGCTTCTGCTTGTAACAGGAAATCAGTTTTATCATTTGAAAGTATGTCAGCTATCCAATGGAAAAGAGTAAAGCAGTACTGATGATCTGTTATAATCGGAGCCTCTTTTACCATCAGAGTGCAGGTCGGTGGGTTTTCGATGTAGCTCGCTGTTAGGAAAGAGTTAACCGTCCATTGTGTAGGCAAAGTATGCAGCAAGTGCCTCTA
This sequence comes from Lissotriton vulgaris, assembly GCF_964263255.1. NCBI lineage: Eukaryota > Metazoa > Chordata > Amphibia > Caudata > Salamandridae > Lissotriton > Lissotriton vulgaris. The sequence continues at coordinate 104,955,261 of NC_141686.1, forward strand.
ACATGAAATCATTGTTATCATCTGAAAACATGTCAGCCATCCAATTGAGAAGATGAAAGGAGCATTCATGATCTGTCATTATTGGAGCGTCTTTTACCATCATAGGGCAGCTCGGTGGGTTTTCGATGTAGCTCTCTGTTAGGAAATCTTGCGCCGCTGCGAATATATTCCAATGACCCAGAACTCCTTGTATCGCTGCAAAGGCCATAAACCCTTCGTTGTAACAAAGCTGTTCATGATCAAGTAACGGATTCATGAGGTGATTGTAATTCGGTTCAGGAGGTACCAAATTGCAGAGACATAAATCCAGGGCCCACGTGAAATCACAGCTCAGGCAATGAAATACAGGCTGCACACAGGTGAAATACGAATACCGAAATGATAATCGATATGAAGTATTCAAAGTTGAGAATGGTAAGGTGCCGTAGTACAGAAGCATTCTCTGTCGAAATAGTTCTAAGTGGCCCGGCTCGTTTGCGAAGGCAGGAGGGACATCCATTTTGAATTTCCCAAGATGGTAAAGGAAACGGCGCAGCACCGCTGGTTGTATAGCAACTCCACAGAATTAGGTCGCCGGCTATGCAGTGGAGAGGAGCAGAATGACTTGATACATTTGCTAGGAGTCTAGTCACTTAAATATTGCTTAGTAGTTATCAAAAAGTAGCTTTTTTTGAACTGGAGGATGCGTTAAAAAATAAGGGAGTGATTTGAGGGAGTTGTAAAGCAAGGTCAATTTTTTTTACATCAATGCTGTTTTCTGTGAATGTTAGCTTAGTGAAAGATATGTGTGTGAGCAGATGCAACGTTCAGTTTTAAATGTGACAATGGCGGTCTTGTTCATGTCTTCCGATTCAAGGTCGGTATTCGCTGCCAAATACAAAGATCTCGGTGTAAAAAATATCACCGCTATTGGTGGTATTTTCTACGGTGTTAGTGCTCGAAGGAGAATAGTAACATATATGTGAAAGCAAATTGTGTAACAGGCTCAGCATTTCACATTATCGCGTGAAAACAAAAGTTGCTTTTACATAGCAATAAGTCTCTTATAAATAAGGAACGGAGTGTATATAGTGCTATTTAGTACTCTGCTATGTGATTGATGTCGAATATTTCATAAGAGGAGGCTTTAAAAGTTTTTCAATAAACTGGTTTTCTAGGGAAGTGGGTGGAGTGTTCCGTGTAAATTGCAGAATAGAAACTAGTAAGAACCAATTGGAAGTGTTGTTTTAAAGTCACATGACTGCACATGCGTGTCTCGACGCCTGTACGCGATAGGTGGGTGTGCGCACTCGGTCGCACACTATAAGAAAGCGGCGAAAAAACATCTCATAATATGCTCTTGGAGCACGTTTTGGTAGAAAGAGTTAGTTCTGAAAAGAACTTTTTTTTTTTGGGAAACAAGTGTTATGATGCTTTTGATTTCTTAAAGTTGCTACGACATTTTTTAGTATGTTATACTATCCAAATAAAGTGAAGAAATTTAACTTTTCTTGGAGCATTTATGACTCTCAATTTTGTGTTTAATTAGAGTAAAGCTTTGCTCTCCGTATACAAGAAGTTCTCCACAGTTCGTGCATTTCATGTGCACGTTCGCAAGATATGGTCTGAAGTCCATTTCAGCACTCGATGGAGATACAGGTCGTCCACCGGAAGATGTGCTGATTACTTCTGATGGTAATAGCGTGGCCTCCGTTTTTCTTGTCAAAGGTGGTCGCTCATTTCCTTCAGATTGGGAAGATGAATGCGGAACGGTAGCCATTGTAGCGAAGTCTTCGGGAAGATGTTCGACGTTGTTCTCTCTTGAGAGTAGAAAAGAAAGTGATGGAAGTGGGTGGAGTGCTGCGTGTAAATTCCAGAATAGAAACTACCAAGAACCAATTAGAAGTGTTGTTTAGAAGTCACATGACTTCACATGCAAGTGTCAGGTCCTGTACGCGATAGGAGGGTGCGCGCACCCGGTCTCGCACTAAAATAAAGCGGCGAAAAAACATCTCATAATATGCTCTTGGAGCACGTTTTGGTAGAAAGAGTTAGTTCTGAAAATAACTTTTTTTTTTTTTTTTTGGGAAAGAAGTGTTATGATGCTTTCGATTTCTTAAAGTTGCTATTACATTTTTCAGTATGTAATAGTATGAAAATGAAGTGAAGAAATTTATCTTTTCTTGGGGCATTTGTGACTTTCAATTTTGAGTTTAATAAGAACGAGGCTCTGCTCTCCATACAAAAGAATTTCTCCACACTCGTTGCATTTCATATGCACCTTTGCAAGATATGGTCTCAAGTCCATCTCAGCACTCGATGGAGATACAGGTCGTCCACCAGAAGATGTGCTGGCCACCTCTGATGGTAATAGCGTGGCCAGGGCTCTTGTCGATGCTTTTGCATAATGCTCAGGATGCCTTTGTTTAACATGCCGCTGCATGGTGTGTATAGAAAAGGAATATTTTTTATTTGGATTTCCCCTTGAGAGCTCCGAATTGCATATCGTGCAGGTTACTTTTGGCGCATTCACTTTCTTTTGATCTTCAGGATAAGTAAAATATTGCCAAATGAAAGATTCCTTTTTTCTTCTTAACGGTGGTCGCTCATTTCCTTCAGATTCGGAAGATGAATGCGGAAGGGCAGCCATTTCAGCAAAGTTTTCCGGAAGATGCTCGACGTTGTTGTCTCTTCAGAGTAGAAAAGATTGTGAGGAAAGTGGGTGGAGTGCTTCGTGTAAATTCCAGAACAACAACTACTAAGAACCAATTGCAAGTGTTGTTTTCAAGTCACATGACTTTACAAGCGCTTCTTAGGACGTGTAGGCGGTGACACTATCTAGTTATGAACGTGATTTCATACTTAGGAACTAGCATTCAAAAAACCTAAGAAATTCACTGAAAAAACCATAGGTTTTACACAGGTTATAGTTAGGAAGTAGCATTTAAAAAACCTATGAAATTCACTGAAAAAACCATAGGTTTGACACCAGTTATAGTTAGCTGGAAATTTTACTGACATAAAACCAATGAAATTCCACGTTATAGTTAGTTGGACTCACTATAACTTGCGCGTGTAATGCACTGCTGATGACATTACATATTACATCACTCATGACATGGTCAGTGACATCACTTATGACATCACTGATGACAGACCTCCTTTAAGTGTAATGTAACCCTTAAAATACATATTGGAAAATAGAAATTAACATTTTCCAAAAAATGGAGATACCCATACCAGTTACAGCAACCAATTCAGTAATTCCACCATCTATATACACATTCTGTCATTCACCAACAGTTCTATATAGTCACTCATACATATACTCACTCATCATATGTAGTGATACACCTATACATTCTGTTACACACCGACAGTCATCGAAAAGTTACTCACACACATACTCACACATGCAAATAAACTATTGAACATCCATTTATTTGCATATACAACTATACACACACTACCACGTTACTTCTAAGGAAACTTATACATACTTACTCTCTTAAACAATCACTTATAGAAACACATACTTATTTAAACAGAAACTCTTTCAATCTCTCACTCTCACATATACTCACTTATATACATCAATAATCACATATACTAGATTAAAACATATGTAGTTACTGATAAACACAATAATAAGACAGTCATTTACTTACTAAAACAAACATATACACACTCATCCACCCATACAGTCCTGCACATATGTTGTCTTCAAAAAACATAGAAACAGTGAGTCAGTCATTGATGGATCTATATCATAAGTAACACCCCCACCAAACCATAGAGACACTCATACTGATACTAAAAAAACATCTAATAACCCATATACACACACATGTAGGTACTCATCAACCCATGCAGCCACTTATTCACAAAGTGAAACACTGATACATATATTGAAATATTTAAACATTACTCGCTAATATATGTATTCAGTAAGATACACTTAATAAGCCAGTTATCCAATCATTTCTTTTAAAAAAAACCATTCATTAAGACAATAATTTAAACATTTATTCTTCCCTCCACCTTTACATATACATATATAAAACATATTTATTTTTTAGAAAGACACACATTCACTGGATGGTGTCATAAGTGATGTCACTGACCATGTCATGAGTGATGTAATATGTAATGTCATCAGCAGTGCATTACACGCGCAAGTTATAGTGAGTCCAACTAACTATAACGTGGAATTTCATTGGTTTTATGTCAGTAAAATTTCCAGCTAACTATAACTGGTGTCAAACCTATGGTTTTTTCAGTGAATTTCATAGGTTTTTTAAATGCTACTTCCTAACTATAACCTGTGTAAAACCTATGGTTTTTTCAGTGAATATGTATATATATATATATATATGTCAACACAGCGGTTCAAGTTTCCCGGACCATTAAGCGCTCGTTATGGGTGCCTCTCCCTATGGCAGAACCACGCCGTTACGTATCCCAACACTTCCTTCGATTCACAAAAGAATTGGGGCGCACGATCGTGAGCAAGATGCTTGTAGCATCGAAACGCGTAGATCACTCGCTTTCATGTCAATAAGATCGCAATAAACATCCTGCTGTGGAAATTCTGAAGGAGTGCGCCCCAATTCTTTTGTGAATCGAAGGAAGTGTGGGGACATATATATATATATATACATGTATATATATATATTACCTACTGGCGGTCGCCAGTAGGTAGTTATAGTTAGGATTGTTTTCCATAGGAAATCCGCAACATTCTATTGGGAATAACTTTGGCGCCGGTTGAGGAATCTGCCTGTAATTCCCCTTAAATTTGCCTCGCTGCGCTCCGCTCCTTCCCTGAATGTTTGGGGGGGATTCGTCAAGCGGGGGCCGAGATAAAAGGGGGGTCCCAAAACGTGTTTTCCCCATGTTAATTTCCATAGGGCGGTTGGACTCACTTTTAGCCCGAACGGCTGAATGGATTTCCACAAAACTTGGCAAAATTGTAGGGTCTGGTAGCCCGATGTGCCTTTGCTATGTCTCAAGATATGTGCTCCAGTGGATTTTGAGTAATTTAGGTTAAAAAAAATATATATATCTATAAGCGCGCCCCGGTATGCGCACCGGGGCGCGCTCCAGCGCGCTACGCGAGTTCGCGATCGGAAGCAGATTGGCTCTCGGGTGTCTGTCAACATTCCAAACAGTCCGGAGCGGCCGCCATCTTGTGTCTCGGTAGGATCGAGACACAAGAGGTGGCAAAAACAAAGGGGGAAATAACCAAAAGGGGGCAGGGTAGACCCCCCCCCTGACCCCCTAGGTTTGATGTGGGGGCCATAAAAGGGCCCCGTGGGGCAAAAAAAGTATTTGTTTTTCGATTTGCGCGGGATGAGCGCCCGGTACGCGCACCGGGGAGCGTACCGGGGAGCGTACCATGGGGAAAAAAGTATGACAGATTTTTTTAAAAATGTAGCATTTTTTTATAAATTGGAGGTAGTTCTAAAAAGAACTGTTTTTTTAATTCTTTTTGTTGTTTTATATTTTTTTTATTGTTTTTTGGAACATTTTTTACTTTTTTTGGCTTTTATGAACAATTCTATATTTATTTGGTTATTTTTATGGGGACAAACAAAAAACAGGGAATTGTAAACGGCTCAACTGGAGCAAAAAAAATCAGGAAAAAATTAAGGTTTTTTGGGCACTTGTGGTTGTCACCAGCACGGTTGATGAGTTTAATGCTTTGCTAACCATAGCAAATTGTCCTTCCACAAAATATGCAAACTATTTTGAATTCTCCAAACTGGGTTTGGATGTTTGGGACCACCTCCCTTGTCTCTGGACCCGATGGAGTGGGTTGCTTACTTTGGGAGGTGCTGGGAGAAGATTGGGGAGGGTTTCTGGTCAGTTCTCTGACCTCTGCCGCAGCATAGTTGTTTGGGTGCCGGCGTTGCCTGTGGCGAATCATGGTGTTGTTGCCAAAAGAATACTTTTTGGCAGGGTTCCCCCTGGAAAGTACAGTGCCACAGATCATACAAGTAACCTTTGGCGCATTAACTTTTTTGAGGCCCCTTGGGATTTTAAAAAACTCCCAGACTATGTGCTACTTTGGCTTATAGGTGGTAGTATCTTCAGGCAGGTACCGCCTCTCCTCCTCCTCCTCCTGCTCTTCTTCTTCTCCACCATTGTGGTGTTGTGGTGGTCCTTGTGGTGGTGGTGGTGGTGGTGGTGGTGGTTGAGATGCTCCTGCTGCTGCTGCTACTGTAGCCATTTCTCAGTACAAGTAGGTACAAATAGGTCTGCAAACAGGTCTTCCTCACTCAAAGTAGAGAGTGAGAATGAGGAAAAAAGGTGGGGGCTTTCATTATTTGGAAAACAAAACTGTCCTGAACCAATGAAAAGTGTTATTTTCAGTTCACATGACCCGGGCTTTCCCAGGGCGCTTACGTAGCGCGATCGTATGCGCTCGAGTGCTTCCGGGTGCGGTTACGGCGTGCGTATCACGCGGACGCGGCTACGCGATACGTCACGATGATGTTTTCGTTCGCGGAAATAGCACAAACGGGACGCTCACCGGTACGCGCACCGGGGCGCGCCGGAAGACTGCGCTTACCGGTGCGCTCACCGGTACGCGCACTGGGAGTGCTCCAGGGCAAAAAAAAATTAAAAACCATCAACAATATTCATAAAAAAAATTGTATTACATAAATATACAATATTGGATTAATTATAAAAAATATAATATTTCATAGCTATAGAAATTTGCTATTAAAAAACCTTCACTGAAAAAAACATAGGTTTGAGGCCCTATATATAGTTAGGAATTAGCATTTAAAAAAACTATGAAATTCACTGAAAAAACCATAGGTTTCACACCAGTTATAGTTAGCTGGAAATTTTACTGACATAAACCCATTGAAATTCCCACGTTATAGTTAGTTGGACTCACTATAACTTGCGCGCCTGCAATGCACTGCTGATGACGTCACATATTACATCACTCATGACATGGTCAGTGACATCACTCATGACATCACTGATGACACCATCCAGTGAATGTGTGTCTTTTTGAAAAAAAAAAATGTTTTATATATGTATATGTAAAGGTCGATGGAAGAATAAATGTTTTAATAAGTGTGTAAATGGATGTTTTTAAAAAAAATTGATTGGTTAACTGGCTTATTAATTGTATTTTAGTGAATACATATATTAGCGAGTAATTTTTAAATATTTAGATATATGTATCAGTGTTTCACTTTGTGTATAAGTGGCTGCATGGGTTGGTGAGTAGCTACATGTGTGTGTATATGGGTTATTAGATGTTTTTTTTAGTATCAGTATGAGTGTCTGTATGGTTTGGTGGGGGTATTACTTAGCACATAGATGTATCAATGACTGACTCACTGTTTGTATGTGTTTTGAAGACAGCATATGTGCAGGACTGTATGGGTGGATGAGTGTGTATATGTGTGTGTTAGTGAGTGAATGACTGTCTCACTAGTGTCTTTATCAGTAACGACATATGTTTTAATCTAGTATATGTGAGTATTGAAGTATATAAGTGAGTATATGTGAGAGTGAGAGATTGTAAGAGTTCCTGTTTAAATAAGTATTGTTTCTATAAGTGATTGTTTATGAGAGTAAGTATGTGTAAGTTTCCTTAGAAGTAAGGTGGTAGTGCGTGTATAGTTGTATATGCAGATAAATGGATGTTCAATAGTTTATTTGCATGTGTGAGTATGTGTGTGAGTAACTTTTGGATGACTGTCGGTGTGTAACAGGATGTATAGGTGTATCACTACATATGATGAGTGAGTATATGTATGAGTGACTATATAGGACTGTTGGTGAATGAGTGGATGTGTATATAGATGGTGGAATTACTGAATTGGTTGTTGTAACTGGTATGGGTATCTCCATTTTTTTTTTAAATCTTAATTTCTATTTTTGAATATGTGTTTCAAGGGTTACATTACACTGAAAGGAGGTCTGTCACTCTGTCACAAGGATGGAGTCATCAGTGATGTCATGAGTGATGTCACTGATCATGTCATAAGTTATGTAATATGTGACGTCATCAGCAGTGCATTGCAGGCGCGCAAGTTATAGTGAGTCCAACTAACTATAACGTGGGAGGTCAGTCAGGGATCACCATTTCTAAAGTCAGGGCAGGGGAGTCACACACCAAGGCAACCCCCACTCGCCCTCTAGGTAGCATGGCGCGAGCAGTCTAGGCTAAACTTGGAGGCGGTATGAGTTAAGTATTTGCGCACGCACCCCAGCAACAACACCCAAGGTCCACCACAAAGAAAGACTCCACACAAGGATATATATAAAAAATAGCATTTGTATTATAATAAACAACACATTAGATAACACACGCAAACTGTACAATGTGCCAGAGGCACGGGCAGAATTTACAAGGGGAATTATGTACAGGACAGGGCCACATGGGCCACTGTCAGGGGTAGGCACTTGTTAGAAAATAATACTGGTAGATATACACTTATGTCGTAAACATAGAATGAGTAGCACCAAAATTATAAATGCACACACATCCAGTAATCACTGGAACAGTAAGGACCTCCTACGCAACCCTAACACACTGTAGGTAAATCACGCAGGTAACTAGGACCTAAGGAAGGAATACCAACACCTAAGCAGTTCACTCTTAGCAAAGGGAAGGAAACCTCAACATGAAATGAAACATCAGCAATCCTCTATGCAGGTCACATTTAGCAAAAGGGGATAACCATAAAAATACCTAATCAGGTCACTTTTAGAAAAGGTAAGCGGAATCAACAATCCACTATGCAGGTCACATTTAGCATAATGGATAAACATAAACAATCCTCTCTGCAGGTCACATTTAGCAAAAGGGGATAACCATAAGAATACCTAATCAGGTCACTTTTAGAAAAGGTACAGGTTAGAACACATGCGCAAGAATTACATAACAAGAAATTACAATGCGCGGGGTGAACAAAGCACAACACTCAAAAGGGTCCCTCAGGCCAACTGGCCTCGAAAGGGGCGGAATGCCCTGAGTCTCAATGTCAGGGAAGCTGCGCAGGCAGCACAGCACACAAACCTAAACGTGGCAACTTACAACGCAATTTCCTATGCACACACAAATCAATTAAGGTACAAATTGTATTATAAACAGACATCAATAAATTTCATTGGCGAATATTGTAGTCCCACTTAACCGGTGATAATTCCAACCCGGTAAGGGTATCATGTACGTTCAATGGTTGCAATAGATCCTCTCACGAATCCGGCGGTCTGCCTCTCCAGTCTTCTCGATTAATGCGGATCCGCATTAATCGAGAAGACTGGAGAGGCAGACCGCCGGATTCGTGGCTGAACACTGCTTAAGGTCCAGGGACATACGGATCCTTATATAGCAACGCCTACACGGTAGGAGGGGATTCCCTCGCCCTCATTGGAGCACGTAATTTTGAATATTGTGACTGCGTCCTTACTAAAGATTTCGAAGATTCGTGAGAGGATCTATTGCAACCATTGAACGTACATGATACCCTTACCGGGTTGGAATTATCACCGGTTAAGTGGGACTACAATATTCGCCATCATTGAAAGAAAGCCCTGAAGAGTCAGAGCAATCTTGACTCTGACGAAACACGTGTCGGCTGGCGAAAAGATTTTTTTGGGCAATAAAACAGCAGAATATTGCTCAAACAAAAGAAGCGGAAACATTTATTTTCTAGGATGAAATTTATTGATGTCTGTTTATAATACAATTTGTACCTTAATTGATTTGTGTGTGCATAGGAAATTGCGTTGTATGTAGTCCAGGTGTTGTAAGAACACCGTACTAAGGGTTCAGAGGGTTTCCCTTTTCCTGTGGCACCACTGCTTTACACTACCTTTAACTTGACAAGTAGTCAGTAACCTAGTAGAGCGCAAGCAGTTCCTGTCGATACAAAACCCACTGCCGTTGAGACTACTAAACGTGGCAACTGTCCACTAAGTGCTGGACAGTTGTAAATATGCACTGGGCAAACGTTGGAGCCAGGAGGGCTCAAGAACAAAGTGGGCAAGGAGCCTCTCAGGGCTCACAAAGTTAATGTACAAAGGTAGAGCTTCAGCGCTCTCAGGATAATCAACAAGGAAAAATGCCCCCAGAGCCTCTCTCCGGGCTCTCCCTCGATGTGGGCAATGAGCCTCGCTGGGCTCGCTGAATGAAATGACCTGAGCCACTCGGGGCTCTAAAGATACAGTTAGGGCAATGAGCCTCTCGGGCTCTCAATAAACAAATTGCCCCCAGGAGCCTCGGGGCTCCAAGCACCAAAAATGCGGCCACGTGGGAGTCCCTCACGGGGGACTCAGGAATCAATAATGCCCCTGGAGCCTCGCGCTCCTAAAAAGGAATGCCACACACGTTGGAGCGGCCCTCACGGGGGGGGGGGCTCAGAATCAATAGGGATGCCCCACGGAGCCTCGAGGCTCCACAAAGAGATGCAGCAGCGTTGGAGCGGCCCTCTGCCAATCGGGGCCGCTCGACGAACAAAGGACCCTGTCCCTGCACTCACCGGTATCACGCTGGTGCTGCGGGGGCAGGAACACTGCCGGCTCTCCTTCACTGCAGCGCGGGGCTCCTCTTCCTTGGAGTTTCGCTGGCGGCGCCTCTCTCCTCGCTGCCTGGTTGCAGAGGCGGGACTTCCGGTCGGCCTCTCAGGGGCCGCGCTGCGATTGGCCGGTCGGCCAGAACACTTCCGGGTCGTCGCGGGCAGCGCGGCGGCCCGTTCCAGGTAGGCAGGCGGCTTCTCAATACCCGAGGAGTGGGCTCCCTCGAGGTATTTACAAAATCAAAGTACGGGGCAATGCCGGGTGGGCACCGGCCTCCAAAATAAAGATAAAGCGAGGTGGGCACTCGCTAATGCCGAAAATCGGCGAAATGGGTCCCAATGCCGGGTGGGCACCGGCAATGCAAAATACAGCGCTCCCAAGCGCTTAGGGACTCCAGAAAGCGCGCCTAGCGCTAGAAATATCAGCAAAGCGCGGGGGCACAAGGAAAGCGCTCCTAGCGCTACAAATCAAAATCAGGGTGCCTCCAGGCACAGGAAAGCTCCAGCAGAGTCTGGAGGCAGGCAGAGGGGCAAGGCAGGGCCAGAGCCAGCACACTGGGTCTCCAAGCAGGGAGACAGCCAAGTGGCGGTCCTCTTGGCCCCTGCAGCAGCAGCAGCCCCCTCTGGCAAGATCCTAGGCAGAACCAAGAACAGGACAAATTGCATGGGGACACAGCCCCTTCTTATACAGGAAAACCCCTTTGTCTCAGGGTGCAGGGTGGGGGGAAAACCAGTCGCAGCTGGTTCTGAAGTACTCTGTTTACCTCAACCACCCTCTCTATTCACTGGCAGGGCTAGGGCCATCAGCCGCACTACAGGGGGTGGAGCCAGCATTGTCCGGGGAAAGTCCAGGCCCATCAGGGACCAAGTGCACTCCTCCCAAGCCATCAAGCATGCTGATCTCACACTCACCACCGGGCAGACCCATCCAGCCTTCCTGGAGCCAGGCTCACCAGCCAGCTCCAGCCAATCACACTGCAGGCATATTTTCCATTAATATGCCAAGTACTAGAAATGGCATTTCTACACATGCTACACTCATGCAACATACATCATTGCGAAGCATTCATTCCCACGAACACGCACATACCAAATTCGAGCATGCACTCCCCACGCATCAGGAATTACTAGGGACACAGACATTCCCCATGCATTCCTATGGGAGAGCAGGCCAGCCTAACTACATGCACACACTTTACTCTGGGGCACAGAGAAAAAGTGCGCACAGACCAGAAAATCATCCACGCATATCACAGATGGAAAGCAAAAAGATTAGGGGTGAACCTGCCTTAAGGGCCAAGTCCAACACACATTATAACACCAAAGGTACTGCCCGTGTGATTACTCAAACAAATAAGGTACTGGCTAGGACCACCGAGGCTTCAGGGTCTGCCGTGGCCCACCCTCCATATTTAAATAAAGCCCCGGAGTGTGGCGATCCCCGGACTTCAGTTGGCCTCGAACCCACCGAACAATTCGTAAACAATACCCGGGAAGGTGGCTGTTACCCTAGGCTGCAAAACGTCTCTGTGCCCTTCCTCCCCCAATTTACATGTGACATTAAGCTACCCAGTCCTACAAAGACTCTGCAATATAATAAATGAATTGGCGACGGAACATTACCCACCAGGGGCCTCATTTAAATGAACGGGTGAGACCCGCTTTTTTTTTCTTCTTTTTATCTCTCCATTTTTACCATTTGCAATCCCCTCTTTTAAAGCGATACAAGGTTTTCCTCCACTCGCTTCAAGTAGTCAAACAAGTATTTGCTATCACAGGGTGGAAGCCATGCACCAGCCCTCTAATAGCAAACACAAATGTCCCACCAATGCACACCCCGGGACATTGTATGCCCGGCGCCTGACATGTCACCCTCCCTAAGACCATGAAGCATTTGTTAGTATAGCCCCATACTACCACTACATAACCCCTTCGCAGCGGGGGTAATTCCCCTGCTGTGCTGGGGGGGGGCGCGCACAGCGCCCGTGCTCATGACGATCTGAGCTTGTCATGAGGCACAGTGCTCGTGTGCTCATGACTAACTCGGCTCGTCATGACCACACCCTTTTCCGTGGAACGTTCAGCACAGCAGGGGAATTATCCACGCATGTGAGCGTTCCACGGCTCACACGAGCACCGTGTCTCATGACGAGCTGAGCTCGTCATGAGCATAGAAGGTGTTAAACACGTGTAGTACAGCGACCAGAATGCAATGAAGAAGCAGAGGAAGCGCAAAATACAAATCCTACCAGAAGTCGGATGACAGTTCAATGAGCCGACGACCCTGGCATGAGTAGAAACAGTTACACGAAGAAAATGGGTCTTCAGCACAAAGCAAGCACCCTCGAAATATTGGTGAGTGCTGCTTTCTTTTTACCTTCTCCTGCTCGTCACCAAATTTATGTACTGAAGAGGCAGACAGTAATGGATCCGATAAGTAGACTTATTGCAGAAAAACAAGACAGCTAAAACAACCACCAATAGGAGCAGACAGCAAGGCAACCGTCTTCTCCAGCACTGTGTACAAACTCTGCAAGGTTCCCCTCATGACATCCCTTCATTCTAACATTACATACTTAGTTTCTAGTAGAATTACATACTAACATTCTATTATGGCTTACATTGGAATACTACACAGCGCACCTGACTTTTCAGCAATGAGCTCATGGTTTCATCCACGAGTCTTGAGACTGGTATGAGTAAGCAGTTCGCTTCCCACTCCCTATATTGTATAAACATAAACTAACACTTCTTCCACTGGTAGGCTACAGCGCCCAGAGCACAGCACTTTACAGCAATGAGCTCACCATTTAGGCTCACTGTTTAATTCCCGAGTCTTCACACCAGTAGGGGTGAGTAGTTCGCTTCCCACTCCCTATATACTATAAACGCATACTAATACTACTTACACACTTATACTACAGTGGCTAGTATCCTACAGCACCCAGAGCCCATCACTTTACAACAATCACCTCGGTTTGATCCTCAAGTTTTCACACGGGTAGGCGTAAGTACTACACTTCCCACTTCCAGTATAGTATAAATGCACGGTACCAGTCAGTAGTTCACTTCCCACTCCCTGTATGGCAAAAAATGCCTACTAAAACACGTATACTACAGCGCCCAGAGCCCATCTTTTTACAGCAATCACCTTGATTTCATCCCCAAGTCTTTGCACCGGTAGGCGTAACTACTTTGCTTCCCACTTCCGGTATACTATCAACACAAAGTAGCGGTCAGTAGTTTGTTTCCCACTCCCTGTATGATATAAACACATACTAACACTACTTGCACACGTATGCTACAAACACCAGACCACATCACTTTATAGCAATTACCTCATGGTTTAGACTCTAGGTTGCGTACCCGAGTGTAGCACCACATCATATCACCACCATGCCACTCTGAGCAACACCGCACTTTCAGACCAGTAACAGTGATAACTACCTTCTAGCGACTGCCAGTAGGTAATAAAGAACACATTAGAATAGTTTGTTCATTCTTTTAGCTTTCAAAACTTCTCTCCATTACTGTCTGTCTAATTTTCCATATAAACAATTTTATTAATATTCAAGTACACGTAGAAGTCAGAAATGCAACGTATTCTATCAACACACTTTCTAGAACATTCTACAACACGTGGAGGTTAAAAGTTCATAAATTTTTTTAAACCTAACGATGTTTTTTTGCAACCTTTTCTCGAACATTTAATGGCATGTGCAGGTTAAAAGTTCACAATTGTTTTAAGTTCAAACAGTGCCTTCCAAATGCAGTAGGTGTGGTTGAGTTGAGTAAATTTTATCCTATAATATGTACTCCACGTGTAAACTGTTTTTTCTTAACCAATCACAAAATGCTTTTCCACAAAACAAATGTGCACCCTACTTTAAAAAAAAATGTTTTTCATCCCCCAATCAGGTACCGTTTTGTATGCGAAAAGAAACTAGTTTCCCATCTTTAAACATATCTCTTATTCTACGAAGGAACGGCATGAACTACAGACATCTTTCAATACCTTCCAGCCATACCTTCAAAATGCTAGTGTGGGTCATAGGACATAGCTACGTTTTCTGGTGCAAGAGGTATGCAGAACAAAGACGTATTGACTTAGACATAGATTTACAAAATGTGGATATTAAATACTTTGGACAGAGAGGATTAAATTGGCACCAATTGTTGCCTTTGGTTAAAACGTGTCTGCATCTCCAACACCCTGACCTCATGCTTGTGCACTGTGGTGGAAACGACCTAGGCACAATGACTGAGGTAGGTTTGGAAATGCTTATGAAGGACACCTTGGGACAATTTATGTTACATTTTCCTCAAACTGTCTTTTTATATTCCAATATATGCCAAAGACAGAAGTGGAAATGGTCCAAACAATTTTGTCCTCAAATTGAAAAATCTCAGAAAAAAGTCAACAAAGCTGTCTCTGCATACCTCAGAGACCACAAAATGGGGTCCATTATAATAAAAAATATACATTTTGATATGGCAGATATGTACAAAAGTGATGGAGTACACTTCCCAGATCAGGGAAACCACGTTTTCCTGAATAACTTGAAGCTGTGCATTCGCACCTATAAGTAGCTCGACCTAATGAACACTAGGGCTCTTTTTAGAGCCACCATATTGCTGACAACTTAGGCCCACTATTTTAGGGCCAGATAACGGCAACGCCCGGACCCTCGCCAAAATTTATTCTCCACACAGCTGTGGCACCGTGGCCAGACCATCTCACTTTGCAGCACAGAGCTCTCGCTTTAATCCCCGGCTCTACTCACCCATAAGGGTCAGTAGTTGCCACTTTACAAATACCGTATTGGTTTACCTTCGCACTACCTATACAACACCACCTAAGCACCATATACAAGTTGAACACTTGTGGCACAGCGCCCAGAGCACATAACTTCACAGCATACCACACACAGTTTAGGCTTACGGTTTCATCCCCAACTCCTGTAGCAGCTCAATTTAACAGGATGACACTCTAGGCAATACCTCACTTAATTTCCGTACCCCGCACTTTCAGACCGGTAGGGGTCAGTAGTTCAGCGACTTTACCCCGAGTCCGTCAGCATCTCAGCTTACTCCCCCAGCGCCATCACACCCGTAGGAGTGAGTAGTTAGCACTTCACAAATACCGAATTGATTTGATACGTGCAAATTTACCTTCGCACTCCCTCTATAACACCCCCTAAGCACCTTACACAAACTACAATGTTCGAAACAAAAGTTCATCCAAGTAGCTATAACTACATGCTCACACTACTTGGACAGGTATGGCACAGCAGCCAGAGCACATGACTTCACAGCATATGACACACAGTTTGGGCTCACTCTTTCATCCCCGAGTCGGCAGCAGCTCAGTTTAGCAGCATGAGACTCTAGACAGTACCTCACACATTTTCCGTACCCCAGGACTTTCAGACTAGTTCAGGTTAGTAGTTCGTCCTAGTAGGTATAAACACATGCTGACACTACTTCCACAGCTGTAGTGCAGCGGCCACGGCACATGACTTCACAGCATAAGACACACACTATGGACTCACGCTTTAATCCAGAGTCCCGCACCACCTCACCTTAGCAACATCACACTGTACGTAATACCTGACTTAATTTCCGTAGCCCAGCACTTTCACACCAGTAGGGGAAAATACTTTGCTTCGCACCCCGTCTATAGCACACCCTACCCTTCTCTTTCCCACTTTTTTCGCCCTTTTTTCCCCTTACTCGCTTTAACGGAATCACAAAATGGCGGCCAACACATCCTAGTTGCAACCACTCGCACCGCTCATGGCCAATCAGCAGCAAGCTCGTGCTCGTAACGCCTCAGCTAATCAAATGGCAGAATTCCCAAATATCAATATCTGTAAATTTCAATATATCTCACAAACTACTGAATGGATTTACACCAAATAAACAAAAGTGTGCTTTCTAGACCAAGACCCTTCTCCCTGCCAACTTTGGGGTAATTCCGTTCACCTGTTCGACCTGTAGCCTTGTCTAAAGTTTCCTATGGAAATTAACATAAAAACATAAAAAACATAATTTGGGACCTAACTTTTTTTATCGGCCCCCTTTGACAAATCACCCCCAAAGTTTCAACATATGAGCTGATCTCAACAAAGAATTCGTTTTGAAAATGTCGCGAAGATTCGTTAATCAGTGCAAAAGTTATTGGGAATAGAATGTTGCCATTTTCCTAAGGTAACTAGGTCCTAACTATAACTACCTACTGGCGACCGCCAGTAGGATATATATATATATATAAATATATATATATATATAGTGTGAACAAGGGCTTCTAAGCCCGAAACGCGTAGCTGTTCTTTATTGTGGCGGTGAAATAAAACATCGTACCTGTACCTGGTGGTCCGTCTCCTTCATCGCCGGCGTGGCATCAGTGCTTGCTGGAAGTTGTGTGGAGTTTACGTGTATGTATATATATATATATATATATATATATATATATATATATATATATATATATATATATATATATATATATATATATATATATATACATATATATATATATATATATATGTGTGTTACCAGTCGATACCGGTAATCCAGGGCTCTAGCAGTGCGGCGGTCCCTTCCAAAAAAACAGCGTTTTTTGTAAATATAGCAGCAAACTTCCTGTAAACCATCCAGGTTCAGAAAGGGTCGGGACACTCCGGGATGCTTCAAATAGATTTATTTTGCAACAACGGTTACAAAAGCTGACGCGTTTCGCCGTTAGGCTTGGTCACGGTGAAGTTCACACTTAATACTCCCCTTTATATACACCCAGTGATAACAATAAACATAGGACTGGTAAAGTAAAGCAACCAGAGATTCGTCGCCATCTTGTAGTGGCTCAAATGTTGCGATATTGTATCCAAATGTTCAGTTTTAAAGTTCCAGTGTTGCCCAAGTGGGCGTAGTGAAAGTTCGAGTCCTCAACTGTTATGATTGTGTTCAAGATCCTGCCCCAGTGGGCATATGATAGGGAATCGAAAAGAATACTGTTCAATTCTATTTTCATCCTTTTTCATAGTTAATACACAATCTTGCCAGACGGTTGCAGTCAATTCATAGCCATCAAAGAAACAGCACAGTCCTAATGAAAAAATGTGAAAGAAAAAAGTGCTCACATACAATTGCAAAAGAGTTAAAAGTTCTAGAATATATATACAATTAAAAACAATGCATATTCATCCATTTATATACAAGGAGCCTCATAGATTTAGCCACTGATTGTCATATAATACATTAACTTCTTTTTTAGACCTTTTGTCACTGCCTTACCAGCATACCTGAGGGACACAATGCACTTTCTAAATATGATTGATGGTATACACTGGGAACCTGATTTTCTAATGATTACTCTAGATGTAACCAGTTTATATACATCTATCAAACACGATCTGGGAATCCAAGCTATCAGACATTTTTAAAAGCCAGATCGATTTCTCTTTTGATGCATACTGAAATGTTGGTGGACATGGTAGCCTACTGTCTTTCTAATAACTATTTTTTCTTTGATGAGCAACTGTATGTACAGCTACAAGGGACGGCAATGGGCACTTGCTTCGCCCCGAGTTATGCCAACCTCTTCATGGGGTGGTGGGAGGAGCAAGTGTCCATTTGCTTTGAAGAGTTCAATGACCATATTGTCCTATGGACAAGGTTTATTGACAATATTTTCGTCATTTGGCGAGGGGATTGTAGAAGCGCAACTGAGTTTATTCAATCACTAAATGCCAACGAATTGAACATTGAACTAACTTCCCAAATCAGCACAGAGTCCATAATATTTTTGGATGTTGAAGTACAGGTGCAAGATGGTCATCTAAAAACAAGACTTCATAGAACGACGACGGCGGGGAACAGCTTGCTATGTGCAGCAAGCTCACACCCTTACAGCCTTGTTCAGAGTATCCCCTATAGGGAACTGATTCGGGCTAAAAGAAACAGCAGCACTGAGGAAGAATTTGCCAAAGAAAAGATAGCCATGTGTGAGAGATTTAGACAGAGAGGATATGCCCAAAAGATCATCAAGAAAGCTGTAAATAAGGTAGATGAGCTGGATAGAACAGCACTCTTAAACCCCCAAATCAGAGATGATAAGAATGGAAATCTAATCAGGGTCATCACCACGTATTCCAGTCAAGCCTTTCAGGTACGCAAAATTTTAAAGGAAAATTGGCATATATTAAAAACAGATGCCATTCTGGACAAATGCCTACACGAAACCCCACAAATAACAGTCAGAAGGGGCCTGTCACTAAAAGACGAACTGAGTCGCAACAAGACAATGAAGTCTACCAATGAGCGAGGCAGGGCAACGTCAAGGTTTTCGTGCTGCATGCACTGCAAAGCTTGTACATACAGCAAAAACTGTTCTAAAATTAAAGTACCTAATAGTGATAGGGAATTTGAGATCAGAGGAACCTTTGACTGTAATACAGAGATGTGTGTAGATTGTTTAATCTGTCCTTGCCAGAAACTGTACATTGGTAGCACCAAGAAAAAGGCTAGATTGAGGGTCTTGGAGCACAAGCGAGCAATCAGGAACCACAATGAATTGTATCCGGTAGCTCGTCACTTCAAGAGCTTTCATAACCAAAATGACAAACTGCTAGACTTTGTTGTTCTGGATGCAATCAAACCTCAATTAAGGGGAGGTGAAAGGGAACATCAGTTAAGGGTGCTAGAGTCCAAATTTATAATAGATTTCGAAACTCTAATACCGGTAGGCCTGAACTCCAGTGAGGAATTGGCAGTCCATCTTGGATAACTGTATAATATGACAATCAGTGGCTAAATCTATGAGACTCCTTGTATATAAATTGATGAATATGCATTGTTTTTAATTGTATATATATTCTAGAACTTTTAACTCTTTTGCAATTGTATGTGAGCACTTTTTTCTTTCACATTTTTTCATTAGGACTGTGCTGTTTGTTTGATGGCTATGAATTGACTGCAATCCTCTGGCAAGATTGTGTATTAACTATGAAAAAGGATGAAAATAGAATTGAACAGTATTCTTTTCGATTCCCTATCATATGCCCACTGGGGCAGGATCTTGAACACAATCATAACAGTTGAGGACTCGAACTTTCACTACGCCCACTTGGGCAACACTGGAACTTTAAAACTGAACATTTGGATACAATATCGCAACATTTGAGCCACTACAAGATGGCTATGAATTCTTGGTTGCTTTACTTTACCAGTCCTATGTTTATTGTTATCACTGGGTGTATGTAAAGGGGAGTATCAAGTGTGAACTTCACCGTGACCAAGCCTAATGGCGAAACGCGTCGGCTTTTGTAACCGTTGTTGCTAAATAAATCTATTTGAAGCATCCCGGAGTGTCCCGACCCTTTCTGAACCTGGATGGTTTACAGGAAGTTTACTGATATATATATATATTCAATGAAAAAACCATGGGTTATAGAACATATATAGTTATGGATTAGCATTTACAAAACCTTATTTTACTCACACAAAACCATTGAAATTCCATATATAGTTAGTTGCACTAACTATATATCGCGCACCCGCAATCCACTGCTGATGATGTCACATATTACATCATTCATGACATGGTCAGTGACATCACTGATGACATCTCAAATGACATCACTGATGACATCACTGATGACAACATCCAGTGACTGTATGTTTCTGTAAAGTTAAAATATGTCTTACATATTGAAGAATGAGTGGATGTATAAGTGTCTGGATGAAGGATTTAGTAGGTGCATGACTGACTGTATGAGTGAGTGATTAAATGTGTCTCACTGAGTCCATGGGTTAGTGACTAAACTGTCTTAATTTGTGCATCATTATGTCTGTTGTTCTGTAAACTGTTGCATGTGTTGATAAGTAGCTATATGAGTAACTATATGGGTTATTGATTGGTTGCCCAAGTATTTGTATGGGAGACTGAGTGTGTGTGTGGGTGGCTGGGAGGTGTATGACTCTGTGCATAGATGTGTGAGCAGTTGATTCGCTAGATGTATGGTTTCAAAAGTGCATGTGGAAACAGCTGTATGGGCGGTTGACTGTGTGCATGAGTGTATTGGTGAGTGAATGGATATCTCAGTGCTACATGTCAAAGTAAGTACATATGTAAAACACAGTACATGTGAGAGTTGACATATATAAATAACTGTGCATAAGAGCCAGTGAATGTGTGAGTGGCTGTATGGATCATTGTGAACTTGTATCAGGGATTGTATAAGAGAGTAAATATGTGTTAGTATATGTTTCAATAAGTAAAGTTTGTATAACTGTATAGTTGAGGAAATGGAGGTGTGATTGATTCTTTGCATGACTGACTAGGTGTGTGAGTAACTCCATGGATGAGTGACAGTCTGTGAGTGTCTGTTTACACTGATTGTATCTAAGGTTATATTAGAGTCTGAAGAGGTTCATCGTATTATCACATGAATGATATCATCAGTGATGTGATCAGTAATGTCAAATGAGATGTCATCAGTGATGTCATTTGAGATGTCATCAGTGATGTCATTTGAGATGTCATCAGTGATGTCATCAGTGATGTCACTGACCATGGCATGAATGATGTAATATGTGACATCATCAGCAGTGGATTGCGGGTGTGCGATATATAGTTAGTGCAACTAACTATATATGGAATTTCAATGGTTTTGTGTGAGTAAAATAAGGTTTTGTAAATGCTAATCCCTAACTATATATGTTCTATAACCCATGGTTTTTTCATTGAATTTTCAAGGTTTTGTAAATGCTAATTCCTAACTATATATGGTCTATAACCTATGGTTTTTTCAGTGAATTTCATTGGTTTTTTAAAAGCTAATATCTGTAGCTGTAAAATGTATTCTTCTTTAAATTGTAAAATATATTTTACATGTTTTTTATACAATTTTTTTAATTTTTTTTTTTTGTTTCGCTCCCAGTCCGCGAACCGGTTAGCTTCCCGTTAGCTCAATTTGGAGCCGCGACTCGGTCTGCGAACCGGTAAACGTTCCGTTTGCGTAACTGTTACGCGCATGACGTTTTGCGTTGTCGCGTAATACGTCATTTGACGCGCCAAGTTAGCGGACCCGGAAAGCGGCGCAAAGCGCGAAACGTAAACACAGCAGGTCATGTGACTCGGTAATAACACTTTTCATTGGTTCATTTCACTTTTGGTTTCCTAATGATGTAATACTAGGTCATGTGATCTAAAATTAACACTTTTCATTGGTTTAGAACTTTTGCTTTTCCCAAATGATGAAAACCCCTCCTTCTTTCCTCACTCTGACTTTCATCTTGGTGAGAGAAAGACCCTTTATTAACATTGAGATATGGCTTCATTAGTAGCTTCAGCTGGTTCTAACCCACCACCTCCACCAGATCCAAGGAAGAGAGGACCACCTGCTGAAGTAATTATACAACAAGAAGAGGAAGAACAGGAAGAGGAGGAAGAGCAGGAAGAGATACTGTTTTTGCCAGAGGAGCCCAGGAGGTATAATCGGAAGGAGAACTACATTTGGCAATTTTTTAAATTTCCTGAGGGTCAAAAAAAAGTAAATGCACGCTATGTGTTTTGCCGTATATGTAATGATAGACTGTCCAGGGGGACTGATAAAAAATACAGTTACAGCAACTACACTATGCATCGGCATATGAGTAGGTGGCATCCTAACAACTATAGTGCTGCCCAGCTACGTGATGAGCAACAAAATCCCCCTGCGATGGCCAGAAGATCGGTTGTACAAGAAGTGACGGGACCAGAGGCGAGGGAGATGATCCCAAACATACAAATGAAGTTTGGGGAAGTGAAGCAAGTGTGCGTGCGCTGTAATCAACTCATTTGCTACAGAGAAAGTAGCATTACTCTAATTATCAAAGCTATCGATAATCATGTTTGCCCGAAACGCCCCAAACAATAAATTCTTCTTTTTTTTGTTGCTCCTGTTGAGCCCTTTTCAATGAATCGTTTTTGTTTCCCCCCTCCCCCCAAAAATCAAAAAAATATCAAAATGTTCAGAAAATACAAAAAAATTAAAAAAAAATGTTCTGAAAAATAATTAAAAAAAATTAAAACAACAAAAACAAAAAAAAAAGTTATTTTCAGAACTACCTCCCCATTATAAAAAAATTGGTAGAATATTTGGAACTCTGCCAACCTCTATTTCTTTTAGTTCGCTTCCCGGTTCGCACTCCGGTACGCGAACCGGGAGCAAATCAAAAAATGTTTTTTAAAAAAAGAACAGTAAGTATAAGGGAAGGAAACAGACAGTTATGTTAAAAGAAAGACAGCTATAGGGAGTAAACAAAAGATACTGTTACCTGCAATCCACTGCTGATCATGTCACATATTACATCATTCCTGACATGGTCAATTACATCATCAGCAGTGGATTGCGAGTAACAGTATCTTTTGCCAAAACCTGACCTGTTAATTGTGCACTGTGGAGGTAATGATTTGGGCACTTTGACTGGGGTAGGTCTGGAAATGCTTTTAAAGGACACCTTTGAGCAATTAATGGCACTTTTTCCTCAAACTGCCTTGGTATATTCCAATATATGCCAAAGACAGAAATGGAGGTGGTCCAACCAATTTTGTCCACAAATTGAGAAGTCGAGGAAGCATATAAACAAATCTGTTTCAGCTTACATGAGAGACCATGGAATGGGCTCCATGTACAACAATAACTTGCCTTACTACATGCAAGATATCTACAGAGGAGATGGAGTTCACTTCTCAGATGAGGGCAACAGAATTTTCATTTTGAATTTAAGACTGTGCATTGGTACCTACTTATAAGTACCTAAATGTACCATAAACCCAAAAGCTCTTCTCAGAGCTACCCTACATCTGATCACTCACATTTATTATTTTTCTCTAACTTTTTTCTCTAATTTTCAACAAACTACGCTCCCAGAGCGCTACCCGGTACGCGAACTGGAAGCTAACCGCGCAAAATTAAAAAAAAATGTTTTTTTCCCGCACATATGGTCCTCCTCAGCCACCCTCAGAAAACCTAGGGGGTCAAGATACATCTACCGTGCCCCCTTCTACCCATTCTGAACATTATTTGCCCTCCATCTTGTATCTTGATTCGACCGAAACACAAAATGGTGGACTCCCGTAACGCTGCTGGTTCGCGGACCGGGACGCATACCGGGAAGCGGTCCAATAAAAAAGGTGGGAAAGTAATTCACAAAAAAACGACTGGAGACACTCTCACCAAATATACATTAGCTCATACTACATAACAATCCCTTTCATTTTCACAAATTTGATTGAAATTCCATTTAGCCATTAAGCCTGTAGACCTCTCTAAATACCGTGAGGTAAATTACTTCACAAAACACATCTGAAGTGTTGGAATTGACAACCAATGAAAATGTTACTTTCATTTTCTACTTTTATTACCTGACATTTGATTGGTTATATACCTGAATATATATAAAGGAAGAGAAGGAAACACAGCCATTTTGACTGCTACTTCCTGTTGTACATTACAATTAATTTATCACTAAACTCTTCAACTTGTTTGTAAAGGTAAGTTGATATTTTTAAAACTGAAGTATATTGTGCACTATAAGTTAATATGGTAAACTTTGTAGTAGTTATAGATTTAGATAGACTTCTCTGTTATAGTTATGGATGGAGTTAGGCTTCTCTTGGTTAAATCACAGACACTTTTTTATATTCCTACTTCCACTCTGATACTATACACTGCCAAAAAATAAATTCACTGATAAAAACTGCCTATCTAAAATTAATCCCAACAGTGCCCTATCTCTACTAATATATATTTTTTTTATCCAAATTTCAGGCAAAATGGAAGGCGAACAGAAAGTTGAATTTAAAATTGTCCTGCAAGAGAGCAGCCAAGAAAACATTTATCAAAATGAAAATGAAAATGAATTTATTGGATGAATCTAGGGACCAAGAACTACTGCAATGTGTGCAAGCAGTAGATGACCTCCTTAAAAATGAGGACATTTTACACCCTCAGAGACTACAAAGTATATTCAATGAGAATTATGAAATTTCTGACAGTGAAATGTTAGAAAGTTTAATAAATTATGAAACACAATCACAATAAAAAAAAGCTTTAAAAAAAAAGAAATTAAAAAATAATCAACAAAAACAACAAACAATTAACATACAGTAATTGAAAAGTCTATTATTCTTTTTTCCTTATAGTACGCTGCCCAGAACGCTTTCCGGTTCGCGGACTGGACGATCCCCACGCAAAAAAAAAAAAAAAATTTTTTTTTGCCCTGCTGGGCCCTTTTAAAACCTCCACATAAAACCTAGGGGGTCAACAAGGATCTACTATGCCCCCTTATGGTAATTTCCCCCTTTGTTTTGGCCTCCTCTTGTCTCTCGATCCTACCGAGAGACAAGATGGCGGCCGCTCCGGACTGTTTAGAATGTTGACAGACACCGGAGAGCCAATCAGCTTCGCATCGCAAAGTTCCGTTACGCGAAAAGTACGCGAACCGGAACGCTACCCGGAGCGCTGTTACAGATATATATCTTTTTTTGAACGTTAATTTCTCAAAATCCACTGAAGCACATATATTGAGACCTAGCAAAGGCACATCGGGCTAACAGTCCCTACAATTTTGCCAAGTTTCGTGCAAATCCATTCAGCCGTTCGGGCTAAAAGTGAGGCCAACCGCCCTATGGAAATTAACATTGGAAAAACGCATTTTGGGACCCCCCCTTTTTTCTCGGCCCCCCCTTGACGACCCCCCCAAATTTTCAGGGGCTGCTCAGAAACAAAATGTGCCATTTTCCTGAAAATTTCAGCCAATTCCGTCCACAAACGCCAAAGTTATTAGACATAGAATTTTCAAAAATCCCATAGGGAAAAAATCCTAACTATATATACCTACTGGCGACCGCCAGTAGGTAATATATATATATATATATATATATATATATATATATATATAGCTGCAGCAAAGTACCGGACTTGCACAATCAACATACAAGAGTTGTCCTGAGAGGTTGGAACACTGCAACACAAAATCTAGGATGGAGGAATGCGCTGACAAAATGCACTCCCTGTGGGTGAGTGATAATTTTAAAAGCCTGAAGGTTCTGCATGGCTTCCATATATGGGAGGAGAATGGCACTTTTATGTTGAGTTAGATGTGGGAACGCATGGGATCGAAGTATTTTGATGTGTTAACACTCTGTTTGTACTCGTGGATACTATAGCTTTCAGATATTTGAAATGTAGGCATGAACCCTTAAGTATTTTAAATGTGATGAACCTATTCAAGAATGAAGGGATATGAGTGTTTTAGAAAAACAAAATAAATCGCAGCTATGTACTACACTAATTAACAAAACATCTGTGACCATTAAATACTTAATATTATGGTGTAAAAGCCATATCGGAGGTTTGAGCGATAAGGAGCGAGGAGAGTCACATCGCTGCCATCAGGAAGTAGCAACCAGAGCAGGTTTTATGCTGGTACAAATTAAGATTTTGCAAGGCTTCAGAGGTGTTAGGCCCATGGTATTTTACAGGAAGCCACTGCAGACTGCACCACCCACTGCCCCTGTAAACACTGCCAAATATCATCAGATTCCCCACATCAAGCTGTCCTGTGCAGAATAGTATCCTTTGTTTAAAAATAGCCAGACAGCGCCATGTGCTGGACTGTAATAAACAAGTGCCAGTGTTAAGAAATAGGTGCTAAAACACCATCACAAATTAAGTCCCAAGATTAGGTCATTTTGAAATCTGCTGACCAGAGTGGCAGGATATCCAAAGAAGAGTATGTTACTATTCTTCTGCAACAACTAAAAACACTAAATTGCTTTGTGATATAGCGTTGATGGTAAGTCGCCGGGTTATTGACAGACTCTGGGTGGGATAGAAAGGGCTACTGTAGACAGATGGTGTCATATTATCGACTAGTGCATGGCAGAGAAGAAATATTTGTAATCAGGTAAGGGTGGCCCACGGAAGTTTGAAAAAGTATGGGATCCACGGAATACACACAACAGTTTGACGCAACGAGTGACACAAAGACAGGTGTGTTATGTGGAGAAAAGACCACAGCTGTATATTGTGAGAAACAGAAAAAGATATATGAACCTGCAATCATTCCCATATTGTTAGTAGAGGGACGAAGACTAGCTGTTTCACCATATTGGAAAGTAATCAATGTACACATCTAAGACTGCAGATGTTTGATGACTACTTTTTTGCTCCCAACAAATTTTATTGGTTTTAACATTTATAAAATGCATACATGTAAGAGCGACAATAGCATTGATTTTCCATCAGTCAAACAAGGATCATATTACATGCCATATTCTGACTTAGATCTTATACAATGATTATTGATAACATGTATTCCAGCATTGGTAACAACGCTTATGTGAAGTACATTGTGATGACGTAACTTATAACTCCCCTCCCTCCCCTCGTACTTGGCCCACAGTTGTAAACTGTTACGAATAGGTTGGTAGTGGTGGTTCCCAAATATTTAAGAAAGAACCTGTTGTGTTTTACTTTGTTTTAATTATTCACCTTTCTTTGTGTTCATTGGAATGTCATGCCCTCGCACTTCTGCCGCCGCCACGAGCCCATACACAGGGGTCTATGACGTCTCTGTATTCCATCATTAGAGAAGCCCCTTCACCTAAAAACAAGGAGGAAGTTAGGGCCTTCCTAGGCCTTTCTGAATTTTATGCTAAATTTGTACAAAACTTCTCTTAAAGAACTATTCCTTTGAGGGAACTTATTAAACAAAACAACACATTTGAGTGGAATGCTACATGTGAGGAGGCTTTCAAAAGGATTAAAAATGACATTTGCAAGGCCCCACCTCTCCAAGGATTTAATCCCTCACTCCACAGTATTGTAACCACTGATGCATGTGGAACTGGTTTAGGAGCTGTGCTTAACCAAATTACTAAGGAGGGCAAAGAACTGTGACTGTGGCTTTTGCCTAACGCTCGATCACACCTACTAAAGGAAGATACTCCGTGATCGAGCGTGAGGCTCTTGCATGCGCCTGGGGTTTAGAGCCCTTTAGGCAGTATATATGGAGATATCAGGTTACCCTTAGGAGTGATAATAATCCTTTGATCAAAGTGCTCTCTACCAAAGGCCTACAATGTGCCTCACCTCGCCTTGCACGTATTTCCATGAGAATGTTGGATTTAAATTACAACGTGGAGTACCTCCCTGGTATAAGAAATCTGGTGGCAGACTGTTTAAGTCGGTTGCCTTTACCTAACATACCTTTTGGGAACTCAGGGATGAATTATCCATTGAAGGAGATTTGATACTTAGGAATGGAAAAGTCATTCCTCCCACCAGTTTACGTGCAAGACTCCTAAACATTTGTTATGAAGGCCACCTTGGCATAGGGAAAACCAAAAGCAGAGTTAGGAACTGCATAGCGTGTGAGAATTCTGACAAATCTCAACACACACTTAGACCACCCCTTCAGCCACTTTCCAGTCCCTCCATGCCATGGGTCAGACTAGGCATTGATATTTGTGGTCGTATTCGGGAACATGGGGAGCAATTGTATCTCATTGTCCTAGTGGACCATTTTTCAAAATGGCCTGACGTGGAAGTTGTTCAGAATGCAGGTGCTAAAACTATTGTCAGTTTCTTACGGATGTTATTTCTTAGAGAAGGTCTCCCAAATTGTATTGTGTCAGAAAATGGCCCGCAATTTGTCTCTACCATATTCAAGACATTCCTAAAAGAAAATGGCATCTCTCATAAAACTATTTCTTTATACCATCCAGCAGGGAATGGGGCTGTTGAGAGATTTAATCGTGTGATTAAGGGAGTAATTCAATTAGCCAACCAAAATTACCTCTCATGGAGGAAACAACGTATTCACAATCTTTGGGCTTTCCGCGTGACTCCTTGTGAGTCCACAGGTACGAGTCCTTTTGTACTATTAAGAGGAAGAACCCACATCACTAAAGATAGCTTGGGTTGGGCCACCCCGAAAAGAGTTTGTTGGTCTCCTGATAAAGTGAAAAAGATTTTACTACATTCACAAATGATCAGCAAAAAATATTATGACTCTAAACATGCATGCAAAAAAGCTTACATTCAAGTGGGAGACAGAGTCAGAGTAAGGAAATCTGATTTCGCGAAGAAAGGGCAAAGTCATTTCTCACAACCCATGGAGGTTAAGAAAGTTTTCTGTAACTCTGCCCTCTTAAGTGAAGGCAAAACCTGGTATTTTTCTTCATTGTCGTTGTGTCAGGATGGTGTTATTGCCTCCCAATCTCATTGCATTTCGGATAACCAAGGTCCTTCCTTTTCCCCAGACTATGATTGGATTCTGGATGGTAATGCTGGTAGGATTTCTTACCCAAAGTGGACGAGTAATGCGTCTCCTGATGGTGAGAGTGCTCCTGGTGGCACACCCATTTGTGAGTACAGTTGTAGTAGTTCGAGTGGGGAATTATCGGAAGTTAACAAAGATAATCTTAGTACAAGCAGTACAAACTATGAACCGGATAGTTCAGTTGAGGATGATGTAACGTCTCATAACAGCATTGTTCGGAATGAAGCTACGGTGAGCAGATACGGGAGGATTGTAAAGCCACCAGCTAAGTTACACGATTTTGAGTGTGAATAGTTTCTTTGGTTCTGTTTCCTTCTTGTTCTGCCTCACCCAGGAACCGTTCCCATTTTTTATTATATTATTGAGAAGGAGATGTGTTGTGTTTTACTTTGTTTTAATTATTCACCTTTCTTTGTGTTCATTGGATTGTCATGCCCTAGCGCTGCTGCCGCCGCCAGGAACCCATGCACAGGGGTCTATGACGTCTCTGTATTCCATCATAGAACCTTGGGCAAGGGTGACGGTTGGGTGGCAGTTGCGGTTAGGAGCTACGAGTAATGAAGACGTACCCGTGGTGTCAATGGTTGTGATGAATAAATACGTTCGACTTACCTACAGTCTCCGGTTCATCTTTACAGAACCCCACAATCAAGAAGTAGAAAACTAATTACAGTGCACATATCTGGTAGGTTGGGTTATCTCAGTGATTCACAGGTTTTGGGGACCCTTGTCCTTTAGTTGAGGGTTTCTATGGATTGGTCAGGCTGTTTTACTATTGGGACCTGTGCTGCTTGTCTCAATCACATTTCATTAATAGCGAGTGCATTCGCTAATCATTAGCTACGACGGCGATACCTATTAAGCTGCTGATATTGATGAACAATATCATGGAGCCTGTAAATCCAGTGCTTTAAAGACTTCCAACATCATGTTCCACTCAAAGGAGATTGACTTTTACCGCAGCCCTCTGTGTCCCTCTCTGCATAGTGATTCACTCTCTGCCCTCCCCCAGCGGGATGTTTCTACCCACCAGGTTCTTATGCCTGGCGGCGTGAAGGATTTCCATTTCTTCGTTATTAGTCATTTTGCGATTAGAAATGCCAAAAATTCAAATTTGGATTGCACCTTTTGAGTCTTGGGTCTACCATACAATCCCAATATGCAGCTTTCAAATGTGCCTAAACAAATTCCCCCAATTCCTGCCACATTTGCCCAATATAGTGAGAGGGTCGGGCATGACCACAACATGTGTATTAAGTTGGCATCTGGGGTTACACACCTGGGGCATCCCTGCGTTTTATCTTTCCCTACTAAATGGACCTCAATGCCGATTGGTTGCGTGCATCCCACCTCTCTGTTCCACCCCACCCATGATGATTCTCCAGAAGAATTGTGAATACTGGTCTGTTTTTTGTACTAGGGACTTCTTGATTTGTTTGTTTTATTGATTACTGGCTACTGTCAGTATGTATCAAAGGCTGCATCGGTTTTCTCTCTGAGCTTGTCTACTGTATTCATGAACTCGAAGCATTGAGCACATACTGCTGTCTAATGGCGTACATTTCTGCGTGGGTGCAGGTGATATTTTTCAGTGGTACTTTCTCGGAGTCCCTCTCCTCACTGTCTATATTAACACTTTCTGTACTAACAATATACACATTTATCAGTATAAATACATTATTTTTTAAGTATGGTTGCCCGAGGTAGAAAGCGTAGGGAAAAGGAAGTGCTCAAAAAAGAGTATCAGAGGCTGAAATTAAATAGAGGACGATAAGAAGAAATCACAAATATGTCATAATTAGGCTATCTTGTACTAGGTACAAACCAACAGTAACTGATAAATCTCCACCAAAAGGAAAATAGCCCTGACCAGTGTAAGCATATAAACACTGACAAAACATGTTTGCAACCACAAAATAAATGGCAGTCAAAGGAAGGAAAAAGGTGAATGAAAGAGTCATTTTTATTTCTTCCTGAAGGAGCCAATACAATATAACTTTGTTATACAAAGCAACAGCATGAAAGACTGGGCTAACATTATTCATCTTGAGTTTTGTTGTTTAGGGATGTCACTAAAGTATTGTTTCTTCTTCCTTCTGTTTTTTTCAGTTTTGTGGTCTTGTGACAAAAGATGAAGGATTTACAATCCTGTTTTAGGTCTTATTTAATTATTTTATAAACTGTAGAAACTCTGGAAATATCAACGTCATATTTGATATTTTTGCTATGTTTGATTAGTTCATTGATAGTTAAAATGCCTCATTTCATAAGAATCATCACATTTACCCACAGATAGAGAATGGGTGAAACCCTTTGATTCACCGCCCCCCCCTTTTCTAGCGAGTCAGTATTGATGGTAGGTGAATTGCCAAAGACCCCAGGCTTTAAATATTCAATGCAAGGTGTAGTAACAGGTTAATGTGAAAAGAGTGCTGTTACCAAGCATCTGAGATAGTGGTGAAAACATGACAACAGGTGTTTGGAAAACATGGAACGCAGTGTCACTTGGAAGTCTGCTGAAAAAAGTTCTTTTCAAGTTCAAAAAGATTAGAGTGATATTGTTTGAATTTGCAGTAATTGAGCTATGTAAATGAAAAAGTTGTGTGATGACCTGTCAAAGTCAATACCTGTAAGAGATCCTTGCAACTTGCTAGATGTTATGTTTAAAGCATCATCTTCATTTTAAAGCAGCATCTTCACAATCTTCAGAGCTAATGAAGAATGCTGATTTTGTATCCATTCTGGTTCACTGTTTCGTTAAGCCCAGAAATTAAAATGCAAATATTTCTCTTTTTGTGCTTTGTGAGGCATCAAAGAATGAGTCACCCCAACTGTGTCATTTAGCCGGTGGTTCTCGGTCCTAGAGGGCTTGAATGCTATATTATTAATGTGGCGACCCTTTACAGATTTTTTTTTAGTAATGATGCCAAGGGCAAGAAATGTGAAGCTCTCTGGTCGAATATAGGTCGTGATGTGAAAAAACGTACACTCTACTGCATTCTTAGATTTTTACAGGAAAGCATCATGATTGCTTTAGTGGACATAATAAAACAAGCATTTGCAATGCAATAGGTCTCGCATTAGGAAAGTTTGAGCTATTGGTATTGTAAATGACACATTTTTTATTTATGTGTTGGTTTGGAAAATAGTGAAATGAATAGCTTTGTCATTTACAATGCCAATAGTTTTAACTTTCGCAAATGTGACACCTATAGCATTTGTAATGCAATATGTGTTGTATTTACGTGGCTTAGATGTATTGATATTACAAATAAAAATGGCTTTTATTTTTTTAATAATTAATACTTAAAAGTTATTGTAATTTATAATGGCAATAGCTTTTGTAAATAACTTTTGGGAAGATTATGTTCATTGTATTTTATTGTGATGAAAATCCAAGAACAGAAGTGAACTATTAACATATTTTTGTGACATTTGTAATGTAGCTTGAAACATTGAGAGAACATATTTGAACCAGTTGTTGTTGAATGGTTGCACAGATTGATATTGTGGTGGCGCGGAGTGATGTTGTGGTGGCGACGAGTGATGCTGTGGCGTTCAGTGATGCTGTGGTAGTGCATAGTGATGTTGTGGTGCCCCTGAGTGATGCTCTGGTGGTGCTGAGTGATGCTGTGGTGATGCGATAGATAGATAGAGTGAGTGCGATAGATAGTCCCTTAAAAGAAAATGGCCTTGGAGACAGGTTGAATAATTTTATTCGCATGAATTGTCCCCATGGGGCTACGTGTAAATACAGCATAGGTCTATGTGCTTGCTCATGCAGCGTAGATGGAGTATTACTTTCCAAATTAATCCCTCGAGCGTTGCATCTGGAAACTGACAACTCTCTGACTTCGCAAACACTTGGCCAAGTGACTATGTATATGCAGGGCAGCTGGAAAACCCAATGACAAAGGTTGTATAGTGGCAGAGTAAGAGTAAGTCTTGATGCTTATTGGGCTACTGAACTTTATATTGATTCTCTTACATTACTAGCTAAAGGTGCCGGTACTTTAGAAGTTTATGCTGTACAACATTATTCACTTGGAAATTCTAGATGGGGTGAAACCCTGCTCCTTTTAACTTTTCTTGTTAAGGTATATATGTATTTTAATAACTTTTATCTATTGGGCAACCATGATGAGCAAGTTTGTGCCCTGCCTGCCTAAAATATGTTTACCACAAGATGAAAGATAGCTACATTTGCTTGAATCAATCAAAGATAGAAAACCTGATAGTTCTAAACTTCTCAAAGGGCAGCTTGCGACATTTGATTTCCCTGAGCAACTTTTATGTATGGCTTGATCCTAAACTTTTCGTTGACTTACAATTTACATGAGGGATCACAAATAAACATGATCATATTACTTTGGCCATCATAGACCTGCACTGGCTTCTGCTAGCAAAGAATAAAATGTTATGCCTTGTTTACAGCAAGAGCTTACTTACTTATGATCAGGCTAAAACATAAAATCCATTTTCTTAAATCACACACCCAGCTGCAGTTTGAGATTGTGCAAGGGCAACCTATGTGCATAGGCCATATTTAACCATATGACTATTGGAAATCTGGTTGTTTGGAGCTGTGATGAGGCAGGGGCCTTATTCCTGGACGTCATTGTCCTCATACCGTAACTGTTGCAGTAACAGGGAAGGAACAACACCTACTCTCTCCAAATTTCTCTTTGCTCTGTGCTAAGACCTGTATGTTAAAACAGTGCACTCCCAGCCACCATTTTGTTTTCACTAGCCAGTGAAACCAGCCCCTCTGCCTCCCCCCAGCAACAGGGATTTTTCTACATCAGAGGGTGCTACTGTGAGCTGTTTAAACTGTGTTTTACTAGGGCCTGTGCACTTAGTTTTTTAGCCAGCAAGGGAAGTAAAGTTTTATTCAAACAGTATTGTTAGATTTCAAGCTCACGAGGCCCTATCCCTGCTGAAGTCCAAAGTGTGGATTGAGCCTGTCTGTGTCCTAGGAGATTCTGAACAGGAGAAGCAGCTGCCCAGCCCCAACCCCTAGGCCAGCAGACCATTGGCTATTCAGCCACCAGACAAGTCTTAGCCCTCCTCTCACACCTGCCCAGGCCCCTTAAGACCTTGCTGGGTGCACCCTAAATCATTCACCTCCATCTTGTGAGTTGCAGCCTCCCTGTGCCCCAGATTGCAGTGAGCAGAGTCCAGGAAGTGGTAAGGAGACAGACTAGTGCTGTCTCTTCCCAAGAGAAAAAGTTGTTTAAAAAACGATTTTCACTTTCTGTGTTTACTGTCCATGCCTGTGGTTGTTACAGTTAAAAATTGTAGTTTTAGCCTGCCTGTAATTGCATATTTTATCAGCTGTGTTGTGTTTAAATTTGTGGTTTTCCCTGCCCATTATTGACTCCATTTAATGTGTTGAATTGTTGGATTTGCAGTCCAACCTCTGTAGTTTGTCCCGCTCATTCCTTTCAATCCATTCAATTCTGTTTTCCCTCCAAATTTCTCCTTTGCTCTGTGCTAAGACCTGTATGTTAAAACAGTACACTCCCAGCCACTATTTTGTGTTCACAAGCCGGTGAAACCAGCCACCCTGTGTTTTACTAGGGCCTGTGCACTTCGTTTTTTGGCAAGCATCGGGAGTAAAGTTTTATTCAAACAGTATTGTTAGATTTCAAGCTAGTGAGGCCCTTACCTGTTGAAGTCCAAAGTGTGGATTGAGCCTGTCTGTCTCCTAGGATATTCTGAACAGGAGAAGCAGCTTCCAACTCTCTGGCCAGCAAACCTTGTCTGAGGTCGCTTGAACCTTATATGGTCTGCTAGTGTGTGGTACATGTCTACACTAATTGGTGGTTGTATCTGGTGTTTCTATTGGATTAGGGTTAATGTCCTCATTGATTGGGTATTTGAGGGTTCTGATTGGTGTCTGGATCTGTGATTCAATCATTGTAGGGTTGGGACTAGGGCTAGGGTTAGGATTTCTTTTGGAAGTAGGGACTAGGGCTCCCTATGGTATTGGTTGTTAGGAGTAGGGTGGGACTAGGGCTAGGGTTAGACCTTTAATTGGAAGAAGTGATTAGGGCTTCTGGTGTGATTGGTTGCTGGACTAGGTGTGGGGCTCAGAGTAGGGTTAGGCTTTATATTGGAAGTAGGGACTAGGGCTACCTGTGCCATTGGTTGCACGGACTTGTTTTGGGACTACTAGTAGGCCTAGGGCCTTTATTGGACGTAGAGATTAGGGTTTTTGAACTGATTGGGTGCTTGGACTAGAGCTAAGATTGGCTGTAAGGTCCTGGTCTCCTATTAGTTCTAGATTTTAGGGCAAGTGTTGTGATTGGATAGTGTTAGGGCTAGGGTTCCCATTGGCAGAAGGGTTCACCTGATTACTAGGGCTATAAAAAAGGCCAGGCTTAGGGCGTCTCAGCCCGGGTGTCGAGGCTAAGGGCAGAGAGGACAAGGGCAGTTTCCTGTTTGAGCCTGTTAAGGGCAGAGAGGACAAGGGCAGTTTCCTGTTTGAGCCTGTTAAGGGCAGAGAGGACAAGCGCAGTTTCCTGTTTGAGCCTGTTCGAGACTGGTCGGGTTTAGAGCCAGAAATAATGCGCTTTTTCTCATTTAGCAATACCCAGCCCACACCATCCACATCCACAAACAGAGCAACACACTCACACCAAATGTACACCATGCACAACACTATGCGCAGATTAATGTACCCGCCTGCACTACAAACCCAACCAAACCACATCTACACACCCTACTATCCCAACTACCACACATATCCACCATCACCTACAAACAGTACACAACTCTATCCTATACCACTAACCAATACACTCATCACTAACACAACGCCAATCAACACCATACATAACTACATCCCAGTCAGACACACTCTCCCTGCTTTAATTACACCTAACAGACCACA
Organism: Lissotriton vulgaris; assembly: GCF_964263255.1. Lineage (NCBI taxonomy): Eukaryota > Metazoa > Chordata > Amphibia > Caudata > Salamandridae > Lissotriton > Lissotriton vulgaris. Next base: position 104,991,024 of record NC_141686.1, read on the forward strand.
TTTTATCACTAACAAATGTATAATCATCCTTCCATCAGTTGTCCAACAAACACCCTCCTCTCCCTTCTACCATAATAACACTAATGCACAACAAACACTGCACACCACCACACTTTGTAACTCTTGCAACAAACAAGTCTAAGATAAACACTCTCACCTCTACTTCATTCCCTCCTACACACAACATACACTCTACTCATAAACACATCACCACCCCCTCTACGTCACATTCTCCTCTCACAAACAATACTACACAACCAAATCCATTGCATGAGACATATACATCAGCACCCTTTTTCACTACTCCTCAAAAGCAAAACATATCACACACACCAGCACAACAAGATCTTCAAAGTGCAACACCTCATAATACTTACCATCACAAAATACAAACATATACCCACCTTTCAAACCACACAAAGGAACAAAGTCAAATGCAAAGCTTTCACTCTTCAACCACACCTTACACAGATACAGCAATACAGCACCTCTCTTTTAACCGCCTCTCATCCATTAGACAATTTAGAACATTACTACATGACCTACATGCTGCACCACCTCCCCTGACATACTTCAATTGTGCTTCCATGTATTTGGATCTGTGTGTCTGTTACTTTTCTCCTGAAAAAGCATATCCAATGCACTACCCTATTTCTCATCCTGTGCCTCTATAAATATATTTAATCTACATATACTTACCACCTTTATGTACCTATATACTTTCAATGTAATTATGGATCTATATATTTATCACTTTCTTCTAATTTAGCATTTCCAATGCACTACCCTATTTCTCAGCCTATACTTCGCTCAATATATCTTCTAGCCCAACCTTCTGACTCATCTCAAACTTCTTCTACTACTCCTTCCAATGCACTACCCTATCTCTCATCCTATACATCTATCAATATATCCTCTACATCCACTCTTTCATTTATCCCAAACCCCATACCACTACTATGATTGCCAGAATAACACTTTCTAGACTCTCTCCTACTCTCCCCCTCCTTGCATTATCTGAAACCTCTTTTACTATACCGATCCCTTAAAACAAACCTTCTAAACTCTTTCCTCTGATCCTCCCCTCCAAAACTCCTTTTTACTCATCCAAAAGCCTCCTCCTATTACTAAGACCTAAAAAAAAAAAATCTTTCACTCTTTTATCCCTCCACTATCCTTTTCAATCGAAATTAACAGACTAACATGTTCACTTCTCAAATTCCATATTAAACTATACTAATATACTACCCAAAAGACTGAGGGCCAGATGTAGGTCGGTCGGTAACGCCCGAAAATCGGTATTTTGGCCGTTACCGAATGGTAAATAGGTGACAGGTATGTAGGGGGCAATATTTTACCGAATCGGTAAAATGACCGATTCGGTAATTTTACCGATTCGGTAAAATAAAAAAATCGGTAAATTTACCGAATGTGAGCAACCCAGATGTAGGTGGGACTCTTCAGAGTCCCAGAGGCCTTACCGAATCGGTATTTTACCATCAAATCCAATTTGATGGTAAAATACCGATTCCGGTGTGCATGCACATGTGTGCATGCACACCTATGCCATGTGACAGGCAGACCTGCCCTTAGGGCATGTATGCCTGCCACATGGCACCCGAGCCTGTTTTGGGGGTGCCAGAGGGTGTCAAAGTGACACCCCCTGCACCCTTGTGAAAATCGGTATTTACCGATTCGGTAAATACCGAATCGGTAATGCCCATTCATTCCTATGGGCTTCAAAGCCCATAGGAATGAATGGGCATTACCGATTCGGTATTTACCGAATCGGTAAATACCGAAATCATCCGATTCGGTATTCCAGCACATCTGGAATACCTACATGTCCACCCCATAGATTTACCGATTTTTAATTACCGAATCGGTAAACTTCGGTAATTAAAAATCGGTAAATCTATTTCACCTACATCTGGCCCTGAATAATATATCCACTACTCAAATTATTTCATATTTTTGCATGCACACCTATGCCATGTGACAGGCAGACCTGCCCTTAGGGCATGTATGCCTGCCACATGGCACCCAAGCCTGTTTTGGGGGTGCCAGAGGGTGTCAAAGTGACACCCCCTGCACCCTTGTGAAAATCGGTATTCACCGATTCGGTAAATACCGAATCGGTAATGCCCATTCATTCCTATGGGCTTCAAAGCCCATAGGAATGAATGGGCATTACCGATTCGGTATTTACCGAATCGGTAAATACCGAAATCATCCGATTCGGTATTCCAGCACATCTGGAATACCTACATGTCCACCCCATAGATTTACCGATTTTTAATTACCGAATCGGTAAAATTCGGTAATTAAAAATCGGTAAATCTATTTCACCTACATCTGGCCCTGAATAACATATCCACTACTCAAATTATTTCATATTTATTTTACTATACTAATTTTCAACAGCAATCCTTTATGGGTCCCGGAGTGGCGTGCTACTCGCCAGAAAAGCGATTCAACACCCATCAGGGGTAACAAGTGCTACATGAATGCAAATCTTTCTTCCCCTTTTAACCCTCCGTTATCCTTCTCAATCCAAGTAACTCACTAATATCCACCACTGAAATTACTTGGATCACTAACAGAATATCGAGGAGCAAAATATCGAGCTGCAAAAAATATTGTGGAGAAAATATAGAATGCCAGAATATCGAATTCCTATCTTCAAACAGGTAAGTACAAGAATATCGACTCCAAAATATCGTTGTAAAAAATATAGACAGTCAAAATATCGAATTTTTTAAATGTCTTAAAAGTAATTTTAAAGTAATATGATAGTAAATATAATTAATTTAAACATACTTAAAATACTTAAATAAACTTAAAATTTATAAATTATTAATATAACTTAAATTAAAAAAAAATGTTTTAATACATATATATATATATATATATATATATATACATATTATTAACAAAACATATACAATATTTTCAACGTAGGATAGCGAGAGGGTTAAATTTACTATTACCACTCCAGTGAGTGCAACAGTAGAGAAAACATTGGATAGCGTAGGGGTAAAAATTACCATTCCCACTCTAGAGAGTGCAACAGTAGGGAAAGCATTGGATAGCGTAGAGGTAAAAATTACTATTTGCACTCCAGAGAGTGCAACAGTAGGGAAAGCATTGGATAGCGTAGGGGTAAAAATTACTATTCCCATTCCAAAGAGTGCAACAGTAGGGAAAGCGTTGGATAGCGTAGGCATAACATTTACTATTCCCACTCCAGTGAGTGCAACAGTAGGGAAAGCATTGGATAGCGGGAGAGTAAAAATTACTATTCCAACTCCAGAGAGTGCAACAGTAGGGAAAGCATTGAATAGCGTAGAGGTAAAAATTACTATTCCAACTCCAGAAAGTGCAACAGTAGGGAAAGCGTTGGATAGCGTAGGGGTAAGAATTACTATTCCCACTCCAGAGAGTGCAACAGTAGGGAAAGCGTTGGATAGCGTAGGGGTAAAAATTACTATTCCCACTCCAGTGAGTGCAACAGTAGGGAAAGCGTTGGATAGCGGGAGGGTAAAAATTACTATTCCCACTCCAATGAGTGCAACAGTAGGGAAAGCATTGGATAGAGGGAGAGTAAAAATTACTATTCCCACTCCAAAGAGTGCAACAGTAGGGAAAGCGTTGGATAGCGTAGGGGTAAAAATTACTAATCCCACTCCAGAGAGTGCAACAGTAGGGAAAGCGTTGGATAGCGTAGGGGTAAAAATTACTATTCCCACTCCAGTGAGTGCAACAGTACGGAAAGTAAATACTACATATATGAATTAAATATTATTACCAATTATAAATAATATAAAATAATTAACACATTTTTTTTTTTTTGGAAAACCTTTATTGTACATTAGCAGATAACAAATACGGGCCTACAACCATCCGGCCGGCCTCGACATCATTGTAGAGCGTAGTAGCAAACAATACGGCAACTCGGTATCGTCATAGAGTGGAATGCAAGCAAGTTAAGTTACACTGGAAATACATACATTACCGAGAAGAAGGAGAATTGAAGGTTTAATTTTACAGTTTTCATTAAGTGTAAGAAATATCAAACGTTAGAAAGGATCAGAGTTCAATCGATCCGTCTGAATACTGACATGGGTGACGTCCTGCAAAGAAGAGCAAGCAGTAATACAGAACCAAAATGGCAGGACCAGGACCTCGCATAAGGAGCAATAGCCACAGAGCATGTTACGTGCTAGAAGCCACCCATCCCAACTTGACACAGTCCATTGACCCAGAGAGAAAGGTGAAGAAAAGGAATCGGAGAAAAAGAGAAAAATTAAGGCCCATAGAAACTGAAACTGACCAAAAAAATGATATCCCCCCACCCAACACGCATGCAGAGGCTACGGCCTACCCCCCCCCCCTAGCAGTGTGTCTGTCGCCCAAAAAAGAATACCCGAAATAAAGAAGAAAAGAAAAGGAGGAAAAAGATGTACCTATGACGCGGGAGGAGGGCCAAACTAGTGTGTCCAAGGACATGCAAACTGTGTAACCGCGGCCACTCCACCTCCGACCCCAAGTGAAAACAGACCCAACGTCTGGCTCTCCCGTCTACCAAACACAGCCCCGGCAAGTCAGTCCACTAGTAGTAAACAAAAAGGAAAGAAACGTCCTCAGCCCTGTCCCCTTCGATCCATCGCGCCAATAAGATATAGGATCAAAGCAGCAGTCAGGCGCAGAGAAGGCATTTTCAGGAACCACAAGGGAATAAGGCGCTTACCACCAATGCCCAACCAGACCAGTATCAGGCGCTCCACAAACTTGCAGAGAGAAGCAGTGCAATGCGACGATTCACCAATGGCGACCCATCGAGGCGTCTGCAGCATGTCCAATCCACAATAGTTAGTGCCACCAGCAGCTCCCAAAGCAAGTCCAGAACATGGCGTCCATCGGCAACTCCCCAGCCGATATGGTATTACAGAAATCCCATGGTGTTCCTCAGTCAATGTAGACGGGGTCGTAGAGGTCTCCAGTTCCAGTACCAACGGCGCCCCCATGGAACTCCGACCAGGCATTTCACCGCGGGCGAGTTCAAGGTGTGGCGAAGCGCCCCGCAGATGGAAGCTGGCTCGGTCAGTCGGGAGCAGCTCAGGCACAATGGCATCTAGTCGGTTCCCCAGGTTAACGGCTTGAGCGCACATATCATCCCGCAAATCAGCCAGGGCTCCGAGAATATCTCCAATGCTCAGGGGCGGCTCAGGAGAAGAAAGCGTTGCTTCCCATTGTACATGGGTCCCACAGCCGTATGACGATACTCGAGCCCCTCTGCCCAGATCCCTGTCCAGTGGCCCATCAATCCTCCGGTGCCCCGACATGCGCGACCAGATCACAGGGACAAGGGCAGCAACGTCCATGTTGGTCGTACACTCTGTAGCAGTAAAGGGGTGGCAGTCTCTAGCACACTCGGCAGAAGGACGGGTCTGCAACAGCAAGCACGGAGCGCTCGGCTCAAAAAGGCCCCCAAGTGATCGGAGAGTGGAAGCTGACGAAAGTATCCAGGGAAGAGATACAAAAGTATCGCCGATGTCCGCGGTCTCAAGGTAGCGCAGAGTTGAAAGGAGAGCCAATGCCACAATATTGTTGGGAGCTCGGCACCACAGCCGTCCGCCGCCAGCCAGCTCTGACCTGCCGCCCTCGGCCGGTGTTAACCCCACCGGGGCCGGCCTCACAGAAGAACAAAGACCTGGCTGCAGTTCCGATCGCCGGGAAGAAGACTGGGACGCCTCTCCACCATTATCGCGTGGAACACGACGGGGAGCACACCATCGGATGCAGCATCGCCTGCCGAGTCCGAAACCGCTAAAGAAGATCAGGAAAAGTTGCAGGATAGTTAGCGGCTCGGAAGAAAAGCAGACGGACCAGCGGAGCCGAGGGTTTAGGCGGCCATCTCGGTCGCAGGCTAGGCTCCTCCCCCATAATTAACAATTTTATATAATATATTAATTAATCAATTAAAAATACAAATGACATTTAATTATTTTTAAAAATTACCTACTAATACAAATTATTAACCAATTAACACTAAATTCTATGTCAGGACTGGAGGCGAGGATTATGTCTTCTTTCTCCACTTTAATAAACAGCAGCGAAGATATAAGAAGACTACATTTCCCATGCAACAATGGGAGAAAGGTAGTCGAACAAAACAAATGGTAACAACCAATCACAGAACCAATAATCAATGTCCAATCAGGTCCAAGTCAGATCTCTATAGTCCTTCAACAGTGTCCCCTCTTCCTCTTTCTTCGTTGCTGCGCAGCAAGTTAAGTACTCTTCAGTGTTTTTCCTGTCTAGTACTTAAATGGTTAATGCTTGATGCTATTGCTTGATGTTTATTTCATGTGTGCGGCTTCGCGCTATGGTATTACGCCTTTGGCCGTGTTGTTTTGACATGTTGAGCGCTATTTAATGTTATTTGCTGATTTGTGCTTTGCTTTAGTACCGGGCGGCTTCGTGTCGCATTGTTAGCGCCGCATGTGGTGAGCGCCTTCGTGCTCTTCTCTTTTTCTTTTCTTGCGTTATCAGACCCTGTCAGCTTGTGGGCTACGCTGTGAGGTTCGGCCGCGGGCACGGTCTCCCGTCCCTACGCGGCTCTGCGCTGGAGTGTTTCTGGGCCTCCCACCATCAGAGGGCGTGAGAGGCGGTGCGGCGCGACGCAAGTTTGTTCTCTCTCTGACAGAGTTTCAAACGTCGCGCTCGCACCGTTGCTAGTTCAAGGTCTGAGGGAGACGCCTTTCACGGTGTACTTAGGGCTGGAAGCGTTTTTCCACGGCCGTTTTTTTGCACAGTGCCCAAGCTCTTGCCTTGTCCAAAAAAATCGATCTGGCAGAGTTGTATATCTACATATAAATTAACGCCTGTTAAAGGTCTTGTATTACTTGAGGGCACTGTAAGGGACATTACCCAGACCTCGTACCCTGTGCAAGGGGTGTTTAATTGTTGTCCAGCGCTGTCCCTGGGCTAGGAACCCTTAAAAGATTTGCATCTCTGCGCATTTTGAATTTTTGGGCTGCCACCCAGCCGGTTGTTACCTCGCCTTACAAGGCCAGAGCAGTTACCTCATCTGTTGGCACTGTCCTTTTGAGTGTCATCATGGAGTACTATGAGGACGATTATCAAGAGGAGGAGGAGGACCCCTTAGCAGATATGCCTTGGGGGGATGCTTTCTATGAAGCAGTGGATACCTCCATCTAAAGGCTGTGGACCAGGCAATCTCCCCTCTTGAAGATCGGCTGTCGCGCCAGATAGAGCAGGCCTTCGTCAAGATTTCCCAGCAGATTGCTTCCCCTGTTTCCCAGGTACCTTCTACCTTTGCTCAGGACCCTCTTAGCTCCCCCCCACCTAAAAGAGCCCAGGACACAGGCGTGGATGGGGATGCTTTTGATCACCTTCGGCAAGCCTTTATGGCTAGTCACCCGGTAGTTCCTAAGGTTTCCCCTACTCCGGATGCAGGTTCCTCCCTGCCTGCAGTCCCTCCTTCTCAGCCCCTTCCCGGGCCTTCGCAGGACCCCCCAAGTACCACGGACATGTTAGACCCTAATGATATAGTCCATCCGCGTTCTTCTGAGTGGACACCCACAGACAAAGTTGCTGCCTATGTGGCAGCCGATATTCGACACCCCTTGGAGAAAGAGGCACGCAACTGCCTTCGGGCAGAATGTCCACGCCCCACGTTGGAGGGTAAGGTGGCCCTAACGCCCGATATTGATCCGCGTATGGGTACCTTCCTTCAGAAGTTTATAAGGGACTCCAAGAAGGGGATAGATAGATCCTGGAGGGCCTGCCAGGATAAACTCTTGGACGCCCTGGGCCCCATTACTAAAATCCTTGATGTGGCAGAGGAGGCGAAGGAGTCCGGCTCCGTCATTTCTCCCGAAACTCTTTCAGGCTGGGCACAGCGGGTTGTCATCTTCATGGGTAACGCAAATTGCGCTCTGTCCACGGAGCGACGACGGTCCCTTCTCATCAAAATTGACCCGAAGCTAGGGGACCTGGCCGACTCGGAGGCGGGCGCGGTCGCCCAAGGTGGCCTCTTTGGTGAGCCCTTCGTAATGGAGCTTGGCAAATTTGTGAACACTTTCACGTCTCTAGACTGGGCTCAGTCCACCATCAAAAAAGTGTTCCCCCGTGTTTTTCGCGGGGCCGGCCGAGGGAGGGGCCGCTCCGCCGGTCGCCAACAACGCCAGACTAACCAAAGAGGCTCCCACCAGTACCAGGACAATCAAGGTTCGGCAATTTCTACCCCACCAGAGGGAAGCGGGGTAAAGGACGAGGATATCTTGGAGGAGCTGCAGCCTCTAGCCCAGGTGTGAGTTTTCCCTTCTTCCCCTCACGACGTGGTCGGGCGCTTGAATCGGCATTTCCAAACTTGGTTGACCATCACACCAGATGCGTGGGTACTACAAACAGTGAGAGGTTTTCATTTGGAATTCGAGGGGTCCCCGGTTCAATCGGTTCCCCCGCGTCCAATTCAGTTTTCCGAGCAAGACACTCTCCTGGTGGCTGAGGAGGTCTTGTCTTTTCTCAAGAAGGGCGCTGTCGCTCTTTCTTCTCGTCATCCCTGAGGTTTTTTAAGCAACATTTTCTTAGTCGACAAGACAGATGGAGGCAAGAGGCCAGTGATGAATCTGAGCGATTTCAATCAATGGCTGGTTTACCGCCATTTCAAAATGGAGGGGATCCATCTCCTCAGGGACGTCCTCCGGCCATCGGATTGGATGGTGAGGTTGGACCTCAAAGATGCGTACTTGCTGGTGCCCATCTTTCCGCCACATCGGTGTTTCCTGCAGTTCTGCTGGGGAGGGCACACTTACGAGTTCACGTCCCTTCCGTTCGGCCTGTCTTCTGCCCCTTGGTGTTTCACCAAGGTTCTCAAGGCGGTGGTGGAATTTCTTCAATCCAGGGGGGTGCGGATGATAGTATATCTCGACGACCTCCTCATGATGGCGTCCTGTCCCAACCGCCTATCCCAGCAGCTGCAGATGGCGGTCTCACTCCTGCAGGATCTGGGGTTTATAATCAACGAAAAGAAATCCCTGTTACAGCCAGTGCAGAACATTACATTCTTGGGATTCGTTATAGACTCTACAGTCTCCACTCTCAGTCTCCCGGGCAGGAAGGTGACCAAAATTCGCCACGAACTGCGGCGAGTACTTACCAGGCAGCAAATCTCCCTTCGACAGCTAGCTCGAGTAGTTGGCCTGCTGTCCTCTTCCATCCAGGCCATTTTTCCGGGCCCGCTCCACTACAGGGCCCTACAACGGCTCAAGGGGTTTTTCCTGTGCAAGGGGTTCCCTTATTCTCACAAGGTTTTTCTGTCCGCCGAAGCGAGGTCCGAGATTCAGTGGTGGTTGGACGACATGGAGGCGTGGAACGGGAGAGCAATCTTCGATTCCACTCCAGACATGGTGATAGAGTCGGATGCCAGCCGACTCGGTTGGGGGGCCAGATGCGGCGACCTCTCTACAGGAGGGTTGTGGTCAACCGACGAACAAAGATTACATATAAACTGTTTAGAACTTCTGGCGGGCTCCTTTGCGGTGCAGTGTTGGACGAAAGACTCAGTACAGTCGTGTGTGCTTCTGAAGATGGACAACATCTCGGCAGTCCGCTACGTGAACCCTCTGGGGGGCACGAAATCAAAAGCCCTGTCGGATATGGCGGCAAGTTTCTGGCAGTATTGCCTCGAGCACCAGGTCTCCGTCACAGCAGAGTATCTCCCAGGCAAGGACAATCTGGAAGCGGACTTTCAGTCTAGCCATTTTCGGGATTCCAGTCTCTGGCGTCTGGATCCGTCGGTTTTTCTGAGTCTGAACTGCCTTTGGGGTCCGTTTTCAGTAGATCTATTTGCTTCCCGGCTGGATCATCAGATTCCGCGGTTCTTCAGATGGCGGCCGGACCCTCTGGCGTCTGCCACGGACGCATTCCTCCAGGATTGGAGTTTGGAGCATGGCTATGTGTTCCTGCCTTTTGCTATGATTACAAGGGTGACTGCGCAAGTTCGCAGGCAAGCAGCAGATCTGGTGGTCATCACCCGCTATGGAGGTCCCAAGTGTGGTTTCCGGTTCTTCTGGAACTTTCTTGGGATTTTCCAATCCTACTCCCCCACTTTCCAGCTCTCCTGTTGAGTCAGAACGGGACTCCTCATCCGCTGGTGGCCAACAACTCTCTGAGACTCATGGCGTGGCGGATTTCAGGAGTAGGTGGGAAACCTCCAGCCTTTCGCGAGAGGCTGAGTCCTTTATCTCTAAGGCATGGGCGGACAGTACTGTCAAAACATACATTTCCGCATGGAACAGATGGACCCGTTGGTGTATGCGACGGGGTCTTGATCCCTTGGTCGCGAAAGTTATCCACATTGTGAATTTCGTAGCTCAATTGGCCTCGGATGGCCTAGGATATCGATCTGTTAATACCTTCCGGTCGGCGGTGTCCTCTGGCCACGTCCCGGTGGACGGCGCTCCTGTGGGAGAATATCCCCTGGTGTGTTGCTTGTTACGAGGCATTCGCCTCTCCCTTCCTCCGGAGCCGCGCTACTCCGCGTTATGGGATGTTAACCAGGTTCTTAATCTGTTTCTGTCTTGGCAACAGAATATGTTCCTCTCCAGGAAGGAGTTGACAGCGAAATTAGCCATGCTTCTCTGTCTCATTTCTTGTAGAAGGGTGTCAGACGTTCGAGCGTTGGACATTACTAGCAGAATTTTTACTCCGGAGGGAGTTACGTTTACTTTGCTCAGGCGCACTAAGTGCCATACCAGATCCATTTCATATCCGAAGTTCCCGGATTCCCCGAAGCTTTGTGTAGTCCGTTGCCTCAAAGCTTACGAGGAGATGACAGAGGAGCTCCGCCCTCCTGGGGAAAGGCAGCTCCTCATTTCAATTCGGAAGCCCTTTAAAGCTGTTTCCTCACCCACCATCCCCAGATGGGTTCGTTGGGTAATGCAAGAAGCGGGCATTAGCATCGCTCAGTTTGGGGCTCCCTCTGCGAGAGGAGCCATGGCTTCTAAGGCGTTCAGTCTAGGGGCTCGTTTGGAGGACATTCTCAATGCTGCAGATTGGTCCTCAGATTCCACATTCAAGAGGTTTTATTTCAAACCAGTCTTGAACATGGCTCAGTTGGTTGTGGGCAAACTTTGAACAAGCATAATTCTCGCCTCCAGTCCTGACATAGAATGAAAAATGTCCTAGCTAGCGTAACGGATAGTTTCAATTCTATTAAAGACTCGGAGGCGAGGATTATCCCGCCCTTCTCTCTGCTGGAGGAAGTCCCTCCCCGTATGACCGTAAGTAATTTGATTGCTTAAGTGGATTGATTTCTTCAATTGTCACTGATTGAGTTTGCACTATTGGTTTGCAGGTTATAAATTATCAGTGCTTCTATGGCAATTTGTTTTCCTTGTCCTCAGGCTCGGATTCCAACAAACAGGATTCTTGAAGAGCGAGGAGAAGCTGACTACGCGCTCCGAAAGAGGAAGAGGGGATACTGTTGAAGGACTATAAAGACCTGTCTTGGACCTGATTGGACACTAATTATTGGTTCTGTGATTGGTTGTTACCATTTGTTTTGTTCGACTACCTTTCTCCCATTGTTGCATGGGAAACGTAGTCTTCTTATATCTTCGCTGCTGTTTATTAAAGTGGAGTAGGAAGGCATAATCCTCGCCTCCGAGTCCTTAATAGAATTGAAACTTTCCATTACGCTAGCTAGGAAGTTTTTCATTATTTAACAATTAATAAAAAATTAAATATTACAACCAAAATAGGCAATAAATAAATGTAAACATTTTATTATTTATAATACTACTACTTCCCACACTATTCCCCTATAAACGCACAACCACTACAGAAAATAAATGAATAAAATTAACATAATTATCAATTAATCAATTAATTAAAACTATTGACCAATTATATTTTAATTAATTACCAAGTAATAATTAATTAACAATTAATTCAAAATAAATACCAATAAATAAATGAACATCTCTTCAACGCCTGCATGAGCCCCCTCGCAAACATCGCACGCCAGCACAACCTCAACATCATCTCCTACGCCGACGACACCCAGCTGATCCTCTCCCTCACCAACGACACCGCCACCGCCAGAGCCAACCTTCACGAAGGGATGAAAGAGGTGGCCGGATGGATGAAGAACAGCCGCCTGAAACTGAACTCGGACAAGCCGGAAGTCCTCATCCTGGGATCCTCACCCTCTGCCTGGGATGACTCCTGGTGGCCCCCCGCCCTAGGCAGCGCACCCAAACCAACAGACCACGCACGCAACCTGGGCTTCATCCTGGACTCCTCCCTCTCAATGACCAGACAAGTCAACGCCGTCTCCTCGTCGTGCTTCAACATCCTGCGCATGCTTCGTAAGATCTTCCGCTGGATCCCCACCGAGACCAGGAAGACGGTCACCCAGGCCCTCGTCACCAGCCGGCTGGACTACGGCAACTCCCTCTACGCTGGAACCACCGCCAAAACCCAGAAGAGACTCCAGCGGATCCAGAACGCCTCAGCACGACTCATCCTGGACATCCCCCGTCGCAGCCACATCGCCGGACACCTGAGAGACCTGCACTGGCTCCCGGTCAACAAGAGAATCACCTTCCGACTCCTCACCCACGCACACAAAGTCCTACACAACCAAGGCCCAGGATACCTCAACAGCCGCCTCAACTGCTACGCTCCCAAACGCCAGCTTCAATAGACCGGCCACGCCCTCGCCGCCGCATCAGAAGAGCCACCACAGGGGGACGGTCCTTCTCCTACCTCGCCGCCAAGACTTGGAACTCCCTCCCGACCCACCTCCGCCTGACCCAGGACCACCTCGCCTTCAGGAAGCAACTCAAGACCTGGCTGTTCGAGCAGTAGCGGACCCCCCCCCCCTAGCGCCTTGAGACCCTCCGGGTGAGTAGCGCGCTATATAAATGCTTTGATTGATTGATTGATTGAACATATTTAATTAATTATATTTAAATTACTTCCCACCCTATTCCCCTATAAACCCATAACCCGCCGCAGAAATACATTAATTTAATTAACATAATTATCAATTAATCAATTAATTATAATTCATTACCAATTATATTTGAATTAATTGGCAATTAATAAATAATTACCAATTAATTCAACATAAATACCAATAAATAAATTAACATTTAATTACTTATATTTAAATTGCTTCCCACCCTATTCCCCTATAAACCCACAACCCGCTGCAGAAATTGCATTAATTTAATTAACATAATAATCAATTAATCAATTAATTCAAATTAATTACCAATTATATTTTAATTAGTTACCAATTAATAATTAATTACCAATTAATTCAACATAAATACCAATAAATAAATTAACATATTTGATTAATTATATTTAAATTACTTTCCACCCTATTCCCCTATAAACCCACAACCCGCTAAAGAATTATACTACGCAAAAATTAAATACAATTTAATTAATTAAAATAAATTATTAAATAAATATACACTTTTCACACATATAGTAACATAAAAAACACTTTAAATAATTCATAACTTACCTCAAATTCGATATTTTTGTTGTCTATATTCTGTCCATTCGATATTTTGTCCATTCTATATTTTGGAATCGATATTAATGCTGTTCTATTCGATATTTTTGTAGTCTATATTCTGTCAATTCGATATTGTGTCCATTCTATATTTTTGAATCGATATTTTTGTAATTTGATATAAAAAACTCGATATTTTGACTGTACACCAAATTACTTCATATTTCACCATATTAATTCACCACTAATCCTTTGTAGGGTTCCTGAATAGCGTGGGTCAAAAAGCGCTATATAAATACAAACCTTTGTCCTCCTCAATCCTTCTGCTATCATTCCAAATCCAAATAACTGACTAACCTATCCACCACTTAAAATGTACTTGCATGTTTCACTACACTAATTCAACACTAATCCTCTATGGGTCCAGGAGTAGTGTGCTACTCGCTAAAAAAGTGCTTTGACGCCTCGTCAGGGGTAGTAAGGGCTATATAAATGCAATTAAAATACAATACAATACAATACTCTCTTCAGGTTAACCCCTGCAGGTAGCAGCTTCACAGATCCCTCAACTAAGAAACAAAGCAACGTGGGAATCAATGAACCGATAAACCACAACCAAAGACTCAAAATTCATGATTGGCAGTATTCACGGAAAAGGTATCTAGGGAGGATAAATGTCCATATAGCCAGATGCTATGGTTTGAACTAAATACTTTGACTTGGGGCACTATGACAGGGCTGCCTTGTGTGTCAATGAGAGCGTGGTCTTTGTGGGTGTAGGAACATGCGTGTATATGAATGGGATATCTGTGTACGGGTGACTGAGAGACTGTGTTGTATATACTTGTGGCAAAGGACATACCTTTCGCCATATTTGGCACGGTTATATGTATAACATAAAAGAAGAAATTTAAAGAGCAGAAAAAAGTTCTGCAAAAATGTTCAGAGAATGGAACATTTTTCTGTGCTTGAAATTTCTCCAAACTTAAAATACTGGTTGTATTTTTCACTTTTAAATATTGCGCTACATCAAGAAAATTAAACTGAAGAGTTTATTTAGTTTATGTGAATTCCATAAAATGAATGAGTTAAATTATCCCCAATTTCCAAGTGTCACATTTACAGACCCCAGTGTCTTGCTCCCAGGGAAAACATCCAGTACCACGCGGGCATTGCATAGCAATGCCTTTACATCACGGGTATTACAATGCAAGTCGTTACAACGACTTGCGCTGGATGGCGCTATAACCTAAGGAATAGTATGATTTACTATTCCAACACCTTCCCTACTGTACGTAGACTGGTTTTGGAATAGTAAATCATACTATTCCGAAGTCCAGCGCCCCCCAACGCAAGTCGTTGTAACGACTTGCGTTGTAAAAACTGCGATATAACGTTCCGCGATCATTTTGATCACGTTGTAACGTCACATATTCGCTCCCAGTGGTCTGTAGACATGGTGCCATATTTACAACAGAAAGATACATTTGTTTAAATTCTAAGAATTTTAAGTGAACAAACACGCTTCATAAAAAATTAAGCGCTATATGGCTTTATTGAAACTAGTGAAAGACATTAATAGTTAATGTTTCAAAAAAAATCTTTCATCACTCTAAATTTCTCCCATTTGAAAAAAATGACTATTTTTTAGTTATAAATTTGCCACAGTGTCTACTGGCCACTGGGAGCAAAAGGCCTGCTTCTTGTAAATGAGACACTTTGAAATGAGAGAATATTAAAATGAAGAATGAATAATTAAGGTAACTTTTCATTTTCATTTTCTCACAATTAAAAGCATTCAGAAACATCATTTTGTTTTCACGCTCTAATATTTAGTCCACAACGACTTTTAAGAGTTAAATACCACAGTGCTTCAGTTCTTCACCTCTGTGATCCAGCCTCCTACATAATATCCTACTTAGAACTGCTCATTATTAGGCTCTTCTATCTTCAGGCTGATGATTTTTTTTTAAAACTCTTTATTCAAGACTGATTACAACAAGATAGCACTTTTACGTATTAATACATGTACTTTCCATCAGTCCCATTTTCGTCTTTTCTCCCTAACCAAGAGCTTAAGAACAAAACACCTTATCTGTTATCATAGTCCTTATATTCCTCCTCACAACATGTAAGGCTGTCTAATAGTGTACATATTAATACGGGTAAAGTCCAACGTTCTCGTGTTTATTTGTAGTATTGACATGTCCTTCCAGCTCTACTATGCGTGGAGCCTGCATTAGTCCTTCAGCTCCACCATACAAATCAAGGAAAGAAACGCCCTTGTCCCGCCCTCCCCCAACAGTCCCGCCAAATCCCTCCCTCGTCTCCTGGTCATAGTGAAATAACAGTAGTATAGTGCCTCCTGATTCTTAATGTAACCATGTAGGTCATAACATAGGTATACCCATGTCCTGTACGCTGCCCCGGATGTCATAATAACTTGTCCCTCCAGCTCGATTCACTGTGTAGGCATCACACCCTATCTCCTTGTGACGGTATAAGGTATATCCCCTCCAAATCCATCAACATTACCTCCCAGTCCTGTGCTATGGGATACTTCCGCTGACCTTTCTCTTCTTCTCTCCTAATATCTGACCCCTCCGCACGGCCCCATTTCACAAGGTCTGTCTGCCACACAGACGTTTGGGGTATCCTGGGGGATTTCCATCTCATTGTCAATGCCCTGACCGCTAATAAGAGGGCCAGGTCTAAGAATTTAAACTTGGCCTTCAGCTGTTTGGGTCTTTTACGAAACCCCACTAAGCAGTATAGAGCTTCCACAGGTACCGGCATCTGGGTAACGGTCCCTAATACCTGACATATCTCTGTCCAGTATCCCCGCAGGCGTGCACAGGCCCAGGGCATGTGGAGGAATCCGGCCTCATCTTCCCCGCAACGTGGGCATGTGTGTGAGGAGTCCGGGAACATCTTATATAGTCTTTTTGGGGTTAGATACGCCCTATGCAGCACCATTACTTGTTTGAATCTGAATTTAACATTTCGTCTGGGATGCTCAATGATAATCTGCCAGGCCTTATCTGTCAGTACTGCGTCTGTCGCCTGAGCCCAAGTATCTCTAAGCGTGGTGAGTGGAATGGCTGCATGTTCCCTGATTCCAGTTTATAACCATCGTACCAAGTGTCCCCCTGCCCCCATATAGTATAATAAGTGGACCAACTTGTGTTGTGTGGACTGGAGTCGCTGTGGCGCCCAAGTGTTCCGGATGTAATGAGATATTGCAGCATGCAATAAATACAATCAGGGGGGGGGGCGCCTGTGATCTGTTGAAAGGACTCATGGTCCAGCAGGGTCCCGTCCCCAAAAAATGCGCCCACCTCCTCTATTCCATTCTCTACCCAGGGGCGTAGTACCTGTCTGTGGTCCTGCCTTGCGGTGTCGGAATACCCAGTAAGGGAATGTTCGCCGCATATGGCTTTGTCGATGAGGTGTATGCCAGTGCTCTTCTCCAGCATATCAAGGCTGTGTGAAGGAGCGGGTGACTGTCCAGGGGGGTCCTGCTTTTTGGCAACAGCATGGAGTGTAACTCTCCTCGCGCCAGTCGCTCTGGTGTAAAGTCAATCTCGTAGAGATTCCTACCAGCCACCCAATAGGAAAGCCACTGGAGTTGACTGGCGTAGTAGTACCCTCGAAAGTCAGGGACACCCAACCCTCCCGATCTGGTCCCCAATTGCAGTTTACGAAGACTAATACGTCATCGATCGGCGCCCCATATAAGGTTAATCAAGATGGTGTTGAGCGTATTAAATATCTGTTGGGGGACTATCACGGGCAGATTTACGAAATAATATAATAAACGGGGGAGCATGACCATCTTAGAAATTGCGCCTCTTCCCATAACAGTATGAGGCAAGGACGTCCAGAATCCCACACTGTTCCTGAGGCGTGCTATAGCTCGCTTAAGGTTACCATCTAATGTATCCTCCGGTGTTCTGTATACCTGTATTCCTAGGTACTTAAACGTGGTCTGGGCCACTGGTATGCGGTACCTTCCAAAGCTTATGGAGGCAGGGTGTTGCGCGTCCCTAAAATAGAAGCCGATCGATTTTTCAGGGTTGATAGCCAAGCTGGATAACTCTTCGAATCGGCTAAATATTTCATAAAGTACTGTGTGATCTGCCTCTAGGTCTTTGAGATATATTAAAATATCATCCGCATATATAGATGTTAAATTGTGTACGCCTCTGACCGGGATGCCCATCTGGTTTCCATGAGCTCGAAGAGCTATGGCCAGGGGCTCCAGGGCAAGTACAAATAGGAGCGGGGAAAAGGGGCAGCCTCGTCTGGTGCCCCTATACACCGGGTAACTATCCGACACATGTCTACCCGATCGCGCCCTGGCTGAAGGATCCGTGTATAATAGTCTGATCCACTGTAGTAAGGGGTCCGGAAAGCCGAACCGTTCCAGGGCAGCAAACATAAATGTCCATGACAGGGAGTCGAACGCCTGTTTTAGGTCCAGAGCTATGCAGCCCGCCCGGGGGTAATCTCGTGGCGTAGTTGTCACGATTGCATGCAGCCGCCGCGTGTTCAAAGACGTACTCTTTCCTGGTAGAAACCCGCATTGGTCTCGATGCACCAGGGTAGGAAGGTGAGACTGTATAAGTAAGGCTATTATTTTGCTGAGAATCATATACTCTGTGGAGAGCATAGACAAAGGCCTGTAGTTTCCCATATCCTCCGCATCCCTACTAGGCTTAGGTATTGACGTGACCAGAGCCGGCATCGTCGACGTAGGCAAACGTCCCTCCTCGGACGCGGTCCTGTATATCTTTTCCAGGACCGGTACTAGGGTATCCGCATATATAGAATAAAACTCCACCGGAAGCCCATCTAAGCCTGGTGTCTTGTTGCGGTTGAGAGACCTGATGGCCACACGTATTTCCTGCTCCGTGATTGGCCCCTCCAGTTCCTTTCGCACATCATCAGACAACGTCGGGAAGGGGAGGTCCTGTAAAAGCTCATACACCCTTTCCGGGTCCATCTTCAGGCTGAGGATAATAATGTAAAGTAAACACAACCTTCCTTTAATGAAGGTGTCTGGGAGCTACTAGTAGCTCGCGGTCGACTGGTTGGAGACACCTGCTGTAGATAGATAGGAAATCTAGATCAAATACAGTGTGATCTTATGAATGTAGCCTCCTTTCTCATTGGGTAGGGGCAATGTGGTTACAGATTAATAATCTACATATTAAATAGGAAACATTTCTAACATTTTCACCCCTTCATTGTAAAATGTAAATGTAAATCCAGTACTTGTATAGTGCATGAATCACCCCCGAAGGGGTATCTCGGCACTGGGGGCTGTTGGGAAGATTAAATGAGTTATTGCCCAGAGTCGCATGGTGCTGGGCAGACCCCTGCCGCCGAAGCCAGGGATCGAACCGTGATCCCCAGCGTCAGTCGCCGTGGCTGCTGCGCACCTCAGTCATAGATCACAAAAACTGATGCTTTCTTGGTGGTGAAACCCCCTCTCCAGAACAGTGTTCTGTCACCTCACTGTGATATATTATCGAACATGTGCTGTACTATTTACATTATTTATACCATATTTCTTACTTTTTCATGTTTAGTCTACCAATGTAACAAGAGATGCTATCTACATGCACAAAATATTAGATAGGGTGTCTCCAACTGTAGATTTCGAGGATATTACAAGTCTGCCGATTTCCAATTTTTTTTCTCACCGTTTATTCTCCTGTTTTGTATTTTCTACATGTTGGTGTGTTTTTTGTTTTCGCCACCTTTCCACACTGAACCTGTCTTTCTTTTCTTGTTCGGACCCTTTTTTTAAATTTCTAACCCATCTCTTTTCACTTTCCTGTTCATATGTCTTTGACTCATTTGCCCCACCTACTCCCTCGCCCCCGGCCTCCCCCTTTGAGCCACTGGGGCAAGGGCAATTCTGGATTAGCTGTGCAGAGATAGGAGCTGTTGTCATTTCCCACAAAAGAATGAATGAGCGTGCCCCTACCGCTCCGTTGTGAGTCTGTCCTGTGGAAGAAGGCAGGCATGTACACGAGCACTGTGATTTGCTCTGAAGGCACACCTACATGCACACAACACCTGCTACTCTTGTAATTAATTATTACAGGCAACCTTGCACTGGATACACCAAATGAAAGAGCAGCGGAACAAAGGGAGCAACAACCTGAGGGAAATTGGAGGGTTTTACACAGACAATGTGGGTTTCTGATATTTGCAGAGCTCCTCACAAGAGCGAGAGAGATTATTCCTACTACTGGAGTGCACATGCACAAGGCCCTCCCCCTTCCACCCCCCTCCGCCCCCCCCTGTTGCTCTTTAACTAGGATCGTAGAGGTGGAGTAGTTGGCATGGAGAAATAGTGATCACTCGCGACTCGCCTCTGCGTGTAACTATTATTATTATTTTATTATTTAGGAGTTTGTAGAGCGCACAGCTACCTCCGACGGAGGTGTCCCGGCGCTGAAGACAGTATCTCGTGAGGTTCAGAGGTATTCAGGAGAGAGAGGGAGGGTTAGATCAGGGAGAAGAGCCATATGACCTGGCGTCTCGTTATTAGGCAGGAGGTGAAGCGACTAGACAAGGCCAGCAAGCTGTAACTCAATGAAAACAGGGGGACAGTGCAGAGTCCGATCACTCTGGGGGCAGCTTATGAAGCTACAATCCAGGGAGTGACTATTACAGGAGAGATGGGCGGTAGAAAGGAAAGACCCAGTAGGATGGCTGCCCTGGAAGGGGAGCTAACATGGCTAGAAAGTGAACATGTCACCACCACTGTGTCCCACTTGAAAACTGAAATGGACCCGAAGAGGGCCGAATAGCTGGACTGTTGCTCATAATTTCTTTGTAAATTTGAGAGCCATTTCAATGACTATGCGTGACACTTTCTAGTGAGCAAAAATCAAGCATTGAAGATGAGGGTAACACAAATGTAAGAAATTACACCCCTTAATTTGAGCAAGGACAAACTCTAAGAACTGCTGCAAAACCTAAGAATAATTGTTATACAGATTTCATTTATCTGACTAGCCAAAATTGCAGCAAATAGATAAAATGGTATGGAATACGTGTATAATTATCAGCTGAGTGCCTTGCAGATTCCCTCGATTGCCGCTGGCTACATGAGCAGTAAGAATGGCTGCATTGGAAAACTGTGAGTGGGAGGCACTCATTTAGGTCACAGGCAGGCTTAAAGTATATTTTCTTTTTTAGACAGATGGGATTACGAATTTAAAAGGTCTGTGCCACCTCAAACTGTGCGGTGGGTATGGCACGTCTGCCCCTGAACATGATTCATTGTGGCTTGACAGGTGTGATCTGATGTACCGGGTGTGGACTTGTGTCACCTTGTTGCTCACTCCTTCCATTTAATGACAGTTTATGTGTTGTTGACAGTGGTGGCTGCTGATATTGAAAAGTGGTAGGGCCTAAAAGTTTTAAAGGTGGAAGTTATGTGGAGACCAAGCCTAATTCAAATAAAAGGGGTTTGTGGAAGGGAGTTCTTCCCCAGAGAATTAAAAAAAAAAAAGGTTTTCGGCAAATGGTGCATTTTAATTGTTTCCACTACAGCCTCAATGGAAGACCAGATCGATAGACCTGATATGCAGTTAGTTATCAAAAGTATTCTCATCTCCGAAACGGAATCTGCACACAAAGGAAGAAGGCAGGACCCTAATAAGGACAGGTATAATGGAAGTCTTGATGCCCAGCAGATAGGCAACCATTGGCATGGGTTGCAGGTTTACAAATATTTTTGCCATTTAAAATACACAGATCATTTCAATATTCTGTTTTCGTATATATGTATAGAAAAAGAAAATCATTATTGACAAGCAAAAGAAACACCTCTGCAAAACGAGATTTTATCAGTGCCCTTCAAAGCTATTCGGTCTGTATGCAAATTAAACAGTGTGCACAGGCTGCACAGTCGAGGTGTGTTGCTGTGTTTGGTTGGTTAGGGCACTGTAGGCTGACTGTCACCCACTTCAAGGTCAAGCAAGAAGAGATGACTGCAAAAAATATGGACTAGACCTCCTTCTTTAAAAAAGCTGTCATTAAGCAAAGAGGCAGGCATGATGTAACACCAGCCCGCCGGGAGATAGAAATGGTACAGCTCCCTGTTGCACTGGGGCACACTAGTGCAAGCGTTCACGCACAGAACCTCTGCTACGCCACACACCTCTGTGGATTCTACAAGTGGAAGACCACTTGGGGCGAGCAATTATGGGCGGGTGGGTTCGGGGGTGAGGGATCTATATATTATGAAAAAAAGTAAAACTTACCGTTCTCCGTGACTTCGCCGCCGCCTCAGCTCCTGCCGCTCTGGAGTCCTGGCGAGTTGTAGGCAGCCTCCCTCCTCCTGCTCCCCCAAGCCAATCACAATGCTGCAATGGCAGCGGTGTGATGGGGGCGTGGCTTGGATGCCGAGGGGATAGGCGGTGTGAGCCTTGGGCTCCGCGCCCGATCCCCGCTATTATCCTGTTTAAAAGCACGAAATCCGTCGAGCGCAGGATTCTCTGGGCATTAAAAGTAATCGGAACAGCGGCGGACCCCCAGGCACGGGGTTTAAGGCTTCTCCAGGAGCCCATCAGCCCGGCAAGAGAACAAAGAGAAGCCGAGCGCGCTGATCCAAAATGGCGATCGGAACTCGGAGCTGGTGGAGATAAAGACCGAGAGAGCGCGGCGCTCCCCCAGCAACAACACGAGGAAGAAGCGGTGCCGCTCGGATTTGCCTGGGCCCCCCCCACTGGTGCGAACAGTGGAGACATTTACTCCTGCGGCTGGGGCGAATTAGGCACTAACGGACGGCGAATACAAAGAACAAGATGGCGGCCGTCCCTGGACTCTGCAGCCGAGAGCGGCCCTGTGAGTAGCAGCGGAGCAGGGAGGTGATAGCCGCGCTGAGCGGCGGGAAGCCCTGTGACGGGCTTTGCTGCGGGACGAGCGCCGAACTGGGACTCCAGGGGGTAAATCCTTCAGTGGTCGGAAACCGGCGCTAGACAAGCCTGACGGAGGCAACGCATGGTGGAGGGCAGCAGGCGATGGTCGTCTGATCGGGAACCTAGACTGGCATGCCGCGGAGGCCAGTGCAGGGCCTGGGGCTGTGCTGAGCCTAATTACGTCTTGGGTGGCTCCGAGTCCATAAGTGCTGACTCAGCAGACTGCAGGGAGAATCCCACGAGGGAGACTGGATTCCGATGGATGTGGGGTTTGGCTGCCGACGGAGCTGACTGCATCGATGCGGCCTGGAGGAACATAATAGGACAAGCGGTTCCCTGCGGGTGCAGACCCTGAACAGAACTAAGACGGGTGCTGAGGAGCAGGCCGAGGAGCCCTGGGATGACCATGGGATAGCGCCGAGAATTCCCGAAACTCGCTGCCGGCTGGGACTGGGCTGCGACTGCGATGGAGATCCCAGGAAATAGCTGCACACCGAGAAGTGAGTCAGAGCAAGAGCTTGAACGCTGTGGAGGCCTGTAGTGAGGGCGAGGAGTGCGCAGAGTATCGAACGGTCCTCTGAATCCTGAGAGAGCGGTCACTAGAAAGGAGCACTGGTGATCTGACCGACACACCGGGGCTAGCCGGATCCGGGAGGGAACGACACTGGGGATTTGATGTGGGACTGACCCATTAAAATGGGAGGCCGAGAAAGCGCAGCGCTTAAACACCTGTGGGAAATCGGCGCTAACTGACGCCTACGATCCGCTGCCTGAGGAGTATCGGGGACAACCGGAGGCCTGGTACTCGCCAATCACTGCACCTGAAGAGCGAACCCGCTGGATCCCAATATCCGGGAGTGAGTGGAGAAAAAGCTGCCCTCCCACCCACCCATCCAAGGTGGCGGGGCAGGCGCTGGCGGCTAATACGCAGATCAAGATGGGAAAGCCCAAGGGGAAAGTGGAGGAGGCTGCGAGCTCTGGGGCAACGGATGGCACAACACAGGGCCTTGCGGATCTACAGCAGCTACAAACCTGTATCCTGGAAGCCATCAAGGCCAAGAAGGAGGCGTTGCAGCAAGATATAGCCCAGGTGGCGACGAGACTGGGGCTTCTGCGAGCTGATCATGATAAACTAAAATACAGTGTTAAAAGCACAGAAGACACCCTGCAGGAGATAATACCTGAGCACAAATCCATGGAGGGGTGGCTGGTGGATGCGCTTGATCGCATACAAGCACTGGAGAGGAGAGCAGAAGATGCGGAAAACCACGGCAGGCGCAACAACGTGCGCTTAGTGGGCCTTCCGGAAAAAAAGGAAGGTGATGACATGGTGGGGTACCTAGAGCACTGGTTGAAGACGGAAGTAGCGCCGGAGGGTCTTTCGCCTTTCTTTACGTTGGAGCGGGCGCATCGGGTCCCGGCTCGGCCCCCCAGACCGGGCCAGCCGCCCCGTCCAGTGGTAATAAAACTGTTACATTACAAAGACCAAGATTGGTTGCTGCAGAGGGCCAGGGACATGGGCCCTTTCCAAGTGGACAACAGTAAAGTAACGCTTTTTCCTGACTACACGTTTGAGACCCAGAAACTGCGCGCCTCCTTCTTGTCACTTAAGCGAGAACTACGAGCGGAAGGCATAACATACTCGCTCCTTTTCCCGGCCAAACTCAGAGTAGTAGTGGATGATAAGATGCTCTTCTTCCCTACATCGGCGGACGCCTGGGTGTGGTGGGACACTTACAAGGCTGGTACGGATGGTGCGAAATACAGAGCAGAAGAGGAGCGGAATCGGCAACTAACCCGGAAATCGAAGAGGCTCCGGAAGCACCGGCAGAGATCTAGAAAACCGACGGAGTCACAAACAGAAGGCGAGAGGAGGGCAGCGTTACAAGCAGTAATTGATTTGTCGGGGACTGTGAGGACTCGATCATGCGAGAGCTCAGACTTGGAGGGCCATGTTACTGGCTCGGAAACAGACCTATCAGAACTAAATGGTGCCAAGGGCCCGGTGGTGACACCGCAGACGTCAGGAGGACTAATTGACGCTTGATAACAGAGACGATTCATCCTGGCTTTGGATGATGCCTGGGGGGACCGGAGCCAACCGATGGTGAAGGAAACAGCAAAGTAGGATGGATGTTCAGGAGTGATTGTGGGGGATGGTGGGGTGGGGGGATGGGACTGTGGTGACCACCTTCGGAGCCGAGCTACGCCTTTCAGGCCCCTAAGGCCACCGTGGTGCAGACTACGGAATAGTTGGGTACGCTACTTGCCTGGGTGGCTAACCCCACAAGGCGTAGCCACCCGATCTTAGCCATAGAGGGGGAGGATGGCCTTGCGCACGACACCCAAATGGAAATACTGGAATGCTTCCGCTCGTATTATGAAACGCTCTACAAGAGCGCGCTGGAGGGACAGGACAGTGAGATCGATACCTTTCTAGAGGGACTGCAGTTGCTGCGACTAGAACAAGAGCAGGCGGAGGCCCTGGGCCGGAATATAGAACTAGGAGAGATTAGGAGTGCGGTGAAGAATACGGCTCGTAACAAGACCCCGGGTCTGGATGGGCTACCTATAGAATTTTACAGCAAATATATAGAGCAACTAGCTCCGCGGCTCCAGATAGTATACAACGAGGCTAAGTCTCGGGGAAGACTACCTGAATCCATGTGTGAAGCTTTGATGATACCGTTGTTGAAACAAGGAAGGGAGAGCAGGAACCCAGCATCCTACAGGCCGCTGTCTATGCTGACGACAGACTACAAAATCCTAAGCACCATATTTGCGACCCGGTTATTGCAGCACATGTCAGAGCTGGTCCATAATGACCAATCTGGATTTATTCCCACTTGAAACACAACTGTCAACATACGTCGACTGGTACGCCTGCTGGAAGAGCCGATGTCAGACATGCAAACTCCTGTAGTGCTATCGATTGACATTGAGAAAGCATTTGACAGCTTAGAGTGGGAATACCTGTACAGGGTCATGCAAAGCTTTAGCCTCGGAGACGGCTACATATGCTGGACGAAAGTGCTATACGCCTCGGCGATGGCACGAGTACGGGTGGGCTCCCTCGTGTCGCACCAATACCCGGTGTGCCGCGGCACTAGACAGGGGTGCTCACTTTCCCCCCTGCTATTTGCATTAGCGATAGAACCCTTTGCAGCGGAAGCCAGGAAGGGACATTATTATAAGGGCCTAGTCTACAGGGGAAGTCCACAGATTATTTCGCTGTATGCGGACGACCTCTTGTTATTCCTAGAGAACGCGAGGGAGGCATTGGAGGGGGCAGAGAGACTCCTGGTGCTATTTGGCAGGCTATCCGGTCTAAAAGTTAATTGGTCCAAATCTTGCTTATTTCCATTACGACAGGGGGAAGTGAGAACCGCCACCCGGCCACTGCTTAACTGGGAGCCTAACTGTCTGAAATATTTGGGAGTGCACATATATCATAGAGCTGCAGACCTGCTCGAGGGCAATGTGGGCCGCTGTATACGGGCGTTGCGGGGCAGTATGACCTTTTGGGCCACCCTCCCGCTTTCGGTGACGGGACGTATATCCCTAGTGAAAATGATAGCCTTGCCACGCCTCCTTTACTACTTTCGCACACTGCCGGTGTGGATACCTAGATCCACCTTTCAGCAATTGAAATCATTACTGATATCTTTCCTCTGGGGTACGGGCAGGCGTAGAATAGCTCTGACCACGCTACTTCGGCCGAAAGATGAGGGAGGTCTAGCGGTCCCTGATTTCGAGCTCTATTACTTGGCAGCTCAAGTGCAGATTTTCACACAGGAGGTGGCGAGGGTGTACCGAGGGCCGGAACACGAGAGAGAGAGGGGTACCCCCCGGCATGTGCTGGCGTTCATCGCCCTGCAGCAAAAGCTGACTATCAGAGATCTATCGCTGGAAGAGCAGACGTTCAGACTCTGCTGGAACTGGGCACAGAGGCGAGCAGGGGTACGACACATGTATGCACCTGAGATACTGTTGGGTATGGTGACGGCACTTCCACATGGCGGTGATTGGTCGCGATTGTAGGGATGGGAGGATGCGGGGCTGCAGATACTGGGAGATCTATACGAGGATGGGGCGCTGATCCCATACCAAACACTGCAGGACCGTTTTGACCTTCCGAGGGGGGACTTCCTGATGCATGCAGCTATAATGAGGGCGATGCAGGTACATTGGGAGGAAGGGATCCAAGAGCCCACCACATCCATGGCTTGCCAATGCACCATGATGGCAGCCGGCACGTATAGAGCGGTGGCGTGCCTTTACTCAAGGATGCTGCGCAAGACGCTACAACCCCTAACGGCACTGAAAACTGCATGGGAACTGGATCTACAGGTAGAGATCCCTGATACTACTTGGGCGCAGATAGTGAGGCGGGTGAGGAAGAGCACGAGAAACGCACGTTTTCAGTTGATACATTTCTACGTCCTACATAGAGCCTACCTTACACCAGGGAAGATTGGGAAGTATTTAGGTGTGGAGAGTGCTGCATGCCCTAGATGTAACACGATAGGAGCGGACCTGGGACATATGCTCTGGGACTGCACACACCTACCGGACTATTGGAGGGAGATTATCGAGACATTAAACAGTATGACGGACAGGGAGTTACAATTCACCAAGGCTGTGGGTGTGCTGCACTGGTTTCCGCATACGCCCAAGAATAGGATTTCGAGTAAATTTGTAGACATGGGTCTGATCTTAGCCAAAAGAGAATTAACAAGAAATTGGAAATCGAAGAACTGTCCTACGCTCAGACGATGGACTAATGAGATGCTTAAGTGGGCAGCGAGTGAAAGTACACTTAGATACCAGCTAGCTCGCCGCAGATCTGATGACAAAGCAATGGAGGCGGAAATGGAGTGGGAGATGCTAGTGCAGGCTTTGCGATACAGTGCAGTGGAGGAAGAGGAGGGGCTCTCTGAATCAGGGGATGAGGCCCCCACACACACACCGGGAGCACATTCTCAATAGTGCATTAGTTACTCCTGACAGTACATACACACGTATCTCAGCGTAGAGCTCAGGCACAGGTGAGAACACTCGTTTTGGGAGAAGAGGGGAGGGGGAGACCAAGGTGGAGGGAGTTGAGGGACAGTTGGAGGCAGGGGTGGGAGGGGTGAAAAAAGTAAAAAGCGGAATGAGGAACTCCTGGCTAGTAGAATAACCATGCTCAAGGATTGTCAATAAAGGGGATCCACCGATTGACGCCGCCCGACCTCCGGGTTGTGGGCTTACTCGCTGTGTACGAAAAATGTATATGGTACGAGAGTGGCGCATTAGCGTCAGCGGAACAGGATCAATGTAAAGATATGCTGTGTATTGTGTTTTCTGCAATAAAAACGTTTTTTTAAAAAAATGGCAGCGGTGTGATTGGTGAGGAGCAGGGGATAGGGCCCCAGCCGGTCCATTTTCTCTATGTAGGCTGCATGCAGCAGCCTACATAGAGAAAAGGGGGGAGTGCGCATGACCATTTTGTTCAGCCCTGGGGCCGACCACACAGTTAGTACCCACTCCCCCCCTGCCGTCGGGCGGGACCACCCACCCTCCCTACCACAACCAGGCACTTCTGCTTTCTCGCAATGCGAGAAGCAGAAACATAAGTCACATTAGTTACCATAGCAGCCATGAACCTTACTCAGTGCTTAAATGGAAAAAGAGACGTGCCGCTACTCACTACATTGCTTGGGGTGGGTCTGGAAGGAGCGTATCTTCGAGGCTGGCATGCGCAATATCAGCTCTTGTGCTACTCTCACTAATGACATGCTTCAGTTCGATTCTTGTCATCACTGGATAATGATATTCTGCTGCGCCTGGCAATGGTGTGGTGCAGGGTCTTACTATTATACTTGCGTCCAATCTGCTGCCATTCATCATGATTTATTTCCTTTCTGAGGACCCGTCTCTTCTCAGTTATATTGTCATTTTATTAGTCAAAATACTTCCAGCACAGAGGGGTTACGTTGGTCGTATATGTCACACTTTGAAAGCTTTGTTTACCAACCATGGCCCCTGCACTCTTCCACTGGGTCTCTGCTGCTCGCCAAACCTAACACCTTTTAAGAAGAGCATGCTTCTTTTCTGTTAAATATACATTAGCTCTGTTGTCTAGACCATGTGCCTTAAACACACAGCCACCTTTTTTCTTTGGCCAGAGAAGACATGAGAGTAAGTTGAAGTTACAGGACTGATCTTTGGTTCTTCATTTCAAGTTGCTTGTGCAGCCAATCTTTGCTATTTGTCAAATGCAGGAATTGTTTGTGGTCTGGAAGTGTAGTCACAGAAGCAAGCTTCCTCAGTTCAGCTTCTCTAATTCTAATCTAGACATTAATTTTTAAAGCTGCGCACTTGAAACACCATGTTCAAATAACCTGTGTTACATGCTTACTGTCCTATGACTGCTCAGTTACTTTTGCACTAAAGTGAGCCTTACTGTATGCTAGATTGAGATGTCTGTGAATATAAATGTAAAACTAGAGTTGTTCAGTTAGCCATGAAGATAGTGTTGCAGTCTAGTTGCCCGCCCACCATCTCCTTGTGTTTGCTTTATTGTTTTATAGACTAATCTTAAGTCCTGTGATAGGATTGACTGGATTAGAACTATATTCTTGAAAGATGTCAGCCATTATTTTCAGCACAATTTCCCATGGGCAATGTTGGCATGGTGATTCCACCTTCAATGGCATGTTTTCCGCGTGCCGCACTGCTACCTCATTTAGGTTGCCTGTCTCTGATCCAGTCAAAAAGGCTTCAGTGTCATAGCAGATCAATATGTGGTTGTTTATGTTATTATCTCTTGATTGGTTCCCCTTCAAATAAGTAGATTAAAAATGACACATTGATTTGTGTTTTAGGAAAGTAAGCAATCTAGTTTGGCGGGGAAGACCATGCATGGAAATGTAAGGGCCTTCTGATAAAGGATGGAATATAATTGTGGGTTGTGAACAGCTCACTTGGTATCCTGAGTCTGCCATAGCCAGCGTCAATGCAGTTATTACTCCAGTCCCACCTTATGGCCAGAGCTGTGATTACACATGATTATCTACTACTCAAATACCGAAATGTTACTGGAGAGAATGAAGACTGTAAGCAAGGAGTAAGATTGTTAAACTTCGTATCTCATATTCTTCACATCTCTCGATTTCCACACTTCTTAATTTCCCCGGAAGGCAAACAGAAACTCAAAATGGATACGTTTATAATTCAGTAGCGAAAAGCTGGTGACGATGACGTTTGTGAAGACCAAAATAGAGCAGCGTTTGAGCAAAGTACCAAAGAATCAACTGAACGGGCTGTCTCAGTACGTCAGAAGAGTAAAGGGAAAATGGCCAATCCCCGTTTATATAATGAAGCTTATATGAAACTGGGGCTCACATTTTCTGGTAATGAAAACCATCCTTGTGCCCAGTGTTTAGTTTGTGGTGCCAAATAAATTAACACGCCATTTTACCATAAAACACAGCCATTTGTCAGGAAAACCAGTAGAATACTTTATTGAGCTTGTAAAATCTATAAGGAAGCAGTCTGCATCATTCTCAAAGAGAATGAAGACATCAGAGAAAGCTCAAAAGGCAAGTTACTTGGTTGCTCAAATAATTGCTAAAAACAAGGAACCACGGGGGGCGTGGCCAAGCAACATGGCCGACAGGACGTGAGCTCCACCAGCTCCGTCCCGAAGACCGACAGAATCCTGCATTATCCTCTTGCCCGAGCGGTCCCGACACCTGGAACCTGTGTCGGAACTCCCCCTGACCCACCTGGGGCCGTTGAGCTGAAGACGAGGTCCTGAACTCCTTTGTATTCGGGGATTTAAACATTGCCGGAGGTAGCAGAGGCGCGCTGCGCTACCCAACGCCGTGGACTGGGCCTACGCGGCGAGCGATACGCCTGATGCTGGCGGGCAGGGCGGGCCCCTGACGGGACTCGGCGTTTCTCCTGAGCTCCTGGAGGCGGCCTTGACTGGAGAGGAGACGGCGGCTTTCCACCTCGGCGATCGGAGGTGAGAGACGGGGAGGAGCGGAGGTGCCGTCCATCTTGGCCGGGCTCCGGAGGCGGAGCCCCGCCCGGGTCGAAGCGGCTGCCGGTGATCGCCTGGGGGGGCGCTGGAGACAAGAGCTTTCCCGTGAGACGAGGGCCATAAGTACTGCCGTCCGGACCCTCCGTGTGTCACCACGGCTGGAGTGGGGGTCCCACCTGAATTAGTACTTGACCTCGCATGATCTTGGGGGCGGCGGCCGATAGGAGCAGCACGCCGGCCCCCCTCTGCCCCCCCCGGATTTTAAAACTGTGCTTGGCTCCTGTACATTACCACCCTGCTGCCCTGGGGGGGCATGGAAACGGGTGCCCACGTGGCTACAG
The DNA here is from genome assembly GCF_964263255.1 of Lissotriton vulgaris. Lineage (NCBI taxonomy): Eukaryota > Metazoa > Chordata > Amphibia > Caudata > Salamandridae > Lissotriton > Lissotriton vulgaris. The sequence goes on from NC_141686.1 coordinate 105,021,906, forward strand.
TGGTCCTGCGCCCGCTCCCCCACAAGTCCGCCATTTTCGCTACGCCTGTGAAGCAGCGTAGCGAGGTGTGCCGGCTGGCCACTGTAGACCCCTGTTGGGGGGGGGGCGATCTAGGAGACTTACTGTCTGCTGGCTGTTGACTGGCGGTAAACGTCCTCGGGCTGCGAGAGAGGAATCTGAGCCCGCGCTGCCGCCTGCCCGGTCCCCTGCTCCCATGAGGGGGAGCCAAGCTATGGACTCCATTGTACTAAGGGGGTCGTGAGGAGCTGTGCCTACCTTGTCTCTATCCTGCGCTGCCTACTGGATTGGCTGATCTACTTCAGGGGCTGCTTGTACCGAGTTGCCAGTGACTTTGTGTGCGATTCTGTGCCGCCTATTATCCTTGTCCTGAACTTGATTGGGAGGCTCCCCCAGGACCGGTGGGACCCGGGTGTGGTGCCTTGGAGTGCGTTGCTGGGGCGCTACAAGCACCAATATGACGGGCCGCACAGGCCGTTCTACAAGACCACCCAACCCAACACGATAGTGCAATACTCTACCCCGCGTCTCCAGCCGCAGAGAATCACGCGGCAGACTGGAGCAGACGATGGTGGAGAGGGGGCTGAGGAGCCATCCAGAGCTGAACTCCTTAAAGCTATCCAGGGGTCCCACTCTGCCCTGGAGCGCCAAATAGAGACGGTCTCAGTGGATGTCAATCTCTTGCGGACAGACCTCCGCAAAGTAGTGGATAAAGTTTCGGATGCAGAGGGCAATATCACTCAACTGCAGGGGGAAGTGGCATCTTTGAAGAAATCGCTTGCCCAAATCACCTCTACTACCAGTGCATTGGAACGACGTGCTGAGGATGCGGAAGGGAGGGCGCGCCGAAGTAATATAAGGGTCCTGGGGGTTCCGGAACGACTTGAGGCAGGGAACCCTGAACGATTCCTGGAAACGTGGATTCGTGAACGGCTGTGTCCGACTGGATTGTCCAGTGTCTTCATAGTGGAGCGGGTGCATAGAGCCCTTGTGCCCCCTCCGCGAACGGGTGAGGCTCCTAGAGCTCTCATCGCGAAGATCCTGAATTACAAAGACCGGGATTGTATCCTTAAAGCGGCAAGAGAATCAGAGTCCCTCATGATCAAGAACAGCCGAATCTCAATTTATCCTGACTATACCCAACAAGTACAGGAGCAGAGGAAATCTTATCTGGGGGTCAAACAGAAACTACGCGATATGCAGCTGCAGTACATGCTGTTGTATCCTGCCAAACTGAAGGTTCTGGCCCAGGGCCGTGCACACTTTTTTGAGACGCCAGCGGAGGTGTGGGAGTGGCTTGAGATCAGGGGGGATGATTTGCCCCCAGGGGAACGAGGTGGCCGGCATGAGACTTGGGGGACCAGACCGCAGAGGAAACGTCGTGGTCGACGAGGACGACGATCTGGATCCCGGTGTCCCCCTGAGTCTAGACCCACGGTGGGAGCGGATGGAGCTATCCATATGGAATCCTCGCCGGAGAGAGCGGGTCCGGGGTCGCCTGGAGCTCGTAACCCCAGTGAGATATTGGTACCGGACACCTTTTAAAAGACGCCCCTGAGTGCGGACTCGGTGGCTCCGGTGATCCCGGAAACGGCTCTGACTGACACGAGGTTGGAATAATCCTTTCCCTTTCCTTTGCTCTTGTTCATTTTTTTCCTTTGCTTGGCCCCCAATGTGCCCGTCTGCACGGATGTCCTCGGCCTGGGTGGCCGCCTGCTAATGGTGTACTGAGCTGCCTCGTCCCCTCCTTGCTGTTGGGGCTCCCCTGGATATTGGACCATGTTTTGGGACTGGCGCTCTGGTGACCTGGGGTGTGGGGATAGGGGTTGGAGAACTGGCCGTGGCTCGGAATGATGTTATGTCCATCTTGCTGACAGTATTGTGGGGACATGCCCGGGTGTTTTTTCTTGGGTTACTTGGGTCTTTCAGGGAGCTGGGAGGGAAGGTGGGTGGGTCTGGTTTGGTGTGTGTGAGTGTGGGGTGTATGGTTGGTATGGGGTGGCTGTGTACGTCCTGGCACTGGCGGGGGAAGGGCGGGGTGGCGTTTTTGGTTGTTGCTATCCTATTGCTCGTGGGTGGGGGGCGGAAATGGGGTTTTGCGAAAGTTTTGAGTGTTGGGAATGTTGGGGGGTGGGGCGGGATTCACGACAGGGGTTCCATTGGCATCTTGTACACATTGATTCAGAATGGTGGGGGCTCCTACTCTGGGCTGCGCCTCCAGGTTCATATATGGTGGGGGCCGGGAGGTCCCGGTTTGCGATGTTCCTACGATATGGCCCGTGTGGGCACACTAATATGACATGGGTTTCAAGTTTTTAACGTGGAATGTACGTGGCCTGGGCACCTGCACTAAACGACACAGGGTCCTCACCTTCCTTAAACGTCATGGGGTCTCGGTCGCCTGCTTGCAGGAGACCCATCTGGATGATGATGGTGCACAGCGATTGTCCAGGAAATGGAGAGGCCAGATCTTCCACTCCTCCTTCTCTACATATGCTAGGGGGGTTCTCATCTGGGTGGCCCCGGGGACACCCTGTACTGTACAATATATAGACGCGGATGTAGAAGGCAGGTACATATTGGCGAGGCTTCGGCTTGAAGATAGGGAACTCCTGCTTCTTAACACATATGCCCCGAATACCAATGACCCAACCTTTTTCTCTCAGGTGCAAGATCTACTGGCTCCTAGCTTAGACGCGCCCCTCCTCTGGTTTGGAGATTTCAATTGTATACTGGACCATGAGCTGGACCGCCATCCACCTAGGGCGGGCACTAAGGCCCGTATGACGGCGCGTCTGCGGGAGGTGATACATAACCTTGGGGCAAGGGACGTGTGGCGCACTTGCCACCCCACCCAGAAGCTGTACACGTGCTACACTCTGACCCACGGTACGCACAGTAGGCTGGACCGCGTACTCGCGGCTAACTTCAACACTTCCGTTGCTTTGTCCGTCACTCACCAGGCTCGGTATTTATCGGATCATGCCCCGGTGACGTGTGTGCGCAGTGGCCTGATCGAGCCGGGCGCCCGCGGACGTGGAGATTGCCGGCTGACCTGCTGCAGGATCCAGTGGCCAGGGAACATGTGGCGGAGTCACTGACAGGTTATCTGGAGCTCAACTGGGAGGGGGGGACTTGCCTTACTCCACTAAGTGGGAAGCGTTAAAAGCAGTGGTGCGGGGCGCGTGTATGGGCCTCTCTTATGGGGTCCGGAAACAATTGTTGTCTGACTTGCGAGATGCGGAGCTGGTGCTCCAACGAACCCAGGCTCGTGCGGATCCGGGAGCACTGAATCTTCGGACTGAGAGTGAGGCCTCAGTGTCGATCCACGACATACTCACACGGCTTGATAAATTCACGCTGGGTCAATATAGGCAACGTCTTCACCGTGAGGGGGATAAGTCCGGGCGATTATTGGCCTGGATTCTGAAGCGGGAATTTGCACCCGAAAGGATAGTAGCCCTACGAAACCCTGCTGGGACTATGGTCCACTCTGAAATTGATGTTCTTGAGGTTCTTCGGGGCCATCTGCAAACTGTCTATGACGCTGACCCATTACTCTTAGAGGACGGCAGTCAGTCGTATCTCGATGATGTCCAACTCCAGACCCTGCCGGAAGCCGCGATGAAGGAACTGGACGCCCAACTGACGCTGGGTGAGATCACGGCGGCGATGGCTGCCGTCCCCCGCGCTAAGGCCCCTGGCGGTGATGGCTATCCGGTCGAGTTCTACCACGCGTTCGGAGATATTCTGGCCCCCCTCCTTTTGCAAGTTTATAATGAAGCCCTGCGTGTCGGTACTCTTCCGCCTACTATGAATCAAGGTGAGGTTTGCATGATTCTGAAGCCAGGAGGTGATAACACTGATCCCGTGGCGTATCGTCCTATCACGCTGCTAAATACAGATGCGAAAATCCTTACTAAATTATTGTCCATGCGCCTCGCCCCACTCATGACTCGACTAATCCACCCTGACCAATGTGGCTTTATACCGGGTCGTAACACGGCGATGAATTTACGTCGCCTGAATCATATACTACATGAGGTGAAGGGGCGGGAGGGTCCTCACGTATTGATCTCAGTTGACTTGGCCAAGGCCTTTGACACTGTGCAGTGGAGCTATCTGCTGTAGGTGCTACAGAAAATGGGGTTTGGACCTCGATTTCGAGACTGGATCCGTGTGCTCTACAGGGAGCCCCGGGCCCGGGTGCGCCTGGGATCGGCTCGATCGGCAGAGTGGTCGCTTGGGAGAGGCACCCGACAGGGCTGCCCTCTCTCCCCTCTCCTCTTTGCTCTTGCGACCAACACAACACAACGTGGTCTCCCTTTATGCGGATGATGCACTTTTCTATCTGACCTCCCCAGCTGAGGCCCTCCCCGCTTTGTTGCGAGTCCTTGACAAATTTGGCGCTGCCTCTGGGTTGCGTATAAATGTTGCTAAATCTCTAGTTTTTCCACTGACTGACACTGTCCCGGACCCCGACACGGAGCTTCAACGGTTGGGCCTCTGTTATGAGAGAACGGCATTCCGATATTTAGGTATCCAGGTGGCCGCATCTACAGAAACCTTGCTCACCTATAATATCGACAGGATACTCACGGCCCTCCGCAAATCTATTGACTTTTGGAACACACTCCCTCTCTCCCTTATGGGGTGCTTGGCAGTGGCCAAAATGGTGATGCTCCCTAGGGTCTTATATGTTTTGCAGAACTCTTTGTGTCAGTTACCTCCACGAGTGTTCCGCACGTTGAACTCTCTCCTCACCTCCCTGCTTGGGGCGGGTGGGCGCAGTAGAGTCGCTTTGCACACGGTGACAAGGTGTTGGGATGAGGGTGGCCTTGAGGCCCCGAGATTTGATCTCTACTACTACGCGGCACAGCTTCTTCCGGCAGCCAGATGGTTTGCCGATGATGATAATTGGGAACTGGCATTACTAGCCGGTACGGCAACTGATAGGGCTGTACAGGAAGCCTTGATGCAAGGTCGCGGAGCGGATGACACTTTACCTTACGTGGTGCGTCACACTGCTAATATCTGGCAGCGCTTTGTCGAAAAGGTGCTGTGTCGTGCGCCGTTCCATAGGGAGCTCCCTATCTGGATATTGGCCCCAGTGGTACGGTTGGAGGAAAGCATGTCTTTTCGGGAGTGGCGATCTGGTGGATGCGAAACCCTAGCGGACCTCTACCCGAACAACACCTTTGTGTCTTTTGAAGGTGCCAGGGAGTCATTTGAGCTGAGTGAGGGACAATACCTCCATTATGGTAGTCTCCAGGATGTGGCCAAGATCACATGGCCCCAGTTCCCGGAAGCGCCTCCGCTCACTAATACTCTAGACATCATCATGTCCTGTGGAAGGGGTAGACGCCTGATCTCCCTCCTCTATTCAGCTATGCGCCGGGATTCAGCCCCCCCCGTCTGCTCCGGCCTGGGTGGCCTGGGAAATAGACCTGGGAGTAGAATTGGAGCCTGCCCAAAGAAAACGGATTGGGCTGTTGACCCACAAGGTCTCCTGCAACGCACGCTTCAAACTTATTCACTTTAATTTTGTCCACCGCACTTACATGACACCGGTCTCCCTTCATCGCATATCGGCGGATAGGCGCCACAATTGCCCTAGGTGTGGAGTGCGACTGGCGGGCTTCCTGCACTTGGCATGGGAATGTCCTCTTGTCCAGGACTTTTGGCGTAAGGTGGTGAGGTATATTGCCCAGGCTACGCGACTCAGGGTTCAACTGGACCCACTCCAATGTCAGCTTGCACTTATGCCCAAACCTAAAAATAGTAGATTATCTTATAAGTTCCTGCAACTCCTACTGGTCTTGGCTAGGAGACGAGTGGCTATCACTTGGATGGGTCAAAGGGCGCCGGACATTTCCCTATGGGTGAGGGACGCGAGGGAATGGCCGTTAGCCGAAGAGACCCACATGCAGCGTACCCGTAGGGATGGTAAGTTGCAGGATGATCTATTGGCTTGGAGGATGCTGTGCATGGAGGGCCTGGCGGAGGATGACTCAGATGCCACTAGCGCTGAGTTGTTTTCTTCTGATGCTTCGGGGTCTGAATCTGGAGGGGAGAGTGGTGAAGGGGAGGGCCGTGGGACCGTGTAGGTGTCCTCTGTTGCCACGTTACAGTACCCTGAATATGTATGAATGAATATAGCCGAGATTCTCATGAGTCTATGTAGTCTTGACATTGATAGGCATTCGCTGGCCCTCACACAAATATCCTACTCTATTGGATCAGTACTGGAGATGCCATTTTAGGGGTAAATTGTTGTTGTTTGACTGTTATGTGCTATATAGTTCTGCTGTGCTAAAAAATGGCGAAGGCATCGATACGTCTCTTATCCTTGGGGCGCGGATGCGGATTTCTCCTTTGTTAGACATGCCCCGATCCTGCGCCGCCCAGCCTCCGGGATGTTGGCCATACATGGCTGTGTAGTGTCCTTGGAACTGCATATTCTTGTTGCTTGTAAGTTAATAGTGCTAATGTTGCTGTGCTTTGTGCCCCGCTTTTTCTGAGACTTCACTACAATAAAAACATGTTTTAAAAAAAAAACAAGGAACCACACACCGTTGCTGAAACCACCATAAGGCAATCTTGCTGTGCTATTGTTCGAACAATGTTTGGGCCAGAATTTGAGATTGAATTGAATAAAATCTCTTTGGCAGATATAAATCAACAGATGCCAGTGGGTTAGCTCAATTACTGGTTTTTATACGCTTCATTCATACTGACAAAATTATTGAGCAATTCCTGTGTTGCCTAGAACTTCCATTGAGAACTAGAGGTGAGGATATATTTCAAGCTTTAGATTGCTTCATGAAGGAAAATAATTTGCGTTCGTTAAATTGTGTTGGGATATGCACAGATGGTGCACCCTCAATGGTTGGCTCAACAAAAGGTTTTATAGCTTTAACAAAGAAATTAAATGAAAATTTCATATTCACTCATTGCTTTTTACATCGCGAGGCAATAGTCGCACAAACCATTGGAAATTAATTAAGGGAAGTTATGGACAAAGTGATTCAAATGGTTAATTACATTAAAAGCCGAACTCTTAAATTAAGAATATTTGCTCATATTTGTGAACAAATGGGGGCAAGGTTTAAAAAGCTCCTACTGCACACAGACGTTCGTTGGCTCTCAAGAGGTCGTGTGCTTTGCTGTGTATACGAATTGCGGGAAATGATGCTTAAACGTTTTGAGGACAATAAGCAGCATGAATTCTGCGGTCTAATTCAAAACAAACTTTGATGCACAAAATTGGCATAACTAGCTGACATATTTGATCATTTGAATAAAGTTAACACCAGTATGCAAGGAAAAGGAGAACATTTCTTAACAGCAATAAATAACATTTGTGCTTTGAGAGACAAAATAAAAAATTGGGAAAGGAAAGTGAAAGAAGGCAGTCTTGAAATGTTTTCCAAAACAGATAAGTGCCAGTTGAAATGTGATATCAGCCTGCTGATTGTTGACCATTTTACATTGCTCGGAGAGAAAGTTTCTCATTACTTCCCAAATGTTGCAATCCAAGACTATGATTGGATCAGAAATCCATTTCTTTCAATGCAACTGGGAACTTTTCTCTTACTGAAGAAAAAGAATTAGCTGAAATAAAAAATAATCGAAGTATGTTCATGATGCATGCAGAGGGTGATTTAGACAGCTTTTGGATTCGTGTTTACAAAAATGCATCCAAACATAGGTACAAAAGCATAAAAATTTGCTTGCAGTTTTCTACTACATACATTTGTGAAGTATCCTTTTCAACAATGACAAACTTAAAGACACTGAAACGTGGATGCTTGAAAATGCTTGATGATGAAATGCGAGTGTCTTTATCAAATATTCAACCAAATATTGACCAGCTGTGTTCATTCTATCAGCCTCATATATCTCATTAAAATAGTAAGGAAAGTGCTGTTGTTTTTATTCAAAGTTTTTCATTCTTGCACATGTTACTCATAAAGGACATCATGTTTTGGAAATGTATGTGTGTTATATTACAAATCATGTATTTAAACAAAATAATAATAAACTGTTTTCGTGAGAGATGTGGTGTCCCCATACATTTCGATATTTACAATTTCTATGACATATATGTTTTTGTCCCTACCTCTTCTATGTAGTTAATTCGACCTCAAAATGCTGAATGGAAAAACAAATGACTAGTCTTATTTTCTGTTGCCTTTTGGCATGCCGCACTGAGGAAAGCGGTAACACCTGAGTTCAATGCGCAGAGACTGATGAGTTGCATGATTGTTTTATCACTTACATTCCTCCCTTCTTGAACAGATTTTTGTAAAACTCATTCAGCAAGGCAGCAGGTGGACTTTGTGCATGGTTGAAAGGGTTGGCAGTGCATGCACCCGCCCTTTTTGTGCTGTAAATCACTTGGGCATGTTTCAACGCGTGCATGATTATATTCTTCTTTAATGCACAAACCTAAACTTGCTTCCACTCAGTTTTTCCAGTCATTGTCTTTGTTAGAACAGATTCACAATTGCTTCATTAACCTTCCTGCTTTCTCAAATTTGCTTGGAAATGCACCATTTGCCTAGTACTTTTTCAAAAATTTCTCGGGCTCGCTCGCTGCGCTCGCTCACATTACTGTGTCCCTAAAAAAATATTGACAAAAAGGTGTGTCACCAACATGAAAAGTTTGGAAAGCTGTGCTCTAGAGGTTCGTGAAATTTGCGTAGATTCGTTTTGTTTAGTTATGTGAGATTAAAGCAAAATTATGTGTAATTAGATGTAATGATGCAAAATACAAATTCATCTTTCTGTGCTATGTTTTAGAGAGTAATGCATCCTTGTGTCATTTCACTCTATATTTTAGTGCAAAATGCAAATTTACAGTGAACTGTGCAATTTGCAATACATTTTTACTGGTAATGATGCATAACTATGCAAAGTGGCAAAACTGCTAAATTTCGGGAATTTCGCAACCAAGCATAAAGCAAAATTATAAAAATTACAACAGTGAAATGTATATTTCTTCCAGGGCTAGTATCATCTCCCTCTCATCTCAGTATTAATTGATAATGTTAAGACAGGCAAGACCTTCACTAAACTGGGCTTAAGATGAGCATACAGAATGGTTCCAATAAGGAGGGGGCTGAGTGGAAAACAACAATTTAATATATGGTCTGGTCACTTAGAGAACTTGGTTAAGCCTTTTGGGCTGCTGTGCTCCAGCAGCCTTTCAACATTTTGTTACTGAAATTATTTGTAAGTTACTTGACATGAAATACATGTATGATAAATTATCTAATCTATTCAGACACTCTATAACAACATGGTACTCATCCCAGGAAACACTCTGCATGCCAAAGCAGAGAAATGTCTGTTAGAAGTTCCAATAAGGACATTTTTAGGTTTCTATTTTTAGAAAGAGGCATTCGTATGGATTCTTTTAAAGTGAAGCTGATACTGGGGTGGGAGGCTCCCACATAAGAAGTACAAATGTTTGTCGGATTTGACAATTTATATTGACAATTCTTGTAGGATTTCTCAGCCACTACTCTTCCCACATCCTGTTCACCTGCTGTCAAAACCGATGCATCTTCCTTTACAATAGGTACATGACCCTCAAACACAACCTGCTGGACTTGACCCTCTCTGCAAATGTTTATTCCCCCCCCCTATTTTTCTGAATTCGTTTTGATGGCTTTACCAGTGCTAAAGTGTTTGTGCTCATGTCCTAAAACATGGCAAAATTGACTTACACCTGATTGGCATATTTAATTTACTCATAAGACCCTAGTAAAGTGGTACACCATACATTCCGGGCCTGCAAATTAAATGCTACTACTGGGCCTGTAGCACTCACTGTGCTACCCACTTAGGTATCCCCTTACAACATGTCCAAGGCCTGCCTTTTCAGCCTGTATGCAGTTTAAAACTGCCAATTCGACTTTGCAATAAAATCCCCTTGCCAAGTCTCAAACTCCCCTTTTAATGCATATAAGATACCCCTAGGTAGGCCATAGGTAGTCCATAGGGCAGGGTGTATTGTAATTAAAAGGTTTGACATGTACTATTAGGTTTTACATATCCTGGTAGTGAAAAGCTCCTAAATTAGTTTTTAACCACTGTGAGGCCTTCCTCCCCCATAGGATAACACTGGGTTGCCTTATTGCATCTAATAAATGCTAACATTTGATTGCCAACAGGAAAGGATTTAATGTTCAGTGTCTGAGAAATTGTAATTTAAAATCCTCTTTAATGGTAAAGTCAGATTTTAAGTTACTTAGTTACAGCCCTGACATGTTGTGCCTGCAGGCTGTTCTGGATTACATGATTGGGTATAGTTTGCAGTTGGACTTTGTTCATCCCTCCCAGACAGCCCCACAATAGAGGGAGTAGGTGTGCCTGGATGGGCCATCACTGTCAGGATGGGGAGGAGGGGGCAACGCTGGGCACACTTGCAATTAAACAGGTTTTGCCCTGACTTCACACAAAGGACTTCACACTTCCTCATTGTTCATGCAGACAAGCTGTGGCCAGGGCAAGGAAATCAGGAAACTCCAAACACTTCAAAGGCAATTCTCTAGAAAGGTCTCCGACTTCAAAAAAGACACCTGGTATAAAAATAGGACCCTCAGGCCCACTCTTCAGTCCACTTTCTCAGGACTCTTGGTACCTGCTGCTGTGGCCTACTGTGTATTTCAGAAGACTGATTTGCTGCACCTGGAAGGACTGCTCTGCTGCATGAAGCCTGCCTTGAACACTCTGAGGCCTGTTCTGAACCCTATGAGGTCTGCCTTGCTGTGTGGGTCCTGTTCTTTCTTTGATCCCAGGACTACCAGAGTGACTCCAAGGGCTATTTGGCTGGCCTCCTGATCAGAGCAGAGCCTTAGTGACAGAAAAGGCTCCAACCACTTGAACCCCCACCTGGGCCCCAGTTGAGAGATCCTGTGCCGCTAGGTGGTGCCCTCTAGTCCTGGACTCGTGGAAGTGGTAGCAAAGATGCACAGATAGCCAAAACCTGGGGACTTTTTTTGTTGCTTTTTGGCTAAAAACTGCTTTGAGATCCAAATGGAGGCCGGAACCAACCTGGTCATCTTTCCGCCCACGGTGCATCGCTGGGCGGCCTGACTTTGCTGCAGCTCCTACTACTTTCTTCTCCGCAGCAGCAAATCCTTAGTAGCGATCCTTCACAGAAGGGTTATTCGGCCTCGTGGAGCCCTCATCAGCTGTAGCCTCAAGCCTTGTCCTGCTAGAGATCTTCAACTTCCAATAAAGAGACAGAGTCCGAACGTGGAAATCTTCACTGCGACTTCGTCCTGTGGCCCACTGATGACGACGCCTCCTCTTCGCACACCACCTGCTGCCTTACCCTGCTGAACTTATACCTTCTCCGAAAATTTTTGTTGAAATTTGTTCTAAGTCTGAAAGTAATCACACCCGGGCTCCACACTGTCTCCTGTCTTCTTCAACCTTCACATGGAGCTGCTCCGTACTTTAATTACAGATAATTGAATCACAATTTACCAATATGATGTTGATACACAACTCTACTTGACAGTCTCCTCTGCTTCAGACATCAATGTCTTAAACACTGCTTGCACATCATCTAGGCCTGGATGTTCATCACCTACCTGAAGCTCAACCCAACCAAGACAAAATGTATGTAATTTCTCAAGAAAAATTAGGCAAATGCGGTCGCAAAACAATAGTAAATGGCATTGAGACTCGCTATTAGGAAGGGACGCCCCTTCCTAACAGCAAGAGTCGCAAAGACTATTTTGCGAGTCAGTGACTCGTAAAATAGCATTTGTAAATGCCTGGACTCTTTTTTGCTGTCGCAAACTAGCCGATCTCCTGTTTATGACTGAAATGAAATCCCTTGAAATAGTATGACATGGAAAAGGTGACATTCCTAGTGGCTGAATGAAATCCAAGGGTTTTGTTATATCATTCTTAGATCTTATGCACGTCACACATTGATACATAACATGAATATCCTTTCTCATTATTTCACCAGTAGTATATTTTCAGTAATTTCATGGTTTTGGAGGTTATGGCTCTCAAAAATCAGTTGATGATTACATTTCTTCTTTGGAATGTACATGCAGTATATGTAATCCATATTCAGATCTCCTGTTTGATGTCTTCATGGCCCTTCACATTCATTGAAATGTGTTATTTCACTGTCTGTCTAATTAAAATGACCTTATCTTGTTGTACTAGGGGTAAGAGTACATACTTTTTCTGTAAACCCTTTGGACATGATGATGTCAGCTTGGCCATTCCAATGGCCTAGTCATTAAATGAAAATGAAGTTGGAGTTAGCAAAAAATAGAAACTATCGAAGGTGTGTTTCAACAAGTTTTGGCAGAATGTAGAAACAACAGGTTGCTATGATCATTTTGAGATGGCCTGGAGCACCAAGTTCCTGATTAGAGTCCAAAGTGGTGGTATTGGTAATCCAACAACCATCCACACAAAGCACAAGTTTTTCTTTTTAGTCCAAAATAGCATTTTCAACTACACCCAGTGTCAAGTGCCCATGTAATTGTGTTGAAGAAAATGGGTTTTGGTTGAGGGAGGTGGAAGTCCCACTCCGGCAACAACCACAATCCTTGTCAGGGTGAACCACAAAAGTCACTAAATTAACCTGTGCTTAACCCTCTGCCACCTTGGCACGAAGCAGTCAGGCTTAACTTACAAAAGCCAAATCAAAATTTAAAACAAAATTATTTAATTTCTCACCATACACAACATGACCAAGGTGAGATATACCCTGATCAATGTGGTCCATGTATCCGCATACTTCCTGTGCGGGACAGGGACAAAGGCGGGTATTGAATCTCCCTGCTCCCCCAAAAGTATTACATGCCTTTCGCAGAACAAGCTGTTTTTAATTCTTTTGCAATTCTATCAATCACAGCTACTTTCTTCGAAGTAAAAATATTCTTATAATAATGACAAATATATAAATGCAAACTACTGGGGATTTTAAAGCTAGTAGACTGATAATAAGGTGAATTCAGCTTTTCATAAAAATAACTTTTCCTGAAATAAAGGTAGAAACATAGGTAATAAGGTCCCCTTTTGCTTACTTGCAAGAAACAGGACCGCGGACGTGTGAAATGTAGTATTACAATTAATAAGGTAACAATCACTGGCCAATGTTTCCTGAAGACAGAAAATCAAAAAAAAAAGTTTAACATAAAAGAGCCAGTCGTCATGATGGCTATACTCCAAAATAAGAAAGTCATCTTACATACATGATTATGAATTAATTCAGGGGTAATAGTAACTAACTGATTCAGATGACCTGGACACTGAGTATCAGTGGTATGGCAAATAACCTTCTATTGTCCTATAGGGCTACATATGTTTGAGTTGAAGCTAGGTGACTCATGATTTCTACATACTAACTTTTTCGTTTTTTTGTCCACCCAACATTAATTTGTGGATCCCTAAGTCAGTCATTTGCATCCAATTCCCCTGGAGTATCAAAACGATTCATAGTAGGAATCGTGTATAGATAATCATTGTGCTTCCTTCTCTGCTTAAACATAAGCTTATTATTAAAGCCTCTTAATTCAGAGCGTTTTTAAAAATAAAATAAAAACATCAAAGGTACAGCACTTATTTTGTCCCAAACACGCCCCTCTCAAACAATAGAAAACATGCCACACCAAGTTTGGGTTCTAAAATTCATTATAACGCAATCTCTCAAATCAGTGTTTGGACTCCTGCCCACCATGCAAACCATATTAAGATAATTAAAAGCTGACCAGTGAGGCCTGTTCTTTGATCTATCCAATTAATAGATTTGTTCTTAATATTCTTTCAAGACTATTTGATTAGGCTCAAGCAGTGGCACATACTTCAAGATGATTACAAATGGCATAACCTCTGATAGCAGATCCTATTTCACTTGGTTAGTAGGGGGATGTTGTGCAGCTGTGGGAGAGTATGCTAAGATGGCAGTCTTAGATTGTTAGACATATCAGCCCCGCTCAGGCTATTAAAGTGTAAAGGAAAGCACCCAATATCACTCTTGGAGTCACTCAGGTTAGCCTGGGATGAAGGTAAGCAGGTCTTCCTTCTCAGACAATAAGGCACTCCTCAAGCAGTAGTGCAGTCCTCCTCCTTTAATGGTCACAGGTCCAGGAGTATTCTGAATGGTGGTTGAGGAGGTCCGATATGTAAACATAGGGCAAGCCTTTAGTTCTGGAAAGTCAAGGCTCCAAGACATCTCAGGTGGAAAAAGGCTGGTGTCAGGTTCCTTTGTGTGAGCCGGAGGAGTTGTACAGCTCTGCCTCCATCCATTCTGCCCACACCTAGTCCCCTGGTCCCCTTTTTGTCACTCTCCGGGAGGATTACACACACCCCAATAGGAGAGGCATTTACAGTCATGCAACCCAGGACACTGGCAGAAGGCACAAATTGTTAGGAAAGGTAAATGCAAACTTTCTATAAGTCATGCAAAGGTTTTAATTTTCAATTAATCACTTTCATGTTCCCAGTCACATGTAAAACAACCCACTTTCCAACATCGACAGAAAATAATGTCAAAACAGAAATTTTATCCAAAACATCAGTCCTTTTATTTCACTTATGTATAACAAAATTGTCCCAAAGATTAAACATGTATTCACATAACTTGCAAAATCATAAACAATTTCTTTAAAGAAAACCATATACAAACAGTATCACAAGACATATACACAGAAAAGTATATCATATATATATCGGAAACAAACCAGATATCATAAAAAGGTGTCCCACATATAAAGCTTATGTTGAGCAATTCAGATGACTTATAAAAAAAAGTGTCCAACATATAAGGCATGTTAATCAATGTCTCCAATTTGTATTTACTGAAAATGAATAATCTAGTGGCTTTATAAGGTTGGGGCCTATAATTATTCAATGTTTGCTGTTTGACCGTCCAAATCCCTTATTTTAAATAGATTTTCTGTCAATACTATTTTTGTTTGTCCTAAACAGATTTTTTATGCTGACATGTTGCGACCTTCCTGTGGGCCAAAAGGTGGATGACGGTCTTCCTCAGGGCTCAAAAAGATTTTTGGGGAGGACACTAAATAGAACAAGAAGAACTCAAATCAATAACATACGCCTGTTTCTTGTTAAAAGCATGTCAGGTAGGGGGAAATCCAAATTTACATAACTCCAAATGTTTTGCATTATTCAGTGTTTAACAAAACAAGATGGTCCATATTAATGTCTCAGCTGTGGGGCCAGAAAGAATACAGACATTCTTTTCAGGGCTGTAGACTTATGACATGAGAGACTTTAGTGTATCAAAAAATGCCATTGCATGCAGTTACCTGCATTATGTATTCTGACCTCGACCAGAAATTAACAAGGGGTTCTCACAGGTGTGGAAAAATATTAGTGTTGTACCTATAAGATGAAGTTAGCATAGTGTAACTTCATCATCATTAAACTTTATTCCGAAGTACGAAAACGTCCATAATGGCACATACAATAGCACATCAAATATAATTTATATTATTACATTAAAAATAATTATTAAAAAGTTGAAAGTTATGTGGTAAAATACTTTTAATATGCTGTATGAAGTGGGAAGGCAGCACACCTTCTGTAAACGTTCAACTAGGTCAACTTAAATACGATGGTTATCGTATCCTAGGGTGCCAAGGAAAAGGTCCCTCCTGGCCGGTAGGGGCTCCGAATTTCAACAAAAGAACTGGTGGAGTGCAGGAACCACCTGCACTGCTTCCTATGGCACTCCGAGTAGAGAAAGAAACTTCTTCAACGGAAATTCAATACATGTAATGCAAATTAAAAAAATGGAAGGTACACTGTTCATTGATGATCCATTTTAAGTGTATTTATTATGATGGTCACATATTAAATCATAGTGACTGCATCGATGAAATGTATACACAATTCAAAGTTCAAAGGAATCCAATAGCATTGGTGATGTCCCTATGCATTTGGGGACGTGGCCCTTCATCAGGGGACAATTCGCAATCTGAAAGTAAGAGTATAGTTTGTCAGGGAGGGAAACCGCCTCCAAAATCTAAGTACATCAACAAGGGTAAAGCTTTACCCTTCTAGCCTTTCATTGGCTCTTCTGTCTGACTACGAGATGGTCGCCAAGCTCTCATGAAATTTCGGCTTGAAATCTTCACGCTGGAGGCTCGGGCTGTGTGTGGAGTCAGCGGTTGTTTTTTTTAAGGTCCGGTGCCCTTATCCTTTCCCCTCACCTCCCTTTAATGATGCGGCCGGGTGGGCTCCCGATGTTGCTTCAGGCAATCGCACACGGACCAGGGTGGGTACCTGGCGGCCGATTTTGAGGTCAGGCAATAGAAAGAATAGCAAATCTCGCTCATAGGAATCCCGGCGGCCATCTTTAAGTCAGGCGGGAGGACCAATAAGAGGTTAGAGAAGGCCATGCAGCCATTTTGAAGTCAGGCAAAAACAGTCAGAAAAAGAAGAAAATAGTGAACATAAAAGGAAAATACAACAAATAAAGAAGAATTAAAGGAAATTATAACTGATTTAAGGCAAAAACAAAGAACTGAAAGACAACAAAAGAAGACGCTGCAAACAAAGAAAGTAAAGGCCAAACAACAAGATGACGGAAGACGCAATCGACAAGAATAGTGCAAATGCAGAACCTCAAATAGGCATTCAGTGGGAACGGTGGATAAGCCAATTCGAACGATACATGCGTGCCAACTGCAAGGCGTACACGGATGACCAGAAGACAGACTTATTCCTAAACTTCATAGGAGATGAGGGCGAGGACCTGCTAATCACTTTTCCCCAAGATCAAACGGCAACATACAAAGGAATCATAAAGTGTCTCACAGACAAATTTGACCCACAAAGAAATGTAGATTTCAAAAGATACACGTTCAACACCACGTGGCAACTAGCAGTGGAGTCACTGCATGAATTTGCAACAAGACTGAGGAAATTATTAACATATTGTGAGTTTGACAAGTTTGAAAAGGAGCAAGCGATACAACTGTGCATCATTGAAGACTGTCAGTCAGTGGAATTCCGTACAAGAATTCTAAAGGAACCGTCCTTGTTCGAAAAAAAACTGACCATGGCCCGAGCGGAGGCCAGAGCAACGACACATGCAAGACAGATGGAACTGGGAAAGGCAAGAAGAGTGGAACAAGCAAACCGCATAACTGGAAATGTCAAGAAGAGGGACAATACACCACCAACAAGAAAGAAACAAGAAAGAATGTGTTATCGATGCAGACTTGAATTTCCACATACCGGCACAAGCCCGGCAATGGGCCACCGATGCACAAAGTGCAATAGAGAGAACCACTTTGCAAGCGCCTGCATGAGTGGACAATTCAAGAATGAGAGAGGAAGGCCGGCAAAACCACGGAGAGTGACGAACAGATACGCAAGACACATGAAAACAGAAAATCGTAGACCCTCAGCAGAATGAGATGGAGCGGCCATGCAAGAGGCTGCAGAACGACTGTACCTGATGTCAGATGAACCAGCAGAAGACCGCACGCCAGAACACATCCATCTTGTAGAAAAACATCAGATAAAGAAAACGGCGACAGTGAACATTGAAGTAGGAAGACTTAGCACAAGCTTTGTGTTAGATAGTGGAGCTACATGCAACATCATGTGCATGTATGAGTATGAGAAGATGAGTGTGAAACTACCACTATCACCGTCCACTGTCGATGTATTCACCTGGGGCTCCAGAAAACCAGTAGTGAACATGGGAAAATTCACAGAGATATTAACTTACAAGGAAATGAAGCAAAGAGGAAATACATGTACTAGAGGGGACATTCTGGCACCCTATCTGCTCAGCAACATCACTGTGCAGGTGATGGGGCTCCTAGCAATGACCTACAACATGTCAGACAGACAAAACATTCTGAGGGAGCATCCAGCAATACTAAAAGGGCTGGGCAAACTTAAAGTTTAAACAAATAACGCTGCATATCAATGAAGCGATAAAACCTGTGGCTCAACATCACCGAAGAGTGCCCATACATTTGTAACACAGGTTGAAGAAGAAATACAAGGCCTGCTGGCACAGGATATCATAGAGCCAGGAGACGGGCCGACTCCCTGGGTGTCTCCAATAGTAGAAGTGCCGAAGAAAAACACCACGAAGATTCGCATATGAGTGGATATGAGAGTACCAAACACAGCAATTGAGAGGGAAAGGCACCCTGGACTTCATCTCAATTACATGGTCAGTTGTCTGATTGGCGCATGCCGATTTTGGGAACTAGACCTGTGCATCGGATACCATCAGCTGGAGCTTGACCCACAGTCACAGAACATCACTACCTTCTCCACTCACATGGGTCTTTTTCGCTACAAATGACTGAGCGTCGGAATATCATCAGCAGCAGAGATACATTAAGAGATCATAAGGCAAGTAATAAGGGTGGTAAAAAACAGCTTGAACTACAGTGATGACATCCTGGTATTCGGCCGTTCAGATGAAGAACACGACAAGGCTCTACATAATGGGTACTCACAAACTTTCTCTCAGGGGCCAAATTTAAAGTGTGGTTTGTGTCCGAGGGCCACACCGGTGGGGGCGGGGTCAGTGGGGCGGGGCTAGAGCAACTAAAAAAACCTGTGACCATGAGGTTGATCACAGGTCCTTACAGCAGACACCTTCGTCCACTGAGCCACCAGACCAGGCATACACACATCTCTCTCTCTGTCTCTCTCCCTCCCTCCCTCTCTCTCCCTCCCTCTGTCTCACTCACTCTGACTCTCTCACTCCCTCTCACTCCTTCGGTCTCACTCACTCTGACTGTCTCACTCCCTCTCTTCCTCTGTCTCACTAACTCTGACTGTCTCACTTTCTCTCTGTCTCCGTCTCCCTCTCTCTCTGTTTCCCTCTCCCTCACTCTATTTCTCTCTCCCTCACTCTGTCTCCCCCTCTCTCCTTCCCTCTCCATCATTCCCTCTGTCTCCCTCTCTCTCCTTCCCTCTCCCTCACTTTGAGGTCTCCTTCACTCTGAGGTCCCCCTCACTCTGAGGTCTTCCTCTCGCTCTCCTTCCCTCTCCCTCACTCTGAGGTCTCTCCTTCCCTCCCCGTCACTGTAAGGTCTCCCTCTCTCTGAGGTCTCCCTCTCTCTCCTTCCCTCTCCCTCCCTCTGTCTGCCTCCCTTTCCCTCCCTCCCTCACTCCCTCTGCCTCCCTCTGTCTCCCTCCCTTTGTCTCCCTCCCTGTCTGCCTATCTCTGTCTGCTTCCATTTCCCTCCCTCCCTCGCTCTCCCTCCCTTTCCCCCCCTCGCTCTCCCTCCTTTTCCCTCCCTCGCTCTCTCTCCCTGTCTTCCTCTCCCTCCCTTTCCCTCCTTCTGTCTGCCTACCTTTCCCTCCCTCCCTCCCTCCCTCGCTCTCCTTCCTTCTCCCTCCCTCCCTCTGTCTCCCTCCCTCTACCTCCCTCTGTCACCTCACCCTGCCTGTGTGTGCCCGGGCTGTGACAGCTTCCAGGCGCACACACACAGCTGCACCCGAGCACATCACAGGTCTTTAAAAGACCATTGGCATGTTAATGAGGCTTTGTCAACCTCTCAGCGCCCGTGCAGCCCCACTCTGACTATGACGGGAATCGCCCGGCCCCCAGAGAGCAGCAGAGTCTCTGAGTTGCGCTCTGGTTGCAGACACTCTTTAAAAAAAATGTTTTCAAAAACTCGGGTACGTTTGCAAGGTCTGCGGGCCGCCAGGGAAGGCTTGCCGGGCCGCCAGCGGCCCGCAGGCCGTACTATGAGTACCCCTGCTCTACATGAAGTCTGCAACCAGTTGGAACAGGCAAGCTTAACTCTAAATGAGGAGAAGTGCGAACTGGGGAGAAATGAACTAGTATTCTTTGGTCACATCTTCTCAAAAAAAGGTATGAGGCCAGACCCCAGCAAGGTGGAGACATTGAAAAAGACAAAGCCTCCAACAGAAGTTGCAGAAGTGAGGTCATTTCTTGGTCTAGCAAGTTACTATGCCAGCTACATAAAAGACTTTGCCACAGTGAGCACCCCTCCACGTGATCTGACAAAGCAGGGTCAGTAATTCCTCTGGACACAGGAATGCAATAGGGCATTTGAGGACAATAGAGATGCTGTAATGGCCGTGGATCATTTTGCCTATTTCGACCAATTGTTATGGGAAAACCAGATTCAGCAGTGATTAAGCCTGTTATGTTCCATCTTTATTTAAGGACAATTTGTACCTGTGGCACTTGGTATAATAGAGATCATCATGGCAGACGAGTTATCAAGCAAGCAGGAAATTTTGTGCATCAATGCTTGTTTATTTTTACCAAGAGCAGTAATCTTCACGTGTCAGCCATCTGAACGTTAAACAAGTGAAATTATAATGAGCAGTTGAGCCTGCACGTGTACACGTGGAACTTCCAATTCCCCCAGACTATAAAACCCCCATCCACCTAAGTCCCGGTGCATCGCTTTGTTCCCTACAAGCATGCACCTGACTTCGGACCCGTCCAGCTCCAGTCCTTCGGCGCATCAGCTGTTTCCTTTTTGGTGCCTTCAGCGTGTCTCGAAGGATCTCTCTCCTCACCTCCTGTACCGATGCTCCTACCTGTTTCAAGGCAGTCCGACATGGATCATCTTCCGGGCGAATCCTTTTCCGGCTTCCTGCAAGACAAAACAAAAAGGTTACTAAGCAACACTCCTGAAGCACGGTAACGCTTTCAATTAAAGACAGTTTATTGAGAAAGCATTGCGGTAAGACGCTCAATCTACTTTTTAAACCTCAAATTGGTTTTCTATATCTAGAGTGAACTGGATATTTAAAGACTCTTCATTTACGGAACCAAGGCATCAAAGACTTTTAAGACTATAACAATTAACCCAGCATATTGGAAACTGAGAGTTATGTTTATTTGGTTTGTTAACCCCTTCACTGCGGCGGCTATTCCGCCGCAGTGCTAAGGGGGCAGGGCAGAAGAGCGGCGGGCGCATGCTGGTGACGGAACCGCTCCATCACCAGCGTAGGTTGCGCTGTGCTTATGACGGAGCGGTTCCGTCATGGCCCCGCCCGCTCAATAGAACGCTCAGCGCAGGCGCGGAATTCGCGCCGCGCAGGAGTGTCGGGCGGGCCATGACGGAACAGCTCTGTCATCAGCACAGCGCCACCGCAGCTGATGACGGAGCGGTTCTGTCATCAGCAGGGGAGGGGTTAAAGGACCTCATGTGTGCAAGATTAATTGCTAGTAATTAATCTGACAGTATTGAGACAAAGCCTAGAGTACTGTATACAGATGTACCTGTTGTCTCTTGTATTATTTCTTTTCTTTATTATTAGTTAACCGAATTCCTTTGGGGCTACGCGTGCAACAATTTAAGGTATGTGCATGACTTGGAATGACTAATGCCTTGCTAGAAAAGTACTAACAGCACTAATAGCACTCCTTGAAATACATAATTGTTGATGCTTGCTTTGTGTTAATGAAGGTACACTGTATAGAGAAGAGTCAACAGTGACATCTCATTTAAAGAAGTGAATCTATGGGCATTCATAATTCGGGTGGGTGACTAAGGAATAAGAGTTGAGTCAAGGGTTAAGAAGAGGTATATGAAGGGCCCCAAAAATCTTACAAGGTGTCATCTTTACTTCTAGGTACATTAATCAGGGTATTTGAGAATAGAATCAGAGGCCAAGCAAAACTTCCTTAATTGAGAAACACGATTCCATCAGCAGACCAAACGGCTGGGATCCAGTGTGTCTCTTGTTTATCGTTCCCATTCCCCTTTCCCCCCAAGGATTAATCAGAGCAGCATGTGTAATCACTCCCTGCTGCTCTATTAGATCTTAGAGGGAGTTGGGAAAAAGCAGCGTCGAAGAGGAAACAACTGGAGTTCAGGTGGGTGACTTTGTAACACTGAGCTGACCGTGGACGCCAGCCCGGTAGGGTTGGGAGCAATCCTAGCGCAACACATGCCTGGGAGAGATTCATCTATGCAACATCAAAAGAGCATACCCCCAGCCAGAGAAAGAAAGCCTTGCAGTGGTATGGGCGTGTGATCATTATCACATGTTCATATACGGGAAACCGTTTACCATCGTAACAGACCATCAGGCCCTAGTGACAATATACAGGAATCCTAATGCGAAAATACCACCATGCATTGAACTATGGGGACTAAGGCTGATGGATCAGGATTTCAAGCTTGTGCACAAGCCGGAAAAAGAATACAACCCAGCTGACTACATGTCACGACATCCCTTACCACAGGCACCAGAGAGCACGTCAATGGCAGAGGAATACCTCAATTTCGTGTTGAGGCAGAACACTTCTGCACCCATAACAATCGCAGAGCTAGAACAAGAGACAGCGAAGGATGCCACAATACAAGCAGTGAAAATGACAACAAAACAGCAAAGATGGAGACACTTAAACTGCAGCAGCGCTATAGGATAAGGAGTCAACATGGAAGAAATGCTGGCATTCAAAAATATACACGAGGAACTCTCAGAGACAGAAAACGGAATCCTACTACAAGGGATGAGGATAGTCATACCGAATGCACTACATCAGCAGACTGTAAACTTGGCACATGAGTCCCACAGAGGCAAGGTAGCAACTAAGAAAATGCTCAGGAGAAAGTATGGTTCCCAGGCCTAGATCGACTGGTAGAAAACACCATCATAAACTGTCACCTGTGCCAAGTAACAGGATGACCAGCAAAGCCGGAAATGCTACAGATGTCGGAGCTTCCAAGGGCAGTATAGACAATGTTGGACACAGACTTCTATGGGCCACTAGACACAGGAAACAACTTGTTAGTGATCATTGACGAGTACTCCAGATTTCACATAGTGCGACCTGTCTCGTCAACTTCAGCGAACGCGACGTTGCCAATACTAGATGACATTTTTGCAGCCTGGGGCTCCCCACAAACAGTAAAGACAGACAACGGTCCTCCTTTCTCAGGAGAGGAGTTTTGCAAGTTCATGGACTACCTAGGCATTAACCACAGGAAAATAACATCTCTGTGGCCACAAGCAAACGGCATGGTGGAGAGGTTCATGGGGAACATAAAAAAAGCAGTCAAAAGAGCAAAGCTAGAGCAGATCTCCATAGGACAAGCACTCTGTCAAGTACTAAGGGACTATGGAAACACCACCCACAGCCCCACAGGAAGATGTCCAGCAGAACTAGTACTGGGAAGGACAAGCAGGACAAGACTGCCCCAACTAGAAGCAAAGGTGCCGCCAGGGCGCAACAGCATGGCAGCAAGAGACCGGGAGGCGAAAAACAAGATGAAAGTGTATGCGGATGCCAGGAGACATGCCACACATCGCACCTGAAGCAAGGGGACTCAGTGATGGTGCACCAGCGGCACTCTAGAAAATCAGACAGTCCGTTCTCAGATGAACCATTGACAATATTAAATGTCAAGGGGCCAATGATAACAGCTGCATTTGGCCCCTACAAGATCACCAGAAACAGTTCTCATTTCAAAAGACTAATGACATTGGATGAAGACGGTGGAGAAACAGCAGGAAAAGAGGACGGTATGGACAGCAATAGAAAAGAGACACACAACGGTGAGGAACAAGAAGAGGGATTACAGAAGGAAATGGAAAGAGAATGTCCAAAAAGAGTGAGCAGAAGGCCACAGAGACTGATTGAAGAAATAGAATGATGGGAATCTCTCTCCCTCTCTCTCTCTCTCTCTCTCGCTCTCTTTCATTCTCGCTCTCTCTCTCTCTTTCTCTCTCTCATTCTCTCTCTCTCTCTCTCTTGCTATCTTTCTCTCTCATTCGCTATCACTTGTCAGTAATTTTCTTTCCACAAAGGGGAAGATGTAGTGACCTGGGTCAGAGGGCACTAGGACCCTGGACCATAATGATTGGGAGGGGACAGGAACCGGACACCACTTCCGGTCAGGGAGTGGGGAGGGGTCTCGGCAACCACGAGGGCAAGAGGACAGACATGCATGTCGGCACTGCCAGGACGATTAAGAATAAAGAATTGAATGTACACCTACCTGTCCCTGCGTGATCATTGGTGAGGACACGACAGAACAGACCCAGTCACGTGACTCTTATAGGCAAAGGAAATTTAGTTCTACTCAAGGTTATGGTCCACAGTGCCTCTTCATGAAATTTGGAGTCCTGTTGATCACATCACTACTGGATGACAATTGCAGTTCTTCTGAAAAGACAGTTGTCAGGACCCCAACATATGTAATGTCTAGATCAATGTATCATGGGGGTCACGTATGCATGAGAATTATGATTATGCGAAAACAGCATTTTAGCATAATCACTGCTCCAGGATCTTAATAGAATGTACTTGGTCGCAAACATAATGTGGAGAGAATATGTCCAGTGTTGTCATAGCAATAGAATAGGACAGTTGGCGTTTTTATGCTACAAATTGATAATTTTGGACAATCCATTGGGGCCATTCTCTGCTGTGTGGAGGCGGACTATCAGCTGGGCATCAAGTTTTAATAGAGAAGATTTCATGCTATTGCCCATGATGTGTCTGAGCACCATCCATTTCATATCTGATGCAGAGAAATTAATTTCCAGATAATGTTGTATCATCAGAGCCTGTTGTATTTTACAAAGAATTCTAGATTTACATTGTACTATTCATCTTCTTATCTCCTGGTTAATTTTGCCAATATATGTTCTCCTGCATTGGCAAAGTGCACAGTCTACTGTATTTTTGGTATTACAATTTTTTAATTCTACGTGTTTGATTTTGATATTGTTATATTGAAATCCTTCACCTTCAATCATTTTCTCACATTTAGAGCAGTTTCCACACTTATGGTGGTCTTGTACTGGGACAAGATTCAAGAAAGATCGTAAATCACTGGTTGTGGGTTTCTTTGTAGTGCTTGATTGAACCAAAATGTCTTAGATATTCCAGTCTTGTTTATGAGCAACGCTGGGAAGCTCATTAAAGTTCAGAGACAGTGTTTTAATTCATTATCATAAATGTCTTTATCTGATTAGTCACTCAGTTAAGGGTTGTAACACAGATCAATTGTTTTTTACGGTTTTGTCTTGCTCTTCTCAACATTTTTCTGGGGTATTGTTTTTCCTGCAATTATGCTGTATGTTGGCATTCTGAAAGTAATGTTTTATAGCAATTCCTTTGAATACAAAGGAACTGACTATATGGTAAGTTACCTTTCAAATGTTTCTGATGAAAACTAGAGTAGTGTAAAAAATGTATTGAGCTGTGTCTCTTTTGTAAATAGGGGGTGTATAGTCTCCCATCTCCATGCTTTATTGTCACATTAAGGAAATTGATTTTTACAACTATATTTACTTGAAATTACTTTACTTCAGTCATTGTCTACTCCAGTTTGATATCTTCATGTTGATGACCAACTAACATTGAGAATTGTAATTAGCGTATGGGTACTTTACTGTGAAGTAATCAGCATTTGCGTAATCTTCCGGACTGGGTACTATGATGAGATATTTCCTGTTTAGGTTCAAATTAAAATACTGCAAATTAATTTGGTTGTTCGATGAACAATTGTCTGTTACTATAGTTGAAGAAATGGGATGGTTTTGGTTACAATATAAGATCTTATGATTTTTTGTATACATCTGCAAAGTTGCATAATGGTAATTGTTCAGGAAAGGAATCGAAATTTGCCTAGCTTATGTAACGGTAAGTTTCAATTCTATTAAGGACACAGAGGCGAGGATTATGCGTTTCTCTCTTCGCTATTTATTATAACAGAAAAAACACAGCAGCCTCAGAAAAACTTACAATGAAAAAATGCTTATATCACGACAAAGGTAAAGCATTATCCATAAAGCAATCCAAGAAAAAAGTCTCTGGGACTACAACTCCCATCGTCCCAATATAGTCAGTCTCCACGGAGTCCTTCCACCATGTCTACCATCCATAGATAAGCGACCCCTTCTCCGTGATCTTCCTCTTTCTTTGCGGGAATTACGCACTTAGGCAATGATGGTTCCAAATCAGACCAATGAACTCATAGAAAAACAAAACAGAGTGAGCAATGCAATGCAGAGAAAAAGCGTGCTTACAACTGAAAAACACCATAACATAATCAAAGTCAAACACGAGGAATAAACCGTCAAAACAGGTTACTTACAGTCATACGGGCGGGATGTCGTTCGAAGACGTCCTGGGTGGGATAATCCTCGCCTCCGTGTCCTTAATAGAATTGAAACTTACCGTTACATAAGCTAGGCAAATTTCGATTCTATGGCAGGACCGGAGGTTCAGATTATGCTAGTTCAAAGCTTACTTACCACCAAATGAGCAATATCCACCACAGGCTTAAAATAAAACCTCTTAAAGGTGGAATCGGAGGACCATTCAGCGGCTTGCAGTAAATCCTCTAGACTGGCTACTGCAGAAAAAGCCTTAGAGGCCATGGCCCCCCTGGCAGAGTGAGCACCGAAACGTTTAGTATCAATGCCTGCTTCTTGCATGACACAGCGCACCCACCTAGAAATGGTGGGGGAAGGGACTGCATGGTGTGGTTTTCGCAAGGCAATCAACAACTGTCTCTCGCCCGGAGGAGGAATGTCCCAAATCACATCCTCATAAGCTTTCAGACACTGAACAACACACAACTTCGGGACGTCTACAAAAGCCGGGTACGAAATGGTCCTAGAAGCCGACTTTGTACGGCGACCAATCGTAAAAGTGACTTCATCCGGCGAAAATACACGTGCTGAAACATCCAAAGCACGCACGTCAGGACACTAAGCATAACAATTGCCAATTTCGCCGAGAGTTCCTTGAAAGACAGGTACCCGTTAGGTTGCCAAGAAAGAAAAAGGTTTAACACCACATTGACATCCCAAAGGACAGAGTATCGCGGCTCCGGGGGCAGAGAAAAACGGATGCCCCGCAGAAGCCGGAATACAAAAGGATGAACCCTAATACGGGAACCATTGACTGGATGGTGGGCTGCCGAGATAGCCGACCGCATAGCATTGATTGTGCAGTATGCAAACCCCTTCGTGGCTAGTTCCGCCAAGAAATTCAGCACGGGAACGACTCCCGCAACCAAGGGATCCAAACTCCGTCGAAGACACCAAAGAACCCACTTAGACCAAGCGGATTTGTAGCGCTTCGCCGTACTGACCGCCCAGGCCTTGGACAAAAGTCCCTCAGCTGATCTCGAAAGGCCCGGGAGCGACCAGCGTCCCCTGAAAGCCTCCATGCCATGAGGCGAAGGGAACCCTGAACGATGAGATGATGCGGTTCCCGATCCGGATTGAGAAGCAGGTGTGGAAACTGGGGGGAGTAGGATTGGAGAATCCCAGGAAAGTTCCAGAAGAACTGGAAACCAGACTTGGGACCGCCAGAACGGCGTCACTAGGACCAGCTCCACCACCTGCCGGCGCACCTGAGCCGCCGTTCGCATCACCATCGAAAAAGGGGGAAACGCAAAGGGCCTCTCCAGGCTCCAGTCCTGGAGGAAAGCGTCCGTGGCTTCTGCCAGCGGATCCGGCCTCCAACTGAAGAACCTCGGAAGCTGATGGTCCAAACGGGACGCAAACAGGTCCACCGAGAAAGGACCCCACAGCTCGCTGAGCCAGTGGAAAACCTGAACATCCAACATCCATAGACTGGAATGCCAAAGATATCTGGAGTGCCAGTCCGCAACTTGGTTGGCCTGGCCCGGAAGGTACTCCGCCGTCACAGAAACGTGACGGTCCAGACAGTAATCCCAGAATTGCTTCGCCAGATCCGCCAGTGCTCGTGACTTCGAACCCCCTAGGTGGTTCACATAACGAACTGCTGACACGTTGTCCATCTTCAAAAGCACACATGACTTCACTGAGTCTCCGGTCCAGCAGCGTACTGCGAAAGAACCCGCTAGAAGTTATAGACAGTTGATATGCAACTTCTGTTCTTCTAAAGACCAGGTGCCGCCTGTGGAAAAATCCCCACAGCGCGCGCCCCATCCGACCCTGCTGGCGTCTGATTCGATAACTAGGTCCGGGGTAGATCCGAAAATTGCCTGGCCGTTCCAGGCCTCCATGTGGGTCAGCCACCACGACATCTCTTCCCTCACCTCTACCGAGAGGGGGACCATCTGGTCGTAAGACATGCCTCTGCGCAGATGGTAAGCCTTGAGAGGCTGGAGGGCCCTGTAATGGAGAGGGCCCAGGAAGATGGCTTGGATCGAAGAGGAAAGAAGTCCCACTACTCTGGCAACTTGCCGCAACCAAGTGTAGGATTTTGCTATCGTCTGCCGCAAGACATGATTGATCTTGGACATCTTCCTTGACGGAAGACAGAGAGAAGTGTTGATAGAATCTATGACGAAACCCAAGAATTCTACCTTCTGAGAAGGCACGAGAACGGACTTTGAACCGTTGATGATAAATCCGAGTTCTTGCAAGAGGTCTACCGTCTGCCGCAGCTGGGCCAGCAAACTGTGTGGGCATTGCGCCATTAGCAAAATGTCGTCCAGATAGACGATGAGGCGTATCCCCTGCCCCCGCAGGAATTCCACCACAGGGTGTAACACTTTCGTGAAACACCACGGGCCGAAGATAGCCCGAACGGAAGGGCGGCAAACTCGAACACCTGTTCCCTCCAGAGGAATTGCAGGAAGCGACGGTGCTGGGGATAGATTAGAACCACCAAATACGTATCCTTGAGGTCCAACCGCACCAACCAATCGCGTGGGAGGAGTTCATCCCGGAGGAGATGGATCCCCTCCATCTTGAAATGACGGTAAACCAACCATCCGTTGAATTCCTTGAGGTTGATTACCGGCCGACGGCCTCCGTCGGGTTTGTCTACCAAGAAAAGATTGATGATGAACCCTGAAGGGTGCCGAGTTGACTGACGAACGGCCCCTTTGCAGAGAAGCTCAGCGACCTCTTCGTCTATCAACTGAGCATCTGCCACTGAAAAGGTTATAGGGCGTGGGGCACCCACCTGATAGGGCTGGTCGTAAAAATCGATGTGAAACCCGCGGATGGTCTGCAACACCCATGCATCCACTGTAAGGTTCTCCCACACCCCCTGAAAGGCCGCTAAACAACCACCAATCCGAACCTGCTCCGCAGGTAGAACACTCACCGTTGTTGTTGGCGCCGGAGTTTTTCTTGAAGCCTCGACCTCCGAAGCGTTGCCCTCTTGTAGGGTAGAAGGAGTTGAAATTGGCCGAGGTGTTGTACTGCCCTCGCCTGGAGCCTTGCCCTCTGTTGCCGGCATTCTGCCCGCCACGGCCGTTCGCGCGGCCCTTACAACGACCGGCCTTTCTGGAGAAACGCTGCGTGAACACGCGCTTAATACTAGTCTTGGCTTTATCCAAGGAGGTGAAGGTTGAGACAAACTTGCCCAACTCTTTGATAAATGGTTCTCCAAAAAGACCACCCTGGGCAACCACCCCCACCTCCGAAGAGGCTAGGTCTCCTAGCTTTGGATCAAGCTTGATCAGGAAAGACCTCAGGCGTTCCATCGAAAGGGCGCAGTTGGCATTGCCTAAGAATATAATCACCCTCTGTGCCCAAAACGAGAGGATGTCAGGAGAAATGGCGGCCCCAGTGACCTTAGCTTCCTCCGCCATGTCAAGGATTTTCGTAATGGGCCCCACTGCGTCCAGCAGCTTGTCCTGACACGACCGCCAGGACCGGTCAATTCCTTTCCGCGGGTCCTTCATAAATTTCACCAGAAATGTCGACATTTTAGGATCTAGATCTGGCGTCATGGCCACCTTGCCCTCCAAGGTTGGCCTAGGGCATTCCCCACGAAGGCACCCCCTCGCCTCCTTCTCCAGAGGCTTGCGCAACCGGCTGGACACGAACTTCGCCACCTTGTCGCCCGGGGCCCAGGCCGCGGACCGCGGATGAATAATCTCATCCGGATCCAGCATACCCGAGGTGTCCCGCTGCAACTCGGCGGACGAGCTCGAAGGTCGCCAAGAGCGCACCGACTCTTCATCTCCGTCCGTATCCGGGGAATCTCCCGGGGATGGAGGGTCAGTTTCGGGAGCCACCACCGAAGCGGGGGTTGAAGGCCGGTCAGGCGGGGCCTCGGTCGCCTTTGCCAGAAAAGCGTCACGCAGATGTTCAAAGGCTCCCTTGTCCACCCCCTGGGTGCCCTGCGACAACCCCTCCCTGCATGGCTTCTTAGGAGCGGGTGGGGCCTTCCCCTGATGAACCGGGGGGGGGGAAATGGAAGTCCTCCCTGCGCCAACTTGGTACATTCCTCAACAATGCGCGCTGAGAGACGCTCCTCCATGGGAGCCACCACCTCCGTTACGCAGCGGTAAATGGAGCTATCCACAGCTTGATAAAATTCTTCATATTGCAAGTAGGACTGCGAGTCGTCGTCGTAGTACTCGCCCTCCATGCTACCACACCAGTATCAAGCTGCACACACAACCCAGCGAACGTGGGTGTTATAACAATGTGGGCAGACCGGAGGACTGCAATAAAGTTTAACGCCAGGGACTGGCAGGAATAGGGAGCACTCACCCCCGCAGCGCGCAGACCCACCTGAAGGGACCAGGTCAGCCACCTCTTAGCGCGCTACCACACCGTTATCAAGGCACGAGTGCAAGACTTGCCATAAGGCGTCGGACGCGGTCAAGACGCAGTACAGACCTCAACGGGGCGTTCAATAAAAGAGGTCAATGGGGGCTACAGACCCGGGGAAACCGGGCGTTCAAGAGGCAGCTCGAGGGCACGGCTCCGCGGCAGCTGGTCGCCTCAGCGCGGCTCCTCAGCGAGGAAGAACCGCGCCGGAGACCAACGAGACGCAGCAGCGCCCTCTAGCGGTTGGCAGCTCACCACAAGGAACACACTGGAATAAAGTTGCGAAGGAAGCGAAACGGTGCTTCCGCGACCAATTGAGGCTCTGTGAAAGAAAGAAAGAAGCCAACAGAGACCCCGCAGCCCCCAACAACATACAATATAACAAATTCTTTCCCCGCCAGCTGTCATACAACCCGGGGAAAAAGGAAAAACACTTATCTGGCTGTGTGAGCAGCGAAGAAAAAGGAAGATGCAGAAAAGGGGTCGCTTATCTATGGATGGTATACATGGTGGAAGGACTCCGTAGAGACGGACTATATTGGGACGATGGGAGTTGTAGTCCCAGAGACTTTTTTCTTGGATTGTTTTATGGATAATGCTTTACCTTTGTCGTGATATAAGCATTATTTCATTGTAAGCTTTTCTGAGGCTGCTGTGTTTTTTCTGTTATAATAAATAGCGAAGAGAGAAAAGCATAATCTTAGCCTCCGGTCCTGCCATAGAATTAAATCTTTTTCATATATGACACATGTTTTTCTATCCAGGAAGTGTAGGATTGGAGTGATTAGACACTTTAGTTTCATTCTTGTTGGATCAATGTGGAATTTGGTGAATGTTTGAACTCTTTGGACTAGATTGGCTCGGATCCAGAATTCTATATGTGGATTCCTGTGGTTTCAATATGGCGTTTTGGCTCAATATGCTTCATATGTGATCACGGTTTAAGCGATTCTGGTCCATTTTATCGCTGTGTATGCAAGGACCAATACAACATGGCAGTAGTGTTCTTGCAACGTTGAGTACATGAAATTATTATTACAGTTCTGTCTTTTGCTCAGGTTTTTAAGCAAATGTAAGATTTGATGTAAAATGGTACAACTCTGGAGCAGTTTCTCTCGTATTTTTAGAACTACTTCTAATTGTTCTTTTAATTCATAATGTGGGTTTAGGATGTTTCATATGGCGGACTTAATAACTGGTCTTTTAATATGGCGGCCTTAATAACCGGTCTGTCCCTTGAATTTTGCCCATGTGATTTAGGTTCAATGCAATGGCGGACCTGTTTTTACAATGTTGGGTATGTGATTGGCGTCATGAACAATATATGGGTAGGCTGTAATACTTTGCTAGCGGTTGCACTAAATGGGGACTCTGTGGTCGATGCCCCTAAATTCCAGACTGCCCTAAAGGAGGTGGCAAGTTGGATGACGGACAACTGTCTCCAACTTAATGCAGCGAAGACAGAGGTCTTAGTTCTGGGCAAACAGGTTCATCTCTGGGGAGACCGTTGGTGGCCACCGGAGCTAGGCCAAGCCCCAATTCCTGTGACAGAGGCAAAGAACCTTGGGGTCTGGCTTGATTCCAACTTATTTTTTATTCCTCATACTAAAAGAGTTGCTGGTACCTGTTTTGGTGTTCTTCAGAGCCTTAGACCCATTTTAAAATGTTTTGATGCCCCTACCAGGCAACTCATCGTCCAAGCAACGGTGCTCTCTAGATTAGATTACGCCAGCTCGCTTCTTTTGGGCGTTAACCAAGCTGAATTTACACGCCTCCAGCGTGTGCAAAGCGCGGCTGCCAGAATGCTGGTAGGCCTGCCTAAATTCTGTTCTGCCAGGCATACCATCTATGACCTACATTGGCTGCCCGTCGGGCAGAGGATCCAGTTCAAAGCCTTGTGCCTGGTATTTAAGATCTTAAAGGCTTCATCTCCCCCCATTCTTGCACAGGCGATTTCCTACTACATTCCTTCTAGAGTTTTACGTTCGACGGGTCAATTTCTGGCCTGTGTTCCTCGCTTCAGGAAAGCCAGAGTTGGTGGCC
Source organism: Lissotriton vulgaris (assembly GCF_964263255.1). NCBI lineage: Eukaryota > Metazoa > Chordata > Amphibia > Caudata > Salamandridae > Lissotriton > Lissotriton vulgaris. Next base: position 105,054,480 of record NC_141686.1, read on the forward strand.
GCTCCTTTGGTGTCCTGGCAGCGAGTCTTTGGAACACTTTACCCGTTGATATTCGTGCCATACCGGATCTGCTGTCTTTCAGAAGAGCTGTCAAAACTTTTTTGTTCCCACTAGTCTAATATGTCTCTTTAGCTCTGTCTGATATTTCCATTTGGTTATGTTATTCTGTCCAACATAGCACCGGGACGCCACTTTGCTGTGGCAGCTGCGCGCTTTACAAATTAATATAACATAACATAACATAACATACTTGTTTCATAAATTTTGGGCAACCTCAGAGTATATATGCTATGGCAGAGATCTTGAGGTTAAGAGGTTTTTTCTTGCCCACAAAATAGAGGAATGTTAAACATAGTGAATAGTTGTGCACCTAGCACAAGAATCCAGTCCCTAGCGGTTTGTAGCAAGTTGTTGTGGTTGCTATTCATCTTTGCACTTCATATAACCGGGGATCAAGGTTTTTGAAGAGACAGACTCCATTTTAAGATGGTGCACATTGTGATCATGAGTGGTGGGACGTTTTAGATTGGTTACACATTGGCAACTCTTTTATAAAAAAAAAAAATCTTTTTATTAACCAGTTGCTCAGTACACATTGTTATATTTTGGTAATACAGGCTGAAAGAGGGCATCTTGGTAGCTTATATAACAATACCCTTACATACAAAAAGCTCTCACATTTCGTAGTCAATTAACTTAAGCAGTAATCCCTTCAAGTTTGACGAATCCCCTGTTCCAGTATTCATTAGCGTCTATATTTTTCCCACAGGGTCCAGACTTTCTCCCATTTTTTGGGGCTTCCTCTATTCGCGTAAACCACTTTTCTGGCCTGCTGATACCAGTCTACGTCCCATTTCCAGGCCCCCAACTTTGGTGGCTCAACCGCACCCACGCTCTCGCTATGTTCCTCTTTGCAATACCAGAGGCCAGGGCCAGCCACGTTTTAGTAAATTTGGGGCAGGTGAACTCCCTTGTCACACTCAGCAAGGGCCATCTCGCCTCAACAGGAACCTGCATATCCACTACTGCTGCCATCACCGGAGATACCCCCTCCCAGTACCTCCAAATCTTGGGACAGGCCTAGAGGATGTGGAAAACGGTACCCACCTCCTCACAACCCCTTGCACATTGACTGGAGTCGCATCGGCCCAATCTCTGCTGTAATGTTCGGGCAATATAGGACCGGTGTAGAATCCTGAGTTGAACTAATCTAAATCTTGCGCGTATGGCAATTTCGGTAGGGCTTTGTATGGCCTCCCACCAGTCGTCGTCTTCTAATAGTCCCACGTCTGTCTCCCATGCCTCCCTCAAGGAGCCCAGAGGATCTTCTAGGTTATTCATTATCTGGCGAAATTAAAGCGAAACAGCCTTGCCCGCCATTGGGTCCATTAGTAATTATCCTCCAGTGGAGAATAGTCAGGCAATTGCACTTCCTCTGTCACATGGCACCTCAGGTTATGTCTCAGCTGTAAATACTGGAGCTGCTCCCTCTCTTCCAATTCATATTCTGACTGCAGGTTCTCAAATGTCCACATTTTCCTATTCCGCCAGAGATCCCCAAGCTTGTCGATTCCAATGAAGCTCCATCTACGGAAGCCCACCAGGCGTCCCACCACTGCCAATTGGTCACAGTCCCACAATGGGGATTGGCCATCAGTTTGGATTCCCACCCCAGTAGTTTTGTGGCTACCGGCCATGCCTGGATGATTGTCCTCGTATGTGCCGGCAGATGCAGCTTACGTCCACCCCTAAACAATGCCGCAGGATATCCCGGAGGCCCCAATGCCCTGTAGGCTGGTTGCTCGACAGTGCAAATGCGGTGTCATTCGCATTTACGAGCTGAGACACCAAGTAGTAACTTCTGATGTCAGGTATCGCCAGTCCCCCTCATACACTCCCCTCTGCAGCTTATGTAGTGAAATTCAGGGGCTTCCCCTCCGCCCACAACAGGGTGCATATTTCTTCATCAATTGTTCGAAATACTGCAGTCAGGATCTGATATGGAGTATTATGGAGTACATTGAGTAAACGTGGGAGGGTCAACGTGGGAGGGTCATCATTATAAACAAGAGTGCCCTTCCCATGAGAGAGACCGGTAGCTTTTGCCAGTTTGCCACACCTCTACGTATTCTCTTCAGCTGTGGGTATAAATTCAGTTCTAGTAACCTCTCTGCATACTTAGTGACCCAGATTCCCAAATATTTAAATTCCTCCTGCTGCTCCAAGGCCGCACATGCAGAGGTAAGGTGTAGTTTTTGCCCCGGCAAAGAAAATAAGAGGGATTTATAGCAGTTTATTTTATAACCAGAATAATTACTGAATGTTCTAAAGATGTGGCTAAGTCTATGAATTGTGTAGCGTGGTCTATGCACATAAAGGAGGACATCATCCGCATATAGGGAGATACGTTCCTCCCAGCCACCCCTCAACATCTATTCCTTGCACCAAAGCATCCCTACGCACCCATGCTGTGAGCGGCTCCAGAACCATAGCAAATATCATTGGGGATAGCGGACATTCCTGGTGAGTGCCTCTGTGGAGCGCAAATGGTCTATATATCTCCCCGCTGACTCAAACTCTACCCATGGGGTCCGAGTATAAAAGCCGGACCCAGGCACAGAACCCCAGTCTAAAGCTCAACTTGGACAGGACCATGAATAAATACGTCCACTCGATACTGTCAAATGACACAGAGACATCCAACTACACCACTGCTGCGTCCTCTCTCAGGTGCGCCGTCACCTCATTCATTACCCCATATAGATGATGGAGGTTCAGCCTCGTACTTCTCAGAGGCATAAACCCCAATTGGTCCGGGTAAATTATTGTGGAAATAATGGGCCAAAGTCTATTAGCCAGCACCTTTGCCAATACCCTGGCCTCAAAATTGAGCAAAGAGATGGGTCGATATGACCCACATAATTCTGGTGATTTACCTGGTTTGGGGGTGACCACTATTGCAGCAAGCCTAAGGTCCTCCAGTAGACGTCCTACCTCCTGCGCCGCACAGAACATGTCAAGCATATGCTGCGCCAATGTGTCCGCCACACATTTAAACATTTCAGTAGGCAGCCCATTCGGGCCTGCTGCTTTCCCGGACTGCAGCTCTCTTACAGCACTGGCCATATCCTCCACCATCAGGTCTTGATCAATTTTGTCGCTATCTTCTACAGAAAGTATCAGCAAGGCAATTTCTTGAAGGAATGCAGTACATTCCTCTTCCATCGCAGCTGAGGCCGATCGGTATGCCGTTTCATAGTATTGCGCAAACACTTCAGCTATTTCATATCCTGCCCTACAGCGCGTGCCCTCTAGATCCCGAATTTCAGCCACCCAGTTCCTTTCTCAATCCCTCTATTCCAACCAGGCAATTTTTAGCTTATTAGCTTTATCGCCTACAATCATATCTTCCTTTGCGTAGCCACTGCATGGGATTGGGCAGCATCTTCCTTCAAATCCCTAAGCTCTTTTTGTTTGGGACCTAGCTTATGTCTGAGTGTCAAGTCAGTCACCCCCAGCTGTACCAGTTGTTCTTCAAATGCTGCAATATCTTGTTCTATTACGCGGCATCGGCCCCGGCGCTCCTATCTCCTACCTCACATTTCCGCCAAGGCATAGCCCCTAGCTACCGCTTTGTACGCCTCCCATAACACACATTGTGAAATAACCAAACCCGTATTTTCTGTAAAATACTGTTCAGTATGTTCCCTAAACTTATCCTGAAAGTCGTGGTCCCTAAAAAGCCAGTGGAGGAAGAACTTGGTTCGGGTCCAGGCCTCGCAGGGAAACTTCCTCCGGGGAATGATCTGATATTCCCCTAGCTTTATGCTGTGCATCCCTAAACTGTCCAGCACGCACAAACTGTGTGAAAATGTAATCTAGTCTTGATCCTTTGCCATGCGCAGCTGATATATTCATGTACTGCCTAGTGGACGGGTTATGCTCTCTCCACAGATCTATGAGACCCATTGCCTCTACAAATGTCCATAATGGCTTGGGGCCCCCCACCTGGAGAATGGCTGGGCTATATCCAGGTCCCAGGACACCACATCGTTCATATCTGCCCCCAGCAGGAGAATCCCAGGGGGAAGGTTCAGTATTAGCTTTCTTAGCAGTGGCAGCGTCACCTCGTGAAGTCTAGGTGGCACGTAGATGGAGCATATATTAAAAGTATGCCCTTCCCAAGTCCCTGTCAGCGCCACATATCCACCTTGAGAATCATATCATATAAGTCCTGGTATAAAGGGCACTGACTTTTTCACTTATATAGCCACCCTCTAGAGCCAGACGTATACCCTGCATGTGCCAGGAGGGTGTAACCAAACCTGTTGAGGGCTTCAGATGTGTCTCCTGAGGTAGAACCAGGTTGGGAGAGTGTCTGCGTAGGTAATGTGGCACCATAGTCCTCTTAATTCTGTAATTTAGCCTATTAACATTCCATGTCATGGCTCTAAGGGCCAATGTAGACTGATTAGCCATATCTTAGCCGAGGAAGATACAACCCAACTACTCCCTCCTCCCCCTGTATCACCACCCAGAATTCTAGTCCCATAGCATCCTGTAGCCTGTAATTCAATGTGTCTACTAGCAGCAACATCAGCAGGAATGTTTACGTTCAGCTGGAACGTAGATATCCTGCTGAAAACCAGTTCTGCCCACCTTCCCACTACACTCCCCCCTACATGCTGCCCTGCTGGTGGGCTTTGAACTACCCGCCTCCCCAACTACCCAGAGGGCCTGTCGCCCTCCCGAAACAACAAAATGAGGTCCGTAGCCAGTCTCCCCACAATTCCCCCCCCCGAGCGCTTCACAACACGATATTACCCTCCACACATCAAATTGAGCTGAATAAAATCACATTTTCCTCACATTTCTATGTGAGAAAGTTGTGGGATCACCGGTCTGACACAAATTTCCTACCATCCAGTGTACCTCCAGGTCTCCTAATAAAAAAATGAACCTCACTTGCGTGGGTGGGCCAAGTACCCGCGACAGGGAAGAACCCAAAAAGTATATTGTGAAAAAATGTAATGCGTCAACTTTGCGTTTGGGCCGTTTCCTGCCAAAGGTACTAAGTCTACCCACACAAGTGAGCTACCATTTTTATCGAAAGACTTTGGCGAATGCTAGGTGGATGGAAGTTTGGGGCTACCCGCAGCTTCCATAACAGAAATGTGAGGAAAATGTGGGTTTTTTTGGACAAAGTTTGAGGTTTGCATGGGATTCTGGGAAACAGAACCTGGTGAGAGCCACAAAAATCACCCCATCCTGGATTACTCTGGATGCCTAGTTTAAAAAATGTATAGGTTTCCTTAGGTGCTGGCAGAGCTAGGGTCAAAAATCCACAACTTGGCACAGTGCAGAAAAAGGGTAAGTTTTCACTGATACAAGGCCTACCCACACAAGTCAGGTACCATTTTTATCGGAAGACTTTGGGGAACACTGGGTGGTTGGCAGTTTGTGGCTCCCTGCAGATTCTAGAACTTTCCATCACAGAAATGTGAGGAAATTGTTTGGGGACAAAGTTTGAGGTGTACAAGGGATTTTGGGTAACAGAACCTAGAGAGTGCCACACTAGTCACCCCATTCTGGATTACCTTGGTTGTCTGGTTTTGAAAATATATGGGTTTGCTAGGTTTCCTCAGATGCCGGCAGAGCTAGGGTCCACAATCTACAGCTAAGCACAAATTTAAAAAAAGGGTCAGTTTTCACTGGAAAAATGTGATGTGTCCACGTTGCATATTGGGTCGTTTTCTGTCGCAGGCACTAGGCCTACCCACACAAGTGAAGTAGCATTTTTGTCGGGAGACTATGGGAAATATAGAATAGTAGAACAAGTGTTATTACCAATTGACTTTCTTTGAATTTCTGCCTTCCAAATGTAAGACAATTTGTCAAAAATAAGTCATTTTGAAAAATGACCTCTAATTCACTTCTATGGGTATCCACTATTTTGGAGATGTGCAAATAACCACTGCGTCTAAACTCTATATTATGTTCCCATTTCGGAATTATATAGGTTTCCTTGGTGGCAATTTTTCAAACTTTATATTTTACCAAATGAATTGCTATATACCCGGTACACAATGAAAAACCATTGCAAGATGCAGCTCAGTTATAGGCCATGAGTTACTCTGTTTCTTGGTAAACCTACATGTCCTACATATCCCGCAACCAGAAGGGCCCAGCATATGGAACGGTGTTTATTGCTTTAAAAAATCTGTCATACTTAGAAGAAGTTACAGGTGAAAACGTTGGCACACATAGCTGTTTTTTTCTACTCGATTTCAATATTTTTTATTTTGAACTGTTATTTTCTATATAAAAAAAAAACGTGAAGGATCTACGCAAATGACCCCTTGCTGAATTCAGAATGTTGTCTAGTTTTCAGAAATGTATAGCTTTCCGGGTCCATTATTGCTTTCAATAGCAAACATAGGCTATGTCCCAGCAAAATGTCAAAGCTGAGTAAAATGTTTTGGTTTTCTGGCAAAAGTCTGCCTGTCCCTGAAAGTTGAGAAGATGGTGATTTCAGTACCCAAACCCCTTTGTTGATACCATTTGCACAGAAAAAAAACAGATGCTTTCTTCTACAGCACTTTTTTCCCATTTAAAAAAAAACTAAACTTTAACTATATTTAGGCTAATTTCTGGGGCTCCTCCAGGGAAATCCACACAGCCTGGGTGTCTTCAGAATTCTCAAGATGTTGGAAGAAAAGGATGTAAATTTGGTGTGGATACCTTATGTGGACAAAAAGTTACAGGGGCTTAAGTGCAGACTACCCCGAGCAGCCAAAAAAAGGCTTAGAACTGGGGAAGGGGGAGGCCTTGCAGCGAAGGGGTTAAGGGGTCCATCAGTACTTCAATGTCCGGTGCTACAACCAATTGTGATCCGAGGCATATATGCAGGACGCATTTGTGGCTGCATTGCAGACAGCGGAAGACAGGTTGTATGCATTCAAGCCAGAAAGGCCTGGAAGAAAAGAACCAGTGCTCGTTCAGTTCTTGAAGCAGAGGTGGGCCGAAGCAGTGTACCATGTGCTAATGGCAATGCAGCAAAAGCAGTGCTGTCTCCATTCTGGGTTGAACTGCACTGGGACGTCCATTGCGGAGCAGAAAAATTAAAATCAGGATTCCCACCACTAGTGACAGGATAAGTGGAGCCTTCCAAAAAAGCTTCCCAATACAGAGTGTATGAAAGATGGGATAACTCCAAAAATTGTCTGGAAGGTGCTAACCAGACCAGAGCTGATATATTTTAAAAAGTGCACTACTGTCTCGCACATGTTAAAGACACGGTGGACCAGATCCTTAAAATGCAGCGGGTAGTTAGTATAGAGTAGTGTCTGTATCGGACAAGGACCTTGCAACCTGGAGTTCAAACGTCTCTCTGGCTGAAGTTATGGCCACATCCTTTTGAAAAAGCATGGCATTCAGTTTGCTCAGAGATTCAAACTGTATGTCCGAAACACTTATCGAAGGTCACATCGCTGCCTCCCTAACTGTGCGGGCAGGTGGAAAGAGTACTTGTGTACAAGTCACTATGGAATTAAAAGTCACTAGCTAAGAAATGCCCAGTTCCCTCGAGCAGCAACCTTGATCATTCAGCATCAAATAGCTTTCATTCGTGAGCGGCTTGAACACCGGATGAATCACTGAAGCTGGAAACCCCTTCAGATAACAAGACAAGTTTACCACGAAGTATTAAATGACCCAAAAAGCGACATGTCCTTGCAAACTAAGGATCCCAATTAAAGCACCTTCACAATCGGACCCACTAAGAAAAACTTGTGTGTCCCCATTCCTGCTTCTCAACCTGAACGGTAATTCAAAAAACACATGCACATAACCTTCCCCTAGTGCTTCATATTGGCCTACCTGTTGGTATTGGAGACAAAATTGGAATTGGAAAGTCGTGACCGGTAGGCTGTTGTAACCATGGATTATCCAGTCTGTGGATGGTGTCTCAGCCACGGTGAAAGGCAATTGGTCTAATTTTTCAATGTGCAACATGGTATATTTCGCATCTCAGCGAGCCATTACTATCCGTTAGGTCACATTCAGAAAACAGACTAGTACTATTGATGTAACGCCATGGCACGTGGCCAGAATGTAATGTTTGTAACATACAGCTCAGTATTACGATGGACCGTATTTGTGACAGTCCATGTTGTAAAATAGACATGTCTTGCTGTATTATATCAATTGCAGAAGACACTATGTTGCCCCATGAATAAATCCTGGATGATAATGTGATCATACCATTGTCAATGACAGCCAACGCCTTTTTTAAATTAACCCTGTCAATCTTGCTCAATGTTCAGCAGCTTCCGGTTGAGAGATCTTCCACACCTCGTTGTATATAAAGTACAACTAGCGCTTTTGACGTGGGTTCCGGGGAACTAAAAAAAGTGCCTGAGATCCATGTCATCAGAAAGAAAGGACAAGTGTTGCTTCACCAGGGAGAGTGTTGAGGTGTTTAGCCAATCTAGGTACAACTTCCCAACACTATATGACGTCACCACCCTGAGTGTTCTGTTTGTACATATGCCTGATCAGGCCAATTGTTCTTAAACTCTTTGGTGTTATTCAGGAATCTAGATTGACACGTTTGTGTTTGTCGGCTAAACCAACCATCCCTTCCAATTGGGGTTTGATTAATTGAAAGAACCACTATTCATCAAGGTATCTAGTGTGTCCTCACTAGTGTGTGTAAAGTGCTGCCAATTCTCGAAGCGTGTGAATGCGGGACTATGCAGTGTGTTTAAATCCTTCATTTTGGCTATACCAAGACAAGAAGTTTGCTGCACTGTTTCATTCAGGAGAATCATTTGATGTGGTATGAGGCATGCTCTAAACAAGGCCTTAGTTCCCTGAACCTTCCACTTTCTAGCGATGGATTTAGGCCCAGATCTTTGTACTAGGGTATGCTCAGACTTGAGTCCCAGGCTCTCCACATCACTGGAGTCAAGCTATCCAGGCTGAAGAAGGCTGATAGCCACTAACCGGTTCTTGGATGCTCGATTCCGGTCTAGGAAAGACATGGCTTGGTAGTTCGGGCTGTACTGTTCCCATGAGGCACAGGGTCAAGGCTGATTTGCATATAGCCAGTGTCTGACCTAGTGTGGTGTGGAGTGCAAAAAATGATGGATTTAGGCCCAGATCTTTGCACTGGGGTGAATGTAAGACATTGTTCTGCATTCTGTCCATCAACTGTGTTTTTTGCAATTTCTAGTCTACCACACAGAATTTGTCTCTATGGTGTCTTTCCAAAAGTCAAAACCCTGTATAGACAGTTGTAAATATAAACAGCGCATGAGAGACTAGCTTTGTGTACAAAATGGTGACCATAATGTTGATAAGAGAACATGTCTCCCTAATTAGATGTACTATCAGACAGTTCATCAATAGGAAATGCAGCTGATTGCTATAGATAAGCAAGAATATTGTGCACTGTTTCAATTTCCCAATCATCAGATAGAGTACTAGAGATGATGATATAATTTAAGGAAATTTTAAATAAATAAGAAATTTGCAAAAGTTTAGTAGGACCATACACATCATACGATAGCCTGTCCCACACTATTTCTTCAGGAACTGGAACTGCTGTAATTTTCACCAGGGACAGGTCCCTTAGTTCATGATGTGATGATGCATAAGGTTTAAGAACCAAGTTCACAAGATGTACTGCGGAGCGTTCTGGGAGATAATGCCAATTCAGAAGGAGTAAAAAGACAGTTACCAAACCAATCCAGAGAACCAGGAAAAGTAATCCAATTGAAATCCAGAGATGTACCCATGGAACAATAAAATATGTATTTTTGCCGCCAAAGATAGAGAGCATACACTCGTAGTTTTGTAGTGTAGTTCCTATATTGCCAATAGGCTCTGCGTATTGGAATAACATATACTATAGATTAGACGTAGGAATGAGGTCGACTAGGTCTCTATCGAATATATTAGACTTAATTATGAGTGCCAGCCAGCTCAGAGGTCACTAGAAACGTTCTCGAATAAACAAGAAGGGATTAGTTTCTGACAACCGCTTAAAACATGACATCTTTGTTTCCTGTATCTTCAGAGTCGCGGAAACAATAGATAGTTATTTCACTCAGTCAATCGTGCATGCTTCGTTTCACCAGAGGTGCAGAGAAATAGAGAGACGGGCGTTTTCAATAAAAGTATTTATTGAACAGTCTTCTTTCTCATGCAGAGGAAATGAACTGCTACAATCGTAATACTGGTTGCAAAGTACAATGCGTACAGTACGAAGAGTATTATAAAATAATACTGTAAAAGCATGACATGGTTTCTAAGCCATAAGATACATAGAATACATACATTAATAAATAAAGACTTAAAGTACTCATCTGGTGCTTCTAAAATACGCCTAACCCGGTGTACCTAACCTAGGTCTAGTACAAGGGAAGAAGTAAGTGAGGTGTAACTTAGTTTCAGTATTCTTTTGCCAAGAACCTATCAAAGATTTCTCTAAGGGTCTAATCAGCTCCATACCTTGGTTTTAGAATGAAGGAGGTCTGGGATCTCTCTCAGAACTCGATTTCCCAACAACCCTCAAGGGTAGCTTGGAAACACTGGAGCTGGATTTCTCGGCAAGAGAATAGACAGCATCTCTCTCAGTGCGTCTGCTGAAGGGTCGGCTTCCTTCGGCACTTGCTGCGGCGAGCTGTGTCGTGTAGGTAGATAGACGAACTGCTCCAAACCACTGTGTGTTTGACTGGGCAAGTGTGGGCATATTTATACCTTGAAGGTGCCTAGTTTGACCGAAGGTTGGACATAACGTAATCAAAGACTTAGTTCTTTGAAAACTCAATGAGTTCTTGGATAAATCAATATTCAAGCAAGGGGAAGTCCCTGTCTGCTGAAGGCGGGTTTTTCCAAGAAATCGTTGTGGATTTTAGGAACTAGTGGAAGTAGCCATGCCGTATTTGGACTGCATAGGCTAAGTCTAAATAGGATTATGATTTCTATATTTATATAGGGATATGTTGATTTACACCTATATATGGGCATGAATCGGGAAAATTACACTAGGGTCCCAAATTCATATACAACACCCACTCCACTTTATTATGTTTAACATTCCTAAATTATAAGCACTAAAACATATCTAAAGCATGTGTTTACAATCCCACCCAAAATAAATACACAAAATGCATTTGATAAGGTTGCATACAATAAATGAGCATGTGACTGTAAGCATTTAAGAATAGTGTTTTCATATGAAGTATATAGCATCAAAGTATTAATACTAACTAAATGAATACCAAAATGTACATTTATGAAATGGCTCGTTGCAGAAAAAACATTTTTTCGAGACCATCCCATCGCAAAAGTAATATACTGTTTTGCTTTTGAGGATAAGGTCAAATATTGTCTCTAGGAAGTATTCAAAGACTTCTTGTTCTCTATAAATAGTTCTACTTTAAGCAGATTACTTAGTGCCCCCCAAAAAAGTTCAATTTTGGAAAAAAAATCGTATCAAAAATAGAGAAAATAGAGTTCCGGAATTAGAAGTTTTGTTTTGACGAGCGAAGGTCGAATTCAGAGTTCATGGAACGCCGTGTGCTAATTTCAAAAGTTATTCTCGGTGTTGTCAGGAGAAAACATCAAATCGTCTAAGCTGGCAAAGAAATCGTCTACCACAGTAGGTGAAAGTGGAACTACTTCATTAAGTAGATCAATTGTGCACAGATGAGAAGCATCGCCGTCAGCGTCATTCGCATTAGCAATGTTCACAGTAGATGGTATCTGTGTGCCTGTTGTTCCACGTACCTCACCATTAGCTGTAGTTGCTGGTGAGATTTCTACGAATGCCGTCATCAGGATTGGCAGCCGTTGGGGGCAATACGATGCATGAGCCGTTACCGGGCCTAGCAAAGCGTCAACATCCGTTGGCAGTGCTGATGGAAGTGGTTAATCAAGCGTCCAACACGCATTCTTCTCCGCAAAGCAGGCATAATAGAACAGGTAAGATGCAATCTTGCCAGATTGGTCTGAACGAAAGAAACTATGTGGTATTCAGATCTCTCAAACAAGCGAAGCCAAGAATCTGTGTAATTCTGTCAGTTCAAGTTCAGAAATTTGTATAGCGCACTACTCACCCAGAGGGTCTCAAGGCGCTTGGGGGAGGGGGGTGCTTTTACTTATCCAATATCCACGTTTTTAGTTGCTTTCTGAAGGAGAGGTGGTTCTGTGTAAGGCGGAGTTGGGTGGGGAGAGAATTCCAGGTTTTGGCCGCTAAGTAGGAGAAGGATCTTCCCCCCATGGTGGATCTATGGATGCACGGAATTGCGGCGAGGGCTTGATTGGGCGATCGTAGTTGGCGGGTGGGGTGTAGAAGGACAGTCGCGTGTTGAGGCATTCGGGTCCTAGGTCGTAGAGGGCTTTGTGTGCGTGGGTGAGGAGACGGAACATTATTCTCTTGTTGATGGGGAGCCAGTGGAGGTCTTTCAGGTGATCGAAAATGTGAGCTTGACGAGGGATGTCCAATATGAGTCTGGCTGAGGCGTTTTGGATGCGTTGGGAGTTTTTTCTGTAGTTTGGCTGTGGTTCCGGCGTACAGGGTGTTTCCGTAATCCAGTCGGCTGGTGACCAGTGCGTGGGTGACCGTCTTTCTTGTTTCGGTGGGGATCCAACGAAAGACTTTTTTGAGCATGCGTAGGATGTTGAAGCAGGATGATGAGATGGCGTTGGCTTGTCTGGTCATCGAGAGGGAGGAGTCCAGGATGAAGCCCAGGTTACATGCGTGATCCGTAGGTATGGGTGCGGTTCCCAGGGCCGGTGGCCACCATGAGTCGTCCCAGGCAGAGGGGGATGAACCTAAGATGAGGACTTCCGTTTTGTCCGAGTTTAGTTTTAAACGGCTGTTCTTCATCCACTCGGCTACTTCTTTCATTCCTTCGTGTAAGTTGGTTTTGGCGGTGTTTGGGTCTTTGGTGAGGGAGAGGATCAGCTGGGTGTCGTCTGCGTAGGAGATGATGTTGAGGTTGTGTTGGCGCTTGATGGATGCGAGGGGACTCATGTATACGTTGAAGAGGGTGGGACTGAGTGATGATCCTTGTGGTACGCCGCAGATGACTTCGGTGGCCTCAGATCTAAAAGGGGGGAGGCGGACTCTTTGGGTTCTTCTGGCGAGGAATGAGATGATCCAGTCCAATGCTTTTCCTTGTATTCCGACGTTGCTGAGGCGTTGTATGAGGGTGCTATGACAGACTGTGTCGAAGGCTGTGGAGAGGTCAAGTAGGATGAGGGCGGCTGTTTCTCCATTGTCCAGTAGAGTGCGAATGTCGTCTGTTACTGCGATGAGAGCGGTTTCGGTGCTGTGTTTGGCTCGGAAGCCGGACTGTGAGGGGTCGAGGGATTTGTTGGATTCAAGGAAGGCGGCGAGCTGATTATTGACGGCTTTCTCAATGACTTTGGCAGGGAATGGGAGGAGCGAGATGGGTTGGTAGTTCTTAAGTTCAGTGGGGTCTGCTGTGGGTTTCTTCAGAAGGGCGCTGAGTTCGGCATGTTTCCAGTTTTCCGGGAAGGTAGCGGAGTTGAAGGAACAGTTGATGACATCGCGGAGATGGGGGTGCGATGATCGAGTCTGCTTTGTTGAAAATGTGGTGGGGACATGGGTCGGTTGGCGATCCTGAGTGGATGGAGTTCATCAGGCGGATGGTGTCTTCGGTGGTGATTGGGTTCCAGGCGTGAAGGTTGTTAGAGTGCGGTTTTGGTTCGGGGGTGGGTGGAGTGGACTGGTCTTCGGACTGGTTTTCAAAGCGGTTATGTATGTCGGCGATTTTTTTGTGGAAGAATGAGGATAGAGAGTCGCAGAGGTCTTGGGAGGGAGTGATGTCGTTGGTGCCGGCGGTGGGGTTGGTAAATTCTTTGACGAAGTTGAATAGTTCCTTGCTGTTTTGGGCGTTGTTGTCAAGTCGATCCTTGAATGCTGATTTCTTGGTGGATCGGATAAGTTGGTAGTGTTTGCGGGTGGCGTTCTTGAAGGTGGCCAGGTTGTCAGTGGTTGGGTTTTTTCTCCAGGCTTTCTCGAGGGTGCGACAGAGCTTCTTGGATTTCTTAAGGTCATCATTGAACCAGGTGGCTTTTTTGCTACCTTGCTTGATTTGATGGTTTTTCAAGGGTGCTAATTCGTCGGTGCTGTGGGTGATCCATTGTGTGAGGTTGGTGGCTGCTTGGTTTGGGTCCGATGATTTGGCAGGAGGGTTTTGGTGAAGCGATGCGAAGAGCTGGTCGGTGGTAATTTTGTTCCAGTTTCTTCGGGGAATAGGTCGTGGGGGGTTGTGGGTCGTGGCCTTTTTGTAGTTGAAGTGAACGCAGCTGTGGTCCATCCAATGGAGAGCTGTGGTGTGATCGAAGGAGATGTGCTTGCTGGAGGTGAAGATTGGGTCGAGTGTGTGCCCGGCAAAGTGGGTGGGGGTGTCAACAAGTTGTTTGAGTCCGAGATTGGCCAGGTTGTCCAGAAGGGTGGTGGTATTGCTGTCGTTTTTCTTTTCCAGGTGGAAGTTGAGGTCTCCCAGTAGGATGTAGTTGTCGGAGGGGAGGGCATGTGGGCTGATGAAGTCAGTGATGTCTTCGTTGAATTGTGTGCGGGGTCCTGGTGGTCTGTAGATGAGGGTGCCTCAGAGTGTGGTCTTGGGGTCGGTGTGGATCTGGAAGTCAAGGTGTTCGGCTGTAGCGAGGATATCGTCGAAACTGGTTGTGATGCGGATGGTGTTTTTATGGACGATGGCGATGCCTCCTCCTGTTTGGTTGGTGCGGTCCTTTCGGATTATCTTGTAGGCGTCCGGGATGGCTATGGCGATGTCGGGCACTGATGAAGCGTTCATCCAGGTTTCTGTAAGGAAGGCGACGTCCGGAGATGTAGTGTCAAGTAAGTTCCAGAGTTCAATGGAGTGTCTGTGGACCGAGCGGGTGTTGAGCAGGATGCACTTTAGATGGTTGGTGTCGGAGCTCTGTTTGGAGTTTGTGGATTTGGTGTGGGTCCTGATGCAGTCGAATTTGCAGGAGTGACAGGTGAAGGGTCCATGGGTGTGTCCTGGGGCAGCTTGGTAGCATTGTGGTGTGCGGCCGGGGTTAAGGCCTGAGAGGGTTGCGGCGTCATATGTTATGCGGGCGGAATGGATTTTGCGGGGCCAGGGGGTATGGCCCTGGGCGCGGTCAGGCATAGACGAGCTTACCTTTGGAGCACCTTTGGGGCGCGACCGCTGCGCGCGAAGGCATCTGTCATATGTGGATTGTGGAGGGGGAGGGGCGAGGGAGGAGCAGGTGGGAGGCGGGAGCGGGGTGGAGAGCCGGGCAGGGAGGCACAACAACAACAACAAAATGGCAGCAAGCCAAAAGCGAAACGGGATTGGGGCACAATCTGAATAAACGCGATGAAAATGGCAGTGGCACCGGCACAATCAGGCACAAATGAATTATACAGGCAGCACAGCACAATTGAAAGATCAGGAAAGCGCACTTTGGCAATATAGCGCTACGATATAATTATAATAAGCAATCAGGCAATAATAGTTGTGGGAGCAATGCGAGCTAGCAGAGAGCAATCTGCAGTATAGCGCTACGACACCACAAGCGGCAGGCAGAGCAGGGAGCAGCGTGAGGAGCGACGGCTTCTGATATCAGGACGGTCACAGCGCTACAACGGGAGAGCAGAGCCTAAACTATCAGTGGGAGGGAGGAGCAGCTGGGAGGCGGGAGCAGGGTGGAGAGCCGGGCAGGGAGGCACAACAACAACAACAAAATGGCAGCAAGCCAAAAGCGAAACAGCGTGAGGAGCGACCGCTTCTGGCTAGGAGAGGGTTCTCCATGGTAGTCTGGGTATCGTTGGTGACTGGATTTGCCATATCGGAGCAGAAGAAACAAAAATAGAATTCCTGCTACGAGACCCAAAATGAGAGGCAGGCCGCTGAACACAGAGTGCACGAAATTTGGAAAAATGCCTAGGACTGTTTTAAAGGGTGCTAACAGTCCCGAAAAAACTGTCTTAAATACATGTACAATACCACTCGTATCAGACATGTTTAAGATACGACCTAACATTTCTGCGAAATGTATTGGACAGTTTGTTGATAATAGGGCATGTATTTCAGCAGAAGTCATTGCGACTTGCAGATCATACGTTTCTCTGGACGAGGTCAGTGGCACAGTTTTTTGCAAAAGAATGGCTTTCAATCTGCTTAAAGTATCAATTCGTATAGAAGAGATATTCAGTGAAGGCCATAGCGGCGACTCCCCGTCTGTCTTGCTTTTAGGAAACAATACTTGCATACAACAAGTGACCCTGGCTGACACACTAACTAGATAGGCCACACCTGGCATCATTCCACAACAGCTGTGATCACTCAACATTATGTAGCTACCATTGGATAGCTGCCTAAAATCTGGGTCTATTACTGCTGCCGGAGAACCGTGCAGGTGGCAAGAAAGGTTATTTGAAGAACCCTCGCAGGCTCCGTGTAAATTAATACCTTGACATAAAAGTGTAGCGCTTAGCGAGTTCTTACAATTTTTTCCACTAAGAAATACCTCCTTTCCCCCACTCCAACATTTGTGTGCGTATGGTAAATTCCAGGTCGACTTAATGTACTCTTTACCCAACCTTTCATACAGGCCCGCTGGTGTGTGTCTTAACTCCTTGGACGCTCATGACGAGCTCAGCTCGTCATGATGTACACCTCCATACACTCATGACGAGCTGAGCTCGTCATGAACAATGGTAAATGTGGGATCCCAGCACCGGGGGGGAAAACCCTTAGCAGCGATGGAGTTAAGCAATACTGAAACTGGAAAATCGTCACTGGTAGCGTGATGGTGCCATGTATTATCCATTCCACGACTGGCTTCTCAGAAAAAGTTAATGGTAATCTTTCCAGTTTTTCTATGCTCAGCACCGTATAGTCTTCTCCTCTTTGTGCCAAAGAGATTTGTTTATCTGTAAGGTTAAATACAGTAAACAACGACGTGGTGTTGATTAGACGCCATGGCACATAGCCTGAACGGAGATTTTGTAACGTCCAGCCTAGCAGCATTATAGAACGCAATTGAGACTGACCATGTTGTAACATTAGCAAGTCCTGCTCTATTATGTCAATGGCAGAGAATACAATGCTGTCCAAAGAATAGTTTCTGGAGGACAGAGTCATTAACCCATTGTCCACTACAGAGAGAGCTTTCTCTAAATTAATACAACCAATTTCTTGTATTCTTTCTGCAGTTTCCATTTGCGTGATTTTCCATGCTTCATTGGAAGCAGAGTATATACCGGCGTATATGAAACATTTTTGGCGTGGTTTACGAGGTCCAAGTAAGATGTCTCGTAAATCAACGCCTTCTTTAAGTAAAGTTAAGTGCTGTTTAATTTCTGGAAGTGTGGATTTCTGTAGCCACTCAAGGCATAATTTTCCTACACTGTATGTTGTAACTGTCCCTGGATGTTGTCTCTGGGAATATCTTGGATCTGGCTTAGTTACTGTGAACCCTTCTGTTTTTTTCAGGAATCTATCTTGACAGTTATTCGTGTATGTGGGCCAGATTAACCATTTTTTCCAATCAGGATTAGTTCTGTTCTGTTGTAAAATCTGTGTTACGTCTACCTCCTCATCTGCAGTGCTATTACTGTCAGGTGTGGGCTTAGGTATGGACGGTTTGTTTAAATCTTTTATCTTAGCCAAGACAAGATGTTTGTTGAACAGTGTCATTTAAAAACATTATTTGTTCTGGGATAATGCAGGCTCTGAATAAGGCTTCTAAACCTTGCACCTGCCAGTCTTTTGTGCCCCAGACAGTTTTTGTCTCAATGTTGTCTTTCCAAAAGTTAAAACCTAATGTAGACAGACAGCTGAGCATAAATGTTCGCAGAATAAATTTGTTTAGTATTAGTCAACATGTTTTTCATTCCGGTCTTATTCACATTTTTCAAATAAAACGTTTCTGGATTTGTGACATTAAACCCTGAGAAGTATGGAAACTTTTCATAAAATGTTTTTGAACTGCCTTTTGGCGGTGTTGGACAATTGTCTGATTGATTATAAGTAAAAACATTTCTAGGGTTTGCAGATTTGTGCAAATAATGGTGACCATAATGATTAAAACAATAAATGTGTTCATAATCTGATAAACCTATTAAGTATTCATGTTTTGTGAATTTAGCTGACATTTCTAAATCTGTCATCATGTTATTAACAGTCTCAAAGTCCCAATCATCAGAAAATGTGCTGGGTGTAACAAAGTCACTCAAAGAAACCTTAAATTGGTGTGGAATCTTCAACAATTCCACCGGGCTACAAGTGTCATAATCAGTTGTGTCCCATACTATACCACCAGGTATAGGAAGGGCTGTGATGTTCACGAGTGACAGTTCGCTCACTATGAGAGGATTTGTGAGGTTTTAGGAGCAAGTTGATATTCTTACTTGCTGTGTCCATTGTACTGTATTTTCCATCCATCATCTTTCCCAAACTTAAAACAAGAATGAGCCAAAGTAGGAGAAAAAGTACACCTAAACACAATCCAAAATTCAACCCATGGTGAAACCAGGTATGTATTTTCAGTTGATGAAAGAGTTCTGTTATTTTTTCTTTGAAAGTTTTATTAGCTGGCATGGTTTCAGGTTCACTGGGATCCTCAGAAAATGTATCAAAGTTGATGAAATAGCCAGAGGCAGTTCTGTCACTTGTTGGAATTGCATCAGGATTGTTTGGAATCGCTGGAGCTGTTTCTTCCTTAGTCATATTAGTATAGTCAGTGGCTATATCATTGTAGACAGGTGTTTCTTGACGAACTGTTATTTGGGACCAAGAGGTACAAGTTCCATTGCTTTGTTGCATAGTCCTTCTTTTCTCACTGCAGGTTTATCAAAGGTGATAAGTCTTTCAGTTTGAACCTCTTGGATTGTAGCAAGATTTGGTCGTCTGCTACATCTTGGGAGTCCACTGGGCCTACTACTTATTATTGGCCACATGATGTGGTTTGACAAGGTCGATGGACACGACTCTGTTCTTCCTTTTTACAGCAAGTGGCGATAGAAACATTGATCTTGTTCCGTGGATTGCTAAGACAGGTACTGGTTTTCTGTGAGAAGGCCCAAATTCCTTCTTCACCGCGATCTTTTCCCTGACTAGATCCCCAATCTTTGAAATCCAGACAGGTCTTGCTGGGACAGTTGGTTTTTCTTCAGTGGTCGTTGGATTTTGTGTTGTGTTGCTCAGACTTCTTCTTATTTCATTTAAGTCCTGTAAAACAGCCAAACGGTCTTTGATATCAAAAGGTTTTTGTTTCACCTCTGAAGTGTGACGATCAAGATCCTGGATGATCATTCTAGTACCAAACAGTAATTCATATGGAGTGATTCCACCCAGAAAATTTCTTGGCAGATTATTAAGACTATGTTGGACACTCGAGCCTAATACCCTAGCTGTTATAGATTGCTTTATGTCACGTTTTTTTCTGAATGCGTAAGAGCAATCCACCACAAACCACCGCCATCTACAAAGCCATCACATAGAAAATGGGGGATGATTTAACTAAGTATGTTTCCTGTTTGAAATCTTCATACCAAGTTTTAAGGCGGTTCTGGTCCGTTTTCATTTTGAATCCGTCTTAGAATGTCTGGTATTACCCCCACAGACGGAACACTATGTGTTTTTGTGTAGATTGAAGCAAAGACTGTACCCCAAGTGTCACATTCCTCCACGTGTGGTGCGATCTCCATTGGTAAACAGATTGTTAGAATCCCGTGTTTCTCATGAGGTGTACTATCGTGAAATACTGCCTCTATTTGAGTAATTTTTTTGAGCTAACCAGAACGGAATTTGTTCCCGTTTTGCGGGTAATTTACCAATGACTGATTGTACAGTCTGTGGTGTAATTTTGTTTGTGTCCCACTGATGAGGGGTGTGCTGTGGAATCTTTATTGCAGGTTTGTTGAAAAGTCATCCTGTGCCCTGAGCACCCCCCCAACTTTATGCTGACTGGAACTGGTGGTAATTGACTCTGACTGACCCTGGGCTCTGTTAAACCAGGCCCAGGGCCAGTGCCAAGCTAAAAGGAACACATTAGAATACAGTTAAGACACCCAACATAAACTAGGTATGGTGGGGTACCCCTGTAATTGGCATGACCTACCACCTAAGTCCATAGTATGTAATAGGGCAGGGGATTGAAACTACCTAGAAGTCTCCAGTATCCTGGGGCATGGCAGTTTAGAGGCCAGCAGATTCTCTGCACCAGCATGTGTGCAGTGCTGAAGCCTGAGGTCAGTTTAAAAGCTGCACTGGTGGTCAGGACAGCTTTTAAACCTTAAATTGTGCCCAAACTCGACTTTGGGGGTAGAGGCCCTTAAAAATTAAAAACCTACCATGTTTTTGCATATTAGGGACCCCCAGGGTCACCTCTAGGTATCCCAGGGGTGGGGGGGTCAGTTATCTATAAGGAGCACCCTTATAAAATGAGTTTTTATATGCCTGGGTAAAGTGAAATTTTACATTTCACTCCCCACATTGTATTAAAGAGCTGCTCAAATTCGACTTTGATGCTAGAAGGATTGGGTAAGGATGATCTGCAATATTTCTGCAGATTCAGAACCCCTGAAGTCTCCCCTAGTTGCACAGGGGGTGGGGGTCCTGTAGAAATTAGGGAAATACTTATTAAATATGGTTTTATAAGCCTTGGTTCTTGAAAAGTGGCCCAGGTCATTTTCCCTATTGCAAACCCCGTGGCCCATAGGTTAACGTGGTAGGAAGTGATTGATTAATAAATATTGATAGGAGAGGACTAGCCGGACCATTCAAAGACTTCCCAGAATGGTAGTAGTAAATCCAACAATATTATATTGTTACATTTCTCCTAAAGTGTACATACAATAGGTTATGAGACTTTCTTGTTTGTAAGTTCAAATTCAGCCTTTCAGTGGTCTGCCCTGATTGGTCAGAGTTAAGTGGATTAGCCAGGTTGCTGGGAGGGCCGTGTGCTGTTCTATAGAAATGCCAAGCCAGGAGGTGGCGCCGTAAACTACGCTCTTCAAAGGCAAGAGGGGAGGCCTGGGTTTCAGTCCACTATGACAGTCTGACCCAGAGTCAGGGCTAGGCTTAAGAAAGGTATGTGCAGATGATAAGGGGGTGTGTTTAGCCAGCTCTTACCTCCTTGCTGGAAAATCAGCCATTATGAATTTGGAAGAATGATGCACTCTGGGACAAACTAATGCCACACTCCACAGGATGTAGTCATAACTATGAGGAGTTGCCCTGCTCTATTTGGTCTGCAGTGACCTGGTGCTTGACCCAGAGAATTTCGAATAGGTATATGAGAGGGGCAGAGCCCTACAGATCTGCTGCTTGAAACTGAATGAAGCAAGAAGTGCCCTGCTGAAAATGTTGCTGTGTGCAAGGAACTCTAAGGCCTGACCTATGAAGACTGCACCATCTGAAACTCCAGCCCTAGGGATTACCTTGCTGCCAAAAGAAACTCCCTGCAAGCTACAGGTTAACAGAGCTCACCTGGACAGCCCCACAAAGAATTCAAAGCCTGGTGCACCAGTGGATTTGTAAGGGTTTTGTTCAAGTGGATTGCAGAATTGAAGTTTCACACTATCAAGGACCCTCTTAGAGATTGCAGAACCTTGGATTGTGTGTTGGATACTTTTGGACCCGCAAGCAGAACGCCAGGAAGGTGTTCTAACTGGACCCCGCTTGCTGAAGAAGGCGGCCCACTACAGTGGTGAGAATTCTTCAGAACAATTTATAAAGGTGTGTCCCTGACAGAGAAAACGAAATGACTTAAGGGGCACTGTTGGTTTTTAAGCACTAGAAAGTAACTAATCTTTAAAAATTCATATCTCTGGTTCCCTACAGTGGATTATTTTCGTTTTGGTGTCATTTAAAAGACACAAATATTACCTATTTTTATAAATTGGTGTTGGATTTTTATTTTGTGTTGTGTCTTGATAATTTACTGAAATTGTGTTTTTAAATGCTTTACATACCGGTCTTTGACGTTAAGCCGGTCTGCTCGCAGCCACGTTACCAAGGGTTGAGCAAAGAAATAATTATCTAAGACCTATGCCGAGTCCTATCATGTGTTAGTGGCCTTATTGCCAGTGGCTGACCTACATTTGCCCCTACCAATAACCCACTTTCCAACAAGGTTGGACTGCTAAAGTCCGCATGACATATTGAACCAACTGTCTAAGGGTAGCTTGGAAACACTGGAGCTGGATTTCTCCGCAAGAGAATAGACAGCGTCTCTCTCAGTGCATCTGCTGGAGGGTCGGCTTCCTTCGGCACTTGTTTTGGCGAGCTGTGTCGTGTAGGTAGATAGTCGAACTGCTCCAAACCACTGTGTGTTTGACTGGGCAAGTGTGGGCATATTTATACCTTGAAGGTGCCTAGTTTGACCTAAGGTTGGACATAATAACGTCATCATAGACTCAGTTCTTTTAAAACTCCATGAGTTCTTGATAAATCAATATTCAAACAAGGGGAAGTCCCGGTCTGCTGAAGGTGGGTTTTTCCAAGAAATCGTTGTGGAGGTTCGGCACTAGTGGAAGTAGCCATGCCGTATTTGGACTGCATAGGCTAAGTCTAAATATGGTTATGATTTCTATGCCTATATAGGGATAGGGTGATTTATACCTATATATGGGCATGAATCTGGAAAATTACACTAGGGTCCCAAATTCATATGCAACAGTTTGAAATGGAGAGGTAGTGGTGGCAGTTCACGTACACTTGCATTCGATGAAAAGTTGTCATAATGCACAAAGTAGCCCGACATCGTCTTGTCTATTTTTGGCAGTTCAGCAGGTTTTGTGAAACAGGAAGATGACTCGATCTGTGGCATGATCATATAGATGTCGTACATTTTTTAAGTGAGATTTCTGTGCTTGATTGTACAGTTGTTTCAATAGGGAGGAGTATCATTTCATTGTTGTTTATAACTTCTTTTTCGAGAGTGGGACCTTCTATCGTTATTAAAGCTTCCATCTGAACTTCCTGTACTGTAGTGAGAGGGGTGTGGTCGCTACTCAGAAGCCCATGTGGCCTACGGTTGAGAATCGGCCACACAGTGTGGTTTGATCAACAACCAGCAAGCGGCAGAAGAAGCCAAGATAGGTACAGGCCCATGTATGATGGGATGTAACGGGGTGGAGGGTCTCGCTACAGACACGGACTGGTGGAAGCCTGACAGTAATCACGCCCCTTCTCTGCTACAGAACTCATGGGGATCGGAGACTGACGAATGGTGGACCAAGCAGGAGGACTATGCCTTTAACCACGACGAGGAAGACCGGGAAGACACACCCCCCTGTGACGTGCTCGTAGGTCTCAACAAATGCGGCAGGGGACAGGTGGTAACGCCTTCTCGTGACGTGTGGCAAGGAGGAGTAAACAAATACCCGGAAGAAGAAGAACCAGGGTGCCCCGACACCGCGGAGACGGAGAAGAGAGCAGAGCGAGGACGGAACGAAGAGGACGGACGAGGAGCGTTGACGGAGGGAGAAGAGGCGAAAAATCCAGGAGGAGCGGTGCCAGGAGGCCCGCGATACCACGCTGCGCCCAGCCACACTCCAGGAGGAGGAGGAGTGTGGCTCTCACAGGTGCGTGACCGGGTAGCAGGCTGGTGGGGAAGGCGGGGAGCCGCCGTGTAACTAGTGTACAGTGTTCCATAGCTGTCCAACCCTCACCCCTTTTGACCTACCTCCTTTGACCTTTTGTCCTTCACTAAGGCCCTCACTCATCCGGCACTATATATAGTTTGTGCACAAACTCACAGGTGTCCTGACTACCCCAGGGTACCCCACGGGAAAGCTTATCGTGAGAACAGAACCCTGAGAGCCTATCTCTTTTCTATTCTATGTGGCGGTGGATCCCGGCCCGGGACAGAGACTCAGAAGAGGAAGACGGAAGGTCAAGTCCCCGTAGAGCCCGAGACCTAGCTGCAACATTGGATCCGGCCACACTAGCAAGGGAAAGGAGGTCGCAACGCAAGAAAAAGACATTCATAAAAATAAAACCACGTTTACCTCACTCTGGTGTCAGTGTCCCTACATCTGAACCGCAACAACTGGTGTCAGAAGTGGGATCAGAACCCTCCATCCCGATAATCGAGATGGATCAACTCACACAGCATTTAATCAAGGGCCAAGAGAAATTGGAGTGGGCAGTCGAACGTCAGATGACGTCGGCCCAGGCGGATCGCAAGACATTCCAATCAGCAATGTCCGCTCAGATAGAGGGACTACACAAAGCACTAAAAGAACCAGGCAGTGTACCTTTGACCGAAAGAAGAGCCCCCGTACCGCATCCATCTGGGGTGTCCCTACAAAAATTCCACCCTGGAGAAGACCCCGACGCCTTCCTGACTAACTTTGAGAGGGGTGCCCGAGCTTGCGGCTGGGCAGAAGAGAAGTGGCCGATTTTTCTAGCCCCACTACTATCTGGGGAGGCACAGACTGCTTATCAAGTAGCGAATGCTACAGGGGTGACTCCATATCGCGAGATTAAAACCATAATACTGGACCAGTAAGGCATGGACGCTGAAGCCTACCGTGTCTTGTTTCGAAAGGAAAAAGGAGCAGCAGGCGAAAATCCAAAAACACTGTTGTTCCGGTTAAAGACCGCAGCAGATAAATGGATCAGACCAGAGGAGATAATGGGCTGCATCTATTTAGAGCAATTTATGGAGGCTTTGCCCTACGGGACACAGAGGTGGCTAAGACAACACGCCGGACTGACCTCACAGCAGGCTATCGAAATGGCCTCCACGTATTCTAGGGCACAACCCAAGCATACCCCTGGGATGGAGAGAAGATGAAGACTCCAGCAACCACTAAACAGGAGAAGAACACAAGAACCACCCTGGAAACACCAAGACCAATACCTCCCAGGCTCAAATACCCGGTCATGAGAGGGCCCCACTGTTTCGACTGTGGAGAGTGGGGCCACATTGCCCTTATGTGCCCAAGAAAGAAGCCTAGCGAAGAACCCATGGAAGTCGGCTACGCCCCTAGAGCTGTGATGTATACAGCCGAAATGGGACCCTCTTTCTACATAAGGGTAATGGTTAACCAGAAGTGGGTGAGGGCATTACTAGATTCTGGGTGCCGTCAATCAGTCATGCAAAAATCCTTTATCCAACCTCATCAACTCATAGATGGATCACAGGATGCGTCCATGGGGACGTAAAACCCTATGCCCTAGCGGAGGTGGTGATATAACCGGTAGGTAGAACCCCTTGTAAGGTTAAGGTCGGAGCGGTAGAGACGCTCCCAGAGGATTTGATTTTTGGTGTCGACAATCTTGATTTCCTAGCCATGTTCAGGACACACCCCCAGATAACAAAAGGAAAAGCTAGCGACGCCTTCATCACAGCAGATCCCTGGAGCCTAGACCGTAATTTCCGGTTTGCACAGGCAAACGACTCCACTCTCTTCAATGCCTGGGAGTCGGCTCATGCAAACCAAGGAGTAGCAAACATCTCTTAACTAGGTTCATCATAGAAGACGGATTACTGTACCGGGAGGGAAAGGTGGGGGATCCCAAGTAGCTTCTGGTACCTAAGGATTTCCGAGAACAGGTGTTATATTATGCACATGCACATTTGACCGCAGGGCACATTGGGGCGGAGAAAACAATTCAGAATATCACAAAGTGGTTCTTTTGGCAAGGGTTATACAAGGAGGCTACCACCTACTGTAGGTCATGTGAGATATGCCAACGGAGGAATACACAGAGACCTGTGCCTTTACAGCCTATGCCCATTATCGGACAGCCGTTCGAGAGGGTGGGAATGGACATCATAGGACCGTTGCCACGCTCATCTAAGGGGAACACCTACACATTGGTAATAGTGGACTACGCCACCCGCTTCCCGGAAGCCTTTGCTCTTAAGTCCCCCAGTACAAAGAATATAGCGGAGAAATTTCTAGAGCTATTTTCGTGGGTAGGTTTCCCTAAAGAGATAGTTACCGACCAAGGGACCCCGTTTGTATCCAGACTTATGAAGGAGGTAACGAAGTCCTTGAATGTCCAACAAATCCGCACTTCGGCCTATCACCCTCAGACAGATGGGCTGGTAGAACGGTACAACCGTACCCTCAAGACCACCCTACGGAAGATACTGTCTTTAGAAAAACAAGATTGGGACAGACTTCTTCCATTGGCACTTTATGTATTGCGGGCACAAGTCCAAAGCTCAACTGGCTTCTCAGCGTTTGAGTTACTTTATGGAATGCAGCCTAGATCCCTTCTAGAGATATCAAAGGAGGCCTGGGAAAGGGAAGAACAAGAGGAGTTGAGGTCACTTCTTGAGTATACCCAGCTCCTACGGAGCAAGTTGGGGAAGTTGAGGGATCTTGCCTATTCCAACTTAGAACAGAGTCAGGTACGAGAGAAAAAAACCTACGATAGAGGAAAGAGATGGAGAACACTGAATGTGGGGGATTGGGCCCTGGTGCTACAGCCCACTTTGACGCAGAAGTTCCAGAGAGACTGGAAGGGGTCTTATAAGGTTATTGAAACCATTGGAAAGACCACATACCGTTTACTGATATCCCCGGCCAGAAAACAATGTTTTCATATCAATATGCTTAAAAAATGGCTGGGATCGCCACCCGGCAACGCTCAGTTCAGTCTACCTACGGCTACCGAGACCTCAACCCTAAAGGCTCTTCCCATAAACCAGGAACTTGAGACCGACAAGAAACAGGAACTTGAGGCCACACTCAGGCCTTTTTCCGATCTGTTTTCCGATCAGCCCGGTTGTACCGGTCTGATCGAGCATAGAATAGAGACTGAGCCCGGGAAGCAGGTTAAGCTACGACCTAATAGGATTCCTGCGGCCAGACGTGAAGCAGTGGGAAAGGAAGTACAAGAGATGTTGCGCCTAGGGGTAATTAGACCGTCCCGCAGCAACTGGTCTTCCCCAATTGTTATGGTTCCTAAACCGGATGGGTCCACAAGGTTCTGTATGGACTTTAGAGCTTTAAACTCCATTTCCAAATGTGATGCCTACCCTATTCCAAGGGTCGATGAATTGATTGAGCGCATAGGGGAGGCCCGATACATAACGACCCTAGACCTCATGAAGGGGTATTGGCAAGTGCCTCTCCGTGAGGAGGACAGACACAAAACGCCCTTTTCCACTGATGAGGGACTGTTTGAGTTTTACGTGCTGCCGTTCGGACTACAGGAGCACCGGCTACCTTTCAAAGGCTGATGCATGGGATCTTACTTCCCTTCCGAGCCTTTTGCTCCGTGTATCTGGACGACATTGTCATGTCATCTTTAGTGGATCCTGGGCAGAACACTTAGACCACCCACGGACCATCTTGTTCGCCCTCAGGGAGGCCGGGTTACACGTTAACGCAAAAAAATCCCGAGCAGCATACACTAAAGTGAAATATCTAGGGTATATGCTTGGTGAGGGAGCAATAGCACCACAAACCGAGAAGGTCAGAGCAATAAAAGATACCCAATTCCCTCACAACAAAAAAGACCTAAGAGCCTTTCTCGGTCTTATAGGGTATTATAGAAGGTTCATCGCTAACTTTGCGGACACAGCGAGCCCAATAACCAATCTCCTCTAGAAAGGGGTGAGCCCTAAACGATTCCAGAACCCATCCACTGAAGAAAAACAAGCCTTTGAGTGTTTGAAGGACGCTATAACCTATCAAGTAAACAAAGAGTTTTCCCTATGGGAGATCCAGTTTTCTCAGATCCAAACAGGATTCAGAGTTCTATCATGCTCAATCCACAACATTCACTCCACTTTCAGTCTGTTGGCTTGGGAGACACTTACCAGAAAGAAAAAACAATGTGTATGTAAAAATATACAATTTATTTCAATAAAAAACATATGAATTCTTATGCATTTGTAATTAAAAACATATAGTAAGACAAGTTAAAACCACCTAGTGTGGAAATGGAGAAAAGATGGGGAAAGACACTAGTATCTGTCTTAATCTAGTCACTTCGGGCCCTAGTTTGACAACAATGGGAGGAATAGTTTTTCCTTATAACCAAAGAGTTTGTTGGCAACTCCGAATGTGACTCTTTTTGAATGCGTCGACGCGTTTCGGGAACCTTAGATGATTGTGGCCCCTTCTTCAGGACAGTCTCGATTTGTTTTCTCCAATACACTGTGTATCACCGATGCAATGGCATCTTGGTGAGTCTTGTATATTATTTGTTCTTTGTTGTTTCTGGGGTCGTTTTCACTTTTACGATTTTCCACGTTCCTATCTCAGTATAAAAGGAAAGGAACCGATTTAAGTTTTCACTGGTATCTTTTCATGTTCGGTTTTCTCTTCAGGTTCCTATTGCCATAAAGCAACCTCCGAGGTTTCCTGTGTTCTTTATTCCACGTTCAGACGGATATACATTCTGACGATGGTTCTATTTGTAGATCAATGATCTCTATTTGCTGGTTTCTTTGGCGCACCCGGGTAGTAAAAGCTTGTGTCTATTTATATTCACCGGTACGTATTCCCGGGTTGCTGCTACGGCGTCTAGAAGATCACCACTTCGTAATTAGAAAAGAGCTATAACCACCAGTCCTGTCCTGACACCACCTGATTTCAGCAAACCTTTCTTTGTGGCTACAGATGCCTCTGAAACGGGCATCGGGGCTGTCCTCTCACAGTTGGGGAGGGATGGGCTAGAGCCTCCCCTGTTATTCATAAGTAGGAAACTACACCCCAGGGAAAAGAAATATCCTACCATAGAACGAGAATGTTTGGCAATACGGTGGGCTATTGAGAAACTGAAATATTATCTTGAGGGAAAGCAGTTTACCTGGTTTACGGACCATGCTCCATTACAATGGATGTATCGACAGAAATCACAATATCAAAGGGTCCTGAGATGGTTCCTCTTCCTACAGCCTTTTTCATTTACGATACAGCATAGAAGGGGTCGGGACCATGGCAACGCAGACTTCCTGTCTAGACTACAACCCCTCCCCGATCGGGAGAAACCAAGGAGGGAGGAGTGTAACGGGGTGGAGGGTCTCGCTACAGACACGGACTGGTGGAAGCCTGACAGTAATCACGCCCCTTCTCGGCTACAGAACTCATGGGGATCGGAGACTGACGAATGGTGGACCAAGCAGGAGGACTATGCCTTTAACCACGACGAGGAAGACCGGGAAGACACACTCCCCTGTGACGTGCTCGTAGGTCTCAACGAATGTGGCAGGGGACAGGTGGTCACGCCTTCTCGTGACGTGTGGCAAGGAGGAGTAAACAAATACCCGGAAGAAGAACCAGGGTGCCCCGACACCGCGGAGACGGAGAAGAGAGCAGAGCGAGGACGGAACGAAGAGGACGGACAAGGAGCGTTGACGGAGGGAGAAGAGGCCAAGAATCCAGGAGGAGCGGCGCCAGGAGCCCCGAGATACCACGCTGCGCCCAGCCACACTCCAGGAGGAGGAGGAGTGTGGCTCTCACAGGTGCGTGACCGGGTAGCAGGCTGGTGAGGAAGGCAGGGAGCGGCCGTGTAACTAGTGTACAGTGTTCCATACCTGTCCAACCCTCCCCCCTTTTGACCTACCTCCTTTGACCTTTTGTCCTTCACTAAGCCCCTCACTCGTCC
Source organism: Lissotriton vulgaris (assembly GCF_964263255.1). Taxonomy (NCBI): domain Eukaryota; kingdom Metazoa; phylum Chordata; class Amphibia; order Caudata; family Salamandridae; genus Lissotriton; species Lissotriton vulgaris. Next base: position 105,084,098 of record NC_141686.1, read on the forward strand.
GGCACTATATATAGTTTGTGCACATACTCACTGGTGTCCTCACTACCCCAGGGTTCCACACAGGAAAGCTTATCGTGAGAATAGAAACCTGAGAGCCTATCTCTTTTCTATTCTATGTGGCGGTGGAACCCGGCCCGGGACAGAGACTCGGAAGAGGAATACGGAAGGTCAAGTCCCCGTAGAGCCCGAGACCTAGCTGCAACATTGGATCCGGCCACGCTAGCAAGGGAAAGGAGGTCCCAACGCAAGAAAAAGACATTCATAAAAATATGACCATGTTTACCTCACTCTGGTGTCAGTGTCCCTACACCTGAACCGCAACATGGGCCGAATTCTTTCTTGTCCACAATTTTTTCCTGACCAGGTCCCCAATCTTCAGGATCCAGCAGGTCTTGCCGGCACAACCTTCACTTCTCCAGTGATGGTGCGTTTTACATGGACATTGCTTTGTAAAGCCCAGAATTCATTGGGGTTCTACGAAACAGCCAAATGTTCATTGATATCAAAATGTGATTCATTCACCACTATGGTGACACTATAGTGGTCTGGTACCAACATTTCCACACCAAACAGGAGCTCATAAGGAGTTTGATCCCCTAGGGATTTTCTTGGCATGTTGTTACGTGGCCTCTGGACCCCATATAGGTGATTGACCCAACTGCCACCCAAACCGAATGCCCTTGCTGTTAAGGACTGCCGAATTTCCCTCGGGATGGTAGGGGGAGGAGTATTGCAAGTTCACATCCAATCTACCCATAGCTTCTTTGTAAACCCGAGAGCTAAACGCCGGACTCCGTCAGAATTTAGTGTACTAATTGCGTATGTCCCGATGAAGACTTGCAAATCCTTTATTACAGTTCGAGTATCAGCCGAGCGCTGTGGCCAAACGCAAAGGAATCTGGAGCATTGCCACCAAGATGTACTTCTAAGCCCCATCTGATAGTAAGGGGATGCAGTGATTCAAATACACACAAGCCAAGGGCTTGTCCGAAATAAATAGAGGTGTCCATGGTGGAGCCTTTCATCTGTTGGCAGATGTCGCATTTAAGGGCAAATCCTTGGTCTGCTTTGATAGACCTGACCAATATGGAGGTGCTTCAGTAATGAAACCGTAGCAGAAATCCATGCCTGAGCAGAACCCAGACCCTAATTTGCAGCTAATATCAGTCCTACACTGCAATCAATATTTGGTATTACTCTATCCCCCACTCCTGGAATCTGAGCATATAGAATGTTTTGTGCATCTAACTTGTAGGAGTACTCAAATAGGGAGCCTTTTGGCAGGGCTGTACCATTGCACATGGCATTAACTGCCACCATAGTAGTTTCGACTATCCTCATACTTGACCAAGTTATTGCAGCAATGACAGCAGTACAAACTGTTGCCTTGGCGGCTACATCTGCCATCGAATAACCCTTCAATGTGAACGCCAAAACGTTGATGAATCAATGTATGAATAACATGAGCCCGTGGCAGGCCTTCTTTCAGCTTTGCAACCTGTTCCCAAAGCATATTGTGCTTTACTGTGCAACCTTTACATTCTCTAAATCCATGCTGCCCCAATAGTGTAAATATTCATTATAGGACTGGACAAAGTAAAATTAATCACACACAATAAGTATGGGGAATTCACAAACCGTATTTTGTAGTGCCAGTATCAGGGCTTTGATTTCTGCCAGCTGTGCTGCAAGTCCCTACGGACTATGTGTGTGTCTTCCCAGGACGTAGCTTTCCATCATGCATGCACCATTTAAGAATAGCGCATGCCGCAGAATATTGCTTTTTCCTTCCTACGGCAGGCTGGGCAGAACCATCGGTATAAATGATGCATTCATATCGATCTAGAGGCATAATTTAATTCGGCTGAGGATATTCTTGTTTGTGCTGCAAGAATGCTTGTGTTTGTAATGTAGAGTTAAATCTGTAATCAACATCTGTTGCAGTGAGACAGTTAGCCCATTGAATCCATGTTTGGATTTAAAGCTTTAGAATTTGGACCGTTCGCTTTGGTGACGGCCTCTAAGGTCGGTACCGGGGTCACGGCAATCATGTGTTTCCCCTGCGCTAGTGCTCTCTCTCTCTCACTACTGCAGTCTGCACAGCTGGATTTTCTTAGTCAACGCAAAATGCATTTCAGCGTTTGTGTACAAATGTGATTTGTATGCAACAGGTACTGTATCGCCTACATAGAAAGTGATGTAGGTGTGCCCAGTTGGTCCACTGACTAAGTGAATCAGCCGGTTAGTTGTGTTAACACGTGTGTGTAAAAGGTTTAGAAGCTATCATATCAGCTTGTATGCAACGTAAAATATCTGTATGTTCCTGTGTCCAATGATGCACTGAAAAAATCAGGTTTAATTAAGGTAAGTCCTGCCAATATTTTTAAATCCTAAAATGGATTGTTGTCTTTTCAGAGTTGTCGTAGGTTGGACCTGGGTACATTTTTCTAAAAAATGTGCTGCCAAGCTTTTGCCTTCACTTGACAGCTCGTATCCTAGAAACAGGTGGCAATTTTTGATTGTTTAAAATAAAATTTGTAACCCAGATGAGCAAACTCCAGACTTATGTGGTACACTCTAGCCAAGTGTTTGTACATATTGTCTACATAGGACAATGCCTCCTCATTACAATCTTGAAGTAACTCACAACCAGCCCAGGGCTATTCTTATACCCCTATGATATTCTACAAAATTGGCGTTGAGCACCTAGTGCTAAGAATGCTGTCAAATATCTGCTCCCAGGCTCTATATTTTGGCAGAAAAATAAATTTGAGATATTTAGTGTTGTTTTGTATTTTTTCTGCACCAACTGATTTAATAGTGTGGCATTATGTGCATTTTGTACTGCAAATGTGCACATGGAAGCGTTTAAATGTCTGTAGTCTAAGACTAGACAGTATGAATTATTATGTTTCATTACAGGAAACAAGGGATTTTTCATGGATGAGGTGCAATTCTCTATTACACCCTGGTACTCAAGTTGATCTAGGATCTCCCTGACTTGTTTCTTTGCTTCGTGTTTCATTGGGTACTGTCTACGTGTTTGAGAAATGGATTTTAATAGGATTTTGTGATAAGGTGACTCATTGTCCCATCCAACATGATTGCGATAAAGTGCAGGAGCTAGCGCTAATGCCCACTCCTGCGCATATTAATTTTTGATTAATTCTGGTAGGTCATAAAAAAGCTGGTAAAATGACATCTTCCCTGGTTACTCCATTAAGCACTCAGGTGGCCAATCTGTTTCAGCCAAAAGAATTTCGTATCTATATGTCAGGTTCTCCTTAAAGAGACTCTTCACTTGCCTGGGTATGTCCCCCTCCATTTGCAGCATTATTTTGTACAAACGATGTGGGACACTTACCCTTGTATCAGTTGTTTCCACCATGATATGCTCACTCAATGCTACTGCTGGCAGATAATCCATCAGGTTCTGGCGAGCTATTGTGACTCCTGCTGCACTGTCCAGCATCAATACTGTTGATTCCCCGTTCAGAAGCAGAGTCCTCAGTAGCCTGGGTATTTCTAATTTTAATCCCAGCTGCCTTCTTTTTAAATTGAGGCTTAGGAGTCTTTTGTTTGTCTTCCTGTTTAACCCCTTCCATGCTCATGGCGGAATGGTTCCGTCATGAGCATCGATGCTCCTGTGCTGATGACGGAACCATTCCGTCATGAGGCCAGGGGCACGAAATCCTTCTGCTGCAGACAGCAGAGGGATTTCCTTTTCACCCCTCTGACCTTGGGAGCTGGGGGAAGAGCTTCCCCAGCTCCCGAGGCCCCCTCCCTGGTTTCTGTTCAATGACGATCAGCGCGCACGTCGGGCTGTCGTCATTGAACACAAACCGAAACTAAAATGAGCCTTTATGCTCATTTCAGTTTCACTTTCTACATGCTCAGTGGGCTCTCAGCCCCCTGAGCACGTAGAAAGACGGGAGAGGTATCATTGGAAAGCCCCAGGAGGGCGATCCCCAAGCAGGGATCCACCCACTAGACACCAGGGAGGGGGGCCTTCATTCCTCCTATAAATAAATTTATAGTATTTAGTCTTTCTGCCCCCCCTGGGGAGCAGATGGGGCAATAGCCCCCCAATCTGCCCCCCGGGGGCAGAAAGCCCACTATACACGAGGGAATTTTTTGGGGGGCACTTTTTTTTAGGGTGGGGACTGCCCGAAATGGGCGCGCCAGTGCCCCCCCCCCCGCACCATTACAGCCTTTCTGCCCCCCCTGGGGGGCAAATGGGAGCAGTAGCCCCCAATTTGCCCCCCCCGGGGGGCAGAAAGCCCACTATGCACCAGGAATTTTTTTTGTTCACTTTTTTTTAGGGTGGGGGCTGCACGAAACTGGCACGCCAATGCCCCCACCACCATTACAGACTTCCTGCCCCCCCCCCTGGGGGACAGATGGTAGCAGTAGCCCCCAATCTGCCCCCCCCGGGGGCCAGAAAGCCCACTATGCACCAGGGATTTTTTTGTGCACTTTTTTTTAGGGTGGGGCCTGCCCGAAACGGGCAAGCCAATGCCCCCAACACCATTACAGACTTTCTGCCCCCCCCTGGGGGCAGATGGAGGCAGTAGCCCCCAATCTGCACCCTCGGAGGGGCAAAAAGCCCACTAGACGCCAGGGATATTTTGGGGCAAATCTGAATTAGGGTGGGGGCTGCCCAAAATGGGCATATCAATGCCCCTACCCCTCCCCCACAAAAATTACAGCCTTTTTGCCCCCCGAGGGGGTATTAGCACCCAATCTGCCCACGGGGGGCAAAAAGGCCAGCAGAGGTCAGGGATTTTTTGGGCAAATGTTAATTAGGGTGGGGGCATTTTCATGCCCGTTTTGGGCAGCCCCCACCCTAATTAAAATTTGCCCAAAAAACTCCCTGGCGTCTAGTGGACTTTCTGCCCGCCCTGGGGGGCAGTTGGGGGCATTAGCCCCCAATCTGCCCAGCCAGGGGGGGCAAAATGCCCACTAGACGCCAGGGATTTTTTGAGAGGGCAAATATGAGATAGTGTGTAGCTGCCCAAAACGGGCATGCCCATGCCCCCAACCCCTCCCCGCAACAATTACAGCCTTCCTGCCCCCCCTGGGGGGCAGATGGGGCAGTAGCCCCCAATCTGCCCCCCCAGGGGGCAAAAAGCCCACTAGACACCGGGGATTTTTTTGGGCAAATTTTTATTGCGTTGGGGGCATTGGCATGCCCGTTTTGGACAGACTCCACCCCAATTAAAATTTGCCCAAACAAACTCCCTGGAGTCTAGTGGACTTTCTGACACTCCTGGGGGGCATATGGGGGCATTACCCCCTAATCTGCCCCGCCGGGGGGGGGGGGGGCAAAAAGCCCACTAGACACCAGGGATTTTTTTAGGCAAATTTTTATTATGGTGGGGCATTGGCATGCCTGTCTTGGGCAGACCCCACCCTAATAAAAATTTGCCCAAAAAACTCCCTGGCGTCTAGTGGACTTTCTGACCCCCCTGGAGGGCATATGGGGGCATTACCCCCCAATCTGCCCCGCCAGGGGGGGAAGGAAGGGGGGGGGTAAAAAGCCCACTAAATGCCAGGGATTTTTTTGCGGGCAAATTTGAATTTGGATGGGCTGCCCAAAACAGGCATGCCTATGCCCCCACCCCCTCCCCCACAAAAATAACAGCCTTCCTGACCCCCCTGGGGGCTGACGGGGCAGTAGCCTCCAATCTGTCCCCCCTGGGGGTGGCTAAAGCCCACTAGACACCAGGGATTTTTTTAGGCAATTTTTTAATTAAAATTTGCCCCAATATCTCCCTGGCGTCTAGTGGACTTTCTTCCCGCCCTGGGGGGCAGTTGGGGGCATTAGCCCCCAATCTGCCCCCCCAGGGGGGCAAAAATCCTACTAGACGCCAGGGATTTTTTTTGGGGGGGCAAATTTGAAATAGGGTGGGGCTGCCCAAAAATGCCATGCCCATGCCCCACCCCCTCCCCTGCTAACATTACAGCCTTCCTGCCCCTTCCGGGAACAGATGGGGCAGTAGCCCCAATCTGCCCCCCTGGGGGGGGCAAAAAACCCACCAGACACATGGGATTTTTGGGCACATTTTTCTTAGGTTGGGGGCTGCCCAAAACGGGCATGCCAATGCCCCCACCCCCCACCCGCAACAATGACAGCCTTTCTGCCCCCATGGAGGGAGGATGGGGGCAGTAGCCCCGAATCTGCCCCCCCGGGGGGGGCAAAAAGCCCACTTGACACCAACAATTACGCTGGCTTTTTTATGTATGGGGGTGGTGGCTGCCCAGAATGGGCATACTAATGCCCCCACCCCAAAAAAATATAGCCACAATGTTTCTGCCCCTTGGGGGCATATCGGGGCAACCCCAGCCCCGAAATCTTCCCCCCAGAGCAGCAGAAAGCCGACTAGGCACGGATTTGTTTTTAGCAATATGCCTACCTGTGGATTTTGGGCCCTAGCGCAGCTGCCACATAGAGAAACCTAGCAAACCTGTACATTTTTGAAAACTAGACACCCAGGGGAATTCAGGATGGGGTGACACGACTGCCTCCCACCAGGTTGTTACCCAGAATCCCTTGCAAACCTTACAAATTGACAAAAAACGCATTTTCCTCACATTTCTGTGGTGGAAAGTTCTGGAATCTGCGTGGATCAACAAATTTCCACCCACCCGCGTTCCCCCTGGTCTCCCGGAAAAAATGGTACCTCACTTGCGTGGGTAGGCATAGTGGCTGCAACAGGAAAATGCCCAAATCGTATGGTGGAGAATTTAAAATAACCTATAGCAAAACTACCTTCTTTTTTGTGGGGGGCACCTGAGTTTTTGGCCCAGGGCTCGGCGGAAAACTTGTGAAACTACCAAACCCAAACAGTTCTGAAAACTAGACACCCGGGGGAGTCCAGGGAGGTATGGCATGCGTGGGTCCCCCAATGTTTTCCTACACAGAACTCCTTGCAAACCTTAAATTTAGGTAAAAAAATCACTTTTCAAAACTTTTTTGCGAGTGATCTCTGTGTAGGCACAAATGTCCTACCGCTCATCGTTCCCCTTGTTCTCCCGAGTAAAATGATACCTCATTTGTATGGGTGGGCCAAAGGCCTGTGACTAAGGTGAGGTGCTTAATTTGTCAATCCCAAACACTACAATTTTTTAAAATTCATTTTTAGCCTGTTCTGCTTTGGGGCATCCACACAAGTGAGGTATCATTTTACTCAGGAGAACAAGGGGAACACTGGGCTGTAGGACATTTGTGCCGGCACGGAGATCTCACGCAAACATGTATGAAAAAGTGTTTTTTTTAACCTAATTTTAAGGTTTGCAGGGAATTCTGGGTAGGTAAACCTTGGGGGACCCACGCATGCCATACCTCGCTGGTTTTATAACCACCAGCTTTTGCAAGAGGGGTTACCTGGGTTTTCGGCCCCGTGCTAGACGGCCATCTAGGGAAACCTACCAAACCCACACATTTCTGAAAAGTAGACACCACGGGGCATCCGAGGAGGTATGGCTTGCGTGGATCCTACAACGTTCCTTTACCCACAATCCCTTGCAAACCTCGATTGTAGCTGAAAAAAACAGTTTTTTCACACTTTTTTGTGTGGGAAAGCGTGGCATCACTGGGCTCACACACATTTTCTTCCACCCAGCGTTCCCTCAGGTCTCCCTATAAAAATGGTACCTCACTTGCGTGGGTAGGCACAGTGGCTGCAAAAGGAAAAGGGCCAAATCGTACGGTGGAGACTTAAAAAATACCTTTAGCAAAACTATTTTTGTTTTTCTGGGGGGAAACCTGAGTTTTTGGCCCAGGGCTCGGCGGCCATCTTTGGAAACTACCAAACCCAAACAGTTCTGAAAACTAGACACCGGGGGAGTCCAGGGAGGTATTGCATGCATCGGTCCCCCAACGTTTTCCTACCCAGAATTCCATGCGAACCTTAAAATTAGGTTAAAAAACACTTTTCCATAAATTTTTTCGTGGGATCTCCGTGCCGGCACAAATTACCTACCACCCAGCGTTCCCCTTGTTCTCCCGAGTAAAATGATACCTCACTTGTGTGGGTGGGCCAAAGGCCTGTGACTAGGATGACCCTAAAACAGTAGAATTCTATGTGCTTATTTGACAGCCCCAAAAACTACAATTTCTTAAAACTACATTTTTGGCCAGTTCCGCTTTGGCCCACCCACACAAGTGAGGTATCATTTTACTCGGGGGAACAAGGGGAATGCATGGTGGTAGGATATTTGTGTCGGCACAGAGATCCCACAAAAAAAATATATGGAAAAGTGTTTTTTTTTACCTAATTTTAAGGTTTGCAAGGAATTCTGGGCCAAAAACTCAGGTTCCCCCCCTCCCCCCCCCCCAAAAAAAACAAGGTATTTTTGCTAAAGGTAATATTTAAGTCTCCACCATATGATTTGGGCCTTTCCCTCTTGCAGCCACTATGCCTACCCATGCAAGTGAGGTACCATTTTTATCGGGAGACCTGGGGGAACGCTGGGTGGGTGGAAATTTGTTGATCCACGCAGACTCCAGAACTTTCCACCACAGAAATGTGAGGAAAATGCGTTTTTTTGGTCAATTTTTAAGCTTTGCAAGGGATTCTGGGTAACAGAACCTGGTGGGAGGCAGTCCAGTCACCCCATCCTGAATTCCCCTGGGTGTGTAGTGTTCAAAACTGTATAGGTCTGCTAGGTTTCCCTATGTGCCTGCAGAGCTAGGGTGCAAAAACTACAGCTAGGCCATAAAAGGGTCAATTTTCAACTGCAAAATTGAGGTGACCACGTTGCATTTTGCGCCGTTTCCTGTCGCAGGCACAAGGCCGACCCACACAAGTGAGGTACCGTTTTTATCGGGAGACTTAGGGTAATTCAGATTTGTAAATCAACTGTTATTACCGATTGAGTTTTCATGCATTTTTCCCTTCCCAATGAAAGACATTGTGTAAAAAAAATGTTTTGAAAAATGACCAATAATTCTCATGCTAGTATGAGTATTCTCAATTTTGAAAATGTGCAAATATATACTGTTTCTAAACTCTATAATTTGTACCCAATTCAGAAATACATAGGTGTCTTTCATACCGATTTTTCCATGTATACATTTTCCAAGAATAAGTGCTCTATACCCAGTAAATAATAAAATACCATTGCAAGTTGCTACTCAGTTTTTGGCTCTGAGTTCGTCGGGTTCTTGGTGAAACTACAAGTCCTATATATCCCCACAACCAGGAAGGTCAAATGGATGTAAGAGTATATTGCTTTCCAAGAGCTGTCAAAATTACAAGAAGTTATAGGTGAAAACGTTGAGACAAAAGGCTGTTATTTTCAACAAATTTTCAATTATTCCAATATTTAACTGTTAGTTTCTATAAAGACACCTTCGTGGATTTAGACAAATGACCCCTTTCTGAATTCAGAATTTGGTCTACCTTTCGTAAATGTATTGCTTTCCAGGATCCATAATTGCTTTCAAACTCATTTCTACCATTAACTGGAAGGAGGTTGACAGCTCTAAAAATAGCAAAAATAGGCTATGTCCCAGAAAAATGCCAAAACTGTGTGAAAAATATTGGTTCTCTGACAAAAGACTGTCATTCCCTAAAAGCTGAGAAAATGGAGATTTCAGCCCCACAAACCCTTTTTTGATAACATTTGCAGGGATAAACGCAGAGGCTTTCATTTGCAGCCCGTTTTTCCCATTTTTCTGAATAAAACGAAAATTTCACTGTATTTTGCTTAATTTCTGGGACCCCTCCAAGGGAATCCACAAACCTTGGGCACCTTTAGAATCCACATGATGTTGGAAGAAAAGGACGCAAATTTGGCGTGGATACCTTAGGTAGTCAAAAAGTTACAGGGGCCTAAGTGCGCACTACCCCAAATCGCCAAAAAAAGGCTTAGCACAGGAGGGGAAAAGGCCTAGCAGCGAAGGGGTTAATGATGTAGTCCGAAGTGCGATGTGTCTCCCTTTTTGGCTTGACTCCCCTTCCGATCTGTGCTCTGACTGTCCGTCTCTCCAAACATTTTTCAGATGACACCTGAAAGGAACTTGTATTAGTATACTGATACCTGTCAGACTTGTTAATATTGTCACAGTTTCTCAAATAGAATTTTCTCTCAGTGTGTTTCTGTTAAGGAGACCAACCCCGTGACTGTGTTTTGTTTTGTTTTGTTTATTGTTTTGTTAGTTTTCCCATTTCTTCTTGGAAGAATTGGGTGCTTGCTTAGAGTTATCTTTTTCAGAATTGCTCTTAACTATTGGTTTCCCAGGCCTGGCTCCTAGAATATCTCTACGTAGTGAAGCATGATTATTCGATAATATTAGGCAATTCTCGCTCCTGTTGTGCAGGGGTGAACTCCCTCAACAGTTGGAGTATAGTCACTCTTGCTATCTACCCTTTTATGTTACTTAACATAATGGTATATACTTGGGAAAAATTACCCATTTGTTTCATCACCACCTTGTCCAGGGCAGGCTCTGCCCTGTATGCTTTCTGTATTGTTTCAGTACATCCGGTATAACTACTATTGAAGAGGTACCACGAGTTCTGGTATAAACAGCGGTGAAGACTGAACCCCAAGTGGCACAATCTTCTATCGGGGGAGCCACCCCCATTGGCAAGCAAATTGTTAATCTGTGTTTTTCCTGCTGGCCCATATGAGGAAAAACTGCTTCTACGGGTATGCTCCTGACTTTCCCATTACCGCGTTCAGCGTTTTGGGGCTAATACCCATAGTAGCCATTTGAGGTTTTGCAGCCTGAGTAGGTTGGGCTCTCAATGTTCTCATTATGTATTGTGTAAAATGTATATATATGTTTACTAAATCTCTATAAAGTATATTCCACTCTGTTACTGGTAAAGTAGCAATGTCTGGATGTGGTGTATAAGAAGCTTATCCCGGCCAGGTCGCTCCTTCTTTACTGAGCATGTTTTCTATGGTATGGGGTAGGGCGCCTTTAAATCATTGAATATGCTCTTGGTAATTTAACGGAATTTCTATGTCCACATATGGAAACTATTTTTCAGTTGGTTCATCTTCAATGTAAGAGTGAAACAGTGTGCGTGCATCTGCAGGCTGTACTTTACCCCAAGAGTAGAATAACTCTGTTTTGAATGCTTCATATGCCTCATCCACAAATGTAATATCTCCACCCGCTGCCGGGAGGACATATTGTAGTAATTTCATAGTAAGTGCCTGTCTGCAATTTCTAGAGGAATATAGAATGTTACAATGCATGCGAATACATCGCATGCTATTACAACGCCGTTTACGCAATACCTTTACATCCAAAGTCATTACAAACACTTGTTGCAGGGGGCGCACTAGACATAGGAATAGTATTATTTACTATTCCTACTCAGTTTGTGCAACAGCAGGGAATTTGTTAGATTTTATATCCAATATCTCTGCGCCCCCTACAGTAAGTTGTTGTAATGACTTGCCATGTAAAGTATTGCATACTAAACAACGTTGTTGTAACAAAAGCGTTGTAATAGCACTGCGTTGTGGAAACCGTGTTGTAAACACGGTTTCCCATTTAGAGCAACTTCCTGCTCCTCAATGTCCTCACCTTGCTCGGTCATTGTTTAAGAAGAGGCATTTAATTCAATTAATTTATAGACATTTGGTATGCACAACGTTGGAAACTTTTAATCCTCCATGCTTGAATATCCTGCAGCCACATATGGTATATCTACTCAGCTGAGGCAGATTTTTCTTCCCACTACAGATGCCTCCGGTTAAACGCGAGTAGGGTCTCTGAGATAGCACAACTGAAATACTCAGATTGAATGCTAAAGAAGAACCCAACCAATGTTGGGTGCATCATGTCGTGTACTTCCTACTAATCCGTAGGATTTGCACATTTGTTGGACAACATAAACTGGGGCTTGGGGTCTGGAGTGATTCGGGCACCCCCACAGGATTTGTTGGCCTATTGACCAGCTAGCTCACAGTGAGCCACTGTAAGCCCCCACCAATCCTATCAGTGAGGAAATGGTTTCCGGCAACCACGGAACATGACAAACTTGACCCCCCTCAGGGAGCGTGGAAATAGTACAGAATCTTTCGCTCGATCACTGGGGATCACTTATTCTCAGAGAAGTATACAGAGAATACTCAGTGGGATGTTTTCAAAAAGTTTATTGAATTGTTATTCTTGTATAAAATATGTGTGCTGCAATGATTAATAGATAGGAGCAGATAAAAGTGATTACGAGCACCAAAAGCGTAAATAGTAGATATGGTTCTACTATGGTGCTAAAACAGTGTATATATGAAGGCATATAACAAGGCAGTTATTTGGCGTACTCTTACTATGTGAACCCTAAGTGTCTAAGTGTACCTAGAGTGTGTGTAGGTGTGGAGCCAAAAATCCCCCCAAGGGACGATACAGCCCTATTACCTGGTGGAAGAGATTGAAGGACCCCATCTTGGTCACAAACTGGACACCCCTTGGGAGATGTCAGACCACTGCTTGGTGAAGTCTCACCATACAGGCACCTTAGTGCCTCCTCTGCCATTCTATCGGGATGCTTATCTTTTTCATAGAAAGCAGCATTGCAATGTGCGTAGAGATTAGTGATGTTAAGGATATGTAGATAGCCCTGTCGCCCTGTGGCTGAAGATAAAAATTAGATTTGTACAAAGTGCGAAAAGAAGCCTTGTACATGATGTTCAGGGCATTGAGATTATGTTGTGTGAAGCTAGATGTGTAAACAAGTTTAGTTTCAGGGAAATTAATCCAACATTGTCAAGCCCACAATTATGTTAACGCCTGAAATGTTATTGTGAGGACAATGTAAGAGTTAAGCTGCTTCACTACATAGGACTAACTCGTGAATAGAAAACCAGGCCTGGCAACATGATGTACACACTGGTGGCAGTTTACCTGTCAAGAGTAAGATATACAGATTCTCTGAACAGGTCCAGGCCAGCCTCAAGAATGAGGTTGTCGAGTTGGGGGTGACTGAGCACTCTAGTAGTCCATGGGCCAGCCTAGTAGTACTGGTGCCCATGCACAATAGAGTAAACCTGAGAGGAGTTTCTAAGTGGACTACAGGGGCCTCAATGCAGTCACTAAGACTGATGCCCACACCATAGCAAAAGCGGATGAGCTAATTGACAGGTTGGGGGCAGCCAAATATCGGAGTACTTTTTTACCTGACATTAAGTTATTGGAAGATAGCCCTCACCCCAGGAGCTAATGAGAAGTCTGCTTTTTCCACACCTCAAGGCCATTTCTAATTTAAAGTGATGCCCTTTGGGTTGAAAAATACACCCTTCACTTTCCAGAGGTTGGTGAATCGAAAACTCTCAGGTCTGGAAAGTTTCACCACAGCTTATCTTGCGGCAGGTTTTTAGTTCCACCTGTGAGGATTACCAGGTCCGCCTCAAGGAAGTGCTTCAGGCCCCGCAGCAGGCAGGCCTATCACGGCCAGAATGTGGCAGATCCAAGTAAGAGCCTTTTTTTGCCCTGACTGGGTACTACTGGAGATTTGTGAAGGGTTATGGTATCATAGTGGCAGCACTAATTGAACTCACATCCAGGAACTAACCCCGAAAAGTCATCTGGACTGAGCAGTGTCAAACGTCTTGACACTCTCAAGGAAGCTCTGTGCTCAACACCTGTTCTGAAGGCCTTGATGTCAGTAAGGAATTCATTGTTCAGACAGTTGCCTCTGAACATAGGATGGGGCCGTGAGGTCATAGGTAAAGGATTTTGGACAGGATAAGCCAGTTGCCTTCATTACCAGAGAGCAGCGCTAGAGTGCCACTAAGAGGGAAGCCTTTGCTGTGGTTTGGTCCCTAAAGATGCTGAGACCCCTACCTGTGTGGGACTCACTTCAGAGTTCAGACCGACCACATACTTTAGATGGTTGATGCAGAAGAGGTGAGAACCCCAAGTTGTTGAGGAGGTCAATTTCCCTACAGGGAATGGGCTTTACAATGAAACAGACCTGGGACTAACCATTGCCATGCAAATGGCCTTTTCAGGTTCGTCCACTTAGATGATGAGAACTACCAGGATAAAGGTTAGTTGGTTATTAACTTTTGCCTGGGGGTCAGGTAGAGGGGAAGGGGAGGCGTGTAAGGAAATACCTTGTCTTGTATGGTCGACCCCAAATTTTCTGAATGATGCCGCTGGATTTTTGACTCAGAGAGTGCACTGAGGACTGCTAATCAGACCTCAGTGCCAGTGCTCTGATCCCTAAATGTGTATGTTCCATTGGCTAAAGTCATATAGACACAGGCTAATCTAACAGGAACTCCCTATTATATGGTACCGATGGTGCCTACGGCATGGAAGTTAGAGAGTCACCCAAGGGAATGCCAACCTGGAAGTGACACAGGTGAAACCAGTCTCCAGGTCAGCCATTGCAGACTGGAAGGCGAGTTTTAAACTGCTAGCCAAAATGCAATTTATAGCAATGGCAAAGTCAAACCCCCCCCCCACTATGGCAGGTCTACTGAGCCCTGCAGCAAGGGTGCAACATATTTTACAAGCAGAACATGTATTGTTCATGTTCTGGCAGTAAAAACGTGAAAGTGTCGTTTTTACTGTGGAAAGCTTCGTCACCCCATTGGCGAGAAGAAGGTTACACATGGACACCTCAGCTTTGGTAATGGTGTGACCAAAGTTGATACTCCAAGGTATCAAACAACAAGTTGCATGAAGCCTAACTTGATTCTCAAGTCGAAATTTAATCAAGCACAACAGAATGGCTAGTTTAGCTAATAACTTTTTCCAGGAAATGTGTCTGTTACGTGGCCATGAGGACAGAAGGTTGAGCTCTTTATTCACGTCCCAGAGGGTGGAGTATCTAGGCTCTCGGGGTAAGAATAACCTAATGCCTCAGAGCAATTTCCTAACTAAAGGGTGTTCTCCAACTGTGTAACCTGTAATCACTACGTGGCCGGCAGAAATCACAGATCCAAAAGTATTGACCGATCTGTAGGTCATTCCCTATGCCGCTAAGGAGACTAAGAAGTTTAGGACGTGCACAATGTTGGCTCCCACGGGATCCAGACTTGCAGACACCAACCTACTCATCAAGACCATGGCTGATCGATACCTCTTGACGGTGCCATCTGCTGGAGGTGGTGTACTGGGAAGGGCCAGCTGAGCGCCCCTCTACCACGGCTAGCCCCAGTGAAAACAAGCGCATTGACAATGCCCTTGATTGTGCTTTGTCTAGTGAGTGGAACGTAGAAACAACAATTTACTAAGCTCTTTGATGTATGGATCACCAAAGAGCCCTCTGTGCGTCACCTGCCTTTCCTCTGAGGTGGCCAACTCTCTGTAGCGATCACTCACCAGAAAACAGGGCGAAAGGCGATGTACAGGAAAAGGTACGCATTCACCCCATGGTTTAAGGTCAGAAAGAACCTGACGCACTACATGTCCCAGTAGGCAACGGGGCACGTTCGAGGAAGGTTGAGGGCAGGCAGTACTTAAGCACCTCCTTCTTCCTAGACCGGTGCTTGACAATCGTCTGGATTCTAGTTCCCTGCCAGATCCCAGCATGAAGTACTTGCAGCATTTTCCAGATTTCTACAGAAGAGCCTCTACCCCGCCAGTTCTGAAACCGCAGATGGTGAAACTACCCCAGAGGAATCAAAGACGTTTCCGGTCAGGTATTACGGGAAGAAGCGAGCGCTTCGTTCCCGTGTGTATATTTGTTATTGCCTTTTTGACTGCCAAATGACCTTTGCCGCTTGACTCGAAAGGAATTACAGTCACGTTCCTAATGTCAGCTGCGCTTGTGTTTTTTCCTTCCCGTGTGAGCCTGGATTAATCCCTGCCCGCATAACGATATCCACTGGAGGGTGTGTTTTCGTGAGGGCATTGAAGTATTCAAGCGCTTTGTTTTTGTTACTGTTTGTTTTGGTTCGAGTCTGTTGCTCGCAGCTAGGAAGTGTTGCAGGAGGTAACAGACATTAGTTTTCAAACTTTTCTCTACCGGGTGGTAGTGTTCATTACCTAGATCCACGAACCAGCAGGATCTGTACTATTTCTTTTTTCACACGTTATACTATCCAGTCGCCCTCGTAAGGAGAACCATTTTATGGCCACGAGTTTTTATGTTTAAATGACTACTTTCTCTCGAGGACTTCTTATATTGATTCATAGTGGGTTAACAGACCTTATGTTACAAATAGCCACTCTGGATCGCAAAGAAGTGGTAATTCATTTCAGAAGTGTTTTAGTTGCTGAGACTTTCTGGTGAGTGGGCATAGGTTATAGGTTATTGACATTGTGTATACTTCCAGTGTTCTCCCTTTACATCTGCTGTGTCTTCTCTTCTGAAGGGTTGCTTCCATAGAAGTGCCATAACCTCTCCTGGAACAGACCTTGATGAGACCAGAGCACAAGCAACAAGTTTGTTGTTTTATCCCCTTCCCTTTTTCCCCAGGGCTCAATTCTACGCAGCAGGATTCCCATTCCTCTGTTGGGGATTGCGTTCAGGGAAGTAGGGGAAATAAGCTACCACCATCGTCCTTGCTGGTGAAAAGAAAAAGGTTAGTGGCATTGTTTTTCATACTTGTGCTGCTGACAGCCTGACACTCTCCCAGCTTAGGGTTGATCCTGATTGGCAAGGACCTGCAACCCCTCAGTCAAAATAGCGGTTAGCATTACCAAGAAATATAATGGAGCGCTGGGCCCAGCTGGAGCGCACATGTGGGGGAATTAGGGTACCAGAGGCCTTGGCATCCTCGGCCATATCAAAAATCTTCACAAGTGGGCCAGTGACATCCAGGAATTTATCCTAGCAAGACCGCCAGGAGCGGTCGATACCCTTCTTGGGGTCTTTAATATATTTGGCCAGGAACGAGACCATCCGGGCATCAATATCTGGTGTGAAGGCCACCTTCCAGTCCAAAGCCAGGCGGGCGCATTCTGCCTATAGACGGTTTCAGACCTCCTGGTAAAAGGGTTTCCGTACCATGCTGGATACATAATTAGCCACCTTGTCACTGAGCGTCCACTTCCAAGAGTGAAGATGCAAGCGGTCAGGGGCCAAGAAGTCAGACTGAGGGTCTGAAGGAACCTACATAGTAGACAGAGGACCAATGGGGGGGGGGTTGGAAGATCTCCCGACAGGTCATGATCATAATCTCTTCGAAGTCGTCGGGGAACCATCTGAAGGCGGAGGGGAGGTTGACCTGGGCCCCGTCTCACTGGGCTGTGAGAAGTTGGTGGGGTTGAGTAAATCTAGGGGTGGAGGGGGGTTCTCAACCAGAAATGCTTTCTTCATCCTGGCAAAAGCATCCAGGTCCATCCCGAGTCATGTTGGCGCTTGGGAAGATAATCAGAGTTTGAGGTAGAGGCCGACTCTGGAGATTTTGGGGCCAAAGGCCTGGATGGTCTTCCCTCTGTGCGAGGGGTTGTAGACACCTCTGTGCCAGTTCCATAATTCTCTTCTCTAGAGGGGCCACTGCATACGGAGCCGTCTACTTTGTTGCAGAACTTGTCCGGGATAATATTCCCCATACTCCTCCCTGGTGTTTGTAAGGTAAGGATAGGTAATTAGGATGGTATAGATATAGCTAAAAATTCCAAGCAGTCACCACCCACCAGGTAAGAGGGTGTAGGGTTAAGTGGGTGAGTCAACACCACCAAGTGCCCAGTAGCCTGCAGTCAACATTATAGGGCTCTGGAGAAAGGAGCCGGACTAGCACTTGAAATAGCACTTGCAGTAAGTTACTGCAGGCACCAGACTGTAAAGGTTCGAGTGATGAGACTAAACATATTTATATGGGAGCTGGGAACAGTCCTCCCTAGGCCTTTCTCAGTAGGAACGGCCAGCAGACAAAAGACCTGAAAATGTGTTAAAACAGCTCATGGTATAATTGCAGCCTGGGCAGCATTTCCGGTAACAGGAGTCTAGGCTCCTGAACACAACGCCTTACCCCTTAGGGTGTTCTAGCTCGAGGCTGACAGGGCCTGATTGCCTCATAAGATGCTGCGAGCAGAGGCACTGAGCTAGATGAGAAATTGAAGCGCGATCCGCGGTCAACAGGGTAAATGAGCATCTCGATAGGATGCGGAAGGAGCATGCGTTCTCTCGAAGTCTGCGGACCGATGCGCGCTTAGGCCTCTCGACCCCTCAATGAGGGGGAAATGCCACACACACAGGAGAGGCTGTGAAAGGAGCGACAAAGCGTTTCCACAGTCGCTGAGTAATGAGGTGCGAGCTCCTCGCTGGTAGGGAAAACACGAGGAAAAATCAAGGCAAATCACAGAACAATAGTATATAAATTAAAAAGGACCATAGTCCCTCACTCAACTTGTATGTCTGCGAAGAGCAAAGAAAGAAAGCAACTGGCAGGGGAGTAGGAGGAAAATACGCCAAGGTGGTTCCTGATTGGACATGAACTGTTTTGCTTTGTGACTTCATCATTTCCAAGGGTTATGGGAAATGAAGTTTGTTCTACTGTTGTTGAAGAAACATGGCTGCTGAGCAACGAAATGAAGAAAAGATAGCATAATCTTTGCCTACGGGTCCTGACATAGAATTCTAGGTTTTCCGAACCCCTGGTGTATCTTTTTCGTTGTGGTGTCTGAAAATACACAAAATACTTACTATTTGTTTTATAAATTGGTGTTGGATATCTTGAGTGCCTTGTCGATTTCTTCTTCAATTGTTTTGGTGTTGTTTAAATACTTTACACTTGGTCCATTAAGCCTTGCTGCTCAGAGCTGCAGCTACCCATGGCTGAGCTGAAGGTTGGAAAAACAAAACATACAAGACCTAAAGGGGTTGGTGAGTGTATTACACAGTGAGGTTGCACAACCACACCATATAATACACCTAATTTTCTCACACCACTCCTTCAAAGTAGTGCTCTACATTATTTGCCACACCAGTCCCCTCAGAGGAGTATAGTGTTTTATAAAACTGTGAGAACAGTATCACAACACATCTAGCCCGTCCAGTACCTGTCATATTTCATGTAAAGTAGGGAAACACTTGGGGAATGGCCATCAAGCCAGCTAAGGCCCCTCAACAAATGTCTAGGATGACAGAGGGAAAAACAGAATATAGCTTATCATGTGGAGCATAACAACATTCCATGGTACCTACCTAATACCTCAGCTTAGTGAAGATAGCATCCAACAATAGTGCACTTCATGCGGTCTTCAAAAATGCATCACTACAGTGCACAAACAGGCATTCATTTAGTATAAGGAGGCTTCAAAGTTATGTTTTGCACTAAGAGTAGAAGCTATTTTAACAGCGCAGCTCATAGGCTCAAAGCTGGCCATCCTCTGGAACTCAAGGAAGGAAGCGAGTAGTGGCATTACTTCATCACACTGGTTTGTCAGTGGAGGGGGATCTGGAGACACTGGGTGTGCTCATTTCCTGTGTATCATCTTGTGGCCCCTTCTGTAGGAATTCTACAACCTGCTGCAGGGTCTGAAAAATGCACTGCATTTCACATAAGGATATTTGAAGGCTGGCTGCCTAGAGTATGGTGTACAGGATGTTTGCCTGCTGAAGCTTCTGCTTGGCTGAGATAAGCTTGTCCTGCGCTTCCTGCACTGCTATAGTGAAGACTGGGAACAGTGAAACCATGATACTCTCAAAATTCAGGGTAGGTTCCTCCTACGGGAGGTGAAGAAAGGTATCCTGGTCTCAAAAATTGAGCAGGTAGGAGATGAAAGGCCGAGGAGGCACTCCTGGTGGCGGCTTACTAGCAAGAGCATCAGCACTGAACTAAACAGTGTTGCTAGCATCTTATCAATGTAGTATTTCAACCTCTGAGTGTTAGGAAACTCTGAGATTCCTAGTATACAAATATTGTTATGCCTAAAATGCTCCTCTAGGTTTTCGTATTTTAGTTGCGATGACCTTGAACTCGAGAGCCCCACATGGTAGGAATGAAGCTCAGTAAGTTCCTCACCCACAATTGCTGTTACATATAATGGCTGCGAATAGCACTATATCAGATATACATGCAAAGGCATGGTCTGTGAAGCTGATACCTATGGTGATGTAATAAAAGTAACTCAAAGACAATTCTTACAGAGGACAAGAAACACCACCTAGGTTGTCAGCTGAGCCCACGGATCCTGGCGATCAAACAATAACATGCAAGGCGGTAATAGCAAGGGTGTTAAACTAAATACACAACTACGATAGACAAGGAGCTAGCAAGGAGGAGTGCATAACAGGAAAGAAGAGAAAACAAAGAGCACACTTGACAGAAAGCAAATAACAAACATGCAAGGAAACTAGAAGCAAGATAGGAGTAGAAAGGCAGCAAACTATAAACTGTAACAAAGGTAACGAGATGACAAGCAGGGTCTGGAAAAGGTACATACAGTAGGAGAGAGGCTACTAGGGTGCACTAGAGTAATACTGGTTTAGGAATCCAGGAAACAATGTAACAATGCAGGCAATGCTAATTCAATAAACAAGTAAATTGCTAAAGCTCAGGAATCAAAGTAGCACTGAAGGCGGTGCTAGTTCAGAAACAAGGAATAGCTCCAGTGGAGGAAATAAGGAGTCAAGATAACACTGCAGGCAATGCTAGTTCAAGTCAGGTCAGGAACAAGTAATAACTATAGCTCAGAAACACAAGAATAATAACAATAGCAAAAGCACAAGAAACAAGAGTCAGTCTCACAGGAACACAGCTACAATGACCAACCCTGGACTGAAGGGAGCTAAGCCTCAAAAGAGCTCACAGTAATCACATGGTTGAGGTGTGAGCAGGCTAGTAGCTACCAGCCACAGGTGGGCTGAATTCCTCCACCCATCCTTGGCCTGCAGGGATGGACACGAAGCAGTGAGCAGGGGATTATAGGCAATGAAGCTTCAAGCATGAGCAGACTGGCTTCCACAAAACCTGACATATACTGAGAAAAGATGGCAATTTCCAAATAGTGCCCAAATCGTTGAAAGTCAGTATATGCATGAATTCAGCCGCCTGGTGGTGGGCACGAGCGTGTGTGTAGCATATTGTGACACCAAGACGTCCTCAACATGGAAATATGTTGTTCAACCTCCTGAAGCCTGCTATCATGTATTTCTAGGGTACTAGAACTTGAGTCCATCCTGGTGTCTAGCGAGTCCATATTGGATTCTATATAGGGGAGACAGTTTTGCATGGTAGGGAGCAGAGCTGTTATGTCGCTGTTATCTGCCACACCAAAGCTGCCCCTGAGCACCAAACGTACTGGCCTCAATGGAAGACAATTTCATATTTTTACATGCTTCAAATTGCAGTTTAGGTTGCCTATGGTCTGCTTTGTCCATTATACAGAGTCTTCTCCTGTTCCTTAATCTTGTTAGGTGAGACAGCATGTGAAGCAAATTCTAGCACAAGAGACTGACACCTTGTACCAATATCTGTAACCAGTCCAACACTGCCAGCCCACAATGGGGGTGGAAGCCTGGGTCTAGCAGTTGGTTAAGCGGTCTGCCACAACCCCATGGAAAACAGGATTGTGTGTGTGGGGGAGGGGGGGGGGGGACTGTTGTGTAATTCCTATACACCTATATAGGACCTGCGCGTTTAGACAACCTACATTGTAGGATTGGTGTCCAGACTGATTCTAGACACACACAGGGTATGTTAGCCTGTATACCAGTTAGCTCACAGTGCCACTAGAAGCCCCTCTTACCAAGGAGAGAATAGTTCTTGACAACTATCAAACATGAAAATCCTCGTGGAAACAGTGCTATACTTTTCGCTCAGTCACTCGTGCCCAATTTGTCTCAGAGAGATACACAGAATAAACGGTGTGGACGTTTTTCAATAAGAATTTATTGAACCAGCATCATTCTAGTGTAAAATAGGTGTGTTGCAACAACCATTAGACAGAAACAGATATAAATGATTAGAAGCACTAACAGAGTAAAAGGATAGTAGATTTCTACCATTGTGCTAATACAATGAATACAGGCAGTACATAAAATACATGAGAGTAATAAATGTGTACTCCTACGATGCGACTCTAACTAGATGTACCCAAGTGTACCTAGCATGTATGTAGGTGTTAAACCAAGAATCCTTTTAGGATAAAGTCAACCCCGTTACCTGAAGTAAGAGACTGTGGGACCCAGTCTTGATCTCGAGATGGAACCCCGCGAGGGATGTCTGATCACTGCAATCTGGAGTGTCTGAGTGCAGGAACCTCAGCGTCTTGCGTTAGTGTGTCAGCATGGAAGTCCTTTTCTCTTCCCACCACCTCCGCAAGATATGGTGTTTATATACCCAAAGTGGTACCCTCAGGGCTTCTACCTTGCTGTGTCATGTCAGACTTAGGATGATGGAAGGAATGATCCAAATACATAGTTATTATGTGGGAGATGGTCGCCCGGCTGAGTTTCCAGGAATCCTCATGCATAATGGATGAGGCTAGTTTTCAGGGGAAACCCTGCGTCCTGTGAGCAGTATTGTAACTAGGTAAAAAGTCAGTCCCAAGAACCGTTATGAATTGTAATGGTAGGGGAGAATATAGGTGAAAGGGTAGATGACTACCTGAGCCTATATTGGGGTACCTATATGAAACAGAACACTACAAACACACCACTTTCTTGTGGGGGGGATTTCACCAATAGCAAAATCCTCTGTGTTTTACAAATTTCTACTTAAATGTCTATCCGGTCTCCCCATGCGGTTCGCATCACTTTCCACTTCAGAGTTTCATGGTAGTTATACAGAAGTGTTATTTAACAAGCCTGGAGAGGTAGGACTCTCCAATCCATTGTCCATCCTCACACACGGCTGCTCCCTCTCGCCAACCAGCCACTGCCCTGGTTCAGCCTTTGGAGCCGGGAATCATGGATAACAGGCACACAATATTTTGTGCACCACTGTGGCCCTCTAGCACCTAGGTCTTTAGCGCAAGGCTGATCCCTGCTAAGCAATGGATAACATCTCCACCCATCCGCCCCAGTCTATGGATTTTTAGCCTATCCTCACTAGCGCTCTACGGCGTTGTTTAGTTTCCACAGTGCAACACTCACCAAGGATGCCTTTATTTACCAAGCTGCTAACAGATGCTCAACCGGGTTATCAAAGTGGTCAACTTGACATACTGTGCTGGGCCACCATTTCTTTGCGATGCCTCCACTCACCTCCCACATCGGCCTCTGAACTTAAGCTGGCTTTTCTTACTTCTTTCTGTTGCCTTTGCTGCCCAATGAATCAGAGTAATGCCAAACAGTTCCCTCTGCCCACACAGCCTTATCAGAATGCGACCATCTTGTGCACCGGCTCTCTGGCACCTCAAAATGAGTATCAAATCTCCAGCTCTTCTTTCCATCTCTTCTTTCTGGTAACAGTGTTCAAGTTGAATAACCAACTGAATGAATGTATCAAAATCTCTAGGACTGTGAGGGACTTGACTCAACATATTTTAAAGTTCTTCATTTAAACCACTGTAGAACAGAGACTCTTCTTTTCATTGGGCTGGGTTTATCATTAAGGCTCCCGTTTTTCCATTTAAATGGATTTTGCATATAAATACAGACGGAAAAATATATTTCCTTTGTCTGTATTTATAAATAGAAACAGAAAAATGCCAGTACATATGTTAACTGAGAGATTTTTTGTCTCTCCAGTAACGTCACGTATTTGCCTTTGTAGATTGGTCAACCAGGTTTGAGCTGCTCCGGTCGGACCCTAGCTTTTTGTTTGTGATCCCCTGTGAAATGGATCCAAAAAAGAAAGACACACTTATGCTGGAAATGTCATATTTTTCTGAAATTTTTGTCTTACAAAGTGCATCCTCAGAAAAGAGAGGAAAAAAAAGTGAAGAACATGTTCAAAACATGTAAAAATAAAAAAAATAAGCAAATCACAGTGGTTGCAAAGTGGTCAGATTGGTTTTATTCATACTCAAACAATTTAGCACCACATTACAGAGTTTGCCAGCAAAGTGATACTTTCATTTTCTCTTCTTACTTTGAACAGCATTGTTTTCCCTGAGTAGGGAAGTGCACCATTTCTGGAGGTATTGCAAAAGGTTGTTGCCATAAAGGCACATGGTAAGGGGCCATCACGCCTCCTTTTGTTGCAGTATCCTGGCAGGGAGCTATTGGAGGCGGGGGCATGCACACCTTAATCAATGAAGGGAAAACAAATGCACACAGATTATTACTTCTCCAGTACTTAAGATAGGCGTGCTTTTGATTTTCTTCAGGCCCTGTATATAAGAATTAGGCATTCACTGTATGAATGTGAGAAGTGTTGGTCTGTTCCAGTATTTACAGAAATAACTAAAATACCTCTATTTTGCTTTATTTCTTTCATAGTGCTATAGCGCTACTCATCCCAATGCAGGGTGCCAGAGCGCTTGACTTCACAGGTACACATTATACATTGACTATAAGTCATATGTGTGTAAGTAAATGTGTAGGATATATTAAATAAGACAGTGAGGGCTACAAGGTGTAGGAGCCACATGTCCTTCATAGCTCACAGAGCTTTATTTAAAGATTACAATTTATGAACTGCAAGTAACAAAAGGATCTCTTTGTTAAAAGCAATAACCCATTTACCCATCCAAATAAATCTATCTAAACCTATAACAACCAAGTGTGCATCGTCTATTGAAATAAATGCGAAAAAATACCAGCTGCAGCGTCTTTTTTTGCTTGCAACAAAAATATATGTGGATAAATTAAGAGGAAATGACCACAAAAAAAAAATATAGGAATAAATACAGAAAAGTTAAAAAAAATTATATATCATAAAACCCAAAGCCCTACTTATAATATTAATTTAGTTGGACCTGTATTTTAAAAAAGTAAAAACAAAAATTATGTTCCTACATGAAATCCAACAACTTATAGAATAATTGGGAAACGGTATGCCTACAGAAAATTCTGTGTTATTCGGACTTAAACAGAACTTTATTATTATTAAGAGAAGAACACCTAAAGAAGGGTATGGGGTTTGTAAATCGGAGGACCCTTTCCCAATAAATTCAGGGTCACTAATCTCTGACAGGGTAGAATGGAGATTGTGGAAGATTGGTGACTGGAAAGTTAGGAAGCTAGACCACTATCCACCGCCAGGTGAAACTTCTAACTTGCAACTCATTTCTGGATTGATCGAGGCAGAAGGGTATTTAACAGCTTTATTCCAAAGCCTGTTCGTCTTGCAGTGACTCGTAGATGCACTGGGTCTCAGCTTCATTTGGGCATTCACTCTATTTGGCCTCCTGCACTTTTGTTGTTTTTCACCTATCCGCGTTTCCTTGTGTATACTTTTCTACTACCCTTGTGGCTGGTTTTGTGGTACTCTGTGTTAGTTTGACCACCTGCTGTTAAACTGTGGTCTCCGATGCTTGGACGTCCTTGTGAGCATTGCCCCTATACATATTGGCAGCTCTTCTCACAACCTGTCCACCAACCTAGGAATCGGGTAAGCTGGCTGGTATGCAGGACTGAGGTCATCTTAGACATTACACTTTTAGAAGAGTGTGCATTTGACCTGTATACCTTTATCACACTTATTCTGCTTAATCCTTTTCACATCAAAGAAAGACTGTTGCATCCTGAGCTAACCGCTGCCATTTCAGTCCTGGTTTTGGCATTACCAACCCACAACAGCAAGCGCCCCTGTGCGCTCGCTCTTCACTCCTTGTTTTTCCCTTGCTGCTCTTGTGAGGTATTATGCTATTTACTACCTGCACTGAGTCTCCGGGACAGCAAGGACTTTCAGCTGATTCACGTCTTCAGCTGAAGTTACAGTTGTACAATAATTGACTATTTTTTTCCACCGCTGATCAGGCAGTTGGACCCCAGATAAGTATGATCGCTTAAAGGCAACCTTTGCTTTTGGCATGAGGAAGACTTAAAGGTCTGGAAAAGATATTGAAGACTACAAAGTAAATCTCCAGAATACTTTTCAGGAGGTATGTACGTGGGAAATAATATTTGTGGAAGGCAGATTGCTCCTGTTTGATTCCCAGTTTTGTTTGTGCTAAAGGCACAATTAGGTGAGGGAACAAGAGTCTTAGGCACCAGAGTCTGGGTGGCATATTTTCGGTCTATTCTATGGGATATCCTGGTAATCAGCTGAGGTAAGCATTGGTTCTCAGCACAAACATCTGTTATATTTCTCCCTAATGCATCTGTGGCTCTCCCTAGATCAGTCAATAATATAGAGTTAATATCTTCGGGCTCCAATGATTGTTGCGTCACAAACTTTATGCTCCGATTTCGCTAACGTCTTTCATGAAAAGAAAGCATGGCTTTTATTCTCTTTTTTTCCTGCAGTTTATGACTTAAAACTACCTCCTTGCCTGCCGCTTGGCGTTTTCTACACCTCCTATAGTACACTCACGGTTCCTGGTCTTAATTTCTTCCAGTAACCATGGACATGATTTTGTAGAAGCTTAATTGAATCACTTTGGGTTCCCCCAAGACTCCTGTCCAGCCAGATTGCTCAGATTTATGGTACCAGTGGTTGCTCCTGTTCTGACCTCAATTTCCAATCCTATAATCCATTGGTCAGGTTTCCAGATTTCTGTAAATCAGCTTCCATTATTCCACTTTTATTAGAAACATTCCATAGACCCCCTGACTCTGGCCAATCAATGTTCTATGTCCCTCATACCAGTAATGCACAAAATCATGTAGTTCTGACAATATTCAACTCCCAGGCTGTATCAAATAGAATACTATACTGAATACCGTTCATATAGTTTTCATCCTACCTTTAATAGGGAGACTCTGTTGACAGCTTCCAGTAATGTCGTCTGCATGATCCTATAAGTCATATGTGTGTAAGTAAATGTGTAGGATATATTAAATAAGACAGTGAGGGCTACAAGGTGTAGGAGCCACATGTCCTTCATAGCTCACAGAGCTTTATTTAAAGATTACAATTTATGAACTGCAAGTAACAAAAGGATCTTTGTTAAAAGCAATAAACCATTTACCCATCCAAATAAATCTATCTAAACCTATAACAACCAAGTGTGCATAGTCTATTGAAATAAATGCGAAAAAATACCAGCTGCAGCGTCTTTTTTTGCTTGCAACAAAAATATATGTGGATAAATTAAGAGGAAATGACCACAAAAAAAAAAATAGGAATAAATACAGAAAAGTTAAAAAAAATTATATATCATAAAACCCAAAGCCCTACTTATAATATTAATTTAGTTGGACCTGTATTTTAAAAAAGTAAAAACAAAAATTATGTTCCTACATGAAATCCAACAACTTATAGAATAATTGGGAAACGGTATGCCTACAGAAAATTCTGTTATTCGGACTTAAACAGAACTTTATTATTATTAAGAGAAGAACACCTAAAGAAGGGTATGGGGTCTGTAAATCGGAGGACCCTTTCCCAATAAATTCAGGGTCACTAATCTCTGACAGGGTAGAATGGAGATTGTGGAAGATTGGTGACTGGAAAGTTAGGAAGCTAGACCACTATCCACCGCCAGGTGAAACTTCTAACTTGCAACTCATTTCTGGATTGATCGAGGCAGAAGGGTATTTAACATCCTCCTCAATCTGTTAGCTGTCTTTGCCATGGTCTCATGTAGGATTCTCCTAGATAGACTCACAGCGGGGTGTCTACAAGGGAATGCACTTGGCTGGTTTACTGAGTAGAGTTTATAATCTGTGGCATATTGAATAGATGCCAATGCCCTGAGTCTAAAGGCTGATAAGACAAAGGCATTGGTATTCCTTCAATTTTGTCTTCCAACTGGTGGGCTCAATGCCTTGGCTCATGTCCTATGCCAAGCGCCATAGCGTGCTTCAATGCCAAACTCAAGTTTAATATTAATAAAAGTACATCCACTTGCTTTGACGTGATAAAGGAGCTCAGAAAAATTGTACTTTTGAGCCTACTTTATCCATGAAAACTCTGGTTTAGGCACTTATTACGAGTAGACTTGACTATTACAACTCACTGTTTGTCAGTCTACAGTCTTATATGAAGCAGAACATTTAGCTCTGGCTCTGCATTTCTTTTTACCTTACCTAGATTCCTTATTTTGTTACCATGGCCTAAGCCTAAAATAATTTTCCACTTGTTATTAACGTGAACGCAATCATATGCCCTTTTATAAGGCCAGCGCACGAGTCGGGGGTACACGTGGTTGGACGGTGTCCACCCACTATTTTCATAGGGTGAACGCCGTCCACCCTGCCAAGAATTGGGCCCCACTAAATAATGTGCTGAACTCGTCCCGGTGTCATTTCCAAACATCGGGACACTTTCAGCAGCGCCTGCGCGTTGTCTGCTTTCCATCTGCAACAACGTGCAGGCTGGGACTGGGCTGTCTTATTTTAGACTCCTGCTGGGCCCATAACAAAGTCCGAATTTGAGGGGTCATCAGACCCCTTTTTGTTCAAGTCTCCTGGCTGGGAGCAGTCAGGAGCCTCACACCTAGAAGCCAATGCAGCAGAGGGGAAACAAAGGTTAGTACTTCACACACACTTAGGAGAGGCAGCATTTCACTTTGTTCAGGCACTGTTTACTAGCTATGCATGCACTGTAAGAATGTCAGATGTGTTGAACTCTCACAGCATTTACATAATACTAAATGTAATTTATATAGCGCTTGCTACCCCCGAGGAGGCAATGAAAGAATGTAAGTACCACTATTTCTTTTTCTTGTATAGCGCTACTCATCCCAAAGCAGAGTGTCAGAGCGCTCTACATCACACGTACATACTAAAGTTGTGGCTTGTGATGCCACTACCTATGATGTCAAATCCTATGATAGTTTAGAAAGTAGGGGACCCCTATATAACGATGCACTAGCTATACATAGGGAAAAAATCTATTTTGAAAAGGTCTATAACTAGTGAGTGAAACAGAATGGATAAATACCTCTATATCGTAAGCCTACTAACTCCATACTAATTACCAAATACATAAATGTATTCTATTTCAATTCAGTATATTTGATAATCAGATAATCTTTCTATAGTGTTCACAAACAAATCTAAAAATTACATGACAAACACATGAATGAGCATACGACAAGGAGTAATGGAGGCAACGTGGTAGGTAGCACACAGGCAAAGCGGTGGGTGACACACTAAGCACGTTTCGGCTTTGGAAGCCTTCATCAGGTGACCCGTCTTTGGCACTATAATTTAAAAAAGGACACACATATTTACAATCAGACTAACAAGTGAGTGGGCATAGCTATAGTGGGCATATGTATATATCTATTAGTTCTTTATCTTCATGATTCTAACAGGTATTATTTACTTATATACAA
The DNA here is from genome assembly GCF_964263255.1 of Lissotriton vulgaris. Classification (NCBI taxonomy): domain Eukaryota; kingdom Metazoa; phylum Chordata; class Amphibia; order Caudata; family Salamandridae; genus Lissotriton; species Lissotriton vulgaris. The sequence goes on from NC_141686.1 coordinate 105,113,301, forward strand.
TAAAAACATAATAATATGGTATATCATATACATGTCCAAATACACAGAATATTCCTACAGCCACATACGACATTCATATTCATTTCATATTGAGTCAAAAAATGGAGTGTACATTGAATCAAAGATTATTTGACTTCAACAGAACATCTTTGTTATACTCTTTCAGATCTTTAAAATTGCGACAGAGATAGAGGAAATGGGGTTAAATAAATGCGTAGAATTTCTTTTGTATATTTCCAGAAAAACGTACATTGCAGTTGTTTCAATAAATGTGTATGCCGAACAACCTGAACCTATGTACATAGTGTACAAGATAATCATATTCATAGTACTGTATGCAGTTATTTCAATAAACGTATATACTGCCCAGCCTAAACCTATGTACATATTTTACAAAATAATCATTTTCATAGTACTAAAATAAACAGCATAAATGGATAGCAAAAACAGGCAAATTATAACACTATGAATAATACATTTCTACAGGGTAAAAGGCATACAGGCATATAAGGAGTACCAACACAAATCACACCTTTCTATATTATTGAGGGCACATAGACACCACCAAGTCTTCCACTTAGAGTAAATGATCTTAAAAGGCAGAGAGAAACAAGGGGATCCTATGGTACTTACATGCGAACGCAGCTCAAGAAGTGAGGAGATTTCAAACTTAAAAACATATAGATCGTCAGAGCCTTTTGTTTGTGAACACTATAGAAAGATTATCCGATTATCAAATATACTGACATTTATTTATGAAATGTATATTTATTCTCTTCAAAACAGTTACAAAAATGTATAATATATATATATATGAAAAATAAAATTGAAATAGAATACATTTATGTATTTGGTGATTAGTATGGAGTTAGTGGGCTTATGATATAGAGGTATTTATCCATTCTGTTTCACTCACTAGTTATAGACCTTTTCAAAATAGTCAAATCCTATGATGTCACATGTAATGTCATGCGCCGTGATGTCACGGGCTGTGATGTCACTTGCATACTGCCTAACTAAGTTAGTCCTCCCTACTTCTTTTTTTAGAACTTGTGCCCTGGGTAAGGTTCTGCGTGCTAGGGTATCTTTTATTTTGCTCCCGTTGGTCTTTCTTAATGCTAGGCAGTACACCCATGGGTATTTGTGCACTCTGTTGCCCGGTTTTTCAGCCAAACGGAGATTTTGTGGGTGTACAGGTCAGGATAACGCACCTAGACCGGGATTCGAGCCTGGTTCCCGACTCTAAGGTGCATGGTCGAAAGCAGGGCCATTACTCCTCCTGAAACTAGAAGTGTTTCGTCATTATGATGCTTAGAAGTGCAGCGAAACTGAGAACCGTGCAAATATAACACTAAAACGACACCCCCTCTTTGCCAAAACAGCAATATGTGGGGGGGAAAAGGAGGCTCACTTAAGATACAAGCGAACAATTCAGAACCGCTGCTGCTCATTGGTCTTTTCCCCCTGGCTCCCATTGTTCAGCTTGACTACAAAACACACCATTGCATGGTGGGATATGTAGTGCTATATCCCATTATTTACTTAGCGGCATAGTCTAGGGAGAAAGAACGTGGCTGACATAAACGCACCGACCGATTGCTTCAGGGATTTTAATAACAGTTTACTTGTCCTCTTAATTTCAGCCAAGGGGGAAAAATTATGAGTTAAAAAAAAAGTTTCGCGCAAGGTCGAGTATTATCCGGGTATTTCCTCGGGAGAATCGAGTTGTGATTTTTGAACGGACCACCGCGCGTGCCACAATTTAAAGCTAGGTATTCTTTGTGTTTGTTGTAATCCCAGGACGAGGAGGTTAGCTGTTCACCTCCTTTCCCAGGTGTCGGTTTAGTAACAATCCCTGCGCCTTTCTAGGGCTCTCGCGTGAAAAAGCATGTGTTGAAACGGTTCTCCATCGAGCTCTCCGTTTTTGCCCTCACCATCAGGGTGAAAAATCTTAACTCTGCAGCAACACCGTCCTTTACAGCCTTTGCTGTAACTTTAAAGAGGCTCGTTATAATACTTTCAAAGTCTTATCATTTCAGAATTGAAGCATTTTCAATATTCTATACAACGGATCCATAGGTGTTGCTTATTTATCTTACGCAACTAACAACCATTGACAACGCCAATAGTCCTGGCTTGCTGTCTGTATAATGTTACTTGTTGTATTAAATATATGGACCCAATGACAGAAGCAACAAAATACCAGCGGTGCGCCACATTATGCTAAGCACAGATTTTTCGCCTAGGTGTTTTAAACCACTCCCTTAATTAGATCGACCACGCCCCTTTGAGAGACCACCAGTTTTTTCCTCCCACTTAAAGCACTGTCTATGACACAAATATAGAGCTGAAAGAGAGGGGGTCGCTCAGAACCCATCACCTACCAGGAGCAACCCTCGCCAGCCATCCACCTCCCTCGAGCAGCTGGCTCCGCCGGGTAGTGAGGCTCCGGAAGGCCGCTCGGAAGTAGTGCCGACGCCGCTAAAAGACTGAGGCGACCGGGAGTGAAAAGTAGTCCCTGGGAATTCCGAGGCAACCAGCCAGATGTTCCCCTTGAAATTCCGTTTTGTTAAGCACGGATCCGGAGGATAATTTCGCAATTTTTGCGATGTTTCCTCGACCGGGGTAGCAGACGAGCGAGCCAGCCGTTTGGACGCTGCGCAGGGATACGGGTTTCTGAGACCCCTGGTGTCCGTGCGCACGGTCGGCCCTGCAGGAGGGGGAGGCGGAGCCAGAGCGGCGGATCCACCACCAGCGCCATGGAGGAGAGGAGGCAGCGGGACCGGGCCCCAACGACAACAACAACAACAACCACCACCACCGGATCCGCGCTTCGCTGGGAGAGCAGCGCCTAGAGCGTTCGGAGCACTGTGGCCATGTCACGGGGCCGCTAGAGAACGCGGGGAGCCATGGGCGCCTTGCTGAGGAGCCTGCTGGTGTGCAACCTCTGCTGCCTGCTACGAGGTGAGGGGCCCAGGGCATGGGGCTGCAGATTCGGAGCCTGTGGGCAGATGTGCTTGCTAGTCAGGGCGGAACACCGTTGGGGAATGGGTGCATATGATGGGTGAGAGAATCACCAGGAGGCTTTGTAAGTGAATCATTGAGTCTGTTGAGCCAGGAGGCCAGCGTCAGCTAAGTGCAGGGGCTCTCGCTGGGTTGGAGACGGTACCCCGGTGGACCTTGTGTAGAGGGACGCTGTGAACCTGTGAAGGAAGTGGGTGAAGTACGTTCAGTGTGTAGGGAATAAAGAGCCATGCAGGAAAAGCGAGGGATGGGGACAGGGGCACTGATCTGTGGGGGGTGGTGTGAGGTGAGGGAACTGCCTGGTTCAGCAGTGGACCTGTTGAGCAGGCATCGTGAGTCACACGTTTGGTGGCTTGTGGGCATTCTGTTACCCGACCGACCTGAAATGAATGCACAGATGTGGTCTCGAAATACTGTTGAATGATACACAGGGTGTATTTTTGCTGCTGGAAGGGTAGTCCGGCAGTGTTAACTGGGGGGGGGGGGGGGGGGGACTTTGGTGCTTCTTTTGGTATAGAGAAGGAAGCTCTTATTATGCCCAGGATTGTTTTTTTGGAGTTTGTAACCGGCATTACAATGTAACGTTTGTAGACTATTTTTGTCGTTCACCCCTAACATTTTTGCAAATAAGGAGAACCACAAAACCAGTTTAGAGTCTTGGTATCATACTGGTATACAGCGCTCCAACGTCCTAGATGCTTGGTTTGTGTTATATTGAAACTTGTAAATGGGTTTAAAATGTATACAGCGGTGGTAAGGAGTGAGAAGGCTAGATGGGAGCCACTCAAGAGTAGCACGCAGTGGAAGCACAGGTGATGGTGGCACCAGAGCGGCATGGTATTAAGGACAGTACTTCTAGGTAGATAAAGTGAGTTGATTCACTGCCATGGAAATGTTTGGCCTCAGGCATGGTTCCTGCGGGGAAAGAGTTTGCAGACTTGCAGTACCATGATGCAATTTTGAGCAGAACACATGGGTCAATATTGTGCTTGAGAATTGGTTGCCCGATAACACAGCATCGAAATAATGAGTGTCACTTGGTGTATACTTTATGCTGGACTCAGTTAAGTTAATTTTAGAACGGTGGTATTTGTTAGGAGGCTATATGTGCATGTGTATTAAGGATTCAGCAGGGGCAATATAGCATCGAAGGATTGCACTGCTTTTGACATGCATTAGTGGCAAATGCATGTTCAGTAGTCTAAGCTTTGTGATGTCACTAAATGATTGTATGGTAGCTGTTGTGGAATTGTAAATTGGGAGCAGAGTGTATGATGTAGTATGGGAAGTGAGGCTATAATAGTGGCATCCTTGGATAAGTCAGGAGGAGAGTAGCGAAGAAGCATACAGAGAATAATCAATTATCATCATTTGTATAGCGCAGCGCTGTCGTCCATAAGGGTATCTGGAGGCTGGTGTTTCTCTGTCTCCATCGTAGAACTAGGTCTTGAGTTTCTTTCTTAAGATTGCAAGGGAAGGGGCAGGTTGTTCCAGGTCTTGGTGGCAAAGGAGAAGTAGCGCCCCCTCCCCGCAGCAATGGATGCAGGTGTGTGGGAGAGTGAGGTAGTCTTGTGGGGAGATAGAAGAGTAGTTGATGTAGAATGGTCCATAGTTGTGTAGAGCTTTATGTGCGAGCCTGAGTATCTTGAGCTGGCATCTTTTCTGGGTGGGTAACCAGTGGATGTTTCTGAGGTGAGGGGTGATGTTGGTGCGTTTGGGAAGGTTCAGGATGAGTCTAGCTGCAGTATTCTGTATGGTCTAGAGTCTTTTGAGGAGCTGGATTGAAATGCCAGTGTAGAGTGCCTTGCCTTAGTCAAGGCGGCTGGTGACAAGGGTGTACATGATGGTCTTTCTGTTGTTGGTTAGGATCCATCAGAAGATTCGGCGGAGAGTGTGGAAGCAGGAGGAGGTGTCTGAGTTGACTTGTTGTTTCATGGTCAGTTGGCTGTTGAGGATGATGCAGAGGTTGCATGCATGGTCTGTGAGAGCCTGGTGTTGGTCCGAGTTCTGCTGGCCACTAGCTGCGGTCCCATGCATAGCAGTTAATCCAGACGATCAGTACTTGTATCTTGTTGGAGTTTAGTTTGAGGCAGCTCTCTCTCATCCATTAGGCTACCTTAGTCATGGCGTTGCAGAAGTTGTCGTCAGCGTAGATTATGTTGAGTCTGTGTGATCTGATCTCTGCGATTGGGTCATGTAGATATTGAGCAGGGTGGGGCTGAGGAATGACCCTTGGGGTACGGTACGCTGCATGCGATGTTCTTGGGTCAACAAAATAGGATGGTTGACAGATGTGAGTGGAGAGAACATTTTAGGATGGGGAAAGTGTAGGATTGTCAGTCAGTCAAGATTAACTTTGTTTGGTTTGTCACAACCATAAAGTATACATATACAATTTTTAAAAAAAAATAAAAATCGTTTTCTTAAAATATATTTCTATTTTTTCGGTTCTTTAAAAGGTAAAGCATTATTTTACAGTCCCCACTCTTAAGTTAGTTCGGCCTTTGAAAGCAAAGTCTCTAATTTTTTCATAAATTTCACACCGCGGCATATTAAAATGTTCAAGCCTGCACCCATCCACCTAGTGATTGCCTGCCTGCAGGTACGGATCTGAAGAGCATTTAGAACTGATTTCAGCAAAGTTCTTCTCTCCTCTTTTATTGACTCGCACGCACATAATAAGTGACTTTAAGGTTTCCGTGTGATATCCGCATAATCTACATCTTGTTTTTTGTTGTGTGTTTTTCCAAGATGGAATCAGATCTTTAGAAGAGTGGTCGCCCAGTCTAAAAGCTAAAAATTTCGTTTTTGAAGATAGACGGAAATGTGCCGCAAGATAAGGTTGCGGTTTTAATTGTTTATATGAATTTAATACAGTCCATGCATGTCGACGTTTGGCCAAGGTCTTTTTATCTTCTACCAGGGAAAGAGCTTTTGCGTTTGATTTGCAGATCTTTTTAAAGGATGCTTCTTCCAGTTGGCTGTTCCATATTTCCTCTATTTTAAGGGTTTCCAAGGTTGTTCGCAAATCCTCCCCCCAAGAGTTTGGTTCGCATTGATCATACTGTTTCTTGATTTCCAGCCAGCATAGATTATTTAGTGAACCTGGTTCTGCTGATCTGAGCTTCCAGCACCATTTCGCTAAGACTGCTTTCCTTTGGTAGGTTTGATTTTTGCAGGCCAAATTCCAATCTTATTTGTGCTGGAGCTGATCCTTTGTAAAGATTGAACACCGATTTGTATATTTTTGTCTGGAGTGTGTTCGCAATGCCGATTTTCTTTCCCGTGCCATATTTCTAGCCTATAGGACAGAGATGGTAATACTTGGGCTGCCATCACCTTCAGAAGATGTTCGTAGGACGGACATTTAAGTTTCTTTTGGAGTGTTCTGTACGCGAAAGTCGGTGATTGGGCTCTCGCATCCCTTTTTTTTTTTTTTTTTGCAGTCAAGATTAACTTTATTAGTAGTATTGTCTTGGACTGTCATGAAGATAACCTGCCCCGAGGATGTATGTGTGAAACTGGACTTTTTACAAAGCAATAATAGTCCCTACTACAACTATACAATATCACTATTACCACCTACGTGGTTATTAATTCAAAGCATAATATGCATCTAAGACAAAACACAATTCAAAGTATGTCAGTAGATTACTGCACTATATAACAAGGCAAAAATTACTTTAAAACATCAAATTTTATTATAAAAAAGGATTAGACTCCACATTTAAAAAAAAAAGAAAGAAAAAAAAAACACAACGTACATGTCCAGGGCTCGACAAATGTACTCGCCCGCTCACAAATGCGAGTGAATTTTGTGCAGGTCGAGTCCAGTTTCAAGGCCTACTTGACCGGCCTGGCGAGTGCTATCTGGTAGGTGCAGTAGCATGTGGAAGGCTCTAGATGGCAGCATTGCGGTGCGCGATGAAAGGCTTTAGGGGGCAGCATGTTCATGCACGCACGATAGGTGGAGTGCAGGTGGTGCAGTGCGCAGTGAAAGGCTTTAGGGGGCATCATGCACACACTGCCTATTGTTTGGGGGCCAGGGCTGTCAATCTAGTAGCGCGCGAAAGCGCTACCAATGGCGGCCCTGGCCTGCTTAAAGTGCAGCAGTGACGTAGCACGCCACCACACGCGCTCTCCTCGGTGGAGTCGGGACTCGGGGACAAAGTGCAGGGCGATTTGGCAGAGGTGAGTCAGTTTTGACCTTAAATTTCTTTTCATTACACGAGGCTCCGTCATGTCTCACCCTCACAGGTCAGTCCCCGAGTCTACATTTTCCTTTTTCAATTTCAACAGCGTTTCAGGCTTAGCCGTGTAACACATCGTTTCTTTAAACTGCAGTGCTGGGAAAACTTTTCATCATGGTGCCGCTGCAGGGTGGGCTGAGTTGATATACTAATGATTCAAATCGCAAATGTATTCATGAGGATCGCTGTGAGTTACTGGATGCTTGGTTAGTGCCCTTCCATTTCTAGTTCTGTGCAGCAGTTTCATCTTAGATCCGAGTTTGTCATTGCTCAATGGGTGTAATTTACGATATGTGTTTCCCGTCATCTTCATTGCTTGATTTGGTAATCTGTATTTGTTATTAAAAGATGAAGACAGACACATACTGGTGACTCAAATCTTTTCTTCCTGCACAATTAAGGTGACCGACAACCTGTCCGCCACTTCTTTTCCTCTTGCCCAATGAAGTGTGCCAGCTGCCAGCTGCTACTTTAGGACAGCCCGTAAATTTAGTTCAAAGTCCAAAGTCCGTTTTTTTGTTTAAATATTTTAAGAGTGGCATTTGTCTCCTCGTTTCAGCACTGGTTCGCATGACAGCCAATGCAAAAACTCTGAACATAAACCGGGAGTTGCACCGGACCGGGGCGGACTCCTAGTCTGTAGTGTGACCTAGGATTGCTTTAATGCCAGGACCGTGTCAAATTCTGGTTGGCTGAACAGAATTCATAAGGGCTTAATTTGGCTGGAATGTCCGCAAGTGCCTGTGCTTTGCTTAAAACACTGCCCAACCTACTCTGCTGCTGGTGAAAGGGAAAGGGAACACAGAGGTACCAATAGAAACTGGAAGACATTTGCTTTAAGGACACAGGGCTGTATTAATGTTCATTTCTTACTTCTTTAATAATGCTTGTTTCTCTAAAATGTAATGATGGGAGAATAGCATGAGTACTGACCTTCCAGAATAGCTTACTAAGCCGTTCAATGTGGACGGGGTGGGAACGTGCGCCGTCTCTGTGCTGCCATAAAGACCCATAACTGGACTCACTGGCAGCCAGGTTTGATGTCATCAGGGGCGGATGGATGCAAATGAGAATGTCTTTGCCAAGGATGTGGCTAACTGAGGGTTAAGTCTGGTTATTTTCGCTGGCCCTGTCCTTGCTGTATTCCTGTCCGGTGTGTGTTTTTCTGTGTGTGCGTATGTATTCGCGCCCTTGTGCACACGTTCTTCCTGCTGCTGATGCAGGGTAGTCTTTGCCTTTCTCCCTCCAAGGTTGATAAGTCATGGGTACCAGTGATTTGTGTGATGATCCAAGAAGTGATTTGTCTTTTGTGCAATGCAACTACTTAATACAGTACTTTATTAGCTTAGTACGCGCCACTGAATTTTTTCCTTTGGTCTTAATAAGATTCAATATATTTTATTGTGCACTGTGAGTTGAAAATGAATGTCCATGTTGTAATGAATCTGTAAAGCGTTATGTGCAAATTGGCATTATATGCCGCAATGCATTATGTGCAAATTTGTTTACAGGTCGGACTGTCTGTGCTGTGCCCATATAAACTCACTGTTTAAAAATGGTTTGCTTGCCTTTCCCGGATGAAGCGCAATGTGGAGAGGAGGTAAATGGGTGAAATTTGCCGGTAATTTGGGTGGCCAACGTTTTCCTGGGTTGTTGGCGCTGCAAATGTTTTGAAAAAAGTCCATTATGCGATCAATTGTGGGTCGAGTGCATTGCTGTTAGGTCGAGTAGAAAAGTCTACTCACTCGACCTGCAGGTCAAGTGAGAATTTTTAGATTTGTCGAGCCCTGATTTCATATACAGAAAAAAACAGACAGTCGACATGGCGCTTCGGTGCTTTAGTGATGTGACACCTTCAGGACGGTTTTCTCTAGTCAATGGAGACTAGTAATCAAGTTTTGGTCTAGAGAACAACCAGTCCGATTTATGATTTGCGTTTTTGCAGATCCCAATGTGGGTAAAATAAAACAACCTGTTAGATAACAGTCAAAAGCAATGTATATGCTGTAAGTGGGATGGCCACCGTATTTTAATTAGCTCTGGGCTCGTACACCACAGTCATATCATGATGAGTCGTTTCCGGATCTGTGGTTTTTAGGTCTCGCTTAGCGATGCAGCGCCTTGCGCTGCGCCATGCGCTGCACGCTAGCGAGACTTGTTGCTAGCGAGACTTGTTGCTCGTGAAGTGGGACATCAGATGTGCACGAGCTTACCAAAGCCATTGCAGACAATGGCTGTGACGGCGCGCTTGGAGACACGTGCTGTGAAAGCGCGCTCTAGGCGACACGCACTGTGAACGAGCGCGTCTCTTCTCGCGCTCTCCCACACTATAACAGCGCATGTCTCCCTAAAGCGCGCAGTCGCAGCCATTGTTGCTATGGTTTTGGTAAGCTCGTCAGCGATGCGTCCCCTCGCCGGGACACAAGGTGGACGAAAGACGTCGGGGCACGCTACAGCAGCTCGAGGCACACCAGCGCCAGCTAGACATAGGCTTGTCTGTCTCTTCCTGTTGTTCCTGTGCACGTGCAGGCCTTGAGCCATCCAACCAGCAGGCGCCAGAAACTCAGCACGGATTGCAGCTGGAGCTTGTGCAGAAGTGGCCTGGCCAAGGACTGTGAGCTCTGTGTGTGTGTGTGCGCGCGCGCGGACCGCCTTCTCCCAAAATACACAGTCCGATGATGTGTCACGTGATACGTGGGAATTAACCTGTGACCATGACAATTTCACCGCCCTGTTGGTGCTTATTCTGGAGAAGCATTGGGTCTTGATGGTGAAAGATTTAAGTTAATGAGTTTTATATTGTAGAAATACACCAAATACAATTTTTAATTTTCCACTGCTCGATCACTAGATTGTCCCTAGAGCCAATTCGTTTTTTGGCCTACACCAGAAACACCAGTTTATAATCACGACCAGTCTGCAAAGTGCACTGACTGACAGGCAAGTGGATCCAGAAGAACAATGAGTGTTTAACAAAGGGCGGTAATGGTTTAATTAAAGACCGTATGTCTTCAGCAGTGGCTGGCTACACTAGAGTACCCTCACAGCTTCCCAAATAAGGTGATGACTGAATATAATCTATTCAGAATCTTGCAGCTGGTGACAAATAATCTAATGCCTTCCTCGTAAAACAAGGGAAAACAAAAAAAGGCTTGGGTCCTATCACTGACCGGCCTGGACCGCTACTATTGGGTAAACAAAAACAAGTGGCCGAGCAGGTTGAATTTACAAATAATGCATCGCCTAGTCAAATAAATTACTAGGTTGGACAACCATTACGTTGAATTGATTCATATTTTATAAAGCAATTTGTTTGAAAAAATATTTTCATTATGTCATCAAAAAAACACCAATATATTTAACAAATGCATACATACATTCAATACAATGAAATACACATGTCAAAAATTTATTTTTTCTACAAAAGAATTGTCACATAAAATCACAAAGACAACTATGCAATGCCTCAAAAGAATTAGTTTTGCGGCACCAGTCCTAAATAACGATAAACAAGTGGACAAACTAAGTTACATTTGCCTACTTGTCAACACCAACACAAGATACATGTTGTAATTCATAATGGGGTGCTAATAATAGGAATAACACATGATAGACTACGTGATTACAAATGTATTATTTAATTCTTATAAAGCCCCGTCTGTTTTGTATCTTGGATGGAAAGTCCTCGTAAAACAGCACCTGCATTTCTTCACAGAACTGACATGTCATGGACAGGCTGGGATCACTTACAAAACAGGTCCCCTGTTTTAACAAAACATCAGAGCTCTAATTCCACAGTTTGCCAAGGTGTGTGATCCTGACAATCATTCCAATCACCTTCAGATTCCTTGTCTATTGATACAGACAGCCCTTTGAAACAAGCATTTTTGCTTCATTAAGAGGTACGCTGAAAGCTGAACACTTAACTTTGAAAATGTGTGTTTGCAAAACAATCATTGCATTAGTTGCATGTGCATCACACAGCATTCCCCCCCCCCCCACTGCCCAGGAAACACGCATCTCCTCCCCTGTCGCTCATCACTGTAGTACCTATATGGTTTGAGCACAAAGGAAAAACCTCAAACACATCTGTGCAAACTTGAGTGGAGCAGGGATAGTCTCCTCATCTAAAAGAGTACGGGTTAAGGCAGGAGCTGAAAGGGCACTTCAAGTCGTGCATGGACGGGCCACCTAAAGGAGAAGGGTGGCATGTCCATGGCTAATATAACAATGAATTACATGCTTTCAATATATCTAAGACCGAAGGGTTGGGTTTAGGTTTTAGTTTTAGGTACAGGAGTCCTGGCGCTCAAAATCTGTAAAGTGCCATGGCTGGTTTCAAAGCTTTAATTCTCTTGCGTAGGATTTTTTTAGAAATTCTCAAGTAAGTTTGGCCAACTCCCAGGAAAGTTTTGCTGATCAGTTACTCAGTGCCGTTGGTGCAATTTGGAGCCAGAGTACTTTCTACTTTATATTTGTATATGTTAAGGATTTCGTTTGTTTTTTAGGTCGAGGTACTATCCGGTTCGGCAGAACCGGAAGGAGCGAGATCTTATGTTTCTTAGAGGGGCTCTTTATCCCGCCTCTAATTTTGGCTCTCTCCCATTGGCTGGCTTCCTAAATGGAGGCAAGCCATTGGAGGAGAAAGCCGTCACTCCAAATAGGCTCCGTCCTTTTCGGATTTGGAGGTGTGTCCGGTGTTCTTCTTTCCACTTTTTAGCCACGCCCACCGAACACGCCCCCAAATCCGAAAAGACGGAGCTTGACGGCCGCCATTCAATGAAGGTGAGCCTCGCTGTCCTTGTGTTTTAAAACCGATGCCTTTCGTTGCAGTCGGCGCTTTTAATATTGTAATCGTGACTCCAAATCAGAGTCAGACCTAATGGTCAAAGCTTGTCCCACTAAGAGACTATGGGGAAACAAACTGCCTACAATTACCTGGTTTCTAGAGAGCACTTGCCCCGTAAGCATCTGAATCCGTGAATTTCTATCTGTACACGGATTTTTGGAAAGCACACATCACTAGTAGCCGCCTCGCCCGGGGTAAGCGAGGCCGTGCAGGGTGAGGGCGGAGCGGTTTCGCTTGGCAGCCGAGCTCGGTCTGGTTTCAGTTCTTCATGAAGGGGCTGACTGGCTCCACCCCCCACCACCGCCTCTTATGCCCCGGTGGGCTGCTTACAGTATACAAATTAAAATCAGAAAAAGAAAGCGAGACAAAGAAGGGAAATGTTTTCCGAAAACACACACGGCAAACGCTAACTGAGTGGGCTTGTGGGACCCGCCTGCAGCAGCGTGGGCAGAGTAAGAGGAGGGGGGAGGGAGTCGAGAAGACAACAGACATGGGGGAAGCCGTCTATTTATCCCTCTGTGTGTAGTTAAAGATACCTCGACCCAAGGAGGGCTGCTTTACATGAACACCATTAGCTACATGACTCAGGCACACGCTAACTTTTTGTTTTAGATAGGGAAAGAATAAGTGATTTGCTCAGAATCACAGGATCTTGAGCCGACGCTGAGACTTTAACTTGGTACCCTAATTCCAAAGCCGGCTGCTCTGGCCGTGACTCCATATCCTGTTCCCTCTCACAGCAACCCCTGGCTGCGAGTGTGTGTGTGTTTCCTGATGCACACCCAGAGACGCAGCCAAGGGGCACTCGGCCCTACTGCATTGAGAGGAAAATGAGGCTTCGTGGGGTGCAATGGGCTCTTCACACCTCCGATGCCCAGTGCTACTGCACCTGCTGCATGATTGCTAGCAATACCCAGTACGGGCCCCTCATTCACAACCCTTCTTACACACTGTGCCTTGACGTTGAAACTGCAGCAGCAGGAAATGTGACCTTTACGCCACAGTCCACATTTTATAAACCAGGCTGTTTATGTGAAAACACCGGCTGTGCAGCAGGTGACTCTTCCTGGCCAACAATGCTGAGTTAAGCAACCAGATGGCAAGATGCCACGTTTCCTTTGTAGGCCTTGCTACATGCAGCTTTAGCTTTTTTACCCGATTTCTACATTATAATGCACAGGCCTTCAAACGAGCAGCCTGGTAACTTTAACTTATAAGAAATTTAACACACCTCTGAGTCAGAAATTTATTGGGCACAACAAATACCACACGATTTTGGCTCGCACTGCTCTGTATAAGGCAGCATACTGAGGTTATTTTCACAGTTTCCACAGGATTGGAGACCATGGGCAGATGTTACAAGGTGCTTGGGGCCAGTCTCAAGTCTGTTGCAAAAGCTAGGACTGAAAAGGCAGAGCTTTGGAGCATGGGGCACATGGGCATTGTGTGTTTTGTGCTTGGGAAAGAGTATGGGGAACACAGGGCACATGTGCAAAGTGTTGTAGTCATGTGGCACATGGATAGAGCATGGTGAACTTGGGGCACATGGTCAGAGAGTGGAGAAACTGGGAAAATAGTCAGAGCAGGAAGTTTGCAGTACAAGGACAGTGTGGGGGAAGCCCACTGGCAGTGTGTGAAGTTTTCAATATATATGCAGGGTGCGCAGATATTGGTGTAGATCAGTGCTTTAAATGGGCTGGTACTGTCCGGAACGGAGTACCACATTTTTAGGTCTCGGCATCGAGACCTATTGCCGCCGAGTTCGCTCTCAAGGGAGACAGAGCGGTGCACAAGCCGACCAGGGTCTGCGGACGCGCTTTCCAGGCCGGCCGAAGACGCACGCATACACACATGCGCAGACACGCACACACGCAGACACACATCCCCTCCCTCTCTCCCCCCAACACTCACACTCACCAACCACCCCAAACTCACCGGGCTCGGGTCAGTCTCGGCAGCAGGCAGACTCGGAGCTCTGCGTGTCTTCGTCGGCGATCCTCAGCCTCCGTGCATGCTCACGGCGACTGTCTCGTGCTACGTCACCGCCCTGTTTCGCGCCCGGCGATCCTCAGCTTGTTGATGCTCAGGTGTTGGGTGTATCTGGTACAGGCAGTCATTTTTCAAAGACAGTTAAGTTTGTGTCTTCACTTGTTTTTTGGTGTTATGACATAGGTTTTCATTAGGATTTTAGAAAGGTTATCACTTTATGGATGTATCTGTACAGCGCCGTTTGTGTGGCCCCTCCCTTTGGGAGATCGCAGAACGCAGTTGTCGCGGAGCGCCAGCCAGGCACACAGTGCAAGGTGTGACGTGCAGGGCACTGGCGCGTAGTCTGGTTCCAATGGGGCGCTGGTACTATGCGCCCCCCAGCAGAAAGTAATGTCCCCAATGGTCGCCAATCCGCAGTGTGAGGTCAAGGGCACAGGGCTTCCCGTGTCCCCGGGACCACAGCGCCAGGGGTCCAGAAGGGTTCTGCAGCACGAACACGCGTGTTCATCCCAGGGTAGGCCTCTGTCCGCTCCGGCTGCCGTGCATCCAGGTGTGGGCTGAGGGAGGAGCCAGAGCGCCCAACGGGGACCAGCGCCGCCACAGCTCCAGAGCAGTTCTCTGGGGCCTACTCGCAAGCCCGCCTCACTCCCTGCCGAAACCAGAACGCCAGACCCTGGTGCGATGGTGCCCACAAGGCCCGGAAAGCCACGAGAGCGGCGGGACCCAGCCTAAGCAGCGGCAGAGGGGGCGGGGGAGGGAAGCCCGCAGAAAGAAGCGTGGGGGAGCGCAAGGCAGTGCTGGACACCCGTCAGGGCAAAAACTCACCGCCTCCGCTGATGTCGTCCCTCCGCCGGGGAAGGCCGCCGCGCCAGGTCTTCACGCCGGCCCGTGTCGCGCCGGCCCGTGTCGCGCCAGCCCCGGGAATCTCAGCAGCCCCCGTCCGGCATCAGGATGATCCCCACAGTCTCCGCGGGTTGCAGGTGGGTGTTTGCTGATGTTTCGCTGCTCCTACATCGAGCAAATAGAGGATTAGTGTGCCCGGCCGGCCGAGCTTCGGGCAAAGGCGGCCATCTTGGTCGCCTCCGTGGCCACGCCCCGTGTGTGCATTTTTCACAGCAAATGCTGGTGTCTTTTAGGTACATTGCATTCACTGATGCACAAAATAGTTTCTTTTGCAGGCCGCCTTTATGGATGCCTGCACTTCTGTTTTTCAGGACCCCGAATTGGAAACTGGTTCTAACACTTTTGTACAGTGGTGGGGCTTCCCACCCACTTACTTTTGTTTAGAGTTGGTTTCACCTGCCCTGGTTACACTTGCTGCTCCTCATCATAGTCTGTTGCTGCCTGCCATCTTGCAATGGTGGAATTCTGTTAGGCACTATCTCGGGGTACTTCATTTCTATACTTTAACAAACAGGATTTCCCACGGACTCTGCTCTAGAAGCCGGTGAAAACAAGCGATCAACAAGCAATAGGCACTCTCCCATGGATCCCGAATCCTCTCCAAGCACCTATAGGTGTTTGTAAATTTGGGGAATCTTTTATGAATCATTCTTCTTTGTGTGGAGCCACTTCTCATCTTTCGTTAGTGACACCTGCATTTAACACATCTGCCTAAGAACAGTAGTTTCTGAGAAAAGGGCACACTATTGGCAATTCATAGGGGGCTGCTGAACCATTGTTAAATCTAATTTGCCGCCCAATTGCACTTTAACTCATATGAAATAGAAGCAATGGCAAAGCCAATAGTTTCACCTATGCGAAATCAATTGGCTTTGTCAATATTTTTTTACATGCAGCACAGCAGCGCCAGGTGCTGTACAACATTGCTTAAAGTAAAAGAAAAAAAAACTATGGCACGACTAGCATTGACCTTGTCATAGCTTTTTGTTCCCTTTAAGCCATGTTTCACAGCAGCCTATGCTGCTCTGCAACGTGTACAAACAAGCAGTGAAAATGCAATAGGACTCGCCTTTGATTAAGTTAAAGCCATTTGCTTTGCTAATGGTTTTATATAGCAAAGTAAATGCCTTTAACTTAATCAAAGGCGAAACCTGTTGCATTTCCAATGCTTGTTTTCTTTCCGTTTTTTTTTCTTTTTTGCTCGATTTCACTTACTCCCCTGTTCCACACCTACAGAATCGTTAAGCTTGTCTTTGGCTACCTCAGACTGGCGATGGGCAGTTCATATGGTGGTTCAACTTTAAGAAAGCACTGGCTTGTAGTCCAGCAGAAAATAGTATAGTTTAATATAGGTCCTGGATCATTAAAAGTTGTCATGCCCACAGCTTTATCATAAACAAACATGCAATTTGGATTGGATTTGTTTCAGTACCCTTTGAAGAAACCATGTGGTGTAAAACTACTATGGCTTCTCTAAACATTTAGAGGGATTTTCTTTTTTTCTTTTCTAGTGTGGAGCATTGCACCTTTCGGTTTGTAGTAAAAAATGCGCTTTTCATTTTATACTTTTCTTAATCACACTGAAGCTTTAGCATTATTGCACATATACACATTTTAAACACACTGCCAATTTGATATTGTTATACATTGCACACTTCTCCAAACTGTTCTAGTAAGTATACCCTTGTTCTGAAGTTGCTACAACGTAGGGAGAACTGCAGAAATGAGCGAAGTCGTTTTCCCCTAGTTTACTGCAACATCTCAAGGTCTTCACGTATTCTTCACATGGGAAAGTCGGACACTGGCTCCTTAGTGCCTAGTGTAGTTTCTACATTACTAAATTATCTTTTTTTTCTCTGTGAAGTCTGACACTGGCTCATTAGTGCCTAGTGTAGTTTCGACATTACTACATGATCTTTTTTTTTCTCTGTTTTTAACGAGAATAGGCATTGGCAAAGCCAATAGGTCTTGCCTATGAGAGCTATTGATTTTGACACTGTTTTGTAGCCATGCTGTATAGCAGACCAGCTGCCTGCATAGCAGGGCTAAAACAAAAAAAAGCGCTATGACCTGGCTAATGTGTTATTTTGTTTTAAGTGCAATAGCTCTGGTTGTGTCATAGCACTTCGATTTCTTTTGCAGGGACAAAGAATGAGACTTGAATGAATGTAGCAAACAAGCAAAAGGGGATGAGGGCAACCATACAGGCAGTGGATGGTGGAAGGTACGAGCCAACCACGTGGACAACGGATATTAGGTGGAAAGGACGGGGCAGTAATCTGGACAAGCATATGGACAACTGTGGTTGGTGAGAAGAGTGCGGCAACCTCACGGACAGCGGAGAGTGGGTGCGAGGTGGCAACCACACCATCAGCAGACTGGTTTGGAGGGAATGTGAGCAAACCAACTGATAAAGAAGGTTTGTTGGAAGGGCTGAAGGCAATCCATTGGACAACAGAGGTTGGACTGTAAACGGTGGGGTGCAAGCACACAGGCGTTTTGATTGGGTTAGGAACTCTTAGAAGTGCACAAGGGAGACAGCTGAAAAGTACCCACCCTCTTGAAGAGAGATTAAAATGAAAAAAAAGCAGTTCCTAAGAAATGGGAAGTGGAGGGAGACAATGCAACTTGATCTAGTTTGGGACAGAAACATGAAGATGAAGGAAGTCTGTGGAAACCGATGAATAAGAAACCAGAATTTGCAATGCAATCCATCTTGCATTAGTGAAAGTTAGATCTATTGGTGTTACAAATGACACTGCTTTGGGACCTTATAAGTATTTTGCAATGCACATTACTGCTTATTAAAAGCTATCTCTTTGGAGTTGGGAGCTCAGGATTAGATGCACTGGAAGGCGAAGCTGAAAACAAACACAGCAGCGCAGACGAACTTTGTGCCCGCAATGCGCCTATTGGCCCGCACCAGATCAGCTAACCTATAAAATTGCCAAACAGAAATGACTATGCAATGACGTTTGTTCAAGTTATGCCCTGGCGATTCGCCTGTAGAAAAGGGCCTAAATGTTCCCCCTCTTCCAGATAACGACACGGATAGTGTCTCACTCGATGCAGTTTGAAAGGGTCGGGGGAGTAAAACACTGCATTCGT
Source organism: Lissotriton vulgaris (assembly GCF_964263255.1). Classification (NCBI taxonomy): domain Eukaryota; kingdom Metazoa; phylum Chordata; class Amphibia; order Caudata; family Salamandridae; genus Lissotriton; species Lissotriton vulgaris. The sequence continues at coordinate 105,131,424 of NC_141686.1, forward strand.
GCTCAGAGGGTGGGTGAGCGAGAACCGGGAGGGTGAAAGAAATCAAGCATAGCAGAGAGCGGCCGACTTTGAAACGCCGAGGTGGCCTTCTGTGGTGTCCTGATGAAAATAGAAATGAAGCCGCGCGGGATGAACAAAAGGAGAGGCGGCCATTAGCTGAGTGCGAGCGATGATGTAGAAAAAAATTCACTCCGTGCACACGGAACGGGGGTGATGCTGCGTTTCTGCTCAATGTCGGGGGAGGGCTTCTAATGTGACCCAGGAGGGGGGAGCAATAAAGCATAAGATCGACCCACTTTGAAGCTTCAAGGTGAGCTCACTCAAGAAAGGAAAGGTAGCCATTAGCTGAGCGCGAGCGCTGCTCCAGGACAGCTAAAAAATAGTGCTCACCAGTGTAATAAATAACATGCAGCCGTAACCGGGGAAGTCCATTTGGGAGGTTACAAAATTTGAAAAGAAGGGACTAGTAAGCAATTTTACCAATGAAATGCCGGTATTTACCAAGGACAGTAAACAGAGCCAATAGAAAAGATGAGGGCTTCAAGCCCATATTCTGACCACAGTATGTCTCGAAGCACTGCCTAGGCGAGACCTAAAAATAAATGAAAACGAAGCCATCCAATTGTAAGCAATGGGTGACCTCTAAGCCCTCTGTCAGATAACTATCTCACAGGAGATAGCCCATGCACTGCCTTAGGCGGGATCTAAAAACTGTATAAATGAGGTGCCAGAATGTAACCTATTCTATCAAAGACCCCGAGTGGCCTGCAGTGTGCCCTCAACGTCTTTGAGAAATTTTGTGGGGAGCATGGTCTTCAAGTCAACGTGGCCAAAACCAAGTTAATGATTTTTAACCCCCACCGTAATTTTCGATCCAGGCTGTTTATGAACCAGCGCCCCTTGGAAGTAGTCAAAGCTTTTACCTACCTTGGTATTTATGTAACCAACGATCTCAAATGGTCCCAGCATATTGATCTTGCGACATTAAGGCATAGACAATTAGCTGGAGCCCTCGGGGCAGAACACAGAAAATCAAAATCTAAACCAATCATGCCAGCCCTAAAGGTTTATGAGGCAAAAGCCCTTGGATCAGCACTATATGGGGCTGAGTTGTGGGGTTTTGGGAAGCTCGATTCATTACAGAAGTCCGAAAACAAGTTCTTTAGGACTATTACTGGTCTTCCCAAAAGTACTCCCCTTCTCCCCCTTAGATAAGAGCTGGGCAGAAAGGCGGTGGTTGATTTGGCAAAGCTTCGCCTGATTTTGTATTGGAGACGACTCTGGACCACTCCAGAACTCAAGCACTATGCTGAAGGCTTTTTAGCCTTGATCAAAGCGGATGTATTCCATAGGATCAAATGGCTAAAAGATCTTAGATCCTTGTTATGTTTGTTGGTTCTCCAAACCCTTTGGGACAACCCGCCAGGCGCACTTTTTCCTAGTAAAAATACTGTAAAGGAGTTGTATTGGGACTACGTGGCTGAGCGGGATTGGAGAAACACGGACTCTAGATCTATGACAGGATGCTATCTGGAATCTAAAATCTCTCCTGACCATGAACTTTATGGGGACAACATAACAAAGCCATGGGACAGGAAGCTTCTATGTCAATTGAGGATAGGTGCTCTCCCGCTCAGGTCCCTAACTGGCAGGTGGAGGGGTTCATCTAATACTTCCTGTCCCGTGTGTGGAGCTGCAAATGAGACCATTGGGCACTTTCTATTCTCCTGTCAAGCCTATGCCGTCCCTTGGCAAATTTGGTTAAAACCTGTATGTAACAAGCATTTACAATGCAATGCTTTCGCCTTTGAAAAAGTTAGAGCTATTGGCATTGTAAATGACAAAATTTGTATTTATGTGTTGGTTTTGAAAACAGATAAATAAATGGCATTGTCATTTACATTGCCATTAGCTTAATCTCTCGCAAATGTGAGACCTATAGTACCCTACGGACGAGCTCAGCAGACAGCAATTACTACCACACACACACCCAGAGCCACACACCCAGAGCCACACACACACACACACACACACCCAGAGCCACACACACAGAGCCACACACACACACACACACACCCAGAGCCACACACCCAGAGCCAGCCACACACACACCCAGAGCCACACACACACACCCCAAGCACAGCCAGGGGGCGGGGAAGCAAGCACAGCCAGGGGGCAGGGAAGCAAACACAGCCAGGGGGCAGGGAAGCAAGCACAGCCAGGGGGCAGGGAAGCAAGCACAGCCAGGGGGCAGGGAAGCAAGCACAGCCAGGGGGCAGGGAAGCAAGCACAGCCAGGGGGCAGGGAAGCAAGCACAGCCAGGGGGCAGGGAAGCAAGCACAGCCAGGGGGCAGGGAAGCAAGCACAGCCAGGGGGCAGGGAAGCAAGCACAGCCAAGGGGCAGGGAAGCAAACACAGCCAAGGGGCAGGGAAGCACGCACAGCCAGGTTGCAGGGAGCAAGCACAGCCAAGGGAAGGGGAACCAGGGGGCGGGGGAGCAAGCACAGCCAGGGGGCGGGGAAGCAAGCACAGCCAGGGAAGCAAGCACAGCCAGGGGGCAGGGAAGCAAGCACAGCCAGGGGGCAGGGAAGCAAGCACAGCCAGGGGGCAGGGAAGCAAGCACAGCCAGGGGGCAGGGAAGCAAGCACAGCTTAGAATGTCACAGTTCTTTATAAAGGGGTGCCACAGTTCTTTATGGCAATATTTAGGGCCTTCTGCCCACTTCCCTGACGGTTTGGTGCTCCTTAGTCCCTCTATGCGCTTCGTAGCGCTCTAGTACGCTTTGTGCTGCTTCGCGGTAGGTGCCCTCGAAACCTCCCGCATCTCGCGTGAGACGGCGTACGACGCAAACACTGAACTCAGCAGTACGAGGCGTACCAGCCTCAGGAGAACCAGCGTACGCTACAAACAGGTGCCCAGTGAAGCGCGAGGCGTACCAGGCTCCGGGGGACACAACCTAAGTCACAACCGATCAGGAAATGTGTCCGTTGCTGCAAGATACTATAACAGAAAAATACAGTTTGCGGGCTAAATAACCCCCTGTGAATGCAAAAAGCTTTTGAGTTACCTTCCAATGGTTGCTTCACACTACTATCCTCATAGATAGAGTGATCTGCTACAATTATGAAGAGTTTCATCTCATTTACTATTTTAAAGTTTCAGAGGAGTACGATTAAGAAGAACAGGCTTCAGTACACACTTGCACTCAGGGCTAAGTAAACACAGAAGGGGGATCCAACTTGTGATCTTACTGAGAGAACTTGTGGCAATTATTGATCTGGCACTACCAATCCATCCGTGGGCAACTGAACCTAAAACAAGTGAGAGGGCGAGATCCAAAGACAGCCACCCGAATACCTGCTCTGAAAACACCATGAAGACAAGCAAGCCAACTGGTCAACACATTTATTGAAGTGATATAGTACTTTGCATCAACATTTCCTTATAACATCCAACACCTATTAATTTGGCGAGAAATGTAGCCTATACGGTAAAATCGATCACCCTCACCCGGTTGAAGCATAAAAATACTGGTAAATACTCCCAAGAACATGTATGGAATGATCAATGAGTGGGAAGGCACAAGCAGTGTGATAAGATGGTTGCAGGTCATCGGATGAAAACTTTCCAAGCTCCGCATTTTTAACACTCCACGCGCTCCAAGAAACGTAGATATGATTCATTTAACTGACCGTGCAGAGAAACCAAACACAGAAGCGATTTCTAGTAGCAAAAACACGAATGTTTCAAAAGTAGTGCCCTGATCACCTCAGGGATAATCGGAGTTCAGAGGATCACCATTCTGCCTAACCCAGGGATCCGCCATGATCACCCAACTACTCGTCCGACCCAGTACCCATCCCTACAGATCCACATCACTGCCACCAGCATTTATCCTAGAGGCAACCCTCACTGCAGTGCCCCCACATCAACTCACTGCACGACCTAATTTCCGTTTCACTTTCCAGCGTCATTGCCCTTACTCTCTGCCTCCACCAATCTCTCTCTACCTTAACTATGCTGCATACTTAGCCCTTACTAAGTCCATTCATGTCCCTAACCACCTTTCATTGGTTTCCCAGGAAACCCCTTCCCACAAAAAACCCAGAGATCTCCCTCTCATGATCCCACTGACCTCCTTTTGCTGCCCTCTTCACTATTATGCACTCTTCTACAGTCTCTCTGCTGCAACCTTCCTTCGAATCTTTCTCCTACTGCTCCCAATACTACCTTAACTGCTCTTCTCTTCACTCCTAATACCTTCCTTCTTATGTTCGTCAACTACCCGCTCCTCAGGTTGCCCCGTCCTCGCCTTGATCTCGGCGCCGATCCTTCTCCTTCCCTCCCCCGGTTATGTTTCTCCTTCGTGTCGCCCCGGTCTTTACCTTCTTAGGCTCGCCGTCACCGGTCCGTCTTGCCTGCAGCTTCTCTACCGTTTCCAGCACCCCCACGGCCGCCATCTTTAACTCTGGCAGGGCCGTAACACGAAGTGACTTCCAATAATCCCACCCCCATCGCTCTGACCAAGGGCACCATCTTTCTTATGGGCATGCGATTATGACCCAGAAGTAGAAGTGTCAGCGTACCCTGTTTGTTTTGGGCATTTACCAAGGGATGACTATTTCCGACACCGAAAAAGCCGCCATTTTATCCGAAGCAGAAAATCAGAATGCCTGCGCGGTTCAGTCTGGCATTAACAGAGGCACTTGTGTTCTTTAATCTAAACCAGAGTAACAGCTGCATGTCTGAAAGCCGTGATGGGAGCGCACCTCTTCTCCTTCTCAGAAGTACCTAAGAGGCACTGCCAGGAAACGGAGGCCAGAACTCTTCCTTCCTCTGCTCGCCCACTGCGGTGGCAGCTGCACGGCCTCACAACCTATAATTGCGTCAACAAAAACAATGCCCCAGCAGCAGCTAATTTAGCTCTCCAAAAATGGACACAGTCCATCACAAAGCGCTTTCCAAATTCACTTGGCACAAAAAAAATAGATTCAGTTCTTTTCAGAGTTTTCTTTGTGTTTCTGTAGCCGAAAACCTCTCCAAACAAGCATTAAACACGGACAGCGGGAGAGGGGGGGGGGGCAGGATCGGACAGCGGGAGGAGGGCAGGTTAACGGCACACGGACAGCGGGAGGGGGGTCAGGAAACAGCCAGCGGGACAGGGAACAAGACGAACAATGAACACAAACATTGGGGGGGGGGAAGTACACGCCCACAGTGGCCACGTCTTCATGACGTTACGGAGAGGGAAAGAATCGGCGGAACGCCCACCAATCGCCTCAGTGAATGACGGACAGATCTCTGTTCCAATGGCTAGCCTCCATTTATGGAGCTAACCAATGGAACAGAGGCAGAACGAAGGCCACACTGTTTCTAACATTAGATTTCGCCTGCGCCGAAAAGCTGTGCAGAGCGCAGCTTTCGACGAGGCGAAACCTAAAAACCTACAGTAGCATTGTAGCCCTGAGAATCATTTGCACTAGTTCTTGTTTGCCACTGGCCATAGCAGTAGCGAAATTTATGGCGTGGGCTTGGTCCATTAGGCATAAATTGTTAGCCGAGTAACTGTTTACATTGGGATGCTTTTATAGATTCTACTTGATGTAGTTTGTATTTTATAGTATATGTATATTTATGCTTTTTATGTAAAGTACTTGTTTTTATTTGATCGAGGCAATCCTTTAATACAGTTTTAACACTTTTGTATGTAATGTGCTTTTATGAGAAATACTCGAATAAGGCCTCTTTGATTGTAACATATTGCGTGCTCCAGCTGACTGACCAGGAGTGTGAAGCTCTGGTCCATTGATATAGGAATTCATACGTAGCTTATTTTTTTTGTACTTTGCATCAAACCTATGTTGGACATCTGAGCTTTCCCAAATGTTTGTTTTAATTTACAGTATAATAGCCACACTTTGCTTTGCACAGTTGAACTGTGTTTCTGAGCTTCATCTCTCTTCAAGTACTTTAGTTTTCAATGGCCTATTGGAAATCAACACTTTTAGGGTGTATAGCATTTGAGCACAGTAGGCTCCTAATATGATGCTGGTGAAGGTAGTGGTGCTGGAAAGATGACGAGAGGCTTTTTAATGTGAGCGTTCCTCGTTTGATCACAATTTATCTGACTGATGGAGCACGTTTATTTTGTCATGTTTTAAGTCCCCTTTCCTGGAGTTGCTGCTTTTATGAACAACAGTTTGCCTAATCTTATGGAAGTCCTGTATTGGTTTCTGCGTCCAACCTGACACTTTGAAATTCTTTTATTGTTGTTCTGTTGTATAGTATGATTGTTAAATATTTTTATTACTATGGATAAACAAACTGTTCTAACAGAGTGCCAGCCAGTAGGATTTTAATTGCTGGTTTGTCTAAAAAAATCTCAGTGTGTATAACTGTAAAAAATAATAATAATTTGAGTAAACTCTCAAATAATTCTATCGCGTTCACTGTGATTTGGCTAGTTATGTTTGAAGTTAATATGGACATTTTAAGTGATCTGAGAGAGAAGTTGTCGTCTTTGATGAGAGCATCACTTTTTATGCGCCTATAATTTAGTAATAGATCCATTCCGAAATGGAATGAGCAGCAAGTTTCTAAAATTGCAAATATTCAAAGCAATTGGTTGTTCGACCTCACACATAGTATAGGCTTCTATATTGATTAGGTAAGTCTTATCTTCGTACAGGTTCTCGCACCTGTAAATATTTCCCAAAAGTGTCTTGCAGAAAAGCGGCAACTTCTTGCTATTATTTGTATTCAGTTTACAAAATTAAGAAAGCAGTTGCGTTTGGTAAACAAAAAAAAAAACCTTCAACCTGGAAATAGCCACAAAGTCATGTCAGTGTGGCCTGTAACTTGTTTTCATTTAGAATGAAGCATTTAAACCACTAAAGCCGCACATAGTTCCTTCCACGGTGTTAAAGAAAAGCTTGTGAGTTGAAGGGGCAACTTTAAAAAGTTGTGTTGCTTGTTGAGTATTGGGACAGATCAGTGACTGTCCAATACCTTAATACAATAGATTGTGTTTACATTATATTGCAGAGCTGTCTGGAAGATGTGTGAGATCTCATTCTGGATGTTGGGGTCTGAGGTGGCCAACTGTGCAGCTTTTTGAGACCGAATGACTTTTGCTGACCAATTAAATCATAAGAAGAGAAGATTGCGCCTGTCACGCTGGAGCCCATTTCAGTGGAAGGTTCCATAGGTCTAAGGATCTGATACTCCGTTGAATACAGGGGCATTGATAGGCAGGTAGGTGGCTGCGGTCGTCTGATCACTATGCTCCTGATAATAGACATCAGGCAACAACTTGAGTTAGCCTTGTGAGTTGTGTTGAATAAGTACAGTAGGGCTGGCAGGCAGCAAGCTGACTTGTGGGTGGAAAGTTGATCAATTTATCTAAGATGGAGTGGAGCTCCTGTAGGAGACCAAAAATGAGTCTGCTGTAGTAGTAATAAAGATTGCTTGCTGTTACAGCTTTAGTAGCATGACCATATTGGTGAATTTTTTTTAAAACAGATTTTATCGGTTGCATGGTAGAAACACATCAGGTAATTCTCTGACCTCCAGAGACAATCACTAGAACAAGTTATCAAGGACTTTGACATGCAAGCATTTTCATAGGCGATTATGCAGTTGAATTAACAAACAAAGAAATGCATTGTTGCACAAACCCCCCCACCTACCCTCAACTCCCCCCCCCTCCCTCCCGCTGCCTACTCCGTCCGTGTCGTGCTAAGCGTGCTACAATGTCCGCCATAGCATAGGTTATCTGGCTGTCAGATTAGCTGTAAGACATCTTCCTCTGAGGGCAGGTCCAGGTCCAGGCCCCGATAGTCCGCCCACCGCTTCCATATTCTGTAATGCTTGAGCGGGCACCCCCTTGCCACATATACAGGCTGGTCCAGGCCCATACAAAAGTCCAATCCATTCTGCCAAGCTATGAAGGAAGGGGCGCGGGGCACCTTCCAAGATCTCGCAATGTCCCTTTTAGCCAAGGTCGGCCCCAACAGCAGTAAATGGCGCTTATACCGCTCCACTCCAGCCAGCACATGAAGAGCTAGTTTAGGATCCTTCTGCAGCTCCCAGGCCAGAACTTCATTCAAACAACGTAACACTCTGTCCCAGAACCGCTGGAGAACCCCACAGCCCCACACTGTGTGCAGCAGCGTCCCCACCTCTGTGCTGCACCTAAGACAATTCGGGATGCAATCAACCCCGCTCTCCACAAGTGCTGTCTAGTGTAGTACGTACGCTTGTATCAGTCGCAAGCGCGTGGAAATGGACGCTCCCCTGGCCCCCTCCAGTGCCTCCACCCAATCCTCCTCGTCTAGTTCCCCCACATCCTGCTCCCACTGGGTCCTGAGATGGGCAAGGTCTGAGGCGCTGTGGCGTATAAGGGTTTGATATATGCGGGATATCTTTTTGTCCGGCAGCTCTCCCATAAAGACTTTGGCCTCAATAGGACTAAATTCCGGTATGTCTTCCAATCCCTGAAGATACGGGGTCAGAGCATGTCTGAATTGGAGGTATTTATAAAATTGGGCGTGTGGCATTCCGAACTCCTCCCGCAGCTTGGCAAAGGACTTGAGCACACCCCCAGACATGACATTGCCCAAGGTAGAGATGCCTATCGCGTCCCAACTCCGAAAGCCCACCAGGGCCGCTAGCTGAGGTAACCTTCCATTTTGCCACAATGGGGTCTCCAGGGTTAGGACATTCCACCAGCCCACTCTGCGCAGGGCCTGCCGCCAGATCTGAAAGACCACCTGCGTGACGGATGGCAGGGATCTCCGAAGAGATGCAGAGTATAATAGTGTGTGTAGGGAGGCAGAGCCCATGAAGGTTCGCTCCACCGCATAAGCGGGATCTCCCCTGTCTGCGTACCACCAGTCGTTCAGTACTAGTAGGTGGGATGTCTGATAGTATGACAGTACGTCCGACGTGGCAAGGCCTCCAGTATATGTGGAGCGAAAGCAAGTCCGCAATGCAACCCGTACCGCGCCCCCCCTCCCACAAAAATCCACTCAATGCCGCGTTAAGGAGCCGGAACCAACGCCGGATGGTTCTGCAATTGATACAATAAGCGTGGGAGCGCGACCATCTTAAAAATGGCAGATCTGCCCTGAATGGAGAGCGGCATCCTGGCCCATGCCTTGAGATCTTCCTGTGTGCGTTCCCAGACCAGGGTAATATTACGCTCCAGGGCTACGGACGCATCCTCCGTGAGGTATACCCCCAGATATTTCACTCCATCTACGGCCACCTGAATCCCGTCGGCCCACTCACCAATTGGTTGCGGGCCCCCTAGAGTCCAGAGGACGGACTTCCCGGGGTTCATATAGAGCACCGAGGTTTCTCCAAAGATTTGCAGGATCCGCAGAATGCGAGGCCCCGAACGATCCAAGGCGGAGAGAAAAAATAGCACGTCATCGGCGTATAGGGCTATTCTATCCGCCACACCAGTCGACCACTGAAAGCCCCTCAATTGGGCATCGATCCGCACCCATGCCGCAAGAGGTTCCATTGCGAGTGCAAAGAGGTACGGGGATTGGGGGCACCCCTGCCTAGTCCCCCGCTGGATACTAAAAGAACGGGAGATCCCACCGCCCACACGCACCGCTGCCGTCAGGTCCGTGTAGACGGGCCGTATGTACGCCATGAATCGGGGGCCCCGGTTCAGGCGGCCCAGGAGGGCAAACATGCGTCCAGCTCAGAGTCGAACGCCCTATCCATATCCGCCAGCAGCAGCGCAGCCCGTTCTCCCAGACCCCGCCAGGCTGAAATCGCAACTTGGGCTCGCCTAATGTTATGTCGAGTGGCACGCTGGGGCAGAAAGCCGGCCTGGTCCGGGTGGACCAGGTCCCTGATATGGGGCTTGAGTCTATTAGCGAGGGCCTTCGCCAATATCTTGGCCTCGGTGTTAAGCAGCGAGATAGGTCGGTAGGACTCGTGTCTCTCCGGGGGGCGCCCTGGCTTCACAAAGACTACTACCTCCACATGTTTCCAGTCCGGGGACAGCATACCCTTCTCACGCGCCTCCTTGATGACCGGCCGGAAGTGGGGTGTCAGCTGCGTCGCATATTGTCTGAAAAATTTGCTCAGAAACCCATTCGGACCCGGTGCCTTACCCGGGTTCAGTTCACCCAGGGCCGTGGCCAGCTCGTCGTCCGTCAGTGGCCGGTCTAGTGCATCGCGTACCTCATCCGAAACGGCCCTCGGTGGAAGATCATCTATGAATCGCTGCACCATGTCGGCCTCCAGGCACCACCGGGGCGCATACAGAGTCTCGTAGTAGGAGGCGAAGCTACCCGCTATAGCACCGGGCTCCAACAGCGGCTCCCCATCCGGGGCGACTATCTGGGGCAGTGGCTGCGCGTGCATAATGCCCTGACACAGGCGATGAAGCATTTTGCAAGACTTGTCGCCCCATTGGTATATGCGGCTTCGCGTGGCTAACCAAGCCTGGTGGGCCTCATCCAAAAGTATCGATGTATATTGCTGTTGCGCCAACACTAGCTGATGCCTTTCCCGTTCGCCGTCTCCCCCCCCCCCCCCCCCCGACCCCTGCGCTCTAGGACTTCCAATTCCGCCTCCTGCCGCACCAGGTCCCTACGCTTTTCCTTCCGCGCCGCTGAGCACCACGAAATATCAACAACCCGTATAGTGGGCTTCATGGCCTCCCACAGTACCGCCGGGGATGCCACTGAGCCCACATTGGTGGACAGGAAGTGTGCAAGTTCGCAAGTAATGTGGGCGCGATAGGCGGGCTGCATTAACTGCCAAGGCGACAGGCGCCACCTGAATGGCTGCCTGGTGCGCCCAGTGTCAATCAAAACTGAGATCGGAGAATGATCCGATAGTGCCCGCGGGAAGATCTCCGCTGACATGAGCCTGTTGGCCATTGCCCGCGGAAGGAAGATGTAGTCCAGGCGCGAGAACGAGTCTCGCGCAGAGGAAAAGTATGTGAAGTCCCTACGCGCCCCTCGTTTGTACCTCCAGGAGTCAATCCAGTCCAACCCCATGACCATTGCCTTCAGTCGCGACACCTGCCCCTCCCTCCCCGTCGCTTCGCCTGCAGCGCCCCGCCATCTGTCCCACGATACATCCATTACGTCATTCCAGTCCCCCCCACAATAGATAAAGCTGTAGGCATATCTACCCATAGGGACATCAACTTCTCCACTAGGGCCCATTGCAGCGGGGGAGGCGCATACACACTACCAAGGATTACCACCTCGCCTCCAATCTCACCCTGCACGAACACATATCTGCCCTGTACATCTAGCTATGAGTGAAGGGGACTCTACGATGGACCAGAATGGCCACGCCCCGTGACCCCCTTGTGAATCCTGAATGGAAGGCCTGCGTGAAGCCATTTCGCTGGATACATAGCGCTTTAGTACCCAATAGGTGGGTTTCCTGAAGTAGCAATATGTCAGTTCCCCTTCTCTTAGCCCACGCAAACACAGCCCCTCTCTTCACCTTGTCCAGCATCCCTCGCACATTCCAGCTCAGTATGCGTGTCCCACAGGGACCTAGCCGTGAACCCCCAGCATCAGATGACATTTGTGTAAAGGCATGTAACTCATACCTGTCGCGCCACAGGCAACAACAGCAGCACCCACCACGGATCGGAAGCAGCACAATACGCACAGACCCTTCCCTTGAACCAAAACAACCCCAATCCCCAACAAACCTCCCCCCACCCCCACCCCGCACCTCCCAAACATGGAAGCACCTGTCGTGGTCGGGGAGTGTTCCTGGCCCCAACGGGGAGCCTGGGAGCACCCCCTCCAATGGATCCCCTCAGCACAACCCATGTCGAACTAGGCTGTGGCCCCCTCCCAACCCTGAGCAAGCGTGGCATCCAGCCAAGCTAAAGCGCCCTGGTCAAAGATAACAGTCAATCAGGTAGGCAATTGTCCCTTCCCCCCCACAGTCAGGGCACATCCTCACTGGCCTCCTGCGACTCCTTGTCTTTGCGTGTTTTGGACCGCGATTGTGAGCTGCGATTCGATCGAGATCTGCCTCGAGATCTGCCTCGGCGCTTACACTGATCTTCAGAACCCCTACCCGAGGTGCCCCCGGTCGAGGAATCAGACTCTCCGCCTTTTGCCCTGTTGACCCGCACCCTGACAGTCTCATCTGTCCACTGAAAGACAGCCTCCGGGGTATGAAAGAAGAAGGTACGAGGCTGGAAGACAACCCGCAATCGAGCTGGGTATAGCAGGGCATACGGTAGCTTCAGGCCCCGGAGGCGGGCCTTGGCTGCTCCGAAGGATTGTCTCTGCTGTTGCACCAATTTCGTGTACTCCGGGAAGATAAGAATATGGGAGTTCTCGAACATAAGTTGACCTTTCAATCTCGCCTGTTTCAGGATAGCGTCTCTGTCGGCATAGTTCAGCAGTCTGGCGATCATGGGACGAGGGCGTTCCCACTGGAGGTTTCTGAGTCAAGGCCCGATGGGCCCTCTCCACCTCGAAGCAGCGCGAGAGGGTGTCAGCCGGCATCCACCCCTCCAGCCATTGTGTTAGGAAGCGCTCAGCATTGCCCTTTTCGCAATCTTCCGGAAACCCCAGGAAGCGAAGATTACTGCGCCTGGCACGTCCCACTGCCTCCTCCGCTCTCGCCACCAGTCCTTTCTGTGTCCTTTCAAGGGCAACAACCCTCTTCTTTAGGGTAGTCATGTCATCTTCTACGGCTGAAATGTTCGTCTCCGCGCCCGTTATGCGTTCCACGGCGTTTCGCAAGTCCTGCCGAAGGAGCATAACATCAGAGCCCACTGCCCCAATCTTGCCATCTAGGACATCCCCGGACTGCGTGATCGCAGCCAATAGTGCAGCATTGTCCGGCACCGGAGTTTGCGCCCCATTTGCGCCAGCGGCCTCGGTAAACTTATCAATGGGGCCCTGTTTGCCCTGGCTTCCACTTCCACCCCGTGTCATGGTGTTGTGTTGTGGAGGAGTGGGGCCTCTCACCGGCCGTTCACAGTTGAAGCCGCTCAACAAGCGACGCCTGCGGCCAGTCACCCCGCGACAAGATGGCGACACCGGGAATAATGCACTCACTGCAGTCTGTAAGGAGCAGCCTCACCCCCTAGCCAGTTCCCCAAGATCTCCAGTCAGCAATACGTGGTCACCAGGCTCTCGCCAGAGGGGGGGGGGGAAGGGGGCCCACCATGTAGTCTACTCCACAGATGCCAGGCACCGGGGTCCGATCCGATCCCCGAAATGTGGCAGGGACCTGCTGACCCCGGGAGCCCCTGCTGTCCGGCCACCCAAGACCCACTGCAGCGTCCAGCTAGCTCCGGTCCTGCCCTCCTCCTAGCTGGGCCCGGGTCTCCCGGGTAGCGCGGCGAATCGCCGTTCAGGAATGTGGGCAGAGGCGAGCCGGGGCTCGACTCGACCCCCGATATGGCAATGTGGTACTGCGGCCTCCCCGCCTGTCCTCCCACCGGGCACCACTCTAACCTTGCCCCGCGGCAGTCCCTTGCAGTCCCTTGCAGCCCCGAGACAGTCACTCGTTAGGGCAGTGCAGCTCTCTCAATGCCGATGGCGGCCCTCCTCGCAGTTAAAATGGCGGCCGCGCTCCTCAGCTCTCCTCGCTGCAGGGACCTGCTGAGCGCAGCCGCTGCCCGCCATGTCGCCTGGCGGGGAACGCCTCTCTAGGGGCCCGGGGCCGTCTATCCACAACCGCGCCAGAGCTCCGGCAGCACCCGGCTCGAGCTCCCCAGCAACCCTCGGCGCGGCCCCTCTTGCCTGGCGAGACGCTCCGAAAATCGAGGCCCGGCTCCAAAGGCTGCACCAACCAGCTCGGCTCGCGGTTTCCCTCCGGCACGCCTCACCGCTTCAGGATGTAGCGCAGGCGGCCCCAGCAGCGGGTTTCAAGTGTCCCGGGGTTAGGGATTAGATCAGACTGCAGGGAGCCCCGATATTTGACCAGGGCCAAGATATTTAGACAAGGATGGTGATCGGCTGGTCGTAGCTCCGGCTCTATACGACCGCCATGCTCGCTGGCCATGCCACGCCCCCCCATATTGGTGAATTTTAAGGGTGTTTGGGAGCTGTAGCCAGGTAGAATTGGCACTGGAGCTGAGGAGGGATCTCTAATCTCATGCGGACGTCAGTTTCCAGGCCGAGGTTCCTTAATTGGGTAGACAGTAAGCCATAGAGATGTGCGTGGGTTAATAGCAGATGCGTGGAAACAAAATATCAGTCTTGGACTTTGTCGGAGCTTTAAAGCTTTCCCATTGCCTGAGATAGTGTGAGATTCTGATTTGCAGGTGGGAGTCTGAATGATGCAAAAGAGCAAGGTTTTTTCTTTTGATTTGGAGGTTTATAAAAGTCAAAAGAGAAGGTAATGCCACTGAGGAATGTGGGTTAGAGGGAGAAAAGATGAGGTCCATACTGAGCCTTGACGGTGTGGGCAGGGCCTGAAAGCTCACCTGGAGAGACAATGAATAAAGAGAGATGAATCAAACTGATCCAGCGATGCAGTTCTGAGACCTCAGGGTGGAGTGCGAGAGTGGGTAGCAAGGCACGGGGTGCGTTTTCTACTCACAAATATGAGTAGATGCTGGTTTTTTTTTGGTACAAAACCTATATGAGGAAAAAAAATGTTCACCATTTGTATGACCGTCATTAGAATTTTACATTTATAATGTCAGAAGACCTCAGTTGCTAGTTCTGCCTTTAGGGGCAGTGTGCTTTCTAAAGGATCATCCTTAGGTGAGTATCTGCTGATGATTTCCATTGTACTATTCAATCGTTTGGGTGCTGGCTGATCATAGAATCCGAATTGCACTTAATATCTGTATACAAGATTTAAATTGAAGATTATCCAAATATACCTATTAAAAGCTTTGCTGCTAGAAAACGGACATTGGGTTAACTACATACTTGATGGGTGGCAGGGGACTAAGTCTCCGGAAATAACTGAGCGAACTAGACCATCTTGAAGTGTGCCTTTAAAGGCATCCCCACATTGGGGAGGCCCAGTACCTTTGTGTCTGCTCTAGGCGATGAAGTAATAGGACTCCTAGAAGTGTCTCTGATATACACTTTTTTTCTTCCTTGTCAGTGCTGATTCTTGTGGAAGCAGTGTAAACATTTGAGAGTATGCGATGTCTGTACTTAACATTGTCTTTGAGCAGGTGCTGCTTGATCTAGCAGACTGAATGGATCATGCTACCACTGTTGGAATAATGTTTTTATACTCCAATCTTAAGACTGGTGGAGGAGGAAATTGTGCCGCTTAACAGAGCTCATGGTTGGACTCCATTTGTTCTGCTGCTTCGAAGATCTACAGGCTTTGACTAGAACGTTGTAATAGTCTTGAGCGATGTTAAGCTCTCTTGTTGAATATGAAACTGTAGTCACCAGAACAGACTGCCATTGTTGATATGAGCAAAAATACAAGATGTCTGGATATGGGACACTTTGTACCTTTCCTAGTTGCTTTATGGAGAAATGTGATCAACCGCGATATGGGTGGAGGTTTTTTTATGTTACATTAGGAACCATCTCAATAGCATTGAATCTTTACTAATCAGAACCATATTTCATTTTTTCCTCTCCTTTTGTTAGATTCCTTAATAAATCCGAGCTGCTTCTGTCTTTTTTTTTTCACGCTGATTGTGTTGGTGTTTAAAAAAGCAAACTTTTATTTATTTTTCTCAGGGATGTCTTTCAGTTTCCATCGCATACGAGTCTGATTTGATTTGTAGAGATGTGTAGTCAGTGACACTAAGCTTCAGTGTGTGAGTGCTGGGAGACAAGTTCTAGCTTTCCTGTATCTTACCACTGTGTTCACTATCTGAAGTAAAGTGCCTTGAGAAAATTAAGTTGAGTATCTTTTGGAACTTTGCTTTAATGTGATTTTTGTCTGAAGTGGGCGTTAATCCTCCCCCCCCCCCCCTTTTGTATTTTTTGAAAATGTGTATCAATACACGGCTCGTATTCGCTCTCTCATTTGCTTTTAGGCCTTTCCCCCTAGAATACTAAGCCCATTTCTGGCTATTTTGTGTAGTTTGTGGGACTACGACAATAGGCAAAATGTTATTTTTGGGAGGGGGGTGGAGGAGTGCTCTGCAAACAAGGGTCTAGTTTCCCCCTTAAAAATGCTATCAACGGGAGGTTTGCAATGCTAAAGTCAACAGCTTTCAGGAAAATGAGCTGAATCAACAGTTGTCAATTTTCAAAGAGGTAGCCCATTTTCCCTAATTTTTGTGCTTTCAACCTACTTCCTATTTGTGGTGGAAACCACTGTGAAACCCATGGGGGGTCCCAGAAAGCTATGATTTCGGAGACATTTGGTTTGGTAAAGATATCCTGCTTTGTTTGTAATGTTATGCTAATTGAATCAGTGTAGCACTGTTGCACCTAAACGTCTTGTGACTATCAGACTAGCACATCGCAGTGTTGTTCACTGAATACTAATGCAAGAAAAGACAATTAATTGATTTAAAAAAATCATGGTTCCAACATCTAAAAGCATTTAAAAGAATCCTAAAAATCCAAAACCTAGGCACTATTAAAGAAAATTCCCTGTCGGTGAGTGACTAATTATTTATTGGGGTTTAATAGTAAGAAAAGAAGCCAAATGTAATTATCTCTGCTAAGGATGTGCCAGGAGAATTTAAAGGCAAATAGGATTTTTCTGGTAGGCTTGCTTATGTACTGCTGTAACACTGTTTAAACGCATCGCTGGGGCGGTTATTTTCGCGCTACGCGGCTTTTTTCTAAAAGCCGCGTTAGATGACGAGCTCAGCTCTTCATCCGCACACGCCCCCCGTGGCTGATGACGAGCTGAGCTCGTCATCAGCATCGAAGGGGTTAATACATCTAACCAAAGATCAGTGAATTCAAAGTAAATCCTTTACTTTTTTTGTTATTGTTGATATTCTGATGCTATTCTCGGACCATCTCTCACTGGTCAGTATGAGATTGTTAGTGAGAAATATATGGTTGTTATGTAACCTTTTCCCAGATATTAGAACCTGAGAAGTTTATTTGACGAATTAATTGTAATTCGTTAATGCAATGTATATCTGTAATGTCCCAGATTTTTTTGCCAAATGAACAGGATATCAAGGAGCCTGCCCTTGTAGTGGCCCTAAATTTGGCTTCCAATGTAGTTCCACATAGTTGAATGATTGTTTGAAAAAACATATTGTTTTGTAGTCGGAAAACCTGCATTTCAATAATCATTCGATCATTGACCACATAAGAATACGGAACAAATCAAACATTCACTCCCAGTCAAGAGATCTAGGTCAAATCCATTGTTCTTTGGTCACCATGCCACCCCAGTTTAGAGCTGCCATATGCAACTCAGTCTTGACCCTGCTCCTCATGGGGAAAGTCCAGCCCGAACTGCCAAGCTGGGTCATCTCTGGATCGGAAACAAGCATCCTGGGACCGGTTTGGGGGTATCAGCCCGTGGTGGGGAGAGCATTGTGAGGGAAAACTCTGCGATATCATGTTGCTTAATAAGAAAGCTATACCTCAAAAAATGTACCGTCTACTCCATTTAGCACACCTTAATAATTAGCGGCAGGATTGCAGAGAAGGTGGGCCCTGCCACATTCCCCTCCCGATTTTACACCCATCCACTTCAGCAGAGATTTCTCTCCTACCCTGGTGTCAGACTCCTACGACTTCTAGAGGTGGGGTTTGAAATCGTGGCTGATCTTTCAAGGGCAGATCATAAACATTTCTGCAATGTAAATCTGATTTCCACTAAGATCGAATACATTATGCACTACCTCTACATTGCACCGCAGTGTCAAATCTGTTAAGGGATCACACTGCATTTGAAATACAGTAGGAACGAAAGTTGCAAACTGTACGCATTCATAACACACAGATCAGTAAACCACAAAGGAAAATTCGGATCTGTTAATTGATATCACTAACAGATAGTGTTGCAAGGATGGATGGTGTGCATAAAAAAGGCAAACTTTGTGTGGATTTTATTTATTTATTTTATTATTTTTTTTGTCCTCCGTCTCCACCCAACTAGCTACATTCTACCTTAGAGATATCAACACACTGCCTCTGCATACTGGATATGTAGGCATCTGTAGTTTTTAGGCTTTTTAGTTTTTACCAGATTTTATTTTTTATTAGATTCTGATATTTATATATGAATCACATATTTTGTTGCTGAGACGTAAAATTAAAACGCCTTGAAACAAAAGTACGTTCCCAGCGCACAATAGGAACTGACCTCTTTTGAAATTAGTTTTCATTAGTTTCCATGTGGTGTGTCCACGTTTATTTTTGCGCCGTTTCCTGTCGCAGGCACTAGGCCTACCCACACAAGTGAGGTACCGTTTTTCACTGAAGGCTTTGGGGAACGCGGGGTGGGTGGAATTTTGTGAACCCACAGAGATTCCTGAACTTTCCACCACAGAAACAAGAGGAAAATTTGTTTTTTGGGGGACAAATTTTGAGGTTTGCAAGAGATGCTGGCTAACAGAACTTGGTGAGAGCCAGACAAGTCACCCTATCCTGGATTACCCTGGGTGTCTAGTTTCCAAAAATATATTGGTTTGCTATGTTTCCCTAGGTGCCGGCAGAGCTAGGGTTAAAAAAAAACTACAGCCAGGCACTTTGCAAAAAAAGGGTAATTTTTCATTGTGAAAATGTGATGTGTCCACTTTGCGTTTTGAGCAGTTTCCTGTCGTGGGCACTACGCCTACCCACACAAGTGAGGTTCCATTTTTATCGGGAAACTTAGGGTAACACTGAATTGTAGAGCAGCTGTTATTACCTATTGACTTTCGATGCATTTCTGCCTTCCAAGTGAAAGACCATGTGTAAAAAGTAAGTCATTTTGAAAAATTACCTATAATTCTCATGCTAGTATGGGTATTCCCAATTTTGGAAATGTGCAAATATCTACTGTTTCTAAACTCTAAATTTTGTTCCTATTTCAGAAACACATAGGTGTCTTTAATACCGATTTTTTTTTTTCTTCTTTTTTTTCTTTTTTCCTCCCCATTATACATTTTCCCTGAATAATTACTATATACCCGGTACATAATAAAAAACCATTGCAAGTCACTGCTCAGTTATTGGCTCTGGGTTCGTCGTGTTCTTGGTGAACCTACAAGTCCTATATATCCCCACAACCAGAAAGGTCCAGTGGATGTAACGGTATATTGCTTTCAAACAGCTGTCTTAATTAGAAGAAGTTAACAGGTGAAAATGTTGACACAAATTGCTGTTTTTTTCCAACTAATTTAAAATGTTTCCCATATTCAACGGTTAGTTTCTATAAAGAAACCTTGAAGGATCTACACAAATGACCCCTTGCTGAATTCAGAATTTTGTCTACTTTTCTAAAATGTATACCTTTCCAGGATCCATTATTCCTTTCATACCCATTTCTACCATTAACTGGAAAGAGGTTGAAAGCACAAAAAATAGCAAAAATAGGCTATGTCCCAGAGAAATTCCCAAACTGTGTAAAATATGTTGTTTTTCTGACAAATCTGCTTGTCCCTGAAAGCTGGGAAGATGGTGATTTCAGCACCACAACCCCTTTTTGATGCCATTTGCAGGGTAAAAACCAGACGCTTTAATCTGTAGCCCTTTTTTCCCCATTTAAAAAAAAAAAAACATTTAGCTGTATTTTGGCTAATTTCTGGGTCCTCTCCAGGGGAATCCATAAACCCTGGGTACCTTTTAGAATCCCCATGATGTTGGAAAAAAGTATGCAAATTTGGTGTGGATACCTTAAGTGGTCAAAACGTTAAAGGGGCCTAAGCGCAAACTACCCTAAATAGCCAAAAAAAGGTTTAGCAGGGGGGATGGCGGGAGGCTTAACAGCGAAGGGGTTAACAGGTTATCTTTCTGTTGCATATTGCTTTATTTGATTGTTAAACTAGCACTAATGAGGTGAAATCTTTGCACAGCCAGTGTAGAAAGCACAAAACAGTGACATAATACTATCACAAAATGTGCTGTATTACGTTGCATAATTTGCCTTTTCTTGCCCCTTAATTTAGTCCACTCTGCCATATAATTCCAAGTGCCTTGTGTATTCCAAATTACAGTTGGCTTAGCAAAACAGCATCTCTTCCAAGAAGGCATAACCAATATTCTCACAGAGCATACCTATAATATTGGTTTATCACATTGGGTAACCAATACCAAAACTCTTGTTTACTTTGGTATTCTGTAAGATTCCATGTAACAAAATCCCTATCTGTAGTCTTATATAGAGTAATAGCACTCAACACTTGAATGCCTATTAACTCTAACATATGCTTTTCATGTTGAATACTTCCAGTCTAGTGCCTTTGTAATAGCATTTGATAATGACCAAATGATCATGGCTCTAAGCCCAATATGTTTACCACAACAAACCACTGGTTCTGCTGTATCAAGTATAAGCTTTGCCACAAAGTTTAAAACAAATAGTCTTCTTTTTAGTGGGAGCATTTAAATTTCAATTCAAATCTTGTAGTGCAGAGAATCAACATGTGGCTGGAGCATAAGCCTCTTTCAGTAGTACTTTGGAAACTTTTTTTCGATCACAGCTGCACTGTCAAGCCAGACCTAAAACTACATTTAGATTAGTGTGTCCTTGGTCATCCCATACTTCTCTTAAACACAAACTAAAGTTAACGGTAGAAGGAAAGGGAGTGCTCTCCTTCCTCCCATGTGTGCTGCTGATGGGGGGGGGGGGGGGGGGGGAAGCACTGTTCGTTATCTAGTTATCTAAGACACAGGCAGCTCTGAATAAATCGCGTTTTTTTCTGTGGAAGCACACATCTGGCCATTCAAAATGTACACCTGGCTACCAACATGCGGGCAGAGTCGAGGTCCTTCTTTTTAATACTCCTGAAAACCCTTTTGTAGGTTTATAACCTGGCCGGCAGCAGCTGTACTGTCGAGCTGGATTTAAATACAATTGATACTTTTAATGATGGGTAGAGCTCATGGTGGTGTACTCCCTATTTTTATTTTTTTAAATTTGATCTGGATGGATAAACTGAGAATCAAATCTTTATTTACCTCATTTTAATTTTGACCTAATTGTACAAGGGGTTAATGCTGCTGTGACTGACTACAATATTCAGTTACCAGCATTTATCTGCCCCTGTCATTTGAACACAGATCGATTGACATTCTGAGTTGAGAATTTGTCTGAGTCCAAATGGTTGTAAGGCTTTTTGTATATCACGTTATGACTCTGCTAAAGTCATTTGTAAAAAAGGAGGGCTTGCATAGTCCAGTTTTTGTTTTCATAAGACCTGTTGGTGGTGAGTAGAACTATTGATGACCAATGTAAGTGGCTGAATTGTTTACCCTCCCTTCCATATGGGCTTAAATGGTTTGGGGGAGATGTTAAGTAGGGCTTTTCTCAATACATCAGTATCCTCTTATTGCTGCCTCAAAATTAACAATGGCAGTTATATGTGTGAGACCATTGTAAAATTAAACGTTTGCCAAAAGCGTAATTTTTTTTTACCCGTGAATCATTGGAGTGTAAGTTTAGAATAGGGACCAGTTGTGATGCTGAAATTTGCTTAGAAACTGGGTCTTGTATAGCTACCCCATTACCCTGCTGAGGATCTTTAATGTTGGAATGCATTCTAACTTGTTTCTAGACTTTTCTGAATGGTTACAGCAGTCACCTTGGTGTGAATTTTAAGACTTTTTTTATTTAACTATCCAGCATTGATACAATCCAGATTCAGTATGTTTTCTAAGTAGAGTATTAGTTGCATCAGTAGACCTTCACAGGAATCTATAATAACTGTAACCGATAATGTAGATTTTGTTTGAACTAGCAGACTCCTTTCATTAAGGTCTATTTGAGCTTTAACATTTTGGTTCTGCAAACCACAAATGATTTGAAATGTAGCACATTTTGCTTGTCTTGTGGTAGTTCATGTTTGCGGTCTATAAAGTTTTCAAGAAAAAATTGGGACTGATTTAAACTAGGGGTCTGCATAACTGTTTGGGGGACTACACCCAGTCAAAGAAGCCTTGATGCGCTGTCCTTCAGGTGCTGCTTACATGGTCTACTGCATTTGCTTTCATGTTTTGTGGAGTTTGTAGGTGGTCACTGATCACTGATACAGCTGAGGGGTGAACCTCTCCATAATGTAGGTTTTTTGGTACTGTATCTCCCACATTGCATATTTTTTAAATCCCGCAATTAAACATACTTGATGTTTTGAAGAAATCCTCAGATATGGGGATACGCTTAATTTTAATAAAATGGATCAAATGGAATTCATAATGACTAACTGTATAGTGTTGAACTCAGTCACACTAATTGTTTCCTAGCTAGTGGCATGGTTGGTTTGTATGCCAGTTTCCTTAAAAGATAGACAAGTGGTTGCTGGCTCAGAACTGTGGCACCCGATTTTTCGTAACCGTATGAAATAACGATTCTTTTGCACACCATTAGTCCGGCATAGTCAGAGGCGCAAACTGACCTATGCTAATTCTTTTTGGCTGTTTATGTAGCCAATATAGAAATCTGAATGCGTTGTTCTTTGAATGTAGCTGATAATTAGTCCTCACAGTGTGAGTGATCCTTCAACATTCTTTGTGCAGGGCAGAGCTCCCTGCCCTAAACAGAGTTTGGAGTATCTGATGAGCAAACAAAATGTGCCTTAAACAACAAACCTCGATTAAGTTCACACTTTAATAGTAACCTTGATTTTACTTTTCCAGGTCTTATTTGGGCATGTAACCCTGCCTCCCCCGAGAAGTACTGGGGCACATGGATGGACAGTGTGGTGGGACTCTAATTGTTTTAACTGCATAGATGACTGGCGACACAAAAATTGTACATTAAAATACCCACAAAGGTACCAAAGGTTCTCTTATTGCAGTTCTAAAGAGCTATATAGGTTTAATGAGGCACAGACCTTAACTAGGAACAGGTACATTTGTCTAAATTTCAGGTACTTGAATGAGATGGAATGATTTATTTCAGCTTTTTATACTAGCTACGTTGGTTTGAATGTGAATAGTAGCATGAACTAACATGTTCTCACTTTTCCTTTGCTCCTTCCACAGCGTCACCATTGCTGTTATATGCTAATCGGCGTGACCTTCAATTGGTGGATGCCTCTGGTGGTAAAGGGAATGCCACAGTGGTGGTCAGCGGTTTGGAGGATGCGGCTGCTGTGGACTTTGTGTTTTTACAGGGATTGATATACTGGAGCGATGTAAGTGAAGAAGCTATTAAACGTATTGAATTCAACAAGACTGGTGCTTTGCAGAGTGTGGTTATTTCTGGACTTGTTTCACCGGATGGGTTGGCTTGTGACTGGCTTGGAGCAAAACTCTATTGGACCGATTCTGAAACCAACAGAATCGAAGTGTCTAATCTCGATGGAACTTTGAGGAAAGTGCTGTTTTGGCAAGAGTTGGACCAACCAAGAGCAATTGCGCTGGATCCTATAAGAGGGTAAGTGTATTTGAACTTTTTTCCTTTGTGTTTTACACAAGACTTAAAAAAATAAAATATATATATATCTCTCATTGGTGCTCTTGGAATTATGTCTGCTTTACCATTTCAAGCTGATGGAATTTTCTTCAGCAAATTTGAGGTTGGTTTACAAACTGTTACCTTGCTTCAGTACACATTCTCTTAATATTTTTAAAGGTGGAGGGGGCGGAGTAAGCCTATGCAAGCCCTGGATTCCTGTTTTGTTCTTGTTTTGTTCTTCTAATCAAAAGTGAAATAATTAATTTAAGTCTATCTAAAAGTCTATATAGAAAGGAAAAAATGTCCTATATCACTATGTAGGGTCACACATTTGCATGTACTTTCTCCTCCATGCTGCCAATCTTGTCTACTTCTCTGTCACTGTCTGTATTGCTTGCCCCCCCCAAACGCCCATAGTGTTCCGCTCGTGTTTGTTTCACCCCCTAGGTGTTGGTTTAGCTGCCCCCCCCCCTCTGTGTTGGTTTAGCTGCCCCCCCCCTTGGTGTTGGTTTAGCTGCCCCCCCCCCCCCCCTTGGTGTTGGTTTAGCTGCCCCCCCCCCTTGGTGTTGGTTTAGCTGCCCCCCCCCTTGATGTTGGTAAAGCTGCCCCCCCCCTTGATGTTGGTAAAGCTGCCCCCCCCTTGGTGTTGGTAAAGCTGCCCCCCCTTGGTGTTGGTTTAGCTGCCCCCCCCTTGGTGTTGGTTTAGCTGCCCCCCCCTTGGTGTTGGTTTAGCTGCCCCCCCTTGGTGTTGGTTTAGCTGCCCCCCCCCTTGGTGTTGGTTAAGCTGCCCCCCCCCTTGGTGTTGGTTTAGCTGCCCCCCCCCTTGGTGTTGGTTTAGCTGCCCCCCCCCTTGGTGTTGGTTTAGCTGCCCCCCCCCCCCTTGGTGTTGGTTTAGCTGCCCCCCCCCCTTGGTGTTAGTTTAGCTGCCCCCCCCCCCTGGTGTTGGTTTGGCTGCCCCCCCCCTGGTGTTGGTTTGGCTGCCCCCCCCTCGGTGTTGGTTTGGCTGCCCCCCCCCTCGGTGTTGGTTTGGCTGCCCCCCCCCTCGGTGTTGGTTTGGCTGCCCCCCCCTCGGTGTTGGTTTGGCTGCCCCCCCCCCTCGGTGTTGGTTTGGCTGCCCCCCCCCTCGGTGTTGGTTTGGCTGCCCCCCCCCTCGGTGTTGGTTTAGCTGCCCCCCCCCCTCGGTGTTGGTTTAGCTGCCCCCCCCCTCGGTGTTGGTTTAGCTGCCCCCCCTCGGTGTTGGTTTAGCTGCCCACCCCCTCGGTGTTGGTTTAGCTACCCCCCCCCCCTCGGTGCTGGTATAGCTGCCCCCCCCCCTCTCGGTGCTGGTTTAGCTGCCCCCCCCCCCCTCTCGGTGCTGGTTTAGCTGCCCCCCCCCTCTCGGTGCTGGTTTAGCTGCCCCCCCCTCTCGGTGCTGGTTTAGCTGCCCCCCCCCTCTTGGTGTTGGTTTAGCTGCCCCCCCCCCCCTCTTGGTGTTGGTTTAGCTGCCCCCCCCCTCTTGGTGTTGGTTTAGCTGCCCCCCCCCCTCTCTGTGTTGGTTTAGCTGCCCCCCCCCCTCTGTGTTGGTTTAGCTGTCCCCCCCCCCCCCCAGCTAACCTCCAACCCCCCCTCCCCCACGGCCCCCATTTTGGTTTAGCTAACCTCCCCCCTCTGTGTTGGTTTTGCTGCCCCCCCCCCACCTCGGCGTTGGTTTTGCTGCCCCCCCCCCCCCCCTCGGCGTTGGTTTGGCTGCTGCCCCCCCCGTCCTCGGAGTTGGTTTACCTGCCCCCCTCTTGGTATTGGTTTCATCCCCCCCCACCCCTTGTGCGTTCCCCCGTATTGGTTTCACCCCCCTCCCAGCCTCCTTGATTTGTTTCACCACCCCCACCCTGTACTGGTTCACCCTCCACCCATCCATGCAGTGTCTGTTACTTCAACTAGGATCGGTATAAATAAGGAAAAATGTGTCTGTCACTGTATAGGCTTGCACATTGGTGGTCCCGGTCCCCCCTCCCCCACAACCTTCATTAGTCCTGCTGCACAGGCTAAAAACCATTGGCAAATGCAATAGATTCCAAAGTAGTGACATATTGCCTAATTTAATGTTTGTGGGGCTAAAATGTAAAAGGCAAATGTCAGTGTTATTTTTATTGTTATAGAGGACATTCTTTTTTGTGTTTGGCTAAAGTCTTCTTTCTAAAATATGCCACTCCATCTCAATCTTTTGGGATATTCTAATTATCTTTGGGTGTAAGGCAGTTACCAGATATTTGAACGCAATATCTATTTTTATTTGCAGTGAATAGTATACCATTTCAACAATAAAAGCTGTTCATTGGCAATAACATTACCATGTATAGGGTTTATAGTTTTGGGTTGATGGATATTAAGTTGGGACATGTTCCTATATATATATTTTTGATAATCAATTTTATAAAATGTATAACATATAAATTAATTGGTTGCAGATCAATAATCATCTGGATAAGCATGACCATGCATACAGTTGACAGGGAAAAGGGCTGTCCATCGGGGTCTAGCACTGCAGTCCATACATTAAAGACAGTTGTACATGAAATAAAATAAAGGCAGATCATCAGGGTGGTAACATATTGAACCATTTACCCCAGACTTTACTGAATAAGTCAGGGCACCCCCGGGCTTCGAATAGGGCTTCCTCCTGGATCCCACACCAGTCCACTCCTCTCCTCCAACATTTTATAGTAGGCGCCTTAGCCTGGGACCAGTGCGCTGCTATGTCTCTCTTGGCCACTGCCACAGCTGCCCCCAACAGGCGCTTGTCCGCCCTAGAGCCATCCAAGCCGTCAAACACCCCCAACAACATACGGATCATGGGGAACCTTCCATCCCAGGGCCTGCGCGAGCTCACGCTCCACCCCCCCCCCCCCCCCTCCCCCCCACCCCAAATGGCGCCAAAGCCAGATTGCACCATACCATGTGATAAAAATCGGCTGGGGCGGAGGCATATCCTGTACATGCTGGAGAGGATTTCAGCAGGGCCTGGAATAGACGTGTCTGGGTGAGATATGCCACGTGCAGGTAATAAATGTGTACAAGGCGCAACTTGGAGGATGTGATCATGGTTTTGGGCGCCATCAGGGCATCCCTCCAGTCCGCCTCTTCTAGAGGGCCCAGCCAACCCTCCCATCGAGCCCTGAGCCGATCTAGGGAAGCGGGACCATTGTTCACCAGGGACCGGTAAGTACGGGACACTATGCCCCCCCCCCCCTCCCCCCCCCCCTCTCTCCCTAGATTTCCCATCCTCACCTGAGCCTCCAGCGGGCTGCACTCTGGAAGGGAGACAGGGGTGTGACATGTGTATGAAGGGCGTGTCTTAGTTGTAGGTACTTATAGAGTTGGGAGTGTGGAAGGGCATGGCGCTGCTGCAGGTTCGCAAAGGAGCGGATGTGATCCCCCACCCAAACGTCCCCAAGCACTGAAACTCCGATGAGGTCCCACCATCGGAACCCCTGCAGGGACAAGACCTCCTGCATCCAGGACCCGTGCCAAAGTGGGGTCTGCCGAGTGAGTTTCCGGTCCCACCTCACGTGGTGTAGGGCCGTGCACCAGGCCAGAAACACCGTCCTGGTGACCGAGGGCAGGACCTGTGGCACTTAGCTACTGCATAGAAACGCCTGAATCTGCGTGAAGTCAGATGTGCTGAGTTTCACGTGGTATGCAGGGTCTGACCAGCCGCCCGCATACCAATTGTGGATGACAACGAGCTTCGTGGCCAGGTAGTAGAGTTGGAGATTGGTTACCCCCATACCTCCATCAAAGTGGGGAATATGACAGTGCGCCAGAGATAAACTTGGTCTCCCCTCCTCCCCAGAGAAAACGGGTGAGGACACTGTCCAGCTCGCGGAACTAACTACCCGGGAGGTGGACAGTAATGTTTTGCAGTATGTAAACAAAACTGGAGAGGACAATCATTTTGAAGAGTGCACTCCTGCCCAGGGGGTTAAGGGGGAGGGTCTGCCACCTCTTGAGATCCGCCTTCTTCCGGACTACCAAAGGTGTAACGTTTAAAGCCCATTCGAGTTCTGACAGAAGAGCTACCCAAACGCCAAGGTATTTGACCGAGTGTCTCCTAAGGGGGATGTCTGACTGCCAGTCAGACATCCCCATTAGGATAGCAGTCTCTGGAGGGATGCAGGGGGACCAAAGTTGACTTCGCCGGAATGAGGCGGAGACCAGAGACCCGTTCAAAAGCGGAAAGCGGAAATGGCAGCCAGGCACCTGGGGCCAGAGCTATCTGGGTCTGCCAAATAAAGCAGAACTTCGTCAGCATATAGGGCTATCTTATCAACCTGGCTCGAGTCCCAGGCCCAACCCTGAATAAGTAGGTCCTGTCGGATGAGGGCCGCCAGGGGTTCCATCGCCAGCGCAAATAAGAGTGTCGAGAGCGGACACCCCTGACGCTTACCCCTCCGGATCTGGACTCCCTCAGAAAGCTCCCCATTAATGAGTACTCTGGCTCTGGGATTAGTGTATAAAACTCTGATCAGATGGCGGAACGAGGGACCGAAACCCATCCTGTCCAGCACATCCTGCAGATAATCCCAATTCACCGTATCGAAGGCCTTCTCAAAGTCTATGAAAAGCAGTGCCAAGTATGGGGTTAGGCGACCACTGTGGGCCAGAGCCAGGTGGAGAAGACTAATGCAGTGGCGAGTGCCCCTGGCCGGCATGAACCCGCACTGGTCGGGGTGGACAAGGTCTTGCAGGAGGGGTCGGAGTCTCTGTGATCCAAGACAGTAGCGAAGATCTTGATCTCCGTATTGATCAGTGAGATCGGGCGGTAGTCCGCACAGTTCAGGGAGGGCGGCTGCGTCTTTGGAATAACCACTATTGTGGCTACATCCGACTAGGGCGGGAATGTCCCTGTCTTCGCCACATGGCGGAAAAGATCCACCAACCTTATCTTAAGTGTGAATGACACTTAACCTTAGCGCACTGTTGCTCAGGCGCTGAACGCGCTACAAATTAAATATACACTCTTCAATGCTTTTTCAAATTTGATTTTAGTATTTTTTCAACAATGGTTTCCAAACATTACAAATAAACACAACGTATTTTCGTTTTGTATCAATCAGAACATATGACTATCATACAATATTCAAAAAAACTTCAAAATCAGTTTCTTTTCCGATTATAACATTTCATCTGTAAATGCCCAATGCATTTCGAGCTGTGGGCAGCTCTTCGTCGGGGGCCTGTAGAAAAATGATGCGGAAAACAATACTATCACTCAAGGGTCTTAAAGCACAAGAAATGTTGAAGAATAATAAAGTGGAGCTAGTCACTCCAAACAAAGAAAAAAACCTTCACCACCACCTAAGTGCACGTGTTGAAAAAAGCTGAAAATGCAACTTACTACTATCGCGCTCCTCAAGCGCTAAATCATTCTGTGGAAACAAAACCAGAACATATCCTCTAACTCATGTGTCTACCGAGATGGCTAGAACGAGATCTAAACTCTAAATAATAAGCCCAATTAACTAGAGCAACACGTTACCTTATCTTCAACTCCACTAATCAAAATACTGTGTTCCCCGTGCTCCTGTTTTCAACCTGCAAAATAACAGAGAAACCCATATCTGTCAGTCGGGAGACTGGCTAACCCTGACCGATGTCACTGACACCGCTGCTGTGGCGCAGCACGCTCACCTCATAAAGCTTCCTCTGTGCGTCTATCAAAACTCCTCTCAGTTGAATCCCTCACACGTTCTTCTCTCGAAACAGTGGATGCGAGACAACAAACCTCGCCGGTTCTAAAACACAAGCTGCGTCCAACAACATGAAAGACGGACTAGCGTCTCAAAGATTCCACTAGCTAAACCGCGCCATCTTGTAATGGCAAAAAATAACCATCGAAGTGAAAGAAAGGTTGTGAAAGGAAAATGTATAGAAATGGGTGATGAATAGTGACTCAAAACAAAAACAGTGTGCCTCAAGATGCAAGAAATTAAATACAAATGCAATATCATAATATAAGTTACAAACAGCATACTCAGGTACATGGACAAAGTCAAGAGTAATCATAGAAAACATGAAAAATCTATTTTTTCATTGAGGCCTTTAGGTTCTTGTGTCAATAGAAATTTAATCCAGTGAATTTCTCTCTGGAGGAGGGATCTGGTGAGATCAACCCCCTCGTATGGTTTAACTACCTCTAGGATGGAATACCTTATCTGAGCAATGCTATGGTTATTATCATTCCAATGTCTAGCTAAATTGCTTTTGGTGTTTTTGTTCCTGATCGTGCTTTTGTGTTCTGAAATTCTAGTTTTCAGTTTCCTTTCTGTTTTTCCTGTGTAGATTTTGCCACACGGGCATTTAATGTAGTAAATCACATTTTTTGTGTTACAATCTCCGTTGTAATGTAATTTTATTTCTTTACCAGTTTGCGGATGGTTTAGTATATTACCTACAATAACATTGGAGCAATGTACGCAGTTTTGGCACTTCTTCATGCCTCTGTTGATTTCTTCAATTGCCCTAACTGGGGTCATAAGTAACTCTTTCAGATTTTTTGAGCGCTTGTAAGCAAAGATGGGTGTGTTGTTGAATATTCCATTAAAATCAACTTCATTTCTCAAGAGAGTCCAATGTTTGTTTATTATAGTTTTCAGTTTGTTTGAAGTTGTAGAAAATTTAGATACAAACACCTGTCTGTCTTGAAGTTTCTTGGGTTTTTGAATGAGTAAATTCTCTCTGCTGCAAGCTTTGATGCGGTCTTCAGCTTTCTTCAATACTTCCTCTGGATATCCTCTATCTTTATAGCGTTGGTGTTGCGAGTCAAGATTCTTTTTACATTCATCCTCTTCAGAGCAAATCCTCTTGATTCTCATGTATTGAGATACCGGGAGGTTATCCTTCAAGTGTTGGGTGTGGAAACTTTGGTATAGTAGTGAGTTGTTGACATCAGTCTGTTTTCTGTATATGGTGGTGGAAATTTGTTGTTCATCAATTTTCACTAATACATCCAAGAAAGGGAGTTCTTTTTCACTTATGGCATGCGTAAATTCAATGTGTTCTGAGCATGAGTTTAACCTTTCTATCTCTAGTTCCAAGTTTTGTCTCGTTCCTGACCACATCAGAAAAATGTCGTCAATAAACCTCCTGTACAAGGTTGTATGATCATTCCAACTTTTGTTATTGTACATGTGATCTGCCTCAAATTTTGCCATAAAGGTATTGGCATATGCCGGGGCCCCGGCAAATCCCATGGATGTTCCATGCTGTTGAAGAAAATAATCAGAGGACCATTTGAAATAGCTGTGATGTAAACAAAAATGTAATAACTCTAGAATAAACACTTTGTTGGCTCTTATTGAATTCTGTTGTAGCAAAGCCCATTCTACGGCTTCCAACCCAGCAAGGTGGGGAATTGAAGTGTACAATGACTTGACGTCAATAGTACACAATAGTATAGGACTTGTTATGTTGACATTTTTTAACGTCAAAAGAAAGTCATTGGTGTCTTTAGTATACGATGGCCATCGTTGAACGAATGGTTGTAAAAATGTGTCGATATACTGACCGAGTGGTTCAAAAATGGTGCCACACCCGGTCACAATCGGACGCATGGGGGGGTCTAAGAGATTTTTATGCACCTTGGGGAGCATATAGAGCAGGGGTCTCCAACCTTTTGTGTAGTGAGAGCTACTTCTGGTCAGTGAAAGTTGTCGTGAGCTACCACACCCCATGCAACTCGCGCATTTTTCCGACAAACCTCCCACGCCCAGTTTCATTGACGTTAAGGTTAAAAAAACCTATTTTCTTCCCTGTCCACCATACTGTGTTTAATAAATAATATGTGTGATGCACGGCATATTTTCACATTGAGATCACCAAATCCACAACACCATATAAATGCTGCAAAAGTGCAAATCAAGATGAATGACTCACAAAACGGTAGTTAGGTTGTGTTGCTGAAAAAAGACAGTACTTTTGGCAGGTATGCCTGGGTTACAACTCTGTGAACGCCATTACAGACTCTTTTCACCCTGGCCTACGCACAACCTGTCCCTGTTGATTGCCGAGTAATTCATATCTGACAGAGCAGACGAAGAAGAGCAGAGATTGATTTATCACCGCCTCTTGTGTGGAGGGGGAGACAAACTGAGGAGCTCCCTCGCTGCCCCTCGCCAAGCCACCACCACCCCTCTCCACTGCTGCAGCCTCCAGCAAAGCAAGTGCTAATCATAATCAAATGAAGCGATTATGTCTGAACAATATTGAAAAATATTGTGATAGTTTACCCACAATCCCCTCGGGGTGTGGGAAGTGCAGAATGGGTATTAAATCAAATGACTATGACACAAGGACTCTGCATTGTTGGGGACTACAAGTCCCTGGTCAACATCTGTGCCAAAGGAGGTGGGGCCAGCAACGCTACCACGCTAAAAGTGATCATTTGAGCATTGTGCGCAGGACATAAGGAGCGACCCTTGACCCCACCACGTAGGTCGCTCCCTCACTGCACAGCACCGCCTGTGCCTCCCTGCCCCAGCTGCTGCTGCTGAGGAAGCTCGAGGCGCTCCACCACCCGCAGGCTACCACCTGCGCCTAATCCCTGGTGGACAGTGGTATGGCGTAGGTAGGTTTGTTCATCCTCCGCTTTATTGCTTTTATTGCCTGTATTTTCATTGTTGTGTCTGACTGCTGTTGTCTGTCTTCCCCCGCTGCCTGTACGTGGTCTGTGACCCTTTTTCTTCCCTCTGTTCCCCTCACTGGCCCCGTACTCTCTCTGCCCGGTCTTTCCTTCTGTACCCCTCACAGCACCCGTGTCTCTACCCGGTTTTCCCTTCTGTTCGCCTCACTGCCCCGTGCCTCTCTATGCTTGTTCTTAGCTGCCCCTATATTTCTGTATTTTGACTCTGAGCCACTCGTTTTTCCGGTATTTCTGTGCCCTTTTTACCTTCTGTGCCACTCGTTTTTCAGGTATTTTTGTGCCCTTCTGCCTTCTGTGCCACTCGTTTTTCCCTCGTTTTTGTGCCCCTTTTGCCTTCTGTTCCACTTGTTTTTTGTGCCCTTCTGCCCTCTGTGCCACTCGTTTTTTGTGCCCTTCTGCCCTCTGTGCCACTGTTTTCTGTGTCCTCCTGCCCTCTGTCCCACTCGTTTTTTGTGCCCTTCAGCCCTCTGTCCCACTCGTTTTTTGTGCCCTTCTGCCTTCTGCCTTCTGTCCCACTCGTTTTTTGTGCCCTTCTGCCCTCTGTCCCACTCGCCTGACCAAGAACCCTCATCAGCTTCTCCTTCTGGCCTGTCACACCTGGAGGGAGCCAAGGGCGCGCACACCTCGTGCTGGGACAGATGGAGCAGACAAAAAAAACACGGCCCACCAACTGGCCTCAGCCGAAGGCCCGCCTTGCCGATCCGAGGCAGGGTGGATTCATTTCAACACCACCCAGCCTTGGTATTCAGGAACAGATATCCAACCTAAAGCACCACCACCGGAACAGAGCTTTGGGGCGTAACACTCACTCATTTGCAACTTAACACTGCAACGCATGACTAACCAGCTGCACAGAAATTAATTAGCACCCCTGGCCCTGACTGACTCTGCAGGCATCGATTTGGGGCCCACATTTCAGTACACAACGCGTTGGCTCGAAGAGACGGATTGAGCCAGAGAAGGGTTCATGGAGCGGGTACACACCCTGCGACCCGTGACCGCCTCCAGTGTGACAAGTAAAAGGAACAATTATCACTAGGTATGAATGAAAAATTATTACACATCCGTGTTAATACCTCCGAGAGGCCTACCTGCTGCTCAGTTGATAGAAGGCGGCAGCGGGGCTGTACTGAAGGCAGATGGCGCGGGTCTAAGCAGATCTAATCTACTACTTGCGCAACCTGCTGCTTTGCCCTGCCACTCCCGATGCAGCTCCGCACTCGTCACTGATCAGCGTGGTGCCTGCGAGGAAGAGGCAGGGGGCGCTTACAGAGGGTCACGAGACCCCTATCACGTCATACTATTCACCCCGCCCCGCCGCAGCTAAGCTGCCGGCCAATCTTAGCAGCTGGTTTGGGGGAGGGCGGGTTCTGTGGAAGTGCAGGCCAGGACTGTTCGGGGCGGAGAGGGGGTGGGTTATAAACAACAAACACATGATTAAGCGCTCAGTCTTGCCTGTGTAAATAATTATAATCCACAACATTCACGGCAATACATTTTGGGTATTTACAATGGCCTTGGCATAATTGCCACATGACAAGGCATATTTTAGCACAATCCAGCGCGAGCTACTGGCAGGGTCTCGGCGAGCTACCAGTAGCTCGCGATCGACTGGTTGGAGACCCCTGATATAGAGTGATGGTCTCCTGGGGTTAGTCACAGTTAGAAATTGTTTGGTTGTGGCGGTTATATGGCCTTGATCCAGAGCTTTGGTTAGGATTTCAGTGAGAGTTTGTTGCAATTCGTCTGTGGGATCTCTGTCCAGTTTCAGATATGTCATGGTGTTTTCTACATGTTCGTTCACTTTTCTGTGGTACATTGACTTGTCCATAATGACTATGGCGCCTCCTTTGTCAGCCTTCTGTATATGGATGTTTGGATTTTCCTGCAGGCCTTTTATAATGGATCTGTCATAGATCGAAATGTTTTTCCTTTTTGACTTTTTCAAATTCATACTCTCCATTTCATTGAGGACAGAATTTTCAAAGGCATCCAAGATCTTATGGGTTACTGGGGCTTGGAATTTAGATTTCGGCTTAAACTCAAGGAGTTCTGGTTCTTCTTTCGCCATTTGTTCCGGTACTACATTAGTGAAGAAATGTCTAAGTTTAAGGACCCTCATGAATTTAAAAAACGCAATCTCATTTTCCAAGTTGTTGGTATCATATGTTGGAACAAATCCTAGCCCTTTGTTCAACATTCTCATTTCATCCTTTGTCAATTCGGTCTGTGAAATATTTAAAACCAAGTTCACCTCGTGCTTCTTGTTCGGACTCCTTCTCCCTCCTCTCCTTGTTTTGATTGTTTTTTCGGTTGCTTCCCTGGTGGTTGGCTTGTATCCACTACCTGGGATAAAAAAGGCTGGCTTGTGGTGGTGGATTTAGTGACTTCAGTTGGTGTTTGACCAGTACTTGTTTCTGCAATTTGGGTTTGAGCTGCCGGTCTGTTTGTACTCAATTCACTTTCAGAGACTAAACTTTCTTCTGAGGTCACAACAGTCTTTTTCTTCTGAAATGATCTTCGCTGGGCATAGACTTCCGCCCACGTGTACACTTCATTTAATTTATAGTCCAGTGTGTCACGTTTAAATTTCCTCAGTTTACCCTCTTGAAGCTCCTTTTGGTATCTTTCTAATTTTGTGTTTAGTTCCTCCAATGATTTATCCCAATCTGTTTTGTCCATCCGGGATTCCAAATTGTGTTTTATTTCGTCAATTTCGTTAGATAATTCATGAATGACTTTTGCCAGCTCTTCTATCAGTAAAAGAATCAAGTCCAGTGAGCATTTGTTTAGGATTGAGAACCATTTCTCCATAAACTCCTTGTTTAGGTGAAATCTGTGCAACATCGGTTTTATGGACATCCTTAGACCACGTGGGATCCTCTTGACTCTGTGGTACTGCACCAAGGTTGATGCATGTAACTTTTGGTTTATCTCTCGTTTTGCAAGAAATTCAAGCTGTTTCAGTTGTTGCATAATAGTATTGCCTTGCACATTTGACGATTTGACGTCCTGAATTAAAGTGTAAATACTGTCTGCTTGTTCTGAAGTGTAGGCTAGTGTTTTCGCCCTGTTTTCTGTCATACTTGAAATTTGGTCATAAGCCATGGTGCTCACTCCGTGTAGACAGATTCTCAAAATGTTACTTCGTGTGATTAGAGGAGCACTCACTTTATTTATTATTCTTAATTGAACTTAGGTAACTTAAACTTAGTTCACCTCAAAGCGTGCAGCTAAGGTAGCACGTCTGCCCTATCACGTGCCAAAACTTAGACAACCTTATCTTAAGTGTGAATGACACTTAACCTTAGCGCACTGTTGCTCAGGCGCTGAACGCGCTACAAATTAAATATACACTCTTCAATGCTTTTTCAAATTTGATTTTAGTATTTTTTCAACAATGGTTTCCAAACATTACAAATAAACACAACGTATTTTCGTTTTGTATCAAACAGAACATATGACTATCATACAATATTCAAAAAAACTTCAAAATCAGTTTCTTTTCCGATTATAACATTTCATCTGTAAATGCCCAATGCATTTCGAGCTGTGGGCAGCTCTTCGTCGGGGGCCTGTAGAAAAATGATGCGGAAAACAATACTATCACTCAAGGGTCTTAAAGCACAAGAAATGTTGAAGAATAATAAAGTGGAGCTAGTCACTCCAAACAAAGAAAAAAACCTTCACCACCACCTAAGTGCACGTGTTGAAAAAAGCTGAAAATGCAACTTACTACTATCGCGCTCCTCAAGCGCTAAATCATTCTGTGGAAACAAAACCAGAACATATCCTCTAACTCATGTGTCTACCGAGATGGCTAGAACGAGATCTAAACTCTAAATAATAAGCCCAATTAACTAGAGCAACACGTTACCTTATCTTCAACTCCACTAATCAAAATACTGTGTTCCCCGTGCTCCTGTTTTCAACCTGCAAAATAACAGAGAAACCCATATCTGTCAGTCGGGAGACTGGCTAACCCTGACCGATGTCACTGACACCGCTGCTGTGGCGCAGCACGCTCACCTCATAAAGCTTCCTCTGTGCGTCTATCAAAACTCCTCTCAGTTGAATCCCTCACACGTTCTTCTCTCGAAACAGTGGATGCGAGACAACAAACCTCGCCGGTTCTAAAACACAAGCTGCGTCCAACAACATGAAAGACGGACTAGCGTCTCAAAGATTCCACTAGCTAAACCGCGCCATCTTGTAATGGCAAAAAATAACCATCGAAGTGAAAGAAAGGTTGTGAAAGGAAAATGTATAGAAATGGGTGATGAATAGTGACTCAAAACAAAAACAGTGTGCCTCAAGATGCAAGAAATTAAATACAAATGCAATATCATAATATAAGTTACAAACAGCATACTCAGGTACATGGACAAAGTCAAGAGTAATCATAGAAAACATGAAAAATCTATTTTTTCATTGAGGCCTTTAGGTTCTTGTGTCAATAGAAATTTAATCCAGTGAATTTCTCTCTGGAGGAGGGATCTGGTGAGATCAACCCCCTCGTATGGTTTAACTACCTCTAGGATGGAATACCTTATCTGAGCAATGCTATGGTTATTATCATTCCAATGTCTAGCTAAATTGCTTTTGGTGTTTTTGTTCCTGATCGTGCTTTTGTGTTCTGAAATTCTAGTTTTCAGTTTCCTTTCTGTTTTTCCTGTGTAGATTTTGCCACACGGGCATTTAATGTAGTAAATCACATTTTTTGTGTTACAATCTCCGTTGTAATGTAATTTTATTTCTTTACCAGTTTGCGGATGGTTTAGTATATTACCTACAATAACATTGGAGCAATGTACGCAGTTTTGGCACTTCTTCATGCCTCTGTTGATTTCTTCAATTGCCCTAACTGGGGTCATAAGTAACTCTTTCAGATTTTTTGAGCGCTTGTAAGCAAAGATGGGTGTGTTGTTGAATATTCCATTAAAATCAACTTCATTTCTCAAGAGAGTCCAATGTTTGTTTATTATAGTTTTCAGTTTGTTTGAAGTTGTAGAAAATTTAGATACAAACACCTGTCTGTCTTGAAGTTTCTTGGGTTTTTGAATGAGTAAATTCTCTCTGCTGCAAGCTTTGATGCGGTCTTCAGCTTTCTTCAATACTTCCTCTGGATATCCTCTATCTTTATAGCGTTGGTGTTGCGAGTCAAGATTCTTTTTACATTCATCCTCTTCAGAGCAAATCCTCTTGATTCTCATGTATTGAGATACCGGGAGGTTATCCTTCAAGTGTTGGGTGTGGAAACTTTGGTATAGTAGTGAGTTGTTGACATCAGTCTGTTTTCTGTATATGGTGGTGGAAATTTGTTGTTCATCAATTTTCACTAATACATCCAAGAAAGGGAGTTCTTTTTCACTTATGGCATGCGTAAATTCAATGTGTTCTGAGCATGAGTTTAACCTTTCTATCTCTAGTTCCAAGTTTTGTCTCGTTCCTGACCACATCAGAAAAATGTCGTCAATAAACCTCCTGTACAAGGTTGTATGATCATTCCAACTTTTGTTATTGTACATGTGATCTGCCTCAAATTTTGCCATAAAGGTATTGGCATATGCCGGGGCCCCGGCAAATCCCATGGATGTTCCATGCTGTTGAAGAAAATAATCAGAGGACCATTTGAAATAGCTGTGATGTAAACAAAAATGTAATAACTCTAGAATAAACACTTTGTTGGCTCTTATTGAATTCTGTTGTAGCAAAGCCCATTCTACGGCTTCCAACCCAGCAAGGTGGGGAATTGAAGTGTACAATGACTTGACGTCAATAGTACACAATAGTATAGGACTTGTTATGTTGACATTTTTTAACGTCAAAAGAAAGTCATTGGTGTCTTTAGTATACGATGGCCATCGTTGAACGAATGGTTGTAAAAATGTGTCGATATACTGACCGAGTGGTTCAAAAATGGTGCCACACCCGGTCACAATCGGACGCATGGGGGGGTCTAAGAGATTTTTATGCACCTTGGAGCATATAGAGCAGGGGTCTCCAACCTTTTGTGTAGTGAGAGCTACTTCTGGTCAGTGAAAGTTGTCGTGAGCTACCACACCCCATGCAACTCGCGCATTTTTCCGACAAACCTCCCACGCCCAGTTTCATTGACGTTAAGGTTAAAAAAACCTATTTTCTTCCCTGTCCACCATACTGTGTTTAATAAATAATATGTGTGATGCACGGCATATTTTCACATTGAGATCACCAAATCCACAACACCATATAAATGCTGCAAAAGTGCAAATCAAGATGAATGACTCACAAAACGGTAGTTAGGTTGTGTTGCTGAAAAAAGACAGTACTTTTGGCAGGTATGCCTGGGTTACAACTCTGTGAACGCCATTACAGACTCTTTTCACCCTGGCCTACGCACAACCTGTCCCTGTTGATTGCCGAGTAATTCATATCTGACAGAGCAGACGAAGAAGAGCAGAGATTGATTTATCACCGCCTCTTGTGTGGAGGGGGAGACAAACTGAGGAGCTCCCTCGCTGCCCCTCGCCAAGCCACCACCACCCCTCTCCACTGCTGCAGCCTCCAGCAAAGCAAGTGCTAATCATAATCAAATGAAGCGATTATGTCTGAACAATATTGAAAAATATTGTGATAGTTTACCCACAATCCCCTCGGGGTGTGGGAAGTGCAGAATGGGTATTAAATCAAATGACTATGACACAAGGACTCTGCATTGTTGGGGACTACAAGTCCCTGGTCAACATCTGTGCCAAAGGAGGTGGGGCCAGCAACGCTACCACGCTAAAAGTGATCATTTGAGCATTGTGCGCAGGACATAAGGAGCGACCCTTGACCCCACCACGTAGGTCGCTCCCTCACTGCACAGCACCGCCTGTGCCTCCCTGCCCCAGCTGCTGCTGCTGAGGAAGCTCGAGGCGCTCCACCACCCGCAGGCTACCACCTGCGCCTAATCCCTGGTGGACAGTGGTATGGCGTAGGTAGGTTTGTTCATCCTCCGCTTTATTGCTTTTATTGCCTGTATTTTCATTGTTGTGTCTGACTGCTGTTGTCTGTCTTCCCCCGCTGCCTGTACGTGGTCTGTGACCCTTTTTCTTCCCTCTGTTCCCCTCACTGGCCCCGTACTCTCTCTGCCCGGTCTTTCCTTCTGTACCCCTCACAGCACCCGTGTCTCTACCCGGTTTTCCCTTCTGTTCGCCTCACTGCCCCGTGCCTCTCTATGCTTGTTCTTAGCTGCCCCTATATTTCTGTATTTTGACTCTGAGCCACTCGTTTTTCCGGTATTTCTGTGCCCTTTTTACCTTCTGTGCCACTCGTTTTTCAGGTATTTTTGTGCCCTTCTGCCTTCTGTGCCACTCGTTTTTCCCTCGTTTTTGTGCCCCTTTTGCCTTCTGTTCCACTTGTTTTTTGTGCCCTTCTGCCCTCTGTGCCACTCGTTTTTTGTGCCCTTCTGCCCTCTGTGCCACTGTTTTCTGTGTCCTCCTGCCCTCTGTCCCACTCGTTTTTTGTGCCCTTCAGCCCTCTGTCCCACTCGTTTTTTGTGCCCTTCTGCCTTCTGTCCCACTCGTTTTTTGTGCCCTTCTGCCCTCTGTCCCACTCGCCTGACCAAGAACCCTCATCAGCTTCTCCTTCTGGCCTGTCACACCTGGAGGGAGCCAAGGGCGCGCACACCTCGTGCTGGGACAGATGGAGCAGACAAAAAAAACACGGCCCACCAACTGGCCTCAGCCGAAGGCCCGCCTTGCCGATCCGAGGCAGGGTGGATTCATTTCAACACCACCCAGCCTTGGTATTCAGGAACAGATATCCAACCTAAAGCACCACCACCGGAACAGAGCTTTGGGGCGTAACACTCACTCATTTGCAACTTAACACTGCAACGCATGACTAACCAGCTGCACAGAAATTAATTAGCACCCCTGGCCCTGACTGACTCTGCAGGCATCGATTTGGGGCCCACATTTCAGTACACAACGCGTTGGCTCGAAGAGACGGATTGAGCCAGAGAAGGGTTCATGGAGCGGGTACACACCCTGCGACCCGTGACCGCCTCCAGTGTGACAAGTAAAAGGAACAATTATCACTAGGTATGAATGAAAAATTATTACACATCCGTGTTAATACCTCCGAGAGGCCTACCTGCTGCTCAGTTGATAGAAGGCGGCAGCGGGGCTGTACTGAAGGCAGATGGCGCGGGTCTAAGCAGATCTAATCTACTACTTGCGCAACCTGCTGCTTTGCCCTGCCACTCCCGATGCAGCTCCGCACTCGTCACTGATCAGCGTGGTGCCTGCGAGGAAGAGGCAGGGGGCGCTTACAGAGGGTCACGAGACCCCTATCACGTCATACTATTCACCCCGCCCCGCCGCAGCTAAGCTGCCGGCCAATCTTAGCAGCTGGTTTGGGGGAGGGCGGGTTCTGTGGAAGTGCAGGCCAGGACTGTTCGGGGCGGAGAGGGGGTGGGTTATAAACAACAAACACATGATTAAGCGCTCAGTCTTGCCTGTGTAAATAATTATAATCCACAACATTCACGGCAATACATTTTGGGTATTTACAATGGCCTTGGCATAATTGCCACATGACAAGGCATATTTTAGCACAATCCAGCGCGAGCTACTGGCAGGGTCTCGGCGAGCTACCAGTAGCTCGCGATCGACTGGTTGGAGACCCCTGATATAGAGTGATGGTCTCCTGGGGTTAGTCACAGTTAGAAATTGTTTGGTTGTGGCGGTTATATGGCCTTGATCCAGAGCTTTGGTTAGGATTTCAGTGAGAGTTTGTTGCAATTCGTCTGTGGGATCTCTGTCCAGTTTCAGATATGTCATGGTGTTTTCTACATGTTCGTTCACTTTTCTGTGGTACATTGACTTGTCCATAATAACTATGGCGCCTCCTTTGTCAGCCTTCTGTATATGGATGTTTGGATTTTCCTGCAGGCCTTTTATAATGGATCTGTCATAGATCGAAATGTTTTTCCTTTTTGACTTTTTCAAATTCATACTCTCCATTTCATTGAGGACAGAATTTTCAAAGGCATCCAAGATCTTATGGGTTACTGGGGCTTGGAATTTAGATTTCGGCTTAAACTCAAGGAGTTCTGGTTCTTCTTTCGCCATTTGTTCCGGTACTACATTAGTGAAGAAATGTCTAAGTTTAAGGACCCTCATGAATTTAAAAAACGCAATCTCATTTTCCAAGTTGTTGGTATCATATGTTGGAACAAATCCTAGCCCTTTGTTCAACATTCTCATTTCATCCTTTGTCAATTCGGTCTGTGAAATATTTAAAACCAAGTTCACCTCGTGCTTCTTGTTCGGACTCCTTCTCCCTCCTCTCCTTGTTTTGATTGTTTTTTCGGTTGCTTCCCTGGTGGTTGGCTTGTATCCACTACCTGGGATAAAAAAGGCTGGCTTGTGGTGGTGGATTTAGTGACTTCAGTTGGTGTTTGACCAGTACTTGTTTCTGCAATTTGGGTTTGAGCTGCCGGTCTGTTTGTACTCAATTCACTTTCAGAGACTAAACTTTCTTCTGAGGTCACAACAGTCTTTTTCTTCTGAAATGATCTTCGCTGGGCATAGACTTCCGCCCACGTGTACACTTCATTTAATTTATAGTCCAGTGTGTCACGTTTAAATTTCCTCAGTTTACCCTCTTGAAGCTCCTTTTGGTATCTTTCTAATTTTGTGTTTAGTTCCTCCAATGATTTATCCCAATCTGTTTTGTCCATCCGGGATTCCAAATTGTGTTTTATTTCGTCAATTTCGTTAGATAATTCATGAATGACTTTTGCCAGCTCTTCTATCAGTAAAAGAATCAAGTCCAGTGAGCATTTGTTTAGGATTGAGAACCATTTCTCCATAAACTCCTTGTTTAGGTGAAATCTGTGCAACATCGGTTTTATGGACATCCTTAGACCACGTGGGATCCTCTTGACTCTGTGGTACTGCACCAAGGTTGATGCATGTAACTTTTGGTTTATCTCTCGTTTTGCAAGAAATTCAAGCTGTTTCAGTTGTTGCATAATAGTATTGCCTTGCACATTTGACGATTTGACGTCCTGAATTAAAGTGTAAATACTGTCTGCTTGTTCTGAAGTGTAGGCTAGTGTTTTCGCCCTGTTTTCTGTCATACTTGAAATTTGGTCATAAGCCATGGTGCTCACTCCGTGTAGACAGATTCTCAAAATGTTACTTCGTGTGATTAGAGGAGCACTCACTTTATTTATTATTCTTAATTGAACTTAGGTAACTTAAACTTAGTTCACCTCAAAGCGTGCAGCTAAGGTAGCACGTCTGCCCTATCACGTGCCAAAACTTAGACAACCTTATCTTAAGTGTGAATGACACTTAACCTTAGCGCACTGTTGCTCAGGCGCTGAACGCGCTACAAATTAAATATACACTCTTCAATGCTTTTTCAAATTTGATTTTAGTATTTTTTCAACAATGGTTTCCAAACATTACAAATAAACACAACGTATTTTCGTTTTGTATCAAACAGAACATATGACTATCATACAATATTCAAAAAAACTTCAAAATCAGTTTCTTTTCCGATTATAACATTTCATCTGTAAATGCCCAATGCATTTCGAGCTGTGGGCAG
The DNA here is from genome assembly GCF_964263255.1 of Lissotriton vulgaris. Classification (NCBI taxonomy): domain Eukaryota; kingdom Metazoa; phylum Chordata; class Amphibia; order Caudata; family Salamandridae; genus Lissotriton; species Lissotriton vulgaris. The sequence goes on from NC_141686.1 coordinate 105,174,160, forward strand.
CTCTTCGTCGGGGGCCTGTAGAAAAATGATGCGGAAAACAATACTATCACTCAAGGGTCTTAAAGCACAAGAAATGTTGAAGAATAATAAAGTGGAGCTAGTCACTCCAAACAAAGAAAAAAACCTTCACCACCACCTAAGTGCACGTGTTGAAAAAAGCTGAAAATGCAACTTACTACTATCGCGCTCCTCAAGCGCTAAATCATTCTGTGGAAACAAAACCAGAACATATCCTCTAACTCATGTGTCTACCGAGATGGCTAGAACGAGATCTAAACTCTAAATAATAAGCCCAATTAACTAGAGCAACACGTTACCTTATCTTCAACTCCACTAATCAAAATACTGTGTTCCCCGTGCTCCTGTTTTCAACCTGCAAAATAACAGAGAAACCCATATCTGTCAGTCGGGAGACTGGCTAACCCTGACCGACGTCACTGACACCGCTGCTGTGGCGCAGCACGCTCACCTCATAAAGCTTCCTCTGAACCCAAGAAACTTCAAGACAGACAGGTGTTTGTATCTAAATTTTCTACAACTTCAAACAAACTGAAAACTATAATAAACAAACATTGGACTCTCTTGAGAAATGAAGTTGATTTTAATGGAATATTCAACAACACACCCATCTTTGCTTACAAGCGCTCAAAAAATCTGAAAGAGTTACTTATGACCCCAGTTAGGGCAATTGAAGAAATCAACAGAGGCATGAAGAAGTGCCAAAACTGCGTACATTGCTCCAATGTTATTGTAGGTAATATACTAAACCATCCGCAAACTGGTAAAGAAATAAAATTACATTACAACGGAGATTGTAACACAAAAAATGTGATTTACTACATTAAATGCCCGTGTGGCAAAATCTACACAGGAAAAACAGAAAGGAAACTGAAAACTAGAATTTCAGAACACAAAAGCACGATCAGGAACAAAAACACCAAAAGCAATTTAGCTAGACATTGGAATGATAATAACCATAGCATTGCTCAGATAAGGTATTCCATCCTAGAGGTAGTTAAACCATACGAGGGGGTTGATCTCACCAGATCCCTCCTCCAGAGAGAAATTCACTGGATTAAATTTCTATTGACACAAGAACCTAAAGGCCTCAATGAAAAAATAGATTTTTCATGTTTTCTATGATTACTCTTGACTTTGTCCATGTACCTGAGTATGCTGTTTGTAACTTATATTATGATATTGCATTTGTATTTAATTTCTTGCATCTTGAGGCACACTGTTTTTGTTTTGAGTCACTATTCATCACCCATTTCTATACATTTTCCTTTCACAACCTTTCTTTCACTTCGATGGTTATTTTTTGCCATTACAAGATGGCGCGGTTTAGCTAGTGGAATCTTTGAGACGCTAGTCCGTCTTTCATGTTGTTGGACGCAGCTTGTGTTTTAGAACCGGCGAGGTTTGTTGTCTCGCATCCACTGTTTCGAGAGAAGAACGTGTGAGGGATTCAACTGAGAGGAGTTTTGATAGACGCACAGAGGAAGCTTTATGAGGTGAGCGTGCTGCGCCACAGCAGCGGTGTCAGTGACATCGGTCAGGGTTAGCCAGTCTCCCGACTGACAGATATGGGTTTCTCTGTTATTTTGCAGGTTGAAAACAGGAGCACGGGGAACACAGTATTTTGATTAGTGGAGTTGAAGATAAGGTAACGTGTTGCTCTAGTTAATTGGGCTTATTATTTAGAGTTTAGATCTCGTTCTAGCCATCTCGGTAGACACATGAGTTAGAGGATATGTTCTGGTTTTGTTTCCACAGAATGATTTAGCGCTTGAGGAGCGCGATAGTAGTAAGTTGCATTTTCAGCTTTTTTCAACACGTGCACTTAGGTGGTGGTGAAGGTTTTTTTCTTTGTTTGGAGTGACTAGCTCCACTTTATTATTCTTCAACATTTCTTGTGCTTTAAGACCCTTGAGTGATAGTATTGTTTTCCGCATCATTTTTCTACAGGCCCCCGACGAAGAGCTGCCCACAGCTCGAAATGCATTGGGCATTTACAGATGAAATGTTATAATCGGAAAAGAAACTGATTTTGAAGTTTTTTTGAATATTGTATGATAGTCATATGTTCTGATTGATACAAAACGAAAATACGTTGTGTTTATTTGTAATGTTTGGAAACCATTGTTGAAAAAATACTAAAATCAAATTTGAAAAAGCATTGAAGAGTGTATATTTAATTTGTAGCGCGTTCAGCGCCTGAGCAACAGTGCGCTAAGGTTAAGTGTCATTCACACTTAAGATAAGGTTGTCTAAGTTTTGGCACGTGATAGGGCAGACGTGCTACCTTAGCTGCACGCTTTGAGGTGAACTAAGTTTAAGTTACCTAAGTTCAATTAAGAATAATAAATAAAGTGAGTGCTCCTCTAATCGCACGAAGTAACATTTTGGAAAAGATCCACCAACCACATGGGGGGGGCCAAAATATCCAGAAAGGCTGCATAGTACTCTTGAGGGTACCCATTCGGACCAGGCGTTTTACCGGGGTGTAAGAGCGAGACAGCGTCCTGGATTTCTTCCAGGGTGAAGGGGCGGTCCAGAGCTTCTGCAGTCTCTTGAGAGAGACACAGCAGTCGGGTACCAGTCTCATTCAGGAAGTCAGCCAGAGAAGCGCCCAGGGGATGAGCCGTGTAGAGGATCGCGTAGTAAGCAGCAAAGGTTTGTGCGATGGTTGAGGACATCAATTGGAGGGCCCCGGTGGTCGAGCGGACCTCAGGAATAATACGGTTGACTTTGGGATAGGACCCAAGGTTGTTGAGGAGCTTGCCATTCTTGTCACCCCACCCATAAATACGGGCAACCGACGAACGTCAAAGCATCTTAGCAGATTCCAATGAGATCCGACGGATCTCCTCGCGTACTATGGCTAGTTGTCGGGAAGAATACCTCTGGTCGCTAGTGAGTTGAGCTGCTTCCAGCTGTGCCGCCCGGTATTCCAGCTGGACAAGTTGGGCCGTCTGCTCTGTTTCGCGTGGACCAGTCCCCTGGCCACCACCTGGATAACAGCCTTGCTCGCCTCCAGCAAGGGAACCGAGCCTGTATTGGTTGAAAAAAAGTGACGCAACTCCTGACCAAGTGACTCCACTATCGCAGAGTCCTGCAAGAACCAGGCGTTTAGCCTCCAAGACGCTTGTGGGCCCGTTGGAGGGAACCCGAGATGGAGGGAGATGGGAGTATCTGGGCAGTATCTCGGCCCAAGAAACCAGCTGGCAGTCTGTGGCTGGCTTCAGGAGAAGGTCAATTTGGTGAGTATGATGGGCTGCCGACGTGTGGGTGTACTGTTCCCCACGGGGGTTCCAAACCCGCAACACGTCCGAGACCTAGGGCCGAGGACCAGCTTGAGAGGATCCTCGCGGAGGCGACAGTCTCTGGATGGGGTCCCCGTCGTATCGCGCAGGGGGCTGCAAAACGGCGTTGAAGTCCCCCTCCCCCCCGCCACCACAATAAGACCCTGTGGGAGGGAGGAGATCACTTGTGTAAGGTGGCGAAGTGTTGGAGGCAGGAGTGGGGGGGAATGTAAAGGCATAGGAGGCTCAAGGGGCGCCCCTCCATGGTGCCAGAGAAGGACACATAGCTGCCCTGCGCATTAGACTCTGCTTTAGCCAAGCTAAAGGGAAGCCCTTTCCTCAGCTAGATGGACCCCCCCCCCCCCCCCCCCCCCCCCAGGATCCCCGTGTATAACCAGAGTGCCAGACCCTGTCAAATCCATAGCGAGCTAGGAAGTTGCATTGTGTACCCAGGAGGTGCGTCTCTAGGAGGAAGAGAATGTGTGGCGGTGAGCAGCGTGGGGGACAGCCGTGCGCTTAATTCGGTCCAAGAGGCCATTGATATTCCAGGAAAGGATGGGGATAGATCTAGTGAGGGTGTAAGTCATCTAGGGGAATGGACTGTGGAGGGGGGGATAACTACGTGAGACCATACCCACCCGGATGGGAACACCCACCCGAATCGGAGCTCAGAAACGGAGCCATGGAAATTGGTGATCTGCTCAGCAACTGTGGAAACCAAGGACGGAGGGAACTTAACTACAGATAGGAGCCCTGGATGGCGGCCCGTAGGGGGCCAAAAATAACAAACTGATGGAAGATGTGATCTGCGTGTCAACTGTGGATCAATCTGAGAAACATAGTTACCAAGAAGAACTGCAACCAGCGGCCCGTAGGCGGCTAAACAAAACACTGTCGAGGAGCAACGGTCCCCCGTCCCTCCCAGCCCCCCCAACTCTCCCCACCCTACACTTCTGAAGTGGATGCATCTGTCGCCCCAAACCCCCAACCACTAACTACACCACAAAGAGGTGATTCGCTACTCTAAAACGGTTAGCAACAATCAGTCAGGAGCATGGCTGAGCCGGACCCCCCCTCCATATATACAGATGCATGCCCACAATGGATAAGCATGGAGTGGATAACAAAGAAGTCACAAGATGGTTCGAATCCAGGATGGCAGTGAGAAGGTAAACCCTGGCTGAGTCTTACAGAGGAGCCAAAGGAGAGCCCCATTCACGGGGTCAGAGATGGGCTCGCTATATCAGGTCCTGAAGGGTGGAATGAAGGAATACAACTTGTAACACTGATCACACCCCCTCCTCCCCACCAGAGCCACGGTTCATGGGGCTTCCAGACAGACCCGAGTCCGACAAGGCCCTCAGCCGGGTAACGTCTGATCGTGGGGCGCTACCCATATCGATAAGGGAGGAGGCCCTCTGGCTCAAGGTCTGAATCGGGGAGCGCCCCCCCCCTCCCTCCCCCCGGCGGTTGCCCCGTCGTCTGGATCCAGTTAGGTGCCGCTGCGCCTTGGGTACCTCCTGGCCAGTTTGGGTCGTCATTTTCGGGGCAGGGGAGGGGGCCGCACCAGGTAGGAGGGGCCGCTCTTTCGTATGCCATGTCCATGCCGCCTGTGGGGTGTCAAAGAAAAAGGTTTTGTCTTGAAAATACACCTTAAGGCGAGCCTGGAAGAGGAGTCCATAACGGAGGCCCATGGCCCTGAGTTTCTGCTTGACCTCGTCGTAAGACCGGCGTTGTGTTTGCACCTCCCTAGAATAGTCCGGGAAGACCATGATTTTGGAATTTTGGAAGTGTACTGGACCTAGCACCCTGGCGGCCTCCAGAATCTCATCCCTGTCCCGGAAGTTGAAGATTCGAAGGATAATGGAGGTTTAGCAGCAAGGGAGCGGTGAGCTCGTTCCACCGCAAACCAGGGGGAGAGTTTCTCTTTGGGGATCCCGGACCGGACCCATGCCTCGATGAAGGTTTCGGTGCGTCCCTTTTCCACTCCCTCCGGAAAATCCAGGAGGCGCAGGTTGTTTCTCCGGGCCCTATTTTCTGCATCCTCGGCGCTGCTATGTAGCTCCTTGGTCTATGCCTGCAGGCGGGCCACCTGGGATTTAAGAGTGCCCATGTCATCCTCCACCGTGGAAAGACGGGATTCCGCCTCTGTAATACCGGCCATGGCATTACGGAGGTCTTGCCGAATCAGTGCCACATCAACCCGCACTTCACCAATCTTGGTTTCCACCGAGGCCTGCGATGCACTGATCGCCTGCAGGATAGTGGAGAGGTCTCCTCCGGCCGCCCCAGGTGCAGCCGCAGACCCAGCCGCTGGGTCGTGATCAGGCTTGGTGAATTGGTCCATTTTTGTTTGAGTTGAGGTGGCAGTGGCCTGAGAAGCGCCGTTTTTGCCCATTTTCCCAAAGAGTCCGGTGGCTGTTGAGCCACGAACCCATGTCAAACTATGATAACTCAATTAATATTAGCATAAATTTAAATTTACCATGGGTTCGTGGCTCAACAGAGCTCTGTTGAGCCACGAACCCATGGTAAATTTAAATTTATGCTAATATTAATTGAGTTTCATCATAGTTTGACTCCTGCAACTATGATGTACCACCTAGTAAATCATTATTATTTATTCCACATGATTGCCCCGCAACTTCCCTCACTTCTGTCCTGATGAAGACCCCACTTAAGGACTGAATTCAGCCTACACATAGGGGTCGAAACGTCGACGCTGTTTCTTTCTAATACTTCCGGCACCTATCCCCGACAGCTCTGTACGGACTGTGTGTCCGTTGAAAGTTACCTTTTGAAATATTGAATTATTTGATGCCTTGAATGTTTGGCCTTTCATAATTTGTAATACTGTTGATTGTTTTGCTAATTTGAGTATTGTCCACTTATATCTCCAACTGTGTTAATTTATTCCTTACAGTCCCTCGAGCACTTCCCTTCCCTTCCTCACCCCCTTTTTCTCTTTGGGGCACTCATTATCGTTATTTGTTATATACAAAAAAATCTTTTGCAAAATAATAGTGTGAGGTATTGTAAATAAATAACAGTACCCTCCGAGAAAGACTACTCTGCGGTTTTTCTTGGTGTTTTGTTTCAGTTGTTGAAAGTGTTTGTATTCTTGAGTGTTGGTCTATTGACACAACACCCTCCCTCCCTAAGTCTCAGCTCGCCTCACAGCCTGCAGTCAATGGGGGGGATAAAGGGGGACCTTCCAGTCCGCAGGTAAAGGTAGGCCAGGGAACCAGAATGTCTGAGTCGGGCACTCCACCTCCCCGGTATTCGGGGGGTAAAGAGGGTGGCTCACTTCACTGCAGGGCCTGCCGTCTGCAGCTACCTGCCGCCATTGCAAGAGGAAGGAGTTAAAATGTCTCGACACAGCCGTCCTGCCACCACTGCGGGTTCCCCAGCGCCTCTCCACACCTCGCACCCAAAAATGGCGGAGGACGCAAATGTTCCCAGCAGGCCAGGGAGGGGCGCCCCTGCGGGGGGCGCATACAGGGGTTCAATGGGGCCCACGCAGATAGCAGTACTAGTCCAGAAGTCAAGGCTCCAGGACCGGCCCGCCAGCACCTCGGCGCACAGACCCGCTGCCCACCTCCACCGCGGTCCCTCGTCCACGTGGCCCGACACGGCTGCTGAAGGGTGCGGGCGTAATGAGGCCCACACAGCAAACCCCGCCTCCTCACCTCCTCCGGATTGTGGCACAGGCTGCCCCCGGCTCCAGGCGCCTCTGCAGCCGCTTTGGCGGTCACTTCACCCAGGGCCCGGCATCCATCCACCCCTGCAGGCGTCAAGTCCCGGACCCGTCTTCTCGGGTGCAGAAGCGGTGCGGGAAGGGCCGCACCCGGCGCCACCCGGCAGCAAGCTCCTTCGGTCCCCGCCACCGCCGGGGGACCTCGGGCACCGCTCCGCCCCACGAGCTCCGCCGATGTGCCCCGGAGCCAACCCTCTGCATCCACGGGCACCCTGGCAGGATGTCACTCCTCTGGTCCGGGCCACAGTACGACCCCTTGCCTCCGGTACACGCCGCTGTCGGAAGGAGCGCAGGTGAGCAGGGCAGGAAGGGAGCAGCCGGGGCGCCCGGCCGAGAGATCAGGCCCTAGGAGCAGGCAGCGCGGGGGCTGCCATCTTGAAGAAGGAAGGCCGCCCAGAGCAGAGGGCTAGTGAGGGCAACGAGGGCACCAGGTAGGCCCCTTGAGAGGTAAGGGCGATGCAGGCAGGATGTAGGAGTCATCCCTGAGACTCTGGGACACCGATGGCCGATATTAGTGGGCCGATGCGAGGCGGATGACGGAGGGGGTCCGGAGCACTCTTAGACTGCGACCGCCGCCGTGACGCCTCAAGCCACGCCCCACATGTTCATAAATTTATCCTGCACATAAACATAATTACAGTAACAGATTAGTGTGGAGTTAGGTAATTTAAGGAGATTATTGTAATATGAGTTATTATTGAACACTTATGTGATGTTAACAAATTTGAGATGATCTCATCAAGAAGAGGGTTTCAGGCTAGTGTTCCCATTAATGAAAACTATTGAGACTGATATGCTGTATATGGATGTTTGGTTACTGCTAGGAGGTCATTGGCAAAGAATAGGTTAGGAATTAAGACCTAACTTTTAGAGAGTTGTAGTCTTATGAATTTCAGGATCAATTATAGAGCTCCTTGCCAGGGGATTGCATCCAAGTTTGTGAAGTTGAGATGCGTCTGGGTAGAATGCAAAAACTGCCATGGTCGTAGGATTTTGAATCTTGTCCATTTTAGTAAAAGATTATGGAGTGAAGTTACTAGAAGACTCTTACAGTAGCAAAATGTACTGAGCACTAAGGTTGAAATCTGTGTCCTTGGTGTGTGCCAAGAGATGTTTTCTGAATATCCAATGACTGAGATCTGAGTGATGTGACTATTTTTCTTATGAAGGTTTTCATGCTGATCAATGAATTACGTTCATGAAGTCTATTGAGAATTGGATAGGATTGGTGTGGGTGGAAGGCAGGTGCCAGTACAGATTATTTCCATTTTGGACAAATTTAACATGTGCGCATGGGACAATGGAGAGCCGGGGACAGCCAATGGATTAGTTGTCTTGTAGCGGTCTGTTGAAAACCTATTGTGGGCAATACGAACACAGTGGGCTTTGGGCCAGCATATTGCATTATTCCGTGGCTTTCCTTTGTGTTTCTGTCCCGCTGGAACATAGCTTGTTAATCATCCTTTTAATTGGGCGACTTGTATCCTTCCACTGCGTTATTGGAGCAATTATTTTTCTTTGTTCCTGCATTCCTTGGGAATACGTTTTTTTAGGTTACGCCTGGCGTCCACTGCGCAGCAGTGTTCGCGCAGGTGAAATCTTTTGTTTAGCAGTACGGGGCTTTGTCCCGCCTGTCTCTTCCATTGGCTAGCTCCATAAATGGAGGCTAGCCATTGGAAGAGAGATCTGTCCGTTATTCTCCGAGCAGATTCGTGGGCGTTCCGTAGATTTTGTTCTCATTCCGCCCCTTTTAGAACTTTATGCGGCGGTGGGCGGATTTTTTTTTTTCCCTCGGCATGTTTTGGCCATTTTGGACGTGTGTTTTGCAGCGGTGGGTTGCGCGATTTCAGTTTCGTTGATTTGCTAGCAGGTAAACGGCATTTTGTACGTCTGTGGCTTGTCTTTGTGTTCCGGTTGTTTACTTTGTAGGTCTTGTCCGTGTCCTGTCATCTCTGTGTACTGTTCTTCCTGTCTTTTGTCTGTTTTTGTCATCTGGGTGTCCTGTGGTCTCGGTTTGTTGTCGTGCGTGGCCCCCCCTTCCCTCTGCCTGCAGCTCTCCTCCCCGCAGCTCTTCTCCGTCCCGCTCTCGCTAACGATAACGTCAAACAATTGCCCCAGGGAGTCCACAGCCTGAAAACCTCATCTTACCTACCCCTTAAAGATAAGAAACCTTTTACTTAGGAAGGAAAGCAGGCGAGCCTGTCCAAGTGGGAAGGCAGAAAAAGAGAAAAGTATAAGTCAAGGTGAGCGCTTGTATCCATGCAGGTGAAAACCGGGACTAGGTCAGGCAGGCCTCCTCCCAGGGATGCCATCTGTCCCTCCCTGGCAACCCCCCCGGTGCGATCCAAGCGTGGTGAATGAGCCGGGGACAGGCGCTGTGCATTGTGAGGCTGATTCATGTCAGCTCAGAGGCAGCCCCCAGCCGGTCTTCCCCCTGCATGCGTTCAGCCCTCTAACACAAATCCCTGTTGCTACGATACCCTCCAGCACCCCCGTCGTGAAGATGAAGCTCTCAGCTGCTGAGCGTAATAGTGCTGGGCAAATACCACAGTCTGCTGCGAGATTCGCACGTTACTGTAGACATCTTTGTATTTGCATAGGCTAACGAGGACTTCTCTGTGTCTAATTTGGTCCATAGTCTAGGTTTCCCCTGTGTTTATGCGTTGTCACAGAGGGTGTCGTCTTTTATTTACTGGTACATTGAGCCGTGTGGCAGCAAGAATGTCTGTGAATTTGCAGACGCTTTGACCCGTAGTTTGATGAAGATGTATATCCCTGTATGTAAATGCACGTTGCTTAATTTGTCACTGTGGATAACCCAGGATTGACATGCAAATCGACCCATGGGTTACCGTAATTGTCCCAGTATTTACATATTAACTCAAAGGTTACTGTTAAGGTCACTGGGTTTTCAGGCACTTTGATCCATAGGCTCAAGATGATACTTGCATCCTTAGTGAACATCCCTCTCTTTAAATGTACTTTGGTCTACGGGTTACCAAGGGTGCACCTGTATTTACATGCATATTTCTCCTTCGATCACCGCACATGTCCCGGTAATTGCATTTAATTTGGTCCACCTTCCACGGGATGACGTATGTATTTACATGCGTATCTCTCTCCATCGGTCATCGCAGATATTTACTTGCACATTGGTCCACAGATTTCTTAGATTGCCTCGGTATTTCATGCATATTTTGCCTTTGATCACCGCGCATGTCCCGGTATTTGTGTTTACATTGATTCACATCCTGGAAGGCCTCTGTATTTACAAGCATATTGCTCCATAGGCCACTGCGGAAGTCCGTGTATTTGCATGCTCATTGAACATAGGCTACCCCCTGGATTTACATGCACATTGGTCCATTGTATATGGCACCGGGAAGGGGTGTTTATGCCTCCGAAATAGCGGCTGCGGAGGGGCCGACTCTCTACCTCTCTCTACCTCTATACGTGCACACATGCACATTTATATATGTGCGAGGCATGTGGGCTGCTGAATTGATATCTTGTGCATAGATCGCCGCCTAGTGTTGGGTCCGGATGATTGCACTTGTTGTCTTGGAAGAGTCTTCAAAGTATCACGAGATAGGTGACTCCACCCCTGGACTACAGTGCTACATGGGCATCATCACCATCCTGAGATTGTTTTTTTCCGCCATTGGGTTCGGATGCAAACTCGTATACTCCGACTTTGGAATCAAAAACAAAACTTTTCTAAAGGCCTTCGATTTGACAGTATTGTTCTCACTCGGTACCTCTACTCGATCCAGCCTTCCATCTCCAAGCGGTCATCGACGCGGGCCTTTTCGACGCCACGCGAGCCGATCGTCGATGGAAAGAAGCCCGTTTAAAAGGTGCCCACAATGACACTCCAAGTTCCCACATACTGATAAGCACCCAGTATGCAACAAGTGCCTTTGCCCAGGCCATAAGGAGGAAAGCTGTCCGTTCTGCGCACAGTTTCGATCCAAGAAAATTATTCGGAACCGACCTGCCGCCAGGCAAGAAATGCAGCGAGAGGCACCAGACCCGGACAACATCTTCGATGATGACCACGATCTACAAGAAGCGCCAGACTCTGACCTAGAGATTGTCACCGTAGAGGACTACTCGGACTCTGATGATGGCACCCCACCGGGGCAAATCGTGAGTACCCTTCCCCCGACACCATCTACCCCGTTAACAACGGCTCCGGTCAAGGCATCGCCAAAGGGCCTTAGCCAAGATCATAAAGTTTTGCTTTCCCCGCCATCCGGCTCGGCTCCGAAACCTTCCGAAACCCCAGTGCCCAGTAACATTTTCCCAAAGAAGGTTCCAGAGCCAAAGAAGGTCGTCGACCCGAAGGGCATCTATCCGAAAACGGCTCCACAGCCAAAGAGTGTAGAGCTGAAAAAGACGGTCTAGTCCAAGAAGGCCGTGCTGCCCAAACTTGTCGAGCCAAAAATGGTTGTCGACCCGAACAAGGCCACGCAACCAAAGGGCGCCGACCAAAGATGGTCGCCGACCCGAACAAGCCTTCGGCACCAAAATCCGTCGACCTGGCAAAAGGCGCCGTACCTAAGCCCGCGTCGAAGCCAGAACGACCTATCGGCCCAAAGACACCGGCTCCGAAAACACCAGTCGATCCAAAAAAGACAATCGACTCGGAAAAGGACACATCCAAAAAAACAGACTCCAGTCGATCCGAACAGGAACATCGACTCGGAAGAGGACATTCCTCCAAAGAAGCCTACGGAGCACAAAAAACTCGTCAACCCGAAAGTCTGGGTCGACCCGAAAAATGCCCTGAGCCGAAAAAATCAGCTGCTAAACCAAAAGTCGTCGAAAAACCAAGGTCGAACACTCAACCCAGGACTGTTGAGGAAGAACTCTTCCACCCAGATCCCTCTGACGACCAAGCAAACATTTATACTAACCCAGAGACTGGTAAAGTTACCATCCTGCATAGGAAAAAGAGGCCTTTGGACTTTGAACCTCAGTCCCCTATTCCACTGAAGACAAGCATTAGAAATGCAATAGGTCTCGCAGCATTAGAGTTAGTGCTTTTAGAATTGTTTATGGGTTTTTTTGTAAATCTTTAGCATGAGGTTGAGGGTGAGTGAGGGTGAGTGAGGGTGAGGGGTTGAGGGTGAGTGAGGGTGAGGCTGAGGGGTTGAGGGTGAGGGTGAGTGAGGGTGAGTGAGGGGTTGAGGGTGAGTGAGGGTGAGGGGTTGAGGGTGGGTGAGGGGTTGAGGGTGAGTGAGGGTGAGGGGTTGAGGGTGAGTGAGGGTGAGGGTGAGTGAGGGTGAGTGAGGGTGAGGGTGAGTGAGGGTGAGGGTGAGGGTGAGTGAGGGTGAGGGTGAGTGAGGGTGGGTGAGGGTGGGTGAGTGGGGGTGAGTGTGAGTGTGGGTGAGGGATTGAGGGTGAGGGGTTGAGGGTGAGTGAGGGGTTGAGGGTGAGGGAGGGTGAGGGAGGGTGAGGGGTTGAGGGTGAGGGGTTGAGGGTGAGGGGTTGAGGGTGAGTGGGGGTGAGTGAGGGTGAGGGGTTGAGGGTGAGTGAGGGTGAAGGTGAGTGAGGGTGAGGGTGAGTGAGGGTGAGTGAGGGTGAGTGAGGGTGAGTGAGGGTGAGGGTGAGTGAGGGTGAGTGAGGGTGGGTGAGGGAGGGTGAGTGAGGGTGAGTGAGAGTGAGTGAGAGTGAGTGAGGGTGAGTGAGGGTGAGTGAGGGTGAGTGAGGGTGAGTGAGGGTGAGTGAGGGTGAGTGAGGGTGAGGGTGAGTGAGGGTGAGTGAGGGTGAGTGAGGGTGAGTGAGGGTGAGTGAGGGTGAGTGAGGGTGAGTGAGGGTGAGTGAGGGTGAGTGAGGGTGAGTGAGGGTGAGTGAGGGTGAGTGAGGGTGAGTGAGGGTGAGTGAGGGTGAGTGAGGGTGAGTGAGGGAGGGTGAGTGAGGGTGAGTGAGGGTGAGTGAGGGAGAGTGAGGGTGAGTGAGGGTGAGTGAGGGTGAGTGAGGGTGAGTGAGGGTGAGGGTGAGGGTGAGTGAGGGTGAGTGAGGGTGAGTGAGGGTGAGGGTGAGTGAGGGGTTGAGGGTGAGTGAGTGAGGGTGAGTGAGGGGTTGATGTTGAGGGGTTGAGGGTGAGTGAGTGAGGGTGAGTGAGGGGTTGATGTTGAGGGGTTGAGGGTGAGTGAGGGGTTGAGGGTGAGGGGTTGAGGGTGAGTGAGGGGTTGAGGGTGAGGGGTTGAGGGTGAGTGAGGGGTTGAGGGTGAGGGGTTGATGTTGAGGGGTTGAGGGTGAGTGAGGGTGAGTGAGGGGTTGAGGGTGAGTGAGATGGCCGCAGCTCTGTAGAGCTCTGTGTTGCTTGGGAGCTTCACGACTAAATGTCGGGACCCACGCTTCTATCATCTGACTTGGCAGATGACTCACTGCATTGGAACACAGCACCTTTCAAAACATGCCCGCATTGTCCGTTTTGAAGAAATGCTGACTGCGGGACAGCTGGAAGTCTGACTGACCATTGTGAGGCTGCCATCTTAAAAGCATTCCAAACAGCCTGAGGAGAACGCATCCATAGCGCTTGCCACCTCCAAAACACGTGATTCAATTCTCAATGATTGAGGGAATCAGCGGAACAGTCGGCGCTGCGAGGGATATACCCCAGTGGTGAGGATTGCCGTGAATCAGACTCCAGACTGGTGGCCGCCGTGGAATCAAGATGGCGTCGGAGAGGGTGTAGGTGGAGGGCCCGTTGCCGGGGCGACGCGGAGGACCTGCTGCAGCATCGGGAGGGTGGCGGAGAACTGCAAGCCCCCAGGGAGCCAAGACACTGTGTTGGAGGTGAGCCTGGCAAGGGTCCTCTACCTGACATCACTGCACTGAAGTGGCAGCGGAGACTCAGAGCGAAGGGGAAGACCTGTGAGCCACACAATCTCCCGTGTGTCCCTCCAGTAACAGTGGAGAGTGCCGGGGAACACAGGGGGTGATTGATGGAGATGGCAGGCACATTCAACAACGTAGTCAGGAGGCCTGCGCCCGAGGCCCTGAAAGCTCCTGAACGTTCCCTGAACCGGTGAGTGAAGAGCGGAAGCGGCTCATCGCGGTGAGCGGGTCACTGGGGGCGCCTTGACTGCCTTATCTTTGGGGGCCTCTCTTTATCTAAAATTAAACTTCGGCACCACTAACCTCTAAATGGTGACCCGAGAGAAGCCCTTTACCCTCAAATGGTTATATTAGGGATCGGAGGGGCACCTTTACACACACAAGATACGTGTGACGCTGTGCTCTGCAGCTGGAGGACGGGCGGCACCGAGGGAGCTGCGACCGGCCTGTGGGAATGACTGGCAGGATCAGTGTGCCTGCAGCCCGGTAGATGAGCATGGCTCGCGGCGGACTGAGACGTAGTCTTGCTGTAGGCTGCGACACGGCGGGAAGGGGAAGGGGAAGGGGAGGGGGCGGAGCGGGTGAGCTGCGCGAGGGACGCAAACCGCGTGGAGTCTTACCGGGGGAGGGGGGGGTGGGCTTGGAGGACGGAGGGTTAGCCTTAGTGTTAGGAAAGACGAGTGATGTGACCGTTGCGGCGATGTTACACGGAAGGAAGTTAGACGGCGTTAGACGGAAGGAAGAGAGGGGAGGGGGAGGAGAAATGCGACACGGCGGGAGGGGGCGGAGCGGGTAAACAAAGACGGACGTGCACGCGCACGCGCTTTTAAGGTCAATGCGCATGCGCATAAGCTCAATGCGCATGCGCATTGACCTTAAAAGTCACGGGCACTGCAAGGAATCGCCACGATTCCTTGCAGTGTAGATAAAGAGTGGATAAGTCGCAATACTCTCGCTTGCTCGATGCGCATGCGCATCGACAGGCGAGACCTAAAAAAGGACTTTGGGACTTCTCCTTCTAGACCCTTCATTCCTTTTCAACCTATCATGCCTACTACTCCTTTAAATCCATACACTCCTTATTCTCCTTCTCATCACGGGGACGATGAAGGTAACACAGGGGATGAGCCACAGCCTCAATATGACTTCCCACAGGACCCTGAACCGCAAGAGGAACAATGGGAAGAGCCAACTGACCCTTACAACACCCATCCCTGATATGTCCTCCTATCCTACTAAGCCGTCACCTACTGATGACACCGTAGTTTTTAATCAACTCATAGACCGGGCTGCACAGTTCCACAACGTGGATATGCATAACGACTCTATTGAGGAAGACTTCTTGTTTGACACCTTCCCTACATCAGAAAAAAGTGTCAAAACACTTCCCATGTTAAAGGGAGTTCTGAAACATGCACCTGACCTATTTAAGGATACAGCCAGGGCACGGGTAATCAACCCCAGAATAGAAACAAAGTATAGGGCAGCTCCTACAGACCCTACTTACATCAAAGGACAGTTACCACTTGATTCCTTGGTAGTGGCCAACGCATGTAAAAGAGCCAACTCCCAAACCACTGTGGAGGCACCTCCCCCAGACAAGGAGTCAAAAATACTAGAGGCATCAGGGAAAAAGCACAAGCCTCCAACTCGTGGAGGATCGCTAATACACAACCCCACTGGTTCGTTACGACAGGGCGCATTACGACCAGCTAGAGACCCTAATGCAACACCTACCTGAGCCTTTCAAAGCACAAGCCCAAGATCTCATACAGGAAGGAAAATTCACAACAAACGCCTCCATCAAATGCGCGCTTGACGCAGCAGACACTGCAGCTAGGTCAATCAACACTAGCGTTCTACTCCGCAGACATGCATGGCTGAGCCTTTCTGGATTTAAAAATGAGGTGCAGTCCACTATCCTTAACCAACCTGTTAATCAGGATTTTCTATTTGGCCCTGCTGTCGACACCATTTTAGATAAAATGAAAAAGGACACAGAGACGTCAAAATCAATGGGGGCATTGCAATTTCAGCAACATAGGGGCTCCTGTCGTCGCTCCTCGTACAGGGCAAATGCACGAGGACATACCTCACAAACAATGGCCTCATATAAAGGTAATACACAAGGTTCCTTTACCAAAAACACTACCAGAGGAGGCTACAAAGGTAACAATACCAAGGGAAGAGGACGTGGAGGCAATAACACCAGAGCCTCCACTGCCTCAAAACAGTGACTCTATTACACGGCCTCCAGACCACTTAACACCGGTCGGAGGCAGACTCCAACAGTTCCTACCTGTCTGGAACGCAATTACCACAGACAGATGGGTGAGAGAAATTATCCAGTCTGGATACTGCCTAGAACTGACTTCTACACCACCAAACATACCACACAGACAATGTCCAATGTCCAGAGAACACATCACCCTGTTACAACAAGAGGTGAACTGCATGCTAGAAAAGGGGGCCATAGAGCAAGTCCCTTTCCAACAGCAAGGGACAGGAGTATACTCCCTATATTTCCTTATTCCCAAGAAGGACGGCTCTCTCAGACCCATATTGGACCTCAGAACCCTAAATCAATACATACTTTCAGAGCACTTTCATATGATAACATTACAACAAGTGCTCCAGTTGCTACAACAAGGGGATTTCCTAGCAACACTGGACCTCAAAGATCCGTATGTCCACATACCCATCCATCCAGCCCACAGAAAATACCTCCGCTTCACAATAGAAGGTCAACACTACCAATTCAAGGTTTTGCCCTTCGGGGTTACCATGGCTCCAAGAGTGTTTACAAAATGCTTAGCGACAGTGGCAGCACATCTAAGGAGGCAGCACGTCCATGTGTACCCTTACCTGGACGATTGGCTGATACAAGCAAAATCGTACCAACAATGTGCAGCACACACGTCTCCGACAATCCAGCTGCTACACAGCTTAGAATTCTCAATCAACTACACAAAATCACATCTGCAAAAGTCCCACATACAGCAGTACCTGGGAGCCACCATGAACACCTCAGTGGCAAAGGCATATCCAAACTCAGCAAGGATAGCCAGTATGCATACAATCATTCGCAAATTCCTGCCAAAACACTCTTTATCAGCTCAAGTCTTCATGCAACTCATAGGCATGATGGCCTCCTGCATATTCATTGTCCCCCATGCCAGACTTCAGATGCGCCCATTGCAGGAATGCCTAGCACAGCAATGGAACCAGGCTCAAGGACAACTAAAAGACCTAGTGTTGGTAGACAGTCTCACTCACAACTCTCTGCAGTGGTGGAACCCACAAAACCTTTCCAAGGGGCTACTGTTCCAAGAGCCAGTTCCACAACTAGTACTAACAGCAGACGCATCACTGACAGGCTGGGGAGCCCATCACCTTCAATACACAGTACAGGGGCTCTGGACAAACAAACAGAAAAGGCTGCATATCAACCAACTAGAGTTGCTAGCGATATTCCTAGCCCTAAAAGCATTTCAGAAATACTTGTACAGCAAGATGGTGTTGATCCGGACGGACAACATGACTGCGATGTACTATATCCAGAAACAGGGAGGAACGCACTCTCCACAGCTGTCCCATCTGGCTCAAAGCATCTGGAAGTGGGCGATTCCCAAAAACATTTTTCACCTAGCAGAACACCTTCCAGGGAAGGACAATCAAATTGCCGACCTGCTCAGCAGGCACAGCCAGCAATTACACGAATGGGAGATTCACCCCCAGGTCCTTCAGCCATTCTTCGAGGAGTGGGGTCACCCAGAAATAGACCTGTTCGCCACAAAAGAAAACTCGAAATGCCAATACTTTGCCGCCAGGTTCCCACATCCATTGTCACAGGGCAATGCGATATGGATGAACTGGTCAGGCAGATTTGCGTACTCTTTTCCCCCAGCACCACTGATCCCGCTGGTGGCACGCAAACTGCGGCAACACTCCCTCACTCTAATCCTAGTTGCTCCCACATGGGCAAGACTACCATGGTACACGATGTTCCTGGAACTCTCAGTAGTTCTTCATCAAAGACTGCACCTTGCACCTTATCTTTTAACTCGGAACCATGGAGAACAGACACCCAGATCCCAATCAAATGAACCTAGCGATCTGGCTCCTGAGGTCTTAGAGTTTGGATACCTTAACTTGCCCCCAGATTGCATGAATATCATTAGGGAGGCAAAGGGAGGCAAGAAGACAAACCACACGAGCGTGCTATGCAGCTAAATGGAAAATATTTGTTATTTACTGCACCAATAACCAAATCAACCCCTTAGATGCTTCAATACAAACATAATATGTTACCTGCTGCACCTACAAAGATGTAACTTAGCATACTCTTCAATACGGCTACACCTGGCTACACCTCGCTGCCATAGCAGCATACCGTCAAAACCGGCAACACCTTTCACTGTTTAGAATACCAGCAATCAAAGCCTTCATGGAGGGTTTAAAAAGGGTGATTCCTCCTAGGCACCCCCTTCCCCAGTCTGGAATCTCAATATAGTGCTTACCAGACTCATGGGTCCTCCTTTCGAACCTTTACATTCATGCGAACTACAATTCCTAACGTGGAAAGTTGCATTCTTGGTAGCCATCACCTCACTCAGAAGAGTGAGTGAATTACAAGCGCTTACAATTCAAGAACCTTTCATGTAGGTACATGCCAACAGGGTGGTTCTTAGAACAAACCCAAAATTCATGCCTAAGGTTGTATCCAATTTCCATATCAACCAATCAATGGAACTGCCAGTGTTCTTTCAAAATCCACAGTCAGTAGCTGAGAGAGCCCTGCACACACTAGACGTAAAGAGAGCTCTACTTTACTATGTGAACTGAACTAAATCCTTTAGGAAAACAAAGCAACTGTTTGTTGCCTTTGCACCACAACACAAAGGGAATCCAATTTCAAAATCAGGAATAGCCAGATGGATAGTTAAATGCATTCAAATATGCAATCAAAAGGCAAAACACACTTTAAGCGTCCCCCCCCCCCCAAGAGCACACTCCACTAGGAAAATGGGGGCATCCATGGCTTTCCTAGGAAATATTCCTCTTGAAGATATCTGTAAGGCAGCCACATAGACCCCATACACACTTTCACAAAACACTACTGTGTAGATGTGCAAACAAAATAGCAAGCTGCTGTAGGCCAGGCTGTCCTCAAAACTCTTTTTCAAACTGCTGCAGCTGGCACAGGTAGCCACCGCTAGAGCAGATACTGCTATACAGTCTATGCACAAGATATGAATTCAGCAGCCCACATGCCTCGAACGGAATATGCTACTTACCAGAATGCATCTGTTCTTTGCATGTAGGGCTGCTGACATTCATATCGCCCGCCCTCCTCCCCGGTGCCTGTGGCAGCTGCAGCATTCTCTCTGGCATGGCCATCTCTTACTTTAATATCTCCATCTCTGCCACAATGGCGAAAAACAATCTGAGGATGGAAAGGATGCCCATGCGCACTGTAGTCCAGGGGAGGAGTCACCTATCTCGTGATACTTTGAAGACTCTTCCAAGACAACAAGTGCAATCATCCAGACCCAACACTAGGCGACGATCTATGCACAAGATATGAATGTCAGCAGCCCTACATGCCAAGAACAGATGCATACTGGTAAGTAGCATATTCCATATATATGTTTATATAATATATGCATTTTTATATTTGTGTGTATATATAAACATATATACATCTGCATATCTATATAAATACACATATAAATGCATGCATACATATATGCATACATATGAATGTTATGTACATGAAAGTTTGAAAAACACTAATAAAACCAAGCTAAAAAGCCACCTAATTATAAACAGAATTGCTTTAACTTAAACGAGGGCGAGACCTATTGTATTTTCAATGCTTGATTCAATGCTTAAAATCGACCATGGTCTTTAAATCCATTTATGCTTAGATGGCGTAGTTTGCTGACCCCGGAGGCCCAATATATTTTGCAAGTAGGAGATGCGATATCTGTTTGCGTAGTGTGCCATAAAGCGGGTAGATATTTGGTGTAGGGCGTCTCTATTGAATAATCTCTGTGCATTTTGTCTTGTCCAATCAAGTGATGTGTTCAATTGTGGTCTGTATCGAGGACCAGAAGGGTTGGATTTTGGAAAGGACTCCCAAGTATGTGAGTAAGGGATCCTTCCTCCAATCCTCCCCTCAGCACTTTCTTCATTTTGGCTATGGGTTTGTGGTTTAGTCCCATCGGTATATCTGGGGAAGGTCCTCTTTCTCTCCCGAGTGTGAGGCATAGTTATTATGGAAATGGCAGGTTTGTCGTCCGTATAGTGCAATAGGTATCTTACAAAGGGTGTAATGGCTCTTTCCCACTCCTTGTTTAGTTCTAGGGTGCAATAGCCAGTGACGTAATTGCAAGTAACTGTATTTTTCTGACTCTAGGAGGTGATACTCCTTGTTTAGTTAGTCAAACAATTGACCGATCCCTGCATATACATAAACCTCAGTGTTTTGCACTCTCACTGAGTTCTGGTCATGCTGGGTGTGAATTTGCAGTTGGGGTGTAAATGGGGTGAGGAAATAATGTAGTGAGACTTTGCTTAAAACCTACCCTATCCCAGACCTCTAGTGTCGCCCTCGTGATTGGGGAAGTGTATATCATTCTTGTACGGTCTGTCTGACTACTTTCAGGAGAAGATTGTGACCATCAGATCTTCCTTCCCAGAGGAGGGAACTTTACCGACCCCTTGTGAGATAGACGAGGATATTCCCTCCCTTGAGTCCTTTAAAGAGATGACTATTGAGTCCTCTCAGAGATTAATTACCCAATGTAAATCCGGTTCCCCTCTTGACCTTATTCCGGCTAAAATGATGGGAAATTTAGCCCCTATATTGATTGCACCTCTCCTTTCCATTTGGAACTGTTATCTTGGCTTAGGTCAGTTCCCCTCTGTCTGGAAGGAGGCTATGCTCGTCCCCATCCTGAAAAAGGCGAATTCAGACCCTGGCCAATTTACTAACTATCGCCCCATCTCCATTCTCCCTCATTCAGCTAAGATCTTGGAGAAAGCTGTTCAACTGCAATTGGCAGAATTTTTGGAGACTAACCTGCTCCTACACGATTCTCAGTCGGGATTTAGAACTGGCTTTAGTACGGAGACGGCTCTCCTGGAGGCCTCCGAGACTATCAGAGAGTGTGTGGATAGGGGCGAGGAGGCTATGTTAGTCCTCCTCGACCTATCCGCTGCCTTTGATACGGTTTCCCATGCGATTTTATTGGATCGCCTGAGCCAGGTGGGTATAGGTGGTACAGTGTTGACCTGGATCAGCTCTTTTTTGAAAGATCGTTCTCAGAGGGTCCTTTTAAGGCCTTTTAAATCTGCTGGGAAACCCCTTCTCTGTGGTGTCCCCCAGGGCTCGGCCTTAAGCCCTCTGTTATTTAATGTGTACCTTGCTCCACTGGCCAAAGTGGTAGAATCTTGGGGAGTGATCTCCTATGCTGATGATACTCAGCTGGTGTTTTCTTTTAGGGATCACTCTGACACCTCCTTTGCCAACTTTCGCCAGTGTCTGAATAACATATGTAATTGGATGACCACCAACCATCTCAGGCTTAATACTGACAAGACGGAGGTAATGTTTTTTAATCAGAAAATAACTATTCCCTCTAGCCTTTGGTGGCCAACGGCTCTTGACCCCCCCCCCCCCTATTCCAGCTCTCACTGTTCGCAATCTGGGTTTCCAGTTTGATAACACCCTTTCCTGCACTCCCCACATTAACAAAACTACCTCTGCATGCTTTGCGAAATTGTGTATGATTAAAAAGATTCTTCCATACCTCCCTCTTAATGCTCGTAGAACTGTGGTCCAGGCATTAATCACGTCTCACTTGGACTATGCTAACATTCTCTACGCTGGTTCTCCCCTGTACCAGATTGAACGGCTGCAGATTGTGCAGAATGCTGCGGCAAGACTGATTGGAAACATTCCATATCGTCAATCTGTAGCATCTTATTGCAAAAAATTGCACTGGCTCCCTATTGCACGACGTATCCATTTTAAGATTTTAATACTTGCTTTTCGAGCCTTGAACAACCTCGGCCCAGGCTATTTGAAAAAACGGCTTGTCTTATCTCAATCTGTCAGAGCCTTACGTTCCAACAGTCTACGCCTTTTGGTTGTGCCACGCTTCCGTCTTTCTAGAGTGGGCGGTAGAGCTTTTGGAGTATCAGCCGCCAGACTTTGGAACAACCTTCCCTTGGATCTTAGATTTGTCCCCACTGAACCCATCTTTCGCCGCAAACTTAAGACTTGGCTGTTCTCCTCTTAAATTTCTGTTTTCATTTTTAGGTCGAGCTGGACTAGCATCCGTAGGATGCGCCAGTCCAGTTCGAGAACTATAGTCATCGACTTCAGGGGGATTAGGAGGACAAGAGGGTGCCACGCGCTTTAGCCTGTGGATTTGACCTCGTGCACGCGCACGTCGGCTCCGTCCACATTCACCGTGCACATCCCCACACATACACACATGCATGCGCATACACACAGACAGACACTCGCTCGCTCACACACACTTCCCCCCCCCCCCCCGCAGTCATCACACACGCATACACACACGCATACACACAGACTCCAAGACACATACATACACACACGCACGCACGCTCACACACATACAGAGCCCCCCGCCGCCCCACTCACACACACATGCCCCCCGCCCTCGCAGCTCAGCAAAGGCCCCCACTCACCGGTACTCGTCTCCAGGCGAGGGCTCGTTGCAGGCGGCGGCGGTCTCATCCTTCTGTGCGTGCGAGGCTCTCACCTCACGGGAGCCCGCCCGGGCTTCCGGTGTGTCTCCACGTCCCGCCCCCGGCCTGCCTGACTTCCGCCCGGGACATAATAATAACAACTACGTTTGAAGGAGAGCGCTTTAATGATTCATCCACTGCTCCGTAGGCGTAGATGTGTTTTATTTATTTTCAAGATGATGACTCGTTTAAATCGGCGTGCACCTACTTTCCATTGACTTCTCAACGTGACGTTTTAAAGCTTTGTTGGGAAGTGAAACTAAACCCCTGCCACGCTTCTGGTACCTTTCGGTGTGATTAAGAAACAGCTGCCGTGCATGTGGCCGACCCACGTTCAGCTGTCGTGTCGTTGCGCTGGGTATAAACTTGGAGTATAATTTTGGATAGTATTGCACTTTTGAAAGCGATCTGCCATTGGATTTCTCAGAAAAGCTGGTGCCTTTGTAAAAAGAACAAACGCTGGCCAGCATTGCAGGTGTGTTCCAGTAAGTTCTGCCCCGCACTGATTGGGACGTCTCTGTTTGAAGTGTTTTCTACCTTTGCTTGACAGTTGCTTAGCCTGCAAATAATACAACAATCAAGTTACAAAAGATGTCTTGCAAGTAGGCCCTTTAGCAGGTGAGGGCGTGAAAGCTGCGCATGAAAAAATCGGATGCCTGGACAGAAGTTACCGCAGCAGACGCGCGCTCCTAAGACACCCAGAGCCGCGTGCCAGACTTTTCAGAGGGCACGCAGGCACCAGCCTCGGTGCAGTAATCATGCCTTTTCTCACAGCACTGCTTGGGCAAGGGTTGCTCTTTATTGTGAACAATGCCCTGCACATATTCGGACTCTGTGCACTTGTTTAAAGTGTTGAACTCGTGCAGAGAGCACATGATTAGTGAATGAGCAGATGCGTACTCCTGTGGCGGCCAGTCTAGGCCAGAGACCAGTGAAGACCAGTGCTGGTTCTAAAGGGCAACTGCACCAATGGTATTAGTGTGCTTCGCATGAAAAACACAGATACATCACAGTAATGGAACAGATGGATTAGCAGTAGGTTAAAATACCATATGTGTTTGTGGTCTGGCAAAAGCACATGGATTTGTTGGACTAGTAAGGTTGCATTTATCAAAACATGTAAAGACTGGGAGAGCAGAATGGGTTTCTGGTGATAGAAGTTTGTTAGTTTTGTACATACAGAATTTTTTTTTTTTAAATGTTGCTTGACAGATAGGAGCGTGACTTGAGTGCGGAGTTATGATGGAAGTGAGTTCCATAAGCTGGTTTCTGTTTCACTGAAGGCTTGATTCACAGCTTGAGATGTCCTGAACTTTAAACATGTTTACCTTTCTGCCATGGTTTAACAATGTCAGGCTTGAGCTCTAGTTGCTGGTTCCGTTGACTTTCTTTTTAAACACCTATACTTATTTTTCTTTTTTTGATCTCTTCCTTTCAGTGTTATCATTTTTTGTGATATCTGTACATTAATTTTGACTTTTCTTTGATATAAAACCTCTGTCTGACTGTTTAAGTTCTTCAGCTAATTTATTCTACTCCTACATGATTTCTTGTTGTCTCGCACCCTCCTGGCAGAGGTCAGTTACAGTTTCGTAAATGGTACACAAAACAGCGCAGGTGGCAAAGGCCCAGGCAACGAAATTGAAAGTTTCTTCAAAGCGAACCTCCAAAGTGAGAATTCCTTTCTGAGAAATAAAAAAGAAATGTCCCTGAAGCAGGGAGAGATTTCACTCAACACGTTTGGACATTTCACCTTTTCATGCCCGTGGCTGCCATAACTCGCTCAGTGGTCTCAGCAGAAAAAGTGAATGTTAGAAGGCATCCCCTAAATAAGTGGGCTCTCTGATGTTAATTATAAGCAACCCTGCGGTGGATTGCCGCTGACTAAAGGTTTTTGACAACAGAGCCAGCTGAGGCTTTGCTAAAATAAACTAGGCTTTGGATTGAGCCTGTAAAGGTCATAGGTCCTCACTTGTGGGACTTCCACGCCAATTTTCCACATCCACACCACACGGGAATCGGCCTTTGGTCCACGCTTAATGTTTAGGTCGAGCCTAGACATGCAATCAATGCGAAGCATTGATTGCTGTCTGCTCGACAACTATTGTCACCTGTTTCTGGGAATGTAGACACGAGTCAGACGCGCGCTTTTCCATTCTCAGATTTGACCGCCTGAGCGCGCTTCTGAGACGTGCTTGCGCAGACGCACACACAGCCCCTGCTTTTGCTTGGCTTGCATGCACTAACGGCGCACACACACACACACACAGCCAGCCCCCACCCCCCTGCACACACACACACACACAGGCGCGCACACACATACACACGCTGCCGCCCCCCACACCCCCTGCACACACATACAGACAGGCACACACACAGACACGCACGCATACACACGACGCCACCCCCTACCCCCCTGCACACACACACCCATGCACCGGGAGATCTGCCATACCCCCCGAATCGGTACTTACTGTTTAGGAGCCGGAGCGGTCAGCGTAATCTCCGCCTCTTCCTCCTCGTACTCCGGCCGTCTAGAGAGTCAGGCTCCTCTGCAGCTCCGGAGGCTCCGGTGGAGGAGGCAGTGGTGGGAAGGCGGGCCCCGCTTCAGGGGAAGGACCGATAGGATCATCTCCCGCTGGAGAAGAAGGTGGCGAGAGTGGCTGCAAAACCGGCAGCTTCCCCCAGACCGGGGGCGCATCATCGCCAGCCTCTGCCAGCATCGCAGGGAGCGGCGGTTGCAGGCCCCCAGCGCAGGAAACAGGCCCCGCGGTGCACACACTGGACAGGGGGCACTACAAGGAGCGGAGTCTTCCAAACGGAAGAGGAAAAGGGGACGAGACCCACGACGCGCAACACGGCACAGGGAGGCGGTGCGCGCCAGGCCTCTGTGGCTGCCTGGAACGTGTGTGCTCGCTCCCCAGCCTGTCGCGAGCACGCCTCCTTCTGGCTACTAGCTGTGCGTGCACTGTCCTAGCCGCCGTGGTCACAGCGGGCCGCCTCCTCTCAGCTGGATTCGCTGCCGGGGGCGGGGTGGGGGCGGTTCATAGTTACTATCTGCCTTCCCCGTTGAAAAAGAGGGCTCTTCCCAATATTTTCATGTCCGGACTTGTTATTTTTTTATACTCAACATTTGTATAGCGCACTGCTGCCACTTTTGCATTCTCGAGTCGAATCGCTCACTCAATCATACTTTGTTTCAAACACTGGAGCAACCTTTCACGGTTGGAAGCGTGCGTGGTTGCAATGTGGCTAATCAGCATGGGAATGTTAAGGTGGCCTCTAGAACATTCTAAGTTGTACGTCAACACGTGCAGATTGATTGTGCTCTTAAGCTTAAGGGCCTAATCAAGGCTTTATCAATTCAGCAATATGAACGTCACAGGCTCGATTACAGCAGTAGGCCTGCACATTGATTGTGTAAATTGTGCACCCACTCATTAGCATTAGCACGGGGTGGGCTAATAAGCAGATCCTCATGTAATACCCCATTCCTTAGAATGCCTTTGCTCTTTTGTCCTGTCAATTGCACAAGGTTTGACTTGTTTAGTTACAAGAGCAAATTTGCTCCCGACTTTAAGCTATTGCCATTATAAATTACAATAACTTTTATTTAAGTATTAATTATTGTAAAAAAATTACAAGCCACTGTTATTTGTAATATCAGTACATCTAAGTCATATAAATACAAAACATGTTGCATTACAAATGCTATAGGTGTCACATTTGCAAACATTAAAAATATTGGCATTGTAAATGACAAAGCTATTAATTTCGCTATTTTCAAAACCAACACATAAATAAAAAAAATGTATTTACAACACCAATAGCTCAAACTTTCCTACTGCGAGACCTATTGCATTGCAAATGCTTGTTTCATTCTTGGGCTTGTTAGTTGTTAGCGCCGGGACACCCCCTTGGGGGTAGCCGTGCGCTCTATAAAACCCAAAAATAAATAAATAAATACGGTCTGGTTGGAGCTGTCGAGGGATTTCCCACAGGGGTCCTGCAGCCGCTTTATGATCGATAATGTGCCAGTTTAAGAATTCCCAAACCCCATAGTTGTGGACGCAGCAAGCTCTGCGTCCCGCTAATCCTTTCCAGTCTGCCCTGCCATATAAAGGTGGTGGAGATCGACTGAAGATGGGCTATGTTGTAACTAGGTATGCAGGCTGAAATGTTTAAGATTTCGGATTTAGTGATGTTGATTTTGAACCCCAATTTCGGTGTATTGCTTAAGTTCTTCCAGCACCTGCGGGAGGAAAACTGTATAATCCAATATGCAAGAGTATATCATCGACAAACCTAGTTCACTTCAGTTCTTGTTGTCCAAACCGGATTCCCCCCTCTTCACAGGGCTTCGGTGAGAAAGCCGCAGTCCAGTCGGTCAGGTAGCCGCAGTCCAGTCAACCCTGTTAGAGTTTTTCAGCATCAAGGGTGACCATGATAGACTGCTTAGTACCTCTGATTTCAATAGCGAGCAGATGAATATTGTTGCTAGCTTGATGCACTTGAAGAAGGCCTGATTGGTCTGGGTATAACAACATATCCATCAGGGGCTGGAGTTTCAGGGTAGCTATTTTGGTAAAAATGTTTGCATCCATGTAGAGAATAGACCGGGAGAGTGGAAGGATCCGCATTTGTTATGGTTTTTCGTTAGGCTTGAAAATCAGGACTATTCTATTCTCTTATTCTCCCTCTCAAGCCTAATTTGAGGTGCAGCTCGTTTAATAATTTTCAGAGGTGTGCAGCTTCTGCTATGAAGTTATCTTGTAGAACCACCTTGTCATCCCAGAGGGTGGCCATGCTTACATCCATGGTATCATTGTAACAAAGGCAGTCCTCTTTTTAACGTTCATGACGGTCACTGGGTCTCTCGAGGTGATCATGAAGTTGCCAGGTATTTTCAGCCTTGGCCTCCCCATAACCGATACCTGCTAGCATGCAAGAAAGGGGCCATGATCAGAAAGTGTGATGGATGGAGTCTGTCAGGCTAGGGAGTGTGCGTCCGGCTAGGGAGTGCGCGTTTATCCAGAGTATATAATCGGGGCCACTGGAATTATGTGATTGTGTGGCAATGGTGATTTTTAGCATGATTATAGATATGAAACATTTGCCACATCTGCATAATCTGCAGACTTTAACGGAAAAAGTTTGTTTCTAGCTCAAATGGTTCAAACCTTAATAAAAATGAAGTGACAGGTGTTGCCCTGCACCAAAAGGTCCTTTGAAAAGCTGGACTGGTCACCTGTTAGTTGCTTTTTGCTATATTTGGCTATGAAAATGGTACTGAGGTGCAACCAATGCCCAGGCAGTGTTACCAAGTTTAACAAGCATTGGAAATGCAATAGGTCTCGCAGCATTAGAGTTAGTGCTTTTAGAATTGTTTATGGGTTTTTTTGTAAATCTTTAGCATTTTTGTTTCCTGTAGCCAATGCTAAAGAATTAAAAAAAAAAGCCATAAACATTTCTAAAAGCTCTAACTCAAATGCTCCGAGACCTATTGCACTGTGTGAGGGTGAGGGGTTGAGGGTGAGTGAGGGTGAGGGTGGGTGAGGGTGAGGGTGGGTGAGGGTGGGTGAGGGTGAGGGGTTGAGGGTGAGTGAGGGGTTGAGGGTGAGTGAGGGTGAGGGGTTGAGGGTGAGTGAGGGTGAGGGGTTGAGGGTGAGTGAGAGTGAGGGTGAGTGAGGGTGAGAGTGAGGGTGAGGGTGAGTGAGGGTGAGGGTGAGTGAGGGTGAGGGTGAGTGAGGGTGAGGGTGAGTGAGGGTGAGGGGTTGAGGGTGAGTGAGGGTGAGGGGTTGAGGGTGAGGGTGAGTGAGGGTGAGTGAGGGGTTGAGGGTGAGGGGTTGAGGGTGAGTGAGGGTGGGTGAGGGGTTGAGGGTGAGGGGTTGAGGGTGAGTGAGGGTGAGGGTGAGTGAGGGTGAGGGTGAGTGAGAGTGAGGGTGAGTGAGGGTGTGTGAGTGTGAGTGTGAGTGAGTGTGAGTGAGGGTGGGTGAGTGTGGGTGAGGGTGGGTGAGGGTGAGGGATTTAGGGTGAGGGGTTGAGGGTGAGTGAGGGTGAGGGGTTGAGGGTGGGTGAGGGGTTGAGGGTGAATGAGGGTTGAGGGTGAGGGGTTGAGGGTGAGTGGGGGTGAGTGAGGGTGAGGGGTTGAGGGTGAGTGAGGGTGAAGGTGAGTGAGGGTGAGTGAGGGTGAGTGAGGGTGAGTGTGGGTGAGGGAGGGTGAGTGAGGGTGAGGGATTGAGGGTGAGGGATTGAGGGTGAGGGGTTGAGGGTGGGTGAGGGGTTGAGGGTGAGTGAGGGTGAGGGGTTGAGGGTGAGGGGTTGAGGGTGAGTGGGGGTGAGTGAGGGTGAGGGGTTGAGGGTGGGTGAGGGTGAGTGTGAGTGAGGGTGAGGGTGAGTGAAGGTGGGTGAGGGTGAGGGGTTGAGGGTGATTGAGGGTGAGGCGTTGAGGGTGAGTGAGGGTGAGGGGTTGAGGGTGAGTGAAGGTGAGGGTGAGGGTGAGTGAGGGGTTGAGGGTGAGTGAGGGTGAGGGGTTGAGGGTGAGTGAGGATGAGTGAGGGTGAGGGGTTGAGGGTGAGGTGTTGAGGGTGAGTGAGGGTGAGGTGTTGAGGGTGAGTGAGGGTGAGGGTGAGGGGTTGAGGGTGAGTGAGGGTGAGGGTAGGTGAGGGGTTGAGGGTGAGGGTGAGTGAGGGTGAGTGAGGGTGAGTGAGGGGTTGAGGGAGGGTGAGGGTGAGTGAGGGTGAGGGTGAGTGAGGGTGAGGGTGAGTGAGGGTGAGGGTGAGTGTGGGTGAGGGGTTGAGGGTGAGTGAGGGTGAGGGTGAGTGAGGGTGAGTGAGGGTGAGTGTGGGTGAGGGTGAGTGAGGGTGAGGGTGAGTGAGCTACATCTAATGACTTCAGAGGACTGCTTATAGACTGTTTAAATTACAACCACTGTCGATAGTAAGTACTATTGACCCTGATAACACCCTAATATATGTCCAAAGTCACAGTTTGGTAGGACTGGGCCAGACCAATGTATATGTTTCTATAAGTGTAGTCAGGACCATACAAGGGTTAGTTGAATAGCCTTGGCGGAAAACCCTGCTTCATTGTCTGGGAAGATTTTATTTAAATAGCTCGTTCCACATTTAGCTGTAACAACTTAGGAGAGAGCCTTCCCCACCCACATCAAGGAAGATAAAACCTGTAAACGGTGCTACCTGACGGTAGAGCCCCTTTGCAAAACAGACATCAGGCAAAGAGTTATGCTGTTACTCTTAAATAGAGTGTTACGATGGAATGCACATTGAGCCCCCCGGCCTGGGGGCGTGAGGCGGGAGGGGCTTGGCTGGGCTCCAGCGTGTGTAGGATTCCTGCTTCCCTGCACGGGGGTCTCCTCTCTGCCTGCAGCTGAGGTCACATCCTGCCCTGCCCGCCGCTCCAGACATCCATACAACTCTGCCTCCTTTGTTGTGGTGCGAGCAGAGCAGGCGCGAGAGAGGCACGGAGAAACCCTGGCACTGCCAGCTGCAAGGGGCACGGGAGCAAGACCACACGGAGAGACGCAGCGGCGCCCGGGACTGAAGGGAACGGGTCCTTGTTGTTGAGCGGAAACCGAAAGAAGAGGTACCTCTGTCGGCCCCGCGGGCTACAGAGCACCAAGAAAGGGTGGAGGGGGCAGGGGAGGAGGGGTCCGGGGAGGAGGGAAGGGCCAGAGGGACTTGATGGGAGTGGTGGGGGGGAGGGGGAGGGTATAGAGAGGGAGAGGAGGAGAGACAGGACTGGAGAATCTGCGGGGCGCGTGGATGGCCTTTCTCTCCTAACCCGAATGCGCACTTCCTGAATTTACAATGCGCCTTCCCGCGCAGCGAGTTCGGCAGTCATTTATATTTCAGTGGACGCTGGCCTTCGGGAGTTTGGACTTCCAGCACGTTCTGCGGAGGTCAGGAGCGACTGCCGTGAGTCAGAGCAGGAAAGCAGGGGAATTTCAATCATCATCAGAATGGAGACAGACACAGAGGTCGAAGTGTATTAAAAACAAGCCTTTCACCGTAACACGGCGGGCAGGGGAGGGGGCGCGCAGGGGAGGGGGCGGAGAGGGGAGAGGTGCGACACGGCAGGCAGGCAGGCAGGGGAGGAGAGTAGGAGGAGGAGGGGGGAGGAGAGTAGGGGAGGCACGGCCTAGCGGCAGGCAGGCAGGGGAGGAGAGGAGGAGGGGGGAGGAGAGTAGGGGAGGCACGGCCTAGCGGCCGTGCAATCAAGTAGTGAGGGGGCGGAGCTGGGGGAGGCTGTGGAAGAGAGTAGGCAAGGCGACACGGCGGGAGGGGGCGGAGCGGGTAAACAAAGACTGACATGCACGCGCCCGTGACTTTTAAGGTCAATGCGCATGCGCATAAGCTTAATGCGCATGCGCATTGACCTTAAAAGTCACGGGCACTGCAAGGAATCGCCACGATTCCTTGCAGTGTAGATAAAGAGTGGATAACTCGCAATACTCTCGCCTTGCTCGATGCGCATGCGCATCGACAGGCGAGACCTAAAAATGAGAAGATAATGAAATACTATTTCAAAATGTGTGCCATTATGCTGCATAATTTGCCTTTTCTTGTCTTGATGCATAATTTACTCAACTCTGCAGCATAATTTGGCCCTCTCCTGCTGCATAATTCCAGTGGCCCTGTATATAATAGAGTCTGGCATAGGTCTTGTGGGCGCCAGAAAGATGAGCAGTCTCGAATGAGGGTAGCGAGTTCTCCAAGCATCAACCAGTCCTAGGTCCTCTAGCATGGTCCTACCAGTGGGCTAATAAGGCAGTTGAGCCTCCTCTACCCATATGATCGGTAGCAGCCGTCGTATTGGAAACCAGGTTAAATTTGCCTCCCATAATCACGGGGGCATTCAACTGGGCTGCAAGTTTATAAATATCTTCTGTTGGGAAGGACTCTTTCTCTTGTTTGGGGCTGTAGTCTGAAGCTAGAGTGAGAGGCTGTACTCTCTGGAAGTCTCTGATGGCCACCAACATCCCACTGTCATCTCAAGGGTCCTCATTACCACCAGGTAGAAGGGGCGATGTATGAAGAGGTCTATCCCTGCAGTTGTCTTATGCCCCTAGGAAGAGTAATAATCCGAGTAGTCTCTTTATTTCAGGCGGGAATGGTCCTGGCATAGTAGGTGGGTTTTCTGAAGGAACCCCACATCCGCCTGGAGGATGTATAATTTGCAGAGGAAAGAACGTTGCTTCGAGGGATTATTAAGGTCTCAGACATTGTGGGTGAGAATGTGAACAGTGTTATTGGACATGGCTAAGCTACAGTAAAAAGACTGCTGTGTGCAGATGTGATAGGGGGTCGGCGACATAACCCTTCCAAAATCCATAAATTCCCATCAAAACCATAAAGAAGAACTGTGAACATTAGAAAAAAGAACCACAGCAGAGATGGATATTGTATGGTGGGTAGCAACC
Organism: Lissotriton vulgaris; assembly: GCF_964263255.1. Classification (NCBI taxonomy): domain Eukaryota; kingdom Metazoa; phylum Chordata; class Amphibia; order Caudata; family Salamandridae; genus Lissotriton; species Lissotriton vulgaris. Next base: position 105,206,300 of record NC_141686.1, read on the forward strand.
CTCCGAGTTCAGAAGGCAGTAGAAGTGGTTCTGTATGGGTGAAGATACCGGGTCTGGAGGAGAAAAGGCCCTTGATAACACAGTCTCACCTACCCAGGCCGGCAGCAGGCACTCTCTAAGCTCAGTTGTTGTGTCAATGTAACAACCCTCGGGTGGAACAGCCTCCTAGCTCCAGAAGTGTGCAAGTTTATCAAGTTCACCCAGGGTGAGTTCTGGGGTGGAGGATGGTGATGAAAGTCTGGGCAACTGCAAGCCGTTCACTGTTGACCTGTTCCAGAGCTGCCTTCTGGCCCTCCAGTATTTCTTTGTTTGCTGTTGCTACTACTGTGGCATATCTGTCTCTGTCTCTGGGAGCGGAAGGTCCAACGCTCGGCAGGCCTCTTCGAGGGAGCTAAAGCACAATCGTTTACCCTGCCACTTGAACATGAGGCGAAAGGGATGGCCCCATTTATATTATTATTGTTGTCTCGTAAGACGTTGCAACAGAGCAAAATGATATATGCTTGATTAACGTGATCTGGGTTATGTCTTGGAATATTTGGATGTCGCCATTATTGCGTATGGACCTGCCTTCCCTCTTCAAGATTGCCTCCTTTTTCTCATAGTAGTGGAAGCAGACCAAGATGTCAGGAGGTGGATCCGATTTTTGGAGCTCCAGGCCTGTTCTTATGTGCCCTGTCGATTCCTAGATGGCCAGATCCGTGCTCATCCAGGATTGGATGAAGCTTTTCAGGTCTTTTTCTTTTTGCCAGTAGGTACTGTCCTAATACGGAGGTTACTGCGGCGAGGACTATTTTCAGGTCTTCCTTTTTCTCCTGGATTGTAATAAGTTGATTATTCATTAGCACTATGCAGGAGCGATATTCTTCAAGGTCCAGGATATGTCCGTCCTAGGTCGTCTCGGTGATCTACTATGGTCCCCAAGTCCTGCAAGCCTCTTCGTACCTTTGTGAGGTTTTGCTTAAGCTCTTCTCAGGTGGCTGTCAGTTGGATTGTTGCAGGCAGATGAGCCATGATGCTGTTGGTAAAGGTCTGTGTCGTCCTCTGATGTTGAGGGTTCCGGGTTCACATCTGGTTGAGTGGACACCATAGCAGCTGGATCCTCATTCTGTGAAAAAGGGGACCTGAAACAAGTCCTTGATGGTCGCTTCCCTCTTGAATCTTGTAGTGGTCATGGTCCTGCCATCGTGAGTTGTGGTGACGATGAGTGATCGTTGAGCATTTGTCCCTGTCAAGTGTTGGCTCTAGCTGGCATTCTAGCCCCATTGGCAGGCCATGTGTGTGTATATCCAGCAGATCATGTCTCACTTTAACCCCTTCACCACACCTCCAGGAGTCTCAAGCCAGTGGTCACCCAGCTACAGTGGGGCGGGGAGCTAGATCAATGCTGGGAGGGGAGCTTATCATTGGATCTCAGCGTAATCTCAGTCTCTCTCCACCCTTAAGGCTGGTCACATGTGGCAATTGCTCCTGCTCTCTTTGTCCACAAAGCAGTCACAGGACAGAGGCAGGATGAACGCTGGCATGACCTGCTCGCCGCCCTCTCCAGTCAGTGGAGTTGCCGCCATCTCCCAGAGGCAGTGCAAGCCCCCACAGCATCAGTCTCCTGTACAGATGTGGACCAGGACCTCTCTGTTTACAAGGCGTAGTAGGGTACTGTTTGTGGTAAGAAGCAGGCTGCTGCCCTCAAGTCCGATCACTGCCTGCATCGATCAGCGAATGCGCTCGATTGGCCCAGCCAGCCTTCTTTGCCAAGGCCTCCAATGCATCGGTCAATTGGCTAGGGATGCCACTGAGTCTGGGCTGTCTGCAGCAGGGCCCTGTAGACAGTTGTGCTTCATACAACTAGCGTGCTGCCAGATTTTGCGGTTTTGGGTCTTGCACTTATCTCCGGCCAAATATGGCCATCTCTGGGCCTTTCCTGCTCCCTGTATGGTCCGTGGGCCCTCTGAAACACTGCATCCCCCGCCCCTTGATAATGTGTGGGGGTCCTGTGGTACACATCAAGTGGTCCCGGGCGAGCGCTGCAAAATAAAGCATCCAATGCCATCTTGGGCTTGTGTACTGCATCTCCAACCCCCCTCCCCCGTACATCTTAAGTGGAGTTCCTTGGTGTGATGCATTTCAGCAATTTTCCTGATAAGTCTAAAAAATGTACGACTTAATTACGAGTGGCTGTCTTGCGACGGCTACGCTTGCGGTGGCGCACCAGTGGCGATCTGCCGGTCTACGACTGAGTTGTTCCAGCAGTGGACCGTCAGCTGCGCCAAGGAACCGCCACTCCATGGCAGAGGGGCAATGCAATATGCTGAGCGGGACTGGCGCACTCCCGCTCAGCATATTTCAATTTTCCCCAGCATTTAAAAAATGTTGGGTCTCTGAAAGCACGCTTTGCAATAGTAGTCATTGACACTGAATGGAACTACTTTGTGTGTGAATGTGCTCTCTGTGGAAAGGAAGAGTTACATCAATCACAGTGCAGTGAGTGGGATGGCACATTGCCCCATCTCTGCAGGCTGTAGAAGGTGAAAGAAAATTGTGAAAGACATATGACCAGATCAGTGCAGGAAGAGGACTGGCTGAATCTCCTGGAAGTGTGTATATTATACAAATGGTTTTGGAACTCGAAAGGCTCTGGCTAACAGCAGAAAATGCAATAGGTCTCGCCTTTGATTAAGTTAAAGCCATTTGCTTTGCTAATGGTATTTATATAGCAAAGAAAATGGCTTTCACATAATGAAATGCGAGACCTATTGCATTTTTAATGCTTGTTATAAGCTGGTCCTGCTTTCACACTTCACCCCTCAGACCACCAAGTGCTGCATCACATAAGATTACCGCAAGTTGGCGGTCATCAGGCTGAACATGGAAACCCTAACCGCAAAGACAAAGCAAAGGCAACACTACACATTTACAGTATGCCATCTTGGAGGATAAGCACTTCAGTGCCACACATTGGGGGTTCTAAGCGCAATAGCCAAAGCAGAAAAAGAGCTAAGAAGGGGGACAGACAAGATCATGTCAGATGGAACAGAGAAGGGATCAACCCAAAATCGAAAAAGGCAAGGACTGCACCAAGGGGGAGTGAAACTGGATGTGTGCAAAATAGGGGAGCAAAGTTACATAGGAATGAAAAGGTAGCAAAAGGCATGGAGCACGACCAGGAGTAGGGTGAGGCAAGAGCATAACAAAGGCCCAGAACTTAGCATACAAGACAAATGGTAGCAAGAAAAGTGACAAAGGAGTGCTAAAGGGAAAACGTCAAGGCTGCTAGCGCGTCGATGGGTGACAATGCAGCAATCCTAGCGAAGGGCAGTTAGGTTGCAGTCGAGCCAAAGCGCAACAAGGAACGGAACAAGCATAAGCAGGCATACCAAAAGGTATTTGTCAAGGGCTTTTTAGGGGGCAAGGAATGCCGGCCAAGCGCAGCAATAGGAACGGAACAAACCAAAGCGGGCATGCCAAAAGGCAGTTATGAAAGGCTTTTTAGGGAGCAAGAAATGCCGGCCAAGCGTAGAGATAGGTAGTTGGTAAGAAACACGGGCCAGGTCTGGAGCAAGCAAAGCGGGAGAAAGCAGGACAGCCAGAGAGGACAAGCCCGCTCGTTGACCGCTTAAAACTAACATTGCACACCCATTCCATTCCTGGAGGAAAACGCAGTAGGTGGGAGTTCCATTTGCTTTCCGAAACAAGAGCCTCGCTGACATCCTTTGACGTAAGCGCTACGGTGGGGGTTGGGGGGGAACATTACAAGTGGTGCTGGTCTCTCCCTGATGTACAGGTATCATTGGTTAGATGCGTCCTTTCCCTGCAAGCTGTTGGTGCAGCAGAGCTCGGGTGCGCAGCCCTTTGCAGCGTGGGATCACTCTTTCCTGGCATGGACAGTGAGACACGCGTCACAAGAGAAGCGGTCGCCTCCTGTTTACACCATGAACCGGACTCCCTCGGCCACTGAACAGTGGCTCATCTTTGGCGTCGCTAGGCAGCCAGTAGAAGTGCTGCAAGGTTTCCACCAGCCACCCCACCGCCCAGATGCCCTCTGCCTGCTTCTGCCCTGTGTACTGACTGTGCTTCCGGTGCTGCTGACTGATCTGGTTTGCAGTGAAGGTCCAAACAGCCAACGGCGGGTCATGTGATGGGGAAAGTGCTCGCCCAGCAGTGTTTAAATAGTCGTCTAGTACTGGCGCTGCCATCTCTGCTGTCAATGTGCACAGAGGGCGAGACAAGAAAACATTGACCTGAAAATCGGCCCTGCTACTGCTGGCGCAGACTGATACCACATTAATACTGTCCGCCCGCGCGCATCACCAGCCTTACAACAAGCAGAACATTGTAGTCCAAAAGCCACACACCAGGACTCCTCTTTAATAGAGCCACTTGTCACTGCGGTTCTCAGTAGGCACAATTCTCGCAGAAAAGTAATAAGGCAGCGTGACTAAGCTTATGATAAGCTTAGTTACTATGACAATGGAAAGCTATTGGCACAAGATGGCGTCGGACTGTCCACTGTCCGTACGTACGCGAGCACGGTGTTCGGTTTGGATGAATGGCGAGAGCAGTCATTTTTGTCCATCCCTACGCGTGCATGTAAAGCTTTCAAAGAATCTATCGCAAAAGGCACTCTCAAGGCGAGAGCAGCGCATGCGCTGCGATCACCAGGCAAGACCTAAAAAAAATGCTTACCATGAGAAGGTTTGTAGATCTCTCTTCATCCGTTGGTGTGTACAGTTGTCAATCACATATTGTCTTTGCCCACCAGGGCATACAGCATGGGGCAAAGATGAGCCCACTTCAGCCATGTATTTACTTATTTATAAAGTTTTATATAGCGCGAACATGACCATCGAGGGTAGCGGAGCGCTTTACAGATTATGCAGTTGGAAGGGTAAAAGCAAACCGATTTAGCAAAGCGAAAAGTACAAAGTCTTAATGTCCACCAATCACCTGAGCAAAGCCTCTGGGCAACAAAACAGAGTGTATAGTCCCAGAGTCAAGTGGGGAAGGCAGACTGAGGCAGATATTTCTTCATCAAGAGCCCTTTAACTGCCATTTTGAAGCGGACAGTGGAAGGGCTTCACCCTGACTATGGAGGGGGGGAGGGGGAGAGTTCCAGATCCTCGGCGCCATCCCTGAGAAGTTGTAGGTCTTTTTTTTTCTTGCATTTTTGTGGTGCGAGTAATAGGGTGCTGGCACTTCTGTAGGCTCTGGTACCAGATGAAAGCTCCAGTTTCTGAGCGAGGTACAAAGGGGTCTTGAAGTGGATGGCTTTGTGTGCCATGCATACAATTTTCAACTGTCTGAGCTTCATATGGGACCCATTTCAGGGCCATCAGGTCCGGAGAGATGTGGTTGTATTTTTTTTTAGTGCCCGTTTAAAGCCAAGCAGCAGAATTTAGGACCACCTTAAGAGGAGCTGTTTTCACTTGGGCAAGCCGCAAAGCGTTGTGCTGCCATAGTCCAGCTTTGCGATAACTTATGCTTGCACTGCAACCTTAAGGTCATGAGCAGGGAGAAAGGGTATGAGCTTCCTTAGGATGCTGGGTTGGAAATTTGCTCCTTTGGTGGGGGAACTGATGTGCTTTTGCATGTTAAGGCTTTTGTCTAATCTAATACCAAGTGAGGATGCAGAGCCCAAAAGGAAGTCTACAATTAAGAGCAGTAAGCTGATTCAACCATTGTTCCAAGACCGGGGATTGCTTGTGGGTTGAGATTAGGAAGAATTCTGTTTTCAGAGCATTTAGTTTCAGTTGGTTCTGTGTCAGCCAGCTTTGTGTTTCCAGCAGGACTGAGTTGAGGGACTGAATGTCCTCAGGGGAGGCGATCTTCAAACATAGTTGGGTGTCGTCCGCATACATGTGATAGTGAATGCTGGATGATTTGAGAATTTCTGTTAGAGGCTCAATGAACAAGTTAAAGAGCGTGGGAGAGAGTGCTCAACCTTGGGGAACCGCCAGCGTAACCTGTGCAGGATCGAACAAGGATTGGTTCACCTTGAAGCTTTGGGATCTATTAAAGAGGAACGAAGAGAAAAAGTTAAGCACAGGCCCAGACCGCTACATCCTGTGTTCCAGGAGATCAATTAGGTTATCATGTTTGACAGTACCAAATGCTGACAAAAGGTCAAGAAGGATCAGTAGGCACGACTCATTGTGGTCCAGCATTCTTAGCACATCGACAATGTGCGTTCGTGCCGACTCTGTGCCATGGCCCGGGCAGAAACCAGATTGGCTTTGGTCCAGGAGTTGGAAATGCTCGATGTGGTTGCAGAGTTAGGCAAGCACACATTTCTCCAGGTGCTTTGCCAGCGTGGGGATGCTGGAGATTATGTGAGTTTTGCAGGTTCGTGGGATCTGCAGTTGGTTTCTTTAGAATCTCGGTAACTTGACCCGATTTTAGGCAGTCCGGAATAGCACCTTGCCGAAGTGATGCATTGGCGATCGTAGTCCACAATGTTAGAAAGGAGGATTTAACTTCCGTGGAAAGGTTAGATGGCAGAGGGTCGTTGTAGTGATTGGAAGGCTTCAGAATTGACAGTGTTTTGTGTATAGTACATTCATCCAAGGTTTGGAACAGACTCCATGATGCATTGTTTTTAAAGGGGTAAGGTTAGTGATATCCACGCCTATTGGACAGAGGGAGGTCAATAGACTGATCGACAGGTGGTCCCTAGCAGATCGTAATTCAGTTTCCTCCTTCCTAGTCTTATTTGTGAAGAAGTCTGCAAATTCTTCACAATTAGGCAGTGTCCTTTGACCCAATGACGCGGAGTTCGGGTGAGTATTGGCTTGGGACTGGAGTTTGAACAGTTTTTTTAAAAAGTTTTTTTGCTTGATCTAACAGAGTTCTGAAAAACGTGGCCTTCGAGCATCTGATGTGTTTATTATTTATGCTTCTCAGGGATCTCAGGTGGTAGAGATGCTCAAGGGAGGGATAGGACTGCCACTGCCTTTCGGCAAGTCTTAAGTTTCTTTTTTCGGAATTAAGACTATCCGTAAACCATGGTTTGGAGCGTTTAGAGGATATTCTTTTAAGCTGTAGTTGTGCAACCGAGTCTAGTATGTTCAACATGGTGTGGTTATAGTGGGCTGTAAGGTTGTGGACATCAGACGTTCGTAGGGGTGGGCATGATTTAATCGGAGAGAGCAGTCAGATCTTGCTGGTTGATGTTCCGAGTGCATCTTTTCAGCTGTTTCGGGTTCATGGCCTGGGCTATACTTGCTCTTACCGAATCCAGGATGCGGAAGGAGATGCAATAATGGTCTGTCCAATCACATTGGAGGATCGAGTCCAGGAGGATGGAGTTGGGCTTACCAATCACAAGATCTAAGGTAGCTTCTTTGATATGGGTGGGGCTATCAAAGATTTGGGTTAGGTTGAGGTCAAGTAGGAAGGATTACGGCTATTGACCACCACATCATTTAGATTGCTCCAGGGGAGGTTGAAATCTCCCAGGAAATCTTAGTGCCATGGAAGTCTGCATTGGCCGCGATAGTGTCCATGATGAGTTCTGTGAAGGGAAGGTTGCCGTGAGGGGGTGCTAAAAAGTGTGCAGTTTGCAGGAGTGATTGTTGCCACCAGTCACTTCAATGCATAGGTATTCTCTGGACGGCAGGAGGTCAGTCTGTAGTATGTTCACTGGAAGATTGCTACAATGTCCTCCACCTTGACCACTGGATCTGTCCAACCTAATGATATCATAATTGGGAGGTACAGTCCAGGATGGGGGCAGCTGAGTCATTTAGCCAGGTTTCTGTCTGTTACAAGGTCAAGATCCTGCACCAGGGTGAGGTCGGCAATGTCCGCAGTGTGCTTAGCCGCCGATCTACAATTTAAGAACACGCATTTGAGACTTATGTTATGTCTGTTGGTGCTGGAAGAGTGGTGGTGATTCTCGTTAGGTTGTTCTCATTCAAGGTTCTGGTGTTTGTCCTAGGTTACCTTAAGGGATCAGTGGGGATAGATTCAATTTGTTGCAAGTTTGCTATGGTGGTTGGGGGTGAGTGGGGGATGTGCTGGAACATAAGAATGTAGGAGATGGAGTATCCGTATCAGACAGAGGCTCTGCATTTGGAGGGGCGAGCAGGGTCTTTAGGGAGCCATTGGCTCTCTTGTTTTGTGAGTGATGCCCTTTTTTTTTTTTCTTCTTATATGTACACCTATGCTTCAAAAAAAGCGCACTTCGGTGCTAAACCAGATGTTCATAAATAGTCCCTGTATGGAAGCCAAGGTTGCAGACAACATGATCATGTTGTAGACCCATTGCACATGCCTAACAGTCAGTCACTAACTGATATATTTTACCCCATCCCGTGTGACACCAAGTAAAACTCTGAAGACCATGATCTCGTTTTTCTGGGCATGCTGTGTGAAGAGCTGCCTGTGCTGCTTTAACTGCCTTTGCTCAAAATCCTTTCTTTGCAGGCCTCCTTATATTTACCAGTGTCTGACAAACCTCAAGCATCTGCATTTTAGTATATCTACTTGCAGTTGCAAGCTTGTTTGTGGTTTAAATGTAGGGTATTTTGGCTGTTTTGCCTGTTAATTTGTTAGAAATCCCATCCTCAAAAGCAAAATTTCAGTAAGTATTCGGCACTTGCTTGTCTACTGGTTAGCATCGTGGATTTTTCATTTGCTTGCAATTAAATATTTTTTGTGTCCGAGTTTCCATTGTTGGGGGATTTGCTAAGACTGACCTTATTGCTGATCATCACAGCAAGGAAATAACTTGTCACGCGCGGCACTCTTCGGTGTTCAAATTCTTGCTCCTCAGAACTGTACGTAAACATCTTTATTACGAAATCCAAAATACTTTAAAACGTATCTTCTGTTGTGAAATGGTTTCAAACACCCTGAAATGTAGTAGATTGATGGTGCTTGCACTAAACCGGGGAGTGTGATTTGTGAGACGGTGGCTACTTTGCTTCCACGTGGATGAATTATCTGACTTTCTTCAGTGGTTCACCTGTTGACCTCACTCTTTTGGCCTCCGCTTGATGGATCTGCACAAAACTGGTCATGAAGAACCCTCAGTGGATGTTTTTTTTTATTTTTGGAAAGTTTTGTCCAGATATGCCAAGCAGTGCTAAAGTTATTAACAAAATGACTATTCAATCGAAATCCTGATCCAGCCATAGTTAAGCAGACACTATTGCCTCCAGTGTAAAATATTAAATAAAATAACTCCCCACAGCTAACTGATGCTTGTGCGAAGGCCTGGAAGCTGCTCAATGCCGCCGTGTCTCTCGCTTGCCTGATTGTGTTTCCCATCCCTCTCCCCATTTTTGAAGTTTAATTTTTTTGCCGAGGGCCCGGCAGCAGCAAATATCGTTTATTTCCTATTTTTCTTACTCTTGCTTACTTTAATATTTTTGCTTTACTGTTGTAAAATAATGATTGTCCATGTTCGAACGGTATACTTCAAATACTAAAATATTTGCAACTTTGCATGCTTCGGTGGCCATCTCCAACGACTATTCTTTATTACCGCCTGCAAGATGACCTTTTATGCCTCTGTATATGTCGTAATGCACTTGTAGCCATTCTGAAGTTCCCTTGTGTTAATGCAAACCCTTCAAAAGCAACACCTTTTAAGTTTTGCAGTGCTTGTTTATGTATCCTTTTTCTTGAGCCCTCCAAATTGAACACCCTGCCGTATGGTGCTATATAAAAAGATCAAATGAAAGATTAACCACTTCTGGATAGTTCCCGGTGCAGTTATATTTTGTTTGTAGTCTAAATTCGTTTGCGTTTTAGCCGTAAATCTGAGAGCACCTTTTTCTTAAAACGTGCTGTGGAAGTTTGTATTAATGTGGAATCTGGTTCATGTTAAACCTCCTTGCATTTTGCATTTCTTTTCGTTTGAAACGCGGCCCTTTCACAAACAACTGCTAGCAATCTAGACGTTTAAGTTGCCTTAGCTGGAATCCTCATCAGCCTCCAGTGAACCGATTGCCTTTTCTGAACCAAAACTGACACAGTTGGCACAGGAATAGGCTGAATCTTCTTCCAGATGGCTTGTAAATTTGCTCCCGATAGCTCGCTCCCTTGCGCCCCTCCTCACTTTACAAGCCTCCTCACCTGCTCGCTCCGTGGTAGTCTATCTGAAAGGACGTTTGTAACTGGGACGTCACTGTTGAATGTAGCGGGAACGTGTGAGGCAGATTAATGAAAGTGTGCGGAATTCACTTCTGGTTAATAATTGCAGCCATCTGTCAGCCAGTATGCTTAGTCTGCTCTAAAACCTTCCTCTCCCACTTGAATGGCGAGCGAAAATTGTGCCGAACGTTGGAGAGACAATGGCGTAAAATGATCTGCTCACAATACAACTGTTTAAAATACTGCTTCATCGAAGTTTAGTACTATACAAAGAATGTCAAAATCTAAAACTTTCCTACTTTGAATTTGTTTAATTTCTATCGGACCAGGTAGGATGTAGTGTCTCGTGTAACATTCCGACAGCTACTATTGGCACTTAATTGGGGGTACAGTAATTTGGAAGATTCGGACAGTCATCATACAAATTAGTGTAACTGCTGCCTGTTCTTACTAGAGAGAATGTTGTTTCCAGTGATCCCCCTCGACTTTTAGCCTGAAGTGTTATGGGTGCTCAACACCTAGAGGTCTCCCCAGAACTAAGACTTATTGCCCTGTTGTAGGACTTGTTTACCAGAACGCTTAAGCTTTGTTTGTGCGAAGTAACGTTGTCAGCTTACAGTGGGCTTAGAGCCCACCCATCCCTTACCATTGGCTGGCTTTGTTACCCATACTTTGCTTTTTGTTTGTTAGCTTGTATAGACTTTCCTTCCTCTTAAGGTCGTGTCTACCATTTTGTGCTTTCTGAGAGCTTTCCTGGGCTTATAGCCCGGTCATTGCTTCATTTTATTGCCACTATCATTTACTTGCTTCCATTTCGACCTGTTGCTGCTTGTCAATCTTGTGTTTGATCCTCTACTGAAGCATAGCCTCTTTACGATCTCTCCGATTGGCTGACTTTTTAGGTCGAGCCTAGCAGAAGCGCACATGTGCTGAACGCTCTGCAAGGCATGCAGTAGTTGAGGATGCTGTAGAAGCCTCACCCACTCTCCGCCCATACTTTTCATTGGCTGGTGTCATTGTCCTTGGTAAATGCTGGCTTCCGATTCATTACGAGGCTAGTTAGTCCCTCCTTGTTACTGCCTTGTCGCCATTTGCTACTGCCCACGATGACTGGATCTTTTACTTGGCTCCGTACACGGTCGGCTCTATCTAGGGGGTGAGCGCTATTTTGTTTATGGGCACTAATTGGTACAATGGCGGATGCTATTTTATTGTATTTTGTATCCTGGGCGAGGCACCCGCTTTAGGGACACCACGCTCGGTGTTAAAATGTATAGTAAAAAAAAAAAGTGCGCTGTGTCCTTGAAGCGGCGCTGCGCTCAGGGTTAGTCAGTGTTAAAGTCCCACTGCTCTGCACACACAGGTCTAACTATTTTTGAGCCTCACATAGGTCTAACTAATTTTGAGGACCCTTGGCGCACAGACCAGAGCATGCAGGGCCCAAGACAGCCGCTAACTTTGAGGACCGCTGCTGCCCAGGATCTCCAGGGACCATGGAGCAGTCGGAGTGCAGCTTCCCCTTCTACCTCGTCCTTTCCATCTTCAACATGCTCTGCTGCTTCCCTCTCCGTTGTGTCTATTTTCCTGTGTCTGCAGAAACAGAAGAACCGTAGCACATGAATTGTGCAACAATGTAATCTAATAAAGCATGCATGAATAAATTAAGCGCAGTGGTTGTTTTTGGTCCGAAAATGTTTTAATGCGAATCGTCAAGTTTCAGGGGGCCTTGTTTAATTTTCGCTCTTTACGTGATCGTTAAAACCTGGTATTTGCTAGGGTGACCAGATCTTGTGACCCAAAAACCGGGACATTTTGCAAAAATAGAGGAAGACTTACAATTGTACATCAACTAAGTGGCAGAGAATAACCTCCCTCATCAACATAGAAACGCAGAAGGGACACTAAGCAAATAAATAAAATGCAATTTTATAAAACCAGCATCATGCCTATTAAGAAATGTTCTTACCTATAACCGCTACTAACTAGCCCTGCTTTGAAACACCCATTAAAGTGCCTCTTACTGATTTCAGTTGACCCACTCTAATATCCGTGACATGTGCCAAATATGCCAAGACAGATGTTGACGCCCGGAAGTGTCCCTTCAAATCCGGGACGCCAGGTTACCCTATATTCGCTCCACTTTTTAACTATGCAAGCTGCAGCCAACAATTGGGGGAAAAAGTCGATCTTCATGCTAGCATTGTTGCAAGCGCAAACAAGTGGAAAAGTCTGACGTTAGGAGACCTCAACGAAACCAGTGTACGCCTTCACTTTTACACAGTCAGCAAAAACGGTGCACAATTAATGCAGGCAGTTGTTTCCTCAGTCGAAAGCGCAAAGTTGTATTGTGCAGCATCTTTGAACTGGTGCTGTACTCTTGCTTTGATTTAATCAACCTGGCTGAGTGGTCTACCTTCTTATGGTGTAGTAATCTTTTTAGGTCTCGCAACCTATCGATGTGCGCAAGCGCATCGAGTGGAGCGAGAATTCATGTGGCGAAAACATCTTCAAACCAAAGGGCTTTCAGCCCCGCGGTTTTCATGAAGTTCACGTGAACATGCACGCGCATCGCATGCAAGCCCAGCCTCTCCTGCCCCCATCCGGCATCAGGCTTCTCCTCCCCTAGCAGCACTCCTCCCACACCAGCAACTCCCCCCTCCCACACCAGCACCTCCCCTCTCTCTCCACGCAATCACAGCCTCCCCCTCCCACACCAGCACCTCCCCCCTCCCACACCAGCACCTCCCCTCTCTCTCCACGCAATCACAGCCTCCCCCTCCCACACCAGCACCTCCCCTCTCTCTCCACGCAATCACAGCCTCCCCCTCCCACACCACCACCTCCCCCCTCCCACACCAGCACCTCCCCTCTCTCTCCACGCAATCACAGCCTTGCCGCACTGCCGAGCCTGTCCCAACAACACAACCCAGCTCCGTCACATGGCTTCTGCTTTGCTCACTTTCGCTCTCCTCAACCCTTCCACTCTTGTTTATATTTTACTCGGCCTCAGCACGTTGTGCAGGCCTGTTTCGGTACTTGGTCGTCTTTCAGGGTGGTGCTCTTTATAACATGCTCATATCTGCTCATCATGGCCGATGTTATCGATCCAAACTGCTAAATCATGTCCACCATGTGATGTGGTAAGTTTGAGTGCGCTGTATCTAAATATTCAGGCACCTCGTCATTCCTTACACGTTTGTATCTTCCTGTATTATTTTTTTTATCTCAGAAGCGTGTTTTGATTCTGTTGCATGTGTTACAGAATGTCAGCACCGCCTTGAGCCAGTGCAACAAAAGCACTCTTTCATTATTCCTCCACAGTGTTGGCCGTTTCCTGTTAAGCTTGATCTGTTTCATATCTGCATCCGTAGTGATTTCTGGTGTGTGTGCTCACTTTACAGTCAGTTCCACCAAGCTCTGACCTTAATGCAAGATCGTACAGTCATGTTCATTAAGCAGCATCCCCTTCTCACCTACCATTTTCAGAGGGGGTGTTAATCCCTTCTGTAATTCTACCCTGGTCTGTTTTTGTTACAACATTCAATTTTGCGATTGAATTATTGACGTCTTCCCCCAGGCATCGCATGCAAGCCCAGCCTCTCGCATTCCCAGGCTCTCCCACCCCCATCCGGCATCAGGCACTCCTCCCACACCTCACGGACATCTGTTCACTTCTCCTCCCCCTCCAGCTTCCCCCAGGCCCCTGCTGCTTCACACTCTCATTGCCGTTGGCCCCCTCCCATGCCCGCCGTGTCGGATTTCTCCTCCCCCCTCCCCTTCTCTGCCTTGTTTTTTAGGTTTCGCTGGGGAACGGAGCCGTTAGGCTCCGCCTCCAGAGAAATCTTATGTTTCTTAGTTTGTACTCTTAGTCCCTCCCTCTGTTTCATTGGCTAGCTCCATAAATGGAGGCTAGCCATTGGAACAGAGAGGCGTCCGTCATGGCCGGAGGAGACACGGGGGCGTTCCCGAGATTCTTTGGCTTTTGCCGACGTCACGCGACGCCGGGAACGCCCCCGAATCCATCGACATGTGTTTGGTGCAGACTGAAGGTTTGTGAGCCTTCCCCGAGCAGAGCGCACTAAAATAACCTGTGTGCAGCTTCACCACCGCAACCCGGGATCAGTAAACCCCCGACGAAGGGCCCCGTACCTTGCTGGTACCAACGCGACCGAAAACGAGCCAGCTGCTCTCCGATTGGACGGGAGAGCCGAGCCCCCTCACCAAACGCCGCGACGGGATTGGCCCGTGCGGCGCAGCGTCACCACTGTTGCCGTGTGGTGATTGGATTCCGGGGTTTGCAGTAATTACCGAACCCGTTGGTCGTTCACAACAAGATTTTCACGAGGTATAAACCTGTTGGAATTAGTGCAGGAAAAAAAATCTAATATTCCGAATTTCCGACTCAGAACCGGGTAAAAAGCATTGCCACTGTATAGTCCATTCCGATATGCAATGCAGTAACTCCGCACTTTGTAAAATAACAATCCCCACCACGGTATGAGTAATTCCGGGTGCCTTACATAGTATGACATCACTATCCCACGGGTAGAAGATAGCTAGTGGCCTGTCCTCCACCGTCGTACTAGCTGTAGAAATGCGAACCACGGTGCTTTGGGCAGTATCCCACTAAGCATTTGCAAACATATAAACTTCCGGTCTTTGGTATGATAATGGTGCTGCTCTCAGCAGTTTTCGCCCTGATGGATACATGTTGTGTTGTTTAGTTGCCCACTCACTCCTCCAGACGTTGATTGTGAGCTACAGAAAATGTAACCAGAAAAGAAATGAAGGCTCTGCTGTGTATTAGTCTCCGAGGCGGGATGGAAATGTTCCTGATGAGGCCCATTAAGCGGAAACCGCGGCGCGCAGCCAGTAATGAGGTGAGAATTTTCACAGCGTCTAAATCCGCAGTAAAAGAATTCACACAGCAGTTGGAGAGCACCCCAAACATATCAAACAACTCCTTTCTCATTCTGCCTGCTTTCTAATTACCAAAGCGTTTGAAAGTTCCATTGAAATGATCTTATTACAAGCTTGCTAGCATCTGAATAGATGAACGTGGTATTGTCCCAAGTCCCTATTTTAAATGGATGAACTGGATTAAATGACCTGTAGAGACCGTGGCCGGTGTGTGTGACTGCTCGAGACTGCGAGGGGCTCCTTGAATCACCTGCGGGTGAGGCTGGCCACAGAACTGCAAGACTCAGACCCTCCGAGCAAGAAATTACCCCCCCCCCCCCAACCAAAACAGTTGCATCTTCCAGGAGCCCATGAGCACAAACAAGGCCGCGGTCCTGGAACCTGGTGCTGACGCCTGCCACAAGCGCCCTGTCACCGGCCTGAGGGGCGGCCTATCCTGTCTGCAGACACTGGCTCTAGAGAGGCGGCCAGCTGAAGCTGCAAGGACTCAGAATAGCTAAAAACGTGCACGGTTTAAAGGCCAGTCTCCCGTTTACATCAATGCCACGGAAAGATCGGAGACTCGGGTAGCTATCAACGTATTGGTCACACCCCAAGGTCTTGATGAAAAAAACTAGCTGTAAAGTGTTGTCCCCTTTTTGATGATTGATTTATGAATAATGACAAAGTTTAATTTTTAGGCAATTCATCCGTTATGTTGAGAACAATGGCGAGTTTTTAAATATTTAAGTTGTCACGATTCGGTTTTACTGTTAAGTGACGAAATGTCTAAGCAGTAAAAAGAACAATTGATTACTACCTTTTATTGCCTTTCCACATCAAGGCCTTTTGTTTGTGTTTTTTTATATATATAATTTATTTTGGATAAGTTATCTGGCCTTTGTGACCTTATTGAAATGTTCACTGAAACATGTTTTGTCAAAGTATTGTGGTTTCTATGGTGATATTTGGTCTGTTTTGCGTTATTCAATTTGTGTCGCAATGTATGGTGGTGCAGTGTATGACTGGGCGTTCTAGACCAAGTGAGTTGGGAAGGGAGCATGAATTGTATTGCACAGTCTTGAATACACTACCTCCTACAGGGACACCTGCTGACTCTCCTCTTGATACTCTTCTGCAGGAGTAAATGCACAAGCCAGTTTTCATCGTAGTGCAAAATGATAACTGAAATAGTTGCAATCCAAATCGCATTTGCGAGAGATTAAGCTATTGCCATTGTAAATGACAATGCCATTTATTTATCTGTTTTCAAAACCAACACATAAATAAAAAGTTTGTCATTCACAATGCCAATAGCTCAAACTTTTCCAAAGGCGAAACCGTTGCATTGTAAATGCTTGTTATAATGTCTTACTCTCCTCTGTCCTGCCAAACCTATTTCCTTTTTTCCCCTCATCCTCTTCAGTCCCCTTCTGCCCTCTATCAAGCCGACTCCCGCATTCACTCCTCTCCTCTCTCGCCCTCAACTTACCCAGTATTCTCACCCCCTCCACTCCATGCTCCCCTCGGCCCACCTCACGCCTCCTTCCTGGTGACTGCTCTCTGCTGCTTGCCCTCAGCTTCCAGAATCTCCCTCCTCTCTCGTGGTTCCTGGAAACGCTTCATAGACTGGACTGGCATCCCGGCAAATCCCGACAGCCAGATTCACCACATGCCGGGGTCGAGCAGATTAAAAAATCACTGCACTGTGCCTGGATATCTTTTAAAGGGTCTTAAAGCGCTGTCGGGCACGCTCAATGCTGCAGACAACCAGTTTGTTCATCTTTACAGATTTCATTCGTGTGGTATTAATATTAACATTCGTGTGGTCTTTCTCTATGCGCCTGAAGACTAATATTTATCAGACACTAAACCTTTCATTTGATTTCAAATGGATACCACGCTTTTTAATGTATATCCTTAATTTCCATTAGCCTTTTTAATTTTTTTCCCTTCATTTCTCCCTCCGTTTTTTTTTATTATACGCCACTCAACAACGCAACGCCACACACACATGCAACGCCACACGCACATGTAATGCCACACGCACATGTAACGCCACTCGCACATGTAACGCCAGTCACACATGCAATGCCACTCCACCATGCAACGCCACTCCACCATGCAACGCCACTCCACCATGCAACGCCACTCCACCATGCAACGCCACTCCACCATGCAACGCCACTCCACCATGCAACGCCACTCCACCATGCAACGCCACTCCACCATGCAACGCCACTCCACCATGCAACGCCACTCCACCATGCAACGCCACTCCACCATGCAACGCCACTCCACCATGCAACGCCACTCCAACACGCAACGCCACTCCAACACGCAACGCCACTCTAACACGCAACGCCACTCTAACACGCAACGCCACTCTAACACGCAACGCCACTCTAACACGCAACGCCACTCTAACACGCAACGCCACTCTAACACGCAACGCCACTCTAACACGCAACGCCACTCTAACACGCAACGCCACTCTAACACGCAACGCCACTCTAACACGCAACGCCACTCTAACACGCAACGCCACTCTAACACGCAACGCCACTCTAACACGCAACGCCACTCTAACACGCAACGCCACTCTAACACGCAACGCCACTCTAACACGCAACGCCACTCTAACACGCAACGCCACTCTAACACGCAACGCCACTCTAACGCGCAACGCCACTCGCACGCGCAACGCCACTCGCACGCGCAACGCCACTCGCACGCGCAACGCCACTCGCACGCGCGACGCCACTCGCACGCGCAACGCCACTCGCACGCGCAACGCCACTCGCACGCGCAACGGCACTCGCACGCGCAACGGCACTCGCACGCGCAACGGCACTCGCACGCGCAACGGCACTCTCACGCGCAACGGCACTCTCACGCGCAACGGCACTCTCACGCGCAACGCCACTCTCACGCGCAACGCCACTCTCACGCGCAACGCCACTCTCACGCGCAACGCCACTCTCACGCGCAACGCCACTCTCACGCGCAACGCCACTCGCACACGCAACGCCACTCGCACACGCAACGCCACTCGCACACGCAACGCCACTCGCACACGCAACGCCACTCGCACACGCAACGCCACTCGCACACGCAACGCCACTCGCACACGCAACGCCACTCGCACACGCAACGCCACTCGCACACGCAACGCCACTCGCACACGCAACGCCACTCGCACACGCAACGCCACTCGCACACGCAACGCCACTCGCACACGCAACGCCACTCGCACACGCAACGCCACTCGCACACGCAACGCCACTCGCACACGCAACGCCACTCGCACACGCAACGCCACTCGCACACGCAACGCCACTCGCACACGCAACGCCACTCGCACACGCAACGCCACTCGCACACGCAACGCCACTCGCACACGCAACGCCACTCGCACACGCAACGCCACTCGCACACGCAACGCCACTCGCACACGCAACGCCACTCGCACACGCAACGCCACTCGCACACGCAACGCCACTCGCACACGCAACGCCACTCGCACACGCAACGCCACTCGCACACGCAACGCCACTCGCACACGCAACGCCACTCGCACACGCAACGCCACTCGCACACGCAACGCCACTAACAAATGCTACGCCACTCACACAGGCAACGCCACACACATGCAACGCCAATTACACACGCAAGGCCACTCACACACGCTACACCACTCACGTTCCCAATAGGTATCGCAGTAGGAAAGTTGGAGCCATTACTATTGCAAATAACAATGCCTTTTATTTTTTTATCATTTTTAAAACATAAAGGGCTTTGTCATTTACAAAACCAATAGCTCAAACTTTCCTAATGCGAGACCTGTTGGCAACGCCAGTGCTTGTTTAACTCTGTGTCCCTGATCCGTCACTTCTCTCGTCCGTTGTGGGGCATCGCCTCTGACTTGCCTCGCAGAAGTCTGTTTAGCCTTGCAGAAGTTCCCTTGTCTGGCGCATTCACCCCCATCTGGCAGAAACGCCCTCGTATGGTTTTGCCTCCAGCCCGGTGATCTCCCCCTTCTGGTAAGAGGGGCCTTTTTAAAATACTCCAAGTTTTAATGCATAAAGTCGGCTCAGTGTACTGGCATTTCTGGAAAAAATAAAGAAATGTCTGACATTTCTTTAAATTCCATCTTCTAGTACTGGTGTATGGTTGATAATGCCTTCTTTGGGTCGAGCCTGAGCTCTGCGAGGCATGCTGTACTGTATTGGAGTACAGCTTTGAAGCTTCGTCCATATTTTTCATTGGCTTGTGTCATGGTTCTTTGTAAATATGGGCTTCCTATTCGTTAATAGGCTTCTCAGCCCATTCCCTGTACCACCTTGTCTTCATTTGTAACTGCCAAAGAGGAATGGCCCTTTTATTGTTATTGTTATCTGAGTTTTGTATAGCGCCAAATCACCGTCCGGTCTCTAGGCGCTTCTGACAAATGCAGTAACAGCAGTTGGATTGGTGAACAGAGGGTTCAGATGTAACAGCCTTGCTCAAATAGAACAGAAAGCTTCCCTAAACAAGAGCGTTTTCAATGACTTCCTGAAGAAGAGGAGGTTAGTTTCTTTGCGGAGGGGCTCCGGTAATTTGTTCCAAATCTGTGGGGCTTGGACAGAAAAGGATTTCCCACCCTTAGTTGCCATTTTGAAACGCGGACACAACAACAATTGGGAGTTGGAGGATCTCAGCGCTCGCTTGGGATTATAGACCTCAAGCCGTTCTTTTATATAGGCAGGCGCATGCCCATGGACTGCAAACCTAGATAGAGTGCGTTCCCATAATCAATCCTTGAGATTATTGTTGCCGAAACAATAGTTCGGAGCATATTTAGGGAAAGTAGGGGAACTAGCTTGCGCAACTGCCTAATCAGGTTGGTACAGGTTCCGACAACGGAGGATACTTGGCTAGCCATTGTCAGCTCATGGTCGATCTTGATACCAAGGCTTTTTACGTTGGGGCATGGTTTTGGGGTGGGGCCAAGCTCTTGGGGCCAGAACAAATCACTCCAGGGCGAGGTAGCAGTTGAAACCACCAGGACCTCTGTTTTTTCGGGATTTATTTTCAGCAAATTTGCCGTCATCCAGCTCACTGTGAACCTGAGTATGTTCTGGGCCTGGGTCTGAGCCGATGTCGTGTTGTCGATACTCAGCAAAAGCTGAGTATCATCAGCATAGTTAAAAATTCTGCAGCCCATGTTAGCCAGGGAGTCTATCAGTGGTTGTAGATGGGGGTTAAATAAAAGTGGTGATAGTGCAGACCCCTGCGGGACTCCACACTCAAGAACACCCACCTCAGATATACAATCCGCTAATTGAATCCTCTGGGTCCTCCCTGACAAAAAGGATTTTAGCCATTGAAAGGCTAGGTCCTTTATCCCAAACGCAGCCAGTCTGTCCAGGAGCAGGGCATGGCTGACAGTATCAAACGCCGCTGACAGATCTAAAAGTATCAGGGCACTTGTTTTTTTACCGTCAGCCATGCATCTAAGCTCATCCAGCACCGAGAGCATTACTAACTCGGTACTATGATGTGCATGGAACCCCGCTTGACGTTCCTGGAGTAGATGATGTGACTCCAGGAACGAAGACCGGGATTTTAGCACATGTTGTTCCAGGATCTTGGACAGAAAAGGCGCCCCCGGCTTTTTTTTCAGGGGCTTGACTCTGGCCTCTTTAAAGCTAGCTGGTAGAAGACCTGTATCTAGTGAGTTGTTTAAGAGGCAGATGATATGATCCTCAAGAACAGGAAGCGCCAGATGGAAGATTCTGGGGGGGTGGGGGGTGGGGGTAGGGGGGCAAGGATCTGCAGGGGAGCCTGACTTGGTTGTATTCATAAATTGCCCAAGAATTGTAGAATCTATACCTGGAAACCTAGTGATGGTGGATTTCGGAGGGATTTGAGGGGCCTGTAGTGTAAAGGCAGTATTAGGAGTGTCCTTCTTAATGTCTGACAGAATGGTTGCCACTTTCTCAAGGAAGTAACATTGAAAGGTATTGCAGTCTATCGTTATTTCCACCTTTTCATCTTTCTTACTCAGTTCTTTTAGGATTTTGAATGTTTCTTTCTGTACATTGGTTGCATTGTTTATATGAGTTTCGTAGTAATCCCCTTTAGCTGACCCAATGAGTTTTTTGTATACATTCAAAGATGTTTTATACTGTTCTCGGTCTGTACTATCTTTTGTCTTCCTCCAACATCTCTCAAGATGGCGAAGCTTTCTTTTATGATCCCTCAGAAGCGGGGTAAACCAAGGGGCCCCTTTTTCAGCACCCTTTATTTTCTGTACCTTTTCAGGGGCTATCTGATCGATAGCCTGTCTAAGGCTCGCCACTATGGAATTATAGTCCTGGTCTAGATCACCGCGAGGGACCGTTGATTGTATATGTTTGGGAAGGACGTCTGTTAAGGTTTTGAGTTAACTTTTTTCCAAGGACGCACTTTTTTGGTTTTTAAAGGTAGTTTGATCGTAGCGCTATCCAAAGGAATATCACACAGGAGTAGGTAGTGGTCGGACCAGATACAGGGTACAATGCTCGTGAGGACCACCTCTGGAACGGAGGTCCAGATTAGGTCGAGGGTGTGGCCCTTAGTGTGTGTTAGGTCTAGAACAGCTTGTGGAAGCCCCAACGAAGTCATAGAGGTCTGGCAGATCTTTATCTGCGCTGTCCCAGTGGATGTTAAAATCTCCTGTCACCAAGACTTTTTTATATCGTGTACAGATATCAGATATGATAGGGGAGAATAGTTCATTGAACACTGAAGTACATTGTGGTGGACGATAGACGGTGAGGACAATGAAACATGAGTTATTCAGGGTAATTTTTACTCCGAGTATGTCTGCTGAATTAATGGTTTCTGCTAAGACTTTAACCACTGTTAGATGTTTTTTAAAAATAATTGCTACACCCCCGCCACGAACATTATCCGGACGGTTGTGCCAGGCCATGTCGTATCCATTTGGGAGGGCGGCTATAATGTCGGGGGAGGAATTGTCGCCTAGCCACGTTTCAGTGAGGGTTAGTATGTCTATGGTCTCATCTTGAAGAAGAGTAAATATTTCAAGGTGGTGTTTCTGAAGTGACCTTGTATTCAGGCTAGCGAGCTTCAGGGGGGGTTGGTGGAAAGGGTCCTTATGGCTAGGGGATCGTAAGATGTTAGTCTCCTTTTAATGTGGTCAACGTCTTAGGATTTAGTCTGCCCACCTAGGTCTAGTAGAAGTAACTCACTTGCAGAATATGACAATCGCCTACCAGGGGTCCTGGTCCCTGGGCCCGGTCGTGCGCGGACGGGCGCAGACGGGCAGGACTCTGGCGCGACTCCGGCGCAGGTCCGGCGTGTCCGCTGTATGCGTCCGCTGCGCGGAGACATGGTCCTTTCCTTATAAGCGCTACTAGAGCGCGTCACCCGCCCGGCCCACACTCAATATGGCTGCCAAAACCCGGGAGACCGACTCTCGACGTCAATGCTCAGCAGAGAGCGGTCCCCGGGCGGAGGGAGTGGGGAAAACAAATAGGGGACTCAAAGGGAGCGGCAGGAGATCTCTAGGCTTCTTCAATCAAGCCGAGAGTTCTGATATTAAAAACGTGCAATTTACAATTAAAAAGATGCCAGAGATCGGCAGTAGAGACCTCCCGGCTTCCGCCTCAGGAGGGGAAATGCATCTGTCTGTTACAAGGTATGTCTTATTTAGTCTATAAGCACTATTTTCTTTAATGAGTTTCTCCTCCTGTAGGCAGGACTTGCTTTCCTGCAACATTCTGCGCGCCATGCCCGCTTTCACTTTAAGCAGGCCGGGACAATGGCGATCACTTCTTGGAAGTGAAATAGGTCTGGCATTTACAAGAGTTTGAGCTATTGGCATTGTAATTGACAATGCCTTTTATGTATGTTTTAATGATCAAAACAGATAAAATGCACAATGAATGACTGAAAAAAACAAGGGGTGAGCGAGGGATAGGACAGGGGGTTCGTCCCGGTCCCCAAAATGATGCTAGACAAACCATGTGGACGGACCCAATATGTCTAACCATTACAATCACTATGTGTAGTATGAACATGGACCCATTAAGTGTTCCTAAAAGACCCCTCACATACCAACCTGGTTGGTGTCATGCTTCATCATTGGGATCCCATCCGGGGTGCCACCGGGGGTGTGCTACGACGCCTGATTACAGCGGAGCTGGGGTTGTGCAGGTATGGGATTGTAATGCACACACATAGTGGGTCCGTCCACATTGTTTAAGTCTGGTCATTTACAATGCCAAAAGCTTAAACCCTCGTAAATGCGAGACCTATCGCATTGAAAATGCTTGTTTATACCTTCCGCACCTGGCTTTTAGCTAACTATTTTCTTTTTTTTAGCCTGAGCGCTCCATGTTAGTGCATGTGTTTATTTGTCTCCCCTCATGCTCCATATTGTTTTGTTGCCATATGCCTTTGCCACACAAAGTAATTAGGGTAAGTTAAATATATGTATATATATATGTATATGTGTGTATATATATATATTATACACACACTTTTTTTGTAGGGGGTCTCCACTTTAAAAACATTTTTTTCAAATAAATATCTGATAGACTTCTAGCCACAGAATCCTTGCCTTATAATTATCCCCAGGCGTCAGACTGGATCTAGAGTTTTTTTTCATAGCTCCGGTGGCATCCGTGGTTCCTATATAGCAGGGGTACTCATAGTACGGCCCGCGGGCCGCCAGCGGCCCGGCAAGCCTTACTTGGCGGCCCGACGGACCTTGCAGACATGTACCAGTTTAAAAAACATTTTTTCAAGAGTTTTAGTAAACACCGCCGGTTGATGCAGCCTGACTCGGAGAGGCTCTGCTCTAGGGGGGCCGGGAAATTCCAGCCATAGAGTGGAGCTGCAGGGGCCTCAGAAGAGGTATAACAGAACAAAGCCTCATTAACGATTTAATGGCCTTTTAAAGACCTGTGAAGTGCTCCGGCTGTGTGCGCGCCAGGCAAGCTGACTCATCCCGGGCTGCCACACTGGGGGAGGGGGGAGGAGGGGATTGTTGGACAATTACAGTGACCAGAACAAACCCCGTGACTGATTGAACCGA
Source organism: Lissotriton vulgaris (assembly GCF_964263255.1). Lineage (NCBI taxonomy): Eukaryota > Metazoa > Chordata > Amphibia > Caudata > Salamandridae > Lissotriton > Lissotriton vulgaris. Next base: position 105,230,382 of record NC_141686.1, read on the forward strand.
GCCGAGGAGATCACTCTGCGCAGCCTCGAGTAGCATTTGTTTTATCGACACTGAAGGGATGAAAGTCTGAATCAGCCCAGCCTTATTTGGAATCTCTGCCCTCCAGATTACACCTGATCTCTGTTGCAGTGGTCCTGCCAGCTCTCATGCACCCTCTACATTAGGGTGTCACTAATAATGTGCTGCAGATTTTGGGAAGGCTGGGGAAGGTGGTTCGATGTGTGCAGCAACTACTCTTGCTTTTTGTGATATTTCTAATTGAATTAATACACCTTGCCCAGACAGAGCTAGGGAGACAGAGATGGAGAGAGAGGGCGAGGGAGGGAGAGACAGAGGGAGGGAGTGTGAGGGGAGGGAGGGAGTGTGAGGGGAGGGAGAGAGTCAAGGGAGGGAGAGAGTCAGGCGAGGGAGGAAGAGAGTCAGGGGAGGGAGAGAGTCAGGGGAGGGCGAGGGAGGAAGAGAGAGAGAGAGTCAGGGGAGGGCGAGGGAGGGAGAGAGAGAGGGCGAGTCAGGGAGAGAGAGAGGGCGAGTCAGGGGAAGGCGAGGGAGGGAAAGAGTCGGAGAGAGAGGGAGAGTCAGGGAAGGGAGAGAGAGGGAGAGTCGGGGAGGGGAGGGAGGGAGACGGAGGGAGGGAGAAAGAGGGTGAGAGGGAGAGAGAGAGGAAGACAGAGAGGGAGGGAGACAGTTAGAGAAAAGGAGGGAGACAGTTGGAGAAAGGGAGAGAAAGGGAGACTGGGAGGGAGAGGGAGGAAGAGAGAGAGAGAGAGTCAGGGGAGGGCGAGGGAGGGAGAGAGAGAGGGCGAGTCAGGGGAAGGCGAGGGAGGGAAAGAGTCGGAGAGAGAGGGAGAGTCAGGGAAGGGAGAGAAAGGGAGAGTCGGGGGAGGGGAGGGAGGGGCATAAGGAGGGAGGGAGACGGAGGGAGGGAGGGAGAAAGAGGGTGAGAGGGAGAGAGAGAGAGAGGAAGACAGAGAGAGGGAGGGAGACAGTTAGAGAAAGGGAGGGAGACAGTTGGAGAAAGGGAGAGAAAGGGAGACGAAGAGAGGGAGGGAGACGAAGAGAGGGAGAGAGACGAAGAGAGGGAGAGAGACGAAGAGAGGGAGGGAGAGAGACGAAGAGAGGGAGGGAGACGAAGAGAGGGAGGGAGACGAAGAGAGGGAGGGAGACGAAGAGAGGGAGGGAGACGAAGAGAGGGAGGGAGACGAAGAGAGGGAGGGAGACCAAGAGAGGGAGGGAGACCAAGAGAGGGAGGGAGACCAAGAGAGGGATGGATACAGAGAGGGGGATGGATACAGAGAGGGGGATGGATACAGAGAGGGGGATGGATACAGAGAGGGGGATGGATACAGAGAGGGGGAGGGAGGAAGTGGGAGGGAGTGAGGGAGACGGAGGGAGAGAAAAAGAGGGAGGGAGAGAAAAAGAGGGAGGGAGAGAAAAAGAGGGTTGGAGAGAAAGAGGGTTGGAGAGAAAGAGGGTTGGAGAGAAAGAGGGTTGGAGAGAAAGAGGGTTGGAGAGAAAGAGGGTTGGAGAGAAAGAGGGTTGGAGAGAAAGAGAGGGATGGAGAGAAAGAGGGATGGAGAGAAAGAGAGGGATGGAGAGAAAGAGAGGGATGGAGAGAAAGAGAGGGATGGAGACAGAGGGGAGGTAGAGAAAGAGAGAGGGAGGAAGACACACACAGAGGGAGGGAGGGAGACAGAGGGAGGGAGACAGAGAGAGGGAGGGAGACAGAGAGAGGGAGGGAGACAGAGAGAGGGAGGGAGACAGAGGGAGGGAGACAGAGAGAGGGAGGGAGACAGAGAGAGGGAGGGAGACAGAGGGAGACAGAGAGAGAGGGAGGGAGACAGAGAGAGGGAGGGAGACAGAGAGAGGGAGGGAGACAGAGAGAGGGAGGGAGACAGAGAGAGGGAGGGAGACAGAGAGAGGGAGGGAGACAGAGAGAGAGGGAGGGAGACGGAGAGAGAGGGAGGGAGACAGAGAGAGAGGGAGGGAGACAGAGAGAGGGAGGGAGACAGAGAGAGAGGGAGGGAGACAGAGAGAGAGGGAGGGAGACAGAGAGGGAGGGAGGGAGACAGAGAGGGAGGGAGGGAGACAGAGAGGGAGGGAGGGAGACAGAGAGAGAGGGAGGGAGGGAGACAGAGAGAGAGGGAGGGAGGGAGACAGAGAGAGGGAGGGAGGGAGACAGAGAGAGAGGGAGGGAGGGAGACAGAGAGGGAGACGGAGAGAGACAGACAGAGAGGGAGGGAGACAGAGAGAGGGAGGGAGACAGAGAGAGGGAGGGAGACAGAGGGAGGGAGACAGAGAGAGGGAGGGAGACAGAGGGAGACAGAGAGAGAGGGAGACAGAGAGAGAGGGAGGGAGACAGAGAGAGGGAGGGAGACAGAGAGAGGGAGGGAGACAGAGAGAGGGAGGGAGACAGAGAGAGGGAGGGAGACAGAGAGAGGGAGGGAGACAGAGAGAGAGGGAGGGAGACAGAGAGAGAGGGAGGGAGACAGAGAGAGGGAGGGAGACAGAGAGAGAGGGAGGGAGACAGAGAGAGAGGGAGGGAGACAGAGAGGGAGGGAGGGAGACAGAGAGGGAGGGAGGGAGACAGAGAGGGAGGGAGGGAGACAGAGAGAGAGGGAGGGAGGGAGACAGAGAGAGAGGGAGGGAGGGAGACAGAGAGAGAGGGAGGGAGGGAGACAGAGAGAGAGGGAGGGAGGGAGACAGAGAGGGAGACGGAGAGAGACAGACAGAGAGGGAGGGAGACAGACAGAGAGAGAGGGAGGGAGACAGACAGAGAGAGAGGGAGGGAGACAGACAGAGAGAGAGGGAGACAGACAGAGAGTAAGGGAGACAGACAGAGTAAGGGAGACAGAGAGTGTAAGGGAGACAGAGAGTGTAAGGGAGACAGAGAGTGTAAGGGAGACAGAGAGTGTAAGGGAGACAGAGAGTGTAAGGGAGACAGAGAGTGTAAGGGAGACAGAGAGTGTGAGGGAGACAGAGAGTGTGAGGGAGACAGAGAGTGTGAGGGAGACTGTGAGGGAGACAGAGAGTGTGAGGGAGACAGAGAGTGTGAGGGAGACAGAGAGTGTGAGGGAGACACAGAGTGTGAGGGAGACACAGAGTGTGAGGGAGACACAGAGTGTGAGGGAGACAGAGAGTGTGAGGGAGACAGAGAGTGTGAGGGAGACAGAGAGTGTGAGGGAGACAGAGAGTGTGAGGGAGACAGAGTGTGTGAGGGAGACAGAGAGTGTGAGGGAGACAGAGAGTGTGAGGGAGACAGAGAGTGTGAGGGAGACAGAGAGTGTGAGGGAGACAGAGAGTGTGAGGGAGACAGAGAGTGTGAGGGAGACAGAGAGTGTGAGGGAGACAGAGAGTGTGAGGGAGACAGAGAGTGTGAGGGAGACAGAGAGTGTGAGGGAGACAGAGAGTGTGAGGGAGACAGAGAGTGTGAGGGAGACAGAGAGTGTGAGGGAGACAGAGAGTGTGAGGGAGACAGAGAGTGTGAGGGAGACAGAGAGTGTGAGGGAGACAGAGAGTGTGAGGGAGACAGAGAGTGTGAGGGAGACAGAGAGTGTGAGGGAGACAGAGAGTGTGAGGGAGACAGAGAGTGTGAGGGAGACAGAGAGTGTGAGGGAGACAGACAGAGAGTGTGAGGGAGGGAGACAGAGAGTGTGAGGGAGGGAGACAGAGAGTGTGAGGGAGGGAGACAGAGAGTGTGAGGGAGGGAGACAGAGAGTGTGAGGGAGGGAGACAGAGAGTGTGAGGGAGGGAGACAGAGAGTGTGAGGGAGGGAGACAGAGAGTGTGAGGGAGGGAGACAGAGTGTGTGAGGGAGGGAGACAGAGAGTGTGAGGGAGGGAGACAGAGAGTGTGAGGGAGGGAGACAGAGAGTGTGAGGGAGGGAGACAGAGAGTGTGAGGGAGGGAGACAGAGAGTGTGAGGGAGGGAGACAGAGAGTGTGAGGGAGGGAGACAGAGAGTGTGAGGGAGGGAGACAGAGAGTGTGAGGGAGGGAGACAGAGAGTGTGAGGGAGGGAGACAGAGAGTGTGAGGGAGGGAGACAGAGAGTGTGAGGGAGGGAGACAGAGAGTGTGAGGGAGGGAGACAGAGAGTGTGAGGGAGGGAGACAGAGAGTGTGAGGGAGGGAGACAGAGAGTGTGAGGGAGGGAGACAGAGAGTGTGAGGGAGGGAGACAGACAGAGAGAGAGGGAGGGAGACAGACAGAGAGAGAGGGAGGGAGACAGACAGAGAGAGAGGGAGGGAGACAGACAGAGAGAGAGGGAGGGAGACAGACAGAGAGGGAGACAGACAGAGAGAGAGGGAGGGAGACAGACAGAGTGTGAGGGAGGGAGACAGAGAGTGTGAGGGAGGGAGACAGAGAGTGTGAGGGAGGGAGACTGACAGAGTGTGAGGGAGGGAGACAGAGAGTGGGAGGGAGGGAGACTGACAGAGAGAGAGGGAGGGAGGGAGACTGACAGAGAGAGAGGGAGGGAGGGAGACTGACAGAGAGAGAGGGAGGGAGGGAGACTGACAGAGAGAGAGGGAGGGAGGGAGACTGACAGAGAGAGAGGGAGGGAGACTGACAGAGGGAGGGAGGGAGACTGACAGAGGGAGGGAGGGAGACTGACAGAGAGAGAGGGAGGGAGGGAGACTGACAGAGAGAGAGGGAGACTGACAGAGAGAGAGAGACTGACAGAGAGAGGGAGACTGACAGAGAGAGGGAGACTGACAGAGAGAGGGAGACAGAGTGTAAGGGAGACAGAGAGTGTGAGGGAGGGAGACAGAGTGTGAGGGAGGGAGACAGAGTGTGAGGGAGGGAGACAGAGAGTGTGAGGGAGGGAGACAGAGTGTGAGGGAGGGAGACAGAGAGTGTGAGGGAGGGAGACAGAGAGTGTGAGGGAGGGAGACAGAGAGTGTGAGGGAGGGAGACAGAGAGTGTGAGGGAGGGAGACAGAGAGTGTGAGGGAGGGAGACAGAGTGTGTGTGAGGGAGACAGAGTGTGTGTGAGGGAGACAGAGTGTGTGTGAGGGAGACAGAGTGTGTGTGAGGGAGACAGAGTGTGTGTGAGGGAGACAGAGTGTGTGTGAGGGAGACAGAGTGTGTGTGAGGGAGACAGAGTGTGTGTGAGGGAGACAGAGTGTGTGTGAGGGAGACAGAGTGTGTGTGAGGGAGACAGAGTGTGTGTGAGGGAGACAGAGTGTGTGTGAGGGAGACAGAGTGTGTGTGAGGGAGACAGAGTGTGTGTGAGGGAGACAGAGTGTGTGAGGGAGACAGAGTGTGTGTGAGGGAGACAGAGTGTGTGTGAGGGAGACAGAGTGTGTGTGAGGGAGACAGAGAGTGTGAGGGAGACAGAGAGTGTGAGGGAGACAGAGTGTGTGTGAGGGAGACAGAGTGTGTGTGAGGGAGACAGAGTGTGTGTGAGGGAGACAGAGTGTGTGTGAGGGAGACAGAGTGTGTGTGAGGGAGACAGAGTGTGTGTGAGGGAGACAGAGTGTGTGTGAGGGAGACAGAGTGTGTGTGAGGGAGACAGAGTGTGTGTGAGGGAGACAGAGTGTGTGTGAGGGAGACAGAGTGTGTGTGAGGGAGACAGAGTGTGTGTGAGGGAGACAGAGTGTGTGTGAGGGAGACAGAGTGTGTGTGAGGGAGACAGAGTGTGTGTGAGGGAGACAGAGTGTGTGAGGGAGACAGAGTGTGTGTGAGGGAGACAGAGTGTGTGTGAGGGAGACAGAGTGTGTGTGAGGGAGACAGAGTGTGTGTGAGGGAGACAGAGTGTGTGTGAGGGAGACAGAGTGTGTGTGAGGGAGACAGAGTGTGTGTGAGGGAGACAGAGTGTGTGTGAGGGAGACAGAGTGTGTGTGAGGGAGACAGAGTGTGTGAGGGAGACAGAGTGTGTGTGAGGGAGACAGAGTGTGTGTGAGGGAGACAGAGTGTGTGTGAGGGAGACAGAGAGTGTGAGGGAGACAGAGTGTGTGTGAGGGAGACAGAGTGTGTGTGAGGGAGACAGAGTGTGAGTGAGGGAGACAGAGTGTGTGTGAGTGAGGGAGACAGAGTGTCAGAGGTAGAGAAATAGAGAGAGAGCGGGAGAAAGAGATATGTGTGTATGCTCGGTCTGGTGGCTCAGTGGACGAAGACATCCGCTGCCAGGACCTGTGTTCAACCTCATGGAGTCAGTTTTTTTTTTGTCTCTAGCCCCGCCCCCCCCTCTCTCACTGACCACGCCCCCACCGGTGCGGCCCTCGGCCACAAACTACACTGTAACTTTGGCCCCTGAGAGAAAGTTTGTGAGTACCCATGCTATATAGGCACCTCCCCAACACATGGACGTCCATTCTTTTCTCTTCACGCAAGTCAGTGCAGATTGGGAAAAGAGCTACCCACAATCCCCTTTTGATTGACCTTTTGACTGAACTTTTTAAACCTTTTTATCAAAGGTTTTCTGAGACATTGTCTCTTGGTGTGGCAGAAATGACTGAGGAAAGCTAGTTTTAGGTCCTGTGTCTGCCTCTGGTGGTTCGCGCACGACCACGTCTCTGTCTATTGTCGCGCCATGCACCACAAGGCCATGAGGCAGCGGTCCCTTAAGCTTTTTGCCGCTTGACGTTTGATACGGCAATCTTCTGAATCCCAGTGGAGAGTAAGATCCCGGGAACAGTCATGTAGGCACTCCAGGCGCATGCTGTCACACTTAAAGTTGTCCCATCCGTCTTAGTCATCGGAGGAGAGGAGGAAGTGTTACCATTCTGCACCTTGGCCATCTCCGCACCTTTATTATTTTTCGGGAACTGACCCACAGCTAACTCTGAGTTTTATGAGACCATGCACCTCAAATTTGGGCAGCCTGTCCCCGCTGGAGGGCTTTCAGGGGTTGGGAGAGACCCCTACTGTTCCATCAGCGGTTTCGGCCTTGGTGCCAGTTGTGCCTGTTGGATCGATACCGGTATCTGTTGAGCCACCTCAATGTTCTGTGGTGCAGCCCCCCCGCCGACATTCCTGACGCTGCTGTCCCCATTCTCATCCAGACTCTGACCGAGAACTGGATGGGCATCGTCCAACGTTGACTGGAGCCATGCCATTCAGTTCAGAGCCTATGCCGTATTCTATGGGCTACAACTTGGGGATGAATGGAAAGGGCCATTGCACTCTGAAGAAAACCAGCCCCTGGATCTCACTGAGGACACCTGGTGTGAGGGTTTTGTGGATGCTAGGGGACTGAACACCTCCCCAGTTACTGGCTTGGTCTCTCCTAAGTGGGTACGAAAGAGGGAGCTTCATTTGCTATGGTGGTGAGGAGGGCCGCCAAGGTTTTGGACCTTAAGCTGCTCTTTGTGGCTTTCAAGACAAACACCTTGACGGAGGATGAGATTTCCCCATACCTCTTGGGTTAGGGAGCCAGAGGTCTGGCCAGTCCATCCTCTCACCCCCGAAGCCACATCCTCCATGCCTCTCTAGTTTGCTCTCCAACCATCAGGGGCACCTAGTGCAAGGCAGGATACGCCATACCCTGCACTACTGGAAGTGGATAACATCTGACCGCTCGGTTCTCCAGATTGTCCAAAGGGGTTACTCCCTCTCCTTTGAGACTACTCTACCACCCACTTGCAACAAGCTAATGGAGGACCAGATCTCCTTACTCCGCCAAGAAATGGCCAACTCTCTTGGCCAAGTGGGCCATAGAGAAGGTTGCAGGCATCCGTAGTAGGTCGTAGTTGCTCTACCCGCTACTTCCTGGTGCCCAAAAAGGACGGAGGCCTTTGTCCTGTCCTTGTCCTGCATCCTCTCCATGTCTTCTGAAAAAGAGAAATTTAAAATGGTCATGGTCTCTCAAGTCCTGTCTTCCTTGGACGGGGGAGACTGGATGGTAGTGTTGAACTTACATGACACATTTCCACTTCCTAGTCATGCCTGCCCACAGATTGCGTGATTGCGGTGATTGCGGTGGTTGCTGCTCATCTGGAGAGATCAGGGGTGCCAGCCTTCCCCAATTTCTATGACCGGCTGTTGAAAGAGGGCTCCTCCCAGGCAGTTGTTTTCCACCTCCAGGATACGGCGGACCTCCTCCACTCACTGGGGTTCACTATCAATGTGCCTAAGTTACACCTGATGCCTTCTTCGACGCTCCCTTTCATCATAGCAGTTTCGGGCTTATCCTCCTGAACGGTGAGTCCAAGATATTCAGGCTATGATACTGATGTTTCTGCCTTTATCCTGGATTTCGGTGAGACTGCCTGAGGCTGCTGGGCCTCATGGCCTCCTGCAGCCTACTTGTGACATATGCCCTCTGGCATATGCGGGCTCTGCCGGGGCCTGAAGTTCCAGTGGGCGTACCATCAAGGAAATCTCTGACCTGATCCAGGTCTCGGAGGGCACTGCAAAAGATTTGCAGTGGTGGTTCAAGAACTGCAAATGGGTCAGCAGTAGAGTCCTCTCCCTTCCCCAACAACAGCTGAAAGTAGTGCGTCAGTGCTGGGCTGGGGCGGCCATCTGGTAGAGGTGGAGATTAGAGATCTCTGGCAAAATCGGGACTCCACATCAACCTGTTGGAGCTCAGAGGAATCGGACTGGCTACAAAGCCTTTCTACTCTCCATCAAGGGAAGGATAGTGCAGGTGTACACTGATAACACTACATTGTACTGCAATAAAGGGGGCGAGGTGGGGTTGTGGACCCTTTGTCAAGAGGCCCTGCGTCTCTGGATACAGCTAGAACATTGGGCATTCCCTTGGTGGTACAACACTCGGCAGGATCTCTGAACGCCAGAGTAGACCAACTCCGCTGAAGAGTCCTAGCGGATCACCTAGGCATCTCCAATCTGAGGATGTGCAAGGCTTCTTTCAGCAGTTGGAGAAGGGGGCCTTGGTCAGATCTGTTTACCACAGCCGAGAACGCGCAGTGTCAGTACTTCTGCGCTCTGGAGTTTCCGAGGCGGCTCTTGTTCTGAGACGCTTTTTGTCTTGGGTGGACCTCAAGCTCCTTTACCGCCTTTCTGCCCATACCACTCCTGCCTGGAGTTCTTAGGAAACATCAGGAACAACCAAGCCCAAGGACAGGGTGGGACCTTGTTCCAGTGCTGGAATGCAATCTGTGAAGGAGGGGCTGATGTGCAAAGGAGGACTTGGCTGACAGCGTTCCAGGCAGCCTTGTGCAGGAAGAAACGGGATAGCTCAGTAGGTTGACAGATAACCTATTTAGTTCCCATTCTCAGCTGCACTATGAAGTACATAAAATTGAATATATATTTTTTCACAACATTCTCCCCTCTTGATATTTATATCGTACACCATTGTGTAAGTATTTTTGGTATGAAGCATAGTAGTAATATAAAAAATAAAGTACACCGCTTCTGAGTGCATTACCCATCCCCCTAAATAAAATGCATATATGAGCACGTATTTACACCTATGAGGTAATCCTTATTCAAACATAGACACACTTATATGCTAGTATTTAAGTGCATTTATGTGCTAATTCAATATCCATTAACTTGAACATTTTCCTGAGTGCTTCTTTTACTTTGTTGTATTCTACGATATCTGTGGGCTAGCTTCTGTTCTGTAGGAGGTAGAACCTTAACTCCAGAAATGGAAAGGGATCCCTTTATATCAGTATTGATGTCCTATGGAGCAACAACACTGAAGACAACACAAAAGTACAGCTATTGTGATAAAATTAACTATTAGTGCTAGAACCAAGTCTTGTAACCACCCCGTTGGTAGCCAAGTTTACAGCCAGGACCGATCCCCAGAATCCACCCCGTTGGTAGCCAAGTTTACAGCCAGGACCGATCCCCAGAATCAGTCATGTTCTCTGCTCTTCTGAATATTTGAGCCACATGCTTAATTTGTGCTTCTTCCCTTGCTTGATTTCCACTTTTATTTAGAAAATAGTAAGAATAGTTAAGTAAAACACTGTCCTCGTTGTAGGATCAGGAGGTCAAGAGAAATGGTGAAAAGTCACGACAGCCACTGAATTTAATTTCCGCCACTGCTCTTAAAGTGCATCTCTTGTTGCACAGCATGCGATTGCTAACTCAGCAGACATGTTAACAAGTGCCAATTCCAAATCCTATGCACCATATCCAGGAATTAATATACGCATTGGCTCAAAAAGTTGACCTTGTCTAGTCTCCAGAATAGGTGCATGTATATCACTCCTATACATATGAGCGAAACTCTCCACATGTAAGGACTCCTTCTGCAATGTGCTGTACGATGAAATATTTAGTGTAAGATAAGAAATAGCACACATACCTCCCCAGTGATGGGAAAGCACCTTGTATGCTCCTGTGCCACAAACAAAATACAAACCTCCCTGTTACTGTGTGTCCAATGTGTGCTATTTACTGAGGGGAAGGCCTACCCCCTTAGAGAAAGTGTTTTGAAATTGATCACACCATTTGAAATCAAGCCATGCTGAATTCATAAGCGTGAAGTGTCCATGTGGAAAACTTTATGTTGGTAAAACAGAAAGACGCATAAAAACCAGACTCGTTGAACACAAATAGAACATTCGGACAAAAAAGATGAAATCAACAGTAGCGGCACATTTCATGGAGGCACAACATAATATATCACAGCTAAAATATATTGTATTAGAGACTGTGATTAAGAAAGAAGGAAGAGACAACACAAAATATCGCTTACAAAGAGAGAATGTCTGGATCCAGAAATTGTGTACATACAAGCCCAATGGGCTCAATTACCGGATGGAACTATCTTATCTATGAAATCTATGAACTAACCTTGGTGCCAAATCGATTCTTGCGATGTTTGTAAATTTTGTAACTTTTGTTTTTTGAATTGCATGTACGATCTCATAAGTGTTTTGGTTCAAGGCTTATGCTTTTTTAACGCAATGCATTTATCACATTTCACATAGCTCAATCCTTTAGCTACCCCCAAACAGTCATTTTGACATCGTAGGTTCTTGTCACCTAGTCCGCTTTTGACCGTAATTTGTAACTCACAATTTTTTTAATTTCCTAATCACTTTTCTTTTGAACCTGGAATGGTTATGTACACAACTACTAGTTTTAGGATTTATCGCAAACGTTGGTTAAAGACCCGCTGAGCCGAAATTCTGTTGTTTATGTCTATTCCCCACGTGATCGGAACTGGGGCCAATGAGCGTAGGTCGAGATGAAAACCCGATAGTTGTGAGAAAGTGTTTTTTGAAAACTTGGCGTACACCTGAGGAAGCAAACAGCGATTAGAAATCAGGTCAGTTCACACTCATAATTCATTGGAGATGATATTCGCAATGCGTGACAGTAGAGCGCTTCCCCGAACACGGCACTCATTATATTCATTTTTCAATAGCTTTTGAATGTCACGGATAAACGCCGAATACGTCAGAATCGGCATGTAAGTGACCCACATAGTTAACTTTTTAATTTTGTACGGGCTATATGGTCACAGAAGGTGACAGATAAACCCCACACCGGTCAGCACTAGACAATTGACATATTTTTCTTGTATTACTCGACACGGAGAATTGTGCAGATAATCCAACATAAGTTTACACTATGTTTGATAAATTGTTAATGATATGAAGATCGTACATCATTTTTTCTTTTGATTTTAGTTTCGTCATTTTATTTTTGCGATATTGTTCCCTGATTGAGGGCAGTTTGTAATGCCTGAAATGCATTGGAGCATAGAATGTCGTATTTCACAAATGAATACTATGGATTATAAATGAGTGGAAGAAAGAAACCTTGATTTAAAATCAAATGAAAATATGAACTAATAACATGTGAATAAAACATGGTAAAAACAACCTCATAAACGTTATCAAGAACGCTCATTTCACACTGAGGGGTGAAAGGTGTGCCCACGGGGATGTTTCTAGTGGTCCATTAGAAACACGTTTCATTTTCAGTATAAAGCTCCTCAGGACGGAAGAAGCCACCTGTGGAGCACCCAAAACTTTACAAAGTTCGTACAAGTGGGATTATCTCACACGCAGTGCACTTGTCTCAACCAGTTCACGTTAATCGAATTTATAAGCGTAACATTTCCCCACAGTGTCGTGTAAGAGCAGTGAGCTGACCAAAGGGGTATTCTAATATTTTAGGAATCCCATTTGGTGCAATAGCATAATCATTCTTTCTCAATTAACAAGTTGTATAGAAGACCATTGGGTGTTAACAACAATGTCTCCCCTTTTTTATAGTGATGATCCCATAATGAGGTGTAGTTGACTAGTTTCCCTTATACTTCATTGGTCCAGGGTCTACTCGCCAGCTATCTATCCCTTCTATTCAAATACTGCATCATTTTCCACAGCAGGTGACAATTGGTATTGGGCCTGAATATTTGGCAGTAAAATACAATGTGGATACCATCTTATCCTTCTCCACAATTCTATGTGAATTTTGATGTAAGGCATCCTTTCACTTGCGCATAATTCTATACAGGCACAGGCGCTTCATATAATCCAATAGGGTCGCTGGAGTGTCTGGATAACTCTCTACAAATCCATCAATGTTCAAGACTTAAAACTGGGCTACTTTCTCATATACTGAAATGAGGAGGATGGTCAGCTGGTGTTGGTGTTTGCAATACAGGTAGCACATACATAAATAAGGGACTAAAAATATTGTTTCAACTAGGCAGTGCGTTCTTGCAAAAATGATAAATATAGATATGGAGTGTCTTTCTGTCCCTCTGTTCTAGGACAGTATTTCTAAGTTTTAATAATACAATGACAGGCTGTGGGCTGTCCCCTGCTTCACCTCCTGGCCCGCAGCTGTCTTGTTCAGGGGTAGTTTCCTGGACCTGCCCTGTGGTGTAATTTTCAGTCCATTTTTCTGCCGGTGTAGCCCATCACGTGTGTTTGAGACTTAGTTGTGTGCTTCACTTAACAGCATCAGTTGGTGCCACCGTCCCTGTGACACTTTGGGATGGGCCCTCCTTGTGACTCCTGTAAGTGGTCTGGCCAGTGATCTGCTTTTCTGGTGTGTTGAGCAGCTCTACCAGTGACGAAAGTTCATCAATTACTGGTACCTCCGTGCCAGGTGCTGTTGGCGCATCTCTGTATCTTGTACTATCAATCCGCCTTGTCCAGGGTCCATATCACCAGGAGCGTGATGTGTGTTCTAGTCCACCTAGAACTAAGAGAAACCTCTTTTATTTTGCTTACCATGACCATCCCTCCAGCTTTAAAAGGGTGTGTGGGCTCTGAAGATGGATGGGGTGAAGGAAGCTTCCTGGAGATGGTGATGCCTCAAGATGCCTCAATACTGCTGACAACTGTACAGCATAGTCAGAAATGTTTTCATAAGTTCACAGCAGTTCTGCTTGGACACTGAGAGGCAACCTCACCCCCACGGACATAGGCCGCCACAGTACCTCTTGTGGTGACAAAAAATGGTTATATATGTTGTTGCCCTATGGTGTGCAGCACTAAAGCCAGAGCATCAGGCCATTTAAGACCTGTTGCATTAGTTGTCTTTGCTAATTTATTTATACACTCCACCCATTTTGAAAACTGATCCACACACACCAGCAAATATTTTAATCCATTCACTGGGGGCGTAAAAGCAAAATTGATCTGTACTTTGGTAAAGGGACCCTGTGATGACTTGGGGGTATCATGCGTAGCAGGGAACCAACATTTAGAATGTGTTAAGTTTTCCCTTCAGCCAGGATGCATGCTCTTGTTACAGCATACAGCTCAGCTTGCTGGGCAGAAGTAGCAGGTGCCAGAGCTACACCAAGGTGTTAACTATTGTAATGCATACCTTGCTCTGTAATCCAGGTCTGTTAGCCTGCAGCAGGAGCCATCAGTGTGTCACTCATAGTGGTGTCTGCTGTAAATATTGTCTTGGTGTGGTGCATGTTTCTACAATCTCAACACAGTCATGGCCAGGTGTCTCATCAGTCACCTGTTGCAAACAATAATGTTGCCAAATTAACAGGTGAGAATCTTTTGGTGGTGATATTAGTGTTAGACAACAAGGTGACCAAATAACTATGCGCCTGGCAGTCGGAAACTGTTGTGTTGCCACAGATAACAGCTGCATTGAAAGTGGCACATAAACAATACAAGGATTGTACAACACAATGGGAGCTATCCTCTCTACCATCACAGCCGCGGTCTCCACTGCTCTCAAACAAGCCGGATAACCAGTCACTGTTGAAGACAAAGTCACAGAGTAGTACTCCACAGATCTTTTTCCAGAGCCATGCTGTTGTCAGCACACCATTTGCAATGCCATTTTGTTCTGGCACATGAAAATGAAAGGGCAGTTTGTAATCCGGTAGTCCCAATGCTGATTCAGTACACAATGTCTTGTTCAGTTTTTTGAAACCGTCTGCGAGTTCATTATTCCATATAATACTTTTTTAAAACTTTTTATTTTTAACCAGCTCATCATACAGTACATAGCCTCTGTGGTGGCCAATTCCCGCTGTTTGTACTGCCCCCACGTCCTACCCGCACCTGTGACAGCAATGAAGCAATGCAGCTGTGCAGATGCTGAGCGCGTGCCCCCTAGAGGGTTCGACACACACAAAATTGTTCCGAGAGGCCGCATGTAGCCGCAGTCTATGTTGCTGGCAAATCCAGCACGCCGTGTAGGCTTTTTATTCTTTAAAAAACAAAACCACAAGCAATGAAACAATAAGACAGAGTAATTAGGCAATAAACCTGGAGCGCAATTCCCATTGGACTCAAAGGGCTTCAGCCCCCCGTCGAGTGTGGCAGCCCGGGATGAGACAGCTTCCCGGGCGCACACACACGGCCGCTCGCGAGCACTTCACAGGTGTTTAAAAGACCATCTGCATATTAATGAGGCATTTTTGTTGTTTCACCCCTTCTAAGAGCCCCTGCAGCTCCACTCGGACTATTGCTTAAAGATTCAGCCTCCCCTCCCGAAATTTCTTCTTAGCCCAACCCTACCCCCCCTGAAATTTGGCTCTAGTTGCTCCTCTGCAATAAACCATACGCGCAAATACAGTTGAACAAAAAGTATGCACGTAAGGCATTAAACAAGCATTGGTATATGTTATGTTATTTGATATTTGTAGAGCGCGCGGACACCATGGGTTTCCTGGCGCTATAGAACAGGTGAAAACACAGGCTGGTAGTTTGCAGGATTAGCAGGGTGGTGGGAAGAGGAAGGTTTTGAGCTGCTTCCTGAAATGAAGAAGGGAGCTGCTAGATTTGATGGTCAGGGGGAGAGGGTTCCAAAACTTCGGTTCCAGGAGGGCGAACCTGCGGCCGCCGAATTTATTTCTTCTGGTTCTGAGTACAACAAGCGTGTAAAGATGGGCAGAGCGCAGATTGCGATTTGGACAGTAAGGGTTGATGAGTGATGTTAGGAAAGCGGGGTTGGTGCAGTGGAGGGCTTTGAACGTGAGGCAGCCCAGCTTGAAGGCCACTCGTTCTATAGGCAACCAATGCAGTTTGTGCAGCAGGGTTTTGGCCGATTGCCATTTAGGAGATTTGTAAATGAGGCGAGCTGCTTGGTTCTGGACTACCTGGAGGCGATGGAGAAGTGATTTAGGAAGTCCGTGATAGAGGGAGTTGGAAAAGTCCAAGCGGGAGAGCACGAGGGAGATGATTACTTGGATCAGAGCAGCTGGAGGAAGTAGGTGGCTGACCTTCCGAATCCTGCGGAGTTGGAACCAGCAAGATGAAATCACAGCCAATAGGTCTCGCCTTTGGGATCTTAGAAGTGTTTAGCCATGCAGCACACAAGCTGCGAGGTTACAAACCTCAGAAAGTACATTCAGCAGCCGGTCACATTTCATGTGAGTTGCTTTTTTAGGCATTCAGAACATTGCTAGGTTTGCTAACAGTGCCAAGTTGTTACTGGTGACAGGGAGGTAGGTGTACAGGCAGGCTGTTGTTAAAGTGCCCTAACAGTGACTTCAAAATAAACCTCATAGCTGAACCACACAAGGGTAGTTGAAAGGGGCAACACTCCTCTGCAAACAGCCCAAGTGTGTTGATGACTTGGGTTTTAGCGGGGATGAGTATGCATACCTTACAGGCATGTCTGAATTTGAGGACAGCCACTCTGATTTGGATATAAAGTGGCAACACTGCGGTACCTGAGTTCAGTGCTTAACAAGGGGAGTGCCCCAAAAATCATCTGCAGGGGTCAAGCCTGCTATCTGTCGATTAAAAGTCCGGGAACTGATATAATGTACAACACACACCCCGTTTACAGCTCTCTAGTAACACTGTGAGTGGCATGTGTGGGACAAAATGGAGAAAAAAAATCATTATGATACTTAGTAGTAATTCACAAAAGTGAGGACCATTGCCTCAAAATACTGATCCAGATACCTAGTGCTAGACAGCAAAAATAAACACCTAAGAGAAGGGGTAGGTCAAGCGGTTTACTGCTAGAGCGCAGCACATACCCCAGTTGTTTCTTGACACTACACCACTGAGAAACGAAAAGGACAGACTAGAAACCTGTAGGAAGTACACGGTTTTAAAGTTCTGCATCATCTAATCTTTTGAGAAATTAATCTAAGCTGGGGGGGCAGCAGAACATTATATTTGCATGATAAGCATTCAAAGAATCTCATTAGTGAGTTAGTTTTGCATCTATTTTCAGTAGAGGTTGCGGAAAATGGCATCCTAGTGCGATAAGAGGGGATCACAGCTGTGCATGAACTACTCATCACTAAAATATGTGAGACTCCGTTTTTTGTTTTTGTTTTTGTTGTTGTTGCTAACTTTAACTCATTGACATGTGCAAAAAGGGGCAAACCAGGCACAAAGTTGCTCATATTGACCGCACAAAGTTAAATCAAATTAAAATTGACTTGCGCCACACCCCGAGGTCAAATATTGCTTTGCAATTATGAGTGGTGTTTTGTGGGAGGTCTGGTGAGAGTGACCTCCCCCTCGCCTGCTCGAGTATTTGCTGTCCCGGCTGCCACCTCTGCTGGTGGCTGAAAGCTGAAGCCTGTGAGTCATCCATTATGCACACGGGAACAAACTGGCTGAGGGAGGGAATCTGTGAACTGCTGGCCTGGCATCAAGGGTTCTCAGGGGATGCCAGGGAAGAGGCTGCGGTGAGATGATGTGCCAAGAGGATGTGCCGGAATGAGCACGGTAGGAAGAAGGGCGAGAGAGAGGTGTCGAGGCCGCAGGGAGGAGACCGCACCGGCTGTCTGAGGAGGGGCGAGTCATCAATTATGCATACAGGAACAAAGTGGCTGAGGGAGGGAATCTGTGAACTGCTGGCCTGGCATCAAGGGCTCTCTGGGGAGGAAGAACAAGCACACGCGGCCGTGCTAATTACAAACAGATGGCCCCTGCTCACCGCTGCTCGCTCCCGCAAGGTGGATGCCACCACAAGCACGAGTTAGAAAGTGTAGATCGATTTCTAAAGATCATTTAGAAGGCTCGACCTAAAAAAACTCACTTCTCTGGCTGCTGAGCAGTGAAGAAACAGGACGTGGTGTTCTTTGATCCTGTTTATATGGGACATTCTCTATGGTTATTTTATTGATTGTTGCAAAGACTCCTGGGGTTTCTAGCTGAGTAATAAAATGATGGGGATAAGCATAATCTGAGCCTAAGGTCCAGACACAGAATTTGATAGTGTATCCAATAGAAAGAGCGTTACTGAAGGCAAGTAACTTGTTTACAAATTGGAACAAAATATTCAAAATACTGCATGCCCCATTCTACTCTTTTGTGCATTCCATTATGGAAATATTTTTCTTCAGTTTTATCTACAATGTAGAAGGGAAATTACAGAGATACCTTAATTTTGATTCAGAAACGTCTGAAAATTGAATCCCTCAAACAGGATTGGCTAGAAATGTGAGTTCAGTTGTCTCAGAGAATGACTCTGTTCATGGGTACGCTTGTGAGGAATGTGGGCTGGGTGACACCTGCATATGTTTGGGCCCCTGTTACACCAACACATTCATGCTCATGCACTTATATGGCAAAGCACTCAGGAGTAGCTGCTATGGTTTGGTTCTAGACATGTTTGGTAAAGGCCAGTTAAAAAAAGCTACCAAACTTTTTCCCCTCTCACAGTTTTACAAGGGAAGAACATATTGGGTTTTACTTCAAACTCCTTGTATTGAAAATAACAGCGGAGGACTTCTGACATCGGATGGGAAGAAATCCAAAGTATCTTTGGTCTGTTCAGTTATTCTGTTTGCCTCAGCCGAGGTAAACCAAAAATTCTGCTGGTGAAAATGGCTATATGTGACTTCCCATGAACAGATCTTTGACTGACTGGTCAATGAAAAAGATCCAGTTCGCCACTGGAACTGCATCAGAAGGCACGCAGTTTGGGGTTTTCTATAAGAAGATAGAGTTGCATTATCTGCTGATACAGCGGATGATTATTTGGCCCCTGCATTATCTGCTGATAAAGCGCATTTATCCAGTATTTGGGTGTCTTTCATAGATTCACATGCCTGAATCATTCCCCGTCATCGAGACGGGAGCCTCCGGTATATAAAAAGTAATATCCTATAGACATACATATAAAGGAATAGGCCTAAGGGTCTCACCTTAGTGTCCTATCCAAGTCCTTATGTAGGAAGGACCTAACAGAGTAGGCCCAAGGGTCCCACCTTGGTAGCCTGTGTCCTTTTGTAAAAAGGAACAAAGTAAAGAGAACCAACCAATCAGCTACTACCTCCTTCTAGAACCTTCCTGTCAGGAGCCTCAGTCTCTCAGATTTTCTACGTTGTGCTAGGGAGTCTCCACCTGAGTTCTCCTCAGGAAACTTATTTTTTCATCAAAAATCGATATTTTCTCAACTTCTTTGCTATGGCTGATAGCCAGAAAAAAGGACTATTTCGAGCCTGTACCTCATGTGGTAAAAAAAGGCTGCACGTGGAGGATAAACATGAGACCTGCTTATACTGCCTCTACCCCCAACACCAGGCAAAGGACTGCAAAATATGTAGAACATTCTCCCATAAAACTCAGAAGGACCGGGAAGGACGTCTTCTGATATGGCTGAACAGACTTAAGAACAAACCAGAGAGCGACCTGGTTTCCGAAGGTGAGAGCATGTCTGGCGCCTCGCAGTTCTCCTTGAAGAGGCCTAGGGTTTCCTCCCCTGGCCCCTCAGACACCCCTCCTAAGAAGGCCAGAAAGTCTTCAGAGGACAGGCCACCTGTGTCTGACAAAGAACTTCCTGTCCCCAGGAAGCAGCCACTGATTCCGGCGACGACAACAACGTCGATAGTCTCCTCAGCGCTGAAAACCGTCTCTACGTCGACGACAACAGTGTCGACGACGACTGCTTCGTCGGCGTCTACCTCGTCGATGAGAACAACACCTTCATCATCGACGAGTAGACCTGTGCCATCTACCGCTCCATCGACGACTAGGACTACGTCGTCGACGACGAGATCGACGCCAAAGACATCGACGACGACCCCGTCGACGAAAGCCACAACATCGACAAAGCCTCCCTCGTCAACGAGGAGCACCCCGTCGATGGCGACGCAGCCGTCGACGACTGAGAAGTCGTCGTCGACGAGGACATCGTCGACGGACACACCGTCGACTAAGAGTAAATTTCCGCCGACGACAGATCTCTATGGCGGCACCGCCGACACAGGCGTCGACGACAGCCAGTACCTGGAAAGAGTCTGAACTGCTTTCACATGCCATGGATGCCCAGACGTCTCATTTCACGATCAAGATAACTAAAAAGCCAATTACACCGGACATGACGTCACCTAGTAAGGTGCAACAACTAACCCCATCCTTCTTCTTGCAAGATTAAGAGCTAGATGAAGAGCTGTATACTCAGGCCACTAGTCCTTCAGAATTGGTTCTTAAGTGCCAGAGTACAGATGAGGAACAAGAAGTAGAGGAACACATGGAACAAACTGTCCATACTCTGGTGCACACACAAGTAACACCGATGGTGTGCCTACCAGCATCCATTGTCTCGGACCTACAATTCCTCATCAAAGACTATAAAGAGCGGTTTCCAGAGAAAGCCACTACCGCTGCACCTCCAACTCCACAGGTGCCTGCTCCCGTACCCCGACATAAGCCTCCTCCGCTGGTACTTCCTAGAAATCAAGATCCAGCACAAGACATCATCTCGTCCGATGATGAGGAGAGAGACCATGAAGAGGGGGAAGTCCGTGACGATGACTCAGACCCTGACGCAGACCAGGACTACGTCGCTCAATCTCCGGCCTCTCCAGAGCCACAGTCTTCGGAGTCTCCATTCGCGGACATTGGTGGCTTCCATAACCTCATTGAGAGGGCAGCCAAAAGGTTCCATATGTCTATGGAAACACAGGAGACTGAATGTTTCCTCTACGATTTTAAGGAACCTACGAAAAAGACGACAAGATCAATCCCGATTATTGACTACCTATGGAAACAGGGTAAACAACTAATGCAGACGCCAGCCTCTCTGCAGGTGGTAGTGCCCAGGCTGGATAAAAAATACAAAGCCACATCTTAGGCACCAGCATGTCTCACGGGTCACCCCAAGGCAGACTCCGTGGTTACTCAGGCGGCGCAGAAGAACTCGCGCAATCCTGCATCCCCCTTATCAACGCCACCCGACAAGGAAGGCAGGAAGCTAGATGCCATTGGGAAACGCTTTTCCACCACATCTGCAACAACGGTCAAGATCGCGAATTCGATTGCACTCCTGGGCCGCTATAACCGTCAACTCTGGGCGGACATCGCGCCTTACCTCGCTAACCTGCCAGAGGATTTGAAAGAGGAGGCACACTCACTACTCCTAGAGGGCCAAACATCGGCTTCTGAACTGATTGACTGTGCTATAGACGTAGCCATGACTGGCTTCAGACAGTTGGCAGGCGCCGCTGTTCTAAGACGACAAGGTTGGCTTAAGGCCACCTCCTTCCGTCAGGAAGTACAAACTAAAATCATTGATATGCCTTACGATGGCGAACATCTTTTTGGCGAAAAGATCGATGGTGCCCTCACCACAATCAAAAAGGACACCGATACGGCCAGGGCTCTGGGAACTCTACAGTTTAGAAACCAGTCCTTTCGTGGCAACAGAGGAAGAGGACAATCTACGTACAGAGGCTCCTATCAAAACAGGTCCTCATACCCGTACTCCCAGAGCAAGACGCAGTTCCAACAGCGTCAGAGCCAGACGGGACGTCAAACTTCCTACAACAAATCGACCTACAGGGGAAAAAACCAAAAGAGACCTGCTGGCAATCGCCAATGACTCTTCCCAATGGCCAGCCCATCCACCATTGCATTTTTTAAAACTTGGAGGAAAACTCTCCTTCCTGAAGAACTGGCGACAAATAACAACGGACCGGTGGGTTTTACAACTTATCCAATTCGGTAACTCACTGGAATTTCTTTCCATTCCCCCAACGACGCCTCCAGCCAAGCGGCCTCACAGACACCTGCGGCTGCTTCTTCAGGAAATAACTTCCATGCTTCAAAATGGAGCAATAGAGAAAGTTCCACACGCCCAAAAAGGAGAAGGATTCTACTCCCACTTCTTCCTAATTCACAAAAAAGGCAAGAAATGGAGACCAATCCTCGACCTGAGAGCGCTCAGTGTGTTCCTAAAGAAACAGTCGTTCCGTATGGTCACACTACAAGAGATCCTGGGACTCCTGGAGGAAGGCGACTACATGACGTCACTCGATCTGCAGGACGCCTACTACCACATCCTTATCCTCAAGGGACACAGGAAGTACCTCAGGTTCGCAGTGGCAGGAACCCACTATCAATTCCGTGTTCTCCCATTTGGCCTCAAATCTGCCCCACGGATATTTACAAAATGCCTCTCTCCTGTGGCAGCCTTCCTTCGTCAACAGGGCCACCAGGTGTTCCCATACCTGGACGACTGGCTGGTAAAGGCGCCGTCGGCGATAGCCGCAGCCACATCTTCCAGCGCCTGTCTGAATCTTTTCCGCCGACTAGGCCTGACCCTCAACAGAGAGAAATCAACATTGGCACCAAGCAAAGTCATCACTTTCCTTGGAGCGACCCTGGACACGGAACGCGCGAGAGCCTTCCCCTCGCAGGAGAGAAAGACCAAACTCATCTCCTTAGCCACGTTAGTGGCATCAAGAAAGACTCTGACGGTCCGTACCTTCAAGTCTCTCCTTGGCATGATGTCTTCATGCATTCTGCTCATTCCACACTGCCGTCTCAAAATGCGACCCATCCAGGAGGAACTAACGAGACAGTGGACACAGGCTGCGGGATCCTTCGAAGACCGCATACAAGTCACACGAACTATAGTCCATCATTTACAATGGTGGAGGTCGCCCAAACACCTGTCGCAGGGACTGCCATTCCTGCTTCCGACGGAACCACATGTGGTCACAACGGACGCATCCCTAGAAGGCTGGGGGGCGGTCCTGCAAGACCTCCAGATCAATGGCAAATGGACGCCGCAGGAATCCAAACTCCATATCAAAATTCTGGAGCTAAGGGCAGTCTTTCTAGCTCTCCAAGCTTTCCTTCCACGCATCCGAAACTCCCCAGTGCTCGTCAGGATGGACAACACCACGACGATGCACTACCTGAACAAACAGGGAGGGACGCGTTCACTTTCACTCTCTCAAGAATCACAGAGAGTCTGGAATTGGCTTCTGGAGCATGGTATAACACTCAAAGCCGAATACGTCCCGGGCAAAGACAACTTCCTGGCGGACGCCCTGAGCAGGGAACGGTCACTATCCCACGAATGGGAGCTGGATATGGAGGCGCTGAACTACATCTTTGCGGAGTGGGGAACCCCGCAGATAGACCTCTTTGCCACCAGGGAGAACGCCAAATGCCCAAGCTTCGCAAGCAGGCTTCCCCAACCAGGAACCCTCGGGAATGCATTTTCAATCGCCTAGCGGAACGTGTTTGCTTACGCCTTTCCGCCATTTCCACTGATACCCAGGGTCCTCAGGAAGATGAAGTCGGAGCCCTGCACCCTGATCCTCATCGCCCCATCCTGGCCGAGGCAGCATTGGTACACGGAACTTCATCGCCTATCTATCCGACCACCTTTTCGCCTACACAATCATCCGGCCCTGCTCACAATGTCCCAAGGACAGGTTCTCCACCCGAACCTGAGCCCTCTGAAGTTATCAGCCTGGCTCCTGAATACCGTGAATTCAGCCACCTGAACATTCCGCAGGAGTGTAGAGATGTCCTTGCTAAAGCTAGAGCTGACAGCACTAATAAGACCTATTCTCTAAAATGGAAGCGCTTCTGTGTCCGGTGTGTGACAGAAGGCCTACACCCTTTCCAGGTCACCCCACAGCAACTGCTACCATACCTACTGCATCTAGCGCAGTCAGGCCTTGCACATGCGTCCATCAAGGTACATCTAGCAGCGATATCCAGGTTCACAAGAACTTCCAAGGGTCCTTCCCTGTGGGCAGACAGGCTTGTCAAACAATTCCTAAAAGGCCTATTCAGATCCTTTCCACGGCCAAGACCTATCCCTCCGTCGTGGCACCTCAACGTGGTCCTTCACCAACTGATGAAGCACCCCTTCGAACCTATCCACAAAGCGGATATCAAATTCCTTTCATGGAAGACGGCCCTCCTCCTGGCTCTAACCTCTGCCAGAAGGGTCAGTGAACTGCAGGCTCTCTCCATCCAAGATCCTTTTTTACAATTCAGAGAGGACAGAGTCATCCTGCGAACTAACCCACAATTCATACCTAAAGTCCCCTCGGACTTCCACCTTAATGAACCAGTGGTACTAAAATCGTTCTTTCCAAACCCAACTACTACGGCTGAAAGAACACTGCATTCATTAGATCTGAAGAGATGTCTCAAATTCTACATCGACAGAACACAACACTTCAGGAAATCATCCCAACTCTTTGTTGCATTTAGCAGACCAAGGAAAGGCATGCCCCTGATGAAACAAAGTATATCAAGGTGGATCTCTTCAGCGATAACTTTCTGCCATGACAAGGCTGGGCGGCCTTTGGACTCACGAGTCAAAGCCCATTCCACGAGGGCCATGTCCACGTCTGCGGCACTATTTGCTTGAGTGCCACTCCTGTACATCTGTAGAGCGGCGACCTGGAAGTCCCCGCATACCTTCACCAGGCACTACTGCTTGGAAACTGAGCTGACGAAAGATGCAGCAGTTGGCAGAGCAGTGCTTCGCCATCTATTCCAGAGAGGTGAGCCTTCTTTCATCCCACCATCCTTTACTGGTATGCACATCTCTTTATTCCTAGATACTACATGACATTGTATGTTGTTGATTTGCAGTCGCAGATATGTATTATCTTCAGACTCATATATGATGTACCATCACAGAATGTGCATATTGTATTGCTTGCTACTCTGATTCAGGCATGTGAATCTATGAAAGACACCCAAATACTGGATAAGAAATGCGTTACTTACCTGTAACTGCAGTTATCCAGTATTGGTGTCTTTCATAGATTCACATGCACCCTCCCGCCTCCCCTGGAAGGACTCACCTATCTCTCTAACAAGTTTACGCCTAACTAGCTTGGTGCGTACGAAAATCTGAGAGACTGAGGCTCCTGACAGGAAGGTTCTAGAAGGAGGTAGTAGCTGATTGGTTGGTTCTCTTTACTTTGGTCCTTTTTACAAAAGGACACAGGCTACCAAGGTGGGACCCTTGGGCCTACTCTGTTTGGTCCTTCCTACAGAAGGACTTGGATAGGACACTGAGGTGAGACCCTTAGGCCTATTCCTTTATATGTATGTCTATAGGACATTACTTTTTATATACCGGAGGCTCCCGTCTCGACGACGGGGAATGATTCAGGCATGTGAATCTATGAAAGACACCAATACTGGATAACTGCAGTTACAGGTAAGTAACGCATTTCTTTTCTTTGTTTCAAAGATTCTTTTTATTGCAAACCTGTGCAGCACAGTAGAATTTACATGGACATTTTAAAGAACATAATATCAACATGACAAAAATAATCAGCACTACAAGGCCTCTTTTACGACTTATCAACATGACCCAAAACCTCCCCCTGTATGACTGACATGCTACCCAGATCTTCTCCCACTTCTTCGGGCAGTCCCTGATCTGGTAGACTATCTTTTCTGCCGGCAGCACCAGAGAGAAAGCACATTCTTTTGCACAATCCTTTAGCAAAAACAAAAGTGTATTCTATTAATTAAACTGCAGTTGTGACCTGAAAAGGCTAAATTGCCGTTGAATGTCATTGAGTGCAGAGCCTGTTCAGGCCAGTAGCTAAATTGTAGAACAGCGTGGCCCAAAAGTTGCAAAAAGATTGAACACATTTAGGAAACAACTGAAACCATGGCTCTTTCCAACACCCCCTTTGATGAAGTGAGGTCAGTGATTAAGAGGAAAGAATGCAAAACTGTTTCAGACTTCATTTAGTGTCAAGATTTCTAAGGTCGGAAGTTTTTGCTTAATTGTGAAATTCGATGTTGCCTAGGGGGCATTCCATCCCCTGCAACCCTCCTGCTAAGTTCTCATGGTCAATAGAGAGACCATCTTCATTACCTGTGATGTCTAGATCTGGAAAAATATGTAATAGGTCCAGCCATGTCTAACAATTTATCCTGGCAGCTTCTCCAAGCCGGTCACTGCCTTTTGGATCTTGGTAAAGCTTTCTCATAAACATCAACATCTTAGGTTCAATATCAACAATTGCTTCCAGTCAGTCAGTCAAGAATATCTTTATTCTATTTAGTTAAAAATCATACAAAGAGATAAAAAACATTTCATACAATATTAAAACTATTTACAATGTCATACAAATCAGAGCATACATGGGATTTATAAAAAGGCAAATTAAATTCATTTGATATTAGGCAGAATTTAAGTACATTGATTAAACTCGATCTTAAAAAGCCCGTTGTTCTGATGTATTTTTTTAGTTCTAACTGCTGCCACCAGAAAATTGGCCATACAAAATGTAATGCGTATGCTGTTCAAAGATTGTAGGTAGAGCAGGGCTGGCCTCACTTGTGTGAAACCAGCCTCCTTCAAAACAGGTAACAGGTATTTTTTCCTGGGCCCTAAATAAAACCCACAAAACATAACAAAGTGCATGGTATCTTTTACAGAAAAGTGGTCACAACAACAGGGGGGGGCTAAATCGGGTTTTCCCACGTTTTAAAATTGCCCAAATAAAAATGTAACCAATTAAACCTAAACTTAGTTAGGAGGAACCTGTGGAATGGAATCGTGACCAAGGTAAGGGGCTAATGTCAATGAGTTTACAAGCAGATAATGCCTCCTCACTGCCGGTTTCACAAGTTCCTTTTCCTCACGGGATGCTCTTGCCCTACCCATAAATTGCTTCTTAACCAAATCAATGTCTTGTTTTTTGATGTCCTGGGGGGATGTAAAAAGTTCAGGTCGTCCCAGGTCTGAGAACGCCTTCATCAGATAGGCCAGACACGTCACCCTTTTAAAGTGGTCTAAAGACATGACATCAGCCATGATCTTATGGTTAAGGGGCAGCTCCTCGTTGAGCCAGGTCTTCAGCCAAAAGATCAAGGGTGCCATGTTCAGCCCATCAGTGACTAAGTCCAAGCCCACCTCCATATGTATTAAGAAAGTTGGTGTGGACTGTGGGACAGACAGGAGGGTCCGGATAAATCTGTTTTCCGCCCTCTGAATTGGTTCCAAGTTTACGTAGCCCCAAAGGGGTGAGCCATATGAAGCCAAGGCGTCTTATTTGCTTTTATAAATTTTCAGAAGAGCTTCCATCGGCCTAGCACCCAACCTTCTCGCGAATCCCATGATAGCTGCTGAAGATCCAGTCACCGCCAGCCTTTTCGCCCTGACCTGGGGTCCCTGCTTCCACTCTGCCTTCTAATAAGGACAGAATCACTCTGCTCGTAAATGATTCCTGACTTTAGGTGTTCTTCAGCATTTGCATTTGCTGCCACTCTTTGGGGTGGAGTCTATATTGGGATCAGCTATATCCAGTGGATTGAACATTTACTGTAAAGTTAGCTTTACTGCTAAACTTTATTTGAGATTAGTCAGAGGGTCATGCCCATTTTTATCTGTTTTCTGTTTTCTCAGTGAACGGTCTCTGTTTTGGCTCGTCCTTCTTGCCAGCTGACAAGGGGCTGAATTTTGGAGCATGTAGGGACCTTGATATTTCGCCAAAAGTCTGTGTCGTTGAGAGTTTGCTGTCTGAACTGAACGCTGCACAGAATACTCAATGGCATCAGAAGTGCCTTTAGATAGGACATGAACTATTCCTCCACCACTCTCTTTTTCTGAAGGTTTGTTTCAACTTTGTCTGCTAAGGCAAGTTCTCATATGCCCCAAAGGCATTTCATGCTGCAACACTTAGCGTCTCACCTCTGGCTCTCCCAGGAACTTTCCCATTATACTGAAAAACCAAATGCTAGAATGTAGGTGATTGATAAAAAAATATCTGGCAAACGATTTTGGACTATGTAGCATATATACATATGTATTTAGTGTCAAAACAAGAATTTGGCTTCCATTCATGGGTACTTAAGATCTTTTAAAAGCACTCTTCAACTGTGTAAAAAAAGAATTTCTGGTAAAGGCCAGCATGCCATCGAAATGGAAGTTAAGTTCTCCTGTTTCTTGAAAAAATCATCTAAATAGAAGCTTATTGCAGCTGACTGAGCCTGAAGAGTCTGCAAATGGCCAGTATTTGCACTTAATAAACCTACATAGTTTGGCTTCTCTCCATTACATATGCTCAGTCCCATCTTCAATGCATGCCTCTATAGCAGAAAGGGTAGTGCCTCCAGTTTACAAATAAAACTTAGTCAAGCCATGTAAAAAAAAAAATCTCGATCCATTTGATTTATAGGCCAATTAATGAACTCCAATTCTCAGCAAAATAATGTAGAAAGTGACCACGAAACAACGTCTGAAACACCTTCAATAAAATCGTCACAAGACATAGACTCCTTTAGTATACATAATTGGTAGTCTAATGGAAGACCTAGATTAAAGAGTATTTATGGTCCTGATTCATTTAGCTTAACCTGGTGCCTTTCATGCAGTGGAACATAAAACAGTGAGGTACCATCTTTCTATTGTCTGGTTTGGCTCTTTCCTCCGTCAGAGAGGAACTCCGATTCCATAGACACTTGCAATGATCCCGTTGATTCTTCCCTATCTAACTTAGATCATTACTAACATCTTCTAAAAGTATAAACTCCATGGAAGTTCAATATGAAACACAGATCTTGGTAAGGTTGGATGAGGGCAATCCTCATGCTCAGGCTGCCTTTAGGCTGCCGTAGCATCTTTAGTGAGAGAAAAATGACTGGAGTTTGAGTGACTATCCTCTGTGCAGTATAACTGCACCTTAAAGTCTTGAACTGTGATTTAGGAAGCATAACATCATTAAATGTGTGGAAGTCAATCTGACAACCTTTCAAGCACAGGCATGTCCTGTGGTTCTCTCTCTTCTTTAGAAGAATGTTGATTCTCCATAGATGAAAGGGGTGTGCAGACATGGCACTGAGTAGGCTTGTGCTCTTTTTTTTTTCTTCTTTTCTTCCCCCTCCTCCTGATGTTTGAGGTATGAATCAATGTTGTGGTTTTCCTTACACGAGATGTGATTACATTAATGACACTACTAATTGAGGTTGCTCATACTGTCTGTTTAAACATGCCTTCTGGGTCAATGACGTTGAGTGTTTCCAAATCAGCCGATAACATTTTTCAAGTGCCAGCAACAGTAAAACTAGAACAACCTAGCTTTTAAAGAGCTTGAGTGATGAGTATACAGCTTATGATTTGTTTTATTTGACTTGTTGCAAGCCTACAATGTTGCTCTGGACGCAGTTCACCAGTTACATCAACATTAATAGTGAAATGTGGAAATAAGTCTGTAGATGGTGTCATTTTTATTACTAAATTGGAAGACTAACCTGCAGATTTCATTCACTTTAAAATTTGAGTTGTAAAACGACCCGCCACTGCCTTTTGTCTAAAAAAAAAAAAAAAAAAAAAAAAAAAAGGCATCTTGTAAGAGGTTAAGACTTTTGGGTGGATCGACTGGACGCATGGAGGAAAAAAAATCTGCATCAAAAAATTTAGAATATTCCCAGGTGCTTGTACACCGGGACGCTTTTGAATTTTTTTATGAACTAAGTTAACATCTATCGTTACTTGCAATTAAAAGACCATCCGTTTCCAAAAAGTAGGTTACATTTCTTCTTCGTGCCAGATTTATGCCATATTCTGTACATCTCGTGTATGAGAGCCAAAGATTATTGATCTTGTGAATGGTAGGTTGAGCTTTTTAATTGAGCGTCCGGCGTCAAAGATGTCTGTTGCAACCATTTAAGCATGTCTGAGTGAGATAGCATTGCATAATTTGGCGAGAGGTCCACAGAAACAGTAGGAGTGCTGGTGACTTGATTATTTGATTGAAGACTTGTGCCTCTTACATGACTTCAATGAAACCCGCCTTCTGTTTTCTTGGAAGGTTCTCTGCAGAAGTGACCACGGACTCCAATAGGGCTTTGTCATATTACCCTAGTTGCAACGTGGTACTAACTGCCATGATCATTGATGCTGAAAATACGTAGACTTTATGACCTGCTACATCTTTATATTTGCTCTCTTGGTCAGGTGGTACAGAGGTCTTTTGGCCCAATGTCTCTTTCTTTTTTTGGTCCACCAAGACTGCGACTGAGTCTCATTTAGGTTCTTGGCATATTCTTGAAACAAAGGCATCTTCATGAAGGATGATATACAACTTGGTCTCAGTGGAAGACCTAAGATCTTCTGCTGGAATTACCGTCCTAGGTAGACCTGATAGTAACAGTGAGGCCTATGGTGAAGTTGACGAAAAATAGCATTCAGAGGAGAGTTGGTTAAATCATACTCAGTTGAATACCTTAGTGTCTGTCTTCTTGACGGTGGAAACCTTGTCCATCAGTCTTGCTTCAATTTCTTGCCATTGAACATCCAGATGGCAAGCACTTTGTCTAGGGGGGGGGGGGGCGAGGGGGTGCGTATCCAGCATGATGATGGTATCAATGCCTCTTTCTCCATGGACCTCCCTTTTCAGTAGAGTTTTCTGGAGATCGCACAGACATAGTAGAAATGGCACCATCTCTGTCCAGCTTGCAGTGTTTCTTTATTTCACTACCCAGAGAAGATCTACTTCCCTCTCTGACGAATCCACCTGATGGTCCTATAATGCTCTTTTAGTCATCAACTGACAAAATTGACATTCATTGACCAAGTGCGAGGGGTCAGAGGCATCCCCCTTCCTTTCATAGTCAGGGAATACAAAAATAGGAATGGCCTTTAAGGTGATAAAATGTTAAGCAGTGAAAGCTTCAAGAGATGTTTAAGATGTAAAATTAAGACCGTCTCAAAATGTTTTTGAACCTTTTGCCTTTTAACCTGACAAACCCCCCCACCCCCTCAGTTTCTCTCTGTAATGCAGTGGTTTGCAACGTTAAATGTAATACTTTAGTAGTCGTTGTAAGATTCTGCAGTGTTGCACTTTGTATTGTTTAAATGTGGTATTACCAGAAATAACATTTTGTAAGACGCTGATCTGTTTTCTTTGATGTAGTTTGGATGTGTTCTGTTGTGCCCCCACATGCAAGCAGGAATTTTTCACTTTTAGGACTGTCAGTAAATATGCATATGATGCAGAACTAGGATTACCAGTAACATTTCTTTGTTAACGAACGTGCAATCTAATATGTGGTGCACACTTTGCTTTAAAGATTTTACTAGCTTTGATTTTTTTATTGTTTTTTTTGCTCATTGCAGTGGCCCATGAACATTGCAGGATAGAATCGGGGGTACCTATACAAATATGCATTTATATATTTCACTCTTCGTTTTAGAAAAAGCTAATGGAATATAATTTCCCCTTCTGAAAATGGACTGTTGTATACAAGTAGAACATGTAAGGTAATTCAGTATGTAGCTTAAATGTAAAACCTTGTTTTTTTGGTGAAGTTCACGCAAGTAAGATGTAATTTACTATCCATGATCACACTTGAGACAGCAGTGATCCTATACTGCATAGTGTTACTGCTTCCACTGATTGGAAATGGCAGCACATTAGTTTATTTATTAATTTTAATAGTTTTATAAAGCGTTAAAATGACCCGGCATGGTATCAGAGTGCTGTACATCGTTGACCGCTGGTTAAGCTTGAGCTGGAAAGCATAATCGAAACTTGCATATAAACTGTAGAGGTGCATTACAGACAAAGGAAAATGGACCTCTACATCTTGAGCAACAGCTAGATTGCAACGTAAGTCTGGTAGGTCAAAGTTGTGAGGTCATTTAAAAAGTATGTTAGGTTACAGTACTATTGACTCAAGGGGCCATTCATGATCAGGCCTTTGACTACTGACCCAGCAAGGTAATGTAGTCTGCTGGTTAATCTTGAGTAGGCAGAACACCATCAAACTATGCAAAAACATTAAAAGCATAATAAAGGCAAATGGAAATGGACATCAACCTCTTGAACATTAATGCGGATTGCATTGAAGGTGGGGTAGGTCAAAGTCCTAGGGTAATTTCAGATAGTTTAAGAAGTTACAGAACTATTGTCTCCAATGGCTATTCATGAGCAGGCGTTTGCCGACTTCTTTTTAGGTCTCGTGGGCGTGGCAGGGCAGAGCCCTGCTCCGCCTCTGCGAGAGATCTTGTAAATACAAGATTTGTAAAAGCGACTCTGAGCCCTGCCCTTCTTTTCCATTGGGTAGCGTCAGCGTTTATGGTAAACGCTGGCTTCCCACTGCAAAAGAGGGTTTTTGGATGACACCCTGTTCGGACTGCCCCTCTGGACACGATAGCCTGCTTTATGGCCATCGTGAAGACTTTTCTTATCTGCTTGTTTATTTTAACAAGCAGATAAGAAAATTCTTCTGTACAGCCGTGAAGCAGGCACAGGGTTATGGGGAGGATAGAGGGATCCTGGCAGACTGTGTTTTCCTGCAGAGGCAGCAGCGTGTTCATTTTTGCATCCCGCTTTCACTTTAAAGCGCGATGCAGAAATAAACCTGCTGTTGCAGCAGATCCATTTTTCTCTCGGTCCCTTTAAAGGCGGTGCCCTGCTGGCGGAGGTGATGCTCTACGGCTCATTGTTTTCTCTCCACCGGGTTCCTCTTCCCTGGTCTCCCCTTCTCCTTGCCTGCCCCACCTAGCGCCCCCACTGGTTTCCCCCTTAACACAGCATCTCCTAGGACTGTCCATCTTCAGTGCGCTGTGACAGAGATGGCAAGAAAGCTAAGATGGACGGAAAGGGAGTGAGTTCAGGCAAGATCACCAGCAACGTGCAGAAGCTCGCTCTAGCGCAAGAGAATGTGAGGGGCAAGGGAGTATGGCCGGGGCCTCGAGCAGTTGGTGGCAGAGAGGCTGGGGAGAGTGCAGGGTACAGCTGGCAATGACAGCTCCTTGTGTGCGGCGCTCGCTCAGCTGCTGCCTGAGCGGTAGTAGATCAACTCAGCCAGACCGTTGTGCTTAATGTGAATTAAAGGCGCTGCTTGTGCGTGAGGGTTGGTGCGAAATGGTACGTCTACAACCCTGGTCTATGTTGTATCTACTATGAGGTGAAACCTTTAATCTGTTGTTGTAAATTACCTGCTTCTATGTTAGTGAGGAGTGGTAGGTGGTGTCGTGGAATTGTTTAAATATATTGAATAACATATAAAATGAAATGTCTTTTTTTAGGGAAGTTGTCATTAATATGCCACATCTTAGGGAATGGCAGAGTTCCGTTCAGAGCTTCGAGGTGCCGGTTTGTGGTTTTTCAGACTGCTCTGTTGGCACGTTATTATTGGTACAGTGCTTGGGGGATGTTCGCTGAAGTGCTGCTGCTCGAGGGGTGGGAAGTGGGAGAAGAGCTTCAGTTCTGTGTGAAAGGAAGACCCAAATAAAGTGTGTAGGATACAATACACACTTTTTTGTTGCGTTGTAAGTGCTACATTTTAATGCCTGGTTAATGGGGAGTAAATCCCCTGCTACTGGGTGTGGAGGTAGCCTGTTTTTCAAGGGGCCACATTGCTATCTTGGTGAGTTTATAAATCCCTTCATAACAGCGCAGCTCAGGACCATACGTTCTGTGTTACTTCTCAGCCGCCAAATGTCCAGATCTAGGAATGGATTGAAATGTGCCGTCCTTGTTGGCGCTATACGGGAAAATGTCGTATCAAGGCTCAGCGGTTACATCCGAACCAGATGGCTCTGGTCTTGTCAGCCTGCGGTCTAGGCTGACTAAAGCTCCGACTGACATTGTCAAATTGATAGGGACCTCGTGCAACCCCACCTGAGGTGTTCAATCCAAGTACCCAGTATGAATATGCTCCATTACTGCGTGGCAGATCATCAGCCTTAGTAAAATTCTCAGCGCGGTGATGACGTTTGCTGCCGGTAGACGTGTAACCAATTGGCATAACAGCTGTGACACTAAGGTCAGAATGGTAGAGGGTGGCGCACTGGAATGCCAAAAAGTGAAACATTGGTTCCCCGTAAACACCTCACTATGTTTGGTGGTAATACCCCTCAGCTCATCATGGACGACTTTGACCGCTGAAGAGATGCACAGTGGAAGCCTGAATAGCAACTGTGACCCGCCCACACGGCTCGCTCTCCAATCTGCGAGGAGAGCAGTGAAAAGCTGTAGCACTGGGGATCGTGGATGTCTCCGCATCGACTCTTCTTAAAAAGAACGTCATCATGTTATATGACATTGTGGAATTCCTCTTTGACGTGTGAGCTTTTGGATGAGGGGAGGGACTTTCTTTCTGTATTTGTATTGTGTTCTGGTTGTCTGAGCCTATGTAAGATTTGCGTTTGTTGTCCTTTGTGATGGGGTGGATCTCTGCTTGCTACTAAGATAGTTCTCTGGATGATGAGAGTAACATGGCTTCCCTTGGGTACATCCGTGGGATGCTGTTTTTTAGGTCTTGCGACCTATCGATGTGCGCAAGCGCATCGAGCGGAGCGAGAATTCATTTCGGCAAAACACAAGTCAAAGCAAAGGGCTTTCAGCCTCGCGGTTTTCTTGCAGTTCCCGTGCACATGCACGCGCATCGCATGCAAGCCCAGCCTCTCGCATTCCCAGGCTCTCCCGCCCCCATCCGGCATCAGGCTTCTCCTCCCCTAGCAGCACTCCTCCCACACCAGTAACTCCCCCCTCCCACACCAGCACCTCCCCTCTCTCTCACCGCAAACACAGCCTTGCCCTAGCAGCACTCCTCCCACACCAGCACCTCCCACACCAGCACCTCCCCTCTCTCGCCCCGCAAACACAGCCTTGCCCTAACAGCACTCCTCCCACACCAGCACCTCCCCCCCTCCCACACCAGCACCTCCCACACCAGCACCTCCCCTCTCTCTACAAAAGAAAATTTCTCATTGAACCTAGTCTTACAGATAAATGCTGGAACGCAAATTCATTCGCTGGCCTCACTTCTCCCCACTAATTGCTTACCAGCCATGTCACACACCACCATTTGCTGTGCCTCGCATCGGAGCATCAGGCCTTCTCTTTCCCCTCATTAACAGGCATCCCCGCCCCTAAAAGCTTCCTTCAGCGATGTTCTTGTTAGTTTGTTTACTTCTGTGGTGAATCATCAGGAAGTGCTTGTTTTTTAAGTGACTACAAATGTATATTACATTTTGCGCCAAAGCAGTGTTCCTGTCCCTTTTACTGATACGTGTAGCGTTTTTACACACATTGATACAGTTGCTGCTGCAGTATCACAAAGATGCAGACAACGTTTTTTCCTTCTGGAAAGGAGATTGCGCTGGGAGAGTAGCGACTTTTGTTTCAGGTCACCATGCAAGACAACAACAAAAATTAATACTTGCAAAAAGGCAATGCAAATGTACTTTTGTTTCTCATTTTGCCGTAGGCGTCATTGGGGATACATAAAGCACAGGCATTTTAGCTAAATTGTAAACAAACTTGTTGAGGAAAGGTTTCGATGAGAAATTAAAGGCAAGCTGATCAGGAGGAGACAAAGAGAGGGTCGCCAAAAGAGGAATGTGGGGGCTGTAAACCGGACCCAAGAAACCGATCCACAGACTGGAGAGGCAGCAGGCGTCAGCAGGGGACAAGCTGGTGAAACTCACAAAGGAAATGAAGTCGCAAGGTTGGTCTTTGTTTCCCCTCCGCAGATCAAGTTACACCCCTGCCCTGCTGGGTATCAGCGGGGGGAGGGGGGCCTAGTCAAAGTGCACGGAGTCCCTGCAGTCTTCAGAACAGAATATTGCAACGTGTACAGGTCGAGTATTTAGTGTTCAGCTTACCAGAGTGCTGAAGAATCAGGATATATCATCTCATCCCATCCCAATGTTTGACAAGAGAGTCACAGGGAGCCCCAACTGTTTAGAGTTAGGTGCATGAAAGGCCCCATTCTAAACTATAGTTACTTGCTTCTAGAACGTTCACGAAAATTAGGAATCCTAATAGTAAAACAGCATTTATAGCCATTAACAAAGATTTCCAATTTTGAAGCACTTAAGGAAAGGAGCTAATATAATCACATCTCAGTCAGAGCAACTTCTTTGTGCAATGGATCTATCGTCTTTGCTGCTGTTGATTGTACGATTCATCCATTGGCAAAATCAAGCACTGGATGTCATGCCATTTCCTCTAAGTTCACACCAACAATATCAGAGCATCCACTAACACGCAACGTCACTCACACCCACGCAAGCCCACTATCACCCATGCAACGCCACTCACCCATGCAACGCCACTCACCCATGCAACGCCACTCACCCATGCAACGCCACTCACCCATGCAACGCCACTCACCCATGCAACGCCACTCACCCATGCAACGCCACTCACCCATGCAACGCCACTCACCCATGCAACGCCACTCACCCATGCAACGCCACTCACCCATGCAACGCCACTCACCCATGCAACGCCACTCACCCATGCAACGCCACTCACCCACGCAACGCCACTCACACACGCAACGCCACTCACACACGCAACGCCACTCACACACGCAACGCCACTCACACACACACGCAACGCCACTCACACACGCAACACCACTCACACACGCAACGCCACTCACTCACGCAAAGCCACTCACTCACTCACGCAAAGCCACTCACACACACGCAGTGCCACTTTCACCCACACAGCACCACTTTCAGACACGCAACGCCACTCACAGCCACGCAACGCCACTCACACCCACGCAAGCCCACTATCACCCACGCAATGCCACACTCACCCACGCCACACCACACTCACCCACGCCACACCACACTCACCCACGCCACACCACACTCACCCACGCCACACCACACTCACCCACGCCACACCACACTCACCCACGCCACACCACACTCACCCACGCAACACCACTCACCCACGCAACGCCACTCACTCACCCACGCAACGCCACTCACTCACCCACGCAACGCCACTCACCCACGCAACGCCACTCACCCACGCAACGCCACTCACTCAAAGCCACTCACACCCACGCAGTGCCACTTTCACCCACACTGTGCAGTGCACAATAGGTC
Organism: Lissotriton vulgaris; assembly: GCF_964263255.1. Classification (NCBI taxonomy): domain Eukaryota; kingdom Metazoa; phylum Chordata; class Amphibia; order Caudata; family Salamandridae; genus Lissotriton; species Lissotriton vulgaris. Next base: position 105,266,803 of record NC_141686.1, read on the forward strand.
TCGCAGTAGGAAAGTTGGAGCTATTGGTTTTGTAAATGACAAAGCCCTTTATGTTTTTAAAATGAAAACAAAAATAAAAGGCATTGTTATTTGCAATTGTAATAGCTCCAACTTTCCTACTGCGAGACCTATTGGCAACGCCAGTGCTTGTTTTTTTTGTAAAGAGTACGGCTAGGTTTATGTGCAGCTGTGTTACCTTATCATTGGGCAGAAAATGAAGAGGATCCACTCCGATCCGGCAGCTATTATTGAGCGAGATCCAGTACCTAACTACCCCTAAGTGAAATTTGCTGAATTTCTCGGTGTAAATCTGCAGATTCCACTGCACAAGTACTAAGAGAAACTGTGATTTGTAGGCAGGCTTGTGGCATTGTTCAAGCCCTGGGTGTAAAAGATACACATGCACGTTTAAGCACGTTAAATGTATCTGCTCTGAGTAATTAAACAAATAATTTAAATACCTCTTTCTAATTTATATTTAATTCTTTTGTAGCGCTACTCACCCCATCATAGGATTTCAGATTGATTTACATCCCACACGCACGATCCACATTGGCAATACATCATGCAGTAGTGTGAATCAATGTACAATAAATGCTACATACCACAATGAGTCTTACACAGTGAAGGAGTCTCATATAATCTATACTGACGGCCATTATATGTGCATAACCCAATGCAGTGGTTGGGGTTCTCCGTATTAATAAGACTTTACTTAGCAATTCAGGAAAGTGACCAGGACTGCTGCACTCTTTTTATTTTCCTGTTATTGCCATCCTGACCCCTGAAATAAAAGGCCGAAGTGGCGATTCCAGGAATAACAAAAGACAAACCATCTGCTATCCCTGGTTACAGCCAAAAGAAAAATACCATATTTTACATAGATTCCGTGTCCTTTCCTCATCATGCTAGCTTCAGGGTGTCTTTAACTATGGCATCACACCTCTAGGCCTCTTCCCTGTTAAAGTGACTGTTAAAATGGCTCCTATGGATCTCGTATGTCCTTCTGGTTTTCCAGCTATGTATGCCCATATTCCTCCATGAAGTTCAGGGAACTCAAAGAAAAACTGCTGCACTGAATATTTTTTAGGCGAAATAAGATCCAGAAATAATGGTGTGTGAGGAAAGTAGCACTATCATTAGCTGTATCTGTATGCTTTTCTTGAAAGTAAAGAGGAGACCTGGGAATACCCCATTTCTTGTACAAGAGGCTTCTCCACCCCTTTAACTCCAGTTCTGGAATATTTGTAGAAAATGTATTTGAGACTCACGAAAATAGTATTTCCTCAAATATTGTAACACTACTGTTGGACTAGTAACTTAAACAGTTCTAAAATGTTTAAAGGGTATAGTGTGTAAGTGAAGTTAAGTCTCTCTTGGGGAGGGAAGAATGCAGTGTGAAGCACAAGTCCTTGGTGAGCATAGGCATGACATGAGCTAGATAAAAGCCAAATAGTATCTCACCAGCTATTACAACCTCATGTGTGTCCTTCCTGACGTTGCTCACGTAATTTCTTACTCCACATTTTTCTGTTGCACACAATTTTAAAAAAAATGATAGACATCTAAACTCTCACAACTACTTGTGTGCTATTTGGACAATGTTACTGACCCTCGTACAAGTCAGCAATGCATTCTAGGCAGCAGATTAGAGTACAGCCCAGCTGACCCTGCTTGACCTTTGTGTTAATTTGAACAAAATAGAACCCTTTCCTTCTCCTTGCGAGCTCTAAGTAGTGGGTAGGCTGCGGCCATTCCTTGGACCAACAAGCATTTGCAATGCGAGTTTTGTGCTATTGACATTGCAACTAACAATGCCTTTTATTGTTGTTTTTTGTTTTAAAACATAAATAAAAGGCATTGTCATTTACAATGCCCATAGCTTAAACCTGCGTAACTGCAAGACCTATTGCATTGCAAATGCTCGTTTAAAAGAGGAGCACGAAGGGATTGTTCGGATTTCTGGCGGGAGAGTGTTCCATATTTTCGGAGCAAGACCGGAGAAGGCGCCTTTGCAAGTTCTTATTTTTGAACTTTGGGGGTGTCCGCAGTATAGTGTTTGAACTTCTTAGTGCCCGATTCCCACCCGGTAGTTAAAGTTTATTTGCTAGGTACGTGGGAGTGTTCTGATGCAGTGCGATGCGAGTCAAGCAAGCTATCTTCTACTTGACCCTTACCTCAATGGAAAGCCAGTTTAGTTCGCATTGATCAGGTGTGATGTGGTCATACTTTCTTGAGCCAGTGATGAGTCTGGCAGCAGAGTTCAGAGTGACTTTTAAAGGGGCCAGGTTAGTTTTGGGGAAAACAGCCAAGGTCACAATTCCGTATTCTAAACTGGATATCACAAGGGACTGGACAGCTTGTTGCAGGTCAGAGGGCTGAAGGAACCTTTTGATTTTCCTTAATGTGCAGAGTTGGTAATTGGCTCCTCTTGTTGGAGCACTGATGTGGTCCTGCATATTTAGGCATTTGTCCAAGATTAGGCCAAGTGATCTAGTGGAGCGAACTACATGTGGGGTGCAGTTGAGGGCTGTTCGCTGTTTGAGCCAGTTCTGAATGAGCGCAGTAAGATTGGGGGTGGGGGGCGGGAAACATGAATACAGTTTTGAGTGAACTTTGCAACAGGTGGTTGTGCGATAACCATTGTTGTGTTTTTAAGAGTGCAAGGTTGAGTAGTAATGTCTTCCGGTGAAGACATTATCGTATACCGTTGGGTATCATCAGCCTACATATATACAAGAAAAAAAAAACATGGGTGGCACATCCTTCTCTGTTCAAGCAGCCAAACCACTGAACTCTTAATTCTCCCCCCCCCCCCCCCACCCACCCCCTGCCTCGCTCCAACATAAGAACCACGGACAACCACCTTATCTTCAGAAAACCACTCCAGAATTGGCTCTTCCCCACATAAGCACTAGATGCAAACAGAAATATACAACATATCTCTCTGTATATAAACATGTATTTGTATTATAGATATGTACCTATCTTTGTGTATTGCTTTGTATAAACATGTAGAATATTTGTTTAATTTTTTTTTTAAATACATCAACACTTGAAAACCAGAGTTTATCTAATGCATCTTTAATATACATATAATTATTTCCTTTATGCCTCTATGTAAATTCCCTGTACTTGAATCTATACATTTATCACTTTTATCCTAACAAAACCTATTCAATGCACTACCCTACTTCTCATCCTATACCTCTATCAATATCTTTAATCTACATATACCTACCTCTTTTATGCATCTATATACTTACCATGTACTTATGGATCTATATATGTATTACTTTCTTCTAATTCAGCATCCAATACACTACCCTATTTCTCACCCTAAACCTTTATCAGTATATTCTCAACATCCACTCTCTCATTTATCCCAAACCCCATACCACTACTATGATCCCCAAAATAACCCTTTCAAGACTCTATCCCTCCTTGCGTCATCCGACACCTTTTACTATACCGGTCCCCCAAAACTAGTCTTTCTAAACTCCTCTCTCTTCCCTCCACATCCCTTTTTAGTCACCCCAAGCCGCTTCCTACTGCTATGACCTCCAAAACAAACAAAAAAGAGTCTAAATCCTTTACTCTTCTATGTCGCCACTATCCTTTTCAATTAAAATAACAGACTAACATGCCCACTTCTCAAATTGCATATTCCACTACACTAATGTACCACTAAACCTTTATGGATTCCAGAGTATTGTGCTACTCACTGAAGAAGCACGTCAACTCCTCATCAGGGGTAGAAAGCACTATGTAAATGCAAACCTTTTTCCCTCTTCTACCCTTCCCCGACCCTTCCCAATCTAAATAACTAACCTATCCACCACTCAAATTACTTTCATATTTCACTATACTAATTTTCAACACTAATCCCTGTCCGGAGTAGCATGATACTTGCCAAAATAGCGCTTCAACACCCCATCAGGGGTTACAAGTGCTATAGAAATGCAAACCTTTTTTTCCCCTCTTCCATCGCTCCCCTAACATGCTCAGTCCAAATAACTGACTAACCTATCCACCACTCAAATTACTTTCATATTTCACTATACTAATTCAATACTAATCCTTTATGGGTTACCGGAGTAGCGTGCTACTCAGCAAAAAAGCGCTTCAACACCCAACAGGGGTAACAAGCGCTTTATAAATGCAAACCTTTTTTTCCCTCTTAACTTTCCGTTATTCTTGTGAATCCAAATAGCTGACTAACCGATCCACCACTCAAATTGCTCTCCTATTTCATTAATTAATTAAACACAAATTCTTTATGGGTTCTGGAGTAGCGTGCTACTCGCCGAAAAAAGCGATTCAACTCCTCGTCAGGGGTAGTAGTGCTATATAAATGCAATTACAGTATATTGAATTTTCAACTTTCAGAATTTCGGTGAGAGGCTCCAGATACAGTTAGAAAAGAGTAGGTGACCGCGTAGATCCTTGTCGGACTCCAATTGAAACAGGGATACTATTGGAAAGATCATTGTTTACTTTGAATCTTTGAGTACTACCCTTTGAGTACTACCTTGAAGGAACTGGATAAACTAATTTAATACAACCTGATAACTCCATCCTTGTTTCAAGAAGGTCAGTTAATTTGTCGTGTTTGACCGTATCAAATGATGAGGAGAGATCCAACACTATAAGTAGGCAAGGTTCATTCTGGTCTAGTAGTAATAGGGCACCGTCCACAATGTGTTTTTAAGGCAGTTTCTGTACTGTAACCAGATCTGAAGCCAGACTGGTATTGGTCAAGGAGTTGAAAATTATTAATGTGATTACAGAGTTGAGTATGTTCATATTTCTCGAGTAAAGTCTTGATAGCAGATAGTAGAAACAGGTCTGTAGTTAGGCTCAGATAAATCTGCCTTAGGTGTCTTTAGTATGGGAATGATTTGACCAGTCTTGAGGCAATATGAAATGAGGCCTTGCATGAGAGATTTACGTACAATCCTAGACCAGAGTAGGAAAATGGATGAGGTAAGCTCTTTAAAGAGTTTGGTGGGCATAAGATCGTTGAGGTGATTTGATGGTTTTAATGTAGTTGATATGCCAAGCAGCTCAAGATCATCCCGAAGTCTGAAGGTATTCCACAAAACATTTTTTGGATTAAAGGCAACCGGAGCGATCGCAGGATAGCTCATCCATGATGAACCAGAGGCCGGGGAGTAGCGAGCTTGATTCGGCAAGTCTAGTAAGGAGATTTGCAGATCTAATTCGATCTTTCTTGTTTTTTCAGTGAAATGGGCTGAGAACTCCTCCCTGATTGGGATTGAGTCGGAAGTGTCAGGAGTTAATTAGATGGTTGGTTTGATTGTTCGAAGCTGAAATAGTAGCATACTGGTTTGCATTGCATCTTTCCCCCCTCCCCCTTTGAGTGTGTGTTGTTCTGTTGGGTGCAGTCTGCCCCTTTCAAGCCTCCACATTGGTACTGGGCAAGCATGAAAATATCCCCTTAATCATTTAACCCCTTCCATGCTGGTGACGAACCCCAGCCGTCACGCTCTGCGGCGCTCGTGTGCTGATGACGGCTGCGGTTCGTCACGGCCCGCCCTGTTCTTTTGTTTACCGCACAGCGGCGGAAACGGCCCAGCATGGAAGGGGTTAATGTTGCTCATCATTTTTATCAAAGGAAGCCAACACTGTTTGGATGACATTTCCTTGTTGCATTTGGAGGGAGAGTGGGGGTAAGGTAAAGTATTTTCACCCCAGTCAACACTGTAGAGCTGTTGTATCAGTTTTTTTTTGTTTACACAGTCCAGTACACATTCATGGAATATCCAACCACCTGCTTCTTTAGTGGATGGAGAATCTGCTGTTATTTTTAGATATGTTGTTTGAATCATCTGAGTGCACATGGCGTTTCCAGTTTTTTGTACCCTAATAAACTAGATGGTATTTCTGCAGAGATTTACCACTTCACAGCTAACGGTCCCACCCACAAACTTTAATTTAAAATTAAAAAAAAAAATTGGCTTTAGCCTTCATAACTTTATTCCACTAAAGATATTTTGGCTCATTTTGTGTCTTTTTTTTGCTCCACATGGTGTATTCAGCACATACCCAAGGTGTGTGGATTCCCATGGAGGAAACCATGAAAATAGCTCAAATGTAGCAATTTTTTTTTGGGGGGGGGGATAGACATGCTCGGAAAAACCGTGCTTACTTTTATTTTTTAATGATAGTTCATATTTCCTTTTTGGGGGTTTCTACCTCGTCACAGTTTGTGGGTGAAAAGTGTGAAATCAGTGACAGGACCAGAAAAGTAAGCAAAATTCTGAATACAATAAGAATTCTTGGGTGTAGACGGGTTCTGTTTTTTTAATAGAAACTAACTGGTCTAAGCAAAAATAAATACAAATCAGTATGAAAAAATAAAAATGGGTGACAGTATTTTCATCCGGTTTTTTTTTTCCCTCGATGGCTATTCTGCACGAGTAATATACCATTATGTCTAACCAACTCTTCTGGTTGCAGGGATATATAGGGAGAAGTGTGGCTCAGGGGTTAGAGGCGGCAGACCTGGAGCTTGAGTTCGGCCCTGGACCAGGGTTCAATTCCCCGCCTCGGCGGGTCTTGGGCTCAAAAATTCCACGGACTCCTTAATTCTCGCTCCGGTGCCTTCTCGACTCACGGGTTCACAATCTGCGACTCTGGGCAATAGCTTGCTTAATCTCCACAACGGCCCCTCGCGGTGGGATGCCTGGCTTTCACCTTGTGGATACCCTGCCAGGGTTATCTCACAGGGGAATACCAGGACGGGTTCCCTAAGCAAGCGCGGAGATGCCCCAGGGTAAGTCGTGCGCTATATGAGTTTCATTCATTTCATTTCATTTCATATATAGTGTTTGTTAGTTGTTCAAAAGATGTGAGCTATCAACTGTGCTAATAGTTATGATGTGTCCATTTGAAACCACACACCTGTTCATAAGGTAAATTCGAATGAGCTTAGCAGTAGTGTTTAATGGAGCGAAATATAATAGATAGTAACAGATATTCTACTGTTCTGTGTTTCCACATGGTTCTCAATCAAACCAGTGCTCACTCAACCTCCTCTCCCCCCTTGTGTGGGTGGGTCTCTTCTCTTCCACAGAAAAGTCCAGATAACATAACGAACGTGTAAGGTATCAAGGCTTTTCCATGAAATGTCAGTCTTTTCTTGTGTGGGTTAACTATAGTATTTAGGCTAAGGGCCACACAGAAGCCAGGGAAACCTACCAATTCCAGACACTTTTGTAAGCTAGACCTCTGAGGAAGTCCGATGTGGTTTGACTTATTTGGAACCCACAACTTCTTACTGAGAGTACCCTGCAACCCACAACGTTTGTCTAAGATCTCAGATTTTCCTCACATTTATCTGAATGAAATTTCTGGGGCTCTGCAAAAATCCTACAGCTTTACCACACTTCTCCCAATGAAAACGGTATCCTATTTGTGTGGCAAGCTATTTGTCCTTGACCAAGACTCCAAAACACACTGTGGACACATCAAGATTTTCCTTTTCAATTTAATTCATTGTGTGGCTGTGGTATTTGGGGTTGGGGTCATCCTGTATCAGGAAGAACCTCCCATCCCCAGATAATTCTGAAAACTATACTCCTGTGGACGGGTGGCAGGGTCCCGAGTGGCGTGGCTTGTGTGTTTCCAACATTTTATTATCCAGAATGCCATGCAAATATCAAACTTTGGCTAAAATCACAGAATGCTCCTCTGATTCTACTTGAGCCATTACCAGTGTTTGGGCCCAGGGTCCTGCAACACCCATGTAACCTACCAACCTTAAACCTTTCTGACTTTGAAAATTTCGAGGCATTTTGGATAGGAAATACTAGGGATCAACACAAGCACCACCATGGTGAAATTCCCTGGGCATTTAATTTCAGTACTTCCCAGAGTTGGTAGGTTTCCCAGAGTGGTGGCCAGCGCCGGAACCAAATTCTTCAGCAATCACATCCATAGAAAAATGTAAGAAAATGTGTTTTTCCTTTAGCAGGGGCGTGGAATTTAATAAAATATCTATTTGTCCATGGGGCAGGTTACTTCAGAAATCTACTTGTCCTGTAACAAAATCCACTTGTCCCTTTTGTGGCATGTAATGCGGCAACAAATTATGGCAACAATCTCATTATATAAGAGCTCTGATATATATAGCCTCTCTGATTATGACAGGGCTCATACCATAGTAGGTTTTGAATTCTTGCAATCCCCTTATGTTGCCCCGTTTCTGCAGATCTACATACTGGGGCTGAAGGTAAGCAAAGGTTCCAGGGTTGAAATGCTCTTTTGAGCCTGTGCAGACCTTCTAACTGGCATGTTTTAAGAGTTTTCACCAACTATTCTTTAATCTTTTCGCATACTGAGAAAGGTTGGAACTTTACTCCTTACAATGGCAGATGTGAAACTTCTTCCAGGGTTGGAAAAAAAGTGGTTGGAGGGAAAGTGAATTTGCAAACTCCGATTTTCGGATAAGCAAATCTACTCATGCTAAAATGCCGTTCACAATTATTTTCTAGGAGTACTGTTTCTTGGCCTACTTTTGTAAATACTTGCGAATTCACGAAAGTTGTATATCTGCACTTAATACAAGGACGTGTACCATGGGTGCACTTTTGAGACTTTCTTTAATAATTGAGCCACTAATTAGGTCTGGCATTACCCATGACCTTTTGTGTTTATCAAAATGTTATCTCTCTCTCTCTCTCTGCTGGCTTCAATGTGAGTGACCGCATTCTGCTCTTTCACAAGGAGCATATTGGCACTCAAAGTTTTGTTCAGTGCCAGGAACTACAGTGGCAACGTGTGCTTTTTGAGACCAAAAACAGTTTTTGCTTTTGCCAATGTTTGTTATAATTGTGAGGGCCTGGCAGCTACCACACCAATAAGGTTTTTAAAAAAACCCATGCCAAAACAAGTCGCACCTTGACATAACCAAAAGGCTGATCACCAATTTTAGACCTGCTGGCTTTGCCATTGCTTGTTTATTTTTGTTTCTCATTTTATTGAAACAGGTTAGTGATTTTCCATTATGAATATCTTTGGGAAATACTAGCATACAGCAACACATTTTACAAAATGATGCTGCAAAGAAATGGTACCTAACATTTTACAGTAGTTTAGCTAAAAGTTTTTTTCCTACTTACATTTTTAAAAACATTTTATTTGAAAGCAAAGACTCCACAATCGCGCTTTGAAGAGCTGCAAATATTTGCATCTAATCGGAGAGCCTTCTGGAAGCCTTATACAAAGCCTCATATTGCTAAACTTTGAAAATGTGTATGCAGTTATAATACTGGAACCACTGTCAGTAGTGCAGTCTGAGCTTACAACATTTACTTAGAGCGCTCACCCTAATAATAAAGGCTTTCAATTAATGAACCATAAATACAAGTTTGAAATGCATTAACACTTGGACACAAATGTTACCTTAACCCTTTCAATGCTGATGACGAGCTCAGCTCGTCATCACCCACGGGTGTCGTGTGCTGATGACGAGCTGAGCTCGTCATGGTGCCACTAAAATGGTATTTTCCAGCACAGGGGGGGAAAACGCCCAGCAGCCATGTGGTTAACTGCCCTTCTCTGATCCATAATGTGTTACTGTAAACTGGCAGCCAAAGGATTGTGCTGTAGGGGGTTGGTCCGTCTTGTCCCAAGGACAAAATACACATGAAAAGCTGTTGCCCTTGACCCCAAACAATATGTCCTGGGCGTTTGGTTATAGGAATTCCACATCCCTGCCTTTAGGCATTGTTTGGCATTTGCAGAGATTTCTGGGTAAGAAAAAGTGGTTCGATTCCCTAGATTTTCTTTGATCTCTAAATTTCCGTAATGTCTAGGTTTGGTAGGTTTAAATGTGAGGTTCATTTCACAAGGAAAGTAAGATGACAATGTTTTTTTAAACATAGCCTGACCTTTCCAGGCCACTCTATGCAAGAAAAATTGTGACATTACAAAAGGCACAACCATGTAGCTTAGAAACAAACATTGATCGAGATCACGTTCAAAATAAAAACAAGCATTTGCAATGGAATAGGTCTCGCATTAGGAAAGTTTGAGCTATTGGTATTGTAAATGACAATTTTTTTTGTGTTGGTTCCAAAATAGCGAAATTAATAGCTTTGCCATTTACAATTCCAATAATTATAACTTTCGCAAATGTGACACCTATAGCATTTGTAATGTGTTGTATTTACGTGACTTAGATATATTGATATTACAAATAACAATGGCTTTTATTTTTTTTTAAATAGCTTAAACTCTTGTAAATAACTTTTGTGAAGATTATTTTCAGTGTATTTTATTGTGACGAAAATCCAAGGACAGAAGTGAAATATTAACATCTTTTTGTGACATTTGTAATAAAGCTTGAAACATTGTTAGAACATATTTGAACCAGTTGTTGTTGAATGGTTGCACAGATTGATGCCCTGGTGGCACTGAGTGATGTTGTGGTGGCGACGAGTGATACTGTGGCGTTCAGTGATGCTGTGGTAGCGCATAGTGATGTTGTGGTGCCTTGAGTGATGCTGTGGTGGTGCTGAGTGATGCTGTGATGGCGACGAGTGACGCTGTGGCATTCAGTGATGCTGTGGTAGCGCATAGTGATGTTGTGGTGCCCTTACTGATTCTGTGGTGGTGCTGAGTGATGCTGTGGTGATGCGATAGCTAGATAGAGTGAGGGCGATGGCTAGATAGAGTGAGGGCGATGGCTAGATAGAGTGAGGGCCCTGGCTAGATAGAGTGAGGGCCCTGGCTAGATAGAGTGAGGGCCCTGGCTAGATGGAGTGAGGGCCCTAGCTAGATGGAGTGAGGGCCCTAGCTAGATGGAGTGAGGGCCCTAGCTAGATGGAGTGAGGGCCCTAGCTAGATGGAGTGAGGGCCCTAGCTAGATGGAGTGAGGGCCCTAGCTAGAGTGGGCCCATCTAACCCTGTTGATTCTAGGAACAATTACATTTCCCAGTTCGGCAGGTATGAGGGCTCTGGCAAGAGTATATGGCTTTAAAAATTTCTCCAGCTGTGTTGCCCCATGTTAAGAGATTTAAAGGCGATGCATAATGATTCAAATTGGATGCTCTTGGCTACTGGTTGGCAGTGAAGTCGGACTAAGGCTGTAGAGACTGAATCAAATTCAGACATGCCCAGCAGTACTCTTGCTGCTGCATTCTGGGCCGTTTGGAGTTTCTTAATACGACGCCTTGGAGCACTGGAAAAGAGGGCATTACAATAGTCCAGTCTTGAGGATATCAGCACTGATACCACTGTCTTCTTTAGGTTCAAAGGTATTGCTGGAAGGATTTTCCTCAACATTTTCAAATTAAAGAAATACGCAGAAGAATTCAATTTTAGACCATTGTCTGCCACCCAATGTACTATATGGCTCATACAGTCTCGAAACCTGGTTTCTGTCTGGCTAGCAGAACTGCTCACCGAGATGACACTAGGGAAAAACCATAACTTCTTACTAGACTGACAAGAGGAGTCACATAGAGATTAAAGAGCTTTGGGCTCAAGGAAGAGCCCTGGGGAACCGCGCAGGGCAGCGTAAACGGGGATGACAGGGGGATGACAGTGTTCCCGAAAGCCACTTCCTGAGACCGCTGAGATAAAAAGGAGCCTATTGGGACAGTGTCTTGCCCCTGATCCCGCTGGAAAACAACTGGTCCTGCAGCGGCCCATGATTAACAGTATCAAAGGCCGCTGACCGGTCCAGGAGGATCAGAGCTGCCCCCCCCCCCCCCCCTGTCTAAGATCTGCCTGAGCTCCTTTGTGGCGGTAATGAGAGCAAACTCTGTGCTATGCGGAGCACAAAATCCAAACTGGGAGAAATCCAGAATGGCAATGTCCTGAATAAAGACAGAGTTCAGTATTTATCGCTTTTTCAATTACTTTTGCAGGAAACTGGAGTCTCGATATCGGTCTATAATTGGGGGTCTCCTTAGCATCCAAGTTAGGTTTCTTTCATAAAGGAAGTATAGAGGCATTCTTCCATTCCATTTGAGTGTCCTGTAGTGAACATTGAGTTAACGATCACCGCTAATGGAATAGCTATAATTTCTGTCGAGATATGCAGAAGTTTGGGAGGGGAATGGGTCTGAAGGAGAGCCAGATTTAGTAGCGGCAATGAGTTTGGTGGTTTGTTCAACTGTCCAAGTAGTAAAAGAAGGAAGGATCTGAGGGGCTGATTCAGAGGGATCTTGTGTTTTGACTAGAGAGGCTGATGAAACCTATTGAGTTCGGCCGGTGTTTGAACTAGGCGATTATCGTGCTGTGCAAACAGGTCAAAGACAGACTTGATCTTTTGCTGGAAGGATTCTGCTAATGAGTTGCAGAACTCTTGACTAATACTAATATCGGGTGCAGTTGGCAGTTTTGCTAGTTTCTTTACTGGAGTAAATAGGCTTTAGGAGATCTATTTGCTGATTTCATTTCCTCAGAAAAATTTAAAATCTTTTCCCTGAGGAAAAGTTTTTTTTCTAGGTTTGATGGGATGACTTCTATTCCATTTGAATATTTGCATTATCTTTAAGTCTCCACTTCATCTCTAATTTGCGACAAAGTTGTTTCTGGGCTTTCAGGGTGTCATTGAACCATGGATCTGATAGCATTCTCCTGGATCGATGACACTGTTGGGAGCGGGGGGGGCGCGAATTGTGTCATAGCCGAGTCAAGCCAAAAGCAGTATTGAGCTGCGGCTTGACCAGAATCGTGGACAAATTAGGTAGAGTTGCCCCAGTATTGGAACTTTCATAGATTTCCCTGCTTTTGTATCATTCCCCGGCGTCTGAATGGGAGTCTCGGTAATAAAAAATACCATAGTAGTAGGTACAAAAGAGAAAGGAAAGGCCTAGGCCTCATTCCCTTTTGTAAGATATCAGCCTCTTTTTGTAAAAGAGACCAAATTCTAGGCATCAGCCAATCAGAAGAGCCTCACCCCCGGAACCTTCCTGAAGGAACCTCAGAGCCTCAGATTTTCTACCGCACGTTGTGCTAGGGAGTCTCCATTGAGCTCTGCTCTATTTTGAACTCTTTCAAGTAGATTTCTACAGTGTTTTCTTCAGGATTTCTTCAGTTTACTTCAGAAAACTCTCAATTTCATCAGGATGTCTGAAGTTGAGAAAAAGAAAGCCCTTTTCAAGCCCTGTTCCACCTGTGGAAAGAAAAGGCTGTTTGTGGAGGACAAACACAAAGATTGCATTTACTGCCTTTATCCGGATCACAAAGCAGAGGACTGCAGAATTTGCCGCACTCTCTCCACCAAGACCTTGAGAGATCGTGCTGGAAGACTGCTTACATGGCTACAGAGGCAGAAGGAGAGGAAACATGGAGTTTCAAGTGATGAAGAGGAATCGTCTTAACTTGCTTCCTCAAAAAGGTCAGTGAAAAGGGGTAGAGGTTCCCCATCTTCCTCTGTTGGGCGCCCCTCAAAGGCTTCTAAAAAGACCCCCAGAGAGTCTGATAACCGGGGTTCAGGAAGTTCCCCCCACCGCAGTGGGAAGGATAAGGCAGAACTGGTTTCGCCTCCCAAGGGTGAGAAGACAGACCCAGCCTTCAAAAAACCCTCCTCACATTCTTCAGAGAGGAGTTCTAAGTCCTCTACAACGAAGACATCGCCGACGGTGGCTCCGTCGACGATGAAAATGAAGCCCAAAATCCAATTGGTCCCGTCGACGGGCTCGTCGGCGGGAGAATCGTCGGCGAAAGCTTCGTCATCGTCGGCGAAGAAGGTATCGTCGACGGCAGGTGTGCCGACGACATCGTCGACGAAGACGTCGTCGACTGCTTCATTAACATTGTCGACGAGGAAACCATCATCGTCAACGGCAGTGACGACGATGGCGTCGACGACGGTGTCGTCGACTAATGCATAGACGACGACAATATCTACAACGTCGCAGGGCTTGTCGACGGTGGTGTCGACGACGACATCTGTAATTCCAATATAGTCGACGAGGATATCTCCGGCGTCGACGGAACCATCGACGTTACTGGCTACGGAGAGACGAGTAACGGTTTCTTTAACGAGAATCACTCCTGAGATGACATCCCCGAGAAGGGTGACCTCTTTACCGCCAACTTTGTTGTTTGACCAGGGAGAATCTGAGGAAGACGGACAGGGTGTTTATGACTATGCCAATAGCCCGTCTCAGCTACTAATCAAGAGTCAAGAGAGAGATTCAGAAGGGGCATATGACCAAGGGGAAGGAGAATATCATCAAATGGCCCACTCTAAGGGCTATGAGCCACAAGACATGGTTTCGGTTCCTACAACATTCCTGCATGACCTCCACAAGATGCTGCAGGACTATAAGTCAAAAGCAGAAAGACCAACACCACGTAGGTCTGCTCCTTCGACACCAGTGAGGAACCCCTCATCTGTAGTCCCTCCGGTACTTCCGATACAGACGCCACCTCAACCTCAGCGGCCGGTGCCTCAGGCTCAGTCAGAGCCAGCCGATGACCCGGATGGGGATGGTGATGATGAATCATCCAATGGTAACCAAGAGTCGGATCATGACTGGGATGAATATAATGACTACATCATCCCAGACCAAGCTTCGCCTCATCAAGACTTGGTAGATTCACCTCCTGCTGACGTCGGCAGTTTTCACTAGCTGATGGAACGTGCAGCTGGGCGATTTAAACTGGTAATGCCCGCTCAAACCACGGACTGTTTCTTATATGATTTCAAAGAAACACACCGCAAGACAACAAGGTCAATTCCAATTGTGGATCATTTGTGGGAGGAAGGTTTGAAAGCTATGAAAAACCCAGCGACGGTGGTCCCTGTGCTACCGCGTCTGGATAAAAAGTATAAAGCACCAGATGATGGACCTGCAGCGCTAACGGGTCATCCAAAACCTGACTCTGTCATCTCACAGGCAGCACAGAGGAAGTCACGGAACCCCTCTGCTCCCTTAACGGCCCCTCCTGACAAGGATGGACGACGACTTGATAACACGGGCAAGCGGTTTTCATCGATGGCTAGCCTGCTAATACGTGCTGCCAATGCTTTGGCGATATTAAGACAATATGATCGCCAATTATGGTGTGATGTAGCTCCATATCTGGAACAGCTTCCACCGGAGTCAGTGGCGGAAGCAAAGAAGACTTTACAAGAGGGTGAGGCGGTCTCTATGGAAATTATAGACTGTGCCATGGACATTGCCACAACGTCCTTTCGGGCGTTGGCAGGAGCGGCAGTGTTAAGACGCCAAGGGTGGCTGAAGGCGACTTGGTTTAGACTGGAAATTCAGAACAAGGTCCTTTATCTGCCCTTCGATGGCGAGGCCCTATTCGGGAAATTAATAGATGATACTCTTCAAGAGATCAAAAAGGACACAAACAGCCAGGTCGCTAGGTACTCTCCAGTATCGCAAATCTCCCTTCAGAGGTTCGAGAGGCAGAGTAGGTGGTTATAGAGGTTCATACCAACAACAGCAGCAACGCTATTCTTCAAACAGCTCAGGATACCAGCAAAACCAACTATAATCAAAGAGGTCCACCTCAAAAGGGGGTCTGTTTGTATGTATCCTGGTGTTTCTGGAATACACACATTTGTTTAAAATACCCCTCACACACCAAAAGGGCCCTTGGTGTCATGCTTCATCATCGGGGTCTTCCCGCCCGGCTGCCGGACGGGGCAGTGCTGCGACAAGCGACTACGCTGGAGCACCTTTTTAATGTGGGTGCTATGTGAGTGAAATGGAGTGAGTGTCAGTGAGGTCAGGAGTGAGGTCAGGAGTGATAGGAAGGTGATGTTAAAAAATACCTGGCCTAGTGATACAAAAACTATTTAATAAACACTGGCTGGTATTATTAAAAAAAGTGAAATCTGAAAGGATAAGCGGGGTTATGTGCTTACTTTCCTATGTGGGTCGACATGTTTCGGGGCTCCATGCCCCTGTGTCAGGACCGGGGTTAATGATCCCCCTGTCACTCACTAGAAAGTCGCCACAATGGGTGTATTTACAAAAAAGTGAAGGTAAAGGGAACTATGTGTATGGATATACAGTTAATATTCTAACACACAACCCTTACTAACAAGATACTCATGTAGTATGCCTAAAAAGACAAGAGCACAGAGTTATTATTGCGCGGATCCCAAAGCGCTATTAACTAGGTACCTGTAAAGAAAGGGACAAACAAACATATAGTTGTTCTCCATTCTTAGAAAGAAGACCTGGGAGGGTTCTGTATTTTTTCAATGGTAGTCATACACACACACAGAAATCACACATTCTATACATTAGTAGTAGAGAGAGGTTGGCTGTACATACTTATTATGATGAGGAACAGTGCCTCATGGGCCAACAGTAGATGGAGGGGTATTGGGGGGTCCAGCTGTAGGTGCGATAAAAATAACACAGAGATGCATATGTAGAAGGTTCCTAAAAGGTTTAACAATGGCACCTCATATGCCTCTATTTTCTAGTCCTTTAATTCGGCTATGCCGTACTTACTCAACTCCCAGCCTCCATGTGCTTCCTCCTCCGTCCGTGGCCTCCGTGGTAATGAGGATGGAGGTCGGGGCGGGAGTTTAAGTAGCTGTTGTAATTAGTTAAGTGGGGTGGGTCTGATTGCTGATGTCTGACACCTGTGGTAGAACTGATGTAGTGCCGGGATATAGTTAATGTGGTCGCCATCTTTTAAGGTGTTCGCCTCAGAGGGTTGATATAGAGTAAAGTTATGGGTAGAACGATCCCCCGTTAGCTTAATATTGTGATGCATTAATTCTAAAAGGAATAGTTTGGAAAAGCGGCAGCCGTGGAGGACGATGCGGTGTCCTTCCTCCGCGCATGCGCCGAAATGCATGCGCGGACCGGCGCGGTGCACAATGAGCATGCGCGGAGAAACGTGTTCCGACTCCACGCATGCCCAGTGAGGCCTGCAGTGTAGTGCACCCGGTCCCCCAGTGACAATGAAATATTGCAAATCACGCAGATTCGTGATGCAGCGCTGGCACTATTATTCATAGTCAAGATACTCGTTGGGAAGTGATTTTTTTGGGGGATACAATTAAAAAACGATCATTTAGGCTGGGTTGGTTGATACACACAGTAGAGAAATAAAGGTGACACTGAGATAATATGGTTCATTAGGTTGCAAAACTTGTTGAGAGACACCTAGAAGGCAGCAGGTTGGGTCATAAGGTTGAAAGAAAACCATGTTCAGTAGCAGCTCTTAAGGAGAAACAGAGACAGCTGTTAGTGCTGCCATAATCAGGGATTCAAACTGGACCAGGGTATATCATCATTCAGTCCGGTACGATGTGTACCTAGACGATGTACCCAGCGTTGTTCCTTCTCTAGTAAATTCCTGTCATTTTTGAACATTTCAATGACTGTCCATTTCAGGTCGTGGATGTTATGACCCTCAGTGACAAAGTGTGTCGCCATTTTCGTCGTAGTTTTTTTGCAGCGTACATTACTGCGGTGTTCGTTCATACGAACTTTTACCGGTCTGCTCGTCATCCCTACGTATTCCTTGCCACAGGGACACGTGATTAGATACACCACGTTGCGACTATTACAGTTTGTGAAGGCGCGTTGTTCCCAAACGGTTTGGTTGGAGAACCTGATGGTGCGGCTCTTTTGTGTGTACTGACAAGATGTACATGAACCGCATGGGTGGTGGCCTCCTATCTCTGAGAGTCTGGCAGTGGCGTTACCCTCCGTGGTTCTGGGTCTTGTGTGGACCAAAATATCTTTCAGATTTTTGCCTCTCCTGTGCGAGAACATTTGTTTTGGAAAATCTAGTTTGCCGCAATTTAGCATTCTCCAATGTTTGACGATTTTTGTGATTTTGTTGGAGTTGGTGTTATATGTTGTAACACAGATGGGTCTTGGGTCAGGTTCTTTTGCATCTGTTTCTTCTAGTAGGGCCACTCTGTTATTGTTGCGGGCTCGCTTCCGGCCCTTCTTGATGATTGCCTTAGGATAGTTTCTACTGAGTAATTTGCACTCCAAGTCGGCTGCTTGGGTTTTAAAATCCTTGATGTCACTACAATTGCGTCGCAAACGGAGAAATTGCCCATATGGTAGATTCTCGCGTGGGTGTCGAGGGTGGAAGCTGTCAAAAAGTAACAAGCTATTCTTAGCTGTGGGTTTAAAATGGGTGCTGGTTTTTAGTCCCCCATCACTCGGGTAGATGTTCAGATCAAGGAACACCAGGTTGTCTTTGGAAACTGTGTGCGTAAATTTCAGGAACCGATCTTGTTGATTGAGCCAGACCATGAATAGATTGACTGAGTCATGATCGCCCTTCCAGATTACCAGCACATCGTCGATGTACCTCTTCCACATTACTACATGGTCTCTGTAGGGATTTTCATTGCTCAGGATCTTGGATGTCTCAAGGTGGTGTACGTACAAGCCCGCCAGACTGGGCGCACAAGTACTGCCCATGCTCGTGCCATGTTTCTGTAGGTAGTAGGTGTTCTCGTACTGAAAGAAGTTTTTCATCAATGTGAGGGAAATACACTCAAGTACCACCTGCCTGGGAGTGTGATATTGCCAGGCGGTGGAGAAGAGAACCTCCTCTATTATTTCCAAAGTTTCTTTATGGGGGAGGCTCGTGTAGAGACTCTCTACATCCAAACCTACTAAAAGGTGTTGCTCTGGGTCGAACTGTATCTCTTTCACCAGTTGTAAGACAGCTTTGGTGTCTTTTAAGTAGGTACTGGTAGTTTGTACGATAGGTCTGAGGAACGCGTCTGCGAACTTAGATAATGGTTCTAAGATTGAATTGATGCCCGATACTATACGTGCCGCCAATGCTTTGGCGATATTAAGACAATATGATCGCCAATTATGGTGTGATGTAGCTCCATATCTGGAACAGCTTCCACCGGAGTCAGTGGCGGAAGCAAAGAAGACTTTACAAGAGGGTGAGGCGGTCTCTATGGAAATTATAGACTGTGCCATGGACATTGCCACGACGTCCTTTCGGGCGTTGGCAGGAGCGGCAGTGTTAAGACTCCAATGGTGGCTGAAGGCGACTTGGTTTAGACTGGAAATTCAGAACAAGGTCCTTTATCTGCCCTTCGATGGCGAGGCCCTATTCGGGAAATTAATAGATGATACTCTTCAAGAGATCAAAAAGGACACAAACAGCCAGGTCGCTAGGTACTCTCCAGTATCGCAAATCTCTCTTCAGAGGTTCGAGAGGCAGAGTAGGTGGTTATAGAGGTTCATACCAACAACAGCAGCAGCAACGCTATTCTTCAAACAGCTCAGGATACCAGCAAAACCGCCAGTCATACCAGCAAAGACGGGGCCAATCTTCGCGTTACTCGAGGCCTTACAACAAGGGCAAGCAGGCTGCCCGTGGACCGGACACGTCCAAGCGCCAATAGCGGCCTCCTGGCTCTGCCTACTGTTCCCTCCTCCAAGAAATCATCAGTTGGAGGCAGGGTGTCAAAATTCCTTCAAAATTGGTCCAAAATAACATCGGACCGTTGGGGGATCAACATCATAAAGCGAGGACATACTTTGGAATTTATGGAAGTCCCTCCACCCAGGCCCCCGGCAGCCATTCCATCGAAACATCTGCGTCTCTTAAGGCTCGAGGTACAACAAATGCTCCGCAAAGGGCGATAGAGCTGATCCCCTCCAAACAGGGACAAGGTTTCTATTCCAGGTTCTTCCTGGTGAGAAAGACGCTAGAAAAATGGCACCCCATCTTGGACCTCAGGGAGCTAAATACCTATCTCTTCTCCCTATCCTTCCGGATGGTATCCCTACAGGACATATTGAAGATGATCAGCCTGGGGGATTTCATGGCCACGCTCGATCTGGAAGACGCGTACTTCCATGCACCGATTCACCCAGCACACAAAAGGTTCCTACGCTTCACAGTAGCCAAGAGCCATTTTCAGTTCAGAGTTCTGCCGTTCGGTCTACGCTCTGCCCCAAGGATTTTCACGAAGGTGCTGGCACCGGTGGCAGCATTTCTGCGGAAGACCACACTTCCAGGTCTTCCCTTATCTGGATGATTGGTTACTGAAGGCCCCGTCCAGAAGGTTAGCGCAGGACGCTGTGCAGGCTTGCACCAATCTGTTCCAGAATCTGGGGCTCACTTTGAACAGAGAAAAATCCACGCTGATGCCCTCAAGAAGAGCACGGTTCCTAGGAGCAGTGTTAGATTCAAGGCTCTCGAGAATGTTTCCTACTCAAGAGAGGATAGAGAAACTAAAACGTTTGGCACGAAACCTTCGGGGAAAAAGGTGTCTTTCTGTACGCAGCTACAAGTCGCTGCTAGGGGTGATGTCATCATGTATTCCCCTAATTCCACACTGCAGACTGCGGATGCGTCCCCTGCAGGAACAACTGGACCTCCAATGGAAACCAGTGCACGGATCGTTCGAGGACAAGGTGGTTGTCACTCGAGAGATGAAAGAGGCAGTGCTTTGGTGGTCACATCAAGACAATTTGTGCCAAGGTCTATCCTTCGCAAGTGTACCATCGCCTCAAATACTAACGACGGATGCGTCATTAGAGGGATGGGGAGCAGTGATGCAGGATCTGCGGCCATTGGTCTCCTCGCGAGCAAAAACTGCATATCAATCTGTTGGAGCTGAGGGCGATCAGGCTAGCTCTTCAAGCCTTTCTTCCGCGACTCCAGGGTTCACAATTGCTCATCAGGACGGACAACACCACAGCTATGCATTATGTGAACAAAGAAGGAGGAACGAGATCACTCCTCTTGTCGCGAGAAGCTCAACAGATATGGGAATGGTCAATTCTTCAGAGAATTTCACTAAAGGCGGAGCACTTACCAGGAGTGCTGAACAAAGGCGCCGACAGACTGAGCAGGTTATCCTCAGTCAGTCACGAGTGGGAACTAAAACAGCATGTTCTGGATCTACTATTTCAGACATGGGGCACACCGGAGGTGGACCTATTAGCAACGCCAACCAACAAGAAATGCCGGTCATACGCCAGCAGGTTCCACCATCAAGGCTCATTGGGCAATGCCCTGTCGGTAGCCTGGACGGGGAGGTTTCTTTATGCGTTTCCACCAATTCCCCTGATTCCACGCCTCATCAGGAAGATGAAGACGGAACCATGCAAAATATTCTTAATAGCCCCAGCATGGCCGAGACAGTTTTGGTACACAGAACTACATCTGCTGTCGCTAGTTCCTCATTTGCTGCTGGAGGAGGTTCCGGATCTTCTGACAATGTCCGGAGGACAGGTTTGGCATCCAGACCCAAAATCATTACACCTGACTGCATGGCTCCTGACCAGCGAGAATTCATGAATGTCCCTCTTTCCAAGGAGATCAAGGACATCCTTTCCCAGGCAAGAGCACCTTCAACAAACAAGACATACAGATTGGAATGGAAAAGGTTTTGTATTTGGTGTAAAAAGGAAAAGGTTGATCCTTTTACTTCGACACCTCATCAACTCCTGCCTTATCTACTCTCGCTAGCAAAGTCTAATCTGACCCATTCTACGATCAAGGTCCATTTGGCGGCAATTTCAAGATTCAGGAGATCTGACTCTGGTCCTTCATTATGGTCTTCAAGAATTGTCAAGCAATTCCTCAAAGGCCTGTTCAGGGCCTATCCTCCAGTGAGACCTCCTCCTTCAACTTGGCATTTAAACTTGGTCCTGGCTCAACTGATGAAGGAACCATTTGAGCCGATTCACCGCTCAGGCTTGAAATACTTGTCATGGAAATTGGCTCTACTCTTAGCCCTGACCTCGGCTAGGCGAGTGGGGGAGTTGCAGGCCCTTACTATCCAAGAGCCGTTTTTACAGTTCAAAAGGAACACAGTCATCTTGCGGACGAACCCAAGATTCATTCCTAAAGTTCCTACAGACTTTCACTTAAATGAACCAGTAATTCTAAAGACATTTTTTCCAAACCCAGTCACTCCAGCGGAGAAGACATTGCACACTCTGGATTTTCAACGATGTCTAAAATTCTACTTAGACCGTACCAAGGAATTTAGAAAGACTTCGCAATTGTTCATTGCCTTTGGTGGTCCAAGCAAAGGTCTCCCTCTGTCCAAACAGGGGATCTCAAGATGGATTTCGAGTGCTATTCTGCATTGCCAAAACATAGCAGGAAAACCTCTGGTGGGCAGGATCCGTGCTCACTCAAGATCAGTGGCATCCTCAACAGCCCTCTTTGCGGGGGTACATATGAAGGACATTTGCAGGGCTGCTACCTGGAGCAGCGTGCACACTTTCACTAAGCATTACTGCTTAGTCATTGCAGCAGGATGAGGTGGCGGTGGGCCAGGCTGTCCTGAGGAACCTCTTCAAGTGATTGGAGAGCTTTCCTTTCTATCCCACCTTCCATAGGTAACACATTTTGTGATTTCATTTTTACTGTTATAAGGTACTTATTTCCAAAATGTTTTTATGATGGTTTACTGCTTGCTATTCTGATACAAAAGCAGGGGAATCTATGAAAGTTCCAATACTGTGGCAAGAAAACAAGTTACTTACCTGTCACTTTGGTTCCCCAGTATTGGTAACTTTCATAGATTCCCATGCGCCCACCCACCTCCCCGGGGAAAGCTCAGCCTTCAGCAAGTATGGTGTCTAGCACACAATGGCTACGAAAATCTGAGGCTCTGAGGTTCCTTCAGGAAGGTTCCAGGGGTGAGGCTCTTCTGATTGGCTGATGCCTAGAATTAGGTCTCTTTTACAAAAAGAGGCTGATATGCTACAAAAGGGAATGAGGCCTAGGCTTTTCCTTTCTCTTTTGTACCTACTACTATGGTATTTTTTATTACCGAGACTCCCATTCCGACGACGGGGAATGATACAAAAGCAGGGGAATCTATGAAAGTTACCAATACTGGGGAACCAAAGTTACAGGTAAGTAACTTGTTTTCTTTTTAGGAGTCGAATTTATAGAACTAGCCTCTACTTTCTTCCAAGAGATTCCTAAAGAGTAGGGCTAAGATCCTGGGTTAACCTTTTGATACACATCACTGTGGCTGACATCTAGGTGTGAACTCTCATGACCTGTGTTGTTGGGCTAGAAGCTTTGGAGTTGCTCCTGCTGTGGCAGACTGCTTTCTAGAAAAAGAAGGGGCAGAGGAGTGGACACATAAAAAAACACCCCCTCAACATGAACTTCAGATACACAGACTCTAAATCACATTTAGTGTCTGGAAATGGACTATAAGCAGGCGAGCTTGAGACTCCAAAAATTGACAACTGTCAAGCAACCAAGCTGTGCGAGGAGGAGAAGATTTGAAAGACTTCGGCCTGTGACCATGGCTGGGGAGGCCAAGACCTGCTGGTCTCCCATCTGCTTGAGGAGACTTCACCCAGTGAATCCAAGACCGCCTAGCCTGGAGCATCAGCTCTTGACTACATGACAATACCAGTGTGCCCTGTGAGGATAAGTAGAGCGTTGGAGGGAGCGTGGCCCAGTGGGGGAATTCTATTGATTGGATTCCCTTAGTGAGGTTTGAAGAGTATGCCAGTATGCAGGGGAAGTCAGGGACCCTAGTATGCTCGAGGAGAGCACCATGAAGTGAGCCAAGATCACTGCTGTGCTGTACGGGTCCTCGCCCCTGTGGAGTGAGGCCCCAACGATCCCATATGCCAGAAGGGGGCGCCGTGAGGAGATTGTCCCTTCCAGTTGGCAGTATCCTATGTGCGGTGGTGAGAGCCAGCGTCCTTCAGCACCAGGAGGGGCTCCTGTGAATTTTTTTTGTTTTGTTCGAGTCGGAGCCCATGAGCAGTGGAGAGGCAGTGTCCCCGTATGCCAGAGAGGGGCCACCAGCAAGAAGTGTGACCTGGTCTGGAGCGCCTCAGGAGAGAGGCAGTCGTGGTGACACCTGTGGGCCTTCACTGTGACGGAGGAGCAGTCTTAATCCCTCTCGCAAAGAACTTGCTGGCCACAGCCGCTACAGCTCCTGCGAAGGCGGCCCACATTTACTTCAGTCGCTCTGATCCTACAGGTGTGGGTAATACTGATTTCAGGCCAGTTGGCCCCTGGGGGAACTTGCTTGCTATATAATGCTTCAGCCTGGAACACTTTTGCCTTTGATACAGAGTTGCTGTGAAATACTAGAGCCCTCGACCTTAGGGGGCTATGAAAGTTGTTTGTGAACGTCCTATTCCCCTTTGGGTTAGTAGCTGTAAAATATATGTATTTTTTCATGAAAGCAAGCATTTGACTAGACAATAATTTATATCTGCTGCATGTATTTTAAGCTCTGAGCCTATGCTCACCCCCTGTAGCTACCCACCATTTGTTAAAGCCCAGGTATTATGTTTTAAGATAACATACCCCTTGCTGTACTAGTTCTTTCCAGGGAGCCAATCCCTGAAAAGGTGTTAGTGCTGGTGAATTCAGATGGATGTATACATATTATCCTATATGCATCAATTCCTACACTGTTTAAATTTCTATCATGGACTTTTGTTTTATTTAGCTTTTTTAATAAAGATAAAGATCAAGTTGAAAGAAAATGGCAGTACAGATTGTCATTGATATTTCTGCCAGGCAACGTTTTCTTTTCTAAGCTTTATAAACCAGTAGCACTTTATTATCTTGGCTGCCATCGGCAAATTTGCAGTAATGTTTGGTCCTTTTATGTGATGGTGTAGGTGTTAATGATTTACTTCCCTTAATAATTCTGTTTTCAATGGTTGCAGATACATGTACTGGACGGACTGGGGGGAAGTACCCAAAATCGAACGAGCTGGAATGGATGGTTCAAGACGCTCAGTTGTAATAGATGCTGAAATTTACTGGCCTAATGGACTAACCCTGGATTATGAAGAGCAGAAACTTTACTGGGCTGATGCTAAACTAAGCTTCATTCATAAATCTGACCTGGATGGATCTCATCGGTAAGAAACATACAAAATTGGCACATATGTTTATCTGCTCAAGCAGTTCTTAATGGATGGTGATATGTATTATCTGTTTGTTAAGCTATTTTTTTTTGTCAGATGTTGGAATTTGTATAGTGATTCTTACTTTTATTTGCAATTGCAGCACATTCTCAACCTGGACACACCGTGTGTCACGGGTGTATTGTCTGTTGTGGGAATTAGTATTTGTCCATTGTTTAGTTTTTAAATGCTTTGTGTAGGTAAGTATAAAAGTAAAATGAGCTGGTTCTTGGAAGATGTTTGTAGTGTCTTGTGTATGGACGCTTATGCCAAAGGACTTTACTGTTTCTTTTACATTCTTTTTTCCCTTTGAGTTGCCATTTGATTACTTCAGATGAGCAATGGACAAAGATCTTTCTATATATGTTGCACAGCCCTAGTAGGTAATTGAGGAGCTATGTTGCGCACAGGAAGGTGTGGTACATACATGCTATTTATTTAACCAGAGTATTCTTTAAAATGTATGTTTGGTGTGGTGAATGACAGTGCAGTTGTTTTGCTAGGGGACTTTGTCCCCTATTTGGATTTGATGCTAGTTCATAAGGATAATGGTAAACTGTCATACTTTTCATCTTTACAACTCTGCTAAGCACAGTTTTTCATTCTGAGCCAATCGATCACTTGTCATCAGTAGGCAACATGTTTGTGTGCATGTGTAATACTTTCCTGCGTGTCTAAATTGCTGGGTTTGCTACATCTCGAAGTTCTCGGGAGGCCATTCCACACTGCACCAAATACAAGCCAAGTTAAAATACTTTAAAAGACTGACTTGTTTCATGAATATTCAAGTAATAGTATGTCTTAGTTTTTGTTGTCCCTTTGAGTGACTAAATGAATTCATTGACCACGGACATGCATATTTGCCATTTACAATTATTGAGTAAAAAGCATCATACTTTCAGTAGGTGCTTTTTGTTGTTTTACTCAGTACTTAATCTGTAAAATAAGTGAAAGTGACAAAGATAGTTCTGAGGAGACCACTGCTTGCACCACCAACGTTCCATGCCAGCGCTACCATACCCAAGTACCAACAATATCTACTTACTGCTACTTTACTATAAATTTGACTGGTCTGTAATATGTGACCCAGAGCTGTAAGAATGGCTTGAGCATGCAAGTACTTTTTAAAAAAACTCCCAGCACCACCATGTGGTGGAGTGCCTTAAATATGTGCTGGTGCTACCAAATAGGTGCTGGTGCTGAGCACTGTCAGACACCCGCACAAATTAAGCACTGGTTTTTACTGGAAATATCAGCTGTGAGTTTAGAAAGCGCCTTCCAGAGATTTTTCTTTCTGGGAGCCCTGGTATCTCTTAATTGATCAATAAATTGTAGAATGTAACTGAAGTAACTGCTCTACTATACCGCCTAGCTATCGGTGTACATTATGCCCTGGTCAGCCACCATTGACTGGCAAGAGTTGTTGATTTTGGAGGCCAGCCAATGATGGACAGTTTTTCTCTTTTATTTCTACATACTTCTTGGAGGTATTCACTACTCATTTGCTGTGTGTGTGTGTGTGTGTGTGTGTGTGTGTGTGTGTGTGTGTATGTGTGTCCCTTCCTCCCTCCCTCCCTGTGGGGACTGGCTCTGTCCCCGTGGTGTGTTTAGGTACTTTTGAGCGAGTGCATCAAAAAGCTAAAAGTGCAGTTTGACTTGCTACGGTCTGCTTTATAACCTACCTTACTAACAAGGTGTGCATGGAGTTGGAATAGTAATGGGAGAGTAATTTATTTAGTCACTGTTTTTTTGTAGCCTGAAATAGGACCCACTAGGTGCTATTAAAAGACCCCTAACACACAAACCTGGTTGGTGTCATGCTTCATCATCGGGGTCCCAACCAGGTGGCCGAGTGCCACCTGGTTGTGCTGCGACACCCGATTACAGCTGAGCGGGTGTGGGTGCAACAATGTGATGTGATGTGAATGTATGATAGTTAAAAATACCTCTGGGAATCCTTGCCTTTAAATTTTAATGTTTGCGGCCCAGGGTATCGATTTAAAATATGTGTGGTGCAACTCCTACAGGAGTAATTTTCCTATGAGTTGGCATATGTGTGGCGGTCTACATGTTTCAGCCCCTTTTGTATAATTGCTGGGGCTTTCTTCAGGACCAGAACGGTGAAAAGTGAGTGGCGAAAGGTGAAATTTGCCACTTGAAAAAACCAGTGTAATCCCTACACATTCGCTAAGGTGTGTGGAAAAGAAAAAGGTCGGCGTACTCACTGGCAATTTGGAGGAGCAAAAAATTCCTGTGGGGAAGAAGAGACAATACAAAACATATATGGTTTCGCAACATAAAATTCAATCTTCGGCATCATGCATATTGTCATCTATGCAGGCCAAGAGGGTGAGTAAAAACAGACTCATGCGGAAGGGCATGCAAGGATATTGTGTTGCATGCCTGCACCGATGAAGTATGGAATAGGGGCTGCGCTTTCCTAATTGGAGCTGTAGTAATGCCAGTGGCGCGCTGTATGTCAATGACTGTACACTATGGCTGCGTAGTCAGTACAGCCAGGGGGCTGTGTCAGTGGTGCACAGCGTGTGCACGAGAGGTTGTGGCACAAGTGCGTGCTGAAGGGCTGCTGGGGAGGAGACCCAGCGGTCCGTGGCGCGCTGCATACAATTAATAGTGGCATGCATTTGAGTGACCGAATTAAACACCCACAAACTGCCCCAAATCTTCTCGTTTAAAACCGCCATTGTTGCGGTATGGGTGATAGTGCTACCTGAAGGCTACAGGAAAATGAAGAATTAGAAATTAAAAGCATGCACCAATATTTACAATGCTACAAGGTATTAAGCAGAAATCGGGGCTCGGGGGAGAGGCACATCCAGAGTCCAATCTGGCAGGAAAAATAAGAACTCTGCTGTGAGCTTCATCGTAGCGATAAGTTCACTGTCAGTTAAATCCCTCGTCTCTACGTCCTTTCTTCCTCCTACCCCTTTACCCTTTCCCCTTACCCTTCCTGCTCCATTCACCATGTTCCCCTATGTTCTTTAAATGCTTTTGTTGATACATATGTAACTTTTAACTGATGTAATTTGCAACATTATTATCCCTCATGTAAAGCGCTCTGATTCCATCAGGTCTAGCCAGTGCTATATAATAACTCATTAATTAAATTGTTCCCATTTAGTACTCTTTCTCCCTTTGTCTACCTCCCTAGCTCCTATCCTCTCAACCCTGAATCTCTCCCCTTACCTGCTAGTCTGCCTAGCCCCCTGTCCTTTGTGCCCTTTGACTGAGCATTCCTTCTCCCCTTGTTGGGGAAAGATCCAATATTTATACTCTGGAGTCTCAGCTACTCGCTGAGAGAGTTCCCTGTGCCCTTCTCCCCTTTTTGGGGAAGGATCCAGTATGTAGGCCAGGAGTCTCAGAGACCCCTCTGAGAGAGTCCACTGCGTAAAGGGAGCCTCCCGCAACAGAGATAGGGAAGTGATACCACTTCCCCTGGGATCACAGCTTACTGGACTTTGGATGTTGCTTTGACTCGTCTACCAGTTTGTGTCCTTGTCGCCATTCCCCTCCTCTTTCCTTGCAATGTCCTTCACCCTCCCCTCCTCTTTCCCGCCTTCATTACCCATCTACTTCCCCAGCTCCTTCCCCCTCCCATGAATCTTCCCCCTCCCATGAATCTTCCCCCTCCCATGAATCTTCCCCCTCCCATGAATCTTTCCCCTTTCGTATTTGTGCTTATTGTTTATCTTTATTTATTTGCGGGTTTGTAGAGCGCTTGAATCGACTCCCAGTGGAGTATCTCTGCGCTTAGGAGCCAAGGACAAAAGAGAACAGAATAACAACGGTCGAATCTAGATCTGATTACTGAACAGCAGGGTTTTGAGTTGCTTTCTGAATTTTAGATGCTCTGAGCACTGTCTAAGGGACAAAGGGAGTTTGTTCCATAGTGAGGGTCCCGTTATAGATAAAGCTTTACTGCCATGCCTGGCCTTTCTAGCTCGGGGTACCACCAAAAGAAGTTGGTCGCTAGATCTGAGAGAGCGGGTCGGAATGTAAGGGGTAAATCTCTTTTCCAGGTAGGCAGGCCCTTGTCCGTTAAGACTTTTATGTATTAAACAGCATACTTTAAACTTCGTTCTCTGCTGGATTGAGAGCCAATGCAGTTGGTCCAGAAGAGGTTGAGATGCTGTTCTTGGGGGAACATTCAGGGCTAAACGGGCCGCCGTGTTCTGGATAACATGGAGCTTAGCCAACACACCCTTGTTTGCAGAAAGTAGTAGGCCATTGCAATAGTCGATACGACTTAACACAAGTGCCTGTACCAGAGTTCTCCAAGGAGCAGGGGGAAAACTTTGCGCAACAGGCGATAGTGTGGAAGCAAGAGCCTATGACAAAGTTGCTGTGTTTCAGCGATAATTCTTGGTCTAGCCGTATCCCTAGATTTTTAACGACCTGTTTGGGTTCTGGAACTGCTCCCAGGTCTTGTGGCCACCAGTCCGGAGTCCACAGCATTTTGGCCTCCCCGAATAACATGACTTCTGTTTTATTAACATTGCACTGGAGGCAGTTGGAGGACATCCATTGTGCTACAGCCTTCATGCCTGATGAAAAGGAGCTTATTACTTCAGTGGAGAGAGTTTTGAAAGGGAAGAGGAGCTGTGTGTCATCTGCGTATGACACTGGGATGAAGCCATACGTGCGCATCACTCTTGCCAGGGGTGCCACGTAGATGTTAAAAAGGGTTGGGCTCAAACAGGAGCCCTGTGGCACCCCTTTCGAAATCTCCTCCTCTGAGTGGTAAGCACCCATGGTGACACTCTGGGTGCGATTAGTTAGGAAGCTCCTTAGCCAGGCGAGGGCTTTGTTCTTTATTCCAATGTTAGCCAACCGGTCAATTAAGATGGTATGTGACCCGGCGTCGAACGCTGCCGACAGATCTAATAGTACCAGGATAACAGCATAGCCTTTGTCCTGATACATGTGCAGATCGTCCGTGACTGATAAAAGGGTGGACTCAGTACTATGCTTTGGCCTGAACCCAGATTGAGAATAGTCAAGGCGACCAGCAAGTTCAGTGTATTTAGACAGATAATGGTTAACATGTTTTTCAATCAGTTTCCCTAAGAATGGCAGTAGGGAAATGGGCCTAAGATTGGTTAGTTCGGTCCAAGGTATGGCAGTGTTTTTCCCGATTGGTCTTACCAGGGCTCGTTTCCATTCCCTTAGGACGTCACCTGAAGTTAGTGAAGATTCACGAGCCTCTTAATCACAGGGCATAATTCTTCAGTAAGAATGGGCATTATTCTAGCTGGGATTGTGTCGTCCGGGCTTCCACTCTTAATCTGTGTGGTCAGCGATGACACCTCCTCTGCAGTGATGGGGGGAAAAAATCCAGGGTATGTGTAATCTGATTCGGTTCATCTTTAGTCAGAGGGAGTGATGGGATCATACTAGTTGCCCTGTTGGAGTTGGTTATTTTCTCGTAAATTGTGTCTATTTTCTTGGTAAAGAACTGAGAGATCATCACATAACTGTTGTGATGACGACTCCGAGCTTTCACACGCCACTGGTTTTACTAATGATTGTAAGATTTGGTACAAAACCCTAGGGGAGTTTCATGCAGCTGTAATTTGGGACGTGATGTGCGTTTTGCATGCTGTACGGATGGCTTTATGATAAATGGACAGAGTTCCAATAACGGTTCTTATCGTCCGCCTGGTGGGACGATCCCCACCTCTTCCAGTTTTCTGGCGGCTTGTTTTAGCGTTCTCAATTGTTCTGAGAACCACACTTCTTGTTTGTGAGCTGGTCGGGATTTTAACAGTTTCAGAGGGGCTATGTCATCTATGGCTGCCCTAGTTGCCCTTTCGAATTTCTTTAGGGCAATTTCGACGTTCTCTGAGGAAGTGATGGAGGGTTCAACAAACCTCTCTTTGAATGAGATTTTATTGATTTTGTGCCACCGTCTTCGTTTATTGGGCACAGAGATCGGGCCTGAGGGGGTAGGTTTAAAAAAGGAGGTATGGAATTCAATAATAAAGTTGTCTGTCCACTTAACTTGTGTTGGGGGCAGGCAAAGGACCGAAGGGGAATTGGATAGGACCAGATCCAGGGTGTGACCTGCTTGGTGGGTTGGCCCGTAATTTCGTTGTATCAGTCCCAGTCGGGACAAATCAGTCATTAAGGACTGTGCCTCACAACAATCTTGTAATTCGCTATGCACATTAAAATCCCCATCTAATAGAAAATCGCTGTCATGATTTACATATGGGGCGAGTATTTCAATCAGTGTGTTGGAGAAGTTTGTGCACGGTCCAGGAGGGCGATACACCAGCGCTCCCATTCGACTTTCCTTAGGAGAAGTGGTAATTTTGAAGATCAATAATTCTAAATCGGGTGTGCTAAGTTCCTCTGATATGGTAATGGCAATTCCTTGTTTATGGACAATCGCAATCCCTCCACCTGTCTTGGTGGGGCGGTCTAATCTAACCTTGACCTTACAAGTAACTATGTTGCCATGCTCTAATAACTGTGTAACCTTTGTAACGATGTAACCTGTAACTACGATCTGATGCTCATGTAAAGAGCTCTGATACCCCCGGGTCTAGCCAGCGCTATATAAAACCTTTAAAATAAAAAAATAAAAAATTTAAATAAAATTCTTACACCATGGAATTTAGACTTAAAATCTCTCCCCTTTCATAACTATCGGTCTGTCTCTCTAATCTGGCTTCAGTCCAAACACACAGCTTCTTGGTTAAGGCTCCCTCTTGTGTAGTTGGCAATCCCAACAGTGGTAGTGCTGGTGCAGGCAGCATTTCTTTTGAGCACTGCCATTCAACATCAGTGTTCTGTGCAGAGGAGCCTGAACTTGGGCAGTAAGATAGTAGTTACACCTCACATCCATGCCATCAGTGCTCCCTCGTGCTGTGGAGATAATGTGTTGTACTGCGCACACCTTTTAAAATATTATGTAAAACACAGTTTTTGTTTTGATTAAGTTTAAATCCGGCGTGCAAGGAGGGGAAGAGGTAGCTCCCCTCCACCATGAGAATCAACCTATACTACAAGTGACACCTGGACACTTGTCCCTACCTGCACTGCAACTGCAAACCCTATTGTTTGCTCTCTTTAAACCACAGTTTCCTTTTTACCAAAATCACTTTTGCTCTAAATTTTCAATGTGACTTTGTTTACAAAAACTAAATTGCAACCAATAGACATTTACAATATTTATTCTCTCATAATTCACACTTCTATCAGTGTTATTATTACAGTTTCCTCAAAAAAATACATAACACATCTGTATAATTCAGTTCTAAATCATGATTAATTCCCATCAAAGCTGTTGTAGATCCCAATGCATTTCGGGGTGCATAATCCCTTCTTCAGGGTACTGTAAAAATAAAACTCGTTTCATCACACTTCTATCTATATAAACACAGTGGGTCAGGATATAATCCTTTTAAACAATCACAAATACTTGGTTTAAACATCACATGAATTCTCAGATTGATCAGCAATAGTACACCTTCACCAAAAAGTTTTAAAAAAAACATCCCCCCCAAAAGTGATATCAGTGACTGTTGTGTAGACATTTACAAGAAAACGCTTACCAACGCGTTCAGATTAATGTCACCTGTAAAGGTAACTGTGTTCATAAGATGTGAGACACACACTGCAATGACCTGAAAGTATGTATAAAAGAAACCTAATTTTACAACATACACTTTTGATTGGATCTTATAAACCTATTTTCACAACAGATGAAGTTTACTCAATATCAGTAATCCCTCACTTGACTCAAATCCCTAATGTCCTTAATGTTCATTTCTTCGAAACATCAACATGCTCTGGACTATGAATAATGAATCTGTTCAATGCTGAGGAAAATAAGTGCAACCCGTCCTTATTGGATGATGAACACACTCGTACCTCCACATAAAGACCGTCTTTACTGCAACTCGAAAACCGGCTATAAACGATGGCCGACACCTTGAATACTTGCCGCCTGAAAATCAAAGGATATTATTCTGTATGAACGTGCATTTTAAACCAAGACTATTCCAAAGTATACCCTTTATACGCAAAGACAACTATATTTAGAAAACTACCTCCAAATTTAATGTAAACGCCTGGCACTCTTGCCGTTCCTGCTTTGAATAAAATCCTGGTGTTAGTTGGGTCACTCAGCCATCCATCTCCCTGTGAAGTAATGACACGTTTCAAAGCTATTAGCGGCACTTTCTAGTTTACAAGAAGGTAATGGATCGATCGAAGCGCTACTCCAAAAACCACATACCTCAAAATTGCCTACAACATCATCATGTCCTTGTAACTTCGAACACCACGTAGGTGGCAGTAATGGCTCCACTTCCCTCCCTTCGCTCTGCAAAATAACATAATTTTGAAAATCGGCTAGACCCTACATGTCCCCAATTAAATCTGCCCGTCTCGCTCCTAAAACACTCTCTGTACCCTAAATAATGCAATTTCTTTCCGCGTATTCTTTTTGTTACTGCTGCCGCCCTTGATATGCAGCGCACTCAACACCGCCGCATTTCAACGCTCCCGATCAACAACGTAAAAAGAGGACTGCACAAGTTCACTCCCATAATGTCTCAAAGGCGCCATGTTGTGTTAGTAGTGCTAGTATTAACCAATGACCTCTACCACATAAGAATCCTGTGTAATGAGAACTGTTCATAGCTCCGATCCGAGTACCCTGAAAACCGCCGAAAGATCAGCACAATCTGCCCGTTTCATCACCTGTCACCCTCGCGAGTCGTTCTCTTACTGCATCAAGTACGAAAATAGTACAACCAGTCCTTCTGCTGTGTCCATCACGTCGCATCTCAAACCCGAACGTCAACAAGCCACATGCTCAATTCTAACGCGTAACACCCACATCTCTCATTCCAACACGTTCCTTCCAGACAACCCGTTTTAAGTGCACAGAGATTATGAAATAAATTAATCAACTAAAATAAAACCTAGAAAAGTTCCAGAAAGTGAAAGATGAATTAAAGAGTTAAACAAATGTTTTTTTGTGATCAAACCAGAAAATGTTCACAAATTCACAATGCCAATGATGAATCCCAATTGAAAAAAACTGCTAGTGTTTTATCAATCTACAAGAACGTACATAAGAATAACATGATAATTTGATAATGATTAATTGCAATACTACTTTTTTCCGCACTGATCTGCCACTCTGGGATAACCCAGGGCTCCCAGGTATCTTTAGTGATAAAATCGGGCACGACTGGGCTAAGCATGATATTCTGAAATTGGGAGACCCATACGTTTCAGGCGGCTTTTTACAATTTGAAACTCTGAAACTTTTGTTTAAATTGCCGGAAATGATGCAATTTAAATATATTCAGAGAAGGGACTTTTTAATACGTAAGATGATTCTGATACCAGTAAGTAGTTCAGACCTATGGACTCGTTTCTACTCTGCAAACAGGAAATCATTAATTAGCGTGGGATACAAGTGTTTAAGCCAAAATAGATCAGATGAAGCCCCTAAATTAGCGCTACAATGGTCCTCTAGACTAGGACTTAATGTGACTGCCCAGAATGTTACAGCTGCCCTAGTAGATATCAACAAAGTGACTCACTCATCTAGCTTAATGCTCCAATCGTACAAGACGATCTGTCACTTATATTATACACCATTAAGAATTTCTAAATGGTCACAAAATAACTTGAGCAGCGACCGTACCAAATGTCCTAAATGTGGTCTGGTGGCAGCAGACTTCATACATATGATTTATTCTTGCCCGTTATTAACCGGGTACTGGTCGGCAATAGAAAATATCTTACTTAAAAAAAAGTGACTAATTTTGCACTGTCTGCACCCTCGGTTTTACTGGCTATACATCCCACTAGCAATACTAATACACAGTGGCGGTGCGTCCATTAGGGGCGTTGGGGCGTTGCCCCACTAGCCATGTACGACCGCACACTGCAGGAAGTAAATAAATACTACTAGGCTTCAAAAAATAAATTATCCGGTTTACTAAGCGGCGCACGCGCACTCGCAGCAGTTTGCGGAAGAGAGAGCTGAGCAGGATAAGCCCGACAGAATCGGAATCGCGGAAGGCAGTGGGGGCGGGGCTGAGGGAGGCAATGAGTGACAGCACAGACATAGGTAGCGCAGCAGGCACTGTGTGTGTTTGCGCATGTTGTACTAGTGATTTTTTAGACTGGCCCACGCATGCGCACATCCAGTGGTACCTTCCCTCCTCCTCCTCCCCTACAGCACGCAAACAGGCAGGGACCCGGCTCCCCCGGGTCTCATAATGGGCAGTAATAGCCCTGCTCTGTAGCTAATCCTGGCGCAGTGGCGCTGGTAATGCTGCGCCAGGATTGGCTGAGACACAGCGGAGACTGTAGCACTGGTGCCGCGCGTGGGTGGT
Source organism: Lissotriton vulgaris (assembly GCF_964263255.1). Taxonomy (NCBI): domain Eukaryota; kingdom Metazoa; phylum Chordata; class Amphibia; order Caudata; family Salamandridae; genus Lissotriton; species Lissotriton vulgaris. The sequence continues at coordinate 105,302,072 of NC_141686.1, forward strand.
GGAAGTTTGCTAAATTCTGCACTGTAATGGCCAATCACATGTGGCTTATGTCAAGCCATGCAGTGGTGATTGGCCAGATTTCCCCATGCACGTCACCGCGCCTGGCGTGCACTGCAGTCCACAACAACACACGACGAGGACTGGAGTGAGAGAGTCACGAGGAGAGTTTGTAGTATTTACTACTCTCTGTGTCATGGACATGTATCCCACAGCACCCGCCTTGTGACTCGTGCGTGCCTGCTGCGCTGCAGTTTCCACACAGTCAGTCGAGACTAGTGTCGATGTCGAGTGAGTCAATCAATCACGTCACCTCACAAAAAGTACGTTTTTTTACAGTACAACAATCTCCAGTACAGAAGTGCGTCGATGACTGACCTATGTGTATGTATGTTGGTGAGTCTGGTGGTGACTGCTTGAACCCATGTGCGTGCGTGCCTATGTGTGTGAGTGCGAGACTGCTGTAACTGAACTCGCATCCCCCATGTATGTTGTGTTGTTTTTTGTGGCTGCCGCTGTGTGTCTGTGCTCGCCCGGGCCCCTTGCAGTTATTAAAAAAATACTGGCAAAGGCTGACTTGACTTCGTCGTTCTCTCTCGATCTGATAGGCTTTAGCTCACTTTACCCGCTTTATGGGCCACACGCATCAGTTTCACTTTCTCTACAGATGGGGTTCACATCACATGTCTTACCTGCAATCATCAGGGAAACAGTGCTTCACCATCACCAGCAGTGACCTCAACTTCCGATCGGCAGTCGGCACCCCACTGTTCCCCAGCCAACAGTAAGCGGCGGAACTAATTGCCACAGGTATTTGCACTGAGCAAGTGTGCAGTGTGCACATTTGATTTTTCTTCCTTCTAGACTTTAGAAAATATGTAAATAACCCTTCTATTCACTCGCCATTGCGTCTTGTCATTTACCCTGAACGCGTTCAGATTCCGAAAGGGTCATCATATTTAGCGCGCAACAAATTGTGCAATTGAAAAAAGTAAGTAAAGGCTTCTCCACAGGATGTGTTGTGTTGTTTTTTTGTGGCTGCCGCTCTGTGTGTGTGGCAGGTGGAGGAGAGCGCCAGGTCGGAAGAGAGAGGACAGCGGGAGGGAAGGAGACGAGAGAGAGGTTGGTACAGTGACAACTGTGTTTAATTCTGAATATTAAAGATAACGGGGGAGATGGCGCTCCCTCTGAGGAGGCCGTGCCGGCGCGAGCAGGTCTTTGCTGTCACCCCAGTCCAGGCTGAGAAAAAGGCTTTTTCAGCACGTGTTCGAACCTCGCATTTTATTGCAATTCTTGAATAGCCCGTTTCATTCTTAAGAGGGCGGAGAAACGCACGCTGCAGTTTTCAGTTTCACAAACTAATTTCAATAACATATTGATAATGGCATGCTGCTGTGTAGCAATATAGTATGTAACAATTGTATTGTGTTTTTATGTTGATGACTGTTTTATTCTTTGTATTAATCCAAATAAAGGTTATTTGAACTAGCAGATAGACTTCACCTTTATGTAAATGTTCAGAACGTCATGTCCGATTTGTAGGGTCGATGTCTCAGTGCTCATTTTTAAGCTGAAGTAGCACATGGCTTTGATTAGTATATTGGTCTTGGAAAAACCTTTCACCGTTTTTTTTCTATGGCATTGAATGACTTTATTCTGGATAGGGAGGTTGGCAATAGGCCTGAGAATCTGTAAATCAACCATGTTGAAGGTTTTTTTTTTTTTTAAAGTAATTGTGTGACTCGACCCAGCTTGAGAGAAGAAGGAACTATGCCTACGTTCAGACAAGTGTTTACTACTTTGAGGAGGAGGCTAGAGATTATATCCATACATATTTGGACAGGTGCATAAATCGTTTAACTGAGTCGATTGTGGTGTAAGAGAATCCGTGTCCTGTACTCTGCTGTCTGCTAATCATCTACCATTAATTTAGGCTTATTGCCAGTCAGTTTCCAAATATTATTTTGCCGTTTTACAGGTGCCCTCTAATTTAATGTGTTTTACTTATTTCTATTGTGTAGGGGTGTTCGTTTTCCTCGTTGCATTACTGTCCGCACTTCATCTCAGTAAATGGAATGTTTACTTGTATGTATGCTTCATTAACTAACCAGGCTGCATGGGGCTGATTCTGGGCCTTTCTTGTGTATTCATTTTGTTCAATTTTTTCTTCTGAGTTGTTGTGTTGACATAAGATCTGGCACTACTAAAGCTGCCATCTGCGCAGTCCAAAGTAAACTTCAGAACCCCAGGTTTTGCTGCCCTTTGTTGCAAGTGTCTTCACTGGCGCCATTGCGACCCCCATGTAGGCAAAAGCTTTCCTTTCAGTGTGACTTACAGTACCGTATTTACGCCCCACCACTTTCAAATGTCACCAGCCGCCACTGCTAATACAGATTTGTTAAATATACTTCTGACCTGTGCCAGATTGGTTATAGCGAGAGCTTGGATCTCTCCTAACCCTCCTTATACGATTGAATGGTGGGCTCTTGTTAATGAAATTTATACTATGGAAGGTTCACTTGCAAGGAACCGGGGAACAAAAGCAACTGGGAAGTTTAAGATTTGGGGTAATTTTTTGTAAAGGTGGTACTGTTTTGGACCACTGATGTTTGGAGTAGACTAAATTCTTAACGACTCAGCTGTGTTAGGAATTTTCGTGTCCTTCCTCCCCTAACTTTGTTTCATTTCTCTTAGGCCTCTGTTTTACTTTGTTTTCAGGTCCTCTTCCGGTTAAACACAGACTACTGGCAATGTTAGGAGCTTGTTGTTGTTTTATTTGTATATTGATCTGTATCAGCATTTTTTTTTTGTAAAGTGAAACTGCTAATCACCTTGACTTGCTTGTCCATAATAAAGAAAAAAAAAATATAAAAAAAAAGAATAACATGATATTTGAGACCAACCTGTTCCTGTGATTTATGCACCCAAAAGCCCCCATTTGACACCTGATTTTGACTACCTATATGGTGCATGCTTCCTAAAGCGAACCTAATCTGCATATTCATGCCTGTCATGTCTATTTTACCTAGTGCTAACTTGTATTCTTCCTCCCTGATATAAATAGTTTGAGGATGTATTTAGCGTAATTTAAACAACCTGTAAATGTACGTGTTTTTCCTTTAAAGTTATAAGAAGCATATTCTGCCCAATTTGTCATTTAACCCTTTGGGTATCATTGTTTCCATAAACTCGATCTAACAAATTTCCCTTTGTAAAAGACATTTGGCACTATCATGATCAGATGTCTGCTTGACTACTTCTAAAACTTGGAAGCGTAGTTGTGGAATGGTATGATTGTGTTCTGCCCAGTGTGTGGCCAAACTGGACGTGGTAGATTTATTTCTGATTCGACTCTTGTGTTCTGTTATTCGAACTTTCACTTTCCTCTATGTTTTACCAATGTATTACTTCCCACAAGAACACTTGATACTTTACACAACATATGTCGAATTACTATCAGCTTGGTCTCTGAGTTTGATTTTTTTGCCTGCTGTGGGCCACACAAATCCCCCATCTACTCCCTCTGCATCCTTGCCAGCCAGGGAGCAAACTATGGCAGATATTCCACTAAATACAATTTCTCATAGTACTGGACTCCCATTCCTCACGTTCGTACTGGACGTCTCAGAACATGAAGCATTACCCTCTGTTGCTCTCCGTCCCATATTAGCTCTGTAAGTGTATCTAGAGATTTAAACCATTGTTGTGGGATCCAGACTGGGAGATTAGAAAAGTACTAGAACACCTGTGATAACATTATCATTTTAGATAGTGCCACCCGATCACTTAAGGCCAATTTTAGTGATTGCAGGGGGGTGGAATTTAATAAGATATCTACTTGTCCAAGGGGCAAGCTGCTTCTTAAATCTACTTGTCCTATAACAAAATCCACTTGTACCTTTGGTGCCCTGTAGTGCGGCGACAAATTATGGCAGCAATCTCATTATATAAGAGCTCTGATATAGCCTCTTTGATTATGCCCGGGCTCATACCATAGTAGTGTTTGAATGCTTGCAATCCCCTTATGTTGCCACGTTTCCGCAAATCTACATACTGGGGCTAAAGGTAGTGGTAAGCAATTGTTCCAGGGTTAGAATGCCTAGAATGCCCTTTTGAGTCTGTGCAAACCTACTACCCTGCATGTTTTAAGGGTTTTCAACAACTCTTCTATAATCTTTTCCCATACTGAGAAATGTTGGATATTTCCTCCTGGCAATGGCAGACATAAACCTTCTACCAGAGTTGGGGGAAAAGTGATTGGAGGAAAAGTGAACTTGCAAACACTCGGATTTTTGCATGAGCAAATCTACACATGCTTATTTGGTCATGCTAAAATGCAGTTCACAAATATTTTCTACGATTACTATTTCTTGTCTTCTCTAAATTCTTGGGAATTAATCATAGCTGTATAGCTGCACTTAATGCAAGGATGTATACCATGGGTGCAATTTCTTTTAACAGGTTTTATTGTTTTTTTGTGCACGTCAGCTTACCCCACCAACCGATCTGGCAGACCAAACGTCTCCATATCTGAATGGCTGTCGGACAGGCCGGGTGTAGCTCCGTCAGAGGCGAGGAACTATAGAGGAGGTGGAGCAGCGGGGTTTCCGCCATGAAACAGCTCTCCACTGCATAAGCTGGGTCTGCTTGAGAGCTATACCACCAATCATTTCACTAGAAGGTGTGAAGGCCCAATAGTATGCCCAAACGTCCGCTGCCGCAATCCCACCGCAGTACGAAGATTGAACACATGTTGCTAGCTCCACCCGAACTGCACCCCCCCTAGATGAACCTGTTCAAAAGAGCGTTGCTTTGATGGAACCTTGATGGAGGGATGGGAAAAGGGTCGTTTTGCAGCCCATAAAGTAAACGCGGCAGAAACACCATTTTAAAAATGGCAGATCTGCCGTATAACGAGGGGTAGTTGAGACCACACCTTCGTCACGTCTCGCACCACGGGGAGCAATGGTGCAATTTTGCATGACCATGCCACTGTCTTGCGCCGTGCGATATACACCCCCAGGCACCCCAGATACCGAAAACCAGAGCCAGAGGTCTCCAAAAATTTGCAGAATCTGGAGCACCCTAGGTTCGGTGACCCAGGAATCCGACATAAAAAACAAGACATCGTTGGCATAAAGCGTGATCTTGTCGGAGCACTCCGGTGACCAATATAGACCCAGATGGACAGAGTCCAGGTGGACCCAGGCAGCCAGGGGCATGATGGCCAGCGCGAACAGAAGCGGGGAGAGTGGGCTTCCCTGCCGCGTGCCCCTACTGATGGGAAAGGGGGCCGATCAGTGACCGGCCACTCTGACCGATGCAGTGAGGTCGGTATATAGTAACTGTATGTACACCCTGAAGCGGGGGCCCAGATTCACTGCCTTCAAGAACTTAAAAAGGCACTTCCAACTCAAAGAATCGAATGCCTTGTTGATATCTGCGAGCAAGACAGCCGCGAGGAGCTCCAGATGGCGGGCCTCTGCCACCGCGTTGTGTCTAGTGGACCGGTGGGGGCATAAAGCCCGCTTGATCTGGAGGTACCAGATCTTGTATGCACGTTCGGAGTTGGTCCACCATGACCTTCCCCAGCAGCTTAGGCTCAAAATTCAACAGAGAAATGGGGCGGTACGAGCCCGGCTCCTCAGGTGGGTGGCCCGGCTTAAGAAAGACTACGATCTCCGCATGCCTCCAGTCCGCGGGCAGGACGTGCCGCTCCGAGGCGTCTCGGTGCACTCCCAATAGATGAGGTCCCAGAGTCTCCAGGTGAGGCTGCAGGAAATCGCACAGGAACCCATTCGGGCCGGGCGCACATCCCGGATCTATGTTGGAAAGAGCGGCCCGTAGCTCGTCCAAGGTGATGGGTTCTTCTAAGACTGCACGTTGCTCATCAGAGAGGCTGCAAGGAGGGATATCCACGAAGGAGTCTATAAGGGGTTTTGCAATAACCTCTTGTTCCTCATATAACTCTGCGTAGAAATCTGCAAAGGCCTGTTCAACCGTCTCCGGGAGGCGCACATGACCCCCGCGGGGGCCCTCAAGAGGGGAACCTGTGTTGGGGCCGCCCTAGCTTACAGAGCCTATGCAGCATCTGGCTAGACTTATCAACCCATTGGTAGAACCCATGCTAAGTGGCCAGCCAGGCCTCTCTGGCTGCGTCTGTGTGGGTTTGGTGGAGCTGCTTTTGGACATGCAAGAGGTTCCGTCGGGCGGCAGCATCGGAGCCCTCCACCACCAGGGACTGGAGCTCGGCTTGTCTATTTTCCAGGTCATGCACCTGGGCCAGGCATCACCGCTTCTCTCCGGTGTGATAACTGATATCCACTCCACGGATCGTGGGTTTGAGCGCCTCCCATAGAGTGACCAGGGCCTGGCAAGAACCAACATTAAAGCTAAGAATCCATAATTGCCAAACTCAGCATCTCCCGATATTCCATGTCACGAAGAAACCAGGGGGACATGCGCCATCTATATGGGGCCCTGTAAGTCTGCAGGCGCAGCTAAAGTTGGATCGGTGAATGGTCCAATAGTCCCCGGGTCAGTATTAAAGTATGTGACACCCGATGCAGGTAACTATATGGGATGAAAAACTAATTGAGGCGAGTGTGGGGTGGACTGACGACGAGTGGCAGAGTCCGACTTCAGAGGGATGAAAGGCCCGCCACATGTACACCCATCATACCATCCGGCCACCTGGAAGATCACCCCAGAGCTGTCAGTTTATCTATAAACGTCTGGCCTAGCGGTGGGGGGGCGTACATACGGCCTAGTGTAATCTGTTCGCCAGCAACCATACCTGCAATCACAGTAAAGCAGCCACCAGGATCTAACCAGTGTTGTTTAACCTGGAGTGGCACTCTACGATGTACTAATATGGCTGTACCCCGCGCCCCTCGAGTGAAGCTGAAGTGATACACTGTAGTGTATCCATATCGGGCCAGGCATGGAGCTTTCATGCCAAGAAGATGTCTACTGGAGTAAAAGAACGTCTGCAGCATAGCGCTTCACCTGCTGGAGCACTGCCCCCCCGTTTTACCTTATTTAACAAGCCTCGCGAGAATATTCAGTGTCCCCGGTGTAGAGCTACCCACCGTGTGTGCCATTCCTATGTGTCAGGACGAAGGGACAGCCAGTGTGCGCCCTGCAGAGCAATAGTGAGTGCATGGTGTGAAAACAAAACAACAAAATAACTGTCCCCCCACGCCGCCCACACACACACACACACACACACACACACACACACACACACACACACACACACACACACACACACACAACCCCATACCCCCATACGTCCAGGAACATGGAGTATCTGTCGCGGTGAAAGCCTGAAATTTTAGAGCAGATTAGCAATTTTTCTTCCTGCTTTCATTTTTTTATGAATATTTTATTTTGAAAGCAAAGAATTATCAATCTTGCTTTTAAGCTTCTGCAAATATTTGCATCAAATCAGAGAGCATTCTGGGAGCATTAAACATAGGCTCATATAGCTAAACTTTGAAATTTTGTGTTCACATTGTTATACTGGATCTACTCTAGTCAGTAGTGCAGTCAGAGCTTACAACATTTACTTACTGCGCTCACACTAATAATAAAGGTTTTCAATGAATGAACCATGAATACAAGTTTAAACCGCATTAACAAATAAAGAAAAATATTACCTTAACTGCAGACAGTGTCCTCCCCTAGTCCATAATATGGTACTGCAAACTGGCAGCCAAAAGGTTTGTGCTGCAAGGGGGTTGGGCCTACTTGTCCCAAGGACAAAATACACATGAAACTTGTTGCCCTTGACCCCCAAAAATATGTCCTGGGGATCAGGCTAGAGGAGTTCCACATCCCCGGATTGCCAAAGACATCTGAAGGCACAGATTAGATATGACAAGGTCCTTATGCCCAGTTTTTGTTCATTTTTTAGAGCTGCAATTTATGATTATTTCAGAAAACCTGTAAAAGTGCTTAACACTGCTATTCAAAACTCTCCTCAAACTAAGACAATAGACATTTGTAAATCCTCCTTCATAGCATCTTATTAGTCAACATTAGTAACATAGTCTTATTCCTTAAAGCAGTGGTTCCCAAACGTTTTCGACCCATGGCTCTCTTGACCGATTTGGCTATTGCTTTCTGTGCTTGAAGAATATTTGCATGCACTTACATTTCTACCCATGTCATACGTGCCAGCAAACCTGTCTCAGCAGGGTGACTCACGATTCATTAAACCACATACAGCTTTATTTTTGCTGTCTCCTCCCTAAAATTGCCTCCAAATCAATAAAAGTACAATAAATTCCTCATTTATTTTATTTTTAAACGTCCCTTTTTCTTGCTTCCAAATGTTCGCATTAAGCCTTATATGGTGTTACTTCCCAGTGCTCAAAGAGTGAGCAGGCCAGTCTGGAAATGTGTTCTGAAAGAAATGTGTACTGGAAATACCTATGATTGAAGTAAAAATGTCAGTACCTAATAATAGTGTGTTTATTAGACAGGACAGCTGTACTTTCCTGATAACATGCATTGGTGTAAAATGCATTTGGATAAAACTAAACTATTAACGAGTCTAACAAAATTAATCATGCATCTTACGCTTACTTTGGGAGTGTTGGAACGTGAAGATCCAGTGAAATGTGGAGGTCCTCTCCCTTGACATGTCATCAATTAAGCCCTAGGTGTACAGCTTTAGGCATGTCACTGTGCGACTTCATGCGTTTAAGTCTAATTAGTTCAACTGAATGTAAATGTAAATGTATTTGAGCTTATATAGCGCACAGCTACCCACAAAGGGTTTCCCAGCGCTTGCTTAGGGAACCCGTCCTGGTATTCCCCTGTGAGATAACCCCGGCAGGGTATCCACAAGGTGAAAGCCAGGCATCCCGCCGCGCGGGGCCGTTGTGGAGATTAAGCAAGCTATTGCCCAGAGTCGCAGAGTGTGAACCCGTGAGTTGAGAAGGCACCGGAGTGAGAATTATCGAGTCCGTGGAATTTTTGAGCCCAAGACCCGCCGAGGCGGGGAATTGAACCCTGGTCCAGGGCCGATCTCAGCTTCCGGGTCTGCCGCCTCTAACCCCTGAGCCACACTTCTCCACTGAAGCCAACAGACCCGTCAACATTAAATGCATGAAAGTACTTGGCGGCTCCCCAGGGAGCCACGGCGCACAGTTTGGAAACCCTTGCCTTAGAGGTACATTATCTAAATGTTTTTCTCGAGCTGCCTAATCCTTATATAGGAGTCTTCATTGGCATCAAGTTTAAGGATTCTTTGATCTTCGTCCTTGCTTATAGGACCTGTCTGTATTTAGCTGATAGTATATTCTCTCCTGATGTACGCTTGTAGGCTATAGTTAGTTTTATACAACTACAATGTTAGTCCTTATTTTATCCAAACCCTCCCTTATGTAGAGTGCTCTGAAACTTCTGGATCTTGGTTGCTTGTTAGGAAGTTAAAAAAATATTTAAAAAATGACAAAGTACAGTTTGTAATCAGTTAAGTCTTTAATAATTTCCTTTAATAGAGGGTTGGGTTTAGATCTGAAGGCTGGGTTAATGGCACAATGTAAAGGGCAAGCTACTGTTTACAACCCAGTACTCCCAGTGACCTGCCACTCTTTCATCCTTTTGAATGATTGTTAAACAGATTAGTGAGGTGGGCAATGATCCCGAGTTTCTGGCATGGATATAGTTTAGAACCATTTTCAACAAATAATGAAGTCCTTTGACCCAGTAGCCTTTACAAATCGTACATAGAACCATTAATGTAATCCTTCCTTCTGCTGGAAATGTGTTATTAACTTTGTGGACATGATTGAAGTGATTCCATTTATGTGATTTTCAGGGATTTTAGGATTCTATAGCTGCCTTGTTAGTTAACCTTTGTAGCCTGGTGATGTATTTTTGTGAGAGCAGAGTACATAATAGTGCAGTTATCCAGGAGTGCCATGACAGTGGCTTGTTACATCATTGTCCACTGTACACTGGTGATTGGCCACAAAATTCATGAAACTAAATGCAAATAAAAGAGAGATGTTGGTAGTGTCCTTAAGAGACATCTTAACCCTTATATCCATGGCCTGAAATCATGGGCAGAAATCTGGTTTCCTCTTCAGTAGTGCTAAACCTAGACAAATTGACACCAGCCCGTCATTAAAAACACATGTGACCAATGTCACCCAAAAATGCAAAGAGCTCTTTAGTCAGTAATTGCTTCGACCCTTCATGTAACCGTCGTAAACCTCATGATCCAATCTAGATTAGATTATGAAAACTATATGGATTTAGTACTCCTACAGACTGCTGGCCACGATTCAATTGGTAAAGAATGTAGCAGCTTGGCTTTTAACCCACTCTTCCAGAAGACTGCATATTTCGCCTATTTTACACCAGTTCTACTGGCTGTAGGTAAGTAGCAGAATTCACTTCAAACCACTGATTACTATATGTAGGGCAGTGTATCCACGATCTCCAGAAAAATAATTCACTCTTTATCCCACCAAAGCACTGGATTCAAACTTTTCTACTAAAAGTTCTTAAACTGTACATGTATGGCTACAGAGCCTTTTCCATGGCACCAGCAAAGGCTTGGAATGCCCTGCGCCCTCCTACATTGTGAAGCAAATTTGATAACCTTTAGGAAAGGATTAAAATATCACTTTTAGGTTTTGTGGCTATGCCTAATTACTTATGTAAGACTGAGCACCATGATGCTTCGGTGACATGTGCTCTAGAACTATGAACCATAGACTATAAATGTCAGTGTAGTGTATAAATGAATGAACGAATGACTACTCATTTGTATAGCGCATGGTTACCCGGAGGCATCCCAGCGCTTCAGCGGTCGAATTCATCCCCAATGATTTTAGGGAAATAAGAGGGTTTTCAGCATATTCCCGAATCTAAGATTGTTCTCCTCCATCCGAATAGAGTCGGGCAGGCTGTTCCAAAGTTTTGCTGACGGAACAGCAAAACGCCTGCCACCCATACGGCTTCTCCTTACTCTGGGAACTGCCAGAAGGTTCTTGTTGCTGGATCTAAGGGTCCTATTAGTTTGATAGGGACGAAACAAAGGTTGAATAAGATCAGGTCCTGTCTTGGTTAGGGCTTTGTGGACAATGGTCATAGCCTTAAATTCAATCCTTTATTGTACCGGCAGCCAGTGTAGTTGTCGGAGCGCTGGTTTGGCTGAGGTTCTACGAGAGATCTGTAGAAGCATCCGGGCTGCACAGTTCTGTACAGTCTGTAGGACCCTAAGTGTCCCCTGTGGGGCGCCTAGGTAGACTGCGTTTGAGTAGTCGAGGCGTGTTAAAATCAGGGCCTGGACTAATATCCGCCTTGCTTTAAACGGGAGCAGCCCAATGATTTTTCTGAGTGATCTCATCAGATCGTAGCAAATAGCTGCTACTTTCTGGGCTTGCACCAAAAAATTAAGCGCTGGGTCCAGCCACACTCCCAGACTCTTGATTTTTTTTTTTCTTTTGGGGGGGGGGCTGGCCCAGAGTGTTAGGCCACCAGCCATCCACCGAGGAGGGTGCGTCATGCCCTAGCATCATGATCTCCGTCTTTGCTCCGTTAAGTTTTAGGAAAGAGTCATCCATCCACTCACGGACTCTGCTAAGGCAGGAGGAAAGTTTGTCATGCGTCGAGATCTACCCAGAGAGAGTGATGATAAGCTGAGTATCATCAGCGTAAGTCACTAGTTGCACCCCCCAAGGTAGCACCACCTCAGCCAATGGTCTCATATATATATTAAATAAGGTTGGGCTGAGGGATGAACCCTGGGGAACGCCACAGTGTAGATGCATAGGAGGGGAGGAGATGTCGTCCTCAAATACCGAGAAAGTCCGCTCAGAGAGGAAGGATTGCAGCCACCTCAGTGCGGCCCCAGTGACACCCACATCATTCATCCTTTGGATCAGAATAGAATGGTTAACGGTGTCAAAGGCCGCACTGAGATCTAATAACAATATGGCTGCACAACTACCTCCATCAACAATCTTCCTTGCTTCCTCAACTACTGCAATAAGGGCAGTTTCAGTGCCTTGTTTGCACCTGAATCTGGTCTGGGTTGGATGTAATAAGTTATTGTTTTCTATATGGCTGGATATCAGGGAGTTTACATATTTTTCTGTAAGCTTGCTGATCGTGGGCAGCAAGGAGATAGGGCGATAATTTGCCCAATCATCAGGATTGAGATCGGGCTTCTTCAGTAACGCCTTTACTCTTGCCTGTTTCCAGTGGAGGGACTACGCCAGCTGACAGGGAGGTATTAATCACCTCCTGAATCACTGGAGCCACAGTGTCTGAGACCAGGTTGAGAACAGTGGGGGGTGCTACATCAACCGGTGAACCTGATTTCAAGTTGCCCAAAAGCGACTGAACCTTCAGACAGTCAAGAGGGGGGAAAGTCTCAAGGAGGGTCACATCTGGACCTGGGGCCAGAGGAGGTGCCACCAGGGAGCCCTGGAATGTTGAATAGATATCTTCTATCTTTGTGGCAAAGAAGTTTGCTAACTCCCTGCAGCGTGTGTGAGCAAGAAGAGGGTCAATCGTTGGGGTAGGAGGGGTAACTAAGGATTTAAATATTTTGAAGATTTCCCTGGAGGAGCTGGAGGCAGAGGTAATTTGTTCTTGATAGTAATTGGACTGAGTAATTTTGATAGCTTTTTTATAATTACGTAGCGCAGTCCTGTAACTATTTTTACTGGCTTCAAGATAATCTTTCCTCCACATCCTCTTTCTGCTTGCAAAGGTGTTTAAGGGTTCTGAGCTCTGGAGTGTACCAGGCTTTTTTATTCGCCCCACTACGATGGGAGAGTTCAGCCTTAGGTAGGACCAAGTCCAATGATTATAGCGATTGTTTGCTTCTGAGGGGTCATTGCTAGGTTCAAGAAGAGATTCTAAAAGGTTGAGAATCCATTTCTCCTTTGATAGTTTGGACCATGCTCGACTAGTTTTTTTTTTTTAAAACAAGCCTGGCCTATCTGTTCCTGACGGGTAAGGGAAAATGACAGAAGGGTATGGTCAGACCAAGGAATTAAGGTGGATTCTGTGAACTAGAGCGTGCTTAGGTTAGTGTAACAATGATCCAGCGTATGTCCTGCTTTGTGTGTAGGACCTTTCATAATTTGTTTAAGTTGGACCGTGTCTAACGCAGTCCATAAACTCTGACATACCGGGGTGTCTGATTTATCTAGCTGGATGTTGAAATCTCCTAGTACCGTGAAGTTAGGAGCATTGCAGGACAAATTAATAACCGAGCTTAACAGCTCTTCACAAAATTGTCCAATCACTCCCGGAGGCCTGTAAACCAAAAGCCCTGAAAGCGAGCATATTGGTGAGAGAGTAACTGAGAACATCATACACTCCGCCCCAGCGATGATGACCTTCTCTACTCTACAGCCTACAGATTTTTTTTATGCACTATGGCGATCCCTCCTCCACGTCCGTCTGTCCGATCTTGCCTCGAAATTGCATAGTTCGAGGGCAAGGCCCGGACAATATCAGTGTCGGAGCCATCGTTAGTCCATGTTTCTGTGAGGAAGAGTGCCTCAATGTCCAGTTCCTCCAAGAGCAAGGAGATCTCCAGCGCATGCTTAGGTAGTGAACGACAGTTAAGCAGAGCCAGTGAGAACGGGTGTACCTCAGGGACTTTTATATCCGTGTAAGATAATATTGACACCCCATGCAGGATTTATGATCCCTATGAGTAGCTAACCGGGTACAGTTCGCTTCAGTCCTACCTCTTAGTTGCAGGAGTTGGTTCCTAATATATGAAATCAGGGGTTTATCAGCAGGCAAAGATGCAGGGGGGCTGGCCCCTGGGCCCGGCGTGGCCCGGACGGGCCCAGACGGGCTTGCCTTTGGCGCCCCTTCGTCGCGCCCGCTGCGCGGACGGGATCCACCGTCCATTTTATGGGAGAAAAACTGGGCGGGAGACGGCCCGACAGCAGGTGCGGTGAGCTCAATTCCCTCACCCAAGATGGCGTCTATCCCTGTGTTCACTGCAACAGAACCTAAGTCGTTCTGGGCGGGGACCAGGGTTCGAGCCCTGGGAGTGGCAAGTAGGTTCCTTAATATTAAAAACACTGTATTTTTAACACAGTAAAAGCAGCTAAGAAATGATTTTAAAACAAAGATTCTGGAGCGCCTAACCCCCGGCTTCCGCCTCCGGGGAGAAGAAAATAACGCACTGATCTGTGCCGCCTCGTCTAGCGCGGTTTAAGTACCAAAGGGCGGGAGGCAGCCCGACAGCAGGTGCGGTGAGCTCAATTTCCTCACCCAAGATGGTGTCTATCCCTGTGTTAACCGCAACAGAACCTCAGTCGTTCTGGGCGGGGACCAGGGTTCGAGCCCTGCGAGTGGCAAGTAGGTTCCTTAATATTAAAAACACTGTATTTTTAACACAGTAAAAGCAGCTAAGAAATGATTTTAAAGTGTAGCGGAACACTTTTATGGAGTCAGGAGAGTTAGAAATTGACCGGTGGGTTGACGTGGAGCATACATCGAAGTTCAGAGTCGAGCGTTATCCCCCTGCTTTTTGGCTTTAAGATGGTAGCATTTCCTGGAGCTAGGGACCAGTGATCGGATGGTGTAACCTGCTCAGTTTGTTCCATACTAAGGCTATCTTCGTTTTAACTCCGTTTATGCAGGAAGCATCAATTCATCTAATGCAGTACATATTCCAAGGATAAGGTAATATTGGTGTTTTTTTCATTTTTTAGGCCTCGGTAATATCCGGTCGAAGACCGGAAGTCTGAGAATTATTGTGACTTAGTAGGCTGCTTTATCCCCGCCTCTGTTTTCGTCTCTCCTTCATTGGCTGGCTTCCTAAACAGAGGCCAGCCATTGGAGGAGAGAGCCGTCCCTCGAAAGAAGCTCCGTCTTTTTCGGATTTGGGGGCGTGATTTTTTGCGTTCTTTAGACAGTGACGTTGTCTGTCAGTCAGAACCACAAAACCACGCCCCCAATTCCGAAAAAAATCAGACGCTTCCAGCCGCCATTTTGCAACTGTCCCTCCGAGCACCTACAGGCTCGCACGCAAGTCCGCTCCCCAAAAACTTGGTAATGGAATGTTGGGGTGCTGCAGGCAAGGAGCGGGGTGCACAGTTCAGCCTGTGTGGGCCCTCAGTGCTGGAACAGTACGGCCTTGCAGTATCGGCGGATGGCGGTCCGGGGCTCTGGGCTTCCCGACGAGCTGCCTTCCTCCATCCTTCGCCGCTCGGAGCAGGTACCTCCCCCTCTCAGCGAAGCTTGCACTAGTTGGGGTTTTTTTCAGTGGAGGTCTGCAGCTGTTTCTTGCGAGCGCCCCTTTTGGCATGTCTTTTAAACAATCTGGAGCGGACCAGGCCAGAGATCAGCACCAGCGGGGGCTCTCCTGTGTAAAAAGAGCCCCGCTCCCCGCCTGCAGCTTAAGCGCCGTCCATCTGCCCTCTGCCCCACCCCCCGCTCTTCCTCCGGTGACCGAGCGCTCTGTCCCCCTGCTGATGTCTCCGGCCCTGGAGCTGCCGCCGGCCCTCAGGTAAGAGTTTGTTGGGGGTACGGGAGGGCCGGCTGGGACAAAGAAGAGCCTCGTGGGCTCCATTTCCGCTTCCCCCAGGTGGGGGGAAGCTGTTCTACAGCTCGCGGGCAGCGCTGCGCAGCTCCGGTCTCAGGAGCGGACCAGGCCAGAGATCAGCACCAGCGGGGGCTCTCCTGTGTAAAAAGAGCCCCGCTCTCCGCCTGCAGCTTAAGCGCCGTCCATCTGCCCTCTGCCCCACCCCCCGCTCTTCCTCCGGTGACCGAGCTCTCTTTCTCTCTGCTGATGTCTCCGGCCCTCAGGTAAGAGTTTGTTGGGGGTACGGGGTGGCATCTGTCAGTGATGTTGACCGGGGGAGCGTAGGCTGCAGGGTGTGACGTGAAGGGTTGTGTGTGCATGTGTGTGGGGAGGGATGCATGTGTGTGTGTGTGTGTGAGTGTGTGTGTGTGAGGAGGGATGCATGGTGTCCCCGGCGAGCTGGCATGTGTTTAATGTGGACCCAGGAGGCTCGACCAGCATTTTCACTTGGCCACATTGAGTGATCGTGGGCAAATCTCTTCATCCATTGTGGCTCACTTCCTTTATCTGCCAACACAGAGCGCTTGGAGTCAGTATTGAGCGCTTTATTGCACTAAACTGGATATATTCGCAATCCGGAGGGCTTACTCTATCGCAGTGTTAAGTAAGAGAGTGCAGTACACGGCACATGCTGTTTCTCGTGCTTTTAAAAGCACTACGGCTCGGGTGCCTTCTTTTACCTGTATCTTGGTCTGTGTTACTTTTATGTGCGTTTCGAGTGGCCACGGAGTCCAGCGAGAGTAGTTGGGGGGGGGGGGGGGGGTGGGGGGGGGGGAGGGGGTCGGAAGGGGCACGTGGCACCAGATGCCATGTGTAACTCAGAGGTGTATCGGGCGCGCTAGGTCTCGAGGGCTAAATCGAGTCAAGGCGCTAGAGCAGATCTTGGGTATTGTGCCCCGCTCCTTACGGCCTTCATTGACGCTATAGCATGCCTCATTGTGTCCGCTTGAGCATCCTCGGGTATAGAGTTTGTCACACACCTTCGTCTCTTCGCTGCAAAGACACCGGCTTACATAACAGATACTATATAGAAACATGTCATTGTTGTGCCCCTTATTGTTAAGTAATGCACAGGGCAGATTTGCCGCAGACCTGACACCTCCGCCCCATTGGCTTGTACAGCGCGCGCAGGTGTCAGGGGTGAAATATCAGGCATGATGATATGCGACCACGTGCCATATGTCGCACCCTGAGCTTCCAGCACGATTTCAGGTTAGGGCTTATAACTACTGTCCCTCTGCACGCTTGGACTTGTTGCCCATGGCGGAAAGGAGAAAAGCGAGACTACATGTTCCAGAATGCACTTTGCCGTACATAGATCTCTAGTTCTCCAGGTTCTCTCTTCCTTCTCTCTTCACTTCTTCTCTCCTGTCTTCCTTCTCTCTCTTGCTTCTCTCCCTTCTCTTTTCTCTTCCTTCTCTTTTTTCTTCCTTCTCCTCCGTCTTCCTTCTCTCCACTATCCCCTCTCTCTTCCTTCTCTCTTCTCTTCCTTCTCTTTTCTCTCCTCTCTCTTCCTTCTCTATTCGCTCTCTTCTCTCCACTATCCCTTCTCCCTTGTTTCTTACTTATCTTCCTTCTTTCTTCCTTCTCCCTTCTCTCTTTACTTCCTTCTCTCCTCTCTTTCTTCTCTCCCCTCTTACTTCTTTCCCCTCTCTTCCTTCTCCCTTCTCTTCCTTCTCCTTCTCTCCGCTCTTCCTTCTCTCTTCTCTCCCTTCTCTTACTTCTTCTCTTTTCTTCCTTCTCCCTTCTCTTCCTTCTCTCTTCACTTCCTTCTTTATTCATTCTCTCTCTCTCTCTCCCTTCCCTTCTTTCTACTCTTCTTCTCTCTTCTCTCTCTTTTCTCTGTATCTGTCTCGAGACCGAGCTGGCACCTAGCCGGAAGTGCTGTCTGGAGCCTGCCACACTAAGCCCCGGCATGGCGTGTCGGATTATGGAGCCTTGTTAGACCACCAGCGTTAGAGGCCCAAGGGTACACAGGTCTAGGGGGTTACTGCAGGGCTCAAGTTGAGGTACCACGCGGGTGGACAGCGTCCCACCACTTATTTTAAAGGGGGGATGGCATCCCCCCTGCCAAACAGCTGGACTTCACTTTGGCCTCTCTGGGACGAGGAGCTCGGCACCTCTCACTACCTCACTTTCTCACTTTTCTCTCTCAAAACATCACTACCTCACTCTCTCACTACCTCACAACTTCACTCTCTCTCACTATCTCAATCACTCTCTATCTCACTACCTCACTCTTTCTATCTCACTAACTCACTTTCACTCTCTTTCACTATTTCTCTCTATCTCACTACATCACAACATCACTCTATGCTTATATCTCACTACCTCACAACATCCCTCTCCCTCACAACATCCCTCTCCCTCACTACCTCACTCTTTCACTACCTCACTCTCTATCTACCTCACTCTCTCTCACTACCTCACTCTCTCTCTATTTCAATACCTCACTCTATCTCACTACCTAACTCTCTCTCTGCTAATGCAATAGGTATCACATATGCCAAAAAAAGCTAATGCCAATAGAAATGACAATGCCATTTATTTAGGGATACAAAAAAAATAAAAAATAATGAGCAATACCAATAGCTCTACCTATAATATTGCCGAGACCATTGCATTGCAAATGCTTGTTTTAGTTGACTGTCAAGCCAGAGGCGAATGTGCATGCCATTTGCATCCATTTGTAGATATATAGCTATTAAATTAGCTTGAGAGCTTAAGTTGTATGAATCCTATAGGGCATCTGGTGTGTTATTGACCAAATTCTAACTTTTTGCCTGTGGTTGAAGAGAAACAATGTTGTCCAGGACAGTGCTTGTCTAGCTAATGCCTACTGAGATTCTACCTTCTTTAGGAATGTTGTGTGGTCTGCATTGTCAGGGGACACGGGTAGGTCTGAGAAAAAGGCATATTTATGGGCTAAATCTTAGGATCTTCAGTTTTCTTTTCTTTCAAAAAAGCAGACGATGACGATGTGCTTCAGAGTGTGGGCACCTCTATGTAGTTGAAGGATATGCTTGTCTTGTTTAATGCTTATGTTATTTACAAGGAAAGGACTTTCTTGAAAGTTAGGAATGAGCGTAGTGTGGATAGGGAGAATTGGGGTGTCCATGAGTGAGTGTGCACATTTTTTATGTTGGTGGCCACACTCTGAAGCTTGGCATTCTCCAGATGTGTAAGAAATGGAGCATAGTGGTATAATATGTGAGAAGGGAGATCATGCCAATAAATTAGTGATTGAGTTCCTAATTTTGGCAATGCTTGAGTCGACCTAATGCAGCAGGCCATCAGTGTTGCTGGGAAGTGCAGGTGTTACATTTCAAAGCTTCGAATTTTGGAAAAGAAGTTGAAGATTTCCATAATTTGATTGGATGTTTCTTTGAAAGGATGGATCTCTTTTTGACTTATGTAGCTTTTCTGTGGTAGCCTGTCTGCTGTATTTTCCAGTAGGATTTTTCTTATTGTCTACAACATTGCCATACCAAATTGGATACTTGTTTTTATGCTATAATTGGGTTTTCGAAATTTAGTTGGAGTTCAGATGTCTTGAGTGGATGATATGTTGAGATCGAGATAGTCAAGCATGGTGTTGGGGCAGTCTGAGTCTGCAAGATTGTTCTTTGCAGTATTGAATTTCAAATCTGCATCATCTGATTCTTATTTTTAAGCATTTACAAAGCGTAAACATTTACCCAGCTGGCATCTTGATACTGAATCATTGTCCAGAAGAACAAGCATTTGCAATGCAATAGGTCTCGCATTAGGAAAGTTAGAGCTATTGGTCTTGTAAATGACACATTTTTTATTTATGTGTTGGTTTTGAAAATAGCGGAAATAATAGCTTTGTCATTTACAATGCCAATACTTTTATCATTTGCAAATGTGACACCTATAGCTTTTGTAATGCAACATGTTTTGTATTTACGTGACATAGATGTATTGATATTACAAATAACAATGGCTACATTTTTTAAAATAATTAATACTTGAATAAAAGTTATTGTAATTTATAATGGCAATAGCTTAAACTTTTGTAAATAACTTTTGTGAAGATTATGTTCAGTGTATTTTATTGTGACGAAAATCCAAGAACAGAAGTGAAATATTAACATCTTTTTGTGACATTTGTAATAAAGCTTGAAACATTGAGAGAACATATTTGAACCAGTTGTTGTTGAATGGTTGCACAGATTGATACTGTGGTGGCGACGAGTGATGTTGTGGCGACGAGTGATGTTGTGGAGACGAGTGATGGTGTGGCGACGAGTGATGGTGTGGCGACGAGTGATGGTGTGGCGACGAGTGATGGTGTGGCGACGAGTGATGGTGTGGCGACGAGTGATGGTGTGGCGACGAGTGATGGTGTGGCGACGAGTGATGGTGTGGCGACGAGTGATGGTGTGGCGACGAGTGATGGTGTGGCGACGAGTGATGGTGTGGCGACGAGTGATGGTGTGGCGACGAGTGATGGTGTGGTAGCGCATAGTGATGCTGTGGTGCCCCTGAGTGATGCTGTGGTGCCCCCATAGATAGAGTGAGGGCGATAGATAGCTAGAGGGAGGGCGAGGGATAGCTAGAGGGAGGGCGAGGGATAGCTAGAGGGAGGGCGAGGGATAGCTAGAGGGAGGGCGAGGGATAGCTAGAGGGAGGGCGAGGGATAGCTAGAGGGAGGGCGAGGGATAGCTAGAGGGAGGGCGAGGGATAGCTAGAGGGAGGGCGAGGGATAGCTAGAGGGAGGGCGAGGATGTGTGGGGGATGTGTGAGTGTTGGGGTGTGTGGGTGTTGGGGTGTGTGGTAATGTGTGAGTGTCGGGGTGTGTGGGAATGTGTGAGTGTCGGGGTGTGTGGGAATGTGTGAGTGTCGGGGTGTGTGGGAATGTGTGAGTGTCGGGGTGTGTGGGAATGTGTGAGTGTCGGGGTGTGTTGGGATTTGTGAGTGTTGGGGATGTGTGAGTGTTGGGGATGTGTGGGAATGTGTGAGTGTTGGGGATGGGAGGGAGTGTGGGTGTGAGCGGGAGAGAGTGAGCTAAGGGGGCGGAAGAAACGTCTGCAGGGGAACAGAGACAGAAGAGCGATGCACAGAGACAAAGGGGATGAGAGGAAAGGGTGAACGGGGGAGACCCAATTGAAAGCTAAATGCAATTCTGCTGTCATTTACCTTGAAGCATTAGATTGGCACAATAACCAAATCTGTCTTGGCTTCCTCTACGTTGCCTAAATACATTTTGTATTGGGGCTTTTATCACTTAAAGAAGTGAGTAGAGCTGTTGTACGCATGGCATGACTGAGCATATAAGGCCACCTATGAGACTTTGTGAATTCAACTAAATACATCTGTCCCTTGGTGGCGTTGTTTCATGGCGTGTATTAAAGTTTCCCATTGCCATCCCACCAGCAAATTCTGTAGCCATCAGCCTATTCCATTGTTCATTTTAGAAACTAGGCCAATAGTGAGCATAGGTTAATTAAAGTTTAAAAAGCTGTTCTGTGATACCCGACTGCAAACACCACCAATAACTCCAGGGGTTAATTGTAGAATAAAGACAGCCCGCCTCACTAAAGTCTATAACATGTTCACTTCGGAACCAGAAGACCAGAATTTTAGAAGCCAGCATACCCTAGTGAGCAACTAACTTTAACTCTTAGTACCACACCCCATTACTTGCCAAAATTGGAAGTAACTAAATATGTTATTGTTTGTATTTGTGCAACCTTGTAAAGGTTGTTTATTCAGTTGCTGCTCTTTACTTTGTCATGATTGTTTGACATCAGATTGATAGACTTCAGTCAAATTTAAGTAATGTTAGGCTAAACGTGCTTCCCGGCGGGGCAAGGAGAGTTAAGTGGAAAGGTAAAACAACCTTTTTATCAACTACTATTGCACTGGTTTTAACAAATCAGCTTAACGTGCAAGCTGTTAAGGAAGTCGACGACTTTTCGATCCATGACTAGATACTTGGATCATCATCGGGACAATGAGATTTGCAAGCCTGATGTAGTGAGCAGCCTGCGGAAAGAATGGGAACGGGGAGGGAGGCAGGAGATGTAGACTTAGGGTATTTTAAGAAAAGGTGAGAAAGGTATAGAACCTCCAGATGATGCACACACTGTGAAAGTGGGTGATACGAATAACAGAGCGCAGTGGTGGTAGGTCTAGCTTGTAGCCAGAGTGTGGTGGCAACAATTGTGGTACTAGAGGGGGACAATTATGGCCTGGTATGATGTGTAGTTAGAGGGCAGGAAGTAATGAGCAGAAGATTTTTAAGTGAGATGGTCATGCTGGTAACTGCTATCAATTGGAACGGATGAAATGGGAACAATTGAGCTGATATCAAATTTTGAGGTGAGCGAGAATGCGCGTTAAAAGATTCTAAATCCGCTCGTGGTAAAGCGTGATTTACAATTGTGGTGCTGATGGTATCAGCCGTTAATTTCTAGCTGATGCGGTGTCCTTAGGGGTGAGCTAAAAAAGACGCTTTAAAAACCAGACGGATACGCAGTAAGTTAAGGTGACAGCAATGCGCAACACATAAGGTCCTGGCACATTAGCATCAGTAAAGGAAGCAGCGGGGCTGGCTAGGGAAACAATTTGGGATTTAAGACTAAAGGACACGCTATAAATCATCGGTGAGCACACGCCGCAATACGGTGACCTGGCTATACTGACCCGGATGGGTGAGCTTAGTGATGTAACACGAAAGTGGATTCCAGATTGTTGGTAGAACTCAGTTAAGACCGATCTGTTACCAATGTTAATAACGGGGATTTAGGAAGCCGCTCTGGGTGTGCATAAGCGTGCTACAGGGAAAAAGAAAAGGAAACGCTTACTGAAGTAATGTAACGTAACAGGATTGCTGTGTACAAAACCTAATTGTCGGAGTGGGCACCGCCATGCAGGGATGATTGGCGGGCGTCTGATTGGATGCAAAGCTGACTAGATGCCGATCACACTTCTAGCCTGAAACAAGCATTGGCGAGATGAAAAAAATTAACAAGTACGGGAAATGCAAGCGGGGGCGGGAGCGTATCCCTTTGAAGTAGCTCATGGCCTCGCGACCGACAAAGTTAAAGGATGTATGGAGAGAGAGAGGGACAGAGAGGAGGAAAGGTGGGAGGGAACACGGCCTGGCGGAAGCTGGCTGGGGAGGGGGAGGAGTAATCCAAGTAATGCCGTGTGCGGGGAGAGAGAGGGGAGGTGCTGGAGCTGGGGAACAGATGGCCGTGAAGCAGGGGGCGGGGCAGCGGACCCCTTTGATGTGGCCTGGCGGCCGTGAAAGGAGAAATGCTGCTGCCAGGGGGAAGGCTCGTGCATGAGAGCAGGTCGCGTGATTGTGATTCACGTGAACTGTCCAAAATCCGCTGGAGGGGAGCCCTTGGCCTGAAGTAGTGGTTCAGCGGCATTGGACTCGCAATTCATTCCTTGCGGAATAGAATAGGCGAGACCTAAAAAGAGTCTTGCATACAGAGGGGTAAAAGAAGAATCTAATTTTGTATCTCGCCTATCTAGGGAAGAGCCACGTTTTCAGGCTTTTTCAAAAGCTCAACAAATCTGAGTTTTTTTTCGGAGAATTTGGGAGTTTGTTCTGTATATTTTGCCACCTTGACTTGGAGAGATCTCCCGACAAATCTTTTTTTTTTTTTTTTTTTTTTTTAATCTAGTCACACGGACCATGTTTGTAGTAGAGGATCTTAAAGATGTTAAAAGTTTATAATATCAAAAGTTTTTCAGCGTGAATCTTTCTGGATTCACTATGCTGTGCATTATTCCACTGTCTAGTGGTTGGGTCTGGAATCGTAGTGTTTTCTTTGTTTTTTTCGGAGCCCAGTTGGGGGTCGACATCCCACCTTTTGGTGTCCTTCCTGTGACGTCAGCACACTTCCTGCGGAAGCTCCCACTATTGGGCGTCATCTTCAGATTCTTTTTTCCGCTGTTGGGTCTGGATCGTTCCCGAGAGGGCTCCAGACATTTTTGGAGAAAGACACCAAAACCCTTTTTTGGACGAAAAAAGATTGGAAAAGACGACGAGAGACTACACCATCAAAGGGGACGACGAAAGAACAGGAGAACTTCCAGAACTTCGACGTCCATCGGAGAATGCGCGCTCACGGGGCCCCCTGAACGCAGGAGATGGACAACACACTATTCAAATTCTGCCGTAACTGCCAACACAAGTACGCGCAGAAGGACTAGCACCCGGTTTGCAACCTTTGCCTACCGGTCGACCACGAGAGCAAGGACTGCAACACCTGCTCCGCTTTCACGCCGAAAACTCTTCGAGTTAGAGCGAGTCAGAGGATGGCCAAAGCCAGAATGCAGGGCAAAGGCCTGCCGCCATCCCTTCGAGACCTGGGGCTCTCAACAGACGAAGAGGACAACATTGCTGGAGGAGACTACGATTACGCGGTCGTAGAGACCGATAAGAAGACTCCTAAAAAGGTAGGAGACTCAATGGCCCCTAAAGCCCCGAAGGACACTCGACAGTCCGACCCAGACTCTCGAAAAAACGAGGGCAAGTCCTCGAAAGCGCCGACGCCGAAAGCTTCGGCATCCGCGGCTACATACAGGCCCAGCGGATCCTCAGAGAGGGACTCCTAGGCGCCAAAAGCTGTAGAACAGCAAAAGACATCGAAAAACTTCCCCGAAAAGGAACGTTTGACGCAGAAAGAAAAGGACCCGAAGAGTACTTCAGCGCCGTTAAAAGACCCAAAAGCCAGCTTGGCGCCAAAGTCCGGCTCGGCGCTGACCAATCCGCCGAACAGAGCGGCCGATCCATTCGACGCCAAAATGGAAAAGAAAAAGACGGCGCGAGTCCGAAATTGAGAACATCCTGCAGCGCAAAAGAGAATTCGACGCCAGGATGAAGGACTTCATAATCCCGACGAAACCAAGACCACAGGTTGTCGAGATAACCGAGGAAGAGGACTACTACGTCAAAGGACAGTTGGGAAGCCCGGAGGGGCTGGAAGATCCAGAAGAAGAAGCCTCCTACTACTACGAGGAGGAGGGGGATGACGACCAGAGGACAATCCTGGGCTCTGCATCCTCGGAGACACAAGACATAGAGTGGCAAGACCTCGCCATCGAGAGTCCGGAGGATAACGTGGACACGTATCCTTCGAGACCCTCGCCGCCTGATGACATTCAGGTTTACAACACGGTCATCAGAAACGCAGCAACAGCCTTCGGGGTAAAACTAGACGAGGAAAGGTAGAAGGCAGATTTCCTCCTAGAAACACTGCTAGGAGCCAGTGCCTGCTGATGCTCGAAAGCGTCAAGGCACAGGGGAGAGAGGCTTTCAAGGAGCCTGCAACTTGCAAAGCCATCACACCCAGGACGGAGAAGAAGTACAAACATTCCTCCAAGGACCCGCCCTACATTCAGGGATCAGTCACGGCAGACTCAATCATTACAGCTACGGCAAGGAAGAGGGCTAACATGCCAACAACTTCAGGGCCATGCCCAGACAAGGAAAGAAGGATGGACCCAACAGGGTGAA
This sequence comes from Lissotriton vulgaris, assembly GCF_964263255.1. Taxonomy (NCBI): domain Eukaryota; kingdom Metazoa; phylum Chordata; class Amphibia; order Caudata; family Salamandridae; genus Lissotriton; species Lissotriton vulgaris. The sequence continues at coordinate 105,327,157 of NC_141686.1, forward strand.
AGATCGAACAGAATGCCGCAATGCACGGGCGCATGGCAAATTCCAACGCACTGCTCAACAGGCACCAGTACCAGATCTTAGACGAACTGGGCCAGTTACTCAAACACCTCCCTGAAGAACACCAGCAAATGGCTGCGCATCTTGTGGAAGAAGGGAAAAATATGGCAAATTCTTTCCTCAAAACTGCCTTGGATGGGGCTGAAACGTCCAGCAGACTCATGGTGATGGGCATCCCGGAAAGAAGGCAAGCCTGGCTCAGGATATCAGGCTTCAAGCCAGAGGTGCAACACAGCATCCTGAACACCCCGTTCAATAGAGAGACACTGTTCGGTGCTCCAGTGGATGAGAAGCTCACCCAACTGAAGAAAGATAACGAGACTGCAAGATCCATGGGGGCCTTGCAATTCAGACGAACAAAGAGGGGCACCCCGTCACAAAGACCTAACTGGAGGGGAGGAAACCAGCCAGGAACATCGCACCAGGCGTTACAGCAATCTCAACAAACCGACACCCAGACACAGCAAGGGCAACAAAAACAACCCTGGCAGTACCAACAAAGAGGCCAGTCCTTTGGCGGGAGATGGAATGGACGTCGACAAAATAGAAGAGGGGGTGGGAGGAAGAATAAACCTTTTCTTCCAGGAGTAGAAGAAAATAACCACAGACAAGTGGTACTCAACATCCTCGCCCTCAGCCTGGGACGACACCTGGTGGCCCCCCGCCCTGGGCACCGCACCCAAACCGACAGACCACGCACGCAACCTGCGCTTCATCCTGGACTCCTCCCTCTCCATGACCAGACAAGTCAACGCCGTCTCCTCGTCCTGCTTCAATATCCTGCGCATGCTACGTACGATCTTCCGGTGGATCCCCACCGAGACCAGGAAGACGGTCACCCAGGCCCTCGTCACCCGCCGACTGGACTACGGCAACGCCCTCTACGCCGGAACCACCGCCAAGCTCCAGAAGAGACTCCAGCGAATCCAGAACGCCTCAACCAGACTCATCCTCGACATCCCCCGACACAGCCACATCTCCGGACACCTGAGAGATCTGCACTGGCTCCCGGTCAACAAGAGAATCACCGTCCGTCTCCTCACCCACGCACACACAGCCCGACACAACCAAGGCCCGAGATACCTCAACAGCCGCATCAACTTCTACACTCCCACACGCCAGCTCCGATCAACCAGCCACGCCCTCGCCGCCATCCCCCGCATCCGTAGAGCCACAACAGGAGGAAGGTCCTTCTCCTACCTGGCCAGCCAAGACCTGGAACTACCTCCCGACCCACCTCCGCCTGACCCGGGACCACCTCGCCTTCAGGAAGCAGCTCAAGACCTGGCTGTTGGAGCAGTAGCAGACCCCCCCCTCCCCCCCCCCCCCCCCCCCCCAAGCGCCTTGAGACCCTCCGGGTGAGTAGTGCGCTATATAAATGCCATGATTAATTGATTGATTGCTTTCAAAATTAGCACAAGATAGACCTGCTAGCCATACATCTACCAGGGAAGGACAATGTAGAAGCAGACTGGCTCGGCAGACAGACATCGGCATCCCACGAGTGGGAGCTCAATGCGCAGGAAACAGAGAAGCTGTTCGGCAAGTGGGGAACATCGTCAATAGACCTGTTTGCAACACGCCAGAATGCAAAATGTCAAAACTTCGCATCCATGGGGAAGGGTCCCTGGGGAATGCCCTATGGATAAGCTGGCCGAAGACATTTGCTTACGCTTTTCTGCCGATCCCTCCGATACAGAAAGTACACAACAAGTGCAGAACCAGCAACATGACTCTGATACTGGTCGCACCGCAGTGGGCCAGGCAGACCTGGTACTCACAGATAATGGAGATTACACAAAGTGCACCCCGCAGATTCGGGAGACGGAAAGACCTACTCCATGTATGATGGAGAGGTGCTGCACCCAGAGCCAGAGAGCCTCAGCCTAGTAGCATGGCTCCTGAGGACATAGTTTGCTCATCTGAAATTACCGGAGAGCACCCTGAGGGTACTACGGGAAGCAAGAAGACCCAGCACACAGAAGTGCTATGTGCCAAAGTGGAAGAGGTTCACACTATGGTGCAGAAGGGAAAAGCTGCACAAGAGGATGCAGAAGGACTCAACAGTGCTTAAGTAACTCAAGCACCTGCTCGAAGAAAACCTGAGCTCATCCTCACTAAGGGTACACCTGGCAGCTATAGTAGCTTACACAAGAGGAGAAACAGGCAAGAGCTTCTTCACATCACAGATAGTAAAGAGATTCCTGGAAGGAGCGAAAAAGATCGCACCACCAAAGAGGGTGCCACCACCGGCATGGAACCTTAATTTATTCCTGACGGAACTCATGAAAGAGCCTTTTGAACCAATTCATAAGGCCTCCCTACAAATGCTAACGATGAAAACCGCATTCTTAGTGGCAATCACCTCGCTGCGCAGGGTTAGTGAACTACAAGCGCTAACGCTGCAAGAATCCTACATCCAGATACACAGTGATAGAGTGGTGATGAGAACGGACCCACACGTTATGCCAAAGGTGGTGTCAAGGTTCCACATCAACCAGACAATACAAATACCAAGTTTCTTCCAGATACCAGCCACAAGCGCAGAAAGGGCACTGCACACTCTGGACGCCAGAAGGTCATGCACTACATAGAGCGAACTAAGGGACACAGGAAAACAAAGCAGTTCTTTGTGTCCTTCGCAAACTGTTTCATGGGAAAACCAGTAACTCAAGGAACCATTGCACGATGGATCGCACAGACAATACATTTGTGCCACAAACCAGCAGGGTAGGAACTGGCAGAGGGGACACAAGCCCACTCTACCAGAACAAGCATTGGAAATGCAATAGGTCTCGCAGTAGTAAAGTTTGAGCTATAGGTGTTATTTATTTTTTATTTATGTGTTGTTTTTTCTAAATAGCTAAATTAATCGCTTTCTTCTTTACAAAGCCAATAGTTATAATTTTTGTAAATGTGACACCTCTAGCATTTGTAAAGCAACATGTTTTGTATTAACGGGACTTATATGTGACTTATATGTATTGATATAAAAAAAATCAATGGCTTTAAACAACAATTAATAATTAATACGTAAATAAAATGGATTTTATTTTATATTGCCAATAGCTTAAAGCTTATTAAATATATTTAGTGAAGATGCTGTGGTTGCGCTGAGTGAGGGTGAGTGAGGGTGAGTGAGGGGTTGAGGGTGAGTGAGGGTGAGTGAGGGGGTGAGGGTGAGTGAGGGGTTGAGGGTGAGTGAGGGTGAGTGAGGGGTTGAGGGTGAGGGGTTGAGGGTGGGTGAGGGGGTGAGGGTGGGTGAGGGTGGGTGAGGGTGAGTGAGGGTGAGTAAGGGTGAGTGAGGGTGAGTGAGGGTGAGTGAGGGTGAGTGAGGGTGAGTGAGGGTGAGTGAGGGTGAGTGAGGGTGAGTGAGGGTGAGGGGTTGAGGGTGAGTGAGGGTGAGGGGTTGAGGGTGAGTGAGGGTGAGGGTGAGGGTGGGTGAGGGTGAGGGGTTGAGGGTGGGTGAGGGGTTGAGGGTGAGTGAGGGTGAGGGGTTGAGGGTGAGTGAGGGTGAGGGGTTGAGGGTGAGTGAGGGTGAGGGGTTGAGGGTGAGTGAGGGTGAGGGTGATGGTGAGTGAGGGTGAGGGATTGAGGGTGAGGGGTTGAGGGTGAGTGAGGGTGAGGGTGAGGGTGGGTGAGGGTGAGTGAGGGTGAGGGTGAGGGTGGGTGAGGGTGAGTGAGGGTGAGGGTGAGTGAGGGTGAGGGTGAGGGTGGGTGAGGGTGAGGGTGAGTGAGGATGAGGTGTTGAGGGTGGGTGAGGGTGAGGGTGAGTGAGGGTGAGTCTTTGCCACTAAGTGTGGCTCCTCGGCCCCCGTGGGATGTCACTGAGTTACTAGTTAAATTAAGGAATTTAGCAAAAGCTAAAGATGGGCTATGATATGGTGCATGTGCTGTGTAAAGGTCTCTGTAGACTTTGTACACTAATGCACCAGCGGCTGATGAATAGGTGCCAGGATCAGCGAGCTAGAGAATGTCCTCTTTGTTCCACCGGCCAACACTGTTGATGCAGTTTGCATTGTTTGCACTATGCAGGTAGCCTAGCCAGACAAGCCGCAGTCAAGGCGGGATGAGCTAAACTTGCCAAGAATGCTATTTGAGGACGTATGTAAAGAAGGGTGTGCCAATTTTGCATATAAAGGACTTGAGTTAGTTACCCTTCGAACATAACCAGTTGGTCTGTGTCCAGCTGAGGTGACTGCTTGCTCTCTCCATCCACCAGAAACTGAGTTGTAAATCAGCACAGGGGTCCAGTAAGCAAACCAAACAGGAGTCTACCCAAATCAAGAGACAGGCACATTTTGCTGCAGTGCGTTCTCATTTGCACGAAACCTTTGACAGAGCTCAACAGCGTGGGGTTACTTTGTGACTGCAGTGACTTTAAAAAGCAGTGAGAACGTTGGACTGCTTAAACTATGCAGCAGTCTAAAGACACACAAATTCAAGAGGGTTGTCTTGATTCTGCCAGATCCGGACATCTTTAGAAAAAAATGTGTGGAGTCAATGTGCGTTAATTAGAGTTGTTGAAACGGAGTCGGAATTCATACGTTTTTACAAACATTCAACACACATTGAGGGCCCTGGGCTCATTAGCTGTTTGGTGACACATTAGGTTCCACTCGCTGCTCATCAAAAGGACTTCCCACTGGGACCTGAAAAGCTTTAGAAAAGAGCCGAGGAGTGTATTAACTTGAAGCACACAGTGTGGGGTTACAAGGCAAAGAAAACGTCCATCTCTGGGGGCCAGGCAATGAAAGCCATGTGTTTGTAAAGCCAGGCGGAAGAGCAGATTAAGAACAGGAAGGAGAATCGAGGTGGCGACAGGCGAAGGCCCAAATCTTCGGGCCGGCGGAATGAAATAACGACCAACGTAAGACAAACAACTTCTTGGGGAACCTGCAAGAAACAGGACTGAGGGGCGGCCATGACGACTGCACTTCACGGATTTTCACTTTTAATTCTTTTTTTATGTTTGTGAAGAGCAAACTTTGACAAACTCGCATACCGAGCGCTGTTTCGTAAATTCACAGTTAAAAAAGCACAAACAAAGAAAACAAGACGGACGGTCGGAGGAGAGGGGAGGGGGGAGGAGAAATGCGACACGGCGGGAAGGGGAGGGGGCGGAGCGGGTTAAATTAAACAAACAAACAAGACGGACGGACGGAGGAGAGGGGTGGGGGGAGGAGAAATGCGACACGGCGGGAAGGGGAGGGGGCGGAGCGGGTAAACAAAGATGGACGTGCACGCGCTTTTAAGCTCAATGCGCATGCGCATTGAGCTTAAAAGTCACGGGCACTGCAAGGAATCGCCACGATTCCTTGCAGTGTGGATAAAGAGTGGATAAGTCCCAATACTCTCGCCTTACTCGATGCGCATGCGCATCGACAGGCGAGACCTAAAAAAAGGAGTTACGATAGCATTCCTAGCTAACACACCCATTCAAGACATATGCCTGGCGGCAACATAGGCTTCAGTGCACACGTTCACGAAGCACTACTGTGTGGATATACAAATGAACAAGGAAGCACAAGTGGGACAGAAAGTGCTTCAACACATATTCAACAACCAACGCTCATCTCCCACCCAGCCGTCACAAATATAACAAACCGCTACAAAGTCTATGCACAGCATAGTGAATCCAGAAAGATTCACGCTGCAAAACTAATAGTTTCGTACATGTCGGTGTAGTTTTGCAGCTTGAAGATCTTTCTGGATTCACTAGCGAACCCACCCGCCTCCGCCAGAAAGATGAGGCTTTAGAGAAAGGTGGTAAAAACAAAGACAAGACTGAAACAGACACCTTGGAGGTTAAAGCGGTGAATCACTTACTTGAACATTGCCATCGACTCGGAAACAAAACACAAAACGAGATAAAAGAATCTGATGATGGCGCCCAAGGGTGGGAGCTTCCGCAGTAAGAGTGCCGACGTCACAGGAAGGACACCAAAAGGTGGGACGTCGAGGCCCACCTGGGCTACGAAAAAAACAAAAAATAATAAAACAAAGAAAAGACTACGATTCCGGACCCAACCACTAGACCGCAGAATAATGCACAGCATAGTGAATCCAGAAAGATCTTCAAGCTGCAAAACTACTCCGACAGGTAAGAAATTATTCGTTTTCCTGTAGAAGCTTCGGTCCAAGCCCATTATGGACTTTATGAATTGGACAGAGGGACTTGAAAAATGCATATCTAATTCACTGGTAGTCAGTGGATTTCTTTAAAGACTTCAGTTGCCAAGTCAAACCTGGGTTTTTTTCATTGCTAACTTAGCAGTTAATACCTATTACAGACAAAAGAAAGGATCCTCTCTGAGCACCACAATATCGTTTCTAAGTTAGAAGTAGTGTCACAAGTATAAGCAATCCAGAATCTGTAGTAGGCACAATCAAATCAAGTAGTACAGTTAATGAACCAAAACATCTGTAGTTCATTGGTCACCTATATTGATCACATTATTGTAGTCCATTTCTCATGTCCGAAAGTGTGAAGATAAGTAGTCCAGTATCGTAATAAGTTCTCCTTTAGTCAAATATACACTCAAACGCAGTCAATATTCCAAAATGGATCTTCTTTATTTTCTTGAATGGAAATTTCTACAACCAAATGCAGCCAGCGCAGCCAACATGTGCTTCGTCAAGCACGAGTATGTGCAAATGACTTCCTCAGGGCTGCAACCCAAACATATCAAAAATATATATGTCAATCAATTATGTACACAAATAACACTATTTGCAATGCTAATCAATACCTATTACACATATAACTTTTTGAACAGGTAATCTGGTGCTCCAATCAGAAGAGAATTACAATAATCTAGCCTGCTCAGAATTGTACTAACAATTTCCTGGCAGACTGAGGTAGTAAGAGACAATTTTTCTGAAGTTCCTCAACAGTCCCTGACATGTAGCCACTGTTCTGTTGACATACGCCTCCATGGCGGCGTATATCATCGATCAAAACTCCTAAGTTCTGAACTGGTTAAACGGAACCTGGGCTAATGTCCTTTGACCAGAGCCAGAAATTACACAGCAGTGGTGGCTGTATTTTTCCCGAGGAGCAGCACAAAAATTTAGTTTTGCTACTGTTGAATTTGAGAGTGTTTATGCTGAGCCAATTGGCCATCTCTCCTAAGCAGGCATGAAATGTTTCAAACCGAATCATTGTTGTCAACAGACCATATTAATTTAGTGTGCCACTTGTAAATTATGCTGATGACACTCAAGGTTTTAATCATTGTCAATAGCTGACCCCTGAGGAACACCATGCTGAATTGGCTAAATTCAGACCTATATGGAGGAAGGGATATTGCCTGGTATCCACCAGTAAGGGCGGAATCAAAACAGTCAAGGAGGACACCACCTATCCCTATCTCCCTAAGTCTGGTATGTAGAATATGATGGTTGACCGTGTCAAAGGCAGCGGATCCAGCAGAATTAAGACTGCTATCCGACCACCATCAGCCATCATTCTTAATTCATCTGTTGCTGCTGCCAATGCTTCCTCCATAGCATGGGCTGATCTAAAACCCATTAACGGGAGCAAAGAAATTGGCCGGTAGTTAGAAGGGTCCCTGTTATCGATCTTAGATTTCTTTAACCAGGTCATTAAGGATTGATTGCAATTTTATTGTAATGCTGGAAATAAGTCCACATATGGGAGTACTGGTGGCTGACCAACCCTCCTTACAGACCGGTTTGACAATGAGATCAACCCCTCCCAATCTCATCTTGAGGTTGCTGCTTAGTGCTGGAAAAAGCAGCAATTTACCTCAAGACCCGAAGTTCCCTATTGGAATAAACCAGTCTTGTTCCATTTCCACGTGACCGATACAGAACTGGCAGCATTGCTGGCGCTGACCACTTCCAGGATGCTGATGGGCGCAGACAGGTTTGCCTTTGGCACGCCTGCTGCACATTCCTGCCAGGATGCCCCTTAAGTATTTATTTATTTATTTATTTTTAAAGTTTTATATAGCGCGAACAAGATCTTTGCAGATATCAGAGCGCTTTACAGAAACAGGGGGTAGGGGCAACAGGAGGGTGATTACACAGCTTATTGGGTTCAATATAGTAGTCAGTAGTAAGTGAGTAACATAATAGGAAAGCAGTCATGTATAGATAAAATAACAAAAAACAATCAGTTAACCAATAATACAAAAACGGAGTAAAGTCTTTGATTTTTAAAGTCAGGAAGTACCCTTCCTGTTCAAAGTCAGAACGTATAGACCGATCACTTTGCATCCAAAATAGCAGTAGTCAAGCAGTTCTGCCAAAAGAATGCTCCCAACAAAAATAAAATGGTAGTGCCAACAAAGTTTAACGGATAAACATGAGTCTGCTTCTTCTTTTTTTGAGATCTTTGGTACTGAGTTTATCAACAGAAAACGTAGTTTCCCTTATGGGTGATTGGATACTTCTTAATCAATTGATCTTATTATGATTATTGAATAATATGGTAATAACTTGCATCTTTTGAATTTCCTACAATGTTCTCTTCTGCCTGGCTCATAGATATTGGGCCTACAGTTCATGATGTATGTACTGTTAATATTGTGGTGCCATCCCAAAATTGAACACATGTTCAGAAAAACCTCAGGAGCTCAAACCTGTCTTGACCACATCCTACCCTGTTACTAGGTGGGCTTGTGCGCTTAGTTTAGTCTTATTTTGTTTACAAAAAAACAAGGGAACCCAAAGGTATGTCGCAAGCACCTTAGGCAGTATCATATTATACAAGACAGTGGTCCCTGCTTGCGGACAAAATAAAGTACAGAGCCAATAATCATACACCTAATAAGTGTTAAGTCTTTTGTCCAGCCGGACAAGAATTTTATTTTCGCGTTCTAGTTGGTAAAACAAGATGTATGGACAAAATAACAAGTGGGCACAGCCGTGACCCACAACATTCAAGACAAAACAACGAAAGGAATGGCCAAAAAGGGCAAAGGAAAAGTATGTCTGTGTACTTGTAGTCAGTGTTACAGACGTGAATTTTTATAAACACACCATTGCATTTCACAATATTTCAATATCATATTGCATAAGGTTTTTTTTAAGGTCGACGACGTTTTGATGCCTTATTTACATGTGGGGCATCATCATCAGGACAAGAAATTAATCATTGTTGTCTTATACATTCATTATTTACACTATGCCTTTGTCGCATTACTGCGTACATAACTTGGCAGGGTCCGAAGTTATTGTGGAGATTACTAGTGGCTGATAGGTGTATCAATGAAGTCACGTCCAGAGTAATTGTCGTCTGGATCCAAAAACGGGTCTGAGCGCGATAGCTCGATTTGTCAAGGCTGGAGGCGCTGTGGCTGGTACGGCAGTCTGATAGTGACAGTAACATTAACATAACAGTAAAATTTGCGTCTGTAACCTCTCCTTTGTAACAAGTCTATGACAAATATTCTGGTGGGCACCTGTTCAAAGCTAGGATTTTGTCCTTCAGTTAATGGACAGGAGGCAAACCACACTGCCTTCCTCAGGGAGACTCATAATTCCTGCTAAAGACCCCGCTCAGGAAAGCTTAGTAGTCCGAGCATCCACTAGTAATTTGAACTTTAGTGCATTCCTATGTGCTCAGATTTTCAAAATTTGGGGTGTGTCTCGGCTGGGTCCGTAACATATAATAAAATATTGTCCTCATATAGCGATATGTTTCCTCTAAAAATCAGGACTTCTATGAAACCATCCACCACTTGGCAGGCTCGAACTACACAGTCCAAATGCTACAATATGAGGGCAAACAGCAGGGGGAACAGGGGACAACCCTGTCTAGTGCCTCGTTGAATAGGCCAGCTCGTCGAGACCACCCCATTGACCCAGACTTTAGGCTCGGGCGCATGGTATAGAACTGCCCACCATTCCCTAAATATAGGACCAAATTAAAACGACTCCAGGGTGCCTCACATAAATGAATGGTATTGAACGCCTTCTCAGCATCCAGTGATAGAAGCAGATGGGGGCTAGCTCGACCCTGAACCGTGTCCATCCAATTAGCCTGTCGCCGTAAGTTAAAGCGTGTGGCACGCTTCGGCATAAAACTGTGTTGGTCTCTATGTATCAGGAGGGCAATAACCGTCAAGAGACGCATCGCAAGAATAGTGGCCAGAATCTTTGTTTCAATATTGAGCAGTGATATGGGTCAATAGGACAAACATTCTTCCGGGGGCTTCCCTATTTTATGAATTACAGCTACGGTAGCCATTCAGAGATCTTTTGGGGGAATCCCTTGTTCTTTTGACGTCTTGAACATATTTAGTAAGTATTGTAAATTGTTGTGTCTTGTAAAGCGCACTGCTACCCGGAGGCCTCGTAGCGCTATAGACCGCTGGGGAACCCGTCCTGGCTTTCCCTGTGAGATAGTCCCTCCTGGGGGTCTCCAAGGTGAAACCAGGCATCCCCGGCGTTTGTGTGGGGCCGTTGTGGAGATGAGGCAAGCTAATGCCCAGAGTTGCCGAGTGTGATCCCTGGTCGGAGTAGGCACCGATGCGAGAATTATCAGTCCGCTGATCCTGGTCCAAGACCCTGCCGCGTCGGGAATCGAACCCTGGTCCCGGGCCGTTCTCTGCACTCGGGTCTGCCGCCTCTAACCAGTGAGCCACACCTCTCCACACCAGTGAGCCACACCTCTCCACAATGGGGCCAGCAGGCTATTATTTAATTTACAGTATTCCGCTCGGAGTTTTCCCTGACTTTTGGCGGACAATGGCTTGCGTGACCTCTTCGAGAGTTAGGTCTTCCTCTAGCCTGTCCCTCTCCTGGGAGAGTGACGGAAGCTCAGTTGTGTCTAAGTATTGGGTATTTGCGCCTCACTCGCTTGTGATTTATCTGCGTATAGTTCCGTGTAGTATCGGGTAGTGGCTCCCTGTGTGTGTGTGTGTGTGTGTGTGTGTGTGTGTTCGTGTGCTTGTGTGTTTTCGTGTGTGTGTGTTCGTTCGCTCGAATGGACATTACCCATCTCAACTTAATTTCCTTTCTGCCCAGCCATACAAGCAATTTCCATGCCCTATCGCCTGTCTCGTAAGTCTGTGTTGGACTGCCAATTCTTGAGGTTGTTTGCCATTTTTGAACATCTGCCAGGCTGCTACGTGGGCATCCCTCCATGTGTCATGAGGCAGTACTGTCTGGATAACCAGGTTCGGCGGAAGGAGCATTTCGTATGATCTGTCCTGCAGAATTTCCTGGTCTTAAACATTCCACAGACCCACCGTATTGGGAGGTACTACTTTTGTATCTATTCATGAGGTCAGGAATATGTGGTAAGAAGTCTCAGAAGAACAAGTTTTTAACCTTTGGGAATGTCTTTTCTGGTAGAGCAACTGGGAGATTAGACTGACACACCCTCCTCCCCGTTCCATCCAACAAACTTATGCAGTCCTTTAATAAGATTCCAAATTGGTAGTCTGCGCAGAGTCATATTCCGATTTCAATGGCTGCACATCTGTCGACCCGGACGGATATCAGGAAAACTGATGTTTGCATGCAGAGGTGATGCAGATATAGTGGTCCCGACAGTTGGCAAACTCAACGCCACCTATTGACACGCAAGGGAATTGCTACCAAAGTTTCCGTATCCAGTCATGCCTGGCTGAGTGGGTTAATTCACAAGGTGAGTAATCTGCGGTTCAATAGTCTCTTCCAGACAAGGCATTACTGAAGGTAAGTAACTTGTTCGTTAGGGTTTCACTGCCATGCATGCAGTTTTTTTTTTTTAAAGGGCTCAGATAAGGATCAGCCCTAAACATCCCCCTCCCCCAACCCATCCCCCAGTACATAAGAAATATTTTGACAGTATTCTAAATAAACCAATGTTTCATTATGCTGCCATGTAGGGGCCTTTTTCCAGATTGTATAGCTGTTTGAATCAACTTGCATCTGCTTGATTACCTTTCAATGTTTTATCCACTTCAGGCAAGCTGTGGTGAAAGGTTCACTTCCACATCCATTCGCCTTGACCTTATTTGGTGACACCTTGTTTTGGACTGACTGGAACACTCACTCTATTCTGGCCTGCAACAAGTATACTGGGGAGGAACGTCGTGAAGTTCACTCTGGCATCTTTTCTCCTATGGATATACATGCTTTTAACCAGCACAGGCAGCCCAGTGGTAAGTAAGCTTTCTTTATTCAACATGGTGTACAGAGGAGCTTACCACCGTGGAAATGGGAAAAATTGCTGGTGCTCTTTGCTATGTCTAATGATGTTTAACTCATTTTGGCACGCTCTCAAATGAAGTTTATTTAAAATGAAGTTTATTTAAACATCACCCTGACCTATTTGTGTACACAAATACCCATGCTTCCTTTGGAGAAAAAAATCCAGTTTATGGTCCAAGCTAGCATTGTTCAAAGCAGTTATAAATAACACAATTCCTTCAGCGTGGATATTGCATCTCCTGAGTTACCTTGTATGCTTGACCCTCATTTCCATGTTTCCCTAACCAATGAGGACTTTGAACGGTCACCCAGTCTTGTGTTTCTTTTATGCTTACTCGCGGTTATTTGATATTTGTCTCCGCTTTTTTCCATCACTTCCTGGATTTTTTTGGGTTTTGGAAATCGTTCCTAGCATCTATCCCTCATTCTGTTAATTGCCTTACTTTTGGAGAAGTAAAAGTGGTAATTGCAATGACCACCCCATCATGCTAATGGCGTCAGTCGGTTTTGTATTGCTCATTGAAAAATGTGGCTACATCTGAAACTGGTACGAGAGAAGGACTAGAAAGTGGGTGCGATTTGTGGATTTGGACAGGTAGAGTTTAAATTCCTATAAACACATGATACTCTGATCTTAAGTCATGCGGTTCTTTGCACCTTCTTAGCCATGATGCATCACATCGGCCTTGTTCCCCCCTCGCCCCCCAATAGTTATTTACTCAAATGGTCTACTGATCTAAAGATGGTGAGTAATTGTGTAGCAACATGCTAAGGTTTGTGGAATTTTGCAAAATGCTACCTTACTTGGGATTTTCAGCTATGTTTAAGCCTTTCTTCACTAATTGTAGATCAGTGCCCCAGATCTCCGAGTTCTTTTTTTTATTTTTATTTTTGTATTTTTTTTATTTTTTTTTACGTAGCTCAAAATTATAAGCTTTGAGGGAGGAAGTAAGCTAAACTAAATATTGTAGCTCATGTTACGCTACAGGGGGAGTCCCCTTTCATAACCCCCTTTAGTTTTACACCATTGGGTGAACGCCGTAATCCGCTTCTTGCAAGAAGCGGAACTTTAACTGGTGGGGCCTTCACTTTGTAATAAAGAGATACGATCCTCCACATTAGGAATAATTCTTCTCTCTGATGTTTTTCGTTACATCTTTAGGTTTTGTGGTACAGAGGTACCCCAGTTCCCAACGTCGGCAGTGCTGGCCACACCCTCTCGCCTTGCTTTTTACATGTAGTAGGCGCAAACCCAGAAATAGGCTAAAGATGAACAGATCTTCAGAACTAAAAATGACGGCTGCTCACAGACATAGTTGTAAGACTACAAGCTCATGTTTATTATAGTCCTGTTTTCTTCATTTGAGGGCGGTGCTTGTTTTAAGCTTCTTTTGGTAGTGCGCTGGCTAGTTTTTGCCTTCTTTCTTAGTGAAAGTGTGGTGTTGGATTTCAGACATTGACTATGCTTGCTTCTCTGTTTTAGTGAGTGACACTTTGGATTAAAGCAGCTGGGTGACCTCTTTCGGTCCAGGTTCAACATGGCTAGCAGCCATTCATATTGACAGCTCCAATAGCTCTCGCGTTGTTGAGACCTATTGGCTTTGCCAATGTCTGTTTTATTTTTTTTCCACTAGTGTAATACCTGCCAGTTTTTGTCAACATGCAACTTCAAACCTAACCAGTCTACTTTGTAATTTGCAGCTACTAACCCCTGTGGAGCCCAGAATGGTGGCTGTTCGCACTTGTGTTTGATGTCTCCTATGGAGCCTTACTATCGGTGTGCGTGCCCAACCGGTGTACGTCTTCTGGAGAATGGAAAAACCTGTAAAGATGGTGAGTTTCCCAGGTCTTGTGAGCATAAAAATTATCTTTAGTTAGATGTTTGTTTATTGGGGCGCTTAATTGCACATATTAACTGTGTGAATAAATGTACGCATTGCCACTCACTCCGCTTTGTGCAGACTTGGATTTCGAACACACCGCAAAAGAGGGAACAGTTAATGGTGAACACATTTGCTGGCAAGATACGTTTGAAATATATGGAACTCACGGGGTTAAGAATTGAGATGATTATTTTATTTTTAAAAAGATGCAGAATGACACGGAATCTTTACACACGTCGCAGAAGAACCAGGATAAATTCTTCAATATAGTGAGGTATATCTTTATTGTATGTGCTTAATATTAAAGACTATACAAATTGAGCTAAAAGGAAAGCGTTCATGAAACCAATTATTAATAAATATATAACATTTGAGTGATTGTCAAAGTACCTTCGAGTGCAAGCAGCATTGTTACAGTAGATAGATATTGGAGAGTAAAAAAGCAGTTGCAAACAGTCCTCCAAGTGGGCTGGTCATAGTATAATTTAACTAGTTATGATGAGATTAACGGTGATCCGTTTCTATATAACCGTTCTTTTTAAAGATGCTGGGCTTGTGTTTTAGCGTGTTATATGAGAAACTTATTTGAGGGACTTGACTTCCTCAGTCGTTGTTTAGGGTCCTGAACCTGCTGTAGGCGCGATTAATGAATCTTTTCAAACTGTCATTTAAGGTCATTTTTTCTGGATGTAATGCCACTACGATGCTCTGCCGGCAGGCCTGAACTCCCAATTTGTTCCTCTCAGCCCTTAGTTTTAATTTGTGCGAGCCCATCATTTCTGGGCAGACGCAGAATACATGCTCCAAGGATTCATCTGATGTGTCACAATTTATGCATTTAATTTCCTCTGATGGCCACCACCAGTGAGCTAAATGTTTAAAAGAGTGCCACTTGCCCAGTCTGAGCACCATAAATCTTAGTCTTAAGTGCAAAGAATATGTGCAAGCAAGATATACCGATGTAGAAGTCAGCTGATATGAGTTGATTACAGCCCATGCATGCTTGCGTTTAGCTAGAGTTGCTCTGTCTTCTTAATATAAAGAGTTGGATTTGTTTCTTTATACTTAGTTTAAAAGCATTTTCACTTGGGTTTAGGTCCTACAGTTCACTCGCGGACAATTGCAACATACAGTCCTAAAAAAAAGGGCGATGTGACTCGCCTGGTCCCCTGGAACTAATGTCTGTCCATAACAGGGACTCCAGCAAACACTCTGGCCTGTCTCAGCTTGTGGCATAAGTTAAAGAAAGAGCCGGCACTTAACGTTTGATGGTTGAGGAGGCCAAGCTCCAATCTGACCTGGGCGGCAGACTATTTTATAGATATTTGTTACATGTTAGTTCAGCGCAATGCTGAGCTTACCCAATAGAATTTTGGATCTGTAGGATAAGGCTATCGTAGCTCACATGACTTCAAGCATTGGAAGTAGACTTGGACCTGTTGGCTTTCTTGAAAGTTTGGATAAGCTAACTTGAACGGTCATGGCTTTTGTAGCTATTTTTCCCCAGTGCTTAACAAAGGCGCCCTTCCCATCAATGTGGATCCCCGGGTACTTCTTTCTGTTCTGCTGTAATCCCGAGATTACTGTATGTCCAACTACCTCCTCAGAACCTTTTCATGCCAAAAGTTACCACTTGTGTCCTCTTTAAGTTAACCTCCAAGTTATTCTTGATTGTATAACTGTATAATTGATTTAACAGCCGTTGCAACCAGACCCTCGTGAAGGTAAAGCAAGCGACCTAGTCAGCTTATAGGAGGTTGTTAATCTCGACTCCACCATTCTTTGGAGGGTGACTGTTTACTGTGTTGAGTATCAGTGGAAGGTCAGCTATAAACAAGTTGGAAAGAAGGGGAGCTAGCAAACATCCCTACTTAACTCCCTGTGATGTGGGTATTTTTCTTGATAGATACAAGCCGTCCCCGAGCTTGACTTGGATCCAGGTATTGGTATGCAATTGGAGGAATACCTCAAGGAGTTTAGCTGAAATTCCCTTTTTTGATCGCTTAGCCCAAAGTGACTCCCTCGGCACATTATCAAAGGCTGTTTTGTAGTCCACAAAGCAGCAGTGTAGTAATGTGGACAAGGTTTTTGCTATATCAATACAAATTGATAGGGCCAATAGGTTGGTCAGTGTACCTGACTTTGCTATGAAACCGGTTTGGTTTCTTGGGATCAATCTTTTTTGACCAACCCACTGTCTCAGATCCTCTAGGAGAAGGCTGGCGAAGTATTTGGCTTCATTGTTAAGTAAGGCTATCAGCCTATAGTGCTGTGGGCTAATCAAGAACCACACTTGTAGATTGGATGAATTAGCGCCCCACACCAAGGTCCAGTATAATTGCACTCCAGAGGGTGTAGTCAAAGAGGGTTAACTGGTTGGCCCAGAATGAGATGGTTAAAAAAGACCCTGTGGCAGGTCATTTGGCCCTGATATTCCCTCTGATCTTGCCTTAGATATTATTTTGACCAGCCTATTTTACGTAAGGAGGATTTCTACACATGGGGATTGCTCAAGATCTTGTGATGGGGGTTATTATTCTAGTCAATAGGTGACTGTTTCATTCTCCTGCGTGGAGGTGACTGGTCAAAACTTTTACCCATTCTTGTTCTGAAATGTTTGCGCTGCCCAAGCCGGTGTACCCGTTTATTTGCCTGTTCACCAGCTCCCAGAAATTCCCTAAACTGGGGTTTTTAATTGCGGAAATGAGTGCACCAGAACTGCTGGAGATGTTGTTTCTTTGTGTGGCATTCCAGTCTATCATTTGTTTGTGCTATTTTGTAAGCTATCATTGACTCTGTAGTCATTGGGTTCAATCGACTATTCGGAGGGCTTTGTTCCGAATTTTCTATAACACCGTGGTTTGTGTAGAAGTATTGTTGTGTTTTACGTGAACATGTTGGTGAGCTGGCTTTTAGAATTCTCTAAGAAGTGGAGTACAAAAATTAAGCCAGCCATTTAATGGGGAACTGGTCGTCGGGTTAACATGTAGAATGAGTGGTTTGCCCTCTTTCATGATGATGATGGTGGTGCTGATGGCAGAGTTGGATTTTAATCGCTTTAGATTTTCTGAGTGAATACCTTAGCTTTTGATGATTCGTGGAGTAGGTTTTGAGGCAATGGTGGTAATCTGTGGGCAGTGATCACTCGAAATATGCGAAAATACTGTAATTTTCAATAATGTAAATAATTCAGCATTTCAAATGGAATTGTTTGGGTAGGAGCACCAGTTTGTCCAGGTTCATTTTGGCGGGGTGTTTAGTGGAAACCTGTCCATTAAGATGAAGCCCACACTAAGAAGCTGTAAAACCAAGAGTTCACCTAGGTTGCAGCGCAGTTGGCCCTTTGTTTTGCTTGAACCGTAAATCCATATGGAAGGATTAGGGGAAGACTTTCTAAATCCTTGGGGGGGTCCCTTGAAAGAGGTTGGTGTTTAAGTCTCCTGTGAGCAGACAGTCTACTTGAGGAAAGTCTCCGACCAGGCCGTATGGAATTGCAATTAGCCAGTTTAGCCGCTCCAGTTTGCACTATGCCTAAGAATCAACAAGGGGCGATGCTGTCTCCACGTTTTGATGTTGATTCCAACCGTTAGCTCTCTTGAAAAAATATTGGTTCGATGTTACTCTTTAGTCTGCATGAAGTGTATATGGATAAGCCCCCACTAGAGCAACCACATTTGTGATCTCTGGCTGCCATTTCCAGCATTCGATAAATCCGGTTATGGGCTGACTTTGAGAGGCCTATGTTTCCTGTATAGCAAGGAGATCGTAGCCTGAAAAAAAGTTGAGTAGCTCTGGAGAGACTATTTTATGTTGGAGGCCTCTGATATTCAAGGAACACAGGACCGGAGAGAGCTACAACGGGAATTAAGTTGAGTTTGACAGTTTTGATTGTGAAATGTTAGTGACCACTTAGGGTAAAGTTAATTCGAGCAGCTTTTGTTGAGACACGTTGTCGGTTCAGGCTAAACCGCAAGAAGACAGGGCTGCTGGTAGCCAGCTCAAGTCTGACTTGGTATGCAAAGTTCGAGATGTAGTCGTGGCTTTTCTTTTGGAACTACGTGGCTTTGAGCACTATGGTATTGGGCACAGTTTGTTTGTGCATCGCTCAGGTGTTTCGTGTAAGTTTACCAGCGTCGTTTGTGGAGTTACCTGTGTGATTGGAAAGCCTGGTTCTCTATACGAGCGGTTTTTGATTCCCCATGCCTTAAAAGGCTCTGTGCTAGCCTGGAGAGTTTGTACCCAGGTAGGAGAGTTAAATGTTACCAATGTAGCTTCTGAGGGTTGTCAACCTATAGGAAGGAGGAATTCTATGTACTTGCTGGCATGTGTTTCCAGAGTACCGAAGCCAGGTATAGCTTTTTGTAATTTGAGGATGTTGCTCCTGTTTAGGATGTCTAGCCTAATAGTAACTTGACTTTTGCAGAATCAGCGAGGACATCCTGTTGCTGGGCACTTGTCTTTATTAAATCAAGATTTTCTGCAGGTGGCCTTAATCTAATTCCAGGTCTGTGCGTGCTTTTTTCTCCTAGCTCTGGGAAGGCAGGCTTGTTGGGCTTGTTAGTTTGTTTACACAGCCGACAGCCCACCTTGTGCAGAGGTCAAGGGTGTGGCTTGCTGCACATTGAGGGGACCGCTCTGCTCGTGTAGTTCGCTATGTATGTCGGATAAGCATGGGCGAATTTTGCGGATCTCGCGTTCGCGAATTTTGCGGATTTGCGAATTCGCAATCCGCAAAATCCGCGAATTTGCGGATTTTTTTTTTTGTGTTCGCCCGTGTTTCTGCCAGTTCGCGAGGGTTTTTACAATTTCGCAATTTGCGAACTTACCTGTCGGGTCGCAAGTTTTGCGAACTTGTTGTTTCTACGTGTCCAGCCTGTTTGGGACACTCTTCTTCATCACTGCCACTCTCTGTCACCACTGCCACTCTCTGACTACTCATGCCACCCTCTGGCCCACCCATGCCACCCTCTGTTTCATCACCACACCCTCTGGTTGTCCAGTGTACATTATTTTCGGAAAAGCAAAGCACACCTTCCCTGCCTCAAGTGACCTGAATTAATTTGGGGCTGATTAATGTGTCACAGAATATTTTTTTAGCTGGCACCTGCTTCCTTAGTGCGCCCTGATTAGTGATCTTTTGCACTTGCTAAGTGCTTTCATTGTTGCAAAATTAGTTACAACACCTGCCCTGCCCCAACTGACAATAATGAATTAGGGGCTGATTAATGGATTTTAACTTCCAGCCTGGCTCCTGCTTGTCTCCCTTAGCTGTAATTCAGGACCTTTGTGGCATATGTGTAACTATTCTGAGGTTCAGAGCAGGGTCACATAATAGTTGCAACTGGCAACTGAACTCTGGAGGGGCCCCTCAGGAAGCACTACAGGAAATGGCTACTAATGATGAGCCTGAACTTTTGAACCTGGCAAGTACTTTCAGTTTTGCTAAGATCGTATTTCTGCAATTTAGCACTTATTCGCGGGGCGCGAAGTTGTACTGGGAAGCCGCGAACTCACGCGAACAGTGCGAGCAGTGCGAGCAAAATTCGCGGATTTGCGGATTTTGCGGGAGATTCGCGAATCTCGCGGATTGCGGATTTCCCGAAAATCCGCAAAATCCGCGAGCGGAACGGATTTTCCGCCCATACCTAATGTCGGAGGCGCTTATAATCTGTGGATGTAGCTGTTATGCCCTCTCCTTGATGATGCTATGAGCCTGTTCCGTATTTGTTGTAAACAGATGGTACAGTTTATGGGGGACAGAAGCAATTTTTGAGATGGGTTTTTTTAGTTGCTTGTGTAATCTTTTCTTTTGCCTGTTACTGAGCGGTCGTGGAGATTGTGATTTGGCATATAAAGTGAAGTTCACTACTGAGGGCTGGCTAATGTCCTTGTTTTGGTGAACTGACTGAGCTGAGACATTCCCGACTTGAGGGCTCAGTGGTGAGTTTGCCTGACCGTGAAGTTTAAATGGTGAGACTTGCCCATTGAATGTGGTCTTGAGCACCGCGTTGGTGGTTGCCACAGGATTTGTTGTCTGACACTGATCCGAAGGCACCTGACTGCATTTTTTTTGTGGCCGGTGCAAATAGGGTGTAATAGGTGGCTCATGTTTCTAATGCTCACTTTTTCCTGCGGCTCTTGCCAAACACTTTACTTCATCCAGAACATTGTTAAGGAATATCAGGAGAGATAACAAACTATAATTGGTGAACCACAGCAAACGAACGGAACCAGGTTTGAGGTTGATTGTGCCCTTACTATTAACTTGTTCAGATTTTGCACCTTGCTGTCAATTACCTGCCGTAAATATGGCTATGGTGTTCAAGAGGTCCACTTGTATATCTAGTATGTCCAAGTGATAATTTAGTGCCAGAACGGTTGTTTGGAGTGTTTGCAGCAATTGAGACCATACCACTGATGTAAAAGCTAATTGGGGCTGGATTAAGGTTCCTGTTTGGTGGATCGTATGAATTGGCATGAGACTGTTTCGGGGCGGGTAAACAGTTATCTCGACTTTAGCTGTGGAGGTCTTACCCCTGGTGACTCCGACCTGTGGAGAGGGTAAGTACTAGCCACTGCTCCTGGTAATTTTTTAATGGAGTCTAAGAGGGTGGAGGCTCGCTGGGGGGCCTGGTGGGCCACAAAAGTTTGTTGGTATATTAAAGACGTTTTCCCTTGTTTCACTTGCTTATTTGCTGTCTTGGGTTGTTGACGAAACTGGATCATGCACAGAGGGTTCGTCTTGGTTTTGTGAAGGTATTCGCAGTGGGCTCTGGCATGTCCAGGGTATTTTCGGGTGACTTCTTTGAAATGTCTGTGAGTCCTACTGTGCCTAACTTGGATTTTCTATGCCTTTTCAAACCTGGGGTGGCCCTTCTTGTTTGTCCGGATTGCATTTCTTTTCTTGTGTTAGCCTTTAAGGCGCCGCCACACCTACCCACCGACTATGGGTCCTCTTTAACATCCAGGGGGGCGGGCACTAATTAACTTGACCGTTGCACCCTCATGTGAGGGTTCGGAGGGCATTCCAGGGCATCCTGATGTCACCTTTCATCCTTTTTTACTTTCTTCACTTCTTGGCCCTAACCCTAAACCACAGGGGCCCAGAGGATCCCAAGCTCGAGGCCACTGAGCTTGATACTGTGTCCCTCTGCCCGTTCTGTCAACTCCAGAGTGCGTCAGCACTAAGATGACCAAAAGGTGCACCATAATCGGCTAGGTGCAGGGTGCTGGTATACGAGTGGGTGCTGGTATGCTGAAGCTGTTGAGCACAGGGCACAAGAAAAGAGGAGCTGAAAGAGGAGCTGAAACAAATAGCTGAGGCAACTGGGATGGTATGGGTGCGTGACTGCACTACTGATAGTCAAGATTATTGGTGATTGGTTGTTGAATATGTTGCCCCCACCCCCCTTTTCCTGGGGGCCTTTGAAGTACGTATGTAAAAATAACAGCCTAAGCTATTTGTTTCAATTAATGGTTAAAAACGCTTTATAAATGTTACAAGTTATTTTGAGAGGTTTTACCAGCTGCTCGTTAGAAGTGAGCTTTGCTGTACCTACGCACACCAAATACTTGTGAAGTCCATTTGTAAAAAGTCTAGGTATCAAAATCAATGTCAAACTCGCACTGACCATCCAAGTGACAACCGTGGTCGGAACCTGCGTGGGCTTGCTGAGGCAGATAAGGAAACTATCACCCCTCCTGTCATTTTCCGCTATGCGGACGGTGGTGACAGCATTGCTCTTGTCGCAACTGGATCATGGCAATGCGCTTTACATTGGACTACCGGAAAAGTTGCTAGGCAAACTACAAGTTGCAATGAATGATGCAGCCAGGCGGGTCTTCAAGCTCCCCAGACGCTCGCGGAATACCCCCCTGCTGCAAAAACTTCACTGGCTCCCTGTCAAACAGAGGGCTAGGTTCAAGGGCCTCTGTATCGCCCACAAGGCCCTACATGGACAAGTCCCAAGATGCATCAAAGAGAGACTGGGGAAGTACGTCTCCAGTCTCACCCTCCAGGCCAACCAGCCTCCCCACGGTTTAACCACACGACTAAAGGAGGGCGAGCATTTTTTGCCCTCAACCTGCAACTCTGGAATAAGTTACTGGGCCACATGTGGTTAGAAAACCCCCTCCTCCCTTTATGAAAAAAACTGAAGACCCTCCTTTTCACCGAGGCCTGGGCATAACGCAGAGTTATCAGGGGCTTACCTTCACACTAGGTGGCTGGCTGTGACTACTCTCTCAGTGCTTGGAGACCTGCCGGTATTAAGCGCTTTATAAATTGCAATTAACATATTTATATAGATATATGTACTTTATTGTTGAATGTTGAAATGCTGTATTCTCGTTTTGACATTAGTCTTTTTATTGCAGGCTAAAATGTTTGCTGCGATCTGTCTTGGACAGTTAAAGATTACTGGTTCAAGCAATTATAAGTCGATGACCATCTACCTTTCCTGTTCGGCGTTCTTGTGATCAGTATGATACTGCATGCTACGGTGTAGCGCTACTTGACATTTTGAATGCATGGTTTGGTTTTGCTACGTAGAGTGCTAGAGTTTGTTGTATATTATTGTTTGAGGCTCAGCATTGAAAGTTTTGTGTTATGGTTTGAATGCATGGAGTGGGTCTGCAGTGTTATTTATCTGAATATGAACTTCAGTGCATGAGATTGCTTTACTGATTACTCAATCCATTGCCCTGTAAAGTTTGGTTAGGTTTACAGTGTTAATGTTTTAGATTCAGATTACTCCCCTGTGCACGTTATGTTTGCATGCATACTCTTTTCGTGCTGGAGAGCCTTATGAAGTGTTGCTGTTGTGTAGATTGTGAGTTCAACAAATCATCTGGCTTTTTAATTTAGAATGTTCTAAATGTAGGATTAGCTTACAGCCTGGGTTTGCATTGTAGGACAGCAATTGGGGCTATTAGGATTCTTTATTGCGTCATTTGGGTTTGCGGTGTTGTCGCTTGTGATTTTTTTCTGTTATTTAATGGTGCTTAGTTAGTGAAATCCTATATCCTAAAAATAGAGTGCAATTGTTTTTACTGGAGAACATTTGGTAACCTTCAGATTGGTGTCAGTTGCTTAGGATGAGAAGGGGTTAGAAGTTTATGATGTGTGTTTTGAATGGAGTGAATTTATATTGTAGAATGCTGTGGGTGTTAGATGTTTTGAAATGGTTGTGATAAGTATAGGAGATGGTGACGTGAAGCCTATTTAGTCTTTATTCATGCCACGTAGTTGCTCATGAGGTCAGTCATGTCCTCTATGAAAGCATTACTCATCTTGGTTTCCTGTTACCTCGTAGACTTATTTACTTAGTTTTAACATTTAACTTAAAATAGAAATGTTTAATTATCCTTTTTCTTCTTTTTAAAGTGGGTTGAATTTTGATCTCAGATTGCAACAGTTTTTTTCCCATTAATCATTTTTATGCCGAGCCTAGTGGCAGCGTGCATGCGCTGCTCGCCCTGTGAGGCATGCTGTATTGAGTATGGAATACAAGCTCCACCCATTGCGCCGCTCATCTTTTCAAAAGACTCCTATTACCGTCCCTCCTAAATCGTTGCTTTTCATTGGTAAAAAGGCTTACTAGTCCCTCCTTGTCTGCATTGGTAACCTTCCAGAAGGACTGGAGCTTTTCCATTCATTAAATCTTTATTTCGGTTAAAATAACCATAAAAGAATACAATTCATTAAAAGTATTAATATATACATCAAGTGCTAGTACATCAGGTGCTAGAAATCTGAACAAAGATAATTGAAGTACACAGTATTACTGGGCCGTTAGAATATGCCAAAACAAAGGGAAAACACGGGGAACCAGGTTTACAGTCAGTTAAAAGTTCAGAACATCAAAAAGAAAATACATATTTACATGAAGGAAAAGTTAATACATTGTATATATTAAAACACAAAAAAATAGTTATGGAAGCATCAGGGAACATGTTACAAAGGAGGGTTCAGGCTAGATTAGGTGGGGCTACTATAGTACAAATGCATTTTGTTTCATTGTGCTCACAATTGTCACAAAAGCTAAAATATTATTACATTTTGAGTCCGTTTTTCTTCCTCACTATCGCAACTGCAAGAAGGAACCTACTCAACTAAATACTATAGTCTGAGAAGTATCACCTTTGAATACTCTTTCGCCATCTGTAATTTTCCGAAAGCCTAGGAGAAGGCAGATTGGTTTGATCCACTTTTTAGGTCTCGCCTGTCGATGCGCATGCGCATCGAGCAAGCGAGACTATAGGGGCTCATCAACTCTTTATCTAACTGCAAGGAATCGTGGCGATTCCTTGCAGTGCCCGTGACTTTTAAGGTCAATGCGCATGCGCATTAAGCTTATGCGCATGCGCATTGACCTTAAAAGTCACGGGCGCGTGCACGTCCGTGTTTGTTTACCCTTGCCTACTCTCTCTCTCCCCTCTCCGCCCCCGTTCCGCCCCCTCCCCTTCCCGCCGTGTCGCATTTCTCCTCCCCCCTCCCCTCTCTTCCCTAAGGCTTGTTTGTTTATTTTACCCGCCGTGTCTCTGCTGCTTCCCCCTGTCCTGTCTCTCCTCCTCTCTCTCTCTATACCCTCCCCCTCCTCCCCACCACTCCCATCAAGTCCCTCTGGCCCTTCCCTCCTCCCCGGACCCCTCCTACCCTGCCCCCTCCACCCTTTCTTGTTTTTATCCTGTCAGTTGTCTTCCTTGCCCATGTCTGGGGTAATGGAGAGTCTCTGGAGACCCGTGACGCAAGACCAGCAGAGTTGAGGCAAGTGTCCAGCCAGCAAGTTCTTTGAAAGAGGAACGGACCGTTAATAGACCCAGCCACCCCGGCTATACTGCCTCCGCCGGTCTGTGAAACTCCAGCCTGGCTCCGTCACGCTACAGGGCCGTCGCCACACTTAGTTGCGGGGTCCACCTCTTCATGCGCCCGCAACAGAAACGGAACAAGGCCGCGTCAATAAGCCCATATCACTACGCAGGTGCTCACATCACCAGACACTGCTCCGTCCTCCATTGCCACTACTTAAGGACTCCGATTTTCAAAGGGGCCAGTCAAATAAGGAACCAACAATGCCTCACTGTCTAGGGGTAGGTCCACCGCCAGCCAAGCGAGTGTAGGCACAGAGTGCGCCAGCGACAGCAGACCGGAGGGGTACACTTGACCACAAGCGCTCCCGGCACTTCCTTCCCTGCACTTGTCAATGGTTATCGAGTGTGGTCTCTTAAATATCCAGGGCACGTCTATGAACAGTTGAGGCCATGCAAGATATACACAGCAATCTCTCCTCAAAGCCTGGGGCTGGACTGTGAGCAATACAGGATCAGACCAGGACAGCGCTCGCCTCCTTAGGCTCCTATGTCTTCACCACCGCTCCCGGGTCACACACGATATCTCTTCACGGGGTGCAGGCCACCACCTAGGCTTCACGCTGCGTCCCCGCTCTCCAGCCGCCTTGGTCACAATATCCTCCCGTCTCTGGCCGAACGGAAGCAGCGAACGCCAGCGCCAAGCCTCCGCCACCTCACACATACCGGGACAGGGCCTCCCCAGCCACCGCACATCGCGTCACGCCGCCCAGCCCCTTGAACAACAGTGGGCCGGGGATTCGCGGCCTAGTCCGTCTCCTCCCGCTGCAATTTAGCACTTTACCGCGGGACCAGCACTCCCCAGGGTCACCAAAATATCTCCGGCAGTCCTGCGGCTATTTTCTATCGCACATGCACCTCAGCGGCATGATAATTAATCGGATATGTGCATGAATTCGGCGGAGCTCCGGGTCTAGGTGGCCATTGCGTTCCCGAGAAAGTTCCGCCCCCCTGTATGCCTTAATTTACTGTTGTACAACTCTATAATTTACCCAGCCACGATTAACGTCACTCAAAAGAGACCACAATGCAACACTAGTGGTTTACAAGCCTATGTGAGATACATAAGAAGCCAAGTAATTGAACGTATGCTACATAGAAACTGCAACATAACTGACTTATATACCTCAAATGTCCAACACAAATACCACCAGTCAACATTTTCAAAACCTGCGAGTGTAGGCACAGAGTGCGCCAGCGACAGCAGACCGGAGGGGTACACTTGACCACAAGCGCTCCCGGCACTTCCTTCCCTGCACTTGTCAATGGTTATCGAGTGTGGTCTCTTAAATATCCAGGGCACGTCTATGAACAGTTGAGGCCATGCAAGATATACACAGCAATCTCTCCTCAAAGCCTGGGGCTGGACTGTGAGCAATACAGGATCAGACCAGGACAGCGCTCGCCTCCTTAGGCTCCTATGTCTTCACCACCGCTCCCGGGTCACACACGATATCTCTTCACGGGGTGCAGGCCACCACCTAGGCTTCACGCTGCGTCCCCGCTCTCCAGCCGCCTTGGTCACAATATCCTCCCGTCTCTGGCCGAACGGAAGCAGCGAACGCCAGCGCCAAGCCTCCGCCACCTCACACATACCGGGACAGGGCCTCCCCAGCCACCGCACATCGCGTCACGCCGCCCAGCCCCTTGAACAACAGTGGGCCGGGGATTCGCGGCCTAGTCCGTCTCCTCCCGCTGCAATTTAGCACAATTTCACGTGTATTTGTGTTCACTGAAATCAACCCCCCCCCCCTCCCATACTGGGATTTGTGTATAATAAACATGCATTTTTTTCCATAACCACACTTTGCCTGTGATTGTTGCTTACACCGCTCCCCGGTTATGTTCCGGGGGGGGGGGGAGCTGTCTAATGCTTTTCAGCCCCCAGTGAACACAAAGGGCGTCCCATTCCTTCCCTTACTGCAGACGCTCCCTCGTGCTGCTCCTGGCTCCCTCCCTGCCGCCCAGTGGTCCTGCTCCGGGGGTCTGGTGGGCGGGGTGTCTTTGTCCAGGCGGCAGCAGGGCCGGACTCCCTGTGAATTAAAGAAACAGCCCCCGGGTCCTGTTTCCCACACTGGCGTGATTCACACTCCCATCAAGTCCCTCTGGCCCTTCCCTCCTCCCCGGACCCCTCCTCCCCTGCCCCCTCCACCCTTTCTTGTTTTTATCCTGTCAGTTGTCGTAAAGTCACGCCGTCATTTTCGTAGGTCTGCTTTGCATCAGTGTTTAGCGCTTCATTCCCTCGAGGACACATCGAATCGCATGTCACGCCGTCATTTTCGTAGGTCTGCTTTGCATCAGTGTTTAGCGCTTCATTCCCTCGAGGACACATCGAATCGCATGCTCTGCAATAGTCTTCTTTACCTCTATATTAAAACTATCGCCGCATGTGAGACGAACTCGTCAAGGTTATTGAATTAGTTCAGTCATATCTAGCGGAGCAAGATGCCTTAGTTGCCTCATGGCGCTAGAGACAGAACTGTAACAGAGGGGCGACGCGCTATGGAATTCTTTTTATACTTGAGCCTCAATTATGTATGAGCCCATAGACGGCACAATTTCACGTGTATTTGTGTTCACTGAAATCCACCCCCCCCCTCCCATCCTGGGATTTGTGTATAATAAACATGCATTTTTTTCCATAACCACACTTTGCCTGTGATTGTTGCTTACACCGCTCCCCGGTTATGTTCCGGGGGGGGGAGCTGTCTAATGCTTTTCAGCCCCCAGTGAACACAAAGGGCGTCCCATTCCTTCCCTTACTGCAGACGCTCCCTCGTGCTGCTCCTGGCTCCCTCCCTGCCGCCCAGTGGTCCTGCTCCGGGGGTCTGGTGGGCGGGGTGTCTTTGTCCAGGCGGCAGCAGGGCCGGACTCCCTGTGAATGAAAGAAACAGCCCCCGGGTCCGGTTTCCCACACTGGCGTGATTCATTCAAGCCCTGATTGGAACCACATTGGGAGCAGCCGTAGATAACATGTCGGCGCTGGCCGTGCTCGGGCGCAGCCGGTCTGCCCTGGAAACCTCTTCCTGCACAGGATGGTTGTTGCTTTTATTGTTCAGAGACGTGTTGAGTGTTGTCGTCGGAGGCGGCGCGCGCTGTTGCTTGGTGCTGAATGTGGCTGATTTGGAGCGCAGATAAACTCTCTTCACTTGAACGCAGACCTGGACACCAAACGTCAACAAGGCTGGCCACTCCCACCTCTCTCCCTCCAACATGTGCCTGCCTAGGACCAATGTGGAAGCGAAATACCAAAGAGGGACCCGCAGAGTTACTCAAAGCTTCCAGCTTACCGGAAGCCATAACCTGCATTACTACCAGGCTCTCTTACTTATTCAACCAACTGCACACCCTCACTCACCCTCAGTCACCCTCAACCCCTCACTCACACTCAACACCTCACCCTCAACACCTCATCCACCCTCACCCTCAGTTACCCTGAACATCAATCACCCTCAACTCCTCACTCACCCTCAACACCTCACTCACCCTCAACACCTGACTCACCCTCAACACCTGACTCACCATCACTCACACTCATCCTCACTCACACTCAACACCTCACCCTCACTGACACTCACTCACACTCAATCACTCTCACCTTCACTCAACCGCAACGCCTCACACTCAACGCCTCACCCTCAAATGCTCACTCACCCTCACTCTCACTCATCCTCACTCAGCCTCAACACCACACACTCACTCACCCTTAACATCTCACCCTCACTCACTCACCCTCAACACCTCACCCGCAACTACTCACTCACCCTCACTCTCACTCATCCTCACTCAACAACCCTCAACTTCACTCACCCTCAACGCCTCACCCAACACCTCACCTTCAATCACCATCAACATCTCACCCTCACTCACCCACAAAACATCAGCCTCAACACCTCACCCTCAATCACTCACCCTCAAACATTCACCCATACTCACCCTCCCTCACCCTCAATTCCTCACCCACACCCTCAACACTTCACCCTAAACACCTCACTCATCCTCAACGCCTCCCCCTCACTCACCCTCACTCACCCTCAACACCTCACCATCACTAACACTCAACACCTCACCCTCACTAACTCTCAATCCCACAATCACCCTTCCCCTCACTCACCCTCAATACCTCACCCTCACTAACACTAAAACACTCAATCACCCTCACTCTTACTCTCACTCACACTCTACACCTCAGCCTCACGCTCAATGACACACCCTCAAGACCTCACCCTCACCCCCTCAACACCTCACCCCCTCAACATCACTCGCCCTCACCCTCAAACACTCACCCTCAACACCTCACACCCTCACCCTCAAATCCTCACCCTCAACACCTCAACCTCACTCACTCTCAAAACCTCACCCTCACTCACTCACCCTCAACACCTCACCCTCACTCACTCACACTCAATAACACTCAACACCTCACCCTCAACACCTCACCCTCAACACCTCACCCTCAACACCTCACCCTCAACACCTCACCCTCAACACCTCACCCTCAACACCTCACCCTCAACACCTCACCCTCAACACCTCACCCTCAACACCTCACCCTCAACACCTCACCCTCAACACCTCACCCTCAACACCTCACCCTCAACACCTCACCCTCAACACCTCACCCTCAACACCTCACCCTCAACACCTCACCCTCAACACCTCACCCTCAACACCTCACCCTCAACACCTCACCCTCAACACCTCACCCTCAACACCTAACCCTCAACACCTCACCCTCAACACCTAACCCTCAACACCTCACACTCACTCACCCTCACTCACCCTCACTCACCCTCGACCCCACACTCACCCTCACTCATCCTCAACACCTCACCCTCACCCTCATCCACCCTCAACACCTCACCCTAACTCACAATAACACTCTCACCCTCACCCTCACTCACTCTCACTCACACTCACCCTCAACACCTCACTCAAACTCAACTCCTCACTCACCCCCACCCTCACTCACCCTCAACCCCTCACCCTCACACAGTGCAATAGGTCTCGCAGGATTTTTAGTTAAAGCTTTTACATTTGCTTATTGCTTTTTTGATTTGTAATTCTTTTGCATTGCCTACAAAAAATAAAATGCAAAAGATTTACAACAAAAAACCTATTAACAATTCTAAAAGCACTAACTCTAATGCTGCGAGACCTATTGCATTTCTAATGCTTGTTCCTAGCTTGCAAGTACGCCGGGCATATGAATGACGTGAGCCTCATCTTCTCTAATGCTCATATCACAAAGTTCACAGTGGTCAGAGTTATTATTGTTCGTTGACTCTGATCTGCACGCCGATTTAGAAGTTCTAGATTTTAATTGTAAAATCCCGTAGCAGTACTTTACATACAGTGATTTTGCCATTGAGGGTAAAATTTCATCCATAAAATATTCAAATTTACATTCGCTTTTGACATCAAAGAATTTAAGAGTCAGTTTCCCAATTTTAGAGTTATGAAGTGGGTAACTGAGAATATGTTCCCAATATCGTGTCTTTAGTAGTTTTTTTGAACTAGATTTCAAAGAATCGGGGTCTGTCCAAAAGCTGTTTAAACCTAGTTTTAGGAGCCATTTTTCAATGTGCAATAGCCAACTTATTCTCACAGTATTTTTTATTTGTAAAATTTCTTTGAGAGCTAGTCTGTAGTCCACTAGTTCCTCAGTGGACCAAAGGTGGACCCAAAAAAGTAGCGGGCGTAGGGAGGCATGGTCATCGGAGCGTCGTAGATTTAGGTCCCAAAAAAGAGGGATGAGGGGAGTACAGCCTGGAACTGCTAGGAGTTGCCTAACAAAGCTATTGTCCTGAATTGAAAAGGAGTCTCTGACTACGTGTCCCCATAGTTCTGCCCCATATAGGGCGGCTGATTGAGCTTTATATTTGTATAATTCAATGGCGGGTGATACTGCCTTAAGGAAGCTGCTTTTGTGCTTCCGTATTATTGGTGCTTAGGTTTGTATTAACGTTAGCCGAGACTTTTCTATTTGTGAGGTCCAATTTATTTTAGAGTCAAGGCTGGTACCCAAGTACTTAAAGTTTCGGACCTGTTCTATATTCTCCTTATTTACACTAAAAACTTTTTTAAAAACTTTGTGCGGGTTAATGGACATAGCCTTCGTTTTCGAGGAATTAATTTCAAGGTTTTTACCCTAACAGTACGAGTAAAATGCATTTAATAAATTCTGCAATCCTTTGGGGGTCTGGGAAATTAAAATCCTGTCATCCGCAAATAGTAACGCCTTGACCATTCAGCTTGGGAGAGTCATGCTCGCAGCCCAAGAGGGTCTCTGGGATGTTGTTAACGTAGAGAGAGAAGAGAGTTGGCGCCAGGACACAGCCTTGCCTTACCCCTCTCTCTATGTTAATTTTTCCTGTTCCCCGTTAGGCCCCCACCTTACTCTTGCGTAATTCCCCTCGTGCAGCCTCCTTAACTGGTGTAGTGTATCAATGGGGACTCCCATGTCTCTTAATTTCCAAAGTTTGCCTCTTGGGACCAAATCAAAAGCGGCCCTGAGGTCCACAAAGGCTACATATAAATGAGTTCCTTATATTAATATATTTCCAAACTAAACATAAAAATCTAAAAACCTGGTCCACTGTGCTAATTTTGACTCTAAAGCCTGCCTGGTATTTTGTCAAGATAGAACTTTTACTTGTGGTGTTATACGGTGTGCTTCATGTAGTTGGTGAGCACTATTTTCTTTAATGATCTTTCCTAATTTCACTCATGACATCGCAGCAGGCCATGGCTCCACGGATAATAGTTTAGCAGGTGTAGGAGAGTAGGGTCTGCTTCCTATGGTTACCCCCACTTTTTACTGTGTTTCACTGTTTTTTTGACTTTAGTATGGCTGTGGCCCTGCTAATCAGGCCCACAGCCTAGATGTTTTCTCTCTAAATTGATACCATGTACTTTATAGACATACCAGATTGGTTACTGGGTCCCCCTTATGAGTCCCTGTATATGGTACCTTAGGTACCCAGGGCATATGGACCTCGGAGGCCTACCAGGGGCTCAAGCATTTATTGTATCACCCCTGGTTAGCCTTCCAAACTGACACCACAGGTCTGCACTTGCAGCCTGAGTAAAGTGGTGTTAAGCACCCCTTACTTAGATATAGCATACATATATCTACCTTTACATATAGACACATAGTAACCTACAAGTCACTCCTATGGCAGGCCTTGACAATCCTGAAGGCAGAGTGCTTGGTTTTGTGTGAGAGGGTGCCCTAGCATGAGCTGAGCCCCTCTGCAGCTTTCGGAACCATCTCCTTATAGCTGTTCTATGATATAGCCATACCATATACTCTAAGTGCATTATAATCCTCGCGGTTAATGCTAACTTTAGTTTGGATTTATCAAAACATGTTGTGTAAGGTGTCAAACACTTTGCAATACTACCCCACCCCCGCCAGTTACATACTGGTAAACCCGGTTTAAGTTAAACAGAGCCCCAGCATCACAAAATGGATGCTGCTGCCACAGACACGAGTCTGCCCTCCTGCTGCTGGACGAAACTCCGGCAGGGGAGGCCTGGATAATAGGTTTCTTGTCCAGGGAGGTGCTGGCGCCTCCCCAGACAGGCTTTAGTGTATTGGGGCAGGTTGGGTTGCATTCAGTGAATGCTTTTCAGACACTGCCTGAGGCACACAAGGTGCTCCATGCATTTCCCAGTTCAAACCGGTTGCTGGGGCATCAGCCCCAGCTCTGGTTTGAACCTGGACTAAGGGGAAGGGGTGTAACCACCCCCTCCCCAGGTCCACCCATAGGTGGGGACCCTAGAGTTAGTCCAACACCTAAATTTGCTATAAGAATAGGATTCCAGTCCCTATGACTGTAGATTACCCTGGACGAAACTCTGCAACATATATCTTGGACCTTCGACATTCCATATCGACTCGAAGACTGAAGAAATCTCCCTTGTGGTCAAGGAGTGACCACCCTGTTCAAACAGGAACCAACTGCATCTTTGCCGGTCTGCATTTTCGAGGCTCCCGCCAGATCCCGAAGAATCTGCCACACAGGACACTGACTTCCAGACATCTCTGAAGCTGACCCGAGCTCCCAGCAAAGCTGAGACCCGTAGCTGACTCGAGTGACGTGGGACTGGAACTCCTGGACATCCTGCATTTTTGCAACTGAACCTACTTCCCGAGGTATCCCGAAATTGTGCATTGGGGTATTTGAAGCCCCTGCCCCGAGCACCTTTTGCATCGAAGTACAGAGGCCAGCACTCCACGAGTGACCCGTGAGTGCCCTTTCTTCACCTTAGCTCGAGGAGCCTCCGTGGTTCCTAGTCTGTTGGCTAGTGAGCCCCCACGAAGGCCGATTCTTTGCTTCCTGGTTGCTCCAAACATGCTCTCACTCCTCTCCTAAGGAGGAGTCCCTCAGACCTTGCTGGTCAGAACCGAAGTCCATCTTGTGTGGGTTGCTGTTGCCAAGGCTTGTTGGGTCCAATCCGGATTCCGACGCTGCAGCACTCAACATCCTTTGTGGGACAGCTAGAATCCAGCTCCTGGTCGTTGTCGACACCTCGTGGCCGAAGAGTCAAGTTTCACCTCTTTCACCTGAAAACACCCGACATTGGTTGGCATCTTCCTATCGCCATCCTGGTCACTATCTAGTGACCCAGGCACTGTCCCCTCTGCTTTTAGGTTCTTCACATCTCTGATCCACCTGGACACTTTTCCTCTGTTCGTCTGCAGCATTTTTTCAAAGCTCTCAATAGGAACAGATGACGAAACCTGACGCCAAAAGACACCTATGCACCGGCTTCCCTAGGTGAGGTAACACGAGTACTCCGGTGCTCCCGTTGGTCTTGATTCTTGAAGTGTCGTAGTCTAAAAGGGTTCTATCGTAGTTCACCTCGAAGTGCCCTTAATCTTTAAAATTGTAACTTGTTCGTTCTCCATAGAAAGTCAATGGTGATCCAGTGCTGTGTTTAGACATTGCACGTGTCCCCCGTGGGCCTCCTGTGTCCCTACCTTGGGTGGTTCCTGGTAGCCCCAGCGGTTCTACAGGCCCTAGGCCTGCTTTCTATCCCTCACGTGGTTCTTATACCACCATTTTAGTATATGGTTTGTGAGGCCCCTAGGGCAAAACGTATACTGTGCAACTTATCGTATGCTAATTAAGTTCCTTGTATTGTGCTTTTACATCTGACCTCAGAGTCCAGAGGGGTTGTGTTTAGAATAAATACATATATATTCGATATATACCTTGTGTGGTGTACTTTCATTTGTTCATTCAAGTGATTATAATTGGTAAAACAACTAGCTTAACTTGCCTCCAAGTCTTAGCTTGAAGGCTGCTCTCCACAGCTACCACTAGGATAGCTTTCTATAAAGGTTGACTTTAAACCTACCATCAATAAGGGTCGTTTGGATTGGTTCAAGGTGCCCACTAGAATAGTGGACATCAAATGACAGACCAACTTTTCACAGCAGGCGCCCACTTTTATAATCAATCCGTAATAACTGTATTCAGAGGCAATCAGCCAACCATAAAAGCAATACATAAAACAATATAAGTATAAATAAAAGTATAAAAAGCATTGAAAGGATACAGTACAAATCATATGATCAGCTCAAGTTATATGTATAGTAAAACTTTGTGACCAATAAAGAGGTTTTCAGTTGATATCTGTTCCACAATATTTTAGCACATAGATTTAGTGAACAGCACTTATTAATTAAAAGTAACTGGTGGAGTGTTTACCTGCATTAACACAGAATTCCTATTACATGTGTGCATTAAGCCCACATAGCCGCCCAGAAAAACCCCATAGAGAACACTCAAAAACTTTGCTGTGGAGATGTTAAAAGGTCTTCTTTCTAGTGGATAATACCGCTGACATAAAGGATGCCATATTAGAACAGATCGGCAGAGAAGGCAACGATTGTAAATTAAAAACGCAGGTCGATATTGCGGAAAATGTGCATCTCTCAAAATTGGTATTATGTAGCGCTTCCTCTGATGGTAATAAAACGTACAGAAAAACACCACGTGCATGGTGTTCTAGGCCATACTGTCACTGCAGGGGCGACTATGTAGGATTGTAGACCAGTTATTCATATGTGGAAAGCTGGCTGATCTGTGGAAAGTGCTGAATCTTAAACAAATCATAATAAACCTATGTTTTGAGTTTAAAACTGCTATTCTGTAAGGCTGCATATTTGGAGTTGTTAAAATCAATTGATTTTGCACAACGCTGGATTTTCAAATTTCAGGAGAAAGTCTGTTATTCTTCAGATGTAACATAATTTTGTTTTTTAAAGTGACTCTACTAATGAGGGCTAGGGTTTCTAGTTTCTCAAAATGCTCTGGATGGCCCCGGTCATTACAGAATTTGGATGTAAACTAGCGACAAGATAAGCTGGTATAAGCTAGATTTAAGGCAATCCTTAATTATAGCACAATTTAAATCCATGTGTGCAGAAGTCCATACTTTATACGAGCATAACATAGGCTGTAACATAATCAGGTCTGTTATGTACAGGGCTCTGAGTTCAAAATGACAAACATATACTGGGGCACTTTATGGGGTGCTAAGGAGGTACCTGAAGAACTCGTTCTCAACCAGTTGTATTTCGTCGCATTCATGGTGTCCCCACACACCCGCCCCATAAAGTGCAAGACTAAGACATTTCGCTTTCTAGACTGTCATCATCAAACCCTTGAAGTGTCATACAAGCTTTACTGAACTGTAGTTTCCTACTGGAGATTGGTACCCAAGTAGGAAAAAGTATCAGTAAAGCATATAGATTTACCCTGGATTTTTAAGTCTCAGAATTTAGCAGATTTATTCCCTCACTTCAACACAAAGGTTTTTGTTTAATTTACTAGATGCCCAAGGTCCTCTGTGTAAGCAACTTTTGTCGGCAAATGCTGGAGAGCAAGTGGGATACGTGCCATGAGGGCAGCGTCCTCTGCATAAAGAAGGGCTGGTACAGGGCATGTCTCAACTTGCGGTTGATCTTTAGACGATGCAGCCAGCACCGCGCCTATATATATGTATATGTATATGTGTGTGTATATGTATATATGCGAAATAAATCTTTTATACACCTCGAGGTCCGTGTCCGGAGTCTGCTTGCTGTGTTGCATATATATATATATATATATATATATATATATATATATATATATATATATATATATATATATATATATATATATATATATATATATATATATATATATATATATATATATATATGCTAGGATGCAGCCCTCTCACCCCCCTCTCTACTCTGAATGCTTCAGTACATTCCCCTCTAATACCGTATCTGACCCTCGTGGTGCATCCTGAGTAGAAGTCTCTCAGAAAGCTGCGAATTGAAGTGTTTACCCCAGCTCTTTCATAATTAACCACAGTTTGGCATGTATGACACAATCAAAGACCAAGGAGAGATCAACAAAAGCTAAATAGATGTTCCCCTCTTTGATTTTAACATACTTCTCAAGTAGCATGCTTAAATTGAGGCTCTACTCTATTGTTCACACCCCAGTTAGGAAACCATATTGTAAATCTGAGAGGGTGTTGTGTGTATCTGCCCAGTCTTATTTGTTCAGGGCGATATGTCCTGCGATCTTAAGCATTAAATCAAGTAGAGATATTGGTCTATAACAGGCCGGATTTGATCGGTCTTCTTTTTTATAAATAGGGACGATAGCAGATTCGACCAATGTTGGCAAAACTTCGGCTGTACAGCATGCTCCGAGGACCAAGGTAAAAGAACCCCATAGAGAAGTGGTTGATTTGAACAAATCGACTGGAATTGCTTCTGCTTTTCCACCTTTAGTGGCTAGGATTGCCTCATTAACTTCTTCCAGACTAAATGGGGTCATGGAGGTAGACTAAGGGGTATCTTTTGTTGTCATATGATTGACCTTGATCTAATGGCGGTGCAGTTTTGAGTAGAAAGTAAATGGTGCTAAAATGCGCTATCAATCTTCTGTAATAGCCAATTCTATCCTGGGTGCTGCCTCCTACGATCAGTGGGACTGAGTTAATTATTCTCCAGAAGACTTTACCATTTTTCTTGGCAACTGCCTTGTGTAGAGACTCCCAGACTGTCTCCCTAACCTGTGATTTTCGCAACTTCAAGGCTTTCTTAAATTCTCTTCTGCAGATCTGGACCTCAAGATTTCTGCTTGAAGATTTGTGAAGTGCCTCTTTTAATCTTTTGTGGGCCCAGGTACATGTAGTGTCAAACCAACCCTTCTCCTGTCTAGCTTTTTTACTTACAGCAGACCCAGATTTTACGATATATCAATACTTAGTTGGCTAATTGTCTCTTAGTGCGATCGTGTGAGTAAGAAAATTAAATGCTTGGTCAGCACATCTATTAGCAATATGTGGTCAATAATGCAATGTGCATTTCTCCGGTTAAAGATGCCTTTACGTGGGGCATAGGGGAGGACATCTAGTTCGCGAAGGCCAAATCAAATTTAAGTAGCAGTTCATTAATCTTTTCCCCAGGGGCATTCTGATTAAGGTGGGTTTGATCTGCTTCTTCTGTGTTTATAATTCTGCATACCTTACTTGCCTGAGCATTATACAGACGTTAGTTGAAATCTCCACCCCATAAAATAATCGTGTACTTGCTGTTTGTATAAATATGCTCCAAGTTGTCGTTCAGTTTCTGTAGAATATCTATAATGACGTGCGCTGTAGCATTGTTGTAAAAATGAATTATTGCTAATCTAGTAGGACCGGAATAGTCACATAATAGCAGCTGATAGTAAGGGTTGTCTTTTACCATAGAAATATTGGTGAATTGTATGCTGTTGGATGCATACATGCACAGTCCACCCTTTGGTCTACCATGTGCAGATGGAATGGCAAGGGTAAAGTGTGTTCTATATCCATTCATGTGGATGGGCTCCATTAGCCAGGTTTCTTGTAAACCAGATGAAAGCCAGTTACAAAATCTAACCATTCTGGATTTTGTCCTTTGCTCCGCAGTCCTGCCACATTGCAAAACACTGAATCTAAAAGTTCAGGAGATGCTGATTCCGAGCTATGTTTATCGTTTTGTCCGAAGGCACTAGCGTAGTTCTCCTCTGGTTTTGTCTATACTTATCCCTTTCTATCTGGATTAGGAGTAATCATTTGATATTATTCCTTGACTGTGTAGATCTCCCCATTCAGTCAATCCTGCCCGTCCAGGTTTGACAGACTTGTAGGTACTATAATGTTAAAATTCTTTGTTTGACTTGGAGTGGGTATAAATCTCAAACTGTCCGTTTCGGACTGTTTCTGGCTGGTAGAAAAATCCCAACTTTTAGAATTGTTTTCTTGCCAGTAAGTATTACGTTGCATTGTTCTTTAACAGTACTGAACGCCACATGCAATTACGGCTGACCGCTAACGAAGTGAACAATGGCTGCCCCACGTCTCGTCCAACTCCGCCAACATCTCCGCTTTTATTTTCACAACACGGATACCGTACTTTAGGTTGCACCATGGTGCCCACTTTTCCACTATTTGCTCCTGGTTGCTGCCCCGGATCCGGGCTAAACTTTAAGATTTTACAACACCGGCGCCGCTCTTCATATTTTAGCAGGCGCCCATTTTTATATATTTTTTTCAGGGGTGGAGGGGAGGTTAATTGATATTAAAATAAATATATTCAAAGAAAGAGTTCTCCCTCGAGTGAAACAGCACACGCAGGTGGGAAAAGCACATATCAGGAGCAACTGCAGCAGACACGTTCCTTAGAAATCTCGATGTCTGACGCTTTTCGGGCCAACTCCCTTCCTCATGGACACTCTCCCTGTGACAAACAGCAGACTGGGAAGCACCAGTGAATTCCCTCCATTTATTTAAATTTTGAATAGAACTTTGGAGTGCGTGCTAACAGTAGCGACCCACATAGGTAAAGATAGAACTACCAGTCGCAGCATGCAATTTTGTCGCTCACCTGAGGGTAATTGTCAAAATTTAAATAAATGGAGAGAATTCACTAGTATATATTTATATACTTTGTTTTTTTTAAACCGTACTAACGCCGCATGTAATCTAGGCTGACCAGCAACCAAGCAAACAATGGCGACTGCACTCCGCTTGCCCAGCCCCATGTTAACATCTCTGCTTTGGTGGGGAGGAGAGAGAGAGAGAGAGAGAGAGTGAGAGAGGGGAGGAGGAATGACATGCAGCCTTCCAGTCTGCTTTACTTATCCGTAGGTGCAGGGAGGTGCCATAGTGAAGTCTGCACCAGTGGCTAACACTCTGAGCCTCACGATACCGCCAGGTGGGCTACTTCTGCTCTGGGCTTTGCCAACCTAGGCTTCCACAGGCAGCAATGCCCTATTAGTCTCCTGGCTACCTTCTCAGCTTGCTCCTGAGCACGGCATCCATGCCACCCCCACAGCACGGTGTTCAGTGGCCTCTAACCCCCAGTCCGATCAAAACACTAAGCAGTAGCCAAATTTAAGAGTGATGATTGAGAAGAGCATTTGGAATTTGAGATATATTTCTAAAAATTGTTATCCCTGTAAGGACGACCAGGAGCATCTCAGTAGTAACCTTTGTAACATAAGCATGCGCAGCAGACCCACAAGCTAGGAATGTTGTAGAAAAACGCAAGGAGAGACTTACAGTAAGATAAGAAACATTTTCATGCAACAAGAATGTCTGCCATCAGAAATGGATGACACCGAAAGAAATCCAGTGTACTCAAGGCCTGGAGGGAAACATCTACTACAAGGAATAAGGCCATTTGGCCCATCAACCGCTCCTGGCAGGCAGTTTGGCTCCACATTTGTGCTATGTGCACTTTCTGGCCTACTTCCCCGTGCACTACTCGATGCTCTCTTATTGTCACATAATGTCTGTCAGTATAGATTTGGCATAGAGCCCCACAACATATACGCATTACCTCATGGCCAGGTCCTGCTTATGTCTCTAGGTTTTGATTTTGGGGTCTCTTTTTCCATAACTGGTATTCACCTGCACCGTTTGCTACCTTTTTTGTTTTCTTTTATTCATACATTACTCATGCTTGTTTTTTTTCTCTGCTCGGGGAGGGGGTGGGGGGGGGGTATTTATTTGTACTGGTGTTTTTTGTGTGGAAGTCATGAAGAGTTTGAATGAACATCCTGACTGTGTTTTGGAACGTGGTAGGCAAAGGATGTCCTGGTCGAGTTCAGGAGTCCAGCAGGAGGTCAATTGCAGGGTTCAGAGGAGATGGGAGCACTAGCCTCCCTGCTGCAAGTTGAATGTGAATCTGTGTGTCTTTGTATGGATCGTATAGAAACATCTACTGGTAACTATAAATATTTAGTAACATGTACTTGTATTTTTTATGGACATTGAACTTCACAGTTGTTCCCGTGATTGAAATTCTAGCTACTGCAAAAGCGTTTAGGTGGAAGCATTTTGTATAACGTTCTGAGTTTCTATTCACTAAAAAGCAGGAACTCGTATGTCATGGGACACCTGGGAGTTGTGTGATCACATTGGTATAGGTGGCTTGCATTAATTTCCCCATGTTTGCTGATTCCTCGGGCCGCAGCCAGACTCGCATCTGCAGACACAAAAAATGGCTATTCTCTAGGGTATAGACTACTACAAGCCCTCTGGTGGTCTAACTACCTCATCAATCTAGGAATACTTAGTTTCCTGAACGTCAAGCCAAGACTATGCAAAGAGCCCAAGATGTTTTGGAACATCAGTTGTTTGGGCCTTGCTTTATTGGCTGATGGCTCCCAGTAACAATGGATAACTCTTGCTATCCCTTTCTGGACAGGCATTGAGCTCTGGAAATATAAAAGAGCCAAGGGGAACTGGTGAATGCCCCACTGCAGGCAAACTGGGTATAATTTACATTCAGATCGAGTCAGGTGACACTGTACTAGCTCACTTGCAAAATTAAACCAATATATAGTACTATTTGTTTTACACTGTTCTTCTAATTAAGTAAATGAGCATAGAATAACGTGTTTGGGTATGCATTCATAATAATTTTAGAAGTAATGTAGTGGTACTGGTACCCTAATTTCTCTCCTGGTTCTGTACCATTCACTATGCAGCTCATTGTTCTGCTTCGCTACGGCACCTCAGTACAACATCATGTAGTCCGTTTTTAGGTCGACGCTGCGGGCATGCTGTATTTGAGTATGGAGTTGAAGCTCCGCCCACTCTCCGCCCATGTTTTTCATTGGCTGTTGTAAATGCTTTTCTGTTTCGTTAATAGGCTTGTTAGTCCCTCCTTAGTACCGCCTTGTCTTCATTTGTAACCTCTCATGAGGACTATCCCTTTTACCTCTGTTACACGGTATGTCTTTTTAAGTCTATATGCACTCTTTTCTTTAAAGAGTTTCGCTTACTGCAGGCAGGACATGGTTTGCTGCAACATTCAGCACGCCATGCAAGCTTTCATTTTCCAAGCAGCCCGAGACAATGGCGGGCGCTTTTTTGAAACACAATAGGTCTCGCATTTACAAGAGTTTGAGCTATTTGCGTTGTAAATGACCAAGCCTTTTATTTATGTGGTAATTATCAAAACATATAAATAAAAGCCTTTGTCCTTTACAATGCCAATAGCTTAAACTCTCTCGTAAACGTGATACCTATTATATTTATTCTTTACAGTATGCTTTGGGTAGACTCCATAATTTGTTTTTGTGGTCTTGCTGCTGAGTTCTTGTCAGGATACAATTTAGAATAGTTCTCAAAGTTACAAATATAATATTTTTCTTCACCCCTGCACTGTTTACAACTGGAATATTTGTTTTCCTCTGGCCAGGTGCACCTGCTCTTTCTTTCTCTTTTGTAAGTACATGCAGACGCTGTAGCATCCTCCCCAGCCTGGGTACTCACGAGTGACTACACCACACACAAAGCTTAGTATATCATGTCTGTATTCGTCTGCATGTAACAGCAAACTCTACATTCTAAAGTGCATTCCATATGCTATGCTGTAATGCTTATGTCTCAGTTCTACGGAGTCCATCAGGAGACATAAGGGTTCCGTAATTTCTAACTCACACGACACTCCATCTTCCCCTCTGTTAAATAAAAAAAAATATTTTTCACATATATATACACACAATCATAGCTCTTCAGTGAGTCTTCGTGGCGTTTTGATCACTTGTCCCGACTGTCTTCGGGACTGGGTACAGGCAGTAGAAGTGTCCATGACCTATGATGGCGGTGTAGGAACAGCAGCAGTAGGGTTCTTTTCACTTGTCCTTATAGACCCAGACATCCGTGCCTGACAAGTGATTAGCTACTTGACTGAAATGCAAAGAGTTGCGTGATGGGCTTCCCAGGGCCTTGGGCAGTCTCCATGTGTCCTTGTCACAACATGAAAGGGTTAAGCATCAAAGGGAGCATCAGGTTTTTGTTTCTAGATTGACGGACAGGCACTCTATCTCATTAGTGAAAACATCTTTGCATGTGCACTTGTGTGCGTCGGCCTTCCTTTCATGACCCAAGTCTTTTACACATATTTCTTACTCAGTACTTGTTCTTCTGGTGGTCCAATAAGGTAACTTTGTCATCACGGCTTTCTGAACATCAAGGTTGCAGGGCTTTTACCCCTGGTCGAGCGAGGCGAATTCAGGTCAAATTTAACAGTACAGCACGCTGAGCAGCTGTCTTAAGATTACTCTTAGAATGTTCGATATGGCCATTGGACTGTGGCCAAAAAGGTGTGCTCTTGTGATGCTTCACATTAAGATGACTGAAAAAGTCTCTGAATTCTCAACTGTTGATGGGCCATTGTCAGATTTTAAAGTTGGAGGAAAACTCTATTTCATGAAGATGCAGTCTAATCTCCCGACGACATTCCTGAGTGATAGAGAGATCTACTATCAATGGAAAACTGGAGTATTCAACAATAATCGCCATCAGGTGATGTTCATGGTCAAGAGGACCAAAGAAGTCAACTGCAGTTCTGACCCCTACATGCTTTGGCAATTCAGCAGCTTTGGTGGTGCTCTGCTTTGTTTATGGATGGCTCTGCAAGCTCAACCCTGGGCACTTCCTCTGGGGCAACTCCGCCCAGCTCTACGGTATGATGACTTTCTTTACTCCGTCTGGTAAGCAGATTACTGTTTCTTGAATTTGAATTGCTTCGCTTGTAAGCGTCTTTGTTCTGCTTGATATCTGGTTGATCTCTGCCTCGCAGTGCGTCTGCTTGCAGCGTTCTTTTGCAGTTTGCTGTAGCTATTCGCTGCTCTTTCAAAACCTAGTTGCATATGCCATTTACCTTTATCGCTCCGTATGAGGTATGGCCTTAAATTGAAGAGTAGTGCAGTACCTCATTGCGGCCTTCCCCGCCGCCCTTCTGACAACGATGTGTAGACTTCTCAGTGAAGCTTTTGTTATTGTCAGCTGCTTCACACTGGCTGAAGTAGCACTTTTACTCCACATACGCCAGAAGTCGATTCTGCACTTCAACTGAGGCACACGTGGCACGCATGCACAGTTTGCTGGACCACGGCAAACTCTAAGAGCACTGTTGGGCTTCGGGTTAGTTAATCCCCATCTTGTCACCAGTTGCAGCATCCTCCCCAGCCTGGGTACTTGCCAATGTCTTTGCCACACGCGTAGCTTAGTATATCTTGACTTTATCCGTCTGCATGTACCCGCTAACTGAACATTCTAAACCTGAATTGCCTTTGCTCTAATCCTTACGGCTTAGTCCTACCAAGTCCATCAGGAGCCACAAGGGTTCTGTCATTGCTAACTCACATGACACTACAGTAACCTCAATCCTAATGTTGTACAGAAAAAATACTCTAATATTAATAGCAGGAAAGCTGGCCAGCTTTCAACTGGTGCTTTTGACTTTAGTGTATGGTTGCTCGGTAGATCACCTCCCTGGTTACCTCCTATCTTTTCTGTATAATTCTTATTGGATCGTCACA
Source organism: Lissotriton vulgaris (assembly GCF_964263255.1). Lineage (NCBI taxonomy): Eukaryota > Metazoa > Chordata > Amphibia > Caudata > Salamandridae > Lissotriton > Lissotriton vulgaris. The sequence goes on from NC_141686.1 coordinate 105,371,024, forward strand.
ATGAAGAATACAAAAAAGTTGGGATGGAGGGCTTGAATTATTCCCAGCCACTGGTAATTGCTCATAGCCACATCAGTCCATTGGTTTTTGCCAACCATGCCACCTCAAAGTGGACTCAGCTATGTGCAAATCGGTCATGATCTCGCTCCAGTAGGAACGTTGTCCCAGAATTGCCAAGCTAGGAACCGTAACACAAGCAACACAAGACTGGTTTCATCCTATTTGGGCCTCTTCAGTCAGGTGCAACTTGTTCGCAGTGAGCACTGGACTTGCGCCTGGGCATACCTGTCGCACTTTGGGTGCCACATCTTTTCTTCAGTGTAGGGGAGAACACTATTGAATCAGGTGCAGGGAAGTGCTGTAACCGAGGCCATTCAAACTTATTTAAGGGTTTGACCAGAAGCACTGTATTGTATAGCGCACAATAGGCAGCTACGGCTGTTGGTAGACTAGCTACAGAAAGGTATAGTCTATGGTATGTTTTTAATAATATTTTGAATGGTCAAAGTGTCACCCGACCGCTAGCTTAATATAGATCTCACACTGTACCACTTGGAGAGCACAAACTTCATACTGATATCTTTTCTTACCAGAGAGAAGGCTTCTACTACCCTGGCTAAGAGCACATCTTGCATTGTGCTATGCTAATAGCGGAGGACCCGGGCTATCGCTTCTTGGAGAAGAGTTGCTATTGTGCCTCTGACTAACTGCAGAGCTTACATGTGATCTCTACTGAGAAGGATCCTGGAACATTCTAAGACGTGTTCGCTTGTGATCTTTGTGATGTGCATTTTTGCTCTGGAGAGTTTGTTACAATATTCAAACTAGTTTTTGTGAACCTTCCATTCTGTATATTTGGAATAGATGAGGTTCAATTTCTGTTTGCTTCTTTCATTCAGAAAATCCTCTGGAATCTGGTAAACAGATTTTCTAGCATCTGCTGTACAGAAGTCTCTTGGAATAGGAGTAACTTGGGTTTTGAATGATTTCAGGCGTATGCGGTGTCAAGCTCTCTTACTCTGCTGTAGGTTGTCAGTTATTCATGTAAATTGCAGTTGTCATGTTGCTGTGTGGTTCTATATCCCATTCCGAAAATGTGGATACCATTACTTTGGATTACCATCATTTTTGACCAATTGGAGTTTGTACCACAAGTTCAGAATTACATTTTTTTTTTTACATTTGTAAATAACAATTTTTCACGTCTTTAACTTATTCAAATTTATAAATGTTAGTGTAGCCCTCAATGTCCTCTATGTCTTTAATCCTGTCCCTGCACCCTACAGGGGTGTGGAATTTAATAAAATATATACTTGTCCATGGGGCAGGTTACTTCATAAATCTACTTGTCCTGTATTTGTCCCTTTTGTGCAATGTAATGCGGCAACACATTATGGCAGCAATCTCATTATATAAGAGCTCTGATATATATATATATATATATATATATATATATATATATATATATACATATACACAGCCCGTCCCGACCTTGTCCGGGAGCAACCGGCTTCCCCGACCCCCGCTCGCCCCGACATTGTCCAGCAGCCTGGGCCCCCGTCCCCCGCCTGCCCCGACATGGGTCCCGTTACCTCAGCCACCGCTCCTCCCGCCTGTCCGCTACTCCTCACGTCACCGCTCCTCCCCCGCGCCATGTCTGCCGCTCCTCGTCGCGCTCCTGGACGCAGCTCCTCCCAGCGCTCCTGACGTGAGCACGCACGTCGCGGCCGGCGCTACTTCGGAGGGACTACTTTTTTTCATACTGTAAATTTTTTAAATAACGTTTTTTTAATTTATATAGCCTATAACCATCTACACACCCTGACGATTCCAACGGTGTATCGGGTGTGTGGATTGGCGCTGTGGTTCCAGAGTTTACCCGCCTCAAAGACTGAAAGTTCTTCCTTTATTATAGTAGTATAGATATATATATATATCCTCTCTGATTATGCCAGGGCTCATACCATAGTAGGGTTTAAATACTTATGTTGCCCCGTTCCCGCAGATCTACATACTGGGGCTGAAGGTATTGGTAAGCAACGGTTCCAAGGTTGGAATGCTCTTTTGAGTCTGTGCTAACCTTCTAACTTGCATGTTTTAAGGGTTTTCACCAACTATTCTTTAATCTTTTCGCATACTGAGAAAGGTTGGAACTTAACTCCTTAAAATGGCAGATGTGAAACTTCTTTCAGGGTTGGAAAAAAAGTGCTTGGAGGGAAAGTGAATTTGCAAACACTTAGATTTTCGGATAAGCAAATCTACTCATGCATATTTTTGCTCATGCTAAAATGCCGTTAACAAATATTTTCTAGAAGTACTATTTCTTGGCCTACTTTTGTAAATACCATGGGTGCACTTTTGAGACTTTCTTTAATAATTGAGCCACTAATTAGGTCTGGCATTACCCATGACCTTTTGTGTTTATGAAAATGTGATCTGTCTGTCTATCGGCTGGCTTCACTGTGAGTGACCGCATTCTGCTCTTTCACAAGGAGCATATTGGCACACAGTTTTGTTCAGTGCCAGGAACTACTATGGCAATGTGTGCTTTTTGAGACCAAAAACGGTTTTTGCTATTGCCAATGTTTGTTATAATTGTGAGGGCCTGGCAGCTACCACACCAATAAGGTTTTACAAAAAACCATGCCAAAACAAGTCTCACATTGACTAAACCAAAAGGCTGACCACCAATTTCAGACCTGCTGGCTTTGCCAATGCTTGTTTATTTTTGTTTCTCATTTTATTGAAACTGGTTACAGTGATTTTTCCATTATGAATATCTTTGGGAAATACTAGCATACATCAACACATTTTACAAAATGATGCTGCAAAGAAATGGTACCTAACATTTTACAGTAGTTTAGCTAAATGTTTTTTCCAACTTGCATTTTTAAAAACATTTTATTTGAAAATAAAGACTCCACAATCGTGCTTTCAAGAGCTGCAGAAATTTGCATCTAATCGGGGAGCATTCTGGGAGCCTTATACATAACCTCATATTGCTAAACTTTGAAAATGTGTATGCAGTTTTAATACTGGAACATCTGTCAGTAGTGCAGTCTGAGTTTACAACATTTACTTAGAGAGCTCAATCTAATAATAAAGGCTTTCAATGAATGCACCATAAATACAAGTTTGAACAGCATTAACACTTGGACACAAATGTTACCTTAACTGCCTTTATCTGAGCCATAATGTGTTACTGTAAACTGGCAGCCAAAGGATTCTGCTGTAGGGGGTTGGGCCTACTTGTCCCAAGGACAAAATACACACGAAAACCTGTTGCCCTTGACCCCAAACAATATGTCCTGCTCGTCTGGTTATAGGAATTCCACATCCCTGACCCTAAGAACATGTATTTTTAATGGGGCAAACGCCGATTCTCCCAGGCTTAAGAAATCCAACAAATTTTACTAGACTTGCAGGTCTATTAACTTGAAAAATCCACTTGACTTAACTGTAATGTACTTGACCTCTGTCTCTGAAAGCCAGCAAATGTGACCAGGGCACAAGTCCTAAAAAAAGAAATGGGGGGACACTGTCACCGGAAGTGACGTCACGACAGGAAGTGACGTCACGAAAGGTGGCTTGCACCATCGGGCTCATTGCCTCCCCTCGCTCACCCCTTAGATGCCATTGCATCTGAGAAGTCGGCACGTGAGCAGCGTGCTGTGAGCTCAGAGCTCCTCGTCTCAGAGAGGCCAAAGAGTGAAGTCCAGCTGTTTCGCGGGGGGCGGCGTCCACCCGGTAAAATAAGTGGGCGACGCCGTCCACCCGCGTGGTACCCCATCTCGAGCCCCGAATGGGACAAGATAACGAGATTTAAAGGCATCTTTATTGCTCATTCACTTTGTGAGCAATAAAGATGCCTTTAAATCTTATCTTGCACATTTTCTCCGCTGTCAGACAGAGGTCAAAAGTCAGTTTGTCTTCCTACTTGCCAGAAAGGGCGAGTAGGCCATAAAAATAGCTCGTCCAGATTAAAATAGCTCGTCCAGATTAAATCTGTCTCGCCATAGCAGTGGATTACTTGAGCCCACCTAGCAGACGGTGCAGCTGTATATGGTTGTGTTAAACCTATTGTTCGCTCACCAGAGTTTACAGCCCTCTCACTGCTTACCTTTGGTTGGCTTTGTCACTCATTTACTTGCTCCTTATTCAACGACTTTCTTTGACCCAGCTTTTACAGCCTGTTAGTCCTCCCCTGGTGCATAGCTTCTTTCCCATCTCTCTGATGAGCCAGCTAGCGTCTGTCATTCCTCTGGTCACTCTTGATTGACACTGCATCCAAGTATATGTGTTTTCCAGAACACTACCTCTTGTGGTTCTGTCCCCTACTCCCTCCCCTGTGTGTTGCAAGCTCTGCTTTGTTTTTCTTTTAACAGAATGTATTAATTTTTAAATAAACAAAAGATCAGCAAGTATCCTCTGGTATATATGGTACATATATAGCTACCTTCCTAGTCTCCAACTGGGGGCCATATCCCTCTACGTTTCCAGCCATGAGCGTCATCAAACCGCATTAAACACTAGAGAGTGCAATGCACACATATGAGCGCTCCTGAGGCGGAAGAGGACTGTGCAAGTACCATCCAGATATTGACAGGATATTTCTATCATTGATCGAAAAAATCAACACCCCTTGGAGCGTCCCTTCCATGCAGCCCTTTATTAAAAGTTATGTTTTTGCTGTTGATACAAATACTTTCGAGGCTGAATGAGAGAGATTTGTGAAAATGGGCCTACCATGCAGCTGATCTGTGTGTTGAGGTCTGCAGAGTAAGTAATCTAATCGTATTCTAATCACGACAGTCCTTGATCAAGTTTATTAATTCCAGTTTATGAAGTGGTGGTAGCCCCCAACCTTAAAATACAGGTAAGAGGAAGAGCAGGGCTGGCATGAAAATGTAAGGCTTTGGAGGCAAGACTAGGGTAGCTTGCGTAATAGCTTAAGTATTGTGCGTTTTTAATGTTTGTTTTAAAACTGGAGGGTGTTCACAAAGTAAAATGGCTGAGTTACGTTAAAACCTTCTGTTACAGCTTGAATTGCCCCGAGTTTTATGATGATCCTATGTCATTGTTAAGTATCCCCAGGAAAGATCTCAAGGGGTTATGTTTAACTTTCCTGGTGAATCAAAGAGACAAAACTGAAATGTTAAAAAAAAAAACTGTCTGCTCACCAATTGATTTTAATCGTTCAGGATATACAACCTTACCTAACCTTGCGGATGAGTGCACATGAACGGTTTCTAATGATAAGATTTAGATTCGGGATCCTATTTAGATTATTACGTTTCCCGGCCATCAATGATTGGTCTACCTCCCTATGTAAGTGCCTGTGTGATAATATCTCTAACCAATCAGACATCCACATTTTATTCTTTTGCAAATTGTATATGGTACCAAGGAGAAGGTAGATCACTCCTATTTTAAAATATTTGGATATGAGACAATGCAGACCTGCCTTTCTAGCCATTCAGAAACTGGAAGATATTTTCACTGTGGTATCTGTCTCTTTATTTCTTAGAAACGTCTTTCACTCAAGACAAACATTAATTGTTTAATTACACAGTTTTTAATATATGAGTCCCTGTACTTTTAACCTATTTATTGCTTTGACTGACATATGTAAATAGATTATGAATTGTGTATTGTTTTTAATGTACTTTTATGGTTATCAGAGATTTATAACCGAATAAAGTCTTTCTGATTCTGAATGTTTGTATGTAGGGGCAGAGCTAATTGCTTCAGCATGATTACACTTCCAGGCAGACAGGAAACCATGATCTGATGCACCTGAAGCTCACTCTTTGGTAATAAGTTACTCATTACCGTCTGTCGTATTTTCCTGGAGCCTTAGGACATCTATAGAAAGAAGCTGTGTAAAAATGTCACCTGTCTACTGTACACTGGAATTATTCTGCATTGATAGCCCCAAAGTGTGGGATCGCTGTGTTACTGGACTTAGATTATTGTGCGATGCTGGCTCTTAACAGGATGTGAGCTTATTCCATCTTTTTGCTTCTTGAAGTGAGAAGGATTGATTTTCTAACCTCCAACACCTATTGTGTTTGTTGGTGCGCAGATTAGAGGAGCTTGACCATAAGGATTGAGAAGAAGCATCGCTAAAAAAGTGGAAGCAAATAAACGTAGCCCCTGAGCCAAGTCTAGTTTTATGGCTCAGTGTTGAAATTATGGCAAAGTACTGAAAGACACACATTTGAGTACAGGTAACCAAGTTATCCAGAAGAATTAAAATATGACCCCTGCAGGCAAGTCCAAGGTCTAAATGGGCTGCTAGGTTTTGTATTAGCTCCATTTGATGATTTTTTTTTAGAGTGGCCCAGGTAAACAGCATGGCTGTTATGCAATCTGAATGTAGTTAAGGCTTTCATAACCTTTCTGGGAAAAGGCAAGACTGTTCTGAAAATTTATGAAGCCAGATTGATTGGTTGATCAGATCAGCTCTTGTTTAACCTCTGTTATCTAAGCTGGCTCCTGACCGATTTGGAGCCGGTTCATAGGGAGTTGCAATAGCCATTAGATCAGGTGGGTGAGGAAAAGCGAAACTGTAGATATAACTAACTTTTTATTTGAGTGAAATAGAAGATGAGTTTTCACTGTGAGGCAAGACTGAATAGCCCTATCCTACGGAAGCCAGTGTTGGATTGAGTGCAAAGCAAGATACTTTGCGTATTATTGGCACAATATTCGAACTGAAAGCCCGAAGACGTTTTAAGAACTATACGAGGCCATGTCAACATTAAACAAAATAGGACGCTCAAGAAGTGGCGTGGAACCACGCAGGTTACAAAGCGAAAAGAAAGAGACGATGGGACAGAAGCCATTGTAAAGCACCACCTCAAACCTCCGCTTCGAGTTCAGCAGGAACGGTTTGGGTGATGCGACAGATGTTGTACATACCTGTAAGCAGTGTATCGGATTGACCAGCCATTTGAAAATTCCCATTATTTTATTTGCTGAAAGGCATATTAGTACATTATCGATGCTCTTACTTCAAACAGATGGATTGGATAGCTTCTCTTTCCGACGGATTCTCCCTCTGCTTTGTGCCGAGGAACACGGGTTCGTGTATTCTCATCAGCTGAGGGAGAACGCCAGCCCAAAAGTGCCCATTAGGCACTCAAATGGGCATAAACGGATACTAATTCTTTCAAAGTTTCCTGCATTACTAAGTGGTCTTTTAGCTACACTTTTTTTCTGGCATTCAAGTTCAGAAAGAAAGGACCTAGCTAGTAGTGATTATACTTGTATCGATCCGACAACAGACATGCATTTGTATTGTCATTTGCGGGACTTCCTCCTCAGTACTCGAGTCGAAGACATCATTTACTTAATATCTTGAATGGTTTGAGTACGTTTTGACTTTTGTGCAGTGTTTACCCCAGATTCTCTTAAGTTTCCAATACTTTGGCTTGCAGAGTGTGCAAGCACCCGCATCCCCTGCTCAGGAATGCTGATAACATTTCAAATGAACAAACCTCGTCTGAGTGTGTAGATCTTTCAACGCACCCATGCTGCTTTTCAGACACGTTTTTGACAAATCCACTACAATTCTGGAGAGGCCGAACAAGTTACGTTTATGGAGAGGAGGGGGGCTGCAGATGTAGTTGGATTAGGAGGGGGACAAAGCAAGCTGCACCCTGTCATTGTTTCCCCGGGTGTTTTAATAAAATACAATTGGTCTTTGATTTCCCAATCGATACACGAATATTCCCATTTCTGTTTGAGTTCGTTTTTTTCCAGTTGCTGTGTTTCGGCGAGCTGTATGAATGACCGATTTGCCTGAGGTTGACCTGTGTTGTTGGATGTAAACACACGAAGAGGGTGCTCTTAGGCCGTGGTGTTGTAGGGTAGGCCTTGCTTACCGCCGCGCAGATTTACGCTCTGCTCAGTGAAAGTGAGGGTTCAGTGACCGTGGTCAAACGAGTCTCCATGGTGATCACTGCTTGTGAATAGTTTCAGTTGTCAGCTAAGATTTTTTTTTTTTGCCCATCTCTTCTGCTTTAAAAAGGAGCAAGGCTGTGGCCATGTGACAGAACCAAACAATGCGCCTTTCTTTAGGTCTGCCCCACCCCCGCCCCCCAATTCGTTTCCTTCGTTTTGTGATCATTGCAAAGAAAGAAAGCAGGCTATTTTTGCATGCGCGGCATCTTTCTTTCCCTGGATAATTGTGGGACTCGGAAAGGGGTTTGAGCTGTAAAACAAAACTGAAATATTATTCCGGTGTTTTTCAAAGATCAATAAATGGAAACTGGCCCACAGGGTTCTGTGTTTTCTTTGTTGGCAATAGGCAGCGTGCATACCTCTGGAGTTCTCCGCATATTTGTGTAGATTGAACTGATTAAGAATGTCTGTAAAATGTTAACTGTTCAGTCTGGAGACAACTCGATTCTCCCTCCCACCCCCCTTCTTTTCCCCTATCATTGAAAAGCTCTGTTAACATTCAGACTTACGGTTTCATGTGGTCCGACCGTGCCATTCTGATTCGTCCGAAAGCAGACCTCGGGGAGCTTTTATTTGGAGAAAAAACAAGCATTTACAATGCAACGGTCTGGCCTTTGCAAAAGTTAGAGCTATTGGCATTGTAAATGACAAAATTGTTATTTATGTTTTGGTTTTTAAAACAGATAAATGAATGGCATTGCCATTTACAATGCCAATAGCTTAATCTCTCGCAAATGCGACACCTATTGCATATGCACCCACACAGAGCCACACACACACACAGAGCCACACACACACACAGAGCCACACACACACACACACACACACACACAGACACACACACACACACACACAGCCACACACACACACACAGAGCCGCACGCGCACACAGAGCCGCACGCACACACACACAGAGCCGCACGCACACACACAGAGCCGCACGCACACACACAGAGCCGCACGCACACACACAGAGCCGCACGCACACACACAGAGCCGCACGCACACACACAGAGCCGCACGCACACACACAGAGCCGCACGCACACACACAGAGCCGCACGCACACACACAGAGCCGCACGCACACACACAGAGCCACACGCACACACACAGAGCCACACACACACACAGCCACACCTACACACATCCACACCTACACAGAGCCACACCTACACAGAGCCACACCTACACAGAGCCACACACAGCGCCCCCCACCACACACACAGCGCCCCCCACCACACACACAGCGCCCCCCACCACACACACAGCGCCCCCCACCACACACACAGCGCCCCCCACCACACACAGCGCCCCCCACCACACACAGCGCCCCCCACCACACACACAGCGCCCCCCACCACACACACAGCGCCCCCCACCACACACACAGCGCCCCCCACCACACACACAACGCCCCCCACCACACACAGCGCCCACACACACAGCGCCCCCCACCACACACACAGCGCCCACACACACAGCGCCCCCCACACACACAGCGCCCCCCACACACACAGCGGCCACACACACACAGCGCCCCCCCCACACACACAGCGCCCTCACACAAACACCGTGCCCCCCCCACACACACACACCGCCCCCCACACACACACCGCGCCCCCCACACACACAGCGCCCCCCACACACACACAGCGCCCCCCACACACACACACACAGCGCCCCCACACACACACAGCGCCCCCACACACACACAGCGCCCCCACACACACACACAGCGCCACACACACACACAGCGCCACACACACACACAGCGCCACACACACACACAGCGCCACACACACACACAGCGCCACACACACAGCGCCCCCACACACACAGCACCCCCACACACACAGCCCCCCCCACACACAGCGCCCCCCCACACACACACAGCGCCCCCCACACACACAGCGCCCCCCACACACACAGCGCCCCCACACACACAGCGCCCCCACACACACACAGCGCCCCCACACACACAGCGCCCCCACACACACAGCGCCCCCACACACACAGCGCCCCCACACACACAGCGCCCCCACACACACAGCGCCCCCACACACACACACAGCGCCCCCACACACACACACAGCGCCCCCACACACACACACAGCGCCCCCCACACACACACAGCGCCCCCCTACACACACAGCGCCCCCACACACACAGCGCCCCCACACACACAGCGCCCCCACACACACAGCGCCCCCCACACACAGCGCCCACACACACACACAGCGCCCCACACACACACACAGCGCCCCACACACACACACAGCGCCTACACACACACACCGCGCCCCCCCTACACACACCGCGCCCCCCACACACACAGCGCCCCCCCCACACACACAGCGCCCCCCACACACACACAGCGCCCCCCACACACACACAGCGCCCCCCACACACACAGCGCCCCCCACACACACACAGCGCCCCCACACACACACAGCGCCCCCACACACACACAGCGCCCCCACACACACACAGCGCCCCCACACACACACAGCGCCCCCACACACACAGCGCCCCCACACACACACAGCGCCCCCACACACACACAGCGCCCCCACACACACAGCGCCCCCACACACACACAGCGCCCCCACACACACACAGCGCCCCCACACACACAGCGCCCCCACACACACAGCGCCCCCACACACAGCGCCTCCACACACACACAGCGCCCCCCCACACACACACACACAGCGCCCCCCCTACACACACACACACACACAGCGCCCCCCCTACACACACACACACACACAGCGCGCCCCCCACACACACAGCGCCCCCCACACACACAGCGCCCCCACACACACAGCGCCCCCACACACACACAGCGCCCCCACACACACACAGCGCCCCCACACACACACAGCGCCCCCACACACACACAGCGCCCCCACACACACACAGCGCCCCCACACACACACAGCGCCCCCACACACACACAGCGCCCCCCCCACACACACACAGCGCCCCCCACACACACAGCGCCCCCCACACACACAGCGCCCCCCACACACACAGCGCCCCCCACACACACAGCGCCCCCCACACACACAGCGCCCCCCACACACACAGCGCCCCCCACACACACAGCGCCCCCACACACACACACAGCGCCCCCCACACACACACAGCGCCCCCCACACACACACAGTGCCCCACACACACACAGTGCCCCCCACACACACACAGTGCCCCCCACACACACACAGTGCCCCCCACACACACACAGTGCCCCCCACACACACACAGTGCCCCCCACACACACACAGTGCCCCCCACACACACACAGTGCCCCCCACACACACACAGTGCCCCCCACACACACACAGTGCCCCCCACACACACACAGTGCCCCCACACACACACACACACACACACAGTGCCCCCCCCACACACACACACACACACACAGTGCCCCCCCCCCCCACACACACACACACAGTGCCCCCCCCCACACACAGTGCCCCCACACACACACTGCCCCCACACACACACTGCCCCCACACACACACTGCCCCCACACACACACTGCCCCCACACACACACAGCCCCACACACACACAGCCCCCCACACACACACAGCCCCCCACACACACACAGCCCCCCACACACAGCGCCCCCCACACACAGCGCCACACACACACACACAGCGCCACACACACACACACAGCGCCACACACACACACACAGCGCCACACACACACACACAGCGCCACACACACACACACACACACAGCGCCACACACACACACAGCGCCACACACACACACACAGCGCCACACACACACAGAGCGCCACACACACAGCGCCACACACACACACACAGCGCCACACACACACACACAGCGCCACACACACACACACAGCGCCACACACACACACACAGCGCCACACACACACACACAGCGCCACACACACACACACAGCGCCACACACACACACACAGCGCCACACACACACAGCGCCACACACATACAGCGCCACACACACACACACACAGCGCCACACACACACACACACAGCGCCACACACACACACACAGCGCCACACACACACAGCGCCACACACACACAGCGCCACACACACACAGCGCCACACACACACAGCGCCACACACACACACAGCCACACACACACACACACACTCACTCACTCACTCACTCACTCACCCATACCGGGAGCCATCTCTAAAGCAGGTGTTGCACAACAGTTAACTTTGGTGTGATGCCCCACTGAGCAGGGACTTAGCTTTTGGTGCTGTTCTATGGTCACCGATGTATGTTTGCCCTATGGAGGCCTAACGCTCAGTGTCGCTTTAAGTTTTCGAGTGTCCTCCATTGTCCACAGAACATTTCTTTCTACAACAATAAACTTTTGAGACCAAAACATTTTCATTTTTGGTGGCCTCCGCTATCTTAGGACCTTTTTTGTATATTCTGTACATGTATGTTTCGCAGTTCATGAAAGTCTATATTCAGTACATATGACCTTTTTCTGCATCTTTCATGTAATTTGGACATATGTAAAGCCCTCTGCTACTAAATAGATTTAGACCACAAATAAATTGTAAAATGGCATAGTAATTTCCTTGAAAATATGTACCATGTGCCCTCATTTGAAACATTTGATCATAGATTCGAACTGAAACAACTGTCTGAAATGTTCCAACACATTTGGAGTCACAATATAAAAGAGCAAATCAAAAATAAACAGCAATCCAAACCGTTTACTGAAATGCCTTTAGAAGCGTTAAATGCACGTGCACATTTTTGCATACAAGAAATTCAAACCACGCATACATATGTGTAAACACAATACAATAACACGAGAACGCAACAACGAAAGTGACAAGCCTTTCAGTTGCAGACCCTAAACCATGCAACCCAGTATCACTAAACTAAGGAAGCAGATTTATTTGGGATTTTGAAAAAATTTAAGTCTTACCCATTCAAACAGTAATTTCAAACCAAAACACTTGAAACAATTGCTACCATTGCTACCTTTGCTTTTAAGTATAATCAATGCTGCGCCCCTTTAACCAGACCAGTCGAATGTTATCTTCGCACTTAGAGATTACTTTTACACCCACCTGGAATTTATTTTTATCTCAGCTTACAGGAGTTTTTCCCAGCCAAAAAAGCTTTCTTCTACTTTCCGGGGCGTTGGTGCGCTGTTCTCCTCTTGTGCCACTAAATACCCATCTGCTCATCTAAACGGACTATTAAAGCTGCTGCTGCTCTTTTTCGAGCTACTGAACCCGTTTACAATAATAGCTGCCGTGGCTCATACTGTTACAACCGGTTACAGTCTTGCATGTCCCTTTCTTGTGATATTACGGTTGCCTCCACCCCAAGAACTGTTTATTCTCAGGCTGTTGATTGCCACTGTCCTGTCTGCAACATTCTTGTGCACTTAATGTTGCTGGAGCAATGTAAGTCTCTTCCCTGGACAACCAATGCAGATCTGGACTGTCTGTTCAAATGGCATGCAATTAACTGAGGTTAAAGCCCGCACTGTCCCCTTCTAACCCATGCCCCCAAAATACCTCAGTCGCCTCGGCCGGTGTGAGCCCCTGTCAGGTTAAGGGGATGCCGGACTCTTAGCAGTGGGGCCACTCACCGGCCATCTTGAACATCCAGCTCGACGTGTACATCCATACGTCACTCACCCGGCGTTATTGCGTCACAAGAAGCTCCCCACCAGCAGACTGCGGCGCTATGCCTGCTGTAGCCTAATGTACACAACACATGCTAAAACAATCCTCGTCGTGCACTGTCGGCAGTGCCGCGAGGGCGGAGCTGAACTCCCATGCCTTGCAACCTCTGGCCTCATTTCCTGTATCCCCAGACAGCACATTCCCCGCATCATGCACAGCTCCGCGCAGCAACTAACTGAAGGAAAGTTCAACTGTACACCACTGGCAATAGGGGCCCGACAACACAACAAAAGCATTACAGTCCCGACGAGGATGGAAAGGAAGTCAGAGATTAATGACTAGCTAACCCGCGCAGTGGCCAATGAAGCGCTCTGACACCTTAAGGTAAAGTCTGCGCTATATAAAAACACATAAAATAAAAGCTTAGGGGGTGCGGGGTGACTAAAAAGATCACCAAATAAATTATAGAACATGGTAAATGTGAAGGTAAGTTTAAACACAAGACTGAACAGTCCAATGTGAGTGGGAAGCAGGGCAGGTTTGTTAGCGGGGGAAAAACAAACTACACGCACTAAATTAATTCAGCATGGTCCACTAACATTAAAAGTACATGAGGGGTACCAGCAGTGGTTAGAACCTACTGCTCGCAGGCAGAGCCCGGGGCTCGTAGAGGCGCACAGAGGATGCCCCGAGATGCCGGAGCACACGTCAGCAGCACCAGAGTCTCTTACCTGTTCGTCATCCCTACCAGGGCCAGCATGGAAGCCGCTGCCTGCGACGCGCTCGAGACCGGTGGGGGGGGAAACGAGACCGCAACACTTTGTTTCTCGCCCTCAGCTTCTTGCTTCCGAGAGGCAGCGCCGATCCCCGCCCCGGCCACGAAGTCGGCCCCGGCGCCTCGCAGTGCTGGGCGGAGGCGAAGGGTGGGACCAGAGAGGCAGAGACCGCGCAGGTGCCATCTTGGACTGACGGTAGAAAGAAGTGAGCAACCCAGTAAACCTTTGGGGGCTTGGGTCCGAGACCAATAGCTCGTGTTACCGTCTATATTCTGACTCCGAAACGCTACAGATCGTACAACTTTGGCGACTTGGTGAAAAAATCGAGACTTTTGAAGATTGTTTTGCTCGTCTTCCTCGTCTTCAAAACGTACTTGCAGATCGTATGACCCGGTTAACCTACATTCCATTTTGGGTCTTACTACACATTAGTTGCTGCTACTTTTACGTTAAACATCGGCAAGGTTAATCTGCGTGCGAATCCAAAGATTCGCCTCGCGTTTGGCATATCAATTATCTGCCTCCAATACATTGTTTTAAGGGATTTACAAATATTAATTGCTTACTGTCCTGATGATGGTCTTGCTGAGTTATCCATAAAGACCGAAACGTCGACCTGAACCTCATCCAAAGAAGATTTTCTCATAATCTTGACTTTTTGGATAGGTTATCTACAGGCTTTACAGAGATTTTCTTGATTTATCCCAATACATCTGTCCTGTATTCCTGTTGTGCTAAATTCTGATGTTTTGTATTCTTCCCTTGATTACTTAATTTTGATAAAATTCACTTTTTGCCTATACACATGTCTATTTTGTTTCTGTCTGATGTTGAGTATTGTTTTGTCCAATGTAGTTGTTGAATGTTTTTTTTAAACTTGCTTGATTAATTTCATCCAGGGTAATTCAGTTATCTTCCCTAAATTCAGTTACATAAATCAAATAACTGAGTTAGTAGAACAAACTCCTTTGGAGGCAACTTTACCCATCCCATCTTGGACTGACAGCCCTGAGATTTGTGAATAGAAGTTAGTCACACGGGAGGCCAGCGTTGAATTGGCTTAAACAACCACTTGCATTAGACCTCTTTATTTGCAAATGGTCGATGTGCATTTGAAGCACTCATCCCAAAGTTTACACAAACTTCCTGACAGTTGAGTCATTTGACCTATACATTTTGTGTACACTGTGATCAGGGAACATCACCCGTGAAGCACGATGTAGACGCACATAGAATCAACAAACAAATGCGAAAGCACAGCGCGCCCTGTATTTGAGTGGAAGGGTGGAAGCAGTGACGAGCGCAGAGCCACCATTTAAAAATAAAGAGAAGAGCGCTCCACGCCACCATGTTTCTCTGAGGCGACGCAGAAATGCCTCGGAGAAACGCAGCGTAATTTTGGGATTCGGGGGCGTGTTTTTCTTTTTCTCCTCTTCCCATTGGCTGGAAGGTAAAATTCCAGCAAATGGGAAGTGGAGAGAAAGGAAGTAAAAAACACCCACAGGAATCCTGGCCTAAACGGAGTGGTGCCCCTCTCCTTCAATGGCTGGCCTCCGTTTAGGAAGCCAGCCAATGGAGAAGAGGGGCGGGTTCAAGCTCCCACACTGTCGACATAAGATCTCTCCCTGTGACTGCGCAAGCGCAGCCTACGCAGGTCTTGACCTAAAAACGACTGAAATGTTCAGTCGTGTTCTCCACTGCTAAACTCCGCACCCGCTTCAATTATTAGAACTATTTTGGAGAGGCTACTGCAACTGGCATTTCTTGAGCGTTTCCATTATAGTGTATATTGTACTGCATACTGCTGGCACTACAAATTTGCTCCAGGCCTCTCTTAGGTACCATGTTGCCAACGCCTTGTGGTTCACCCATTGTTCTCCCTGCAAGGACTAGAACTCTACAGAAGATAAGGTCACTGTGTAATGGCCACCTTGATACCTGGTGGGGAAACGGAGAATCCATTGTAATGACTTGAATCTATTGTGAATTGTCTTCTGCTAATGTACCATTAGCTGTAAGATTCATCCTTCAACATTTCAGATAGTATTTAACAGATAGTATTTTAATAGTCTGCAGGGAATAGAGGCGTAGGATTGCGACTACAACACAAGCTTTGAAGGCATTCATTTCCGGACTGTAAAAGTATTATATCTTTTATATTTAGACTAGCAACTCCTAGACATATATTTGATCCACCAACAACCTGAGTGGCTTGAGACAGAAATGGAATTTTGTTCACAAGTGCCCATTTAGCACAAGGTTCTGCAGCTCCTATGTGGCCTGTTCAATAGTACTTTATGCAATTGCTTTCTTACAGGAGATTAGAACTAAGCTACTAAATACATTTACTTAATCAAAATTTAGTACCCTATACAAAACGAATAATATATTTGGGATTGTGGAGAAGACAATCTTCTGGGACACAAAGATAAATAATTTGCATCTCTTTCTGCATTTACAAGAGGCGGTACCTAAAAACATTTACTTAACTTCAATCCAAATATAAGATACTGGATCGTGAATGTAATAATTTGCTAACCCTACACACGGCTATTAAAGAGAGCGGGAGATTAATCGATATTATTCTCCTGAAATTGAATAAATTGATACAGTGGTGTCAAGGCTATCTAATCACTTTCTCAATTGCCTTATGGTTTCTGACTCCTGTTTACTTATCTGTTTGGGATGAAATAGAGTGTCTACATAAGGCCAGTCTTATGAAATAACTTTTTATGTAGCTCTTCATATCACACTCCTGTCATTTTCAAGTGGTGTAAATGAAAGACATTACTATTACCCAGATTAATGCTACTCTGATTACAAACCTTAAAAGGATGGAAGATTGTTAGTCTTGTGTGAATTCAAATCTGTGAACTGCAGGTCTGCACGTCTTTCAAGAACATGTGTTTAATCTTCTAAGCCATCCCGATGGGTTATACAACAGTCAAGAGGTCTACTTGTATGTTGATGTTTGAGAGTACTGCCCTTTGTGGAAAATCACTGCTGATGGAGAATTCTGAGACGTAGTGGCCTAGTATAACTTATTAAGTATGTGTAGTATGGAGTGATGTCAACTAGGCTCAAGCAGTCCTGTGTCCTTTTGCGGTGGTAGTTAACTTTTTAATCCATAGTGCACAATTATTGCAGTTACCACTATAGCCAGAGCCATTGCAATGATGGGGAGGGCAGAGAATGGTCTATAGTTTGCCAAGATGGTAAGATCTGGATTTTGACTTTAAGGAGAGGCCTATTTGATTATAATGTGACCTTATTTGAGTATAAGGTGACATTCTAACTGACTTATTCAACCTTAACAATGCCTGATACTTCAGAGTCCAGGGACAAATGGTAAAATGCTGTCTTTATACCTTAGAAGTATATGTGAGGAGGCGGGAGTAGACTACTTTAAGGAGTCAAGAAATGTAGAAGTGTCCTAAGATTAGATCTGGGTAAACACCAGCAATGTTGCTTGCCACACAAGTTTCATACAACAGGTGTTGGCCGATGTGGCTGCAGGAGAAATGTTTGCTCAGGTAGGATATGTATGTATATGTGTGTGTATGTATATATAAAATTGTTGAAAAACGATGGAAATCAGTAAAGCAGGTAAGAATTCATTGTGTATCGACTGAGGTTACAAGTTTCTTGTACATGCAGAATACTTTCCAGTTGGAGTTTGACTTTGTCGGGATTTAGAGAAGTGTTTTTAGGGCTCTGTCGTTTTGTTTTAGGTGGCAGTTTATTAGAAAGCCAGCATCGTTCTCAGTAATGCTGTTTAATGTTTGATAAAAAACAAACTAAACAAATTGCCAGTACTGTGCAATGATTTTGGAGTTTTTTGTTGAAGAGCTACTGATTGCTCTTTCAAAAAATGACCACTCTTTCAGTCAAACCAAGTTTATGAAAAAAGTATTTTTGTTAATCTTTATTTAATCAAAGTTGCTCTTTTATTTTTGTATTTTAGCAGTATTTTATTTTAACAGTTTTTTTGTTTTCAGCTATCTACAACAATCTACAACAATCTACATAATACGGGGGAGGAACAGGGGTGTTCCTCCCCCGTATTATGTACATTGTTGTAGATAGCTGAAAACAAAAATATTGTTAAAATAAAATACTGCTAAAATACAAAAAAAAAGAGCAACTTTGATTAAATAAAGATTAACAACAATACTTTTTTCATAAACTTGGTTTGACTGAAAGAGTGGTCATTTTTTGAAAGAGCAATCAGTAGCTCTTCAACAAAAAACTCCAAAATCATTGCACAGTACTGGCAATTTGTTAAGTTTGTTTCTAGATTGGGCGCAGCCTTACTGTGCCACACGCCAGACCCGTTTTGCTACTTCTCTCGTTTAATGTTTGATAGCATAATGAGAAGGGGATGGCATTCTGTTGAGGGTTGCTGTGATCCTTCATTAAAGACACACCTGGATGTCAGTGGGCATTGATATCCGCACCTACACTTTGTCCAAAAGCACTTGGACGGAGGAGTTAAGGTTAATTGTGATCCAATTTAGGCTTGGCTGGTCTGATTCCTATAAATGAAGTTGGTAGAGTTTGGACATCATCTTCAGTAAAGGAATTCATCATTAAGTGATCAGAACAAAGCCATATACTTGGTGATGTAGCATGTGAAGATAGAGGAAATGGAAGCCCAGGCTGTAGCCTCTGGAGTTAATTGGTTGGCTGGATTGATGGAGTACCTGGTTGTTTAAGTGCTATGTGATTTCTTGGTTTCCACATTAGTCACGTATTCAGCTCAGATGTTCAGGGATACTAGGATGGGAGCCCTATTGGAGAGTGTAGTTAATCCACAACTCAAAGATTTCCTCTTGGAAGGAAAGAACTTGGTAGGATATGGCTGATTTTTAGGTATGTTGGAAGATGCTCCTCTAGAGACAGAGGACATGTAAGATGGTATCCTTTTTATGACTATGAAGGGGCTGAGTTTACATTTAAAGAGTCACTTATGCTGGCTTTGATTTGTATGGTCAATCAGCATTTGTATAGCGCAGCACTACCCCTAGGGGTATCTGGGCACTTTGTCTCAGTCAGGGAGCCAGGTCTTGAGTCTCTTTCTGAAGTTTGCCAGCGAGGAGACTGTACGTAGCTGGAGGGGATGATTGTTCCTGGTCTTGGCAGCAATGCAGGAGAAGAAGCGGTCACTGCTGCACTGGATGCGGGGGGGGGGGGTGTATGCGAGGACGAGTGAAGAGGAGCCCCTGTGTCTGGAGGGTTGGCGGAAGTGTGGAAGCGGATTTAAAAACCCACTGGTGCAGGGGTCACCCTTCGTCCAAGGGTTCTTAACAAGTAAGGAGGAATAGACAGTGGAGTGAAGTACAAACCAACAGTCATTTATTAGCATTCATGAATGGGGGTTCATCTGTCAAGCACCGTAGAGATACGCTAGGAGGAATCACACTGAACGATGATTACATGGGTTTTTATAGCAAAAGATCACAAATCAGGGACGCCCAGAGGTAAATAGAGCTTTGGGAATAATATACAAATGAGGTAACCGTAAGAATCAACAGCCTTGGTGTCTAGTGCAATTGTCGCATCCTAAGGCTGCACAACAAGAATCAATTTTACATTTTAACAGAAGTTCGGTCGATGGTTGATGTAAGGCAGGTCCTAGGTCATGGATGGCTTTGAAGGCGTGCGTGAGAATCTTGAACTGGCATCTCTTCTGGATTGAGGCAAGTGGCCGTCTCTCAGGATGGGGGCGATGTGGGATCGTTCGGGAGGGTGGGGTCCAGGCTGAGTCTGGCTGCAGCATTCTGTATGGTATGGAGTCTTCTGAGGAACTGAGTGGCGATACCGGCATAGAGGGCGTTGCTGCAGTCAAGGCGGCTGGTGACGAGGGCCTGAGTGACGGTCTTCCTTGTGTTGGTTGGGATCCATCCAAAGATTCTTCCTAGCATGCAAAGTGTGTGGAAGCAGGAGGAGGGTACTGCGTAGACTTGTTATTTCATGGTCAGTTGGCTGTTGCGGATGAATCCAAGGTTGCATGCTTAGTCCGATGGTGTGGGTGTAGGCCCAAGTTCTGCAGGCCACCAGTTATGGTCCCATGTGGAGGTGTTCTTCTAGAAGATCAGTACTTCTGTTTTGTCGGAGTTGAATTGGAGGCAGATGTCTCTCATTCACTTGGCTACATTGGTGATGGCGTTGCAGAAGTTGGTTTTAGCGTTGGAGAGTCCCCGGTGAGTGAGAGGATCAGTTAAGTGTTGTCTGTGTAGGAGATAATGCTGAGTCCGTGAAATCTGACATCATCTGCAAATGGGTGGGGAGTGGGGTCATGTAGATGTTGAACAGAGTGGGGCTGAGGGATGATCCTTGTGGTACGTGACATATGTCTTTGGGTGCGGGGCTGAAGGGAGGCAGTCGGATGCTCTGAGTGCGTCCTGTGAGGAAGGAGGCGTTCCATTTGAGTGCGTCTTGCTGAATGCCTGTGCTGGTAAGTCTGCTGATAAGGTTGTTGTGGGAAACTGTGTCGAACACAGCAGAGAGGTTGAGGAAGATGAGGACCACAGTTTCTCCATGGTGGAGGAGTGTTCTGATGTCGGCTGTGGTGGCTATCAGCTCAGTTTTAGTGCAGTCGTTGCCCCAGAATCCGGATTGTGAGGTGTTCAGTAGGTGGTTTTGCTGGGCAGAATCTTTGGATGGATCCCAACCAACACAAGGAAGACCGTCACTCAGGCCCTCGTCACCAGCCGCCTTGACTGCAGCAACGGTGGTGTGGTGGTGTGGTGGTGTGGTGGTGCGTTCTGCTTGTTTCCCCTGTTTTTAGGTACTTGTTTATGACTCGAAACCTATTGGGGCTAAACACAGCTCTCAAAAAATGCGGATTTCCAGAAGTGCATGTGTCCCGTGCACGCGCTTCTATCCGCCTGCCTGCCTCGCATCACTACACCAAAGCCAGCCATCTGTTGCTTCCCCAGCGTGGTGCCGCCAGCAGCTTCACTTCAAAGGGATCCGCTCCGCCCCCTGCTGCATCAAAGCCTTTCGTTTCGCGGCCGCGTTTTTTCTGCCCCTGTTAGGCTCGTTGTTGCTTGTTTCAGTCGTGCTCGTTCTGAACAAACGGTTTTGCTGGTGCTAGTTATTTAATAGCTGTCCTGTGTGCTTTAGATCCCTCCTCACCTAGGCTGACTCAACCTCCTCCTCCTCCATGCTTCTTATTGGAAGGAGCGCGCTCGTTTTATTGGATGCTTCCTCCTGCCCCCTGCTGATTGTTGACAGGAATGTGCCTTTAAACACGTTCAAGAAGGGCTTCCACACAGCTGCCACTCGCTCGTTTCCTTGGTGTCCTACCAGTATGTCCACCATAAAGATCTGCTCTGGCTCACATTGCACAACTGGGTGGCGCAGATTCCTTCCAAATGGGGCGACTTCTGTGCAGCTGTTGTGCATGAGCGATTTATTCCAGTCTGCTCCCTGATCACATAACATCCCGCTGTCTCATTTCACCCCTTCACTGCATCGACACGCTCTCTTTGCCATCACTGCTGAAGAAACCCACGTTGACTTTGCTTCCGTACTTCCAACATCTACCCCTCCCTAAACACACTTCCTCCAGAGTTTGAATTTGTTTGTAAGCGCAGGTTCTTCCCAGCTTATCTTGGTGCTGTCTGTTATGGAATTCTTTTTTGCCGCATTCTTCAACATTATTATGCTTTATACAAGCATGTCTGAGAGCAGCACGTCCCAGTCTGCCCGTGAAACTCTCATATGTCCTAGAATGCCTCCGCTCTGCGTGATACCCTCCCAGAACACGTTGTTGCGATGTGCATCGACAGATCACGGAAACTACCTGCACTGTCCTTTAGCCTCTTGTATGGTTCAGTTATCAAGATTCAGCTCTGGTGCTAAGCCTCTCTCATGCCTCAGAACCCCTTAGCTCCGTTAATGAGCCCCTCGATGCCCCAGGGAAACCCTGATGTTCGAGGCATATGGGCTGCAGATGGTACATTATGAATAGATCGCCATCTGGTGTTGGGCTCGGATGATTGCACTTTGTTTTTCTCTTGGAGAGTCTTTTGTAGCTTGGTGACTCCTCCTTTGGTTGGTAGTGCGCATGGGCATCGGCTCCATCCTTAGATTGTTTTTTTCCGCCATCGGGTTCGGATGAGGATTGAGACGCTCCAGATCGACTTCGGAAAGAAGTGACTTATCGGCGCGTATTCCCTTTCCAATTCGACGGTATTGTTATCGAACGCGATTTCATTTCCATTCCGACGAGTTTCGACTCCAACATCGAAGAAAAACTTTGATCTACGTCGACGAACAGGAGGCCTTTCTCGACGTAGTCAAGCCAGGAGTCCATGGAAAGGACTCCATTTAAGAAATGTCCAACGTGTGGTGCTAAGTTCCCACACAAGGACCTACACGAGGTGTGCAACCTCTGCCTATCGCCTGAACACGAATCCAGGGACTGCGAAGCCTGCGCAGCATTCTCCTCCAAGTCGACGATTAGAAATCGTCGAGCTCGAAGACACGAGGTTTTCAGAATGCAGTCGGAGACGATCCCGGAGCTGTTAGAAAACCAGCACCTCGATGAAGAAGAGGATCATGAAGATCAGTCGGGGTCGGAAGGGGACGAGTCGGATGTCGAAGAACTCGACGTGCAACAAACCGTGAGTGACGACGTCCCCTTACCAAAAAACCGACCCCGTGCGGTAACGACCCCGCCTTCGAGCCCGGTCAAACCGCAGAAAAAAGTTTCCGATGCCCCGCCTTCGGGCCCAGCAACGAAACTGAAACCGAAACTCTCGGTCTCCCACCATATCGGATCCGAGAAGCGGTCGACATAGACTTCGACGCCGAAGCTCCATGCAAGGGAAAGCTCGGCATCGAAACATTCCATGTCGAAACAAAAACCTGATTCGACGTCAAAGACTCACTAGACACCGAAAAAATCGAAATCGAGCAAACACTCGGTGCCGAAAACACCGAACATTGACGATCGAAAACAAAGGCACCTTTCAGAACCGAAGGCTTCGGTACCGACACAGGAGCAGCAAACAGATCCCAAACAAAAGATTTTGTTTATCGATCCACAAACTGGCAAAGTAGTGACGAAGAAGAGGAAGAATGAACAGCTAGAAGACAAACGTCTTCCTTCAAAAAAGAGAACACTGGGGACAAATACAACTCCTCCTACTTCTCCATGACCTAAAGTCACACCCTCTTCTCCTATTCCTCACACTATGCCAAATATTCCTCCACCAAGACCATCTACACCTCAGTCAGATGTAGACAGTGATACAGGGGAGGGAGAACCTCAAGGGGATGATGACACTATCCCAGATGAGGATGACCCATGGGAAAATTATGACGCAGGGTCAGATGATGACAACGACCCAGAGTTATATCCCTCAAAGCCTTCACCACCTGATGATAACAC
This sequence comes from Lissotriton vulgaris, assembly GCF_964263255.1. Taxonomy (NCBI): domain Eukaryota; kingdom Metazoa; phylum Chordata; class Amphibia; order Caudata; family Salamandridae; genus Lissotriton; species Lissotriton vulgaris. The sequence continues at coordinate 105,394,845 of NC_141686.1, forward strand.
AGGGTTTGTACAGCTCATTAATAGGGCAGCAAAATATCATAAGGTAGATCTACATACAGAACCTCAGGTAGAGGATTTCCTATTAGAGACACTACCTACTGCACAAAGAACATCAGGTACTCTACCTATGCTGAAGGGTCTTCTCAGTCACACAGCAGAAATATTCAAAGACCCAGTGAGGGCTAGGGTGTTAAACCCAAGAATTGATAAAAAATATAAGGCGGCTCCAAAGGATCCAATATTTATCAAAGGGCAGGTACCTCTGGACTCGCTTGTAGTTTCAAACGCTCGCAAGAGAGCGAACTCATTATCTACAGGAGAGGCCCCTCCACCTGATAAAGAGTCAAAATTAATATATGCATCAGGCAAAAGAGTAGCATCACAAGCGGCAAATAGCTGGCGTATAGCCAATACACAAGCGCTACTTGCACGTTATGACAGGGCACATTATGATGAATTAGAAAAACTCATCACACATCTCCCCAAAGAACATCAGAAGAGAGCAGATCAGCTAATACAGGAAGGAAAGATAATAACTAACACTTCCATTAAGTGCGCCCTAGACGCGGCAGACACTGCAGCAAGATCCATCAACACCAGTGTCATGCATCTGTTCTTCGCATGTAGAGCTGCAGATCCACACACGCCCACCCACCTCCCGGCTACCTTCATCTGTTCCAGTATTATCTTATTTAGATACAGTATACATGGGCATCTTTTCTGTTTCTTACAAAACTCCATCATTTCCCTGCTGGCGAAAAACAATCTGAAGATGGAGCTGATGCCCATGTGCACTATGATCCAAAGGAGGAGTCCCCTATCAGGGCTCGTCAAATTTACTCGACCGCTCGCATTTGCGAGGTAAATTTTATGAGGTCGAGCTATTTTTAGGTCCTACTCGCCCTTTCTGGTGAGTAGGAAAACCTACTAACTTTTGTCCTCCGTCTTTGAAAACGGAGCAAATGTGACAAGATAACAAGATTTAAAAGCCTTTTTATTGCTCACAAAGCAAATGAGCAATAACGATGCCTTTAAATCTTGTTATCTTGTCACATTTGCTCCACTTTCATAGACGGAGGTCAAGTAGGTTACTGTTAGGTCGAGGAGTTTTTTTTAAAGTACTAGACCTGCAGGACTAGTACCATTTTTCAGATCTCTCGAGCCGTGCCTATCTCGTGACTTCCAAACACTTTTCCAAGACAAACATCCGGGCCCAACACCAGCGATCTGTGCACAGTGTGTGGATCTGCAGCTCTACATGCCAAGAACAGATGCATACTTGTAAGTAGTATTTTCCTTTATAAGGTCCTCCATATAAGTACCTAACCCCCACCCCCTGGGACACCTAGGGGAGACATTGGATGTACCTAATGTGCCATAAAATTGTATTTTATCAATTAAGTGCCCCTACCACCAAAGTCGAGTTTTGGTGCATTTTACATTTAAAGGCAGTCCTGAAACACAGCGCTGCTTTTAAAATGACCTCAGGCTGTTAGCAGTGTACACATGCAAGTGCAGAAAGGGCTGCTGGCCTCAAAACTGCAATGTCCTATGCAGTTGTAACCCCTTTGTCCTTTTATGTACTAGGGGCTTATAGCGTAGGTCATGGGGGTTGGGGGGGGTGCCTGTGTGTGTGTGTGTGCCTGCCTGCCTGCCTCCCTAATGTCAGCCCCTTCAGCCATTGGTTAACTTTACTGTAAGCAATGGTGTTTGACTCTTTCATAAGGAGCACATCGGGGACTGCCGTGGCAATGTGTGCCATTTCAGACCAAATCATTTGTATATTTTGGCAAGGTGTACAGTAGTTCCCTGAACAAAAGCCATGACAAAACAAACATTGACAAAGCAACCAAACGACTGGGAGCTAATGATCGTATTATTGGCTCTGCCAATGTTTGTTTGTATTTGTCACTTCCTTGGTTCTGCAGATAACGTATATCACAGGATCAGTGATTGTTTTTGTGGCTAAATTAAAGTTTTATGAAATGGTAATATTAAAAAAATAAAGAGCCAACATATTCTTAGCTTTCATTAAATGACTGTTAACCAAAAAGTGACTCTTCAGTTAAAGGCAGAATGGGCCCTGTACAGAATTAAAACCATTTAGTCTGGCCTTGTGGATACAAGCAACCTCTGAGTGAAGCTACTTGCTTTTCAAAAAATGTCCTGATGTGAGCTGTAGTAAATAACTGAGTCCAGAGCCTAGTTGGAGTGCTCGCTGCATCCCGTGATTTGATACAAACTTCACTGTTTTTCATTACACTTGTGAATATTAGGCTGCTGGTTTCTGTACACTTGGCAGTTATTGTTTTTCCTAATGGAGAAATTTCTTACTTTCGCATTGTTTGTTTGCTATAATATGGTTTTAATGAATGTCCGCCTTCATTCTGAAAGAAAACATTTGCATTGCCAAACCACAATTCAAACTTCCTCTAAAGCCCCTTCAGATTTGGCATGGTTGCATGGGAACAGTGCTGAAAAACTATGACAATGAAATAGTTTTTTCTGTACAAACTGTTACTACTGTTAGAATTGCTTTGGTCATCTTGTGAAACACAGCGAGTTTCTTGGGAAGCACTGCATTACCTAGTTTAGTGAGGGAACAGAACCACAAAGAAGTGTATTGCATGAACAGGCGTAATGAATGGGACAGCAACTGGTCACATTTTCTCTCTGCAAATGTGTCGTTTCAAGTGCATCATGCTCTAGTGCAGGGATACTCAAAGTACGTCCCAGGGCCGGCATGCAGCCCTCCTGACCTTTTAATTACCGCTTTCTGGTGAACAGCAGCACTGGGCTGCTGTTCTTGACAGAGCAGGAACATTCAGAAAGCTGTGAAACAAATGGGTTTCCTTTATTTACATGTTAACTTAAATGACAGTGAAGAAGAAAAGAAGGTGTCCTGGACAACTTATTTTTAGGAACAACTTTATTTTTAAAGACATTTTGCAGTTAACATGTAAGAACATGATACATTGTTTTTGAAGATTGCAGAGTTAATTTTATTAACATGCATGAGCGTTACTTTGACTTTAATTCTTGGTGCATGAGAATAGAGCATTGGTGGCAGACTGAAGTCACGTGAAGGCTCAGTTTTCTGCTTCACGTCCACCTACGCCCAACTTTCATCACCTCAACCCTGCCCTGCTGGCATCAGTGCGGCCCTCAAACATCCCACAGACAGTACTTTGCGGCCACCGGGGATATGCTTGTGAGTACTCATGATCTAGTGTATGTGGGTAGTCATGGCACAAAGATCCCTTTTCAGGAATTTTGTGGATTGGCCCTATGTAATTGGCTGGCACCTGGGGCAGCATAGTGGTTGAGTGTCCACACATACACCACTATGTATATTCTACATCTGCACTCTTCACTTCCTGCACCACCCTAGGCTGATGATATCACTACCTTCCACCAGATGCAAGGAACACCTTCACCCCGCCCTGCACCACTTCTATGTCTTGCAAGTAGCTATCTGCTAGAGCGCAAGCATGAAGTTGCCAGCTTTACGAGCTTTTCTAAGATCTCTCAGAACACAGTTTAAAATGGGCATCAAACATCTAATGAATCCTCTGCACATAATTTCTTCACATTGCTTTCCTTCGCAAACTATTCACAGGTGTTGCATTTCTTTTTGTGTTATAATTCTTTTTATTGAACATTTAAGAATCAACAGCACGAGGTACATCATAGTGCATAGTATCTGGTAGATTACATTTACTTTCAGGTCCGTACATGAGTCATTACGTGTTAGTTGTTACTTCATTTAAGACGATGGTGGATCATCATGAGTGGGAACGTCAGGGGGTACATATATTACCTTGAAATATATTCCAGTCATTCCAGTTATGGGACCATTTTTAGGGGCGCCACGTATACTGTCTTTCCCTGAACATACAACAATCCATGTCTCTTTTCCGGGCCTGTATTGTTGGCGTGTGAATGGCTCCCCATAGCTGGGCGATATTCCTCTTTGCTACCATAAGACCCAGTGTTAACCTTATGGTGCGTTTGTTGTTGAGGTCTGTGAGCTCCCACACTTTCAGGAGACATCTTTCGGCTTCTGGGCGAATAGTAAGTGTGAGTACCTCACTGAGGATTTCGTGTATTTTGTGCCAGCAGGGGTGTGGAATTTATTAAAATATCTACTTGTCCATGGGACAGGTTGCTTCATAAATCTACTCGTCCTGTAACAAAATCCACTTGTCCCTTTGGTGCCAAGTTGTGCGGCGCAAAACTATGGCAGCAATCTCATTACATAAGAGCTCTTATATAGCCTCTCTGATTATGCCAGGGCACCTACCATAGTAGTGTTGAATACTAGCAATCCCTTTATGTTGCTACGTTTCCGCAGATCTAAATACTGGGACTGAAGGTAGTGGTAAACAATAGTTCCAGGGTTGGAGTGTCCTTTTGAGTCTGCAAACCTACTAACTTGCATGTTTTAAGGGTTTTCAAAAACTCTTCTCTAATATTAACCCATACTGAGAAATGTTGGAAATTTACTCCTGACAATGGCAGATGTAAACCTTCTTCCGGAGTTGGGAATAAAGTGGTTGGAGGGAAAATAAACTTGCAAACTCTCAGGTTATCGCAAGAGCAAATCTACACATGCACATTTACTCATGCTAAAATGCAGTTCACAAATATTTTCTAGGAGTACTATTTCTTGCCCGACTGCTGTAAATTCTTGAGAATTCACGAAAGCCATATAGCTGCCCTTACTGCAAGGATATATACCAAGGGTGCACTTTTGAGACTTTCTTTAAAAAGTGGGCCCCTAATTTTGGTCTTGCGTTAACCATGACCTTTTGTGTTTATTACAATTCTCTCTCTGTATCGGGGTGGCTTCACGGTGAGTGACAGCATTCTGCTCTTTCACAAGGAGCATATATCGGCACACAAAGTAGTTTTGTTCAGTGCCAGTAAATAATGTGGCAGTGCATGCTTTTTTTGAGACCAAAAACAAGTTTTGTTTTTGCCAATGTTTGTTATAATGGTGAGGATCTGGCAGCTATCACATCAATAAGGTTTTACAAAAACCATGCCAAAACAAGTCACGTATTGCCAAAACTAAAAAGCTGACCACCATTTCAGACCTACTGGCTTCGCCAATGCTTGTTTATTTTTGTTTCCCAAAATCGTATTGAAACTGGTTACACTGATTTTCTAATATGAATATTTTGGGGTAATACTAGCATGGATCAACAGATTTTACTAAATGATGCTGCAAAGAAATGGTACCTGAAATTTTACAGTAGTTTAGCAAAAAACTTTTTTTTTACTTTCATTTTTTAGGAACATTTTATAGTGAAAGCAAATAATCATTAATCTTACTTTCAAGCTTCTGCAAATATTTGCATCTAATCAGAGAGCATTCTGGGAGCATTATGCATAGCCTCATATTACTAAACTTTGAAACCGTGTTTCCACATTTTTATACTGGAACCACTGTCAGTAGTGCTATCAGAACTTACATTTACTGCGAACGCTCAGCCTAATAATAAAGGCTCTCAATTAATGAACCATGAATACAAGTTTGAACAGCATTAACATATGCACACAAATATGAACTTAACTACAGGCAGTGCCCTTCCCTGATCCTTAATGTGGCACTGCAAACTGGCAGCCAAAGGGATTGTGCTGCAGGGGGTTGGGCCTGCTTTTCCCAAGGACAAAATGCACATTAAAACTTGTTGCCCTTGACCCCAAACAAAATGTCCTGGGCGTCGGGCTATAGGAATTCCTCATCCCTGTGCCAGTATCGTTGGATATGTACACAGCCCACAATATATGCATGAAGGTTCCCTAACACCCACAGCTCCTCCTGCAGTCTGTCTTCCGCTTTCCACATTCTCACTAGACATGGCCCTGTTACGTATATTCTATACAAGATTTTGAGCTGGACAAGCTGTAATATAGCTGAGATGGCCACCTCTCGTGGGGAGGCCGCTGCCACCACCCAGTCCTCATCATCTAGGATTATGCTGTCTCTTTCCCAATTCTCTTGTGCGTCAGAGTGGGTCACTGGAGGTATTAATCAGTTTTTTGTAGGTCAGTGAAATGGCTTTCGTCGGCAGGTAGCCTTCTAATAACCTATCCTCAAGAGGCGAGGAGTCCGGATGAGTGACCCCCTTCTGTAGTTGTGTCCGCAGTGCATGGTGAAACTGCATGTACCTGAAATGTTCTGTGGTGGCTAAGTCAGGTTCTCGCTGTCGTGAGGCAAACTATTAAACTTCCCCTTTCACCCAGAGATCTCTATCTAGGTCCCACTTGTCAAAACCCTTAGACTTCCACAAGTTTCCAAGTAGTTCCGAGTCCCATAAGGGGGTTGCCAATGTTACTTTGTACTCCCACCCCAAGCTTCTCTTGGAGGCATGCCAGACTTGCACGGAGTGTTCAGTCTGCCTTGACTGGTCAAGTTGCCCTTGTTTTGAATATAACGCTCTATTGTAGTTCCCTCCTGGCAGCAACCATCGATCCATGGCATAGCTAGGGTCGTCCTGTCAGCGATATGTTCGTGGTTGATAGCGGCTAAATGCGCTGTCCAATAATATTTTTTAAGGCCACGAAGGCCAATTACCCCATCATACCAGCTGGGGTTGAGTTTAGTGGGGATTATGTGGGGATTTCCATTCCACAACAAGCTTTTTTGCAGACTTTCAATTTCTCTAAAATAGCTTTCGGGGACTGGGTCAGAGTAATTTAGCAACACTTCTAGAAAGCGGGGCAAGGACATTTTTAATAGTGACGCTCTGCCCAGTAGCGAAAGTGGAAGTGCTTTCCAGCTTACGTATCCTGCTTCAGCCTTTGCAGGGGTGGGAGGAGATTCTGAGCAAATCGGCATGTGGGATCTGATGTGATAAAAATGCCCAGGTACTTTAAGCCTACTGTGGTTACCTGAACCGGGCATCCATTTGGGAGGCCAGGAGGGGGCCATTAAGGACGTACAACATAGATTTGCTCCAGTTGATCGAGTAGCCAGAGTGCCTGCCAAAGGCTGCAAATATGTCCATCACCGATGCGAGTGATGCCTTTGGGGAGGCCAAAAATAGGAGTATGTCTGCATACATTGAGATGCGATCTTCCCAGGTTCTGCCCATCGCAGTCCACGTGTCACTGGATCCCTACGAATCCACGATGCCAATGGCTCCAACTCTAGCTTGAAAAGGAGGGGGGAAGAGTGGGCAGCCCTGACGAGTCCCTCTACCCAGTGTGAATACTTCTGACTTTTTGTTGTTGACAACCACTTGGGCTGAGGGCTCCTAGTAGAGGAGCTTGACCCACTGGATGAAGCGCGATCCGAATCCCATTTTTGTGAGGACTGCGAAAATGTATGGCCATTCGACTGTCAAATGCCATTGTGGCATCTAGTGATTCAATTATCGCCGCCTCCAGAATAGTGGCTGTTCTTCCCATGACTCCGTGTACTCTCTGCAGGTTTAATGTGGTGTTACGCTGAGGCATGAAGCCCGATTAATCTGGGTGAACTAATCTGCTTATCACTTTAACTAGTCGGGTAGCAAGGAGTTTGGCTTCTGCGTTCAGTAAAGAGATTGGCCTATAAGAGGCACAGTCTGTCTTCGACTTGCCCTCCTGGTGTATTGTGACCAGCTTCACAATCCTCTGGTCTTGCGGAAGCACACCCTGTTCCTTACGTTCCTCAAACATTGCACGTATCTACAGGGCGAGTCTATCTGGTCTGAGTATGGAGATCTCGATCAGTAGGCCATTTGGGCCTAAGGCCTTCCCTGTTCCGAGGCTTCTAATTGCTTGGGCTACCTCTTCGCTAGTGAGATCACCTTCTAACAATTTTAAGTCATCCGCCGAAAGGGATGGGAGAGCGATGTCTTCGAGCAGACCTTGAGAATCACTTATCGAACACGCTGTCTGCGAGCGAAACGTTTCCCTGTCGCAAATGTTTCAGGTATCTCTTGGGGATCGGTGATCAGGCCTGCACTGCCAAGTCAACTCTGGTACCAGTCTACTCGCAGGTTCTTTGTTATCTAGCCATGCAATTAATTTCCCCGCCTTGTCCCCAAGATCATATATTCTGCCCTGCGCCTCCTTTTCCAGTGCTTTGGCTCTTTCAGTCACTATTGCCTTGTTGCGGTCTTTCTTCAGTTGTAGAATATGGAGTTGGTGCTATTCATTCTGGAAAAGGTTCAAGCTGAATTCTGTAGTGAGAATTTGATTGCAGAGGTTAGCTCAGTCCTATCCTGGTAATAAAGATAGATTATAAGATCTAAGTTGTATAGCTAAACCATAATGTAGCAAATCTGCCCTTTTCTGCATGGTCATCTCCGATTTCTTTTGCTTTTTGTGGACCCTATTTTTGCTGGTCGTAAGATTTTAAGCACTTTACCACTGCTAAGCAGTAGCAAAAACTTGCTGTACATTGGAACTTTTATTTGACCTACTTAACTTTCCTTAGATCATTAGAAGTGGTTCTTTAAGTGCACCAATCTCATGGAAAGTTAAATGGCCTGTGTGCTGCAGTGTACATTTACGCTACCCACATATGACAAAACATATATTTGTGCCAGGAATGCACTGTTCTCTGGCTAGGCTGCAGTTTAAATGTACAGCAGTGATACATGGCAGGGGAAGCACATTTGTCATGTAGGGAAAGCTTAATTTTGTATATTCATAAGTCACCACTAAACTGTGCCTTGTAAGCCCACAGGGCAGGGTGTTAATTTATATAAATATGGTATTCTACATATTAGAGTAAGTGTGCCCTCACAGTGAAATAAAACCCCAAATCTATTTAACTATTTAGGCTAGCCTAGACTTTCCTCCAGTAAGTCTAGGTAGGATTTAAATATCTATTTCCACCTCCGCTTGGGAAATTTCTAGACACACGCTTCAGGTATTTAATGCTTAGTTCTTAAAATTTGACTTAATGGTAAAATCAGAGTTTTGATAAGGGGAGCAGAAAAATAACTTTGTAAAAATGTATTTCTGATAGATACATCTGCCTTGTGGATTCCTCACCTTGTGAATATCCCCCTTGCGCCAGCAACGTTCGGAAAATTCTTCGTAGCACGCCGGCGTGGATGACGTCATAGGAGCACGGCACTGCGCGCGACTCCGTCTGACGTCACCGACTCCTCATAAGGCCCACGTCGGCGTGATGACGTCAGTTCCCTTTATTCCGCGTCGTCGACGCTAACGGTTTCTGGGATCTTCTGCGATACTTTGAGTATCTTGTTGCAATTTTGTGTAACTGTTTCACTGTTGAGTGATTCTTCTTCGTCGAAGATGTCGTCGAGGAAGACTGGGTTCAAGCAGTGTGGTTCGTGTGCTCGAATGATGTCGATCACCGATCCGCATGACGCTTGTCTGTGGTGTCTTGGATCGGACCATGATGTTAAGGACTGTCGGTCCTGCTTCAAGATGAACCCTAAGGCTTTGCGAGAGCGGGAGGCGAAGCTTCTGCTTACAAAGGTGAAACAGAAAGAAGCTGGAAGGTCTTCGAGGTCGACGTCCAGGCGTTCGAGGTCGAAGCAAAAGTCGCGGTCGAAGTCAGCTTCGAGGTCGAGGTCCAGAGCGAGGTCTAGGTCCAGAGAGAGGTTAAGGTCCGGATCCAAGTCGGCTTCGGGTCATGCTTTGAGCTCCTCGAGGAAGAAGCACAAGAGGAGTAAGCATCACTCAAGACATCACTCTGGCAAGGGGTCTTCGGATTCGAAGAAGAAGTCTCGTAAGCATCATAAAGACTTCGTGTCCCTCTCTCCTGCGCAATCTCGTGGAGGTTCCCCTGTTTAGGAGCAGGAACCTGATCTGGAGTCACACCATTTATCGGAGCATGAAGAAGAGGAGGTTCCTCGGGCTCCGACTCCGGTGGAGGAACCTGAAAGTCAAGAGGGCCTAGGTGAGCCTTTGTCGGAGCAGCCACCTTCGGAGTGGCCGTTGGGTTCGTACCCTCCCTTTCCTGGCCCTGGGCAGGACCCCTCGCAATTCCTTAATGCCATGTTTGGGGTTTATGCGAGGGCAATGTACCCCACTGGTGCACCGGTTGGTCCCGTGGGTCCATTGTCTTTTAATTTGGGCGTTCCTCAGGCTTACGCTCCGGCTCCATTTATGCCATTCATGCCGACGCCTTGGCTCGGTACGGCACAGCCGAGGTCGTCGACTCCGCATGCGGCTTCGCCGGCTCTGGAGCGACCTCGTGATTCCGGTCATGGTGCCACGCCGCTTCGTGAATCCTGTCCTTCAGCTGTCCCGGCTCCTCGTTCGACGCCGGTTCCGGCTCCGTCGGAGTCTTTACCGGATCCGTCGACTTTGGTTCGCGTGGAATGGTCGAGGCGCAGGGCACAGCGCCTCTTGGAGGAAAAGGGATACGTAGATTCTGAGGTTGAGGAAGGAGAGCTTCTGGAACAAGGGGATTGTTTTGAGGACCTCCATGACGCTAGTGGCCTGGAACTTTCACCTGAGTGGGGTTTGCCATCGGTTTCGGATGCACCATCTAAGGACGTGGCACCCTATCATGTCGTGATTAGGAAAGCTGCAGATTTGCTTGGTCTGACTTTACCTTCTGTTGAGTACAAGCCCAACATCCTCACGGAGGTTTTGCATTCGTCTTCTTCTATATCAGAGCCTACTCTTCCTTTCACTGATGCTTTAACTGAGCCAATAAAAGAGATCTGAAAGTGGCCTTTGACTGCTCCTGCTGTTTCCAGGTCGGTGGCTAGATGTTACAGGGTGGCGCCTGGTGACCCTGAATTTCTCTCTTCGCATCCTTCTCCGGAGAGTCTGGTGGTGCAGGCCGCTTGTTCCAACAGGTCTGCAGGTTCATTTCCTCAGGTGCCGGCAGACAAGGACTCTAAAAAATTGGACCAGTCTGCGAAAAAGATTTTCTCCTCTAGTAGCATGGCTCTAAAATCTACTAATGCTACTTGCCTGTTGGGGAGATATGTTCATGCATTGATGGACTCTGTGAAACAATTGTCATCTAAGCTTCCAGAGGATGATAGGAAGAACTTTAATGAAGTAGTCTCCGATACTCAGGCTGCAGCCCGTATGGTAATTCCGAGTGGCATGGACACGGCGGACTCTGTTGCCAGGATTATGGGCTCTACTGTTGCTACCAGAAGGGCCGCATGGCTTAAATCTTCTGATTTTTCGGCTGACGTACAGTCTACCTTAATGGACTTGCCATTTGACGGGACAGGCCTCTTTGGTAAGAAAGCGGATGTGGCCCTGGAGAGGTTCAAAGACAGCCGGGCAACGGCGAGGTCTTTGTGCCTTCAGGCAAGGGGTTCTGCTACTAGGAAGTTTAGGGGATTTGGCAGATCCACTTTTCGTTCCTTTAAACAAGGCCGGCAGCAGCAGCAGCAGCGGCAGAACACTTTGTATAAGACATACAGAGGTAAACAAAGGGGCCGTGCTCGTGGACGCCAGGCCTCCTCCTCCTCCACTTCCTCTAATAATCAACCCCCTCCCTCAACAGCAAAGAAGCCCTAGATCCGCCATTCTGGAACATGCGGGTCCGGTAGGGGGTCGGCTTACTCACTTTCTACGGGATTGGGAATCGGTTACGTCAGATCTTTGGGTTCTCAATCTCGTAGAAAATGGGTATGCACTTCCTTTCCAGGAGCTCCCTCCCAATTACCCTCCTTGCCAAGGTTATTGTTCGGAGGTCCACCTGCTTCTCCTGCAGGAAGAAGTCCTGGCACTGTTCAGAAAGGGTGCGATAGAGGTGGTTCCGGAGCAGGAGAGGGGTCAGGGGTGCTACTCCCGGTATTACCTGATCCCCAAGAAGGATGGCAGGTTGCGACCAATCCTGGACCTCAGGATTTTGAATCTCTACCTCAAGCAGGAGAAGTTCAAAATGCTCACACTTGCGCAGGTTCTTCAAGCGCTGTTGGAAGAAGACTGGATGGTGTTGATCGACTTGCAGGATGCCTATTTTCACATCCCAATCCTGAAGTCGCACAGAAAGTATCTCCGTTTTACGGTGGGTTTGCAGCACTACCAGTTTGCGGTCCTCCCGTTTGGACTTACTACTGCGCCTCGAGTTTTCACCAAGGTGATGGCAGTGGTGGCTGCGCATCTCAGAAGGTCGGGGATTCCTGTGTTCCCCTATCTGGACGACTGGCTGATCAAGGCGGAGTCGCCCGAGAAGGTGCTCCATCACCTGCAAGAGACATCGCAGCTGTTGTACAGATTGGGTTTTTCAATAAACGTGCCCAAATCTCACCTGGTGCCCTCCCAGCGCAACCTGTTCATAGGTGCGGTACTGGACACTACTGTATGTCGTGCATTCCCTCCTCCTCAAAGGATTCGCGACATACAGGAAATGATTCCTTTATTCTACAATGGAGCGGTTGTTCCAGTCCTGAAGGTCCTTCGCCTGCTCGGTCTGATGGCTTCTTGCATTCTGTTGGTCAACCATGCACGCTGGCACATGAGGGCACTCCAGTGGTGTCTCCGCAGGCAGTGGTATCAACACAACGGAGATCTCGGGGAGCCAGTGAGGATCTCCAGAGAAACTGCAGCGGATCTGTCATGGTGGAGAGTGGAGGGCAATCTGTTTCAGGGAAAGCCTTTCCTCCTTCCGCCTTCGGTTGCCACAGTGATAACGGATGCATCCACTCTCGGGTGGGGTGCTCATCTGGGGGATCTGGAGATCAAAGGTCTTTGGTCTCCGGAGGAAAGGTTGCTTCACATCAACCTTCTAGAGTTGCGGGCGATACGTCTGGCGCTCAAGGCCTTCCTCCCTTCCCTTCGCGGTCAGTCGGTTCAGGTCCTTACGGACAACACGACCGCGATGTGGTACATCAACAAGCAGGGTGGAGTAGGGTCGCGGTGTCTCTGCAGAGAGGCTCTGCGTCTCTGGTCCTGGGTTCAGGACCATCAGATTTGTCTGATTGCAAATCATCTGGCCGGAGTACTGAACGTGCGTGCAGACCTTCTCAGTCGGCAGTTCTCTGCCGACCACGAGTGGAGGCTTCACCCGGAGGTTGTTCGCGACATCTTTCAGATGTGGGGGACTGCTCGGGTGGACCTGTTTGCCACTTGCGAGAATGCTCACTGCCTGTCATTCTGCAGTCTCCAATATCCTTTGCAAGGAGCTTTGGGGGACGCGTTTCAGTTGAGTTTGGGAGATCAGCTCCTTTACGCGTTTCCCCCCATACCCTTGATTCCTCGTGTTCTGAGGAAGATTCGCCAAGACTGGGCCCAAGTCATATTGGTCGCCCCGGATTGGCCAAGAAGGGTGTGGTATTCGGACCTTCTCCACCTCTCCTCTCACCCGCCGCTCCGTCTTCCTCTCAGGGCAGACCTCCTCTCTCAGATGGAGGGGCAAGTTCTACACCCCCACCTCCAGACATTACACCTTCATGCCTGGAGATTGAACGGGGCAACTTGAATTCCTTTTCTCTCCCTCACGATGTGGTGGATGTCATTCTTTCTGCCAGCCGTGATTCCACCAAGTCCATCTATTCGTATAGGTGGTCTAAGTTTGTCTCTTGGTGTAGGGAGAGGGATGTTGACCCTTTGAAGGCTCATTTGTCTGACATTTTGCAGTTTGCTCTTTCTCTGGCACGGCAAGGTTTTGCTGTTGCCACGGTCAAGGTGTATCTTTCAGCCTTGTCGGCATTTCTCTGTTTGCCGGATCAGCCCTCTCTTTTTAAGTCTCCAGTGGTTTTAAGGTTTTTGAAGGGTCTCACTAATAAGTTCCCGACTTCTCCATTTGTTGTTCCTCATTGGGACTTGAATCTTGTGTTGACTTATTTGATGGGTTCACCGTTTGAACCCTTGCACAAGTGTCCCATGAGGCTTCTTTCTTTTAAAACGGTCTTCTTGGTTGCAATTACCTCGGCAAGGAGGGTAAGTGAGCTTCAGGCTCTTAGTTCCAAGCCCCCGTTCCTGGCCATTCATGCTGAAAGAATGGTTCTCAGGACCAGGGCTGCTTTTCTGCCTAAGGTGGTAACTCCCTTCCATCTAGGACAGTCCATTACCCTTCCTACCTTTTATCCTCCCCCACACCCTTCCAAGGAGGAGGAGAGGCTTAATCGCTTGGATCCAAAGAGAGCAGTTAGTTTCTATCTTGATAGGGCTAAAGACTATCGTGTTGACGATCAGCTCTTCATGGGTTTTGCTGGCTGCAAGAAGGGCAGAGCGGTGCACAAGCGCACACTTTCCAGGTGGATTATCCTGTGCATCAAGATTTGCTACTCTCTGGCGGGTAAGGACCCTCCTGAGGGTATTAGAGCTCATTCAACTAGAGCAAAGTCTGCAACATCTGCTTTGTCTAGAGGTGTTCCTGTTGAGGACATTTGCAGAGCCGCGACTTGGGCCTCCCTCCACACCTTTGCGAAGCACCACTGCTTTGGATGCTGAGGTGAGGAGGGACGGCCACTTTGCGCGCTCTGTCCTCCAAGATTTCCTGGTATAGCGGAGTGGACACCCTCCTCCGGGAGTGGGGACTGCTGTGGGACTCTATTCACAAGGTGAGGAATCCACAAGGCAGATGTATCTATCAGATGAACAAGTTGCTTACCTTCGGTAACGCTTTTTCTGGTAGATACAGTATCTGCCTGTGGATTCCTCACATGAACACCCGCCTCCCCGTTATCCACTCTGCTATACCTGGGTTTATGTATTTATATGTCTAGTATTTAATACTTTTGCCATGCACTTTTTGTGCAGTTTTTGAATTGTGTGTACTGTGTACATTGCATATATATTTGTTTATTTGTTGGTCCGTCCGGGTGCCTCGAAGGCACGGAAAAAAGGGCGGAACTGACGTCATCACGTCGACGTGGGCCTTATGAGGAGTCGGTGACGTCAGACGGAGTCGCGCGCAGTGCCGTGCTCCTATGACGTCGTCCACGCCGGCGTGCTACGAAGAATTTTCCTAACCTTGCTGGCTCAAGGGGGATATTCACAAGGTGAGGAATCCACAGGCAGATAGTGTATCTACCAGAAAAAGCGTTACCGAAGGTAAGTAACTTGTTCTTTAGGCTGCCTGAGCCAAAACTGGCTTAAACCCAGTTATGCTACTCCTCACACTGCCACACCTGGAATACCTCCTTGGCTGGTGGAATTATCAACCCTGGCTCCGAGAACAGTGACCTACTTCTGAGGCCAGGAAAGGCCATTGGGTGTTAACTGCTGACTACTTAACAGAGAGTAGCTATTTGGGAGTGGACAGGAATGCCTCTCAGAACACCAGGAACATTTTACACTACCTATTTTGACTTGGAGATGTCCGGAAGGTATTCTCTCGTTCATTCCTAGGACCCTTGTAGAGAATCCGGCACCAATCACAGTATGAAGCTGTTGCTTGAATTTGGAATCCTTTGAAAAACAGACCAGAGGCATTTGTCAAAACAGAAACAATTAACCATTACGGCTTGGAGAACAGTTACGGACACGAGGTCTGAGGACGCTCTCCAGATTTACAATCTGTATATGTCCTTCTTTTATACAAAACACAACAGGTTATATAAGTTTCCGGAATGCCATATATGGTGAGAATTGTTGGTTGCTGCCTTCAGAGTCCTACATTTATAGTCCAATGGTTACGACAGGTGGGTTTCAACCTCTCATGGACAATGCATAACTTTTCCGGAATGTTCGGCATTGAGAGCGCGTGATCGCTGTGTGTGCTTGGTCTTGATTGGCTATGTGTTCCTAACTCATGTGGTATCTGACTTTCTATGGTGTTTTTTGGAGGGCTCATACCCCCTTCGGCCATTTTTGATTTATTGGGGCAATATCCCATGAGCATTGTAATGCCGCAGCCCCTATGTGTGGGATTGATCAATAGCTACCTGCCTGAGTGCCTGCCTGCCAGCTACTCACCCCCCACTGTGACCTATCAACCAGTAATCCCGGCCCTAGGTCTCAGAGCCTGCTTGACTACATATTTGCGAGTCGAGGTTGTTGTGGCGTTCAGAATAGGCGATTCAATTAATAAGAAGATGTCATTTTTATTGATGAATTCATTGGTTTCTATATTAACAAGTGCAAACCAGTTGTAGTAGCTAAAAAGCTGAAGAAAAACAGTTTGATCCTGCAATTTTGAAATAGGGGAACCTGGGTATTCCTACTTTAAGGCAAAAAAGTGCTGCAAAAGGAGGTGAAGACTCTATTGGAAAATAGTTAGGATTGGGTGGTATATTTTCTCCAGTCACTGGCTATTGCACAAGATAAATATGGCACCTCAACCACCACCTCAGAATATTCCTGTACCTGAGAAGACTCCATCTAAAGTAGAACTCCTGGCTGGAAGAAGAATCTTGACCTCAGACTCTTGATAGAGAAGACGACTTGCACAACGACACAGTGACTTGTGAACTCTTGAATAATGCAGGCACACAGGGACCGGCTTTCTCACCAATGGTCAAGTGGTTGGCCTCTTGTTTACCTGATTCGAGGAAACTCAAAACAGATATCCTGACTCCAAGAGGACCCAGTTGATTAAAGAGGACTAGACATTGCAGGAGGTATGGCTGTAGAGAACCCTGTTTAGAAGCCAACCCTGAGAAAGTAACTGTGGGACTGGCGAGAAGCTTTCCCAACAGTTGGAAACTTAGCCTGAAGGTAGAACCTTTGACCGGGACTGCTCTATTGTGGGCGACATGAAATTGTATCTTTTTCTCTGGTCCACCGCAAACTGTTTTCCCTTAGTGCTTGACTTTTCTATCTTTTTTGCACTTAAAAAAATATAAGAATTCAAATCTGGTTTCCCTTAACCTCTTTTGGTGCACTCTGAAACTTTTTGTTCTTTTACTATATTTTACAAAATTTGTTTTTGAATTCTCGTGTTGTGTTCTTTACTTTGAAATTGTTGGTAATGCTTTAACATTGTATACTATTGTAATTGCCTGCTGCTTGTGCCGTGGCCCCCCTGGGTGGAGCAGAGTTTCTTTCAGAACCGTGTTTTGATCTCTCCAGAGTGGGGTTAATAAGTTAGTAGGGTTGCCTCCCTCTCAATCGTATAGCCTCCTATTTGATATGCAAGCAATGCAGTTGTATAAGAATGCGGCCTACAGCTTTCTATGTACAAATTGCCAAGTATACTTGATCAACTTTTGTTTTATACTTGGTACCCCCAAGATTGCTTGTTGCTTTCAATGAGTTTTGGAAAAATTGCCTTTCGCCTTTCCTCATGCAGTTACTGTGAACTCTTTAACATTCTTCGCCTTTATTTCCTCTAACATTACCTCTGCTTATATTGTTAATTCTTTAAGTATTACGGTCAGTAGATCAAGAATATAAACCGAATTGACAGCTGTTTTATGAAATATATAATTCATTTCAAGCAGTGAAGTGATTCGGAGTATTGAACATAATTCCAGGTATGTGAAAAGGGAGCCTTCAGATTAAGCTCTGGCGACCTTGACATTAGAAACAGAGGATTTTCTTTTTTAATGAGGGCTGAGTAAGGGAGGTCAAGGTATCGTTATTTATACTGATGCGACTTATGGCCAAGTTTACAAAAGTAATGTCTTGTAACGTGTAACCCATCGTAGGGGACTCAGAGGGACCCTTTACAGGCAGATGCCACCCTAGGACATTGGGGTGTGAAGGGGCCATTCTGCAAAACAATACATTTTCAATACTTTAGTACTTTCCACTATACTAGACATATTGCCGTCCTCCGCTAATTTGAGGAAATAAGCTGGAATAGTGGATAACCCCTTCAGCAACCCTATATGGTTCGATTTATTCCGTAAGGGATTAGATCTTGTTTTTTGACACATTCTGGCTGAGATTAACTTCCCCTGATCTCAATTTTTTGACCATTTTCATTAAATGGGGAGGAGTAAAAACTACACATAGATAAAGTTTTCTTTTTTAAATATGCTCCCACACACAGTAATTTCTTTCCTTTCAGCCAATGAAACAGAGGTTATGAGTTAAATAAAATCAATGGATGTACTTCTGGATATAAAAGCAGACCTCACCAGGCAGCCAGTCTGGCAACACCCCCTGGGCTGATGTGGAGCTTCACTTCTGAATCGACAATCCGCACTTCTTCGATGGGAAACCCCTGCAAGACTTTGAGCCAAAAACAAAGGTCTGGCCAAGACACAAGGGCCCAGCTACCCCTGCAGAGCTAAGGGTGCAGCACTAAGGTGAAATCTCGATTCTCCTATTAACATGACTAGATAATCTGGATTTCACTAAAGACACGGATGCTGACATTATGCATTATTCTTTTAATGCAGTCCATTTACAAGTACCCCTGTCTGATTTTTTTTTTTTTAATATATATATATATATATATTTTTTTTTAAACTTATAAAGCGCAACAAATACCATGAATGGTGTCTCGGCGCTGGGCAGACAGAGAGGCACCTCCTGTGCATTATTGGATGAATAGCCATGTCTTCACTTGCTTTCTGAAAATCATAAGTGAGGGACTGCTTTTTATGTGGTGGGGCAAGGTATTCCAGAGCTTCGAGGCGGCTACCAGGAAGCGTCTGTCTCCCCATGTAACCGTTCTCACCCGTTGAATGCATAGAGATGCGGATGAGGCAGATCTTAAAGCTCTATTAGGGACATATACCAACAGTGATTCCCTAAAATAGTCAGGTCCTAGGCTGTTCAATGCTCTATAGATGATACATAAAGCCTTAAATTTGGTTCTCTTTTTTACTGGGAGCCAGTGAAGTTGGTGGACAATAGGAGAGATCGATGCGGACTTGGGAGTTTTGGTCAGAATTCGTGCAGCAGCGTTCTGCACCATTTGTAGTTTTTTAAAAACCTGCTCCTGGGCATTCAACAGAAGCCCATTACAATAATCCACCTTGGATAACACCAAGGAGGACATAAGGGTTTTTCCCGCAGACAGGGGAAGGAAAGGTAACAACTTTTTCACTTTTCGTAACGTGAAAAAGGATGAGGAGACTACCGCATTAGCATGACTGGTGAAACTTAGTTTGTTGTCAAACAACACTCCCAGGTTTCTAACCTTTGAAACTGGGGTGGGTGGGTTACCCATTTCTGGTGGCCACCAGATCGGGGACCAAGATGGTTTTAGGTCTCCAAACACCATTACCTCGGTCTTATCGGTGTTTAATTTTAGACAATTACTGTCCATCCAGTGACTAATGGCTCTCATAGCGGACTGAAAGTTGGCTGCCACCTCACTCCCATTTTTATGCACCGCTAGCACCAACTGAGTGTCGTCGGCATACGAAGTCACTCCTATTCCATGGGTTTTAATGACCCTCGCCAAGTCTGACACATAGATGTTAAAGAGTGTCGGACTTAGCGAGGATCCCTGGGGGACTCCGCAGGGCAGCACAAACGTTGGTGAGTAGAAGCTCCCCATCTTTACCGACTGTTCTCTGTTAGACAGGAAAGAAGCCAGGAGCTCCGCAGCTTTACCCTGTATGCCCATAGCAGTGACACGGTCAATCAGGATGTTATGATCGACCGTGTCAAAGGCCGCTGAGAGATCCAGCAGGATCAGGACTGCCGTGCCACCCTGGTCCATGATCTGTCTGATCTCCTCAGAAGCCTTTATGAGCGCCGTCTCCGTTCCATGGCCTCTCCTAAACCCAAACTGAGTGTTGTCTAGCAGGTTATTATAGTCAATGTAGTTGGCCAGCTGTTTATTTATAACTTTTTCAAGTATTTTAGAAGGAAATGGGAGCGCTGCTATAGGGCGATAACTTTTTAATTCCAAGGTGTTAAGAGTGGGTTTCTTTAGAAGTGGCTTTATTATAGCTGTTTTCCATCTTTGAGGATAGTTTCCTGATTCGCAGATGGTACTGCAGATGTTTTCCAAGATTGGAGCTACCACATCAGTTGTTGATTTTATGATGGTCGGTGGGCAGGGATCCAGGGGGGAACCCGACATTGTAGATTTAATGAGATCTTTTATTTCTGACAGTGGTGGGGGGAGGAATTCATTCAAAGAGGAGGATGTGAGTTGTGTGTTCTTGAGGCTTTCTGATGATTCCCCTGTCATGTTGTTGTTAAATTTATCAAAGATTTCTGTGACCTTGGTCCTGAAAAAATCAGCCATTTGATTGCAGAAATCTTGGGTGGTATCTGTAGTATTAGCTGTTGGTATATTTGTTAATGTTGCCACTACCTGGTATAATTGCTTACTGGAGTTCTGAGTCTTCTCTATCTGTTCACAAAAGTATTTACTCTTTTCCAGTCTTAACAGCTTCCTGTAGCCTGATAGTGCTTGTTTGTACCTTTCTTTATCGTTATTATCATAATTAACTCGCCAACATCTTTCTAGATTGCGGCATTTCTGTCTCTCCAATCTTAAAGGTTCAGAGAACCAAGGGGCTGATGGTGTTGCGCGATTTGGACGCATTTTCTTTAAAGGCGCTACCTGATTAAAAGTGTCTGAGAGCCATTGGTTGTAGTTATTTTCTGCTAATTGAGAATCTAACGCTTTAAATGGTTTGTTATCTTCTAGTTTCTCAGATAGTGTTTTTATATCTATGTCTATAATAGTGTCTTACTTTACACTGTTTTCCCTCTTACTTTCAAAAAGATTGCAATTATGCTTGCAGCACTTGTAATGATTAAAAATGGTTCAAAGGACCCCCTCTGAGTATGCAGATTCAAATGACCACAGCAAAATATTGAGCTTAGAGGGCTGAGAGTCACAAAAGGCTGGGGAGGGAGGTAAAACTTTCTTGGCCACTGCTGGCAGGCTGAGTTATACTGTAATTGACTTCCCTCATTTCATTAACTCCTCAATTCAAAACCAGCGGGATAAAACAAATGGCAGGCTAGCGAGCTTCATATATTTCATAAACTGTTGGTGCAAAGCCAAGCACAAATATGCTGCCAGTACTGTCTCCAACACTATGGCGTTCATTCTCTCTGTTTCAAGACAAGGAAATAAGGGAGGTCTCCTTAAAGATCCAATCAGGGACAAGGAGTAGTGTTAGAGAAACAGAGGGGGAGTCCCTATTCTCCATATATTTGGAAAAAAAAAGTTTAACCTCTCTTCATGTGATTTTTAACGCTGTGTTTTAAGGCACTAAAAACTGTTATAGAATGTATTAGTTTTATATTGAATAAATTGTACAATTTTTTAATAACAATAACTATCATTGTTCATTGTGTTTTTGAGTATCTTACTGAAATGTATGTGTTTGATAATATTGTGGTTCAGATATTGACTGGCTTGATTGCTCATTGAGGGTGATATTATCACAATCATTTCCAGATTTATGGAGAATAGGGACTCCCCCTCTTTGTTTCTCGTTCATTCTCTCTGTGCCAGAAGCTCCACACTGCACTAACTCTCCCTCTGTCTCTTGTACAGTTCGAGCAACTCAATCTCCAAGCGGGGGAGAAATGGGTGCACCTCCTCTGATGCAAGCCACAACAACTTAACGTTGGCTGACTCCGCACAATGCAGGTGAAGCCAGGGACTAATGCTCTTGCCGACTTCTAGCTCACAATCTTTTGCTTTCTTTCTTCCTACAAATTTCCCAGGCCGCTTCTCGCGTTGCGCTGCTCCACCTCGTCCCCGCAACCTCCACTTTCCTTGCTCCCCGTCATCTCGTTACTTCCTCCAATGGTATCTCCGACCAATCTGAGAAGGAAATCCATAGCTGCAATAGCTGGAAAAAATGCCCAATAGAAGCCCTAGTTATTTATCTTGCTGCTGCGGTGGAGAACCACTTAATCAGAGGAGGACGGTAGAGCCACATCGGCATGTAGTCCAGTGTGTGAATTAAGTGATACCCAGTTACCCGTTGCTGTGTGGACTGTGCGAACGTTGTGTGGAGCGCGCAGACACAACTGCTAGATAACTGAAAATTCATGTTGGTTTTTTAGGTTTATTGCTGTGGTTGCTATTTCATGACTTTTGTGAAAGAATATGATCATCTTTAATAAACCTTTTTATTACATTATTAGTACTAGGGCATGAGGCCCGAGTTTAGAAGATTGTTGTGCCCATTCTTCTGACTAAATAAGCTTGGATCTGTAGCTTGGTTGTTGTATGCATCTTTAAGATCTTTATGCGTGCCATCTATAACCTGTGATTGTGAGATCAACGCAACATTTTATTTCTGTGCTTCCAAGTGGATTCTAAGTTATAGCATGTAAAAGGAAGGTGAAAAAGATAGTTAAATGCACAAGTGAACAGCCACATTTTTTGATTAGGCAGTTTTGAGAAAAATGTAAGCAACATAAATGCTCTCTTGCGACGATCATTGCACTTGTGTTCAGGAAATACATGGCCTAACAGTTACTGTGGCATTCAGATAAGGTGCCCTTGGACGAAGACTCCTGACTCTGGGTGGAAGAAAGTCTTGCGTTTCAGTGACAGTAATTTTTTTGGTTATTGAGAACCTATTCCCGGTTTCCAAATCACAGTGTAATCAGAAGAGCATACCTATAGCATGTGCTGACGATTTTTAATTTAAAAAAGTGCGAGCAACCTAAATCCAATAATCAATCACCAGTCTTAAAAAATGATGTCAAACTGAGGATAAAGAGGAAGTGTCAAAAGATTTTAACAAGCATTGGAAATGCAATAGGTCTCGCAGCATTAGAGTTAGTGCTTTTAGAATTGTTTATGGGTTTTTTTTGTAAATCTTTAGCATTTTTGTTTCCTGTAGCCAATGCTAAAGAATTACAAATAAAAAAAGCCATAAACAATTCTAAAAGCTCTAACTCAAATGCTCCTGAACCTATTGCACTGTGTGAGGGTGAGTGAGGGTGAGTGAGGGTGAGTGAGGGTGAGTGAGGGTGAGTGAGGGTGAGTGAGGGTGAGTGAGGGTGAGTGAGGGTGGGTGAGGGTGGGTGAGGGTGAGTGAGGGTGAGTGTGAGTTAGGGTGAGGGGTTGAGGGTGAGTGAGGGTGAGTGAGGGGGTGAGGGTGAGTGTGAGTTAGGGTGAGGGGTTGAGGGTGAGTGAGGGTGAGGGGTTGAGGGTGAGGGGTTGAGGGTGAGGGGTTGAGGGTGAGGGGGTGAGGGTGAGGGGTTGAGGGTGAGTGAGGGTGAGGGGTTGAGGGTGAGTGAGGGTGAGGGTTTGAGGGTGAGCCACAAAACACAATGAACTTAGGCACTCATAAAAAGAGACATTCATATTATGAGCAAGTCGTGTTTGGGATCAAGTTTCTGAAAGCCCAGCTATTTGTCCTCAAGGCCTCCCTGGTTGACACAGGCACTCTGGCAAATTAATTTCCAAATATGCTTTTATCCTTAATGAACGATTCAAATGTGCATTTATTTCATGTATGTATTCCCTGCTTTTTAGGAACACATCCATTTCGTTTGTGTGCACAAATACAATATTATTGTATGCAAGCAGGAATTCACATTTAGGATTAAAGTGAATAGAACTGCACTGGGCAAATCAGTTTGAAAGGAAAAGGTTTCTCTTCTGGGCAGAGCTGGGAGAATTCAAAGTGGAAAACATCCATTAGAGTGTCAGCATCACTTTAACATACGGCCAGTTTGTGCGATCGACAGTGTTTGGGGCCCATTTGTGGTGGAGACGGTTATAGAGTCGATAAGATCTCTGCAGACTCCAGAGCAGCCAGCTGCTTTGTTTCCGCATTGTCACTTTCATGTGCACAACACGCTCTGTAGGCTTTCAACCTATGTGTCACTTCCTTTTACAGCCAGGGGCACGTGAAAGGAGTGTGTCTTTCCGTTCTTATCTATGTTTATAATAATTTGCAAGCCTTACACTTAAATTAAGGAGACAACTTGAAGAAATGAAAAAAAAACAGGAACGAAATTAAACCAGGGATTGAAAAACTGTACAATTACCACAAACTGGGTCATGCAGTGTTGATTCAGGAATGCATGCCTGCTTGATGCACCAAATGGAAAGTTTATCGATTAAACTGTACAGTTTAAAACCTTTTGCAAAGGACGCCCTGCTGCCCCACCCCCTCCTCAGCCCTGTAGAAAGGTCGGTCTGTGGCGGGTCACACGAAAAGAATGACGTTGGTGTGCAGGAGAGCCTGCGTGTGGATGGAAGCTTGCAGTAGTCTGGCACCTGGTTTTTAGACATGCAGCTGTTGAGCACCGGCAGAACCCGACCCACTTAAAGCCCCTGGGTTCGCCAATGTTACCACGTCTCTGTCAGTCTCTGACATACAAAGACTCACTCTCGCACCAGGCATTGCAAGGGAGACATTTTTGAATGGTTTGATCGGCGCTGAAAGTTTACATTTCTATTTCAGCATGAATCTCGTTGGTATGCTCCCTTCCCGTATCTTCAGATCCAGCACCCGTGTGACGTCTTAATGTTTAGCCTCTTCGCGTCATCTCTGTCGCAATCATACACATCTGGGTCTGGAGTGTGTGGGGAGCTTCATGCACTCATGGCTGCTAGAGGATCCCCTTGTTACCCGCCTCTGTGTTTCCCAGACTAGACTATGTTTTCCTTTTGTTAATAAAAACGCTTGCTAACAGTTGGCGCATGCGCAGAGCGGGGGCAAGCAAGAGAAGGAGTAGACACAGGAGGGAGCCGGAGAGAGGGAAGAAAGGAGTTATGTCACGTTGGCTGCTTATACGGCACGAAAGTTGCCCTACATTTTTAGTGCACCGTAGTACTTTAAGGAAGCAGTAGGGGTGAGGAGAAACAAGTGGAATGAGAGAAGAAATTGGAGAGAGGGAACAGGAGAACCCGATGTAATATGTCAGCAGTTTGCATAGATAGTGCTTATGCCGCATGTAGATAGGGTCAAAGCGCTGCATCTGAAGGGAAAAGGTACACAGAAGCGGCGCGGGGAAGATGTCACTTTATGTAATGTATTGGCTTGCATAGTGCTTATTGCGTTTAAGACATGTTTAAATCGCTGCGACACAACTGAAGAGGGAATGACAGGGCATGAGGGAGAGGGAATACTATAGGGAATTGGAGCGAGGGAAACAGGGAACACGATGCTACGTCACACTGCTTGCTTGAATGGTGTTTAACCCTAAACATTATGCTTTGTTATACTGCTTCCTAAAATGTGCAGCGCTTATGCCAACCCTATGCATGGGAAGAAAGGCACGGACATTAAATAAAAGAAAGTGGCACGAGTTACAGAAAGATCTCGGAAACAGGAGCTGTAACCCGAGGAGTTGTTTTACATGACTACAGGATGGGTGAAAGGCGGGGTACAGTTACAGAGACTCACAAGACAAGACGGAGGGAAGAGAAGAGAGGGGAGGGGGGAGGAGAAATGCGACACGGCGGGAAGGGGAGGGGGCGGAGCGGGTAAACAAAGACGGACGTGCACGCGCTTTTAAGCTCAATGCGCATGCGCATTGAGCTTAAAAGTCACGGGCACTGCAAGGAATCGCCACGATTCCTTGCAGTGTGGATAAAGAGCGGATAAGTCCCAATACTCTCGCCTTGCTCGATGCGCATGCGCATCGACAGGCGAGACCTAAAAATGGAGCAAGGAAAATAAGATTTACAGTATTTCACAAGAACATACCTCCGAGACCTCTGATATTTCTGCCCTTACCTGTACTACTCAACGAAGTTGGCTGGAGAATTTAAGCCCCCATAATGCTTTGTCGGAAGTTGGAGGCCATAAACCCATAGAGAGGCAAATTCTCAGACTTAGATTTCCTGGAGCTCAATTCAGTTTCTTACATTCCACTCTGGATCCGAACACCCAAGTTTTTAATCCTAGTTTGGATCATCTGCTACCCGGTGAACAATTTCCCCTCATGATTTTATCGACATGAAATGGAAATTTAAGTAGTTCTTCTGACAGTTGATTTTATTGTATTGCTTGATAATTAAATTGCTTGTTTGAATCTTTCTCTGTATATCAGAACTAGAACCTAATGAGGATGAGTAGTAAAAATTTTTCATTAATGTAATTATTGTACAGCCCGTCTGAGAAGAGTTAGAGGTTCACTTTTAATTCCAAGGTAATTGTTAATATGATGCTGTGAAATCTCGATTCTCCTATTAACATGACTAGATAATCTGGATTTCATTAATAACCCGGATGCTGACATTATGCATTATTTTTTTAATGCAGTCCAAGCAGCCGCATACATCACAATATTGAAAGGTTCCAGAATAGAAAATTAACACATAAAAGGCAAGGCCATCAACAATCGGCCTCTTTTAAATGTGGAGGAGAGTAAGTTCAGGAAACTTGAAACTTCAAAACAATCTTCAGATAAACTAGATGAAGGAGAAGGAAGAACGAAGGCAAGTCCAAAGGCCAGACGACTCGCAGTTCGGGGGGTTACCTGAAAAGAGAGAGAAGTGAATACCTCCTGAACGCAAGAAATGTGTAAAACTTAACTAGCTAATGTAATAAGTAAGAGATGATACAAGTATTAATGAAAAGAACGTGAATCAACTGTAAAAAAGAACAATAATTAATTGTAAGACCACCAAGGGGTGGGACGGGAGGGATAATGTCGACCCCCGTGTCTTAAATGAAATCCAGATTCTCTGGTCATGTTAATAGGAGAATCGCTATTTCATTTCAAGAGCGGAGGCTACATTATGCATGTTGGTAGCTTTGTAAGACTACATCAGACATATGTTCGAAAGGCTTGCAATAGTGATGTGCAAATGTGCTGGCATTTAACCAGTCAGCCGCTTTGAGAATGTCATCCAACTTAACTCCAGACCAGAGAGATTTACTGGCCATAACACCTCTAAGGGAATGAGCTTGAAATTTCTTTAGGTCAATACCTGCTAAACTCATCGCAGTCTTAACCCATATAGCAATAGAGGTCGAGCATATACCTTTGTGTGGTAACAAAGGAAATAATTGGTTCACACCCTGGGGACGAAGAGTAAACATTCTGCAATCGTACTGTCTCATGCAGTCTACAACACAAAGTTTTGGACATAAGTCAAAACGTGGATGAAAGATTGAGTCAGACGTAGTCTTAGTTCTATAAATCTCAAATTTGACACCGAACATGTTATAAGATCTATTCATAATTTCCAATGCTTTGACATCAGAGACCCTTCTGCATGAAATTAGCCAGCTTAATGGAAAGGTTTTTTCTATTTAGGAGAGAATTAACAGGACAGTTATTGAAGAGATTAAAGATTAGCTTGATATCCTAGAGAGTTTCATATTTAGGTTTAGGAGGTCTTAAACGAATGCTTTTCATAACTCTGCAAACAATTACATTTTTACCCATCGTTTTACAGTTGACAAGGACATGGCCTGCAGAGATAGCGATCTATAGCAATTGATAGTTCTATAGCTAAGACCTCTTTCAAATAGTTCAACCAGGAAGTTAGCTATATCAACAATAGGCGCCTCCAAGGAATCCAAGTTCCTTTCCAGCCACCAACGTACCCAGGTTCTCCATATGTTATATCTGTAGTGAGTGCCTGGGGCCCAAGACTCTCCGAGGAGAGTTGCAGCTGTTGCCGAAAGTCCTGAGATTTCATAGGATCTCCTGACACTCTCCAGAAAGAAGAGTTAAACTCCAGCTCTAAATTAGGGGGTGAGTTCTTCCATCTACATGTGTAAGAAGATTCTCTAGGGTAGGAATTAAGAATGCAAGGTTGCAAGCTAGTTCTAGAGTGGTGGGGAACCATGCCCGAGATGGCCAAAAGGGAGTTATCAGGACAAGGAATCATTGATCCTGTCTCACTTTCTGAAGAACTCTCTGAATCATGGTAAAGGTCGGGAAGGCTTAAGCTTTGGCTCCTTTCCAAGATTGTAGGAAGGCGTTCACTGCCAGAGCACCCGGATCGGGCATCCAGCTGAATTAATTCTCCAATTGAAAAGTTAGTCTGCTCACAAATAAGTCTATCTCTCGGGGACCCCAGATCTTGTTCAGGGTATTGAACCCAGAAACATTGAGTTTCCAATCACTCTGATCTAACAGGAATCTTGAGTTCCAGTCTGCAGAGATGTTCGATTTACCCGGGAGGTATTCCGCTTTGAGAGCGATCTTGTGTTTCATACAGAACATCCATAGTTTCTTTGCTAGATTCGAGAGGTCCGCAGATTTGGTGCCTCCCAGAGGATACGCTACAGCAGACATGTTGTCCATCTTTAGAATGACTGACCTCCCCTGGAGAGATTGTTTGAAACTCATCAATGCTTAAAGACCAGCTGTTAATTCCAAATAATTTATATGGTGAGAGGATTCCTTTTGCGACCAGATACCACCAGGGTACTGATTGAGGAGGCAAGCTCCCCAGCCATGAAGGCTCGCATCTGATTCTAAAACAGACTCTGGTATTGACTCAAAGCTGCTTTTCCGTTCTACGCGTCTAGGTTTTCGAACTACCAGGCTAGTTCCGATTGGGCTTCTTGATCCAGGCAGATCCAATCTCTGTACCAGAGGCCGGATCTTAGGGCTCTTGCTTTTACCCTTTGGAGGGCCTGATAGTTTAGGGGACTGGGAAAGATGGCTTGGCTGGAGGAGAGGATACCCAGTAATCTGGCCAGCTCCCTCAGAGATCATTCTTGTTGTTTCATTACATGTTTAATTTCCTTCTTGTTTTTTGTAATTTTTTTGGAAGGGAGTAAGAGGAGACATCTTAATGTGTCTACAGTGAAACCTAGGAACTCCACAGTTTTGGCGGGGTCAAATAGGTTTTTCTTTGTTTATGATGAATCCTAACCTTTCTAAAAGATCCATCACAGTCTTGATCTTTGACTATTTGAGAAAGGTCTTGCAATATTATAAGAATGTCGTCCAAGTATATAATAAGACTAATGCCGCTTGCTCTTAGGAACGAGGCGACAGGTCTCATGACCTTGGGAAAGTCCAAGGGCCAGAAGAGTCTGAAGGGGAGTGCCTGAAATTGGTACAGATGTTTTTTCCACACAAACTAAAAGGAAGGGTTGGTGGGTTTCGGCCATAGGAATGGTGAAATAAGAATCCTTTAGGACCAGCTTGACTAACCAGTCTCCCTTTTTTTAATAGATCCCTGAGGAAATGGATACCCTCCATCTTGAAGTGTCTGTAGACCAAATATTTGTTAAGTTCTTTTAAGTTTAACAGGTCTCCAACCCTTGTCCTTTTTTTCCACAAGAAAGAATGTGCTTATAAATCTTAACGCTTCTAAGGGGACCTCTATTCTCGCTCCTTTCTGAAGCATAGAGGAGATCTCTTCCTCTATAATTTTTTGTTGATCTAAAGAGAGAGGAACGTCTCTCGGGAAAGTAGTTTGAGTGGGTGTATGAGTAAAATCTATCAAATCCCTTTACGGTGTTTAAGACCCAAGGGTCAAGAGTGATTGTGAGAAACATGTTTGAGTCTGCCACCCACTTTTAGAGGTAAAGAGGAGTAAGGGAGAGTACTCACTTGTAGGAATTTTTGAGTTAGGAGTTCTAAATCCTCTGCTGCGTTGTCCTCTACGGGAGTAGAATTGAGGTATGTTGTACTGCTGGTACCATCTTCCCTAACTTCGGGGTCTAGAGTAGGGCCTTTGATTAAAGTGGCCGAAAGAGAGGCCCCGTCTTCCAGCCCATCCAAAAAGGTTGGAGTTAAACACCCTGTGCATGTTTTGTTGTGCCTTACCCAAGGCGGTGAATGGGGAGATGTGTTTCCCCAAAGATTTAATGAGATCTTCACCAAAGAGTAACCCTTTGGGGCTTTGAGAGGGTTCTCTATCCGCCATATCACTTAATTTTGGGTTTATTTTGGTCAGAACGATTCGACGTCTTTCTGCGTTCATGCTTGCGTTGGCATTTCCCAGTACTATTATTGCCCTCTTGCTCCATCCCCTTATTAGATCGGTATTGAAGGGAGTGCCATTGATGTGGCAATCTTCAGCGGAGTCTAGAATTCTGGCTAGTGGACCCAGTATGTCGAGAAGACTGTCTTGGCACCCTTTAAGGGATCTTTCTATCCCTTTTCTTGGATCACGACCAAGTTTAGAAAGGAATTTAATCAGTTCAGGGTCCAGGTTGGGGGGTTATAGCAAGTCTTGTCTTCAATGGAGGGTTTAGAGCATTCAGCTCTTAGAATATTACGGGTGTCCTTCTCTAAGAGCTTTCTTACCCACTTTATGAATTTTGCAACGTGGTCTTAAGGGGACCACTCTGAGCTTCTAGGATGTTTAAGATGTTTGAGTTTTAATGGGGAAAACATTTCTTCTCCCAAGAGGTTAAGGATAATGTCCTTAGAGGAGGATGGGAGTTCCTCTTCGAGGTTCAATTCTTGATCATCCTCTTCAAGGCCGAGGACATACTCAGCAGGCATGTCTGACTCGATATCATTAAATTGGTTATATCCCATATTGAAAAGAGCGTTATGATATTCCCATGGAGTTTGAGGTGCAGGGACCTCCATTAGTAGTGGAGGTGCTAGGACCTCCCATATTACTCTTATCAATATATTGCTTTTCTTTAGTCTTTTACCCCTTAATTCTGAGAGGTCATCAGAGTAGTGTGAATTGAAAATCTCTGTGACTTCGTACTCTTCAGGGAGTGACCTTTTAGAGGACATGATGTGATTTGAGGTCTCCATCATGCAGGACCTCATTTCTTTATGAAGGATTTTTTTGAGCGTTTCATTGTCAATGTGCGGAGTAGGAGTGGAAGCGTCAACTGAATCGGAGTCCGACATGGCGCTGATAAAGGTGTTAAATAGATTAGCAAATGGGGAACTCAAAGCTTGGTAGAGTTTGAATAGGGTTTTACACCTTTGAAAATAGTCAAGGCTTGATAGAAAATGCCCAAGTGGTTAAAATGCCAGAATTATTTTAGCGAGTGCCAAGAAGTGCCAGAGAACTTTAGGAAATGCCTGAGCAGATTATGAAATGCCCAAATAAGGTAGGTTTCCTTTCTAAGAGGGGTGGAAATTCCCTTCAAATGTACAGGTTGAAGAATGTCCTTATAGTAAAGGTATTTACAACAAGGGGTGGTGAGGGACAGAGTCTCTGAATTAAGCAGAAAGCTCTCACCCAGTCAATAGATCAGGGCTAGATCCAACACCGTTTTTTAGCTCACTGCACCATCCCAGTTTCAGAACCTGGCTGTATGCAAATTAGTCTGTTCCTGTCCCAGTGCATGATGGGAACAGGGCAAACCAAACTACAAAAGCCAATTCTTACACTGGGAAGGAAACAAGCTCCCGGGGACCGGTTTCTGGCATTACAGCCGTCTTCGGCCCGGTTTGCTTGAATCCTGATGGTGCAATGAGCAAGGGTCTCACATCTGAGAATACCCTTCCACGCTTAGGGTGGACAAAAATATTTACAACAAGGGGTGGGTAAGAGTGGTCTGTTTAACTCAGACACTCTGTTCATCACCACCCCCTTTTTGTAAATCGTTTTTGGCCACTATAGGTGTGGCAGGGTATACTCAGACATGAGTCCCTTTCTCACTGCTCCATCAGGATTCAAGCAAGCCGGGCCGAAGAAGGCTGAAATGCCAGAAACCGGTCCCCGGTAGCTTGTCTCCTTTCTGGTGAAGAATTGGCTTGGTAGTTTAGTCTGCCCTGTTCCCATGATGCACTGGGCCAGGGACAGACTGATTTGCATATAGCCAGGTTCTGAGCTGGGATGGGGCAGTGAGATAAATAACGGTGATGGATCAAGCCCTGATCTTTGGACTGGGTAAGAGTGGTCTGTTTAACTCAGACACTCTGTTCATCACCACCCCCTTTTTGTAAATCCTTATAGTAAAGGAACATGTTTGATAAATCCCCCCTCCCCCTTTATAATACAGTTAGAAAAAATGCACTTGCGGTAGTTGAAGAAGCAGCAGCTGATCACGATCGCGTCGAGTAACAAACTCACTTGCTCGCGGTCTTCCCCCTTCTTCGGTAGGGGAAAGAACCATTGCGCTAGGGCTGGAGACGGTGAAAATAAATAACAAAGCAAGTGAGCTGAGAATTAAAGTAAGCAAACATTGTAAAAACCCTAAAATCGGCAGAATTTCTGATCATAATCATTGCTAAAAGTATATTAAACGAGTAAGTGTTAAACGAGCAAAACAGATTAATTTGTACACTGCTAGAGAGGCGGGGTGGAGGAGGAGTGCTCACGTAAGGGTGGGACAGGGAAAAAGGGTGCAAGGAGATCTCCGTAAATTGGAGATCAGTATGGAGGTAGTAGTAAAACGGGGGTGGGGTTGAGCCACACACAAGGATACTTAAAAATAGAGAATTATTGGTAAGAAGAGAGTTGAACTTATCTGCTTGGAGCCGCATTTAAAAGAGTCAGATTGTTGATGGCTCATGCCTTTTATGTGTTGCTAATGTTCTATTCTGGAACCTTTTAATATTGTGATGTATGCGGCTGCTTGGACTGCATTAAAAGAATAATGCATAATGTAGCCTCCGTTCTTGTAATTAATTTGTGATTTTATTTTTTTCTTCAGCAGAGTAATCCAGTTAATGCCTCATTTTGCAGCCTATAAATTATAAGGTTCTGGTGTATACAGTGAAGAAGTTGATAGTACATCTCTTGGTCTGTAGTGTCTCCTTGATGGAACTGAAAAATGATGCGAAAATAAGTCATCTTGGTAGGGTCAGAGGGAATGAGTGTTTGCAGACCAAGAAAGGGAAAAAGCTTTAAACATTCCTAGACCCATTTTTCAGATGTCATGTAGAGTAAATAAGAGGGAATCTGCTTTTAGTACTTTGCAGGGATAACGGAGCAGTTATTTTGAGCAGAATATTGGATAACGATATCAAACCCCACCCATATTTGTACAAAGAGTTGCTTAATAATTGATTATATTATCGAATCATTGTCCCCATTTGGTTTATTATCTGTTTTGGAGACATTAGACACTCCTTTGAATGATCATAAACATAAAATGCTGTAATTTTCATTCGACAGTGTTCCACAGGATTGCTCCAGAGCATAGACTTTGAAGTAACATAAGTTGTTTATTTTAGTCACTTTTCTTCCTTAGTGAACCTTATTTGGCAAGAAGCTTCCTCATGCCCAAATCCCCGAGCCCTCCTTGAAGTAAGGTTGCTTTGCATGCTTAGGTCACCTGCACGTTCTCTGCCTGTTTTCTCAGTTTTGAACTTAGGGTAATTATTTTTCCTAATAGAAGTATTCTATTTTTCAATTGTGGTAATAGCATAGCAATATCCAGCAAGAACAAACAATGTGAACGTATTATTCTCTGCTTTAAGAAGGAAAGCATTCATCTTTGTTGTCCTGCTATTTTGAGCAGTGAAGTGGAAGATTACATTACCAGTAAGAAGTATGCTTTACTTCCACTCTTTTCCGTGAGTAAACTGCTGAAGAGCTCTTATGTTCATGGCTCCCATAGCTTGCTGTACAGAAGACTCAAATCAAACCTCACTAAAGCCATGCAAACAGGCAAAAGCATAGCTTTTCTTGTGTTGCTGTACAGAGGGAACTTTGTCAATGTTTTCCGCCTGGACTTTCCTTGTTTTGGATGGGTGGGTGTTGCAGGATTGATTTGAATTTGCTCGGTGCCTGTGGTACACAGTGAACAGAAAATGATGGTCTGGAATGCAGTCAAAACCAATTACCAATAAATAAGAGTAATAGAAGCATTTCATCCATCACTTTTTATTCTGTTCACCCTGGTGATCTTCTCCTTTAGCAGCATCTTCTCTCCCAGAAAAAAAGCCTTCCCAGCTATGTCATAAAGGTTAAATTGACAAACCGAAGCTGTGTAATTTACATCTCAATGGTTTTCGGGTGAAATGCTCATGTTAACTGATAACGATGGCAGAGTTCGTCATTTGCAGGTAACAATTGGTAAATGTCGATTCTATTAAATGTTGAACTAATTTCCTGAAGTTTTTTTACCCCCCCCTGAGTGAGATCCAAAATTGCATTGCTTCTCTAGCATTTCAGACATTTATGCATCAAGTGTATAGCATGGCACTAGAGTGAATCTTTGAATATGTCCGTGCTCTTCTCTGTAGCATCTTTGCATGAAGTATGGCTCTGTCCTTTGCTGTGCTCCGCTCCGAGGTACTTTGTTCTGCATAATACTGTTTTCATAGTTACCATTAGGTTGTAAATTTGAACTGAGTGCTCACCCTGTGGTTTTCCTTAATCTCCAGATGATTTCAGATCATAACACTTATCTCCAGTTCTGGAATGGGTCTGTCGCTGATTGAACCATTTCCGTTAAGGTTGAAATTGAAGCATACGTATGCAAACGTGGTACACTTCTAAAAGACTCCATGTGTTTTGGGACTGCTTGGTCGCACTTGATCCACTGCAGTATTTTAATCTGTAAAGATATAATGTACCTTCCAACTCCTATGCACCTGGAATTAATTTTTACAGAGTATATCCCCCTTTTTTTTTTAACCTAATCATCCATTAAAATGTTTATATTTTGAATGTTTCACGTTTGATTTAGCTTTTTAGTGACTCCTGGGCAAAGGTTACTAGGGTGTATGTTTTTAAACAGAATGTTTTTTTTTCTTTCCGAACAGGTGCTACAGAATTTTTGCTTCTTGCCCGGCGGACTGATCTAAGGCGTATCTCTTTGGACACCCCAGATTTTACAGACATTGTTTTGCAGTTGGATGACATCCGTCATGCTATTGCAATCGATTATGATCCAGTGGAAGGCTATATTTATTGGACTGATGATGAAGTACGGGCCATCCGGCGCTCCCTTATCGATGGCTCAGATAGCCAGTTTATTGTCACTGCGCAAGTTGCCCATCCAGACGGAATTGCAGTGGATTGGATTGCACGGAATCTCTACTGGACGGACACTGGTACAGATCGGATTGAAGTCACGAGGCTCAATGGGACCATGAGAAAGATTTTGATATCTGAAGACCTGAATGAGCCCAGAGCGATAGTACTAGATCCAATGTCTGGGTGAGCATTTTATTTCTTTTTCTTTGGCATTCTACTGACATCTGAAACGCAGCAGTCTGACTTGTGTATATTTAATTGGTAGATACAGATGTCTTAATGACCATGCTGCCTTGATTAAAACTTGGGAGCTATTGGGCTATAAACAGGGATTTCATTGCTCTGCCATTGTTTAATTTGTGTGTTTTTTTTAGGTCTAGCTTGATTGCAAAGCTTTCGGCTTGACATATTTTAGCAGTTCTTCAAAAAAAAAAAGTGCTGCTTCTTTAAAGTGCTAAACCTTGCCACCTCGGTCTCTTTTCTCCTTCACAGCTCTGGCTTTTCATACTGCCTTTAGCACATTGGCTCACACTACACAACAGCCTTCCTCTGTTAATTAAAAACAAATATTTACCTTTCAGGCTCATGTACTGGACGGACTGGGGCGAGATCCCAAAGATTGAGCGGGCTGCGTTGGATGGGTCTGACCGGGTGGTATTGGTCAATACCTCACTCGGCTGGCCCAATGGGCTGGCTTTGGATTATACGGAAGGCAAGATATACTGGGGCGACGCCAAGACTGATCAAATCGAGGTTTGTCTTTGTTTTTTCATTTGTTTTCAAGGGTTCTACAAAGCCTTGTTTCTCTTTTTATCTTATGACAGCAGTAAGATGGATTATTGGCCATGCTGGCAGCATCCGTTGCAGAGAAATCCATTTTCAGGCCCAGCTAACTATTATTGAACAGCAGACCATGAGAGGAATTTCAATACTTCTCAAAACTGCAGCCATCTTAGTAAAACACAGCAAAATAAAATTCCCTAGTATATTGCATTATGGGTTTCAGTGAGTTTGCAACCGTCTACAATGCACCGTAAGAGGCATAAATCGTGTTATGATTGATCACTTTTCTGTGCAGGAATTGACATCTACTATGACGGGATTTTTTCTGTCCTCATAGGCAGTAGTTTTTTGGGATCATGCAGGTAGCACATAGACATTTTATATGGTGCTACCAATCAATGCAATTTATTATCACCCCATCCCATATGGGCTGCAGAATCACACAAGGTGATTGGGGAGGATTTGCCTAAGGCTTCCTATGATTAGAGTGGTTGTTAACGTGGGAGAAAAACGGTGGATCGGAATGTTATCCAGAGTGATTACTAGTGGGTTAGACTATTTGCAAGCATCCTCTCATTACCGTTTGTGTGTTTTTGAATAAGAAGCACCATGAAAATATGAAAGGGAGGCGATGTACTGTGTCAAAGGTTATCAGAATGTCGAAAGAGTTTGGGTCCACACTGCCATAACCTGTGGGCTATTTAATATAGGGACCATAACCAATTCCTTTTCCCTTTAATGACAAACTGAATGGAAAAAACCCTGCAATCTTAGTACTGAATTCGTAGTTTTGCCCATTTCTTGATTTCCTTGGTTCTTCTGTGAATGACCATTGTCAGTCTCCAATTTGAATGATCATGACAGACGCAAACTACAGGGTTCTGCTCTTTTCATCTCGATTTTATATTTTTAGACCTTGACTTGCACGTCCCTCTTCCCCACCTTCTTTTGAATGGTCTAGACCTTCTGACTCGTATGTTGCTTGCATGCTGATGATACCCAGATATTCAAGTTGCGGTGGGTTGTGAAGTAGATGCTCCCTTTTTAGCAGATGATTCCTGCATGTGTTATAGCAACAGTTGGTAAAATAGAATTCTAGTAAGACAGATTCTGCTGCCGTTCACCCAAAGCCTGAATACCAATGATTTGTGTCCTGAAACAACTGACATCTCTTGTTTCAGTTCTGAAGCATATCTGCTTACAAACTGACATGTAAATATGCATTCTTTTTGCAGATTAAGACTGGGTCTTACATTTGTTTTCACTGCAATTTGGTCTAGTGGAGAGTTCTCAGTTTGTTTAGCATCGCTCACAGGGTCGCCATCTTAATAGATTATTTATTTGCTTTCGGGTTTTTGTAACTTTTTACTGATGTTTGCCGAACACCAAAACTGGAAATAATCCAGATCGTTGTCATTTCCTGCTACTTATCATGTACTGACTGCCACCCAACAACAAATGTAATACCAGGCTCTTTGTTTGATCCACAAAAAATGTATGGCCCTGCAAGTTGACATCATTCCTGGCATATAAATTCCGTGTCTCCAAACTAAAGTGAACATTGCATTCAGTTGACCGTTTCACTGGAAGTATTTAGTGGTCAATGATTTTATTGTTCTAGGCAGGTCTGCCTTGCAGTTCACTTTCTTATGTTGTCACACTGACAACCTCCAATTTAGGATGGCCCTGAAAAACCTAATGGCACCTTCACTAAATAACAAGTCTTATTTTGCTTCCTTCTCTAGCTACAAGAAGCCTTGTGGGCCTACATTGCTCTTTGAAAATCTCAGGATTTGCCATACTGAGATTCTTGGGATAGCCTTGTGGCAAAACCAAATGGCAGTTCTAGGATCACCCCTAGACATTAGCAGAACTGTCTCAGTGTTACGTGTACACATTTATTTTGCAAAGGGATGTGTACTCTAGTAATATTGGACAGTGAGTGACCTTATTGCTGAGCAGATGGGTACATGTACATGAATTCTGTAACACTCGGCAGTTGGAGATTTTACTCCATCATTAGGCTTTCTCTTACAATCAGCGACCCGTATGACAGTATGGGATGTGATCCTGCCTTTGACTGCTTCTGTGCCGACCAGGGAAAGCGGCCTAAGACAATGGTTGTTGGCTATCATGACCACCTTGGTCCTTTTGCAGTGCTGCGGGCTACGAGCACTGCAACCCAAGACTTTTCCTGGCACTGCAGTTTGCGGACTAATGCATCTCCCCTGGCTACTGTTTATTTTCACCTATGTATGACCGACATGTCAAAACATGCTACTAGCTGGGTAACGTTTGTAGTAGTTATTCTTTTTTATGACATTGTGTGATCAATTGCCTTATTACCTGTGAAACTAAATAAAGTTTGGGACCATTGGTCTTAAAAAAAAAAAAAAAAAATTAGGCTTTCTCTTACAATATATTGCTATTTTCCGCAGTCAGGCTCTTTGACATTATACAGTAGCACATTCATAAGGTCATCTTTATGTTTGTTCATTTATGTAACCGCTTATACAGTCATTGAACATTAACTGTGAGAAACAGCCAATAAACAAATTTGAATGTGGATGTTTCTCATCCCTAGTGTCTCATATATAATTGTGTTGCATTGTAGGTAGATGACGTTGTTGTCGAGGTTTGGATAGTTCAGAATTGCCGTTCCTACTTGAACCTTAAATACCTCCTCAAACAGGGTGGTTTCCAGTGTTCTCAAGCAGTGATTGGCAACTGTAAAGACTCTTGATATTGGTACAGGGTGTTACAAGGGCATATTTGCTGATTAATGCTGGTCCTAGAGTAGATCGGGTTTGCCACCCTGACCTAGATGCCCCTTTGTCTCCAAAAAGGCAAAAACGTTACCCATAAAAATTTATCTCGTTTCAGAACACTAGTAAGCATTGCATATTGACTGCTTTAATGACAATAAATACAGCAAAAAATGTTATTACGAGGCATTGCCCCATATCACAGATTATATCTGAGGGCAGTTTGGCAAGGAATTCCTCCTACAGAATAAAAAGTTGACCCTCGATTTAAGTATGATAATGGCGGCCTTATTCGCACACACTAAATAGTATTCATCAGCTATACACCGTAAAGCACCTCTTCAGTTATTAATTCTGCTGGAGTGCAGACAAGCATGCTGCCTTTTGCTCCAGTTGTAATAATGAAGGTCCATGCTGTGCTCTAAATCCAATAACGTATGAAATGTTAGTAGTACATCTGAATAATATTATTCTATTTTCAGGATGCAATCTGGTGAAAACATTTTCTTTGATCAGTACCAGTTTAACAATCGCCAACAGGCACTTTAGAATTGTGATATCATTCACTAGATGGCCCCTTTCATATTTGAATACCATGTACCACCAGTACTATATGTTGTGATGTAACACAAATGTATTATTCTACTTGGATTTGTAATGTCATTCTTGGTAGGTATATCTATATTCATACTCCCTCACAACTTCAAAGCAGACATGGCTTTCTTCCTATGACAGACTTACTCGAAAGGCAGATAGAGTAGACAGATTGTATAGAATCCACATAACTTATATTTCCACAAGTCTAAAACGCATTGGTGTGAAGATGGTACAATGGCTATTTTGGTTTACCTGGATGGGAAATGCCCCATATGTCCAAACAATCTCATGCATTTGGTCGAAAAATCCAGGTATATCCTTACATTCCTTCTCCAATCCCACCTATCTGTACTCTCGTTCGTCCCTCCTGTCCCCTGGATTCTGTATTCTCCATGTGCTTCTTCTGCCATGTTCAAGTAGTTTATGAACCAAAAGCCCAGGATCTAAACTTTTCTAAAGTAGAATAAAGTAAATCCCATCCACTCTCAGCAGACTAGCATTAGCTTGCAGAGAATCTGCCTGTTTGGCTCATTTTACATCTTTGCTTCTATTAACTCTAACAAATTAAATTCTGAACCAAATATCTGTCTTGATGCAATTGACTTTAAATCCATGCTACAAAAAGGCATATTGGAGGTGAATTTTTTGCGTGGCCATCGATATTGTGAATGGATATTGTCATTTACCACTTGTAACAGAGTCACCAATACTATTATAGACTAGTTGACTAACTAATTGGCTTCCTTTGGAAACTTAACTCGTGAGTGGGTAGGAGCTTTGCATTCAATGCATATTTTAGGCGGTGGTAGAGGAAAGGGGTTATAAACTCTGATGCAGTATGATACAGTAAATCATACTAATTAAGCTCCAACAGTGTTAGATTTTTTAAGAGGAATTGCATATATTTACATGCAAGACAGTAAGTTATTGTAAAAGAAATGTATTATTTGGGGCGGACAAAGATTCACCTCAAAGTATAAGGTCACCACCTGATAGAAGTCACACAAGTTAAATTAAATAAACCTGTGCTCAGTCCCTGGTAATGTGACACATAGCAGTCCAACTTAAATTAAAGGCTATATGTAAAGTATTTAAGCAGTGCATGCACAGTAAAAGAAACAAAGTCACACAAAATCCTAAACTCCAACAAATTTTTAAATAATGAGAAATATTATGAGTAAAATAAGTCCAATTGCAAAAATGTAATAAACTGACCCAAGATATGAATTTAATTTTTTTTTAGTAGAAATGGAGCCAAAAAGTGCAAAGAGAATGGGGCAATAAGCCCCATTCTCTTCAATATATATCTACGCCTGCTGATCCCTGTCATAAAGTAATTTGGTGTTGACCTGGTAAACTATGCTGACGCCACTCAACTGGTGTTTTCGTTGGAGGGGAAGCAGGCGTTTACCATGGAGATCTTTCAGGAATGCATGTGTCAAACTGCAAACTGGCTTAAAGAAAATTCTACAGTTTAATAGAGGGAAGACCGAGGTGGTGTACTGTTCCAGCGGCAAAAGGTTACAGCAGTTGCCGCTAGAGTTCAAACTTACTCCAAGTGACGACCTCCTAGTTCCAGTTAAGACCGTGCGCAATTTGGGCATTTTGGTCGATGACGACCTCCAAATGATATCACAGGCCAATAAACGGCCAGTGTCTGTTTTTCCTTGTTGAAGGCACTGTGACAGATATTTCCATTGATGCCTGTGGAGACTAGACCCCTGGTAGTCAGGAGTATAATTCTATGTAGACTGGACATCTGCAATTCCCTGTATTTGGGTGCTCCCCAATATATTCTACAGGGAGTGCAGAGGGTCCAGTCCATAGCGGCAAAGCTGGCACTAAACAGGCAACATAGATCTTCCACCGAGCTTTGAGAGATCTACACTGGCTCCCCGTTAGGGAGAGGATCTGTTTTAAATCACTGTGCATGGTGTTTAGAGCAGTACACGGAACGGGCCCGATCCCTATGCAGGAGAGATTCACTTGGTATAAGCCGGCAAGACATCTCTGTTCGTCTAGTGCCTTCTCGGTAGCTACGACCAAATTTAAGAAATCTAGGACAGGCGGCAGGGCCTTCGGCGTAGCGGCTGCACGCCTTTGGAACGACCTTCCCCTGAGCATTAGACGGGCGACCTGACCTCCCTGTTAAGTTTCAGAAAGAGCCTAAAAACCTGGCTTTTCCTCAAGGATTGAGAATAGTGCCCTCACTGATAATCTGGCTCATTGCCTGCCGTCACTACAGGCTAAGTTGCAGCGCCAGGATACCCTTGGGGTGACCGTTGCGCTATATAAGATATGCATACAATACAATACAATAATCAATAGTCGCTGTATACAGGCACCTAGGTGCGATTTGAGCCACCACGATGG
This sequence comes from Lissotriton vulgaris, assembly GCF_964263255.1. Lineage (NCBI taxonomy): Eukaryota > Metazoa > Chordata > Amphibia > Caudata > Salamandridae > Lissotriton > Lissotriton vulgaris. The sequence goes on from NC_141686.1 coordinate 105,435,870, forward strand.
AGCCCTGCTTGGATACACCAAGCGGATTGTTCCTGGTGAAAAGGCTAGAAGTCAAAGTTAAAAATGTTTCAAAGTCCAACTTCAGAAACGGACTATGTCACTTTGTTTAAAGCATTGATACTCATAAATAATTTCTCCGGGGACACAAAGTACAGTCTGGGATTGCCTGAGGGCTGCATCAATGCTGGGACATTCCCAGGGAGACAGGGAGGGATGAATGAAATGAAATGCAATTTATAAACGCGCTACTAAGCCCGAAGGCATCAAGGCGCCTAACCAAAAAGGAAATCATAAAAAGGCAAATCCAGAGCTAAGCGTAGGCTATGGCAAATAGCCAGGTCTTAAGGGCCCTCCTAAAAGCTGGCATTGAGGGTAGGGACTTAATTTCAGCCGGCAAAGTGTTCCACAACTTCGGAGCAAGGCTCGAAAAAGCTCTGCCACCCCACTTGGCTCTACGAACGCGGGGGACTGATAAGAGATTTATTGGCAGAGCGCAGAGTTCTGGAAGGGGTATAAGGAACCAACAGGTCTCTTATACCTCCTGACCTGTTTGTAGCCAGAGCCCCATAGATCAAACACAGGGACTTAAAGGAGATCCCGGCCTCAATCGGAAGCCAATGTAATGTCTTTCTCGCAGCAGTGGCCACGCTTAGGTAAATCCAGTACAAACTTGGCTGCGGCGTTCTGCACCATTTGAAGCCGCAGTAACAGACCCTTGTTTATACCTAAATATAAGGCATTGCAATAGTCAAGTCTGGAACCTATTAATGCTACTACAACTTGCTTTCTGGCTTGTGGGGACAGATAGTGCTTAATCTTCCGCAAGATATTTATTATACCCCAACATGTGGCGATAGTCCTGTTTACTTGCTGACCCATCCCCAGGGTAGGGTCAATCATGACTCCTAAGTTCCTGGCCAGGGCGGTGGGTACAGGACAAACTCCCAAAGATGTAGGCCACCATTCCGCAGACCAAATGTCCTCCTTTGCTCCAAACACCAGAAATTCTGTCTTCTCGCCATTAAGCTTCAATGATTTGCAAATCATCCATTGAGCGACTGCCTCCATACAGAGTCTAAAATTGGAGGCATCAGAGATGACAGGTTGGGCGAGAGACATCAGAATCTGAGTGTCATCGGCATAGGAGACTACCTCCATCCCATATGATCTAATAAGCCTGGCAAGTGGGGGTCACATAGATGTTAAAAAGGGTCGGACTTAATGCCGACCCCTGAGGGACCCCACAATGCACAGGAAGGGATGGAGATAGAAAATCCCCCAGCTTAACTCTGTTCCCTCTGGCCCAGGAAAGAGGCCAGCAAACTAAGCGCGGGCCCCTCAACCCCTATCTCCCTCAGTCGAGATGTTAATACTGAGGGAGACAGAGTATCAAACGCAGCCGTAAGATCTAAAAGGATAAGGAGGGTAGTCTGGCCCTTATCAACTCTGGTGCAGATGTTATCAAGCACTATGGTAAGGGCCGACTCCGTACTATGCCCTCTCCTAAATCCATGCTGCGAATGATCCAGAAGGCCAGAGGTTTCCAGAAAGGCTGCGAGATGCTGGTTAAGGTGGGTTTCCAGCATCTTTGCAGGGGCTGGGAGCAGTGAAATGGAGCGGAAGATTTTAAGAACCCCCGGGTCTAATGTGGGCTTTTTTAACAGTGGCTTAACCACAGCTCTTTTCCATTGTAAGGGGAAGATCCCATCCCTCATTGCCCTATTCATGATCTCTAATAGCGGAGGCAAAAGTGTCTCCTTGCATTGTTTGAGGAGTTTCAGTGGGCAGGGGTCCAGGGGAGACCCAGACCTAGTCTTGTTCAGAAGGGCTTCAAGTTCCTGGAGGGAAAGGGGTGGAAAACTGGACAAACACCCTAAGGACACCTCCTCGGGTGATGTTAGCGGGGGGATAGGTAGACACAGAGAGGTAGATAGTGAGGTCCTCTTTAGCTCTAACGCCGAATATATGTCCACAATTTTAGACTGGAAGAATTGTGCAACATCATTACAGAGCTGCTGTGAGCTGACAACGGGATCTGGCACCTTCAGAGAGGTGAGCGTGTCTACGATCTTGAACAGCTCTTTCGGCGAGGTGAGCGAGGTAGTACGGATCGTAAAATACTCTTGCTTAGTCCTTATCACCTCCGCCTTATAATTCCTCAGGAGGGCTTTATGATTATCCCTATCCCCCATATCCCAACTAGTCCTCCAGAGACGTTCCTGTCTCCGTACTCCCTGCCTAAGGAGTCTTAACGGTTCCGAGTACCATGGGGCCGAGGGACTTTTCCTGGCAAAGTAACACAGTGAAGCTGGGGCAAGTTCGTCAATAGCTATTTTAATGGCACTATCCATCCTAAGTACTGGCGAACATACATCCTCCTCCGAGGAGATCGCCAAACTGGGCAATCTGGGGGCAAGCGCATCATTAGTTATACTCTTGAAGTTACGCCTCAGTTCCATTTTGCTTGGCTCGTTCCCCTTGCTATTTACAGTGCCTACCATTAATTCTATAGGGACAGCGTAATGGTCCGACCAGGAGAGAGGGATGGGAGTCTCAATGGTCAACCGGGTGTCATTCGAGAAGACCCCATCCAGCGTATGACCCGCCTGATGAGTGGGACCCTTAACTAGCTGTTGCATCCCACAGGCAGAGAAAGTGTCCAGTAGGGATAGGGTTTCATTGGACTCAAGATTTTCCAAATGGAAATTCAAGTCCCCGAGCACAATTAAGTGCTCACAGCCGAAGTGCGGCTCAAGAATGTTGAGCATGTGATGGCCAAAATCCACTCTAGTCCCCGGGGGTCGATAGATGAGAAAGCCCATAAACGGAACCACATATGATCCCTTAATCGAAAACTGAAGGGCCTGAAAAGCGTCTTGAGGTTCTGATAGTGGAGTGATACGGCAGGAATAGCAGTCTCTATAAAGGATACCCAACCCTCCACCTATACGTCCCACTCTGTCCTCCCTCACCAACGTATAATGGGATGGGAGATTATCAGGACAGTAAAAAAAAACACCTTTTCATAACTGGAAAAGGGTAGCTTTAGGAAACAAAATGTGAAATATATTTTTCTTATTGGTTTATGTTGAAACTGAGGTAATTTTAGGTGGCGAATACCTAATATAAAGCTATTTTTGGCTTAAAAAATTTGGAGCCTCCAGCCTGAATTGGCTCTATAGGAAAAAAGCATTTACAATGCAAGGGGTCTCGCATTTACGCAAGTTTAAGCTACTCTCATTGTGGATAACAATGCCTTTTAAATAAAAGATATTCTCATTTATAATGTCAACAGCTCAAACTCGCGGTAAATGCAAGACCTATTGCATTGCAAATGCTTGTTAAAGGATGTGACTTCTCGTCTTAAATGTTCCTCACGAAATCTACAGAATTTTCAGCTGCAAGCCATATAGTGTATGGCCAGCTGGACCTGGCGAGCTAGGTTTTAAATTATCTGCATGGATTCATTGATGATTATCAGAAGTGCACCAGCCCAGGCGCAGAGCGGCACTGACCCACCTGCAGATGAAAGTGCTCTCCCTTGGGCGCCCCAAAGGGACCCTCCTCCAACAGACAGTCCAGAGCATTCTAACTGAGAGACTCTCGCAGACAGACAGCACCCGGGAGTGTAAAGAACAAGAAGGTGGAGAAAACAAAGGCAAGAGTCATCTAGGTTGGATAATAAACCAGCAAAAAATAGCCGTTTCTGTACCTGACTGTGACACTAACGTTCTACAACAGGGCAGCCAGGGTCACCGTCTCACACTGCATGCATTGATGACTCGTCACTTTATTTATTTATGCGTTTTTGAGCGCGATCTTTTCCCGAAGGCGAGCGCTTCACAATAGGAACAATTTCAAAACTGAGCGTTACATCTTAAATAAGTTTGAAGTGCCTTAACAGAGGGAACGCACTCACCTGACCTGAGAGGGCTGAGGGCCTGTAGGGTCTGGCGTCACAAGGCGAGCTGGAGCAGATGGGCAGAAGGCAGGCAGGGCAGCTGAGGTGGGTGCCAGCGCAAGCCTCAAGGCTAGCCAGGTAGGGGCCCGGGCCGGGCAATTTAAATGATTGCAATTTGCAAATAAAGGCCCCGCCGGTGATGAGTCCTGACCTGAGCGTGGCTTTGTCACTTCTCTGCTGCGCGCCCTGCCACACCTTACTGTAACGCTCTTATTGCGTGTAACGTGATGAGCTCCTTGCAATGCGCATGTGTTGTCCCTGCCCCCCCGACAAATGTAATGAGGGCATTGGTCACTAGCCAGCCCCCCTGCCCAGTGCCCCCGCGGCGCGCATACGCGTCCCGGAAGGCCGGGGCGGAAAAGAAAGTGAAAGTCAGGAGCAGGACTCGGAGTGAGGAGTAACAGCCCTGTCCCGCCACCATTGATCCACCCACCATGCACCATTAAGACTACTACTAGTAGTCACACACACCGTGTCACCCGGCCGGGGCCGGCCTACCCATTTGTATCAATTTCAGGGGCCCTGGCCGGGACCCGGCACCATTCCTCAGGCTCACCACTTCAAGAGGCAGAGAGCCGCTCAGCCTCAGCCGAGCTGCCAGCCTCACGGGCGGCGGGCCCCGGCCGGGGCCCAGCACCATTTCCTGCTGCAGACAGTCTCACTCACGAGCCCCGGCCGGGGCCCCGCACAATTCCTCAGCAGTGGCAGTGCTCAAGTCAGAGGCAGAGCCACTCAGCCTCAGCCTCAGCTGCTGCCAGCCTCACGGGCCCCGGCCGGGGCCCATCACCATTCCAGTTGCAGTGCTGCCAGCAGGCTCACGGGCCCCGGCCCCGCATCATTCCTGCTGCAGTGCTGCCAGGCTGCCTCACGGGCCCCGGCCGGGGCCCGCCCCCGCACCATTCCAGTTAGGCAGGCTCAAGAGGCAGAGAAAACAGCAGTCAGAGCCGCTCAGCCTCAGCCGCTGCCAGCGTCACGGGGGCCCCGGCCGGGGCCCCGCACCATTCCTGCTGTCAGCCTCACGGGCCCCAGCCGGGGCCCTGCACCATTCCTGCTGCCAGCCTCATGGACACGGGCCCCAGCCGGGACCGTCCATAATTTTTAAATCAATCATGATTGATTTGATAAATCAATGTATTACAGTGAGGGGCCCCGACGGGGCCCCCCCGCAACACGGGGGCTGCGGGGGCTTGTGTTACGCCAGTGCATTGCAGAAAGGCAGCCACTGGTTTATATTTGCATTGCGCTTTCACTTTAAGTGAAAGCGCGATGCAAAAATAAATACGCGGCTGCCTTGAACAAAGACGAGTGAAACAGATGTATTCACACTTACACGCCCCTTTAGATAATAAATAACCTCATGTCACACTTACACGCCTCCGTCAAGCAAACTATCCAGTCTGGGTGGGCGGTGCCTAAAGGAGACTGTGCAGTCACCAAAAAGCCTCACTTCCAATCGGAGGCCAGCGTTTACCATAAAGGATGACGCGCGCTAGTCAAAAACATGAGCTGAGCTTCCACTCCACTTCCAAATTCAACTCAACGGCAATAGATCTTGCAAAGCGAGCAGCGCATGCGCGGCATCGCTAGGTTAGACCTAAAAAGCCCTGAACCAGGAAACAAAGTTGCTTGGTTAGTAAAATTATGAGAAAAACGGAACTCAGGCAGCTTTTAACTCTGCTGCTCTTTCATAGAGGAATGTCTGTGGGCCGCAAGGAGATGTCTGAAGGGCCGTGTCGCAAGTGGCTCGCGGGCCGTATTTTAAGTACCATTGGTTTAAAGAAAAGGGTTGAAATTTTTCTAAGTTCCAATGCAATATACTTTGACATTTATTGTGAAGGAAAATCCTCCTTGAACGAGCTGCAGCAAAGGTTTTAGCCACTGAGGGAAAATGAAGGTCTGATACTTTAAAGAGGTTGCTCCACCTGGAGCTTTAGATATTTTTTTTTATGTTCCACCGTAGAATAGGAATAAGTTGTGTTTTTGGAGGTGCTGGAAGTCTTAAGCATTACAAAGCTGAAATTCAGTGCAAAGCTCTGGAACTGTGTCACCCCAGAAAATTCTGGAGGAAAAGTGTTCAAAAACTGTTCTTCTGGTACCCAAACAACTACAGAGGAGTACACGTCTAAGGCCCCAAGGATCTCAAGAGAGGGTACTTAGAGATTCTCTGGGGGTTGGGCAGAGGCCAATAGCAAAGTCCTCTCCTGGTTCAATGGCTGCTAGTCAACTGGTTATTTCAAGGAAAAGCCCTCTTGCAACTTGCTGTGTCCCTATAGCCACACAAAAGGTGAGCCAACTGACCTTTGTAGTCCACTTCTTTCTCTTTGGGTACAAGAAAGAGTCCTTCAGGGATCCTCTCGGGACACAGATCGCAGATCCAGAATGTCTGTTCTTCTGTAGCTCCAAAAGGTATTCTGAGGAGTGTTCCTGAGGATACAACATTTATGCCTGGCACCAACTGATGGGTGGGATGACTCCTAGGCTCTCTCTAACCAATAAGTAAAAAGTGCACTACTCACATTTTTTTCTCTTCAAAACTAATTTTATTGCGTTTTTCGCCAACAAAAGGACCCAGACGGTTCATGCACATACATAGGACTCTGCAGGATGAGACCCCACAAACTTGTAAAACACTAACATATGCACAGAATGCCTCTGGCCAAACCCCCGCCCCATCTCCAACCCCAAAGGGGTGTCTGAAATCTTATATAATTGCAATTCTGGATCTCGTTGCATTCTCCTGTATATGTTGGCCATAGTGTCTGAGTTCAGCATCCATTTGTAGTTCGGCAGTGCAAACCGGCTCCAAGAGGAAGCCCCTATAATCCGCCCACCTCTGCCAGATCTTCTGATGATTCTGGGGGCATCCCCTAGACTGGACTGCTGCTATTTCCAGACTCATGCAGAAGTCAGTCCCTCGCTTCCACACCACCAGGGCCAATGGTACACATGCTTTCCACTGTTGAGCAATATCTTTTTCACTAGTGTGAGCCCAAGAAATAATAAATGTGTTTATGATGGTTCTCGCCTATTCCTTCAGTGCTGTGGGGGAGAAGCAATTTCGGGACAAATGGAATGGCCCATGCAAGAACCTCACAAAGACAGGACACCACCCCCATCCAGAAGCCTATCAGTACATTACAGCTCCACACAGTATGTATGAACGTGCCTTCATGGCCTCGCAACGGCGACACGTTGGAGATCCTATGAGACCCATATGCCACAGGCGACTTCTCGTCTAATCTGCCCTATGTAAATATTTTCATTGGATCAATTCTAGATGGGAAGATATTGCCCTTCTACCGGGGGCCTCAAGTGCTTGTGTCAAATCATCTTCATCTGTTGTCGATGCCTACTTGCCACGCCGCTCGGAGGGCAGGTAGTTTAGTGGATTTTGGACATTTTATGACTATCTAAATCACCCATTAGTAGTTTCCTTCTAGCGGGCTGAAATCCGGGCGATCCAAAAGGTTGCGCAAATACGGGGCTATAGCGTGGTGCAGTTGCAAATATTTATACAATTGGCTTTGATGCATCATTTATTCAGTTTGAAACAATTTAAGTATGATGCCATGCATAGCCTTGCCCAGTGTAGATGCCAATATGATCCCACCCCTCAACTGAGCTCCTTGTGGGAGGCGGGTGCCTTGCCACAGCTGCGTCTCCTGCGTCAGTTGCCCTCACCAGCCCATTCTGCAAAGAGGTTGTTTCCGCACTTTCACCACCACTCTGGTCGCTGGGGGGGCGGGCGGTGTACCTATACCTGTCCTGCTATAAAGCAGGTCAAGCGCCGAGGCGTCACCAATCACACACCTCTCTGTGACAGAAGGCTGGTTCATCCTGCGGACTATACCACCAGTCATTAATAATCTACAAGTGGAAGGCAGCATAATATGATCGAACATCTGCAGCGGCGATGCCTCCGCAGAAGGTAGACTGGAAGCAGGTTTGAAGGGCTATGAGAGAGGCGCCTCCGCCTCACAAGAAGTGACACAGGAGTTCATTGATCTGTTAGAACCTTGACGGAGTGACAGTATAGGGGTAGTTTGGAGTTGGTATAGTAGGCGAGGCAGCAAAACTGTTAAAAATAGCTGATCTGCCAAGTAGATATAGAGGCAACGGGGACCAAGACTTAACCTCCTCCTTACAAAGCAGTACCGATAGGGTCATGTTGTGGTACCAGAAGACAACGATACCGGCTAAAGGAACACCCTGAGCTATTTAAACCCTCAGATCGGTAATGTCAGTCTTGACGCCCACGTCATGTCCCTCTGTGATCCGCCCAATGGAAACAGCACAGACTTGCCAATGTACATGTCCAATCCAGAGGTCTTGCCTAAGATCCACATGATTTGTTGAATACGAGGTCGCGGGGTCTGTCATGAAGAACAAGGCCTAGTCTGCATACAAAGCAATTCTGTCCGACTTTCCATTCAAATCCTCATACTTGGGCGTCAACCCTAACCCAGGAGGCCAAAGGCTTCATTGCCTGGGAGAACAGTAAAGGTGACTATGGGCTGCCCTGCCTGGTTCTGCGTCGAATAGCGCAATGACCGCGCCTGCCACCCAAACCGAGGCAGTCAGGTCAGTGTACAACATTCGCATATATAAGAACACATAGGTACTCCCATCTCACTGAATTGAAGGCCTTATGTTATGTTATGTTATGTTATGTTATAAATCCTTTTATTGCGCGCTCTATTACTCAGGAGTATCCTGGCGCGATGAGTACATGATAAAAAGGCGGGGCCACTAACACACCGAAGAGAGAGATTACAGAGTAATATTAAACAGGTATGTTTTGAGTCCCTTCTTGAACTGCGAAAGTGAGGAGGCAGTGCGAAGGGCCAAAGGAAGAACATTCCATACTCTAGCAGCCTTAACAGAGATGGATTTGCCTCCAGTTCTGGCAAGCTTAAATTTAGGCTGGACCATCTGACAAAGGTTAGCCGAGCGGAGAGCCCGTTTAGGAGCATAAAGAACAAAGCTATTCCGCAAGTATACTGGGCCTTGCTGATTGATAGCCCGATATGCCAGGACCAGAATTTTAAACAAAATACGATTGGCAATAGGCAACCAATGAAGGCTGCGCAGATGTTCACGAACACTAGTTCTCCTGGGTAGTTGAAACATCAACCTGACTGCCGAGTTTTGAATAACCTGAAGTCGACGGACCATGTAATCAGGTAGGCCACTGAAGAGTGCATTTGCATAATCTAAGCGTGATAAAATCAACGCTCTAAGCACAGTCTCTCTAGCTTTGCCGGGAATGAGGGGAAAAAACCTTCTGAGGGCCTTTAGAGTGGCATAACAGGTACCGGTTAGTTTCTTAATATGCTCCCCGAACTTTAAATCCTGTCCGAACCAGACACCTAGGTTCTTTACAGGGGCACCTGATGAGTTCGGACAGGGTAGGTCGGAGGGCCAAATTTGTTCCCTGAAATTATCCGGAAAAGATCCATAGAGGAGGATCTCCGTCTTCTCCTCGTTACATTTAAGCTGGGCCATTGCCAGCCAGCGAAAAACTTGCGACAGGCAACTCTGAACGGTCAAGGGGTCTAGATGATTTTTTGGCCAGGTGAAGAGCAGCTGGGTATCATCAGCATAAGCCATTATTTTGGCACCCAGCTGCTCAGCTAGATAGACCAAAGGGGTCACATAAACATTAAAAAGCAAGGGGCTTAAGGTAGACCCCTGCGGGACTCCTGTGGTATTATAGATGTCAAATCAGGCATGTGCACCATCAATCTATTGGCCAGGGCCTTCGCAAGAAGTTTGACCTCCATGCTAAGGAGAGAGATTGGGCGGTACAAGTAATGAGCCTCAGTTGGATTGCCTGGCTTGTGGAATGTGACGATTTTAGCGTCTATCCAATCTGGGGGGAGAGTGAGTATAAGGGGGTGGGGTGGGGCTGTGTCCCTTTGTGCCGTGTGGACCGCCTCCAGCAGATGTGCCCCCAATTGTAAGCTTTAAGGAATTAGTTGGGAAAACCATTAGGACCCGGGCCTTTCGAGGACGCAGCTCCACCAGATCTGTGGCTAGCACCTCCTCTGTAAGCAGCTCATCCAGCTGTGTACTGGCAGTCGTGGGCAGGGATTTGGTGGGCAGGGCTTCAGTGAAATCAGCTCTTTGGTCTGTGGTTACAACTTCCCTCTTGCCATATAGGTCTTTATAATACTTGGTGAAGCTCTGAGTCACTACTCCGGGGCTTAACAGTAGTACTCCCTGCTAGTCATTGATGACTGGCACCAGGGGAGCATTGTACTGGATTTATCACCCCATTGGTATATGCGGTTCTGAGACACCTTCCAGGCACGCTGAGCCTCATCTAGGAGCACTTGTCAGACATAGTTGCCATCGCACCATTCCACCACCCTCCCCACAACCATCTTTCTCAAGGTCCAACATAAGCACCTGGAGTTGAGACAACTCCTGAAACCTATGCCTACTCTTGCCAATTCAAAAACTTATAAACACCTCTAAGCGTGGGCTTCATAGCCTCCCAAAGTACTGTCTTAGAAGAGACAGTCTCTGTGTTAACAGAGAAGTATTCCGTTATGGTATGATATAAAAGCGCCCTGTAAGACTATTTTCTCAGATGCCAAGGTGAGAGCTACCATCATAAAGGGAGGGCGCCAAATGCCCACATGAAGCCATAATGCCACTCGGGAATGATCAGACTGCCCTCTAGGCTGAAAGTTGACCACAATCAAACGATGTAAAAAGCCAGCTGGCACCAGCAAATGGTCTAGCTGGAAGAAGGAGCCATGGACTATAGAATAATACATGTATCTAGCGTCAGCGGGATGATAGGCTCTCTAGGCATCCTTGAGGCCAACCGGGACCTCAGTCTGGACCCCTGGGCTCCCACGCCACCTCCCTCAGCGCACCATCTACCTACCTATGGGGACATGACATCATTCCAATCACCTCCTATTACAGCCTGATCATTCAGCAATTCTCCCCATAGGCCAAGGATGCGGTCAAAGAAGGATTGCCCCAGAGGCATGGAAACTGCCTACCCGCCTTTTTAGTAATTGTTTGCCTTACTGCAAACATTCCCTATGTGCCCCTCACTCAAAATTCAAGGTAGTGGAAACCCTTCTATCATTGTGCAGAGCTTGTGTCCTCACTTAAAGATGTGATCAGGGTAATGAGCAGTCACTTCCTCTGTGGACACTCAAAACCGGTTCTGGCGGTAGCTTTCCCCTCACTGGGCTTAGCCCCAACTTGACTTTGAGACATAGGCTGGGCCTTACTGGTTATCACCTAATAGCTTTTGACAGGGCAGGCCTAAAATACCTCCCCACTCCCAGGCCATTGTGTCTGCTCTGGAAGCAGTTTTACTCATCATTCAGACCAACTACAGCTGCGCAGTTGCTGGAGAGCTTATACAACTTAGCCTCCAGTAGCTCTAAGCAGAGTAAAGGTAACTTTTTTTTAAGTTGCTCTTCCAGTATATTTAAGAAAAACCTGACAACACCATTTGATTGGATTTGTATTAATATATAATCTGTAGCTGGTACAGGTCAGAAGTGATAGATTAAAGTGTGTAGTCCATACTTTGACTTTGTGTGCCAGCTACAGCCTGACCAGTGATAGTTATTTAGGGCTTAAGCACTGGACACTGGGTGGGGGGGGAGAAGGTTTAATAATTGAAATCCGGTTCTCTTACCTGTGAAAAGGGTGGTTTTGACAGGTGTGTGCAGCAGTGTTGAAGCTGCTGCTTTCAAGCTACACAGAGTAGGCCTAAAGCCATGTTTTCACTGGCACTGTAGCGGATTGCACAGTAGGTGCTGCAATCCCCAATGGCATTTACCTTTCGTTCCGTGTGTGTACTATATTATGAAGACAGATGGCTGACCAAGAAGTAGGTGTCCCTTTAAAGGACGGTTTCGCTCACCCACCACCGGTGGCATGCTTGATCATTGGGAATCCACCTCGCACCATGAAGGCTAGTCATGGTGCGGGCTACAACCCCCTCTCTATGAGGGAGGAGCTCGGAAATGTTTTTTTGTGTAAGAGGGGTTATTTCTAAAACCCAGTGTGAGCTAGCATGATGTTGCAAGGGGTGCAGTGCTAATGGTGAAGTGGATTAAAATTAGCTACAGGGTTTACCACATATCTTTTATTCTGGCTACCATGTGCTAGGATTCAAAACAGAAGGTATGATGGAAACCATTAGATGCAATCTGAGAAGCACTGTCAGAAGCAGAATCAGAAACAGGGAGAGACCGATTAGAGAATCCCAAGAAAGTTCCATAAGAACCGAAACCAAACTTGAGATTTCCAAACCGGGGTGATCAAGACCACGTCCACCTTTTGGCGTCTGATCTGAGCCGGTGACCTTGTGACCATCGCAAACGGAGGGAACGCATAGCCCTTCTCTGGACCCCAATCCTGCAGGAATCCATCTGTTGCTGATGCTAATGGGTCTGGTCTCCATCTGAAAAATCTGGGTAGTTGATAGTCCCCGGCCTGGAGGCAACCAGGTCCACAGAGAAGGGGTCCGCCTCTCCTGGAGAATGGCAAAAACTTCCGGGTTGAGTTTCCACAGACTGGAGTCCCGCAAATGTCGAGACTAATAATCCGCCACCTGCTTGTCTCTGCACTGAAGATACTGCGCCGAGACCTATATCTGATGTTCTAGGCAGAACTGCCAGAAGTCTTTTGCCAGATCCAATAGGACCATGGATCGAGTGCCCCTTAGGTGGTTGATATGCCTGACCGCCAAAATATTGTCCAGCTTGAGCAGTATGCAGGACTCTCCACTGTCTCTCGTCCAGCTTCAAACTGTGAAGGAGCCCTCTAGAAGCTCCAAACAGTTGATGAGCAATGTCTGCTCCTCGGGAAGCCATGAGCCACCTTTGGAAAATTCCCCACACCGAGCATCCCAGCCGGACCAGCTGTAATCACAACTCTGACTAGGTCTGGAGCTAAGTAGACAATCACTCTCTCATTCAATGGCTCCATGTGAGAGGGCCACCATTGAATCTCCTCCCTTTCTTCTTCGGGTAGAACCACCGCTTGGGAGTTGAGATGCCCTTCCTCAAATGCGCGGCCTTCATTCTCTGATGGGCTCGATAATGAAGTAGACCCAGAAAGATGGCTTGGATGAATGCCCATAACAACACTATCAGGCGCATAATCTGTCTCCGTGTCACCCACTGTCTGGACAAGGCTCTCCTGAGCTTGTGGTGAATCTTGGCCATCTTATGGGATGGTAGACTTAACGGAGCCTCTGTAGAGTCTGTGACAGCGCAGAGAAATTCCACTTTCTGCGTTGGAATAAGTAGAGATTTATTCTTGTTTATAACAAACCCCAGACTTTCTAATAGGGTGACTGCCATATGCAGATGAAGCAACAGTTGTCGGAGTCTTGGGCCAGGACGAGCATGTTGTCTAGATAGATTGAGGCAGATCCCCTGCAGGTACTCCACGACTGGTTTGAGCACCTTTTGTGAAGCACCACGTGGCGGAGGAGAGCCCGAATGGCAGGGACCTGAAATCAAAAGTCTGCTGCCTCCAGATGAACTGAAGAAACTGCCTGTGTGGTGGAAAGATTGGAATAGCCAAATGGGCATCTTATTGATCCAGTCAGAAGAAAGTAGTTCACCTCTAAGAAGATGTATGCTTTCCATCTTTAAGTGGTGGTACACCAGCCACTCGTTGAATTTGCGGAAGTTTATGACCAAACGCTGGCCTACGTCTGCCTTGTCGACCGGAAAAAGGTTGCTGACAATTTCGTTGGACTTGGGGTATGGCCTTTTTCTCCAGGAGTGAGAGAAGCTCCTCGTTGACCAACACCATCTCCTTCTGAGAAAACTGGAGCAGCCAGGGGTGGAATGCTTGAACTGGTGACCCCCAAAAACTCTATTTGAAAGCCCTAAACAGTTAGTTGGACCCATGCATCGGGCATCACTGTCTTCCACACATGCAGGAACAATCCCAAAAGGCCCCCTGCTTACGAGAGTGAAGAAGGGCGCACACTGATCGGTATTGAAGAAAGCGTATGATCCTTTCGCACCTTGACCTCTGATGTGCCTCCCATGGGTAGGATACAACTTGGCAAAACGGGTCTGATCCTGGTAGTGACCGTGCCTGGAGTCTTGGCCTCTAGGAGGGTATTGTGTTGTGATGACACTTGGTTGGCCGAGCTGCCCCAGCCTCGACCAGCCCCTGGGAAACATGGGGAGAGAAAACCTTCTTTTTTTTCCTCCTGGCAGAGTGAGAAAACTCACTTGATAGAGAATTGTCTATACATTTACCTCGCTGGATATTGCACAAACTTCCCCAGCTTCTTTATGAAGGGCTCCCCATAGAGTCCCCCCAGGGTCACTGCTCCCGCGTCAAAGTATGTCAGGTCCCCAAGTTTTGGGTCCACCTTTATCAGCAAGAAGCTGTGTCGCTCTGTGGACAGCATACAGTTTGCATTACCTAGGAATGCCACTGTGCGCTGGGCCCACCTAGAGAGGACCTCTGGTGAAACTAGGTAACCCAAGGACTTCGCGTCCTAAGCCATATCCAGTCTTTTTATAATGAGGCCAAGGGCATCCACAACTTATCCTGGCATGCCTACCAAGATCTGTTGATGCCCTTCATTGGATCCTTCATAAATTTATTGAGAAAAGTAGCCATATTGTAGTCTAGCTCTGTGGTTAAGGCTACTTTCCCATCAAGAGAGGGGCGGGGACACTCAGCCATAAGGCAAGTCCAGGCAGCTTTTCCCAAATGGGCCGTTATGCCACTCACCATGTAGGTCGCCATCTCCGTGCAGGGAACCCAGTCAGAGGAGTGGGGATGGAGAATATCCTCCGGGTCCAACATATTAGATGTCATCTGGCGCTGTAGAACCAGAGGCAGGAAGATTGAGTAGGACACCAAGGTCTGGCTGGCCCAGCCTCCTCATCCATGTCCCTGTGGGTATCCTCTTCGGGGAGGTGGTGACAGGGTTTGTGGTATCTCATTAAGGCCCGTTGCGTCCCCAGGGAGGAGTGGTGGTGGGGTCTGCGCTGGAAAAGCCTTCCGTAGGTCCGCAAAGGCACCTGGTTCGACCCCCGTAAACTGGGAGCGTTTTGGTGGGACAGGGTCCATGCCAGAGAGTGCTGGGCAGGCAGTATGCTGCCAAGAGACTCCTGTCCCCTGAGAATTAGAAATCTTTGGGTATGTGTGCACAATCTGTTGCACAAGGCACTTCATGGGACCCGGAGACAGGGCTGCCTTGAGAAAGTGGGCAGTGACCTTTCAGTAGTGGTCTAAATGACTATTTCTTTGAGTTCTGACGTCAGTGAGCCGGAGTAGTGGTTGTGTTGACGATGTGGGCGTCCTCTGGTGGCGCGCATGGGTCCTGCTGCAGGGGATCTTCCGGATCCGGCCTGACGCTTGGAGGTCCGGGGATGCGGAATTTGTGGCTAGATCATGTTTCTACCAGATAAGGCGTTTCCGCAGCTAAGTAACTTGTCCGTCAAGCATTGTATCTGAAATGCTCTCCAAAACATGTTTTTTGTTTTATTTATTTAATTTTACAAGTGAGTTGTCTGAACGTCTCAATAAGTAGAGGTTCTGCAAACTTTTTATGTGCATTTCTTAGAGAAGACTGCATAATCTCGATCCCTGTCGAGCCATTGCATTTTGCTTAGACCCTAACCCAGATTATAAAAATGTCTAAAACATCTCTTAATAAAGTTGTTGGCAAGTGTGTTCGTGTCCTTTCGTCCAAAGTCTTCAGCTGTAGAATTGAACATAACCATTGATAACTGATTGTGATTAGATGCAAATGGTGTAGCAGGTATCTAAAGATATATCTTCCTATTTGTGTACTTTTACTTAGTGCTTTCGTCAAAGCCAGTGCTTTTGTACTTTCGTCACAGCCAGTGCCATCAATCATGATGAACTATTCATGCAGCCATTTTCATGTAGAATTGTCTTTTGACTCTATAATAGCCAGTGTCTGCAAGGAAGATAATGAGCTGTTGACAGAGTGAGAGGATATGGCAGCGTGTTCCCTGTAAGCATCAGAGGCTAGTCTAGCTTGATTTAAAAAAAAACAAAATAAATAGATTTATCACATACGTGATTTCCCAGGACACATTGTATTCAATATATAATTTTCGTTTATGGAAAAAAGCATTCTTAAGTCTGCACATGCCTGCAAGTGGTAGCAGTTGTCTTTTATTAGCGCATCAAATTAAATGTAGTGCATCTGAAAAACAAAATGTTTAATAGATGAAAATAAGAGATCTCCTCTCTTAAAGTTTCCCCGTCAGGGTACATTATCCAATAAATGGCACTTCTAGGTGTTCCTTTATGAGGAAAAAGAACCGTGCTACTTTAAATTGTCCAAAAGCAGCAAATTACTGTAATTGCCTGCAAGGGTAGTTAGTTTATTTTCCACTCCATAAAGCAAAAAACAATCAATGTACCTCTGCCCATTGAGTCTGATTTTGTCTCGTATATCAATATTTTGTTTCACTCAACTCCTTGGGCATCACCCACTAAATTAATTATTTTCTTGAAGGTTTATTTCCTGTAAATTCTCCAGGGCGACTTCTCGTCACTGTCTTTGCCTCTATGTTGATTCTCTTTTTCTGGTGACAGGCCTACAGTGTTAAAAAGTCCTGAAAATATTAACATGCAGATTATGACAAAGCTATTGAAGTGTGCAGCAGATGCCCAATAGCGAAAGTTAGAAGGTGGGAGATAGTCATTCAGAACCTGTAACTGAAGAGCATGCCTTAAGCAGGCCGAACCCTCGATCATTTTAGCAAAGTTGCTTCTAAAAGCTGATGCAAGATCTGTGGTCCCTTTAGCACCTCGTATCCTGGAATACCGTTTAGGGACCTTCCACAGTACTAAGTCAAAACTATACATAAGAGGCGGGAGAATAAATTCTTGCTCATATATAATACACATGCTGCAGTGTATCATTATCTACATCTTCCGCTCTGCCTGGCAAGTAGAGGTGGTTGTTGGAGTCTGTTGAAGATAAGCTGTCAAACTGCTTTGGCTTCTCTTCGAGTACCTGTCTCATTTTAACTCCTTTGCTGCTATACTAATGGGATTCTTAGTGAGCAAAGTCCAGGAAGTGGCAAGGAGGCAGACTAGTGCTGTCTCTTTCCTAAAAAAGTTGAAAAAAAACATTTTCCCTACCTGTGATTGCATCATCTTATTTTTTTCTTTTTTAATTTCTTCAGCTGTCTTTGCCTGTGGTCGTTACAGTTTAAAATTGTAGTTTTAACCTGCCTATGATTGCATCAGGTTCAGGTTCAGGTTTTAATGTCTTTATTTCGATAATTGAAATCATAAAAGACAACTTAGCAAAACATTTACATATATGTAAAATCAACAATATACATCAAACTTGAGTCCAAAGTTAAAAAGTTATTAAACCATCAACGACAATAATCAAGACATTAAATATTCCAAATATAATATCATTTCATAATAGTTAAAAAGCTCTAAAATGGGTTTAACAGGTTTTAGTGGTGGGTATTATACAGCTTACACCCTGTCAAGTAGCAGTAAGATTCCTTCTTGATCTGATTACCCAGGCCCATCCTAGGTATTTAGCCAAGCATATCACAATAAAATCAGTTGTGTTTGTTTTTAAAACCCATATTGCATCTAAAGATTTATTGCAGTTTATACGTTTAAAAATGGGTTTTAGCCACTTTGAACGGGGTTCACTATATCGCGGGCAAACAAACAAAAAGTGTCCCTCTGATTCCTTGCACCCAGAGCAATGGCTACATAGATTACTAGTTTTATTATTCCATGTTGCTGTGAAGGAATTGAGGGGTAAAGTGCCCACCCGAAATTGGTGATACAATTTTTTGCCTAGGGGCTTAGAAATAAGATCCCAATATAACTCCCGAACCGGATCCAATTTAAATCTTAAAAAACGCCCTGTCAGATCTTCAGAACCGGATACCTGGACCAGGGAATGGCGGATAGAAGCCCAGAATAGGCTCTTAAAATCCTTTTTTGAGGGAAAATTACTAATATCTGGCGAAAACCACAGGTGGCTAAGGCCCATGTCAACCAGGGTCTTTTTCACCATCTGCAGCCATGGGATTCTCTCTGAGCCCCCTATCGCCTTTACCTCGGATACCTCCTTTGCAAAGAGTGACAACTCCTCCGTGGTCCACAGACGCCTCCAGGTGGACACTACCCTATAACGTGCCATATCTGTTATTGGACGGCAACCCATGTCATGGCAAAGAGGGATCAATGGTGTTGATTGGGGGAGACCCACCAAACTACGAAGGAACCTGCACTGTATTTTGTACAAACTTGAAAGATCCATAAAACCCCATAACTCTGCCCCGTACAATGTCGCAGCGTTGATTTTAACATCGTAAATTTGTAAAGCCGGGGCAACCCTTTTGGTGATCGATTTCTTTTGCTCCCGCAAAAGGCAACCAGTGAGTTGAGACAATTTTAGATGCTGGGTCTCGATTTGTGGTTTCCAGGACAATCGGCAATCCAGGGTGACCCCCAGATACGTCATCGTGTCAACTTGTTCTAGGTTTACCCCATTAAGTTGTACACTACTACGTATAGGTTTTTTTCTGGAAAAAACCATAAATTTTGTTTTCCCCACATTTATCTGAAGGTCATTGCGATTACAATATTCCTCAAAGTGATTCAATGCCTTCTGCAGACCCCCCCTCGTTTTAGATAAGAGGAGGGTGTCGTCCGCAAAGATCAGCAGTGGGAATTTTGTCCCCGCCAGAGACGGAGCATCGGTGTTAATTGACTCAAAAAATTTCACTACCTGGTCTATAAATAGTAGGAATAGAGTGGGTGCGAGGACGCACCCCTGGCGGACTCCTCGGGAGACTGGAAAAGAGTCCGTAAATTGGCCTTGTGCCCCCCATCTGACCCTGGCGAAATTGTCTTCATGTAGTCTGATGATGATGTCCACTAGTTCCCCCGGCATTCCTAGATCCCTTAAAACCTGCCACAGTTTTCCTCTCGGTACCAAATCAAATGCTGATTT
This sequence comes from Lissotriton vulgaris, assembly GCF_964263255.1. NCBI lineage: Eukaryota > Metazoa > Chordata > Amphibia > Caudata > Salamandridae > Lissotriton > Lissotriton vulgaris. The sequence goes on from NC_141686.1 coordinate 105,454,829, forward strand.
TAAATCTATAAATGCAGCAAAGATGGTACCGCCGCCAAGTATAACAAATTTCCAAAAAATCATACAGAACCTCAGGACCTGGTCTATAGTGCTTGTGCCGGGTCTAAAACCTGCCTGTAAAGGGGATAGTATTCCTTCCATATCCATCCAACCATGGACCCTCACCAAAATCATACGAGAAAAAACCTTTTGAAAACAATCAATTAGGCTGATCGGGCGATAGTTCCCTGGGTTTGTTCTATCACCCTTTTTGTGTATGGGGAGAATCTCTGCCCCTTTCCAGGTCTTGGGGATGTGGGCACCTCGCGCAATGTTATTAGCTATGTAAGTTAGGTAAGGTACCCACAGACCCATATTCGCTTTAAAGAGGTCAGCCGGGATTTGGTCCAACCCAGGTGCCTTCCCCCTCTTTGTTAGCCCCAATGCATATTCTGTTTCAACTTCAGTGAAGGACAGGGTCAAGTTGCCTGGTGTTATTACCGGCAGCATAGACATTCTGGACGGGGAATCATGGGCCGCTGTACAGAATTGGGTAGAGTAATGTTTGATCCAGTCTTCCGGGCAGACATGGTTGGATGGGGTACGAAACTCGCCATCTTTACCACTTTTGACGATGTCCCAGAATTTGACATGATCATTTGATTTACTGGCTTCCAGAAGATCTGCCCAAAACTCGTCTTCCCATTCCTTTTTTGCCACCCATTGTACTTTTTTATACGTCTTCCTAGCCTCTCTAACAGCACAGATATCTCTAATTTTAACTTTTTCTATGAGGTGGGTATGTGCATCTCTACATTCTCTATTGTACCATTTACTTCTTGGGGGGTTCAGATGTCTGGTATTATAGTTACATGGCTTTGATAGAATAAATTTAAGTTCAGAAAAGCAGTTATCATGAATACCCATCAATTTATGTAAAGCATCCTGACCCTTTTCAACAGCAATAGACTTCATGTTAATTAGAGCACATGTCACTACCTTTTCAATGTTGGTCTGAATCATTACATCGTTTGAAATTAGTGACCACTTCACTCTCCTCCGGTCATTTGATACCGTTATCACCCCTTGCCCCCTAGGATCGGGTTCCCTTGTTTTTATCTGATCATACATTAAGAATTTCAAGGACAGGGGGTTATGGTCACTCTCAGGTCGTGTTATGATTTCCATGTCATCGATTACATTCCAATGTTCCATTTTTATAAAAATGTAATCTATACGACTCTTCCTTACACCATTGTCAAAGGTAGGGTTTGCTCCAAAATCTGATTTTGTGCGACCATTCACAGCCCTTAAACCCCAAGTGAGGCAGAACGAAGTCCAGTTCAAGGCGGCCTCCGTTGCTTTGACTAAGGTTTTGTTTGAAAGTTCAGGAATTTCCCACGTAACATCTTCTTCGTACCCCCAATTATCCTCTGGCTGGTACAAAGGCTCAATCGTGCAATTAATGTCACCTGCTAACATGATGAAGGAGGCTTTATCCCAGCCCGTTAACAGTGTATCCAATTCGCCGATCAATTTGGGGCTTCTGCCGCCAGGGAGACCTCTGGAATATATGTTAATGATGAGCAGGTCCTGCCCCCCTGTTTTGCTCAACCTTACAACTAGTATGTCAGGGTTGTCCACATACATTTCAGAAGCTGTAAAACCCCAGGCCTGTTTGACCCATGTGGTTAAGCCCCCAGACGCCCGCCCCTTTACACCTTTTACTGCTGGTTTAAAGAAGTTAATATAGCCAGCCATGTAAAACGGAGCTGTAGCCCATGTTTCCTGTAGTAGCACAACCTCGTAGCTACCTATAAACTCCGACCAGTCATCAGATACCAGCCGTGATTTGACTCCAGCAACGTTCCAGGACACCAAATGTGAACATAACAAGTCTATCTCTGTGAAGTTGTTACTAACAGAGAGCGGGGATTGTGGACTCGATAGATGGGTGTTTGTTAGTCCTACTTCTTCTACATTGAGGGTAGTGCCTTTAACCCCAAAAAAACCCTTTACTGGCCCGCTACTATCGGGCGTTGGCTGGCACTCCTCTACCAGTTCTAGGGTGGGGATAGATGAGGTATGGACTCCCTCATCTTCCACCAGTGCTAGTTTGGGTGACTGGTTAGGTGCACATAGTCAGTCAACCCATTCTAGATCAGACAGTGCCTCAAAATGATTGTAGAGGGGGGGGTAATATGGGTGGTGATGTATTACAGGCTCTATGGGTCTTCCCCCTTTAACTTTCCATGGGTTATATCCCGTATGGCTTCTTTGATTTATATAGGGATAAAAGTAGCCAAGATGTAATGTCTGGACATCTCCCAAACGGGCAAATCTAGCTTTCCGTTGGATTCTATCCACTACCCACGGGTCTCTAAAAGAAATTAGAATGCAGTCCCCTTCTAGATCTTTTTCTTCTTTTCCAACCCAATCTACTCTCCTTACATATAAGATTTCGGTGGGGGACGACGGGGGGAGTGGGCGATGTTTATTCAACCAGAACGTAACCTTGTTCCTCAAATCCACCTGGGATTCTCTAATGCCCTCTTTAAGTGGAGCCACTCCTGTTAACACAATAGTGTACTGAGCCGCTTCTGGGGGTAGGTTGACTCTCTGGGATTTATGTGAGTTTCTATTATCTAACCTCTTGTTCTTATCTAGGTATGGTGTTTTATTATCCCTATTTGACACAGGGGCGCGTGCTGGGGTGTTTATTGGTTGCTTTGGGGCAGTATTAGGTTTATGTTTTGCCCCATGAGCGTTGTTGGCCACCGCTGCGGGTTTAACCTTCGGTGTGTCTTTATTGGTGGCTCTAGATATAGGTGTTGTTTTTGGCCCTGTTAGGGATTTCTTGTTAGTATTAGTGGATGGTATCACTGCAGGTTTTATTATGGTTGTCCCGGTACTTTGGGTAGGGCCCCCTTTAGAGACTTGGCCTCTTGGCTTAGTGCCAGATATATTTTGTAAGAGGTCCATATTAATATTAGTTGCCGCTTCTAGAACATCTATTTTAGCGGACAATATCCTTATATTTTCTACCACCGGAAGCAATAAGTTTTTAACTATTGTTTCCATTTTTGCCAGCAGGATGTCATCGCTACTAAAACAGGTTGGGCAAGGGTTAGAGGATCCTGAGTGGGCCAATGATGGGCAGTACGCTATCTGTGGTATTTGGATAGACTGGGAGTGGGAGGGGCTATTCTCGGAATCTATTTTAGGTTGTTTCTGTGTCTTTCCTCCCTCAGGGCTGGATACATGTTTTCTTTTCCGTGGTGCCTGTTTGGTGGTTTCTATTGGTGGGGCAGGAGTGCAAGGTAATGTAGTGGCATTTATTTGAGAGGTTTCAAGCACAGAAAGTTGGCTATTTTCCTCTATGCTAGTCACATTACTATTGGAGGTCACGTCCATGTTTTCGTGTAGCCTAGATATAGGGGCTTCAATCCCTTCTTCGTGGACAATTATGTCGGTGTCTGATGTTGAAATACAGTTAAATGCTGCATTGGTTAAAGGACTTTTGACACGAGCCAAATCACCTATTGAGGAACGTTTCCCAGTAACTAAGTCCAGGGACAATCTATGCTCAACCAGTTCAATTTCTTTTTCCAGTATACCGGTTGCTCTAGTAATAAAGGCATCTAGAGGGCCTGAGACTACCCCCTTCGAAGTTTGGATGTGCACTAGACGCTGCTTTCCAGATCTAAGGGCCATTTTATAAGGGCAGGTATTTGAGCCACTGGATGCGTGTTCACGAGAATATTAAACAGATATTCAAGGGATCTAGGCCCAACCCAACCTCGTTGTCCCCCCCTACTCGACCTTGTTCCTGGGCGATTCAAAGGGTGCTTGTGAAGGCCCCACTGACCCCCGTCTGGCAACAAGGAGGGGAATGGAGGGATGCTATAAGTTGGGGATTAAGCAACAGTGCACAATGGCACAGAATATCAAAGTTATTACAATTATGTCTTTTAGTCAATAACAGTACCTTGGCTATGCCGTAGCGTAGAATGTGGGATGTTAGAGGGTTGGCCCGGCCCGGCCTCCTCCGGCCCCGGACGGCCACAGACGGTCCCGCCCTTGTCCCGGGCTTCTCCCGGGACGCTCCCGCGCGCTCCCGCACAGCGGGGAAGTTACTTGGTTTTTATAACTGGGGGATTGAAGGATGAGGGGGTGGAGCCGGCAGGGAGAGCAGCCCAGGTGGTAACGGGCGCGCGGGGGCTCCTGGTCCTTGGAGTCCCCCGCTGAAAGCTCGCAGCCCTGCCGGTCAGAGGAACGCCCAAACCCCCACAGAGAGATGCAGCACAGCAAGGCTGTCGGCCGCGCAGCGGGACCCGCGGAGCGGGTCCGGCCAGTCGCAGCGGCAACAGCGGCACCAGCGGAAGCAATAAAACAGGGAGCCGAGTTCTTCAGTGAGTCCAGGTGAGGCTTGTGAAAAGAGGGATCCACTTGTCCAGTGTTCAGCCGCCGGTTATGACAAGGAAGGGGGCGGAGCCGGCAGGGAGAGCAGCCCAGGTGGTAACGGGCGCGCGGGGGCTCCTGGTCCTTGGAGTCCCCCGCTGAAAGCTCGCAGCCCTGCCGGTCAGAGGAACGCCCAAACCCCCACAGAGAGATGCAGCACAGCAAGGCTGTCGGCCGCGCAGCGGGACCCGCGGAGCGGGTCCGGCCAGTCGCAGCGGCAACAGCGGCACCAGCGGAAGCAATAAAACAGGGAGCCGAGTTCTTCAGTGAGTCCAGGTGAGGCTTGTGAAAAGAGGGATCCACTTGTCCAGTGTTCAGCCGCCGGTTATGACAAGGAAGGGGGCGGAGCCGGCAGGGAGAGCAGCCCAGGTGGTAACGGGCGCGCGGGGGCTCCTGGTCCTTGGAGTCCCCCGCTGAAAGCTCGCAGCCCTGCCGGTCAGAGGAACGCCCAAACCCCCACAGAGAGATGCAGCACAGCAAGGCTGTCGGCCGCGCAGCGGGACCCGCGGAGCGGGTCCGGCCAGTCGCAGCGGCAACAGCGGCACCAGCGGAAGCAATAAAACAGGGAGCCGAGTTCTTCAGTGAGTCCAGGTGAGGCTTGTGAAAAGAGGGATCCACTTGTCCAGTGTTCAGCCGCCGGTTATGACAAGGAAGGGGGCGGAGCCGGCAGGGAGAGCAGCCCAGGTGGTAACGGGCGCGCGGGGGCTCCTGGTCCTTGGAGTCCCCCGCTGAAAGCTCGCAGCCCTGCCGGTCAGAGGAACGCCCAAACCCCCACAGAGAGATGCAGCACAGCAAGGCTGTCGGCCGCGCAGCGGGACCCGCGGAGCGGGTCCGGCCAGTCGCAGCGGCAACAGCGGCACCAGCGGAAGCAATAAAACAGGGAGCCGAGTTCTTCAGTGAGTCCAGGTGAGGCTTGTGAAAAGAGGGATCCACTTGTCCAGTGTTCAGCCGCCGGTTATGACAAGGAAGGGGGCGGAGCCGGCAGGGAGAGCAGCCCAGGTGGTAACGGGCGCGCGGGGGCTCCTGGTCCTTGGAGTCCACCGCTGAAAGCTCGCAGCCCTGCCGGTCAGAGGAACGCCCAAACCCCCACAGAGAGATGCAGCACAGCAAGGCTGTCGGCCGCGCAGCGGGACCCGCGGAGCGGGTCCGGCCAGTCGCAGCGGCAACAGCGGCACCAGCGGAAGCAATAAAACAGGGAGCCGAGTTCTTCAGTGAGTCCAGGTGAGGCTTGTGAAAAGAGGGATCCACTTGTCCAGTGTTCAGCCGCCGGTTATGACAAGGAAGGGGGCGGAGCCGGCAGGGAGAGCAGCCCAGGTGGTAACGGGCGCGCGGGGGCTCCTGGTCCTTGGAGTCCCCCGCTGAAAGCTCGCAGCCCTGCCGGTCAGAGGAACGCCCAAACCCCCACAGAGAGATGCAGCACAGCAAGGCTGTCGGCCGCGCAGCGGGACCCGCGGAGCGGGTCCGGCCAGTCGCAGCGGCAACAGCGGCACCAGCGGAAGCAATAAAACAGGGAGCCGAGTTCTTCAGTGAGTCCAGGTGAGGCTTGTGAAAAGAGGGATCCACTTGCATCATTTATCCTATGTTTTTGTGTTTAAACTTGTGTTTATTCCTGCCAGTGAATGCTTCCATTTAACCTGTTGAATTGTGGGATTTGCAGTCCAAACTCTGTATTTCTTCCCCTCTCATTCCCTGTGACTGTTAGTTTTTCCCTCTAAATGTCTCCTTTGCTCTGTGGTAAGACATGTATGTTAAGCAGTGCACCCCAGCGACCATTTTGTGTTAACCAGTGGGTGAAACCAGCCCCCTCCCCTTCCCCCCCCTGAGACAGCAGTAATCTGCTGTAAACTGTTTTAAACTGTGTTTAATAGGGACTGTGCACTTCGTTTTTTATGCAGGAGAGGGAGTAAAGTTTTATACAAATAGTGTTAGAGGAGCCTTACCAAAGTGTGGATTGAGCAGGTCTATCTCCTAGGAGATCTGTGAATAGAGCAGCTCCCCAGTCCCAGCCCCACAGACCTAGGACTGCTCTTGGTTTTCCCCCAGCTTCAAGCAAATCTGAGCCCTCCTCTCACACCTGCCAAGGTCCCTTAAGGCTTTGCTGGGTGCGCCCCAAATCATTCTCCTCCATCTTGTGAGTTCCAGCCTACCTGTGCCCCAGACTGCAGTGAGCAGAGTCCAGGAAGTGGTAAGGAGGCAGACTAATGCTGTCTCTTTCCTAAAACAGTTTAAAAAACGATTTTCCCTGCCTGTGATTGCATCATCTTATTTTTTTCTTAATAATTTCTTTAACTGTCTTTGCCTGTGGTTGTTACAGTTTACAATTGTAGTTTTAACCTGCCAGTGATTGCATAATTTAGCCCATGTTTTTGTGTTTAAACTTGTGGTTTTTCCTGCCTGTGACTGCTTCCATTTAGCCTGTTTAATTGTGGGATTTGCAGTCCAAACTCTGTAGTTTTTCCCTCTCATTCCCCGTGACTATCAGTTTGTCCCTCCAAATGTCTCCTTTGCGCTGTGCTAACTAAGACCTGTATGTTACGCATTGCACCCCCAGCGACCATTTTGTGTTAAGTCAGTGAAACCAGCCACCCCCAAACTTTCCCCCTGAGACAGCAGTAATCTGCTGTATGCTGTTTAAACTGTGTTTATTAGGGACTGTGCACTTCGCTTTTTGGCCAGAAGAGGGAGTAAAGTTTTATAGAAATAGTGTAGAGGACAAGTTTGTTACGGCCTTACCTGCAGAAGTCCAAAGTGTGGATTGAGCCGGTCTGTCTCCTAGGAGCAGCTTCCTCCTCCCTGGCCAGCAAACCTTGCCTGAGGTAGCTGGGACCTTATATAGTCTGCTATTGTTTGTTACATGTGTACACTGATCAGTGGTTGTACCTAATGTTTCTTTTGGATTAGGGTTAGTGTCTTCATTGGTTGGGTATTTTAGGGTTCTGGTTGGTTTCTGGGTCTGTGATTCAATCAATGTAGGGTTGGGGCTAGGGTTAGGATTTCTATTGGAAGTAGGGACTAGGGTTTCCTGTGTTATTGGGACTAGGGTGAGACTAGGGCTAGGTTTAGGCCTTTAAGTGGAAGTAGCGATTAGGGCTTATAGTGTGATTGGTTGCTGGACTAGATGTGGGACTAAGAGTAGGGTTAAGCTTTCTATTGGAAGTAGGGACTAGGGCTTCCTGTGCCAGCGGTTGCTTGGGACAGGTTGAGACTACTGGTAAGGCTAGGGCCTCTTTTGGATGTAGAGATCTGTTTTTTTTTAACTGATTGGGTGCTTGGACTAGGGCTAAGATTGTCTGTAATGTCCTCATCTCCTATTGGTTCTAGATTTAAGGGTTAGTGATGTGATTGGATAGTGTTAGGGCTGGGGTTCCCATTGGCTGAAAGGGTCACCTGACTACTAGGACTATAAACGGCAAAGGCTTAGGGTGTCTCAGCCCGGGCATCGAGGCTAAGGGTGGAGAGGACCAGGGTGAGAGCCTGTTTGAGACTGGTCGGGACCAGGGCCTGGAATGCTGCTCATTTTCCTATTCATTAATACTCGCCCTATGTATTTGTCTCTCTGTATATAAGCATTTATTTTCACTGTAGGTATGTGCCTATATTTGTGTATTGCTTTGTATAAACATGTACAATAATTATGTTATAAAATCCAAAAAAAAGGGGAAAAAATCATCTTTGGTCTACATGTGCTTCCATTGTGCATCTATGCACCTCCATGTACTTGGATCTGTGTGTCTGTTACTTTTTCTCCTGAAAAAGCATATCCATTGCACTACCCTATTTCTCATCCGCTACCTCTATCAATATCTTTAATCTGCATATACTTTATGCATCTATATACTTTCAATATACTTTTGGATCTATATATTTATCACTTTCTACTAATTTATCATTTCCAATGCACTACCCTATTTCTCAGCATTATACTTCTCTCAGTATATCTTCTAGCCCAACTTTCTGACTCATTTCAAACACCTTTCTACTACTATTTCCAATTCACTACCCTATCTCTCACCCTATACTTCTATCATTATATCCTCTACACCCACTCTATAGTTTATCCCAAACCCCATACCACTATGTTCCCCAAAATAACCCTTTCTTGACTCTCTCCTACTCTACCCCTCCTTGCATCATCTGACACCTCTTTTACTATACCGATCCCCCAAAACAAACATTTCTAAACTCTTCCCTCTGAATCTTCCCCTCCAACAACCCTTTTTACTCATCCAAAAGCCTCCTCCTACTGCTCTGACTTAAAAAAAAAAAGAAATCCTTCACTCTTCTATCCTGCCACTATCCTTTTCAATCAAAATAACAGACTAGCATGTTCACTTCTCTAATTCCATATTCCACTATACTAATTCACCACTAATCCTTTATGCGTTCCAGAGTAGCGTGCTACTGGCCAACAAATCGTTTCAACACCTTATCAGGGTTACAAGCTCTATTTAAATGCAAACCTTTTTTCCTTTTTTACCCCTCCCCAACCCTTCTCAATCCAAATAACTGACTAACATATCCACCACTCAAATTTCTTCATATTTCACTATACTTATTTTCAACACTGATCCTTTATGGGTTCCGGAGTAGCATGCTACTCGCCAGAAAAGCACTTCAGCAGGGGTAATAGGCTCTATATGAAAGCAAACCTTTCCCTCCGCTATCCTTCTCACTCCAAATAACTGACTAATATCCACCACTCAAATTACTTTCAAATTTCACCATACTAATTCACCACTAATCCTTTATGGGTTTCTGGAGTAGCGTGCTACTCTCAAAAAAAGTGCTTCAACAACCCATCAGGGGTTAGAAGCGCTATATAAATACAAACCTTCTTTCCTCTTCTAACCTTCTGCTATCCTTCCGAATCCAAAGAACTAACATATCCACCACTTAAAATTTAATTGCATATTTCACTACACAAATTCAACACTACTCCTCTATGGGTCCCGGAGTAGGTTGCTACTCGCCGAAAAAGCGCTTTGACTCCTCGTCAGGCGTAGTAAGCGCTTTACAAATGCAATTACAATACAATACCTTTTGGCTCTGCCACAAGTTATGTTAATTGCCATTTGTATAGCCCCAAAATCACCAATGGTTTTAATTGCTTGTGAGGAAGATAAATGCTACTACCAAAACGTGAATGGGCTGCCAGGTACAAGGTCTTCATACCTGATTAGGCTCCCGTTTATTAGGTCTCTGCCTGCGTAGGCTGCGCTTGCGCAGTCTCGCTGGTGAGAAATTTGTTTTTCAGTATGGGGGCTTGAACCCGCCCCTCTTCTCCATTGGCTGGCTTTCTAAACTAGAGGCCAGCCATTGGAGGAGATGAGCGTCACTCCGTTAGCCCGGATTCGGGGGGGTGTTTTTTAGCTTCTTTCTATTTTATTTCTCTCCTCTTCCCATTGGCTGGAATTTCACCTTCCAACCAATGGGAAGAGGAGAGAACAAAAAACACGCCCCGAATCCAAAAATGAATGTGCGTTTCTCCGAGGCATTCGTGCTTCGCCTCGGAGAAACGTGGTGGTGTTTCCATGTTGTGGTTGAGGGAAGTAATGTGCTTTGAGGTGACAGCAATACTTTGGACGTCAAAGCCATCCTGAGGTGGGTGGAGTTGTGCTTTGGTGTGTCAGGGCCACGCTTGGCATGAGTGATTGAGAGATGCGTTGCTCGGTGGTTGGAGCCTAACTTGAAAGCACCGAGCAGCCTTGGTCGCGCGCGGTGGGAGTCTGCTCCGTGGGTGCTGCCACCCTGGTCACCCTGCGCTCTCGCCGCGTTTTTGTTTGAGGTGGTGTGCTTGGGGCGGGCCCGCGCGCTGTGGTGATGGCATGTTTGAGGCCATGCTCGGCGCGCTGCGAGGTGATAGAACCGGGCTCCGAGCTCTCCTCAGTGGGTGAGGGTGGTGCGGGACATGCGCTGTAAACAGGCTTCCCAGCTGCTTCAGGTGGAGCTGGGGGCGGCTCCTGCTCTATCCCCGGGGTTGTCCTCTCTGGGAGGGGCCGGCAGCAGCTGAGTGGCTTTCCGTAGCCTGCTGGTCTGTCTTTCTGTGCCCTCAACTCTTGCTTCGGGGGCAGCAGTAACCGTCGTCTCTCTCTCTCGACTGCACACCCTCGCGGGTCCCAGCATGACCTTCAGCTCTGCCTACACTTGGGACTGCCCCCGCTACCACCAGCTGAGCTCTCTCATTGCGGGTCTTCAAACCTCCCCTGTCTCCACCTCTCAATAGTCTGCACAGTGTGACAGTGTTGTTATGGGTTCAGGAAATGCTGGTCTTCCGCCGTGCCTCCTCCAGGTATCTATCCCGTGGCCCCACAGTGCCTCCTCACCAGCCCCTGGGCAGCTGCCTGCCTTCGGCGGCAGGCGCCATGGACGTCAACCAGGGGTAGCATCTGATACCCCTGCCATGCCCTTTTGTACCTCTGGCACTGTGTGTGCTACCGCTGACTTTGAGAGTAACGAAGGAAAATTGAGGAGCAGAAAGTAAACAGCAGCACAATTACATAGAGCTCCAAGATTTCTGTTTACTTTACGCACTTCACGCGTTTTGCATATCCCCTAACTCTTAAGCTTCACAGGGTAGGCTGTTGAGGGGGAGGCTGGTGGTAGAACAAGATTCAATCCTGTGATGGCACCCTCAGCGTAGGGATCGCTTATATTACTTCAGCCATCCTTGGTGGTTTGGTGAAACCAATGTCCAAGGGCAGACCAGTTTAAAGGGTACTTATATTAAAAAAAAGTCGTCTGTACTTAAGTATGGCCATAGAAAATTCGCTCCCGATAACAAGGATACAGTTTTTATATTTATTTTTTGAAGTCTGAGAAGTGTACCATTAGCATTAAGTTTTATTTACATACTTGATGACCTGGACCCTATGCTAATGTTTGAAAATAATTGGGTATCAAGTAAACACTATTTATTTTAGAAGGGCGTGTAACCTGAATGAAGAATTAACAAGCTTGCCCCGAAACATCTACTGAAGTCTTTTTTCCATAATTCAAATAGAACATTGTTTCGCTACCGTATTATTAACTGTATAAATAGCCTTTTGAATGTGTCCACTCACTTGTAATGTGTTCCCCGTGCACTTAATTTTTCTTTCTAGCAGGGTGCAGCTCATGT